>NC_084799.1:26412500-28912500 GCF_963169125.1 Humulus lupulus
GACTTATTAGAAATGAACAGATTTCTATTTTAAAGTGATATTTTATTATCACTATGTGAGAAATGTGGGGGTGATGCTCCAAAGTTAATCAATTTATTTTGTTGTTAATCAATTGATTAATTTGGTCATCCTATCAAATATGTGATTTGGAATTCCACATTTTAAATCACATTGGCCATATGTGTATAGAATGGATAAATCTAGACATGCTTGGTGTCTAAAGTTACTGCTTGTAATATTTTTGATTCAAGAAGGAATCAATTTAAAACATAAAGGAGAATTTTAGAAACAAAGAGATTTCTAGAATTAATATTCAAATGTTTATCTTGGATATTAAACTATAAAATAATGGGGGTGTTGACTATGGTCAAAATCACTATTTTAAAGGGGTAGCTATTTTAATCAAACTATGGCTAGCAACAAAGTTTGAATAAAATAATGAGAGTGTCTAAGTATGCATACATGAGAAAAGAAATGATTCAAATGGAATCATTTCTACATCTCAAGGGGTGGGACTTAGACTCCCTAAAGAGATTCACGGTTGATGGTGACCTATCTTAATACTAGTAACCAAACTAGTATTAGGTTCAATAGGTAATAACAAGTCAATCAAGTGAATAGATAGTAGTACTAAAATTTTGTCCCATCTGAGATATGAGTACTAGTGTGTTACCAAAATGAGGGTTAAAACCGAAAGGTTTTTTTAATAGAACTCAGTCTTGAAAAGACAAGTATTTTAGGGTAATAAAATACTGTAAGAGTTCTACCTATATAGACCTAAGGGTGGTGCCGCCCCTCATGAGAATTGAGAGTCATTCTCAAGAAAAGTCTATGAATGGAATGTGCACATGGACATTAACGGTGCAAAAGCGAGACATTGAGGTCTCAAGTGAACACATCAAAGGTGTGTGTGTTATCACCGGTTTGTTATCAAGGGATAGTGGTTCAATGCTTCGGCAACCAAAATTTCAAGAAACTTTGTGATAATTACACTAAGGTAAAATTCAAGTCGAAAGACATTTTACTTTATGCACCAATGCAAAGGTTTCTATAGAGAGTGGTTATTTAATCAAGTGGGGGAATATTATTTTTAATATAATGTTTGATTGATTAAATAAGTGTTACAAAAAGTGATTATTTAATATAGTGGGGGAATGTTATATTATTTTATATAATATAATGTTAGATTAAATAATGTGACAAAATGTGATTTGTCACACAAATGTGATTTGTCACACTTTGTAACATATTATTGAGAGTCACAAAAATTAGACACATGTGAGTGCCCAAATGTGACATATTTTGGAGTTACAAAATCAGTTACAAATTTGTAACTCCCAAATATTACCCAATAATGTGTATATTATATGTTACACATTTGAGATTTGATTTCACAAAGTCATGGTGATATATGACTGTTGGAGACAGGTTACAAAATCATGTGGGAAAGGATTTGGGACGTTTTGGAACGTTTTGGAAAAATCACATTTTTGGCTGAAAAAAGGCTGTGGCCGCAGCCACTGTCATTCCCTGGCCGCGGCCTGGGGGACAGAGGCCAGTGACCGCGGCTAGTGAGGCTGACAGCCTATATGATTTTTCAGTTTTTTCCAAATTGAACGATTCTAACATCCCAAATAACTCCCAAATCTCCATTTTAATTCCATAAACATCCAATTAAACATTGGTAACATCCATGGGGTTTGGTGGAATTTGAAATTCAAAGGGGTATCTCAAACTCTATAAATAGGAGCCTAATGCTCACTTGTAAGACACACCATTTTCCATCCATAAAGCACTTGGCTGGAAAATACACCAAAAGGCTTGATAATTCCAGAGAGTTATTTCCTAGAGAGATCCCTTAGTGCTTAGAGAATAGGGGGAAATAAGCTTTTGGAAAAAGGTCTTGAACCTTGTTCAAGTTGGTGATCTCCACTACTCTACACTTTGGTTGTGTGAGAGTTTGTTTGTGTTTTCATTATTTTGTTCTTCTTATTTACTTGTATTATTATAGTATTGAGTTTGTAATCTTCTTCTTCTACATCTTTCTATTTACTTGTATTTTGAGCAATTGAGTTGTAATATTTATTTAATCAATTATCTTGTCCATTGTATTTTTGCATAGAGTTGTATTTTGGTTTTTCCCATTGAGCAATAAGATATATTCTCTAACAGTCACAACGCACCAACAACATCCACCCATCAAGTTCTAATCCACTAAAATACTTTGGGTTACAATTCTAATCCCCAGAACCTTGAATTCTATCAATCCAGGTGATAAAATCCATCCCGAGCCTTAACAATTGGGTTCCCAAGCCAAAAACCTGCAAAATAACCAACACCTTGAACTAAGGTCGCGACCCAACCCCTTAAGGGCCGCGACATGCCTCAAAACAGAGGCAAAACGCCTCCCTGGAAGGAGACACGGGTCATGGCATGCTTAGCCAAGCGTCGCGGCACGCCTTAAGAACAAAGGCCTCCCCAGGCCTCACGCGCACACGGGCCGCGACATGCCTCTTCAAGGACCGCGGCTCGACCTGCCCAGAAAACCAGCTTTTCTTTAAAGTTCTTCCCCGAGCTTAATCCCATCTCTCACACCCCAAACTTCAGCCAACCCCAGAATTAAATCTAGAATTCATATCCATATGGCCTAAACATCCCAACAAGCTCATAAACTAATTCTTACACCCATCAAACATACAAAACCAATATTGAAAACCAATCCATGCATGCCTAAGTTCTAGCAATCAAAACCAGCAGAATTTTAGTTGATCAACAGGTTTAAAAGCTTACCTTGAACCTAAATAAGTCTCTGAATTAATCCCCTAAGTTCCAGCTTCTAGCCCCCAAAGTCCAGCTTTGAATTCCTCCCTTGATCCCAAAGAAAATCAGCTTTCTTCCCTTCTTCTCCTAGCTTCTGTTTTCCTCTAGAGTTTTCAAAAGAATTCAAGTATATGCCCTTAGTAAATAACGTGAAGAACTTCCCCTCAGCCCCAAGTCTATCCATCCTTAAAGCCAAATTACCCTTTTGCCCCTTAAGCCTATCCTTAATCCTTAAGTAACCCCAAGGGCAATTTAGTTATTTACCAAATCCCGTTAAGTCCCCGAGTGTTCCTATAATTCCCCATTTGATCCCAACATATCTCAGACATCACTAAATTGCTACCCACTACTCAATAAATTCCCAAACACATATAATATTCCCAAAATACCCCTAAGCTCCTCCCAAGCTGGGTATTTGACCCTGTTGTGACTTTATAACTAAACTGCTCCCTAGGACTGTCTCAGATCGTGCATCTCAAATATATCACAAATATCACATATATTGCATTTATGCCCACAACGGGCTAAAATTACAAACAAGCCCCTAATAACCAAACGGGGCCCACATGCATATTTAATTCACCTAAACATGCATCTCTAATCACATACTCATCAAATTCACATATTATAATAATAAATCATTTATTGCCCTCCAAGCACGCTAATCAAGGCTCTAAGCCTTATTAGCAAATTTGGGACGCTACACAACCAGCCGACCTAAGCGGCAAAATAGGGTTTAACCCTAGTTCGTCTTCAAAACCCTCGGCCGTGGCGGTCAAGCAACCGCATATATACACATCGTCACCTAAGCTCTCCAACTCAAGGATGGTCCGACTTTCTTTTGCCTTTACCTGCACCACATAGCACCCGTGAGCCGAAGCCCAACAAGAAAACTCAATATGCTCATGAATAGTAATAACATGTTACTAAATCATAATGTGCATGCCTAGTAATAATAGCCTTAATCATGCATGCAAAGAAGTTCAGATAATGACGGGGGATTCATGATGAGGAATCCTGCCCTCCTGAATGGATGACTATCAAGTCAATCCTAACCAGATGAGTGATTTAATACTTTGAGGTTCCGTTAACCATAATGAGTGACTGACGAGCAAGTCACTATGGGGCTTAGCACCCACAGCCATGTGACGACACAGTCACTTGGGCCTTCTGGCCCTGGCTCTAATCAGATGAGTGACTGATGGGTAGTCACTAACTTAAATAGATGAGTGACTGATGGGTAATCACTAACTTAAACAGATGAGTGACTGATAAGTAGTCACTACGGGCTCAACACGCAAAGCCATGTGACGAAGCAGTCACCTGGGCCTTCTGGCCCTGGCTCTAAGTGACTAGCCATAGGCTAGACAAGCGCTTTTAGTTTTCATCGAACTCGAGGTCGGTCCGACATTAATACTCATTGTGAGTCATTCAATGCAGATGGCGATTAGATCTAATTTTTGTCGGCTTGCGTTAAACACTCTATGACTGTTTTTTACTTATTAGTCAATACTATGTGACCAGTGCTCAGTACTACTGCCGAACTTGACTAGTGAGTCACAACTTCACAGTTAATACCGATACCATTGCCAATTCTGACTAGTGAGTCAGTGCCACGCACAAGTAAGCAATGCTACCAGGCATATGTCATATGTCAAATATCCAAATGTAGGGCATTCAGCATGCTTACTTAACATTTGCTAGCATAATTATGATCATGCACAAATATAGAGACTCAAGCTCTGATCAATCTCATATTCAACATTCATGGCATGCCCTAATCACATGTTTCTCGTGCATCACATACTGGGTGCAGTTTTCTTACCTTTGGTCCAAGCATAGATTACCAATAAATGAGCCACAAGCATGATCATATTTCCAAACCCCTAACGATAACCTAGTCACAACCAAACATAAACTCCCATCAATAAAATGAGTAATAAGAGGTTCCCGGACCAAGACCTAGCCTTCGGGACGTCGAATCCCACTAAACCAGGTAGTAGGAACGATCCCGAGGCCTAAGGTTTGAGTTCCCATGATCAAAACACCACTTTGGCCACAAATGCCCTCAAGCGCCGCGACCCCACCTCACTGAGCCGCGGCCCCAGCCTAGACAGAGGCGCCAACCCCAAGCACCTACACCAAGCGCCGCGACCAGCCTCCCAAGCGTTGCGGCCCCTAGGCCCTTCAGCACCACCGCTCACCTGCACCAAGCTCGGGCCGCGGTGCCCAAGAACAGGGCCGCAACCCCACCTCGAAACCCAGCCAATACTTTGTTTTTACCATATTAAAACCTTCCAAAAACCCACTCAAACATATCAAAATCCCAAAATCAAAGTTCCCAAACATCCTAATCATCCAAAACCATTAAAACCCAAGTCTCAAATAATCCAAAAACTCATCAAAACACAAAATCCAATTCAAGCTTAAAAACTTTAAAAACTTAGAACTTAAAACTTGGATTACCTCCAATTATGACGTTCCCAACTAAATCCTCCAGCTAATAAGCTTTTTATCTTCCCCAGAATCTCTATGCCTCGATCCTCGCTTGAATCCGAGTCCTAGAACTCAAGTTTCCTTCGAAAATATGATCAGCAGATGAAAATTGAGCTTTGAAGGAGAGAGAACGTTCTTTTTATTTCTTAACAGGTTACTTCAAGCTTAAGTAACCTCAAACAAATTCTAATGCTTGGGGTCCCGAAAACGCCCCCCGGGGTAAAATAGTCAAAACTTCCATAATTCCCCCCTGATCTTACTAACTCCCAATTTATCATCAAATATTTATTCCCATTACCCAATATTCCGGTAATGTACTAAATACCCCTTGACTCACTCCGAGTCAAGTATAAATCCCGTTGTGACTTTCCCACTAGCTTACCTCCTTGAATCGTCTCGTGCTGAGTAACCTAGCATAATCAAATAATTAAGAAGCACCACACATATGCCAAATATGCCCAAAATAGCCAAAATATGAAAATCACCCAATTAATCAAAAATGGGTTCACATGCATATTTAATACACCTAAACTTGCATATACTCATTTAATAGCATAATAAATCAATTATGGCCCTCCCGACCTCCTAATCAAGGTCTTAAACCTTATTAGGAAATTTTGGGTATTACACTAACATTTCCTTATAACTAATCTGATATATTAGTTATTGCAATAGTTTTATGTCATTGTTGATTAAATTCTAAGAATCTTGACCACAGATTACATAAGAGTTTTCCTACAAAATCAGAGACAGGTTCAATGATCAAGATTCAAAGCTTCCGCATAAAGAATTGTTCAAGAACACAATCAGGAAAGTATGTCAACAATGGCAAAGTTTGAAGTAGAAAAATTCGATGGCACCAATGATTTTTCCTTATGGAGAGAGAGTTTAAAAGGTATCTTGGTGCATCAAAAGATGGCTAAAGTGCTTGGAGATCAAAAACTTTTGGCAGAGAAGAAACTAGAAGAAATCGTTGAAATGGAGGAGATGGCTATTACACGATCATCGCGTATCATTCCAATGGAGTAAGAAGGAAATTAACCTCAGAAAATACTGAAAATGGTCTTTCGGACAAGCTGGAAGAATTGTACCTGAAGCCATCCATTTCGAACAAAATGAATATTCTTGAAAGATTATATGGTTTTAAAATGAACTCCTCTATTTCTTTAGATGAAAATATTGATAAATTTAATGAGATTATTGTTGGTTTAGCTAATAATGAACATAAGGTAGATGAAGAAAGTCAAGCAATTATCTTACTCAGATCATTACCAATTGCCTATCAAGAAGTCAAAGCAACAATAAAGTATGGTAGCGATGTGATTGCTTTGGAGGATGTTCTTAGAGCTTTAAAGTCGAAGGAGTTCAAATTGCAACTCGAGAAGGAAACCAGGAGAGATGAGGCTTACTTTGTTCGAGGAAGAAATCCAAAGAGAGGCTCATCCAGAGGAAATCAATCACACCATTCAAGGTCGAAGTCAAGAGGGAAAGACTCAAGACAATATTATCACTGTGGGAAAATTGGACATATAAGGAGATTTTGCAATCTGTTAAGAAATTAACAAGGGTACAGATCAAACTAGGACCAGAGAAGACCCATCTACAATCAATTTCATAATGACAACAAACACCAGCAAGGAATGAAGTCTCAGAATGATTTTGCAGCTGTGGCAGAAACCAAAGATGATTGCTCATCAGAAGGAGAACTTTTCTCAATATCTGAGAAATTAGATAACAAAGAGTGGATCCTTGATTCAGGATGCACTTACCATATGTGTCCTAACTTAGATTCATTTTTTGATTATAAAAGAAACTGATGGTGGTAGAGTACTAATGGGGAATGATGTTTCTTGCAGGGTAATTGGTCTAAGAAAGGTGGCAATTCGACAGTTCAATGGAGAGGTGAAAGTGCTCAACAATGTGAGACACATACCCAAGATGAGAAGGAATTTAATATCCTTGGGAGCTCTTGAAGAAGAAGGATATGGCTACAAATCTTTGAATGGGAACCTAAAAATCACAAAAGGATCTTTACTGATCATGAAAGGAAAGATAGTCAATGGACTGTATGTACTAGAAGGAGAAACTGTAGCCATTGTTGAATCATCTGTTGTTAAGACTCAGGAAAGTGATATGCATCTGTGGCACCAACGAATGAGACATATCAGTGAGCAAGGGCTGAGAGAGCTTCACAAACAAGGGAGCATAGACAAGTTGAAGACTTGTGAATTACCTTTGTGTGAAGCATGTGTATTTGGAAAGCAACACAAGATTAAATTCACAACTGTTACACACAATACAAAGAAGGTTTTGGAGTATGTTCATGCAGATTTGTGGGGGCCAAGTAGAGTTCCGACTCATTCTGGTAAGTTTTATTTCTTATCCATTATAGATGATTTTAGTAGATGTATTTGGACATATTTGCTTAAGACTAAAGATGAGTGTCTAGAGAAGTTTAAAATTTGGAAAAACAAGGTAGAAAATCGAACAAATCTTAAACTTAAGAAACTTAGAACTGACAATGGATTAGAATTCATAAATAATGAGTTTGATGATCTATGTATTGAGTATGGAATCACAAGGCACAGAACTGTAGTTAGAACCCCACAACAGAATGGAGTGGCTGAACGCATGAATAGGACCTTATTGAATAAGGTGAGATGTTTGCTTATTAGTTCTGGTCTAGTTATCTTATAAATAGAAGCCTAAATCATGTTATAGAACTTAAGACCCCATATAAAATGTGGTATGGCAAGCCTCCTAGTCTTAAACACTTAGGAGTTTTTGGTTGTGTAGCATATGCACACCAAACAGAGGACAAACTAGATGTTAGATCCATTAAGGGATTTTTTCTTGGATACCCTGTAGGCACAAAAGGATATAGGATCTGTTTGAATCAAAATGGTAGACCTAAGATCATAATTTCAAGAAATATAGTGTTTAATGAATATGAGTTTCCTCACTTGAAAGCCGAGAAAGGTTGTGATGTTTATGGTGCAGGTGCATTGAAAAAGAATGATGACTTGATAGAGTTTGAGATAAAACTGAAAGGATATGAACTAGAAAATGAGCATGGCAACACACCAGATGAAGATTATGTTCAAGATCAATCAAACCAGTCCACCAATTTAACAAGATATCAGCTAGCAAGGGATCGTGTGAGAAGAGAAATTCACCCATTTGCAAGATATGGTGAGGCAGACCTAATAGCCTATGCTTTAGCTATTGTTCAAGCAGGTGACATGCCAGAACCATTAAGCATAGAAGAAGCTACTTCAGGAAAATACAAGAAGGAGTGGAATCAAGCTATAAAAGAATAGATGGACTCTCTGAACAAAAATGACACATGGGAATTGGTGGAAAAACCATATAACAAGAAGGTGGTATCTTGCAAGTGGATTTTTAAAGTGAAGGAATGAGTAACACAGGAAGAACCAGTGAGATTTAAAGTCAGGTTAGTGGCTAAAGGCTTTACTCAGGTGGAAGGAATTGATTACACTGATGTGTTCTCACCTGTAGTAAAGTATAAAACCATAAGACTGATGTTATCTATGGCTACTCAACAAAATCTAGAGGTAGAGCAGCTAGATGTAAAAACAACATTTCTTAATGGTTATTTGGAAGAAGAGGTCTATATGCATCAACCACCTGGATTTCAGAAGGAACAAGAGGGAAGTGAGCTTGTATGCAAACTGAAAAGGTCCTTGTATGGCCTTAAACAATCTCCACAACAATGGAACAAGAGATTCAACAATTATGTCCTGGAAATTGGTTTCACAAGATCAAATTTTGATCACTACTTGTACTATAAGCATCTTGAGAAATCAACAAGAGTATATTTACTGATGTATGTAGATGATATACTCATCATGGGCAAAGACAAAACAATGATAAAGAGAATCAAAGACAAGCTTAAAGAGCAATTTGAAATGAAAGAGCTCGGGCATGTTCAGAATGATGGACCCAAAACAGGTATGTTTTAAAAATTTATACTCGCAAGCATACAAATCGTATATGGAATATAGTGTTCGTGTAAGCACGAGATCGAACCCAAAGGAGTTGTCTAAAATCGAAAAGGAAACTATTTTAAACCAAAATTAATAAATTCTAACCTAGCCCCAAAGATTGATGAGATTTTTGTATAATAAAAATAAAATAAAAGATAATAATAAAGATTTTAAAGACAATATATACTTAAATTAATAATTTTAACCAAGATGGTAAAAGAAAGATTATTAAGATAATAGAATCCACAAAATATAAGTTCAATAATATTTAAAAGTACATTGATTCCCAAGTTTTATTAACAGTAGAAACTAATCAAACCATCACTTATTCAAATTAGATATTCTATTTAAGCACAAGTTTTTATAAAAATATAGGATCTATATTCACTTTTCAAAAAGTATAATTTCAAAGCATTTAGTGTAAATCAATGTAATGAAATAACAAATAAATCAATGAATATTATTTATAAGACAAAACATAATATTTTTGTTCTAAGTATTGGATGTGTACAATTTAATGACACATCTTACACAAAGAATATTATGTTTTTGCACTAATGAAGAACAAAGTATAAATATGAGCTAACAATAAAAAATACATGATATTTAAGATGAAAGAAAATATTTGAAAAAGAAAATCCATAAACTTTCTTGCACAAAATGGGAAATCAACATACAAAATAAACATTTTCTAGTTATATATTGTTTCATCATCACCTTAATAATCTTAAAAAGATTAGAAACTCATAACTAGAATCGAAATTACAAACATATAACCCCCAAATTTTTCCTCTAAAAACTCATAGAAAAAAATGACCAAAAAGAAGAAAAAGATGAAGAGAATTGAGAGGTCTTGAAAGTGTAGAACTTGAGTAGTGTAACCTCTCCCAAAAATTTGCCTCCAAAATGGTCTTGAAAATTCCCTATTTATAGCCAAAATGAGAGTATTAAAATAATCAATTTAAATTAATTAAATTGATTAAATTAATAATAATATGGCAAATAGGGGTAAATTATAGGGTGTAATGATGATGTTATGGGGTAAAATGTGTAGAAAAGTTTGGGTAAAAAATAGTATTTTTGGACAAAGAGACAAGGGGAAAATTTGTGCCTTTGACGTTGGGCTCAATAAGGGTGAAAAAGAAGGTGAAGGTGGCTGTAGGGGGGCTCATGGCAGATGGGCCAGGCGGCTGAAGGGGGCAGCAAGTGCTGGAGCTTTGGGCTGGGCTTCTGGAGGCAGGCCCAGGCGTTGGCAGCTAGAAGGTGATGCAGGCGTTTGGGCCGAGTGGGCCTGGAGGAAGCTTGGGCTTCGGATGTCAGGTGGGCCGAAGGGTGCTACTAGACCTGAGCTAGCTGTGAGGATTGAAGCAGGCGGGGCTGGCTTCAGGAGGAATGGTGGCATTGCTGGGAAGAGCTGGCCTGTATGATAGGCGTTGGGCCTGGGATTGTTGTAGATGCTGAAGGCAGGAGTGGGTGCACG
The DNA here is from genome assembly GCF_963169125.1 of Humulus lupulus. NCBI lineage: Eukaryota > Viridiplantae > Streptophyta > Magnoliopsida > Rosales > Cannabaceae > Humulus > Humulus lupulus. The sequence continues at coordinate 26,423,304 of NC_084799.1, forward strand.
GGCCTGGGCATGCTAGATTGACTGGGCCAGGCGTGGAGAGGCTGTAGGGAGAGGCCCATGGATCTTTCGGATTGGGCCTGTTGGGTGAAGGAAAATGCCACATTTTTTTCCTTTCTTTTTTAGCTTTTTATCTTTTTTTCCTAACACAAAAACATCACAAATTTCCTAACAAAATAAACATAAAATAAATCATAATAAAATATTTTTACTATAAAATAAGTCAAGTTAATTCTTTGAAAATATTAATAATAATTTAATTTATATTTAACATTTAAGCTCAATAATGCAACATTTTTTTACCTCCAATTAAACAACAATAATTCAAATAATTAACTACAACATTTTACAACAAAATAACTATAAAAACACACAAAAATATATAAAATCAAAATAAACCCAATAAATTCAAAATTACTTTAAAACTTAATAAATCAATTAAAAACTCAAGAATCAAGCAACAATTAGCATATAAAAAGTGGTAAAATAACTCTATTTTGTAGAGTTATCATACCCTCAAACTTAATATTTTGCTAGTCCTCAAGCAAAAGAAAAATTAAAAACACACACATTTTTTTTAATTGGTGATGTCTAATGTTTTCGTTAAAAATTACATAATGAAAATATTTCAAAGAAAATCACAAATAAAAGTAAAGCTTATGTAATTAATTTGAAAAGTTAAAATTGTTTTCAAAATAGATATTTCACATACAAACACAAAAACATCAAATCATCATGTGAACATTTAGACAAGCTTATGCAAACAAAAATAAATTAAATCTCAAGAGATAATCAAGTAAATTCTAGGATTTTTCAAATTTTTTTTTTAAAGAATTTAATGTTTAAATAAACTATATCAAAATATCACAAATTCGAATAGAATAGAAAAGTGACATATTATGAAAAATATATATTTAAACAAAACTAACTTAAAAATTAAAAGTAATAATTGTTTATATTTTTTCTAAGAACTAAGAACAATTTCAATCATAATTATTATTATTATAAAATGAAAATCACCAATATTTTCTTTCAAACAAAACGAAGAAAATAATTTTTTTTTTAATTTTATAACAAATGAAAAACATGCATAAACACAAAGAAAACACATAAACACAAAGAAAAATACATACGCATTACCCGTAAACTTAAATGAAACATTGTCCTCAATGTTTAATAAAATGGAAAAAATTAAGAACTACTCCATTTGATGAATGCTTCCTTGATTTGGCTTATTTGTTTTCTTCTCTTCTTTTTCTTTTTGGGCAAGAAGTTTCCTTCAAGCTTTTTGGAATTTGAAAAACATGAAACATAACACACAACAAAAGTGAAATATAAAATGAAACATGAAAAGTATGTGTTGCCTCCCACAAAGCGCTTTAGTTTATAGTCTTTAGCTCGACTAATTTTTTTTTTTAACCTACACCTAATCGATGGTGTAAAATTTCATTAGGAGGGTGAGTTATGACTTTGATGCAATTGCCATTAATAATGATTGATAACATCACACCTACAAGAAAATTAGAAATATGCAATTTTAATGGAATATTGCATATCTATATTAGACTCCTTTTCATTTTGAGTAAATATACAAATTTGTTCATTTATGGGCTCTTGAGATAATAATAATAATATATTGTTCATTTTCCTCATGAGCCTCGAAAATTATTTCATCCAACTCTTTTGTTTCATTAGGGGGCTGGATGCATATTACAAGTTCTTCAACAACTTCATTCTCTTTTTCACTTTTAATTTGACTATTTTGATTGGGAATGAGTTGGTTGGGATAAACTTGTTTTTTCGACTCTATCACAATTGCAAGTTGTCCTACTATTGTCTCAATTTTTGAGATTGACTGAGACTGGGCTTGTAAGATTTTGTAGGTTGATTGCATGAACTAGTGTAGGGTATCCTCTAAAGATGTGCTCATTTTGTTGAATAGGATATGATAGGTCAGATTGGGCATGACTTGGATTAAGCATGTTGAATTCATGCTCTTGATTCATTGGAGATTGGGTATGGCTCCATGAAAAAGTTGGAGTATAGGCGGGGGTAAAATGGGTATCAAAAGATTCATGCGTATCATTAGTTTCTCCATAATTTAAATTTGAGTGCTCATAATAGTTGACTCAGAATACCAACTATAATTAAAATGATCCATATGGTAAAAATTAAATGACAAACTAAAGAAATGTTTTTTTTAAATGACAATTAAGGTAAAAAGAACAAGAAAATAAAATTAAGAGAACAAAAACAAGGTAAAGATATTAAACAAAATTTAGAAGGCACAAGTGCCATCAACTAATAACAATATAATGAAATAAAAAGTTAGGAGGCACAAATGCCATCAACTATCACAAAATAACAATAATAAGAACATAAAAGCTAGGAGGCACAAGTGCCGTCAACTAACAAAGTTATAAACGAAATAAAATTACAAAAAAATTAGGAGGCACAAGTGCCATCAACTATAAAAATTTAAAAGGATAGATAGGAGGCACAAGTGCCGTCAACTATAAAAATTAAAAAGAAAGATAGGAAGCACAAGTGCCGTCAACTATAAAAATTAAAATGATAGATAGGAGGCACAAGTGCCATCAACTAAAATACAATAAATATAAACATATAAGTAAGTTTTTTTTTATGGGTGGTAGAACCGTCCCAAATTTTCTTTTTATCTTTTTTTTTTAGATTTTATATAAATATATATTTTTTTAGTTTTTTTTAAGTGCAAAAATTAAAATAACTAGTAGAAGAATTCACTATCCTTGAGATAAATTTCATTTTTTTTTCTTGCAACTCCCCGGCAACGGCACCAAAAACTTTATGAACCCAAAATGGATATGTTTTAAAAATTTATACTCGCAAGCGTACAAATCGTATATGGAATATAGTGTTTGTGTAAGCACGGGATTGAACCCAAATGAGTTGTCTAAAATCGAAAAGGAAACTATTTTAAACCAAAATTAATAAATTCTAACCTAGCCCCAAAGATTGATGAGATTTTTGTATAATAAAAATAAAATAAAAGATAATAATAAAGATTTTGAAGACAATATATACTTAAATTAATAATTTTAACCAAGATGGTAAAAGAAAGATTATTAAGATAATAGAATCCACAAAATATAAGTTCAATAATATTTAAAAGTACATTGATTCCCAAGTTTTATTAACAGTAGAAACTAATCAAACCATCACTTATTCAAATTAGATATTCTATTTAAGCACAAGTTTTTATAAAAATATAGGATCTATCTTCACTTTTCAAAAAGTATAATTTCAAAGCATTTAGTGTAAATTAATCTAATGAAATAACAAATAAATCAATGAATATTATTTATAAGGCAAAACATAATATTTTTGTTCTAAGCATTGGATGTGTACAATTTAATGACACATCTTACACATAGAATATTATGTTTTTGCACTAATGAAGAACAAAGTGTAAATATGAGCTAACAATAAAAAATACATGATATTTAAGATGAAAGAAAATCCATAAACTTTATTGCACAAAATGGGAAATCAACATACAAAATAAACACTATCTAGTTACATATTGTTTTATCATCACCTTAATAATCTTAAAAAGATTAGAAACTCATAACTAGAATAGAAATTACAAACCAAAAAATTACCAACATAAATAGGAAAATTTGGAGGAGAAACTCCCAAATTTTTTCTCTAAAAACTCATAGAAAAAAATGACCAAAAAGAAGAAAAAGATGAAGAGAATTTAGAGGTCTTGAAAGTGTAGAACTTGTGTAGTGTAACCTCTCTAAAAAATATGCCTCCAAAATGGTTTTGAAAATTCCCTATTTATAGCCAAAATGAGAGTATTAAAATAATCAATTTAAATTAATAATAATATGAAAAATATGGGTAAATTATAGGGTGTAATGATGATGTTATGGGATAAAATGTGTAGAAAAGTTTGGGTAAAAAGTAGTATTTTTGGACAAAGAGACAAGGTGACAATTTGTGCCTTTGATGTTGGGCTCAATAAGGGTGAAAAAGAAGGTGAAGGTGGCTATAGGGGGGTCATGGCAGATGGGCCAGGCGGCTGAAGGGGGTAGCAGGTGCTGGATCTTCAGGTTGGGCTTCTGGAGGCACGCCCAAGCATTGGCAGCTGGAAGGTGATGCAGGCGTTTGGGCCGAGTGGGCCTGGAGGAAGCTTGGGCTTCGGATGTCAGGTGGGCCGAAGGGTGCTGCTGGACCTGAGCTGGCCGTGTGGATTGAAGCAGGCTGGGCTGGCTTCAGGAGGAATGGTGGCATTGCTGGGAAGAGCTGGTCCGTGTGACAGGCGTTGGGCCTGGGATTGTTGTAGATGCTGAAGGCAGGAGTGGGTGCACGGGCCTAGGCATGCTAGATTGATTGGGCCAGGCATGGAGAGGCTATAGGGAGAGGCCCATGGATCTTTCGAATTGGGCCTGTTGGGTGAAGGAAAATGACACCTTTTTTTTTCCTTTCTTTTTTAGCTTTTTATCTTTTTTTCCAAACACAAAAATACCACAAATTCCCTAACAAAATAAACATAAAATAAATCATAATAAAATATTTTCACTATAAAATAAATCAAGTTAATTCTTTGAAAATATTAGTAATAACTTAATTTATATTTAACATTTAAGCTCAATAATACAACATTTTTTACCTCCAATCAAACAATAATAATTCAAATAATTAACTACAACATTTTACAACAAAATAACTATAAAAACACACAAAAATATATAAAATCAAAATAAACCCAATAAATTCAAAATTACTTTAAAACTTAATAAATCAATTAAAAACTCAAGAATTAAGCAACAATTAGCACATAAAAAGTGGTAAAATAACTTTATTTTGTAGAGTTATCACAGAAGATACTTGGAATTGAGGTCATAAGATCAAAAGCCGATGGGAAGATGCATCTCAAACAGACAAGTTACATCAACAAGGTGTTGAACAGATTTAATAGGCAAGACACTAAAAGTGCATCAGTACCCTTAAGAGGACATTTTGTTCTATCTAAGGATCAATGTCCAGTTATAGTAGAAGACAAAGAAGACATGAAAGAAGTTCCATATGCAATGGCTTTTGGATGCCTAATGTATATCATGGTTAGCACACGACCAGATATAGCTCATACACTAAGTATTCTCAATAGGTTCATGTCTAATCCAGGCATGGAACATTGGAATGGACTCAAGTGGTATTGAGATATTTGAGAGGAACTTCAGATTATGGTCTCACCTATAGCAAGAAATTTGAGAAAGTAACTTTAAAAGGCTGTGTAGATTCTATTTATGCATCTAGTAGATACACAAGAAGATCAACTACTTCATATGTATTCTTGACCAATGAAGATTACATAAGCTGGAAGTCACAACTCCAATCCGTGGTGGATTTATCCACAACAGAGGCAGAATTCTTGGCTACAACTGAAGCTTTTAAGGATATGATTTGGTTACAAGGAATCTTAAAGGAGATGAAACTTCTCATAGGCAAAGCTACTGTGTACTCTGATAGTCAATCACCGATTCATCTATGCAAGAACCCAGTTACCATGAGAAAACCAAGCACATTGATATTATACTATTATAGATTAGAGAGAAGATTGAAGAGGAAGTAGTTGAGCTCGAAAAGGTGAAGACAGAAGAAAATCCTGCTGATATTGGTACTAAGGTGCTATCGAAAACCAAGCACATCGATATTAGACTATTCTGGATTAGAGAGAAGATTGAAGAGGAAGTAGTTGAGCTGGAAAAGGTGAAGACAGAAGAAAATCCTTCTGACATTGGTACTAAGGTGCTATCTGTAGGCAAATTCAGGCATTGATTGAAAATAGGTGGAATTTGTGGAGATCTTTCCTACAAATCCTAACTAACCTAACGGTATTAGTTGTAAAATAACTTGGCAGCTTATAATTATATATAGGGATATTTGCGGCATAAGTACCCAATGTTTGGGTTTGGTACGCGACATAGACCCAATGTTTATTTTTAGTGGCAATAGTACCCAAAGTCAGTAAAAGTGTAATTCCGTCAGCCTCCTCCGTTAGGTCTCCGTTTCATGATGACTGGACCAACACGTGTCACTCCGTGATTGGTCCAGCTCAATAGTATTTTAAAAATAATTATGATTTGGACCAATAAAAATGTGACACGTGTCTGCCAAATCAGCTTATTAACAGACCTAACGGAGGAGAATGACAGAATTACACTTTTACTGACTTTTGGTACTATTGCCACTAAAAATAAACATTGGGTCTATGTCGCGTACAAAACTCAAACATTGGGTACTTATGCCGCAATTATCCCTTATATATATATATTGTTATTTTATGTTAGAAAGTGTTTGAGATTAGAACCTCATAGAGAGGAAGGTTCAATTGATGATGATGATAGGGGATCAAACAGGATGTAGGCCAGATTGATCTGGTTCGAACCTGTATAAAATTTCTGGGTGTTCTTCCTTCTAATTTTCTGCATTTAAATTTTGATTACTAACCTTTCCTTATAACTAATAAGATATATTAGTTATTGCAATTGTTTTATGTCATTGTTGATTAAATTCTGAGAATCTTGACCACAGAAAACATAAGAGTTTTCCTACAGTGGAGAGGAGAGAAATAAATAAATAAATAATATAATGCTCCATTGTTTAAAAAAAAAATGGTAATCTTGGAATTAAGATATATGAGGTTAGTTTGTACTCATATAGGTCGGATACAATTAATAAGCCCGGTCCACATTTAGCCTAAGAATGCATATTTTTTTGAGATTTTTACACAATTTATTACAATATTTTTTTAATTACTATATTAATACACTACTACAAAAACACATTTTTAGGACACTTACATAAATGTGAGTCCTAAAAAAGTCTCATGGACCTTTTAGGACGCGCGAGTCCTAAAAACTTATGTGTATCATAAAATTTTGAATTTTAAAAAACTGGGGTATTTTAGGAATGTTTTTAGGACTCGTATTGCAAATCTTAAAAACTATGTGTGTCCTAAAAGTTTGAGTTTTTTTTTAAACAAACACCTCCTGGACTTTTTAGGACTCGCGAAGAATGTTTTTATTGCGAGTCCTAAAAACTTATTTGTATCATAAAATTTTGAATTTTAAAAAATTTCGAATTCCCTCTAATTTTTTTTAACAAAAGTTTTATTATTATATATTAAAAAAAAAAACAAAAAAATCACACAGCCCATTTTCACTCTCTCTCCTCGGTTCCCTCTCTCTCTCTCCCAAAGTTCCTTCTATCTCTCCCTCTCTTCCGAAGTGCCAACGCCGAACGCCGTCGTCCCATCTCCAGCCACCGCCACGCGCCGGACCAGTGGAAGCGCCGTCCCCCGAAACCCCCGCCCCCCGGAGTTGGCGACCTCACGCGCGGCCTAAGGTCCTCAACAAAGCACTTGAAGTTCGGTCGTTCATGGGTTTCTCCCAAACTTTCCGAGCATATTTCGCCCACCTCGAGCCACCACGAGTTGAACCACCACCACCACCATACTCCTTACTTCTTGGGATTTAAAACTCAATATTTTGTTTTCTGAACCACCACCTTTTAATGGTGGCGCCGCCACTGTCGCCGGAGCCCCCGCCGCCGGATTCAAAACCCACCAATTAATTTTTTAAAAATAAAAAATAAAACTTTTCAGGACTCGCAATACGAGTCCTAAAAAACATTCTTTTAGGACTCGCAATGCAAGTCTTAAAAACATTCTTATAGGACTCGCACCCCAGGCTCTCAAATAGAGGACTCGTGCCCCACGAGTCCTAAAAAGCCTTTTTTGTAGTAGTGATACCAATCAATATATTTTCATTTATATATACAAATCTTAACCGATTTCTTATTTTAATTACTAAAATTGTCTTTATTATTTCTTATACAAATATTGTCTAATTAATTGAATTGTGTGATATTAAGATATCTATTTAAAACTTACATTTTAAAAATATTTTCTTTTTTGTTTAATTCAAAAAGTTTTCTAAACATATGCCATAAAGCAACTGCCATATACCTGCTATATATGTTTTTCCAAACAAAGTTCTTTTTCCCAATTTCAAAATCAAAACCCCAATCCTCTTCCTCTTTCCATTCCCAACCGAAAACCCATACACCCAAACCCATTTTTATTTTTCATCTTCCAATCCGATGGTCTCAACGAGGAGCGTCGGTGATACTCTTTCCATTGAGTCCCTGGAGAAGGAAGAAGAGATAGAGGATAAGTCTAAAACCAACGAGATCGGCGATGAAAGAGAGTCACCCCTGAGTGTGAAGATGCATGCTTCTCATAAGAAGAAGAAAACTAGATCGCCCCCCTCTATTAAACGTCGAACTAACAAGAAGATGGAAATTGTTGATGTGGCGGAGCTTGTTCAAGACTCGGTGTCTGATCCGACCCAATCCCCGAATCTCCATTGATAAAGGTTTTTTTTATAACTTTTATTTCTTTTTCTGAATTAAACACCATAAACTTTTCTTCAGATTGTTTATTATGTTTATTTTTTTTAGTATTTTAACAAGTAATTATTGTTTTTGTTTGTTTTCTTTATTTAAGAATGTGTTGATCATAGAAAGTGATAGTGTTGAAAAAGAAAAATGTCTTACTGCTATTAATACAAGTTTGGGTCATATTGTAGGTATTACTTTGGTATAGTTCTAACAAACGATAATTTTTAAAAAAAATTGCATTTGTTATTGGAAATTTTACAATTTTGTTTATTATTTCATTTTTTTTGCATTTGTTTATTATTTCATATGTTAAAAAATTTTGTTTATTTTTTAATTTTTATATTTTGATTTTGATTTAGTTTTATTTTTTGGGTTTTTAAATGTTGTTCATAGCAACTTTTTTTTATTAAATAGTCTTTTTATGTTGTTTTTTTAATTTCTGAAATGTTTTTTTTCTTATATGTTCAATCGTATATTTTTTTACAGAATTGAGAACTTTTTATTAAGCCCGAGAATAGACCGGGTGGGAGGTTAGTCTACACATCTCATTATGATGTAATTAAGCTTATTAACGGGACCTTGACTAATGCTCAGAAGGAAATTTTTAGAAAGTCTTGTAGTATTGGGCATTTTATTGATATTCAGTCTTTTGAATATCAATCTCAAGTAGTTCACCAGGTTTTACTTAGAGATATCAAACAACCAAACAATGATGAGATATGGTTTTTGATTGGTGGGAGGAGGGTTAGATTTGGAATAGGTGAGTTTGCTTTGATTACTGGCTTAAACAGTAAATGTACACAGTTGTCATATTTGTGTATCATGTTTTCATAAATTAAACAGTAAGACATATGTTAGATAATAACTCTTGTATTATTGACCCTTTCCATTTTTTTCACACGATATTGAAAAATAAACAAATGTATTTAACTTGCATAGATGTGTTATAATTTTACATATTTTTTATACAAAAATTTCTAAATAAATAATAAAAAAAAAGAATACATAACAATAACAGTTTATAGTTGTATAAAAAATTTTGTTCAAAGATTTCTTTTATATAATATAATTTTGTGTTAAGATTCACAAAAGCATTGTTTATTTTTTTTTCTTTATAAGATTTATATACACTGTTGTCATATTTATGTATCATGTTTTCAAAAAATAAACAGTAACCTATATGTTAGATAATAACCCTTGAATTATTGACCGTTTTCATTTTTTTTCCTCATGATATCGAAAATAAACTAAAGTTTTTAATTTACACAGATGTGTTTTAATTTCATATATTCTTTTTAAAAAAAAACATATCTAAATAAATAAATAAATAAAAACATAATAATATTAGGTTATAGTTTTATAAAAGTAAATATTTTTGTTAATTATTTATTCAAAGAGTCCTTTTATATTTTATAATTTTATGTTTAGATTTACAATAGCATTGTTTATTTTCTTTCTACATCAGAGTTTATTTTCTTTTCTGTTTTGTTTAAATCGTTATTTAAGTTCATCTAATTATTTCTAACAATGCAACAAAACATAATTATTTGTTCATGTGAACGTCTTACAAAATAAACATATCAGTTTATTTTTTAAAACGAATTAAATTGATAATTATATCTAAATGCGCTAATTGTACCCATTATTATTCAAAATTTTCAGTTTTAAACTTAGTCGATTCTACTATATATATATATATGTTATGCACATCACAATGTTAAATCAAACATATATATATATATATACTTTAAAACAAAATTGAGATATAAATCATGTGAAAAGATTACGTTGCCGGAAAAAATGGTATCTCAAAATGGCAGCTTCAAAAGTGGATATTACATTATTTTTCTAAGAAGTATACTTTAGATCAGCACCCCTAATTCCTCTATCAAATTATAAACATATTTATTTTCCTTTCAACCAACATTTTTTTATGTTACTCATCACATTGTGAACAAATGCAGATTTGTTGAAGATATATATTCAAAAAATTTGAAAATGGCGCCTAGTTATATTTTATGATTATTTATTTCCCATATTATTTGTGTATATTATATATTAATTGTTTGATTTTATTTGTGTATATTTATTTTCCTATCATTATCAATGATATTATATATATTAATTGTTTGATATGTTCATTTAGTTCAAATAATATGTTTATGTGTATGTTTTTTTATTTATGGGAAGTTACAAATTTTAAAACTAAAACATATAAGCAAAGTGACGGATTGCATTTTTATAATTTTATATATTAAAATGGTATAGAGTGTATATATTTTTGTAAATAGTTTAAGTGACTGTAATTTTTTTAATTTTGTTGTATATAAGTGAAAATTGCCTTATTTTTTCCCTCACTTTCTATGAATTTGCACCATATTTGGTAGAATGAAGGAAGAATAATAACGGAGTTGGGAATTGTTTGGTAGAAAAGAAAGTAAAAGTAAAAAAAGGAAAAAGAACCACATACATATAGCATATACTTGAGGAACCGATGCCTAATGTGATTTGACTCTTAAGAGAATCAAACCCCTCAGAATAACCAAAAATTAAATCACTCATAATAATTCATGTGAATAAATAGATGCTAAGAGGTGCTTAAAGTTTTTAACAAAATAAAATAAACTAAGAATTGCTAAAAAGTTGATAAAAACTTACAGTCTGAGAAAAAACTTTTAAAGACAACACAAATCCTAGACTAAGACCACACAAAAGAAAAAGAAAAAACACAAAAGCAACTAACATAAAACTAAATCGAAATACTATCAGCTCAATTTCCTATTAACATAGAGCTTTTTATTGGGACGACTAAGAGGATTGCAACAACTAAATTAATCTAGTTTGGTGGAGCGAAGAAAATCTCATCAGAAGTCCTCTTTGATCGGAATTGCTTCTCCACATCAGACTCCACATTGAAAGAAGCCTCGAGCACCTGTGGAGATAAAGCCTTCCATACTGAAGTCCTTCCAGCCAAATGGGTGAAAATTGGGCTGCGATTAACAAAAAAATCCAAAAAAATATTAGAACTCAAAAGGGTGTGAAGTGGATGTGACCAAAATACAAAACAAAGTCATTTTGAAATGTGAGATTTGACTTACTTTGGAGTTGTGATGATGGAGAACCACTCCAACCCTTCTGGATCAGCGATCTTCGAAACAACGAAAAACCGTGGCACAATAAACAAATTACCACCTTTAACCGTAGTTTCCAATACCCTTTTGCCATCCACACCGACCACTTGAACACGGCCACTGCCCCTAACAATGTAAGTAACCTGTAGTGCAGAGTCGCAAGAAAATCCAGGAGAGCACATTGCGCCTCCATCCAACCTCACAAGGTCAGCCCCAAGCCCAACCTCACCAACCAAAGGAAGGTTCTTAGTATTCAGTACAACGACCCTTCCTCCTTTGATAATATCAACATCTAATGGAGCCTCTTCACAGTTCAAGGCCATCCCCTGACGGTGCTCCTTCTTCGGCTCTGGCATCTTGAAGCCATCCAAAAGCTTGACAATGCCCTTACCCGATTGTTTTCCAACAAGGGTCTTCACTACGTTCTCTTCCAAGTCCCATGCTCGGCCAACAAACTCACTTGAGAAACCAGTGAAAATTCCATTTGATCCGGTGAGAAAAAAGTCGGTGAACTCACCAGCCTTGTGAGCTTTGGAAGTATCTCCCAAAAAGAGAACGACAAGCTCAGTGTCTTCCTTGTTGTACCACCATGTCACAACACCAAAAGGGAGAGCAATGGCATCTCCCTTCTTAATGGCGATGACCTTCTCTTCTGACTCTGGAAGTACTATTCCAGCAACACCGCTACCTGAAAATAAAGTACAAGATAGATTAGTCTCCCAATTGCCAAATATCATTTACTCCCTCAGGTAATGGTCATGGTATTAAAAAGATATACGGCATAGGAGCATACAACATTGCACAAAAGCTACTCAATTCACTTAACCTTCGGATTGATCTTATACATATAGATATAAAACAATTTTGTGTACTAATGAAGAGTTTGGAAACAGGGATTTACAGCAATATGAGATCAAAACAGATCCAGAATATATTTTTAAAAAGCTTGAATTATCACCAACTTTAATGGAGAATTAGAGTGAAAGCATCCCATATACGTATACAAACAAAATCATTGAATTTAAAGGTATCCTATAAGAAAACGAATAAGGGAGATCACATAGATCTAGTCTCATAGAACATATAACATATCACTCAAAAATCTGATTCTCAAATAAGTTAATTAGTTTGATTCAGATATCGAAAAAAAAATACCAGCCACAAAAAGAGATTAGACTTCGCAATTTAAAAAAAAAAAAAATTAGTATTCAGTTTCTAACAATAACAGAAAACACACCCAATTCATATTCATAAAACGATTGAATTTGACTTAGAAAACAAACAATTCAACATATTGATCGCTATCATCTAATGAATTGAAATATACCTTGTAGCACGTAAGCCACTTTCGATGAATCAGAATAAGAAGGAAGAGCCAACCCATTCTTCTCAAGGGCTAGCTTGGCTGCAGCAATGTTACCATGACGAAGCATAGGAAGCTCCATCGGAGACCAAGAGTAGTAGTAGCCTCCATCTCCTCCGTACACCTTCTTGGCCAACTTTGGGGAAAGGTCAAGCTCCATTTGCAAACAGAATTTGAATTTTCCTTCACTAATTTTCTGAGAGCGGTATAGAACGTGTGAGGAGTTAGTGAGTGAGCTACATGTATATATGGCAAGAGGGAACATTAAAATATCACGGTCACGGTTACGAATTTGTAACAGAAATTGATTTTTTTAATAAAAATAATTATTTCTTAAAAATGGATAATTATTTAAATTTAATTAAAAGATAAGAATGATTAGGTTGTTGGCTTTCTCTCACACATTTATTTTTTAATTTTACAATAAATAATTTAACATATTCTCTCTTATGGAGTCGGTGGAGTTGAGTGAGCATACTATATAAATATATGATGGATGAAGTGGTGACACGTCAGGTAAAAGAGAATAAGATACGGGACCTACCACTACTTACTTTTAAGAGTTTTCAAAAATATTTTTTAATTAAATGGCTATTCTCTTTCAAAAAAAACTATTCCCAACATTTATTTAATAGAATTAATTTAAAAGAAAATAAAGTTTAAATTTTAAAATTTTAAATTAATCTAACATTACCCGAATCCAGATATAATCTATCACTTTCAAATATTACTCAATTAAATTAGATTTAATGAATGTGTTATAAATTAAAAGAAAAATTATATTTTTTTTGGAGTCTCATTACCTGTTTGGACTCTGTATTTTGACAAATTACTTTTTAGATCATATCTTTTGTAAAATTGTTAAAATAGAACCCTAAACCCAATTTTGGTCAAAATTTTCTCGACCAAAATCACAAATAATTCACCAAACTAACAATTCATAATAAAAATAAATTAATTCTGCTTGAAAATTGTGTTGTTATATTCATTTTTTCTTAATTAAAATTGAGTTTAGGGGTCTATTTGAATCATTTTATAAAATACAGGGTTCAAAAATAAAAATTTTAAAATACAAGGTGCAAATAGATAATTGGAAAAAACACAAAATAAAAAAAAATTGTTTATACATTTTTGGACCCTGTATTTTGATAAATTATTTTTTGGACTCTATGTTTTGTAAAATAGTTAAAATAGAACCTTAAACTCAATTTCGATGAAGAAAAAATTGAATATAACAATACAATTTTTAAGCAGAATGATTTTATTTTTATTATGAATTATTAGTTTAGTAAATTATTTGTGATTTTAGTTGAGAAAACATTGACTAAAATCGATTTTAGGGTTCTATTTTAACAATTTTACAAAACATAAGGTCCAAAAAGTAATTTGTCAAAACACAGAGTCCAAACAAATAATGAGACAAAACACAGAGTCAACAAATGAATAAACCCTAAAAAAATATATATATATATAAAAAAAGTGTATTATGTTATCTATTAACTATTCTTTCCATTTATTCCACGTTTGTTTTACTATTTAATACTACATTTATTTTGTAGAATTAACTTGAAAAGAAAGTCTTTCAAAAAAACACTTTAAATGAAAGAAAGTATAAATTTTAAAATTTTAAAATCATCTGATATTAACCGAATTTATCCCAATATAATCTCACTTTCAAATTTGATTTCATCACATAAAATCAAACCTTACTCTATATAACCTATTTTATTCAAAAAAAATTATTTAAACTATTCATTAAAATTTTGATTTAATAGTTGATATTCATTTAAATTTGTATTTAATAATTGAGTTGAAATTTCATAATTTATATTCTTCTAAGATAGAGATTACAAGGTTGACTAATATTTCATCCAAATACAGATTACATGCCCAAGTGTTAGTTTTTTTTGGGTATGTTTACACCCATTCCTCGCAAGAAGATTGTTTTTAACTTAATAAAACATTTAAGAAAATAAAATATTCTTAAAAAAAAAAACTGTTTTAATTTCTTTCTGTTAGTACTTTTAAGATAAGATCGCATTAAAAAGTAACAGAATATTTTTTTTTGGCAAAAAAGGTAACAGAATATTATCGATAGTAGTAAAGTAAAAAAACACATACCAAAATGATAAGGATTCGAATTACCATCCAATAGTCAATCAACGCTGTATAGTATTTCCAATGAATCATATTCATTAGAAATAAAAAACATGATCACATATTCACGAAAACATGTTTGGCATTAATGCATTTCGAGATTAAAACCAAAAAACATATATATTATTAAAAATAAACATCTACTCAAGATTGTGTGTGGCTGCTGGGATTCGAGCCCAGGTCTCCACGGCCACAACGTGGAATTCTCACCACTAAACTACAGCCACAATGTTTGAACAAATTTAGAGAACTATAATATTTATACTAATAGTATATTTTGCATCCTTTAGACAAATCCTAATAATGCAATATTCTTTTTTTCCTCACAAAATAATACGTTTTCATTTGTGATCAATGCCTTTTTCGGTTTTCTTTGGCATCTGAGACCACTCATAACAGCTTATTTATTTTATTCTTAAGAATACATTATCAAAATTTTATATTAACTTAAATTTTTACTTGTACACTACACTATACACCAATTTCTTTATATAAATAAATAAAATAATGGGAGAGAAAGAAAGAAAAAAGAATAAAATAATAATTAATTAAGTTTAAAGGATTAATAGTATATAGCTATATGTGGAGAAAGATATATGTTTATTGTTACATCCAAATTTCAAGATTAAATAAATAGCATCGAAATGTATGCTCGAAAAGAGTATGCTTGGGAATAACAGGTGATAGCAGTACACTTGTACAAATTGTTGAACAACTCTAGATCTGCAATTTGCATTCAAGCATGAGTTGCAGGCTTGAAGATACCAACCTTCTCTGAGGGAGGAGTTTGATCGACTCAGCGAGAGAGCAAAAGGCAACAACTGGAATGGTGAGCTCGAAGTTTGGTTGGTCTCGAAAACATGTTAAAACGGCCATCGAGCTCGATGAGACGTTTATTACACAGAAAAGTTGTTAGGAGATTCCTATTTCTTAGGGATTCGGTAAAACTGTGTGTTGAATCCCTATTTTTATGGCATCGTTATTTTAATTAATGCATTTGATTTATATTTTAATTCAGATATTTATTTGAATTTAAGCATTTGATTGTTACTTCCCCAAATTAGGGAAGATATTCCTACAACCAGATGTATAAATAACCTGGACTATGTCATTTGTAGAGGGGCACAATTTTGCACTGAGAGAAGATTCTGCCAAATTGCTTACATCTGAAGCTTTTACAGAGTGTTCATAATAATAGTGACTCGTGGACGTATTTTAACCGTTGAACCACATTAAAAATATCTCATTCCTTCTATTTTTTTTTTCAATCATTGTTTATTGCTCTACATAATTAAGTTGACGAAAAACGGCATCAACATATTGGTGCTTTCGTTGAGAGCATTAAGCAAATCTTTGTATTGCTTAGTAAAAAACACCCGCACAACATCATGGTCGCCTTGAACATCCTTGGAACCCATGGGCGACTGTTACTGCAAATCCCCGAGGAGCGTACTCCTCAAACTAAGAACCACCCTCGGAGGCCTAGCAAGCAGCCAGTGGTGGATCAAAGCCCCAATAAGGGAAGTGCATCATCGGTCTCAAGGGGACGGCCTGGCCAGACCCCTAGGCCTGATGAAGACTTGTATTACAATCCTAAAAGGTACATGCCGATAGTGGAATTAGAAAATCCCAGATTGCGTGAATAGCTGGCCAAAGCAACACGGCTAAACGAGGAGTTGGCGAGGCAAGCTGCTGAGGTACAGGTACCACCCCGGAGGGCCAGGGGACGACCCTGGGGGAGTACGGCTGCCAGAATGGCTAGCAAAGGGCCCAGCAGACTCAACTGAGGCCTAGGGAAAACGCTGGAAACAATCAGCCTAGAGCAGTTGCTCGGAACACTGCTAGGACAACCCTTCAGGAAGCATTCTTATGGTAACCCAGAACATGTCAAGAACAACCCGGAGGCTGCCCGGGTTAACCCTGAACCTTCCAGACCAAATAACGAGAGGCCATCACCCTCGCCAATAAGGCATCCACCCTCTCCAATAAGACATCCCTCTCTAGTGCGAGAGATACCCCGGAACTGGGCAGGGGATCAGGTACCTCCGAGGTCCTCTCAGAGTGCTCAAAGTGGAAGCCAAGACAGAAGCCATAGGGTTCGACCTAAGTACGAGGGTAAACGTGAGGTCCCGCGAGAGGCTCATCAAGGTCATAGACAACCTCAACCATCTGGAAGTCGTATGCTGAGGCCACAAACGATCGAGGTGAGGGTGCAAGTAGAAAACCTACCTTGTAATAATCGAGCCACACAGCAACAACAACCAGAGAGGAATGTCAGCTTCCTTAGTGGAAGTCAGGACTATAGAGGTCAGTGAATGTGTATAAAACCAAGCCTAGAGATTACGGGCATGATTATCCTGACCTTTGGGATCATCTAAATCAGAATCACGAGAAATCTAATCTGCCAACCTGAACCTACGGACACATTTAAATAACCGGAGAGAGCCTTTGCAACCATTATATGGGAATCAATATAACCTTGTACTGAGACAAGGAGCTGGAGTTCTTACGAACAATAACCAGCTGCCACTGGTGTAAGCTCCCCCTCTGGTGCATTTGGTCCAAGAGAGGATCAACCAGCTTAAAAAGCCATTCAGGCTCCTTCAAGATGGAAAAAATAAGGACAAGACTTAGGATTTTGACGAGGATCTCGAGCCTTTTGCTCCCCACATCTCAAGTACCCCATTTCTCATGGTTTCAAAATACCCCATATGGCACCCTACGATGGGACTACTGACCCAGGTAGCCACATAAGTACTTTCAACATAGTAATGCGAGTCAGTAATGTCGGATACAAACTCATATGTAGGCTCTTCTCGACTACACTCACTGAACCAGCAAAAACCCGGTTTGACAAATTCTGGAAACACTTGATCTCATCGTGGGAACAACTGTCCCGGGAATTCAAAAAGCAATTCCAGGTTGTGAAGAGTATCAAACCCGAGGCATCAGCCTTGACTAATGTTAGGCAGCAGCCACATGAGTCGTTGAAAAATTACCTGGCGAGATTTAACATAGAAGTAGCACGAGCTCGAAATGTCGATGACAACGATCATATCATGGTAGTACGAGATGGAGTATTGCCAGGGATTCCCCTTTGGGACGACATGCAAAGAAAACCCATGAGGTCAATAGCCAAGTTCAATACTCGGGCCCAGAGGTTTGTCAATGTAGAAGAGGCAAGGTTGGCACTCAAACTGACTTCTCAGCCCGTAATAACTACAACAACAAACGTTAACTCAACCACCACCTCGGCTACACCCTCCACGTCACAACCCTCAGAAGACAACCCTTCCAAGAGAAAGAAGAATGAAAGGAATAACTCAAAGATTGACATGGGAAAGGAGAAAAAAAGAGAAAAATACTTCTCCATTTACATAGTTTATACCAAACTCGCATATACTCAGGAAAACATATTTGTCACCAATGAAAACCAGGTCCCTTTCAAACGACCTGATCCAATGCGAAACCAAAAATCCAAGAGGGATGCCAACAAGTTATGCAGATTTCACAAGGATATAGGTCATACCACTGATGAATGCAGACAGTTGAAGGACGAGATCGAATGTTTGATCTCAAGAGGATACTTCATGCAATACGTCCGAAACAGAAACATGGCCCAAGCTTCACTTGAACGGAAGGTAGCTCCTACATAGCCTGCCCAACAAATTGTGACCCCACACGCGAAGGAGGATAACCAACCTCCCCCAATCGATGGAGAAGATGTAATAACCATCGCGGGGGGACCTCATATCGTTGGGTCGGGTAGAAATGCCCAGAAGAGTTATGTCAATAAGCTTAAGATGGGGGATGGATCTCCTTATGAACCCGAACCCTGAGCTCCGAAACAACAGAGGGTTGAGTCCCAACCAATTACAATCACCGAAGAAGACGCCTTGCACGTCCAATTCCCTCATAATGACCCCTTGGTCATTACCGTTCAGCTCTCCAATAAGAGGGTGCGCCAAGTCCTGATGATAACGGGAGCTCGGTCAACATCCTCTATAAGTCCCCTCTGGAAAAAATGGGACTCTCCGTTCGAGACCTAAAGGCCTGTGCGACTACGTTGTATGGATTTTCAGGAGAGGGAATAGCCAGTACTCAATCTATCGAGCTCTCAGTAACCTTGGAAGACTATCCAGTCTCAGTAATCAAGATAATGAAGTTTATCGTAGTTGACACCCCTTCAGCCTACAATGTATTTCTCGGGAGACCAGCCTTGATTGGGCTTGGGGAAGTTACATCTGTGAGGCACCTGGCTATAAAATTTCCAACACCCAGCGGCAATGGGATGCTGAAAGGAGACCAACTGGTCGCTCGAGAATGCTACAGCATCTCGATGAGGGGAAAAAGCCAAACAAGTGCACATGCACTTGTTGTCATTCAAGAAATAAACAAGACAGTGTACGAGGTTGAAAAAGATATCGACCCCAGAATAGATGAGGACAGGGCCGATCTCGGACCAATTGAAGAGCTCGAAGACCTTGAGCTCAATGATAAGGACACCACTGGGTGATAAAGACAGGGAAGAACCTTCCAAAGGATGCGAGATAGCAATTAATTCGCTTCTTGAGGAAAAAAAATGTGTTTGCATGGTCCCACTCAAATATGAGTGGGATCAGCCCAAACATTATAAGCCATGTGTTGAACATAGACAAAAACTTCCCACCTAAGCAACAGAAAAGAAGGCTCCTAGATGACGAAAGGAAGAAGGCCTTGAAAGACTAAAAGCAAATCGGTTTATCTGAGATGCTTTCTATCTGGATTGGATAGCCAATCCAGTGTTAGTCCCGAACCCCAATGGCAAGTGGCGAACTTGCATTAACTATTCAGACCTCAACAAGGCATGTGCAAAGGATTGTTTTCCCCTACCTCAAATCGATCAGCTCGTGGATGCTACCGCGGGTCATGACATCATGTCGTTCATGGACGCATATTCTGGATATAACCAGATAGCCATGCATGCACCCATTCAGGAGCATACGAGCTCATGACCGATAAATGTTTATATTGCTACAATGTGATGCCCTTCAGACTCAAAACGTCGGGGCCACATATCAAAGACTGGTAAATAAGATGTTTGCTGAGCAAATAGGGAACAACATGGAAGTATATGTGGACGATATGCTAGTCAAGTCCAAGCACAATTGTAACCATGTTGACGATATCGCAGAATGCTTTGCTATACTATAAAATTACAGCATGAGACTTAACCCACAAAAGTGCTCATTTGGAGTATCTTCGGGAAAGTTTCTTAGATTCATAGTGAACGCTAAATGCATTAATTGATATGCCTTCGCCTCAAAAGCATAAAGATGTCTAGAGTTTAACTGGACGAATGGCAGCCTTAAGTAGGTTCATATCGAAATCTGTAGACAGATGCCTTCCGTTCTTTAATCTTTTGAGAGGGGACAAGAAGTTTGAATGGTCAGACGAGTGTGAGCTCGCTTTTCAAGCCTTTAAAAAACACCTCGCTGAGCCACTAATTTTCTCCAAACCAGTCACATGGGAAATATTGTACTTATACCTCGCGACAACCAAGCATGCAATTAGCGCAGTACTTGTTCGGGAGGATAAGAAAGTACAAAAACTTATTTATTATGTCAGAAAAAGGTTATTAGGGGCAGAGTCGAGATATCCATTGATGGAAAAGTTAGCCTTGTGCTTGATACATGCTTCTCGAAAACTCCGACCTTACTTCCAAGTGCATCTTGTACACATGTTGACTGATCAACCATTAAGACAGGTGTTGTCGAAACCTGAGGCATTCAGAAGATTATTGAAATGGGCAGTCGAACTTGGGCAGTTCGAGATCACATATCCCCCGAGAACGATGATCAAAGGATAGGCCTTGGCAGATTTCATAGTTGAATGTACAGGGATCACCAACGAGGAAGTCCTAACCCCAGCTTGCGAGCTTTGGAGAGTTTATGTCGATGGGTCTTCGAACAAGAACAGCTTGGGGGCAGGAATTATCTTAATTACTCCAGTAGGAAATCATTTTCACTCAGCTTTACGATTCGGCTTTGAGACATCAAATAACGAGGCTGAATACGAAGCACTATTAGCAGGACTTCAGATAGCTTCCGAGCTAAAAGAAAAAGTCATCCACTATTATAGTGATTCCCAATAGGTTGTCAACAAGGTCTTAGGAGAATACCAGGCTCGCAAAATTAAAATGGCAGCTTAGTTGGAGAAGGTCAAAGCAGCAGTTAGGCAGTTCGAGTTTTACGCGATTGAACAAGTTCTGCGGGAGCCGAATTTGAATGCAGATGCTTTAGCTCAACTTGCCACAACCAAGGAAGTTGATACACTCAATGAGGTACCGGTCAAAGTTTTACCGATACCAAGCATAGTCGAGCTCGGCAAGGATGACATTAACATGATAGACTCGCAGCCTACTTGAATGACCTCCATAATAGACTACCTTGAAATTGAGAGCTTGCTAGCGGACCAGAACGAGGCAAGAAAGCTATTGTACAAGATACCGAGGTACACAATCGTGGAGGGGAGACTATATAGACGAGGATATTTTATGCCATTTTTAACATGTGTAACTTCATCCGAAGCTAGAAATTTTTTAGAAGAAATCCATGAAGGATTTTGCGAAGACCACACTGGGGGGCATAGTCTATTAAAAAAGGTAATTAGGCAAGGATACTTTTGGCCTACAGTAAAAGAAGACTCGCTCAAATACGTCAAACGTTATGACAAATGTCAACGATTTGCCTCAATCCTGCGAGCTCCACCATGATGAGCTCTTCGTGGCCATTCCCAGTGTGGGGAATCGAACTCATTGGATCCCTACCAACAGGGAAGGGGAGAGTAAAATATGTTATGGTTGTTGTTGATTACTTCACTAAGTGGACTGAGGCCAAACCTCTGGCTACAATCACCTTGAAGAAAGTCTTGGACTTTGTGGTAAAAAGTATAATCTGCAGATATGAGGTACCAAGGAAAATAGTGTCAGACAACGAGACTCAGTTCGATACCGAATTGTTCACAGAGTTCTGCGAAAATAATGGGATAATCAAGAGTTTTTCCTCAGTAGCCCATCCACAAGAAAATGGGCAAGTCAAAGCTGTGAACAAGACTCTGAAAAACTCTATTAAGAAAAGGCTCGAAGAGGCTAAAGGAAAATGGCCAGAAGAATTACCAAAAGTCCTATGGGCTTACAAAAACAACAGCTTGAACCTCAACATGACACACCCCCTTCTCCTTGGCATACGGTTGCGAAGCTATGCTGCCTGTTGAGGTTGAAATCCCAACAATCAGACGCGAAGCATACGACTATACCTCAAACCAATCTCAGCTCGAAGAAACTCTAGACCTAATTGAAGAAAAATGAGACGAAGCCCAACTTATAAATGTCGCATACCAGCAAAGGGCTACGAGATATTTCAATAAGAGGGTTTGAGATAGACGCTTTGGATTCGGAGATCTGGTGCTTAGGCGTACAGGCATGCTCGAACCTAATTGGGAGGGACCCTACCAAATTGAATCCATTATTCGCTCTGATGTCTATAAACTACCGAGGTTAAATGGATAATTGGTTCCACGAGCTTGGAATGGTGAACATCTACGACCTTATTACCAGTAATGTAGGAATGATGTTTATTTAGTTGAAACCAAGCTTGTACTTAATTCTTATTTTTCATCAATAAAGCACTAAATCTTATTCCAATTTTATATTTTATAGCTATCTTTTTTGCAAGCTCTCAAAATTCAATAACCTATGATTGCAATCATAGGATGTTAAGGGGGCATAAGTGATATACAATCATACCATACGCTCGAAAATATAGCATCAATAAAAATAAAATTAATAGTAGTGTATGGATTATTAACCAAACACCAATTAAACAATATCAGTGTATGGATTATTAACAAAACACGAATTAAACAATAATAGTGTATGGATTATTAACCAAACAAAAATTAAACAAGTCTGGAACAACAAACTCAAATCGACATAATTAAAAGTTGGAATTCTAGATAAACCAACGAAATTCATAAGTCAAGACAGAGCTGGAGATTTTTGCAAATAAGTTTCAACCTCGCAACCTCGAGACCATACTTGAGGATGAGGAAAAGTTACTATAGTTAAGCAAGAGATAAATAAATTAATGAGATTACACACCAATAAGTATTCTTTTTAACAAAAGTACGTGGTAAAACTAATATTTGACTTTGAGGATAACGAAGTCGAAAAATGTGCAATTGAATGAACTATGTATGAATATATGGAAGCTCGAACTTAAGTACGACAATATTTGAATAGATAAAAAAAATATAAAAGCAATTACTTTGTAGTATGCTCGAAACATTTTGAACTAGAAATCTGACGTATGCTATTAAGGAAAAACGATAAAGGTAGATAATATGCATACAGATTTCGAGAAAGAAATTTAAGCGTAAAAAAAACTACCATTAAAATATAAATTTGTCAAATAACTCAAAGTCGAGTTATAATTGTCTTTGCCCTAAGGGCACCAAAAAAATGTTATTACAGAGGAAATAAAAAACTATGGGTCACAGCCCATTAGTTGGCCTTCATGGATTGACAGCTTCGGCATCCACCGTCTCAGCTTGCTTCGTGGCCTCCGCCACTTCTTGAGCTTCGAACCTGACTTCTTCCTCCTTTAGTCGAGCTTGCCATTTGTTGACATATTCAGTCTCCTTGATGGACAGGAAGCTGGTGTCAAGGTCGGGATCGGTGGCTTAAATGTGATACATCTCCATGTCGACGACGTTGTCTTTTTTGGTTCTGAATTCCTCAAGAAGACGAGTCTTCTCACTCTCTAT
The DNA here is from genome assembly GCF_963169125.1 of Humulus lupulus. Taxonomy (NCBI): domain Eukaryota; kingdom Viridiplantae; phylum Streptophyta; class Magnoliopsida; order Rosales; family Cannabaceae; genus Humulus; species Humulus lupulus. The sequence goes on from NC_084799.1 coordinate 26,447,208, forward strand.
GAACTCAAAATTCGTCTTCTTGTCCTCTTCCAGCTTGGCATTTAGTTCTTGGACCCTCTTAATCTCCGTCTCCTTAGCCTCCACCTCTCGTCGAATCACTTCCAGCTCCCGCCGAGTCACCTCTAGTCCCTGCTGAGCCATTTCCTGCTCCTGCCAAGCCTTTTTAAGGTCGTCTTCAGCCCTGACTAGTGCATCTCTGGTATCTTGGGTGTGCACCTTTCTCATCGCGACCTCGCGATTCAGGACATAATTGTGCTGAACGAAGGTTATATAAGCCTGCAATAAAAAATTGACGTTAGAATAAAAGAAATAAAGAGTTGGCGTTGAATATGGAACTCATCAATTCTTAAAGAATAACTTATCGAAGAAAGCAACTTTCCACTCTTGTCGAAAAGAATGTTGGCACTCTCGCAACTCGTTAAGAACTCCCACTAGGGAGCCCCGAGGTTGCTGAGGCATTGACCCACGCGAGTCAAAGCATCAGAACCGAGCTGGACTCTGGGAGTGTCGGCGGCGTTGTCGACCATAAACTCGGGGATGTAGGTCAAAATGGCAAGTTTGCTGTAACGTCCCAAATTACCTAATAAGGCTTAGGGCCTTGATTAGGGGGTCAGGATGGTAAATTATGAAAATTACATGTTTATGTGTTTTAGATGCATGTAATTATGTGGTTATGTGAGTTATATTATTATATGACTTGATATGCATGTTTAGGTGTATTAATTAAGCATGTGGGCCCGTTTCTTATTAGAAGGGCAATTTTTGTAATTTGGCTCGTTATGAGTATATTTGGCATATATGTGATATATGTGTGGGACCACATTATTATGTGGATATATTTAGGTTACTCGACACGAGGCGATCCTAGGGAGCAAGTTAGTGGGAAAGTCACAACGGGACAAATACTTGACTCGGGGTGAGTCATGGGGTATTTTGGGTATTTAGCACATTACCGGGTTATTGGGTAAATGAGAATGATTATTTGATGATATATTGGGAGTTAGTGAGATCATGAGGAAATTCTGGGAATTTTGACTATTTTACCCTTGGGGGCATTTTTGGGACCCAAGTCTTGGGATTTACTTGAGGTTACTTAAGCTCGAAGTAATCTGCCAGAAAGAAAAGTACATTCAAAACACTATTTCTCTCTCTTCCATTATCCCTTTTTACCGTTCGTCGAACTTTTGAAGGAAACTCGAGTTTTAGGACTTGGATTCAAGCAAGGATCGAGTCATAACGATTCTAGGAAAGATTAGAAGCTTATTAGCCCGTGGATTTAGTGAGAAACAACATAATCAGAGGTAATTTAAGCTTTGAATCTTCGAGTTTCTGTTTCCTGAAATTTATTAAGTTTTGAATTTGGATTTTACGTCTTGAAGAAATTTTGAATGATTTGAAGCTTGGTTTTGAGAATTTTGTGTCATTGAGATGATTGGGAACTTTGTTTTTGAGATTTAGGTATGTTTGGATAGGTTTTTGGAAGGATTTAAAGTGGGAAAATCAGAGTTTTTGGGATGTGTTCGTGGTTGGGCTACGGCCCTTTTATTGTGTGCCGTGGCCCAGGCTTGAAAAAAATGAGGTTTTTGGCTGTTGGGGGAACTTTGGACCGCTACCCCTTTTTGTCAGGTTGCGGCCCACGACGCAGACAGAGAGGGGTTTAGCCCCTGTTCTTGATCAGGCCGCGGTCTGGGTTTTTGGGGTCGCAGCCCAAAAGAGCAAAAATGACCCAAATGGGTTTTTATTGATGGGAACTTAAACCTAAGGGCCCGATCCTACTATCGGTTTGGTAGGATTTGACGTCTCGGAGGCTAGGACTTGGTTCAGAAGCCTTTATTTACTCATTATTGATGGGATTCTATAATTGGTTGTGACTAGGTTATTGCTAGGGGCTCAAGATCAAGATCGTGCTCGAGGGTCGTTCTTATTTTACATTATACTCGGACTTGAGGTAAGAAAACTACACCCATTATGTGACATACGTGATTAGGGCTTTGCCTGAATATTGAATATGATTGGGCATTGGCCCCTGTAAATGCGTATGATTATGATTATGCCTGTGATTATTGATGAAGCATGTTGAGTGCTCTATATATGGATGTTTGTTATATGATGAATGCTTGTTAAGCATTATATACTTGAGAAAAGCATTCACTTATTAGTCAAGGACGGTAATAGCATTGAGCGCTGGTCGTAAAGCATTGACTTATGAGTCAAGGGTGGCAATAGCTTGCTAAGCGATGGTCGATATGATTAAATCTAATCAGGAGAGCATTACACGCTTGTTCGACCCAATGCTCAAAGAAAACCAAGTGTTAGGTACACTACATCAACTCCAAGGCTGGTTATGCAGAGGATAGGGCAATGGGCCCCAGGGAGACTTATTAGTCCCAGATCCTAGGGCGTTGAGACCCCAGTGTGACTTATTATTCATGTGCTTGGGCAATGGGCCCTGATATATTTATGTTAATCATTTGTTTAGGGAATTTGGTCCCATATGACGTTATAGTCATTTATGTGAATGATATGCATGCATGAGTAGGTTATTACTGCTGGCATGCTAGGCATATATCTAAATCTGTATATATTGTTCATGCACTTGCATTAAGTTTTCTTGCTGGGACTTGGCTCTCGGATGCTACGTGGTACAGGTAAAGGGAAAGGAAAGCTGGACCAGCCATGAGTTGGAGAGGTTAGGTGGCGATGTGTACATATGCGGTCGCTTGACCACCACGACCAAGGTTTTTCGAAGGAACTAGGGTGTAACCCTATTTTTGCTGCTTAGGTCGGCGGGTTGTAACTTTTGGTTTGTAACAACCTTTTTGGAACTGTAAACAACTTTGTAAACATTGTTATGGGATCCCATGTACAATTTAATGTTTTTAATGAAACATCCATTCCTTTAAACCGAAATTTTTAACCATGGACCAGTAATCATACTTAGATGCATGTTTATGGACTAATTACTCGTTTAACGATTTAAGCACTATTTAAAATACACAGTATAATGGTCTTGGCTAACCAGGGCGTTACAACTTTGTATCAGAGCGTGTCAAGGTTAAGGGTTCCTGAAGACAAGCTGGGCATGTACACTCGCCACTAAAGACAAGCTCGACTCAGGGTTTGGTAACTATTTATGTGGTTATGTGCTTAACTGCTTGAATATGATCTAAATGCTTTATTTGCATGCCTTATTAGATAGCATGAGATATACTGATAGGGCCTGGCCCTTGACTGCTGCATGATATAAAAGTATGTGCTTATTAGCACTAATATTGCTTATGAATGTAAAATAAATGCTTATTAGCATTGTTATATGGACATGTAGGTCAGGATACACTCATTAGCACTGTCATAGATACATGTATGTCAGAAAATGTTTATTAACATTGTTATATGGTTATGAAAGCGGAAATGCTTAATAGCATTGTTATTTGTTATGAATATTAGAACGTGCTTATTAGCACCATACTTGGATATGAACATGAATCGACATGCTTATTAGCATGACTGTTGAATGTGAATGGTTATATGCTTGATCTTGGGCCGTGAGGCGGCAAGAGGTTTAGTTATCACTTCGTAACTGATCCAATTGATTATTGAAGCAAGGTATAAGCTTGGAAGTATGCTTCCAAGATAGATTGAATCATCAGCTAGCCAAGTAGATCAGGGCCAGAATGATAGACAGAGTCAGGATAGTGACCAGGGCCAGACCCATATGCCAGCTCCTGAAAACTGGCAGCAGTTTCTTGTTGATTTGCAAGCCAGGGTAATGAGGCAGGAAGAAGAAATCTGCCTCCTGAGACAATAACAGGTTCCTGCAGGGAACATCTTGCCAGAGGCACCACCTGTAACGGTGCCAACAGTTGAGCATCCGTCAGAGGCTGGGAACAAATGGGAACCTCTTTATGAAAGGTTCAGGAAACATCATCCTCTAGTTTTTTAGGGTAGTGCAGATCCAGCTAAGGCCGAGCAATGGATGATTATGTTTACCACCATCCTAGACTTTATGAGGGTGTCTGGTAATGAGAGGATGGTCTGTGCCACATATATGTTTCGGGAGGGTGCTTGAATTTGGTGGGAAGTGATATCCCAGATCAGAAATGTTAATGCCCTGGATTGGGAGGAGTTTCGAACTCTGTTTAATGAGAAATATTATAATGATGCCATCAAGGCGGCGAAGACTGTAGAGTTCGACGCCATTTGGGGCCAAAAAAATAGAACAACTTTATTAAATTTTTACAAGAACACACAAATAAAATAGAAAATTGACTCAAAACACATCAATTTATACTAAAATATCATTTTAAATGCTAACCATACTAAATATTTTTTGTAACATTATGTTTGGTAAAAGAAAAAAATTCAGAATAAAAAAGTGGATAGATTATAAAATTTTAAGTTGTTTTGTAAGGTAAAAAAGATGAGAGGAAAATATAAGTAAAAATTTCTTTTAAAATAGAGAAAAAAGTGAATTCATTTTTTTCATTAGTCTCAGGCAGTTAGGTGAGTGAGTTCTAAGTGGTTGGTGGTGGTGGTTGAGTTTGCTAGTTTGTGGGAGGAAGGAGCTCTGATGTACATTATATCAAAACAATATAAATAGATATAAATTTACAAAAATAATCTTCATTTAAAACAAAATAAAATTAATAATGTGGATGGAGTAGTAAAAATCTAACTATACAACTTTCCTTCATTTTTCAATTCATGGACCAAACAATTTTCATTCACTTTAACTTTTTCTATAACTCCTATTTCCTTTCTTCACTTTCCCCAAGTGAAAGTGAATGTATCAAATCGGCTCAAACATAATTACAAAGTCATGTCAACTCAAATACATTTACTTGTACTAATTCAAAACAACCATATAAATTTACAGTGTTCATTCTAGCCTCAGTCATTTTGATACCTCTCATTTAACTGTTAAAAAATTATAATAATAATAAAACAAAATCAACAGAGATGTGCATAATTAAGCACACCAAACTGTAATTTGGTTCAACTTATGAATGTGAAAAGAGGGTCTGTATTTCAAGGGCCATAAGAAGAAAGAGTAAATAAATAAACTATAAAACTTACTATGCATTTTGAGCAAGGTAGAATTTTAAAAGTAATTACATGAAAATAAAGAGAGAAAGAAAAAGAAAAAGAAAATTTTTCCTATATCATCGAATTGTATATTTTTAAAGACAATTATATTCTATAAAGGAAAAAAAAAACTTTAGTCAATCTATAATTTAGACTTCCTTTGAAACCAGAGAATCAAAGAATCGATCACTTGGTCTCCACCGAAGACACCAGTGACCAAGAAGAATCCATTTCAATGCTATGTAAATTAGATTTAGTTCAAAGACCTTCGATTTGAGGTCGTTAACACATTCTTCCATGCTTGCTTAATCAAAGTTAGAGAGAGCGGCACCAAGTCCAAGATCTCAACAGCAAATGGAACCTGAAACTTGTCAAGGGTTCTCCTTCACAGGAATAGAAACTTCATTTATCCTTTCATCTGAAGGTGGAGGTTTCTGTGGAGTTTTTCTCAAGAAGCTTTTGGCATATAGGGAACCAAAGACGATGACCTGAGAAATCCCACCAAAGTAATGTTACTGCTAATGAGGAAAGATATAAAGTATAATTAAGATATGAGACTTGAGACTTACTGCTCCAATGAATTGTTCCCAGCTAAGAGGGTGGGAAAACCACAAGCATGACAGCAAAATGCTCACCAACTTTATATCACCAAAACGAAAAGTCATAAACCATGGTTTGTCGATAGTCATTAGCTAATGATGAAAAAAGGAAAATTTTTGTTCTGAATAGTTATAAAAAGTACCTGTCTTGTGGTCATTATTGTGGCAAATGTGAGAGCACCAAATGTTCGGATTGTGTAAGAAATAAAAAATTGACTGGCTGTTGCTACCTGCAACCCAATATCACTGGTGAATTTTTGTTTCAAGGGTGTGTTAGTCAATGAGCTAAATAAGCTAATGATCACTCACAGTCGACAGCAACACAATATCAAGGAAACAATCATTATGGCGAGAGACGAATTCTATTGCCGGCGGTAAATGGCCCTGTAAAATTAGACCTGCAGAATAACATAAAGATGAACCATTACAAAAGTGGAACATGGAGGAACCAAAAACAAAGACGTAAAAGGAGTGCATGTATGTATATGAAAAGTATATTTGTGAGTGAGTCAAGGGAGATTTCAGAGAAACTTCTCAACTCCCTACTCCCCAAACACAAACCTCAGTCCAATGATCTACAACTTTCACCATGAAGGTGGTCGAGTGTTAATAAAAAAAGATTACCATACTGGTTAGAAGGAGGATTCGTAACCAATTTCAGTACTGCAATTATAACAAATATGTGCTTCCTTGACTTCGATATTTAATTACGTGATAAAATGCACTAAAATAATCAAAATGGCAATAAGGATCTCACCACTCAAGCTGAGAACGCAAGAACACATTGTTGTGTAGAAAATTTGATTATGAATCTCCATGTCATAGCCTTTAAAGAGTTTATCTTGGAATGTGCTTGTGAAGCCATCAAACCTGTAGAGACACTTTTGAGTATAAGACTAAATAGATGGCCTTCCCCCTAAAATGTCTTTTTTAAACATTTAAAAGGTCAAGTTCTAAATGCAAATGAGTAGTTCTATCTGTTTCAAAGAAAAGAGACACACAAGATCATGAACTCGGGCGAATAGAATTATAATGCAGTCAGTACAGCACCTCCTCAAACTATTAAAGCTCAAATATAAATGGATAATTTAAAATGCAAATTATAACAGCTAGTAGAAACAAGTTTCAATAAAATTATAACAGAAATAAGTTTCAAACTAATACCCGAGATAACCCATCATCAGTGAAACGCCCCAAACCGTATTCTCCCTTCCTCTTCCATATGGACTAATGTCAGATCCTGCCTGCAGTCAAAGTACAACAAAATTAGTTCAGAGCATTACAGATTCTTCAGCATTATCGACAAAATAATCGTCAAACATGAGTCTCCTTAGAAAAGTATAGAGCTTATGTTCCTTTATAGATCAGAGCCAAAGACCACTTAGGAACCCAAGCAACATGATATCATTTCACTGTAGAGATGGTTTTTTCTTTTCTCCAAAATTCTTTGGCAAGTCATCTACTGCTATAGGTTGTCAAATCAAAGTAGATATACTATGGTGAAAGTGAAATTAATGTTGAAACTTGAAGCCTTCAAGTCCATCAAACTGTGGTCATATTTCACATAATAGCACATGCAGTTATGCAGATTAGTTACTCCATTGGTTAAGCTAAGCAACCTGAACCTTATAGTATGTACAAAACTCTTGAACTCTAAACAAGCCATTCCCATACAATAACATGTCATTTAACGACCCAAGAAGCAGCCATTGATAGGACAGATGTGAAAAGACTATCTGGTTTATGTTGAGACTTGTTGTTCTATGTTCTTACAAATGTTAATTTGAGAAAAAGGAATTACACGTATTATTCATTCCTCAAAATAGTTGCATACTAACATAATTTCAACATAAAAACAATCTACATGCATGTACTTGGTTCAAGTAATGGAATAAGACCTTGATCTGAGACAAAGGATGTATGTAATCATTACCGGATATAAAATAAATATTGAACAACCCACTGTAACTAGAAAAGCAAAAAAGTAGTCTTGTCCCTTGTATTTCTTCTGCATAATTATAGTGCCCCATACCTGCATACAAAAGAATGGAAAATTAGCCAACCTATTAACATATACTTGCATCCTCCCAGTGTATATAACATACATCCAAAGCCTGCTTTAGAAGCCTTTGGCTCAGGCCATACAAAGCCATTAGATTTAGCAACAACCACAACAGTTTTAAATTTATTAAGAGGAGTAAAAGTTAATATTCAAAAAGTGTGAGACATGACAGGTAAAACAGATTGCAATATATGATCACTGGAATCTAACCCAGAATAGCACTTCATAACCACACAATTAGATACAAGGTTGGCCACTGAAAAGAATTTAAGCAACCACATATATTAATAGGTGATCAAAATAATATACTGCATAATATATCTTACCATAACAGGTATCATTTTAGCACATTTTGCTAGTGTCTGAACAGGGAAACTGACATATTTGAGGGCCTGGAACAAAAAATGTCTAGTCACTTAAATGTATCAACAGTATAAATAAATAGTAAGTTAACAATTTGAAAACTTCGCAACCACGTGTCTCATATCGGCAAGACTAAAAACACTGAAAACTAAGACAGCTAACCTCATATTGGCATGTTGTAGTTAATATGTTAGATACTGATACAAGGCAGTACTTATAAACTGGAGCAACGGGATCTAAGGCTTTTTTACTGGCCTGAGAAACAAGAATGAAGAAAATGAATGTTCTAGTTTATAGTAGTTCTAAACATAATTCACAAAGCTACACCGATTATATATACACGGCCCAAAAAAATGGGTGAAAATTCAACCAGAAAAGTAAAGATTACCTCAAGTTCATAAAAAAAAAACACTACATACCAATAAAAAACAAGCAGAGACAGCGGATGTTGTGATACGATTACAGAAAACAAGAAATAAGGAGTACTTAAAATATTCCTTGTTTACACCATATGGAACTCTCATAATCTTCTCCTGTAATAAAAAAAAAAAAAAGTCCCATTAGCTCTTCAGAAATATAGTAAGACAATCTTTAAACTGAGCTTTTATAACTCTACTCAGTTATGAATGCAATAAATGATTGCATACCATGATCTTGACTTAAATACTAATTGAGCGTTATGAACATCGAAATCCATAAATAATAAATGCAAAAATAGTTGCATATACTACCGAATCAATGATAAGAGATAACAAAACTTTTCTCAAAAATCTCAGAATTTATGCAATTTAAATAAAAAAGGAAGATAGTAATAAAAAATATCAACAAATTTCCTACTTTACTAAAAAAAAAGCAATGTGAAAAAGGAAAATGTGCGTGTGAATGAATATTCATGTTACCTGTAAAAATCCATAAGCGACCAAGGTGGTCATTATGCCGGACACAGCAAAAATCCCTTTCCATAACTTGCTCCCTTTGAAACCACCGGGCAACGACGAAGGCTCACCCATAGCCTTTTCCCACCAATCTGAAACACCCTCACAAATCAATTAATCAAAAAAAAAAAAAAAACCAGCACAACTCAGAGAAATAAGAGTTATACAATCTCGTTACAGCAAAGGGCAGTGGTGAAAACGGCGTTGTCGTCTTCGAGCAACAGAGATGCACAGACCGGCCGGAGCTAAACCAAAATTGGGGATCAAAGGTATTATGGTGGGAATGGAGGAGAGCTTCCGAGGGAGGTTTCGGACTCGGAGATTGATGACAGAGCGAGTCGTTGTTACTTGGTGATCAGAGCGGCTCGCATTTTTCTCTCTTCCAATTATAATTTAATTTAATTTTGAAAATATTATGTTATATATTTTTTGGGTGCGTTTTGATCACTCAGTCTCTGATGTATCAAGTATCGAGATTCAAGCATTTCGAAAAGAGAACGGCCATGCCACGTCAGTGGTCGTCGTACGACACAGCAGTGGATCTTTCACCTGGTCAACTACGGGTTGTTTTGTGGGTTCATTATGTCACAATTAATATAAATATCTTTTTTTTTAGGAGATAAATATTTATCTTTAAAAAATATATATATATGGAAATTGTAATCTAATGATTTTATATTTTTATTTTTTTATGCTACATATTGTATATGATAAAGTTTAAAGTTAATCAGCGTGTATTATTTTATAAAATATTTAAGTAATTTTAAATGATTTATAAAGCAACCAAAAAATCTTATCTTAAAAAATATCAAGATATTCTTAATGAATTAAAGCACATAATCTCAATATTTTAAAATATCTCATCAAAATAATACTTTATTTATTTTACCTAATTTTTACATTACATTATAAATAAAATTTTCTATTTTTTCTCTATATTATTTAAATATTAATTTTTTTAATAGTTTTTATTTATTTTAATATTTTCCTCTCATTATCAATAATATATTTATATATTTTAATATTAATGATATTTATTCATATATATAATATCAAAATATAATTAAACTTTATTTTATATTATTAAAAATAAAATATAAATTAATACAAATTTTTAAAAAAATTCTCAATATAATAATTATAACAAAATATAAAAAAGATAATATGTATATCTCTTCTACTAGGTAGAAGCAACGTGCAATGCACGTTTGCTTAGTTTTAAAGTCGTAAACATTGTCTATAATTTTAATAAAAACTAGTTCACTGTTTTTAAAATATATATAATAAAATATTAAGAAAAAGTTATAGTCTAAATAGTAATATACATGAATAAACTATTTTTAGTTTCTAATGTATCTCACAATGTCCTTTGGTGAACTTGATGAAGAAAAATAACACTAATCACTTGATAAAAAAAAACTATCACACAAATTTATAAAATAACATAATGATATGAATGCATTTATTATTTTTAAATAAATATGATTTAATTATTTAAATTATCATAAAATATCTTAAAAATATCATATTTTAATTAATTTTTGTTTAAGTTTATATTTGTTCTAATTTTTAATTTTGACAGTGACAACAAGACATTATATATTATATGTTTAATATTATACATAAATTTTAAATTTAAGTTTGTCGCTAGTTGATAGTAGATTATATTATGTTGACGCCGTTTTTCGTTAACTTAAATTAGAAGAGCACTAAACACGGAATTAGGAAAATTGATAAAAACACACGAGATTTTACGTGGTTCAGCAGTTAAAATCTGCCTAGTCCACGAGTCAATATTATTGAGTGGTGGAATTCTCTCAAAGCTTTTAGAAAGCAATTTTCGCAGAGTATTCCCCATACCAAATTGTCTTCGTCCACAAATGAATTTCTCCAATATATTTATAGATTGGTTTACAAAATATTTTCTCTCATATTTCGGGAAGTTACAACTCAAATTTTAAATAAATACAAATTAATGCATTAATTACATAATATCCCATGATAATCGGGATTTATTATCAGATTACAACAAATCCCCAAGGAATAGGGGTTTTCAAACAGCAACTGCATTCAAACTGGATTACTGACCTCGAACATACAATTTACACACTTTCGAGATCGACCCACATCACGAGCTTGTCATTCTGGTTAACCTCGTCCTTAGCCAGTGACTTTATCGAGCTCAACCATCGGAGATCAACCTCCTCGAGCTTGCAATGAAGGTTCGAATTGCACTCAGACTTCGGAGAAGATTCATCGGTTCGAGCTTGATGCCTAAGCTCGAACTTTCTTAAATGGTGCTCAATTGCCAAGAAGAACAAATCAGGAAATTTATACAAGTGTTGAATCCTTACAATTATTCAGCTGTGGCTTCGAGCTTAACTTGTAACCTCAAAACATCTTCGAGACTTCATGCAGCTCCGAGCTCACCAATTCCATCATCGTCACCTTAATGCCAAGCGAAACTGCCAAACTCAATCTACGTATATGCTGATGACGTGGCATACTTGCTTATTTCGAGCTTACACTTTACAAGCCTGCATTTCGAGGCCATAAATTCCATTCTTGAAATTGGGGTGTAACATTTTTCCCCCTCAAAAGTGTTGGTCCAAATCCTATGAGAATGAAACTTTTGAACTTCTCATTTCGAAAAACTTGCCACCTACCATACTCGAGTGTGGACACACATCTATCGGGGATTGCACACCCAGAGTACTCAAGTACTCCCTATCTCTGCCCACGTCCTTTCATATATCCCATTTTTTCCGCCAATGTTATAACTAAACCCCATTCGTTAGATCATTTCTCAACCCAAACCAAAGGCCCAGATCCATTCGACCTTTGACATCCCATTGGTACTTGAGTATATGCCCTTCTTCTTCTTCTTCATCATTCTCATTCTAACTTTCACAGAAAAGAAAAACTGAACCAAAGCCTTATTTTTGCCTTTGCGTGTTCTCTAAACCGAAGAAACAAAGTAACTCTAGTACTTTCGACTCCATGAAATCTTTACAGCAACCACTCCTCCAGTCGATGATTTCATCATACCCACGAACAACTTTGTGTAAGTTAAGGTTCTTGATCCTTTTCTTTGGCATATATTTCTTTACATGTTCTTTATGTTTGCGAGAATACCTTCACTGGTTTTCACCAGTTTTATAAGGTTCTTACGTAGATATTAGGCAATCTTATGATCCGAGTTGTTTTGATGTATTCAGAATCACGGTTTTAAACCAAAAAAACTCTGGCATAAACATGTAAAAATGGGTTTTTTCTGGCAATAGAGGGTTTCGTGTAGCTTAAGAAATAGGGGTTTTTGGTTTAGGGTTTTAAATGCCTAAATCCCAAAAATATCACCTTTATGGGCAACTTCCAGCTTTTTTCTTGAAAATCCAGGATTCTCTTAAACTGGTATTAACCTCCCCACTCTCGCGTGAGTGCATCCTCGATGCCCAAACTTTACAATAGTTCGGGGATCACATCCGAGTTAATTTCGCCCTTTCGAGGCTTCAATCTCGATTGAGAGAATCTTGTTACCTCGAGCTTTCGAGCTCGAGTTATCAGAATTATAACTTACTTATGATTTCATGTATGTTGGGCCCTCACCTTTTTCTTCCTTGTCAGATGTCACAGTACTCTGAGAATCGGTGGGGGTCCGAGTTCGCTATCCCTTACCACCCATCAACACCCAATCCTGAGTCACATTTTACCCGAAACTAGCAACTGATCTGCGAGCACAAAGAAAGGTGTGAGCAAGAGGATATATGAGACCGCTTTCGACGTCAGATAGACGAGGTCGAAGAGAAAAAGAGGAAAATAATCCGAGTGGCGACACATCCTGATCCAAACCCCGAGATCAGGCCTATTCCGTTAGATCCTAAACTCAAAGTCACCGTCGCCTTCGCACCTGGTGTACTTTCATTCTCCCTAATTGAAGACTCTTCAGCACGTCCTTCCACCTCCCAAGCTCTCTTAGGCCCTACCTCGAAGGATGAGTTTTTCGAGCACTACTGGAGCTCAATCACGTCCACCAGCCAAATATCTGAGTTGCTAGCTTACCATGGCCTCAAGCTCTCTAGTTCCTTGATGTGTTGACCAACGACCTCGAACGAAAAGAGCTGCTATGCCTCGGGGGATGGCAATCCCGACAGCAAAATCAAGATCGCCGCATGGAGTCGCGAGCACATGAGGGCTGGGGCTCTGCTGCCACTGAAGACATACTTCAAGAATTTCTTAGACTTTGTTGGGATCGCCCCCTTTTAGGGTCTTATCAGCCCTCAGGTTGCTCTACCACAAGTTGAAGTGGGAAGTGCCTTCGCCTCAAAAGATATTATATCTCTTTTTTCTTAAGAGCAACCCTTCTCGAGCTCGTGGAGGAGACGGCTTCTACTACCTATCGAGCTATCCGAAGGAAAAATGGCTTTTCAAGGATATGCCAAATCATCCTCCGAACTTCAAGCTCGCCTTCTTCTGGATGGATGATCTCGCTCCTTCCAGATTCCACTCTTTCCAACTCATCCGCAATGTTGATAGCAAGAACTAGTCAACGATATATGGATGGAAAACTCAAAACTTGTTACGAAAACTGCGTAGGTAGGACTTAGGAAAATCTTAAGAAAGAGAGATGCATAACAAAAATGGAGGAAAAAATTGTATATTGCTTTATTATCTCCATTTATAATGAATTTTTCCAACCCCTTAACTTGAGGGGTGAAGGTCTATTTATAACTAGGCTCTGATGGCCCCTGATACATAGTGGTCTCTTGGGACAAAGTTGTGTTATATTATTTTATAATATAATGTAAAATTATATTATATTATAGTATAATGTTTTAGATTAAATAAATGTGACAAAGTGTGTCACATATTGTAACATATAATAAAGAGTTACAATATTTAGATATATGAGATATATCCAAATAATGTAACATATTTGGTGTTACAAATTTGTAAACTCCAAATATTACCCTTTATTGTGTAAATTGTTGTTACACAATATTGAGATGAATTTCATAAAAGCCATATCTGATATGGATGTTAGAGATATGATTTTAACCCCAATAATGTGTTTTGGGAGTTACAAAATCATTTGGGAGGGTTTGGAACCGTTTGGAAAAACAGCACAATTTTTGTGCTGAATTTGGTCAGTGGCCGCGGCCACCAACATTCAGTGGCCACGGCCTGTGGGTCAGAGACCAGTGGTCGCGGCCACTAATGTCTCTGGCCGCAGCCACAGGCCAAAACTGACCAAATTTTCAGTTTTTTCAATATTTGTTGAACGGCTCAAAAAACCCAAATAACTCCCAAATCTCTTTTTTAATCCCATATTAATCCAATTAAACATTGGTAACAGCAATGGGGGTTGGGGGAATTTGACATTCAAAGGGTGTCTCTAAACTCTATAAATAGGAGCCTATAGCTCACTTGTATGACAATATTTTTTTCTATCCACTAGAGCAATTGGCTAGAAACACCTTGAGGCTTGATAATTCCAGAAAGCTTTTCCAATATCTGAGAGAGATCCCTTAGTGCTTGAGTTAGGGGGAAATAAGCTTTTGGACAAAGGTTTTAAACCTTGTTCAAGTTGGTGATCCCCAATCCTCTTCACTTAGGTTGTGTAAGTGAGAGTTTGATTGTGTTTCTGTTCTTCTTTTTATTCTATTGCTTTTCTTCTTATTCTCTTGTTCTATTTACTTGTATATTTTGTTTAAGAGTTGTAATCTTTTCTTTTGGTCTAAACACTTTATTTTACTTGTAATCTTTTGCTTAGAATTGTATTCTCACTATTCTCTTCCTCATCATCATCTTCTTCCTTTTCTTTGTTTATTTGTAATTTTTAGTTATAGAGTTGTAACCTTATTTAATCAATCTATTTTTATTTGTAATATTATTGCTTAGAGTTGTAATATTATAATAATTTCCATTGAGGCAAAATAATTTTTCCTAACATTCAAAAGCTTACCCTTTTTTGTTTCAATGGAAGGGGAAACAATCAAGATCATAAACCAAGACCTAGTGAGATTGGATAGGTTTGATGGATCCAATTTTACTAGGTGGCAAGACAAGGTGAGGTTTCTTTTAACCACTCTCAAAATCGCCTACATCCTTGAGTCTTCCTTGGCTCCTCTAGCCGAGCCATCCGACAAAGACACTCCCGAGGAGGTGGAGAAGAGAAGGAAGAGGGAGGAGGACAACCTTCTTTGCAGGGGTCATATCCTCAACGCCTTATCCGATAGGCTCTATGACCTCTACACCGAGACCAAATCAGCCAAGGAGATTTGGGATGCACTTGAGAAAAAGTTCAAGGCGGAAGAGGAAGGTACCAAAAAGTTTTTGATATCTCAATACTTTGATTTCAAATTTTTTGGTGATAAACCTATTCTCCCTCAAATACATGAATTGCAAATTATTGTTAATAAATTGAAAGTGTTATAGATAGAGCTTCCCGAGGCCTTTCAAGTTGGTGCTATTGTGGCTAAATTACCACCAACTTGGAAGAGCTATAGAAAAAGAATCCTTCATAAAAATGAGGATTATTCTTTGGAGGAAATCCAAAAACATATTCGAATAGAAGAGGAATCAATATGTAGAGATAAACTTGCGGAGGGGTCTAATGGAGAGACTTCCAAAGCAAATGCGATGTCACAACCAAAACATCCCAAAAACAAAGGGAAAAAGGGTAATGAGAAACCTTTGGGTCCAAAAACCAACCCAAACAAGTTTAAGGGCGAGAAAGGTCCTTGCTTCGTGTGTGGGAAAAAGGGTCACTATGCTAGAGAGTGTAGACATAGAAAAGACCAACAAGGACCACTAAGGTGAACGCAACTCAAGAGGAAAACATAGTTGCTACCCTTAGTGAGGTGAATGCGGTCCAAGGCAAGGTGAAAGGGTGGTGGTATGATACATGTGCCACCGTCCATGTCACCTATGACAAATCATTGTTCAAGACCTTTGAAGAGTCAAAGGGCAACCATAAGATACAAATGGGCAATGAGGGCAAATCCAAGGTACTTGGCAAAGGTACTATTGATGTCTACTTCACCTCCGGCAAGAAAGTTACATTAGTGAATGTACTTTATGTTCCCAAAATGAGTAGAAACTTGGTAAGTGGTGATTTGCTAGGCAAGCCCGGCATTAAAGCCGTTTTTGAGTCCGGTAAACTTATACTTACCAAATCAAATGTATTTTTGGGAAAGGGGTACTCTTGTGAGGGTATGGTTAAATTGTGCACAAATGATGTAACTTTCAATGTTATCAATAAAAATGCTAATTCCGCCTATATTGTTGAGTATGATTCTTTATTTTTGTGGCATCTTAGACTATCGCATATAGGTTTTTCTACCATGAAAAGAGTAGTAAAATGTGGTATGATTGCATGCAATATTAAAAACTATGGTAAATGTGAAACATGTGTTAAGGTAAAAATGATTAAGAAACCATTTCCTAGTGTAGAAAGATCATCTAATTTACTAGATTTAATCCATAGTGATCTTTGTGAATTAAATGGTGTTTTAACTAGAGGTGGTAAAAGGTATTTTCTTACTTTTATAGATGATTTTAGTAGATTTACCTATGTGTTTCTTTTAACGCATAAATATGAAACTTTTGATGCTTTTAAATTGTATAAATTAGAAGTTGAAAATCAACTAAATAAAAAGATTAAGGTGCTAAGAAGAGATAGAGGAGGAGAGTACTTCTCTAATGAATTCAATACATTTTGTGAAGAAAATGGTATAATTCATGAGTGCACTGCACCTTATACACCACAACACAATGGTGTTGCCGAAAGGAAAAATATGACTTATCTAGAGATGATAAATTCTATGTTGGTGTTTTCTAAGTTGAACTTCAACTTATGGGGTGAAGCGCTTTTAACCGCTTGTCACATTCTTAATCGAATACCGATGAAGAAAAATGAGATATCTCCATATGAGTTATGGAAAGGAAGAAAACCCAACATAGGATACTTCAAAGTGTGGGGGTGTCTTGCATATTGCAAGAAAACCGAATCTAATAGAACAAAGTTAGGTTCAAGAGCCATAAAGTGTGCTATTGTTGGTTATGCCAACAATAGTAAAGCTTATAGGATATTAGACTTAGAGTCTAATATTGTGATTGAATCTAGAGAAGTTGAATTCTTTGAAAATATGTTATGTGACAACAATTCTCAAGCTTCAATATCACTAAAAGAGAATTTGTTATATGAGAACAATTCTCAAGCTTCTACATCCAAAGTTGATTCTCAAGAGGAGAATTCTCAAAAGGATGTTGTACGCCCTGATTTTCCACGGGCTATTAGCGAGCTGAGATATGGCCTAATTATATCAACCACGTGGATACCACATGACCGGAGCTGCTGTCGTCAGGACCTACCTCTTTAGCTCGAGGTAACCAAAGGTTTACCAAGATTATTTAAGGGCCGAGTCAGGAAAATAAAGACCGCAGGTCAAGAAGGCGTCCAGCTCGAGGCACGAGCTGGAGTTGGAAGCTGTGACCCTTTATAAAGTCAACCACGCAATGTAAACGTGCATATATCAGACATCACGTGTCTGATATATCCTTGAATTCTCGGACACGCCGCATGAACGTGCGTGTTCAGGCACCCACGACTGGGTTGGGCCGTGCGGCCCATTATCCCCCTTACCTATTGATTAGACCACACTTCATTTGTCAGGTTTTAGGAATTAATCATGAATGTCACAGAAGTGACATGATGGGTCAGAAGGTCACGGGATGACCCCCCTTACCAACTCCCAGGTGCCCTCTCCTATAAATATGGAGACCCTGGGAGTTGCAAAGGGTTGTATTCTATTGTGTAACGAAATACCCTGCAAAGAATACCAGAAATATAGCAATAATATTGGTTGGTGGAGTAGAAGGATTTTAACCTTTGAACCACCTAAAAACGTAATTGTGTCATCAGTCCATTTAAAGATCATTCACCTGTTTTGGTTCATTATTAAGCATTAATCTCTTTCTCTTATTTTCTTAATTACTTGTTGGCGAAGAACCGCGTCAACAGTTTGGTGCTTTCATTGAGAGCTAGTTAGATTGGTGCTATCGCAAACATCCAACTATGGTGACCACTCGATCAAGACATGGTAACGAGGCGGAACAACATGATGGGCAGGAGGCTCATCATGCCGCCATCTCTGGTGAGCAAAACCTTGAAGTTCAGCAGCCGCCGGGCAAGCATCCAATAGGCCGGGATGACACTGGAAATTCGGCACCCCGGCCACCTAATCCAAACCCGGACTTTTACACGGCGGTAGAGATGGAGAATGCTTAGCTGAGGAGTCAACTGGCGAAAGCTAATCAGCAGATTAAGGAGGTGTTGGCCTGACTACCCCCTCTTACAACCGACGCTAACATCGGAAAGAGGTAAGGCGAGACTCGTAAGTCCCGCCGGGGTAATCGGTCCAGGCCTAGCCGCTCGGTCAGACCTCCGACGTCCAACTCTACTCCTTCATCGCACCGCCGAGAGGCAAACTTCGAAGAAATACCCAGAGTCGAACAACAGTATAGCCGCTCGGTCCGAACTTCAACTCCCAGCTCACTACCAGCCTCGAGCGCACCTAGGAGGGCTCGAGGGAATTCTAGAAGGAGATCTGGGGAAGGCTCACAGCACCAGCCCGTCTCGGCCAGCCGTCCTGCGCCTCGTCCAGATCGCCAGGCGCAAGGCCCGCAAGTTGGCAGGGCCGAAAGGCCCCCACCTAACCTGATCCGCCCTGACGGAACCAGGATTGCATCTCCGGTCAGACATCCTCCTTCACCAATAAGATATCCGTCTCCTCCTCGGCCTATCCGAGATATTCCAGCTTATGGAAGCAGCAGGAGAAACCCGCCATCCGCAGGACCTTCCCATCGTAGCAGGGCGCCCAGAGGAAGCCCGGATCCTCACCCCCAGAGGCGGGCTCCGAGCTTCTCTAACATGAGCTACTAGACCGGAAGTCACCGAAGTGACCTTTCTGGTGGAGACCTGCGTCAATGCCTAAGCTCGGCACAAAGTCCTCAAGCCATCCCGAGGGGCGACCTACGGGATCGCCATAACTCTCATAGGGGAGACCCAGTAGGAGGTGGCAGCCATGCTCGCTCAGGGGGAGACCTGTCCGAGGTACGTAACGGCGGGAATGTCCCAAATAACCTATCTCAAGATAAGAGGGGAAATAACCCACCAAACATATACAATGGATCCGGAGCTGTTGAACAGCCCCAGAATAACCAAGGAAATCAGGACAAAACCCTTGAGCGCCTGGCTCAAATGGAGGAGCTAATGAGGAAGCTCCTGTTAGAGAAAGAGAAAGACGAATATGATTCAAGGGCCGAGCTTGAGCTCTTCACCCCCAGCATAGCAGCAACGGCATATCCGCCTGATTTCCGTATGCCGCACCTGTCCAAATTCAACGGAGATGGAGATCCGTCAGATCATCTGGGTATCTTCAATACACTGATGATGGCCCACAACATTGGCCCCGAGCTGAGGTGTCTGATATTTCCATCCACACTGACTGGGCCGGCCAGACAGTGGTTCAAACAGAACAATAAGTAGTTAATCAGCTTCTGGAAAACTTTCTCTGCTAACTTCAAAAGAGCATTCCGAGCCTCCCAGGCTGCTCGCGTCAAGGGCGACTCCCTGGCTAACGTGAGGCAACAACCCGACGAGCCTTTGAAGGCTTACCTGAGCAGGTTCGCGAACGTCGCTGCTCGGGCCAGAGACGCAGATGACAGCTCCAAGCTCATGGCTTTGAGGACTGGAATCCTCGTCGGAGGGGGACTCTGGAATGAAATACAAAGGAAGGGAGTCAGCTCAGTAAACGAATTCCTAAATAGGGCCCAAGGGTGGATCAACTTGGAGGAGGCCCAAGCCTCAGCTGCAGGAACCAGCCAGGTCCCTGAGCAACCCGCTAGAGTGGGAACGGAGGTCGTGACAGCGACCCAGAACGTTACACAGAATAACCAGTTCGGTGGAGGCAAGAGAAAGGGGAACGGCGAGGGCAACCAGCACGGCCCAAAGAAGAATAAGTCCGTAGAAAAATTTAAGCTGGTCTACACGACTTATACGGAGCTCACCCACTCTAGGGAGAACATTTTCCTAGCAAACTCTGCTCGCCTCCCCTGGAAGAAGCCGAAGCTGTTAAAGCACCAAAAGGGGAAGAGAGACACCTCCAAGTTTTGCCGTTTCCACAACGACGTTGGCCACAATACCGATGATTGTAGACACCTGAAAGATGAGATTGAGACTCTCATCAGAGCCAGCCCCTTGGCTCAGTATGTGCGGAACAGGATTCCAACAAGCCGACCTGCTCCGGAAGTCCCGGTCAGTCAGCCCGGGTCTCGGGTGGATCAAGACGTCCCTCCTCCAGTGATAGGAGGAGAGATATCCATAATCTCGGGAGGTCCGCATTTGGCTGGCACGAGCAGGGGTACCCAAATGAGGTACGTCAACGAACTCAAGGCTCATAATGGAGTAGAGTTCGTCCCCGAGCAGCATCTGCCAAAGCAGCAACGATTGGAAAGGCAACCAATCATTTTTACTGAAGAAGATGCTAACCACGTTCAGTTCCCTCATAACGACCCTCTGGTCGTAGCAGTGCAGCTCGCTAATCGGAGGGTTAGGAGAGTGTTGATCGATAATGGGAGCTCAGTAAACCTTCTATTCCGGTCCACGCTGGAGAAGATGGGTTTGACTGTTGCCGAGCTGAAGGCGACCTCCATGATGCTGTATGGTTTCTCGGGAGAAGGATCAGTGGCTATAGGGACGATCGAGCTGGTGATCACCTTAGGAGAGGGACCTTGGACAGTCTCTAAACTCCTTGAGTTCGTGGTCATCGACTGCCCCGCTGCATACAATGTCATTTTGGGCCGACCTACACTTATAGCTTTTGAAGCCATCACCTCCGTTCGCCACCTCGCGCTGAAATTCCCTTCTTCCACAGGGATATGCACGGTCTGTGGCGATCATCTTGCTACCAGGGAATGCTACAACATTTCCATGAAGGGAAAATCAAAACCCGGGCAGCTAACGATGGCCATCCAAGGTGGAGAAGAGGAATCTCAGGAACCTTTGCCTAATCCTGAGATTGAAAAACCTCTGAGCGCTGAGCGAGAAAGTATCATCCTAAGTGAGGATATTGACCCCCGAATAGGCGAGGACAAGTCCGAGCTCCAAGCTATTGAAGAGCTCGAGGAAGTAAATATCGATCCACAAAATCCTTCACGGATGGTTAAGCTCAGGAAAAACCTCTGCGGCAAGAGGAAGGCGGAGCTGATCAAATTTCTGCAGGATAACCTGGATGTGTTTGCATGGTCACATGAGGACATGGTGGGAATCAGTCCAAATGTCATCATGCACACCCTTCATTTGGATAAGAGTGTTCCTACAAATTCCCAGAAACAGAGGCACCTGGGAACAACTCGGGCTGAGGCCTTAGAAGAAGAAGTAGCCCGGCTCAAGAAATGCGGCTTTATCCTCGAAGCCAAGTTTCCAGTTTGGGTCGCCAACCCCGTGCTGGTCCCGAAGCCCAACGGGAAATTGCGGACCTGCATCAACTTCTCCGACCTGAATAAAGCCTGCCCCAAAGATTGTTTTCCCTTGCCAAGGATCAACCAATTGGTGGATGCCACGACGGGGCACGAGCTCATGTCCTTTATGGATGCGTACTCAGGCTATAATCAGATCGCCATGAACCTGGTGGACCAGGAGCACACCAGCTTCATGACCCCAACTAACGTCTATTGTTACAAGGTCATGCCATTCGGGCTGAAGAACGCCGGTGCTACATACCAGAGATTAGTGAATAGAATGTTCGCCAACCAGATCGGGAAGAACATGGAAGTGTACGTTGATGACATGCTGGTCAAGTCAAAGACTGCCGATAACCATGTTTCCGACCTGGAAGAATGCTTCAAGATACTAAGAGAATACGACATGAGGCTTAACCCTCAGAAGTGCACTTTCGGGGTCGCGTCTGGAAAATTCCTGGGTTTCATTGTCAACACTAGAGGAATCGAGGCGAACCCCGATAAGATCAGGTCATTGCTCGAGCTTCCCTCACCCAGGTCGCGTAAGGGCGTTCAAGGGTTGACAGGAAGGGTGGCAGCCCTTAATCGGTTTTTATTTCAAAATCCACCGACAAGTGCCTGCCGTTCTACAACCTGCTCTGAGGAAATAAGAAATTTGAATGGACAAAGGAGTGCGAAAGTGCTTTCCTCAACCTGAAGGCACGTCTGGCCGAGCCGCCCGTATTGTCCAAACCAAAGGCAGGAGAGCCTCTTTTCCTCTACCTAGCTGTCACAGAGGATGCAGCTAGTGTCGTATTGGTCCGTGAAGAAGACCGGGTTCAGAAACCGGTCTACTACATCAGCAAGAGACTTCTCGGGGCCAAATCCCGATACTCGTTGATGGAAAATTTGGCGTTCTATCTTATCACGGCCTCCCGAAAGCTCAGGCCGTATTTCCAGTCCCACTCAATACACGTCATGATCGATCAACCTTTAAGGCAGGTTTTGCAAAAACCTGAAGCATCGGGACGCCTGTTGAAATGGGCCATCGAACTCAGTTAGTTCGAGATTTTGTACACCCCACGAACTGCTATAAAGAGTCAGGCCCTGGCTGATTTTGTGGCAGAGTGCACAGGATTCAGGGAGGATGCTGTGGAAAGGTCACCCCAGGTCACCTCGACCCAGGCGTCATGGAAGATCTTCGTGGATAGCTTATCCATAGAGAACGGCTCCGGGGCTGGAATCATTTTGATATCCCAGAAGGGCATAGATTCCACTCGGCTTTGAGATTCGGATTCAAGGCCTCCAACAACAAGGCCGAATACGAAGCTTTGCTGGCCAGGCTAAGGATAGCCCAGGAGCTGAAGGCCAGCTCCGTTCAGTGCTTCAGCGATTCCCAGCTCGTGGTAAACCAGGTGCTAGGTGAGTATCAAGCACGGGGAGCCAAGATGGCTGCTTACCTGGCCAAGGTGAAAGTCGAACTGTCCGCGTTTGAACGAGGCTCAATCGAGCAGATACCTCGAGAGCAGAACGCTAAAACAGACGCCCTCGCCAAGCTCGCTACCTCCGGGGAGATGAAGGCTTTGGGGTTAGTACCGGTAGAGTTCCTGGAGAAACCAAGTATAGAAGAGGTCGGGGCAGAGGTCAAGATGATTGACGCCAGACCGACCTGGGTGACCCCCCTCCTCGAGTATCTCACCAAAGGAAAGTTACCCGAGGGGCGTAATGACGCACGGCGGGTACTGTATCAGGCTCCAAGGTATACGATAGTAGATGGGGTGTTGTACCGACGTGGGCATTCCCTACCTCTCCTACGGTGTGTTCTGCCAGGCAAAGCAAAGGCCATCCTGTAGGAAGTGCACGAGGGTTTTTGCGGGGATCACACTGGGGGGCAAAGCTTGTCCCTAAAAGTCTTAAGGCAAGGGTATTACTGGCCCACTCTATCAAAGGACTCGATCTCATACGTCAAGAAATGTGACAAGTGCCAGCGATTCGCCACAGTTGCCCGAGCTCCCCCAGTCGAGCTGAAGATGATCTCGTCCCCATGGCCATTTGCGGTCTGGGGAATCGACTTGGTTGGCGCCCTCCCTACTGGAAAGGGCGGGGTCCGCTACGCTGTGGTGGCCATCGACTACTTCATGAAGTGGGCTGAGGCAGAACATTTGGCAAAAATAACTTCCAAGAAAGTTTTCGACTTCGTAGTCAAGAGCATTATCTGCCGATTCGGGCTGCCCAAGAAAATCGTATCCGACAATGGGACTCAGTTCGACAGCGACCTCTTCACCGAATTTTGTGAAAGGTACGGAATTGTGAAAAGAATCTCATCCGTGGCCTATCCCCAGGCAAATGGCCAGGTCGAAGTTGTCAATAAGATGCTAAAGGCGAGCCTTAAGAAGAGACTAGACGAAGCCAAGGGGGTCTGGCCAGAACAGCTCTCCCAAGTTATGTGGGCATACCAAACCTCGCATCCGACTCCTACGGGTCATACTCCTTTCTCCCTGACTTTTGGGAGTGAGGCAGTCCTCCCTGTCGAGATTAAGGTATCTTCGCATAGAGTCCAGGCATATGACCAGGACCGCAACCACGAACTACGTTGCACCTCCCTCGACCTGATTGATGAAAGACGAGAAGATTCGCAACTTCAGCTCGCACATTACCAGCAAAAAATCACTCGTTATTTCAACTCAAAGGTAAAAAAACTCGCCTTTAGCATTGGCGACCTGGTCCTCAGGAGAGTCTTCTTAGCCGGTAAGGATCCCAAAGATGGAGTATTGGGACCGAACTGGGAAGGGCCATATCAAATCACCGAGGTCATTAAGGAAGGAACTTACAAATTAGCTCGGCTCAATGGAGAAGCAGTCCCACGAACCTGGAACGCTATTCATTTGAAGAAATATTATCAGTAGCACCCTTGTAAGGCTTAAAGGCAACTTTTTTTTTTTTTTAAGCAATGAGAATTAAATCTTTGTTTATTATTGTGTATATTTGTGGGTGTAATCTCAAGTAACCACGAAAGACCCTTTCCTAGTTACTTGGGGGGCATATGGTGCCTGGATATAACCAGGTCGCCTTAAAGGCTTAGAAGTTGATTCAAATTGATTGATCGTTGTTTTTCTTAAAAAACACGAGATATTGATAAAGGATTAACGCGAACTAAGTCCTATCTTGGATATAACCAGGTCGGCTCAAAACTTAGAAGTTGATTCAAATTGATTAATCGGTGTTTTTCTTAAAAAGAACAAGATATTAGTCAAGAATTAACACGAACTAAGTTTTCAAACTAACGTCCTGGACATAACCAGGTCATAAAACTTAGAAGTTAATTCAAATTGATTAATCGGTGTTTTTCTTAAAAAGCACAAGATATTAGTCAAGAATTAACACGAACTAAGTTTTCAAACTAACGTCCTGGACATAACCAGGTCATAAAACTTAGAAGTTAATTCAAATTGATTGATCATTGTTTTTCTTAAAAAGCACGAGATATTGATAAAAATTAACGCGAACTAAGTTTTCAAACTAACATCCTGGACATAACTAGGTCATAAAACTTAGAAGTTAATTCAAATTGATTGATCGTTGTTTTTCTTAAAAAGCACGAGATATCAATAAGAGGTTAACGCGAACTAAGTTTTTAATGCAATGTCCGGAGTGCAACCGGGACTTATCTTAGAAGTTGGGTCAAGATTGGTTAACATGTTTTTTCTAAGAAAAGTATAAAAGCATCAATCATAGCACCAACAAAAAGAAAAACCTCGAGGCGAAAAAAAAAAGAAAAGTGTATAGAAGCAAAAATGGATAAAGCCAATTGTCTCAAGGTGGAAAAACCTCATACAAAAGTTACAAAAAAAAAATAATAATAATAAAAGTGTTCGAAAAAGAAATGCCCTAGGCCCCACCGGGCTGCTCCGTTGAGGTCGCTGTCTCGCCCTCCTGCTCGGCCGCTGTGGAGGTCTCCCCGGTCTTAGAGGGCGCCTCTTGCTGAAGACGAGCTCTAAACCCCTCCAGGAGGGGCTCCCAGACATCCGCTCCTAGAAAGGAGAAGTCGCCATCTGGGTTGAAAACCCAGCAGTGGTATAGCATGTCCTCCATGGCGGAGCTGGAAGCTGCCTTCTCCGTTGCCAACGCGGCCTTGGCCTCCGCAGCCTCAGTTTTCGCAGAGTCTAGCGTGGCCCGGGCAGCCTTGGCCTCCTCGAGTTCGGCCGTTACAGCGGCTAGGGCGGCCTTGTTATCCTCGACCTCTTGTAGCTTGGGACAGGATGCGTCCATCTCGGCCCGCGCGGCCGCCAAGGCATCCTTAGCCTCATGTTCCTACTTTTGGGCAGTCTTCAGGGAGGCCAAGGTAGTCTGCTGGGTGGCCAAAATAGCCTGATGCTCGCCCCTCATGTCCTCGAGCTGAGCCTTGGACTTGGAAATGCTCCGGTGAAGAGCCAAGGCACCCTACAAAGCAAAGAGGCAACTGCCTTGGGAAAAAAATATATAGAAAGAACGTGCGATGCATGATAACCAAAAGAGTACAAAATGTAAAACCAGCTTACCGTTAGAGCCATTCCCAGTGAAAACTCCATCACGCTCTCTGGGCTCCTTGGTTCGATCACTCGCAGGTCCCTTTCGGTGGTGCCGTAGTAGTGGTCGACGGTGTAGGTCGTCATCTCATACACCGTCCCCTGAAAGACGTCAGGAATTTTCTCCAGGGCTTGGGGGTCCACCGGAATGCGCACCTCAGGGGCTGCGGTTGCCAAAATCCTGAGCTCCTCCCCCATATCCCGAACAAAGGCGGGAGCTCGTGGAGGGGGGGGCATCTTCTCCACTGCGGCAGGAGGTGGAGGTACCTTGGCCTGGGCAGCTGGGGTCTGGGCAGCTAGGGTCTGGTCTTTCCCCTTTGCAGGGGACTTGGTTGGGGTCCCAGCGGGTTTCTTCGCCACCCGGAGCTTCTTCATTTTGGGCCCAGAGGCTCCAGCAGAAGAGTTCCCTCCAGTGAACATAGCTCGCAGGTCTTTGTTCCCGGGATGAGACATTTCCTCTGGCAAAACAATGACAACATTAGTATACAAGTAAGCATTTATGCAAGACCAAAAATAAGGGGGGAAAAGCAGAACTCAAGTATATATATTGAAAAGGATCCTACCCCCCGAGCTAGAAGAGGAATCTATGGTCACGACCATCGGCCCCGGAGCTCCTGCGGGGGAATCTAAGACAATGACTTCGCGAGCTGGAACAGGTTCTGGATCCGAATCTGGTTCGGGACTAGACTTGTAATGCCTCGGATTCCCTAATATGGTTTAATGGCTGGATTAGTAGGCCGGGAGGGCCATATCTATTTAATTATGCCATTAAATGAATTTATGCATGTTTATGAGAATTATATTATAATATAACGTTAAAAGTATGCATACGGGTCCACATTTGTTTACAGGGGTGTTTTGGTAATTTGGCCCGTTGAGGGCATAATTGTTGCATGTCAATGATATATTGTGAGGCCACATTATAATGTGGATTGGTTTGAGTTATTCGGCATGAGACGATCTTTAAGTATAATTTATCGGTTTGGTCATAACAGGCTTAAGCTCGGGGCTCGGGGTGGGTCTCGGGGTGTTGTTAATGATTAGAGCGTTACCAGGAATTATAGGGTAACAGGATATGAATTATTGGTGGTTGAGACTATTGAGATTAGCGAGAATTGGAGAGCGTTAATTATGATTAACGAGATAGGTGGAAAGTACCAACTTTACCCTTGGGAAGGCTTTGCAAACTTTTAAAGACCTAGGGGCATTTAGGTTATTTGGTTGGATGTATATGACCTTTAGATGGCTGTAGAAAAACAAAACAAAAACAGGGTTTTTCCTTCTTCTTCCCGTGCATCATTCTCTTCCATTTCCTCTTTGGAGTTTTTGAGCTTGAATTGGGGAATTAAGCTAGGAAATCAAGGAGCTGGGTTTGTAGACTTGGTTAAGCTATTGAAGGAGGTTTAATCTCAGATTTAAGGTGAGTTTTAGACATTGGTTTCTGGTTTTACTCCGTTTTCTTTTAGTTTTTCAGCCTATGGTTTTGTTGAGGATAGTTTGGATTTATGGAGGTTTTGATTGATGTTTAACTTGGGTTTTGATGAGGGTTTGATATAGATGATGTTTAGGGGTTGGATTGAGTGCTTGGAGGAGGTTTGGAACTGGTTTGAAGGTTTGGTTCCAAGGGAAAACGCAGGGGAAGTCGAGCTGGTGCGTGCTGGTTTTTGGCTGTTTTGCGTAATGAGCCGCGGCATGGCTATGGTGAGCCGCGGCCCATGGTGCTTGACAGGAAAAGGCCACCTCTGTTTGAGGGGTGCGCCGTGACGCAACTAGGGAGGGCCACGACCCTTAGGGAAATTTTGGCCAGAATCGTGTTTTTAGCTTGGGGATTCAAACCTTAGGCCTCGGGATCGATCCTACTACCCGGTTTAGTGGGAATCGATGTCTCGGAGCCTAGGTTTTGGTTTGGGAACCTTTGCTTATCATTTTCATTGATGAATCCTATATTTTGGTTATGACCAGGTAACCGTCAAGGAATTAAAAGATTGATCGTTCTCAGGGGTCGTTCTTATAATAACTTTCACTTGAACTAGAGGTAAGAAAACACTGTATGAATACAGTTGCACCCTGTATATGTATATGACACGCGTGGTTTGTTATTGAAGCATGTTGGTTGATATATGTGGACATGGATTACATATTAAATGCTAGTGAATGTTGATTATTTGTGTATGGCACTAACTAGTCAGGGACACTGACCTAAAGGTCAGAAACGGCATAAGCATTCTAAACGCAGAGCCGAATGAAGATTAGATCTAATCGATATCAGCATTGAATGGCTTTATGGCATTAATGCTGGACCGACCCTAAAGTCGATGAACTTATAAGCGCTTGGTTAGTCTAAGACTAGTACTCAAAGCCAGGGCATAAGGCCCCGGTGACTGTTGTCACATGGCTAGGGAACAATGTTCCAAGATTATGACTCTATGGTCATGAGGAAGGTTATGTTGGTGACCATTCACCATACACCTATCCTGATCAAACTTATGAAAGGATAACTTATCTGTTAAGCCCTGGTGACCCTATCGTCATATGGCAAAAGGAAGCTGTACCCACTTTGTGACTTTTGCTACTGTCGCCTATCTGTTTTGGATTGTTAGTCCTGAATGATTATAATGGTCATTGTTGATATTATATCATGCTTTATTGTGTTTTCTTGCTGGGCCTTGGCTCATGGGTGCTATGTGGTGCAGGTAAAGGGAAAGAGAAGCTCACCCAACCTTGAGTGGAGAGCTTAGGCGGTGTTGTGTACATATTTGGCCGCTTGACCACCACGGCCAAGGAGTTCTCAGAGGGACTAGGGGTTTACCCTATTTTTGCCGCTTAGATCAGCGGGGATTGTAAATTTGAAACAATAGCGACCATTTTGCATTGTAAACAACTTGTAAATGTTTTGAATGGCTCATGAGCAGTTTATTTACTCAATGAAATGTATCCTTTCCTTTTTACTGGTTTTTCACCTTAACCTGTTAATAACACTTAGATCACGTTTTTAACCAAAGGACTCGGGTAGCGGGTCAAATTTCCGGTTCACTATTCACCGTAACTATTCTGGGGTAACCAGGGCGTTACAAGACTCTTCTACATACTGCCTAAGACCTGGAGCTACAGTACCCTCCCGAAGAGAGGGCCACGACCAGAGATTAGTCCCATACTCCTCAAAGAGGGTTACCTAAAGGCTAAGGTGTTGTCTACGACTACAGTACCCCTAGGGCGGCTACTCTCGTAATCCAACACAAGCCGGTCGATACACTGGAGTAGGGTTACGTCGAGGTCAGGGTTCTTTCGATGGTGTTGGACGGGCTGGTTTGGATTAAACCTAGCTAACCGAGGATCGGTGGTGGCCCTATCTAAGCCCCTGAACATGTAAGGATTACCTTGCCCAGAGGGACCTACGGCTTCTCCGGACCGGATCCTCTCCTCGTTCATTCTTTGGGCGACCTCCAGCGCCTGCTAACTTGTAGAGTCCAAGAACTTTACTTAGCTAGTTAGATAGTAATATTATAGTATTTATGGCATTATCTTTGTAACTGTGGATTCTTGGTTCAGACCGGGAATTATTTGGACACTCATAGTAGTACTTGTAGATTTTCTAAGTTTAACCTATAGTTTAAGAATATTAATGTTAACCTAAGGTTTGATTATATGACTGATATTAAGGATAATATTTATTATACTATAAGGTTTAGATAAGGACCAATAGGATTTTAAGCACATGTTATGTATGGATGATTAAGGATTAAGTATTTTGAGGATTAAATTTAATAAGGGTAAAATTTTGAATGCTATAAGGTCAGTCAGCAGCTTTGAATACGTTGAGGGCTTAGTCAAGGCTGTTTACTCCATTCAAACTTAGCTAAAAATGTGTAATTTCGTGTTTAATTAATCAGCGTGTGCCGATATATCACAGCTATAGGGGCGATATATCACAGCACGTAGATACGGAAAACACGAGACGATGCACGACAGCCTCGGGCATACTGGCCCAGGCGATATATCGCCTACAGCGGGCGATACATCGCCTCCTTCAGCATATTTTGAAACATTTTGAATTTGTTTTCCATTCAGCCATTCAACCTCTTGATAAGTCCAGCACCTTTTTGAACGAGTCTTCAGCCTCTGCTGAACGATTATTCAAATTATTTTCACCTAAAAAGCTATTATTTTTATTCAAGTAAAATTAAGATCCTTTCATTCCTAAACTCTATAAATAGGACCTAGTACCCAGCCATTATTCACCTTTTACTCTAAGTTCAGAGGCTGCAAGTGCTAAGTGAGTGTGAGAGTGTAAACACCTGGGTTGGGGAATCATAAGCTTGATCATCATAAGCTTATCAAACACTTTGGGAAGTAAGGTTTTATAGTATTTCGGTTTAAGGTGTAGATTGGTCTTACAAGTCTTCAAGGTAACCCAAAACTCTAGTTCATTTCTGTACTTGTTCTTTTAAGTTCTCATAGTCTTCTACTCAGTCTCTAACCTTAATCTTTATTTTGGTTAGGAAATCTAAGAACTTGCACATAAGTTTTTGGTAAGTATGTTTCTCCAAGGTTTAGTCCTTCCATTCCTTTCATTTCTCTTTTTCTTCTATAGACTCACATTTTCTTAATGGTTATTAGGAGTGTTCCAAAAGTCCCAACGCTGTCCTCTTATCCCGGTAACTTTGGTAAGGAAAATAGGATAGAATCTACATGTTTTATGCTTATGTTATCTTATGTTTTATGTTATGAAATATGTTATAAAATATGTTATGAATATGTATGTTTGTAGGCTTGGGCATATGACCCATATGACTAACAAGACCCCAAATAGATTATGGGCATATGACCTACTTAGCTAGTAGGATCCCACTAATCTCATGGGCATATGACTTGTTTAGTCTATGGGACCCCAAGTAATAATGGCCATTATAGTATGTGTATGATGAAGTGTTATGTTATGTCTTTATGTTTCTTATGAAATTTATGTATATGAACTATGTGTTAGATTTTTCCTTGCTGGGCATTAGGCTCATTCCTTTTTGTTTATATGTGCAGGAAAATAGCTTTAGCGGCGGTAAGATTCATGGATGCTTGGGAGAATGTGTATCGGTGGTGAATGGATTCAAGGAGTCGAGAGTTCGATTTTCGAGGATGTAGTCTTGTTTTTTTTATGGTCTTTATATGTATTTTCCGCACTTATTATGTAACTTCTTTTATTTTAAATTATGTTTTGTTTTTAAGACAATGGGATCCCATAACCTACTTATTTTATGAAAGTAACTCTTATTTCTACAAGTTTCCAATAAAGTTATGGTATTTTCGCAAATGAAAGTTTTATTAAGGATTTGTATGTATAGTTTCGTTAATGGTCCAAAAGTCTAGAGTAGTGGGTCATTATAGTTGGTATCAGAGCAACGGTTCCTTCGCATGAAGTTCTCCTCGATACACACGCTCAAAAGCTCCGAATCTGACCGCCAAGTAAGTATTT
The DNA here is from genome assembly GCF_963169125.1 of Humulus lupulus. Taxonomy (NCBI): domain Eukaryota; kingdom Viridiplantae; phylum Streptophyta; class Magnoliopsida; order Rosales; family Cannabaceae; genus Humulus; species Humulus lupulus. Next base: position 26,478,785 of record NC_084799.1, read on the forward strand.
AAGTTATAGTTATTTTGCTTATGTGTATAACTAACAACTTTAGTGTTTATGTTTTCAGTTAAGTATGAACGGAGCTTTAACCTACCAAGATATCCGAGCCATTAAGGCCTTAAAAAGAATAAGGGAGCCAAGAAACACTGTAGGAGCACTAGAAAGAATCACTCGAAGATTGCTCTTGTTCCACCAAGAGATAGGTCACCTTCAAGAGGCTAAGCAAATAATGTTAAGATCAACGGAACAATATGTACTAATAATTAGGCTATTTAAAGATTTCCATCCTGTAATAGCAGCCCTAGAAGAAATATGGAAAACCATGAATGATGAGGATGAATTACCATTAACGATGAGATATTACTTCCTCTTAGTTAGGTTCACTGCAAAATTCGAGTTTCAGTTCACAAATGAGCAAAAACATAGGATTCTCACAAACCTTCCTAGAGGACACTTTGATGCTCATGACAATGATGATTATGAGGAGATAGATGACGATATGCTAGATGAGGGATCGGATGTAGAAGATCCCGATTTTTAGATTAATAGTTTTTATTGTTTACTTTTTATTTTATGATTGTAATAAGTGAAAACTATTTTTCCAAATGAATAACATGCTATTTTATTATCATGTATGAGTTTGATTTTATTTTCACAATCATAATAAGTAATAAATAAAATGAATAATGACTAAGTTCGGTGAGGGTGGATACAAATCAATGAACCAAGTTTCCTTATTGAGAGTTAGGGGGCCATAGTAGTGGGAACGATTTTACTGATCCCAGCCCTCTCTCAAAATGGTTAACTTTGGAACAAAGATAAGTTTTGAGCCTGAGAATTAAGTCATATAGGATAATTAGAAACACACTTAGAAAATAAAGATGACTTTTTTTTTCTAAGTATAGAAACCCACTCTAAATAATAAATAAAGACCTATATAATTTTTCATAAGAAGTCATAATAAATAGGTCCGAGATATGTTTGTTTTAGAATAAGTTTTTCCTAAGAGCCTATTAGGGTAAGTTCTAACATGTTCTCGACTGTTAGAACTTTTGGTGAAGATGTCGCTCCGAAGATCCGCACGCACCAACGAAAACGCCTCCAACGCTGTTCCAGCGACCAATGAAGTCCCTCCAGTTCGCCGAAGGGGAGTGCGTGCTACTGCCCGCCGCAACACGCCGACACCACCAGCTGACAACACTGCGGAGATCGCTAGACTGCGATAGCAGGTCGAGGAACTTCTGCAGCAACAACGCCAACAGGCTCAAACTCAGCCTCAGCCGCAGCCGCAGCCACAGCAAATGGCCTCAGTACCCCATCAAGTAGGTCCTTATGGGGGATGGTCAATGGCAAACTATGCGCCATACCCAGCTCAGCACATGGAGCCAATCTATGAGCGGTTTCATAAGCAACACGCTCCAAACTTTGAAAGGAAAACAAACCCTTTTGAGGCAGAAGAATGGCTCAGAAATGTAGAGCCGATCCTACCCGGTTTTGCACCCAAAATGCTGGATATTTTAAACAAGCATACCAAAAAAAAAAAATCCTACCCAGAAAATTTCCCCAGAAAAACGCACCCTATGAACCATGCTCCTAAATGGTTTTCTTCTACAATTGATGCCCTAAAATAAAAACCTACACCCTCCATACTCACAAAAACCAGCAGAATATTGCATGCAGCTACAGTAACTATTTACCTAGGCTACAGTGAAAAGAAAATTTAAAGCATGCACAATCAGAAAACTTATGAAAAGTTTTGTTGTGGGGGAGATGAAGGGGTCGTCTGGGTTGGGGCCTCGACGGGATAACTGGTACCAAAACCTCAGAGGAGCCCTTGCACCTGATCTTCTGGAATGTTGAGAACGGTAACTGGGAGAAAAAGAGGGTTTTTTTAGGGTGAGAAGAGAGAAGAAGATGGGAAATTTAGAAAATTTTCAAATAAACAGGTGGCCCATGCGTAAGGTGGCCACCCCTTTCATATACATGAAAGGCCACGTGAGGAGGGCCGTTGGATTACCCTGATGTGGGATCCGAGGCTCTCCACTCGAAAGGCGAAACGACGGCTGAGTATAGGCTAGGCCATTTAATGCGGTTCTCGGAAGACGTACCGTCACCAACCACGATGCTCCACGTATTCGGCGCCTGCGTAATAGGTGGAATATGGAGAGTCCATGGAGAAGCCTAAAAGCCCCGACTGTGACCCCAGATGATGTCATGTGCCACGAGCAGAGGCTTGGGGGGCACATGTACGCCCTGATTTTCCACGGGCTATTAGCGAGCTGAGATATGGCCTAATTATATCAGCCACATGGATACCACATGACTGGAGCTGCTGTCGTTAGGACCTACCTCTTTAGCTCGAGGTAACCAAAGGTTTACCAAGATTATTTAAGGGCCGAGTCAAGAAAATAAAGACCGCAGGTCAAGAAGGTGTCCAGCTCGAGGCACGAGCTGGAGTTAGAAGCTGTGACCCTTTATAAAGTCAACCACGCAATGTAAACGTGCATATATCAGACATCATGTGTCTGATATATCCCTGAATTCTCGGACATGCCGCATGAACATGCGTGTTCAGGCACCCACGACTGGGTTGGGCCGTGCGGCCCATTATCCCCCTTACCTATTGATTAGACCACACTTCATTTGTCAGGTTTTAGGAATTAATCATGAATGTCACAGAAGTGACATGATGGGTCAGAAGGTCACGGGATGACCCCCCTTTCCAACTCCCAGGTGCCCTCTCCTATAAATATGGAGACCATGGGAGTTGCAAAGGGTTGTATTCTATTGTGTAACGAAATACCCTGTAAAGAATACCAGAAATATAGCAATAATATTGGCTGGTGGAGTAGAATGATTTTAACCTTTGAACCACCTAAAAACGTAATTGTGTCATCAGTCCATTTAAAGATCATTCACCTGTTTCGGTACATTATTAAGCACTAATCTCTTTCTCTTATTTTCTTAATTACCTGTTGGTAAAGAACCACGTCAACAGATGTAAAGCAACCCTTTGAACCTAGAAGAAGTCAAAGATTTAAAAATCATAAAAGTCTAGTAGTGGATGAGATAGATTCTCAACGAATTTCATTCTACATGGTAGAAGGAAATAGGGAGGAAGTCATTAGGAAAATTCCTATTGTACTTCTCGTTGAGGATGATCCTAAGACTTATAGAGAAGCTATGCAATCGAGAGATAGTGCATTTTGGAAATAAGCCATTAATGATGAGATGGATTCCATTCTTTCCAATAACACTTGGGAATTGGTAGACCTCCCACCGGGGTCTAAGCCAATTGGGTGTAAGTGGGTATTTAGGAGAAAATACCATACTGACGGCACTATCCAAACCTTTAAAAGCTAGATTAGTAGCTAAAGGGTTTAGGCAAAAAGAGGGTATCGATTATTTCGATACCTATGCACCTGTTGCAAGAACAACTTCTATAAGAATTTTGTTTGCTCTAGCTTCTATACACAACTTGTATGTTCATCAAATGGATGTCAAAATGACATTCCTTAATGGTGACCTCAATGAGGAGGTATATATGGAACAACCCGAAGGGTTTGTCCTACCAAAATATGAACATAAAGTGTGTAGACTTGTAAAATCCTTATATGGATTGAAACAAGCTCCTAAGCAATGGCATGAGAAATTTGATCAAGCCATCATGTCTAATGGGTTTAGACATAACAATGGAGACAAGTGTTTGTATTCCAAAACTTGTAAGGGATATGTGATCATTGTTTGCTTATATTCTAAGTAATAACATGAAAGGGATAGATGAAACGAAGAGGTTTCTATCATCAACCTTCAAGATGAAAGATCTTGGAGAAGTTGATACCATACTCGGTATCAAAGTAAAGAAACATAGTGGGGGTTTTGCGTTAGGTCAAGCCCACTATGTTGAGAAAGTATTGAACAAATTTAACCATCTCAAGGTTAAATATGCCAATACTCCATTCGATCATAGTGTAAAACTAGAGAAGAATTAAGGAAGAGCGATGGCTCAATTGGAGTACGCTAGTGCTATAGGGAGTCTAATGTACGATGCCCAGTGTACTAGACCTGATATAGCATTTGCGGTAAGTAAACTTAGTAGGTTTACAAGTAATCCAAGTGTGGATCACTGGAAGGCAATTGGAAGAGTCCTAGGTTATCTTAAGAAAACCAAAGGACTAAGCCTTCACTACTCCAAATTTCCTTCGATTTTAGAAGGATATACAGATGCAAGTTGGATATCCAATCTTGGGGACAACTTGTCCACAACTGGTTGGGTATTTACACTTGGTGGAGGTGAAATTTCTTGGGGTTCCAAGAAACAAACCTGTATATCTCATTCCACTATGGAAGCAGAGTTCATAGCTCTAGCTGCTACTGGCAAAGAGGTCGAATGGTTAAGGGATCTGTTGATAGAGATTCCCCTAATCAAAGATAATGTATCTACTATATCGATACATTGTGATAGCCAAGCGACATTAGCTAGAGCATACAGCGGAGTGTATAATGGGAAGTCTAGACACATTAGTCTAAGACATGGATATATAAGAGAATTGATTCAAAAAGGAGTCATCTCAATATCCTATGTGAGAACAAGTGAAAATCTGGCGGATCCTTTCACTAAGCCACTAACGAGGGATTTAGTGGCTGCATCATCTCGAGGGATGGGACTTAAACTCCCTAAAGAGATTCACGATTGATGGTAACCTATCTTAACACTAGTTATTCAACTAGTGTTAGGTTCAATAGGTAATAACAAGTCAATCAAGTGAATATTAGTTGTACTCAAAACAAGTCCCATCTGAGATATTGAGTACTTGTGTGTTACCATGTGGAGGGTTAAAACCGAAAGGTTTCTTAATAGAGTTCAGTCTTGTAAAGACAAGTATTTTTGGTAACAAAATACTGTAAGAATTCTACCTATATGGACCTAGGGGTGGTGCCGCCTCTCATGAGAATTGGGAGTATTCTCAAGAACGTCCATGAATGGAAAGTGCACATGGCCATTAACGGTGCAAAGCGAGACATAGAGGTCTCAAGTGAACATCGCAAAGGTGTGTGTGTTATCACCGATTTGTCATCATGAAAAGATGGTTCAATGCCTAGTGCAACCTAATTTTCGACAAATTTTGTGATAATTACACTATAGTAAAGTTCAAGTTGAAAAACACTTTACTTTATGCACTAATGCAATGACTCCTATAAGAGAGAGTTCTTATTTAATCAAGTGGGGGATATGTTATATTTCAAAATATAATGATTGATTAAATAAGTGTTACAATAGATTACTATTTAATCTTGTGGGGGAATGTTATATTATTTTATAATATAATGTAAAAGTATATTATATTATAATATAATGTAAAATTATATTATATTATAATATAATGTTTTAGATTAAATAAATATGACAAAGTGTGTCACATATTGTAACATATAATAGAGAGTTACAATATTTAGATATATGAGATATATCCAAATAATGTAACATATTTGGTGTTACAAATTTGTAACCTCCAAATATTACCCTTTATTGTGTAATTGTTGTTACACAATATTGATATGAATTTCATAAAAGCCATATGTGATATGGCTGTTAGAGATATGATTTTAACCCCAATAATGTGTTTTGGGAGTTACAAAATCATTTGGGAGGGTTTGGAACCATTTGGAAAAACAGCACAATTTTTGTGTTGAATTTGGTCAATGGTCGCGGCCACCAACATTCAGTGGCCGCGGCCTGTGGGTCAGAGACCAGTGGCCGCGGCCACAGGCCAAAACTGACCAAATTTTCAGTTTTTCAGTTTTTTCAATCTTGATTGAACGGCTCAAAAAACTCAAATAACTCCCAAATCTCTTTTTTAATCCCATATTAATCCAATTAAACATTGGTAATAGCCATGGGGGTTGGTGGAATTTGAAATTCAAATGGTGTCTCTAAACTCTATAAATAGGAGTCTATAGCTCACTTGTAAGACAACATTTTTTTCTATCTGTTATCCCCAAAATTTGAAAATGATGATGTGGCAATAGAAATGACAAGTGGCACGGAATGGTTGGGTGATCTGGCTTACATCAATGAAGAGTTTTGACTGCTTGAGAGGTGTCATGACCAACCGGGTAAGTTACATCCAACCAGTAGTGACTTTGCTGCCTAGCACTGGCATGTTCGAGCCATGTGCATCCGAGGAGCAGTCCAAGTGTCCGGTCGAACATTGGTCCGAGGAGCAATCCAAGTGTGGTCGGACATTAACTCGAGGAGAACGATCAAGAAGGTGCATACCTTGTATCCGTGGTGAGGCATGGGTTGGTCCGAACGGACCATGTTGTTGAGTGTGTCCGGTCGGACGCATGTCCGAGAAGATGTGGTCGGACTCATGTCCGAGAAGGTGTGGTCGGACCCATGTCCGAGGAGAGATAAGGTGTGGTCGGACCCATGTCCGAGGAGAGACAAGGGTGTGGTCGGACCCATGTCTGAGGAGAGACAAGGTGTGGTCGGACCCATGTCCGAGGAGAGACAAGGTGTGGTCGGACTCATGTCCGAGGAGGAGACAGAGACGTGGTCGGACACTTGTCCGAGGAGAGACAAAGGTCTGGTCCTTATGCATATGTCCAGCAAGTGCATGACTGTCCAAATAGAGAAATGGCATGCTAGACAAGAGCACTATGGCCGACCCGAAGGTGATATTCATCAACCAGATAAGAGCAGACTACGTCAAATTCCCAGAAACGGCTTCACGAAGAATCGGTCTGGGCATACGCGGGAATCTCTCATTCTTCACACAAATTGGGGATTTTGTTGCATTTTGAATATTTCTTGTAATTTAAATATAATACGAATAATAAAATATCCCGATCCTAAGGGATATCAATGTATGACCCTAAGCCTATAAATACATGGCTTATGGGATCAGAAAAGGACTTTTTGGCAATTGAAAGTTTTGGTTTGAGTTTTTTTTAGAGAGAGAAAGTGCTTTTTCTTGAGAGAGAACTCTTTTGTATTCTGAGAATTTACACTGAAGAAACTCAATTGACACTGGTTCATCTGTTCTTGAATGTAGATAAAATAATCAAATCTCTAAGTGGATTAGGCTATTACCAATATATTGAGGCTGAACCACTATAAAAATTGCTGTGTTATTTATTTTCTGTTCAAAAACCGTCTGTGTCGTTTTATTTCTCTTAAAGGTTTGTCGTTTTTGACGTTTTCACGTCGTTGGCCAAAAACGCGGTCAACACTATCCACTAGAGCACTTGGCTAGAAACACCTTGAGGCTTGATAATTCCAGAAAGCTTTTCCAATATCTGAGAGAGATCCCTTAGTGCTTGAGTTAGGGGGAAATAAGCTTTTGGACAAAGGTTTTAAATCTTGTTCAAGTTGGTGATCCCCAATCCTCTTCACTTAAGTTGTGTAAGTGAGAGTTTGATTGTGTTTCTGTTCTTCTTTTTATTATATTGCTTTTCTTCTTATTCTCTTGTTCTATTTACTTGTATATTTTGTTTAAGAGTTGTAATCTTTTCTTTTGGTCTAAACACTTTATTTTACTTGTAATCTTTTGCTTAGAATTGTATTCTCACTATTCTCTTCCTCATCATCATCTTCTTCCTTTTCTTTGTTTATTTGTAATTTTCAGTTATAGAGTTGTAACCTTATTTAATCAATCTATTTTTATTTGTAATATTATTGCTTAGAGTTGTAATATTATAATCATTTCCATTGAGGCAAAACAATTTTTCCTAACAAGTTGTACACGGGTACACCATCAGGATAGTGGCACAGGTCTTGGTGGAGCAGAGGGTTATGGTGTCGATGTTGGTACACGGTCAGAGGCATACATCTCGTACAAATTCATACCTCCACAACTTGTCGGATACGGATGTCAGAATCATGCCTTTGTCATCCTCAGGGTCGTACACCCTGTACCCTTACGAGTGCCCCGCACCTGATGGTTCTTCTTACACCTCTAAGATACATATTTTATCCCAGGCTCCTTATATTTTAGTATGTGTGGGAAATATTTTATTAGAAGACTTAATGAAGAGGGGCCCTGCTGGTGGCCCGTGCTCTAGGGGGATAAGTAGGACCTCTTCAGCGAGGCACGGGTCATTTATGAGGAGGCAATACGCCTTTCGCGTATCTTTGGGCTGGCGAGGTGTGCGGTTTCGCAGCGGCCCTTAAGCACAAGGCAAGGTGCCTTACATAGTGAGGCTTATGTCCCTATGGTTAGGCGAGTCTCGCTATGCGAGGCCCTAGTGCCTTTGGCTAAGGACACTTGGCAAATGGTGCTCGTGCGACATCACAGCACCTGGGCAACACGGGTGAGACGCGCTGATCGAGCGAGGCGAGCCTCGCTATGTGAGGCCCTAGCGCCTTTGGCTAGGGATGCTTGGAAAACAGCGCTTGTGAGACATCACGGCACCTGGGTGACGCAGGCAAGATGCGCTGACCGAGCGAGGCGCTAGCGCCTTTGGCTGGGGGATGCTTGGCAAATGACATCTGGCCTTGTGCGTAGGCAGCATCATGACATCTGGGCAACACAGGCGAGACACACTGGCCGAGCGAGGTGAGCCTCGCTATGCTAGGCCCTAGTGCCTCGGCAGATGGGTTGGGCAATCGAGGCAGGCCTTGCTATACGAGGCCCTTGTGCCTTGGCAAATGGACAAGTCATTCCTTCTTCCCGAGGAATCTTGACAACTTGAGAGGTCATTCTTAGGGTGTTGCATAAGAGACCTTATTATATTGAGGTCTATCCTTGCGACTTGGTGTGGGGTGCTCAAGGGGACAATTTTTTGTATTCACACTTGCCCCCGAGTCTATGAGCATTCTTTTAAGTGTGTTTGTAAACTCTTTCCTGTGTTCTTTGTGTGATTTTAATGGCTTTTATGCTTCGTTTTCGTTGAAGGGGCGTGGAAGGCTCACCTTTTGAATGATATCTTGGAATGAATGAGGAAACACAAAATGGACCCTGGTGGTGTGTTTCTTTGTAATTCATAAAGAAACACAAAAACCAACTAATTTTGGTTGTGATCCAAGTATGTCCTTAAGATGTGATGAGGGCCAATCATTTCCAATCGCGGATCCCAAGGTTTCCAAGGCTCTTGATCTCCACCATCCATCCAAATTTGATCCAATGGCTAGAAAGCCTTGACTATTCTTATAAATACCCCAAGAGTTGAACCCACCTCTGCACACCAAAACTTATTTAGCTTAATGGTATCTCCTTTAAGCTATATCTAGGAGCTCCAAGGTTCTATTCTCCACAGAGGCATTTTTTAGGTGATTTTTGCCCCTTTTCATTTATTCATTCATTCATTCATTATTATTTTTTTTTTTGCTTATTTCCTCTCATACCAGGTTTGCATTGCAGCGGCGCTAAGCGTTCTCTCACTACTAAGGGTCCGCTCTCGTTGGTTGCTCGACCTTTCTTTACATGCCTAAAAGTCAGTCCTTGCACATCTGCGGATCCACACATACGCACCCAGGTATACCTTCTTCCCCCAATTATATGCATGTCTCCTTTATCTTTTATATCATGCTAGGGTCACTGGTTAGTATGCACCCGTTCTTTAGAGGTTTTATCGCTTTTTTTTTATTCCCACGGCTCATTAGGCACATATGCATGAGTCCTTTTCTTACATCTATCATACCTATGTTGTAGATATAGAGTTGTCTTCACGCACATACGTCATCGAGTCTTAGCTGGCCCATGGCGTCTGGGCGGTGTTCTGAAGGTCCATTCAGTGTTAAATTTATCGAGTTGTCATCCTCCAACTCTGAGGCCGACATTTGAAAACCCCCTAACAATGGGGGTGTGCGAATGCTCTACCTACAGAGGTTGTCCTACCTTAGGCAGAAGGCATGGGGCCTTGAGAATGAACTCAAATCTGTTACTAGTGGCAAGGGGTTAGGTTCCTCCCCATGGGATGAAACGTATGTCTCCCAACTAAAATCAACCCTTCAGGATTGTATAGCCGAAATGGCTTGCCTAGAGGAAAACCTACCACCTGAACCTCCTTCTTTCTATGGTGACGAATCCTCAGGCTATGAGGGTCCTGCCTGTGGGGGTGCTAATCGTGATCCACTTGAACCTGAGTTTCTTTCTATGGTTTTCCCCACGATTCCTCACCTGCCCTCGGTCGTATGTCATAGGGCCAAGTAGTGCGCGGGTAGACGTAAGACACGTAGAGGGCCTTCTGCGAGGTTGATGAAGTCAATCGCTCACAAATTTCCCGTTGTCTTTGTCCTGGTGCCAAACATGCCGAGGGGGATTTTTGACAATTATGAGGGCGCGGGCATCATGCCCACTCTTACCCGTGTTAAGCTTGCCAACATGCTGAAGGCCCACCAACTATCACTGGACATCAACTTCATCATTCCATCCTGCAAGGACCGTGCATCTGAGCCACCCGAGGGGCTCGTTGCTTTCATGACTCAATAATCAAATCTGGTGGAGTTTTGCCGCTTCACACATTTTTTGTCAAGGTACTCAACTATTTTAAGCTAGCACCCCTCCAATTGTCTCCCAACTCTTGGGTTGTGCTTAGTTGTTTATACGTATTATACAAGCAAGTGCACTCTAGAGGGTCTTCCATGAGTGAGGTCCACCACCTTTATACCCTTAAGGCAAACCCAACAGCCCCCGGGTTCTATCAGCTCCAGAAAGTCGTGGCTCTTACAGGGCATCCCCTTGTGGATGGTTCCATTTCCAATAAGGGCTCGTGGAAGAGCGACTTTTTCTTCACCAACAGTGTGTCCACTCAACATATGCATTTCAAAACATCAAGTAAGCTTATTCCCACCTTGGGTGCATATATAAGAAATTTTTCTTTACCCCCCCCCCCCCCTTTTTCTGGTTTATCTAACTATGGTTATTTCTTTTTTCTTGACCACAGGCCTCAAAGGGGTTGTTGACCCTGCCTTGAGTTCGATGACCCACGATCGAGTGCAAAGATCCTAGGTGTGTCGGCCTTACGCAAACAGGCCTGTGGCCTTTTTACGGAGGGCAATCTTTATTCGTACAAGCTGATGTCTCCATATCAAGTTGTTTCCTTATGTTCCATCTCGTCCAAATCTACCATCCCATGGGTATTTGGTGATAATGAAGACAGTTATAATGAGGAAGCTAATAAAGATTACGACAACTCATCAGGTGACCATATGGAAATGGAAGATAAGGTCAAGGTGGAGTCCAAGAATTATTCATGTTTACGGTCCTTGGCCGGCAGGGCTAGGGATGTTGCTGACGACGGACACACTGACGGTGTTACTTCTCAAGTTTCGTCGTCGGTGCTTGGTGGCGAGTTTGCTTTCAACACCCATGCTCCCCCCCTTTTATCTTGAAGAGGAACTTCGTCCTACCTTCTTTTGGTGATGTCTTTCCACCGTTGGGGGGGGGGGGCGTTTGGGGCAGGTGTCTTCGGGTGCCTCTCTGCCTAAAGAGGTGACTCCGCACCCCTCTGCCCCTCGTGCCTCTATAGATGGACCAGGACCCTCTCGATCTCTTTCCTTGTCTAAGCATGCCTCGGCGGGTATACATGCCTCCCCTCGTCGAGCTTATACTTCTGCTTTCGGAGGCCATCCTCTGGTGAGCCAATAGAGAGAGGCCATGAACCGTTACATGGGAAACATTCCTGAAGGTAAGTGGGGGTCTATGTATGACATTTCAGATGCTAAGTTGGGTGAGGCTTATATGCGAGCCTTTATGCAGGTATTTGTCAAAACACTCAATGTATGTTTTTCGATGTTGACATCGCCTGATCATTGATGTTTCATTTTGTTTCTTTGTCCTTACTTAGGCTTCCATCCTGGGTCACCAACTTGTCACCTCAAGCTCCTCATCCACACAACAGCTACAACTCAATCTTGAGGGGGCAATGAAGAATCTCTCAATGGCTGAGGCAGAAAAGGATAGTTTGTCCACACGGGTCCGCGATTTGGAGGGCCAGCTTGCTGAAGCGGTTTTCCAGAGGGATGTTGCACTGGCCAAGGCTGCTTCGACCTCTCACTCCAATGCTAGACTTGAAGCTACTATCCACACTCTAAACGAGAAGATTAACGTACATGAGGCTGAACTTGTAAATGCCGAGAACGACATAATTGAGCGCATGTTGCACGCCGTGTGGAGGAGCAATCCTGAAGTTGACTTGTCTCCCTTTGGAGAGTATGCGTCTGGGAAAATTGTTGAGTGGAAAGGTCGGGGTGGAAACTCGTAGATACCTCTTCAAGGCTTATTTGTATACATATATGTTGCTGTCATGTAACCTTCCATATTGTTTTCTCTTTTTTTTTATGGAACTCCTCATAAGTGTTTAATGGTATGTGGGACTCTTGATTTCAAAGTCATTGCTTAGTTTTTATATCGACTATGAGGATGCATTGACCTTTCTAGCCTTTGTCATTCTCTTTTGATTATCAAGCTTAAGGGACTTTGATAAGTCCCTCTTATTATTGTTTTTTTTTTGATGAATTTCTTATGTCTTCTTTGGGCTGATGACAATAGTCTTTTTTGTGCACCCTGACTACACTTGTAAGGAAATATTAATCCTTTAGGTTCTTGGTATCCTTTTTATATTCTTTGCGCGCGCTTGTAATTTTGTGCGAGAAGCATCCTTCTCGTCATTATGTATAGTACTATTTTTACAATGGTCTCTTTTAAGACCCTTTTTGGCTAGCCGGCTTAGTGGCTATTCTAGACTTATTGGGAGATGCCTTCCTTACAGCCTCACCCCCTGTGGAGGTTTCAGCCTTTGGTTGGAGGTCATCTTGGAAAAAAATATTTATTTTTTATTCCCTTGATATTCATAAGGGTAGCTAATCCTTTTGAATATAAGAGACAAATTGTTGAGTTTATTATTTTTTGTATATATGCGTGCCTTATGTCTTGCCCCCCAAGTGCTTGGTGAAATTTATTCCATCAAGCACTTTGGTGAATGTTTGCATAGAGAAGAAATGTAGCACGCAAATTAGGGAATACTTTCATTCATAGTAGGCAGATTACAAAGACATATATGAAACGTTTGCAGCTACTTGTGAGGTTATCTGGGTAACCTCTTTGATTCTTATATGCTGAAGTTAGCATAACATACAATAAACTAAATATGGATATTCTTTGCATTGGATATGAAAGTCTTCCTGGTAGTATTTCTTGAGGTGTTATGCGTTCCATGCTCGGGGTATTACGGTGTCATCCATGTGTGCTAGTTTATAAGTGTTCGTCGGTATGCACTGGGCGACTTGGTAGGGTCCTTCCCAGTTCGCCCCTAGCACCCCTCCCCTGGGTCTCGCGTGTTGGGGAGTACTTTTCTCAGCACCAAGTCTCCTACCCTGAACATTCTTTCTCGTACCCTGGAGTTATAGTACCTTGCTGCCCGTTGTTGGTATACCGCCACTCTTAGTTGCGTCCTTTCCCTTATTTCTTCTAACATATCTAAGTTTTTAGCCATTGCTGCATGGTTGACTTGGTCCTCGTATGCTTATATCCTGAAGGAGTTAACCTTCATCTCAACCGGGAGGACAACCTCGCATCCATATGCTAAGGCAAAAGGGGTCTCCCCAGTGGTTGAGTGTGGCATGGTCCTATAGGCCCAAAGCATATTGGGTAGCTCCTCGACCCAGGCTCCCTTCAGTTTTTCTAGCTTCGTTTTTAGGTTCTCCTTGAGGACTTTGTTAATGGCCTCCACTTGTCCATTGGCTTGCAGATGCACAACAGCTGAGAAGCTTCTCCTTATTCCTTACAGTACTCCTTGAACATTTCCCCCTCAAACTGGGTGTCATTGTCAGAAATGATTTTGTAGGGCACTCCATATCTGCAGACAATGGATTTTTTAACAAAGGTGGTGATCTGCTTGGCCGTTATTTTTATTAGAGTTTCTACTTCAACCCACTTGGTGAAGTAATCTACCGCTACAACTGCGTACTTGGCTCCTCCTCTGCCTACGAGAAGGGCGTCGATCAGGTCTATTCCCCAAATAGCAAAAGACCAAGGGCTGGTCAGGCTGGTTAGCTCATTTGGGGGCTTCCGAGAGTAGTTTACGTGTCTCTGAAATTTGTCACACTTTCTTGCGAAGTCACTTGCATCCTTCTCCATAGAGGGCTAGTAGTATCCTTGTCTCATGGCTTTCCTGGCCGTAGATGGCCCACTCGCATGGTTTCCACATTCGCCCTCGTGTATTTCATATAGAATTTTCATTGCTTCCTCTTCATCAACACACCGCAAGAGCGGCACAGAAAATCCTCTCTTGTACAAGACTTCGTCTACTAGGGTGTACTAGGCATCTTTATATACCAGCCTCCGAGCCTCTCTCTTGTCTGTCGGTAGAGCTTCATCCTTCAGGTATTTCATAATTGGGTCGACCCATGATTCTTTTGGGATGTTGATCATGTGAACCTCTGCTTTAGTGATGCTTGGCCTAGATAAGTACTCCACAGGTACAGACTCGAGTATATTTGTAACAACCCAAAATCACTAATATGGCTTAAGGGCCTTGATTAGTGTGCTGGGATGGAATAATTGGTTTATGTGTGGATTTATTGATTTAATGCATGATTACATGATAAGCATGCTTGTATGATTATATGGATATAAATGTGGTTAAATGTTATGTTTGTGAGAACCACATTATTATGTGGGTAAATCTGCAGCGGACAACTTGAGGCGATCCTAGGGAGCTAGATAGCGGGAAAGTCACAACGGGGCCTAATGCTTGACTTTGGAAAAGTCAAGGAGTATTTCAGGTATCAGGTGGTTATTTAGATTACCGGGTTATGAAAATAAATAATTGGAGATATATTTGAGGATAGGAAGTCTAGGTGGGAATATTGGGAATTTTACTATTTTGCCCTCGAGGACGTTTCTGGTACCCCGAGCTTTGGGATTAACTTAATTGCCTAAGGATAGACTTAAGGAGCTGTAGAAAACAGTAGAACATAATAAACCGACTATTTCCTCTTTCTCCCTTTCTCTCTCAAAAGAAACTCTTGGAATCTAAAGGAACTCAGCTGAAAGCTCTATGATTTAGGCTTGGGTCTTGAGGGATTAGCTCAATTTTAGCAAAGGAATTCAACTAAGACTAAGGTAAGGATTGATTCCCACTTTCTGTTGTTGAAAATTCAGTGATTTTGAGTGTGTTCTAAGTGGTTTTTGGGTTTTGGATTTGAAGATTAAATTGAGGCTAGAACCTTGGAAGTTACCCCAGAAAGCTCTTTGAGGATTGGTTTTGCAGTTGAGGTAAGCTTGAATTTAAGGTTTAATGGCTGAGTTATAGTGTTTCCATGGCTGGGTTTTGTGTTCTTGAGTTAGAAAGTTTCAGTGATTGAAATAGGTTTTTGATGGGTTTCTAGTCTAGGTTTCAGTTGGGTTATGTTGCTGGAATCTTGTGGGAAGTTTTTGGATAATTGAGTTGTGGAAATGGGGTAGTTTTGAGTGAGTTTGGATGAGGTTTTAGAGTAAAAAATGGAGGTTTTTATGGGTTTGAAGGGGTCGGGCCGCGGCATAGTTCTTGGTGAGCCGCGGCCCTTTGAAGCTGATGGGTGCAGAGGAAGGAGGGCGGGTCGCGACATGGTCTGAGTAGGGCTGCGACCCTTACCTATTTTTGGGCATTGGGAGGCCTCTGGTTGGGGCCATGCCGTGGCATGGGTGGCTAATTTCATGGCCCTTAAGAGATTTTGGAATTTTGAGATTCTAGGCTTGGGAATTTAACCTAGGGTGCTCGGGATTGAATCTTTTACCATGTTTGGTGAAGTTCAATGTTCCAGAGACTAGAGCTTTGTCTAGAAGCTCATTTAAGATTGTTGATGGTATCCTTTATCTTGGTTGTGACTAGGTGCTAAGCTAGGGCTCAGGGATCGGATCGCACTCAAGGAGCATCGCTCGTAACTAGTTCACTTGGAAGCCAAAGGTAAGAAAACTGCACCCGGTTGTGTATTTGTAATGGGACTAAGGGTTCCCTAATATGTATGCTTTGAAAAGGATGGTATTATGCCATGTAAATAGTAAACCAACGACCTAAGAGTACCAAAGGTTACACTTGCGCACAGGGTGCGGCTCGGCCACTGGTAGCCGAGGGCAGCTTATTATGCACTGAGCTCGGTTTAAGCGGGCCGGAGTCAGTGGGGTAAACAGAGGGTGCGGCCTAAGTTGTCGGCCCTAGTTATTATGTGGTTTGACTGTTATTAATGATTGGTTGCATCTTTGATTCTGATTACATGCTATGTGATTAATGTGGACAAAAGATACAAATAAACTATAAGTGTTTGAACAAAAAGAAATAAAAGGATTACAACTCTTAAACAAAAGGTACAAATAAATAGAACAATAAGAAATAGTAGAAAAGCAAATGGAAGAAAATAAGAACAAGAACAAAAACAATAAACTCTCACTCACACAACCAAAGTGAAGAGTGTTGGGGATCACCAACTTGAACAAGGTTTGAAACCTTTGTACAAAAGCTTATTTCCCCCTAACTCAAGCACTAAGGGATCTCTCTCAGATATGGGAAAAGCTTTCTGGAATTATCAAGCCTTAAGGTGATTCTAGCCAAGTGCTCTAATGGATAGAAATGTTGTGTCTGGCAAGTGAGCTATAGTCTCCTATTTATAGAGTTTAGAGACACCCTTTGAAATTCAAATTCCACCAACCCCCATGGCTGTTACCAATGTTTAATTGGATTAATATGGAATTAAAAATGAGATTTTGGAGTTATTTGGGTTTTTTGAGCCGTTCAACAAAGATTGAAAAAACTGAAAAAATGGTCAGTTTTTGGCTTGTGGCTGCGGCCACTAGCCTCTGTCCCACAGGCCGCGGCCACCGACCATTTTCAGCACTAGAAAATGTGTTGTTTTTCCAAACAGTTCCAAACCCTCCCAAATGATTTTGTAACTCCCAAAACACATTATTGGGGTTAAAATCATATCTCTAACAACCATATCACATATTACTTTATGAAATTCATCTCAATATTGTGTAACAACAAATTTACACAATAAAGGGTAATATTTGGAAGTTACAAATTTGTAACACCAAATATGTTACATTATTTGGATATATCTCATATATCTAAATATTGTAACTCTCTATTATATGTTACAATATGTGACACATTTTGTCACATTTATTTAATCTAAAAGATTATATTATAATATAATATAATATTTCATTATATTATAAAAAAATATAACAATAAGTACACAGTGTAGCGGTCCTGGCTATCCAGGGCGTTACAATATTTCCATCTTTTGTGGAGGCTAGCTTTGCGAGGGCATCGGCATGGGTATTCCTCTGTCTTGGGATTCACTCTATGTTATACCCCTCCAATTGCTCCAAATAGCCTTTTACCCTTGTTAGGTATGCGAACATCTTAGGACCCCTCGCTTATGACTCGCCCCTCACTTGGAATACCACCAACTGTGAGTCGCTAAAAATGTGTAAATGTGTTACCTTTAGCCCCTGGGCCAACCGCAATCCGGCTAGAAGCACTTCATACTCCACCTCATTGTTCGAGGCTTTAAATCCAAACCTTATCGCACAATACATCTTGTGTCCTCTGGGGCCAATCATCACGATAGCCGCTCCAGCTCCCCCTTCGTTGGATGCCCCATCCATGTGGAGGCTCCATTCCTCAAGCTTTCTTTCCTCTTTCTTACCAACTGATTCTCTCCCTCCTATATATCCTTTGTCATTGGGCTGATAGGTGAACTCGACTATGAAGTTTGCGAGCACTTGCCCATTGATGGAGGTCCTTGGGGTATATGTGATATCGAATTGACTTAACTCAATCAACCATTTCATTAGTCTTCCCGAGGTTTCAGGTTTGTGCAGGACCTGTCTCAAGGGGTTATCAGTGAGTACCTCAATCGCTTGGGCGTGGAAGTAGGGCCTTAACTTTCTTGAGGCCACAATTAAGGCATATGCTAACTTCTCTATCTCTGGGTATCGAGTCTCCACGTCTACCAACCGTTTACTAATGTAGTACACGAGTTGTTGGTGCTTCTTTTCTCCTTTAACCAGGACAACGCTTATGGCATTCTCAGATACTTCCAAGTATAAGTATAACGTTTCGCCCTTCTCGGGTTTAGCCAACAAGGGTGGCTTCCCTAGGTTCTCCTTCAACTTGGCAAAGGCTTCCTCGAAATCTCCATCGCAGGCGAACTTTTTGCTCCCTTTTAGAACGTTGAAGAAGGGGAGACACTTGTTCGTGGACCTCTAAATGAATCTGTTGAGTGCTGCCACTCTTCCCGTTAAACATTGTACCTCTTTCTTGCTCTTGGGTGGATTCATTTCTACTAGTGCCTTTATTTTGTCAGGGTTATCTTCAATGCCTTTGGAGTTGACCATGAAACCCAAGAATTTTCCCAAAGAGACTCCAAAAGTGCACTTGAGTGGATTCAGCTTCATCCGGTATCTTCGGAGTGTGTCAAACATCTCACCCAGGTCCCTGTTGAGTTCTTCGGAATTTTTTGTCTTCACCAACATATCTTCAATGTATACCTCCATGTTCCTTCCTATCTGGTTAGCGAACATCTTGTTCACCAATCTTTGGTAGGTAGCACCTCCATTCTTCAATCCAAAAGGCATCACTTTGTAGCAATAGAGCCATTTATCCTTTATGAACGAAGTATGCTCTTCATCAGTGGGGTTCATGGGTATCTGGTTGTACCCAGAGTAAGCATCCATAAAGCTTAGTAACTCATGTCCGGCTGTCGCATCCACCAATTGATCTATTCTTGGAAGCGGGAAGTTATCCTTAGGACAAGCCCTATTGAGGTTAGAGAAGTCCATACATGTCCTCCATTTTCCATTCAATTTTGGGACTAGTACAGGGTTTGATACCCACACAGGGTAGAACGCTTCGCGGATGAACCCATTTGCCTTCAATTTGTCGACCTCCTCCTTCAAGGCTGCATACCTTTCTGGGTCGAGCGCTCATCTCTTTTTCCTAACTGGCCTTGCCTCGGGGTTGATATTTAAATGGTGGCATATGATGGAAAGATTTATCCCCGCCATTTCTTCATGACTCCAAGTGAATACATCGAGATTATCCTTTAGGAACCTCACCAATTTCTCCTTTAGGTCATCTTGAAGGTTTTTTCCCACCTTCAACTTTCGTAATGGTTCTTCCATTACAATGATTTCTTCTAACTCCTCCACAGGTTCGACCCCTAGCTCCTCTATGACTCGGGGGTCCAGTTCCTGCGGGTTTGTGCCTCCATGCATTACCATTGCCATCGATTCCCAAGGCTTTACAGACATGTGGAGGGAGGTCTTATAACACTCCCTCGCTCCTTTTTGTTCCTCTTTCATACTCGCAATTCCCACAGGAGTTGGAAATTTGACAGCTAGGTGATATATTGAAGTTATTGATTTCAATTCTCTCAGGAATGGTCTCCCCAATATCGCGTTGAAAGCCGAAGCACAATCTACCACGATGAAGTTTGCCATGATAGTAGTTTGTTTGGGTTGTTCTCCCATGGTGAGGGCCAATTCGATCACTCCTAAAGGTTGTATCGAGTCCCCTATGAATTCGTATCAGGAGGAATGGCAAGGTTTCAAGTGTCTGATACCCAATCCCATCTTCTCCAAGGCGGGGCGATACACGATGTCCACGGAACTTCCGTTGTCTATGAGGACCCGATGTACCCTCATATTGGCCAGTTGAATGGTCAACACCAAAGGATCATTGTGGGGGAAATGCACCCCTCTTGATTTTCCTCCATGAAAGTAAATGAGTCATTTTCTCCCTTAAAACTCTTCGGGGGCCGTTGCTTCAGGCTCATGACACACGGTGATGGACTTCGTGTGGCTTCTCTAGCATACTTGTCTCACTCCTTTCTGGACTCTCCTCCAAATCTCGAGCCTCTGAAGATCGTTCTCACTTCTCCTTGTACTTTCAGGGCTCTTTCTCGGGCTCGAGGTAACGCCGGCGCGTCCTCCGGTCTTTGATTTTCCATTCTGACATATCTACCTAGGTGCCCCCTGCGTTTGAGCTCCTAAATTTCTACTTTCAAATGGGTACACTTTGATGTGGTATGGCCAATGTCCATGTGGTACTGACAGTATTTGCTAGGGTTCCTTTTGGATCGATCTTTTCTCATCGGCGGGGGCCTCTTGAAGGGAACTTGGCCTTCATTCGTGAGGTAGATATGTTCTCTGGTGTCTGTCAGGTTTGTATAGAAGGTGTAAGATTTTTGCCTAGGGTCACCTCTGCGTTTGGGCCTTCTCTGGTGGTCATCTCTTGGACCCTCGTACATCCTCTCTTTTTTGCACCATTTAAACCTTCATGGGCTGAGGGCTTGACATGGGAGTCACTTTTCTCTGCCTTTAGGTTATCATGGCCATCATCGACACGAATGTACTTTTGTGCTCTTTCGTAGAAGTATTCTAAGTCGGTGACCTCCCTTTCGAGCATATTATCCCAAAGTTTACTGCCTGAGCACACTCTAGCCGTGATAGCCATCTTGAGTTCTCCCCTGGCCAGACTTTCCACTTTAGCCGCCTCCATGTTGAACCTATGGATATAGTTCTTCAGGCTTTCTCCTTCACCTTGATTTATGTTAGCGAGGCTAGTTCCCCGCATAGTGTAATCGCGTAGGAAATGATGTTGTTGGAGAAACTCGTCAGAAAATTATTGCCATGACCTAATGGTCCCTGGCCTCAGTCTCTTGAACCACTTGTATGCAGACCCTTTCAGCGTGACACCTTGCTCTGCTATTGATCCCTCTCAGCTTCATTAAATCGTTGAAGGCGTCTAAGTGGTACTTGGGGGAAGAAGTGCCCTCATATGGGGTCATATGAGGTTCTTTAAAGTTAGTTGGGATTCGTTCAAACTGGATTTCTCGGGTGAAGGGTGACTCGTAGTCGAACTCTTCATTGGTAATGTGCCCCCCAGATGTCGTGATGAACTTGCTCCGAAGGCTCCTCATCGCGGTGTCTAGCTCATGTTGCCTCCTATTCAAGGAGTCCCTTAGCTCGGTAGGGTTGGCCTTTCTCTTCTCCCTGCCCTTCGGAGGGGCCATAGGAGGTGTCGTCCTTACTTCTGAGCTCCTCCCATTGAGATTTTCTCTTAGGTCAGGGAGCGCCTCCTTAGAGGTGACTTCGACTTCGTTCTTACGACTAGGTCGTCCATCCGCCTTTGTTCCTAGGGGTATTTCGCCGGCCTAGGTCCCTCACGATACATTTTCTGGGGAGTGTTGCTGGTGGAACGTCGAGTTCTCCCATCGTCTACAGGGACAATGGTTTCCCTTCTTTCACTCTCTTTCTCCTTATGCTTTGGAAGGGGCATGCTCGACTTTCCTTGCAGAAGGTCGTTTAAAACCTCATGTATGTTCTCTAGTGTGGTTTCTAGCCTTCGATTCTTTTTTTGTAAATCGCGAATCTCGTCCTCGAGCCCTTGAGTTGGAACTCACCGAGTGCACTCAGGGACTCTTACCTGGCCTGTACGTCGAGGGACCCGGGTCCCGGTGGCCAAAGCGTGGTGCCATCGAGGGCTGAGGATATGGGTGCGTTGGTGGCTCTGAATGATCTTCGCTGGGTTGGACAGCCATGGATGATGTTTCCTTCTCCTTTCTTTGGGCAGGATGTTCCTCCTGCATATCTCCATGCTTAGGCGGCGGAGGGTCTTTTTTGGAGGCCCTTAGTTGTTCTCCGTCCAAGCGAACCTCAACATTTTGTAGTTGACGTAGGCGTTTCGAATGCCTTGGCATTTTTCCTTGCTTGAAGTGATGAAAGAATGTTGGCTTGATACTTGTTCTTCTCACAGACGACGCCAAATTGTTGACAGCAAGAACTCGTCATAGATATATGGATGGAAAACTCAAAGCTTGTTACGAAAACTGCGTGAGTGGGACTTAGGAAAATCTTAAGAAAGAGAGATGTGGAACAACAATGGAGGAAAAAAAATCATATATTGCTTTACTATCTCCGTTTATAATGAATTTTTCCAACCCCTTAACTTGAGGGGTGAATGTTTATTTATAACTGGGCTCTGATGGCCCCTAATATTAATATAAATTTAAATGTTATAAAATATTATTATGATAATAATATATAATCTCATTTTTTTAATAATTATATTAATATGAATTTAAATATTATAAAATATTATTATAATAATTTTTAATACAAGACTAGATATTTAATACTTATATCAATATAAATTTAAATATTATAATAATAATAATATATAATACATAATCTTAATTTTTATTAAAAAATTATCAAACAAAACTAGATATTTAATAACTATATTAATATAAATTTAAATGTTATAAAATATTATTATTATTATTATTATAATATATATACTATTAATATCATATTAATATAATTAATAAAATTCAAACAACAGCAAACTTAACAACAACGTTAAGTTTATTAATTGTTATATATAATTTTAGTGTCGTATGTATATACATATGGTTTATTATTTAATATTAACATACTTTTTATAACTTAAATAGAATTTAATTAAACTTTAACTCCACCTATTAGAATAGTATCATATTAAACATATAATGTAATATTCTACTATCAACTAGCAACCAATTTCTTTTCAAAAATAAAATAAAATAAAAAATAGCAACAAACATAAATTTAAAATTCATGTATAATATTAATATTATATTAAACATATAATATATAATCTCTTGTTATCACTGTTAAATTCAAAAATTAGAAAAAACATAAACTTAACAAAAATAAATTAATTTACATATAATTTTTTAAGATATTTTATGATAATTTAAATAATTAAATCATAATTATTTAAAAATAATAAACCATACATATTATTTTTTAATCTTATAAATTTATGTGCTAGTTTGTTTTTTATCAAGTGATTGGAGTTTTTTTTATTCATCATCAAATTCACCAAAGGACATTGCGAGATACATTATAAACTAATAATAGTTGATACATGTATACTACTCTAAACTATGATTTTTTCTATTATTATTTTATTCTATTATTAATTTCTTTTTAAATATTATTGTAATTTATACACATGTCATGTAGCCATGTAAATATATATTCATGTTAATGTTGTGTTTAGATGTCATATATGTACAAATTATTCATATAAATATTTATATATACTTTAGAACTGTAATTCATTCTATTATATATATACATATATATTAAAAAAAAAAGTGAACCAACATTTTTTATTAAAATTATAGACAATGTTTTGCCCTAATATTTTTAATACATTTATGTCATACATTATACTAAACATCTTATATTTATTTTTATGATATTGTTTATTTATTTAAAATTTATATGATAATTAAAAATATATATAATAAAAATAAATACATGTTTGTGTTATACCCATTTTTTGGGCATTTATGACATTTAAAAAAATAGCAATCATAAATGGATGATAAACAGAACACTTTGCCTTCCTATTCTCACGAAGTGCAAAGTAATTCATGTTCTCACAAAGTACAAAGTACTTCCTGTTCTCACGAAGCACAAAGTACTTCCTATTCTCACAGAGTACAAAGCAGACTACCAAGCGCTAACAAAAGAGATTTGGTCGCGTAGCCGTGTTCATTAACCTCTGTTCGCACAAGGCAAGTTATTTCACCTCTGTTCGCACAAGGCAAACCATTATACGCTAACAGGAGGATCATGTTTGTTCAACTCACAACATCCACGCTAACAGAATTAACAAAGGAGTACAGAGTTGTTATTTGTCAAATATAATTGTATTTGTATTTGTATTACTTACGGGCCAAGCGCAAAAACTTAGGCCCATGATCTAATTGTAATCCTAAACTCCTCATTATAAATAAGAAGAGATGAGACAGAAATTAGGGGGGTGCAATTCATAATGTTGAATCACCATTCTTGAATAAACAATAATTATGTAATGTAAAGCCAACGAGGACTATAGAACAACTGGCAATGCAGGTTCGCCGAAAACAATGGTTCTTTAAGCTTAAATATTAATAAAAGTGACTAAGTGGACGTAAGTCATCTTTTTGGGGCCTAACCACTATAAAATATGGTGTATTTATTTTATCATATCTTTATTCTTGAATCTATGCTCTTATGTTCTCAAGTTGACGAAAAACAGTGTCAACTGTTTGAATAAGCATGTTTACAACTTTGAAACTAAACAAACGTGCATTGCACATTGCTTC
Source organism: Humulus lupulus (assembly GCF_963169125.1). NCBI lineage: Eukaryota > Viridiplantae > Streptophyta > Magnoliopsida > Rosales > Cannabaceae > Humulus > Humulus lupulus. The sequence continues at coordinate 26,502,912 of NC_084799.1, forward strand.
TACCTAGTATATGTATATCTATATATTAGTAAAAGAAAAAATAGAATTAATATATCTTAGTGCTAACTATATGATTGAAAATATTTTTAAAAAAAAACTATATGTTGAATGGGGAAGTCAAAGATAAACTAATGGTAAATACACACTTAATACCAATACACTATGTGTAGATGTAGAAGGAAAAAAAAAGACTTAGTATTGTGGAAAAGGACATTAAAAATTAAAAACCAAGGAAAATGTACTCCTTTTAAACACAAAATTGAAAGAAGAATGAAAAAAGAACGGTAGTTTAAGGTGACAAATCACATTGAATTTATTTTCGGTCAAAACTGGTACTTTTCATTAACATAAAAATAACAAATAGAGTAGGTTTACTTTGCATAAATGGGGATTGGAGTAAGATGAAGATTCTTATTTTTATATTAGGTTTGGAGTTTGATGCTTGGTAATGGAATTCTATAAGAATAATAATTCCTATGTTTAGTGGAATTTTCATTCTACTACCAAATCATTGAAACCATTGGAAAAAAAAAAATTCCAAAATAATATTACAAAAAAAAAAGAAGTCAAATGACTATTTTGTTACAATTCTTTTTATTGAATATTTAAAAAATAAATAAAGTATGGATATTTTTATGAAGGGATACTTGTGGTATTAATAATTAAATTTTTCAAAAGTTAAACTTTAATGCCTAAATATTTTTTTTGTGGTAATAATACATAAATCTATAATTTTGGTACAACTATTAGTACCCACCGTTAACTTGTCGTTAAATATTCACGTAGCACATTTTTATTAGTCTAATTGGCGGCGATAATACTCAAATTTTTGCAAAAATTATACTTTAATACTCAATTTTTTTTTGCAGTAATACCTAAATTTACAATTTTTGTGCAACTGGTAGTACTCATTGTTAACTGCCACGTGGCACATATGAATTTTGATGATTTTAGAGGAAATTATTTAAATATTATAAAAATCATTTTAAATTTTATAAATCTAAAAATGATTAAAAACTAATTAATAATATGGATTTTGGGATGATTTTGAATTTACAAATTTTAGTTGTATTAATTAGTTTTTGATAATTTCTTTAGAATTTTCAAATTTTAAAATGAGTTTTAAATGATTTTTATAGTATTTAGAGAATTTAAGGATATTGGTGGCGATAGTACTCACATTGTTTCAAAATTTATACTTTAAAACCTAAATTTGTGAGTATAAAATTGTGTCACGTGGATACTTAAAGGATAATTAACGATAAGTACTAACAGTTGTACCAAAATTGTAGATTTATATATTATTACTGCAAAAAAAACTTAAGTATTAAAGTGTAACTTTTAAATTTTTTTTAGTATTATCGCCGCCAATATCTCTTAAATACACTATTTATTTCATTCCTACACCAAACAAAACAAAATAATTCTAATTTCAAAACTAAAATATCATTCTACCATCCTTATGTAATCTATATATATATATATATAAAGGAGAGCACCAAGGAGATGATGTGGCACTCTAAAAACTCTTCAAACCACTTTATCTATTTTCTCATTTAATCTAATTTTTTTATTCATTTTATAAATTATAATAATAATAAATGTAATTTTTAAAATCTAATCTATATCTATATAAAGGAGAGGACCAAGGAGATGATGTTGCACTCTAAAAACTCTTCAAACCACTCTATTTATTTTCTCATTTAATCTAAATTTTTTATTCATTTTATAAATTATAATAATAATAAATGTAATTTTTAAAATCTAAATGAGATATTTATAAGATATAATTATTTAAATATAGATAAATATCTCTTTGTAAATCTGTATATATTCTAAACATTCTTTATTAATCTCATATTATTGTTGGAGGTGGTTGGGAAAAAATTAGTAAGTATAAGTTAATCGATAAATCTTCAAATAGATTATGTAGCATCATTAATCGAAAGATTTTCCACCATCTCCAATGGTGTGGAAGCTATTGCGAGTTCTAATATATTTATATTTTATTTAATTATTATTATTATTTAAAATGAATAAAAATAGAAAAAAATAATAAAATTGATATAACCATCTAATTTTGTATCTCGTTATTTGTGATTAATTAATTTACTATTATTATTTTAAATTTAAATAAGATATTAATTTTTTTTATAATAATATGTTCATATCTATTTTTGTAGAATTTTTTTAAAATTAAAGATATTTTATAAAAAAATTATCATTTTTGTATATGAATATAAATTTCACTTTAAATTTAAATAATTATTTTTTTAAATTAACTAAATATTATTGTCGATGGATATTATTAAATATATTATTATTATTATTATTATTATATGTGAAGTTTTGGTACAATTTGAATTGAATTATAATTATGATACAAAAGCCTATAATCTTTCTCAATAATCCTTCCCTTTTTTTCGAAAAAGCTATGAGTAAATAGAATGGAAAAAATCTAAATTTATCATCCCATCAAAATATGTTGCTACATAGAAAATTGAATGCATGTATATGTATTGTAATATCTTTTAGTGACAATAGTATATAATAACTTATCACACCTGCCAACTTCTAAAACTAATAAGTATGAATAATGTCACTCATCAATAACATATTCGCACATTTAAGAAGTTACCATACAAGGTAAACAATAATCATGTCCAGAAATCTAATTCATCAAATATAAATGAAGTAAACGATCTTTATGCATAAAAGAACTTAATAATAGGAAGCAAAATATCTTTAAAACTTGACTTTATAGAATTAAGCTACTCAAGTATAACAATGTCAAAATTGGAAAATGTCACACTTTTTTTTTTTTAAATAAAAGGAGAATTCAAGTCAAAATCTCAAATCTATTTCTAATTTTTCTATATCTTTTATTTTATTTTATTTATGAATATTAAATAATTAAAAAATAAAATATCTAAAATCATCAATAACGTCAATGCCTCTTCCATATATGAAAGGTCGTGATTTATAAATTTTCTATCCTGAAAATATAAAAATCTCAAAAAATTTATATAATAAACAAAAAAAACAACGCAAAGCGTATAAAATAATATTATTATTAAATAAAAGCACACGTACAACAAGTAGTTTGAATTTTATTTTTGGCACTTTAATTACTCAAAATTTCTCGAAAACTTGCAGGAGACTCGCTATATAATGAATATTATCATGAAAAAAATTACAGTCAAGACACTCTTATGTATCCATATAAAAAGTATGTTGTACGGGTAGGGTGAAAATGAATCCCTTACACACAATCTTTCAAAAAATATTTTAAAATATATAATTTTTAATCATTACAAAAAACTGCGGGAAGCGCAGCTATATTTTATAGTTTTATTATAATTCTCATTCATTCTAATTACATCCCACTCACCGTGAACAAGATATATTTATTTAATGATGCCAGCTGTTTGTAGAAAACGACAGCATGAACAAACCCGTCGTTTCGACACAGTTTGTTAGCATAGATAGCACGGAAACGACACGAACTTTATCGTCGTTTGTTATTCTGATATCTTTTTCGGCTGACAAGACAATTTAGTTTCGTGGATAACGGCTCCTAATGAGTTTAAGCACATCCAGAACCAGAGGTGGGCTTTATTTCCCTTGACGCGTCAGGTAGCATGCATTGAAATATATATATACGCATATACAAACACAAGTACATATAAAACGAACAAAGTTTCTCAAAAAAAGGTTCCCTTGTCGTCATGGACTCTTCCTTGCTCCCACGCCATATCTTTCTTCATATCCTTACCAACTCAAGGTACTTCTTTCATTCTCAAACACAATCACAGAGAAAGTCTCTGTTTTTGTTATGACTGTGTTGTTTTTTGCTATTAGTAACTCTTTTTTTCCTCTCAGCATACACCGATCATTTGCGGCTCCACATAGCTTGGGATTCGGACATTATAAGCAGAAATGGTTGAATCCCAGTTGCTGGGCAATCGGGGTGACTCGAAATAAAGCAGGCAACCTGTTTGATGATCAGATTGATAATGGGTCTTTGCTTGGGTCTTCAGTGCCGTTTGGGACTCTGAAAGCTGAAATCACCCCTGAAACTATTGATTTCTTTGTTAGTGATGCTGAAGGTGATCCTGATTGCCCATCTGAAGGTTACTCGTCGATTGACCAGGCACTTAATACACTGCGCCAAGGAAAGGTTGCTACAGATCCTCTTATGTACTTGTTTTGTTGATCCAATTCATTTATTGTTTGTTAATTTCAGTTTGTAAAGTCCATGAATAATCAATCAATTATGGTTAAACTTAAGTTCAAAATCTCATCAATCAGTAGAGTGGATTTAATATTAGATATGCAAGAAGGCTATTTTTTAAAATAGTATATCTCTCCTTGTTGTTACACTTTTTCTTCTTTTTAGTTTGTGATTGTGGTAGATGATGAAACTGGGGATGTTGAAGGCAACATTATGATGGCAGCATCACTTACAAGTCAAGAGGATATGGCCTTCATGATTAAGCATGGCTCAGGGATTGTTTCAGTAGGTATGAAGGAGGAAGATCTTGAAAGACTGGAGCTTCCTCTCATGTCACCAGAAACTGAAGATGAAGACTCTTCTGCTCCCACTTTCACAATCACAGTGGTAAAATGTTTTTTAATAAGCCAAAAAAAAAAGTTTGACGATAGAACAGGTTATAGTGCATTTCAATCTCAAAAATATTGGCTTGTATAGGATGCTAAAGCGGGCACATCTACTGGAGTTTCAGCCTCGGACAGGACAAAGACTGTGCTTGCTCTTTCGTCTCCTGATTCTAAGCCGGGAGATTTTCGAAGGCCAGGCCACGTCTTTCCTCTGAAATACCGAAATGGTGGTGTTCTCAGGAGGGCAGGTCACACTGAGGCTTCTGTTGATCTGGTTGCTCTAGCTGGCCTACGACCGATGTCTGTTCTTTCAGCTTTAGTTGACTCAGAAGATGGCTCCATGGCCTCTCTGGCCGATTTAAGAAAGTTGGCCTTGGAATATAGCATTCCCACGGTATCCATTACTGATCTAATCAGGTAAGACTTCTTAAAACAGTCTTGTTTACGGGGTTTAAAGATATCTCTGTAGTAAACATATTCTTCTCATTTTTGTTGTCGATTCATAAAATCTAATTGAATTTGGTCTATTAAGTGATTCAAGTGAGCTTACAATTGTACTTATATTGATGTATGCTGGCATAACGTGTCTTAAGTCTACGAGACTAAACATAATGAGGCTATTTCTTGATTGAGTTAATAAGATGCTTTGTTCAATAGTTCGCAACTTAGCATTGTGATGATAATAGGTACAAGAGAAAAAGAGAAAATCTGGTCGAAAGAACTGCAATCTCGCGTCTGCCTACAAAGTGGGGTCTATTCCAGGCTTATTGCTACCGCTCAAAGTTAGATGGAACAGAACACATTGCTATTGTTAAGGTTTGTGAATTTCCCACATAAGAAATTTTCACTTGGTTTGTTTTGTGAGACTGGATTAGTAGAGACAAAAGAAATAGAGAGAGAATAACACTGACAGTTTCATAAGCAGCTTGTTATCAGATATTCTCATGTGCCAATACCATTGTTGGTTCCTTTCAACAGGGAAACATAGGAAATGGGGAAGAAGTCCTCGTAAGAGTTCATTCAGAATGCTTAACTGGGGACATATTCGGATCAGCGCGGTGTGACTGTGGCAACCAGTTGGATTTAGCAATGCAGCTGATCGAACAAGCTGATAGAGGAGTTGTGGTTTACCTAAGAGGCCATGAAGGAAGAGGGATCGGACTCGGTCACAAACTCCGGGCCTATAATCTGCAGGATGAAGGTCATGACACGGTGCAAGCCAATATAGAGCTCGGTTTAGCAGTTGATGCGAGGGAATATGGTATTGGTGCTCAGGTCAGTCTTTATAAATTTAGATGAGAATATTGAGAGATCATAGTCTCCGATTCAAGTTAGCTTATATTGATTTGAGTTTAAGTCACAAGCGTTTAGTATGATATTTACTTGTGGTATGCAGATTCTGAGGGACATAGGAGTTAGGACTATGCAGCTAATGACCAACAACCCTGCAAAGTTCACAGGCCTCAAGGGGTATGGGTTGGCTGTGGTTGGAAGAGTGCCTGTATTGACACCGATTACAGAGGAGAACAAGAAGTACTTGGAAACAAAGCGCACCAAGATGGGTCATATTTATGGCTCTGATATACAAGGGCCATTAGCTTCATTTTTCAAAAATGACCAAACGGATACCCAAAGTTGAATTTTGAAACGATTCACACTCCCTTTACAATTAGATTAAGGGAATTCTTTGTGTATTACACTAACTTTTTTTTGGATTCTTATTATGTTCATAGTTATCTGTTTTATATTTTCATTTTGTCATACTACCATCAGTGGCCTTGCCAAAAGATATTAACTACAGCTCAATTTTGTCATGATAAGGCAATTATTATCGTAGTGATAATTTATTATCACTATGATAGTTTAATTGTTTGATTTGAATGTAATCGTTATAATAAATCACTTATATCCATATGTATCAAAGTTAATAAATATTAGATACAAATATATATATAGTAGGTAGAGGGAAATGTTAAATGCATGTTTGTTTAGTTTTAAAGTTGTAAATATTGTCTATAATTTTAATAAAAACCGGTTCACTGTTTTTTTTTTTAAATATATACATAAATAATAAAATGAATTATAGATTGATATAGTATATGTTATACCCAGATTTCGAGCCATAGTAAATATGACCTCGAAAGCTGAGTTCGCAACAAATGGTCTTGTGAGGATTAGAGTGATCTAGGATTGTAAGTCGAGCCTGCAAAGTATGATGTATGATCTCGAATGCGGTGATCTCGAAATGACCTCGATCTCGAAAGGTAGCTCCGAGAACACCTTCATCTTCGGGAACTTCGGAGCATGGTTCTTGAGCTCGATATCCCATCTCGAAAGAAACGTTAGCTCGGGAGATGTCAGTGGCTCGCACAATGACATGAGACCAGAAACGCTGGAGCCTTGAAGATACGCTATAGCCACCTTGAATATCTACAAGTATTACAACTATGAGATGTAGCCCTCATTAATTGATGTAAATCCCCAAGAATTGTGGGATATTATTTAATACAGTTATACGCCCCCTGATCTTTGGGGGACATTTCCTTTTATATCTGATTATTGGCATTTAAAGCCATTTATTTTTATTCACAAAAGAGTAACTACCCAAAATATGTGGGATAGTATTCTGCATCCTTCTCTATAAATAGAGAAGTCATGCACCATTGTAAAGGACCGAAATTCTGATCATTGAGAGAAAACTCTGTAGAATTCATGCTAAAGAATTGTTCAGAGATAATCTTGAGGTTAATAACAGAGACTCGTGGACTAGGCAGATTTAACTGCTGAACCACGTAAAAAACCATGTGTTTGATTCGTTTGTTTCTTTTGGCCATTGTCTTTAATTGTTTACGTGCTCTCTTCTTTTATCTGTTGACGAAAAACGGCGTCAACAGTATATATAAATATTTATTTCAATAATCTCTATATATATGATATCTAAATACAGTGTTGACATATATAAAAGTCATAGTGTCGACAGTAGTATATATGCATCAATTATTTTTAGTAATGTGAATTTGATTGAAGAAAAAGAGCTCCAATCACTTGATAAAAAATAAACTGTCATACAAATTTATAAGATAAAAAAAATGATATGTATTAATTATTTAAATTATCATAAAATATTATATTTTAATTAATTAATTAATTTATTTTTGTTTATGTTTGTTCTAGTTTTTGAATTGTGCAGTGACAACAAAAGATTTTATATTATATGTTTAATATAATATTAAGTTTAATTATATTTTATTTAAGTTATAAAATGTATAGTTTTATTATTTTTAAATAATTATCAATGTAAAATATCTCAAAAATATCCTATTTTAATTTGTTGAATTATTTATTTATTTAATTTTATTTAAGTTTAAGTCACGTTTACAATCTATTGTTAAATATAAGAATATTCTGTTAAATTTAACAGAAAAAAATAAAAAACCAATCAAGAATTTCCGTTATCTACACACTTTTTATATAGAAGATATATATATATATATTTATACTAGGTAGAAGCAACGTGCAATGCATGTTTGCTTAGTTTTAAAGTTGCAAGCACAACGTTGACATAGATATATATTTACATGACTACATGATATAAAATAAAATAATAGAAGTCACAGTATAGGTATTAGTATACATGCATCAACTATTTTTAGTTTCTAATGTGTAACGCCTTGGTTACTCCAAGACAGTTACTGTGAGCTTTGAACCGTGCTTAACTCGCTAATCGAGTCATTTGGTTATAAACGTGTATCTAGGTGTTATTAACAGGCTAAGGTAAAAAACTCAATAAAAAAGGAAATGATATATTTTATTTAAAACATAAAACTGTTCATGGGCCCATAAAAGCGTTTACAAGTTATTTACAATCCAAAATGGTCATTACAGTATAAAATTACAACCCGCCGACCTAAGCGACAAAAATAGGGTTAACCCCTAGTTCCTTCGAGAAACTCCTTGGTCGTGGTTATAACGCCCTGGTTACCCCAAGACCGTTACGTTGAACGTTGAACCGTGAATTTAACTCGCTAACCGAGTTCTTTGGTTAAAATCGTGCTTCTAGGTGTTATTAATAGGTTAAGGTGGAAAAACCAGTCAAAAGGAAATGATATATTGTAACGACCCAAATTTACTAATAAGGCTTAAGGGTCTTGATTAGTGTGCCGGGAGGGCATAATTGGAATATATGTGATTTAATGATTTAAAGCATGATATATGACTATTTGAATACTTGTGATGCATGACTATGTGTATTAGTATGCATGTAGGCCCTGTTAGGTTAGAAGGGCATAATCATAATTTTGGCCCGTTGCGGGCATAACTATATACTTATATGTGATAATTGTTGGGACAACATTATTATGTGGATATATCTGTGATATGTGACTCGAGACTATCCTAGTGAGCAGATTAGCGAAAAAGTCATGGCGGGGATTTACACCCGGCTTGGGGTGAGCCTGGGGGTATAAATGGGAATTTAGTGAGTATATTGGAGTCTATTTTGACATCGAGGAATATAATTGGTAATTAATTAGGTATTGGGAATTAAGCGGAAAATATTAGAGACACTCGAGGAATTAGCGGGAATTGGGTAAAATGACTAAAATGCCCCTAAGTGGATTAAAGGGTTTAAATTTGTTATCCAAAAAACAGGCATGGATGACGTGGCAGGAGATTTTTGAACACGTTGCTGACACCTGGCAGAGTTCTGTTAGAGTATCGACCAGTTAAACATAACAGGCGCGGCGGTTGAGTTTTGTTTACGACCAACATGGTCGTACACTCCGCATATTCCAAGATGATTTTGTAAAGATCATAGTCAATCCCGAGATTGTCTCCAATAATTCTTGATTATCCGATTAATTAGGAGAGAATATCTGTAACAAATTAATGTAATCCTCCTTGAGCCTATAAATAGTGAAAGATAGTTCAAGGAAGGGACTTTTGGCTTTTCGATTACTTGAGATTATAGATTTACGAGAGAACTAGAGCTATTACATTACGATATGTTGTTTATTCTTCAGAGGTTGGTGAAACTCATAGAACCCTAGTTCTTTGATCACTCCTTTGAGATCTCATATCAATAATAGCTCAAGTGGATGTAGGTTATTACCAGTTTCTGGGGCCGAAACGCTATAAATTCTTGTGTGATTTACTGTTTTTGTCATTATATTCATTTCAACGTACCTGTCCAAATCAAGCATTTTGACTCCGTGTCAGTTGACTAAAATCAGGGTCAACAAAATTAAAAGGGAGGGCATAATGGTCATTTGGTTGTTTAGAGATAGGTATTACTGAGGCTTTATGCTCAGTGGAGTTTGTAGAATGTAATAGAAGTCTGAAAAGAAAAGAAGGAAAAGAAAGAAATAGAAAAGGGAAGAAAACATAGTTGTTTTCCTGGGAGTTGGTTGGTGATCTCCTTCACCATTTCTAGGTGTTTTCTTGGAGCAAAACTCAGAGGGGAGCTAGGTTAGGTTGAGCAACAGGAATCCTGAGCTAGGCTTGAAGAGTTGGAAGGGCTTAGCAAGAACACACCATCACTTGAGGTAAAACTTTGTAGTTCCTTCAATTCTGGTTTTGGTTTTTAACTAAGGTATCTAAGCTGTGTTGATGGGGAATTCTAGGGAAGTTGGAGCCAAGGGTTGAGGAAGAGTAAGCTAAGGAGGTTTAGAGGCTAACTTGAAATTGAATTTCCACCAAAGGTATAAATTCTGAGCTTTTAACTTTGATGTTTTGACTGGTTTCTGCTGAATTTTGAAGTCTAGAAGTGGCTATGGTGAATTTTGAGATTAGGGATGCATGTGCTTGGGTTTTGAGTATTTGGGATGCTTGGGATGAGTGGATTGTGTTAATAAGCTTGTTTTTGAGTTTTCTGAAGGTTTGGAGAAGTTTTGGTTAAGTTTGGTTCGAGGAAATCGCATAAAGGAAAATGGGTTGTTGGCTGTCTGTGACTGGCGCTACAGCGCTAGCCTTTGGGCGTTGTTGTTGGTTTTTATTGATCAAATCAGAGATTATGCACAGCGGAACAACAATCAAATTGTTAGATTAATCCCATAATATTTCTAGATCTATTTCTTCACATACATATATATATATATTGAATCAAGGACATGAACAAAAAAATTTACCTCAGGTCCTTCCTTGCTGCTATCTTTTCGTATGGCTAAATTCCTTGAGATCTCACACCAAGATCTTCCAAAATGTTCTCAGGCACACAAAGAACGAGTGTGGGCTCGCTATACAAATAATAGGCAATAAACTATTTATCAAATGTTCTCAACACATGAGATCTGATAAAGTTTGGACCTAGGTTTTGTGAAGAACAATGACTTTAGTTTTTGTCACTGTTCTCTTTCTCTGAGAGAGATTCCTAGATATTTTTCTATCCCTGAAAAGTTACGTTCTATGAAAAACTGATATCTAATATATTAAAATATTTGTTATTTTAAACAAATTCAAAATAACTGATCAGTTATTAGATTTTTGTTTAAATAATAATATTTTAATCATATTAAAATATTTCATTATTTATTTAATATTTAAATAACTAAAATTGTGGAATCAAGAGACTGAGTACACTCTCTTATGCGTGTAGCACAGTGCCTGTGCACTGTGCCACACGTGTACCACATGCCTGTGATGGCATGTGATTTTTCCCAATTTTTATTATTATTTAAATACCAAAAATCCCAAAAATAAATTAATTCAAAATTAATTATATTTTTGTTAAATCAAATAATTAATTAATTACACATAATTAAACAATAATTATGTTTGATACATAGAAAAATATTTTACTTATCACATAAGTCCTTTTTGCCCATTTTTTGTATTTGCCTTTGACAGTGATTGTTTGAGCCATTTCGGGGACCATGGACCCATAACATTAAGCTCCAATAAATTGAAACTAAATAATGAAACTCTTTAATTATAATAGTTAATTTATTAATTCTGCTATTACTCCACTATAAATTCGGAATTGCACTTTTTATGTTATAAATATACTTTTACATAAATATTTTTCTTAAGTTGTCCATTGATATAACCATCTTACAATAGTTCAACCCTCTAATTAATTAGTTCATAAATTAGAATGGAAGAATTACCATTTAACCTTTCTAATTTACTTCTTATTCCTTAAGTATCATTAATTCACTAGTGAATAATTAATCTATAATCTAATTATAGATTTGAGCTCAAAATCATTCAGTTCTGGAATTAACCCTTAAGGGAACTAATATATGATCTGTTAGGAAAGATTAAATTCCGTATTGTTGATACATGTTCCCAGCCATCCATGATATTAAATCTCCAAGACAAAAGTCATTAGCCTCATTCTTTGAAGAGACTTTAACGAATGAATCAAAAGATTTAATAAACATGAACAGGAGTTCATGAACACTCAGGATTTAGGTTGATCTATAAATGATCATCAGTTATGATATGAACTATAAGTCTTTATTGTTAAATGGTTTTTGGATAAAGACTCTAATTCATATCGGTCCATGTCATATATAATCATATTATATAAAGCACATTTACCGAGATGTCTTTCCACATCAATAATCCGAATCTAGATTATTTGTATCATTATGATACTCAGTAAACCGTACTTACAACTCCAATTAAAGAATTCCATAACTTTAATTTGTTGTTGTTGACTATTTTTATTCATTAATGTGATCTTAATTCTCTCGTACTAATACAACATCACATCCTCAATAATGAATATGGAATTTTTCTGATATTTACAAAATTATTCAAACAATAATTTAATATGACAATAATAATAAGCCATTGTATTTATTTATTCACAGAAAAAACTAATGTTTTTACATGCTTTTACGACACACTCCTAACAGCTGTAGTGCTAGGCCATGCTTTCTGGGGGATTTTGGTTCTGCTTGTAGCGCCCTCCTTAGAGCGCTGTAGCGCTGCCCTGTTTCCAGAAAGGGATTTTAGGGTTATTTGCAAGGGTTTTTGACCAAGGGTTCGGGGTTCGATTCCACCACCTTGTTTGGTGGAACTAGGACTTCCCGGGGGGCTTGGGATTGGTCCCGAGGCTAGGTTTTGGACTTGAGGTTTGGTGATGACTTTGACCTATGGTTTTGTTTAGGTGAGCGCTAGGGATCGTGAGGGATCATGCTCAAGGAGTCAAGTGATCAAAGCTAGCGAATTGAAAGGTAAGAAAACTGCACCCGGTTATATGTTTGTGATGGGACTAAGTGCTCTCGATATTTGTATTATGTCAATGATGGTATTATGCCATGGGACATGTGATAGCGGCCTAAGGGTGCCGTACACAATATTTGCGCATAGGGCATGGCTTGGCCACTGGTAGCCGAGGATAGCTTAATATTCACTGAGCTCGGTTTAATCGGGACGGAGTCAGTGGGATAACGGAGGGTGCGGCCTGAGGGCGCTAACCCTAGTTATCATATGTGATTTGGTGTATGTTACGAATTGATATGTTTTGTATGCTGAATACTTGACTATTCTGAATGTTGATGTGATTAAGAATATGTGATGCAATATGAGATATTGAATTGTCTGTTGATTGCTTATGCTTTGTTGTTGTTTTTTCTTGCTGGGCCTTGGCTCACGGGTGCTACGTGGTGCAGGTAAAGGCAAAGGCAAGTTGGACCAATCCTGAGATGGAGGGCTGCGGGGTGGAATATACATAGCCAGCTATTCGGTCACCATGGCCGAGGAGTGGATCGGGACAGAGATTGCTTAATCGTCTATTTTGCCTTAATATGGCTAATACTGCATTTAGTCCTTGAATCTTTTGTAAACGGTTTCAATCTTAACATTTTTGGGATCCCGTGTGAACAGGAAATGTTTCTTAATGAAAAATGTGACTTTTGAGACCAAAACATTTTAACCCTAGTACCATTATAGTTTCAGTAACACGTTCTTAATTAAATGACTTGATTAGCAAGTCTAGCACTTTATAAACACACAGTGTAACGGTTTTGGCTATCCAGGGCTTTACAACTTGGTATCAGAGCGTCCTAGGTTTATGGGTCCTGAAGACTGGCTGGATATGTACATTCACCGCGAGAGATAAGCTCAACTCAGGGTTTGGTAATTGTGTACACTTGATTATGTGTTTAAATTATTTGAATAAGATATGACTGTTGATATCTGCTTGATTAATAAGGAGCATGAGATATTGATAGGGCCTGGCCCTTGACTATTGCATGATGCTATTGAGGCGTGCTTATTAGCACTGGTGTGCATGTGAATGAATAACTGGATGTATTGCTATACAATGATTGCTTGTGAATGATTGGAGTTCCAGTGATGGATCGAAGGATTATTACCCTGTCATCATAGCCTGATTGTCGAGTCGTTGATTGCAGATTGACTTGGATAGTTATGCGTCCAAGAAAATCCACGCGACTAGCCGACAAGTCTGGGGCTAGAGATGATGATCAGGGCCAGACCCCTCCGCCATTCCCTGAGAACTGGCAGCAGTTAATGGCAGACATGCAGGCTCGGTTACAGAGCCAAAATGAACAGATCCGAATTTTGCGGTAACAGGCTCCATCTGGGAGTGTTGCCCCTATTGTGCCACCTGCAGTGGTACCTGTAGTGCAACCAGCTGAGGTTGGGAATAAGTGGGAACCGTTGTATGAGCGGTTCAGGAAGCAGCAGCCCCCGATCTTTGAGGGAGGACCTGATCCAATGAAGGTTGAACAGTGGATGACTATGATTACTACCATTCTTGATTTCATGAGGGTGGAAGTACATGACAGGGTGGCCTGTGCCACTTATATGCTGAGAGAGGATGCATGAATCTGGTGGGAGGTGGCATCACAGACTAGAGATGTTACTGCATTGACTTGGGAAGGGTTTAAGGACTTGTTCAGTCAGAAGTATTATAATGTTGCCATCAGGGCAGCGAAGATAAATGTTGCCTAAACCGCTAATTTTCACTCAAAGATCGTCTCATTCCGAATGGCTCGAACAAATTCACATTATAATGTGGTCTCAACAATATGTCACCGACACGCATACAAATATACAATTATGCCCTCAACGGGAAAAATTACCAAAACACCCCTGTAATAAAATGTGGACCCACATGCATGCATTTAACATCATATTATAATATAATTCACATAAACATGCATATAATCATTTAATGGCATAATAAAGCAATTATGGCTCTCCCAGCCTACTAATCCAGCCATTAAATCGCATTAGGGATTTTGGGGGATTACACTGGTGGTCAAGCAGCCATATATGTACACATCGCCACCTAAGCTCTCCACTCAAGGCTAGGTGAACTTTTATTTCCCTTTACCTGCACCACATAGCACCCGTGAGCCAATGCTCAGCAAGAAAACTCATTACTACATGTATATAATTTCAGATGATGATTATGATAATCATCCAGAGCTTATCGCCCTAAACAGATGAGTGACTGATGTGTAAGTCACTAATGTGGGCTCCACATCCTTAACAAATGAGTGACCATGGAGTCACTAACTTAAACCAGATGAGTGACTAATGAGTGAGTCACTAATCTAAACCAAATGAGTGACCATGGAGTCACTAATGTGGGTTCCGCACCCTTAGCCATGTGACGATGTAGTCTCCTGGGCCTTCTGGCCCTAGCTCTAAGTGACTAGCCATTAGACTAGACAAGCGCTTTTAGTTTTTCATCGAACTTAAGGTCGGTCAAGCATTAATGCTCATGATGAGTCATTCAATGCTTATGTTGATTAGATCTAATCTTTTCGGCTTGCGTTAAACACACTAATATCGTTCTTGACTCTTAAGCCAATAACATACGACCAGTGCTCAGTACTACTGTCGAACTTGACTAATAAGTCATAGCTTCACAGTTAATACCGACACCATTGCCGATTCTGACTAATAAGTCAGTGCCATTCACAAGTAAGGAAGATTTGTTAAGCATTTAATATGCATTTAATGTCCACATTTAAACACTCAACATGCCTCATGAATAACCATGCATGTCACATATGGGGTGCAGTTTTCTTGCCTCTGGTTCGAGTGAGAAATAGTAAAAGAATAACCCTTGAGAATGATCAGTCTTTTAGTTCCTTAGCGGTCACCTAGTCATAACCAAATATGGGATTTCATCAATAAAATAAATAATAAAAGCTTCCCGAATCAAGACCTAGCCTCCAGGACGTCAAATCCTGCTAAACTGGGTAGTAGGAACGATCCCGAGGCCTAAAGTTTGAGTTCCCATGACAAAAACACATTTCTAGCCAAAAATGATCTTAAGAGCCGCGGCCCTACATCCACCATGCCGTGGCCCGCCTCCCAAATAGAGCGCTAGCCTCAAGCTCCTGCACTCTATGTCGCGGCATGCCTCCTAAGCGCCGCGACCCTACCTGCCATTAGCCAAAAAAACCCTGTTTTCTCCCATCAAAAACTTGTTTTTCCCTCTTTTAATCCTTCCAAAAACTTATACAAACATCTCCAAATACAAACCAAGCATTACCACAACACAATAAACATTCCAACAACAAAACCCAAGCTTTTAACCACTAAAAACCACACCAATTACTCAATTCTATAATCAAAAGTTCTAGCTCAAAACTAACTTCAAAACAGAGTAAAAACCATAAATTTCATGGTTGAATCTTACCTCAAGCTCAAGATTAAACCCTCTTCAATGGCTGAACACAATCGTAAACCCTCAAGGCTTGATTCCCTAGCTTGAATCCTCAATTGGAGCTTCAAAAATTCAAAGGGAAGGAGAAGAAGAAGATGATCGTGGGAGAGGAAAACCAGTGCTCTGTTTTGGCTTTAGCTTATGACCTTCTACAGCTTTCTCAAGTTCACATATATCCTTAAGTAAAAGGACAAAAATACCCCTAGGCCTAATTCATTTCCTTAACCGCCACCAAGGGCAAAATCGTCATTTCCCGCCTATCTCGTTAATCATAATTAACGTCCTCCAATTCCCGTTATTCCCAATATTCTCAAATACTAATAAATCATTTCTCATTATTCTTTAATTCCCAGTAATGCACTAATCATCAAATTACCCCGAGACTCACCCTGAGCCCCGAAATCAACCCCGTTATGACCAAACCACCAACTAGTATTCAAAGATCATCCAATGCCGAATAGCTCGAACAAATCCACATTATAATGTGGCCTTATCAATAATCACCAACAGGCATGAAAATATACAATTACGCCCTCAACGGGCCAAATTATCAAAATGTCCCTGTCATGAAATGTGGACTCACATGCATGCATTTAACATCATATTATAATATAATTCACATAAACACGCACATTGTTTATCCAAAAAATCATTGTGGATGACGTGACAAGATTTTTTAACATGTGGCTGACACGTGGCAGAGATATTGCTCGCCTATCGACCAGAGATACTTCCGTATGCGAGGTTCAAGTTTTATATACGACCAGCCTGGTCGTATACTCCGTTTATTTATGTATAAATTTGTATAGTTGTAATGATTGCCGAGAATATCTCTTCATTATAACTTGAATATCCGTTTATTAAGGAAAGATATGATTAATTGACTCATGTAACCCTCCTTCAGCCTATAAATATACAAGAAATAGCTCAAGGGGGGGTCTTTTGAATCTTTTTTCGAATTGTATTGCTATTATCCATCGTTTGTATTGTTTCTCCTTCTAAGGTCTGTGAAACTCAAGAACCCTAGTTCTTTGATCACACCTTTGAAGCTCAACATTAATAATAGTATCAAGTGGATGTAGGTCATTACCAATCACTGGGGCCGAACCACTATAATTATTTGTGTGCTTTACTTTCCATTAGATTGTTTTCTAAAGCATCGTACTATTTTCCTGTCGTATACTTGACTCCGTGTCGTTGGCTAATTTGAGGGTCAACATTCTGGTGCTTTCGTTGAGAGCTTGTGAAAGAATCTGATGGAAAAATCTACCAAGAAGACCGGACAGGCTGTTGTCGCTGCATCATCCCAGCCTCCTCCCTCAAATGTGGCTGAAGATGAACCTCATTTGGAGTTTGATGAGGAGGAGTTAGATTCTGAGACCTTGAAGGCAACACTGGGGGTTTTGCAAGATGAGTTGGCCAATCTGAGGGCCAATCAAGAGAATGTTTGTCGAGATAATGGCGTCGCAGCAAAGGGAGATAGAACGCCAGCGTCAGGAGCTGAGCAAGCAGCAGGCTGAGATGGACCATCGGCAGAGGGATGCCATGGCCGCCCTTGAAGCATCTAGCCAGATCAGCCACTAAATGGGCCACCTCAAAGGGGTCCCAATCCTAGTCCTCCGCTCAAGCCAGTAAGCCCTCAGAGGCCGGAGCATCCACCTATGGCTCAGGATGATGTCCCACCTAAGGATCTTGAGCAGCAGCCTCCGTCTCAGGCTGGTCGAGGCAATCCCCCGTGCCCGAGGCAAAATAGGGCCGGGCAACAGCCCCCTAGCCCTAGACGCCCTGGGGATGAAGAGCCGCATCCACCGAGCAGGGGGCAGCGTCCTTCTGCCAACAGGAGGAACTCAGAGATAGGCTCTGCGATCAGGGGCCCCCCATGGCATAACAATGCACGGGGACTCACTGACCAGCGCAGGCCTCCCCCTAACGCTCGAGAAATGCCAGCCTAAGGAGGAAACAGTGGGAAAAGTCGGTCGCACCATAGCCAGCCACAATTCAGAGATGGCCACGACTACAACGAAGCCGACTCTGGCAGAGGAAATGCTGGTCGGAGGAACGAAGAGAGAGGTGGAGGCAAGAGCCCCCCACCTAGAGAAGACCAACCAGCAGGTCATAACGCTGGGGGGCATCCCAGGTAGAATAACGTCTTTAGTCGGCTCGGAGCCAGCGAGCAGCGACGAAGAGGCGATGATTTGAGGGATGTACTTAACGACCACCGAGAAAGGCACGATGAGTACATTCCCCCGGCACCAGAGGACCCAGCGATCCCAGAAGCTGTTCAGGCTCAAATCGATGCCCTGAACTAGGCTGTGCAGCAGCTGGTCGGGGGGGCGAACATCCCACATTGAGTACGATCGGAGGAGAGGCACTCCCTTCGTACAGAGGATTGATGTAGCTGAAACCCCCCGTAAGTTCAAGATGCCTACACTGCCAAATTTCGACGGGTATGGAGACCCAGTATCTTATGTCAACAAGTTTGAGATACAAATGGACAATCAGAAAGTCTCTGAAGATGCTCCCTGCAGGATCTTCCCAGCAACACTTTCTGATGCCACCTAGGAGTGGTTCTTTAAGTTCCTTCCTACGAGTATAGTCTCCTGGGAGATGTTCGTGAAGGAGTTTTAGGGACAGTTCTATGCGGGTCGTGTGCACCCCACTGAGGCGAACCAACTGGTTGAGATATGCCAGAAAGAGGGGGAGCCCTTGAAGGAATACGTTCAACGCTTCATGCGAGCTGTAGCTGGAGCCAAGACTGTGGGCGATGAAGGTAAGATGATGGCCCTAACTGTTGGGGTTAGATGCCATTCACCCCTCTGGAGCAGCCTCAGAAAGCATGGGGTTAAAATTACCCAGGAGTTTCTAGATCGATTTGATCGGTACATCAAGCTCGAGGACGCGATTGCCAACAAAGGGAAATCACCAGCAAAAGACAAGGGGCCCAAGGAAGAACCCGCCAAAGCCGCCAACGGGTTGAAGCCCAATGGCAACGGAAAAGGCAATGGGAATGGCAATGGTAAGAATGGTGGAAAGCGGGCGAGCAACGAACCCTCAACCTCTGAGAGTAAGCGCCCCAAAGGTAATCAGTATGAACCGAGATTCACCAACTACACTGCCCTTGTTGAAAGCCGAGTTGAAGTCTACCAGGAGACCAGCTCAAGCATGCCCTACAAACGACCCGCACCTATAAGAAAAGATATCTCCAAGAGAGATGCAACAAAGTTCTGACGTTTTCACAACGACTACGGGCATGACACTAACGAGTGTAACCAGCTGAAGGACGAAATTGAGTTCCTGATAAGACAGGGACATTTAAGAAGATATGTACGAGCCGCGCGAGGTTCTCAATGAGAGGCTCAAGGTGGCAACGAGTCGGCGCCTGCACGCCAACGCTCGCAACCTTTACAGCCAGCTCCCACAGCAGGTACCCTACTCACCATCTGCGGAGGTCCACATCTTGCAAGAGATAGTGGAAAAGCGAGGGAATGATATGCTCGAACCCTGCACCATGACCAAGACATCTAGATGATGAGTGTTGAGGATCGAGCACCAAAAAAGGCTCGAACAGAGGAGGAACTAATCACCCTCTCTGACGACGACGCCCAGCATGTGCGATTCCCACACTCCGATCCGCTGGTCATGGACGTACAGATCGTGAACATAATGGTGAAAAGGTGTTGGTCGATATAGGAAGTTCGGTCAACATCCTATATAAGTCTTCGCTGGAAAGGATGAAGTTATTCGTAAAAGACCTGGAGCCATGCAACCAAACCATTTATGGTTTTTTCGGAGAAGGGCTCGCCCCAACATGGTCGATTAGACTCCCAGTCACAGCAGGCACTACACCTGCTAACAGGACATTACTCACTACTTTTATAGTATTTGATTGTTCTTCAGCGTACAATGTTGTGATAGGAAGGCCAATTTTGGTTAACCTACGAGTCGTTACCTCTATACGGCACCTCGCTATGAAATTCCCAATGGACGCAGGGGTAGGATGCATGTTGGGAAACCAGAGGGAAGTGAGGGAGTGCTACAATGCCTCGATCACCAAAGCGAAGAAGGGTGTATCGAGAGATGCCACTTGCAAATGGTGACTGATGTTCAGGCCCACTCAGGTGATAATCTCACCAAATAGGGTGTTTCCCAAAGTGAGGATAGGGACTTAGATCCTCACTTTGGGGATTTTGAAGAAGAAGTGGGGCCCATCGAGGACCTTGAAGAGGTCCAACTCGATGAGGAAAATCCGGCCAGAGTTGTGAAAGTCCGTAAAAACTTAGAGACAACAACAAAACAAGCACTGGTGGAGTTCTTAAGGAGGAACCAGGAGGTCTTCGCCTGGTCGCATAAAGACATGGTCGGGATAGATCCTGCCGTCATCAGCCATGTCCTAAACATCGACAAAAGCTTTCCACCAATGCAACAAAAAAGAAGGCTGCTCGATAAAGATAGATCAAAGCCCTTGAAAGAGGAAGTCGAGAAGCTGAAGGAGAATGGGTTCATCAGGGTGCCATTTTATCCATCGTGGGTCTCTAATCCCGTACTAGTGCCTAAGCCGAATGGCAAGTGGTGTACGTGTGTAGATTTTACAGACCTAAATAAAGCCTGCCCCAAAGATTGTTTCCCACTCCCGAGGATCGACCAACTGGTAGATGCCACTGCAGGGCATGAGATCCTCTCATTCATGTATGCGTACTCCGGGTATAATCAAATTAGTATGCATCCCCCTGATGAGGATCACACTAGCTTTCGAACTGATACAGGGCTCTACTGTTACAAGGTGATGCCCTTCGGTTTAAAAAATGCTGGTGCAACTTACTAGAGACTCGTCAACCACATGTTCAAGGAGCTAATCGGCACAAACATGGAGGTTTATGTCAACGACATGTTGGTCAAGTCAAAGAAAGTAGAAGGGCATGTAAGGGATTTGCAAGAATGCTTCAACGTCCTGAATAAATATCGGATGAAGTTAAATCCCCTTAAATGCTCCTTCGGAGTAGGATTAGGGAAGTTCTTGGGATTTATAGTTAACTCAAGAGGAATTGAAGCCAATCCCGAGAAAATAAAAGCCCTGATCGAGATGAAATCACCAGTAAAGATTAAAGATGTTCAAAGCCTGTCCGGGAGGATTACTGCTCTCAGTAGATTCATTTCGAAATCGACAGACAAGTGTGTCCCATTTTTCAATCTACTCAGAGCCAATAAGAAATTTGAATGGACATATGAGTGCGAACAAACCTTTCAAGCACTAAAAACACATATGGTGCAACCACCCATCCTGTCAAAGCCGATCGATAAAGAAATTTTGTTCATCTACCTGGCAATCACGGAATACACTGCTAGTGCTGTTCTAGTAAGAGAATAAGAATGTGTGTAGAAGGCTGCCTACTACATGAGCAAAAGGCTAATTGGAGTAGAACAGCGGTACACGCCCATCGAAAAGCTAGCCTACTCCCTAGTTTTGGCCTCTAGGAAACTGTGGCCTTACTTCCAAGCTCATCCAATTATAGTCTTGACCGACCAGCCTCTTCGACAAGTCATGCAAAAGCCAGAGGCTGCAGGTAGATTACTAAAGTGGGCAGTCAAACTCAGGCAATTTGATGTATCTTAATTGCCGCGAGCAGCGATAAAAGGATAAGCCTTGGCTGACTTCATCGCTGAATTCACAGAGCTCGCGGGTGGCAAACAGACTGAAGAACCCAGCGAGCCTGAGTGTCAAATCCAAGCACCCTCGTGGAAATTGTTCACAGACGGTTCATCCAACGAATCCCACGCAGGAGCAGGAGTGATATTGATAACACTAGAAGGGCATCGATTTCACTGTGCAATCAGATTTGACTTCACTGCTTCTAAGAATGAGGCTGAATATGAAGCACTACTCGCTGGATTGCTGTTAGCCAAGGATATGAACATAAAAGTGCTTGACATCTATAGTGATTCTCAACTGGTGGTGAATCAGGTCCTGGGAGAGTACCAGGCGTGAGGTTTGAAGATGGTTCCCTATTTGAACAAAACGAAGGATCTGTTAGCCTAGTTCGACAGATACAGTCTCTAGCAGGTACCTCACGATCAGAATTCCAATGCGGACGCTTTGGCAAAGTTGGCAAGTGCGAAGGATGCTGACACTCTAAACATAGTGCCAGTCGAACGATTATCAGTACCAAGCATGCAAGCAGCAGAAACCACTCTGGTAATCCAGATGACGGATACATGGATGGCACCATATGTAGAGTATCTGTCAAGTGGCGTGCTACCATCGGACAGAAGCAAAGCCAGAACCCTTCAGCGGCAAGCTGTTAGGTATATCCTAGTCGATGGAATCCTGTACCGAAGGGGATACTCACTGCCACTCCTCAGATGTATTACAAAGGAGAAAGCCAAAGAGTTGATGAAAGAGGTCCACGAAGATTTTTGCGGGGACCACGCTAGGGGGCAAAGTTTGTCAAAGAAGATCCTAAGTGTTATACCCAAAAATTGGAGAATGCATCCTAGGAGGCTAAGGAGAATGCATCTAGGAGACTCCAAGGAGGGTGTGGTCCTAGGAGACCCCAAGGGTGTGTAGGAGGCAAGCCTCCCAAGGTTTTCTAAGTGTTGGCTCGAACGTGTCCAAGGTAAATAGCTAAGGAGGAGGAGTCTCATGCAAGAGAATGGAGACTTAGACTTTCATAAGGAAAGTCTATACAATGTTCGATCGGACATGTTTGGGAGATGCTAAAGAAGGTTCCCTCAATGTTGTCCAAGGTGAGGTTGCCTCAGTATTGTCCAAGGTGAGGTTGCCTCAGTATTGTCCAAGGTGAGGTTGCCTCAGTATTGTCCAAGGTGAGGTTGCCCCAATGTTGTTCAAGGTGAGGTGCCAAGGAGGTTGCCTCGGACCACCTTGGTCTGAGGAGAAGCGAGATTGGTTCAAGGGAGAACATGACATGCTAGAGGAGAGTGCATGTTAGAGGAGAGAAGTGCATCTCCTACCACCATGCACGTTCAACCTACCACCATGCATATCCTACCACCATGCACGTTCGACCTACCAACATGCATATCCTACCACCATGCATGTTCAACCAGCACTTGCATGGGTAGTGAGTAGGAGGTGGACCAACTAGCTAGAGGAGACTAAGTCAGACACAACTTCAACAACATGCGCGGGAATCTCTCATTCTTCCCACAAATGGGGAGTTTGTTGCATTTTGAATTTTGAATGTTTATTTGTAATATAAATGTAATAAATATAATAAAATATCCCTATGATAAGGGGATATTAGTTGAGGATCCCATCTCTATAAATAGAGAGCTGATGGGATGAAAGAGGGACTTCCTGCTGCTTCTTCTTTCTAGAGAGAGAAAATTGGGTCTGTCT
Organism: Humulus lupulus; assembly: GCF_963169125.1. Classification (NCBI taxonomy): domain Eukaryota; kingdom Viridiplantae; phylum Streptophyta; class Magnoliopsida; order Rosales; family Cannabaceae; genus Humulus; species Humulus lupulus. The sequence goes on from NC_084799.1 coordinate 26,526,542, forward strand.
ATTCTAGAGAGAGAAAGTGCTGAAATTAGAGAGAATTCTTGTATTTTCACAATTTATACTGAAGAAACTCAGTTGGCATAGTCCATCTGATCTTGAGTATAGATTTATAAATCACAACTCTAAGTGGATTAGGCTATTACCGACAATCGGGGCTGAACCACTATAAAAATCTCATGTGTTCTTTACTTTTCTTGTTTATACCGTTTGTTGTCGTTTTGATTTCTCTTGAAGGCTTGTCGTTATTGACGTGCTCACGTCGTTGGCTAAAAACGCAGTCAACACTAAGGCAAGGATATTTCTGGCCAACCATGAATGAAGACTCAATGGAGTTCGTGCGGAGATGTGACAAGTGTCAGAGATTTTCCAAAATCCCACGAGCAGCCCCCTACGAGTTAAAGCCACTGTAGAGTCCATGGCCCTTTGCAGTTTGGGGAATAGATCTAATCAGATCTTTGCCTACGGGGAAAGGTGGTGTAAAGTATGCAGTGGTTGCCATCGATTACTTCACCAAATTGGCCGAGGCTGAGCCACTCGCAACCATAATGACCAAGAAAGTGCTTGACTTCGTAGTCAAGAACATCGTTTGTCGCTATGGATTACCAAGGAAGATAGTCTCGGATAACATCACCCAATTTGACAGTGATCTATTCACAGACTTCTGCAAATGGCATGGTATTATCAAAAGCTTTTATTCAGTCACTCATCCCCAAGCGAGCGAGTAGGTCGAAACAGTTAACAAAACGCTGAAGGATACCCTAAAGAAAAGACTTGAAGAAGCTAAGGGAGTGTGGTCGGAACAATTGCCTGAAGTGCTTTGGTGGTACAGAACTTCCCTCCGAATAGCAATAGGTCATACCCCATTTTCCTTAGCATACGAGTATGAAGCTATGTTGCCTGTTGAGTTGGATCCACCCTCGCACCGCAAATTAACATACGACCAAGACTTTAATAGCCAGTTATTGATGGAATCCCTGGACTCAATCGATGATAAGCATGAACAAGCCCAGCTCCGAGTAGTTGTGTACCAGTAAAAGTCCGCCCGCTATTTCAACTCTAAAGTGCAAGAAATAAAATTCAATGTTGGAGACCTTGTACTCCGAAGGGTTTTTCTAAACACCCGCAACCAAGCTGTTTGAGTACTCGGGCCTAATTGGGAAGGGCCATACCAGATTGATGAGGTCCTTCACCCAGGCACCTATAAACTTGCACGCTTAAACGGAGATCCCATTCCTCACTATTGGAATGGAGAACACCTGTGCAAGTATTACCAATGAACAATTCTTCTTAAAGTATTGGCTTGTATTAATTTTACTTTTTACAAGTTTTGAAAAAGGGTTGGTCATTTTATGTGACTGATTGCTTATAAGTGTAAGATCTTATTGATCACTCGTACATACATGTTTAGTCCATTTATTATGAGAAATAAAAGGGATTGTGCGCAGCTAGTCATTTCTTGCCATTATTGTATTTATTACAAGTATTTGCTCATTACGTGTGTTGTTTTGTTGTATTATAATTCTAATCATATTGCTACGAGCAGTAATGTTCGAACAGGTTCTGGTCAAGGCAAGTAACCAAGGACCTAAATCTCTTCGATCACTTGGGGGGCATATAAGGTACAAGTAAGCAAAGCATATCGTTAAAAGGTATATAAACACATGAGCAAAATAAGTGAAAGCATGCTAGGGTACTTAGAGTATTTTTCAAAATTTTGTTATTTTGTTAAATCAAACCAAAGTGCTATGTTAAGTTCGGTTATGCGAACAGATGTTATAATAATATCCAAATATATTATAATATCAAAATGTTTCCTTTTACACCACGAGCAGTTGCTGCTCGGATGTAATTTTTCAAATAAAAGTAAAGGCTGCCCATGCAGCAATAAAAAATATATTGTCTTTACATCACGACCCGTAGGTCATGCAGTTAAAAAGATAAAAATAAAAACAGGAAAGACTAAGGAGCTAAAAGATCTCAAGGAGCCGGAGGCTCTTGAGGAGGACCCTGATCGATGACATCTGCAGCCTCTTTGTTTGCCCCGTCCATCCCAGTGGCCAGTGAGATCTCAGGGGAAGCAGGAATCCTTGCCCTTTCTTCCTCTACTAGTCGAGCAGCACAGCGAACGAGCTCGGCGTCTCTTGCATTCTCAGGAAGGTAATTGAAGTTGGCACCCTGGTTGTGCTTCCAGAAATCGTAGAAGCATCAGAGAGTGGCATTCTTATACCTTTCCAAGTTGCTGGCATTGGCTTTCTCAAGCTCTTCAATCCAACCCTCCAAGGTTGTGTTCTCCTGTCTACTCGTAGCCAAGTCCTCCTCGAGCTGTTTAGCCGCGCAGTAATTGACGCGGTTAGATTCCTTGAACTGGTCCCTCTAATCGATGGTTTTGTCCAGAGACTTTTGCTTCTCCTTCAACTCCTCAACCAATTTATTCTTTTCCTCAAGCACCACTGCAAGCTGTTCGGCATAGTTCTCTGCGGCAGCTTTGAGTTCATCAGCATGCCGTTGCTCCAAAGATTTGTCCTGCTCGGTAACAACACCCGAGCGGAGACGGCCAGTAGTAAGGGTCAGCATTGCCTGCAGTCAGAGCAGAAGTTAGGCTAACTGTAAAGCATAGAAGGGTTGTCTCTGCAGAAAAAGATGACTTACACCGGTAAACTCGTTCAAGGCGCGGTTTAAGATCATGTCGACGGCCATTGCTGTAACGCCCCACGTCACTATGGTTGCTTTCTGGAATGACGACTGGCCCTACAAACCAACACGAGTATTTTCAGCATGCTTTGTCCTCACTCACATGCTTCTTAGGAAAACTTCCCAGGAGGTTACCCATCCCTAGATTACCCCAGGTCAAGCACGCTTAACTTTGGAGTTCTCAAGTGATGGGCTACCGAAAAGAAGATGCATCTTGTTGATATAGGTAGTACCCATCAATCCATTTAAGCCCACTTCAACTGTGTAGTCCCATACTTACACAGTCTTAGAATCATCACACTTAACCTTCCCCAGGCGGTGTGGGATTGCACAGCTTACCCGGTCTTTCCCCTTACGGATCACGGGATTGTGACTGTCACAATTGCCTCTATCGCGGCCATCGCCTCTCGGTAGCGGTCGTGCTTTACAATTTTTGCGACCCTGTCCTTGACCGATTTGAAGGCGCGACTAGTTATGTCGCCCCCAGTTGAAGCAAGACTAGCCTGCTGAGTCTGGTCGGTTGGGGCCGCTGGAGATGGAGTTGATCTGGTTGGAGCAGGGGGAATCTGATGATTGCGAGGAGAGGGTGGAGTTGCATTGGCTGAGGACCCGTCCTCTGGGAGGCCTGCATTGCGAGGCTTCTTAGCCTGAGGCGCTTTGCTGCTTTCCCCATGGTGCCTCTTGCTTGCCTTCTTTTTGCTCGGGGGAGCCGCGGGAGTCTCGGGAGTGCTGTAAATGTCGAACACGTTCACGGAGTCCATGTCTAGAAAAGAAGCAAAATGTCGAACAGTGAGACCACATAAATGACAAAGTATATTACATCAGGAAAAGAAAGAAAGAAAGATTGCAAAGTCAAATACCCGAGCTATTAATACTGGTTGCTATTCTATAGACTCTACTAGTCTTATACTCACTCTCTGACATGAAGAAGTCTGGACCTAAATTTGGAGCATATTTAAAATTGTCTTCCCCGTCGAATAGGTGACAGGGAATTGGCAAGCTATCTAAAAGCGAAATAACTGTACCATTCTCGTCTGAAGAGTCGTCCAAGTGTTCGACAGGCTTGGTGGCCTTCTTTTTCCCCTTCCCCAAGGGGACAGAGGGCCTCTTTGCTGGAGGAGTGCCAGCAGGTTCCCTGATCATGACCTCGGTTGGTCTCCTTCGTGGAGGTGACACTGGTGGTTGCTGCTCAGGTTCCTCCTCAGTTGTGGCACTCCCTGCTGTTGACTCCCTCATGTCCTGATGAGGGGCCAAGAGGCTAACCAGCCTAAGGTTAGCCTCTATGACCAGATGTTTGACGCTTTTTTCTACGCCAGTCATGCTGGCCATGAGGGCTGATCTCAACTCCATGTCTGGAGTTGGGTCTGGTCGCAGCCATGGGCCTAGAAGGCATTAAAATTTTTAAGAGAATGTGGAGGAGAACACTAAATAAAGAGTAACAGCCAGTGATACAAAGGTTTTACCTCCTTGAGCAAAGGCCAGGTTGTCCGCGATCATGTCGGTCGTGAGGAAGTACTCCTGGTAGTTCCTCCCCACATTCGATATATGGGTGGTGTCAATCAAGAAAGTGCGTCCAGTTTCCTGATGACAAAAGTGAAAAAAAACCCCGTGCCTTCTTGGTTGGGGTTCGACTTGAGGTCAAACAAGTAGTTAACCTCGTGAGGAGTTGGCACGGGCCATTTTTTGTGGTTGTACAGGATATAAAGTGTTGCGAGCATTCTATATCCATTTGGAGTTATTTGAAAGGGGGCAACTCTGAAATAGTTGGCCACCCTTTGGAAAAATGAATGAAGAGGCAAGGTAGCCCCTGCCTCAATGTGGAACCTCGACTAGGCGCTGAAGGCGCCTCTGGGCAGGTTCGCCCGTTGGTCTTGGTTAGGTCGGACTAAGGTCACCCCCGTGAGACCATACTTCCTGATGTAGTTGGCGATCATCCTGATCGTCACTCAGCTCTCAGGTACTAAATACCACTCAACATCTAGCTGAATGGCATGTCGGGGTTGAGCGTTTCTTTGGATATTGGGGTCAGGAACATTTCCAGCTCGACCACTGGTTGAGGGAGTTTCAGCCCGAGGAGCAGGCTGATGTGAAGAATTGGGGGTTTTCTTTTTCTGGGCTTTGGTTTTGGCACGAGCCATATTTTGAGCAAGAACAGGTGAAGTGTGTGGAGTGACATGAGAAAATGGAATGTCAGGTATCAGTGACGATGGTTGCTCCTCGTCATCAAGCAGTTGAGTCAATAAGTCGTCATCAATAGATCTTTCTCCTCCCCATGGATCTTGCATCTAAGCTGCAAACAGAGAAAGGAGGAGATAAGACTCACAGCTGGAGAGCTTATGTTGAAAGTTGGAATAACGTTGCTCGCGTCTACGACCAGCAGCATTCTAACAGAAACACTAAGTTCTATGCGAGCAGTTTGAAAAATAGACTGAAAAGTGAAAATAAAAAGTTTTTGGAAAAAAAACTTTTTCAACTTCGAAGGGGCGGGAAAAACCCAGTTTTTCAACTAGCCTAAAAAATCAAATTTTTACTTCGATTTTACGCCCTAAACTTATGATCTTGACTATCAAACTGGCTCCTAACTCCTACAGAGCAAAAATACGCTACCCTATCAAGTATGAATCAGTATACACACAATCCTCATGCATTTCTACCCAAGAACACGAAAAATTTCAGAACTCAAAACAGACGTATAGCGGTATGCATGGTATGTCAAAGAGGTTGAAAGTTGAAAAAATTTACCTAGATGAAGATCAAAGGTTTTGAAATGAAGCAACTTTTGATGTGCGAATAGAGGATCTTTAGAACAAAGTGACAGAGGATCTTCAAAGTTTCTGAGCTCTGAGACGAAGTTCTTGAGGGTTCTTGGTAAGAAAATGGCGAGTAAAAAGTGAAAAAGTAAATTTGGAGATTATTTATAGTGGCTGAGATATGATAAAAAAGGGTAATCATGAGTTACCTTTTTCAAGGCATGGGGGAGTGTAATAGCCATCAAAAGGATTACTTGGAAACCGAAAAGGCGTGATTGGACGTGATTAGGTCAACTTTTTCGAGGACGCACGAGTGACTCTGACAGATTTCGTGGGGCATACGAAAGGTTAGTTTCCTAAGTTTACATATTGCTGGTCGCAATAAATAAACTTGGGGGGCAAATGTTTATCCAAAAAACAGCTGTGGATGATGTGGCAAGAATTTTTAACATGTGGCTATCAAGTTTTATATACGACCAGCCTGGTCGTATACTCCGTTTATTTATGTATAAATTTGTATAGTTGTAATGATTGCCGAGAATATCTCTTCATTATAACCTGAATATCTATTTATTATGGAAAGATATGATTAATTGACTCATTTAACCCTCCTTGAGCCTATAAATATATAAGAAATAGCTCAAGGGGGGATCTTTTGAATCTTTTTCCGAATTGTATTGCTATTATCCATCGTCTGTATTGTTTCTCCTTCTAAGGTCTGTGAAACTTAGGAACCCTAGTTCTTTGATCACACCTTTGAAGCTCAACATTAATAATAGTATCAAGACGTAGGTCATTACCAATCACTGGGGTCGAACCACTATAATTCTTTGTGTGCTTTACTTTCCATTAGATTGTTTTCTCAAGCATCGTACTATTTTCCTGTCGTATACTTGACTTTGTGACGTTGGCTAATTTGAGGGTCAACACACATAATCATTTAATGGCATAATAAATCAATTATGGCCCTCCTGGCTTACCAATCCAACCATTAAACCTCATTTGGGATTTTGGGGCATTACAACTATCCCCTCCTTACAGAAATTTCGTCCTTAAAATTTACCTGAACAGCTCGGGATATTGATTCTGCATGTCTAACTCTAGCTCCCATGTTGCTTCCTCGACTTTGTTGTTCTTCCATAATACCTTAACCAAAGGTATTCTCTTATTTCTGAGGACCTTGTCCTTTCTGTCAAGTATCTGGACTGGCTGTTCCTCATAGGAGAAATCTGCCTGAAGCTCCAGATCTTCGTAACTCAAAACATGAGTCACATCAGATACATACCTCCGAAGAGCTGAAACATGAAATACATTATGCACTGCTGACAATGACGGTGGTAAGGCCAACCTATAAGCCACCTGACCAATCCTCTCCATGATCTCAAATGGACCTACAAATCTAGGGCTCAGCTTGCCCTTCTTCCCAAATCTCCTCACCCATTTCCATGGCGAGATTGTAGCGTCCCAAATTTGCTAATAAGGCTTAGGGCCTTGATTAGCGTGCCTAGAGGGCAATAAGTGGATTATTATGTTAATGTGTGAATTTGATGAGTATGTGATTAGAAATGCATGTTTAGGTGAATTAAGTATGCATGTGGGCCCCATATGGTTGCTAAGGGCATATTTGTAATTTTAGCCCGACGAGGGCAAAAATGCAATATTTGTGTATATTGTGATTGACACCACGTGTGAGTTGTGATATATTTGTGATGCACGATCTGAGACAGTTCTAGAGAGCAGTTTAGCTAGAAAGTCACAACAAGGTCGAATACCCGGCTCAGGAGGAGCCTACTGGTATTTTGGGAATATAACTTGTGTTCGGGAATTATTGAGTAATGGTTAGTAATTTATTAATAATTTGGTATGCCGGGGTTAAATGGGGATTTATAAGAATACTCGAGGACTTAGCGGGATTTGGGTAAAATGACGGAATTGCCCTGGGGTTAGTATTAGAATTTTATTAGAGGAAGGGAAAAATTGTAATTTGGAATTAGGAGTAGATAGACTTGGCTGAGGAGAAGTCATTCACGCTACTTACACTTAGGCATATATCTGAATTTTCTGTTGGAAGTCTAGAGAAAACCAAAAGCTAGGAAAGGAAGGAGAAGAAGAGCTAATGTAACGCCCTACTGCCGTAGAGCTGTTACCAAGTGAGTTTAAAGTGTGCAATTAACTCGCTAATCGAGGTTTTAGGAAAAAAAAAGTAATTAAATCGTAATCAGAGACATATACTTGAGAATAAACCTTTCATTGAAAATTATAAAGCGTTTAACATTTGAGATCCCAAAAACATTGTTTAGAAATATTTACAACTCAAAATATAACCAGAGTCGACTAGACGACAAAATTCAAGTTTAGTACAATCATCTCCCAAAAACACCCCTGGCCGTGGCAGCCAGGTAGACCAGACATGTACGCGCCGCTCATCATGCTCACCATACTCAAGGTTGATCGACTTTCCCATTGCCTTTATCTGCACCATAGAGCACCCATGAGCTGAAGCCCAGCAAGAAAACCCTCACAAGCAGATAATATATATGCATGTCAAACACTTAACATATAAACATGCCATCATCAGGCTATACATGTATGGCAATGTCGTCCCAGGCGCTTTACCAAGCCCTGGGTTCACGGTCTATACCATAAGGATATCACAGGTATCCCTTGGGGTCTCGCCCTGGCAACTCGCACTCCGCATGCTAAACGATGCTCCCGGCCCCTTGCTGTTCTCGGCCTTTGCCGCTCCCGGCCATCGCCGTCCCCGGCCATCGCCGTCCCCGGCCATCGCCGTTCCATCATTTAAATACACACATAATATAACTAAACATATATTTAAACACATATAAACTCAATCAAAGGGCCACGCCCTGCAACACGGGGATATAGGGCTGAGCCCTACAACTCAATCATATAGGGTCGAGCCCCACAACACAAGCTCTATGAGAACAATAGTTTTCTTACCTGTGTCCCGAGCTTTCCAAGCACCGATGTCCTGAGCATAGTTCCCTAGTCTGAGCCTCACTGAAGCCCTAATCACAACACATTAACAATATCCACCCATCAAGCTCTAATCCATTAAATAACTTCAAGCCATAATTCTAATCTCAGGGGCATTGAATTCTATCAATCCGGGTGATAGATTCCATCCCGAGCCTTAACTATTAGGTTCCCAAGTCAAATCCCACTAAACACCCTGCATCTTGAACTAGGGCTGCGGCCCAACCCCTCAAGGGTCGTGGCTTGCCTCAAAACAGAGGCTAAACGCCTCGCTGAAAACACACACGGGCCGCGGCATGCTTGGCCAAGCACCGCGGCGTGCCCCATGATCCATGGCCTCCCCAGGCCCCGCGTGCATACGGGTCACGGCATGCCCCTCCTAGGGCTGTAACTCTTCCTGCAAACCCAGAAATCCCAGCCTTTCCTTCAAATTTTCACCAAGCTTAACCCCACATATCTCATCCAAAATTACCCCCAGCCTCATAATTAAGCCCATAATTCATACTCATGCAACCTAGGCATACCAACAAATTCAAGAGCCAATTCCTACACCCATCAAGCAATCAAAACCAATCCTAGAAACCAAACCGTGCATGTCTAAGTCCTAACACCCAATATCAGCATAATTCAGCTTGTTTATCAAGTTTAACACTTACCTTTGAGCTTGATTAAATCCCTAAATCAGCCCTCTAAATCCTAACTTGAGTTCCTCCTTTGCTTCCAAGAATATCAACTTTCTTTCTCCTCTTCCTCTCTTAGCTCTAGCTTTCCTCTAGAGCTCCAAAGACTATTCCAGCATAAACCAAAGTGAAGAAACGTGAAACTCTTTTCCCCTGCCAATTCTAACTTATCCATTAGGCCAATTTCCCTTTTTGCCCTTAAACCTATCATTAAATCTCAAGTAATCCCAAGGGCAATTTGGTCATTTCCCAAATCCCGTTAAGTCCCCGAGGCAAAATAATAAAATTTCCCCAATGTTCCCTTCTAGACATTCTATCCTAAAATATATCTCCAAGTATTTATTTCCTTAACCCGATAACCCCATAAAATGGCTAACACCCGAAATACCCCTCGACTCGCCCCGAGTCAGATTTTCGACCCGGTTGTGACTTTCTAGCCAACCGCTCCCTAGAACTGTCTCGAATTGTGTAACACAGATATATCACAAGTATATCATAATTATCATGTTTATACCCTCAACGGGCTAAAATTACAATCATGCCCCTAATAACCAGACGGGGCCAACATGCATATTTAATTCACCTAAACATGCATCACTAATCATATGTTCACACAAATCTACATATTAAACAATAATTCACATATTGCCCTCCAGGCGCGTTAATCAAGTCCCTAAGCCTTATTAGCAAATTTGGGTCGTTACAACTATCCCCTCCTTATAGAAATTTCATCCTCGAAATTACCTGAATAACTCAGAATACTGCTCCCGCATCTCTTATTCTAATTCCCATGTCGCTTCCTCGACTTTGTTGTTCCTCCACATCACTTTCACCAAAGCAATGGTCTTGCTCCGCAAGACTTTGTCCTTCCGATCGAGAATTTGAACTGGTTTCTCCTCATAGGACAAATCCTGATCTAGCTCCAAATTCTCATAACTCAGAACATGCATCGAATCAGACACATACCTCCGAAGAATGGACACGTGAAACACATCATGAACCCCTGATAAGGCTGGAGGCATTGCCAATCTGTAAGCTACCTCTCCAACCCATTCCAGAATCTCAAAGGGACCAACAAATCTAGGGCTCAGCTTGCCCCGAACACCGAACCATCTCACTCCCTTCAAAGGCGAAACCCTAAGGAACACATGGTCACCAACCTGAAACTCCACACTCCTGCATTTTAGATTTGAGTAACTCTTCTGACGACTCTGGGAGGCGACCATTTGAGCTCTAATCTTCTCAATTGCCTCATTGGTCCTCTAAACCATCTCAGGACCCAAGTACTTCCTCTCACCGGTCTCATCCCAATGGATAGGTGATCTGCACTTCCTCCCGTAAAGCATCTCATACGGAGCCACTCCGATAGTCGCCTGATAACTGTTGTTGTATAAGAACTCAATCAAAGGAAGATGCTTACTCCACGATCCCCCAAAATCTAGCACACAGGCTCGTAGCATGTCCTCCAATATCTAAATCGTCCTCTCAGTTTGTCCATCTGTCTGAGGATGATAATCGGTGCTAAACTGTAACTGCGTGCCCATAGCCTTCTGCAGGCTTTCCTAGAACTTGGAAGTGAAGGTGGGGTCCCTGTCAGATACTATCGACCTCGAAGCCCCATGTAGTCGAACAATCTCCTTCACATATAGCTCAACATATTGCTCCACAGTATAAGTCATCCTGACTGGTAAAAAGTGGGCAGACTTGGTGTACCTATCCACAATCACCTACACCAAGTCATGTTGTCCCACGGTCTTCGGCAACCCAACCACGAAGTCCATGGTGACATTTTCCCACTTCCACTCCGGAATCCCTAGAGGCTGCAACAACCTTGATGGCCTCTAATGTTCGGCCTTGACCTGCTGACAAGTTAGGCATTTGGCCACATAATCCACCACATCCCTCTTCATGCCTGTCCACCAATACAAAGCTCTTAGATCTTGGTACATCTTCGTCGTACTCGGATGCAAGGAATAAGGAGTGGTATGCAGTTCATCTAAGATCTTTCGCCAAATATCTGAATCCATCGGAACACAGATCCGACCCTTATACTTCAGTAACCCCATCTCCGAGATAGAGAAGTCCTTAGCCACTCCGACTAAGAAATTCTCCCTGCAACCCCTCAACTGGGAATCTTTCCCCTGCGCCTCCTTGATCCTTTCAAGGAGTGTAGATTGAAGAGTGATGTTGGCTAACTGACCAACCACCAACTCTATACCCACTCTCGTCATCTCCTCCGCTAGCTTATCGGATATCTGTCTCGAACTGAATAGCTGTCCTGGGCCCATCCGGCTCAATGCATCAACAACTACATTAGCCTTCCCAAGATGGTATAGGATATCACAATCGTAATCCTTGACCAACTCCAACCACCATCTCTGGCGCATATTCAGATCCTTCTGAGTAAAGAAATACTTTAAACTCTTATGGTCGGTGTATATCTCGCACTTCTCACCATATAGATAATGTCTCCAAATTTTAAGTGCGAACACCACCGCTGCCAATTCTAGATCATGTGTGGGATATCTCTGCTCATACTCCTTTAACTGTCTTGATGCATAGGTTATCACTACCCTAGCTTGCATCAACACACACCCCAAACCTTGTCTGGAAGCATCACAATAAACCACGAACTTCTCATTGTCCATCAGCAGACTCAACACTGGCGCGGTGATCAGTCGCCGCTTCAACTCTTTGAAACTATTCTCACATCTGTCTGTCCAAGCATACATCATCTTCTTCTTTGTCAATTCTCTCAATGGTGTAACTATCCTGGAGATCCCCTCAACAAACTGCCGATAATACCCTGCCAATCCCAGAAAACTCCTCACTTCAGAACTCTCACAGCCTCAATCTTACTTGGGTCGACCAGAATCCCCTCCTTACTGACGATATGGCCCAGAAATGTAACTTGCGGTAACCAGATTCACACTTACTGAACTTGGCATATAACCTATGCTCTCTTAACCGCTGCAATACCAGACGTAGATGTTGCTCATGCTCCGTCTCTGACCGAGAGTATACCAGAATGTCGTCAATGAACAAAATCACAAACTTATCCAAATAATCCTTGAAGACCATGTTCATCATGTCCATAAAAGCTGCTGGGGCATTGGTTAATCCAAAGGACATAACCAGGAATTCATAGTGTCCATACCTCGTGTGGAAAGCGGTCTTTGTTATGTCCTCCTCTTTGATTCTTAATTGATGGTAACCCGATCAGAGATCTATCTTAGAAAACACTGTCTTTCCTTGCAGCTGGTCAAACAAATCATCAATCCTAGGCAGTGGGTACTTATTCTTAATGGTCAACTTATTCAGCTCCCTGTAGTCAATACACATCCTAAGAGATCCATCATTCTTCTTGACAAACAACACTGGAGCACCCCATGGCGAGAAACTCGGTCTGATGAACCCCAAATCCAATAACTCCTGCAGCTGAATCTTCAACTCCTTCAACTCTGCCGGGGACATTCTGTAAGGTGTTCTAGATACTGGCTCCACTCCTGGTACCAACTCTATAATAAAATCAATCTCTCACTGCGGCGGTAGCCGTGAGAGATTTGTTGGAAATAAATCTGGAAACTCGCATACCAATCTGGTCTCCCCCGGTCCATCCGACATAACCTTAGAGGTATCCACAACACTCGCTACGAATCCTATGCAACCTTCCTACATCAGGTCCCTAGCCTTCAATACTGAAATCATAGGTACCCGCGGTCCACTAGCTGTTCCCATAAATACAAAGGGTACCTCTCCTTTTGGTTCAAAAGTTACCATTCTGCGCTTGCAGTCAATTGTCGCTCCATACTTTGATAGCCAATCCATTCCTAGGATCACATCGAAGTCATCCATCGAAAGCTCAATCAGATCAGCAAACAATTCCCTACCATCTACCTCTACTGGTAAAGCTCTAATCCACCTCCTAGAGACTACCAGTTCCCCAGTCAGCAACAAAGTCTGAAAACCCCTAGCATACAGAACACTAAGTCTACACAGCTGATCTATCACTCTAGCAGACACAAACGAATGGGTAGCTCCCAAATCAAACAATACAGTATAAGAAGAACCAGCACTAGAGATCTGACTTGTCACAACTGAGGGGCTAGCCTCTGCCTCTGTCTGAGTCAAAGTGAACCCCCTGGCAGGAGCGAGACCGTCGCCCTGCTTTGGCTCCTCCTTCCTGGCTTGTGGGCAGTCCTTCTTCAGATGATTGGCACTCCCACAGACAAAGCATGCCCTAATCCTACACTCACCCTAATGTCATTGTCTGCACCGAGGACACACTGGGAAACTCCTCCAGTTGTCACTTCTGCCCTGCTGGCCACTGGAACCACCCCGTGCCCTCCTATCTGAACTGGGAGGAACAAATGAATCTGGGGCCTTCCTCTTCTGCTCACTGGAGCCACTGCCCCGACTGGTTCCAATAAAAGGAGGTACTATCCTCCTGGCATCGCGCCTAACAGCGCTCTCTCTCCAAATCTGGCCCTTGGCCCCCTCAGCTATAAGGGCCTTGTCCACAACCTGAGCGTAGGTAGTAGTCTCCAGATCCAAAGTGATCTTCACATCAAGGCGATCATAACGTTCAATCCTCGTACAAATCTATCTCTTCTTGCCGCATCTGTCGGCACTAAATCTGGCGCAAACTTTGCCAATCGGTCAAATTTCAGAGCATACCTTGTCACGGTCAACCGGTTCTGAGTCAGGTTGATAAACTCATCAACCTTCGCAGCTCGGACTGCAACACTATAATATTTCTCGTTGAAAATGTTCCTGAACTCTTCCCAGGTCATAACTGTCACATTTCTCCTCTGAACTACTACATCCCACCAGATGCGGGCATCCTCTCTAAACATGTAGCTTGCACAAGCTACCCTCTCGTTTCCCTCAACCCTCATAAAATCAAGAATAGAGGATATCATATCCATCCACTGCTCTGCCCGCAGTGGGTTTGGTCCACCCTCAAAGGTTGGAGGATGCTGCTTCCTGAACCTCTCATATAAGGATTCCCACTTGTGTTTCCACAATAGGTTGGACTAGCACTGGCGCCATAACCTGCTGAATTGGCAACCTAGTGACCTGTGGAGAGGCCTGTTGCCTCAACTATTGAAGTTCTTCTTCTGTACGCTGCAGTCTTGCTTCCATCTCGGCAAACATCTGTTGCCAATTTTGTGGGGGCAGGTGGAGGGTCTTGACCCTGGTTATCATCCTCGGCCCGACTGCTGCGGAGTCTAGATGATTGACGAGACATCTCAACAAATATGCCTGCAATCAAAGACGTTGCTCATCAGGCATGACAACAACATCCAAAACCACCTCCCAATCACATCAGTCAACCATGAGCAACAATCCACATAACACATAGGTAACATATAACACACAACAGGCCATGCCCTGACATCATGCATACATTAAATCATTCATCATTCTCTATATAAAGAAATCAGGCAAACATGGCACTTAAGCACATAATCAGACATACAATTCAATTATTACCAACCATCCCTGAGTCGAGCTTGCAACTGACAGCGAGTGTACATGTTCGGTCATTCTCCAGAAACCATAAACCTTGGCTCGCTCTGATACCAAGTTGTAACGCCCTACTGCCTTAGAGCCGTTACCAAGTGAGTTTAAAGTGTGCAATTAACTCGCTAATCGAGGTTTTAGGACAAAAGTGTAATTAAATCGTAATCAGAGACATAAACTTGAGAATAAACCTTTCATTGAAAATTATAAAGCGTTTAACATTTGGGATCCCAAAAACATTGCTTAGAAATATTTACAACTCAAAATATAACCAGAGTCGACTAGACGACAAAATTCAAGTTTAGTACAATCATCTCCCAAAAACACCCCTGGCCGTGGCAGCCAGGTAGACCAGACATGTACGCGCCGCTCGTCACGCTCACCATACTCAAGGTTGATCGACTTTCCCCTTGCCTTTACCTACACCGTAGAGCACCCGTGAGCCGAAGCCCAACAAGAAAACCCTCACAAGCAGATAATATATATGCATGTAAAACACTTAACATATAAACATGTCGTCATCAGGCTATACATGTACGGTCATGCCGTCCCAGGTGCTTTACCAAGCCCTGGGTTCACGGTCTATACCGTAAGGATATCCCAGGTATCCCTTGGGGTCTCCCCCTGGCAACTCGCACTCCGCGTGCTAAACGCTGCTCCCAGCCCCTTGCCATTCTCGGCCTTCACCGTTCCTGGCCTTCGCCGTTCCCGACCTTCGCCATTCCCGGCCATCGCCCTTCCATCATTTAAATACACACATATTATAACTAAACAAATATTTAAACACATATAAACTCAATCAAAGGGCCACGCCCTGCAACACAGGCATATAGGGCCGTGCCCTGCAACTCAATCATATAGGGCCGAGCCCTGCAACACAAGCTCTATGGGAACAACAGTTTTCTTACCTGTGTCTTGAGCTTTCCAAGAACCGATGTCCCAAGCATAGTTCCCTAGATCGAGCCTCGCCGAATCCCTAATCACAACGCATTAACAATATCCACCCATCAAGCTTTAATCCATTAAATAACTTCAAACCATAATTATAATCTCTGGGACATTGAATTCTATCAATCTGGGTGATAGAATCCATCCCAAGCCTTAACTATTAGGTTCCCAAGTCAAATCCCACTAAACACCCTGCATCTTGAACTAGGGTTGCGGCCCAACCCCTCAAGGGCTGCGGCTTGCCTCAAAACAGAGGCTAAATGCCTTCCTGGAAACACACACGGGCCGCGGCATGCTTGGCCAAGCACCGCGGCGTGCCCCATGATCCATGGCCTCCCCAGGCCCCGCGTGCATACGGGCCGCGACATGCCCCTCCTAGGGCCGTGGCTCTTCCTGCAAACCCAGAAAATCCTAGCCTTTCCTTCAAATTTTCCCTGAGCTTAACCCCACATATCTCATCCAAAATTACCCCTAACCTCATAATCAAGCCCATAATTCATACTCATGCAACCTAAGCATACCAACAAATTCAAGAGCCAATTCCTACACCCATCAAGCAATCAAAACCAATCCTAGAAACCAAACCATGCATGTCTAAGTCCTAACACCCAATATCAGCAGAATTCATCTTGTTTATCAAGTTTAACACTTACCTTTGAGCTTGATTAAATCCCTGAATCAGCCCTTTAAATCCCAGCTTGAGTTCCTCCTTTGCTTCCAAGAATATCAACTTTCTTTCTCCTCTTCCTCTCTTAGCTCTAGCTTTCCTCTAGAGCTCCAAAGACTATTCCAGCATAAACCAAAGTGAAGAAATGTGAAGCTCTTTTCCGCTGACAATATTAACTTATCCATTAGGCCAATTTCCCTTTTTGCCCTTAAACCTATCATTAAATCTCAAATAATCCCAAGGACAATTTGGTAATTTCCCAAATCCCGTTAAGTCCCCGAGGCAAAATAATAAATTTTCCCTAATGTTCCCTCCTAGACATTCTATCCTCAAATATATCTTCAAGTATTTATTTCCTTAATCTGATAACCCCATAAAATGACTAACACCCGAAATACCCCTCAACTCGCCCCGAGTCGGATTTTCGACCCGGTTGTGACTTTTTAGCTAACCGCTCCCTAGAATTGTCTCGAATCGTGCGACAAAGATATATCACAAGTAAATCACAATTATCATGTTTATACCCTCAACGGGCTAAAATTATAATCATGCCCCTAATAACCAGACGGGGGCCCACATGCATATTTAATTCACCTAAACATGCATCACTAATCACATATTCACACAAATCCACATATTAAACAATAATTCACATATTTCCCTCCAGGCGCGCTAATCAAGGCCCTAAGCCTTATTAGCAAATTTGGGTCGTTACAGCTGATCTTCTTTGGGGTCAAGGAAGGAACTCAAGGCTGAACTTAGGGAGAAGTGAAGTTGGGGCAACTAGAGTCAAGCACAGGCCAAGATTAATTTAGAGGTAAGGCTTCATCTCTGATTTTGAGTCTCCTTACTTGTTCTTGAGAGTTTGGGGTTGAATGTAGAAAATTGGATTTATGGCTTAATGATTGTGAGGATTCAGCTTGGGAATCAAAGGATTTAAGCTTGAAACTGGACTTGAAAGTAGCTCAGGGTCGAATTCCTGCTTGAGGTAAGAATCCCATGCATTTATGCAGTTTATATTCTGGAGTGTGGTTTAAGTTTTATAAAGTTTTAAACCACTACGTGATTTTTGGGTTTGATTGAGTGTTTGAGTTTGTTGTTGTTATTTATGAGTTGTTATACTGTTTATTTGAGGTTTTATTGGGACTTGGGTGAACCTTGGTGGTGATTTGGATGAGTTTTGGCTCGGGAAAAATGTTGGGAAAAACCCATTTTTTTGGGTTCGTGTATGAGCGCCACAACCTTGTTCTTTCGTGTTGCGACGCTGGGTTGAATCAGGACAGGGGAGCCCTGCTGGGCGTTGTGGCCCCTATAGGGCAATGCCGTGGCGCTAGGCCATTTTCAGGATAGAGAATTTTGAATTTTTAGGGTTTTGGATCAGGGGGCTCGGGGGACGCTTCAGCCACCTTATGTGGGGAAACAGGAGGTCCCGAGAGCACGGGATTGGTTCCTCGGTACAATTGTGAATTGGTTAGTAACGAGAGTGTTACTTGTGTGTTGTGACTAGGTTTCCAGTGAGGCTCGAGTTAGAGGACTGTGCTCAGGATTTTGGTGCTCAAGAAGCTCGGGACACAGGTAAGAAAACTGTTGTACTCGTAGAGCAGGGCGTGGACCTATAGTTTGTATTGCAGGGCACGACCCTATGTGATTGTGATGCAGGGCATAGCCCCATTGATTATGTTTATACATGTTTAAGTATTTGTTAAATTATGTTATGTGTGCATATTTGTGAATGAACGACAAGGGTTGGGAACGGCGAAGGCCGAGAATGGAAAGGGCCGGGAACGGCGAAGGCCGAGAATGGCAAGGGGCTGGGAGCAGCATTTAGCACGCAGAGTGCGAGTTTCCAGGGTGAGACCCCTATTGGATACCTGGGATATCCTCATGGTGTAGACCGCGAACCCAGGGTCTGCTAAAGCGCCTGGGACGACATGGTCGTTATGTGTTTAGCCTGTTGGCGATTTTATTATATGTAGAATGATAGATATTCATATGTTGATTGCTTGTGTGGAGTTTTCTTGCTGGGCTTCGAATCACGGGTGCTCTATGGTGTAGGTAAGGGCAAGAGGAAGGTCAACCAACCATGAGTACGGAGAGCGTGAAGCAACGTGTACATGTTTGGCCTGCCTGGCTGCCACGGCCAAGGGTATTTTTGGGAGATGTTTGTATTAAACCTAATTTTGTCGTTTAGCCGACTTTAATCATATTTTGAGTTGCAAATATTTCTAAACAGTATTTTGGGATCCCAAATGTGTAACACTTTATAATTTTTAATGAATGAATACATTTTCAAATTATGTGACTTTTTATTTTAGTTTACCTTCACTTTTAACCTAAAACCTCGATTAGCAGGTTAATTGCACGTTTTAAACTCACTTAGTAACGGCTCTAAGGCAGTAGGGCGTTACAAAGACTCTAAGGAAAACATAGCCTCCCACTTGGAATTCCACATTCCTGCGCTTGGGATCTACATAACTTTTCTGTCTGCTTTGAGAAGTGAGCATCCAAGCTCTAATCTTCTTAATGGCCCCACTGGTCCTCTAAACTGCCTCAAGACCCAAGTATCTTCTTTCTCCTGTCTCATCCCAATGAATGGGAGATCTGCATTTCCTACCATACAACATCTCATAAGGTGCCATCCCAATGATAGACTGATAACTATTGTTGTAGGAAAACTCTATCAAAGATAGATACTTACTCCAGGATCCACCAAATTCCAGCACACATGCTCGCAGCATCTCTTCTAATATCCCCCAGAACTTGGAAGTAAAAGTGGGGTCCCAATCTGACACGATCGACCTTGGTGCTCCATGGAGGCGCACGATCTCTCTCACATAGAGATCTGCGTACTGATCAACGGTATATGTAGTCCTCACTGGTAAGAAGTGAGCTAACTTGGTGTAGCAATCCACAATAACCCATACTGAATCATGTTGACCAACAGTCCTGGGTAACCCCACAACGAAATCCATCACGATGTCCTCCCATTTCCACTTTGGGATTTCTAGAGGCTGCAATAACTCTGCTGGCCTCTGATGCTCAACCTTAACTTGTTGACATGTCAAGCACTTAGCCACATATTCTACTACATCCTTCTTCATCCCCAGCCACCAATACAACGATCTCACATATTGAAACATCTTCGTGGTGCCTGGATGCAATGAGTAAGGAGTAGTATGAGATTCATCCAGAATCTCTCGTCTCAATGCAGTGTCTAATGGAACACATATCCAATCCTTGTATCTCAGCAAGCCCAAATCTGACACTGTATAATCTCTGGATACTCCAGCCAAAACATCTTCTCTGATCTTAATCAGCTGTGGATCACCCAACTGACCCTCCTTGATTCTCTCCAACAATGTAGACTGTAGCGTAATATTGGCCAACTGGCCCACCAACAACTATATACCAACTCTAGTCATATCATCTGCTAATTCTCTGGATATCAGGCTCACACTATAAATCTGTCTCGGACCCTTTCGGCTTAAAGCATCAGCTACCACATTGGCCTTTCTTGGATGGTACAAAATCTCATAGTCATAATCTTTTACTAACTCCAGCAAACGCCTCTGTCTCATATTCAGGTCTTTCTGCATGAAGAAGTATTTCAGACTCTTATGGTTCGTATAGATCTCACACTTTTCCCCATAAAGGTAATGCCTCCATACCTTTAAAGCAAACACCACAGTCGCTAACTCTAAATCATGAGTGGGATATCTCTGTTCATACTCCTTCAGCTGACGTGAACCATAAGCCATCACCGTCCCTGACTGCATCAGAACACAGCCCAAACCTTGATGTGAGACAGTAAATCACAAACTTCTCCTGATCTATTGGGAGACGCAGAACTAGAGCTGTAATCAACCTCTGCTTCAGTTCCTAGAAGCTGTTCTCACACATGTATGACCACACAAACTTCTGATTCTTGCATGTCAACTCAGTCAATGAAGTAGCAATCTTTGAGAACCCTTCCACGAAACGTCTGTAATAACCTGCCAATCCAAGGAAACTTCTCACCTCTGAAGCATTCTTTGGCCTTGGCCAATCTATGACCGCCTCATTCTTGGCTGGATCTACCTTAATCCCCTCCTTACTGACAATGTGCCCAAGGAAAGATACCTGAGATAACCAGAACTCACATTTCTTGAATTTGGCAAACAATTTGTGTTCCCTCAGTCTTTGTAGAACCAATCTCAAATGTTGTTCATGCTCCGACTCTAACTGAGAATAAACCAGGATATCATCGATGAAGAGGATCATAAACTGGTCCAGATAATCCTTGAACACTCTGTTCATCAAATCCATAAAAGTAGCTGGGGCATTAGTCAATCCAAAAGAAATGACTAGGAACTCATAATGCCCATATCTAGTGCGAAAAACAGTCTTTGGTATGTCTCCTTCCTTGACCCTCAACTGATGATAACCAAAATGAAGGTCTATCTTTGAGAATACCCTTTTACCTTGCAACTGATCAAACAGATCATCTATCATTGGTAGAGGATACTTGTTCTTAATTGTTAACTTATTCAGTTCTCTGTAATCAATGCACATCCTTAGAGAACCATCTTTCTTCTTCACAAATAGAACTGGTGCACCCCAAGCTGGAAAACTAGGTCTGATAAAACCCAAATCTAATAGCTCTTGCAACTGTACTTTCAATTCTTTTAACTCAGCTGAGGCCATTCTATAAGGTGCTTTAGACATTGGCTCTGTCCCTGATGCCAGTTCTATCATGAACTCAATCTCTCTGTGTGGTGGTAACCCTGGTAAATCTTCTGGAAACACATCCAGGAATTCACAAACTAATATGGTCTCTTCTGGTCTCATTGGCATAACCTGAGTGATGTCAACCACACTGGCTAAGAATCCAATGCAACCTCCTTGCAATAGATCTTTAGCCCTCAAAACAAAAATCATAGGTATGCGAGTTCCATGCACAGTACCAACAAACACAAAAGGATCCTCACCTTCAGGCTCAAAGGTGACCATCTTCCTTCTGCAATCAATGGTTGCCCCATACTTCACTAACCAGTCCATCCCCAGAATCATGTCAAAGTCAATCATAACTAACTTGATCAAATCCACTGACAACTCGCTGCCCTCCACTGTCACTGGCAAAGATCTGACCCATCTCCTGGATACTACTAACTCCCCAGTGGGTAATAAGGTTCCAAACCCCACAACATAATAATCACATGGTCTACAGAGTCTATCGATAATTCTACTAGCAACAAAAGAATGTGTAGCACCAGAATTAATCAAAATAGTATAAGGGGTTCCAGCACTAAGAAGTTGACCTGTAACTACTGAGGGTGAAGCCTCAGCCTTTGCTTGTGTCAATGCGAACACTCGAGCTAGGGCCAAGCTGTCCATTTTTCTGGGTTCTTCCTTGCTTGCTTTAGGGCAATCTTTCTTGAGATGACCCACTACCCCACATAAGAAGCAGGCCTTGCCCTACACTTTCCTAAATGATGCCTCTTGCACCTAGGGCACTCAGAATAAGTCTTCCAGGCCTCACTGCCACCCTAACGACCAATTGAAATACCACGAGGTCGCCTGTCAGGGCCTGGAGCTGGGAAAGTATCAGGAACCTTCATCTTCTGATCACTGGGGCCTCGACCCCTACCAGAACCCACGAATGGAGGACCTGTCCTCCTCAACCCTCTTCTGGTTGCATTGTCCCGCCATATCTTGTTTTCTGCACTCTCAGCTGTGAGCGCCTTCTCAACCACCTGTGCATAGGTAGTAACCCCAGCCACAGTGGTAATACGAACATCCCGGGCTAATCTAGGTTGTAGCCCTTGGAGAAACCTCTCCCTTCTGGTCCCATCAGTGGGCACCAGGTCCATGGAAAACTTTGCCAATCTATCAAACTTCAGGGCATACTCAGTCATTGATAAACTCCCCTGAAGCAATCTGATAAACTCCTCAGCTTTTGCAGCCCTGATGGCATCATTATAATAATTCTTGTTGAACAGAGTCTGAAACTCTTCCCAACTCAGGGCATTGATGCTTCTTGTCTGGGATATAACTTCCCACCAAATTCGGGCATCCTCCTGAAACATATAAGTGGCACATGCCACCCTCTCATTACCAGACACCCTCATGAAGTCAAAGATGGTGGTAATCATGCCCATCCATTGCTCAGCTTTAGTAGGATCTGCACTGCCCTCAAATACTGGAGGTTGTTGTTTCCTGAAACTTTCATAAAGAGGCTCCCATTTGTTTCCAACCTCAGGCAACTGCTCAACTGTTGGCACCGATACAGGTGGTGCCTCAGGAACACTGGTTCCTGCAGGAACTTGTTGTTGTCTCAGGAGGCAGATTTCTTCTTCCTACCTCAATACTCTGGCATGTAGGTCATTAAACAATTGCTGCCAGTTATCAGGAGCTGGCTGTGGAATCTGACTCTGGTCATTCTCTTGACCCTGACTGTGTATTCTGGCCTTGATCTTCCTGGCCAGCTGATAAATCTGTCTGTCTTGGAATCATTCTTATTAACTTATACCTTGCTGCAATAGTCAATACGACCAGTTAGGTAGTGATAACTAAACCTCTTGCCGCCTCACGGTCCAAGAACAAGCAGATAATCACCCATATTCCACAGTTATACAAATATACAGATGGATACATGATCATAGGATTTAGTATTTAACACGTATCAATTGATAATTCACAATAAACAATACTAGTACGCATGTTCTAGCAATATCAGTACTAATAAGCAAGTTCTTGTTGATGATGTAGTAGTAAAGGCCCAGCCTTATCAAGGTGTCTCATGTAGACATGTAAAGCATTTATACTATATTTAAGCAATTAAATATATAACTACATAAATAGTTACCAAACCATGAGTCGAGCTTGACTTCAGTGATGAGTGTACATGCCCAGCCAGTCTACAAGAACTCTAAACCTTGGCACGCTCTGATACCAAGTTGTAACGCCCTGGTTACTCCAAGATGGTTACTGTGAGCTTTGAACCATGCTTAACTCGCTAATTGAGTCATTTGGTTATAAACGTGCATCTAGGTGTTATTAACAGGCTAAGATGAAAACCTCGATAAAAAAGGAAATGATATATTTTATTTAAAACATAAAAGTGTTCATGGGCCCATAAAAGCGTTTACAAGTTATTTACAATCCAAAATGATCATTATAGTGTAAAATTACAACTCGCCGACCTAAGTGGCAAAAATAGGGCTAACCCCTAGTTCCTTCGAGAAACTTCTTGGCTGTGGTGGTCGAGCGGTCGCATATGTACACATCGCCACTTAAGCTCTCCACTCAAGGCTGAGTTAGATTTTTTTTCCCTTTACCTGCACCACATAGCACCCGTGAGCCAAGGCTCAGCAAGAAAACTCATTACTGCATGTATATAATTTCAGATGATGCTTATGATAATCATCCAGTGCTTATAGCCCTAAACAGATGAGTGACTGATGTGTAAGTCACTAATGTGAGTTCTGCACCCTTAGCAAATGAGTGACCATGGAGCACTAGCTTAAACCAGATGAGTGACTAATGAGTGAGTCATTAATGTAAACCAAATGAGTGACCATGGAGTCATTAATGTGGGTTCCGCACCCTTAGCCATGTGACAAAGCAGTCACCTGGACCTTCTGGCCTTGGCTCTAAGTGACTAGCCATTAGACTAGACAAGCGCTTTTAGTTTTTCTTCGAACTTGAGGTCGGTCAAGCATTAATGCTCATGATGAGTCATTCAATGCTTGTGTCAATTAGATCTAATCTTTTCGGCTTGCGTTAAACACGCTAATAAAATGAGATTACAAAGAATTTGAGTTTTAATTAGGGCATAAAACCCCAACAAAAAGTTATACTACTAGGCTTAAAATCTAAACCACGACCATATAAAATATAAACCATGATCATTTAAAATCTAAATCACGACTCTTTAAAATTTAAACTACTAGTCTTTAAATTTAAACCACAATTCTTTAAAATTTAAACCATAAGGCTTAAAATTTAAACCACATGGCTTAAAATTTTAAAACACAAGGCTTAAAATTTAAACCACGACTTTTAAAAATTTAAACCACAAGGCTTAAAAGTTAAACCATGCGATTAAAATCTAAACCGCTACCATATAAAATATAAACCATAATCCTTTAAAATCTAAACCACGACTCCTTAGAACTTAAATCACTAGTTTTTAAAATTTAAACTACAAGACTTAAAATTTAAACCACAACTATTTAAAATTTAAACCACAAGACTTAAAATTTAAATCACGATTCTTTTAAATTTAAACAACAAGGCTTAAAAGTTATACTACTAGGCTTAACAAAATAAAATATATAGATTTTTAGCTATTAATTTAACTATGTATCTGTTGTGTTTCTTTATTATTAAATATTATTTAAAGATATTAACAAACAGTAAAAAAAGTAGGATATGATGGTTATGTGGGTATAATGAGAACATTCAATATAAATCTGGGTATAAAAGTAAGAGAATTAATAAATTGGTAAAAATTTAAATAGTTATCTAAAAGTGGGTACCTAGTCTAATTTCTTCCTTTCTTTCTCCTAAAATTTCTTGTAAAATAAAACTTTTAGTTTTAATTTTTTTTTATTTCCTCGGAAAATTACAAAAATACTTTCTCTTTATTAAAAAAAAGATATACCTTAGCTTACAAAAATGCAAATTTACTTTATAAACACATAGAGGCCCAAGAACGATTATAAAACCTTTTTTTTCCTTCCAATCTGTAGATTTTTTTTTCTAAACAATATTTACAAAAATAATTATAGGCTGAAATTTTTATAACTATAATTTGTAGAATAAATTTTTAACTAAAAATATATTTTTGTAACAACTGAATTAATTTGTTAATGTAGTTAAACATTCCTGTAACTAATGGTTACAAAAATGCCCATGTTTTAAACAAATCCATTTTTCTTGTAGATTCAATGACGTGGTATGATGGTGAGTAAAAGTACTTGGGTAGATGGGTTTTGTTCTTTATAATCTAACTTCAACGGTGCAAAAAGCTCATTGTTTCAGTGTTGAAGATGACTGGAAATGGAGGTTGAATTATGGGTGTTCATCAAACTGCTTGTGTAACGTCTTGTGTAGCCAAGACCATTATACTGTGTGTTTATAAAGGTGCAAGACTTGCTAATCAAGTCATTTAGTTAGAAACGTGTTATTGAAACTATAATTGAACTAGGGTTAAAAGATTTTGGTCATAAAAGATACATTTCATACATGAGATCCCAAAAAAAAATAGAGTTTAAGGACATTTTACAAAATTCTAGAATATATACAACTACTGACCACTCTAAGGGCAAAATAGACATTTTAGGTTCTCATGTCCCTATACCATCCCTCGGCCGTGGCGTCCGATCAGCTGACTATGTATATTCAGCCCCAGAGCTCTCCAACTCAGGACTGGTCCCCCTTGCCTTTGCCTCTACCTGCACCACGTAGCACCTGTGAGCCAAGGCCCAACAAGAAATCCATAATACAGAGCATAATTGATATTTGTTTACCCAATAAATGGTTGTTGATGACGTGTCAAGAATTTTTGACACGTGGCAGAGATACTGCTCGCCTATCGACCATAAATATTTCTACATGCGGAGATCAAGTTTTATATACGACCAGCTTGGTCGTATACTCCATTCATTTATGTAAAGATTTATACAGTTGTAATGATATCCGAGAATAACTCTTCATTATGACTTTGGCATCCATTTATTAAGGAAAGATATGACTGATTACTTCATGTAATCCTCCTTGAGCCTATAAATATACAAGATATAGCTCAAAGGAGGAGACTTTTTTGATCTTTTGATTTCTTTCTGAATTGCATTACTATTATCCACTGATTGTATTGTTTTCTTCTTCTAAGGTCTGTGAAACTCAGGAACCCTAGTTCTTTGATCACACCTTTGGAGCTCAATATTAATAATAGTATCAAGTGGACGTAGGTCATTACCAATCACTGGGGCCGAACCACTATAATTCTTTGTGTTCTTTATTTCCCATTAGATTGTTCTCCCAAGCTTTGTATTATTTTTCTTTCGTTTTATTGACTCCGTGTCATTGACCAAAACAAGGGTCAACAATATTCAACAGTAAGATATTTCATAAATCATCAATCAGATATACAATAGGTCATATTACCCACATAATCAAAGATATCAATCTACAAGCCAATAATCAGTTATTCAGATGACAAACTTGCCACAATCATCAGTTAAACAACAATAAACATATCACACAATATCTAGGGTCGACGCCCTTAGGCCGAACCCTCTGATTATCCCACTGACTCCGGCTCGCTTAGGCAGAGCCTAGTGATTAAGTACTTAACCTCAGCTACCAATGGTCGAGCCGCGCCCTGTGCGCAAATAATGATTCCGGCACTCTTAGGTCGTTTATCGCATGTCCCCATGGCATTACCATCTTATGACATCACATATAAATATAGAGAACTCTTAGTCCCAACATAATCACATAACCAGGTGCAGTTTCTTACATTTTATTCCGAGCGTTTTGGTTAATATAAACGATCCTCGAACATGATCTCGTCCTAGCCCTAGCGTACACCTAGTCACAATCGTAAAATAGAACCCTCATTAACAATCAATTCCGTAACCTAACTTCGGGACCAATCCCGAGCCCTCGGGAAGCCCCAATTCCACCAAACGGGGTGGTGGAATCGATCCCCGGGTCCCTAAGCGAAAACCCTAAGAAAAATACCCAAAACCCTCTTCTAGAGGCAGGGTAGCACTACAACGCCACTAGGTGAGCGCTACAGCGCTACAAGCAGAGACAAACGCCCCCCAGAAAGCCAAGCATAGTACTGTAACGCTCTAATGCTAGCGCTACAGCGATACAGACATCACCAACAACCCCTCTGAGTTTTTCCTTCGAATTTCCCCGAGCCAAAACTCCATAAATCCCCTCCAAACCTCAACCACACTTAAATTTAAGCCTACCATCCACTACATTTCATCCATCATGACCCAACAACATCAAACTTGGCCACATGCACCATCAAACACAGAAAACCAAGGTTGAGCTTGAAGCTCAAAAACTTAACCAGAAAACCCAAAAATTCAAATGATCAAGCCCAGAGATTATTACCTTTAATGGAGAATCCAACCCTAGGCTGCCCTCTCTGCCCTTCCAGCCTTTAGTTCCTCAAGTTCCCAAGCTCAAATCCTTGAATTCCCATCCAAAGTTCAGATTCAAAGATCAAACATAACAGAATTCAGCCATCCCAAAAAAAAAACTAGAAACCTTACCTTAATTGGACAGTAACTTCAGTTGAACCTTCTAGCTTCACCAAGAACCAAGTCCCAAGCTCTAGCTTAAACCTCCTCTGAGTTTACAGCTTCGAATTCCACAAGAAATGGTGAGGAACAAGGCAAACCGAGTGGGAGAGAAAGAGGTTAACTATGTGTTATGTTTTTTTCTTCTTTCTTTATTTTTCCTTCATTTTCTACTATTTTCTACGACTTCCACTAAGTCTAAAAACAGAACAACCCTTATCCCCTTTTCAACCATCAAATAACCATTTTGCCCTCCCAAATAAACCTAAGTCTTTAAACATACTGAGGGCATTTTGGTCATTTACTCTCAATTCCCGCTAATTCCTCAAGAGGTCCTAATATTTACCACTTATTTCCCGTCATCTAATTACTCACCAATTATTTCCCCCAATGTCTATAAATCTCCAATATATTTCCCAAATTCCCAGAAATACCCCTAGGCTCCCCCGACTCGAGTATAAATCCCCGCTGTGACTATTTCGCTAAACCGCTCACAGGATCACTTTGAGCCACAAGCTGCAAATATATCCACATAATAATGTGGCCTCAACAATTTATTGCAAATAATTACATTTATGCCCTCAGCGGGCCAAAATTACAAATATGCCCCTATAAGCTAAACAGGGCCTAAATGCATACTAATACTCATAATCATGCATCTCATATATACATATAATCATATAAGCATGCTTATGACATAATCATGCTTTTAATCATTTAAATCACACATAAAAAAATTATTCCCTCTTAGCAAACTAATCAAGACCCTTAAATCTCACTACTAAAAAAATTACATGATAAGTCGGTTAAAAACTGACATCTAAATGTTCATAAGTCGGTTGAGAACTGACTTCCCATGTAGTGACATATGATGTAAAAACGTGGTAGGTCAGTTGGCGCCAAACTGACATCTGGTGTAAGACATGGTAGGTCGGTTGCAAACCAACATCTGGTGTAAGACATGGTAGGTCGGTTGTAAACCGACATCTGGTGTAAGACATGGTAGGTCGGTTGCAAACCGACCTCTAGTGTAAAACATGGTAAGTCGGTGTGGCACACCGACCTCTGGTGTAAAACATGACAAGTCAGTTCACAACCGACTTATGATGTAGAGTTCTATTGTCAGTTTTAGTAGAACTGACTTATGGTGTTTTTTTTCTCTTAAAAAGTGTATTATGCCCAAAACAAATCATGTATTTTTATACAAACAAAATGAACAAAACAAAACATATATCACAATAATATAAAATACTAGAATTTGAACTAAGTATCTAAAATAACAAGTCTTAAGTTAATTACAAAATGACTCGCATAAGCATTGTAAACTATAGTTAGGCAACAAAAATGTGTATATCTTCAAGAAAGTCTAAGTTAACATTGTAAGTATAGCTCATTAAAAGTCTAAGTTAACAAAAGTGAGTAGACCTCTGTAGTACTCATCAAATCCATGACGCATTGTGCCCATTCTTCACGTACTTCATTGATCTCATCCTTTGTGTAATAGTTCTTCCCGCCACACTAAAACAAAATTCATTGCATGAGTTGAATTAATATACTTAATCTTAAGGTAAAGCTAGAACTTTAATAATGAATATTTTCACTTACATTACTAGTTAGCCATCGCATTGAAAAATCATTTGTCACGAAGTCCTTCATCATCCTCATAACATAGAACCCACATTGTACTGATTGTAATGGTTGACGAGGACACTTAACTATTCTCCACGCGACTTCTTTAGTTTTTGCATTATTTGTGCGTAAATGTTGAAAGACACTAAATAATAATAACATAAACATTTAGATGTTGTTAATTTTAAATGAATTAAAGAGTATGCAGTTAATTGGTTAGATTTTTACCGAGAAATGAGAGATTTGATTTCATCTGGTGGAAAATTGTGAAGAGAATCCAAGAAATAGCACAATTGGTGATCAAAATCAATTATTATAAGCATCCAATTCTTTCTAACAGAAACACAAAAATATTTCATTATTAATATTATATATATTCACTAACAAAATACTAAAAGTAAAAAACTTACCCCTTATGATATGGCAACAACCACATCTGACCCGGATTTGAATCAATCATATGCTTTGATACCCATTCAACTCGTTCTTCTTCAGTGGATCCAACATTTGATAACCAAATTGGCTCAACAAAACGAAAAAAGTGACTGATCTCTCTTTTCACTAATTGGAAGTATAAAATCCTACATAAAAAATATATCTCTGTTAAATTTATAAAATAAGTTATGAACAAACTTATAATTATTTTAAAAATCTTTGATACCTGATATATAACGATACACATGATGCTCCAATCTCTTCCATTAAGCCAACATGGACTATATCTTCTTGTGAGATATATAAATTATTCTCATGGCCGAATATCTCAAAATCCATCGGAACTTTGATCATGAAACTTGTCTCCACATACTTCACGGTAGTTAATAGACACTTGAGAAAGCGAGGAACCCCACTAGGAATCTTGAAGAGTATCGGGACCCTAGCTTTACTTGACACTACTTCATTTTGACTAGGAAGTCTTTGGGAAGGATGAGACTTCTCTTGTGTCATTGGGGCATTAGGTATTGGTGAACCATTCCTTTTTTGCTTCTTTGTCTTCTTAGGTAGCTTCAACATGAAAGTAACACATGTTAGTCATGAAAAATAAATCAATCACTAAATATAGTTTCTTGTCAATGTCTTACCAAATCTGAATCGTAAGGAATGATCAGATGAGATGGCCACTCAACATAGTGGCCGACAGCATGACGTACTAAAGAAATCTCATCTCCAATAGGAAAAATAAGTTTAGCCTCATCATTGCAGCACTCATCCACTTGCACACGATAGTTACCCTTTCTTAAGTCAACACAATGAATTTTTCCGCTTGTTGCCATTATTCGTCTAATAGCAACAATATCACCATTTTCTGTCAATAATCTAGACTTCTGATTATCCTACAAGCTCAAGATGAGGACAAAATAATATTTATGTTATAATAGATATTTTCTACAATAATAATATGAATAAGTGAAGAATAAAATACCTTTGAAGAAACTAAAGACCCATTTACCACCTCCATTGGCGTAGGGGTCTCACTTGTTGGTGAAACTATCATAGGCAAACTCACTTCACTTCCTTTTAATGATGAAATTTGGTTTGCTAATTCTGTAAACTTTGTCAAAAATAACTCTTGTTCTTGTTCTCGTTCTTCTCTTTCTCGTTTTCGTTCTACTTCAAATTGTTCAGCTTGACTACGTAGTCTTTGCTCAAAGGATTGCTCTAACTTTTTAAAGTCATCTAAGTATTTTTGCGATTGGTGTTGTTGAAATTGAAATTGATATTGTTGAAGTCCACTAAAACCTCCTGCTAGCTTCAAAAAGTAGTCTCTCTGTGT
Source organism: Humulus lupulus (assembly GCF_963169125.1). Taxonomy (NCBI): domain Eukaryota; kingdom Viridiplantae; phylum Streptophyta; class Magnoliopsida; order Rosales; family Cannabaceae; genus Humulus; species Humulus lupulus. The sequence goes on from NC_084799.1 coordinate 26,557,504, forward strand.
AACGCCACGACTTTGGCCTCTTACTCTACCAAGATGCTTCTTTGTTCCCAACACTTGTGTCAATATATCATTTGTCCCAACTTCTACAAGTGTCCCCACATTTCTCTTATCTAGAAGGTCATCATGCAATATTTAATTTCATAAATTTAGTAATACAATATAATGAAGGATAAAAAAAAAAATCCAAGTTCATATAGTTTACAATATACAATGGCATCTCCTATAAGCTTGTCACGTTCATTTACATAATTTTCTGATGCATCTTTCCTTGCCTCCTTCCAAAGTATAGATCGATCTATTGGCTCATCTGTGCCTAGTTTAGTTTGCTATAACAAAATAAAACTCAATTAGTTATATATTAAACCACTTCAAAAATTAAAATCAATAGTAAAAGCTCACTTACAAGGTCAATTTCTATTTCTTTATAATTGCGTCGTGATGAATGATGAGGATACTCCAAAGCAGCACGCCTCTTTTTTTGTTTTTTACTAAATTCCTAATTCAATTGGAATAATTTAACTTTTCAATAAATTAATATATGAATAAAAAAAATTGAAACTTAGTATTGTACACTTACTTGAAATTCTTTACTTTTTCTTTTGGTGACGAAGTTTTTCCATTCCTCCTCAGGAATGTTATATCTTTTTGGAGGCACATCTAATGCAGTGGGATATGCTTCCAATAAATCTTGGTTGTTAAGGTAAGGAGCTACAAATCTTCTAGTCAAAAATGTTTTGAATGTCCTCCACTTGATGCCTACTGAACTCATCACTTCCTTTCTCATTCCCTCATTAAGATCAAAAGCTAGCTACAAAGTTTAATAATACAAGTCAGTGTAAATAATAATATACAAGTTTAAAAGATTACCTTCAGTCTATGAGCCTTATATTTACATCTTTCCAAACATTCTCTAAAGTTGCAGCAGGAACATCATGTCAATTATCATATGTAATTGACATCGTTGACTTTGCTTGCATCCCCAAATAGCATTGTAACGCTCTCTTCAGAGTTCCAATTGATTGCCCTCTCTTGTTAAACCTTAAATTTATCTTAATCCCTTTGATCTTGTCAGCAATTATTTTTGCCAATCGCACTATCCCCTTAGTCTGCCTACTTTTCTTCTTCTTTGTTGTAAGATCTTCATTACCAGCCTCTTCTACATTGATACCTTCGTCTGCATTGTCTTCAAGTTCCTCTTCGAGATGCTCTTTATGATGGTCCATGATCTTATTAAGAAAAAACAAGTATAAAGATTAGTACATAAAATAAACAAATGATAAGAATATTTTAAATACAAAGCCACTAGGGTGAGACTCAGGTTTGGTCTAGTGGTTATGGGGGTTGGGAATTAGGGTGAGACTCAGGTTCGAAGGTTCGAACCTAGGATCTCTTGTTATTAAGGCTTTTAGTCTCAATTACGCACCAAGTGTGCTAATGATAAAAGAAAATATATTTTAAATAAAAACTTACAATCCAAATTCCATCACAATCTCTTCGAACATATGGTCCAACTATTGATTCAATTCCCTCAAATTCATTGATATTTCCAATTTCTTTCTCAAAAGTTTGAAGTTCGCCAATCTCATAATCATCATCATCATCATCATTAGTAAGTTTGGGTCGTTACAGCCTGCACTGCACCAAAATATGTGGTTTAGAATTCTTCGTGGTGCAGTTACAAATTGTATTTTTACCAAACCAAATGATGCAGTGCGATGTGCAGTTTAAAATTTCATAATTATGTTTTAGAACCCACCACATTGCATTGAAATTAGAAAATTACTAATCTTTTTAATCTATTTTTATTTTTACTTTTTCCATATAATCTTAAGAGCCCAAAATATGTGCACAACCTTTAGTTATAAAATTTATTATCAACCTTTGTCATAAGCTATAGAATTTTTATTATGATGTTCAATTGTTAATTTAACTTATCAAATGTCAAATTATATGGTGATGGGTGTAAACCGCCCTTACTATACCATATTTTTAGGGAAATTTCACTATTTATGCATAATAGTGGGTATAATTACTAAATAATACTAGCACTAATAAATTTTTCAAATTGGTGCTAAACTTTCACCAAGTACCAAAAATAACCCTCTCATTTTTTTCCACTCAAATTTTTTCCCACACAAACTCTCTCAATCCCCGAAACCCAAACCCAATCCGAAGGAAACCAAAAAACCCCAAAAATCGAAGGAAACCCTCTGCGATAACCATCACCGTCGATCTCAGGCTCTCTCATTCTCTTCTTCAAAGTCGGCCTGTCGAACCTGTTGAGCCAACGACGACAACAAAGCTCGAAACCCACGTCGTCGAACCGGTCGAACCCATCAATCGAACCCATTTCTCATTAAGGTATATTCTTGAACCCTCGTGATTATTTTTATTGTTTTGATTCCTTTGAATCTGGTGGTGTGGAATGGGTATGGTAGTTCTTTGGTCTGGGTTTTTCTGTGGTTTTTTCTGGGTTTGAACCAGTAGCTCGATAGGTTCGATAGAAGATCGATGTTATCCAAGGTAATATATGAAACTAGCTCGATAAGGTAGTTTGAATGGTTCGACGGTGGATCGATAAGAGCTCGATGGATTTGTAGTATTAGGTTAAAATGGCTCGAAGGTTCGATAAGGTTCGATAGAAACTCGATGTTATCCATGGGTAATATATGAAACTAGCTCGATAGGCTCGATTATGGTTCGATAGTAGGCTCGATAGGGTAGTTTGAATGGTTCGATGGTGGATCGATAAGAACTCGATGGATCGGTGGTATTAGGTTAAAAGGGCTCGATAGGTTCGATAAGGGTTCGACAGTGGGCTCGATGGATCTGTGGTATTAATAAACAGGGCTCGATAGGTTCGATAATGGTTCGATAATAGGCTCGATGGTTATTTATGTAGACAGATTTTTCTTAGCTCAATAGGCTCGACACTGGCTCGATAGTGTATGTTTCAGCTCGATTATAGCTCGATAGAGCTCGATGACAGCTTATTTCAGTTTTTTGATGAATTTTTTTTGAATTTTTTCTTGATTATGTTTAGCATTATGTTTTCTTACCAATTTTTTTTCATGTGTTGTTGCATATGCCTAAGTTGCTTGTTTCATTCAGTGATCACTTTCCTGGTCGAGTGACATATCGGGGTAGTAGTACTTTAAATCACATTAATACTAGGTTTGTGGAGCTCGAGTTGCTTGAAAGGGCTAAGGGATCCCCTTTCAAGAAATACTTTTTGGCTTCGGAGTTTAATTTCTCTGGAGTCTTGGTGCATCAATTATTGCTGAGGAAAATCGCCAACAACAACGAAGATGAGGTACATTTTTTCTTGGGGTCAAAGTCTTGTAGATTCGGCATGGGAGAGTTTGCCCTGGTGACGGGGTTGAATTTCAATACCTTCCCGTTACCAGAAGAGTTGGAAGGGCGTAATCTCAACGACCGGTTGATAAAGGAGTATTTCAACGATGCTGAGAAAGTAAAGCTCTCACAGGTGGACCATGCTTTCAAGACTTGTACGGTTGTGGAAGATGTGTACAAGCTTGGTCTATGTTTATTTGTTGAGGGGGTTCTGAATGCCATTGAGGGCAAGTTTCCCATTTGGCGATATATTCTGAAAATTGTTAAGGACGTAGAGTACTTATTCAGCTATCCATGGGGGAAGTACTCTTATAAGAGGCTATTGCAGTCTTGTAAGAAGGACATGGTGAAGCAAAAGGCCAACTATGATGCCAAGAAGGATGCCAAGGTGCAGCAAGAGTCCAAGTACAGTATGTATGGTTATGCCCCGACCTTACAGTACTGGGCATATGAGGTTATCCAGCAGCTTGCGACGGAGCTTGTTGTGAGCTTGGGAAACATGGTCCCGAGGATTCTTAGTTGGTCTCATCGGAGGAACAAGGATTTCACCAAGTCTGTCATCGCACCGATATTATTGAAGAAGAATGTAAGTTATATTTTTTTTATCTATATGCTTATCTTTTATCATTATTTGAGTTAACCAAATGTTTTATGTTGTTTGCAGTTGATTGTCCTTCCGATGTTGAAGTCTTGACCAGCAGAAAAAGACTATCATTTGTCTTTGACATAGGGAGATCTTCCCCTTTTATCCTGGGCTTGGCCAAGATCCCTCGGAGGCTGATGAGGAGGAGGATGCGACTTTTGAGAAAATCGCGGAGATAGTTTATCAGGCAACCGAGGCAACCAAGATATTTGATGATGCTGCCCCGGGGGAGGAGGTTGCAAGTCCCACCTCTCCTGTTGCCCCAGACTCAACGTCAGCGTCAGCCCCAACACCAACCCCAACATCAGCCTCAGCCTCAGCCCCTGAGCTCACCGACTTGATTGAGCGGTTGGACAGAGTCGAGGGTCAACAGGAGACCCTCCTGAAGAACCAGTCAGTGATCTTGGACGTAGTCAGTCAGATCCTTACATTTATTAAGGAGAAACCGAGGGGCTCCAATGAAGATTCAGAATCAGAGTCATTGGATATTCCTCTAGACTATGTTGATGATCCAACCACGCCTCCTACCATCATTGTGACACCTGATGCTGGGACTCCAGGAGTCATTATTGTCAACCCTAAGGATGTTGCTGGGGTTCAGTTTCAGAGGATTAGACGCCAAAGACACAAGCCAGATTGGTTTGAGGATAAAACCGATCCCACGAGGAAAATACCTCGCACTGATGCAGCTGCACCAGCAGAGGAGGCTACACAGGTGCTGGACCCTCTCAAGAAGCCAAATCCCAAACAGTATAGGACAATGTGCAAGTGGCTGCTTGGAGACATGCCCAACAAGACCCCGAGGGATGTAAAGACTGGGAATCACGGTCCAACGTGGTTTCTGACGTGGAAGACACCTTATTCGTGGCTCAATGATGGGGTAAGCCATTTATACATGTTCTGTTTTTACTGACTCGATATGAGCTCGATAGGAGCTTGATGGGCGTTTCCAGGATCGATGTGAGCTCGATAGGAGTTTGATAGGGATGTTAAAATAGGGTTGTTGTTTACTGTTTGAGCTTAGCTCGATGTGAGCTTGATAAGAGTTCGATAGGGATGTTAAAATAGGGTTGTTGTTTACTGTTGAGATTAGCTCGATGGAGCTCGATAGGAGTTCGATAGGGATGTTAAAATAAGGTTGTTGTTTACTGTTGAGATTAGCTCGATGTGAGCTCGATAATAGTTCGATAGGGATGTTAAAATAGGGTTGTTGTTTACTGTTTCAGATTAGCTCGATGGAGCTCGATAGGAGTTCGATAGGTATGTTAAAATAGGGTTGTTGTTTACTGTTTGAGATTAGCTCGATGTGAGCTCGATGAAGCTCGATAGTAGTTCGATATGAGCTCGATAGTAGTTCGATGTGAGCTCGATGGAGCTCAATAGTAGCAATTTATGATGGTCGTTGCTAACTTTTTTTTATCGTACTCTCTTTGTAGCATATTGATGCGGCAGAACACATGCTTCGTATGCGTCACAATTATTTTCCCAATATATATATATATATATCGACAGAATGCTGTTGTGATGAACAGTTATTTCTCACAAGTGATACCTGCCCGATATGATCAGTACAAAAAAACAGCCGGCAAAACAAAGTATACTTGGGATTCTGACGTTATGTCCATGTTGACCGACATTGAGCAGCAATTTCTGGCATCTTGGGGAGGAGTTGAGGATGTATATTGGTTCCAGAACTATGGACAACAACATTGGTTTGCCATTGAGGCTTCCATTTCTAGTTGGACCCTGACTGTTTACGATTCGGACAACTCAGTGATTAGTGACGCAAAGCTTGATGAAATTATGAGTCCATGGTGCTTTTTGCTTCCTTCTATATTAATGCAGAGTAAATTGTTTACTGATAGCTTGATGTTGAAGATTCCATCAGCAGGAAAGATGTCGCATCAGTTCACATGGCGTCGCAAACAGAAACACGAGCTCACTCAGTCAAAGAGAAGGTAACAACCATCATCTTCATACTAAATTTGTTTCTAACTAAAATTATAGTAATGTACACTTAATGTTTAATTTTTTTTTACAGTGGGGATTGTGGTGTGTATGCTGTCAAGCATATTGAGCATCTAATGGTCGGTCTTCCATTGGAAACTATCTGCGATGAAAATATGGAGGTGTTCAGGAACAAGTGGACCACAAACTTGTGGTATCAAAATTTGTTACCTTGATGATTGTATATATACAGGGTCTTTACATGTACAGTTTCTTGTTCACATTTTTTTATAACTTTCATGGGTTGTTATCGAGCTAATATCAAGCTATATTGAACTGTTATCGAATTGTTATTGAGCAATATCATTTTCATATCGAACCATTATCGAATTACTATCAAGTTATATCGAGCTTCAATTGAGCAATATCATTTTCATATCGAACCATTATCGAGCTACATATTATCGAGTTCATGACGAGTTTACATCAAGCTTAACATAACTTTTAAGAAAAATCAAATAAAAAAGGAGGGAAAACAAGCTAGGTTATTAATACAACAAGCCCAAATGGGAAAAAAGAGTTTATAGCCTAGCTTTGCATGTAGCCCTGTTGTGGCCAAGACCACCACACATGCTACACTTGCGCTCTTTGCGAATGATTTCGCCACTCGATGGGTAGCGGTTTGTCTTCCTTCTTCCCACCTTATTCTTCTTAGGTCGACCAACTGGTTGTTTTTCAACGGGAACCCCAACTTGCATTTTCTCTATGTTCTCGGGAACTTCCCAATCATCCTCGTTACCAGTTGGGTAAATTGTTTCTTTGTAAGACTCTCTCCACATCTCAATAGTGTAATATGGTGAACACAATGAGTAAATGTTGACACTGCGCAAGATGGCCGCAGCCACACCATGAACACAAGGGTAACCTATTATTTGAAACTGGCCAACTCAAGAGCATGAATAATGCTAGCATGCCTGTCTCCTATCGAGCACATATCGAGAAAACCTAAATCTATCGAGCTATAATCGAGCTCAAATATTGTAGGGTCCAATCGAACCCTTATCGAGTTTCCATCGAGCACAATCGAGCAACAAAACCTAAACCTATCGAGCTATATCGAACTGTTATCGAGCTACATCGAGCTCATAAAAGACCTTCTTCTACATACCATTGAGCTCATATTGAACCGTTATCGAGCTCCCATCGAGCAAAAAAGTTGCAGAAAACCCAGAAAAACGCAGATCGCGGAATCTCTCTAAAAATCCTAAAAAATACACCAATATAGGCTCAAGTCTGTTCAAAATAGCCAAAAAAATGTAAACAAATTATACTCAACATATAAAATTTACAATCTTATTACCCATGGTTTTTCTCATCCAAAAACTCTCAAAATAGATGTTGCATTCGATATTGACGACTTCACAGAGACAATGGAGATGGCTAACAATGATTTTGACAAGAAAATTATACAAATTTATAGGTTTTAGGGATGATTTCGTGAGAATGAGAGAGAGAGGAAGAAAATGTTTTATGATTTTTTGATATAATGAGAGTGATATTTTGAGTATAGATGAATGTTTAGCATCAAATTGAAAATATTAATAGTACTAGGATTTTTTAGTAATATTAAGTATTATTTGTGAAATTTTCTTATTTTTATTGTGAGGTGTAGTGCGGTTTTATGTCTATGTAGTATAGGTACATTTTAGAAAATTGCTCAAATCATACGTGAGATGTAATGCAATAAATTGGTATAAAAAATGTATTACAAGCACACCTGGATTGAACGTGGGAACACAGCAAGTTTCAACTAACCACCCATGGCACCCCGTTGCTAGTGAGAATATGGGAATTGGGGGCTGGGAGTTTCGGCCGTCGATGATCCTTAATGGCGGTGCATACTGGGCAGCGGTGATAAGCATGGAAATGGTTGAAGAAGAAAACAAAGAGGTATTTTTGTAATTATTTTGGGATACAATATAAAATGAATTTTTTTTTTCACTGATTAAAAAAAAGGTGAAGTAAGTAATTTTTCCACTTTTTTTTTTTGGTCAATTAAACTTTTAAAAGGTCAGAAATGAAATGTATGTTTAATATATATTTGGTATTTTTATAAAAATCTTATTTTTGAAATATGCAAATTGAAACCGTAATCTTGAAAAATATTAAACAAAGGTGAGTTTTATTGGAAGCCCAGTGAGCTAGCCCAGCCCAGTGATACCGTAATAGAAGTGGACACACTAGTAATTTCAGTCAAACTTTATTATATATTTCTGGTTTGGTCCTCCCTCATCGTAAACCCTAGAGTCGCCCCCTCCATTTCTAACACACAGGTTTTTCTCTAGCTCTCTCCCTTTTTCTGTTTCTTCTGGTTGCACTTTGTATCAGTTTTAATACTGTATATGTGTTTATTTTGTTGCAATTAGGGTTTCATATTGATCAGTAAGAAAAGTTTCAGCTTGCAATGGCTCCTAAAGGTACTAATTTCTTCCAATGCTTTCTTTTGTACTCTATACTTTATTGATTTCCATTTTCTATGCTTGTTATTATTTATTGGATTTTCTGTTGTAATGCATTAGCAGATTACTTTTAACGTTCATTAGTTTCCACAACAAAAATTAGTAAATGATTAAGCATTGCTTCATTTTCTAGGAAATCTTGTTAGTTTGTGTGTTCGTATGAGAAACTTGATTCCTTTGTAGGCTTGTGAAACGTGCTTTGATAGTTTCGTAATAGTTAATGCGACCTTTACGACGGCTTTGGCTTTTGGGGTCTTTGTTTTTCGTACTCAATTGTATATAAAAATGAGGATGGGAGAGGTACTAATTTTAGTTGAAGAAAATATATAGGAGGTAGAGGGCTTTAATTTTAGTGTCTTTGGCAAGGAATGAAAGAAAGAACAAAGTAAATAGGTGTAAGTTAAGGGTAATGCTGCAAAGGAATAGAAGTGATAATTTTTTATTTGGTGTGGGAGCTGTTTTATATATTCAGGTTGTGTAACATTAGAAGAATACTGATTCAGATCTTCGATGAATCTTTTAGTTTATAATAGTTGAGTCAGTTTTTTTATATCAAGAAAGGTTTAGCTGATTTAGATTTTGTTTTGATGGTTTCTTTGGCCGTAACTTTGTGCTTGAGGAATCATGTTGACATTGGATTTCATAGACAAATAGTAGAACTACTGCTGGTTAATAGATATGCTTTTAGTTTGTATCTCTTATGGGCCAGGAGATAGTTGAACAGAGTGTCTGGATTTAGTTTTCAGTATACTTGTATATTGCAATTAGGTCTTGGTACTGTTGTGAATATCTCTAGTATTGTTGGTACGGAAATGCAATTAGGTCTGGAACTAGTTATATTGCAGTACTAGTGTGTTTGCAATTAGGTTAACATTCGTGTATTTTGTTACCAATGTGTGTGTGTTTTCATTTAGTGGACAATGGAATGATTGTTATAACACGTGCTTATTTCATAGTTCTCTTCCCTCTAACCATTGCATATCCTGTTCAGCTGATGGCTCGAAAAAAGCTGATCCAAAGGCACAAGCCTTGAAGGCTGCAAAAGCAGTGAAGTCAGGTCCGACTATTAAGAAGAAAGCTAAGAAGATCCGAACTTCAGTTACCTTCCATCGGCCGAGGACATTTAAGAAGGAAAGGAATCCCAAGTATCCTCGTGTTAGTGCTCCATCAAGGAACAAGCTTGATCATTATGAGATTCTCAAGTATCCTCTTACCACTGAGTCTGCAATGAAAAAGATTGAGGATAACAACACTTTGGTTTTCATTGTTGACATTCGTGCTGACAAGAAGAAGATCAAGGATGCAGTAAAGAAGATGTATGACATTCAGACTAAGAAAGTGAATACATTGATCAGGTAAGATTTTAATTTGTTTTATTTACATGTGGAATGATCATGCTCCCTTCTTTCCTGTTTATGTTTATAACATAATTTGATAATCGTGTCCAGGCCTGATGGTACCAAGAAGGCTTACGTTAGATTGACCCCAGACTATGATGCTCTTGACGTTGCTAACAAAATTGGAATCATCTAAGGTAGTTTTGTAGCTTTTCTCATTAAGAATTTCAATTTTGTTTCCATTTGCAAATGAAGTGCAATTTTACCAGACTTTGGTTCAATTTGAAGTCGTAATCTTTTTCTCTAAGTGGTTATTGTTTCGGTTTGCTGTTACAATTGACATTGGAATACAAAATTAGGTTTGCGTAATTATTTGGTTAAACTCTGGGAGTTTAAAAAATGATTGATCAACTTTAGCGAACTTGAACAAATGGAGCCAATCGTAACAGGACTCGTTTGATATTTTAATGAACTTGAACCCCAAGGGGTGGTGTAGCTGTGAGGACGATTAAACTCTGGGAATTGCTCCAGGGTTCGAATCCCCCTATACTCAAAAGCTTGGGGCCAATGTGAGGTCTCCCTGTTGAACTGACAGGGCCCACAAATAAAAAGAATTATTTTAATACTTGTTTATCTGATTGAGCGTTTCGTCATCAAGCGTGTGAGCAATTAAATTAAGCCTTTATAATTAACATTTCAACTATTAAATTAAGCCTTTCTAATTAACATTTCACCTAAATTCTAATTTTTGTATGAAAAAAATTGATTTTTTATACCACAGATTACGGTGAATGAAACCTTTTTTTTTCTTTTTTTTTTTTACCAAAATAAAGGTCTACGTAAAAAAAATAATAAATAAACGATGAGATTTTTTTTAAAGTAATAAACTATAAGATTTAAATGCTATAATTTAAGAATTTGGTCTTTCATATTTTCTTGACTAAATTGTAAAACAATAAAAGAAAAAAAAAATTAAGTTTTACTCTATTCTTTGAAATACATTTTTTTTTATTTTACATATAGGTTTTACATTATACTATATATTAGATTTTTTTATATATTTTTCTACATCATTTAAATATTATATATTTAAGCATATTTTATTAATTAAAGTAAAATAAAATAATTAAAAATAATAATAATAATGGGAGAGAAAACTTATAAAGAAAAATAATAATATTAAAATATTATATAAATGCTATGTAAATATAGATATGAATTAATTGGAATTTGTGCATAACTATTATAAATATATGTATAAATGAACTGATGAAATATGTTTTTGTGAGTTTTAGCTAAATATTATACAGAAAGTGTATTACAAAATACACCACCAAAATATATTATTTTATAATTTACCTCAAACTTTTATCTTATATCATACATCAGTTTCTTTATTTTTTATGTACATTATTTAAATATTATATTTTAAAAAAATATTTTATTCATTTTAAAAAATAAAATAATTAAATATAATAATATTATACTCATATATATACAAAAATTTATAAAAAAAGAATAAAATATTTATAGCTTGATGAGTAGTGTTTCTTTGCATATAGAGAAATATTATTCATTTATGTAAAAAAAATATAACTTTACCTCTCATTTATTAGAAGACTATTTAACCATTTCTTTATATATCATTAGTCTAAGAAAAGGGTGGTTATTTGATATATCGGGAGAGATTCGATATATTATTAGAACAATAGCAGTATGTCATCATTAACAACAGGAAACATACTAAATCGTACTGTTTTGTGGCTAGTAGTTGTAGAGTTGTTCAGAATGTTGGAAGGTAGGCTTGGTAATGTGCAGGCCTTTCTCGAAAGAAATCCAGATTCTTCCTATCCAAGTGTTTTGAAGGGACATGCATTCACAAGGCGTAAGATCCATCTGGAAACCTCCTTTGAAACCCTGCCCTGTTTCTCGACAAGATTATATCCGTAAATTGCTTTTTGAATATGTGGATATAAAGTAGGTTGCTAAGTAGAAGATGAGGGTGCAGATGGCAGCAGTAGAGAAAAGTCTACTTGGGTGAAATTGAGATTAACACTGCTCAAATGCTGTGTAATATATTGTTGTAACATTGTTTTTCGGTTATTTTCCCTCATATTTCTCTTAGGTGGCACATTTTCAATTGAAGCTAGATGACCAATGAACAGTAACTAGCACAAAGCCGTTCATGGAGATCTACTAACAAGGATATGTTAGAAAGAAAAATGGATTGAAGCTTCAATACAACTTTCATAATTTCATTTAACATTAATAAAATTGAATTGACTTTCACTCTAAACGAAATTCTAGAATGAAGAGAAAATTGGGGTTGTTGTGTCGACCATGAAATTTAACCTTCGCTAAAAAGGGCTAACAAATTTGACAAACAATGTGATATACAAATGACTAAAAAAGGATAAAACTAAAAAATACTTAATTGCTATGTCTTTTAAGGATCAAAACCATAAGAATAAAAGTATCCCATTTACATCAATATCACCCACCCTGAGAGATCTGATTTTCTTTTTCCCTTTTTACAAGAAGAACCAAAACTCAAAATGATTTCAATGGAGTCTCTGCCGTTTCACAATCGGTATTTGGTCATTATAACTGGAACTCATAGAGAGCAGCTTTGAATTGTTCAGGCGCGAGCTAGAAGCACCACCAGCGAAATTCAACATGGAGGCCGAGCATGACTGAGTATATTGCAATGAGTTAATAGGCTTTTGAGCCACATAGGAGTTGTCAACTGGTTTATGATTATACCCGGAAGCACCTTCACCGGCGCCTTTAATTGAAACCGGAGGAATCTTGAAGGGCTGCAAGGGGGGCGGGTTACGCCACTTGGGAAGAGGCCCCGCCAAGAAGAGAGCCTGGAGGAGTGGACCAGCATTCAGAACAGCCTCCAATAGTTTTCCCTTCTGAGGCAGAGTTTTTCCTTTGGAAAGATTCTCAATCACAACAGTACCCGGATCAATCTTTGGTGGGGCTGGAACAGAACCAATGGAAAACCCCATGTGGCTTGAATCAGCCATGTTGAAATTGGAGAGTTCTGGTGAAGAAACAGCAGCATCAAAAAACGATTCTACAGGCGAAGAGCCATGAGAGTGGTGATTGTAAGTCTCAGAAAGACTGTTCGATTCTGTTATGCTTGAGTTGGCCTTGGCAGCAGGCAATAAGAGAAGGCTTTCAGGTTGAAGTTGAGCAAACATGTTAGGAAGTTCAGTTTGACTGTTACTCAACATAAGCTGAGCTTTCTGAAGCTGATATCTTGCTTCATCTCTTTCTTTCAATGCAGATTTTAAGAGATCAAGTAAATTTTTCAGGTACTCCTCACTCTTTGTCATTTGTTCCTTTGCCTCCATTTTAACTGACTCTAGCTCAACTTTGGTGCAGTGAAGCTTATGATTCAACTCGTTTATGTTTTGCTGAGATAAGAATAAAGGGGTTTTGTTAGACGAGTAAAACATAATTACATACCATAAATGAAAAACTGATAAGAACAAGCAATAATTCAGAAATAAAAATGTCAGTTATGAAATCAGTTAATGAACAACTAATTCAAAGTTAGGAAAAACTTAACAAAAAATTTATCGAGAAGGGCCCATGCAGATTCCAATTTTTTGGTCAAACGATGATTATCTTTTTTTTCTTTTAAACAAAAAAATTTAAAAAGAGAAATTGATATTAAAGGTGATAGTCGCCATTAAACCTACCCTTATAGCAAAACTTGTGAACATGGGCCCTAATAATTCAATGCCATAAAATACCAAAAGCTTTCATCAATAACGACATATAACAATAAGCTTGGCCCAATAGATGTTATGTCCATGGCATGACAGAGAAAGCATTTTTATATCTTAAAAAATCCCCATATGAACAAAATATGCAGTGCTAATCGTACGGTAAAATATATTCACATTATTGACAAGAACAAAAAAAAAAGGGAGGAAAATGACAATTGCAAAAGCTAGAATTCTAATGAGAATGCAATAGTGGACGTGACTCAAAATCTGAAACAGAGTCATTTCATAGAAAAGATTGAAATTTTGGGGAAAAAAGGAGTAAAACTCGGAAAGAATTATAGGCAATGATTCAATCTGAAATGGTTCATAAAGCATTAAAAAATACATATTTAACTTACAGAGTAGGAAATGAAATAACAATTTAGAAAGATCCAAAGAAGAAGCCATTTCAGACAAAAGAAAAAGAAATAAACATGGTAAACACAGCCTAATTTTCATACATGGTAATTTTAAACGGCAAAACAAACAATACCCAGAAGAGAAAACAAAAGATATAAGAGAAAAATGAGAGCTTTCACATGGAGAAGTAGAAAGGAAAATGACCCACCTCCTGGTATAAAGACCACACTGAACCCAATTCCTCCATGATTATGGTTTCTTTGTATGTTTACTTTCTTCACAGGGAGAGAGAAAATTGCAGAAAAAGAATAGGAGCTGAGGGAGTTAAAATGAAGTGAATTGTGACTCATTTATAGACTAATATGTGACAAAACAATGTTAGAGAGAGAGAGAGAGAAAGAGATTAAAAGAAATTAAATAAAATTAACAGAAGAGCAAAGAAAGGAGAGAGGGAGACGGCTTTCACACTACATTCCAGAGAAACCAGTCCACGTCAAAGAAAAATAAGAAATGCCAAAACCTTCCATAGTAGAAAATCTTTCCAATTGAATTTTTCTTCTCTCTGTAAAATTTAATTTTTATCAAATTTCTTCCCACCCTTTTTGGACCTATGTCTCATTCTAAAATAAAAAAATTAATGAAATAATATATATATTTTCCTTTCTTTTTCTGTTACCATGCATAAGCTGTAATATATATATATATATATATTAAAAATAAATAAATAAAAGCTAGCTGTTAGTAGTAGTGGTTTACATTAGGGCTTTACGCGGTTAAGTGTGTAAAGGCAACTTTCCTAATATACCCTCTTTCTAAAATAATTAGCCTTTCCGGTAACATTTTGAGTCAAAACAACAGTGAAATAATATTGGAAAAAGAAAAAAAAAATTAAATAAATTGAGAGACTTTAGCCTATAATGGTGTGCGTTTGATTATTCTCTAAATCCAAATAAGGAATATCCAAAAGAAATCAACCCCATTTAATTCCCTTACCATTATGATTATCTTAATCGTTTGTCATAGAAAAATAGTTACTATAAATAATATTATATACACTGTAGAATTCTACCCTTTGAGTGTGAACAATGGTCGAAGGTCTATACTATTTAGGCTAAGATTTTTTTTTTTGGGAGGAGTATAAAGAGAAGATATATCAAAATGTGAGCCTGGTTTTTTAAATCAGATAATTAATTCTGTTTTACTTTGATAAGTTTATGATTTGGCCAATATCTACACAAATGTCATATCAAGTGTATTATATATTATATGTGTATTGTATATAATATATATATACTTTTAATTAAAGCTAGAGAGATAAGATATATTCCAATTAGTTTAAAGTTTTATTTATATATTTTTTGCCCTCTTTTTTCTTTTATAGGGGTGTAATAATTGAGAATAGACTTTAGTAACCTCTCTAGTTTTATATGCTCAAGACAGCTTTGGAAGACCAATTATGGCGTACAAACCCTACTCATAATCCCTCACCAAAACATAACATTGAAAAGACCTTCTGTAATCAATGGATATGGTGCCTATATGATTGCATTATATTATAAAAATAATTGCTTATTTTCAATTTTTATACATGATAAAATAAGAGGTTGTGGTTTACAAATAAATTCTTTTTGTAACATGTTAAATTATTACATAAATTTTGTCAAAAAAAAAAAATTATTACATAAATCTACATATGTATTAATCTAAGCACACTCTACAGGTCGCTCTTAACATTATTTTAAAACTTTGAATCAGACACTTACAAAGTACTCACCCCAAAAAAATTTAACGGTGAGATTAGAATGACTTTTTCATATTTTTAAATTATAAGGGGATCAGATACACTTTTTTTTTATAATTAATTTTAGAGTTTATTTTTTAAAATAAAAATAAATTGTATAGTACGTACCAAAATAAATAAAATTTGTTCAATAAATTTATTCACAATAATAATAAAAAAAACTTTTATTAAAAATAGATTTTAGTTATTAGGTAATTAGAAAAACAGTTAACTAGTATTATCTTCCTCAGCATAAACCTCATATATATATTCTAATTTTTTTTTATCTCTTGTTTTGCATCTTATGTATCTCAAAAACAAGTGAATTTATAATAAATAGCACTATTAACTTACAATTACTAGCTCTCTTTTTGCTAAACTTTTAATTTACTTGTAGCATCTTAGATTGATAAGTCGTTTATTGTTATTTTTATGTACCCAGTTTAAATAATGTAAAACGACAAATTATTTATTTTTAATTATTGTTTTGAAAGAAAAAATGACAAATTATTAAGTTGGTCATGAAATTTGTTTAGTATTTTAATAATAGCAAATATGAGTTGCAATATAATCCGGGTCTATGTATCGTTTCATTGACTTTTTAACATTAGCTTACATATTCTCCAATGATATAATATAGTCTATCGTACAATAAAGAATTGAAATTTAGATCATAATGCTATATATTATAATAGTTGTAAGATGGACCCAATTTTTTCTTAGATTATCTCCATAGAGTTTTGGTACTAGATTGCATTGTGATCACTGCCCAAGAAAACTGAACTCAACCATATATAATAGCTGACTTATTATTATATATATATATATATTATGTTATTCTTATTCTGGTCCTGGTCCGTAACTTTTCCCATAATTAATCCAAATATATAACTAAAATTTCTACGTTTTATGCCTTCGGTAGATACATATGAATTTTGGGTTAGCATTCGTCTAGAGTAGGAATCTATATATATATAGTTTTACACCTCGTTTTGGGGGTCTCAATTTTTTGTATACATAAAAAAAAGTTTGACCTCTCCTGTGTGTCTAATTATCCCTCAACTTCTACACTAATTAATATTTTCTTAAGAAAAAAAAATTATGTCCATTCTCCCCTCTAGTTTATCTTAATTTTAAGTATTGTGTTTCAAGTAATTTTAAAATCTAATGTAGTGTTTCATAGAATTTATAAAAATCTTTAAGAAATGGTTTGACACAGTTTTATTATTACTTCTAGAAAATAGGAAAAAAATAAATAAAAGCTTAAGTTGTTTAATTATTGTTTGGATAATTTAAATTAAAAAGCTTAAATTTTTTAAATATGTTAAAGTAATTATTTTTTTTACGGAATTTTTTAATACATAAATAATAAAATGTTAATTAAAATAAGAAAAATAATTATTTATGTTTGTCTCTCTCTTAATCTTCTCTTTTAAAATACAGGAGACTCTCCTTGTAAGTGTTTTAAAATAATAATGAAACAATTTCTTATAATTATTTTTACTACTAAAACTGTTCAATAAAGTGGAAAAAAAATTCTATACTATACATGTTCATTAAAGAAAATAAAAATACTTTCACATGGATTGATTAAAAATTTGGACTAAAGAAATCCACAATTATGCCACTGCGAAAATATATATTGTTGACGCCGTTTTCCGCCAACTTAAATAGGAGAGCAATTAAATAAAAAGATATTAGAGCAAATGAATAAAAAATAACACAGGAGGATTTTTACGTGGTTCATCAGTTAAATCTACCTAGTCCACAAATTTATGTTATTAAAACTTGGGAGTTTTCTAGAAACTTTTTAGAGAATATAGTTGCCTAGAGTTTTTCTCCAGAATAAGTTTTTCGGTCCTTTACAAATGGTGCTTCCTTCTCTATTTATAGATAAGGTTGCAGAATTCATTCCTACATATCTCGGGAAGATATTCTGCAAATCAATTAATATAATACTATTTAATGCATTATTTCATTCATACACGGAAACGTCTCATGAAAAATGGGATCGGATAACAGATAAAATGATATCCCTTAAATATTGTGATCGTACAATAATAAACATGTTCACACGTAATCGATTAACTCAGATACGTGATTCATTAAATCTTCAAGATTAGCAGTTGTCATTGAACTTGCCGAGACTATCAGTCGATCACGACCTCGTCACCTATCTTCGACTATGCTCGGAACAAGTAGATGTTGTCATATTCAAGCTTGCACTTCCTGAGCTCGAGCCATCTCGCCTGAAGGCAATCAGTGAAAAATATATTCAAGTGTCATACCATGGCCATTGCGAGCTAAGAGAATATTTGAGGCTATACATCCTCGGGGTCGTTGTTTACTTCAAAGAGGTGCGACGGTTGGATCATATGATGGCCGCATATGTTTCGAGCTCACACCTGACGAGCCCAGTTTTCGGGGTCATAACTTCTTATCTCGAAATCTGGGTGTAACATATATATATATATATTAGATACAAGCAGCGTACAATGCACGCATGTTTAGTTTTATTTATAGAATTTATTAATTGTATTTATCAAATTTGTATGATTGTCATATAAATTTCAAATAAATAAACAATATTATATATAAAATAACATAAACATATTAAATGAAAAATTAAACTAAAACACTATTTATGATTTTTTTTAAATATATATATATATAACTAGGTAAAAATAATGTGCAATGCACGTTTACTTAGTTTCAAAGTTATAAACATGCTTATTCAAACATGTATTTATTTTTTATTTTTAATTATCATATAAATTTTAAATAAATAAACAATATCATAAAAATAAATAAAATATGTTTAATATAATGTATGACGTTAATGTATTAAAAAATTAAGGCAAAACATTGTCTATAATTTTAATAAAAAAATCGATTCACTTTTTTTTCTTCAATATGTAATAGAATGAATTACATTCTATAGTATATATAAATATTTATATCAATAATCTCTACATATATGACATTTAAACACAACATTGACATAGATATATATTTACATGACTACATGACATATATATAAATTACAATAATATTTAAAAAAAAATTAATAATAGAAAAAAGTCATAGTGTAGAGTAGTATACGTGGATCAACTATTTTTAGTTTCTAATGTATCTCACAATATCCTTTGGTGAATTTGATGAAAAAAAAGAGTTCTAATCACTTGATAAAAAATAAACCATCACACAAATTTATAAGATAAAAAAAATGATATGTATGACTTTATTATTTTTAAATAAATATGATTTAATTATTTAAATTATCATAAAATATCTTTAAAATATTCTATTTTAATTAATTAATTAATTTTTATTTAAGTTTATGTTTGTTCTAATTTTTGAATTTGGCAGTAACAACAAGGGATTATATATTATATGTTTAATATAATATTAATATTATACATGGATTTTAAATTTAAATTTGTTGCTAGTTTTTTTAAAAGAAGTTTGTTTCTAGTTGATGGTAGGTTATATTATGTTATATGTTTAATATGATATTATTTTGATACGTGAAATTTAAGTTTAATTAAATTTTATTTAAGTTATAAAATGTATGGTTTTATTATTTTAAATAATTGTCATTGTAAAATATCTCAAAAATATCATATTTTAAATTGTTTAATTATTTATTTATTTATTTTTATTTAAGTTTAAATCATGTTTACAATCTACAGTTAAATATAAGAATATTCTGTTATATATAAGAATATTCTGTTAAAGTTAACGAAAAAATAAAAGCCATTAAAACTAAGAATTTCTATTTTCTACGTACTTATTATATAGAAGAGATATGATAAATTTTTTAAACATAAATGATAATTTTTTTAATAAAAATTAAGATTATGTATTATATATTATTATAATATTTAAATTTATATTGATATAAGTATTAAATATTTAGTCTTAGTCTTGTATTAAATATTATTATAATAATATTTTATAATATTTGAATTTATATTAATATAATTTAGTAAAAATTTAAGATTATATATTATTATCATAATAATATTTTATAATATTTAAATTTATACTAATATAATTGTTAAATATCTTGTTTTGTATTATATATTATTATAATAATAATATTTTATAATTTTTGAATTTGAATTTAAATTTAAATTTATATTAATATAATTATTATATATGAAGTCTTATATTAAATATTATTATAATTATGATATTTTATAATATTTGAATTTATATTAATATAATTGATAAATATTTATTTTTAAGTTAGTTTTAAATGTATATTCTATTAAATATTTAGTTAAAATTAACAAAACAAATGGTTAAAATAAAAAATTTCTGTTATCTACACAATTTTTATATAGAAGAGATATTAGTCATAAAAATATATTTTACTGGAACTAAATGCATATAACAGTATTTAAAGCAATTTGTGACTAAATATTAGTTTGTATTCACAAGTAATTTTTTTTTTGAATTATAAGTAACAATTAGAAAATAATTTTGTTTTTTTGCATAGCGTCAAAGAAATTAATATTGAGTGTATATTAATTTTATAACACATATTTATGATGCAAAATGCATTCACGTTCTGACTATATATATGGCTAAAAATTTTATAATTAATCACAAAAAATTATTATGATTAAATATAGGTATTTTTTTGGCTAAACTTATAGTTATAGAGGTACATTTTAATATTTTCGTAAAGATGAGGTGTCAATTTTAAATCTTCCTAAAAGTGAAAAAAATTATGTTTCTTTTTTGTTTTTTTTTTTTTTGAAAAAGGAAAATAATATATATATATATATATATATATATATATAATGAGAAACTTATACATATTTCTATTTGGTTATTAATTACTAAAAAATTATCTAAATAGTGATTTTTTTCATAGTAGCAAACATTGTACATTTCGTTTTTTTCCCCGAATGTAGACTAATATTATGATATATTTATGGGATTTTTTTATTTGGGTTCTAAATTATAAAATGATATACATAAATAATACTATATATTCTTATTATAATAATACAAAACATACCTCAAAATAAAAAATATTAGTATTATATTAATTACATACAAATGAAACTTTCATTTTAGTTGTTTCAACCCTACATAATAACTTACCTTTTATAATTATATATTATGCAATAATAATCAATCAAAAAATGAAATAAACCAATACAACTAATGTAAAGCCCCAAATTCTCCGATGCATTTAACGGTGTGAACAGTAGGCCGGGAGGGCCATACTTGCTTAATTGTATTATTAATTGATTAAATGCATGTATATGTTGATTATATTATGAGATGATGTGAAATGCATGCATGTGAGTCCATATTTCTTTATACAGGGGTGTGATGGTAATTTGGCCCGTTGAGGGTAAATTGATTATTTGTTCGCATGTCGGTGATATAATTTGAGACCACATTATGATGTGGGTTTGTTCGAACCATTTGGTATGAGACGATCAAAGAAATGTTAAACGTCGGTTTGGTCATAACAGGCTTAAGCTCGGGGCTCGGGGTGAGTCTCGGGGTGTTTTAATGGTTAGAGTGTTACCGGGTATTAAAGG
The DNA here is from genome assembly GCF_963169125.1 of Humulus lupulus. Classification (NCBI taxonomy): domain Eukaryota; kingdom Viridiplantae; phylum Streptophyta; class Magnoliopsida; order Rosales; family Cannabaceae; genus Humulus; species Humulus lupulus. The sequence goes on from NC_084799.1 coordinate 26,578,793, forward strand.
GTAACGGGATGTGAAATATTGGAGTTTGAGAATATTGAGATTAGCGGGAAAAGGGAAGCGTTAATTATGATTAACGGTATAGGTGGAAAATGTCAAAATTGCCCTTAAGTTGGTTTTAGAGCCTTAAATGACTTAGGGGCATTTAGGTCATTTGGCTAGGATATATGTGGTTTTAGAAGGCTGTGGAAACCGTTCAAAACAGAGCAAAAACAGAGAGTCTTCTTCTTCCTTCCCGTACATCATTTCCTCTCTATCATTCTTTGAGGTTTTTGGTCCCAAGTTGAGGTGGCAAGTTAGGGAATCAAAGCTTGGAGGTTGTGGTCTTAGTTCATCATCTTAAGAGGGTTCAAAACCAGTTGGAGGTAAGGAATTGTCTTTGAATTTTAGGTTATACTCTGTTTTTGTTTATAGTTTTCAATTCATGTTTTTGGATGTGGGAAGCATGAATCAAAGGAGGTTTTTGTGTTAGCTTGATTGGGGTTTCATGAGAGTGAGTTAAGGGTGTTGATAGGGGGTTGAATTGGGTGTTTGGAAGAGGTTTAAAGTTGGTTTGAGAGGCTGGTCTTAAGGGTAAAACGCAGGGGCAATTCTGAGTTCGCGTGCTGGTTTTGGGCTGAACTGGGCTGGGTGCCGCGGCACGGCTTTTGCGTGCCGCGGCCCACGCGCGTCTGGCAGATGGAGCTTAGAGGCGTGCCGCGGCACGGCTTTTTGGGGCCGCGGCCCATAGGCCAAATTTTGCTAAAAATGGTTTTTAGCTTAGGGATTCAAACCATGGGCCTCGGGGTTGGACCTTGTACCCGGTTGGGTAGTATTTGAGGTCTCGGGGGCTGGGTTTTGGTTTGGGAATCCTCAGTTATCACTTTTTATTGATGAATCCTACATTTTGGTTATGACCAGGTAACCGCTAAAGGACCAAAAAGTCGATCGTTCTCAGGGTTGTTCTTTTGTTCGTTCTTGCTCGAACCAGAGGTAAGAAAACTGCACCCCAAGTGTAACATGCATGGATATTCCTGAGGCATGTTGAATGTGAGAATATGGACATGGATTGAACATAGAATGCTTAGCATATGTTGCTCATTTGTGCATGGCACTGACTTATTAGTCAGGTTTGGCAAGGGTGCTAGTATCACTGTGAAGCTGTGACTTATTAGTCAGGTTCGGCAGTGGTATTGGGCATTGATCACGATGAACTGACTTATTAGTCAGGACGGCCTCGGTATGTGTCACGCAGGCCAGTAAGATTGGATCTAATCGATTATTAGCATTGAATGACTCAAAGAACATTAATGCCAGACTGACCCCGAGGGTCGATGAATGAAATAAGCGCTTGGAGGCTAGTGGCTTACTCAGCAGCCACTCTCCCACTTGAATTAGTGACATGCATGGCAGTCACTCAGTGCGGTTTACTAGAACCCGTTGAAGGCTAGTGGCTTACCCATCAGCCACTCTTCCATCTGAATTAGTGACTCGCTTGTCAGTCACTCAGTGTGGTTTATCAGGACCTCATGTGGTGTTCACTCATTTGCTTGAAAGCTTTATGCTCAGTGTGATTATCATGATAACCATTTGATAATGTTTACATTAAGTGTTATGTTTTCTTGCTGGGCCTTGGCTCATGGGTGCTATGTGGTGCAGGTAAAGGAAAAGAAAAGCTCACCTAGCCTTGAGTGGAGAGCTGATGTGGTGGTGTGTACATATGCAGCCGCTTGACCACCACGGTCAAGGTGTTCTCAGAAGAACTAGGGGGTTTACCCTATTTTTGCCGCTTAGGTCGGCGGGATTGTAACTTTACAACAGTAGTGACCATTTTGTACTGAGAACAGCTTGTAAACGTTTTGTTTAGCTCTGCAGACTAGTTTGTAATAAAATCTCAATTTCCTTTTTACTGGGTTTATACCTTAACCTGTTAATTAGACTTAGAGCACATTTTTGACCAAAGGACTCCGGTAGTGAGTCAAAATTTCCGGTCCATCGTTCACCGTAACGGTTCTGGGGTACCCAGGACGTTACAACTAATATATCACAAAATTCAATAGAATTAAAAATATAAAATAATGTATTACGTTCAATGATAGTAACCATGTAAAAATCTCTCAAATAGAAATATGGATTTTAATGTTAATAAACAAAAACATTCAACGTAATGTCATGTAGAAATAAACAAAAACGTTTATTAAAAATACTAGTATGATTGTAAATCTTTTTGTTTATTATTTTGGAATGCAATGTGACAACCAAACTCATTAAAAAAAGTATATGAACAATTTTTAAAAATTAGCATGCTGAAATAAATAAATTGGTTAGGTTATTATATATAATGAATAAAATGAATATTTGTTAAAAAACAAAATAAAATGGGATGGATCTTAAGTAAACATACACGTTTATTTTAGTGACAATTCAACCTACATTAAACAATATAATTTATTTACTTGTTTAATTGAACAATAAAATCATATAATAAACTGATTGGTTTTATTTATTTATAACCAATTACATATAACAATATAAAATATACTAATTGGTTAAATTTGATGTCTAAATTAAACTTGTTTGTATATTTTATTTTGTTTACAATTAAAATAAACATGATGCTTTAACCAAAACAATATATATAACAAAATAATTTAAACAATGTGAGAAAGTAAATGATTTGGTTTATTTTATTAAATTGTGCATAAGAAATAAACTTATTCTACATAGTTTAAATCATTAAAATTAAATATTCACTAAAATAAACTAATTAGTGTTAATGTATTTGGTTGGAGTTAAACGTACTTATATGAAACTACTAATATTCGTTTATTTAGATGGTAACTTATACATATTCAAATAATTTTTTTTATACATATTCAATAGAAGGCTTATAAATAAATATACATAAAATATATTCAAAAGTACTGAATTTAAAGCATATGAAAAACCAACTGAAATTGAAAAAAAAAAAAAAAAGTATTATTTCAATAGAAATGAGGTTTTATTTTAAAAAAATGAATAAGAGAAGTCTGCTTTTTTTGTTTGTTTTTTTAAATGAGTTGTTTAATGTGTATAACGAATATCAAGGTAAGTCTTGTAAACTTACCATTTCAATCACTTTTTTTTAAAAAAAAATCCATTATAATTATGGAAAAAATCAAAATTATCATAAAACACAATCCAAATAAAAATATATATACTCTAATATTTATGTAGTTGCGGTATGATATAAGTTTAAAAGTATAATATTAGAAATAATAGTAGTATACTACAAAAAATATTATTATTCCACTATATTATAACTTTTGTTTTTTGTTTTTATAGTATAAAAGTACATTTATCTTTTTATTTACATTTAGTATGTTACATTTTTATAATATATTAATTATATAATCAATTATAAATTCAAAATGAGAATTAATTTTTATTCACTAATTAAAAAATGAAACTTTTTCTCATATCTCATTTATTTACTTACCATATTTGTTTCTATCCTCAATTTTTTTTGTGTGCGTTTTGTTGTTTGGATGCTTGGTTTTATTTTCTAAACTTTGGGTTTAAAATTTGATTCATATCAGTGGAGAATACAAAACTTTTTGTACATATAATCTTTTTTGTTTCTATTCAGTTTAGTTAAAAGAAAAAAATAAACTGAATTATTCATTTTATAAACTAAATGGTTTAAACAAATACTTTTATTTAGTTTTAAACTTATCATAAGAGCAACTGGATTTTCAGCATGTTAAATACTTGACTTATAATAAGTCAACTAATATTATTATCGTCTTTAAATGTGATTTGATAAAAAAATAACTTATACGTATGTTATCAAATAAAAAAACCAAACAATTTATAATATTTTGAACATAAAGAATATATTATTGTTAGTTGAAGAAAGAAAACATAATATATAGTTATTAAAATAATTGCAAATATAAATCAACTATGAGGTATTTAATCTTGTTTTTCAATGCAAATTGTATGGTTTAATTCTAATTGTCATTATAAGTAAATAATAAACCAAACACTTTATAATATTATGCACACAAATAGTATATTGTTGTTTGTTAAAGAAACAATCGTAATAATTATTAATATATTTGTAAAATAGAAATTAACTATGAGGTATAATAATGTTATTTTCAATCGCTAATTATATGGTTTATTTATATTAAAATATAAAAGTAAAACTTCTTCAATGAAAATTGACATTATAAGTAAATAATAAACCAAACAGTTTATAAAAAAAAAAGCTATTTAGGATTTTGTGCCCCTCGAATCATGACCAATACATTATTGTACTTTATGATTTTTTCCACTAGTCGTTAAAAATTACCCCTGAACTATTCATAGTATTGTAAAATGAGACTTCTATTAAGTTTTACTATGTGACTAACAGATTACTGACTTGTCATTGTCACGTCAGCGCCGTGTTTATAATTTAAAATAAAAAAATGTATTTTTCTTGTAAAATATTAAAATTCAAAATAATTTAAAATAAATTCTTAAAAGATTAATTAAATAAAATTGTCAAACATTAAAAAAAACTAAAAATGATCTTTTTTTTTACAAAACTTAAACTAATCTAATTTAAACTTTATTAATTCCATCATTATTAAAAATAAATAATTCAATTTTTCCAAACAAAAAAATTAGATGAGTTTCATTTTATTTTTTAATTTTTAAAATTTTTATTTAATTAATCTTTTAAGAATTTATTAAAAAATTAATCTTTTAAGAATTAAAAATGATTTTTTGAATTTTTGAATTATTTTTAATTTTAATATTTTATAAGAAATATATTTTTTAATTTTTAATTATTTTTAATTTTAAACTATATACATGACGCTGACTTGACAATAACAAGTCAGCAATCCGTAGCCACATAAAATAAAATATAATAGAAGTCTCACTTTACATCACTGTAAATAATTCGGAAATAATTTTTAACATCTCAAAAAAATTGAGGGGTACAATAATGTGTTGGTCCGAGTTCGGGAGACAAAAAAACTAAATAGCCTAAAAAAAGCTGTCTGCATCCTTCACTCTCTTGTTGGTATTAAAGTTTGTTTCTCCTAAAAATTCAAAGACAAACTTGGGCATTATATACTATTTGTGAGTTTTTTTTTGGATTAATATCATTATTATTATTGTTAATTTGGTTGAATAAGAAATATTAATGAGGAGATATCTTATTTATGGTAAGGAATGTTTTTTATATTTATTAATGACTCTATCATGGTAGTCTCACTTTCGCACTAATAGTGAAAATAGAAAAATCTGTAACATTATTATCATTTTTTTATAATATAGTAGTATACTAATGAAAAAAACCCATAATATTATTATTGTATATCTTATCAAATAACAAAATATAATTTTTTTTATATTTATATATGGAAGAGTTCTCAATAGTTATTATTCATGGATAGTTACCATAAATTATTAAACAAATTTTTGATAAAGAGTTATTATAATGATAGTGAAAATAAATAAATAAAATATATAAAGTAAATAATTTAAAAAAATTTAGATTAATTAGGCAATAAATATTAGTTGGAAAGATAATTGTCACATTAATTATTCTCATTAATTCCAAAATAATTTTTTTTATGAAATAGATAAAAAGAATGAAGAAAAAATGAAAAACGAATATTAAATAAGATATTTTTATTATTTATTTAATAAATATATAACTATCATGTCATCATATAGTAATTTTAAAAATTTGAAAAAAGTCAAAATTTATTTTTAAAAATATTAATTAATAATTATAAATATGAATCATTAATTTTAATATAATAATTAATATTAAGTATCCATTCATCGCTAATACCTATAAATATATATACTCATATTTTAATAAATTTAACAAGTCCACTGATCACTACAGTAGATACGTAATCCACCAATACTTCAAGGGAATAATAATTATAATAAAAAGAAAATCAAAACTTATTTATTGTTGGTATTATTTGTCCAATTAATTAAAAAGAAAATAAAAACTTATTTATTCTTGGGTATTATTGGTCCAGTTAATTAATAACAGATGTGAATGCGAAAGAAAACAAAAGTGATTACAACCATCTAACATGCATGCACATTCACGAGTTATATTTTTATTTTATTTTTTGGATAAAAAGTTCATTCCTTAGCTTGGCTCTCACTTTATCATCACACTATTTTAGAGGCTACAATTTTGCATAGCTCCATATATTTGTTGCAAAACCACGTGCTGCTACAGAATTTATACGGTTATATTCAGACAAAAAACAAATAAGATCAGTCACTTACATAAATATATAATTAATTCTAACAATCTTTAATTTTAATTTCTTTTGTTTTGTTTGGATTTTAATTAAGAACAGAATACAACCTGATAATACCTCGTCCCTGACTTCTGACAGAGACTATGCACATGGATGATGAGGTCTTTACTCATTATAGAAATTCCAACGAAAACAAAAACTAAATAAAAAAAATCAAGGCAAAAATTAAAAAAAAATTATTCAAATATAATAATCATGTTTATCCCCCGACAAAAGGGTTTTGCCACTCTTTTGAAAATTTATATATCATTATCCTGTATGTATATATGAAATTATTATAACTTCAACTAAGTGGTACAAAAGTCTTGTACTACTTCAACCACATCTCTTTGATTAGTAACTTGTTTATCTTTGCTTAGGTATTTGTTACATCATTTTTTCTTAACCCAACAGCTACTGCTAAAGTAGTATTGAATTGAGTATACAACCTGGGTAGTGTATAAATTGTTTATATATATTTTAAATTTATTGTTTTGTCTCATAATAGAAGATTTAATATTTTAATACGTGAATTTATTTTTTAAACTAGCTAGGAATAGGACAAAACAACTTAATTTTATATAACCTTGTTTACGACAAAGCGGCTCGAAATAAAAAAATACTTTGGTCTCTCAATACAATGTATCTATACTTTCTTACACCGAGGGAAGTAAGTGATTTTATTTTAAATTTTATAATTATTGTTATTATATATGTAATACTACTTAAATTTTATTTTGTTAGTAACCTACATTAGTTGACTGTTTCTTCCATACATATATTTTTTTGAATAATTAATATATGTAAAAAAAGAGAGACAATTACACTGTTACGTATTTAAAAGCACTGTATCCTTTACGACCATTAACCTTATTTGCAGATTCTCTACTTGGAAGGCTTATCTAACTAGTTGTATTTTGGTTACATGCATGCATGCACGCATGTGTTTGTAGATATAGTAGTTGCACTAATTAATATGACATAACTTAAAAGAAAAGAAACAAAGAAAATATGTATGTATATATATATATATGCCATCTTCGTACCTTGAATGATTGTTTCAAAACACATATCTCTATATATATCTAGTCCCATTTCTATGACTTACCTTTCTTTCTAGAGTTTCAAAACTATTTAAATTACGAAATGGGTATTTTAGAGCAAAGTGCAAACATAACGATTCATTGTCGTCATCCTTTGAAAACACATACCCCAAATTTCAATTTTATTTTGTTAAATGTCCAATGTCAACTCTGAGATTTGTGTTGTAAGGCAGCTAATAAGCAAATGACCTCTCTATCTAAAGTGTAATAAGATCCTGTTTTGAAGATCCCAAAAGAACAGAAAACAAATTAAATCCATATTTGAAGCATACATGTTCATTGAAATGGGTACACACCTATTCTCCACTGTCCATGGTCTATACTCCAAATTCTAGCTCACCCAAAAAGAAAATAAAATAAATTGTATAATCTATGGATGATGATGTTATCGTAGCCGCATAATAGGGGTACTATCGACATTTCACATCAATTAACTTAGAAGAACGGTCCATAAAAGTGCAGACCAGCTCCCTTTTTACCTCCTTGGTTTCTTTAACTTGTAACGACTTTACCTGTCGACCCATCATGTACATTTTCGTAATACGAAAAAACTAAATAAAAAAGACGTCTTCATAATTAGACGGTGCAACGTGTCAAAATACGTTTGGACAATATACCGTTCACAAAGCACTTTTTCTTTTTTAATTAATTCCTACATTTTTCTATTAAATAAATTTTCATTTAAAAAATGAAATAAATTAAATTAATGATCATGTCCTTATCATTATCATTATATATGTGGGGCTTGGGAGCAACTGTAGATTAGCCAATGGCTCGGCCTGTTCTGAGCAATTGCACATGGCAGTTAGGTACCAGTCATGTGAAATCCAATCACCTAATGACACGTGGACAAAAAGCCAAGCCGGCAGTGGCGAAGTCGTGCCCATGCCACGCGCGGCTCTTACCATCGACACTTGTCATCTCCACCGCGCCGTGTGGCACATGCCCTCCTCAACCTCAAGAGCCATTATCACTAAAAATCGCACGTGCCTCAAGTAGAAATTTCTGTGTATATCACTATTATTTACATACATATATTTTTATTTTATTTTTGTTATATGAGGTCGTTTTTGTAGGGTAAGGTTAGTTCTGTGCAAGAAAAGGAAAACAGTCAACTTACGGCATTCCCTTGGTAAGGGAAACAAAAATGTTTTGGTCTCAAAATCTCCCCAAAACGTTAGAACAAATTTTTGGATTTTATTACATTTTTCTTTTGTTTGTTTTTCAGTTTTTTCTTACCTTTTGATTTTGTTACCGATCTTAAGTTTGTTATTATTCGATTAGTACTAAGATTTTAATCTACGGAAGGAACAAGTGACAGACACCGATATTGAATATTCCACTCGAGTTCACATAATATATATAACATATTACGATAAACCATTACATTGTTTGTGTATATATGCAATGAAAGTGTTGTTGGAATTGATTTGCGATGCTAATTAATAGGAGAAAAGGGCCAACAACAAAAAAACCCATGTATATCGATGTGGTTGTTGTGCTGGAAATTGCCAACAGATTTATAAAGTCAATTTCCATGAATATTTTCAAATTACATATTACAACTTTTAATTTCCTCTCATACATGAATTCACATAATAGATTCATGTATTTTTTTTTAGGAATATAGATTCTTTACAGTGACTTTTGTGCTTTTTTAGGAATATAGATTCTTTACAGTGACTTTTGTGCGAAGTTGTAGTGTTCGACCCCCGAGAAACAAGGAAGAGAAAAAGAAGGTCAACAATGCAGTGTTTCTTAAGTTTGCGTGCTCATTAGAAGAGTAATGTAATTAATTAACCTGAAATTATCATTACTATTACTTAGTAAGTTAATTATATATATTTACTACAAGAAAATTCAATTCTTTATTTCTGCTTTAGAAAAAATCTAATAATATCATCATAGTTTGTTAATTCTCCTGTACAATGATTTCTTTCATTTCGGACAGTTTGGTAAAAAGGGATATTATTATTATATTAATATTGATTAACCCTCTTATTTATTATAACATATAATTATTTAATGTTACTATATACAAGTTACATTATTGTGATATACAACTATATATCATCAAGTGTCAATTTATGGGGTCCATATTGACGAAATGACTGGGAATATGAGAACTACTTCTTAACAAGACTATCTATGCACATATATATATATAAATCTAGTATTGACTTCTATTATACATATAATGCTGATTTTTTTCATATATATAATTCAACAAGTATATATGACAGCTATAAAATGTACTCAACGTGATAGGTTTTTTTAAAAATTAACGTGATAGGTTAGTTTTGTTACATTGTATATGTATGTATGTGGTATATACTCGTCAGTTATTGTATATATCCGTGTGTTATACTGTAGAAATGACTAGGACCTAGCTAGGAAATCTCTTTGTTACGTCCAAAAGTTGTGATTTGGGACATGTTTTTTTTTTGTTTGAAAAAAAGGGACTTAGCTAGCTGGAGAAGAAATGAACATATGTAGGTCGATCTAATAATAATAATATTCCAAAATTATTACTTTTGAGTTTTGAGAGAATAATGTGAATATTCATTACCCTTTAGAGGTTAAAAGCTAACTATAGGGTTAATACTTTGTCATTATGATGGTTATAATGATAGATCTATCAAACTTTGCTAATTTAAGCTACATATATTAATTTATATATAATATATTTGCATATATGTACCAAAATATCATAGGATACCCAAAACATAAACCAATATCCCAACAATATATCCAAAAGTGACTTTCTCTTCCCAATTGTCAACATAATTTTGACCAGTTTTCCAAGACGGTTGGTGGTTTTTGGTTTGACTGAAATGTGTGTATATGAGAGAGCGAGAGAGAGAGAGAGAGAGGGAGAGAGTAATAAAAGCTAATTAAGTCTAAAGTTTGAACACACAATAAGTACTACTGCATATATATATATATATAAGAGACTTTTATCTTTATGTAGGAAAAACACTAACAAAGAGAGAAGGGTATGTAGTGATTTATAATAGCAGTGAGTATTAATGTTTTGTATATATGAGTAGGTGTGTGTGGCGGCAGAAGAGAGAAAAGGGATATATTTTATACAAGCAAAAGCTATTTTGTCTCCTTTTGAACAAGTTTTGTCTCAAATAATTTCTTTTTCTTCTGTTTTGCCTCCAAATAATAATGATTATTAGATTCGGTGGGGGATAGTAGTATAGTAGTATATATAATATATAAATAGTAGTACAATAATAATTAATTATCCATACACATTTATGTGTATATATATTTATATTCGTTCCCACCACCAATCAATAGTGAAAAATCCAGGATATAATAATGCACGAAAGGAAATATTTGGACCCCATGAGAATAATTATGAGTTCAGGAAACAAGACTACCTAACTGAAAAAAAGAAGAGAGAAATTAAGAAGTATGGTGGAGATTTTAATGCAGTCATCAGAAATGAAAGAAGAAGAGAAAAAAAAGTCAAACAACGGTATCATCTTTGGAACAAAATCATTGCTATAACAATGATAGAAGAGAGTGCTACTACTTATTAGTTCAAGCTACCTGCAGATTCTAATAATAATAATATTAATTAATGTAATTATTATAATATATGTTTTACTAATTAATTAGTTAATTAATTACTAGGATTATTAATGCTACTATTCTCACTTTTAACATCTTGCCTCACCTTTTTCATATCTATTATTATTATTATTATTATTATTCCTTCACAAACTATCTAATCAGTATACCATCAAGGCATCGATCGAAGAATTGAAAATTAAATTAATTAATTTATATCTATCTTAATTTACTACATATGTAGTTTTCCTTCTTCTTTGTTTATATGTCTATGATCATATAAACCACTACAGGAAAAAGGGGTATTAGCGACGACATTTTTCGTCGCTAGAAGGGAATTTATCGTCGCTGGAGGCTCTAGCGACTACATGGTCGTCGCTAGTTGTCGTCGCTATAACCCGGTCGCTAATTGGTTTTTATTAGCGACGATCTTATAATTGTCGTCGCTATAGGTTATAGCGACAACATTAGTCGTCGCTAGAGCCCGATAAATTCGTCGCTGGATGACTTCATATTTCCGTATTTGCTTTTTTTCTAGCGACGACTTCTTCCCTATGTCGTCGCTAGAGGTCTCATACGTTGTCGCTAGAGATATTATTTATTTATTTTTAATTTGCTTTTTTCTATAATTATTATATATTTTATTTGATTTTTTTTTATTGAAACATAAATAAATCTAATAAAATTTTTTAATTTGCTTTTTTTTTTTTATATTTATTATATATTGTATTTGATTTTTTTAATTGAAACATAAATAAATCTAATAAAATTTAATAATCATAAAATTTTATAAATATAATGTTCCAATAAAACAAGGTAAGTCTAAATAAAGTAGAATGTGATATATAATATTTTCCTAAAGTCAAATTACATAAAGTATAAAGTCATAAATAATGTTCTCCAGCATCCTATTGAGTAGGAGGTGTCGGATCCTGACCATCACCTGGCTGAGAAGATCCAGAACCTGAGGCTCCACCAAGTCTAGCCATGTACTCCTCAACGATTCGGAGACGTTCGAACACATCCCGCATCTCTTGGGCAGTAGGGGGCGGTGACGGTGGTTGAAGTGTGTCAGTCACTTCACGTTCCGCGCTCGAGCGAATCCGACGACCAAGTCCTGTCTGATGGCCCCGACGGCGTCCAAAGACTGTCTCAACAAGGGCAATGTCGTCCACCTCAGTTGTGGCAGTACTCGCATTAGAGGTGGTCGTAGAAGATTGGGTCTGCTGAGTTTGACGTACCTCCAGCAACTTTTCTTGTATTATTGAATTTTTAATACAACTATTGCAAATTTACAAAGTAAGAAAAATGTAAAAAATATAAAAAATATACAATTACTTACATAATTATCATGTGCTACTTGACTGACCCAACCTCTCCCTTCTTTATATTTAGTATCCATCCAAGTTTCTGGAACGCCTGAGAGATGGCCAGTTTGCATATTGCGCTAATATACAAAAATTATTTAGAAATTTAATAAAAATATATGAATTTTTTAAAAAATTTAATAAGAAAAAATACCTTCTTATAACGAAGTGCTGGCGTAGACTGCGATCCTTGGAAGCTATTTTGTTTTTGTTTTGCTCGATTCGCAGCATTAATCTCAGAGCGCCTCTACAAAATGACATTGTGTTAATTATATATATGTTATATTAACAAAACTAAATTAAAAAGAAATTTTACCTTCACTTCAGGTCTATCAAAATAATCAAGCGCTTTCTTCCATTTTTCTTCTACCAAACCATCAGGAGCATGTCTCCGACCATGCTTCTTTATGTGAGTAGATATATCATTCTTCCATTCTGAGTAACGATCAGCGCAAGATCGTTGAATGCCGAGAAGAATGCCACTTCGATGTTCTGCCCCATACCGAGTGAGACCAATATCGAATAAATCATCCTAAATTAAAATAAATTAAGTTAATTAGTCAAATTTAACATTAAATTCAACAAAATACAAAAGATAAGAAATAAATTACCTGTAGACGAGGAAATATTCGATCTCTAACTTCCTTTGGTACTTTATCCCATCGATCATAGTCGGGATCGACATATTGTCGAATGAGAAGGCCGATCTCCCGAGACAAATGGTGAGAATATTCACCAATTTCCTTGTACGTCTTTCCTCGAACATCCCACTCAAGGGCTAATGGTCTACCTAAGGCAGCCCTAGCCTCTCGGGTTGATATCCCTTTGTTGATGCCACGCCTTTTTATTGCAGGCACTATTATTTTACAATTGCATAATATTAAATTATACATTTATAGTTATAAGGTTAATTTATGAATAAATACAGTAGATAGTGCATGAATTACCTCTCTCACAGTCAGCCTCTATATGTGTTGGATCTCGAGGAGGATCTGCCCCGCCATCACCTCCGTGATGTCGCATTACCGCAGAAGACATCTAATAAATTTAAATATAATGATATATATATGTGTGCATATAATAAAATGTTGACAAATAAAGATAAACATAAATAATATGGTTATCCATAAATAATATTATCATTCAATCTTTGAATGTAAAAATTACAACTTAATCATCACTATAATATTCATTATCACTATCATTCTCATTTTCTTCTACATTATCTTCTTCTAAGTCCATCTCTTCCTCTTCCTCTTCCTCTTCATCGACCATCTCCTCTTCCTCTTCATCAACCATTTCCTCTTCCTCTTCCTCTTCATCTTCCTCTTGATCAACAGGAGTATCTACATTGACAATAGATGGCGGTTGATCTCTACGGCAAAAATTGATTTCTGGCAACGGACCAAGATCGACAAACAATTGGAAATCAGATGATATTGTGTCATGCATAACATCTATTTCAATGGGATCCAACTGTTCATCAGCTGCTGGGGTGTCCCACACATTTCTATGATGAACTTCTTCAACAATTTTCCAATCTCGGTCATTTTTCAAATCATCAAGATAGAAAATTTGTTTTGCCTGAGTTGCCAAGATAAATTTGTCATCTTTGTACCACTCGAACTTGGTAAATATTCTGGTTATATTATTTTCATTCTTCATCCTACTCTTGGTAGGATCTGTATCAAACCATTTACACTTGAATAATACAACAGAACAACCAGCAAGGTATGACATCACTATAACCTCTTCTAATTGCCCGTAGAAACTTTTGTTGTCTACTCCGGGTACTAAGATACCACTGTTTTGAGTTTTCAAATTTTTATCTCTATCATAGCACAAAAATCGAACTCCATTAACAATACACCCAGTGTATGAAGAAACAAGATTAGAGGAGCCGCTTGCTAAGGAGAATAACTCTTCAGAAGCTTCTGCAGATCCCGCTTGTCGAAGATTGTAAAGCTTATTGTAAAACCACATGGGGAACTCCTTTTTCTGTAATTGATCTAGGTTTTCAGCACCACTAGATAAAAGGATCTGCTTGTGCTCTCTACACATATAAAATATGAAAGACTTAAAAAATTTGAAAGATAAATGGAAGAGTAGATAAATATATTGTTAGTGTGATCAAAGTACTTACTGAATATATGGGAGAATCTCAACGCAATTGTTGAGAATGTACCACTCAGCAGTTTTTTTAAGTTCATCGTCCAAAGTTGTTAATGTCTTCTTACCGATCGGACGACCTTGAGATTGAAACACAGAAAACTTCTTTGGTGATGGAATTGCATCAACATTTCTATCTGGACGATTAAACCTTGTTTCCACCCCTTTGAAGTACATAGAACAGAATGTCAATGCTTCATCGACGACATAACCCTCAGCTATGGAACCCTCAGGACGAGCTTTATTACGCACATAATGTTTCAATTTTTTCATGTATCTCTCAAAGGGATACATCCACCTCATGTGTACTGGACCTCCATCTATTGCTTCTTGAGGCAAATGTATCATTAGGTGAACCATAACATCAAAAAATGCTGGCGGAAAAATGATTTCTAGTCCGCAAAGAATTTCAACAATTGATGTTTTCACTTTCTCCAAATCAGAAACAACCAGAGTTCTAGCACAAATAATCTTGAAGAAAGTGCATAAGTCAATAATGGTCTTGGCAATAGGTTTTTCTAGGAATGAATGAACACCAATTGGCAAAAGACGTTGCAATATGACATGACAATCGTGGGATTTCAACCCAGTAATCTTAGTGTCATTTTCAATCACATTCTTCCTTAGATTAGATGCAAACCCATCAGGAAATTTGACTGATTTCAAAAATCGACAAAACTTATGCCGATTTTCAGGAATAAATGTGTATTTCGCTGCCGGCTTTTCCATTCGACCATTTACCATTCTCAGATGCAATTCTGGCCTTATCTTCATCTTCTCCAAATCTACTCTAGCGCTAATTGTATCTTTGGTCTTATTTTCCAACCCGACTATTGTGCCAACTAAGCTGTCGCATACATTTTTCTCAACATGCATGACGTCTAGGTTGTGTCGCAACTTCATATTGGCCCAATATGGGAGCTCAAAGAAAATGTTTTTTTTACGCCAACCAACTTGCTCTTTTGTGCGTTTCCTTTTTTGTTCACCGTAGCTAACATGCTTACCAGGAAGAGATTCAGGCATAAAATTCATTTGTGTGAAAATAGCTTCAGTGCTAAATTCCTCTGGAGGTGGTCTTTTCTCAACTGAACCATATAACTTCTTCTTTTTTCTAATTTGGTGTCCCATTGGTAAAAAATGTCTGTGACCGTAAAATGCAACCTTATTTTGCAAACGAACTGATGGTGTTGATACATTGCAAGTAGGACAAGCAGTGTAACCTTGACCACTCCATCCAGAAAGACTACTCCTCGCTGGAAAATCATTTATAGTCCACAATAAAGCTGCTCGAAGCTTAAAAAAACTACCATCAACAACATCTCGAGTCTGAACACCGTTCACCCATAATTCCTTCAGCTCATCAACCAATGGCCTTAAGAAAACATCAAAATCTTTTCCAAGTGAATGTGGACCATGAATTAATAAAGTCAACATAAAGTTAGTCTCTTTCATGCATAACCACGGTGGCAAGTTGTAAGTCGTTAACACAACCGGCCACATGCTATAAGACAAACTCATATTTCCAAAAGGATTGAATCCATCAGCAGCCAATCCAAGACGCACATTCCTAGGTTCCATTGCAAACGTTGGATTGCTCCGGTCAAAATCCTTCCATGCTTTCCCATCTGCAGGATGCCGCATGATACCATCTTCTTTAACACGCCCTTCATGATGCCATCTCATATGTTGAGAAATGTGTCTTGACGCGTATTTTCGCATCAACCGAGGGGTCAATGGAAAATAACGCATAACTTTTTGGGCCACTTTCTTCCCCTTGGTATTTTTATCCACCCAACGATCCTCCCCACAAATTGGGCACGTGTGTTTTCCTGCATTTTCCTTCCAAAACAATGCACAATCATTCTTACAAACATGGATTGACTCGTAACCCAAACCCAATTTCCTCATCAACCTCTTCGCCGCATAATGTGACTTTGGTATCTTATTTGGAGATGGGAATGCATCTTCCAACAACTCCAAGATTCCATCAAAAATTTTGTTAGGAATTTTCCCCAACACTTTGAAATGCATCAACTTAGCTACGAAATTCAAAGATGTGTATTTGTCACACCCTGGGAATAACGGAGACTCCATCTCGGCAAATAAGTCATTATAGTATTGGCTAGTACCTCTGCATTCTGATGCTGGTGGTATCTCATCATCAACCTCGTTCTCATCATCTTCACAATTGTTAGGTTGTGCTATATCATTAAGAACATCCATCATCTCGTCCTCGTGACATTGGTGGACCACTCTATTGGTCGGTATTATTTCCTCCTCTCCATGCCAGTACCAATTTGTATAACTTCGTAGAAAACCATTCTCAAAAAGATGACTTTCTAACACACCAATCGTTTGCAATTCGATATTAAGACACTTGTTACAAGGACACTTCACTAGTCCCCTTGTATCCACAAATTGTTGAGCTCTCTCAACAAATGCAAACGCTCCAGCAACATACTCATCAGAAAATTTATTTGAATTATTAATCCAAGTCTTGTCGATCGACATTCTATAGGACACTGCACAGTGTAAGAAATTATTAATTATTACACTGCACAGTGTAAGAAATTATTATTTGAATTATTATTTTTTCAATGAATTATCATGTTTTACAAATAAATCAGCAATAACTTATTAGATTAAAGTTTATTAATTAATAAATTAAGTGAGTAATTAATAATCAATTTAATTTCAATTTTATATATAATTTAGTAATTACTTTTATTTGATTTAATTATTTGTTTTATTATACTTATTTTATTAATTATTACCTTTATTGGTTATTAAATTTAGTAAAAAATTTATAAGTTTATGCATATTGACCATTTATGATTATTATTTGTTGTATAATTTTATTGATTCACTCTTTACTACTTTTTTCTTTTTATTTTTTTTAATGAACGCAAATTGCTTGCTCAGAGTTGATGTATGGTACATATATACATAAATTTCCCTAAAAAAACACACACATGTACCATACATCTTAATTAGAAATATATCATATTTTTTCTTGGGTAAACCTGACTCCATATTTCTTGAGGAAAAATAATTGCATCAAGAAAATGGATAGACTATTACAAAAGGATGGGAAGTAATTAAAGAAAAATAACATCACAAAGAACAACAAATATACATATTATTCTGAAAAACTCAAAACTTGTAAAAATAGTAAGACTTCTTTTTATTGATAAAAAACAAATATATTATTTTAAATAGGATTAAATATGTGTAAATATCAATCTAGTTATAGGTAGCTATAGCTTAAACATATTGTATTAATTGCATGGAATTAGATTAACCTCCACTTAACTCTATATTGGGTTCTATTAGAACAACATATATTTTTCTACATACATTAAAGTTTTACAAAAATTCAATTGAAACATGTATTCTCTTAAACTTATAACACATAATGAAAAAAAAAACCAAAATAAACAAGCCTAAATACAGAGAATAAACACATTTGAAGAGTAAATACCTCAATAAATCAATCAAAATCCAAAGTCTTTCGTTATAGAAAATCCTGCAAAACCAAGCTCTTGCTCAAATTGCAATCAACAATTAATCCTGAAAATTAAAAATGCAGTGGTTAGTCAACAGAGTACAAATTAATAAAAAGAAGAGTAATGCAGTAGTGATTTATTATGTGGTTTGGTGTTATTACATTTCGTTAGTTCAAATTAATTAAACCCAAGATATTGAAATTTGCTTCAGCATATGTGTATATATAAGTATAACCTTCTTCACAAATAATTTTTTCAAGAAAGTAAAGAATGGCTTGAATCATTCATTCATGCATGCATGCATTTTTCCACTTTTTTTTTTCTGAAGTGAACCCCATCTCTCAATAGAGACAATGACATACAATTCATTAATTAGAGGTAAAATAACAAACTAACTATCATTTAATGCAATATAGTCTTTCTTAACTCACACATGTGCAAATATATATATATTTATAATTTTTTTAAAAATATATTTTTTTCACAAAAATTCTCTACCATTTCCCCTTTGATCACCTCTATACGTTGCCCTTGCTCTGCCACACATTCTGGTTTCTATCTTTTTTTTTTGCATTCTTAAGCATAAAACAAAATAACATAATTAAAAATTATTTCTTTAAAAAATAACAAAAACACAAACCAACCCCACCACGTTCAGCTAAAAAAGTGGTTATTACAAAGCTGAGAAAATTTCATTTGTTTTAAAAAGAAAAAAAAAATAAGACAGAACACAGCACAAACACGGTTTAGCCACGAAGATATTTTCTCTCGTTCTTTTTATTTATTTATTTTTCAGTTTCTAAAGATTTTACAAAGCATTGCCTTTTTTAGTTTGTGCTTTTCTCTGTTGTATAACAGCAACATCCCAACTAACCGTTCCATATACCATTTAAGCTCTCACACACTCTTCTTCTTCTTCTTCTTCAACACTCACTCATTTCTCTCTTTAATCCTCTCCCAACGGTTACTTTCGTTTTCTTAAATGACTAAAAACACATATGGAAGTTTTGAAATATAAGTAAACTCATAATTTACTCAAAAACAGTTTCGATTCTTTCAATTCCTCAAAGCATCAAACTCAGTAGTATCAATTAATTCAGCTTCAAAAGAAAAATACCAATCCAATCCAATGGTGAATGCTTGTCGTTTGAAGGCAAATGGTTTTGCTAATTATTATTCTATGACTGTCAAGATAATAAAATAAGCTGGTTGACCCAAAACTAATCAACTCATTCAACATTAATTAATCAAGCAAGAAATTTCAATATTGTAGCTTATTAAAAGTGGTTAGTCAACATAGTACAAATTAATAAAAAGAAGATTAATGCAGTAGTGATTTATTATACCAAGCAATATATATATACCAAGTAATAGATGGGTAGTTTTGTTTCCTGTAATACTACAACCAAATATTTTAAAATGTCAAACAGTAGCAACTAAACATATAAAACACAATTACGATCCAAAGAAATCATTTCGAAAATGCATGTGAAGATATCAAGTTCGAGTTCATAGTTTGCCTCGCCTCACCACAATAGAGTCGCTTACATGTTTTTCTTCACACAAATTTTGTCATAATAATGCAAGTACTTCTTTTTAGATTGATGTACTACACATATATTTATTTAACTTCTTCCATATTTTATGTTCCTCTAGCTTTGTATTGCTCTTTGATTTCTTACTTAGTTTGTGTTTACTAACTGTTTGACAAATTGCTTTAACTAGCGTCTAGGAGTGTGTATTTCTGATATTGTACTGTGTTAGTTGTCATTGCAGGAACTTATAATCTAGATAAACTACCAAGTTTTCATATATATATATATATGTATAAGTATATATAAATCTTTAAAGGAATTGGGAACTTAATATTGTGATATTGTTTAATGAAATGACAAACAGAGAAAGTAAATTTGTTGAAACTTGAAACAGGCAAAAATGGCAGCATTAGGCAAGAACTCTCTATATCTCTCTCTAATCCCTAATAACCAATATAACAGAGTCAAACTCCATAGTAAAGAAACTGAATTCTACTAAATTAGCACCAGGAAATTCTCATTCGAAAACTCAGTTAAAGAGTATACAAAATTAGCTCTGCTACTGCGACCAGTACAAGTAGTGATAATAGATTATATCCATGTCTCTCTACTAAAAGATGACAATAATGCAAGTACTTCTTTTTATATTCTTTTTCCTTTATTCATTGGCACCTTAAATGGTTAGCTAACTAGGAAAAGGGAGAGAAAGAACTCATCAAGTAAGAATTGTTGCCAAATTACAGCAAATGACTGAGACATTATTATAAGCATCAGAAAAACTAAAACCCACGTCTAGAGAGAGAAATGAGCGAACAGAGTTCTAGCATGAACGGTCAAGCTTACTTAAACTAATGCATTATTATAAGCATCAGAAAAACTAAAGAGGAAGCAAGATTGATGAGTCGACCAAAGAAAAACCTTACCAGATAGACAAATCCTTCAGCAGCTTGAACAATGGCTTTCATTCGATCATTAGGAGTAGTGGGTGTGGTTAGCAATACCTTTGAAGCACACAAGAAGATGCAGGTTAATTTCATTTCAAAAAAAAAAAAAAACAGAACACTGTATCTATCCAAATGAATGAAAAATCGGAAGGCCAATAAGACACACCAGTACAATATTCTTTTTCAGAGCTTCCTTTCTTAAATTATCAGTCTCTTCTAATGGAACATCTGGGACTACAAGCCCTGCAAACATCAAGAAGTGCAATAAGATATATAACAACATAAACAAAATAGTTGTCCTTTTCAAAGAGATAATGAAGAATTTAAATCAAAATATAAGACAGTAATTACTTAAAAAACTAAAATTCTCAATTTCCATATATGCACATTACTGCATATTCTTTGAAAGAACCTTCTTATAATTTCATAACTCCATTTATGATAGTGAAAAGCGAAAACCTATTGGGTTAGCAATATAAATTCACCCCTAAAAATCAAGAATATTTCAGAGCTTATAAACTTAGCTACATGACAATAAACTACAAGCAGCAAAGTGTGCCACCAAAATTAATTTACTAAATGATTTAATTAACCATGTAAATCTGAGCAAGGACGACCAAGAACTTAGAACTTTCTATATTTACTCTGCATATAACAAACTCTACTACCATTCCTCAACTCCATCAGTATCAATTCAAAAGCATTATATTTCTACACACTCAGAGCCTAGCTAAGCCAAGCAAAGGCAAATAGAATCACCGTATATATGTACAGGGTCCCATAAAAGAAGAAAATGAAAAATCCCAATGTAATCCTAAATCTTTAGTCAACATTTACATATGATAGTTTGATTCTACCACAGGAATCAAAAGCACTGAAAAATGCACTTTACCCAAACAAGTCCAAAACAGGACATACACATGCAAAACAGAGAGGGTGTCACAAAAGAATATATATATATATATAAAAATGAACTGAACAATACTAATAATAAAAAACTAAATACTTATATATATATACCGTATAACTAAATATTTATATATATATATGTATGTACCGTAGATGGAGATTCTCCGATGAAGCTTGGAGGAACCGTACGTCTCCGGCGGCTTGGAAGAGCCACAGACGGCGCTTGGAGGATGGGCTTTTGTGCGATTGGGGTTCTCACGGTTTGGGGTTTGAGTTCTGAGAGAAGAGAGAGAGGAGTTTGGGGGTTTCGGTTTGGGTTTGGGTCTGAAAATAAAGGGAGAGAGAGTGAGGAGGTTGGGTCTGAGAGGAGGGAGAGAGGGGTTCGGTTGGGGTCTGAGAGGAGAAGGGTTTGGGGTTTGGGGTCTGAGAGGAGAAGGGAGCTGTTTGTGTTTGGGGAGTCGGTTTGCTTAATCTGAACATAAAGGGAGAGAGAGAGAGAGAAAAGTCAATAAAGGAGGGAAATCAATTGCTTTTCGCGCGAACAGGGGCCGCGTGTATGAAATAACCTCTAGCGACGATTTTTTTCATGTCGTCGCTAGAGGTGTCGTCGCCAGATACTGTTATTCTTGTAGTGAACTCTTGATGATACATGTGTATAAGCAGTATCAATAAAAACACAATATATATTTTAATACTACAACATCTTTCTTTCTTTGTTCTATTTTTTAAAATACATCAATACAATTTTATTTTCTCTGTTATATTTAAATTTTTTTTTATTCATTTCAAATATTAAGAGGTGAGGAGGCATGTGAGATAAGAGATGAGAAATTAAAGAGATATTATTAAAATTTATTTAAAGAATAAATATTAACATGTAAATGTGAAGAAGATACTGTAGTGGAGTATTAAGTAATTTTCTTTATATTAATTTTAAAGAACTATATATTTCACATGCTCTCAGACAATGGAACAGAGTGGTATTTGAACCCTTTTTTTGTCTCACCATATTTTGTTGCGACTAAAGTATAATTAAAACTTATTTTGATTAAAAGTAATATTTAGTTATAATTTGTTATTAATATAATTTTAATTACAAATCTTTTATATGTAATCATGAAATTTGTCGTGACCAAAAGTATATATTTTTTTAGTTTTATTTTTACATAAATATGAAATTTTGAACTTTTCTTCAAATATATGACTTTCTTAATTTTAAGTTAATTATATGGGATTAACTTACCCATATTTTTGTAGAATTTTTAAATAATACAATAAGTTGATCTTAAGTGTATTATTTTTTTAGGGCACATGTGTCATTTGACCCAACTAATTATTAAAGATTGTAAATGCGATTTCCTACAATTAGATAATTTGGGCACCAGCAACTTGTCAAGAACAAAGAACGGTACAAGAGTTCAATTGAGAGCACCGATGAATTGTCAGCAAAAATGACTTCAATGCTCAAATTAATCCGATTGTAATAATAGATGTTGTAGTAGAAATGAAATAACGAAATAATAAATGATGAGTAAGAGAAAAGTGATGATGGCGATGGAACTTGATGGCAAGGTTGAATGACTAGTTCGATTGCCCGAGTCAAAGTAATTGGTTCAAGTCTTAACTATCAGGTGATCTTTGGGGACCTCTCTAGACTTCATTTTATAGAATATTCCCTAGTATGACCATTGGCCCTTTTCTTGATCGTTCTTCTAACTTGTTTTAAAGGGTTGTCCCTAGAATATCGTTGTAAGGGACATGTCCCTTTGACTCATTCTTTAGTTAACTGACTCAGCGCCTCTGGCTGACTGGGTGGATTCGAATGCAGATCAAATATAAGGAGTCATAAAGGTTGAATAGGTCGAGTGAGCTTGTGGGTCAAGTGGGTTGTGTGGGCCGGCCGCATGACCTTTCAACGAGTATGAGCCTACTCATTCGTATTATTGTCAGCTCGATTAATTTGTTTGATTGCCTTTTGGACTTTAAATACATTATTGTTTTAAGCGGATTTTTACCACTACAAAGATAAAATGTGTAATTGTGTATTTTATATTTCGGAATTGTTTTAATTTTATTTTATTTTTATAATATTTTTGAATTGTATGGGTGTGTAAATATTTTTTCCCTCGTCATTGTTTGATCTTTTCTTCTTTTCTGGTGTTCTTTTTCTTCTTGTTCGATTTTCTCTGATTTTTTTCGTTACAATTTTAAATATTTTATTTTACAATTAAAACAACTACAAATCAAGTAGCATGTTAATTAATTCTACCACACCAATGAATAAAAAGCCAACTAATTTGATGATGGAAATTAGTTACGATCAAATAAATGAAAAAATATACTACTTTGAAGGTGGTGACTGCTAGTTTTCACCACATCAGTCATCATTTTTCTTAGTTTCAGCTTATATGGAAACCAGTTACCCACATTTGTTGTATTATAGCCCATAAATTAAACACAAATGTCAAAGTAACTAATCACTACTATTCTAAGATTCAAATTGCATGATAATTAATCATCAACATTTGGTATAATACGGGTATATTACATGTTAGAAAATCCAAAATTTTAACGTATCAATGATGGTAATCCATATCTAAAAAGAAAAAATTGAAAAGTAATATAAAAAACAACCATTGAAGAAGAAGGTAGTAAAAAAAAAAAATTGAAAAACAAGAAAAAGATCGCAAACGAAGATGAAGGCAGTGGTGGTCGGGGCTAGGAGAGCAAGATTAGCTTCTGCTTCACTATTCGAACAAAAAAGAAAAATAGGAAATTCATTTTAGGGTTTTTTGTATATTCCCATATAAAATGTGTAAATAAGTAGTTTCCTTTTTTTTTAACCAAAAATTGTTTTTCCCATATTTATGTAAAAACTACTAAAATTCCTATATTTTTAAAATATTCAGTTATAATAATATGAGTGAAATCAATCAGAGAGAGAAACTTTGTTATTTAATAGTCAAAATGTCTCAATACAACCCAAAATACAATACAGAGTAATATAAAGAAAGAACTGAAGTTAG
This sequence comes from Humulus lupulus, assembly GCF_963169125.1. Classification (NCBI taxonomy): domain Eukaryota; kingdom Viridiplantae; phylum Streptophyta; class Magnoliopsida; order Rosales; family Cannabaceae; genus Humulus; species Humulus lupulus. The sequence goes on from NC_084799.1 coordinate 26,603,221, forward strand.
TTAGAATTCTAACAAACTAACCATGTGGTCTAACTAATCAACTTAAGCTAACAGAAGGTATAACTAAATCTAATAGCCCCCCTCAAGATGGAGTGTACAAGTTAAAAACACCCATCTTGGATACAATTGTAGAAAAAGGGGTGGGAAATAAAGCTTTAGTAAATATGTCAGCTAAGTTGTTTTGAGACGAAACATGGATGAGTTTTAAGGATCCTTGTTGAACCTTCTCTCGGATGAAGTGGCAGTCTATTTCGACATGTTTGGTGCGTTCGTGATAGACAGGATTCTCACTAATGTGAATTGCTGCTGTGTTGTCGCAATAAAGGTAAGCTGGATGATTGTGAGAGATGCCAAAATCCTTTAAGAGAGCAAGTACCCAAGTGACTTCAGAGGTTGCATTTGCCATGGCACGGTATTCAGCCTCTGCTGAAGAGCGGGAGACTATTTGCTGTTTTTTTTATTTCCATGAGACAAGAGAAGAGCCTAGGAAGATACAATACCCGGAAATGGAGCGTCTAGTGTCTTGGCAACTTCCCCAATCAACATCTGCAAAAAAAGATACTTGAACATTGGTTGTAGATAGACTTGTTTCAGCATATGCTGAAATGTTGGGAGACGTATCTGATGGGAAAAAAAGACCTTGACCAGGAGTACTTTTAAGATATTGTAGAATGCGCTGTGTAGCTTGTAGGTGAGGTACTCAAGGACAAGTCAAAAATTGACTTAGGTGGTTAACAGCATATGATATGTCTGGTCTTGTTATTGTAAGGTAAATCAGTTTCCCAATCAAGCTTCTGTAAGTAGTAGGGTCTTGTATTGGATCTCCTTTATCTTTGGTAAGTTTTGTATTGGGTTCCATGGGAGTTGAAGCAGGTTTTGCTCCTAGGTACCCAGTTTCTTTTAGTAGCTGAAGTATAAAGGGTCGTTGAGAAACTGAAATTCCTTTCTTGGTTCTGCCGATTTCAAGGCCTCGAAAAAAACGAAGGGAACCAATGTCTTTTAGTTTGAATTTTGAGTTTAAGGCTTGTTTGAATAGAGTAATGGCAGAGTTATTGTTGCTAGCAACAATGATATCATCTACATATACAAGAACAGCCAAAAAAAGAGAGTTTGTTCTCTTTATGAAAAGAGAATGGTCTGATGCGGATTGATGAAAACCATCATGAAGAAGAGTAGAACGTAATTTGTCATACCATTGTCTAGATGCCTGTTTGAGACCATAGATGCTCTTGGTTAGTTTGCAAACTGAGTTTGGTGGAACTTTGTAACCAGGAGGTACTTTCATGTATACTTCTTCATGTAAATCTCCATGTAAGAAGGCATTATTTATGTCTAATTGGTGAATGTTCCAATTGTTCATGGCAGCAAGAGCAAGTAGGATTTTTAAAGTATTGAACTTTGCTACAGGTGCATAAGTTTGAATGTAGTCGACACCTTGCTTTTGATTGTAGCCTTTGGCTACTAAGCGTGCTTTATAGCGTTCTACTTCACCATTGTTCTTGTATTTGATTCTGTATACCCATTTGCACCCGATAACCTTATGACCAGGTGGAAGAAAGGTGACAATCCAAGTCTTGTTCTTCTCTAAAGCATCAATTTCAGTGTCCATGGCTTGTTGCCAATGGGAAAGTTTGGAAGCTTCAGTATAGGTTTCTGGTTCAATTTCCGAATATGCAGCTAGTATGGCAGCTCGGAAAGGAGAGGTTAATTTGTTATAGGAAAGATAATTTGATATGGGGTGTTGGGTGGAAGATGTGTGACAAATGTAGTCATGTAAGTGGGATGGTTTCTTGGAGATGCGCCCAGTTTTAGTGTAAAAATTTGAAGGGCTGACAGCTGGTTTGGAAATAGAAATGTCAGCTGGTGTGGAAATAGGTGTGCTCAGTTCAGCTGGTTTGTCAATTGAAGTTGCGGCTGGTTTGGAAACTGAAGTTACAGCTGGTTTGGAATGTGATATTGCTGCTGGTTTGTGAATTGAAGTGGCAGCTGGTTTGAAAATAGATGTGTCAGCTGATTTGGAAATATATGTGCCCAGTTCAGCTGATTTGTGAACTGAGATTGCAGCTGGTTTGACAGCTTGTAAGTTCATGTTAATGGGAAGGATGGAAGAATTGAAACAGTGATCAATATCTTCCTGAGATGTTTGAGACAAAAAAGGAAAAATGGTCTCATGAAAAATAACATCTCTTGAATGATAAATTTGATTAGTTTGAAGGTCAACTAGAGTGTAGGCCTTCATACCGGAAGGGTATCCAATAAAAATAGAGGCTCGACTTCGTGGTGAAAATTTATGTCTATGATAATTTAGAGTGGAGCCATAAGCTAAGCACCCAAAACATCTTAAATGATCATAGACAAGAGGTTTTTTATAAAGTATTTCATATGAAGTTAAGCCTTTTAACAGAGCTGATGGAATTCTGTTGATTAAATATGTACTGGTCTGAATAATATATGACCAATACACTAGGGGTATATGAGATTGGAAACAGAGAGCCCTGGCAACATTTAGAATGTGCTGGTGTTTCCTTTCTACCACTGAATTATGTTGTGGTCTTTCCACACAAGAGTGGTAATGAATGATGCCTTTTGAGGCAAAAAAATATTGCATGTTCAGCTCCTTAGCATTGTCTGAACGGACAGCTTTGATTGGAGTTGAAAATTGAGTGCAAATCATGTTGAAAAAAGAAGGTAGGACAATTTGTGCTTCAGATTTTGTTTTGAGCATATATGTCCAAGTAAACCGTGATTTGTCATCAACTATTGTGAGGAAATATTTATATCCTTCTATGCTAATTATGTGAAACGGTCCCCATATATCTATATGGATCAAATCGAAAATTGCTTCACTAAAATTGTTGTTAGAAACAAAAGGTAGTTTCTTTTGTTTTGCTAAGTGACACACAGAACAATGGTGATGAGGTTGAAAAGAAGAGTCAATCTTTTTATTGAATGTATTAGAAATGTACATAGATGGGTGACCAAGGCGTTTATGCCAATGATCTACATTGTTATGATGAAGATTAAAATGAGATTGACTAGAATTAACAAGGGGAGAAATCTCTTGATGCAAAACATAAAGTTTCCCTTGTTTTTCAGCTGTCCCAATCACCACATTCTTCAAAGGATCCTGAATTAGACATGTTACAGATTGAAACAAGATCACGTTAGAGGTGTTATTGAGATATTCATTGATGGAAAATAAATTGATCTTGAAATCGGGGACATAAAAGACATTGTGTAAAATAATAGATGAATTGATTTTGACAGAACCAATTTTATGAACTGGTATTTTGGTGCCATTAGGTAAAATAACTTGCTTTGGAAATGAAATGTTAGAAAAAAAAGAAAAACATGATGCATTATAATAGATGTGGTGTGTGGCACCACTGTCAATTATCCAAGAAAGGGAAGAAATCTTATTACCAGCCATGTTTGAAGTAGCAGGTGGAACAACAGGTTCAGGCTTAGGGGCTGCTTGAGTTAGTTGTTGGCTGAGTAGAGAAATGAGATGTTGACACTGAGTGGAAAGATCAGTACGAACAAGAGTGCCTGGAGTTTCATCAGGAAAGGTGCTAGTTGAAGCTTGATTAGTAGCAGCTTTGCCTTTGTCTTGTTTCTTCTTGTCTCCATAACCAGGAGGAAAACCGTGAATGAAGAAGCATTTGTCCACCAAATGACCTGGTTTTCCACAGTTGGAGCAAGAGGGCCGAGGCTTCTTTGCTCGGGATGAAGTGTTCGAAGGAGGAGGAAGAATGGAAGAAGCTAGTGAAGAAAGATTAGAAGAACCAAGAGTTCTTTGGCGCTCTTCTTGAACAATCATGGCAAACACTCTAGATAAGGTCGGGATTGGTTCATTGAGAAGTACAGATGAATATGATTCATTCAGACCCGTCAAGAACTGGAGGACCTGGTTTTGATTGTAGTAATCAAGAAGAGCTTTCATTGCACCACAAGTGCAAGTAGTGTTGGGTTGGAACTCTTTAAGTTCATCCCATAAAGATTTTAGTCTGGTAAAATATGAGGTGACAGATTGATCACCTTGTTGCAGACTTGTGAGTTGATTTTGTAATTGAAAAATTCGGGGTCCATTTCCCTCATTGAATCTTTCAGCAAGATCATGCCACATATCATAAGCAAAATCAAAGAACATTATGCTCTGAGATATTTCAGGGGAAACAGAGTGTAATAACCAAGACATCACCATGTTATTGCAACGAATCCAAGAATTGAGAAGAGGATTACCAGTAGCTAGGCGAGGTATTGAGGTATTGAACCATCGATAAAACCAGATTTGTTTTTCGCAGCTAGGGCCATTGTGATTGCTCGCTTCCATGATTGATAGTTTGCTCCAGTTAGAACAGAAGAAACTAAAACCAACCCAGGGTGATCTCCGGCGCTGAGAAAGAAGGGACTGGATAAGTCCTCATGTGCGGGTCGATCAACTGAAGGTGGTGGACGTCGAAGATGGGTCTGTGGTGGATTGGAATCACCAGGAGGAAGATCGCCAGGAGAGCCTATTGGATTGGGAATTTCAGAGCCAATATTGGGGCGATTGGGCGGTCTTGTAGTATGAGATCTCCATGGAGCCGTCGATGGAGGAATCGCAGCAGGAGGGTGATCGGAGATCAGCTCAGATTGAAAGTTCTCAGTGGGATGGATGCCATCTTGTGAACGAGTTGTAGGTCTGGCCATGGAAGCAAGGCTAGAATGGTAACCTGACTCTGATACCATATGAGTGAAATCAATCAGAGAGAGAAACTTTGTTATTCAATAGTCAAAATGTCTCAATACAACCCAAAATACAATACAGAGTAATAGAAAGAAAGAAATGAAGTTAGTTAGAATTCTAACAAACTAACCATGTGGTCTAACTAATCAACTTAAGCTAACAGAAGGTATAACTAAATCTAATAAATAATAACATATCATTAAAAAACTTAATCACGAAAAATATGTTATTACTAAATGATAAGATTATTTTGCAGCCTATCATGTGCAGAAAAGCAAACTAATATTTATTTTTTATACAAATTAGTATCTCTTTAATTGTAAAACATGTTTTTGCAAATATATATATATATATATATATATATATATTATGTCAAAGTAAGAATTTAAAGTGTTGTCAAAAATCTATTGTTTTTATTAAAATAATATTTTAAAAGATAAATCTTTACGACCTTTGTACATAGTTGGCAGTAGTTACTAATGAGTATTTATTAGTATAAATATATCCATTATATATAACTTCAAGGAGGAATGAAAGACTGGTTGCACATTATTTATTTTGGGATATCTTATGCGTTCCCATATATGTAATTCAAATGGATAGCTTTTTGTATGTGGGATTAGAGTGATGTTAGTTCTAATATTTATTTATCTTAGAAAGATAATTAAATGTAAGTTATTTCTTTATTTTGTTTTATCAAAAAATCTTCCTATATATATAATTCCTAAAGTGCAGAACATGTCTGTAAAATTTAAAATTAAGTTCAATCATCAAGGATCATAAGAGTATCTTGCCAAATTTGGAAGTGTGAGAAGTGTAATTTACACATTTGTACATGGGGCAATCTCGTTTGTAATCTTTTGTTAATAATTAGACTAATTTTCTTGTTTGAGTGTGACTGAATGCATGGAAGAAGGTCACCGAAGTAATTCGTAAAAGTTCTCTTCTTTTATTTATTGCATTTGTATGTTAATCTACTAGTGCAACACCATAAAATTGTGTTATAGAATAATTACAATGAATTAAAAAATTTATTTGATAACTCAAAACGGATTTTTCATTCTTTCGTTAAATTTCGAGGAAACTCATAAATACAAAATTTGTCAATTATTATTGTCTTATTTTTAGGTAGGCAAGCGTGGCACTCGATCGAGCCGTCCATTAATTATACTATATAAAATTAGGTACACGTGAATCCCATGAATATGAAGAGAACAGAGAAGAATAATGTAATAGAAACAAATTTCTAAATTATATGACTCTCAATATCTACCAATGAATATTAGTCATTTCTGTCGAACATTTTTGTTGTCTTTTCAACCATAACCAATGGCATGAGCCTCACATTGCCGCGCGCAGTCGAAGTTGGCCAATAATATTCAATTTCATCACCAAACATTGCAAAACCATACTAACCATGCATATATATATATATATATTCAAAAATATCCATGCATGCCTCTCAGAATGATCAAAAGGAATTTTCGTGTAGAATTTTGGATCAAATTCTCTCATAAACATGTCAAAGTCTATGTAAATAGTGATCTATTATTGGTAAAAACAAGTACATATATGCATTTTAAATTTTTCCATCGGGAGCCTAAAATTTAGATAATTATGTCAAATATATAAATATGTAAATAAATATCAAATGTTTCACGTAAAAACTAATAAAAATTTATACAAAAATGATTAAATGTAGGGTTTATACTTATTTTTTTGAACCGTGTGTTTTGTCTCATTACCTATGTTAGACTCTGTATTTTGATAAATTACTTTTTGAACCCTATGTTTTGTTAAATGGTTCAAATAGAACCTTAAACTCAATTTTATTGAACAAAAAATTGAATATAACAACACAGTTGTTAGGCATAATTATTGTATTTTTGTTATGAGTTGTTAGTTTGGTGAATTATTCGTGATTTTAGTTAAAAAAAACTTTGATCAAAATCGAGTGTAGGGTCTATTTTAACCATTTTACAAAACAAAGGGTTCAAAAAGTAATTTATCAAAATACATGGTCCAAACAGGTAATGAGATAAAATACAGGTCCAAAAAAGTATATACCCTTAAATTTAAAACAAAACTACATAATTTTTTTAAAAATAATTAATTGAAGGGGAGACATCACCACTAGAAATATAATATTTTACTTCGCTTTTGGGTTTGGCACTGAAAAAAAACATTGGATACTACTTCACTTTCTTCACTACTACAAAACTAGGCTTTCCCGACACCCAATCACGACAGTGAAAAACATATAGGTATAGAAATCAACTCTATTGACTGTCGTACTTGCTAAGCGCGACTATAGCCGACAGTTAAAAACATATAGGCATAGAAATCAACTCCGACAGTGAATAACTGTCACCGTTGCTTTTGACTGTCGCTATTGACCCCAACGCTGACAGTGAATTCGAGACCAATGCCGACAGTTAATAAAAAATATTGTAGTTGACCCCAATGCCGAGAGTTAATTTGAGACCAATGCCGACAGTTGAAATTGTCGCAATTGACCTCGATGCTGACATTTAATAAAAGCCAAATATCGACAGTTAATAAATGTCACCGAAATTCAAATAAAAAAATCTAAAAATATAATTAATGAATAATTTAATTTTAAAAATAAACTAAATTATGTAAATATATATTTATAAAAATTATGTATTTATTAAAAACTTTTAAAACTAGAATTTTTTTGTTTCTAAAATTTTCATATTATTAACTTTTGTATTTATAATTAATAATTTTTATGTTAAAATGTAAATTAGTTATGATATAAAGAATAACATACTTAAATTTAATTTAACTACATTATTCTTTATCATATTTATAAAATTAGTATTAGTTGAAAATGAGTTGTTCTCTTTATTGGTTAAATATTGTAAAATAATTTTAAAGTTTCTATAAATTTATTAGTTGTAATTTTTTTGATATATATATGTTTAAAATATTGATTTTTTTACAATGCCGACAATCTTTATTGGACCAACGCCGACAGCTATAAGTTGTCGCTATTGACCTCAATGCCGACAATGAATTTAAAACCAATGCCGACAGTTAAAAATTGTCGCTATTGACATCAACGCCGACAGTTAATAAATGCCGCCGAAATTTAAATAAAAAAATATAAAAATATAATTAATGAATAATTTAATTTTAAAAATAAACTAAATTATGTAAATATATATTTATAAAAATTATGTATTTATTAAAAACTTTTAAAATTAGATTTTTTTTTGTTTCTAAATTTTTCATATAATTAACTTTTTTTATTTATAATTAATAATTTTTATATTAAAATTAAAATTAGTTATGATATAAAGAATATTATACTTAAATTTAATTTAACTACATTATTCTTTGTCATATTTATAAAATTAGTATTAGTTGAAAATGAGTTGTTCTATTTATTGGTTAAATATTGTAAAAAAATTTCTATAAATTTATTAGTTATAATTTTTTTAAAATATATATGTTTAAAATATTAATTTTTTTACAATGCTGACAGTCTTTATTGGCCAACGCCGATAGCTATAAGTTGTCGCTATTGGTCCAATAGCGACAACTTATAGCTGTTGGCGTTGGGCTTTGCATTTAAAAAAAGTTCAGTTTTATTTTCCTCTCATTTTCTTTAGCTCTTTCCCTCTTTCTTTCTTTCGGATTTCCTCTCTCGCTCTCGTGCGATTGACGAAGACCCTCCAGCCAGCCGTGCGACGCTGACGAACCGCCAGCCAGCTGTGCGACGCCGACTATCCTCCTGCCAGCCGTGCGTAAGAGGTTTGTATATCCTAAAATCTCAAATTTTAGGGCCCAACTTTGTTGTTGTAAATTCAAGGTTAGTATACATTTTTCATGCAAAATAACATTCCTTTATATGCACATTACCTTTGATTTTGTCATTTATGGATGTATTTTGGTCAATAACTATGTGTTTTAATTTGGATTTTGAGTTGCACACAAAGTGTTTGATAAAATGAACTTAGTGTATTGCCTTGATATTTTGTATTTTCTTTGTCTTGTTCTAGTTTGAAAATTTTGATTTATTGATTTTGTTTTGATATAGTTTATTAGAGAGAAAAAATTAGTTCATTGAAACTTTTGAGTATGGAAAAATATATAAAAAAAATTTGAGTATGCATGCATATGAAAAAAACTAGATTGAGTTCCTCTAGCTTTAGAATTCCTCATAATGAGTTTTGTAGGTGAGTGTTGAAGTAACTAAAAAATATGTATATGTATTTTAATTATTGGCTTATTTCTCATGTATACATTTGAAGAAGATAATTAAATGTATTAACACTTGCAGTGATTAAAGTAATTTTTTCTATGTATGATAGTATATTAACATTTGACAATTTTTCAATAGGAAATATTATAAGTGGTTTCCAAGCTTTTGGGAACATGGATATTAAGGGTTTTTTATTATTATTTTAAAAGGTTAATGTATTAATTAAGGTTAATGTATTATTTTAATGTGTTAATGTATCAAAAATTTACTATCATCTTTTGTCAATTTATTTATATATATATTATTCTTTTACAATTTTGATGCTTTTTCTCTTCATTATCTTTACATAGAAATATATCGATATATATTTAAAACATACATTCCAAATTATTAACTTATCTCTTGTAAAGTTTTATTTCTGAAAATTTTGACTAAATACATATAAAACACTCATTTCTATACTCACAAAATTAAATAAAAATACTTGTATTACTTTTGAGTACTATATATTCCATGTTATAACATTTCAAGCATTTTTTTATTGTTAGGTAGTGGAATTAACAAGGAGCATTTGAAAAACTTGCTATTGATTGGAAGATGTATAATCTTTATTCTTTTTTAATATTATACAAGTGCACGTTAGAGGAGTTGGAATATCTTAAATATTCATTCATAGTGAAGTAAGTTCTGAGATTATAATTGTGTGCTGTAGTGATAAGAGAAGGTTGAGAACTTGCATGTCTTAGTGAAGTAGGTTCTATGATATATATAATTCTGTACTGGGGGAGATATAAGGAATAAAAATTTCTTGTTGTTTGAATTGATTGAATTATTTGAATTGGTATTGACAAATGGTTAGGTTACAAATATAGGGGAAGTGCTGTCCATTTTAAATTTAGCCATGGTAATTATGTGTTATATTATTTTTGTTTGTTTCATTCCTATGAATTTAGTTCATATTCTAAATTGGATATGTTGTATTAACAGAGGACACCCTGTCAATTTTTTTTAGATGATTTAATTGAACATAATTATGAAAATAGTTTTTGCTTGTTTTTTTTGTCTACATTTTTAGACAAAATAATGGAAATCGATAAAGATTGGATGCCAATAGATAGATTATCAGTGAAATATAAGGATGAAGTTGAACATTTCTTGGAGTTTTGTGCAAGAAATGCTCAAGATCCTAATAACATTTGTTGCCCTTGTATTAAGTGTGGTAATGTTCAAAGAATGAAAATTACTGAGATAAATGGTCACTTATTTAAGTATGGAATAGATAAAAGTTATAAGATGTCGCTTTTGCATGGAGAAAAAATCACATTTAGTAGAGAATCTCCATCTAAGAAGAATAATTGTGATTATGCGAATGGTGATGAAAGAGATGACATTGCAGAAATGATAGGTGATGCACAATTTGAATCAAATTTTGATCCAGTGAAATTTCAAACTATTTTAGAGGTTGTTGAGAAAACCCATTTACCCTGGTTGTAATAAGTTCACTAAACTGTCAGCACTTCTTAGGATATATAATATGAAAGCTAAAAATGGGTTGAGTGATAAGATTTTTATGGATATACTTTTTTTTTCTAGGAGAGTTATTACCTGAAAATAATGAAATGACATCGTCGTTTTATGAAGCAAAGAAGACATTGCGTTCGTTAGACATGAAATACAAAAAAAATCATGCTTATCCTAACAATTGCATCCTATATCGAAAAAGATTGGTCAATGTAAATGCATGTCTAACTTGTGGTGAGTTAAGATGGCAGAAGAAAAAGAATTCTGATGAGGTTAGGGTTGGAGTTCCTGCAAAACTTTTATGGTACTTATCGCCTATAGCTCGTTTAATTCAACTTTATCGAAATGTTGTTCATGCTAAAAACTTAACATGGAAGGCCGATGTTAGAATACATGATGTTAAACTTAGACATCCAATTGACTTGCCTGATTGGAAGAGAGTCGATTAGAAATGGCATGAGTTTGGTAACGAACCTAGAAATATTTGTCTAGGCCTTTCTGCTTATGGAATTAATCCACATACTTCCCTAAGTAGTAAATATAGTTGTTGTCCTGTTATGCTTGCCATTTACAATCTACCACCATGGTTGTGTATGAAGATGAAGTTTACTATGTTAACATTATTGATATCAGGTCCTAAATAACTTGGAAATGACATTGATGTATATCTAGCTCCTCTTATTGATGATTTAAGCATTCTATGGTATGAAGGTGTTGATGCTTATGATGCATATAGGAAAGAAGATTTCAAACTTAGAGCTGTGTTGTTATGAATGTTGCGAAAATTAAAGCTACGCAAGTATACATAATTGTTCTTGTAGTTTATTTCGGTAAGACCGATATCGTTCCCACGGAGGCTGATTATCAATTACCAATAGCCTATTTTGTTTTCTATTTGGTAATCAAAATTGGAATTTTTAAAACTAAAAATAATAAATAACAAAATTAAATGAAGAACAACAAAGAACAATAATCTTGCAGTAAACTTGATTCAAATATATATAAGAAATTAGGGATTCTAATCTCCTTTACTATCCACTTTATTATTCATTAATGCAATCACAAAGATAATTTTTCTCATTAAGATGAAAGACATGCAAAAGTGTTAAATATTCAGGTTAAGAAATATAAAACTCGACCTAATGCAAATTCTCTATATTTCTATGAGAAATCTAAACAATAGGAAGCAATGAACTCAGCCCTAAATCACATAGACCAATTTGATACTCTCGTTCTAAATTGAAATCTATGTCTATTCAATTTTAGCATATCCAAATCTCACTTCTCAGATTTTGATTTGAATTCATAAATAGCATGTAAAATGTGCACAATCAATCACATACATAATAAACACAAATTGAATAGATCTTAGATGAAAAAGAAATTAAATTGCATTAATTCAAAATAAAGATCCAAGAGATTCAATTAAAAACCCTAAATAGAATTTAGTTCATGTTTATCACTAAGAAATCCATAAACATGAAATTAACATCAATTAAAAGTAAAAAGAAAAGAAAAGAACTCTAATGATAAATCCAATCTTCCTCCAAAGCCCTCCTAAACTCTTCTCCCAGTCCAGATCTACAAAAAGTGCCTCCTTTTTCATCCTTAATCGTAATTTAAACCTAATTATCATTATTTTTAAATATGAAATGACCAAAACACCCTTAATTAAAAATATGCGTTTTTCTCATTTGTAGACGTATCCTGCGGTCGCAGGAATGCCCTGGAAATGCCAAAACTCTTTTGGACTTGCGGCCGCAAAACACCCTTCCTGCGGTTGCAGGAAGTGCTCCGAAACACCGTTTTCCACCAATTTTTGTCATTTTGTCGATTTTTCCACCATGTTTCCACACCCAAGTCACCTAAGCCCTTCGACACCTGAAAACATACAAAAACAAACGTAAAATAGAACAAAACAAAACAAACACCTAATACTTTACCTAAAAAACACATAGATAAACAAATCTAAAACTCGTTTATAAAACTTCCCCAAACTTAACATTTGCTTGCCCTCGAGCAAAGAAAATAAGACTCAAGATAAACTAAACAAATAAATACAGACACTAAACAAATGAATCAAGATAACCACAATTTTTAAGCCTCAAAATTAATGAATGACATACATATATAATTTTCTAAATTTTTTTTCACAAGTAATCCAGATTTTCAATCCAACCACTTCTTCAATTCACCCTAACCCATTGATCATTTTTGTCTACTCAATCATGACCAGTAAATAACACATTTAAAATAATTTACACATGCTGAATTCTCACCATCAATCCATCAAATCCCAAATTTCCATATGCTTGCTAACTTATTATTCTCCCATAATATAAATCAATGCATGTTCAAGAATCAAAAAGTCTTTTAAAACTTGTATTGAGAGGCTTAGGTAACAGTAGATAAAATAATTATTTTGGCTCAAATATACCATAAGCATATAATCCAAACAAACCAAACCTGATATCCACATTGTAATCCAAACAACCCCAAATTTCCCTTTATTTTCCAAAATTGAGAAAAATTCACACTAGATATATCTTTTTTTTATTTATTTATTTATGTATTTTTTTTTAATACACTTCCCCAAACTTGTGGTTTTCAATGTGAACAAACATAAGAAGTGTAGTTTATTTTCAATATTTTTTTTTTCTTTCCGAATTTTCTTCTCAATCTTTCCTTTTATTTTTCTATTGTCACAACCAAATTAAAAAATAACACCCATTACAAATCAATCCCCATTTATATGTTTATATGCTCATGGTATAAATCAAGGGAATGAAAAAAATAATTAAGTGTTCAATTAGGCTCAAAATAAGTGGTTAACAATAAAAAGTTAATCTTTTAGGCTCAAAAAGGTTAACTAGGGATAAATTAATCAAGGTTGGCTTGAAAGGTTCAAATGTTCCAAAAATTGCCTAAATCATTTTCCTAAACAAGCATTGTCTATGATTTCGCCTCAAATAGCAAGCAAGCAAGTTCTAGAATTATTCATACATTCTTTCCACATTCAAAATTCAGCAAGTGTAAATACATTTAAATGCAAGAATTTACCAATCATGATCAAATATTCAGTTTTACAATGAATTAAAATAATCCAAAGAAGTGGTCAAACGAAGCACACAGAGTGTTTTTTTTTTTTTTTTACAATCAAATATATTTTTCTCGAATTATATTACAAGTCATTCACGTATTCTCATCGGCTAATCATTGTTATCTTGATTCGACAGACTCTCTAGATACCCTAACACGAAACACAATTAACAAACAAAACCAAACACAATTTAACAAAACACAAAACACAAAACTAAACAGAAACTTAACTCAACTAACTTGATACAAATAACTAACATGGCAAAATTCTCCAAATAAATTGAAGACCCAATAAAATTGAACATAAAAATAAGCAACTATAAATCTCAATTTCACCAAGGTCACTTCAATTTAACAAAATCATCTAAAAAAATTTGGACCTAAAATTAGGTCAAAATTTCCCAATTGTAAAATCAAGCAAACTCAACACAAATGAAAATCCACCAACATGCAATACAATTAGTTCAATGATAGCTTAAGAATCCAGAAATAACATATATTTATCAAACACCATACACAAATTTCGGATTCACTAGTTGATCATGAAAAATTTCTCAAAAACACAATGTAGAACTTAAGAGGAAAAAGATGAAGGAGACTTACAATGGTAGATGATGATGGAGAGAAAGTTGAGAATGAATAAAGGAGAAATATACTTACAATACCCTTGATTGATATGGTCTCTGGAAAAAAAAAATTAAGAGAGAAAGAGAATGATAGAATGAGATTAGGGGAGGAAGAGAAGAGAAAAGTGAGAAAATGAAAATGAGAAAAGAGAGAGTCTGATAGGAATGTAAATATATAAATATATATATATATATATTTTAATAGAAATACGGGATCATGCGGTCGCAGGATACCATTCCTGCGGTCGCAGGACACAATTCCTGCGGTTGTAGGAATTTCTCCATTTTGCGTGGACCTCTGGACCTGCGGCCGCAGAAAGTGGTTCCTACAGTGGCAGGAATCTCCTCATTGCGCCTAGATCTCTGGTCTTGTGGCCGCAGGAAGTGGTTACTGCAGTCGCAGGATTGCTCTACAAACAACAACCTCATCACTTTTTTTATTATTATTTTTTCTCTTTTTTTACGTATTTCATGATGATAGAATCCACAATATTTACAATAAATAAATAAATAAAATAAACCAAAAACTAATAATAATAAAAAAATTGTCTCAACTAAAATAGCTTAAAAACTAAAAGAACTTGAATGAATTTGGGATGCCTCCCAATGGTGCTGTCGTTAAGGTCATTTAGCCGGACAATGAACTCCTCATCAAAGAGGCTTCAACAAAATAATGGACTTGGCCTGATCAATGGGACCACCCAAGTATGGCTTCACTCGTTGACCGTTCACCTTGGATGTTTCATTATTTCGATTTTTCAACTCCAACGAACCATAAGGAAACACTGTTACTACTGTGTACGGTCCCGACCATCTCGATTTCAACTTCCCTGGAAAAAGTTTCAATCTTGAATTGAACAATAATACCTGCTGACCGGGTTGAAATTCTTTACGAGACAAGTTCTTGTCATGCCATCTCTTGGTGCGTTCCTTGTAAATTTTAGCATTCTCATAGGCTTCATTCCTAAACTTATCAAGTTCATTCAATTGAATTAGCCTATTCTTCTCAGCTGCTTTCCAATCCATATTCAACCTTCTCATTGCCCAATATGCTTGATGTTCTAATTCCACCGGTAAATGGCAAGCCTTACCAAAATCCAACCGATAAGGAGACATGCCAATGGGGGTCGTAATGCCGTTCTATAAGCCTATAAAGCGTCATCAAGCTTTTTAGACCAATCCTTCCTTGAGCTATTAACGGTCTTTTCAAGAATGCTCTTGACCTCTCTATTAGAAATTTTCGCTTGCCCATTAGACTGTGGATGATAAGGAAAAGCGGTTCTATGTCGTACTCCATACCGAGCAAGCAAAGCATCAAACCATTTATTACAAAAATGACTCCCTTCATCGCTTAAGATAGCTCGGGGAGTTCCAAACCGAGTAAAAATATTTTTATGCAAAAAATTTAAAACCACTTTACCATCATTCGTAGGAGTTGCCGCTACTTCCACCCATTTAGACACATAGTCTACAGCGAGCAGTATATACTTGTTATTGTAGGATGATGGAAAGGGGCCCATGAAATCAATTCCCCACACATTGAACAACTAAACTTCAAGAATAACATTTAGCGACATCTCATCTCTTCGTGATATGTTACCAGTGCGTTGACATCTATCACAAGACTTAACAAAAGTATTTGCATATTTAAATAAAGTAGGCCAAAAGAAACTACATTGCAATACCTTTGTTGCTGTCCTAGTAGCACCAAAATGACCCCCACAATGGAGAGTGTGAAAATGGTTGAGAATAGAGATCATTTCATCTTTCGGTACACAACGATGAATTATTTGGTCAGCACAATGTTTATAGAGGATGGGCTCCTCCCAATAATAATGTTTGATCTCAGAGTAGAATTTCTTCAACAGTGCTCTAGACATATCAGGAGGCACAACCTTTGTCACTAGGAAATTAACATAATCTGCATACCATGGTGCTTTGGATTTGTCACTCACCCCGAACAATTACTCATCTGGAAAATAATCATTGATTTGAACTTTCTTGGTAATTTGATCTTCCTCAACTTCAAGCCTAGACAAATGATCCGCCACAAGATTCTCGGTACCCTTTTTATCTCAGATTTCCATATCGCATTCTTGGAGTAATAAGACCCACCGAATGAGAAGGGGTTTAGCATCTTTCTTTGTCATAAGATATTTAATAGCGGAGTGGTCCGTATACACAATCACCTTATTAAACACGGACGAAACTTATCGAAAGCATAGACTATGGCTAGAAGTTCTTTTTCTGTTGTTGCATAATTTAGTTGAACATCATTTAAAATTCGACTAGCATAGTATATGGTTCGAAATACCTTGATCACTTGCTGCCCAAGAACCGCTCCAACTGCATAATCACTAGCGTCGCACATAAGCTCAAATGGAAGGTCCCAATTAGGTGCACACACTATAGGCGCTGAAATTAGCTTCTCCTTGAGAGTCTTGAAAGCAGTCAAACACTCTTCATTAAAATCAAAAGGAACCCCTTTCATTAACAAGGTATACAGGGGCTTTGAGACCTTGGAGAAGTCTTTGATAAATCTCCGATAAAACCCCGCATGGCCCAAGAAACTCCTCACTCCTTTTACTAAAATTGGAGGTGGCAAATTCTCTATAGTAGAAATCTTGGCTCGATCCACTTCAATGCCCTCACTAGAAATTTTGTGTCCCAAGACAATCCCTTATTTCACCATAAAGTGGCACTTCTCCCAATTAAGTACCAAATTCGATTCTTCACAACGTTTAAGAACTACTTCTAGGTGATCCAAGCATACATCAAAATCAGACCCGAACACTGAGAAGTCATCCATAAAAACTTCAATACTTTTCTCTACCATGTCGGAAAAAATAGCCATCATGCACCTTTGAAAAGTGGCTGGTGCATTACAAAGACCGAAAGGCATCCATCGGAAAGCAAAAGTACCATATGGGCAGGTGAATGTTGTCTTCTCTTGATCCTCCGGAGCGAAGGCAATTTGGTGGTAACGTGAATACCCATCCAGGAAACAATAATAACTATGGCCTGCAAGCCTATCAAGCATCTGATCCACAAATGGCAGTGGGAAGTGGTCCTTCCTCATCGCCTTATTCAGTTTGTGGTAGTCAATACAAATCCTCCATCCCGCCACAGTACGAGTAGGGATGAGTTCATTGTTCTCATTTTTCACCACAGTCATTCCTCCCTTTTTAGGCACCACTTGAACAAGGCTCACCCAAGCACTGTCAGAAATAGGATAGACCATCCCAGCATCCAACCAATTAAATACTTGCTTCTGAACAACATCCTTCGTAGAGGGATTTTGCCTTCTTTGAGCTTCAATAGAGGGTTTGCTATCTTCTTCCATAAGAAGAAGTGCATAACCGTTGAAGGGATAATTCCTCTAATATCAGCAAAGTCCACCCAATCGCACGTTTATGAGCCCTCAAAACCCTTAAAAGTTTTCTACTTCACCTTTTGACAGCAATGAAGAAATAATTACAATCAACGTTTCTTTCTCCCCCAAGTACACATAACAAAGATGCTCCGATAAGACTTCAACTCAAGGTCTGGAGGCTTCTCAATAGATGGTATGGGGCACTCAGGCACTTGCCCTAATTCTTCAAATTTCTTCTTGTAATACGGACCATAAGAATTGATCCATTTCACATACTCATGAGTCTCCCAATCCTCCGCTTCATTATCATCACCCAACGCGAAAGCCAATTCAAGAGGATCATTAGTAATCCTTTTTTTTTTCGAAACCACCTCATCAATCACATCAACATTAAAGCAACTATCACTTGCTCTTGGATAAGACATAGCCTTAAATACATTAAAGACCACTTTTTCCCCTTGAACTCTCAACCTCAACTCACCTTTTTGCACATCAATGAGGGCTTGCCCGGTAGCCAAGAATGGTCTCCCAAGAATAATGGGAACCGTTGTATCCTCCATGTCTAGAACAATGAAATCCGCTGGAAAAATAAACTTGTCTACCTTGACTAGCACATCTTCAATAACTCCCCTTGGGTGCTTGATTGATCGATCCGCGAGCTGAAGAGTAATAGTAGTAGGCTTTGTCTCACCAAGACCAAGCTTCCGAAATATAGATAGCGGCATTAGATTGATACTTGCTCCAAGATCACAAAGAGCATGTTTGCATTCAAATTTCCCTATAGTACAAGGGATAGTAAAACTCCCCGAATATTGAAGCTTTTGTGGAAGTTTCCTTTGGAGAATTGCACTGCACTCTTCAGTAAGTGCCACTGTCTCAAAGTCTTCCAACCTTCGTTTCTTCGATAAAATCTCTTTCATGAATTTCACATAACTCGACATTTTCTCCAAAGCCTCAGCAAATGGGATGTTAATGTGAAGCTTTTTAAACACCTCAAGAAACTTTGAGAATTATTTGTCAAGAGAATTCTTCCGGAGTCGTTGTGGATACAGGATTTTGACATTAGAATCAACAACTACCGGTTGAATCTTCTCTTTGGTTGCAAGGCCTTCAATAACCTTTTCCTCCCCTTGGGGCTCAACTTTTTCACAGCTCTCCTCTTCTTCTGCCTTTTTTTCTTGAGTCCCTTTTAGAGAAGGACCCTCAATTTCTTTCCCGCTCCTCAAAGTGATAGCTTGACACTGCTCCTTAGGATTTACCACCATATTGATAGGAAAATTCCCTTGAGGCCTAGTATTCAACATATTGGCCAGCTGCCCCACTTGCATTTCCAAATTTTTGATGGAGGATCTAGTCTCAGTCATAAACTGAGTTTAAGTGTTGGTGAGAGTTAATAGGGCAGCCTGCAATTCACTAGGCTGTTCTGTAGGAGCTGGTGGCCTAGGTTGCTGAGAGGTTGATGTTTGTGGTGCTCCCTTGCTCATAGGTCGCTGATACTGTGGTTGAAACAGTTGTTGTTGGTCTTGATTATTTCTCCAAGAAAAGTTAGGATGGTTTCTCCACCCCGGATTATACGAGTTGGAGTAGGGGTTGTTGTAGGGCCTTTGAAAATTACCCACTGCCTGAACTTGAGCTTGATCTAATGGGACATTGTTGGGATCTAAAACATCTTGGCACTGGTGAAAAGGATAAGCCCCCCCACACAATTCACTCATTACTTGGGCTTGCACAACCTGAGCAGACATGGTATTTTGTTGCAACTGCTTAGTTAGAGACGCAACTTGAGTAGTTAAGGTTGTGATTGCATCTAGTTCATGAACCCCTGCAACCTTTTTATTATTGCCCGCTCGTTCACATGGCCATTGGTAATTATTAGTGGCCATTTCCTCCAAGATTTCATAAGCTTCATTAGCACTTTTGCTCATAAACGCTCATCCCACTGCTACATCAATGATTGTGCGAGTGGTACCGCACAAACCATTGTAAAAGTTGTGGACCAACATCCACTTCTCAATACTGTGGTGGGGACATTTTCTGATCAAGTCCTTGAACCTCTCCCAAGCATCATACAAAGATTCTCCCTCAAGTTGAGAGAAGTTATTGATCTCCCCTCTTAGTTTAGCAGCCTTAGCAGGTGGAAAGAACTTCGCTAAGAACTTCTGAGCTAGAGCATCCCAAGTGGTGATAGTATTGGACTCAAGTGAATTCAGCCAACTTTTCGCTCGCTCCCTTAGTGAGAATGGGAACAAGCGCAATCTAATGGCATCATCACTCACCCCATTCATCTTGAAAGTGGCACACAACTCCAGGAAATTGGCTATGCGCATATTGGGGTCTTCAGTGGGGAGGCCACCAAATTGAACTGCAATTTGGACCATCTGCAAGATAGCAGGCTTGATCTCAAAATTGTTTGCCCCAACTGCTGGTGGACGGATGCATGAGTGTACCCCTGTGACAGTAGGGAGTACATAGTCCCGTAAAGTTCTTTGACCAGCAAGATTATGATTTCGTGGTGCTCCCCCGCTCATGTTTTCCACACTGTTGTTATTAATATCTGTTGTAACAACAGTGGAACTTTCAGCCCTCTTGTTTCTTTAGTTTCGCTTGCACTCTTTCTCGATCTCAAGATTAATTGGAACTGGACTGTCAATTCCCCTTCTACAGCGCATATAAGGAAAGTACCTGAGATAGAGAAACATCGCAGCCAAACAAGTTAGAGATTATTTCAAGAAAACCAAACAAATTAGAAACAAAACTAGCTATTTGATATTGATAATTTTTCAGTCCCTGGCAACGGCACCAAAAACTTGTTGTGAAAATTAAAGCTACACAAGTATACATAATCGCTCTTGTAGTTTATTTCGGTAAGACCGATATCGTTCCCACGAAGACTGATTATCAATTACCAATACCCTATTTTATTTTCTATTTGGTAATCAAAATTGGAAATTTTAAAACTAAAAATAATAAATAACAAAATTAAATGAAGAACAACAAAGAACAATAATCTTGCAGCAAACTTGATTCAAATAGGGATTCTAATCTCCTCTACTATACACTTTATTATTCATTAATGCAATCACAAAGATAATTCTTCTCATTAAGATGAAAGACATGCAAAAGTGTTAAATATTCAGGTTAAGAAATATAAAACTCGACCTAATGCAAATTCTCTAAATCTAAACAATAGGAAGCAATGAACTCAACCCTAAATCACATAGACCAATTTGGTACTCTCGTTCTAAATTGAAATCTATGTCTATTCAATTTTAGCATATCCAAATCTCACTTCTCAGATTTTGATTTGAATTCATAAATAGCATGTAAAAGGTGCGCAATCAATCACATACATAATAAACACAAATTGAATAGATCTTAGATGAAAAAGAAATTAAAACTTGCATTAATTCATAATAAAGATTCAAGAGATTCAATTAAAAACCCTAAATAGAATTTAGTTCATTTTTATCACTAAGAAATCCATAAATATGAAATTAACATCAATTAAAAGTAAAAAGAAAAGAAAAGAACTCTAATGATAAATCCAATCTTCCTCCAAAGCCCTCCTAAACTCTTCTCCCAGTCCAGATCTACAAAAAGTGCCTCCTTTTTCATCCTTAATCGTAATTTAAACCTAATTATCATTATTTTTAAATATGAAATGACCAAAACACCCTTAATTAAAAATCTGCGTTTTTCTCATTTGTAGACGTATCCTGCGGTCGCAGGAATGCCCTGGAAATGCCAAAACTCTTTTGGACTTGCAGCCGCAAAACACCCTTCCTGCGGTTGCAGGAAGTGCTCCGAAACACCGTTTTCCACCAATTTTTGTCATTTTGTCGATTTTTCCACCATGTTTCCACACCCAAGTCACCTAAGCCCTTCGACACCTGAAAACATACAAAAACAAACGTAAAATAGAACAAAACAAAACAAACACCTAATACTTTACCTAAAAAACACATAGATAAACAAATCTAAAACTCGTTTATAAAACTTCCCCAAACTTCCTCCAAAGCCCTCCTAAACTCTTCTCCCAGTCCAGATCTGCAAAAAGTGCCTCATTTTTCCACCTTAATCGTAACTTAAACCTAATTAGCATTTTTTTAAACATGAAATGACCAAAACACCCTTATTTAAAAATCTGTGTTTTTCTCATTTGTAGACGTATCCTGCAATTGCAGGATGTCATTCCTGCAGTCGCAGGAATGCCCTGGAAATGCCAAAACTCTTCTAGACTTGTGGCCGCAAGACACCCTTCCTGCGGTCGCAGGAAGTGCTCCGAAACACCGTTTTCCACCATTTTTTTGTCATTTTGTCGATTTTTCCACCATGTTTCCACACCCTAGTCACCTAAGCCCTTCGACGCCTGAAAACATACAAAAAGAAACGTAAAATAGAACAAAACAAAACAAACACCTAATAATTTACCTAAAAAACACATAGATAAACAAGTCTAAAACTCGTTTATCAATGAACCATTAATGATTTTCTTGCTTTAGGCAATCTATCCGGGTTTAGTGTGAAAGGGTATAAGACATCTCCTATTGCTAAGGAGAACACATGTTCTCAATATTTGAAGCATTCTAGAAAGATTTGTTACATGAGACATAGAAAGTTCTTACCCCGCGATCATGTCTTCCGAACATGGGAAAAATCATTCAATGGTTCACAAGAGTTTGCAATGGCTCCACCACCAATATTTGGAAGACAATTGGTCGAAAAGTTGAATAAATTCCAATTCAAACTAGGTGTAATGACCCACTATTCTAGACTTTTTGGACCATTAACGAAACTATACATAAAACTTACATTTTTGCGAAAATACCATAATTTATCAGAAACTTGTAGAAACAAAGTTTACTTTCATAAAATAAGTAGGATATGGGTACCCATTGTCTTTAAAACAAAAATAACTTAAAAACTAAAAAGAGTTACATAGAAAATGCGAAAAAATACATTTAAAACCATAAAAAACATAAACAAGACTACATCCTCGAATCGAATAACGCTCGGCCCCTTGACTCCATTCACCATCGATACACATCCTCTAAGCGTCACGAATCTTTCCGCCTCTAAAGCTTATTTCCTGCACATAAACAGAAAGGAATGAGCCTAATGCCCAGCAAGGAAAAATCTAACACTTAATCATATACATAATTTCATAAGAAACATAAAGACTTAACATAACACATATAACATACACTTATTATAATGGCCATTATTACTTGGGGTCCCATAGACTAAACAAGCATATGCCCATGGGATTAGTGGGGTCCTACTAGCTAAGTAGGTCATATGCCCATAACCCATTTGGGGTCTTGTTAGTCATATGGGTCATATGCCCAAGCCTACAAACATACACATATACATATCATAACACTTTTAATAACATAAAACATATAGATAACATAAGCACATAACATATTAATTCTAGCCTATTTTCCTTACCAAAGTTACCGGGATTATGGACTGAGTTGGGACTTTTGGAACACTCCTAAAACCATAAGAAAGAGTGAGTCTAAAGAAAGGAGATGAAATGAAAGAGATGGAAAGACTAAACCATAAAAAGAACATACTTACCGACTTATATGCTTAAGAGCTTGGATTCCCTAACCAAAATAAGAATAAGGTTAGGGGACTGAGTAGAAGGTTTTGAGAAAGGAAATAACATAAAATACAGAAAGGAACTAGAGTTTTGGGTTTACCTCAAAGATTGCATGATCAATCTAACCTCCACCGAAATACTATAGAACTCACTTCCCAAAGTGTTTGATAAGCTTATGATGTTTAAGCTTATAGTTTTTCCCCAAACCAAGTGTTTACCCTCTCACACTCACTTAACACTAGCAGCTTCTGAACTTAGAGCAAATGGTGAATAATGGCTGGGTACTAGGTCCTATTTATAGAGTTTGGGAATGAAAATATCTTGATTTTACTTGAATAAAAATAATGGCTTTTTAAGTGAAAATCATTTGAATAATCGTTCAGCAGAGGCTGAAGACTCGTTCAGAAGATGCTGGACTGTTGAAGGAGTTTGAATGGCTGAAAGGAAAAGAATTCAAAATTATTTGAAAACGTGCTGGTGGAGGCGATATATCGCCCCCTATAGGCGATATATCGCCTGGACCTTTGTTCCCGAGGCGACCGTGCATCGATTCGTGTTTTCCGTATCTACGTGCTGCGATATATCGCCCCCTATAGCTGCGATATATCGGCCTACGCTGAATATTTAAACACGAATTTACACATTTTTAGCTAAGTTTGAATGGAGTAAACAACCTTGACTAAGCCCTCAACGTACTCAAAGCTGCTGACTGACCCTATAACATTCAAACTTTACCCTTATTTAATTTAATCCTCCAAAATACTTAATCCTTAATAACCAATCATAACATGTGCTTAAAATCCTATTGGTTGATATCTAAACCTTATAGTATAATAAATATAATCCTTAATATCAGTCACATTAATCAAACCTTAGGTTAAACTTAATATTCTTAAACTATAGATTAAACTTAGAAAATCTATAAGTACTACTATGAGTGTCCAAATAATTCTCGGTCTGAACCAAAAATCCATAGTAACAAAGATAATGCTATAAATACTATTATATTATTATCTATCTTAGCTAAGTAAAGTTCTTGGACTCTACACTAGGATAGCACAAACACAGCATGAAAAGAAAGAGAACACATGAAAATGGTGAGAAGGTTCTGATTGATCCTAAGGCTTGTTGGAAGAAGAAATCTGTATTCTTTGAGCTTGAATATTGGGAGCATTTGGTCCTACGTCATAACTTGGATGTCATGCATATTGAGAAAAATGTGTCTGAAAGCCTTATTAGCACATTTTTGAATATTCCTGGACAGAGTAAGGATGAAATTAAAGTTCGCCTAGATTTAAAAAGATATGGGTGTGCGTACAAATTTAGTACCGAAGGTTGTTGAGAAATGAATATATTTACCACCAGTGTGTTATATATTGAATAAAGAAGAGAAACGAGGAATTTTTCATTGTTTGGCCAATATGAAAGTTTCAGAAGGTTATTCCTCCAATATTTCGAAATTGGTAGATATGAAGAACTTGAATGTAGTTGGGTTGAAATCCCACGATCATCATACACTTCTACAACATATTCTACCAATTGCTATTCATTTTGTCTTACCCAAAAAGGTTCGGAATGCCATCACAAGATTTTGTTTGTTCTTTAAATTGCTTTGTTGTAAAGTGATAGATGTTTCTAAGTTGGACAACCTTGAATCAGAAATCATATACACTTTGTGCTTGTTGGAGCAATTTTTTCACCTTCTTTTTTTGATATTATGGTTCACCTAATAGTTCATTTGGTGAGAGAAGTGAGATTGCATGGACCAATGAATTTAAGATGGATGTACCCTTTTGAAAGGTACATGAAGATTTTATAAGGTTATGTGAGAAATAGAAGCAGGCCTGAGGGTTGCATTATTGAATCTTTTATCGTTGAAGAAGCAGTGGAGTTTTGTTCAAATTACTTGTCAAGTGTTTCAAGTGTTGGGGCATGTCCATCTCGAATTGAGATTGAAACTAGTAAAGGTGGAAGATGTGGTGTTGTTTCAGAAATAAATCAAGTTGATCGAAATGAAGCACATCGCATAGTCTTACAAAATATTAACGATGCTCAACCCTACATTGAGTAAGTACTTTTAATTATAATATTTTTGAACAAATTAACGATATAAGTAGTTAACTTTGAAAATAATAATGAAGTTTGGATCATTCTATTTTCAAGGGAGCATTTCAAATGGATCAAAAGTTCCCATCCAACTAAGTCGAAGAATAAAAAATGGCTATATGATGAACATTATCGAAATTTTAGCACTTGGTTAGAAAATCAGGTACAAAGTTATTGTTTTGTGTTTCTTGAGCCTAGTTTTAAGTTAGGATGATATTTTTACATTATATATGCTTGATTTTTTTAATTTATGCTTGAAGGTCATAAATGAATTGAGTAAAACACGTAATACAGTGTCAGAATCATTAAAATAGATATTACGAGGCCCTACTTTAATTGTGAATAAATATCAATCTTATTATATAAATGGTACTCAATGTAACACAATGGATCGTGATAATAGTAGAAAGACACAAAATTGTAGTGTTAGTATTGTAGCTAAAACTTTTCAAGTATCTAGTTCCAAAGATAAAAATCCCATAGAATGTGACATGATTTTCTACAGAGTTATCAAATAAATTTGGGAATAAGATTATATAAATGTTCAAATTCCTCTCTTTTTTATGTGATTGGGTGAAGAGTGATAACGGGGTTAAACAAGAGAACTTCAGATTTACATTGGTTAACTTGAATCGAATAGGGCACAAATCTGACTGATTTATAATGGCGTCCCAAGACAAGCAAGTTTTCTATGTCACTGATCCTTTAGATGCTCATTGGTTGGTTGTGTTAACAAGCCAACCAAGACTATCACCTAAAAGAATCTCACAACGATGATGTTTTACTTGAACAAGAAACTTTTTTGCTTGACGCACCACTTCTTGATGTCACAATTGAGGATGAAAACATTGGTTTACGTGAGGATGGTGAAGGTTTATGGTTTGAAAATTAAGTGTTACTTGACAAATTAAGTGGTTTTTACATGAAAACACTTTTAGAACAGGGTACTTTGGATTTTGTTTTGTTAACCCTTGGTGGGAAACCACTGCAATACTTTGTGAGCTAACTTTTTATTTTTCAAATGTAGGTACACAAATATGGATCCCCCTTTATCTGATGATGATGTTGACCCATTTGGCAATGACAATGATGAGGTGGGTGAAATCCCACAAGAAGTTGAAATTGCGAGTTTGTGATGACGTCATAAAGGCTAGAATTGAGGGTCGAAAATTAGTGGTTGGGTATAATCGATTGGGGATATCAATTGGAAAGGGGGCAACAAAGATGAAAAGTCGTATTGGAGTGTTGGCATGTTGCCACATTCCTTTGAATATCGATGATTGGAGATTGGTCCCAAATGAAACTAAAGAGCTAATTTGGAAGGAAATTAATGTAAGTTTTTAAATTTTATTAACTTGTATATGAGTGAACATATAGTTGTTTATTAATTGATTAATTATTATTTTTTATTTAAGTAGGGGTCATTCGATGTACATGCCACATCTAAAGCAAAAGTTTTGAGTGAAGTTGGGGATCGATGGAGAGATCAGAAGAGTTGGATAACAAAAAATAAAGTTGAAAAGAACAAGGAAAAAGCTCCTGAACTTCTTGCCCATCCACGAGATGCATGGAGCAACTGGATCAAACAAGACGATTGGGAAGGATTCCTTGCTAAGTGATTATCTCCTCAGTGGGCTGAGCTAAGAAAAAAGAAACAAGGTGCGCAGGTACAGTACAAATACAATCACCGCACAAGATGGGGTGGTTATAAACATGTAGAGCAACAACTTGAAGCAGAATTAAGCCACGAACTAACAGATTTTGATAAAGCTGATATGTGGATAAGGATTAGAAAGGACAAAAAAGGAGAGTCAGCTGAGGATGTTACATCAATTATGAAGAAGATTGTGAGTATAATTTTACTTTTTTACTAATTAACATTTTTAAATGGAAATTTGTATTAATTATTAACTAATTTGATTTTGTATATACATTAACTACAAACAAAAGGTAGCAGAAGGAACTTTGGAGGTGGAAGGATCCAAAGATGTCCTAACTTTGGCTTTGAGCAACCCAGAGCATTTTGGACGTGTTAGGGGTATGCCTAAAGGTGTCACCCCTACCCAATTTTTTAAGACACGAAAGCCTAAGAGAAAAAGTCCCTGGAATAGCAAGTAAGCTTATATTGAGTTTTGAAATGTTAAGTTCATATAGTCATCTTCTAAATATTTGATTGTTTGTTTTCTAGTGAACATTGAAAATTATTGCTATTTCAACCTCACTCACATTCAGTGGCATTCTTGGATCCCATTAACCTTTAGTTACGCATTAAGATTAAAAATATAGTTAGGTTGTATGTTTATATAAGTTTCATTCCTTAATGTATATTATCTTTTTAATAGTACTTGTTTGCTAATTAAAATACTTTTATTATGTATAGTGCTTTCATGCTATATGACACAAAAAAAGGGAAAATAGTTGTAAGCCTAAAGTATTATAGTCCAAAGGTAACTAATATTCAACTTTATAAAACATAAGATTTAATTTATAAGTATACCAACAAGTATATGTAATATACTTTTATGTTTGTCTATGTTAACAGTGCCACAACAACCAGAAACCACAGAGTGTGGTTTCTACTGCATGAAGTATGCTAGGGATCACATTTCACAACAAAATACCAGAGCATATCTATCGAATAATGTAATAATTAAATGTGTTTACCTTTTAACTTTAATAAAGTTATATTTTAATTACATATATATTGACATCTAACTTATAATTTCAATTATTTGTAGTTTAATTCAGATTTACCGTATACTGACATTGAACTTAATGAAGTTAAAGAGGATTGGGAAAATTATATTCTACCGTATCTCACTAAATGATGGCATGCATGCTCAGTACCTATGTGAGGGGATTTAGTCATTTTCGGAACTTTCTATTTTTTTTATTAGAAATTGTTAGAACTAATCAAATATAGAATCAATCTAACAACTTTAATTTAGCTTTTTGATGTGCATACTTTGCTAAATATCCATTTTATGACAAACTAGTTTTTTGGAACATTGCTAGATATCCATTTTATGACAAATTTTTTTGGAACTATGTATTTCTTTTATTAAAAAGTATTAGAACTAATCAAATACAAAGCTAATGCTACCAATGTTGATTTAATTTAACTTTTGATGTGCATTCTTTTACTACAATTGTTGCGCTGATTTTGAAACCAGGGGGCATTGACAACATATTTGCAGTGCTCTCTGGTGTGGAAACTGTGCGATAGTTAAAAACTGTCACCATAGACAGCCAATCACAACAACTATTAACGATCAGCGTTGCCAGCAACGGCGACACCTAATAATTGTCAGCGTTGCCTGCAATAGCGACAATTTTTAACTGTCGGTGTAGCTACCCTTACTTTGGCATAGACAAATGTGACAATTAGTCAAATGTTGTCGTTGCTTAATAGCGACAGTTAAAAATTGTCGAGAAAGCTCATTTTTGTAGTAGTGCTTAAAAAATTAAGTTGAAAATGCAATATAACAATGGCCACGTTTGGTTGCACATTAACTGAATGCATTTTACTTCGGTTTTGAGAGAATAAGCGAAGTAGAAAAGGGGCAAGCCAAACATGCCCCTGAAGGGTTTTAAAACCCTTTTAACCTCTATTTTTATAAGCCTCAAAACCCTCCTTCCCCATCCGACCCTCTCTCTTCCCTTCTATAAAAAAAAAAAGACATTGAGACCTCCATTGTCATCTCAACCGTACGACATACCCATTTTTTCACCACCCAAACCCATTTTTTCACCAATATTTACCATTTTCCTTGCTGAAAAACTAAAATATAGCCTATAAATTGTTCCATTTTAGTTTTAGAGAGAAAAAAAAGGTTTGGCCGTGGATATTTTTGGCCATGGGTTTTTGAGTTTCTTGCCGGATTTTGACCATATTTTTGACTTTTAAGTGTGTTTTGAGCTTCGAAATAGGTATAGATCGCTAAATCATTGTTTGTATAATACTTTTTTTTCTATGTTATTTTTGTTTTTTTTTTCTTATATAATGTGTTGAATGTTTATAGGTGTTTGAGTTTCAAACATTGTAATATTTTGGGTGTTTTTCTAGTTATTTGTTTATTTTGTTATTTTATGTAATGTGACATAAAAATTGTGACAAGGTGAACTTGCTTGTTCAATATTTGAAACAATAAATAGCTTGAAGATGATTAAATGTTGTTCATTAGTTTCTATAACTAGTTTGATATGTTGTTTTATTTAGTGATATGATAATTATGTAGTTTACTAATTGTGTAAGTAAAGTTTTTAATTGTTTAACCTTTTTTAGTAGGGTCATCGATTGTTGTTATAACAAAAAGACTTTGTTATTGATTTCAGGTGAATTTAAGAGTAATATTGGAGGTGAGTAATTTTTTAATTTTCTTTATTATTACCGCAAGATTTATGTATAAAGTTAGGGTTAATTAAATCATGCATATTGGATTTAATTAGTGAAAGTTATGTTTGAAAATTAGTGAGGTAGGCTCTGGGAAATTTGTGTGCTACAGTGATATAAGGATGGAATCATGTGTACTTGATTATTGTGCTTGTTTGTGTTGAATTTATAAGTAATTATGAAAATGCGATACGCTATAGAAATAGAAGAAACTCTGCCGATTTTTTTTATGGATTTAATAATTTGTGTCTTTTTTATTTTTATAAGACTAGAACCTAAACATGCATAGAGTTATCATGTATAGAGTATAACTCTTTACATGGTTGAATTATTTTTGCAACTTATATAAGTTTTGTTTCTAACTTATTAGGAATTTATTATTATTATTATTATTATTGATAAATCATGAATGCTTGAAAGGAGAGAAACCCCACAATTTCAAGATGGATTCAAACAATTTTTATAATTTTTCCTAAAGAATTGTAGTGATCCAGGAATAATTCATTGATCATGTATTGATTGTGGTAATGGAGTAAAGGGGAATATTACCATGATAAATGATCATGTATTTTGTCGGGGATTTGATAGAAGTTATGCTAGAAGGTATTGGCATAGAGAATTATTAAATGATGACCCATATTCATTAGGTAGGCAAGGTGTAGATGATTTTGATAATCATCCTATAGAATTGCTTGATGAAGCACAAGAAACGTTTGTTGATAATCTAGAAAAATCCGATAGTGTTGTTAGAGATGCAGATAGACCGTTGTTCAGTGGTTGAAATAAACTAAGACTACCAATAATGGTTAAATTTTATAACATAAAAGTAAAAAATAGAGTTAGTGATAACTGTTACAGCCAATTTTTAGCTACTTTCAAGGAGATTTCGTCGTTAGAAAATTACTTTCTGAAATCTATATATGAAGTAAAGAAAACTTTAAGTTTGATAGGGTTTAAGTATAATAAAATTCATGCATGTCCAAACGATTGTGTTTTATATCGTAAGGAGTATGCAAATATGGATACTTGCCCAGAATGTGGTAACCACGGTACAAACCTAACAAAAGTAAGGAGATTAGGAAACTTATTCCTCAGAAAGTGTTATGGTACTTACCTTTGATTTTGTGACTTACACAATTATATCGAAGTGCAAAGCACTCTAAAAACTTAATATGACACGAAACTAGACGAGTTAATGATGTAAACTTTGACATCCTGTAGATTCACAAATCACAGGCCTGGAAGAAAGTAAATTATTTCAATCCATAATTAAATAATGAACCAAGACATCTTCGTCTCTAATTATCTGCCGATGGAGTAAACCCGTATAGATCTCTAAGCAGTTGGCATAGTTCATGGTTTGTCTTCCTCGTTATGTACAATATTCCTTCTTGGTTAGCAACAAAATTGTATGAAGGGGTCCCCATGGAGACGCATGTCCCAAAACAACTAGGTTACGATATCGATGTTTATTTGGTACCATTCATCAATGATTTGAAAGAGTTGTATGAAAATGGTGTTGGGGCATATGATGGCTTTAAGAAAAAGGTATTTAATTTGAAAGTGATGTTGTTATGGACTATCAATGATTTTCCTGCATATGGTAATGTATTAGGGTTGAGCACATAAGGTTACCATGGTTGTCCAATTTGTTGCACCAACACAAGGGCCCATCGCTTGTCAAATGGACACAAAATGTGTTATATGGGTCATAGATGATATTTGTCTTTAAATCATCCTTACAGAAATAAAAAAAAATGAATTTGACGGTATTGTGGAACGAGACGTTGCTCCTTTGCCATTATTAGGTGAACAAATTAAAAAAATTAGAAAAATTTGACTTTAAGTATGGAAAGAAGAATAAAAAAAAGTCAATGGATGTTTTCAAAGAAAAATAATTTTCTTTTGAATTCGTTACTAGAAAGATTTACTCGTTAGTCATTACTTGGATTTCATGCACAAAGAAAAAAATGTGTGTGAAAGTATAATCAGTACATTACTTGATTTCCCAGGTAAAACCAAGGATTGTTTGTCTAGTCGTTTAGATCTTGTTGAGATTGTTATAAGACATCATTTGGCAAAAAGAGTTCGAGATTATTTCCAATTGCCATTCGTCAGTCATAATAAAAAGAGTTAGAGATAGTGTGACAAGTGTATGCCTCTTCTTTAATCAATTATGCGGAAAAGAATTAGAAATGAAGAAATTGGATGCATTGCATGAGCAAATAGTTGAAACTTTATGCAGGCTTGAAAAATATTTATCACCATCTTTTTTTGACATCATGATACATTTGATGGTCCATTTGGTAAGATAAGCTAAGTTGTGTGGGCCAGTTTGGGCGAGATGGATGTACTAGTTTAAAATGAATATGAAGGCGTTGAAAGAATATGTGCGTAATCACCATCACCCTGAAACTTGTATGGTTGAGTGTTATTTAGCAAAAGAGGCAGTGTAATTTTGTTCAAAGTACATGGCTGGAGTCGACACAATCAGAATTAGCAAATCATGAAATAATACAGATGAGGTTTAAAGAGGATTATGGAGGAAATGGACAATAGTGACCATATCTCGTGCATAATTAGATCAAGCTCATTTATTTGTGCTGGAAAATAATCTTGATGTTCAACCATATATAACGTAAGTTATATGCTCATTTTGATCAATAATTTAAATTTTAATGTTGTAATGTGTATTGCAGTGAGCACATGAAGTTATTACAATCAATAATTCCAAACAAGGTTAAAAATAAACAAAAATGAGTTATAGATGAGCATCATAAAACATTTAGTTGATGCTTGAAAATATCATTCTAGCAAAGTTGGGAGAAGAAAATCTTGGAATGTCGGCAAAGTTAAATCACATATCATTTGGAGCAAGCATTGAAGTAATAAAGCACAATGCTTACATTGTTGGAGGAAAAATATTTCACACAAAGTCAATAAATGATGCTCAAATGGTTCAAAATAGCGGAGTAAGTATTGTTGCAGAAGTAATGCATTTTGCAAGTACAAAAGACAATAATCCAGTATCAGGTACTATGACATATTATGGGATAATTGAAGAAATATGAGAGCTTGATTATTCATTGTTTTGAATTCCCCTTCTTAAATGTTCTTTGGTGGACAACAATGTTGGGGTTAGAGTTGATGAACTTGGATTCACTTTGGTTGATTTAAGTAAGAAAGGTCACAAGAATGATCCTTTCATCATGGCTACCCATGCAAAACAAATGTTTTATATAACTGATCCCGTTGATGATAAATGGTCAGTTGTTTTACGAACTCCGGAGAGGCACTTTTTAGAAAATGAAAATGACTAAGAAAATGATGATTTATTCATGATAATTTTTTTGTTGGACAACCAATACATGAGCAAGTTGAGCAAATCCATGATTTCAATGAAGATGATGATGATGGTGAATAATGACAAGGGTCAACCTATAGGGAAAGCATACTCAGAGATGCAATCGTACCTTGGAGTTAAAACTAGGAGAACAATATCTATCAATTATAAGGATTGGCGGCAAGTCCCACAAGATTTCAAGAATAGAATATGGGAGGATGTATATGTAAGAAAATCCTTTAATTATTTTAAAATATTGATTATTTTCATGAATTACTTTTTATTTCATTAAACATTTTCTTTCTATTTTCACTGTGGCTTTAACATTCTAGAAAGTTGGAAATCAAAATTTTTGGGGGAGAGTGAGATAACACCACTTCAAAATTTAGAATCTACACAAAGAATAGATTGACAGAGACTAAAAAAATATTGAGAAAGATTATGCAAGCCCAAATTGGTGAATGATCTTCTTCAACTTTGATGAACATTCAAAACGCTTGTAGAACCACCACTTTGAAAAAATCCTTAGAACAATGCAAACCACAAATCCAAGGCATATACACATTTCTTAACGATGTCCTAATACTCTATTTCTTAGCCACCAATGATGCTTGAGGCTTTTTCTAGGCGGAAATGAGGATTGAGATTGAACAGGCCTTAAACTCACAAAGTCAAGCACTTTCTTTATGAGTTCTTGGAAAAAACTTGAGATTCTTAGAGCTAAAGAGAGAGAGAGAGAGTAGAGAGATATTGGAGAGAGTGATCAAGTCTTCCAAAATTCTATTTTTGTCATTTTATAGAGTAGGCATCATCATTAGGTCTAATCAATAGGATTAGACTTGTAAAAAACGTCATTTAGAGCAATATACGTAACTTGTACGGACTCCAGTAAACGAAGCATCGCCTGCTAGGGTTTCAAAAAACCATAAGCATCAGGCAATGATACGCCACTTGGGTGGCGACGCATCGCCACCCCTTCTAACTTTGGACCTTTCCAAAGGCCCAAAAATTGCTCCAAATGCTACTAAACCTTTTGGGGACCCTTAGATGCCTCCATGCATCACTGTGGACCCAAAACACATTTTTAAAGTGCCTACAATTGAAATTCAAATTTCACATATTCATTATGTGAAATTCACTACCTGTTTATAACTTGCTTATATTTTAACACTTATCTTTTTGTATTTAACCTATCATAACAAGAATTACTTAAATGTGCAGGAAGAATGATGAGAGATTTTAAGACCAACATCACTAGTGACTACACCTACCCTTTGAAAGAAGTGGGCATGACGCAAGAACTCCAATTTCTTCCTAAGAAATATCCAGAACTTGACCTAGAAGATTGGAAGACCTTTGTTAGGCACCGTCTATCTCCTGAGTTTCAAGTGCTATTATATATGCTTTATAAGTTTTGAAATATTATTAATTGGTTAAAAACTTACCTTTACTTATTTTATGTAGGCTTTGAGGGAATCACAACGTGAAAGAGGTCTCAAATATACATCGAGTCATCGCACATCTCGTAGAAGGCTTGCCAATGATAGAGAAGACTTGGTAAGTAATTCACATCACTATTTTACATTTAAAGAATATTGCACACTAGCTTCAATTATGTTGTAGAAAAATGAAGTAGGTGTGGAAAGATGTAGAGCGGTACCAAGTTTGGATAAGAGTACGAGAAAAGAATAAGGTATTTGTCACATATTTGGGCAGACAAATTGAAGCAAGAATTGTAAGTGTTTTAAAGTAATGTAAGAATGATAAAATTCTTATAAGTTATTAATTTAATCAATCACTAGTTTGTTTCACAAAATGAGCTGAAAGACAAAGTTAGTAGTGGACAAATCATTGCAAAATGACAGGATGATATATTTGTTGGGATTAATGCATTTTAAAGCATATGTTTTGAACTAAGTTTTATGAAATAAATAATTGAAATGAATTTTTGCATATGTTGTTTGTTTATTATTATTAGAATAATATTATATGAATATCATAAAATTCCTAAATTCATTATTGTGACTATAATCTTGTATTGGTACGAGAGGATTAAGATTGTAGGGAACGAATTTAAACAGTTTGCAGTAAAACAAAGTTATAAGAACTCTTTGGATTAAATACTGTAAGTATGGTTAACTAATATTATAAATACATATAATCTAGATACTTTGTATAAAAGGGGTTATACATGAACGGGATCCGAAATGTTATTAATACGTAATAATACTTTTTACTTTATAAGTATTAATTAAACATATCAATAAGATGATCATATATAAATTGATCTTAATCTTGAAGTTATTATGAACTCATGTTTATGTCATGTGAGTTCTTTGATTCACTCATTATGGTTTGTCAGAATGATCAGGTTTAAAACTTTTGTTTTGGGAACTCATTGATGTAAATGGCTGGGGAAATAATATACAAATATGGAATCTATACCTTTCCGAGAGGAATTGAATAATGGTTCTCTTAAGGGTTGACTTTTGGAACTGAAAGGGTATTGAGCTCAAATTCATAAATTAGTTTTTGAATTAACATTCACTAGTAAAGTTAATGCTACATGAGGAAACAAGATATAATTAAAGAGGTTAATTCCTACTTTAATTATGAATCA
This sequence comes from Humulus lupulus, assembly GCF_963169125.1. NCBI lineage: Eukaryota > Viridiplantae > Streptophyta > Magnoliopsida > Rosales > Cannabaceae > Humulus > Humulus lupulus. Next base: position 26,638,870 of record NC_084799.1, read on the forward strand.
TTAATAGATGATTAAATTGTATGTAGTGATTAAATCGATGGACACTTTTTATGTTTAAAAGTAATTAATAAATAAATGTCTATAATTACAAGTACAATCTCATATTTTTAGTAGAATAATATTGAGATTAATAAATTAAGGTTATTATATTAATGAGTTTTAAGTAATAATCTAAATTTATTGGAGCTTGAAATTATAGGTTCATAAGTACCCGAGATGGCTCTATAAACACTATTCAATGTAAGAGTCCAAATTTGGAAGACTCAGGAAAATGACATATTTGGAAGAAATGTGTTCTTGAGGGTCAAATATGTAATTGAGACAAATTAATTAATTATACTTTTTCAAAAATTATTTTTTAAATAAAATGGTTTGTTCGAAAATAGCATTTAAATAATTAAGATAATTAATTTTGAATTAATTAGTTTTATTTTTTTTAAATAATGTGAAAAGATATTTTTGATAATTTAAATTGGATTTGAATTTGAAATGATATTTATTCTTTAATTAATCTGATAAGATAAGTTATCAAGTTTAGATATTTTTGAATAAATCATTATTGAATAATCATTAAAGAAAATTGTTGGAACACATCCCTGAAATTAGGGATGTGTTACACACCAACTACAATGTGTAACAAGGTCCAAGAATGGGTCTTGGGTATTTCTTTTATTTATTTAATTATTTATAATTTGAATTTTGAATTTTAAAATTTAATTAATTTTTTTATAAATCTATCAGATGGAAATAGTTTCATAAGATTTTTTACAGAGAGAAGAATAGTTGATATCATTTTTCTCTATTCCTGAAAACTGCCTCAGATCTAATATTCCAAGATCTCATGTGTTGAGAATATCTTGTGAATCAGAAATATTTTCCAACCATTACTCTACGTGCACACACACGTCTTGAAGTGTAGAGATACATCTTGGAAGATCTTGATCTAAGTATTTTAAAGAACTACTTTGGATTGTATGTTCGTTGGAGATACAAAAAGATAGCAATGTTTCTTGATAGTTCTTCAACTGGTAAATCCTCATCTTTTTATTTCTCCATGATTAATGTTTTGCATGTTAATGGATCCGGTTATTTAAAGTTTGTTTAAATGTATTTTTTTTGAAATCTCTGGGCCCAACACCCTGTGCTTTCCGCAGAGCACATGGTAAATGTAGCGTCCCAAATTTGCTAATAAGGCTTATGGCCTTGATTAGCGTGCTGGGAGGGCAATAATGGATTTAATTATGTTAATATGTGAACTAAATGATTATATTATTAGAAATGCATATTTAGGTGAATTAAATATGCATGTGGGCCTCATTTGGTTACTAGGGGCATATTTGTAATTTTGGCCCGTTGAAGGCATAAATGTGATATTTGTATGTTGTGCTTGATACCACGACGATGTGGTGATATATTTGTGATGTGCGATTCGAGACGGTCCTAGGGAGCGGAATAGCTAAATAGTCACAACGGGGTCGAATACCCAGCTCGGGAGGAGCCTAGGGGTATTTTGGGAACATTGTTGGTGGTCGGGATTTACCGGGTGGCGGGTAGTAATTTAGAGATTATTTGGGCATGTTGGGGATTAAACGGGGATTTATATGAACACTTGAAGATTTAGCGGGATGTGGCAATTGACGGAATTACCCTTGTTGGCACTAGAGGATTAGGATGGACTTGAGGCATTTTAGGTATTTTGCGATTTAACTCAGCCTACACAACTCTGGAAAAACCAAAGTAAAAGCAAAACACAGAACTCTCTCTAAGCCTCTCTCAATCTCACGATTCTCTCTCCCTCTCTTGGTCCTTAGGGTAATTTGAGAATTTTGAAGAAAGTTGTTCAGAAAATTGAGGATTCAAGGCTAGGATTTGTTGGGGAAAACAAGCTTGAAGACTTGGGGAATCAGCTCAGGGAGTGGAGATATCACAAGGTAAGGATTTTAAGTTGTTAATTCTGTGGAATTTTGTTAGAACTTTAATCTTGAATGAAAATGGATTCTAAGATTGGTTATGAGTGATTGATGGGTATATGGAATTGTTTATGGGTTGGTTGTGATGTTTAAGCTGTGTGGATGAGGATTCTAGGCTTGATTCTAAGTTTGGCTGGTGTTTGGAGTAGGAATTATGGATTTAGGGTCAGGGAAAACATAAGGAAAATGGATACTTTCTGGGTTTCGAGGGCTCGCGTTGCAGCCCTGTTCTACAGGCGTCGAGGCCCGTGTGTGCGAAAGGCCTGGGGAGCCTCTAAGATTGCCTAGGCGCCGCGGCGCAGGGCTTAGCGCACCACGGCCCGTGTCCTTCAACAGAGAGGGCTTTGCCCTCTAACTTATAGCGGGTCGTAGCTTAAAATGGGAAAAAAGGGGAAATTAGGGTTTTAAGCTCGGGAACCCAAATGTTAAGGCTCGGGAAGGATTCTACTACTGGTTTGGTGGAATTCAAGGTCCCGGAGGCTAGATTAATATTTCGAAGGTATTATTTGGTTTAAGGCTTGATGGATGGTTATTATGAATGCATTGTGACTAGGTTTTCATCAAGGCTCGGGTTAGAGGTTTGTGCTCGAGATCGCGGTAATCAACCAACTTGGGACGCAGATAAGAAAACTATTGTACCTGTAGAGCAAAGCTTTGCCCTATTTTCTGTGTTGCAGGGCGCGACCCTATTATTTATGTTTAATATATGTGTTGAATATATGTGAATGCTATGTTGTGTTATGCGTGTTTATGAATGAACGACGAAGGCCGCGAAAGACGAAGACCGAGAATGGCAAGAAGCCAGGTACGACAAGGGGTCAGGATCGACATCTATCACGCTGAGTGCAGGCCGTTAGGGCAAGACCCTCCAAGGGTGTTGTATCCACCCGCTCGGTGAAGACCGCAAACCCAGGGACTGGTAAAGCACTTGGGTCGGCGTAGGCCGCTATATGTTTAGTCTGTTGATTGTTTTGCTACTTATTGTGGATTAATATGTGTAGTTTATTATACATTGAGTTTTCTTGCTGGGCTGCGACTCACGGGTGCTCTATGGTGCATGTAAGGGCAAAGGAAAGTTTGACCAACCATGAGTACGGAGAGCATGGAGCGATGGGTACATGTTCGGCCTACCTTGCTGCCACGACTAGGGTTATTTTGGGAAATATACTGTAATGAGTTGCTTTGCCGCTTAGGTCGACCGTATTAATATTCTGAGTTGTAATACATTTTCTAAACAATATTTTGGGATCCCAATTGTATAACTTTTTATGATTTCAATGAATGACCAAATCTTTATAATTAATGTCATTAAACGAGTTTTATTTCAATTCAGTCACACTTTTATCTTAAAACGTCGATTAACGAGCTAATGGCACATTTTTAACTCACATAGTAACGACTATAAGGAAGTAGGGCGTTAAAACTTGGTATCAGAGCGTGCCAAGGTTTATGGTTCTTAGAGATTGACCAAACATGTACGCTCGCTGCTAGTGACAAGCTTGACTCAGGGTTGGTTGGTAATTAATGAATTATATGCTTAAATGCTAGTTTAAGTTTCCATGTTTGTCTGAATTTATAGATAGATCATGATGAGTGTGTTGATATATGCATGATGCTATGGCATGGCCCCCTTGATTGTTGTATGCTATGTGTGACTTGTGGACTCGCTGATTGTGGTTGATTGATGAGAATGGGAGATGGTTTTTGATGTTGTTATCATGGTTGATGTGCGGGGTCATTGATTGCAGGCATATTGCAGTAATTCCTTGGCGATCAAACAGACTCTGCGACAATAAGGCCAAGGACGATGGCCGGGGTCAGAACTAGTGATGCACATGGGGCAAGGAATTGGCAGAGAGTGTTCCCCCCGTCCCCGTCCCCATTTATATTTCTAATCCCTATCCCCGCTTATTCCCCGTCGGGGACGGGGTGTGGAATCCCCATGGGGAGCCCATTTATTTAAAAAATAAATTTTAAATTAAAATTTTAAAATAAAAATCGTAAATTATATGTAAATTAAAATATTGTACAATATTTATTATTTAAAATATTAAACACTATCCTAAATAAAATTTAAAATATTAAAAAAGTTACTACTATACTACAAAAACACATAAAGAAATATATAAAATATTACAAAAATATATAAAAATTTAAACGGGACCCCGTCGTGGCGGGGAGTGCTATCCCTGTCCCCGCCCCATTTAATATTCGAGGATTTAAAGTTATCCCCGTCCCCGCCCCGTTCCCCATTTAGATGGAGATTCCCCGCCCCATTAGGGGCGGGTCCCCGTCCCCATGGGGAAAATGTGCATCCCTTCAGAACCCTCCACCTGTCCCACCGAATTGGCAACAATTATTTGCCGAAATGGAAGCTACACTTCATCGAACAGAAGAAGAGCTTCGACATTTGAAGCAACAGGCCCCACCTCAGGGTATTGGGTTACAGGTTCCACAGTCTGTGGCACCAGTGCCAGCCCTACCTGCGATGGGAAATATGTGGGAACCCTTGTATGAGAGGTTCAGGAAGCAACATCCTCCCACCTTTGAGGGTGGCCTAGACCCACTGCGGGCAAAGAAGTGGATGAACATGATTTCTTCCATCCTGGATTTCACGAGGGTGTAAGGGAATGAAAGAGTGGCTTGAGCCAGCTACATGTTGAGAGAGGACGCCCGCATGTGGTGGGATGTTGTGTCCCAGAGAAGGAATGTGGCAGTTATGACTTGGGAAGAATTTAGATACATCTTCAACGAGAAATATTATAGTGTTGCAGTCCGAGCTGCAAAAATGAACTAGTTCATTAATTTGAGCCTGAATTGGATGACGGTTATAGAGTATTCTTTGAAGTTTAACCAGTTAGTGAAGTTTGCACTGGATTTAGTGCCTACTGATATGGCACGGAGGGATCGGTTCATGCGGGGATTGAACATTATGATCGCCCGTGATGTTAAGATAACCCTAGATCTGGGAACTACCACCTATGCACATGTAGTGGAGAAGGCCCTTACTGTTGAGGGGGCCAAGGATCAGATTTGGAGAGAGGGCACCGCTAGGCACGATGCTCGGAGGACGGTGCCTTCTTTTTCGAGATCTAGCCGGGGTAGTGTCCCCAATGAGTAGAAGATTATGATCGCCCGTGATGTTAAGATAACCCTAGATCTGGGAACTACCACCTATGCACATGTAGTGGAGAAGGCCCTTACTGTTGAGGGGGCCAAGGATCAGATTTGGAGAGAGGGCACCGCTAGGCACGATGCTCGGAGGACGGTGCCTTCTTTTTCGAGATCTAGCCGGGGTAGTGTCCCCAATGAGTAGAAGAGAAAGGCCCCAGATTCTTTTGTTCCTCTTGGCTCAGATAGGAGGGCACGGGGTGCTTTTAGTGGCCGTTACGGCGAGGGGAGACAACTGGAGGAGTTTCCCAGTGTGTCCTCGATGCAGACGACGACATCAGGGAGAGTGCAAGATTAGGGCCTACATTACTTGTGGGAGCATTCCTCACCTGAGGAAGGACTGCCCACAAGCCAGGAAAGAAGAGCCGAAACCGAACGACAGCCTCACTCCTGCCAGAGTATTTACCTTGACCTAGACTGAGGCTGAGGCTAGCCCCTCGGTCGTGAAAAGTCAGATTTCTAGTGCTGGTTCTTCATTTACTCCATTGATTGATTTAGGGGATACTCGTTCATTTGTATCAGCTAGAGTGATAGATCAGTTGTGTAAACCTAGCGATTTGTACACTAGGGGATTTCAGAATTTGTTGCCGACTGGGGAACTGGTAGTCTTTAGGAGATGGGTTAGAGCATTACCAGTAGAGATAGACAGTTGAGAGTAGTCTGTGGACTTGATTGAGTTAGCGATGGATGACTTGCATATGATCCTAGGAATGGATTGGTTATCAAAGTATGGGGCAACGATTGACTGCAAGCGCTGGATGGTGACCTTTGAACCGGAATGGGAGGTACCGTTTGTATATGTGGGGACAATGAGTGGACCGTGGGTACTTATGATTTCAGCACTGAAGGCTAGAGACCTAATGCAAGAGGGTTGCATAAGATTCCTAGCAAACATTGTGGATAATTTTAGAGTTGTTCCGGTTGGACCGGATGGGACCAGATTAGTATGTGAATTTCCTGATGTGCTCCCAGCAGACTTTCCAGGGTTGCTACCACACAGAGAGATCGAGTTCGTCATATAATTGGTGCCAGGGGCGGAGCCAGTATCTAGGACACCTTATAGAATGGCTCCAACAGAGTTGAAGGAACTAAAGATTTAGATGCAGGAGTTACTGGATTCGGGATTCATCAAATTGAGTTTTTTTCCATGGGGTGCTCCAGAGTTGTTCTTCAAGAAGAAGGATTGATTCTTAAGGATGTGTATTGATTGCAGAGAGTTGAACAAGTTGACTATTAAGAATAAGTACCCACTACCTAGGATCGATGACTTGTTTGACCAGTTACAGGGGAGGACAGTGCTCTCTGAGATTTATCTTCGTTCCGGCTATCAACAGTTAAGGATTAAAGAGGAGAACATACCAAAGATCGCATATCACACAAGGTATGGACGCTATGAATTCTTGGTCATGTTCTTTGGATTAACCAATGCCCCAACAACCTTTATGGACATGATGAATAAGGTCCTCAGGGATTATCTGGACAAGTTTATGATCGCATTCATTGATGACAAAATGGTGTACTCTCAGTCAGAGACAGAGCACGAGCAACATCTTCGCCTGGTACTACAGCGATTGAGAGAGCACAAGTTATATGCTAAGTTCAGCAAGTGTTAGTTTTGGTTACCCCAAGTAACATTTTTGGGCCATATTTTCGGTAAGGAGGGAATTCTGGTGGACCCAAGTAAGATTGAGGCAGTGAGAGATTGGCCCAGGCCGAGCAGTGTACCGGAGGTTAGGAGTTTCTTGGGATTGGTAGGGTACTATAGGCGGTTCGTTAAGGGATTCTCCAAAATAGCCACATTGTTGATCGAGTTGACTCGTAAGAAGACTAAGTATGTGTGGATAGATCACTTCTATCGTATTGAGCCTGTCGTCAGACAATTAGAAGTTTGTAGTCTACTGTGATGCTTCCAGACAGGGTTTGGGGTGTGTATTGATGCAAGCTGGAAAGGTAATAGCCTACGCATCGAGATAGCTGAAAGAGTATGAGTAAAGGCATCCCACACATGATTTGGAATTGGCAGAGGTTGCAACGCGCTAAACTTCAGGTACCGTTACAGTGTACATTTTAAACAGTGCTAAACTCACTAATCGAGCCATTTGGCCATAATCGTGTAACTAAATGTGATTAACGGTTTAGGGATTAAAATTTTTGGTTAAGATACAATGTTTCACTAAAACGTTTACTGTATACATTGAGATCCTAAAAATATAATTTAAAGGTTAATTACAACAAAATATTTACAACCAGCCGACCTAAGCGACAAAATAGGGTTTAACCCTAGTTCCTCTTTCAACCCTCAGTCGTGGCGGTCGAGCTGCCGCTTATGTACACATCGTCACCTAAGTTCTCCAATTCAAGGATGTTCCAACTTTCTTTTGCCTTTACCTGCACCACATTGCACCCATGAGCCGAAGCTCAGCAAGAAAACTTAATATGCTCATGAACAATAATAACATGTTACCAAATCTTAACAAGCATGCCTAGCAATAGTAACCCTATTCACGCATGCAAATAAGTCCAAATAATGATGGAGGATCCTACCCTCCTGAATGGTTGACTATCAAGTCAATCCTAATCAGATGAGTGATTTAACACTTTGAGGTTCTATTAAGCATGATGGGATGTGTAGCCCTAATCAGATGAACATTTAACACTTGAGGTTCTGATACCCATGATGGGGCGTGTAGCCCTAATTAGATGAGTGATTTAACACTTGAGGTTCTGATAACCATGATGGGGCGTGTAGCCCTAATCAGATGAGTGACTGATGAATGAGTCACTAACGTGGGCTCAGCACCCATAGCCATGTGACAATGAAGTCACCTAGGCCTTCTAGCCCTGGCTCTAAGTGACTAGCCATTAAGCTAGACAAGCGCTTTTAGTTTTCATCAAACTTGAGGTCAGTCTGGCATTAATGCTCATGTCGAGTCATTCAATGCTTCTGTTGATTAGATCTAATCATTTCAGCTTGTGTTGAACACATCAGTGCCATTCTTGACTCTTAAGCCAATACCATATGGCCCGTGCCGATTTCTGACTCATGGGTCAGTGCTACACACAAGTAAGCAATGCAACCAGGCATATATCATATGTCAAATATCCAAATGTAGGGCATTCAACATGCTTACTTAATAGTCACTAGCATAATTATGATCATGCACAAATGCAGAGGCTCGAGCTCTAATTAAACTCATATTCATGTCATGCCCTAATCACAAGTTTCTCATGCATCAGATGCATCACATACTGGGTGCAGTTTTCTTACCTCTAGTTCGAACGAGAAATAACAATTGAACGACCCTTGAGAACGATCGGCCCCTTTGACTCCTTAGCGGTCACCTAGTCATAACCAAATATAACCCCCATAAATGAAAATCAACCATAAAAGGTTCTTAACCTAAACCTCACTCCCGAGACCCCGAATAGTACCCAAACGGTGAGTAGATTCGATCCTGAGCCTTAGGAATTGAAACCCCGAGCCAAAAACCCTCAAAAGTGCCCAAAACAGGAATCTGGAAAAGCAAGGTAGCGCTGTAGAGCTACCCCCTAGCGCTATTGGCAGAGTGAAAAAGGACCCTGGCTAGCGTTGTAGCGCTACAACCAGGGTTTTCAACCCTGGTTTTTCCCTCCTTCGGCTCCTCCATTTCCAATCTTCAAAACCAGCTTAACCTCATTTAAACTCCCAAGTGAACCCCAAAACCATATACACAAGTCCTAGGCATCATAACCTAAGTAACCCTTGCCAAAAACTCCCATCAATGCTCAATATCCAACCTAGAAATCCAAGTAAAAACTCAATAAAAAAACAGAGCAAGAACCAAAGTTTAAATGGCTAGAAACTCACCTCAATCTCAGAATCACACCCTCTTCAATAGTAGAATATAACCCTAGATCACCAAAGCTTGGTTCCCTAGCTTAGTTCCTAAAAAAGAGCTTCAAAATTCAAAGAGAAATGAAGAAGAAAATGATGAACGGGAGAAGAGAAGGTGATGCTTTGTTTTCCTTAGCTTTCCACGGCCTTCCCAATGGTTCATATATATCCTTAGGTGAAAAGACTAAAATGCCCCAAGCCTATTTAAAACCCTTAACAGCCACCAAGGGCAAAATCGTCATTTCCCGCCTATCTCGTTAATCATAATTAACACCCTCAAATTCTCGTTATTTCCAATATTCTCAAATGCTAATAAATCATATCCCATTACCCTTTAATTTTCGGCAATGTTCTAATCCTCAAATTACCTCAAAACTAACCTCGAACCCCGAAATTAACCCCGTTATGACCAAACCAATTACTTGCATTCTGAGATCGTCTAAGGCCGAAAGGGTCGAACAAATCCACATATAATGTGGTCTTACTCACAATTCACCAACATACAAGAAAATACACAATTACGCCCTCAACGGGCCAAATTACCAAAATGCCCTTATAATTAAAAGTGGACTCATATGGATGCATTTATCATCATATAATAATATAATTCACATAAACATGCATATAATCATTTAATGGCATAATAAATCAATTATGGTCCTCCCGACCTCCTAATAAAGGTCCTAAACCTTATTAGGAAATTTGGGTCATTGCAACGGTGGTATTTGTAACGCCCTGGTTACTCCAAGACCGTTAGTGTGAGCTTTGAACCGTGCATAACTCGCTAATCGAGTTCTTTGGTTATAAATGTGCATCTAGGTGTTATTAACAGGCTAAGGTGGAAAACCAATAAAAAAGGAAATGATATATTTTATTTAAAACATAAAACTATTCATGGGCCCATAATGACGTTTACAAGTTATTTACTATCCAAAATGGTCATTACAGTGTAAAATTACAACCCGCCGACCTAAGCGGCAAATATAGGGTTAACCCCCTAGTTCCTCTGAGAAACTCCTTGGCCGTGGTGATCAAGCGGCCGCATATGTACACGTCACCACCTAAGCTCCCCACTCAAGGTTGGGTGAGCTTTTCTTTCCCTTTACCTGCACCACATAACACCTATGAGGCAAAACCCAACAAGAAAACTCATTACTGCATGTATATAATATCAAATAATGATCATGATAATCATACAGAGCTTATAGCCCTGAACAGATGAGTGAATAACACTTTGAGGTTCTATTAACCATTATGGGGCTTATATCCCTAATCAGATGAGTGACTAATGAACAAGTCACTAACTAAAATCGGGTGAGTGACTAATGAGTAAGTCACTAGCTTAAAGAGATGAGAGACTGATGAGTAAGTCACTAGCTTAAACAGATGAATGACTGATGAGTGAGTCACTAATGTGGGATCAGCACCCATATCCATGTGACAATGCAGTCACCTGGACCTTCTGGCCCTGGCTCTAAGTGACTAGCCATAGGCTAGATAAGCGCTTTTAGTTTTCATCGAACTTGAGGTCGGTCCGGAATTAATGCTCATGCTGAGTCATTCAATGCTGATGTCGATTAGATCTAATCTTTTCGGCTTGCGTTAAACACGCTAAGACTGTTCTTGAATTATGAGTCAATACCATATGACCAGTGCTCAGTACTATTGTCGAACTTGATTAATGAGTCACAGCTTCACAGTTAATAGCAACACCATTGCCAATTCTGACTAATGAGTCAGTGCCATTCATAAGTAAGCAAGATTTGCTAAGCATTTGATATGCAATCAATGTCCACATTTAAACACTCAACATGCCTCATGAATAACCATGCCTCAGCGCTATAGGTAGAATAAGAAACCTCCTGGCTAGCGCTGTAGAACCCACTAATGGGCGTTGTAGCGCTACAACCAAGGTTTTCAACCCTTATTTTCCCATCCTTCGGCACCACCATTTCCAACCTGAAAATCCAACTTCCGAACCTTATTTAAACCCCCAATTGAACCCAAAACCATCTACACATGACTTAGGCATCATAACCCATGTAACCCTAGCCAAAAACTCCCATCAATTCCCCTTATCAATTCTAGAAATCCAAGCTGAAATCCAATAGAAAAATATAGCAAAACCAGAGTTTTTAATGGCTAGAACCTTACCTCAAGCTCAGTTTAGAATCCTCTTCAATGGTGGAACACAATCCTAAGCCCCCAAGGTCTACTTCTCTAGCATGAATCCTCAAAAGAACCTCAAAAATCCAAAGGAAAAAGAGAAGGAACTGATGTACAGGAGAGAAAGATAACACACTCTGTTTTTGCAAAGTTCTACAGCCTTCAATGGCTGATATATATCTTAGGGGTGAAAAGACTAAATTGCCCCTAGGGTATTTAAAATCCTTTAAAGGCTCCCAATGGTAAAAATGCCATTTCCCGCCTATTTCGTTAATCATAATTAACACCATCCAATTTTTGTTATTCCCAATATTCTCAATTACCAATAAATCATATTCCATTACCCTTTAATTTCTGGTAATGCTATAATTACCAAATTACCCCGAGACTCACCTCGAGCCCCGAACTTAATCCCGTTATGACCAAACCGCTAGCTTGCACTCAAAGATCGTCTCATGCCGAATGGCTTGAACAAATCCACATTATTATGTGGCCTCAACCATGGTTCACCAACATGCATGAAAATACACAATTACGCCCTCAACGGGCCAAATTACCAAAATGCCCCTATGATGAAATGTGGACCCACATGCATGCATTTAACATCATATTATAATATAATTCACATAAACATGCATATAATAATTTAATGGCATAATAAATCAATTATGGCCCTCCCGGCCTACTAATCCGACCATTAAACCTCATTAGGGATTTTAGGGCATTACAACTACCCCCTCCTTACAGATATGTCGTCCTCAAAATTTACATGAATAGTTCGAGATACTAATTCTGCATATCTGACTCCAGCTTCCAGGTCGCTTCCTCGATCTTGCTGTTCCTCCACAATACCTTAACCAAAGGTATTATCTTATTCCTGACAACCTTGTCCTTTCTGTCAAGTATCTAGACTGACTGTTCCTCACAGGAGAGATCAGCCTCAAGCTTCAGATCTTCATAGCTCAAAACATGAGTCACATCAGATACATACCTTCGAAGAGCTGAAACGTGAAACACATTATGCACAGTTGACAATGTCGGTGGTAAGGCCAACTTGTAAGCCGCCTGACCAATCCTCTCCGGGATCTCAAATGGGCCTACAAATCTAGGGCTCAACTTGCCCTTCTTTCCAAATCTTCTCACCCCTTTCCATGGTGAGACTCTAAGGAAAACATAGTCTCCCACCTGGAACTCCACGTTCCTACACTTGGGATCTGCATAACTTTTCTGTCTACTTTGAGAAGCAAGCATCCGAGCTCTAATATTCTTAATGGCCTCACTGGTCCTCTGAACTGCCTCAAGACCCAAGTATCCCCTTTCCCCTGTCTCTATCCCAATGAATGGGAGATCAGCATTTCCTACCATACAACATCTCATAAGGTGCAACCCCAATGGTAGACTAATAACTGTTGTTGTAGGAAAACTCTATCAAAGGTAGATACTTACTCCAGGATCCACCAAAGTCTAGCACACATGCTCGCAGCATGTCTTCTACTATATGGATCGTCCTCTCAGATTGCCCATCTGTCTGAGGATGATAAGCAGTACTCAACTTAAACTGTGTCCCCATGGTCTTCTGTAAACTCCCCCAGAACTTGGAAGTAAAAGTGGGGTCCCGATCTGGCATGATCGACCTCGGTGCTCCATGGAGACACACGATCTCTCTCACGTAGAGATCTGCACACTGGTCAACTATATATGTAGTCCTCACTGGCAAGAAGTGAGCTGACTTGGTATAGTGATCCACAATAACCCAAATAGAATCATGTTGACCAACAGTCCTGGGTAACCCCACCACGAAATCCATCGTGATGTCCTCCTATTTCCATCCTGGGATATCTAGAGGCTGTAATAACCCTGCTGGCCTTTCATGCTCAGCCTTGACCTGCTGGCATGTCAAGAACTTAGCCACATATTCTACTACATCCATCTTCATCCCAGGCCACCAATACAAAGATCTCACATCCTGATACATCTTCGTGGTGCCTGAATGCAAAGAATAAGGTGTAGTATGAGATTCATTCAGAATCTCTTGTCTCAAGGCAGTGTCTAACGGAACACATATCCGACCCTTATATCTCAGCAAGCCCAAATCAGACACTGTATAATCGCTGGATACTCCAGCCAAAACATCCTCCCTGATCTTGGACAGCTGTGGATCACCCAATTGACCCTCATTGATTCTTTCCAATAGTGTAGAAAGTAGCGTAATTTTGGCCAACTGGCCCACCAGCAACTCTATACCAGCTCTGGTCATATCATCTGCTAACTCTTTGGGTATCAGCCTCGCACTATAAATCTGCCTCGGACTCTTCTGGCTTAAAGCATCAGCTACCACGTTGGCTTTTCCTTGGTGATATAGAATCTCACAATCATAATCTTTTACTAATTCCAACCAACGCCTTTGTCTCATATGCAAATCTTTCTGCGTGAAGAAGTATTTCAAGCTCTTGTGGCCAGTGTAAATCTCACACTTCTCCCCGTAAAGGTCATGCCTCCATACCTTTAAAGCAAAGACCACAGCCGCCAACTCTAAATCATGAGTGGGATATCTTTGTTCATACTCCTTCAGCTGACGCGAAGCATAAGATATCACCTTCCCTGACTGAATCAAAACGCATCCCAAACCCTGATGTGAAGCATCGCTGTATATCACAAAATTCTCCTGATCTGTTGGAAGGCTCAGAATCGGAGCTGTAATCAATCTCTACTTCAGTTCTTGGAAGCTGTTCTCACACCTGTCTGACCACACAAACTTCTGATTCTTACGTGTCAACTCAGTCAATGAAGTAACAATCTTAGAGAACCATTCCACGAAACACCTGTAATAACCTGCCAATCCAAGGAAACTTCTAACCTCAGAAACATTCTTTGGCCTTGGCCAATCTCTGACTGCCTCGATCTTAGTTGGATCTACTTTAATCCCCTCCTTACTAAAATTGTTCCCAAGAAAAGATACCTGAGATAACCAGAACTCACATTTCTTGAACTATGCAAACAGTCTGTGTTCCCTCAGTCTCTGTAGAATCAATCTCAAATGATGCTCATGCTCTAACTCTGACTTAGAATAAACCAGGATATCATCAATGAAGATGATCACAAACTTGTCCAAATAATCCTTGAACACTCTATTCATCAGATCCATAAAAGCAGCTGGGGCATTAGTCAATCCAAAAGACATGACAAAGAACTCATAATGCCCGTATCTAGTGCGAAAATCAGTCTTTGGTATGTCTCCCTCCTTGACCCTCAACTGATGATAACTAGAACGAAGGTCTATCTTCCAGAATACATTTTCGCCTTGCAATTGATCAAATAAAGCATCTATCCTTGGCAAAGGATACTTGTTCTTAATTTTCAACTTATTCAGTTCTCTGTAATCAATACACATGCTCAGAGAGCCATCTTTCTTCTTCACAAACAGAACTGATGCACCCCAAGGTGAGAAACTAGGTCTGATAAAACCCAAATGCAACAGCTCTTGCAACTGTACTTTCAATTCTTTTAACTCAGCTGGGGCCATTCTATAAGATGCTCTAGACACTGGCTCCATCCCTGGTGCCAGGTCTTTCACGAACTCAATTTCTCTGTGTGGTGCCAACCCTAGCAAATCTTCTGGAAACACATCCAGGAATTCACAGACTAGTCTAGTCTCTTCTGGTCTCACTGGCATGACCTGAGTGGTGTCATCTACAGTGGCTAAGAATCCAATGCAACCTCCTTGCAATAGATCTCTAGCCCTTAAAACAAAAATCATAGGTATATGGGGTCCATACACAATACCAACAAACACAAAAGGATCCTCACCTTCAGGCTCAAAGGTGACCATCTTCCTTCTGCAATCAATGGTTGCCCCATACTTCATCAGCCAATCCATACTAAGAATCATGTCAAAGTCAGTCATAACTAACTCTATCAAATCCACTGATAGCTCCCTACCCTCCTAAACTCTTTTATGGGTGCATTATCTTGCCAGATCTTGTTCTTTGCACTCTCAGCTGTGAGTGCCTTCTCAACTACCTGTGCATAGGTAGTAACCCCTACCAAAATGGTGATACGAACATCTCAGGCTAGTCTAGGCTGTAGCCCCTGGAGAAACCTCTCCCTTCTGGTCCCGTCAGTGGGCACCAACTCCATGGCAAACTTTGCCAATCGATCAAACTTCAGGGCATACTCAGTCACTGATAAACTTCCCTAAAGTAATCTGATAAACTCCTCAGCTTTTGCAACCCTGATGGTATCATTGTAGTATTTTTCGTTGAATTGAGTCTGAAACTCTGTCCAACTATGGGCATTGATGTTTCTAGTCTGGGATATAACTTCCCACCAAATTCGGGCATCCTCCTGAAACTTATACGTGGCACAGGCCACCCTCTCATTATCAGTCACCCTCATAAAGTCAAGGATGGTGGTAATTATGCTCATTTACTACTCAGCTTTAGCAGGATCTGCACTGCCCTTAAATACTAGAGGTTGCTGCTTCCTGAATATTTCATAAAGAGGCTCCCATTTGTTTCCAACCTCTGGCAGCTGCTCAACTTCTGGCACTGATACAGGGGGTGCCTCAGGTACACTGGTTCTTGCAGGAACCTGCTGTTGTCTTAGGAGGTGGAGTTCTTCTTCCTGCCTCAATATTGTGGCCTGTAGGTCATTAAACAATTGCTGCCAATTATCAGGAGCTGGCTGTGGAATCTGACTCTGGTCATTCTCTTGACCCTGCCTATTATTCTGGCCTTGATATTCCTGGCCAGCTGATGAATCTGTCTGTCTTGGAATCATTCTATCACTTATAATGTGCTGAAACAATCAATGTGGCCAGTTAAGCAAAAATAACAAAACCTCTTGCCGCCTCACAATCTAAGATCAACAGATAATCACCTATTTCACAATTATACAGATATATGGATGGATACATGATTATTGCATTTAGCATTTAACATGTATCAAATAATAATTCACAATGAACAATACTAATGAGTATGTTCCAGCAATATCAGTACTAATTAACATGTTCTTGCTGATGATGCAGTAGTTAAGGCACAAACTTATCAAGGTATCTCATGTAGACAGGTAAATCATTTATACTTTATTTAAGTATTTAAATATATAACCACATAAATAGTTACCAAACCATGAGTCAAGCTTGTCTTCAGTGGTGAGTGTACATGCCTAGCCAGTCTACAGGAACCCTAAACCTTGGCACTCTCTGATACCAAGTTGTAATGCCCTGGTTACTCCAAGACCACTGCTGTGAGCTTTGAACCGTGCTTAACTCGCTGATCGAGTTCTTTGGTTATAAACGTGTATCTAGGTGTTATTAACAGGCTAAGGTGGAAAACCAATAAAAAAGGAAATGATATATTTTATTTAAAACATAAAACTGTTAATGGGCCCATAAAAACGTTTACAAGTTATATACAATCCAAAATGGTCATTACAGTGTAAAATTACAACCCGCCGACCTAAGCGGCAAAAATAGGGTTAACCCTTAGTTCCTCCAAGAAACTCCTTGGTTGTGGTGGTTAAGCGGCCGCATATGTACACATCACCACCTATGCTCTCCACTCAAGGTTGGGTGAGCTTTTCTTTCCCTTTACCTGCACCACATAGCACCCATGAGCCAAAGCCCAGCAAGAAAACTCATTACTGTATGTATATAATATCAAATGATGATCATGATAATCATACAGAGTATTAGCCCTGAACATATGAGTGAATAACACTTTGAGGTTCTGTTAAACATGATGGGGATTATAGCCCTAATTAGATGAGTGATTGATGAACAAGTCACTAGCTTAAACAGATGAGTGATTGATGACAGATGAGTGACTGATGAGTAAGTCACTAGCTTAAACAGATGAGTGAGTCACTAATGTGGGCTCATCACCCATAGCCATGTGACGATGCAGTCACCTGGACTTTCTGGCCCTGGCTCTAAGTGACTAGCCATAGGCTAGACAAACACTTTTAGTTTTCATCGAACTTGAGGTCAGTTTGACATTAATGCTTATGCTGAATCATTCAATGATGATATCGATTAGATCTAATCTTTTCATCTTGCGTTAAACACGCTAAGACTGTTCTTGACTAATGAGTCAATACCATATGACCAGTGCTCAGTATTACTGTCGAACTTGACTAATGAGTCACAACTTCACAGTTAATACCGACACCATTGCCAATTTTGACTAATGAGTCAGTGCCATTCACAAGTAAGCAAGATTTACTAAGCACTTGATATTCAATCATAGTCCACATTTAAACACTCAACATGCCTCATGAATAACAATGCGCGTCACATATGGAGTGCAGTTTTCTTACGTCTGGTTCAAGCGAGAACTAGTAAAAGAACGACCCTTGAGAACAATCGACCTTTTGATTCCTTAGCAGTCACCTGGTCATAACCAAATATAACCTCCATTAATGAAAATCTACAATAGAAGGGTCTTGACCTAAACCTCACTCCCAGGACCCCGAATTGTACCCAAACGGTGAGTAGATTCGATCCCGAGCCTTAGGAATTGAAACTCAGAGCCAAAAACCCTCAAAAGTTCCTAAAACAAGAATCTGGAAAAGCAGGGTAGCGTTGTAGCGCTACCCCCCTAGCGCCCCAATGCTATAGGCAGAATAGGAAACCTTTTTCAGTGGGCGCTGTAGCGCTACAACCAGGGTTTTCAACCCTGGTTTTCCCATCCTTCGACCCCACCATTTTCAATCTGAAAAACCAACTTCCAAACCTCATTTAAACCCCCAATTGAACCCAAAAAGCATCTACACATGACCTAGGCATCATAACCCAAGTAACACTAGCCAAAAATTCCCATCAATTCCCCTTATCAACTCTAGAAATCCAAGCTGAAATCTGATAACTCTTGAATAAAGAGTTATTTCATGTGCTTTTGAACTTATAATTGTGAAAAAATCATGGGTGATGTTAGTTTATTTTTAGCTTTTGTAGCTAACTTTGATGTTTTCATTATCTTAATTAAGTTTAATTATTATTTTTTTAGTTTTTAATAGCTATTGGGTTAAAGGTAATAGTTTCATGGATAAATATTCGCACAAGAAATGAATTAACATGTGAAACTATTTTGATTTAATTTTTTTGTTGATGGTTGAATTATCAGGTTTGCTGCAGCAAAACATAAGCATTTGGATCAGGCAACTTTTGGGCACATGGAACACGTGGCATTCAATGAGTAAGCTGGAAATTTTGGCTGAGGTGGCAAGGGCAGAAATAATTAGTCAACATATTGGAGAAAAGGACAAAAGAAAAAGGAGGAATTCATGTTTTTGGAGAAAAATGGGCAATATGGTACTTTTGGGAAAAAAAATGAGAAAACCTAGAATGCACAAAAAGAAGGCATCAGCCGTAATTGGAGAGCAGCAGCCATTTTTGGAAAAAACCAGCAAGAAGAAGAATCAGGGAGAAACTCAGAATTTAACAAGGAAGAAGGAAGACAAACAAAGAAAGCTCAAGCATCATTTTGGATTTGTTTTACCTTCTATTCCTAAACTTTATATTTATATTTTCTGAGTTGATTTATAATCTGAATATTATGGGCTGTTTTGATTGTGGATTAATGTTTATGAACTCAGCCATGAACTAATTTTAGGTGGCTTGAATTGTTGATGAACCCTATGTTATAGTCTATCAATTCCTTGCACTTTATTTTAGTAAAATCTCTCTTGTTCATTCAAGTGTGTTTATGTTAATTTCTTGTTGTTGTTTGGCCAGAAATGACAAGTTATTTAATTATGTTTAATGCTGGAAAGATTAAATGTAATGGGAAGAACTTGAATGACACAAGTCATAATCTAGGTTAGGTTATGTTAGTAAGTAACATAGGGATATGTTATTTTCCTTATGTAACTTTTGAGAATTAAACTTTGAATTGCATTCTTAAATCTGATTTTGCATAGGAATATGTTTAATTAGGTAGAAGAATTAATGTCATAAAATTTGGGAAAGTTTTATGAGTGTTTAAATGAATTATTGTTAACCTAGAAGTTTTGCTAGTATATTGTTGCCGCAATGTGTTCGCAATTTGTTCAAGATGATTAATATAAGGGAATTCAATAATTCAAATTCATTTTGCACTCCATATATTTCTTGCAATTTTCTTATTCAGTTCAGTTTTTAATTTTAGTATTTCCATCTTTTTAATATTTTGCTTAGCCTAAAAACAACCCATTTGATTTTTAGTACTTATAAGTTGTTTAGTAATTGTTTATGGGTTGGTTGTGATGTTTAAGTTGTGTGGATGAGGATTCTAGGCTTGATTCTAAGTTTGGCAGGTGTTTGGAGTTGGAATTATAGATTTAGGCTCGGGGAAAACATAAGGAAAATGGTTGGTTTTTGGGTTTTGGGGGGCTCACGCTGCAGCCCTATTCTACAGGCATCGAGGCCCGTGTTTGCGAAAGGCCTAGGGAGCCTCTGAGAATGCCCAGGCGCCGTGGCGCAGGGCTTAGCGCACTCCGACCTGTGTCCTTCAGCAGAGAGGGCTTTGCCCTCTAACTTGTAGCGGGCCGCAGCTTAAAATGGGAAAAAAAGGGGAAATGAGGGTTTTATGCTCAGGAATCCAAATGTTAAGGGTCGAGAAGGATTCTACTACCGGTTTAGTGGAATTCAAGCTCCCGGAGGCTAGATTAATATTCCAAAGCTATTATTTGGTTTAAGGCTTGATGGATGGTTATTATGAATGTGTTGTGACTAGGTTTTCAACAAGGCTTGGGTTAGAGGACTGTGCTCGAGATCATGGTAATCAACCTACGCAAGACGCAGGTAAGAAAACTATTGTACCATTAGAGCAGGACATAACCCTATTTTTTGTGTTAGAGGACGCGACCCTATTATTTATGTTTAATTTATGTTTGAATATATGTGAATGGTATGATGTGTTATGCATGTTTATGAATGAACGACGAAGACCAAGAATGACAAGAAGTTGGGTATGGCAAGGGGTCCGGATTGGCGTTGAGTACGCTGCGTGTAGGCCGTTAGGGCAGACCCTCCAAGGGTGTTGTATCCACCCGCTCGATGAAGACCACGAACCCAGGGCCTGGTAAAGCACCTGGGTCGGCGTAGGCCGCTATGTGTTTAGTCTGTTGACTGTTTTGCTTCTTTTTGTGGATTAATATGTGTAGTTTATTATGCATTGAGTTTTCTTGCTGGGCTTCGGCTCACGGGTGCTCTATGGTGCAGGTAAGGGCAAAGGAAATGTTGACCAACTATGAGTAGCGTGGAGCGACGGGTACATGTTTGGCCTACCTGGCTGCCACGGCGAGGGTTATTTTGGGAAATGTACTATAATGAGTTGTTTTGTCGCTTAGGTCGACTGTATTTATATTCTGCGTTGTAATACACTTTTTAAACAATATTTTGGGATCCCAATTTATAACTTTTTATGATTTCAATGAATGACCAAATCTTTATAATTAATGTCATTAAACGAGTTTTATTTCAATTCGGTCACACTTTTAACCTAAAACGTCGATTAGCGAGCTAATGGCACATTTTTAACTCACATAGTAACAACTCTAAGTTGGGCATTACAACTTGGTATCAGAGCGTGCTAAGGTTTATGGTTCCTGGAGATTGACCGAACGCTCGCTGCTAGTGACAAGCTCGACTTAGGGTTGGTTGGTATTTAATGAATTATATGCTTAAGTGATGGTTTAAGTTGCCATGTTTGTCTGAATGTATAGATAGAGCATGATGAGTGTGTTGATATATGCATGATGCTAGGGCATGGATATATTATCTCAGGGCATGAGTGTGTTGTAGTTTATGTGATATATTATCTTTAAATTAGGGGTGTTCGCGGTGCGGGCAGTGCGGTTTTTTACCAATTTATTGGGCCATACCGAGTATGTGGTTTGAAAATTTTTCCAAACCGCACCGCATATATCTCATACCGCATAAAACACCCCGCAAAAATGCGGTGAGGTGTGAACGATTTATACCTATCGCCAAATAATTATTTAACAAATAAACATTAAAATTAATAAAGAAATAAAACTCATAACTTAAGAGTGTTTAACAAAACAATAAATATACAACAAATTAATAATTTTTTAGCAAAGCAATAAAAATACAACAAAGTTAAAATGTGATATAGAAGTAAATGTTTTGTTTAAGGAGGAATATCTTTAGGTTGAAATAGAATATGTGTTAGCTAGCATCTTATGAAACATAATTAATTTTTTTATTAGATATATAATATAAATGCATTAAGTTTAAATGTAGTAAAACTGAAAAAATATATAAAAAAAAATTAATACATATAATGATGCGGTGCGGCTTGAACTATATTTATAAAACTCAAAACCGCAAACCGTACCACGAAAAGTTTCAAAATAAAAATTGTGGTACGATGTGAGTGGTTTGATGAACACCCTACGAAAATCACATTTTGTGTTATTAGTTCTTATGACATATAGATGATAGTTTTTTTTTCTTCACATTTTCTTTTTATTACAAGATTTTCTTTTTCCAAGCTTTTGATGTGAACCTTCCATGTGGCCTGTGGACTATTTCATTTATTTATTTAGATATTAGATCTATCTTTCGATCTTTCTTAATTATCAAATATACATTATATGGTTATACTTGTTATCCTTATTTTAATATTTATCAATATATATATTTATATATATAATCGATCTATATGCATCCAAGAGATATAAATATAAATGCTTAAAACTTTGGCCTTAATTTTGGACTTGGGATTCCGAGTTGAAGCTATGCGTGAGATAGAGATAGATATGTAAGTCTTTTCATAAAAGAATAAAATCATTTTCAAATCTTAATATAACAATAAGTACCAATTATTATGCATAAGTGTCCCAAAGGACTAAATCAATTAGCGGTTAGAAAACAAAAAACAGCTTAGGCCGATGGAAAAGGTAGATATATGATCATGAGATTTATATAATCGAGCCAAGTTCAATGTCCAGTTAGTTAATATGGCTCACTTCTGTCAAGTAGACGCAAAAATCCATAGTCGGTTTCGACGTCAAAACAACCTAAATATAACCCTACTAATATATATTCATCAGTAGCACTAAAGCTTGTAATATTAAAGATTTTATTATTATATATATGTATAGTTATTGTTTTGAGTTGATTTAGGGTATGATATTTTTCACAGAGATTTGGATGGTCCACGCAATCTTTAATCATTTAGCTGTTCTGTGGTCTATGTCAACTGTACATATCAAGCCAAGTATTATAGCTCAATTTGGCTTAATCATCGAAATAATGTCATTTCATAAACACACGAGTGCTTGGATTTAAACCCTGCTAAGCTTATTATATTAATAATTCAACACCCTGCTTAATCACGTACTTTGTTGTAGTATTTGAGCAACTAGAATATATTACGTACATATACGTATACATATACGTATGTGATATATATATATTTATATGCATGCATGCCCTCTAATAACTTTAATAACTAAATGCTACGTTTTAGTGACACTATTTTTGTCACAATTTTATTTTATTTTATTTTTCACTTATATTTTATTAACTAGAATTATAAAAAGGTTCATTTAAGTAAAAACAAACAAACAAACAAATAAAAGTGTTCATTCTAATATTTTCATTCTCCGTTCAAAATTTAAATCTAACCAGGTTGCTGCGATCATGAACATTATTATAACTGATTGAACTTGAAAACTATTTTCATTTTTTGTTTAATATTTTAGAAAAATTGGGCTGGTAGCCTGGTACATGTGTTTTACTGTTTCGTTTGTTGTTTGCTACCCAAAACAAGAGTACGTGGGCTGGAGCGAGTTTTTGTCAGTCTAAGCCCAGCCTAAAGAAGAAATTTAGAAAGTTAATTTATTCCCAAGCCCTTTTTTTTAGGAAAATTATACATAGTACCGTAAATTTCAAAAAAAATTGAAAAATATAGAATCTTACAAAAATTGCAAAAATACGGATAACAGTTTTGTGATTGTCTATTAGAATTTTCTATTTAGTCTGTAAATATTGTTTATAAAATTGTAATATATGATTACAAACTTGTAAACTTTAGTTACAAATTTGTAAATTTTGGTTACAAAAAAATTGTATTGTTGCAAATTTGTAAACTTTGTTTAAAAAAAACTCTGTATTTACGATTATGCCCCTCAATATTTTTGTAATTTTTTCCAGATTTCGTATATTTTTTTTAAATCTTAGGTATTTTTGTAAATTTTTACTTTTTGTAATGGTTATCATTATTGGGAAACTTACATGAATATACTTACTACTGAAATCTTAAAAAAAAAAAAATCAATAAAATAAATCACAATTACTTTTAAATGAGATATTTGCGGCGAAAGTACTTAAGTTATACAAAATGTTATACTTAAGTATCAAAATTATTTTTTTTGATGTCAAAAGTATCAAAGTTCAACTTTTACTTGCACCATTGGTATCTTCTATTACCATTCAACGGTAAAGTTAACGACATATACTAACAGTGCAACTAAAAGTTGATCTTAGGTACTTTTAACTTTAAAAAAACAAACTTAGGTACTTAAGTGGAATATCAGACAACTTACGCACTTGCCGTAAATATCATTTTTTATTATTAATTTTTATTATAAGTTTATATATTCACAATTTCAAAATTGAATAACAAACGGTTAAAATCAAAAGAAAAATGCCCAAAACTTTTTTATTTTAAAAGATATGATAATAATGATTTTTTTTATTTTGATTGTTTTAAATTAATATTTCATGATAAATAAAATTAAGATGTCCAACACCTCAATATGAGTTTAAAATTTTAACTTTGTTCTAAAAAATTAATTCATTTTATCAAACAAAGTTAAATTTTTGAACTCATATTGAGGTGTTGGACCTCTTAATTTCATTGATCCTAAAAAATTGATTTATTTTGTTCTTAAAACAAAGTTAAAACTGTGCATGTTGGTTTTTATCATATTTAAAATAAAATTAAAAATGGACATCATTCTTTTGATTTAAATAGTTTTTTATTATTAAGATTTGTAAATTCAATAAAATATGATATTTACAATGAAAGTATCAAAATAATCTGAATTTGCACTTAAGTATCCAAGTATTTTTTTTACTGCAAAAGTACCCAAGAATACCATCTAGTTGCACCGTTAATACATGACGTTAAATGATAACAAGTACCAACGGTGCAAGTAAAAGTTGAACTTAAGTAATTTTGCTATAAATAAATAAATTTGGTACTTAAGTGTATCATTTTGTATAACTTAGATTCTTTTGCAGCAAATATTTTTATTTAATTCTACAAAGCCACTAGTGACAAAATAAAGAAAATGATTTTTTTTTTCTTAGAGAAAAGTTTGAACCAAATAAATAAGACCATAAAAAAAAGAGAACAAGAATCTGGCTATATACAACATCCTAAGAAACTAAAGTGACATTTGGTTGGAGTGAATAAAAATAGATGAATAGGAATAAGAATGTGAATGATAAAATGAATAGAAATAAAAATTAATATGAATAAAAAAAATTTGATAAAAAATTTATTAAATTTTTTTCAATCTTGTATTAGAATGGTCTTCCTCCCATTTTCAAATGGAATAGTTATTATACCAAAATGGTGGAAAAATCATTTGATTGTAATGACATTCCAATACTCTAAAATGCAAACAAACAAAGAAATGCAATAAAAATTGATTTCTTTCTATTCCATTTATTTTCATTACCCCCAACTTAATATTACCTAAGAAAAAAAGAAGAAGAAAGAAAAAAAAAAAAGAATTGTATCAAACTTAATTTCATTAATATCTTGAGCCACCATTAAGTTGGAATTTCCATCACTCTCAACATGGCCGCACACAAAAGCCCACCTAAAAAGCAACTTGAAGCCATGCTCGAATTGCTAAGAGCTCTCAACAATGAGAATACTAAAATAAAAAATGAGTTTCTGTTTTATTTTAATGAATATAGTTTCTAAAATCAATAAAAGAAAGTATGACAAGAAAGTTTAAAATAAAAATATTTAATGGTATTAATTTTTATATATTGATAATAAAATAAAAATAATTTGTGAAATTATTAATGTAGTTTTTATTTTTTTTTCTTTAGAATGTATTTGATATTAATAGGGTTATCTTCTTTTGCTGCATATTTAAAAAAAAAAAAAATTGATCTTCAAATTTAAAATTGAAGAATAAAAATTAGCTAACTAATAAGATTTCTTAACTAGGACAAGATAAATCAATGCTACGTACAATTACTATGAATTTCATATTATTAATTTTAAAAAAATTGTAAATATTTATAATTATTATTAAAATTGTATATTCTTTTATTTTGTTGATACATTATTGAATTATAATAAATAATAATCAAACAAACAGAAAATAATAAAATATTATCTTATATATGTAAAACGTATAAAATATATTATTAAAATAGAAAATAAACAGTAGCAACTAACAACGAATAAATATAACAAAACAATAGTTACCAGATTATTAAAAATGAATATTCAATAGACATTTATAATTAATCAAATAATTTGTTGGAAGTATTTGTAACTTATATTTTTAAAGGCAATCTATTTGTAACTCATAGCTACAAAACTATGAATGAATAATTCAATAACTCTTCGAGATCATTGGTACTTATTAAAGTTACACAAATTGTTATAGACGAATCAAATAACCTACAATTGGAATTTTGGTACTAATTCGTCACTATTTTGAAAGTTTTATCGTTTAGAATTCATAACTCATTGTTACAAATGAGCAACCATCATTATTATACGATAATTTAGTCAATATATTTTTTAATATGAATATAATTTAACTCGATGTATGGGGCTATTTTATTTTAACCAATTTACGAAATTCGGAGTTCAAAAAAGTATTTTTCAAAATAAGTGGTCCAAATAGAAATTAAGCTAAAATAACGAGTCTAAAATAATATTTTCCCTTATTATTATCAATGAAATTATTACAAGTGCATATGTTAAGTGTTGATTGTCTTTTTCTCTATCAACTGTAAGAAGAGAGATTAAAAAAATAAGCGAATAAGACAATGATTTTTACGTAGTTCTGGTTATAAAAGAACCCTAGTCCACGAGTCTCTGGTATTAAAAAGATTTGAAACTTGAGAGGGCAAGCTTCAATGGTGTATTCTCAGGCAACATTTAGATTGCTCTGAGTACAATATGTTTTCTCTCTAAAAAACCGAACCCTTTACAATGAGACCTCCAGTCCTATTTATAGAGGCTGGGGTCATTAATACTAATCATAAGTAATTAATACACATTCCTCTCATTATTAGGGGATTAATACCAATTCAATGCATTGGGCTCATTGAACATAGACCACAACCCAAGCGAGATCTGCGGGGCCCACTGTAGAAAAGCACCTACTTTATAGGGAACATGCCCCAGGTATTGTCAGGGCGTAATGTAAGTACCTCCATGTCAGCCGCCGTAGTGGGTGTGCGAATTGTCGAGTCGTACACTCGACAACACTGTTGATGGATCGCCCATAAAGGTTGTTAGACCATCATCTGGCTCTAAAAACGCGCATTTGTTGACATGTTGCGCCTTATCTTAGGTTTGAGAACCAGAACCTCGGACCTGGGAGACGACTAGGGGACGAGAGCCTTCGCCTTAATTGCCCGAACTGGAGAACCTCCATCTCCGAGGATAGAACTCAGAGAATAATCTATCAGGGCACCCACGACCCACTATCAGAGGCAAGGTCTCACCTAGGAGGACCCTCGCTCCGACTAGAGTCCTCGAGCAGTAACATGTCCTGATGATGTTTATGAACTTCCGAGCCAGCCAATGGGGGTCGCCCCACGTGTCTGAGGTGAAAATACAGACAACATTTTCTCCCTAAGTCTCTACTCGTCCTCGGGTAGGGGAGAATTAATTAAGGGTGATTTGAAAAAATGGAGGGGAAAAACATTTAGGCTTTTCTCTGACGTCACTTTGAAAAGCAAACCCACGTGTCAACGCCCCATTGCCGAGCCCATCAGTCCATGAATTTAATTAGGGGTTAACTCCGAGATCCCAAACGCCCTGATTGCGATCTGCGACTTTTGAACCCTGACCGTTGGATCACTCTCATGATCTCACTAGGGCAAGCCATCCGACGATCGTGGGGAAATTGCTTCCGTCCTAAGTTTTTCTAGGTATAAAAAGCTCAAGAAAACCATCTTCAGCCTCACACGATACCGATACTAAAATAAAAAACCCTCTTAGAACACTCTCTTCTCCCTCGCCTGCCCCTCACCTTCAACTTTTTTTTCCAGGAGATTTGGATGACTAGTGTGAATCGTCGTACTTCTGGGCAGACGACAAACGATATTTCAAGGTTAGGACTTGCCTCAGCACCTACCTCAGTTTTATCTCGGGTAAGTTCCTTCCACCCACCTTTCGGTTTTTGTGTGTACTTGAGGTTTTTTCGATATATGTTTAGGAATACTAATGGTATGGGATTTTAGAGTCTGTTTCTAGTTTTCACAAGTTATTTTAGGCACATTTTGACGTTAGGGACGTTCAAAATGACCCTCAACAGTCTTTATGCCAACTTTCCGTTTCTGAACCTGTGACTGGAATTTGGGGAATTCCCAAATTCCGATAGGTTCATCCCCTTCGGGTTGTCCTTAGGCACCGGGGATATCCCGCATTTCCAAAACTTTTCTCTTCTTCCTGAGCAGTATCCCTAGAGTCATTCGTGTTTTGGCCATTTTTACTTCAATTAGAATACTAACTGTTTGGTTTTTTGTCTCAGATGTCCGAGGAACTCCAAAAATTATACGAACACAGGTTTGATCTCTTCTACTAGTAGATCTTCGATATGGCCCGAGCGCAAGATGCCTCTGAAGGAAATATAAGGACGTGAACCCAAGAGATAGCTGGGGAGCTAGTCGTTCATCCCGACATCCAAGTGGCAGTGAGGCCCAAAATGCCCGAAGGCAGGGGCCTAACTGTGGAGGAGGTTAGCAGGGCCCCTCTTCCACACCCTACCCAAAAGTACGAAGGTGACGCGTTCGAAGCGGAGGATTACCACTCTTCTTCGACACCATGACGCCAATGATTCGATCATGAGGTATTACTCGGTCAGAGACAAATGCCTCATCTGTCTCTGTTGGGAGTCCGAGAGGGCCCATCGTAGCGTCAACGACCTGGATGCTTGGAACCAGGCCCACCTGATGGCAGGGGCTACCCTACCCCTCAAACAGTACTTCGTGAACTTCCTGAAGTTCGTGGGGATAGCCCCTTTCTAGCTTTCCCCCAACGGCTATAGAGTGCTCACAGGGATGTACATTCTATACTGGAAGCAGAAATGTCCCGAGCCTTCGCTGGCGGAGATCGTTTACTTCTACAGCTTCCGCGCCACTCCTCGTAAGAAGAGCTCCAAGTGAGACAAGTATTATGCCCTACCGAGGTACCCGGCTTCGTCTCTTGACTATAATACTCCTCACCATAACGAAAATTACTCTCGGGACTACAAGGACGCCTTTTCTTCACAGACGGCTTCCCAACCCGTAGCAACCCGACCCTGATTCATGACTT
The DNA here is from genome assembly GCF_963169125.1 of Humulus lupulus. Classification (NCBI taxonomy): domain Eukaryota; kingdom Viridiplantae; phylum Streptophyta; class Magnoliopsida; order Rosales; family Cannabaceae; genus Humulus; species Humulus lupulus. The sequence continues at coordinate 26,667,591 of NC_084799.1, forward strand.
CGCCCGAGTTGGTGAGTATCTTCCCAAATGCAATATATTTTACCTTATTAAGAATTTTTTATATTTGATACTCAATCAATTCCTTTTGAATAGGTCATTTCTACCGAACCCACTATGTCCAGCTCTTCGAGGATCATCTCCAGGCGATGAAGGCTCTCCTCGACCGAGATTCGGACCTTAGTGTCCTTGTAACAGAAGCAAACTTCATTAGGTCGGGGCTTCTCAGCATAGAACAACAAATCAACAACCTGGAGCTGACCAAGTATCGCCAGTTTAAAAAGTCTCGGGAGTTGGTGTCCCATCACATCAGTTACATAGACGGGCTGGCCAAGAGGACGTTACAAAAATGGCTGGCGGAGGAGATTGACTGGCGAACGTGCATGTTGCAAAGGAGGCCCGAGAGGCATAAGAGGATCGGGAGCTCGAGGAAGAGCTTCAGGCAAGGATGGAAGCTTCCCACCTTGACTTAGGTAAATCACCTCTCGCTCTGACTTATGCTTCTAGACTAGGTGATAGGATAATTCCTGAGCACGTTTGGGTTTCCCCAGCCCTTCTCGATTGTGGTCAAATATCACATCAGCGTTGGACTAGGGAAGAATTCCAAGATTACCTAAATTGGCAGACATTGCCCGGTCTGCACTATGGTTAAGAACACCCCCCAGCTCTTTGGCAGGAGAGGGTTCGTCGCATCCTCAGGAGCAACGTGAACCCTCTCCTCGACCAAGAGGCAGAGAGTCTCCACTCCCCCTGCGGAGGTCCTTGAAGTGGACTTGGCCCCGATAGTGGAGATCCCTTCCTCGCCTGGGTCAGATGAGGTGATTCAAGAACCAAGGCAGAAGGAGGTCCCAGAAATGGACCAAGGGTCAGTTCAAGACTCGGAGAAGGAGGCATGTCCACCCCAAATTCGTCTCCTGGTGTACCCCAAGAAGTATGAGGGGGCCTTGCTGGAGCAGTACGAGAAGATGCTTCAACACTTTGAAGCAAGGCTAGAAGAAGGCAAAAAAGCCTTGCAAGAGACAGGCGAGGCCCTTCGTTAACTCAATCCACCCCGAGAGAGGCCCATCATCCCTCCAATTGGTCGGGTCGAGCAGGAGACTTTGTTCTACGCCAAGCTAGGGGAGACCGTTGCTCCTCTTGCCGCCGAGCTCCTCCACGGGGTCAGCTCCACCATGTGCGAGTTGACTGCCTGAAGCTTCTCCCAACTTGATGACTAAAAAGAGGCTTCTCTCCTGGCCTGGTTTCGGTACGCCTCTATCCGGATAAGCTAATCATTACCGTGCTTGAATTCAACTCAACAAGGTTTTATTAGGCTAACACTTTCCTTCCTTTTATTTTTTCGCTTTGCAGTCCGGCTTGGCCTGCCAGTGCCTGGGAGACATCATGATGGAGAAGTCGTACGCACTCCATAAGTCCCAAGATAAAATTGTGTACCTTAAGGAGAAAATGAAAGGCCCTTGGGAAAAACTTTCTCGTGACAAGGTTGCCCTCGAAGCCGAGCGAAAACACTCTCGAGAGCTTCAGGAAGCTATCCAAAAGGTCATTGAGGACATGCAGTGTAACGCCCTGGTACCCCAAGACAGTTACGGTGAACTTTGAACAGTGATTTTAACTCGCTACCTGAGTTCTTTGGTTAAAAACGTGCTTCTAAGTGTTATTAATAGGTTAAGGTGGAAAACCAATCAAAATGAAAGGAAACATTTTATTTTAAACATAAAATTATTCATGGGCCCATAAAAACGTTTACAAGTTATTTACAATGCAAAACGGTCATTACTGTATAAAATTTACAACCTACTGATCTAAGCGGCAAAAAAAATTAGGGTAAACCCCTAGTTCCCCTGAGAACTCCTTGGCCATGGTGGTCAAGCGGCCACATATGTACACATCGCCACCTAAGCTCTCCACTCAAGGCTGGGTGAGATTTTCCTTCCCTTTACTTGCACCACATAGCACCTATGAGCCAAGGCCCAGCAAGAAAACTCAATACCACACGAATATAATATCAACAATGATCATAATAATCATTCAAGACTATTAGTCCAAAATAGAGGAGTGACAGTTGCAAAAGTCAATAAGGTGGGTTCTGTACCCCTTACCGATAAGTGATCATTTCACTAGCTTAAACGAGGTAGGTATCTGGTGAATAGTCACAAACATAAACCTATCGAGTGACCATAGAGTCACAAATGTGGGATTCTGCTCCCTTATCCATGTGACAAACAATCACCTAGGCCTTTGGCCCTAGCTCTGAGTAACTAGTCATAGACTAGACAAGCGCGTATAATTTTCATCGAACTTAGGGTCAGTCCAGCATTAATACCCCATATGAGTCATTCAATGTTGTGACAGTCAGAATCCCGTGATCTGTAAGGGGAAAGACTGGGTAAGTTGTGCAATCCCACACTGCCTGGGGCAGGTCAAGTGTGATGATTCTAAGACTGTGTAGGTATGGGACTACACAGTTGAAGAGGGCTTAAATGGATTGATGGGTACTACCTATATCAACAAGATGCATCTTCTTTTCGGTAGCCCATCACCTGAGAACTCCAAAGTTAAGCGTGCTTGACCTGGGGTAATCTAGGGATGGGTGACCTCCTGGGAAGTTTTCCTAGGAAGCATGTGAGTGAGGACAAAGCACGCTGAAAAGACTCGTGTTGGTTTGTAGGGCCATCATTCCAGAAAGCAGCCATAGTGACGTAGGGTGTTACAAATGCCGATGTCGATTAGATCTCTAATCTATTATCGGCTCTGCGTTCTTGACGCTTATTCCGTTTCTGACTCTTAGATCAGTAACATGCGACCAATGCTGATTCTGACTAGTCAGTGCCATACACAAGTAAGCAGGACTTGCTAAGCATTTAATATTGCAATAAATGTCCAAATTTAACAATCAAGATGCCTCTATAATAACCACGCATGTCATAACACAGGGTGCAGTTCTCTTACCTTGGGTTCGAGCAAGAAATAATAAAAGAACGACCCTTGAGAACGATCTGCCCTTTAGTCCCTTAGTGGTCACCTAGTCATAACCAATTGGAATTCATTAATCAAGTAAATAAATAAGAGGTTCACAATCTAAAATCTCACTCTCGGGACCAATCCCGCACTCTCGGGACTCCCAATCCACCTAAACAGGGTAAAGGAACCCATCCCCGAGCCTTAAAAGTCATCCCAAGCCCTAAAATAGGCTTGCTGGAAAATGGACCAGCACTGGGGCGTTGCTGGGTGGCGCTGGGGCGCTGTCCCAAGTCAGAGAGACCCAACTCTGTGCTCTGCCTAGCGCTGGGGTACCATCTGCAGAACCATGTTTTTCCTGGTTTCCTTCCTTGCGATTTCCCTTGAAAAAAAAAAACCCTTCAAACCAATCCCAAACATCACCAAAACATCAAATTCAACCCCAAAACTTCATCCATATCACACCCTCATCAAAACCCAAGCAATCTTACTCAAAAACTTCCATTAATTCCTAACTAACCACATCAAAATCTCTTGACTAAAAACCATAAGAAAAATAGAGTATAGCTTAAATTCATGGATGAATTCTTACCTTAAACTGAGATTGAGTCCTCTTCAATGGATGAACTAAGTTTATAAACTCCAATCCTTGATTTCCTAGCTTGTTTCATCAAATTGGCTTTCAAAAATTGAAAGGAAGAAGGAGAAGGATGATGAACGTGAGAAGGGATGATGCAGCTCTATTTTTGGTTCTGTTTCTACAACTTACTAGATTGTTATATATCCCATGCCAAATGACCCTATTGCCTCTAGGTTAAATAAAACTCTATAAAGGCTAGTAAGGGCAAAAATGTCATTCCTCCTCTAATCCCGCTAATCATAATTACCGTTCTCCAATTCTCGTTAGTCTCAAAATTCTCAAATACCAATAATTCATATCCCGTTACCCTATAATTCACGGCAACGCTCTAATCACCAAAATATCCCGAGACTCACCCCGAGCCTCGAACTTAATCTCGTTATGACTAAACCGCTAATTTGCACTCAAAATCATCTCATGCCGAATAGCTCGAACAAATCCACATTATAATGTGGCCTCAACAATAAATCACCGACATGCATACAAATATACAATTATGCCCTCAACGGACCAAATTACCAAAATACCCCTGTCATGAAATGTGGTCCCACATGCATGCATTTAACATCATATTATAATATAATTCACATAAACACGCATATTATAGTTTAATGGCATAATAAACCAATTATGGCCCTCCCGGCCTACTAATTCGACCATTAAACCACATTAGGGATTTTGGGGCATTACATGCAGTAGGGCAAAGAGGAGATGAATGCGACCATTGAGGGCATGCAGCGAGCCCAGGAGGAGGCTAAGAAGGTCATAGCTGAGGTTTCCCGAGTGGTCCTGGAGAACTCCCAAATTCAAGAGCATGCTAAGGAGGCCATCGACCGGGCTAAGCTAGCAGAGAGGAATGACCTCCAAGCCATGGAGTTGAACAGGTCTACTCAGTGTCAGGAGGAGAAGCTTGAAAGAGAAACTGAGACTATCGTCGAGGATGCCTTTTACGTGGCCTGGTATCACAACCAAGACATGAGCTTGGATTTCACTGGGGAGCCCGAGAAGTATAGGCTCTTCTTCAACGAGGGCCTCCGAGCTACCCAAGCTATCGAAGCAACCCAAGTGCCTCCAACGGCCGAGGCGACTCCATCTGCCGAGGCTACTCAACCAATTGAGGAAACTCCAGCTGCTGAAACGGCCCAGGTAGGGGGTGCCCCGAGTGGGGATCCGATCATTGAGCTGGTGGCGAAGGTTCCCAAAGACTTATCATAATTTTTACACTTAGGCCTGCGTGCCATAAACTTCTTTTCGGAGTACATACAAACAATCGCTCGAGCCCCCGAGCATAGTTGTAATTATTTTCCCGTTTAAGATTTATGTAGCTTGCCTTGCTTTTTATTTGGTTTGGTTCTATGAATTCGCTATAACTTAAATTGCCTCGATAATAAGCACTCAAATCATTTTATACACTTGGTTCTATAAATTCAACGTAATCCGAATGTCGCGAGAACAAGAACTTAAATTATTTTAAACACTTGGTTTCATAAATTCAACGTAACACGAATGTCACGAGATCAAGAATTCAAACCGTTTTAAACACTTGGTTCTATAAATTCAACGTAACACGAATGTCACAAGAACAAGAACTCACATCTGTTTTGAACAGCTGGTTTTGTAAATTCAACGTAACACGAATGTCATGAGAACAAGAACTCACATCTGTTTTGAACAGTTGGTTCTATAAATTCAACGTAACATGAAGGTCATGAGAACAAGAACTCGCATCTGTTTTGAACAGTTGGTTTTGTAAATTCAACATAACACGAAGGTCACGAGAACAAGAATAAGAACTCAAACCGTTTTACAGGTGATTCCCGTGTTTAGTCCCTTGTAGGCTCATAGTCCTAGAAGTAACTTTGATGCAAAATTTAATGTTGGTCCTCACTCGACATCCTATGCCCCTACAATCCAAAGATTCAGGCTTTCAAGGCTCCTAGCACGTGAAACCACCTGCCCCCCGAGTATGCACTACTCGGGAGGTCGGCCGGGGTTGTCAACACTGCTCTCCGAGGGCATTTCCTGTCACTTCCATACCATCTTGCACCTCCTTGGGAGGTGATGTTAACGAGGTGCCCGAGCATAGGTTGTGACAGTTAGAATCCCATGATTCGTATGGGGAAAGACCAGGAAAAATTGTGCAATCCCACATCGCTTGGGGAAGGTCAAGTGTGATGATTCTAAGACTGTGTAGGTATGGGACTACACACTTGAAAATGGCTTAAATGGATTTATGGGTACTACCTATGCCAACAAGATGCATCTTCTTTTTTGTAGCCCATCACTTGAGAACTCCAAAGTTAAACGTGCTTGACTTGGAAGTTTTCCCAGTAAGCATGCGAGTGAGGACAAAGCACGCTGGAAATGCTCATGTTGGTTTGCAGGGCCAGTCGTTATTCCAGGAAGCAACCATAGTGATGTGTGGCGTTACAAATGGTATCAGAGCCTTGACCCAGTCGAAAGTGTGGACGATGGGGACGTCGGACCCCTAAGGGAGAGTGATTGTGACAGTTAGAATCCCTTAATTCGTAGGGGGAAAGACCGGGTTAGAACTGTGCAATCTCACATCGCCTGGGGGAAGGTCAAGTGCGATGATTCTAAGACTGTGTATGTATGGGGCTACACAGTTGAAGATGGCTTAAATGGATTGATGGGTACTACCTATACACAGTTGAAGATTGGCGTGCTTGACCTGGAGTAGTCTCACGATGGGTGACCTCCTCGGAAGTTTTCCTAGTAAGCGTGCGAGTAAGGACAAAGCACGTTGGAAAGACTCGTGTTGGTTTGCAGGGCTAGTCGTCATTCCACGAAGCAACCATGGTGACGTGGGGCATTACATAGGCTGCCTGGGTATCCACCCATATCTCGCAGATTAGGATTTGGTTATTACTCTCCGGGCGCATGTTGTCCTTGGGAGGTAACCTAAATTCTTAAGTCTGTGTTATACTGGGTTTTCTAGATATGGGATATGGTGACATTAGGGGTACTTCACTCGTCGACTAGCCAAGCTTCCATGTCACGGATTTACCGAGGCCAAGTATGGGGTACTCGGCCTTCCGTTCGCATCTTGAGACCAAGAGACTTGGTCAGACCTCCTTGGGCTCGGTGTCAACGGGAGGTTACAATAGTCTATTCCCTCGCTACTTGGGTTATCTAGCTCCTAGGTGCTAAGCTTAGTCCAACCTGGAACAAGCTGCCTTCTAGGCTAGACCTAACTAGTTTCCTAGGATTTTCTATTCTCGGGTTGACGACGCTAGGCTTACTCTTGACAATTGACAAGTTTAGTTTCCCAGGTCGTTCCCTGTGAGGCGTAGTGCTGCCCTAACTCCATGCCCCCCAAGTGATCAGAGACTAGTCTGCGGTCACTTGTCCAGGCTCATGGGTGCTCTTATATAGCATTAATAGAATATAAATGAAACCAAAGAATATAAATAGACAATAAATTTATTACCGTGTTTTATATACACGGTTTCCATTCCATGTGCCCGAAGGCTACAAGGGGTATTACAGAAATAGACAATGTTTGCTACTCATATCACTTGTAATACTGGCAAAAATGCTCAACATTCCAGGCGTGAGGAATCAACTCCTCACTAAGTCGGGCTAATTTTTATGCTCCCGGACATACAACGCTCTCGACTTGGTATGGGCCCTCCTAGTTGAGTCCCAGTACTCCTGCACCGGGGTCTCGGGTGGCTAAGAAGACTCCTTGAAACACCATATCTCCAACCCCAAATTTTCTATCTTTCACCTTTGAGTTAAAATATCTGGCCACCTTCTGTTGGTAGGACGCTACTCAAATCTGAAAAGCTTCGCGTAGCTCCTCCACGAGGTCCAGAGACTCCCGAAGTAAAGCATGTTTCGTGGTCGGGTCATGGGTATCCCGTCAGTGTGTGGAGATTGCTGCCTCAACCAAGAGCATAGCCTCATACCCGTAGGCCATCAAGAAAGGAGAATGGTCGGTGGAAGTTTGGGCAGTGGTGCGGTTGCTCCACAATGCCCTAGGCAGCTCCTCGAGCCAAGCTCATTTTGCATGTTCCAACCTTTTCTTCAAAGTGGACTTGAGTGTCTTGTTAACTAATTCCACTTGGCCATTGGCCTGCGGGATCGGCCACAGAAGAGAAGCTCTTGATGACACCATGCTGTTGACAGTATTCCGTAAACACTTCACTGTCAAATTGTAATCTGTTGTCGAAGACTATCTTCCACGGAAGCTTATATCGGCAAACGATGTATTTGATGACAAAAACCAAAACCTTTTTCGAGGTGATTGTAGTGAGTGGCTCGGCCTCAACCCACTTTGTGAAGTAGTCGACAGCCACTACGGCATATTTCACCCCTCCCTTCCCTGTAGGCAGGGACCCAATAAGGCCAATGCCTTAGACAGCAAAAGGCCATGGGCTGGTCATTTGCGTAAGCTCATTTGGAGGCACTCGGGGGATATTGGCGAAGCGCTAGCACTTGTCTCATTTCTTGACGTAATCCATCGCATCTCCATTCATGGTGGGCCAAAAATACCCTTGCCTTAAGATCTTTTGAGAGAGGCTCTACCCCCCAGCATGATCTCCGCAGAAACCTTCGTGTACCTCTCGTAGTATTAAATCAGCTTCTTGCTTGGACACACACTGAAGCAAGGGCAAAGAGTAACCTCGCTTGTAAATTATCCATGATTTTGTACCTCGGTACTTGATACAACAACTTTCGAGCTACCTTCTTATCTTGGGGCAACTCCCCAGAGACTGGGTATTTAACTATTGGCTCCATCCACCTATCTTGGGGTTGTATAGATTCCACCTCGTCTGAAGTCGAGATACTCGAAGACTCTAAGTAATCAATGGGGACCGCATTGATTAACTCAGCATCTTTGGTCGTGGCTAGCTTAACCAGAGTGTCTGCATTGGAATTTTGCTTTCGTGGTACTTGCCGATAGTGAATCTTCGGAAGTTCTGCAACATTTCTTGAACCTTTGCCAAGTACGATGCCATCTTTGTTCCTTGGGCCTGGTACTCCCCAAGAACTTGGTTCACCATGAGTTGGGAATCGCTAAAGATGTCGAGTCCTTCGACCTTGAGCTCCAGTGCCACTCTGAGCCCAGCAATTAAGGCCTCATATTCTGCTTCATTGTTAGAGGCGCTAAACCCAAAATGGAGGCCACTATGCACCCTATGCCCTTCGAGAGAAACCAAAATAAGTCCCGCCTCAGCACCATTTTTGTTTGAAGATCCATCCACGAATAGTTTCCAGGCTGGTCTGACAACTGGATTACCCTTAGTCTTCTCCTGATTCCATGTGCATTCGGTGATGAAATCAGTGAGTGCTTGACCTTTTATTGCAGTCCTCGAATGGTAGGTGATGTCAAACTGACTCAGCTCCACCGACCACTTCAAGAGCCTTCCCGACGACTCAGGCTTTTGAAGGACTTGTCTGAGGGGATGGTTTGTGATGACCTTAATTGGATGCGCTTGGAAGTAGGGTTTTAGCTTGTGAGAGTACCTAGACTCTTCCGTGAGGAGTCTTTTGCTTACATAATAGACATGGTGCTGAACACGAATTTCTTCCATTACCAATGCGGCACTGATGGCATTTTCCGAGACATCCATGTAGAGTAGGAGATGCTTTACATCTACTGGCTTGGACATAATTGGAAGCTTTGCCATGTGCGTCTTGAGTTGTTGGAATGCCTGTTCGCACTCTTCTGTCCATTCAAATCTCTGACTCCCTCAGGGAACATTGAAGAATGGGATGCACTTTTCTGTTGCCTTGGAGACAAAATAACTCAAAGCTGCTATCCTCCCTGCTAGGTTTTGAACGTCTTTATGCTTTCGGGGAGATGAGATCTCGATTAGGGCCTTGATCTTCTCGGGGTTCGCCTCAATCCCTGAGCACTGACGATGAAGCCTAGGAACTTGCCAGAGGCAACCCCAATTGTGCACTTTTGCGGGTTTAGCTTCATCCCGAATTGGCAGAGAACCGTGAATACCTCAGTCAAGTTGCCCACATGGTCAGGGGCAGTCCTGGACTTGACCAACATATCGTCCACATAGACCACCATGTTCTGACCTAATTGGTTATTGAACACCTTGTTAACCAGCCTCTGATGGGTGGCGCAAACATTTTTTAGCCTGAAAGGCATCAAAATGTAACAATAGACACCTTTATTGGTTCGAAAGCTAGTATGCTCCTGATTGGCGACATGCATGGATATCTGGTTATAACCTGAGTATGCATCCATGAACGACAGCAACTCGTAACCAAAGGTGGCGTCGACCATCTGGTCTATCTTGGGGAGCAGAAAGCCTTGTTAAGGTCCGAGAAATCGATGCATGTCCTCCAAGTGCCATTCGACTTTGGCACAAGGACAGGATTGGATAGCCACCTGGGGTATTGGGCTTCTCGAATAAACCCATTGGAGAGGAGCTTGTCCACTTCGACTTTGAGAGCCTCTTTCCGAGTTTGATCAAACGTCTGTTGCTTCTGTAGGATGGGAGCAAAGCTAGGATTGATATTCAAGGCATGGCATATGATATTTGGATCAATACCAGTCATGTCGGAATGTGACCATGCGAACACGTCTTGGTTTTCTTAGAGAAAGCCCACCAATGCCTCTCGGACTTTCGTTTTTAAGCTTCCCCCAACTTTTATTTTCCTTTCGGAGGTGGAGGTATCAAGAACTATATCCACCGCCTCTTTTATTGCTTCAATGGACCTCTCTTCTCGAACCCTTGGATCTAACTCATCGAGCCCCGACTCCTGGACAACTTGTACCTCCGAGGCCTCGGACTTCTCGAAACATACTTCCCTTACCATCATCACAGGAGCCTTGAGGGAGAAATTGTAACACTGTCTTGCCTCTTTCTAGTTACCACGAACTGTGCCAATACCTACATCTGTGGGGAACTTCCTGCGCAGATGACAGATGGAGGTGACGGCCCTGAACTCCATATGCAGGTCATCCCAATATGGTGTTGTACGCCGAGGAACCGTCCAACACCACAAAGGTGCAGTATTTGAAGGCTTGGCAAGGTACTTGTCCACGCATCACAGGGTGCTTTATTTGCCCCAACGGGATGAGGGCTTCTCTCGAGAATCTGTAGAGTGTTGAGGGGCACGGGGACAAGTCTGTCATGGTTAGCCCTATCTTCTCGAAGGCTGACTTTAACAGGATGTTCACCAGAACCCGCGCCACCATTTTCTTTGGAGATTTGGCTCTCAATCACCAACGGGTCGTGATGTGGGAAATGTACCCTCCGAGCGTCGTCTTTGGAGAATGTTATGACTTGGTCAATCATTGGTGGCATTTGGGTAGGGAGCTGGGCCATAGCCATGACCTCATCATTGCGATTCAAAGCCTACGCATACCTGTTCTGTGAGCTTCGTGAAGTGCCCCCCAAGTGAGGCCCTCCTGAGATGGTTCCTTCCTGCCTGTTTACCGGAGGAGGTCCTTGGGCCACTGGATGTTGCGGGGCTACAAGAGCTATTGCTGGGACTTGTGGAACAATAGGTGGTACCACCATTCCTATCAAGAGAGTATGTGTTGGACGCGCTCCACCCTTGGCATATTGGTGGAGGTGTCCTAACTTGATGAGATTCTCAATCTCGTCCTTGAGTTGACTACACTCATTGGTGTGGTGCCCTATGTCATTTTGGAAACGACAAAACTTGTCAGGGTCCCGCCAATCCCTATCTCTTTGGATGGGTTGTGGCTTCCTGTGATGAATGTGTTGTGTCGTGGCCATGAAGATATTCTCTCAGGATTCTACCAAGTTGGTGTACTCGGAATACTGCGAGACATACTTTTCGCCTGATGTGACTCCCTGCTCGAGCTGTGTGGTTCTGCTCCCCCTGGATTTCTGGCCCTTACCTTTCCCTCCACGCCTACTGTTGTTGGGAGCTCGACTGGAATCAGCAGGCTGGGAGGGGGCAATAACTCCAGCACTGAATGCAGGATAAAAAGCACAATATCCAGTGGGCACTGCATCGAACCCTGCTGGAGCCATACCAAATCCAGGAGCAGCCATGACGCTATAACCGGAAGGTGCGACGCTCTAGCTAGGTTGGATTCCCCCCGAGCTCTGTTGGACGAGAACATAGGGGGGAACATTGGATCCCCAAAGCCATGGGCCCAGGCCCAGCCGATGTAGGGAAAATGGCAGATGCTCTGAATGCCCCGATCTGGCCATCCTCCCAGCTGATGTATTCTTGTGCTCGAGGGATGAAGTCGTCGAGACATCGACATCCCCTTTGTTGGACATCATCCCAAAGCGGGGACCCTCTGCTGATGCCAGCTTGTAACACCATCAAATGCTGGCCATCATCGACCCTTTTGGTTCTCGCTGCTTCCTCCTTGATGTAGGAAGGTGGATGATAATTGGTGTCATGATTCAATGGACCCTGGTCGGAGCTTTTTGAACCATTCATCTGTTGGCCCCGTGAGGGTGATCGGGAACACATGACACTTGGTGTCGTCGGAGACTCGGTGCACCGAGATTAACATGTTGAACTTAGACAGGTGGACCGTGGGATCTCAACCACTGTCATAGAACGGTATGGACGACAGTTTGAAGCCTAGTGGCAGAAAGGCCTCAACAAGGTGAGGGACACATGGCTCCACCTCTTCGTCCTCCGAGTTAGATTCATTGCCTTACCGCCTAGCCATCCTGAGCATTATCCGCTTTAGACTTTCTAACTCTGTGTGGAAGGGATCATGATCCTGGTTAACACTTTGAGCTGGGTTATCTCTTCTCCAAGCCTTATTGCATCTCCAGGCATTAAGGTTGTCTCGCAGGTCGGCCTGTCCTCGAAATGCACTGTTATTCTCTGGATGAGCCACTTTGGTCTCTCCAACGGACTCGACGTTTTCGTTTATCGAGATATTGATGCCACATTCTCAGTTTTGTGGGGCATTCCTTGGGCAGATCTCTGGACTGTAATTCCTATGGGGCTAGTAAGGTCCCAAGGGGACACTAGCTCCAGGCCTTGTGCGGTCCTTATAGGATCATCAGGGAGGAATGCCCGAGCTCCACGGGCGCTGATTGTCTAGCAGTGCCCTCAGGGCCTTGGGTCATTACCTCTGCCAGCTTGCTGAGGAACCTGGTGGCCTCCAGGTTCTTGACGAGCCCTCTTCTGCTTTGGAGTAGGATTATCGTCAGCCTTTCCCTTACCACGGTCCTGCGGTACCATCGGGGTTCCAACTCCTGCTGGGTGCCCGACGGGCACCTCAGCTGGCAGATCTTGAGCCTCTGCAGCCAGGTACTCGGGAGGCACCCCAGCAGCACTGACAGGTGGCACTCCAACATGGTGCGCAGGTGGCACGCCAGCTGGGTGCCCAACATGTACATTGCCATTGGGGTCCACTCGTAGCCCCTAGGCTGCAAGAGTGGCCTTCATGGCAAGTACCATCTCCTATAGGGCAGTGATATTACCCTCTTGAGCATAGATCTTTTGTTGCTGGGTGTCTACCTACTCACGGAGCGCCACCACCTCCGGTGTCTCTTCCGCATCCATGGGCTGAGGGTATTCTTCCTCATAATACCCCTGATCGACACCATTATCTTCGTCGTCATACGCGACGTATTCGTCATTGTCCTCCATCATCTCAGGCACGTCCCGAGGTGGTTACTGACTGGGTTCTCCTCCTTCAACTCCGATAGAAGGGAGCACGTCATCTGATAACTCTACAAAATAGAGTTATTTTACCACATTTTTTATGCTAATTGTTGCTTAGTCTTTGAGTTTTTAAGTAACTTATTAAGTTTTTAAGTAATTTTGAATTTATTAGTCTTATTGTATTTTTTTTTAGATTTTTATATATTTTTATAGATATTTTATTATAATATGTTGTAGTTTAATTATTTGAAATTAATATTATTAAGTTAGAAGTAAAAAGATGCACTTTTGAGCTTAAATGTTTAAGTAAATTAAGTTTTAATTAATATTTTCATGGAACTTATGTTGTAAATTTTATTATTGAAAATATTTAGTTTTAATTTAATTTATGTTTATTTTATAGGGAATATGTTGTATTTTTTGGCTCTTAAAAAGCAAGAAAAATGAAGAAATGACATTTTCAAAAAAAGGCTTCAGCTTTAGGCCCGTGCCTCCCAGCCGGCCCAGCCAGTTCCTCCCAGCCACCTCCAGGCCCGCCTGCCCAGCCTTCGGCCCGAACTCGCCTGGCCCAGCTCTGCCTCATTTCCCCTTCGACCCAACGCGCCTCAGCCAACCCCTTAGCTCCCTTCTCCTCACCCGGGCTTGCCAGTAGCCGCCTGCCAGCCCACCTGCCATTTTCCTCTTTAGCCCATATTGTCTTCTTGTCCCCTTGTCCCTTAAATGCCAATTTTTTTACCCAATTTTTCTACACATTTCACTACAAAATTCATCATGACACCCTATAATTTACCCCTACTTGCAATATTATTATTAACTTAATTAATCTAATAAATTTAATTAATTTAAATTGATTATTTTAATAATCTCATTTTAGCTATAAATATGTAATTTCAAGACCAATTTAGGGTGCTTAATTTTTTGTTACCATTCTCTCCTCCATTTTAGTGTTTTTCAAGTATGTATTCTCCTTGTTTTGTAATTTCTATTCTAGTTATGAGTTTCTAATCTTTTTAAGATTATTAAGGTGATGATGAAACAATATGTAACTAGATAGTATTTATTTTATATATTGATTTCCCATTTGTGCAACAAAGTTTATGGATTTTTCTTCTTCAAATATCTTCTTTCATCTTAAATATCATGTATTTTTTATTGTTAGCATATATTTACACTTTATTGTTCATTAGTGCAAAATCCTAATATTCTTTGATTAAGGTGTGTCATTAAATTTTGCACATCAAATGCTTAGAACAAAAATATTATCTTTTGCCTTATAAATAATATTCCTTGATTTTGTTGTTGTTTCATTAGATTGATTCACACTAAATACTTTGATATTATATTGCTAAAAGTGAAGATAAATCATACATTAATATAATAACTTATGCTTAAAAAGAATATCTAAATTGAATAGGTGATAGTTTGATTAATTTCTACTATTAAAACTTGGGAACCCGTGTACTTATAGATATTATTGAACTTATATTTTGAGGATTATATTATCTTAATAATCTTTCTCTTACAACTTGTTTACAATTTTTATCTTGTTTATTTTTTCTTGCTTTAATATCTTTATCATTATCTTTTATTTTATTTTCTTGATACAAAAATCTCATCAATCTTTGGAGATAGGCTAGACTTTATTAATTTTGGTTTAAAATAGTTTTCTTTTTTATTTTAGACAACTCCTTTGGGTTTGAAATCCTTGCTTACACGATCACTATTCTATATGAACGATTCGCGCGCTTGTGATATAAATATTTAAAACATACCCATTTTGGGTCCATCATTGTTGACTGACTTTAGTATATAAAAGAGGTTAAAGAAATAGCTATATGAACACAGGTTTTTACATGGTTCAGGTTATAAAAGAACCCTAGTCCATGAGTCTTTAGAATTAGGGAGATTGCAAGCTTGTGGTTGCAAGCTTCCATAGTGTCTTCTCAGGCAGCGTTTAGATTGCTCTGAGTACCAATATTTTTCTAAGCGAAAAACTGAACCCTTTACAATGAGACTCCCAGCCCTATTTATAGTGGTTGGGGTCATTAATGTTAATCATAAACAACTAATGCACATTCTTCCCATAATTAAGGGATTAATACACTTCAATGCATTGGGCTACAATGAATAGAGGCTATGGCCTAGGCGAGACTTGCAGGGCCCACTGCAGAAAGGTAACCACTTTACGGGGAACATGTCCCTGGGACTGTCAGGGCATGCTGTACGTATCTCTGTGTCAGGCGGCGTAGTGGCCATGCGAATTGTCGAGTCATACCTTGACAACACTATTGATAGATCTCCTGCAAAGGTTTTCATACAATCTTCCGACTCTGAGAACCCGCACACCCTTAACACGTTGCTCCACCTCCTAAGTCTGAGAACTAGAACCTCGAGCTTGGAGGTGATTGAGACATAACACTCCTAGCCTTAACTGTCTGAGGTGGAGAAACTCTGTCTCTGAGACCGAAACTCGATGAGTAACTCACCAATACACCTACTGTCTTCCTTGGATATATCCTAACCTAGGAGGACCTTTTCTCTGACTATAGGCCTCTGGAAGTAACATACCCCGAGGATGTCCACATACATCATAGCCAGCCACCGGGACTACCACGTGTCGGCTGTGAGAAAATACAGACAACATTTTCCCCCCAAGTCTCTACTTGTCCTCGGACAGTGGTGACTTCAAATTGAGGGAGATTTTGAGGAGTCCTCAGATAGCAATCGTTTGGACTTCCGCTGATGTCATTCTTCAAAAGCAGAACCACGTATCCACACCCCATTGTTGGGCCCATCAGTCCGTGCATTTAATTAAGGGTCATCTCAATATCCCAAACGTCTACTCTGAGCCCAAGGTGTCCTATCCCAAAGAAAACAATGATTGCGATCCACGCCTTTTGAAATCTGACCGTTGGATTATTTTAGTAATTTTACTATCATCTGACGGTCATGGGAGCGTTACCTTTTTGGTGTGTTTTACTGGTTATAAAAAAACCTAGAAAAACCTTCAGTCTCTTATTACAGCTATTCAAAGATCACGAAACCTCCCAACACACTCTCTTCTCACTAGTCTTCAACCCCTTCCCAGAGTTCTAGACAACTGGTGTGAATCTTTTTATTTTTTATCAGACGGCAAGCAGTACTTCAAGGTTAGGACTTGCCTCAGCACCTATCTCCGTTTTATCTCGGGTAAGCATCTTCAATCCATTTTCTTTTGTGTGTGGTGTTTTTCGATATACGTTTAGGAATGGCCTTAGTGTAGAATTCCATAGTATGTTCTTCTTTTTCACAAGTCGTCTTAGGCATATTTTAACATTAGGCTCTCTCGAAATGACATTCACGAGTTTTCTATCAACTTTCTGTTTCTGGACTTACGGCCGGAATCTAGGAGGAATTTTCCAGATTTCGGTAGGTTTATCTTCCCCGGCCCGTCGCTAGGTATCGGGGATGTTTAGTATCCCTAAAACTCTCATTTTCCTTCTGAGCAGTATTCCTAGAGTCATTTGTGTTTTGGCATTTTTTCCTTCGGTCAAAATGCTAATTGCTTGGATTTTTGTCTCAGATGTCCGAGGAAATCCACCAACTTCATGAACACGGATTTTATCTATTCGACCAGGAACTTTCAAAGATGGCCCGCGTGCGAGAAACCTCCGAAGGCAACGCAAGGATAGGGGCCCGAGCGCTGGACGGGGAAAAAACCATCCGCCCCGACCTCCAAGAGGCGGTGAGGCTTTTAAGGTGTGAAGATTCGGGGCTTACAGTAGAGGTGATGAATGAAGCCCCTGTTCCACACTCTTTGCAAAAATACGAGGGTGAGGCATTTGAAGTGGAAGACTATCGCTTCTCTGACATCTTGAGGCTCTAGAGGCGATCATGAGGTATTACTCAGTTGGAGACAAATGCCTCATTCACCTCTGCCAGGAAACCGAGCGGGCGCACTGCAACGTCTATGGCCTGGGTGCTTGGAGCCAGGCCCACCTGATGGCAAGGGCTACCCTACCCCTCAAGCAGGACTTCATTAATTTTTTGAAGTACGTGTGGATAGCCCTCTTCCAGCTCTCCCCCAACGACTATAGAGTGCTCGCGGGGATGTATGTTCTGTTCTGGAAACATAAATGGTCAGAGCCCACACCAGCAAAGATCATGTATTTCTACAGTCTAAAGACCCCCCCCCCCCCTAGAAGAAGTGATCCAAGCGGGATGGATACTACTCTCTGGTGAAGTATTCCGCTTCATCACTCAGCTACAAAGGCTCCCCATCACAATGAGTGTAACGCCCTGGTTACCTCAAAACAGTTACGGTGAACCGGAAATTTAACTCATTGCCTGAGTCCTTTGGTTAAAACGTGATCTAAGTGTTATTAACAGGTTAAGGTGAAAACCAATAAAAAGGAAAGGATATGTTTTATTGATACATAAAACTGTTCATGGGCCCACAAGAACATTTACAAGTTATTTACAACTCAAAAAGGTCATTACTATTCCAAAATTTCAAACCCCGCTGACCTAAGCGGCAAAAATAGGGTAAACCCCCTAGTTCCTCTGAGAACTCCTTGGCCGTGGTGGTCAAGCGGCCGCATATGTACACATCACCACCTAAGCTCTCCACTCAAGGCTGGGTGAGCTTTTCTTTTCCTTTACCTGCACCACATAGCACCCATGAGCCAAAGCCCAGCAAGAAAACATAACATTATATGTAAACATCATCAAATGATTATCATTATAATCACACAGAGCTCATAGCTTTCAAACAGATGAGTGAATATCACTTGAGGTCCTGATAAACCATACTGAGTGATAGACAAGCAAGTCACTATTTCAAATGGAAGAGTGGCTGCTAGGTAAGCCACTAGCCTTCAACAGGTTCTGGTAAACCATACTGAGTGACTGACAAGCAGGTCACTTATTCAAATGGAAGAGTGGCTGCTAGGTAAGCCACTAGCCTTCAAAAAATGAGAGACTGATGGGTAAGTCTCTACTTTAACAAATGAGTGACTGATGGGTAAGCCACACAAGCGCTTACAATGTTCATCGAACTTAAGGTCGGTCTGGCATTAATGCTCTTTGAGTCATTCAATGCAGAAAGTCGATTAGATCTAATCTTTATTGGCTTGCGTTGAACACGCTGGGGCCATCCTGACTAATGAGTCAGCACAATGTGACCAGTGCCCAGTACCACTGCCGAACCTGACTAATGAGTCACAGCTTCATAGTTGATACTAGCACCTTTGCCAAATCTGACTAATGAGTCAGTACCATGCACAAGTGAGCAACATTTGCTAAGTATTCCACAATCAATTCATGTCCACATTTATACATCCAACATGCCTCATGAATAACCATGCATGTCACATTTGGGGTGCAGTTTTCTTACCTCTGATTCGAGCTAGAATGAACAAAAGAACGACTCTTGATAACGGTTTAGCTTTTAGTCCTTTAGTGGTTACCTAATCATAACACATTATAGGATACCATCAATAACATGATAATCAAGGGTTCTCAAACCAATATCTAGCCTCCAAGAGATCAATCCAAACTAATCCAAGTGGTAAGGACACTCCCAAGGCCTAAAAATAAGTTTCCGGGGTCAAAACGAGCAAACAGGGCGAAAACAGGGCAAGGGCTGTGGCCCTAGCACCTTGGGCCGCGGCCCCCAGAGTTCCCTGAGGCAAGGGCCGCGACGCCCTCCATCAAGGGTCGCGGCGCCCTGCAAGCACAAAAACTCCACCTGCTTCTTCAAGGCAGGGCGGCGGCACCCCGAGAACAGGGTCGCGGCCCTCAACTCTGGGCCATTCTCAAACGTGTTTTTAACACTCCAAAGCCTCCAAAATCATACCTAAACATTCCCCAATCATCAAAGAAAAGTTCCCAAGCTTCCCAATGCATCAAAACCCTCAAACCTAAGGTTCAAACAAATCAAAAACACAACAATTCACAAAGTCCAATTGAAATCTTAGAAACTCTAAAAACTCAAAACCTTAAACTTAGATTACCTTCGATTAGGTTGTTTTCTGTCTAATACTTCGGTCAAGAAGCTTCTAATCTTTCCTAGGATCGGTATGCCTCGATCCTCACTTGATTCTAACTCCTAGAACTCAAGATTCCCTCAAATATGCTTCGGGTGGCAAAAATGAACTAAAGAAGGGGAAATAGAGGTTTTCTAATCGTACGTTCTATCTAACAGCTACTTGAAGCTTAAGTAACCTCAAATAAAACCTAGTGCTCGGGGTCCCGAAAACACCCCTGGGGACATTATAGTCAAAACCTCCAGAATTTCACCATCATCTTAAATATTCCCAATTTATCATCAAATAAACATTCCTATTACCCCAAAATTGACCTCGTTATGACAAAACCGCTAATCCACTAAAAATGACTGTCTCATGCCGAATAGCTCGAATATATCTCCATAATAATGGAATCTCATTCACAAATCACATCATGCAACCAAATACACAAATTTACCCTCAATGGGCCAAATTATCAAAACAGCATAATATATCAAATGTGGACCCACATGCATGCATATATCATTATATCATAATATAATTCACATAAACATGCATATATTCATTTAATGGCATAATTAAACAATTACGGCCCTCCCGGCCTACTAAACCGCCACTAAACCTCATCGGAGAATTCGGGGCATTACAATGAGAATCACGCTCGGGTTTACAATGATGTATTCTTCTTCATAGACGACTTCCCGACCCGCAATAACCCGACTTTAATTCTCGACTTCGCCTGAGTAGGTGAGTATCTTTCCAAACACAGTCACTCTTTGCCTCGCTGGGGCCTTTGTATTCGAAACTCAGCAATTTCCTTTTTAATAGCTCCTTTCCGTCAAACCCTATACGTACAGCTCTTCGAGGATCACCTACAGGAGATGAAGGCTTTTCCTGACCTAGATTTGGACCTTAGCGTCCTGGTAACGGAGCCGAATCTCATTAAGTCGAGGCTCCTTAGTGTCGAACAACGGATAAGCAACTTGGAGTTAACCAAATACCGGCAATCTAAAAAGTCTCAAGAGCTGGCGTCTCGCCATATCTACTATATAGAAGGGCTGGCCAAAAAGGCATTTCACAGGCGATTGGCGGAGGAAAGGTGGGTGAATACTCGAGCCATAGAAGAGGTGCAAGAGGCTCAAGAGGACTAGGAGCTCGAGGCAGAACTTCAAGCGGGGATGGAAGCTTCCCACCTGAACTCAGGTAACTCACCTCTCATTCTATTTTCTGCTCCCGAGTAGGTGATAGGATAAGCCTCGAACATGTCTGGGCTTCCCCAACCATCCTCTGATACAGTCAAATCTCACATCGACATTGGACTAGGGAAGAATTCCAAGACTACTTAGATCCCGTGGAAGCATATCTCTGCCACCCTAGGAGGCAAACTACCTCCCGTGGGTTCGTACCCTTAGACCGAGTGACATCCTTGACCTCGAGTTGGTTTTGCCAATATGGCACCAACATTAGCTGTGATGTAAGGAATAGGATAGCACACCCTCACTGCTTGCACCGAGGCTCAGCTCACGGTGAGCCTCCGAGTAGCTTATTTTGTTATATTATCCTAGTGTGTTATGTATGCTAACTGTTAGCCTTGCATCTTGCAGCTCATTTAGGATTGGCAGACATTGTTCGGTCCGCCCTAAGGTTGGGAGCGCCCCCGAGCTCTACGGCAGGAGAGGGATCACGTCCTTGGGAACAACCCAATCCTTCCCCTCCGGCCAAAAGGCAGAGAATTTCCACACCACCCATGGAGCCCCTTGCAGTCGTCGCACCCTTGGTGGAGACCCATTCTTCGCCCGGGTAAGATGAGGCGGTACAAGAGACAAGACCGGAGGAGGTCCTAGTATCAGAACAAGAATCGATTCCAGACTCAGAGAAGGAGGCGATGCCACCCCAAGTCCATGTCCTGGTATACCCTGAGAGGTACAATGGGGATTTTTTGGAACAATACAACAGGATGCTTCAACATTTTGAAGCAAGGCTAGAAGAAGGCAACAATGCCTTGCACGAGACAACCGAGGTCCTCTAGCAACTTAAACCACCCCAAGAAAGGCCCATCGTCCCTCTGAATGGACGAGCCGAGCTGGAGACCCTATTCTCTGCCAAGTTGGGGGACACAGTTGCTCCTCTTGTCGTCGAACTCCTTCAGGGGATCAGCTCCACCATGTGTGAGTTGACCGCCCGAAGTTTCTCTCAACTTGGTGATAGTAACGAGGCATCTATCGTGACCTTATGCCGGTACGCTTCTGTCCGGGTTTGTTATCTCACTCTCGTGCTTGGGTTCGATATACCCAGATGTTATTGACCTAACACATTTGTCTTATCGCTTCCCCCCCCCCCCCCCCCCCCCTTTTCAGTCCGCCTTAGACTGCCAAAGCCTGGGAGACATTATGATGGAGAAATCATATGAACTCCAGAGGTCCCAGGACAAGATTTCCTCCCTTAAGGAGAAGACAAAGGGTTCTCGGGAAGAACTTGCCCGAGCCAATGCTGCCCTTAAGGCCGAGCGAAAATGCTCCCGAGAGCTTATGGAGACTCTCTGGAAAATCTCCAAGGATTTACAGCAAGTCGAAAGGGAGAAGCAAGAGACCGTGGATAACATGCAACGAGCCCAGGAGGAAGCCAAGAAAGCTACTGCTGAGATCACCCAAGTAGCCTTGGAAAATTCTCAGCTCCCAGAGCAGGCTAAGGAGGCTACCGGTCGGGCTGAGCTATCCGAGAGGAAGACCCTCCCAGCCATGGAGATGAATAGGTCTGCTAAGTGCCAGGTGGAGAAGCTCAAACAGGAGACCGAGTCCATCACCAAGGGCGCCTTTTACGTGGCCTGGTATCATAATCGGGACATGAATCTACACTTCACCTGGGAGCCTGAGAAGTATAAGTTCCTCTTCACAGAACGTCTCCGAACTACCCAGGATGTCGAGACGACCCAAGTGGTTCCAACGACCAAGGTGACCCCATCTACGGAGGCCATTCAACCAACTGGGGTGACCCCTGCCGCCGAGATGGTCCAGGCAGGGAGATTATTGAGTGGAGATCCGATCGTTGAACTGGTGACAGAGGTTCCCGAAGTCTAATTGTAATTTTTACATTAGGCGTGCATGCCATAAACTTATTGGGGTATAGAAAAATAGTCGCTCGAGCCCCCGAGCATAGTTGTAACTATTTACCCAACTAAGAGTTATGTAGCTTGCCTTGCTTTTTATTTGGTTTGGTTTTGTGAATTCACCATAACTTAAAATTCCACGAGAATAAGCACTCAATCTGTTTTAGACATTTGGTTCTATAAATTTAACATAACACGAATGTTATGAGAACAAGAACTTATACTATTTTTACACGATTATGTTCTATAAATTCAATGTAACATACATGTCATGAGAACAAGAACTAGGTCGTTGTTTTTTTTTAAAATTCGGTTCTATAAATCCAAACGTGACACAAATGTCACGAGAATAAGAACTCAAATTATTTTAAACATGGTTCTATGAATTCAAACGCAACACGAATGTCACGAGAACAAGAACTCAATTCATTTCAAACATGATTCTATAAATTCAAACGTAACATGAATGTCACGAGAACAAGTACTCAAATAAATGCAAATATCTGGTATTCACGTTTAGTCTCTGGTAGGACCGTAGTCCTAGAAGTGACTTTGACGTGATATTTACTGTAGGTCATTACTTATTTCCTTAAGTCCCTACACCCCAAAGATTCGAGCATTCAGGGTCTCTGGTATGCAGAAACAGCTGGCCCCAAGTGTGCACTACTCGAGAGGCCGAGGGTTTTGACACTGCCCCCGAGTGCATACCTATCTCCTAGGCTGTGTTCTCAGAAGGTGAGGTTATGGAGAGGCCCAGGCATAGGCCGCCTGTGCATCGTACAAATTAGGATTTGATTATTACTCCCTGGGCGCACACTGTCCTCAGGAGGTAACATAAATTCCTGACTGTTATCCTGGTTTTTTCTGAATATGGGATATAGTGATACTAAGGGTGCATCGCTCGCCGATTAGCTAAGCTTCTCGTATCATGGATTTCCCGGGACCAAGCATAGGTACTCGGCCCTCTATTCGCATTTCGAGATCAAGAGACTTGGTTAAAACTCCTCGGGCCCTGTGTCTGTGGGAGATGATTGGTCTATTCTCACGCTACTTAGACCATCTAGCCCTTAGGTGCTAAACTTAGTTCTGCCTGGAACAAGATACCTTCTAGACTAGACTTGGTTAGTTTCCTGAGACTTTTTATTTTCGGGGTGGCGACACTAGGCCTACTCCAATTGGCTAGAAACAAGTTTTGTTTTTTAGGTCGTCCCTTGCAAGGTGCAATGCTACCCTCACCCCATGCCCCCCAAGTGATCGAAGACTGGTCTGCGGTCACTTGTTCGAACGCAGGCGCTCTTAACACAACATTAATAAAAATATAACAGAAACTAAAGAAAAAGGCATAAGCAAAACAAACAGATTTCTTACCCTGTTTTATTATATACCCAGAGGCTACATGGGCTATTATAGAAATAAGAAATGTTTGTTGTAGATGCTACTGGTAGTACCGGCGAAGATGCTCGACATTCCAGGCGTGAGGAATCATCTTCCCACTAAGTCGGGCAAATTTATATGTTCCTGGACATACAATGCTCTCGACTTGGTACAAGCCCTCCCATGTAGAGTCCAAGAACTTTAATTAGCTAGTTAGATTGTAGTAGTAATAGTAATAGCTAGTAGTAATTGTAGAATGTTTATTACTATGGATTTTGGTTCAAGTTGGGACTTAGTTGGACACTCGTAATAACACTTGTAGATTTTATAAGTTTAACCTATAGTTTAAGAATATTAATTATAACCTAAGGTTTGATTAATATGACTGATTATGGAGATGATAATTATTACTATAAGATTTAGATAGACCCAATAAGATATTAATACTTGTCATGTGTGTGGTTAATAAGAAATTAAGAATTTTGAGGAATAAGTTTATTAAGAGTAATATTTGAACATCCTAGGGTCTGCCAGCAGCTTTGAAATCGTTAAAGGACTTAGTCAAGGCTGTTTACTCAATTCAAATTAGGCTGAAAAAGTGTAATTACGTGTATAATATTTCAGCGTATGCCGATATATCACAGCTCTAGGGGGCGATATATCGCCATACGGGGATACGAAAAACACATAGCTTTGCATGACCACCTCGGCGAGCCTCGGGAGCATCAGTACAGGCGATATATCGGCTGTGGTGCATGGTTTTCAAACGATTTTGAAACCGAGCTCATTTTAATCCTTAACCTCTTGATAAGTCCAGAATCTTTCTGACCGAGTCTTCGGCCTCTGCTGAACGATTATTCAAATGTTTTTCAATTAAAAAGCCATTATTTTATTCAAGCTAAATAAAGATCTTTTCATTCTTGGACTCTATAAATAAGACCTAGTACCCAGCCATTTCATCATTCATCAAGCTGAGTTCAGAGCCTACAAGCCGCTAGGATTACTTTAGAGTGTAAAACACTTGGGTTGGGGTTATAAGCTTGATCATTATAAGCTTATCAAACACTTGGGAAGTAAGGATAATAGTGTATTTCGGTTTCGAGGTATAGTTCAGTCATAATACATTAAAGGTATTCCTATGCTTAAGTTCCTTTCTGTATTGTTTCATTAGTTTTTATAGTTTATCTCTACTCAAATCCTAACTCAGTACTCTTTATTTTTGGTTAGGCATCTAAGTTCTTTGAACTTGAGGTTCTTGTTGGTAAGTATCTTTCTCAAATTGTTTAGTTCATTCTCTTCTTCTTCTTCTTTTAGAAATACTCACCTTCTCATTATGGTATTTAGGAGTCTTCCAAAATCCCGAATTTGTTCTCATCATCCCGGTATATTGGTAAGGAAAATAGGATAGTTTTATATGCTTATATGTTATGTTGATATGTTATGATAAGTTATGCTATAATATGTTATGTTATGTTTTCTTATGTTTCATGGTTATGATTTACCCTACCTCAAATATTAAAAAGAGGACATAGATAGGTTATCATAAACATACCATGTGATCTAACCTACCCCAAATATTAGAAAGGGGACGTAGATGGTTGATCACATGTTTTAATGGCCATTAATAGCATAGTCTTATATGATGTATGTCCTTATAGATATATGTTTATAGTTTATAGTTTATAGTTTATAGTTTATGTGTATGATTATGTTTCATGCTTATAGTAGATTTTCCTTACTGGGCATTAGGCTCATTCCTTTATGTTTTATATGTGCAGGCAAATAGCTTTGGCGGCGGGAAGGTTCTTGGTAGCTTGGAATGTGTATTGAGGGAGAATGACATCGGTGGACTGCGTGAACGATTCAAGGATGAAGTTGCTTTTTTAGTTTTTTAATTATGATTTCTATGTATTTCTGCATCTAATAATGTAACCCATTTATCTAAGTTATGTTATGTTTTTATTTTCAAAACAATGGGATCCCATATCCTACTTTGAATTTTATGTAGTTTAACATTTGTTTTACAAGTTTTAATGAAGTAATGTTTATTTCATATGTACATTTTCTTAAAGATTAGTGTCTATGTATAGTAGTCATTAATAGTCCAAAGTCTAGAGTAGTTGGGTCGTTACATCCCACTTGGGTCCCAACAATCCTACACCTGGATCTCGGGTGGCTAAGAAGACTCTTCGCAACACCAGGTCTCCGACCCCTAATTTTCTATCCCTCACTTTGGAGTTGAAATGCATGGGCACCTTTTACTGGTAGGATGCTACTCATAGCTGAGAAGCTTCGCGTAGTTCCTCCATGAGGTCCAAGGACTCCCGAAGTTGGGCATGGTTCGTGGTCGGATCATACATATCTCATCGGTGCGTGGAGATTGCTGCTTCAACCGAGAACATAGCCTCATATCCATAGGCCATCGAGAAGGGAGAATGGGCAGTGGAGGTCTGGGCAGTGGTGTGGTAGCTCCATAATGCCCTAGGAAGCTCCTGGGCCAAGCTCATTTTGCTTGCTCCAACCTTTTCTTCAAGACTTGAGTGTCTTGTTCACTGCTTCCACTTGGCCATTGGCTTGGGGATGGGCTACGAAAGAGAAGCTCTTGATGACACCATGTCGTTGACAGAAGTCTGTGAACACTTCATTATCTAACTGCAATCCGTTGTCGGGCACTGTCTTCCTCGGAAGCCCATACCCGCAAACAATATTTTTTATGATGAAGTCCAAAGCCTTTTTGGAGGTAATGGTGGCGAGCGGCTCAGCCTCAACCCACTTCGTGAAGTAGTCGACAGCCACTAGGGCGTATTTCACCCCTCTTTTCCTTATAGGCAGAGACTTGATAAGGTCGATGCCCCAAACGGCGAAAGGCCATGGGCTGGTCATTTGAGTAAGCTCATTCGGAGGTGCTCATGGGATGTTGGCGAAACGCTGGCATTTGTCGCATTTCTTGACGTAATCCATCGCATCTCCATTCACGGTGGGCCAAAAATACCCTTGCCTTAATTTCTTCTTGGAAAGGCTTGGCCACCCGGCGTGATCACCATAGAAACCTTCATGTACTTCTCGTAGTATTGAACTGGCTTCTGGTTTGGAAACGCACCAAAGTAAGGGTAAAGAATAGCCTCGTCTGTAAAGCTTATTATCCATAATTATGTATGAAAAAGAAGGACGGAAGTATGCAAATGTGCATAGACTACCGTGAGCTGAACAAAGTAACGATTAAGAACAAATACCCACTACCTCGGATTGATGATTTGTTTGACCAACTCTGAGGCGCGACTGTATTTTCTAAGATCGATTTACGGCCTGGGTATCATCAGCTCAAGGTAAAGGGAGAAGATATTCCTAAGACAGTCTTTAGGACTCGTTATGGACATTACAAGTTCTTGGTTATGTCTTTTGGTCTTACTAACGCACCAGCCGCGTTTATGGACTTAATGAATAGGGTCTTCAAAGAATACTTGGATAAATTCGCCGTTGTGTTCATCGACGACATTTTAATTTACTCCAAGGACGAAGTAGAGCACGAGGAACACTTAAGGTTGATTTTGACGCGATTGAAAGAGCATAAACTCTACGCCAAGTTCAAGAAATGCGAATTTTGGCTTTCGCAAGTGGCGTTCCTCGGGCACATCATATCAAAAGATGGAGTTGCAGTAGATCCATCGAAGGTAGAGGCCGTGAAGGATTGGCCTAGGCCAAAGAACGCGTCAGAAGTAAGAAGCTTCTTAGGGCTAGCAGGTTATTATAGAAAGTTTGTAGAGGGCTTTTCTAAGATAGCCACTCCACTCACCAACCTGACCCGAAAGCAACAAAAGTTTAACTGGAATGATAAGTGTGAGGAAAGCTTCCAGTTGCTTAAGGATAAGCTTTGCTCAACACCAGTACTTAGTGTCCCAACACCCAACGACAAGTTCGTGGTCTACTGTGATGCATCAAAGTTAGGATTGGGATGCGTACTGATGCAAAACGACAAGGTGATAGCCTATGCCTCACGTCAGTTAAAGGAGTATGAGCAACGCTATCCAACTCACGATATGGAGTTGGCAGCGGTGGTCTTTGCGTTAAAAATCTGGCACCATTATCTTTACGGAGAACGGTGCGAGATTTATACGGACCACAAGAGTTTAAAATACTTCTTTACTCAGAAGGAGCTTAACATGAGGCAGCGCCGGTGGCTGGAGTTAGTCAAGGATTACGACTGTGAAATCCTATACCACCCAGGGAAGGCGAACGTAGTTGCCGATGCGCTTAGTAGGAAAAGCTATGGGAATTTGGCAGCCTTATCCGGAATAGAAAAGCCGCTACAGCAGGAGCTTATCAGTGCCGGAATAGAAGTGGTTGTAGGCAAGCTGGCTAACTTGTCTATCCAATCAAATCTGCTAGAGGACATACGAATTGGTCAGGGACATGACGACACACTAGCAGCACACATGGATGCAGTCAGAGAAGGCAAGACTTCAGATTTCTCAATATCCAGTCAAGGTTTATTGAGATATAAGGATCAGGTATGCGTGCCAGACGATCAAAGTATTAAGAAGACGATCCTAGAAGAAGCGCACAGCACCCCATACTCAGTTCATCCAGGGTCTACCAAGATGACTCATGACATCAAGGCAGTCTATTGGTGGCCAGGGATGAAGAAGGACATAGCAGAGTATGTATCTAAGTGCATTGTATGCCAGCAAGTGAAAGCGGAGCATCAGCGCCCTGCAGGCTTATTGCAACCACTTAGCGTGCCAGAATGGAAGTGGGACGATATAGCCATGGACTTCGTGACGGGTCTGCCAAAGACGAATAAGCAGCATGATTCCGCTTGGATAGTAATAGATAGACTAACCAAGTCGGCTCATTTCCTGCCTGTTAAGACTTCATATACGGCAGACCAATATGCAGACATCTACATCCAAGAGATTGTACGATTGCATGGAATCCCCAAGACGATAGTGTCAGATAGAGGATCAGTGTTTACGTCAAGATTTTGGAGAAGCTTACAGCAAGCCATGGGTACTAAGTTAAGTCTTAGTACAGCTTTCCATCCTCAGACAGATGGGCAGTCCGAGCGTACAATTCAGATTTTAGAGGATATGCTACGAGCGTGTATACTTGATTTCGGAGGATCATGGAACAAGTACTTGCCGCTGATCGAGTTCTCATACAACAACAGCTACCAATCGATGATCGGGATGGCACCTTGTGAGTTTCTATATGGAAGAAGGTGTCGATCACCGTTGCACTGGGACGAGGTAGGAGAAAGGCAGCTTCTAGGGCCTGAAGCTGTTAGACAAGCTCAAGAAGCAGTAGCGCTTATTAGACAGCGTATGCTTGCTGCTCAAAGCCAACAGAAAAGCTATGCGGATACCAAGCGACGCAATGTGGAGTTCCAAGTTGGAGATCAAGTCTTCCTGAAGATATCTCCTATGAAAGGTGTCAAGCGGTTTGGGAAGAAAGGCAAACTTAGTCCCCGATTTATAGGTCCTTTTGAGATATTGGACAAAGTGGGACCAGTAGCTTATAGACTAGCCCTACCGCCAGCACTAGCCGATAGTCACAACGTCTTCCACATCTCGATGTTACGCAAGTATGTGTCAGACCCATCTCACGTCCTCAAGTACGATACCATAGCGCTCCAAAAAGACTTAAGTTATGAGGAACAACCGATTAGCATCCTAGATAGAGGGATGAAGCAGTTGCGGTCCAAGATCTTTCCTATAGTCAAAGTCTTATGGAGTAATAGTTATGAACGCGAGGCAACGTGGGAGTTAGAGGAGGACATGCAAGGCTAGTATCCGGAGTAATTTGGTAAGTAAATTTCGAGGACGAAATTCTTTTTAGTAGGGGAGAATTGTAGAGTCCAAGAACTTTACTTAACTAATTGTTTAGTAGTATTATAGTATGTTTAGTATTATCTTTGTTACTGTGGATTTTTGGTTCAGACCGGGAATTATTTGGACACTCATAGTAGTACTTATAGATTTTCTAAGTTTAACCTATAGTTTAAGAATATTAAGTATAACCTAAGGTTTGATTATATGACTGATAATTAAGGATTATATTTATTATACTATAAGGTTTAGATACCAACCAATAGGATTTTAAGCACATGTTATGAATGGGTAATTAAGGATTATGTATTTTTGAGGATTAAATTAAATAAGGGTAAAGTTTGAATGTTATAAGGTCAGTCAGCAGCTTTGAATACGTTGAAGGCTTAGTCAAGGTTGTTTACTCCATTCAAACTTAGCTAAAAATGTGTAATTTCGTGTTTAAATATTCAGCGTGTGCCGATATATCGCAGCTATAGGGGGCGATATATCGCAGCACGTAGATACGGAAAACACGAATCGATGCACGGTCGCCTCGGGAACAATGGTCCAGGCGATATATCGCCTCCTCCAGCATAAATTCAAACATTTTTGAATTCTTTTCCTTTCAGCTATTCAAACTTCTTCAAAAGTCCAACATCTTTTGAACGAGTCTTCAGCCTCTGCTGAACGATTATTCAAATGATTTTCACCTAAAAAGCCATTATTTTTATTCAAGTAAAATCAAGATACTTTCATTCCCAAACTCTATAAATAGGACCTAGTACCCAGCCATTATTCACCTTTTGCTCTAAGTTCAGAAGCTGCTAGTGTTAAGTGAGTGTGAGAGTGTAAACACCTGGTTTGGGAAAAATCATAAGCTTAAACATCATAAGCTTATCAAACACTTTGGGAAGTGAGGTTCTATAGTATTTCGGTTGTGGTGTAATTTGATCTTACAAGTCTTTGAGGTAACCAAAACTCTAGTTCATTTGTTTCTCTTAATCTTCTACTCAGTCTCCTAACCCCATTTTATTTTGGTTAGGAAATCTAAGCTCTTGAGCACATAAGTTTTGGTAAGTGTAACTTTCAATGGTTTAGTCTTTCCATCCCTTTCATTTCATCTCTTTTCTTCTTTAGACTCACTCTTTTTAATGGTTATTAGGAGTGTTCCAAAAAGTCCCAACTCAGTCCACATATCCCGGTAACTTTGGTAAGGAAAATAGGCTAGAATCAATATGTTATATGCTTATGTTATCTTATGTTTTATGTTATTAAATGTGTTATGAATATGTATGTTTGTAGGCTTGGGCTTATGCCCTATTTGACTAACAAGACCCCATAAAGATTATGGGCATATGCCTACTTAGCTAGTAGGACCCCACTAATCTCATGGGCATAAGCTTGTTTAGTCTATGGGACCCCAAGTAATAATGGTCATTATAATAAGTGTATGTATTAAGTGATATGATATGTCTTTACGTTTATTATGAAATTTATGTTTATGACTATGTGTTAGATTTTCCTTGCTGGGCATTAGGCTCATTCCTTTTTGTTTTATGTGCAGGAAAATAGCTTTAGAGGCGGTAAGATTCGTGACGCTTAGAGGATGTGTATCGATGGTGAATGGAGTCAAGTGGCCGAGCGT
Source organism: Humulus lupulus (assembly GCF_963169125.1). Taxonomy (NCBI): domain Eukaryota; kingdom Viridiplantae; phylum Streptophyta; class Magnoliopsida; order Rosales; family Cannabaceae; genus Humulus; species Humulus lupulus. The sequence goes on from NC_084799.1 coordinate 26,698,732, forward strand.
TATTCGATTCGAGGATGTAGTCTTGTTTTACTTTTTATGGTTTTACATGTATTTTCCGCATTTTCTATGTAACTCTTTTCACTTTAAGTTATTTTTGTTTTAAAGACAATGGGTACCCATATCCTACTTATTTTTATGAAAGTAACCTTTGTTTCTACAAGTTTATAATAAATTATGGTATTTTCGCAAATGTACGTTTTAGTAAGAATTTGTATGTATAGTTCGATAATGGTCCAAGAGTCTAGATTAGTGGGTCATTACAACAGCCATGTAGAGTAGGAGGGGTTCTTCGTCTACTGGCTTGGACAGTATCAGAGGGTTTGCTGTGTGTGCCTTGAGCTGTTGGAACGCCCGTTCGCACTCTTCCGTCCATGCAAATCTCTGACTCCCTCGAAGAATTGAAGAAAGGGACGCACTTATCCGTTGCCTTGGAGACAAAATGGCTCAAGTCTGCAATCCTCCCTGTCAGGTTCTGAACATCTTTATGTTTCCGAGGAAAAGGCATTTCGATTAAGGCCTTGATTTTTTCAGGGTTCGCCTCAATCCTTCGAGCGCTTACGATGAAGCCTAAAAACTTGTCAGAGGCTACTCCAAATGAGCATTTTTGGGGGTTGAGCTTCATCCCGAACCGGCAGAGCACCGCGAATACCTCAGCCAGGTCACCTACTATTAGGGTTTTATGCCCTAATTAAAACCCAATTTCTTTGTAATCTCATTTATTATCAATAAAAGAATAGAAATCATTTTTTGACTTAGTCAATCACTTTGCTCACATGTTTTATTTTCATGATTATTTGTTTAATATAAAATTATATTAAATCCCGAGCATATAGCTAATCATATTTATAGTGACGTAATCACAGTGGAATATAAATATGATTATATGTTCAAAATAAATTAGTCCTAAGATTAGTCAGTGCACATGATTTACACTGACTTGCCAATCTACGATATGATCTACTTACACATTGTAGTGTTATGTTCTTTCCAGAACATTAGCAAAGTAGATAAGATCGAATGTATTTGTTACATTAGACTGGACCGATATTGACAGTTGATAGGATAAGTAAACATACCGTTATTATCTATTCTAGTCATATCATATAGTTGACCATAGGTCAATTCAATCTCAATTATGAGTGGTTAGTATTCTATTTGATTGTATTATTGGAGTTCTTTGACTTGTTCATTACCAGCTTACCTCACGGACTAGCCCATACTTACATCTTGAGAACTCGGTAGTATAATTGAGTGGGAGTGTTATTCATAGATATGAACATCTATAGCTTCTGATGAAGAAGTGAAATGATGGTTTCCTTTTAGTTTGGTTCAAGGAGCTAAATGATAGAGATCTTATTTCAGTAATTAATATTAGTTTACTGAAATATCATTTACAAGGAACTAAGTGTTTCAAGGATAAAATATAATGAGGGGTAAAATTGTATTTTAGTCCCATCTCATTGTAGACCGTCTATCGATGATTAAGTGATAATTATGGTTGTAACAATGAATAATTAATAACATATCTATATTGTTTATAGAGCGTTCTATGAATTCAAGAGTGCAGTTCCGAGTCTTTAGTGGAGTTACGAGGAATTAATAAGTTAATAAATTTATTTGTTAGATTTATGATAACTTATTGGAGCTTAATTTCATAGGCCCATGGTCCCCACTGTATCTTGGATAAAATCATCTAGATAATCTCAATTAATTTATTTAATTATCAATTAGAATTATCAAAGTTGACCTGGTCAATTTTGGATAGTTTCGCAGAGTTATGTAATTTATAAAAGAAAAGATAAATTATGGCAGATTTATTAATTAAGATAAATTGGTATCTAAATTAATAAATAAGTTTAAATCAAGGTTCAAATTATAAATAATTAATTTGATAAATGATTTAATTAATTACATCAATAGAATATAATACAGGCATTGATTTTAAGTTCAACGGGCTTATAATCAAATGAGAAATTTCACAGGCCTAAAACCCATGATAATTTCTACATAGGGCTGTTAATTGGCTATTATTTTATTGATTTTTTAATTAAATAAATTACCTAAATAATTCTATAAATGGAATGTTAAGTGAGAGTTGAAATTAGATGACAGACACTGGTTTTCTGATAAGTTTTAGATTCTCTCTAATCATAAGTCATTTTCTAAGCCTTATTGTTCTTTTCTCTTCTTCTCTCTGTATCTATCTCATGTGTTGAGAATTGCTCACTCTAGCCTAGGTGATCCTAAGGATACTATGGAAGACTGTGAAGAAAATTGAAGATTTGTTCAATTTCTTGGTAATACTCTCCGACAAAAAGGATACAAGGGTTAGATAACCTGAATGAAAGACTCATTCATTCCGTTGCGTATAGTGTAAGTATTCTTATCATTATTTCTCTTTGAATTCAAATTTAGAATATGTTCTAGGTTATCTCATATTAATTTGTTTAATATTAGATCTACATGAAAATAAATAAAGATTGTGTATAAGTTTCCTAACAATTCGCCTCAGAGTCTTTAGTAACATTTATTTTCATGCATGAACATGTTAAAAATTGAATTATTTGACGTGTTGAGTAATTAGATGGATTTCATGATTATATGAAGCATATTGAATTCTATGTGATTATTAGCAATTTTAGGTTATTTTGTTGTGTTTTCTATGTCATTAATTTTTATATATGCTTTTTTGTGTAAAACATGTTAAAAATTAATTAGAAAATGGTTTTGGTTTGAAAAATTGTACAAAAAAATTTCAGGAAATTTTTTGGCCTGCCATTGCGTGTACGCACACTTGTGCGCGCTCTTGCACGCTGTACCTAGCATTCCCTGCGCGCGCGCACCTGCGTGCACACCAGGCACTGTGAACAGTACCCGACACGGGTACTATTCATAAACAAAAATTTAAATTAAAGAAGTTAAAAATGTGAAAATTAATTATTTATAATCAAAGCCAAAAATATCATATTATTTTATCATTTAAAAATATTTTTTAAAATAAAATATTTTTGTTAGTTGAGATTCAAATAATTAGATATTTTACAAAGATTCAACTTCAAATTTAAAAATAGACTAACAACTTAATTTTAAATATTTTAATATATTAAAATATTAGAATTACGATACGAGATATTTAAGATGTTTTCATTTAAATACTTGTTAATTCTATTAAACATTGGCATGCTCTGATACCAAAATTATAACGCCCCAACTCCAGGGACCGCTACAGTGCACATTGCAAACGGTGCTAAACTCGCTAATCGAGTCGTTTGGCCATAAACGTGTAACTAAGTATGATTAGCGGTTTAGGGATTAAAAATTTTGGTTAAGATATAACGTTTCACTAGAACGTTTACCGTATACATTGGGATCCCAAAAATATAATTTCAGAGTCTATTACAAGAAAATATTTACAACAGGTCGTTCTAAGCGGCAAAACAGGGTTTAACCCTAGTTCCTCTTTCAAACCTCGCCCAAGTATTGGTTGAGCAGCTGCATATGTACACGTCATCACCTAAGCTCTCCAACTCATGGATGGTCCAGCTTTCTTTTGCCTTTACCTGCACCACAAAGCACCCGTGAGCCGAAGCCCAGCAAGAAAACTCATATGCTCATAAAACAGTCATATCATGATATCAAATCATATCTAGCATGCCTAGCAACATAGCTCTATTCAGCATGCAAATGAGTTCACACAATGTCGGGATATCCAGGATAAGGAATCCTGCCATTCTGATTGGAGGACCCTCAAGTCACACCTAATCAGATGAGTGACTGCCAAACAAGTCACTAAGGGCTCAGATAAGAAATCATGCCCTTCTGATTGGATGGCTATCAAGTCAATCCTAATCAGATGAGTGTCGCAACACTTGAGGTTCCGATAAACCATGCTAAGTGACCAACAAGCAAGTCACTAGGGGCCTCAGTGCCCAAAGCCATGCATATGATGATCAAAACGATCATACAGAGTTCATAGCTCTGATCAGATGAGTGAATATCACTTGAGGTTCCGATAAACCATACTGAGTGACTGACAAACAAGTCACTAGGGGCCCAGTGCCCATAGCCGTGTAACGACACCGTTACCTAGGCTTTCCTGCAATGGCTCTTATCAAATGAGTGACTGACAAGCATGTCACTGAGGGCCGATGCCCATAGCCATGTGACCTAACAGTCACGGGGCTCGCTAGCCCTGGCTCTAAATGACTAGCCTTTGGCTAGATAAGCGCTTGTTTATATTCATCGAACTTGAGGTCGGTCCTGCATTAATGCTCTTTGAGTCATTCAATGCAGAAGGTCGATTTGATCTGATCGACATAGCTTGCATGGAACACGCTAAGGCCGTCCTGACTAGTGAGTCAGCCCAATGTGACCAGTGCCCAGTACCACTGCCAAACCTGACTAATAAGTCACAGCTTCACAGTCGATACTAACACCTTTGCCAATTCTGACTAGTTAGTCAGAGCCATGCACAAGTAAGCAATGCTATCAATATGTATCATATGTCAAACATCCAAAGATGGGCATTCAGCATGCTTACTTAACAATTGCGAGCATAATAATGATCATGTACAAACACAGAGACTCAAGCTCTGACCAATCTCATATTCCTCACTCATGGCATGCCCTAATCACATGTTTCTCGTGCATCACATGCATCACACTTAATCATCCAGCATGCCTCAGTAATAATTATATGCAAATGGGTGAAATTTTCAATCATTCATTATGCTATCAATGTTTACATTTAAACATCCAACATGCATCATAAATAGCCATGCATGTCACACATGGGATGCAGTTTTCTTACCTTCGGTCCAAGCACAGGTTACCAACAAATGAGCCACAAGCACGATCCTGATTCCAAGCCTCTAGTGATAACTTAGTCATAACCACAAATGGTGATCCAATGAGTTCAAGTTCTAAAACCAATCCTTGAACTAAAACTTAGCCTCCAAGACATCAATCCTCACTAGTCCGGGTAGTAGGAATGATCCCGAGGCCTAAAACCATGTTCCCGGGGTCAAAACACCCAAACGGGCTCAAAAGCCTGCCTGAGCCGCGGCCCTGGGACCTTGAGCCGTGGCCCCCAGCACAACCAGAGGCAAGCGCCGCGGCGCCCAACACTAAGGGTCGCGGCGCCCAGCAAGAGCAAAACAGGGCACCTGCTTCATCGAACAAGGGTCGCGGCGCCCAAGAACAGGGCCACGGCCCAACTTTGGGGCAGCCATTTTTCTTCATTTTTAACCTTTTAAAACCTCCCAAAAACATGTCTAAACATTCCCAATCATCAAATCAAAGTTCCCAAACTCCCCAATGGTCCAAAACCACCAAAACCTGAGGCTTAAACGAACTAAAAACTGAACGATTCACAAAGTCCAATTCAAGCTTAAATACTTTTAAAAACTTAAAACTTAAACTTGAATTACCTCCGATTGAGTTGTTTCCAACTAAATCCTCTGGCTAATAAGCTTCTAATTCTCCTTAGGATTGCTATGCCTCGATCCTTGCTTGATTCCGAGTCCTAGAACTCAAGTTACCTTTGAAAACGCGATCAGGAGACGAAAAAGGAACTTTTAGGGAGAGAGAACGTACAGAACATTCTTTTTATTTTCTTAAAAGGTTACTTCAAGCTTAAGTAGCTTCCAATAAAACCTAATGCTCGGGGTCCCGAAAACACACCCGGGGGCATTATAGTCAAAACTTTCAGAATTTCCCCCTGGTCTTACTAACTCCTAATTTATCACCAAATATTAATTCACATTACCCAATAACCCGGTAATGCTCTAAATACCCCTTGACTTACTCCAAGTCAAGCTTAAATCCCGTTGTGACTTTCCCACTAGCTTACCTCCTAGGATCGTCTTGTGCTGGGTAACACTGGCATAACCAAATAAAGTAACAAAGCACCACGCCCATTTCACATATATGCCAAAAATGCTGAAATGGCCAAAATATGAAAATCACCCAATTAATCACAAATGGGTCCACATGCATATTTAATACACCTAAACATGCATATTATCATTAAATAGCATAATAAATCAATTATGGCCCTCCCGGCTTCCTAATCAAGGTCCTCAACCTTATTAGGAAATTTGGAGCATTACAGTTAAGGCCCATTTACCTAAGTTGGACTTAATTTTATAGGTTCATTATATTAGTTAAACCTAAATATTGATTAGCAACAAATTAATTGAATTTGTTTCAATGTGACACTTTAGAATGAATAGGAAATTATAGGACTTTGGTTTTAAAAATTCTAATTTTTTCAATTTTTTGGTAAACCATATTCATTAATTTTATAAAAATAAATAATAAAAATACTATTTTTAATTTTATAATGAGCTTATTTTAAGAATGTTAACAAAGTCAATAGCTTAATAGGGCCTTGAGATGCTTTGATTCGTCCCCCTACGGAAGGTGTTCATTAGTTATTTTTATAAGGTCAGATTTCGAAAGATAGATAATTATAGGTCGAATTCTACTAGACTCACCCCTGCGGTGACTATTAGGACTAAATATGTGATTATCAAAACCGTGGGTCTAGCTCATAAAATAAGAGATTTTTTTTCTTACTTTGATCGAATAGTAGTTAGTTAATAATGGTGTCCATTATTAAATAAGTTTACAACTTTATTTAACTAGTGGTATTTTTTACTCTCGCTGATGGACCCAAAACATGTATGTTTTAAATATTTATAACTCGCAAACGCACGAATCGTATATGAAATATAGTGTTCGTGTAAGCACGAGATCGAACGCAAAGGAGTTGTCTAAAATCGAAAAGAAAACTATTTAAAATCAAAATTAATAAATTCTAACCTAGCCCCAAAGATTGATGAGAATTTGTGACAATACAATATAATAAGAGACAATAATAAAGAAATTTAAGACAATAAATAAAAATAAATTAATATTAGAAATCAATATGGTAAAATAAGATTATTAAGGATTAGAATCCACAAAATATAAGTTCAATAATATTTATAAGTACATTGATTCCCAAGTTTTAGTGATAGTTAAAATAATCCAAACTATCATTTTCCAAATAGATTTATAATTTTAAGCACAAATTACTTCTAAAAAGATAATATTTTTCTTCACTTTTCAAAAAGTTATAATTTCAAAGTATTTAATGTAAATCAACCTAATGAAATAACAAATAAATCAATGAACATTATTTATAAGGCAAAACATAATATTTTTGTTCTAAGCATGGATGTGTGCAATTTAATGACCACATCTTACACAAAGAATATTATGTTTTTGCACTAATGAAGAACAAAGTGTAAATATGTGCTAACAATCCAAAATACATGATATTTAAGATGAAAGAAGATATTTAAAGAAGAAAATTCCTTAAACTTTGTTGCACAAAATGGGAAATCAACATACAAAATAAATACTATCTAGTTACATATTGGTTCATCATCACCTTAATAATCTTAAAAAGATTAGAAACTCATAACTAAAATAGCAAATACAAACTAAAAATTACAAACATAAATAGGAAAATTTGGAGGAAAACCCCCAAAATTTTCCTCTAAAAACTCATAGGAAAAATGACCAAAAATTAGAAAAAGATGAAGAGAATTGAGAGGTCTTGAAAGTGTAAAACTTGTGGTATGGTAACCTCCTCCAAAATGAGCACACCCAAATGGTCTTGAAAATTCCCTATTTATAGCCAAAATGAGATTATTAAAATAATCAATTTAAATTGATTAAATTAATTAAATTAATAATAATGTAGCAAATAGAAGTAAATTATACGATGTAATAATTATTTTTGGGTAAAATGTGTAGAAAAGTTTGGGTAAAAAAAATGGCATTTTTGGGTAAAGGGACAAGGGGACAATTGGTGCTTTTGTTGGGCTCAAAATGCTCAAAGGGGCTGGTGGCAGGCTTAGTCTTCGGTGGGCAGGAGCAGCTGGCTGGAGCTTGGGGGCATTGGCAGCTGGGTGTGTTGGTGATTCTGGGCCGTGGGATGCTGCTGGAAGAAGGACCGAAGGAGCTTGCTGAATGCTTGGGAAGAGTGGTTGCATGTTGGCTGGAGGAAATGGTTGGGCCTGGCGACTTGGGCCTGTGGCTTGTCTCATGGCATTTTTAAAAAATGCAATTTTCCCTTTTTTCTTTTCCTTAAAAATGCCAATTTTCCTTCATTTTTCTTGCTTTTTCAAGAGCAAAAAAATGCAACAAATTCTCTACAAAAATAAACATAAATTAAATTAAAACTAAATATTTTCAATAATAAAATATACAATAAAAGTTCCATGAAAATATTAATTAAAACTTAATTTACTTAAACATTTAAGCTCAAAATTGCATATTTTTACTCATAACTTAACAATATTAATTTTAAATAATTAAACTATAACATATAATAATAAAATATCTATAAAAACACACAAAAATCTATAAAATCAAAATAAACCCAATAAATTCAAAATTACTTAAAAACTTAATAAATCACTTAAAAACTCAAGAATTAAGCAACAATTAGCACATAAAAAGTGGTAAAATAACTCTATTTTGTAGAGTTATCACTCGCCAACCGGGACAAGGATATCATAGATTAGTTAAAAACCTAAAGAAATAGAGATATGATTATTTTGGTATTTTTTCTCATATCTTACATATTTTGGTATATGTTGTGCTATTTCTTGAATTTTGTGTGAATAGAAGTTTTATTGAGAAAACGTGATTGATTTTTATTTTATTGATAATCAGTAGTTTTAACTATGGCTGTGTCTACTCCCATCATTTCTCAACTTTCGAGGGAGAAACTCACTGGAGAAAACTTCCTTAAGTGGAAGCAGAACATCAACATTGTGTTGATTAGTGACAACTCCGTGTTCGTCATGAATGAGGAATTCCCAGAACGAGCACCATCTCCGCACGTTCATGATGGCATCGTAAATGCTCGGATAACATCGTCTCCGCACATACATGATGACACCATGAATGCTCAGATGGCACCGTGCCTGCACGTTCGTGATCAACTCAACTATGGTTTGACGCAACTTATGAACGAGCTTCAGATTTTTGAACCTATCATGGGTGGACCTAGTAAAGGAGAAGAAAATTAGACTATTGTTGTTGCTGCTGATCTAGCTAAGGCTGAAGCTAACCAAGCTTCGTCTTCAAAAGTTGGAAACAAGAGGAAAGATGGACATAACAACAACCCCAAGCCTGCAAAGGTTGCAAAGACGAGTGCACAACCAAATGCACAAACGCCTAAGGGGATAAACAAGAAAAACAAGAAAGGTAAAGATAAGTGATTTCACTGCAAAGAGAAAGGGCATTGGAAACTAGATTGCCCCAAGTTTCTAGCAGCGAAAAACAAAGGTAATGATTATAGTTCATTTATCTTAGAAACATGTGTTTTAGAGAATGATAAATCTGTTTGGATTATTGATTTTGGATTTACCAACCATGTTTACAACTTTTTATAGCTTCTTGAATAATTGGAGGAAATGGACAAAGGCGGCTTAAAGCTTAGAGTTGGGAACGGAGCGTTCATTGCGGTCTAAGCTAGAGGAAGAGCTCATCTGAAGTTTGGAAATAAATACTTAATTTTAAATGATGTATTATTTATTCTGGATTTTAGTAGAAATTTAATTTCAGTTTCCATGTTGCAATTAGAACAATTTGTTATGACTTTCACAATTTCTAATATATCTATTTCTTTCGATGGATCACAATTGTGTATTGCATGTTTGGAAAACAGGCTTTATATTATGCGACCTAACAGACTCCTCGCTCTTAACAATGGTTTATTCAAAGTAGCTAAACCTAGGACCAATAAATGTCAAAAGACCGATAACGATAATATGACGTATTTATGACACTTGAGACTAGGTCACATTGGCTATGATAGGATTCAAAGACTTACAAAGGACAAGCCTTTGAGGGAACTCACCTTAGGTGAATTACCTATCTGTGAATCTTGTCTAAAAGGCAAACTGACCAAGCGTCCATTCTCTGCAAAGGGTGATAGGGCCAAAGAACCACTTGGACTTGTGCATTAAGATGTTTGTGGACCTTTGAATGTACAAGCCATGGGTGGTTTTGAGTATTTCGTCACTTTCATTGACGATTACTCTAGATACTCATGTCTTTACCTAATGCATAGGAAATCAGAAACATTTTCAAAATTTCAGGAATTCCTAGCGATGGCTTAGAACCAATTAGGTAAAATGTTAAAGATCTTGCGATCTATAGGGGTGGAGAATATTTGGATATGCAGTTCCAAGATCATTTAACTCAACTTGGGATTTTATCACAACTTACTGCCCCAGGTACTTCGCAACAAAATGGTGTAGTGAAACGTTGGAACATAACTTTATTGGAAATGGTTAGATGCATGCTTAGTTACTCAACTCTACCAACTTTGTTCTGGGGACATGCAGTTGAAACCGCGAAGGAAATTCCCAATGTCGTGCCGTCTAAATAAATCCCAAAACACCTATAGAACGCTGGAATGGTCGTGATCCTAGTTTACGCCATTATAGAATTTGGGGGTGTCCCGCCCACGTCCTGAGGAAAAAGAAAGGAAAGCTAGATATGCGAACTGAAGTTTGCATGTTTGTTGGCTATCCTAAAGGTACTCGGGGTGGACTATAGCCATTCAGAAAAGAAAGTGTTTACTTCTACGAATGTTACTTTTCTGGAAAATGACTATGTCCAAAACTTCAAACCACGTAGCAAAGTGGTTTTAGAGTAGATGGTTAAAGAATTGACTCCAACCAATGTTCCATCGTCATCAATGCGAGTTGATGATGAAATTCCCACTCTTCATGTCCAACCGATGGAAGCTGATTTAAATGAAGAAAGTACGAATGTTCCTGAGCAAACAGTCACGGAGTCTCGTCGTAGTGGGAGGGTTTCTAGGAACCCAGTTCGCTATGGTTTGGATGGTGAAACCAATATGGTTGTTGGTGACACTAGTGATGATATCCGTTGTCTTTCAAATGGCCCTTGCTTGATATTGGCCTAGGCGTTGACCTCAAAGCTCACCTTCTAGACTCCTATGAATTGTCTTCGGAAGGCGGATGATAACTATTGCCACGTCTGAATGGACCCAGGTCGGAGTTTCTTAAACCATTCATCTACTGGTCCCGTCAGGGTGAGGGGGAATACATGACATTTTGCGTCGTCGGAGACACAATGCACTGACATTAGCCTGTTAAATTTGGACAAATGGTATGTGGGATCCTAACCACCATAATAAGCTGGTATGTTTGGCATCTTGAATCCCAGAGGCAGTGGGGCCTCGACGAGGTGAGGAGCACATGGATCCACCTCCTCATCTTCTGAGTCAGACTCGTGGCCTTGCCGTCTGGCCATTTGAAGCATTATACGCCTCAAGATTTCTAATTTGGCTCGAAGTGGGTCGCGATCCCTGTTGATGCTCTACGTCGGGCAATCCCGTCTCCGAGGGTTGAGATTCTCTTAGAGGTCTGAAGGACCTCTACCATCAGGCTCACATATTCATGCCTTATTACACCTCTAAGCATTGAGGTTGTCTCATAGGTTGGCTTGTCCTAGGAACGCACCGTTATCTTCCAGGCGGGCCACCTCTGTTTCTCCATTGGACTCATTTTCGTTTACCGAAATGCTGATGCTCCGTTTCTAATTCTGTGGGGCATTCCTCGGGCGATTATTTATGTGGGGCTGGTTAGGTCCCGAAGGGGTACCATCTCTGGGCCTCGTGCAGTTCGTATGAGCGCATCGGGGCGGAGGGCCCCGAGCTCCACTGGCGTTGTCTGCCTAGCTATGTCCTCGAGCCCTTGTCTCATTACCCTTATCAGTTTTCTGCGGTGCCGGGTGGCTCTTGGGCTCCTGACGGTCCCTCTTATGCTTTGAAGCAGGGTCATCATTGGACTTCCCTTTACCACAGTCATGCGGTGGCGTCGAGGCTCCAACTTCTGCTGGGTGCCTGTTGGGCACCCTAGCTGGCAGATCCTACGCCTTGGCAGTCGGGTGCTCAAGAGGCACCTCAACTGTGTTGACAGGAGGCACTCCAACAAGGTGCATATGTGGCACACCTGTTGGGTGCTCAGCTGGTGCATTGTCGTGGAGGTCCACTCGCAACCCTTGGGCTGCAAGAATGGCCTTCATGGCAAGTACCATCTCCTGAAAAAGCCGCGATGTTACCCTCTTGAGCGTTAAGCTTCTGTTGTTGGTTAGCCACCTACTCGCGAAGCACCACAACTTCTGGCGTCTCTTCTGCCTCCATGGGATGAGGATATTCATCCTCATAATACTCCTGGTCGATATCATTATCTTCGCCATCAAACTCAGCATACTCATCGTAGTCCTTCGCCATCTCAGGTACGTCCTGAGGTGGTTGCCTATTGGGCTCTCCCCCTTCAACTCCGGTAGGAGGGGGCATTTCATCTGTAACGTTTCTTCGCGTAGTCACCATGATCGTGGGTGTTTCAAATTCTTTCTTCAAGCTTTCAATGAAAGCACCAAAATGTTGACTGCCTTTTTCGCTATCAAAGTTTATAAAAGAGGTTAAAGAAATAGCTACAAGAACACAAGTTTTTACGTGGTTCAGGTTATAAAAGAACCCTAGTCCACGAGTCTTTAGTAATAGGGAGATTGCAAGCTTGTGGTTGCAAGCTTCCACAGTGTCTTCTTAGGCACCGTTTAGATTGCTCTGAGTACCAATATTTTTCTCAGCGAAAAACCAAACCCTTTACAATGAAACTCCCAACCCTATTTATAGTGGCTGCGGTCATTAATGTTAATCATAAACAACTAATGCACATTCTTCCCGTAATTGGGGGATTAATACACTTCAATGTGTTGGGCTGCAATGAATAGAGGCTATGGCCCAAGCGAGACTTGCGGGGCCCGCTGCAGAAAGGTAACCACTTTACGGGGAACATGCCTCTGGGACTGTCAGGGCATGCTATACGTATCTCCATGTCAGGCGACATAGTGGGCATGCGAATTGTCGAGTTGTACCTTGACAACACTGTTGACGAATCGCCCACAAAGGTTGTCAGAAAATCTTCTAGCTTTGAGAGCTCGCACCCCCTTGACACGTTGCTCCACCTCCTAGGTCCGAGAACTAGAACCTCGGGCTTGGAGGCGATCGAGACATAACACTCCTGGCCTTAACTTCCGAGCTGGAGAAAATCCATCTCCGAGACCGAAACTCAGCCAGTAACTCACCAAGGAACCTACTATCCTCCTTGGACTTATCCAAACCTAGGAGGACCTTTTCTCCGACTACAGGCCTCGGGAAGTAACATACCCCAAGGATGTTCGCATACATCATAGCCAGCTACCGGGGATTGTCACGTGTCGGTTGTGAGAAATTCGGACAACAATCATCATCTGTAACGCTTCTTCATGTAGTTACCATGGTTGTGAGTATTTCAAATGTTTTCTTCAACCTCTCAATGAAAGCACCAAAATGTTGACTGTCTTTTTTGCTATCAACCGTAAGAAGAGAGATTAAACAAATAAGTGAATAGAACACAAGGATTTTTATGTGGTTCAGGTTATAAAAGAACCCTAGTCCACGAGTCTCTGGTATTAAGAGGATTGGAAGCTTGTGAGGGCAAGCTTCAATGGTGTATTCTCAGGCAGCGTTTAGAGTGCTCCGAGTACAATATGTTTTCTCTCTAAAAAATTGAACCATTTACAATGAGACCTCTAGCCATATTTATAGAGGATGGGGTCATTAATACTAATCATAAGTAATTAATACACATTCCTCCCATTATTGGGGGATTAATACCAATTCAATGCATTGGGCTACATTGATCAGAGACCACGACCCAAGAGAGATCTGTGTTGCCCACTGCAAAAAAGCACCTACTTTATAGGGAACATGCTCTAGGTTCTGTCAGGGCGTGTTGTAAGTACCTCCATGTCAGGCAGCGTAGTAGGTGTGAAAATTGTCGAGTCGTACACTCGACAACACTGTTAACGGAGTTCCCATAAAGGTTTTCAAACGATCCTCTAGCTCTGAAAACTCGCATTTGTTGACACGTTGCGCCTTATCTTAGGTCTGAGAACCAAAACCTTAGACATGGGAGACGAATGGGGGACGAGAGCCTTCACCTTAATTGCCCGAGCTGGAGAATCTCCATCTCCAAGGGCAGTCCTTGGAGAGTAATCTATCAAGGCACCCACGACCCATTGTCAGAGGCAAGGTCTCACCTAGGAGGACCCTCGCTCCGACTAGAGTTCTCGGGCAGTAACATGTCCTGATGACGTTTATGAACGTCCAAGCCAGACAATGGGGGTCACCACGAGTCAAAGTTGAAAATTCGGACAATATTAAGAGTCATAAGTTCAATCTTAAAACCAATTGATGATAAGTTAAACAACTCATGTTCTTATAAATGATTCAATTCAATATTCTCACATATTTTCCACATAAGACACTATACTCTTAATATTCCCCCCTCAAGATAGTGGTGTCTTTTGCACTATGCAGATCTCAAGTTACTTTCTTTTTTCTATTTAATTGGGCTTACTATTTGGACCAATTTGGATCAAATAATGCTCCTTAGGATTATAAGGTTCTTGATGTAAGATCTCATTTATATAAGTCTATATACATGCTCCCTATTGCACAAAATAGCATACAATAGAAAACATAAATACATGCATAGAATTGACTTTCATACAAAGATTTGTAAATGGCACAATAGAGATTCTAACACTTACGATTACGCAGCAGAATAAGACTACGCCATTTGGATTCCCTAACCTTTTGTCCTTGTTGAATGCTAGGTATTGCAAGGAATCCAAACCGCTTTGAAATAATACCACAGTCTTCCAAGTCTTTTTCTAAAACAACCCAATGTTTGTGTGGACAAGTCTCAATACATGAGAAGAGAATTCCTAAAGAGAAAACTAAGAGAGGGTGGGCGACTAGGTATAGAATATTAAGAGTTAATTTTTACCTTGTCAAATTCATTTGACCTAATACATTCTATAACACTAGTATATATAGGCAATTAGCTAGGAGATAAAATAGGTTTTAGTTTCACATTTTATTTTAACTATTTAATAATTATAATTAATTAAATACTTTTCAAAATTAACCAATTATAATTTTGACATTTATTTAATTCATTTTATTAATATTAATACCAATTTATCAATATTAACAAAATTATCCCAATTGACTATAATACTCTTTTATGAGACTTTGCAATAAATCCTTAATGTTTCTTCTATTTCTTTTCTCACAAAATATTAATAAATAATTTAACATTAATTATTTTCATTGACCTAGTCAATATGATATTTTTATAATTAATTATTCAAGACTAGTAGGTTCATTTTGTTAAGAGATGACATGGGGACCATAGATCCATGAACTAAAGCTCTAATAACTTACCATGAGTTTATTTATAACAAATAATCTCACTACCTTATTATTTCCTTGTGACTCAACTACAAAATCAAAATTGCACTCTTGAATTCATAGAACACTTTACACCAAATGTAAATACATTATCCACTGTTATAATCATAACCGTCATTCAATCCTCTATAGATGATCTACTAATGAGATAGGTGCAAATTACTGTTTTACCCATCGTTGGTATTTTATCCTTAACTCCCACAAAATTCCTTGTAAATGATATTTCCATAAACTTAATTACAGAAATGAGCACTCTATCAATTAACACTTGAACCAAGCTATAAGGAAATCACCGTTTCACTTCTTAAACGATAGCTATATAGATTTCATGTATATGATAAATACCCCAACTCAATTATACTACCAAATCTCCAATATGTAAGTATGAGCTAGTCCGTAGGGTAAGCTGCTAACGAACAAATAAAAAAACATGAATAATACAATCAACAGAATATTAATCACTCAGAATTAAGATTGAATTGACCTATGGTCAATGTTGTGATATGATTAGATTAGATAATAACAATACTTACTTATCTTATCAATAATCAATATCTCTCCAGTCCAATGTAACAAAATACATCCGATATTATCTACTTAGTCATTCTCCTGGATAAGACATCACACCGATGTGTAAGTAGATTTTATCGTAGATTACCGAATCAATAAAAATCCAGTGTAATGATTTAATCTTAGGAAAAAATATTTTTGAACATATAATTACAATTATAATCCACTGTGACTGAGTCATTATAATTGTAACTACACATATGTTCAGAATTTTATAAACGTTTGTAATAATAATAAATAATCATGTAATAAAACATGTAAACAACGCAATTTGATTGAACAAAATAATTTCTACTACTTTATTGATAATGAATGAATTACATAAAAAATGTGGTTTTATAAGGGTATAAAACCCAACACTTGACACCATGTTGAGGATCTTGGTGTTCCATCTTAAAATCAATTATTTATATATGGAATAACTCATTGTAAGTTTTGCTATCTTTAGTACCTAACAAAATATACAAAATCCATGTAATTAAAATTGAATATAATGATAATATTAAAAGTGATTATGTGTGTTTTTCATAAAATTTGTACAGAAACTTAGCTGAGAACTCAGAACGAATGTGATAATAAAATCAGAAACCCTAATTGTAAAACATAAATTTTAATATTGCAGCTTTTGATGGCAGAATTTTGGCATCACATAAGTAATGGGCATCATACGTATTAGAATGAAAGAATGAGTGAATAAAGACCCTAACCTTAGAAAATGATACTTGGAAATGGAGGTAAAATATAGAAGTGTGGTATTTTGCCAAAAAGGTGGAAAAATAAAAAAGAAATGGTATTTTTTAAAATGGGAATTTCAGAAAAATACCTAGGATTTAAAAAAATACTAAAAATACAAAATCTGGAAAAAAAAATACAAAAATACAAAGAGGCAAAATCATAAATAATGAGCTTTGTTTTTGTCAACAAATGTTACTTATTTGTAACAATACAAGTTTTTTTTTAACTAAAGTTTACAAGTTTGTAACCATATGTTACTATTTTGTAAATAATATTTATAGACTAAATATAAAATTGTAACAGTTGATTACAGAACTGTTACAATCTGTTATCCGTATTTTTGTAAAATTTTGTATACATCAATATTTTTTTAAAATTTATAGTACGATCTATAATTTTTCCATTTAAAATTATAAGTATCAAGACCCATAGTATTTTTAAAAAAAAAAAACTCGTGCATTTTATAAAGATTGAAGATTTGTTATACTCATGTTGTTATATATAAATAGTTTAATATTTTTACATTTTCCATGTACGACAATGTAATAGCATAATTGACTTCACACATGCACGACTTATTGCTTGTATACAATCAAGTTACTTACGCAATTTTACGTGATCATGTTTTGGAAACAGAAAATCTCAACTCAAATTTAAATAATTAGTTATTTATTGTGTACGTGTCACAATAAATAGTTGTATGTCTCTATAAATATATGTATATACGGTAGTTAGTGCTTATTTAAATATTTTCTTAATTCTTATACGATCAAATAAAGTCCCGACTCAAGTTAAAAGAGTTAGCAAGGTATTTAACTCAAGTTGGCTTTATTTTCTCACAAAGTATTAGAAACTGGTTAACCAAATCTAGTACTTCTAAAGTGATGAGGGGAAACGATTATAATATTGTTTTCATAAATTTGTATAAGTTGGCCAATTCATATATTTTAATACTGACTATAGTAGGTAACAATATTCTCTTTCCGAAATCGATCAAAACAAGAAAAGGTGCGAGCCAAAGAAAAGAATGTATTGAATATTTGATAAGGATAATCTATCATAATAATTTGGGCTGCTAATCATTCGAAAATATAGCCATTTCGAGCCGTCCATACATTATAAATTGTAAGTGAAAAATTGATAGATAAGGTACATAAAATAAAAAGGGAGGCACGTCAACATTCAATATAAATTAGACACACACGAAAGTACTTGATGATCCACAGTTTTATATTTGTGGACAATATATTAATTTATTTATATAAATAACTTATATATAATATAGATAGGCGATTAATAATAAAAGCTAATTAATGAAATAGCTAGCCAATTAGTGTAGGGAAGCCCTAGCTATAACATATTATATATACATTAATATAAAATAATTTACTTTTAATTAAGCGTGGTTTAATAATATGGACGGCTGAATTCAATGATCATCATGTATGTACATAATAACATACATATATATATATATATTGTTTATAGTTGTGTGGATCAAGCACACCAACTAATATTGATCATAAAGTCCAAGTCTTCCCATATATCTCATCATCCCCACGATTACCAACTTTTTTCATTTAGTTTTTAACAACTTACTATTTGGGCTATTATTATATAAAACCCAATTTAACAAATAACATTTTAGAATAAGTATAAACTTATTAAAGCATATATATAGGTCGAACCTGCATATACTATTTATATTTAAGAGCCTATATCTACATATATAATACAGCGCAGCTATATCGTTGGGGTGCCAATTAGTAGAACGATATGAATAATTTACCGAAATAAAAATACTGTGATATTGCTAAATTTAAAATTAGAGTACTTAAAATTAATTGTTGGTATAAATTTCGATTACCCAATAATTAATATTGCAAGCGCATGTTATTATTATTAATTCCATATTAGTTTGGAATGGCTGCAGTATATCATAATACAAATTTTTAATTTTAGTCACAATCTATTATATCTATTAATTTAAAATTTATTGGGACTAAAAACATAATTAGTCATAAGAAAATTATAATTTTAGAGATGATTTTTGTTGTGATAAAAAAATTTTAAAAAAATTGTAGGAAAGGGATAAGAATCACCATTTAACCATTATGTAAATAATCCTGCCTAAGCTAATAAGGATTTCCTGACGCACGATAATGGTCATCAATGAAATTATATATATTCAATTTAATGTCAATTTCTGATGAGTAGTAGTTGGTATCTATATATATATTTACATCCAATTGACATACGTATATATCGATGACCAAGAAAACATAGTTTTTTTTAAGGAGAAAGAATTGTGTATTATAATGGATTCACTTACGCATTTGCATTTTGTGACGGCATCAAGTTTTCAATACATATTTGACAACTAAATTATTAATCATTAAACATTCCATAAAGTTAAAGGTCAGTGTACTGTACTTATATATATACACATATGTACACAATTTAAGGTCGGTGACCCTCATAAACATAACGGGAATTTGTATAGTAGGGGTTAGAAAAAGACTACTATCGGCAGTGAACAGATTTTTGTACTATTTCTTTTATGATTGTATATATTGTAGTTATTTAGATCATCTTATAAATTTTTTGAAAATTTTTAAATAATTTACCGTGTCGAAAACTAATTTAAAAACAGATTGTTGCACTCGTGACTAATTTTTATATACGAGTAGAAAACAAGATGTTTGAACCTAGTTTTAAACACGGTAGGATACTCTAAATAACTACAATATACACAGTCATAAAAAGATCGCATCGAAATCTATTAACTGGTCGTTAACACACAAAAAACCCCGCCCCTACCATAAAAACACCCATAACATATATATGCCAAGTCTTTGTCATAGTTCTCTTGTAGGGTTGTGCTGAAATTTTTACAACCCGCCCAACTCGAATAGTCCGCCCAAACCAACCCAAATAAACCGACAAAAATTTTAACCGTCCAATTATTACATTGGGTGGGTTGAAAATAATTATCAACCCGCTCAATATAACCCGACCCGCCCAATTAAGAACTGACTATTTTTAATACATTTAAATGTATTAATATATTATATAGTTTTGTTTTAATTTTGTTACTATAAATTTAAAATATTGTTTTAAGCTTAAAAAGATAAATTTCACACTATTAGTACTAGTATTTAAAGGGAAAAAAATACTACAAAAAATGTAATCTTAAAAAAAAAATACACTACCACTTCGGTTTGGGCGGGTTGACCCGACCAATCTACTCAAAGTATTGGACGGGTTAAATTGAATTTTTTCTTATTTGGACAAATTACAGATTCATTTTTCCTAACCCGATTATGACATTTGACGAGTAAAAATACTATGATTTCTTGTTATTGGTTTTAAATGAAGATATAACGTGAAAATTGCCACACACAAAAAAGACATAAGTTGAAAATCCAATTTATTTCGTTGGTTATCTAATTGCATTATACAAGTATACCCTAATCCCAAATTAAGGCCTGGAAAAGTGAGCTCTAGCCCAAGTTGGCAAAGCTCAAAAAAATATATATAGCGATAACATTGACAGACAAAGAACATGTCATAAAATGTCATTTATAAATAAATGTACTTATCTATCACGTTGAACACTTTAATGTATTATTCATCTAAATTTCTTTAATAAAATCATCATAACTATTGTTACTATTCAAAAACTGAATTGGGACCCCGCACACAAAAACGTCGGTTCCTATAGGACCATAGAAATTAATGTCACCAAATATTTATTTCAATAAGTTGTACCGACCATAGAAATTTTTAGAAAGAAAATTAATTCAGAAATTTGATATGTAAATTTTCAATATATAAGTGAGTATTTTATTTCTTTATATTCTTTTAATAAGTAATAATATATAATAAAACCATCAATCATTTCCAAATATTTGGTGGGTTTGCTTTTCAAATTGATTTTTTTAAGTGGGAGAATTGCACTTTTTTGTGCCTTTGATTATATATAAACATTTTACAATAGTTTTAATAGTAGTGTTGTAGAATATGATATTTTTCAAATAATATATTTATAGGTTCAATTTATAGTTTTTATCTTATCGGTCATATATATTTTAATAGACAAGTTATGTTATACATATTTTTATAATAATTAATATAATAATAAAAGTGATTATTATGGTCATTTAAATAAAATAAATTAGAGAAAACTTATTCCTACTATAATAACATATACCAAACGAATACTTAACTAACCCCATTTGAGAGGTATGCAGGCATATATCTATTCTACATTTTAGTAAAGAACTTCTTACGGCCTTAATTAGTGGCTTATTAAATCTAATAAAACATGAACCAATTTTTAATTATATGTAAATGATTCTATCGATATATGAATTAATGTTATTGAAAGAGTCAAGTCAAACATGTTATATATAGCGGTACGCAAGAATAACAAAAATAATTGGTGCAGCTTTCATTTTTTTTTGGGATTCCGATAGTGAAAGAATTTAATTTTGCATATTTGAAACGAGTTTTTCACTACGATTTACAAAGAAGCACCTCATTTAATTGTGGGGGCTAGCTACTGAGCCTTCCTCATCCAAGTGTGTAGAGAAATTTTCAAATTTAAATTAATTATCATATATAAAATACTTTTTCATCATTTTATACATAATTACATTAATATATTTTATCAATCTTGATTAACACACACTAGACACTACTCACTACTATTGATTGGTACTCAAAATTCCACAACCATCAGATTATGCTCTATATAATTTTCTTTTTTCGTTAAAACGCTCATATAAATATTTATTAGGAATTAGAAAATATTCATTGCATTGCCCATTCACGATCTCTACTAATTAATTGGATAGAACAGTTTAATTAATCACATAAAATAGTTTATTAGTGCATGATAATAAGGCCAGCACAACTAATCGTGGCGGTCCACGTCACCACAATCATAAACAAATCGGATGGTCGGTGAAGCAAATACCACAAACCAATCATATTTTCCATCGATGGACCCCACTTTCATAGCTGACGGTCCGCGATCGAGGCTTTGTCCCTCTCAATCATCACCCCCACTCTAACAAGTCACATCAGATCGTACACGTGGCGCAACGAGAACAATTTGGAGGCCCGCCTATTTGGCTCTCCGGACATTGACAGATGGCAATCACGAACATTGACCGGTCTTACCTTTTTTGCCGTTGAATTGAGCCTTATTACCGGGTGTAAACCGGCTAATCCGGTCACCAAATATGTTAATGCTCATTACTATATAACTGTCACTAACCAAAGCTAATCAAACCACGAAGAGCTCAAATCAAATTCGAATTTTGTTTTTTGTTTTTAAGAAAATTATTAGAAAAAGAAAATGGCTAGAATCGCAATAGGTAATGCGGCTGAGATTGGCCAAGCCGACGCACTCAAGGCGGCTTTGGCTGAGTTCATCTCAATGCTCATCTTCGTTTTCGCCGGCGAAGGCTCCGGCATGGCATACAGTAAGTCTTGTCGTCATGTGTTTTTACGTACTAAACAGTTTTCATAATTTTTGTTTTAAGAAAATTGAATTGATGTGTTTGATATGCTTTTGCAGATAAGCTGACGAACAATGGCGCGGCAACGCCAGCCGGATTGGTGTCGGCTTCCTTGTCTCACGCATTTGCTCTATTCGTGGCGGTATCAGTCGGAGCTAACATCTCCGGCGGCCATGTCAACCCCGCCGTGACGTTTGGTGCCTTTGTTGGTGGCCACATCACTCTCATGAGGAGTGTCTTGTATTGGATCGCTCAGTTGCTTGGCTCTGTTGTTGCTTGCTTGCTTCTCAAGTTCGCCACTGGTGGATTGGTAAGTCATCGCCATGTTATATTTTTGGTTCATTCTTTTAAATTTTTTCTTACGCAATCACTATGGTAAATGTTTATTAATATCAAAATTATATACATATGATTATTAATATAAAAAAAATATTATATATTTACGCACACAGACACAGTAGCAACGAGTGACATATGCCCAATTATTTTTATTATTATTGTCGCACATTGACTTTAAAAATATTATGATAAATTTATCCTAATTCTTAAAACAATTAAATAGCCGAAAACACAAATTTTATAAGTTAAGGTGACAATTTTGTTGTGTTTTATTGTATTTAAAAGAATTGGTACGTGAGATGAATACTGATCTCAGTACTCAAATTAATAATTAATAGCACAAAATTTAATCTATTTTTGTTAATGCAGGAAACATCGGCCTTCGCTCTATCATCCGGAGTAGGAGCATGGAACGCAGTTGTGTTCGAGATAGTGATGACTTTCGGGCTAGTCTACACGGTGTACGCGACCGCAGTGGATCCCAAAAAGGGTGACATTGGCATAATTGCCCCTATTGCCATTGGTTTCATTGTGGGCGCCAACATCTTGGCTGGTGGCGCGTTCGACGGGGCCTCCATGAACCCAGCCGTCTCATTTGGGCCTGCTGTGGTTAGCTGGACTTGGGCCAACCACTGGGTGTACTGGCTCGGCCCATTTGTGGGTGCTGGCATTGCTGCCCTTGTGTACGAGATTATCTTCATCTGCCCAGCCACACACGAACAACTCCCAACCACGGATTACTAAGCTGTTGTAGAAAATTGGGTTGTTGGGTTTTGTTAATTGGGTATAATTGATGTTGTTTGTATTTGGTTGTTGTTGAATGTTGATTCCCTAGAGAATCTTCTTGTGGTCTTTTTTTTGTTTTTTAGTCTCACTTTCAATCAAAAAATTTGTTGAGATGTTCTATTCCTTTTGGCTCAGCTCGATTTTAAGATGTTCAATAATTACCCCGTGAACAAAACTACTACACTAAAATGTGTTGACAGAAACTTTAATTGACGAATAAAGGCAAGTGGTGCCTAGTGTCTCGTGATACAAATTGATACTACGTAAATAGTTGGTGGTCTTTAGTGACATGGCGTTTTTGGACACTTTTTCGGCTACAACTGCCCCCAAATAACAATTCCCCTTCAAACTACAAACAACTACGACCAAAGTTTATAAATAAAAAAAATAAAAAAAGTATTGCCAATGACAGTGTTGAACTTCGTTTGTTCACAAATTTTGGCATTTTGGCAATAACACCACATTGTAGTAATCCTAATTATGTTTTTTACCCTTATTTCTTGACCCTGTGTACTAATATTAGAGATAATATTACCGTCTCAATGGAAATATGAAAAACAAAGTATAATTCTAGACAAAAAGATACAATGGACAATATAATTAATTAAATAAAGTTACAGTTTTATTGCAAAAGATACAAGTAAATTAAAGAAATGAAGTGGAAGAATAAACTAGTAGAAACAACTCTATAACGAATAATACAAATAAACTAAAGAGATGTAGATGGAAAACAACTCCATAGCAAATTATACAAATAAATATATAAAGAAGAAGTAGAAGGAGAAAACAAAATAGATAGAGAAACAAGATAAGAACTAGAACAAAATAGAAAAGCTCTTCTCACTCACACAATCAAAACAAAGAGTATTGTGCATCACCAACTTAAACAAGGTTTAAAACATTTGCCCAAAATCTTATTTCTCCTATCTCAAGCACTAAGAGACCTCATAAGAAATAACTCTTTGAATAATCAAGCATTTTTTTTTTTTTTTTTGTATTTCTAACCAAGTGCTCTAATTGATAGAAATAGTGTGTCTTGCAAGAAAACATTAGACTCATATTTATAAAGTTTTGAGAACCCTTTGAATTTCAAATTCCACCAACCCCCTTCGTTGTTACCAATATTTAATTGGGATGTTTATGGAATTAAAATGAAGATTTGAGAGTTACTTGGGATGTTAGAAACGTTCAAAAACTGAAAAAGAGAAAATTGGGATTTGGTTGTCAGCATGCCCGACCGCGACCAAGAACATTAACGGTCGTTGCCGCTGGTCACTGTCTCCCATGTCGCGGCCTGGGATGTTAGTGGCCGCAGTCACTGTGTTGTTTCAGCCTCCTAAATTCTCTAATTTTTCAAAAACATCACAAACTCATTCCCAATTGATTTTGTAATCTCCATACACATAATGAGAGTTAAAATCACATCTCCAACAACCATATCACATAATGGCTTTGTGAAATTCAAACTCAAATGTGTAACTCTCAATCTACACATTATTGGGTAGTATTTTGAAGTTACAAATTTGTAACTGATTTGTAACTTCAAAATATGTTACATTTGGACACACACATGTGTCTAATTTTTGTAACTCTTAATATTATGTTACAATGTGTGACAAATCACATATTGTCTCATTATTTAATATAATATTATATTATAAAATCATATAACATTCCCCCACTTAGATTAAATAATCACATTTTGTAACACTTATTTAATCAATCCAACCTTATATTAAAATATAATATTCTCCACCACTTGATTAAATAATTACTCTCTATAGGAACCATTACATTAGTGAATAAAGTAAAATGTCTTTCGACTTGAATTTTACCTTTGTGCAATTATCACAAAGTTTGTTGAAAATTTGGTTGTACTGGGCATTGAACCAACTTTCCTTAATATAACAAACTGATGATAACACACACACACATTTGCTATGTTCACTTGAGACCTCAATATCTCGCTTTGCACCGTTAATGGCCATGTACATTTTGTAATGCCTTAGGTAACCAAGACCGTTACACTGTGTATTTTAAAATATTGCAAGATTTGCTAATCAAGTCGTTTGAACATAAATATGATTCTAAAGTCAACTAACAGGTTAGGGTTAAAAGAGTTTGATTATAAACGATTAATTTTCATTAAAACAAATGTTTGGTACATGGGACCCTAAAAACAAGGTATAAGTGGTAAATACAACTCCCAAAAGATGATACAACAAAAGTCAGTCTAATGGAAAAATACAAATTTAGAGTTCTATTCCTGTAACTTTCCCTCGGTCGTGGCGGTCGAGCAGCTGACGATGTACACTCTGCCCTCAAAGCACTCCAACTCATGGTTGGTCCAATTTCCCTTTGCCTTTACCTGCACCACGTAGCACCCGTGAGCCAAGACCCAACAAGAAAACCATAAACAACAACACACATATTATTCTCAAGTAGGGTACAAGCATTAAGCTAAACAATGGTAAGAATATATTCTCAAGCATATGTTTCAATCAATAATACAAATGTTTAAGGCCAGTGCCCTTAAGCCGAGCCCTCTGTTTATCTAGCTGATCCCAGCTCGCTTAGGCCGATCTGCGTTCAGTACGCTTATCATCAGCACCAACATCCTTAGGCTGTACATTCATATAATGCATAACAAACATACAATCATACAATACATATATTCAATTACTGGGAACCTTAGTCCCGTCACAACCACATGGGTGAAGTTTTCTTACCTCGAGTCCCGAGCGATAGATAAAGAGCGATCCTGAGCACGATCCTCAGTCCTGAGCCTTAACGGTAAAACTAGTCACAAGCGATAATGGATAACTATCAAATTCTAATCCAATTAAATGTTTTGGAAACAAATACTAGCCTCCGAGACCTCAAATTCTACTAAACCGGGTAATAGAATTCGTCTCGATCGCTTAGGTTTCAATCCCCAAGCCTCACCGAGCCTAAAAACAATCCTAGGGAAAAACGACCTAGGCGGGCCGCGACTTGGCTCAAAGGGATCGCGGCACGCCTTAAGTCAGAGGCGCAGCCTCTAGCATCTGGGGGGAGGCGGGCCGCGACTTGCCCCCTAGGGTTGCGGCGCTCCCCCACATACCTAGAAATCCTTGGGTTTCCAGCGTGTTTCCCCAACTTTCATCCCAAAATTCCAACCTTAACATGCATCCTAGCCAAAACCACGTTCAGATACGAGGCTTGGACTCTTAATTTTATATCTTAAGCATAAAAACACTCAAAATCCTACTGAACTTACCATCCCAAATCATCAATTAACTATCACCCAAGAACCTAGACCAATTCATCCTAATAACCTGAATTCCCAGCCAAATAAAACAAGGTTCTTACCTTAGTTGTAGCTTAAATCCCCTAGCTATTCCTTGTCCCCTTCTAGCCTCAATCTTTCAATCCCCAAGCTCTAAATCCTAGACCTCTCCTTCAGCAATTCAAAGCTTCAAGCACAAGAGGGAGTGAGAGAGTGAACATGAATGAAAGGGAGAGAGAGAGTGTTGAGAATCCACCTAGTAATTTCTGGTGAGTTCTGGTTAAGCCTAAAGTATAATCGACCATATCCCTTAATCAAAGTGGACCAAAATGCTCCTGAAATCTACTCATCCTTCTAATTGTTTCTAAGGGCAAAACGATCTTTTTCCCAATTCCCGCTAATTCCTCGAGTGTTCTTACCATTTGTCAGTTAATCATGTCGTGTCCAATTAATTACCAAATACTTATTCATTATTCAATAAATTCCAAAACATTCTCTAATTTCCCAAAATACCCCTAGGCTCCCCCAAGCCGGGTATTAAACCTCGCTGTGACTATTTCGCTAATCCGCTCGCTAGGATCGTCTCAAGCCAAATAGTACAAATATATCCACATAATAACGTGGTATCATCAATTTATCACATATAATCACATTTATGCCCTTAACGGGCCAAAATTACAAATATGTCCTTATAAGCAGCAAAAGGCCCACATGCATATCCAATACTCATAAACATGCATATAATATATCCACATAATCATATAAATCATGCATGCCACATAGTCACACATTTAATCAATTAAACACACATATATCCAATTATACCCTCCTGGCACGCTAATCAAGGCATTAAACCCTATTAGCATTTTTGGGTCGTTACACATTTTCCATTCATAGAAGTTCTTGAGAATACTCCCAATTCTCATGAAGGGCGGCACCACCCTTAGGTCTTTATAGGTCGAAATCTTACAGTATTTTGTTACCCTAAAGTATTTTTCTTCTCAAGACTGAGTTCGATTAAAAAACATATTGGTTTTAACCCTCAATTTGGTAACTCATAAGTACCCAAATATCAGATGGGACTATTTTGAGTACCACTAATATTCACTTGATTGACTTGTTATTACCTATTAAACCTAACACTAGGTAAGTAACTAGTGGTAAGATAGGTTACCATCAATCATGAATCTCTTTAGGGAGTTTAAGTCTCATCTCTCGATATGAGGCAGCCACTAAATCTCTTGTTAGTGGATTAGTGAAAGGATTCACCAAGTTTTCACTTGTTCTCACATAGGATATTGAGATGACTCATATTTAAATCAATTCTCATACATATCCGTGTCTTAGACTAATGTATCTATTATTCCCATTATACACTATGCTGTATGTCTGAGCCAATGTTGCTTGGCTATCACAATGTATCGATATTGTAGATACATTCTCTTTGATGAGAGGAATCTCTATCAAGAGATCTCTTAACCATTTGGCCTCTTTACCAGTGGCCACTAGAGTTATGAACTTTGATTTCATAGTACAGTGAGATATACAGGTTTGTTTCTTGGAACCCCAAGAAATTGCACCCCTACCAAGTGTAAATACCCAACAAATGGTGGACACATATTCCCCAAGATTGGATATCCAACTTACATCTATATACCCTTCTAAGATCCAAGGAAATTTGGAGTAGTGAAGACTTAGTCCCTTACTTTTCTTAAGATAACCTAGGACTCTTCTAGTAGCCTTCTAATGATCCACACTTGGATTACTTGTAAACCTACTAAGTTTACTTACTGTAAATGATATATCAGGTCTAGTACACTAGGCGACATATATAAGACTCCATATAGCACTGATGCCTTGTTTTTCCCTTTTCTCATAAAAGGGCCGCGGCACACCAAAGACAAGCCGCGACCTGAATTGTCCTGATCCCTTTCATCATTATTTTTTTCAAACTTTTTCATCATTCATTTTTTTTTTTCATTTTTTTCATTTTTTTTCACGATTTTCACGGTTCTAAGTACAGAAATTAAACTAAAATTACCTCAACAAAAACAAAAAAAAATAAAAACATAATGTTCAATTTAAATAATGAAAATAAACTAATTTACAAAGTAGCTAAGTTTATCGTCGCTAGCTCGACTTAATGCTTCATTCATCAACATATACCGGATCAATGAGGTGAATCACCGCAGCTTTTTCTTCCCCCATTGATTCATAATATGGCTTTAATCTCTGACCATTCACCTTGAATGACTTTCCGGTACTTAGACTTACAACTTCGACCGCTCCATGAGGAAAAACTTTGGTAACAATGAACGGACCTAACCAACGAGACTTCAACTTCCCAGGAAAAAGTTTAAGGCGAGAGTGATACATGAGAACTTTCTGACCTTCCACAAAACTCTTCCGAAGAATATGCTTGTCATGAAAAGCTTTGGTTTTCTCCTTGTAGATTCTTGAACTCTCATATGCTTCATTGCGTATTTCTTCTAGCTCATGCAATTGAAGCATTCTTTGTTGTCCTACAGCCACCATGTCCATGTTACACTTCTTTACAGCCCACCATGCCTTATGCTCTAGCTCAACCGGTAGATGGCAAGGTTTCCCATACACCAACCGATAAGGTAACATACCGATAAGTGTTTTATATGCCGTTCGATACGCCCATAAGGCATCATCCAGCCTTGTACTCCAATCTTTCCGGTTTGGATTTACAGTTTTCTCAAGAATCAATTTGATTTCACGATTAGAAACCTCTGCTTGCCCATTGGCTTGTGGATGATAAGCAATTGTCACCTTGTGAGTTACACTATAGCGTCGAAACAGTGCTTCTATACTCTTGTTACAAAAATGAGTGCCTCGATCACTAAGTATAGCCTTAGGTGTACCAAAACGCACAAAAATGTTGGAGCGAATGAAATCCACTACTTTTTTTGAATAATATGTTCTCGTTGCAATTGCTTCTACCCATTTAGACACATAGTCTACTGCCAATAGAATATATTCATAGCCAAAAGAGGATGGGAACGGTCCCATGAAATCCATACCCCAAACATCAAAGATCTCAAGGATTAAAATAGGAGTTTGAGGCATTTGATCCTTGGTCGTTATGTTACCAACTCGTTGACAACGATCACATGCCTTACAATAAGTATAAGCATCTTTGAAAATTGTGGGCTAATAGAAACCACTGTCAAATATCTTACGAGCTGTCCTCTTAGGTCCAAAGTGTCCACCACAAGCATAAGCATGACAAAAAGCAAGGATGGAACGAAATTCAGATTCAGGTACACACCTACGAATGATTTGATCAGTACAATGCTTCCAAAGATAAGGTTCATCCCATATGTAGTGGCGAGCATCATGCTTGATCTTGTTCCGTTGTGCTTGTGTGAGATCACTTGGTAACTCCTTTGAAGCAAGGTAGTTTACAATGCCGACATACCAAGGAATAACTTCTTGCATGGCGAGGAGTTGTTCATCTGGAAATTTTTCTTCTATGGGCAAATTATCTTCATCCTGAATAAGACGACTCAAGTGATCCGCCACCCTATTCTCAGAACCCTTTTTATCTTTTATCTCCAAATCAAACTCTTGAAGAAGTAAAATCCACCGGATCAGCCGAGGCTTGGCTTCTTTCTTTGCCAATAGATAGCGAAGAGCAGCATGGTCGGTATAAACAACCACTTTAGTTCCAATCAAGTATGACAGAAACTTTTCCAATGCAAAAATGACTGCCAAAAGCTCTTTTTCAGTGGTGGAATAATTAAGTTGAGCATCATTAAGAGTGCGAGAAGCATAATATATAACATGAGGAAGCTTGTCAACTCGCTGTCCAAGAACAGCGCCCACGGCATAGTCACTTGCATCACACATGAGTTCAAATGGTAGCTCCCAATTCGGTGGCTGAATTATAGGAGCTGTAGTCAGAGACTCTTTTAATAAGTTGAAAGCCACTAAACACTTCTCATTAAACTCAAACTTTACATCTTTTTGGAGAAGGTTGCATAGTGGTGTGGAAATTTTAGAGAAATCCTTAATAAATCTCCAATAAAACCCTGCATGCCCAAGGAATGATCGCACTTCTTTCACACTAGTCGGAGATGGTAGAGAACGAATCAAATCAATCTTTGCCTTATCGACCTCTATTCCCTTGACTGAAATCACATGACCCAAAACTATACCTTGGTTTACCATAAAATGGCATTTTTCCCAATTAAGCACAAGGTTAGTTTCAATACACTGCTGAAGTACCAAAGTGAGATTATGAAGGCAGCGATCAAATGAGTCTCCATAAACACTAAAATCATCCATAAAAACCTCAAAGATGTTTTTCAATATATTCTGAAAAAATGCTCATCATACATCGCTGAAATGTGGCAGGAGCATTACATAACCCAAACGGCATACGTCGAAAAGCGAATGTTCCAAAAGGGCATGTGAAGGTTGTCTTCTCTTGATCTTCAGGAGCTATAACAATCTGATTATATCCCGAATAACCGTCAAGAAAACAATAATAAGGATGACCCGCTAACCTCTCAAGCATCTGATCAATGAATGGTAATGGAAAGTGATCTTTACGGGTTGCCGCATTCAACTTCCGGTAATCTATACAAACTCGCCACCCGATTTGCATTCTTTTTGGTACCAGCTCGTTTTCATCATTCTTTACCACTATGATTCCAGACTTCTTTGGCACTACCTGAACAGGACTCACCCATTGACTATCTGAAATTGGGTAAATAATACCCACACTAAGGAGCTTCAGTATCTCCTTTTTCACAACCTCCATCATATGTGGATTCAATCTCCGTTGCGCCTCACGTGTTGGTATAGACACTTCTTCAAGTAAAATTCGGTGCATGCACATAGAAGGGCTAATCCCCTTAATATCAGCAATAGACCAACCAATGACTGTTTTATATTCATTAAGTACTCTCATTAACTTTTCTTCTTGGACTTGATTAAGATCTCTTGCAATTATAACCGGAAGTGTCTCGTTCTTCTCCAAGTAAACATATTTGAGATGCTCCAGAAGTGGCTTCAACTCAAGTGTAGGAGCTTGAACAATTGATGGCTGCAATTTCTCATTAGAAATCGGCAAATTAAGAAATGCAACCTTCTTAAAAGTCTTGTCAAAACCACTATTGAGTGTGGTGATGACATCCATGATCTCATGAGACAAATCTTCATCGGTCAACACAAGATGCTCTCTCAACGCAACCTCCAAACAATCTTCATTATGCAAATCTAAAACTCGTTGAGAAAGAATATCCAACACATCAAGAGAGTAAACAGCATGCACATCACTTGGATATCTCATAGCCTCAAAAATATTAAATCGAATAGTCTCCCCATCAAATTCCATGGTCAACGTACCGTCATGCACATCAATCTTAGTTCTCGCAGTCTTCATGAATGGTCTCCCCAACAAAATTGGAGTGGAGCATGGAATAGATTCATCTTCCATATCAAGAACATAAAAATCACCCGGAAACACCAATTCATTTACTTGAACTAAAACATCTTCTATTACACCCCTGGGATAAGCATTCGACCTATCAGCAAGTTGAATAATCACCCCTGTTTCTTCAAGTGGACCAAGATTCAATGAAGCATAAATGGAAAACGGCATGACATTTATAGAGGCTCCCAAATCCAACATACAACGCTCAATTCTTTTATTACCAATAGTGCAAGGGATAGTAAAAGTACCAGGATCCTTACACTTTGGTGGAAGCTTCTTTTGAAGAACTGCGGAAACATTCTCCCCCACACTAACTTTTTCATTACCTCTCAACTTATGCTTATTAGTGCACAACTCTTTCAAAAACTTGGCATACCGCGACACTTGTTTAATAGCGTCAAGAAGAGGAATATTCACTTCTACCTTTCGGAATGTATCAAGAATCTCCTTGTCAACCTCTTCCTTTTTAGTCTTTTTCAGCCTGCTTGGGAATGGAGGTGGAATGACAAACGTAGGCTTAGGGCTGAGTTGTGTAGGGGTGGTTGGCTTTGGAGGAACATCTTCATTAACTAAGCAATCAACTTGTGGCTTGGATGACAATTTACTGGGCATTGGAGGACTAGGTGGATCATATTGCGTCCCACTTCGCAAAGTTACTGCACTAGCATTCTCCTTGGGATTCATCTCAGGTTGTGAAGGCAATTTATTTGACAGGTGAGCCTCCAACCGGTTATATGATGCCGCTAATTGTCCCACCTGATTCTCCAAACTTTTGATGGAAGCTTGGGTGGTTTGCTGAAATTGAAGAGTATTTGTAGCAAGTGCATTGATTAGATCCCCAGTAGAAGGTTTGGCACTTGGTGGTGGAGCAGCTTGCGGTGATTGTGATGGTCTAGGTACATAATTATTCTGAGACCTCTGTTGTGTAGTGAAACCAGGTGGTCTTGCTGCTGTTGGTTGTGGAGCTATTTGTTGTTGATTCCCATATCGAAGGTTTGGATGATCACGCCAGCCAGGATTATAAGTT
Source organism: Humulus lupulus (assembly GCF_963169125.1). Classification (NCBI taxonomy): domain Eukaryota; kingdom Viridiplantae; phylum Streptophyta; class Magnoliopsida; order Rosales; family Cannabaceae; genus Humulus; species Humulus lupulus. The sequence goes on from NC_084799.1 coordinate 26,731,855, forward strand.
TGTGAAAATGGTTCATAATACATCTGACGTAATTGACCAAGGAAATTTCCTACAGCGTTAACACCCTCAGTTTCTCCCTCCACTAGAGTAGGGCATGTATCAGTAGGGTGCCCCACTACTTGACAGATTCCACATGGTCGCACCTGTTGGCCCAAAGCTAGTTGTTGTACCACTGCAGTTAATTGAGCCAATTGTTGACCCAGTTGATTAGCATTAGAGGTGCTCACTTCATTAGCTGATTTGGGCGGTGGAACAGGATCTTGACGAATGCCAAACTGTTGTGAGTTAGCATCCATATTAGAAATCAAGCTCCTGGCTGCAGCAGGAGTCTTATCAACTAGTGCACCCCCACTGGCTGCATCAATCATACTCATATCTAGTGATTGTAATCCTTCATAAAAGTACTGAATGAGGAGCTGTTCACTTATCTGATGATGAGGGAAGCTAGCACACAACCTCTTAAATCTCTCCCAATACTCATACAAAGACTCTCCTGTATACTGCCTTATACCACAGATCTATTTCCTGATGCTTCCAACTTTAGATGTCAGAAAGTATCGTTCTAGGAACATAGTCTTCATACCATTCCAAGTTTCAATAGTACCAGGTGGAAGATAGTACAACCACTCTTTAGCTGCATCCTTTAGGGAGAAAGGAAAGGCTCGCAGCTTAATCTGTTCCTCAGTCACTGCAGCGGGTTTCATACTAGAACAGAAAATATGAAACTCCTTCAAATGTTTATTCGGATCCTCACCAGGCAGCCCATGGAAAGAAGGCAATAAGTGGATGAGGCCCGACTTGAGTTCAAAGTTTACATCCAACGGTGGATATTGGATGCATAGTGGTTGTTGGTCAAGATTTGGCGCTGGCAACTCTTTCAATGTCCTTTGCTGAGCCATTGTTCTATAGGATCGAACTGAATCGTCAGAATCAGATTCGTTGTCAGACGGTAATGGCACTTTAACAGGATTTTCTTGCGGAGCAAGATGTTGAAAGAGCGGATTATCGGTAATAATTCTTGAAGACTGAGAAGCTGACGATGACTCAAGATATTGTTTAAGCCGAGATAACCTTTCTTGAGTATCGTCTTCACCAGACATATACACCTGATAATTCCACAATAAGAACTAATTAGTCACAAATAAATAAATGTGAATAATAAAGAGAATAACAATAGTCCCCGGCAACGGCGCCAAAAATTTGATAGCTGTCGTATACCACACAAATTTAACAATAATTTTTCTTTCAATACTTCCAATTATTTCAGTATAATAGCAAGTACAGGTCGAACCCACGAGGACTATCGTTCACTTTATTATTCAAGAATTAACACTAAAACTTAAAAGGGGATTTTGATTTTTTTATGCAAAATTAAATAACATAAATTAGAAAGCAAAATAAAGATTTGGATTACGATATTAAAAAGCAGTTAAAGGTTAATCTCCACCCTCAACAATCATTCCTAATCACTAATAATAAATATTATTCCAATTTCTCAATTAAACTATTAACCCCGCAGATAATGCTGAAGCAGTCAATTATCCCAGTCTCCCTATTATAAGTAATCAAGGCGAAGTGCTCAATAATTTACTATTTTATCTAAGCAATAAATCTATGAAGCATACAATCTATTTAACTTAGATAAAGCATTAAGTTCTATGGAAACAAGTTAATCTAGGCAGTAAATTAATGAAGCATATAATTCATTTAACCTAGGTTCTATTTTTCATCACAATCAACAATTCTTTTGACTTAACTATCAATTGCAATTTATCACACACACTTAGAATCCTAAACGATTAGGTGAGTAGTAATTCTAAGATGACAATTGAACAATGTAAAACCTTAATTAGTTGGCCACCTAACAAGAAATTACAAGATTCATAACATTCAATTGGAAAAATATAAACAATCTAATATTGAGAGAAATTGAAGAACAATATTCATTATTAATAATCAAGAATTCATGTCTTGGGTTTTGAATTAACCCTTAACCTAACAAGAATCTACTCCATAATTGTAATCATAATCACAAACATAATTATAATTAAAATTAAAGAGATAAAGGGAAGAAAAGAACTAGATTGATGAACAAAAGTAATGTAGTCTTGTAGTCTTTTCTTCAGCCTCCTTTCAGTCTTTTTGTCTCTCTAAACCGTAATCAAAACCTTATATAAAATTAACCCTAATAATTATTTATAGTCTCAATTAAATTCTAATTAAAAAGAAACAAAAATCTGAAAACGACGTCGCGAGCCGCGGCCTAGAACAAAACTATGCCTAAATCTGTCCCTCAGGCAGCGGCTTGAAATTTTCGCGCAGCGGCCTGACACCATAGGCAGCGGCCTGAGTTTTACGCGCAGCGGCCTGTCTGGAAGAAAAATTCTAAAAGTGCAATTTCCACTCAAAGTGTCGCGGCCTGAGTTTTATGAGCCGCGACCTACCTCCAAATTCTTCAATTCTTGATCTTAGAAAGCTTCCACATTGGCACCACTTCCACATTTCAATCCCGAAAGCTTTGAATACTCCTAAAACTTTATTTTAACTACACTTGCCATCAAAATGTCAGATTTATCATCATAAAACGCAACGTAGAAAATATGTGGTAGAATCACAAAACTTAGTGAAAACTATTAAAAATGCTATCATAACACCATCCAAGCATAGAAAAACTTAGCAAATATTAATACAAAAATGACCTTATCACCCGTGTACCTAGTCCCCAGCCAGCAACCCATGCAACCCCCGTGACCCCAGCCACCCCCCACGACCCCCGCGACCCCAACCACCCCCACGACCCCTGCGAACCCAGTAAGAGAAAAAAAATTAAGAAGAGGGTTTTTGGGTTTTGGTTTTTCAAACAATAATCTTCAAAATAAAAAATCTATACAATATATATATATGTATCAGGTTCATAAACATATTATATTCATCACTTTAACGTTAAAATTTTAAAAAAATGAAGAAAAAAAAACTCACCAAAATGGGTCAAGAAAGTCAGAGGCGCCGCTGGTTGTTGGAAGAAAACCTAAGTTTTCAAATTTGGGAGAATTAGGGGCTCGAAGACAATGGCTGGGATTTATTACTAGGCGGACTATTTTCGTCGTTGCAAAAATGAAGGTAACAACTTGTTTGCGTCAATGGGGCACTGTAACGCCCTGGTTACCCCAAGATAGTTACGATGAACTTTGAACCGTGAATTTAACTCCCTAACCGAGTTCTTTGGTTAAAAATGTGCTTCTAGGTGTCATTAATAGGTTAAGGTGGAAAACCAATTAAAAGGAAATGATATATTTTATTTAAGCATAAAATTGTTCATTGGCCCATAAAAACGTTTACAAGTTATTTACAATGCAAAATGGTCATTACTGTTTAAAATTTACAACCCGCCGATCTAAGCGACAAAAATAGGGTAAACCTCATATTTCCCCTAAGAACTCCTTGGCCGAGGTGGTCAAGCGGCCGCATATGTACACAACACCACCTAAGCTCTCCACTCAAGGCTGGGTGAGCTTTTCTTTCCCTTTACCTGCACCACATAGCACCCATGAGCCAAAGCCCAACAAGAAAACTCAATATTGCATGAATATAATATCAACAGTGATCATAATAATCATTCAAGACTATTAGTCCAAAATAAAGGAGTGACAATTGGAAAAGTCACTAAGGTGGGTTCTGTACCCTTTACAGATAAGTGACCATTTCACTAGCTTAAACGAGGTAGGTATCTGATGAATAGTCACCAACATAAACCTACCGAGTGACCATAGAGTCACAACTGTGTGATTCCGTTCCCTTAGCCATGTGACAAACAGCCACCTAGGCCTTTGGCCCTGACTCTGAGTAACTAGTCATAGACTAGACAAGCGCTTATAATTTTCATCGAACTTAGGGTTGGTCAAGCATTAATACCCCATATGAGTCATTCAATTCTGATGTCGATTAGATCTAATCTTCTATCGGCTCTGCATTCATGACGCTTATGCCGTTTCTGACTCTTAGGTCAGTAACACATGACCAGTGCCGATTCTGATTAGTCAGTGCCATACATAAGTAAGCAAGATTTGCTAAGCATCTAATATGCAATCAATGTCCACATTTAACAACCAACATGCCTCTATAATAACCACACATGTCACATATAAGGTGTAGTTTTCTTACCTTGAGTTCGAACGAGAAATAATAAAAGAACGACCCTTGAGAACGATCGACCATTTGATTCCCTAGCGGTTACCTAATCATAACCAATTATAATCCAATAACAAAGTAGATCAATAAAAGGTTCACAATCTAAAATCTCACTCCCGGGATCAATCCCGCACTCTCGGGACTCTCAATCCACCCAACCAGGGCAAAGGAACCAACCCCCGAGCCTTAAAGATCATCCCGAGCCCTAAAAATGAGATTTTCTGGAATTGGCCTAGCGCTGGGGCGCTGCCAAATGGCGCTAGGGCGCTGTCCCAAAGCAGAGAAGGCTGATTCTCTGCCCTGCCTAGTGCTGGGGCGCCAGCATCAGACCAGAATTTTTCTAGTTTTCCTTCTTTGCGATTTCCCCTTAAATCCAAGCCTCCAAACCAATCCCAAACATCACCCAAACATGCAATTCAACCCCTAAACTTCATCTGCCACACACTCTCATCAAAACCCACACGAGCTTACACAAAAAATTCCACTAATTCCCAAGTATCCATATCAAATTCCTTTGACTGAAAACTAAAAGAAAAACAGAGTATAGCTTAAAATTCATGGATGATTTCTTACCTCAAGTTGGTTTTGGGTCCTCTTCAATGGATGAATTAAGTTTATAAACTCCAAACTTTGATTTCCTAACTTGTTTCTTCAATTTGGGCTCAAAAACTCCAATGGAGAAAGAAGGAAGATAATGAACGTGAGGAAGGGTGAAGCAGCTCTGTTTTTTGGTTCTGTTTTCTACAGGTTTCTACAATCCAAAAGCAGATATATATCTTAGGGGTGAAATGACTATTTTTCCCCTAGGTCATTTAAAAGTTTCTAAAGACTCCCAAGGGTAAAATCATCATTTTCAACCTATTTCGTTAATCATAATTAACATCATCCAATTCCCGCTATTCTCGATATTCTCAAATACCAATAATTAATATCCTATTACCCTTTAATTCCCGGCAACATTCTAATCATTAAAACATCTCGAGACTCACCCCGAGCCTCGAACTTAATCCCGTTATGACTAAACCGCTAATCAATATTCCAAGATCGTCTCATGCAGAATGGCTCAAACAAATCCACATTATAATGTGGCCTCAACAATAAATCACCAACATGCACCAAAATACACGATCACACCCTCAACAGGCCAAATTACTAAAATACCCCTGTCATGAAATGTGGACCCACATGCATGCATTTAACATCATATTATAATATAATTCACATAAACATGCATATAATAGTTTAATGGCATAATAAAACAATTATGGCCCACCCGACCTACTAATCCAACCATTAAACCGCATTAGAGATTTTGGGGCATTACAGGCACTGACGCAAACACGCCATTACCATCAGTTGCCCACTGATGCAAACAGTGACGTTAACGACATTAGTTGGCCACTGACGCAAATTTTGCCAATTAATAGCATCAGTGTTACCACTGACGCAAATGTTGATTCTTGGTCAACGGCATTAGTCAACTGCATTGACTAATGTGTTTGATTGACACAAACTGGGTTTCTTGGTGTAGTGAGATCATCCTCAACAAGAAGTACAATTGGAATTTTCCTAATGACTTCTTCTCTTTTTCCTTCTACCATGTAGAAAGAAATTTGTTGATAATCTATCTCATCTAACCATTAAACCGCATTAGGGATTTACAGGCACTGACGCAAACACGTCATTACCGTCAGTTGCCCACTGATGCAAACAGTGACGTTAACGACATTAGTTGGCCACTGACGCAAATTTTGCCAATTAATAGCATCAGTGTTACCACTGACGCAAATGTTGATTCTCGGTCAACGGCGTTAGTCAACTACATTGACTAATGCGTTTGATTGACACAAAATGAGTTTCTTGGTGTAGTGAGATCATCCTCAACAAGAAGTATAACTGGAATTTTCCTAATAACTTCTTCTCTTTTTCTTTCTACCATGTAGAAAGAAATTTGTTGATAATCTATCTCATCTAACCATTAAACCGCATTAGGGATTTTGGGGCATTGCAGGCACTGACGCAAACACGCCATTACCGTCAGTTGCCCACTAATGCAAACAGTGACGTTAACGACATTAGTTGGCCACTGACGCAAATTTTTCCAATTAACAGCATCAGTGTTACCACTGACGCAAATATTGATTCTCGGTCAACGGCGTTAGTCAACTGCATTGACTAATGCGTTTGATTGACACAAAATGAGTTTCTTGGTGTAGTGAGATCATCCTCAACAAGAAGTACAATTGGAATTTTCCTAATGACTTCTTCTCTTTTCCTTCTACCATGTAGAAAGAAATTTGTTGATAATCTATCTCATCTAATCTTAGACTTTTCTCTTTTCTAACCCTTTGACTTCTTCTAAGTTCAATGGGTTGCTCTACATCCCTTTGAGAATTCACCTATTGAGAATCATTTTTGGAAGTAGATGCTTGAGAATTGTTCACATATAACAAATTATCATTATGATATGTTGAAGCTTGAGAATTTTTGTCACATAACATGTTCTCAAAAAATTTAACTTCTCTAGATTCTATCACAACATTAAACTCTAGGTCTAATAACCTATAAGCTTTACCATTGTTGGCATAACCAACAAAAGCACACTTTATGACTCTTGAACCTAACTTTGTTCTATTAGGTTCATTTTTCTTGCAATATGCAAGACACCCCCACTCTTTGAAGAACCCTATGTTAGGTTTTCTTCATTTTCATAACTCATATGGAGATACCTCATTTTTCTTCATTGGTATTCGATTACGAATGTGACATGCGGTTAACACGCTTCACCCCATAAGTTGAAATTCAACATAGAAAACACCAACATAGAATTTATCATCTCTAGATAAGTTATATTTTTCCTTTCGACAACATCATTATGTTGTGGTGTATATGGTTCGATGCACTCATGAATTATGTTATTTTCTTCACAAAATGTATTGAATTCATTAGAGAAGTACTCACATTCTCTATCACTTCTTAGCACCTTAATCTTTTTATTAAGCTGATTTTCAACTTCCATTTTATAAACTTCAAAAGCATCAAAATTCTCATCTTTATGCTTTAAAAGAAAAACATAGGTATATATATCTACTAAAATCATCTATAAAATTAAGAGAATACATTTTACCACCTATAGTTAAAACATCATTTAATTCACAAAGATCACTATGGATTAAATCAAGTAAATTAGATGATCTTTCTACACTGGGGAATGGTTTCTTTATCAACTTAGCCTTAACACATGTTTCACATTTTCAATAGTTTTTAATATTGCATGCAATCATATGATATTTAACTACTTTTTCTATGGTTGAAAAACCTATATGTGATAGTCTAAGATGCCATAAAAACAAAGAATCATACTCAACAATATGGCGGAATCAACAACTTTATTGATAACATTGAAAGTTACATCATTGGTGAACAATTTAACCATACCCTCACAAGAGTACCCCTTTCCCAAAAATACATTTGATTTGGTAAGTATGAGTTTATCGAACTAAAAACGGCTTTAATGCCGGGTTTGCCTAGAAAATCTCAACTTACCAAGTTTCTACTCATTTCGAGAACATAAAGCACATTCACTAATATCACTTTCTTGCCAGAGGTGAAATAGACACCAATAGTACCCTTGCCAAGTACCTTGGATTTGACCTCATTGCCCATTTGAATCTCATGGTTGCCCTTTGACTCCTCAAAGGTCTTGAATAATGATTTGTCATAGGTGACATGGATGGTGGCACATGTGCCATACCACCACCCCTTCACCTTGCCTTGGACTATGTTCACGTCACTAAGGGTAGCAACAATGTTTTCCTCTTCGGTAGCATTCACCTTAGGTCCTTGTTGGCCTTCTACGCCTACACTCTCTAGCATAGTGACCATTTTTACCACACACAAAGCAAGGATATTTCTCGCCCTTGAACTTGTTTGTGTTGGTTTTTGGACCCAAATGATTCTCCATTAAATCCCTCCACAAGTTTGTCTCTACATATCGATTCCTCCTCGATTCGAATATGCTTTTGGATTTCCTCCAAAGAATGATCCTCGTTTAATGAAGGATTATTTTCCTATAGCTCTTCAAAGTTGGTGGTAATTTTTCCACTATAGCACCAACTTGAAAGGCCTTGGGAAGCTCAGTCTTTAGCACTTTCAATTTGTTAACAATTTTTTAAAGCTCATAAATTTTAGGACGAATTAGTTTATCACGAAAAAAATTTGAAATCAATGTATTGAGAAATCAAAAACTTTTTGGTACCTTCCTCTTCTGCCTTGAATTTGGTCTCAAGGGCATCCCATATCTCCATTGTCGACTTGGTCTTGGTGTAGAGATCATAGAATCTATTAGATAGAGCATTGAGGATATGACCCCTGCATAGGAGATTGTCATCCTCCCCCATCCTCCCCCTTGGTTCTAGCAATTTTCACCTCGGGTGTGTCCTTGTCGGTTGGCGCCATGAGAGGTTCTAGGGTGGACTCAAGAATGTAGGCAATCTAGAGCATGGTCAAGATGATTCTAACCTTGTCTTGCTACCTAGTGAAATTGGATCCATCAAACCTATCCAACCTCACTAGGTATTGGTTCATGATCTTGATGGTCTCTCCTTCTATTGAAACAAACAAAGGGTTAAGCTTTTGACTGTTAGAGATAATATTATTGCCTCAATCGAAATAGGAAAAACAAAGTACAACTCTAGACAAAAGATACAATGGAAAAGGGGATTGATTAAATAAAGTTACAACTCTATTGCAAAGGATACAAGTAAATTAGATAAATGAAGTGCATGGCTAAACTAGTAGATTCAACTCTATAACAAAAATTACAAATAAACTAAAGAGATGTAGACTATAAGATGTAGATGGAAAACAACTCTATAGAAAAATATACAAATAAATATATAAAGAAAATATAACAAAATATAAAAGTTCTTCGCACTCACACAACCAAAGTGAAGAGCATTGGGGATCACCAACTTGAACAAGGTTTAAAATATTTGCCCAAAAGCTTTTATTTCCCCTATCTCAAGCACTGCGGGACCTTGATAAGGGCATTTTGGATATTATATTTATTATCCTTTCGCATTTAGATAATGTTAATTTATAATGTTTTTAGGTGTTCTTGGCTTTGTTTTACGAGTCTTTGATTTTTAAGCCATAAAATATTTTATAAGGTATTATTGATGAATTTAATGTATTTTTGTGGTTATGAATTGATGTGCAATGATAATACTCGAGAAAATGAAGTTTGGGATGAGTTTGAAGTGTTTTAGAAGTCCTTAAACCCGAGGTTCGAGCTTAAAGTTGAAGATTACGAAGAAAAAACACGCGAGCAAAATTTGGGTTGTGGCCATGGCCTGGGAGTCAAAGACTAGTGATCACGACCATCATAATTTCCTGGCAGCGACCGCCGCGCGTAATATGCCCAGAAAAGTCTTGTGGCCGCGACCACCAGGAATCACTGGCCGCGACCTACGATATAAATTTTCTTAAATTTTGATTTTTGATTGTAATTTTTAATGGGCCATAAAAGGGATTAGGGTTAAATTTTAAAAGAACTTTGGAGTGCAAATTTTAGAGGCTAGAGCAGCAGAGGAGGAGAAAAAGACATCATCATCTACATTCTTCAATCTAGATTTTCTTTCTTCTCAAAACTCCTTTTATTTTCATTGAATATTTATGTTTGTGAATATGAATGTGATTATGGAGTAGTTTCCTTTGTAGTTGAGGGTTATTTCAAAACCCTAGACATGAGATCTTGAATGCAATTGTAAATTTTATTCATTTTATTCACTTATATTAAATTGTTTCTATTTTTCTAATTTAATGCTATGAATATTGTGAGATCTTGTTAGGTGGCCAACTAATTAGGGTTTTGTATTATTCTACTACCATATTCATATTGGTATTCACCTAATAGTTTAGAATTCTAAGTAGAGTGATAAATTGAAATTAGGATATTGTGATGGGTATCTTGGTTGTGATGAAAAATAGAACCTAGGTTAAATGAATTGCATGCTTAATGAATTTGTTGACTAGATTAACTTGTTTCCATAGAGTGTAATGCATTTACTAGGTTAAATAGATCGCATGCTTAATGAGTTTATTGTTGGGTAAAAATGATTAATTAAGAACACTTGTCTTTAATTAATTATAATAGGGAAATTGAGATAATTGACTGCTTAAGTGTTATCTGCGGGGTTAATAGTTTAATTGAGAATAAGAAATATTATTTGTGATTGTGGATAGATTGATTGTCGAAGGTGGAGAGTAATTCTTGACTATTTCTTTATTATCATTTTATCATTAGTTATTTAATTTATGATTATTATTATTTCATTTTATGTTTTCAGTTTTTAAAACTAAAACCCTATCTAATTTCTATTTACTTTTTATTTTGAATAATAATTTGATCATAGTCCTCGTAGGTTCTACTATTATTTACCGCTATACTGAAGTAACTGGTACAAGTGATTGATAAAAGAAACATTTAAATTTGATTCGACATACGACACCCAACAAACCTCACAAGAAATAACTCTCTAAATTAATCAAGTCTTTTGGTGTATTTCTAGCCAAGTGCTCTAGTGGATAGAAATAGCGTATCTTGCAAGTGAGCATTAGACCCTTATTTATAGAGTTTTGAGACACACATTGAATTTCAAATTCCACCAACCCCTTGGCCGTTACCAATGTTTATGGAATTAAAATGAATATTTGGGAGTTACTTGAGATGTTAGAAACGTTCAAAAACTGAAAAGAGAAAATTGGGATTTGGTTGTCAGCACGCCCGACTGCGGCCAGGAACATCAGCGCCCGTAACTTCTGGTCACTGTCTCCCAGGCCGCAACCACTGTGTTGTTTTAGCCTCTCAAATTGATTTTGTAACCTCCATACACATAATGAGAGTTAAAATCATATCTCAAATAGCCATATCACATAATGGTTTTGTAAAATTCAAACTCAAATGTGTAATTCTCAATCTACACATTATTAGGTAATATTTAGGAGTTACAAATTTGTAACTAATTTGTAACTCCAAAATATATTACACTTGGACACACACATTTGTCTAATTTTTGTAACTCTCAATATTATGTTACAATGTGTGTGACAAATCACATTTCGTCTCATTATTTAATCTAACATTATATTATAAAATAACTTAACGTCTACTACAAGTTTTTTTCTTATTTTTGACTCATAAGTGGCAAGTTTTTTTCTTATTTTTGACTCATAAGTTGTAAAAGTTCAATACAATTTATCTTTTGTTCTTTAGTTACGTAAAAAATAGAGAGCTAGGAGGTACTTTATAATGGGTGAGTGTAGAAGCGAACTTGGGATTGTAAAGAAATGAGACCAAATGCTATGTCAAAATTGGATTGCCAAATCAGAGCATAGTCATCTTCTGCTGCTACAAATTCCTGATGTGGTCCAAACCGTTATTTCCCATGATTGCTATGCAAAGTTGTTATCATTTTCCTTTTCTGTTATGGACCACTAACTCAACCCTTGTAGTCATATTCTGTATAACTATAATAGATAACCTCAGTCTCAAATTGAGCTGAGATCATTCATTCACTCCAAATATATATTTCATCTGGGATATCTTACATGTACCATGAATGTATGAGAGCTTTTATCTGTTGATATGTAAACTCTTGGAGTAGCTCTCCATTATAGTGAAAAAAATATCCTTGAGAGGGGTCTCGGCTATAGACTCTTGTTTACTGGTTTTTACGTTTCCCTAAATTTGTGTCAAGCTTTGGGGTTGTATTTTACAACCATTCCTTTTTCATATGAATAACGTTTTATACCATTAAAAGTGCTCTGTTCTCGGCTCTATAATTAGCAGTGAGGTATGAAAACACTGTTAATAAAACCGCAGATTCTTCATCATCAAATTTCATAGTGCGAACAATATGTTTTGACTTGTATGCCGAGAAAAATCAAACTTAGCACATGGATTAGCCACCATAGTCGTATGAGCACAGCAGATTACATAAGGGTGCTGAGCAAAGGCATCTAAAATAAAGCTGATGGAAAGAATATGTTTCAAGTTATTACATAGAATAAGGAATCACTTCATCTTTTTCTTGTCGTGTTTGCCCAATTTTGATCGTCTCTGTTTGAACAAATGCAGGTACAGTTTCAACCAAAGGAACGGATATAAAAGTAGCAAAACCTGAAAGAGAAAAGAAAAAGAAAAAAAGAAGGAACATATATAATTATTCTCTTTGACAAACAAATCAAAGAAATATTTATGAGGTGAAGAAATGGGCCATAGCATGAAGAGAAACTATTTTGTCAATGCGAAACAAGGATGCCATAAGAGTAGACATGTGAAATATGCATGAGTAGAGAAATGAGACATATGGGCATTATCAAGAAAAGTTTAGACAAGCCAGGTATAACTCTGGCATGCAAATTCTCAAGAAACTTTCTATGTTCAGAAAATCATTCTCTTATACAAGTTATATCTCACTTCATATCCTAGAAGTAGGATTGGTAATGAAGCCAGGTCTGGCCTTGGGAAATCATATCTTATAACCAAGACCAGTACAGATGTAAATGCCAACTCTGTCTATCAACAGGTAACAATGCAAGGCAATGATGAATTGTGTCATTGTACTTTAAACAAAAATAGAGAAGCACAAACTCAGGACAATATTATTTTTAACCAAATAGAATTCACATTAAAAGATAATTACATGATAATTTCAAATCGTGTCCATGCAATCCGAGTCAAACTTTAGAAACTTTGTAAAACTGAACTAGGAGAGAATATGCATCACATTTTTTTTTTTTTGAAAAAAGCGAATATGCATCACATTGACCAATAAATGAATGATAAATGGTCTGTGTTGTGAGTTATGAACAAAAAGAGTAAACTAAAGTAAGAGATTTAGGTTAGGAAATGTGCCCTGATCCTCAAGGGAAAAGGCTCAAAACTTACTCTAACAAAAGTATAATAGCTGAAAGGAAGGCCAGAAAAGAAATCTGCGTAGAGATTCTTCTTCTTTATAAATGGAAGTGCTTCATACATAAGCCACACTGCATGGTAAGGGACCAATCATTTGATCAGAAGTAAGTAAATTGAAATTGGAGAATGTTTTAACACCATAGTCTATGTTTACAGCTTAAGATTAATTAAGTAATGGACTTACTTTCACCAGTAAACAACCCCACGGGATAAAGAACAATAAATGCAGTGTACCTAGTGAACACAAACATAAAAATATTTAGATAAACATTTGTTTCTTCCCACCACCAAAGTCTACTTTGTTTTTATAGGTCACGTTTGGTGAGTATGATAGGATAGATTGAGAATGAATAAGTTAAATCATATGCCAATAATAACTTATGAGAAAACAAATTACACACAAAGTTATAAAAAAAAAACATTCTTACCAATGAAATTATATGAAAAAGAAAAATTAAATAGGGTAAAATTATCCTAAGTTTTTCAATAGGACTAAATTATATATAGTAGATGCATTAAATTTTTTTCTTTCAATATACTCTCTAATCACCTAACCAAATGACATAATTTAAATTTACTAATCCAATTCAATCTTTTCTTATTTTCCAAACTTGACCATTAGGTGAATGTATGAGTAATGTATGAAACTAATTTTGAACCCAAAAAAAGAGACAAACCTGAGATACGTAATCCAATATGGAGAGCTTCCAATACAAGTAAAAGCATGCTGGGGATATCTGATTACCTGCATGCAGAACAAGCAGAAATAAATGAAACATTTTGTCAATAGAATGTTTATAATGTATTCACTTGCATGATGTAAAAGATTCTCAGAAGATTAATTAATAGACTCAATATATTTTCTTACAGACCTTCGTATCAGCTTTCTAGATGCAAGTTAAAAAGAAGAGACCGGAAAAAATTCACATGATGAAATTCCATAGTTGATTCACTCAAGTACATGAATCTTTTTCACACTAGTACAAGTTTTCTAATTCTATGGCAGCCTAAGCAATGTTCAACCATATATCAGTGCATTTGAAAGGTGTAATTATAAGATGGGTGTGTCAAGACAATCCTTAGTGATGTTAGAAATAGTGTGTAAATATTAGGCAATCCAGGACAACCAATAAAAAGTGAGAAACCATATAAAAAAAATTGAAAGAAGAAAAAATGATGTAGAGAAAAGAAAAGTAGAATTTCCACTATTTGTGCTATCATATGGCGGGCCCCTAACAATTTCCACCCCTTTATTGTGGAGTTTCGCAATAATTGTAACTCAAAAGTGAATATTATATGCTGGCATATAAATTCTATAACTCACCTTTCTTTTAATCAGAAAAGGGGAGAAAAAGGTTTTGACTTTAAAGGGTAGTGTTTTTTTTAAACTTATCACAAACTTTTGTGGTATTGTTGTTGTAGCAATATGATTTCGTATTGTCATCCTTCTAGAGCTTTTGTTGTTTTCATGTTTTATTGTCGTTTCATAGTCCCTGTTGTACATTTCTCTTCTACTGATGCAATTTTTCATAAACATTATCCTATGATTGATCGGTATAACAATCAAACAACTTGGGATTGTTTTACGACATAAAACTATCCTATTATTAATGTTTTTGTAAACAGATTGCTGTCATTTTCTAGCTGATGTCGTTCGCAGCTAAAAAAATTGGTCGTTTTTCGAGTTTATTCTTATTGTCGTTTATAAGTCTTCTTCGTTCCTAGAGGCGGTGGTGGCTACCAACTCAACGACATAACGTTATTTTGTGTCTGAATCTTAGGCACTACTCTTGTGCACTTTCTAAGCATTGACTTTTAATGACTTTGCAAAGAACATTGACCTACAGGCAGGTGTCGGTGTGATATGTATAAATATAAATATATATATAAATAAATAAATACATTTCACTGTGCTAGAAGACAATGTCGTTTCCATGTGTTTGTGAAGCCGAGAAATGGTGAGTTTGTCATTGTTAGTGATATTGATATTGAGGTGGACATTAACCACTACTTGATTAATGGGACATGTTTGCTTGCTTCATGAAAAAAATGATTTTTGCTTATAATCAAACATGTTTCTTTTTGTGAGAATGTTGCATGATGGAAACAAAAATTTTGCCAAAATTAATATATGACACACCTAACTGACAATAAATATTATATATTTTAAAAAAAATAATAATAAATAAATATTTCATTAAAATTATTTATTTAACCTCAATTTAAATAAATATTATATAATGTGCATTTTTTTAGATATTATAAATTTTATAATTTTTAATTCCAACCACATTACATATGGCATTTGTGTATTAATACTTAGATATTTGTATGCTATATTTAGTGTGTTTGTGTATGTGTTTTTGTTATACATATATTTAGACTCTAATTATACAGATTTGAAAATGTAATATTGATTTAACGAAAATTACCTCACTTAAGCTCCATGCAAGAAAAGTTATGAACACCGCCGGCAACTCTTGTACCTGTGTATATATATATATATTTAAAAAATATGTAGTATCAATAAAATGATTAAGCCAATTAGATTTTAATTATTTTCTAAATAGAAAAGAAAAATGGTTAAAGAGTATGAATAAGTGAGGTTAATGAACGAACCTCATCGATTTGTCGAACAATGGCCAATAGAAAGTGAGTCCTCCCTCCCCATTGCATCAAGGGAAACACCACTCCACTCGGCACCAAACCTGATTATAATCCCACTAATTTAATCTCTTTTTCTTTTTCTTATTTCATACAATAAATAATTATTATAAGAAAATTAAATAAATTAATAAATAAATAACCCACCAATGGCTCCATGAATAACTTCCAAGAAGGCTGCAGTTTGCAGCAAACCTGCAAACAAATAATAAAATAATTAAAATATATATTATGAATTTTTGACCATTTCCTTTATTTTCTCGGCATCCAAACAAAGTACAGAAAAAAAACTGACAGATTAGGTCTCCTGCTGAAGCGTATCCTCCGTGTAAGGAGCCGGTGGAGATGAAGCTGCTTAGGATTCTAAAGACAGAAATTGCCCTGTCAATTACATAAATTTTGATATTCAGCAAAATTCAAATCAAGAAGAAAAAGAAAAAGAAAAAGATAAGTGAAACCTTTACCATCCAAACGCCTGAAGAGAATTGTAACCAAAGAGATAAAGATTCGATGGCCGAGGCATCTCTAGGCGAAGGCTTTGATGATCTTTGCTTCGATGGCAGGATTGGACTTCAAAAGAGACGACTTCTGTGGGCCCTTATACCTTATTTAGATTGGGCCACGAGCCCAACGTTAAAAAAGTTATTTTTTTTTATTGTGGATTGAAAGTAAATAAATGTATATATTTTGAATTTTGTAGTTAATATTACATAAATATTTAAATATTAAAAATTATATACTAAATATTTTATTCTAAATATTTTTAATTTTTAATAAATTATTATTTTATTCTAAATATTTTAATATTATGATATATATTAATTTTTATTTTAAAGCTATTTTGATTTTGTTTTTGTTTTTTTATAAGTTGTTGAATATTGTATTATACCATAAAATACATATATTGGGTTGAAAAATAATATACTAATAAAATTTGTAAAATTATTACTAAAAATATATATATATTTTGCTAACAAAATTATATACTACTATTAAAATATATATACTATGATACAAAATTATATAATATCATTATGTATAATAAGATAAATTTAAATATCATAAAAAAAAGATATATCATACCACAAAAAACATATACACTAGTTGGAAAATAATATACCAACAACCCATAAAAAACTTAAAAAAATCAATATAACTTTAAAATAAAATCTAATTAAACAAAAATATTATACATATAGAACTATATTAAAGTCATATACTCCTAAAATAAATGCAAAAAAATGATAGAAAAGAGCAATTTATGTAATCAACAATGTAAAAGGGTAATCTCTCTACAAAATTTAAAATAAGGAGAGTAGCTTCTTGATAACATTGTTTTGTGTCATTTACTATACTTTTTATAAAAAAAATGGGATTTTTTTAAAACTACCAACTTTTATCATTTATTAACTATAAACAGCCATATTTTTTATTTTTATGACTAATACCTACATTTAGAGACAGAGCGACTAAAATATCATTAGTTACATTTTTAAGTTTGTGATTTACATTTATGAACGTGTGGTTTACATTTTTGGCGTGTAGTATGTATTTCAAAGCCAAGTGGTTTACATTTCAAATGATTGTGGTTTATATTTCAAAGCCTAAAAATAATAAAATAGGCATTGTGATTAAAAAAGTGAGTATTAATTAATAATTTTAAAATTTTGGGTAAAAATAGAAGGGGCTAACTTAATTTGGGTATTATATGTAATTTCTTCAAATGTGTTTTTTTTCCATGTTTATATTGTTTTTATAACAATTTATCATGTCAAACTACTGGTTAATATTCCGTTTGATTTGCCTTGTTGTGTCCATATTTTTTCCTTTTAATTTCTCATAATGAACTGAAAAAATATTTAATTGAAGCACCAAACTGGACCAGCTTTAGCCATTAATTATTTCTTAGCGATATTGTTATAAATTGCGGGACCAATTGTGACACTGCCAAACCATTCGACCTAAAACTTCCAATAGATTGAGTTCATCATCTTGACCTACTTCTCACGTGAGATTTATTATAAAATCAATTTTCAATTTTCAAATTTTTTTAATAGCAAATTAGCAAA
The DNA here is from genome assembly GCF_963169125.1 of Humulus lupulus. NCBI lineage: Eukaryota > Viridiplantae > Streptophyta > Magnoliopsida > Rosales > Cannabaceae > Humulus > Humulus lupulus. The sequence continues at coordinate 26,749,756 of NC_084799.1, forward strand.
ACATAAAAGCAACTTATTCTCCTGATTCTGTGTCTATTCTATTGGCATGAACGGTTTATTTATTTTAATTTTGTATGCTTCAGCTTTACCAAACTTTCTTTCAATAATAATATTATTGAAATTTATATTGCCCTTGGCACTAAAGCAAATTATTCGTGGTGGGTGATGTTTGTTATCTCGGGCCTAACCCAGTATTTAGTGATGCCTAGCTGGATCAATACGTCCAAGTCAGCATTTGGTATTCCATTTTTTGTTTTTGTAATAAAGTAAACTCATCACTGAAAGGTTCTTAATATCATACATTAAAAAAAATACAAGATATAAGTACAAATCTTTATTAAAAATACAGTAGATAAACATTTCAATCATGAAGATGTTATCGAATTGGGCGGTTAACTTAATTATTATTTTGTTTGTAAAGAAAAGAATATTAATTATAGTTGGAATGTTTATTTAATAATGGGGAATTAGCCTAATTGGGCATAAGATCAGACCAATTCAACTTTCAGCAAGGTATTTTTGTTACTTTTTAAACTTCTTTCACAAATCTCTTTCCCAATTAAATCATTTTTCCTGGTCCCCTTCAAAAATAAATTAATATATATATATATATATATATATATAAAGAGAGGGAGAGAGAGAGAGATGATATTATAATTTTATTATAATATAACACTTACTCTAACACCCATACAAAGCTAAATCTATAAACATATCAAGCTAATTTATTATTTGCATGCGTAAACGACAAATATTTTATTTGAGCAGCCTTAACCAATAAGAATTTTTTTTTCCTTTACTCACAAAATACCTCAATAAAATATATATTTTTTCAAAATATTCTTATCAAGGATTAGCATATACTCTAATTATCAGTAACTTAGTGATTTAAAGAATATTCTAATACACGTATTGGTCTTATTAAATTAACCTGATTTTCTTTAAAAAAAAAAACACAACTGCTACATAATCTTCAAACAAAATTCTAATCAAACTTAAACAGATAATTAAATATGAAGATTTAAATGGTAATCATAATTAAAAGGCGTGTATCATACAATGTTACATGAAGTTCTGACATTCATAGAGACCAAACTAGTGATGGGATTTTCCTGGTGGAATTACTTCTCCTTCTCTGAACCAAAAACCCCTAAAAAAAGTACTACACTGAATACGTACACACAATAAAGCATAATGTTGATACGAAGACAGAAATTAAAGTACTTAAAACTATTATGCATATGCCACTCTGCGTTGAATCGAAGAAGAACCCAAGCTGGCAGAGTTATCAGAAAACCTAATCATAACGGACGAGAAAGAAAACCCATATAGAGGTTATAGCCCATGAGAGTTGAGGGTTGAAACGACGACGTATTGAAAGTACTAGTACAAGTACTAGTCTTGGACGGTTGGACCTTACTATTGCGACACTTCGCTTTCTTGTTCCTATTATATTAACAAATCTTAATGAATCAAATCCTAAAGATCAGCCTGTTAGAAATGCTCCTCCATAGTCGAAGCAAGCGTAATTGAATGGGTCATTTGTGGCCGTAGTAGTGGTACTAAAACCTCCCGACTTACTCACTTCTTCATCCAAATTATTTATCCAAAGCGAGTCCGAGCAGTAGTATTCATCCCACGCCGACGGAGAGGGTGCCGCCGCCGCTGTAGCCGCCGCCGCTATTAAGGGAGCAGAGCTAAGATTGTTGCAGTTATAGACACCCTCTTGGCCATAGACAGGTCCTATATCGTTCACTTCAGGCAAAGATATCTCCTTCCATATATCATCCATGGAGTAACACCCGGCGCCAGTTTGTTGCTCTTCGTGGTTTTTTGCCTCTGTTTTCATCTTTTCATCATGACCATCATCATCAGCTGAAACGACACGACCCCCGGTGTCGTAGAAGCTCTCCACTCCGGTGGTGCTGTCCGGGAACGGCAAGGATTCCACGGTCGTAATGTTCGACGAAGATGAAGACTGAGATGGAGACGACACATCAGGTGGTGGTGATGAAGATGATGATGATGTCGATGTCGATGTTGTTGTTGTTGTTGATGATCTCTTCTTCTCTTGAGCCTTTTTCCTCATATGGGTCCTCCAATAATTCTTAATCTCGTTGTCAGTGCGGCCCGGTAATTTCCGAGCAATTCTAGACCATCTGCGTTCCCATTAATACGATCATCACAACATACTATATATATATTATATACATACATACATACATAAAAACAAACATATGGTGATCATCAAAATATATGTGTATAACTAATAATAAAACTAGTTGATCAAACCTATTTCCCCATTTGGAATGAAGCTCTAAGACAAGGCGTTCCTCTTGAGGAGTCATCTTGCCACGTTTAAGGCCAGGGTGAAGGTAATTAACCCAACGTAATCTGCAACTCTTGCCTGTTCTGTTCAAACCTACAAATTTAAACATAACACACAAAAAAATATGCAGCAAAACGTGGTTAAAACTGGCTCCTTTGTATAATCCGCCATCTCCGAATAACCATACCTATTTTATTTTGTCTCCCTCCACCTTCAAACCTGAAACTTTTGCTATGAAATCCCATCTTCGATCTCCGAACAGTCCCACAAAGCAGACTAGTTTGAAGTCTTCTTGTTCTGTCCATGGACCTTTCCTGATTTCATCTTGGAGAACCATTTTTCTCCTTTTTCTTTTTCTCTCCTTTTTGGGTTTTGATTTGGGGGGGCGGGGGAACTTCTCTTGTTACGTCTCTCTTACTAAACTACGTTTCTAGTACATATGGAAGAACTAGGTGTACTCGACTAATATTTATACCACTGAGTTTGGTTATTTGATGTTACTGTTTGATGATCATAGTATAATGATTTTGAATCTTCACCATACATGTGGTGTGCGCGTGGTTTGTTTTTTCCAAGTATACTTTAAAAATAAAGGATATGAGGTCACCCACTAGCTATAAGGTAAATAATTATAATCAAAGCTGAAGGTTGATATGATGGTGTGGCTTTCAATGTGACTAGCCGTCCATGGTGTTGCTATGCACCAATGTGTCACTGTACAATTTGCATAGCTTTACTATAACAAAAAACAGATCTTCGTGTACTATTTATTTCCCATTTGTAAACAAGGACCCTTTTGTTTTATTACAATTTGTCTTTCACTCCATGACACGTGTGAGTGGGGATCCTTTCTTTGATTTCATTTAGTTGGATATGTATGAAATGTGTTCTTATTTCATAAACAATAGTAATTTTCTTTGGTATTATATGTATAAACATGAATAAGTTTTGATTAGAAAATTTTGTACTTATCACCAACCCCCTTGAAAGATAGTAGTGATATATAAATAGGATAATATAGAAAAGAATATTGCTAAGCTATATGGTTAATCAGTATATATACGTGAGAAAAACTTGAATTATATATATGGTTAGATAAAAGAGAATAAAATTTGTGGAAGTGACCACAGGACATTCTTCTCTGTCTCTCCTCTCCATCATCCGATGGCTTGGGAATGGGAAATGTTGATTGTGCCCCTTGACTTTACTAAAGGCCAGAAAATGAAGCCATGAAAAAGGTAAAGCATTAAGCATATGAGGACAAAACTTAAAAAGCAAAGAGAATAGTAAGAAACTGTATAGCTAGGTTCCATGTAGTGACCCCTCTTCTGTTCTTATCTTCTTATAGAAATATGGAATATGACTATGAGATATTATATACCATTGTAAAAAGCTAATTTGTTTGACCATAATTAATAACTACTAAACTACCCTCTACTTATTAATTCCACTCTTATTCGAGGGACGGCTATAACTTGGTTATGGTAGTATTAATCTCAGATAAGGGACAGTGTTTATGGCTACTTTAATGTTTGTTTAGTTATATATATATATATATATATATATATATATTATATTGAAAGAATTTTTATGGTTATGTCTCGTAAAAGTTACATTTTATGTATGTTTTTTTATGCTGACACTATACAGAAAATTTCTTTAACTGGCTTTTTTAATAGAGATTTAACAGCTAACATTATTATATAAATATACTAATTTATATTATCTTAAGCGTAAAAGTGTTGGGGTCATACATATATTCCTTTTTTTTTCAAATTATTACTTGGAATAAGGTGATAATGTGATGTAAATGAAACATTCTTTTACAATTAAGCTAGTTTATTCATGCATCTCTATATGCAAGCCAACTTATTTATTATTATTTTAATGATTGAAAATTCATCAAACTAAATTCCATAAAGTGGTACAAACTGTGAAAAAGAAAGTGATTTCATAATAATAAGAAAAAATTTAATACTGTAGAAAAAAATACTACAAAAATAAAGTGTGTAATCTTTAATATCATGAATAGTAAATTTATCATTCAAGCAGACCACATCAGTGTGTATTTTAAAATGCATGCTAGATCAGTGTATTTTTTTTGTACAAAAAAATATGTATGAGTAGCATTACTCAATTCCTAAAGGGAAATTTTAATATGTAGGCTTGATAAAAGTTATAATTACAAATAAATACTAGGTATATTAAAATTTTCAAAATAATGCTAATTTTTTGTACATTACCCAAAATGCCCTTTTCACTTCTTCCTCATTCTCATTTCTCTCTTCTCTCTTCACTCTTCTCTCTTCCCTCTCTCTCTCTCTCTCTTATTTCACTCTCTCTCACCTCACAACACCACCACCACACTAAATATTATATTTCGAACAGATTTGGACATGATTTTTGGGTTTTTTTTGCGATTTTTTTCAGATCTGAAACTCTGAAATCTGTAAAAAATCGACACTGCTCGATGGTGGTTCGATGGTGCTCGATGCCAGCTCGATGAGACCTTCAAAATCATGATTTTTCATGAAAAAATGACTTAGCTCGATGGTGGTTCGATAGTAGTTCGATAGTGGCTCGATGGTGCTCGATGAGACCTTCAAAATCATGATTTTTCATGAAAAAATGACTTAGCTCGATGGTGGTTCGATGATAGCTCGATAGTGGTTCGATAGTGCTCGATGGTGCTCGATGCAATTCTTGTAAGAGACATAATTTTTCACTCGGGTGTCCGTTTGGGGTGATTTTTTTTTTGATTTTGGGTATTTTTTCAAGATCTACATGTTTGACATGTTAATATGCACATTTTGGAAGTGTAGCACTTGTAAAAAATAGAAAAGTGCAAACATACCTCATGTTTAAGACATCTTTTGGTATATTTTTAAGTTTTAAACTTCCCAAATGTGCATATTAGCATGTCAAACGTGTAGATCTTGAAAAAATACCCAAAATCAAAAAAAAAATCACCCCAAACGGACACCCGAGTGAAAAATTATGTCTCTTACAAAAATTGCATTGAGCACCATCGAGTCATTATCGAGCTACCATCGAACCACCATCGAGCTAAGTCATTTTTTCATGAAAATCTTGATCTTGAAGGCCCCAGCGAATGGTGGCTCGATGGTGCTCGATGCCAGCTCGATGAGACCTTCAAAATCATGATTTTTCATGAAAAAATGACTTAGCTCGATGATGGTTCGATGGTAGCTCGATAGTGCTCGATGCAATTCTTGTAAGAGACATAATTTTTCACTCGGGTATCCGTTTGGGGTGATTTTTTTTTTGATTTTGGGTATTTTTTCAAGATCTACACGTTTGACATGTTAATATGCACATTTAGGAAGTTTAAAACATAAAAATATACCAAAAGATGTCTTAACCATGAGGTATGTTTGCACTTTTGTATTTTTTACAAGTGTTACACTTCACAAATGTGCATATTAACATGTCAAATGTGTAGATCTTGAAAAAATACCCAAAATCAAGAAAAAAATCACCCCAAACGGACACCCGAGTGAAAAATTATGTCTCTTACAAGAATTGCATCGAGCACCATCGAGCACTATCGAACCACTATCGAGCTACCATCGAACCACCATCGAGCTAAGTCATTTTTTCATGAAAAATCATGATTTTGAAGGTCTCATCGAGCTGGCATCGAGCACCATCGAGCCACTATCGAACTACTATCGAACCACCATCGAGCAAAGTCATTTTTTCATGAAAAATCATGATTTTGAAGGTCTCATCGAGCTGGCATCGAGCACCATCGAACCACCATCGAGCAATGTCGATTTTTTGCAGATTTCAGAGTTTCAGATCTGAAAAAAATCGCAAAAAAAACCCAAAAATCATGTCCAAATCTGTTCGAAATATAATATTTAGTGTGGTGGTGGTGTTGTGAGGTGAGAGAGAGTGAAATAAGAGAGAAAAAGAGGGAAGAGAGAAGAGAGAAGAGGGAAGAGAGAAATGAGAATGAGGAAGAAGTGAAAAGGGCATTTTGGGTAATGTGCAAAAAATTAGCATTATTTTGAAAATTTTAATATGCCTAGTATTTATTTGTAATTATAATTTTTATCAAGCATACATATTAAAATTTCCCTTCCTAAAATAATAACTAATAAAAAATATATAAACCTTCATATAAATTTAGAAACGAAGCTAAATATGAAGTTGGGAGAGCAGTAGTTCTTCCTCGATTTTTTCTTTATCCTTCATATGTTTTTTATATTGGTTAAACAAAAAATTATCTATATTCTAAATTTTTTTTTGAGACCCTCTTAACAAATTAAAATATATATATATATATTATTAGCTCCCAACGTTGTATTATCATAGCACCCAAATAAATTGAACTACCGTTCTCTCATCAATCCACCCAAATAAAGTAACAAATTTATTAATTTTGTAGCATTTAAGTACTCAAGTTATTTTTTTAGCGGCGAAAGTATTTTCTGTTCATGTTTTGGTGCAGTTTAGTACAACTGTCAATTTTCACAGTTAAGTTCGATTGTAACACATAAGCGAAAATTCTCAATTAAATGGATATTTGCGGCGAATGTATCAAATTTAAGAGATATTTGTGGCAAAAGTACCAAATTTAAGAGATATTTGTGGCAAAAGTACCAAATTTAAGAGATACTTGCGACAAAAGTACCCAAGTTATAAGTAAATTTCACGTCATGGTATCGGACTTAACGGTGAAACAAACAAATGCAATAAACTACACCAAAACATGAACGGAATGTATTTTCGCCACAAAAAAAATAACTTAAGTACTACAAACATAATAATTTAGGTACCTTCGCCGCAAAAATCTCTTATACGACAATAAAAAAAAAGTTAAATTAATTTAAAATAAGAAAAGCCAATAAAAATTCATTTAAAAAAAACCCAATAAAATATATTAAAGGAGGTGATCTTAGCCTAACTTAAGTTATTCCACATCTCTCCTCATTAAAAGGATGTCAAGGGTTCAAATGCAATTTTTCAAAATATATTTTATCAAATCATGTTTAATTAATTAACAATACATACTCATCAAATGCATATTGCATTAACTTCCTATAAAGAGTTTTCATTATGATCGATTTACATGTATTTTTGGTATAGATCCTTATTCTTTTTTTTTTTATGAATAAGAATCAATGCATTACTCAAAAGCCAAATTACAACCAACCAATACAAAACCAACCAAACCAGCCACAAAACAACTAATTAGTACTAAGCTTAGCAACCCAATCTCTATCTATGGATTTAGCCTTTTTTGGCATTACAAGAGTGAACCTAACCTGAAGCTCCCTAATTACTCTTTGCATAATAAAGAGTAAAGTGCTCACGCGTTCTAGAAGTAATGACCAAAAAATAACTTACACGTATGTAGTTTATCCCATTTGACAACTTTCTAACAATATATTTTCTCAAGATAAGATCAAGTATGTAAAATATAAAATAAAATAACTTAGGGACATTACTTTTGTCTTAACCATAAGGGTATTTTTTAATTTTGGTTCTAAGGGAAATTATAACCAATTTTTTTTTATGACAGCGTACATAATAGTTATAATAGACATTCCACTAAATCTCGGGAAGTTTTAAATAATTTACAGTTATGAAATCAGAGTTCAAATAATTTTTTTTCCACTCGTATAAAATATATTAGACACGCGTGCAACTGACTGTTTGAACTCTGATTTTGACACCGTAAATTATTCAGAATTTTCTGAAAATTGGTGGGATGCATGTTATAACTATAATGTACTCCATCGAGCAAAACAAATTTGATTATAATTTCTCTGTGTGCCAAAAATATAAAATACTCCTACAGTAGAGGAAAAAGTGATGCCCCTGCCTAAGAAAATTCATATCTCTTCTATATAAAAAGTGTGTAGATAACGAAAATTATTAGTTTTAAATGTTTTTTGTTAACTTTAACGGAATATTCTTTTATAGCGAACTAAAATAGATACCTATTAATTATATTAGTATAAATTTAAATTCAAAATTTATAAAATATCATTATTATAATTATATATAATACAAAACTAGATATTTAATAATTCTATTAATATAAATTTAAATGTTATAAAATATTATTAAGATAATAATATAATATTATATATATAATATAATCCTAATTTTTTTACTAATTATATTAATATAAATTCAAATATTATAAAAAAATTAATATTTAATATTAGACTATATATATAATAATTATATTAATATAAATTTAAATTCAATAGTTATAAAATATTATTATTATAATAATATATAATACAAGAATAGATATTTAATAATTATATTAATATAAATTTAAATGTTATAAAATATTATAATAATATATATTCCTAATTTCTTACTAATTATATTAATATGAATTCAAATATTATAAATTATTATTATTATAATTATAATATTTAATACAAGAATAGATATGTAATACTTATATTGATATAAATTTAAATATTATAAAATATCATTATAAATAATATATAATACATAATCTTAATTCTTATTAAAAAAAATGATCATGTATGTTTACAAAAGATTATCATATTATTTATATATAAATTATAAATAATATTTTGCTTTAATTTTTCATTTAATATATTTATGTCATTATTTTATATATAATATTATTTATTTATTTGAAATTTATATGATAATGATACAAATTTAATAAATATAATTGAAATTTTTTATAAATAAAACTAATCAAACAACATTTATTGCACGTTGTCTATATCTAATATATCTCTTCTATATAAAAAAAGTATGTAGATAACAGAAATTCATTATTTTAACGGTTTGTTTTGTTAACTTTAACATAATATTCTAAATATTTAACAAAATATACATTTAAAACTAATTTAAAAATAGATATTTATCAATTACATTAATAGAAATTAATATATTATAAAATATCATTAATATAATAATATTTAATATAGACTACATATATAATAATTATATTAATATAAATTCAAATTCAAATTTGTTGACCGCATTTTTGGCCAACGACGTGTAGACGTCAAAACGACAAAAAACCTTCAAGAGAAATATACGACATAGACAATTTTTATAGTGGTCCAGCCCCAATGTGTTGGTAATAGCCTAGTCCACTTAGAGTTATTGTTATACCCAAAAATTGGAGAATGCATCCTAGGAGGCTAAGGAGAATGCATCTAGGAGAGTGCCTCCTAGGAGGGCTAAGAGGGTGGTCCTAGGAGACCCCAAGGAGGGTGTGGTCCTAGGAGACCCCAAGGGTGTGTAGGAGGTAAGCCTCCCAAGGTTTTCTAAGTGTTGGCTCGAACGTGCCCAAGGTAAATAGCTAAGGAGGAGGAGTCTCATGCAAGAGAATGGAGACTTAGACTTTCATAAGGAAAGTCTATACAATGTTCGATCGGACATGTTTGGGAGATGCTAAAGGAGGTTGCCTCAATGTTGTCCAAGGTGGGGTTCCCTCAATGTTGTCCAAGGTGAGGTTCCCTCAATGTTGTCAAAGGTGAGGTTCCCTCAATGTTGTCCAAGGTGAGGTTCCCTCAATGTTGTCCAAGGTGAGGTTGCCTCAATGTCGTTCAAGGTGAGGTGCCAAGGAAGTTGCCTCGAACCACCTTGGTCCGAGGAGAAGCCAAGGAGATTGGTTCAAGGAGGAACATGGCATGCTAGAGGAGAGTACATGTTCGAGGAGAACCATGCACGTTCAACCCACCCAAAGCATGTCCTACCACCATGCATATCCTACCACCATGCATGTTTAACCAGCACTTGCATGGGTAGTGAGTAGGAGGTGGACCAACTAGCTAGAGGAGACTAAGTCAGACACAACTTCAACAACATGCGCGGGAATCTCTCATTCTTCCCACAAATGGGGAATTTGTTACATTTTGAATTTTGAATGTTTATTTGTAATATAAATGTAATAAATATAGTAAAATATCCCTATTATAAGGGGATATCAGTTGAGGATCCCATCTCTATAAATAGAGAGCTTATGAGATGAGAGAGAGGTCCCTTCTGATTATTCTTTCTAGAGAGATAAAATTGGGTCTGTCTATTCTAGAGAGAGAAAGTGCTGAAATTAGAGAGAATTCTTGTATTTTCACAATTTATACTGAAGAAACTCAGTTGGCATAGTCCATCTGATCTTGAGTATAGATTTATAAATCACAACTCTAAGTGGATTAGGCTATTACCGACAATCGGGGCTGAACCACTATAAAAATTCTGTGTTATTTACTTTTCTTGTTTATACCGTCTGTTGTCGTTTACATTCTCTTGAAGGTTCGTCGTATTTGACGTTCTCACGTCGTTGGCTAAAAACGCAGTCAACAGTTATGATTATAGATTTACACTCAAAATCAGATGAACCTGAGTCAACTGAATTTCTTTAGTGCAAATGAAATGAATACAATATTTCTCCAGATACAAATATTCTCCCAGAAAATTAGAATCGAATTCTCTTTATGATGCCATGAGCCTTATATTTATAGGCTCAGGATCGTACAAATGAAGTCCCCCATAATTGGGATATTTTGTTATTCTCACTATATTTAATTAATAACAATATTCAAAATACAACAATACACTACTTTTGTGGGATAATCTGAGAGATTTCCGCGCAGGTATGACCGATTCTTGTTGAAACCGTTACTGGGATCATTTGCGTAGTACTGTTCTGTCTAGTCGGTCCACATCACACTCAGGAGGAGAACTGAAGGGCCAAAATTTCTCACTGGTCGGCCAAGATAAGTGACTAGTCGAACAAGGACATAACTGGTCGGACAAGCACCTGACTGAGCGGACGCACATGTCTGGTCGCCTGAGGACATGACTGGTCGGACAAGCACCTGACTGGGCGGACAAGCACATGTCTGGTCAGCCAAGGACATGACTGGTCGGCCAAGGGCAATTGACTGGTCGGACAAGCACTTGATAGGGCGGACAAGCACATGTCTGGTCGGCCAAGGACATGACTGTTCGGTCATGCACATGACTGGTTGGCCAAGGGCAATTGACTGGTCAGTCAAAAATCCTTATCAGTCTGACAGAATCTCTACCAGGTCGGTCAAATCACTTTATCACAACTCCGAAGAGCCAATATATTTATTGACTAGTAATGTGTCGTTCACGGACCATGTATTGTCACTTGTCACTTCTGATTGCCACGTCATCGAACTCCAATTTTTTGGATAACAAAATTCAAGAATTAGAAAATATCATTATTATAATAATATATAATATAAGACTAGATATCTAATATTTATATTAATATAAATTTAAATGTTAGAAAATATTATTATGATAATAATATATAATCCTAAACTTTTACTAATTATATTAATATAAATTCAAACATTTTAACATATTATTATTATAATAATAATAAATACAAGACTAGATATTTAATACTTATATCAATATAAATTTAAAATAATATAAAATATCATTATATAATACATAATACATAATCTTAAGTTTTATTAAAAAATTATCATTTATATTTAAAAAAGTTATCACATTATATTTATTTAAAAAAAATTATAAATAGTATTTTAGTTTAATTTTTTATTTAATATGTTTATGTTATTTTTTATCTATAATATTATTTATTTATTTAAAATTTATATTATAATGATATAAATTTAATAAAATATAATTAATAAATTTTATAAATAAAACTAAACAAATGTTTATTGTAAATTACTTTTACCTAGGTTATATGTATATATATGTACTTTTAATATTACTCTATTCTTTAATATATATATATATATATATAGATATTTATGCAATTGACATTACTTTATTATTAGGCTTTATGGCAAATTGTTTTCATCTTTCCCACACTATAGTTAGGCAGGCTTGCTACTTGTTTGAGGCCTTTCATGTTTTCTTATTAGTTTTTATTATATTTATAACTGCTTTACATCTCGTCTATACTTTGAACCTAGCTATTTTTTATTTTATTTTATTTGCCTTTTCCCCCTTTTTTTCTTCCTCAAAAATACGAAAGAGAAGTGAGTTCGTTTTTTTTAATGAAAAAAAAAAAGAAGAGAGAATTTTTATAACAAACACTTTCAAATACATGAACTCTACCTGCCCCGGTTTCCTCCTCCACCAAATATATATATATATATATATATATAGGAATTTATATGTTATTATTGATTGAATCAACCTAAACAAATAAGATTGTTGATTTATGCACAGGTACAGGGTTCAAACATAGCATAGGCCATATAGGTATAGCATATAGGAGAGATAGAACCATAATATACTATTACTGAATAAATCTAATCCTTTGTTCTGTACACAATTCAAATATACATATTTTATGTGTGGAAAAAAAAAGTAGCCCTATAAATATAGAGTTTATATATATATTTAATAGGGAAATTTGAGTTTTTATGTTTAATGAATGGTACTAATTCAAAAAAATGTCAGGTTTTATCATTTCAAAATAATGCCAATTCTTTTTAGCATACCCAAAATACTCCTGACACAACTCCTTCCCAATTTTTATTGCTCCTTTCTCTCTCTCACTCTCTCGGTTCATCCCCCCCCCCCCCCCCCCGACTCACCAAACACCAGCCAAAAACGCCCTCACCGTCGAAGTCGTCGAAGCCTCCATTTCTCCCTCTCGTCGGCCCTCTCGTCCCTTGTCTCTCAATCTCACATAAAAAACCCACGAGCAATTCCCCATCATCACAGCTCGTCCCTCTCTCTCGACTCTCAAACTATATCAAAACCCATGTTTGATAGGGGTTCGAGTTTCTCCCTCTCCACAAGCTCATATCGTCCCTCTCGTTTAACATTACAAAAGTAACCTCTTATTTTTTTATTTCATTTAATTTGTGTGTGTAGTGTTAGATTTTAGGATTGTTTGTGTGTTTGTGTCTGGTTTTGGGTTTGAATCTGGTTGGTTAATGTATTGATTTGTGTGGGTATGTTGAGAGTGAAGTCTGGGTATTTTTGTGGTTCTGGTAAGGTTGCTCGATGGTGGTTCGATGAGGTTTCGATGGTAGTTCGATGCATGCTCGATAAGCTCGGTAGGTTAAGCCGTTAAGGGTTCCAGGTTTAGGCCTGATAGGGTTCAATGCATGCTCGATTGGGTTTGATAGGTTAGATCATTTAGGGTTCAAGGTTTATGCTTTTGTGGGTTTGATGTTCGATGGGGGTTCAATGCATGCTCGATTGGGTTCCATAGGGTAGGCCCATTAGGGGTTCCAAGTTTAAGATTGAGGGATTCGATGCATGCTCGATAGGTTGGGTATTCTGTTGGGTTTGATGGTGTTCGATGCATGCTCAAGGTTGGTTCGATAGGGTGGGCCTTAGGGGTTCCAGGAGTAGGTTCGATGGTGATTCGATGCATGCTCGAGGTTGGTTATATATGGTGGGGCTTAGGGGTTCCTGGTGCATGGTCGGTAGAGTTCGATGCTTTCTCAATATAGGCTCGATCAGGTAGGCATTTAGGGGGGTTCGATGCATACTCGATGGGTCTTCGATGGGGGTGTTGTCTAGGTTCGATAGGGTAGGCCATCTGGAGTACAAGATAATATTGTAGTGGTTCGATGCAAGCTCGATAGTGGTTTGATGGATATTATAGGCTGGTTCGATGGGATACTTTTTTATGGAAATGTCCAATTTTCCGGTTCGATGGGTACTCAATAGGGGTTCGATGGTTGCATTTATGTTTATTGATGGATTTTTCATGTGATTCTGTTTAACTGTATTATATATATTTTTTTCGTAGATGCTGGAGTTTCTTTTTCCCTTGACAGCTCACTTTCCCGATCGAGTCACACACAAGAGTAATGGTTACTTTAAAACAACCAAGGACAAGTTTGAGAAGCTCATGTTGATAGAAAGGGTAAAGGAATCCCCTTTCAAATAGTTTTTCATGGGTGAGAAGTTGGACTAATCTGCATCTCTCATACATCAATTAATGTTGCGCAAGATCCAGTGCAACAAAGAGGATGAGATGCATTTCTATTTGGGATCTAGACCATGTAGATTTGGAAGAGGCGAGTTTGCTCTGGTTACAAGGTTGAACTTTAGTGCTGGATCATCTGAAACTGATTTGAAGAATCACCTGACTAGTGAACGCTTAATCAAGGAGTACTTTAATGATGAAGAAACAGTGAAGATAATGCATTTAGAGGCTGCTTTAAAAAATTGCACTGTAGTTGAAGATGCTTACGAGTTGGGCCTATGTTTCTTTGTTGAGGGGGTTTTACTTGCAGGAGAGGGCAAGTTACATGTCTGGATATATTCGCTGAGGATGGTGGAGGACATTGAGTACATCTTTACTTACCCAAGGGGGAATGTGTCTTTTAACAACCTTATGGATGTATGTCAAAAAGACATGCATTATCAGAAGAAGAACTATGAGAAGAAAAAGGAAGTTAAGGGGAAACAAAAAGAAGCAAAATACAGTTTGTATGGTTATGTCCCTGCATTGCAGTATTGGGCATACGTGGCCATCCATCAATTTGCACGTGGGTATGGTATTAACCATGGAAACCGGTTTCCGAGGATGCTCAGTTGGTCGAGCAATAAGGAGTGTCCTATTTTGAAGGTCGACCTTGCACTGATGTTCAAGAAGACGAGTGTAAGTTCTTCTATATTATGTAAAAAATACATTATTCTTTGGTGGTTTCAAACTAACTTAATGCTTTGTGTTTGATACAGTTGCTTGTGTTGTCTATGTTGAAGCCCCGGCCTTCGGAGATAGATTATTATATCGCTCTAACTGAGGGTGATTCTCCCTTGTATCCTAGCTTGGGCCAAGAAGAAGAGGATGAAACTCCCACTATTTGAGAAGGTGGCGAAGATAGCTGCTGAGGTTGCGAAGGCAACCAATATTTGTATTGATGCTGGCCCTGATGATGAGGATACCCCAGTCCCCATCGGCCCCACACCCTCCGACCCAGCCCCATCAGGCCCCAACTCCTTATTAACCTAATTTATGAGAGGTGTTGGAAATGTTGGAGCGAGTCGAGAGTCGTCAGGATACCAACCTACATAACTAGGCAGTCGTCATGGATTTTGTCAATAAGATCTTGACATTTGTACAAGATCTTCGGAAAGACACGACGGAGAATGATTTTGATTCCGACTCACTTGACCTACCAGATGATTATATGCCATACATGACATAGGCACTCCTTCGCCGATTGTACTCACAACAGATCCTGAGACCCCAGGTGTTGCGATTATAGAACCCGGGGATGTTGCCGGGGTAGACTTTGAATTGGCCAAGAGGAAAAGATGCAAACCTAAAAAATCTGAAGGCTGCACTGACCCAACCAGAAAGAAACCTCGTGTGGATGCAATCGATGACGTGCCATTAGTCCTCGACCCTCTGAAGAAACCACTTGCTAGACAATACAAGACGGTCGGCAAGTGGTTGCTTGGTGATATTCCAAACAAGACGAAGAGGGACGTCCAAACCGGGATGCATGGTCCGAGTTGGTTTCTGACACCGAAGACACCACAGTTTTGGCTCGATGATGGGGTAAGTAATTTTTTTAATATCTTTTATCTTGTTTGTATCTCCAAGATTTGCATGTGGGTTGAATAGGGTTTGATGTTGGTTCGATGGGTACTTGGCAGGGGTTGAAATGGGTCTGTTGTCAGGTTCAATGTGGGTTCAATATTCGTTCGATAGAGTTTGATGGTGTGTTCGAAGGGTAGAGGTAGATGTTGTGGTTCTAGTAGCTTCAATTTGGGTTCGATAGGGCTCGATGGTGTGTTCGATAGGTAGAGGTAGATGCTGTGGTTGTAGGGAGTCGATAGGGTTTGATGGGTAGAATCAGATGTTGTGGTTGTAGGGGTTCGATAAGGTTCGATGGTGTGTTCAATGGTTAGAGCCAGATGTTGTAGTTGTAGGGGTTCGATAGGGGTCGATGGGTAGAGGCAGAGGTTGTGGTTGTAGGGGTTCTATAAGGGTTCGATTTGGGTTCGATGGGGGGTTTGATTGGGATGGTTTTAACAATTTCTTTCCTATTAATTTTGCAGCATATTGATGTGGCCGAGCATATGCTACGTAGGCATCGCCAGTTCTATCCTGAGGCATATCGACAAGATGCCGTTGTGATAAATATTTTGTTCTCACAAGAGGTACCGACCCATTATGACACATATCAGAATGCCAAGGAAGAGGATACAAAAATGTTTTTGTGGGATTCAGATGTGCTGTCAATGATTACGGGCATTGACAATCAATTTTTGGCGTCGTGGAAGGGGATAGACACTGTATATTGGTGCCAGAACTACCTTCAAGCGCATTGGTTTGCAGTTGAAGCATCCATTTCTACTTGGACTCTGAATGTTTATGATTCATACGTGATGGTGATAAGTGACAAACAACTGCAATCCTTTATGAAGTCATGGTCTACTTTGTTCCCATTGCTGTTATTACAGGCACATCTTTTTAAGGACGACCATCGGTTGACGATTCCACCTGGAGCTAAAAGATGCAAATAGTTCAACGTGAACCGCACGTCAGTTGATTCAGTACCCCAAACCAAAGTCAGGTAATCAAAATTCTTGGTTTAAGTTATCTTAATTTGGGTTCGATAGGGTTATGATAGAGGTTTGATAGGGGTACGATGGGGGGTTCAACGTATGTTCGATAGGGGTTCGATGGGTTGATTTGCACCTTGTTATTATTCAAGTTTTTTAAATTAAATTTTATGTTGATTTTGTTACTAATGCAGTTTATGCTTCGTTCATAGTGGAGATTGTGGTGTGTACGCTATCAAGCACATCGATCACTTATTGGGTAGGCTACCCCTTCACACAATCTGTGATGACAACATGGAGTTGTTCAAAAAAAAATGGACAGTTAACTTATGGTATTAGAATGTTAAGCATTGAACATTCTCTTCTTGTTATATTCTTTGCATAAAATTTAAGTTATTAAAAAAATTGTGTATCAAGCTTACATGGAGAAGCATCGAACATACATCGAACATGCATCAGTGAAATCTTTAAATTAAGGATTAAAAAATGTACTATGTATTACATTCTTACTATATTTGACCATCTTTAAATTAAGGATAAAATCTGTATTACGAAATAATTTAACAAATAATATGTACTTCGTATTTTGTGAAATCATGATATATAAATATGGGGTTAGTAAAAAAAATTAATACAATTGCCTACGTATTATAAGGAGGATATTATATATATCTCTTCTATATATAAAGTCTATATATAAAGTGGGTAGATAATGAATTTTTTTTTAGTTTCAACGGATTTTTATTTATTTTTTGTTAACTTTAACGAAATATTCTTATGTAACATAATATATTTATATTTAACAATATATTGTAAACATGAATTAAACTTAGATAAAATTAAATAAATAAATAATTAAACAAATTAAAATAAAATATTTTACAATAATAATTATTTAAAAATAATAAAATTATACGTTTTATAACTTAAATAAAATTTAATTAAACTCATATTTTTCACGTATTAGAATAATATCATATTAAACATATAATATAATATAGTTTACTATCAATTAGCAACAAACTTAAATTTAGAATCCACTTATAATATTAATATTATATTATATTAAACATATAATATATAATTTTTTGTTGTCATTGTCAAATTAAAAAACTAGAAGAAACATAAACTTAAACAAAAATTAATTAATTAAAATATGGTATTTTTAAGATATTTTATGATAATTTAAATAATTAAATCATATTTATTTAAAAATAATAAAGGCATACATATCATTTTTTTTTATTTTATAAATTTGTGTGATGGTTTGGTTTTTATTAAGTGATTGTAGCTCTTTTTCCTTATCAAATTCACCAAAGTACATTGTGCGATACATTTAGAAACAAAAAATAATTGATGTATGTATAATACTATCTACACTATGACTTTTTCTATTATTATTTTATTTCTATTAATTTTTTTTAAATATTATTGTAATTTATATATCTGTCAATGTTTTGTTTAGAAGTCATATATATAGAAATTATTGATATAAATATTTATATATGCTATAGAACTATAATTTATTCTATTATATATATTTATAAAAAAAAATAATAAACTAACTTTTATTAAAATTATAAATAATATTTACAACTTTGAAACTAAACTTACGTCGAGATTGCTTCATATGAGAGCACAGACCATTGAGTTTGATTGGTAATAGCAAATTCTTACATAGACAATCTTATCAACATGTCTTTATGTATACCACTACTTTAACTTTTTATTGCTACTAATTAACAAACAGTATTTGATGATGCATGTATAAAACGCTATGCTTATCAGTGTGACATGTAGTTATCTTACATAAAACACCACCATTTCTTCACTTAATTATAAAAATATATCTATATATTTTTTTAAAAAAATTAAAAGCTTCCATATTTACGTTAAATTATGTCATAGGTTTTTTTTCCCTAACTAAAAAAGTGTCAGTCACGTAATCATAAATGTATGAATATGATAAACCAAAAAATTTGTGGTTCTTAATTGTATTCTCCGCTCTTATCAAATAACGTAGAAAGATATTCAGAACAAACGAGAGAAAGAAAAAAATCTTAGGATATCTTATTATATTTAATATTTTGAAATCTTATGTTTATGAAGAGTTGAAAATACTTTTATTATTATTATTATTATTATTATTATTATTATTAGGAATAGAATTTATCATTGTTCAGATTGAAGATTGAAAAACAAAGATGAAAGGAGGGATAACTTTGAAGGATTTTGTTTCCTTTAATAAAACTATACCATACTTTATAATTCATAAAATAATTTCACATACACATCCAATATTATTGATTTCTACTATTTGCTTTTAAAAATAACATAAACTTATCAAGCCCTCTTCGATGAGTTATAAATTAACACTTTAGGCTTTGTTTAAAATGTGAATTTTGTGATTGAAAATATTAAGAAAAGACTACATTATTTTTTTCAAAAAAATTTGATTAACTTTTAGAAGAAAAACAAAACTCTATAATATGACATAAAAACTCATCTCTCTCATTTTCTTTTAATAAAAAACAATATCTTACAGTCATAACAAAAAATAAAGTAAAATCTCTTGGAATTTGTTATCATTTCTCTCACAAATTCCAAAATCCGAACAAGACAGCCCATTTAAGAGAACATTATTAATTCACATATTCATATACTACTTAATTAAATCTTGGGTCTTCCATACGCATAAAAAATTAATTTTATTGATGTGATACCTTGGTGATGTGTTGTGGAGAGCAAATATATTATATATTATATATCATATCAACAGAGAGATATTTAAAGTGGAATATGACGTCATGCTTTTACTAATCTAATATACTAATGTTACAAATAACATATTTTCTAATTTGTGGTGGTAATTGGTGATATAAGCAGTGAAGACGAATTTAGAGAAATTATAAGTGGCATTTGCTTTTTAAATTTTAAGATTTTAAGGACCCCTTTAGTGGAGAGTAAACGATTAAAAGACGAGACTTGATGACGTGGATGCCACCAATTCATGGCTTTAGTTTATTCCAATTCCCTCTATTATGTGTTTTTACATTGCAAATTGAGTAGATACTGAGTACTTGATTCAATTTGGACTACGATTTATTATTTACTTAAACTGATTTGTAGACTTATTTATATATGTACTTGTATTTTCAATTGGTTTTTCTAAAAACTTTTAGTAAGGCATTTTTTGAGGACCATACATGTGTTATTTGTTAACCTACTATTTCTTTTTTCTTTTTTCTTTTTTTTAAAAAAAGGCATATATAACTTTGAGTATTCCTCTAAAGACTTTGGTTGGTTTTGTTTTTGTTGTTTGTTCTTTTCTTTTATTCTCCTTTTTGAATTAAAAAAAACTTGTATATATATATAAATATTATTAGTTCAAAATTGAAATACATGAGCAAATATATATTAAAAGAATTAGAGGATGAGCACAATACCCATGATAATTTAGATACGATCGATATTTATGAAGTTATAACTATTTCTAAGAATAATTTTTTATATGAAATAAAATAAAAGTTATTTTTTTAATTACAATAGTTAGAGTAATACGTATTTCATATGTTCAATTTTTGTAGTATAATTTTCTTATTTAGTAATTGTTCTTGTAAAGTCAGTAACGTATTTTATATATATCTCTTCTCTAATAAAAAGTGTGTAAAGATGAGAAATTTTTAGTTTTAACCTTTTTTTTTTGTTAACTTTAATAAAATATTTTAAATATTTAATAGAATATACATTCAAAACTAATTAAAAATAGATATTTATTAATTATATTAATATAAATTTAAATATTATAAAATATCATTATTATTATAACAATATTTAATATAAGACTACACATTTAATAATTATATTAATATAAATTTAAATTCAAATGTTATAAAATATCATTATTATTATAATATATAATATAATACTAAATATTTAATATTTAATAATTATATTAATATAAATTCAAAAGTTATAAATTATTATTATTATATAATCTCAATTTTTTACTAATTATAATTATATTAATATGAATTTAAATATTATTATAATAATATTTAATACAAAACAAGATATTAAATACTTATATTAATATAAATTTAAATATTATAAAATATCATTATAAAAAATATATATATAATACATAATCTTAGTTTTTATTAAAAAAATTATCATTTATATTTAAAAAAGTTATCATATTATATATATATATATTTAAAAAAAACTATAAACAATGTTTTGGTTTAATTTTGCTTAATGTCTAAATCTTTTTTAATTATTAATGCTAAAAAATTCTTGTTTTGAACTTGTGATGGCTTGAAGTCTAACAATTTTGAATTACATACATTAAA
This sequence comes from Humulus lupulus, assembly GCF_963169125.1. NCBI lineage: Eukaryota > Viridiplantae > Streptophyta > Magnoliopsida > Rosales > Cannabaceae > Humulus > Humulus lupulus. Next base: position 26,770,972 of record NC_084799.1, read on the forward strand.
AAAATTAAATTTTCTACTTTGGGAACGTGTTTAAAGTCTAAATTCATTAAATTAATATTGCTAAATGCTAAAAATTCAAATAATATTCAAACATGATATATAATAGAAAAATGATAAATTTCTTTAAAATCATGAACTTTTACTCTTTTTTTTTATTTCCTTTAAATAGATTTAATAAACCACAACAAACCTAAGAGAAGCAAAACGGGTCAACACGATAATACAACTAAATATTAATTAGAAATAAAAGCGACTTTGGGTCATTTTTGGATTGATTCGCATAATTCAATTAATTTATTAAATGGATCGTTTTGGGGTTAAGGTGCCTAACTAATCTGAAAATAACACAATAATAACTCACTTATTATATTAAATAGGTCATAAACAAGTCATATTAGCTATAAATCAAGTTATAAATATGTTATAAGTAGGTTGATGGGTTGATATATAGACAAAAATGGAACACAATTTTTTTGTAAACGAGTTATATAAGTAATGTTATGTCAACCTGCTTATAACTAAGCCATGTTTAATTAATTTTTTTGAAACAATTATAAAATGAGTCAGATTTTTTTTAGCGTTTACTTATACAATCCCGCATGCAAACACAAATTGATGCCCTAGATGACAAGCCTATTATTTAAAAAACATATATGTATCTATCGATTATTAAATTTAAGAGTGAAAAATCTAAATCCATATAGACAAGTATTTATCATAATAGTTCTCTATCAAAGCATTTAATTTATGCGTTGCGTGTAATAAAGCATTGGAATATTCTGATACTATATATATGCATGTAAAGTTTCCACCGTACAAATATATATATATATATATAATGGTCTGGTAATGCAATGATAAAGTTGAGGAAGCACCCAAGTTTTTAGTCCAATATAATATTCATCAAAAGCATATAATTTTTTGACTAGTTTCTCTTATTATGACTGTATCTGTATCCTTAATAATTTCAAGTTGCCCTAGCTAGCTAGCCTGGCCCTGGCCCTGGCCCTTCAAAATTTTACGTAACATCACATACGAAACTGTTCCACGCGATATCAGGCCGGTGGTGATCGATGACTTTAATTCTTTGTGGTTCTCAATTTTAACTTTGCCAGTTGATTTAGTGCTCCTATTTATTATTATTATTATTATTTTGGGTGGCAAGTGCTTCTTGATTAAGATACCTATATATGACTACAATATATATCTTCATTAGCTCTCCAATCTCTTACCTCGTGCTTCTATGATAAGGTCGTCATTAATTGGGACCAGGTGAGCAATCTAGTATAATTTCAATTGTTTGTGATGACATGATAATATATATATAAAAAATGGCATGTGATAATTTTAAATATTTATAAAGTTTTCTTTTCTCTCTTTTGTATAGTGTGAGTAGATATATGTAGATATATAAATAGGAATTTACATGGACCACAAAAAATAACAATAATTTTATTATATTATATGTTTCTTCGTCAAAACCCTACTTTCTTTATATTGCAATTAGAACACTTGGACTAATTAAACTCTTATAATAGTGGAGTTAATTGTCTGGCCCTTATTTGAGTAACTATATATGTATATATACCCAGTACTCTGGGATATATAGTGGAAAGTAGTCTTTATGATTATTATTATATGATATAAAGCTTACTACATTTAGCTTGTTACTACTAAATCTAGGAATAATTAAAATTTAATCTCACTTCTATAGATAACTTTTTTTTATGGCATGCACACCCCTAAATAACAATTAAAACCATATCTTAGAAAAAAAAAAAAGAAGGGGAAAAAGTGAATAGAAGGCAGTATGTTCCTTTTGATAAACAGAAAAAGAGAATCTATCCTCTAGTGACTTCCATTTCTTTGGAATATAAATTTATATATATAAATCTAAAAGGGAAATTCCCTTCTTTTCTTTTTTTTCTTTTTCTTTTCGGAGATCCCCTTTAATTTGTACTACTGCTAATCAGTCAAAGGCCGAAGTGTATATATAGTACATATATTATACATGCATATAACTATATATATATATATATATAGTTTAGTGATCTCCCTCGTGATCTAGAGTAGCTAAGGGTTAAGAATTAACATGTTTGTCCATATTTTGATCATACCTTCCATTTTTCCTGGTCATGTTTTTTTCCCCTTATTATTAATTAATTAGTAAATATGTAGTTACACTACAAAAATTGTTAATTTTTCTGCCGCAAAAACACACCGGAAAAAGTAATGTTTTCTGCTGGCAAAGGTCATTCGGGCTTTTCCGACGAGTTTTTCCGTCGGCAAAAGACAACGTCGAAAATCCACTGGAAACAGAACTTTTACTAGCGCAAAACGTACTGCGTCGGTAAAAGTTACCTTTAGCGAAGTAAAATTGCGCCGGGAAAAATAAGTTTGCGTCGACGAAAAACTTTGTCAGGAATTATGGAAAACACTTTTAGCAGCGCAAAATTGTGTCGGCAAAGGTGGACGCAATTACGTCGGTAAATGCTAGGATTTTTAGCGACACAATTTTGCACCAGTAAAAGCTAGGTTTTTTAGTGGCGCGTTTTAGCACCGATAAAGGTGATGACTTTTACCGACGTAAAATTGCGCCGACAAAAGTTTTTTATTTTTGGTGATAATGATCTTTGATGACGCAATTTTGCGCTGGTAAAAGTATTTTTTAAACTAAAAAAATAAGATCATTGATTTTAATTTTAAAATATTAATATTAATTAATAAATTTTGATTTTAATATATTAATAATTATTTAATTTGTTTTGTAATATTATATTTAATTAGAAATAAAATAAAAATTAAACCGTTATAAATAAATAAATAAAAATTATTTTATAACTATTAATGTTCATTGTCTCTACTAAACATGAAAATATAAAAGTAGTTTAGTAAATTAAATCTCTAATTGATTAAACTTTAAATAAATAAAAAAGTTATACAAATGTGTATTGTCCTCTTCATCATCCCCACCCCCGTGAGCATCATCGTTACCTGGACCATCGTCCTCGTCCGGATCCTCTTTTGGTAAGTCGACAATAAAACCAAGAGTCAATACACCAACCTGCTTCAACAAAGCACTGAGCAGTACATCTTGACGTCGTTGACGACTCTCAAGTTTAGTCATATACTTCTTTAGGTTCTGATTTTCCTACATAATGTCCTGAGTTTGCTGTAAAATGGTGTCCACTTCAGGTGGCAATTGCCCGGACATTTGAGAAGTTGATGAAGATGCTGCCCTCTCTGCGCCAATTGCCCTCAACCTAGGCAACCCCCAAACCCTTTCTTATAACACGAGCAGGGCCCAAGGACATTCGTGACAATGTCCATATCAGGCAGGAACTGACCATCGAAATTATCGCCGACATAAGAAGCAGCAGATGATACAGGGGCCATACTCTGCGATGTTCGGGACTCGGTCATCTCAGTCTGCACAATAAAAAACACTTATATCACATTCCAATATAACATTATTTGACACTTAGAAATTTTTAATATAACTACATATAAAGTATAACTTTATTATCTATCTGCCAACATCCTATCATTAATGACTGCATACTAGTGATTGGAAAAGAATGTAATTAATTTTGTTCCTTTATCAATGAGCAAATTAACTAAGTTAATTTGATCATGAAAATCCATATCTAAATCACAATAATGGAGATATTGTTGATATATACAGTAAGGGCAGTTAATTCAATTAATGGGGAATTTACGTCTCTAATAAACATATACATCAACAATATTTGCATGTTTGTGATTTAGATATGGATTTTCACGAACAAACTAACTTAGCTCATAGGCTCCCTGATACGGGGACAACATTAGTTACGTTCTTTTTTTTTTTATCTTAGTCCACAATCATTAATCATAAAAATATTGGCATGTAGATTATAAAGATTTAATTGTTATAAATTTAATTAATAATTAATAAGTAATTACTAATTGACACCAATCAATTAATAATTAATATTTATTAATTATTTACTAAACTTTTTTAAAGTTAAATGATCATAAATTAGTTAAGGTTAGGCAACTTACATGTTTTGTCGCCGTTTCATCGTTAATCCACTTATCCTTCTTCTTGTGGAGCTACTCGAATGTGTCGATCATGCTCGGAAATTGGCCAGTAGACGGGTCGATCTAAAAAAACAAATTATTAAAACATTGTAACCTTTATAATATTTTTGTAACCGTAAAAATATAGGTTATTATAACTTACGTGATCATAAACATGAGCAACGATGGATTTGGAACCGTCTCATCCTGGTATGGTCATTTTTGCTCGAGCCTCTTTATTTCTCTTCGATATACGCCTCAAACAGAAAATAATACTCATTAATCTAGATTGTAAATTTATAATTAAACATTAATGTAAAAATTAAGGTATACCTGTAGAGAATGAGAAGCTCAATAATCTCATAGAATTTCCCAATTAGAAGAACTAATTGAATGATAAGGTTTCGACTTCGCTCTCTCGTTGTCCACCTGTCTTCCAACCTTTACCCAATATTTCTTCATCGTGTGGCACCAATCACTCAAATGCTTTTGCATTTGTCTTACCATGGGATCGTTGATTACTAGATTATCTTGTGGATAAATGAATTTGTCCTAAAATCACAATTACATTTGGAATTTGTTAAAATATTATGAAGATAGAAAAAATAATTAATAGTGAGTTATTATAGATTTACAAAATGCTTACAGGTATCCTCTGCCGAATAACTTAGAGATCAACTGTGTTACGTGTTCCCAAGCTAGTGTAGTTAGGGGTACGGTGCCACGCATATAACGAGCCATGAGATTGTTGAACCACTTGTCGTACATTTGAATAGCTTTTCCAGTTTGTGCATCAAACTCTACTTTCAGATGGCTAACTTTTTTTGTTGCCAGCTCCTTCTCGATATTGGCACCTTAATAAGCTTCCCTGCCCTTCTTGGAGCCAACACCGGTGTCATTACTTGGTTCGGCCATTCTACATTAAAATATTCATTAATCAACTAATTCAAATTATGTATGTCTATTGCTTTTTGTTATAAAATTAACATTTTATTACTTATGGTTTTTCCCAACCTAATCTATTCCGACCTAGTGGATCCCTTGGAGATAGTAAGCAGTCATGTACTTCTCCACATTTTTTCAAGATGTTTCTCAAACATCTTGAAAAAATGAGGAGCAGTACATGAATACATTGGCTATCCCCAAGGCATCCACTAGGTGCATGCATGTCTATTGTTTTTTGTTATAAAATTAACATTTTATTACTTATGGTATTTCCCAACCTACCATATTCTTACCTAGTGAATCCCTTGGAGATAGTAAGTAGTCATGTTATAATACTCATTTTTTTCAAGATATTTCATCAAATATCTTGAAAAAATGAGTAGCAGTACATGAATACATTAACTATCCCCAAGGCATCCACTAAGTGCATGTCTATGTATATCTGATACTATACTTAATAAATGATAATAAATAAAGTTTTCATTGAATTAAATAAAAAGCTACAAATATTTGTTCAAATTACATATCACTGTCCTCATCATCACTAACTACAACATCATTATGTACACCACTATCACTATCACTATCGACTAGAACATTGTCGTCATCCTCATCATCTTCATACTAGGCCAATGTGTCGTCTTCAAATTCAACATCATCATCGACAACAAATTCATCTGAACCTTCGCCAACCAAATCATTGATGTTGTACACTTCAGTGGGATTGACACCAACCCGATCATACTGAAGATTATCAAAAATTGGAAGTTCTACCCAAAACTAACATGAAGAAGAATTAACTTCTTGCAATATTGGTATATCATTTGTGGTCTCAGTATCATCATCATCAGAATTTGAGAAATCCCATACATTCCTCGGAATGTATTCATTAACGAGGGTCCAATCATCCCCATTTTTCACATCTCGAAGATAATACACCAACTTTGCTTGAGATGCGAGAACACAATGATCATCTTTATAACATTCTTCTTTGACATATACGCTCGTAAAATTGGATTCCACTTTAATTCTACTTGTATTGAACCATCTACACTTGAATATGAAAACACTATAACCCATCAAGTAGGACAATTCAAGTACTTCTTCTAGAACTCCATAGTAGTTCACTCCTTCCTCATTTGGCACCATTACACCACAATTTTGTGTTTTAAGCTTCATATCACGATCATGAATCACAAATTTGACACCATTCACTATCATCCCTGGATAAGAGAACATGGTACCGCTTGATTTGTTTGCGAGAGCATACAATTCATTATTAACTTCAGTAGGTGTTGACTCATGCAAAACGTTCACCTATGAACATTAACATTGAAAGTTAGTTTTGGATTGATTAAGTGGGGTTTCACAAAAGAATTGACTAATATAATTACTCGTTCTTTGAACCACTGAGGAAACTCAGCTTCTTGTCGAACTTCAAGATTCGAGCCCCCCACCCCCATCTTCTTAATTCATCCATCTGCTCATTACAAACGGACAATAATGATATGGTTTTTGCCTTTACCCGATATATAAGCCAAACAAATTTATTGAAAAAGACTAGAAAACACACCTAAGGTACTCCTTAGTTTCGGCACAATTGTTCAAGATATACCACTCAGCCTTTTGCTTTAACTACGGATTGAGGCGCATACTTGATTTCTTACCAAATGGATGATCAACAGTCTTATAAATAGAATATTCCCGATTTGGTTGGGATTGAAAACGAACATCAATCCTCTCAGGTCTATTGAATCGAGTCTCAACCCCCTGGAGGTACATTGAGCAAAAGGTTAAGGCCTCGTTCACCACGTAAGCTTCTAAAATTGAACCTTCTGGACATGCACGATTTCTTACATACTGTTTATAAACCACTGCAACACCCTCTTAATCAAGGACTGTTACACTGTGTTACTAAGGTTAGTGACAAGGGTTAGGGTTAAAAATTTGATCAAAGAACCGTTGATTTTTATTTAAAAAGTTTCACATAAACATGGGATCCCAAAATATTACAACTAAACTTTTAAAAAGGTAATTATACACATCGAAAGTTACATCAGCCGGCCTAAGCGGCAAAACAGGGATATAACCCTAGTTCCTCTGAGAAAACCCCGGCCGTGGTGGTCGAGCAGTTGTATATGTACACACCGTCACTGAAACTCTCTAACTCATGACTGGTCAAGCTTTCCCTTTCCCTTACCTGCACCACAAAGCACCCGTGAGCCGAGGCTCAGCAAGAAAACTCAACATAAGCATGAATAAAGAATATAAACCTTGAAATAACCAATCAACAATAATCAGTAATGTCAACTCATAGATATTAGCATTTAAATCCAAACAGTTGATCATTGGACCAACATGGGGCCGCTGCCCTAACCAGTTGACCTTAAAGCAAAATCCCGGGCCTATGCTCTAGCTATGTGACCATAGAGTCACCTGGGGCCCTCACCCTTAGCTCTGTCTCACTAGCCATAGAGTTAGCCCAACCCCTTGGTTTATTATCAACCTTAGAGTCGATCAACGTAATAGTACGTTACTGGTTTAGGCCTAAGCCTCTCGACCAGCGCACAACACGCTATTGTCGTCCTTGACTCATAAGTCAAGCCCTGATCCAGGATTTACATACCTCAATATAGAAAAAAATATGTGGATAGGCACATCCTGATAAACTAAGCACATATGCATGTTAATCATATACTCCCATTGGATGACCATTTCCACAAAACTAAACATATCCATTTAACGGGGCCACATGCCCTAACCATAGAGTTCATGCAACGATTATAAAACGTTTAAGCATTTATCAGTAAGCATGTGAGCTAATAGCCTAGCATACATATCCTGGGGGCCAAAGCCCTACTTATAACAACATATAACAGTCGGGCCAAGCCCTAATCACATATAACACGTATTGGGTGCAGTTTTTCTTACCTCAGGTCCAAGTAAGCGTACACAAGAACGAACCTCGAGCACAATCCCATTCGGAGCTCTAGCGAACACCTAGTCACAATCCATAAATGGTACTTCGATGAGTTTAAATTCCAAAGCCCAATCCCGGGACCAATCCCGCGCCCTCGGGACCTCTAAATCTACCAAACGGGGTGGTGAGATCGTCCCCTGAGCCCCTGAGCAAAAACCCTAAAAAGTACCCAAAAAATCAAGTTTTGAAAGCTGAGTAGCACTAGAGTCAGAGACTCTAGCCTCCCAAAATCGCAGCCTAGCACTCCCAACCTATCGCTACAGCGCTGACACTAGAATTTCAAAATTCTGGGTTTTCTCTTCGAATTTCCCCGAGCTAAAGCTCCAAAAACCCATCCTAAAGACCTCCAAACCCAAAATTAATCATAGAAATACACTCTACTCATCAAAGGCAACATAACCTAACCAAGTTTTTCCCAAAAACTCCAACCAATCCCAAAAATCCATACCCAAGCTCTCAAGCTCCAAACACAATAAAAACAGAGTAAGAACTCAGAAAATTCAGAGATTGAAGCTCAAAATCATTACCTTGATGGCTGCTCAATGGTTCCCAAGCTGATCCTACACTCCAGGCTTCAATTTCCAAGCTTGTTTCCTCAAAAACTTCAATTTCCTCAAGCTCCAACTAAGATAGAAGAGAAAAACGGGAGAGAGAGTTTGGGAGAGTTCTACATGATTCTTCTTGTTTCTTTCCCTCTAATCTTTAGTTTCCTATTTTGGATAAGTATAGACAAAGCTCATAAAAGACTAAAATGCCCTTAAGTCCAAAGCTTGCCCTTTAATTCCCATAAGGACAGAATAGTCATTTGCCACCATTTCTCAACACTTCCTTAAATAAATCTCAGCTATCTTAAATAAACACCAAATAAATATCAACTACCAAATAATCCCCTATAATGTACTAATTTACCAAAATACCCCTAGGCTCACCCCGAGCCAGGTATTTGTTCCTGTTGTGACCTTTTTCGCTAACTGCTCACTAGGATCGCCTTATGCCGAAAAATCCAAATACATCCACATAATAATGTGGTCTCACACTTATATAACATATATGTACATAAATACACATTTATGCCCTCAACGGGCCAAATAATCAAAATCGCTCTTCTAATAAAAAAACAAGCCCACATGCATATTTTATACCCCTAAATATGCACAACTAGTCGTATTATCACACAATTCACATAATAACAATTAATACAACAATTAAACACGTAAATCCATATATTGTCATCATGGATGTAATGCCCCGAATTCTCCGATGTGTTTAACGGCGTGAATAGTAGGCTGGGAGGGCCATACTTGCTTAATTGTGTTAATAATTGATAAAATGCATGTATATGTTGATTATATTATGATATAATGTGAAATGCATGCATGTGAGTCCATATTCTTAATTACAGGGGTGTGATGGTAATTTGGCCCGTTGAGGGTAAATTGTTTATTTGGATGCATGTTGGTGATATGTTTTAAGGTCACATTATAATGTGGATTTGTTCGAGCTATTCGGCATGAGACGATCTTTAAGTGTTAAAGTAGCGGTTTTGTCATAACGGGAATAAGTTCGAGGCTCGGGGTGAGTCTCGGGATGTTTTAATGATTAGAACGTTGCCGGGAGTAAAAAGGGTAACGGGACATGAATTATTGGTGTTTGGGAATTTTGAGAATAGCGGGAATTGGGAAGCGTTAATTACGATTAACGGTATAGGTTTGGAAGTACCAACTTTGCCCTTGGGAAGGCTTTAGAAACTCTTAAAGACCTAGGGGTATTTTAGTCATTTGGGTTTGGATATATGTGAAGTTTGGATGGCTGTAGAAACCGTACAGAACAGAGCAAAAATAGAGCAAGAATTACCCTTCCCGTACATCCATTTCTCTCTTTCTTCCTTTGAAGTTTTTGGTCCTAATTTGAAGATACAAGCTAGGAAATCAAAGCTTGGGAGTTGTAGACTCGGTTCATCCATTGAAAAGGACTTTAATCTCATTTGAGGTAAGAATTCATCCATGAAAAACAAGCCATACTCTGTTTTACTTTATAGTTTTCAGCTTATAGTTTTGGTGTGGATAGTAGGAATCAATGGGAGTTTTTGTGTAAGATTGATTGGGTTTTGATGAGGGTATGATGTAGATGAGGTTTGGGGGTTGAATTGGGTGTTTGGTAAGGTTTTGTATTGGTTTGGAGGGTTTGGTTTCAAGAGAAATCGCAAAGAAGATGAACCAGGAAGTTTCTGGTCTGTTGTTGGCGCAGCAGCGTTATTCAGGGCTCAGAGATGGGCTCTCTGACTTGGAAATAGGGCTGCAGCGCCATTTATTAGGGCTGCAGCGCCACTCACAGGGCTGCAGCACCATCTGATGGGGCTGCATCGCTAGTCCATTTTTCAGCAAACACATTTTAGGGCTCGGAATGATCCTTAAGGCTCGGGGTTTGGTTCCTTTGCCCCATTTGAGTATTTTAAGCATCCCGAGAGTGGGGGATTGATCCCGGGAGTGTGGTTTTAGATTGTAAACTATTTATTAATTTATTTTATTAATGGATTATAATTGGTTATGATTAGGTAACCGCTAAGGAATCTAAAGGTTGATCGTTCTCATGGTTGTTTTTCTAATTCATTCTCGCTCGAACCAGAGGTAAGAAAAATGCACCCCAAGTGTGACATGCATGGATATTCATGAGGCATGTTGGCTATGTTAATATGGACTTGGATTGAATAAAGAATGTTTGGCATATGTTGCTCACTTGCACATGGTACTGACTCATTAGTCAGATTTGGCAAAGGTGCTAGTATCAACTGTGAAGCTGTGACTTATTAGTCAGGTTTGGCAGTGGTATTGGGCACTGGTCACATTGTGCTGACTCATTAGTCAGGACGACCTTAGCATGTAACGCAGGCCAACAAAGATTGGATCTAATCAACTATCAGCATTGAATGGCTCAAAGAGCATTAATGCCAGATCGGCCCCGAGGGTCGATGAATGAAATAAGCGCTTGGAGGCTAGTGGCTTACCTAGCAGCCACTCTCCCACTTGAATTAGTGACATGCTAGTCAGTCACTCAGTATGGTTTATCGGAACCTCATGTGATGTTCACTCATTTGTTTGAAAGCTTTATGCTCAGTGTGATTATAATGATAATCATTTGATAATGTTTATGCAAAGTGTTATGTTTTCTTGCTGGGCTTTGGCTCATGGGTGCTATGTGGTGCAGGTAAAGGGAAAGAGAAGCTCACCTAGCCTTGAGTGGAGAGCTGATGTGGTGATGTGTACATATTTGGCCGCTTGACCACCACGGCCAAGGAGTTCTCAGAGGAACTAGGGGGTTTACCCTATTTTTGCCGCTTAGGTCGGCGGGGTTGTAAATTTTAAACAGTAGTGACCATTTTGTGTTGAGAACGACTTGTAAACGTTTTGTTTAGCTCTGCAGAGCAGTTCGTAATGAAAGCTTCCATTTCCTTTTTATCGGTTTTACACCTTAACCTATTAATTACACTTAGAGCACGTTTTTGACCAAAGGACTCGGGTAACGAGTCAAATTTCCGGTCCACCGTTCACCGTAACTGTTCTGGGGCAGCCAGGGCGTTACAACTTGGTATCAGAGCAATGCCAAGGTTAAGGTTCCTGTAGACTGGCTGTGCATGTACACACATCACTGAAGTCAAGCTCGACTCATGGTTTGGTAACTCTTTATGTAGTTATGTGCATAACTGCCTAAATGTGGTGCAAATGCTTTACCTGTTTGCATGAGTCACTGTGTTGGCCTTGTGCCCCTGAAATGTTATGAACTGTTATGTGATATATGATGAGTGCTGAGTGCCATAAACATGTATCTACTTGTGCATATTGAATGACTGTGGAATATGATAACTGTCTGCTTGTTCTTGGACCGTGAGGCGGCAAGAGGTTTAGTTATTACTACCTGACTGGCCGTATTGGTTATTGTTTCAGTAAGGTATCAGTGACAGAATGAACCCAGAACAGACAGACACTACAGCTGGCCAGAGTGGTCAGGGTCAGAATAATGACAACAGCCAGGGTCAAGAGAATGACCATTCCCAGATTCCACAGCCAGCACCTGCAAACTGGCAGCAGTTGTTTAATGATTTGCAGGCTATAGTGTTGAAGCAAGGGGAGGAGCTTCGTCTCCTGAGGCAGCAGCAAGTGCCTGCAGTGGTTAATGTGTCAGAGGCACCTTCTGTGTCAGTGCCAGTTATTGGGCAGCTATTTGGGGTTGAGAATAGATTGGAACCTCTTTATGAGCGGTTCAGGAAACAGCAACCTCCAGTTTTTGAAGGCAGCGCTGATCCTATTAAAGCTGAACAATGGATGAGCATGCTTAACACTATTCTTGACTTTATGAAGGTAGTGGGTAGTGAGAGGGTGGCCTGTGCTGCCTATATGTTTCGGGAAGATGCCCGGATATGGTGGGAAGTGGTTGGTCAGACCAAAGATGTTAATCTCCTGAGTTGGGAGGAATTTCAGACTTTGTTTAATGAGAAGGACTATAATGATGCTATAAGAGCGGCGAAGGTCGATGAGTTTATGAGGCTACTTCAAGGAAGCTTATCAGTTACTGAATATGCCTTAAGGTTTGACCATTTGGCAAAGTTTGCCAAAGAGCTGGTGCCCACTGATGGGACCAGGAGAAAGAGATTCCTCCAGGGGCTACAGCCCAGGTTAGCCCGTGCGTTCGCATCACCACTGTGGCAGGAGTCACTACTTATGCACAGGCGGTGGAGAAGGCACTCACAGCTGAGAGTGCAGAGATTAAGATCTGGCGTGACAATGCAGCCAGAAAGGATTTCAGGAGGACAGTTCCTCCATTTGTTGGTTCTGGTAGGGGTGTTGGCCCCAGTGATCAGAAGAGGAAGGTTCCTGATACCTTCCCAGTTCCAGGTCCTGACAGGAGACCCCGTGGTATTACAATGGGTCGTCCTGGGGGTAGTGAAGCCTGGAAGACTCATCCTGAATGCCCTAGGTGCAAGAGGCGCCATTTGGGAGATTGTAGGGCAAAGGCCTACTACTTGTGTGTTGCGGTGGGTCATCTTAAGAAAGATTGCCCTCAGATAGGGAAAGAAGAACCCAGAAAGGTGGACAGCTCGGCCCCAGCTCGAGTGTTCACATTGACTCAAGCAGAAGCTGAGGCTTCCCCCTCAGTTGTTACAGGTCAGCTTCTTAGTGCAGGAACCCCTTATCATGTGTTAATTGATTCTGGTGCTACACATTCCTTTGTTGCTAGTAGCATTATTGATAGGTTGTGTAGACCTTGTGATTTCTATGCTGTGGGGTTTGGTACTTTGCTACCCACTGGAGAGATAGTGGTATCTAGAAGGTGGGTCAGATCCTTGCCAGTAACAGTAGAGGGCAGAGAGTTGTCAGTGGACTTGATAGAGTTAGTTATGACTGACTTTGATATGATACTGGGTATGGATTGGTTGGCAAAGTATGGGGCAACTATTGACTGCAGAAGGAAGATGGTCACCTTTGAGCCTGAGGGTGAGGATCCTTTTGTATTTGTTGGTGCTGTGCATGGACCTCGCGTTCCTATGATTTCTGTGTTGAGGGCCAGGGATCTTTTGCAGAGAGGATGCATTGGATTCTTAGCCAATGTGGTTGACGCCACTCAGGTCATGCCAGTGAGACCAGAGGATACTAGACTTGTATGTGAGTTTCTGGATGTGTTTCCAGAAGATTTGCCAGGATTGCCACCACACAGAGAGATTGAGTTCGTTATAGAACTAGCACTAGGGACGGAGCCAGTGTCTAGAGCACCATACAGAATGGCCCCAGCTGAATTGAAAGTGCAGTTGCAAGAGCTGCTAGATATGGGTTTCATTAGACCTAGTTTCTCACCTTGGGGTGCGCTGTTTGTGAAGAAGAAAGATGGTTCTCTGAGGATGTGTATAGATTACAGGGAACTGAACAAATTGACAATTAAGAATCGATATCCTTTGCCAAGGATAGATGACCTGTTCGATCAGCTGCAAGGTATGAAGGTATTCTCTAAGATCGACCTTCGTTCTGGTTATCATCAGTTGAGGGTCAAGGAGGGAGATATACCAAAGACTGCCTTTCGTACCAGGTATGGGCATTATGAGTTTTTAGTTATGTCATTTGGATTGACTAATGCCCCTGCTGCTTTCATGGATATGATGAATAGAGTGTTCAAGGATTACTTAGACCAGTTTGTGATCGTCTTCATTGATGATATTCTGGTGTACTCTCAGACGGAGTTAGAGCATGAGCAGCATCTGAGGTTGGTTCTACAGAGACTGAGAGAGCATATGCTATTTGCAAAGTTCAAGAAGTGTGAGTTCTGGTTGTCTCAGGTATCCTTTCTTGGACACATTGTCAGTAAGGAGGGGATTAAGGTAGATCCAGGAAAGATCGAAACGGTCAGAGATTGGCCAAGGCCAAAGAATGCTTCCGAGGTTAGAAGTTTCCTTGGATTGGCAGGTTATTACAGGCGGTTCGTGGAAGGGTTCTCAAAGATTGCTAGTGCTTTGACTGAGCTGACACGCAAGAGCCAGAAATTTGTGTGGTCAGATAAGTGTGAGAACAGCTTCCAGGAACTGAAGCAGAGATTGATTACAGCTCCGATTCTGAGTCTTCCGACAGATCAGGAGAAGTTTGTGATTTACTGTGATGCTTCTCATCAGGGTTTGGGCTGTGTTTTAATGCAATCAAAGAGAGTTATTGCCTATGCTTCTTGTCAGTTGAAGGAGTATGAGAAGAGGTATCCTACTCATGATCTGGAGTTGGCGGCGGTGGTTTTTGCTTTGAAAATATGGAGGCATTATCTCTATGGAGAGAAGTGTAAGATCTATACAGAACACAAGAGCCTGAAGTACTTCTTCACCCAGAAAGACTTGAACATGAGGAAAAGGCGTTGGCTGGAGTTGGTAAAAGATTATGATTGTGAGATTTTGTATCATCCAGGAAAAGCCAACGTGGTAGCTGATGCTTTAAGCTGGAAGGGTCCGGGGCAGATTCATGGTATGAGGCTGATAACCAGAGAGTTAGCAGATGATATGACCAGAGCTGGTATAGAGTTGCTTGTGGGCCAGTTGGCTAACATTACGCTACAGTCTACATTGTTAGAGAGGATCAAAGAAGGTCAGTTGAGTGATCCACAGCTGATCAAGATCAGGGAGGATGTTCTGGCGGGAACATCCAGGGACTAACTCCATTACGCAGCGGAACTGGAACAACTCCATCCTTCAATCTCTCTAACCCTTGATTCCTTTCTGTAGCAGAGTATTATCAAGAGATTGAACAAGATCAGCAACACAGTCTTCCTCACCAAGCCTTTGATCAAACCTAGAACTAGTGTGGGCTGGTTCTCAACACATGAGATAGAGATCTTGAAGAGAAGAAGAAGAGAGAGTGGCCAAGAAAGGTTAGACTGTCTAGGTTTTCACTTACCAATCAACTGAAACTCACTTGCTTATGAAAACCCTAGATATCATATTCCTTATATAGGCAACTTAATGGGATTTATTTAAATTTAAATTAATTAAAAATAATAAACAAAAATAAAAGCCTTGGCCTGCCATAAATGGACTTGGGCCAAATCTCTTTGTTTTGAATTTAAATCCCAACTGGGCCTAAATTCAAAACCTTTTATTTTTTTAATTAATTAATTAATTAAATCCTTATTCAAATTAACTAATTATAATTTGAAACTTAATTTAATATTATTTATTTATATTGATACCAATTTATCAATATTAATAAATTTACCCAAAGATTCTCTTTTATTCTCTAAATCTCATATCTCTGTAAATTTTCCAATATTGACCTAGTCAACTTTAAAAATCCTAATTCATAATTAAATCAATTAATTGAGACATTCTAGATGATTTACTCAAAGGTGATGCGGGGACCATGGATCCATGAAATCAAGCTCCAACAAGTTACCGTGAATTTATTTACGAATAATTTCACTACCTTATTAATTCCTCGTGACTCCACTATAGACTCGGAATTGAACTCTTGAATTCATAGAACATATTTTCATAACCATAAATACGTTATCCATTGTTATAACCATTACAATCAGTCAATCCTCTATCGATGACTTACTAACGAGCTGGGTGCAAATTACCGTTTTACCCCTCATCAGTATTTTATCCTTAACTCCCACTAAGTTCCTTATAAATGATATTTCTGTGAACTTAATCACAGAAATGAGATCTCAATCATTTATCCTTTTGAACAAAGCAATTAAGGAAATCATCTTTTCACTTCTCATACAGAAGTTATAGATTTCGTATCTATGAATAATACTCCCACTCAATTACACTAATAAATCTCCAAGATGTAAGTATGGGCTAGACCGTAGGGTAAGCTAGTAACGAACAAGTCAAAAGATTTAAATAATATAATTAGCAGAATATTATCACTCAGAATTAAGATCGACTTAATATATGGTCAATGTTGTGACATTGATTAGATTTGATAACAACGATACTTATTTATCAATCAATAATCAATACCGGTCCTAGTCCGATGTAACTAAATACATTCGATCTTATCTACTTGGTCGATGCCTTGGAGAAGACATCACACCCTGAATGTGTAAGTAGATCATATCGTAGATTTCATAATCAGTGAAAATCCAATGCACTGATCTAATCTTAGGACTCACTCTTTTGAACATATAATTACAACTATAATCCACAGTGACCTAGTCACTATAATTGTAACCATCCATATGTTCGAGATTTTATAAATGTTTGTATTATTTCAATAATCATGTAATAAAACAAGCAAGCAACACGATTTTCAAACTAAATGATTTCTACTACTTTTATTGATAATATGAAATCGTGCTACATATCCGACATGGTTTTATAAGGGCATAAAACCCAGCAAGTATTTATGGCCAAAATGATGTTTTAAGCTTGGGAACTCAAACCTTAGGCCTCAGGATCATTCCTACTACTCGGTTTAGTGGGATTGGATGTCTCGGAGGCTAGGTTTTGGTTCCGGGATTGGTTTTAGAACTTGAACTCATTGGATCACCATTTGTGGTTGTGACTAGGTTATCACTAGAGGCTTGAAGTAAGGATCATGTTTATGGCTCGTTTATTGGTAACATGTGCTTGGACCAAAGGTAAGAAAACTGCACCCCATATGTGACATGCATGGTTATTCTTGATGTATGTTGCATGTTTAAATGTGATGCATGTGATGCACAAGAAACATGTGATTAGGGCATGCCATGAATATTGAATATGAGACTGTTCAGAGCTTGAGTCTCTGTGTTTATGCATGATTCCAATTATGCTAGCAATTGTTAAGTAAGCGTTCTGAATGCCCTGTATTTGGATATTTGACATACGATACATGTTTGGTAGCATTGCTTACTTGTGCATGGCACTGACTCATTAGTCAGAATTGGCAAAGGTGTCAGTATTAACTGTGAAGCTGTGCCTCATTAGTCAAGTTCGGCAGTGGTACTGGGCACTGGTCACACAGTGCTGACTCATAACTCAGGAACGGCCTTAGTGTATTCAACGCAAGCCAACAAAGATTAGATCTAATCGACATCTGCATTAGATGACTCAACAAGAGCATTAATGCCGGACTGACCTCAAGTTCGATGAAAACTAAAAGCGCTTGTGTGACTTACCCATCAGTCACTCATCTGTTTAAGCTAGTGACTTACCCATCAGTCACTTATCTGTTTAAGCTAGTGACTACTCATCAGTCACTCATCTGATTAGAGCCATTGCAGGAAAGCCCAGGTAACAGTTTCGTGCACGGCTATGGGCACCGAGCCCCATAGTGACTTGCTTGTCAGTCACTCATTATGGTTTAATAGAACCTCAAAGTGATATTCACTCATCTGTTCAGGGCTATAAGCTCTGTATGATCATTCTGATCATCATTTGCATGACTTTGGGTACTGAGCCCCATAATGACTTGTTTGTCAGTCACTCAGTATGGTTTACCAGAACCTTAAGTGTTAAATCACTCATCTGATTAGGATTGACTCGATAGTCATCCAATCAGGAGGGCAGGATTTCTTATCCTTGATTCCCAAGCATTATATGAGATTATTTGCATGCTTGAGTTGAGCTATATTTGCTAGGCATGCCAGATGTGATTTGATATCATGATATGATTGTTCATGAGCATATTGAGTTTTCTTGCTGGGCTTCGACTTACGGGTGCTATATGGTGCTGGTAAAGGCAAAAGAAAGATGGACCATCCTTGAGTTGGAGAGCTTAGGTGACGATGTGTACGTATGCGGTTGCTCGACCGCCACGGCCGAGGTTTGAAAGAGGAACTAAGGTTAAATCATGTTTTGCTGCTTAGATCGGCTGGTTGTAAATATTTTCTTGTAATAGACCTTTAAATTATATTTTAGGATCCCAATGTATACAGTAAACGTTTTAATGAGACGTTATATCTTAACCAAAAAATTTAATCCCTAAACTGCTAATCATACTTAGTTACACGTTTATGGCCAAATGACTCAATTAGCGAGTTTAGCACTGTTTAAAATGTGCACCGTAACAGTCCCTGGAGTTTAGGGCGTTACAATCTGCATACTGGTCAACTGTGTAATTCGTCCTCACTAGTAGAAAATGAGCTGATTTCGTGTACCGATCCACAATGACCCAAATAGAATTATGTTGGCTTACTATCTTAGGCAAGCCTACCATGAAATCCATCGTGATATCTTCCCACTTCCACTCTGGAATATCCCGAGGATGTAACAGTCCCGCTGGCCTCTGATGCTCAGCCTTGACCTGCTAACAGGTCAGGCACCTTGCTACATACTCAGTCACATCCCTCTTCATCCCAGGCCACCAATATAAAACCCTCAGGTCCTGGTACATCTTTGTGGTGCCCGGATGTAGAGAATAAGGGGTGGTGTGAGATTCATCCAGAATCTCTCGTCAGATCTTGGTGTCCATCGGAACGCAAATCCGACCCTTATACCTCAACAAACCCATACTCGACACTGTATAGTCCTTAGCTACTCCAGCTAGGACGTCCTTCCTAACCTGCCCCAACTGTGGATCATCTAACTGTCTCTGCTTGATTCTCTCCAAGAGAGTAGACTGTAAAGTGATGTTGCCGCTTGAGTCATCTCATCAGCCAACTTCCTCAATATCTGTCTAGCACTAAATAACTGTCCCAACCCCTTCTGGCTCAAACCATCTGCTACCACGTTGGCTTTCCTTGGGTGATAGAGGATCTCACAATCATAATCCTTTACCAGCTCCAACCAAAGTCTCTGCCTCATGTTCAGATCCTTTTGAGTGAAAAAGTACTTCAGGCTTTTGTGATCAGTGTATATCTCGCATTTTTCACTATACAAGTAATGCTGCCACACCTTCAGTGCAAAAACAACCGCTGCTAGCTCTAAATCATGCGTGGGTATCTCTGCTCATAGTCCTTCAACTGACGTGATGCATAGGCAATCACCTTTCTTGTCTGCATAAGTACACAACCCAGACCCTGCCTCGAAGCGTCACAGTAAATCACAAACTAACCTTGATCTGTAGGAAGGCTCAAAACTGGTGCAGTGATCAAACTCTACTTGAGCTTCAGAAAACTGTCTTCACACTTGTCCGACCAAACAAATTTCTAATTCTTGCATGTCAACTCTGTCAATGATGATGCAACTTTGGAGAACCATTCCACAAAGCACCTGTAATACTCCGCCAAACCCAACAAACTCCTGATCTCTGAAGCATTCTTCGGTCTTGGCCAATCTTTGACCGCTTCAATCTTTGCTGGATCCACCTTAATATCGTCTTTATTGACTATGTGACCCAAGAAAGTCACATGTGGCAACCAAAACTCGCATTTCTTGAACTTTGCATACAACCCATGCTCTCTCAACCTTTGTAATACCAATCTGAGATGATGTTCGTGCTCTGTCTCCGTCCGAGAGTATATCAATATATCGTCAATGAAGACGATCACAAACTGGTTCAAGTAATCCTTGAACACTTTGTTCATCAAATCCATAAATGCTGCCGGGGCATTAGTCAACCCAAATGACATCACCAAAAATTCATAATGCCCGTACCTGGTGCGAAAAGCTGTCTTCAGTATATCCTCCTCTCTGATCCTCAGCTGGTGATATCCACATCGAAGATCTATCTTAGAGAATATCGTTCTATCCTGCAACTGGTCAAACAGATCATCAATCCTTGGTAGAGGATATCTGTTCTTGATAGTCAACTTATTCATTTCTCTGTAATCAATGCACATCTTCAGAGAACCGTATTTCTTTTTCACAAAGCGAACCGGTGCGCCCCATGGCGAGAAATTGGGCTTGATAAAACCCAAGTCCAGTAACTCTTGTAGTTGAACCTCTAGTTCCTTCAGCTCTGCTGAAGCCATCCTGTAAGGGGCCCTAGACACTGGCTTTGTCCCTGGTGCCAATTCAATCACAAACTCAATCTCCCTGTGTGGAGGTAACCCTGGCAGGTCCTCTGGAAACACATCTAGAAACTCACAGACTAACAGATTCTGTTCTGGTCCCATTAGCATGACCTAAGTGGTATCCACCACACCAGCTAAGAACCCTGTGCATCCCCCCTGTAACAGGTCTCTAGCTTTAAGTACTAATATCATAGGTATACGGGGTCCATGCACAGTGCCCACAAAAACAAAGGGGTCCTCACCCTCTGGCTCAAAAGTTACCATCTTCTTCTTACACTCTATCGATGCCCCATACTTCTCTAGCCAATCCATACCAAGAATTATATCAAAATGAGTCATCTCCAACTCCACCAAGTCAATTGATAACTCACTGCCATCCACAGTAACTGGTAGTGACCTAATCCATCTCCTGGATATCACTAACTCCCCAATAGGCAATATCATACCAATCGCACATGATAGAAATCACAAGGTCTACACAACCCATCTACACTCCTACTAGTAACAAAGGAATGTGTGGCACCCGAATCCATAAGAACAGTACAAAGGTCCCAGCACTAGAAAGCTAACCTGTAACCACCGAGGGACTAGCCTCGGCCTCTGTCTGGGTCAAAGTGAGCACCCGAGCTAGTGTCAGGCTATCCACTTTCGTCGGCTCTTCCTTTCTGGCTCTCGGGCAATCTTTCTTCAAGTGCCCCGTATTTCCACAAACAAAATAGGCCTTTGCCCGAAATTCCCCAATATGGCGCCTCCTACACCTAGGATACTCTGGGAATGCCCTCCATGTCTCACCGCCACTCTGGCGGCCCATCTGTATACCCCGTTGCCTCCTATCCGACCCTAAAGCTGAAACTGTGTCTGGGATCTTTCTCTTTTGATCACTGGGGCCTCCGCCCTACCAAAATCTGGAAATGGAGGTCCCAGCCTCCTAGAATCTCTTTTGGCCGCATTATCATGCCAGATCTTGTTCTCAGCGCTCTTCGTTGTAAGCGCCTTCTCCATAGCCTGTGCATACGTAGTCACTCCCAGCACAATAGTAATACGAACGTTCCGGGCTATCATAGGTTGTATACCCTGAAGAAACCTCTCTTCTGGTCCCATTAGTGGGCACCAGATACCCGGTAAAATTTTCCAATATGTCGAACTTCAGGGCGTACTCGGTCACTTTCATGTTACCCTGAAGTAACCTGCTGAACTCCTCAGCCTTCGCAGCTTTAACTTAGTCATTGTAGTATTTCTCATCGAATAAGGTTCTGAATTCTTCCCACTCCATAGTGGTAACTGCTCTAGTTTGGGATGCCACCTCCCACCATATTCGAGCATCCTCCCGAAACATATAAGTGGCACAGGCCACTCTCTCATTACCACTTACCCTCATAGAGTCTAGGATAGTTGTTATCATGGTCACCCACTACTCAGCCTTCAATGGATCAGAACTGCCCTCAAAGACTGGAGGGTGTTGCTTCCTGAACCTCTCATACAGGGGTTCCCACCTATCTCCCCGTGTCTGGAGCTGTACAACTGTCGGTACCTCTGGTTGTGACACTGCAGGTACCATAGCCTGTCAGTGGGGTGCCTCATCACACCATCTTCCTTTGGCATTTTAGAATAGTGCCATCTCATATCCTCTGCAGTATATCTCGAACTGTACAACCTTTTCAATCTCGACGTCAACAGAAAGTACTGCATTACCTTATGAGCCATTTTCTTCCTGTTCCCATGATTATCTTGCCAGCGACACTCACTACAAACCGGACAGAATTCCAAAATCGCATTCTCCTTCCAAAACAGTTCACAGTCATGCTTGCAAGCATCGATGGACTCATATCCCAATCCAATACTTCGCAACTTTGCCTTCGCCTCATAGTTAGACTTAGGTAAAATTGATCAATCATACATTGCATCGACTAACAATACCAGCAAACCATCAAAGTAATGGTTGCTGCACTTGTTAATAACTTTCAGATGCATCAGCTTCACCAAGAAGGTCAACGCAGAATACTTTCTGCAACCCGGGTACAGATCACTTGACAAATCCTTGAATAAATTGTCATACTTGTCGCGATGTTGAACATCATCTTGGGGAGGATCATTATAGTTTCCAGCAGAAGTGTCATCTTTAGCGTAAACATCCTCTAGGATATCCGCTATCTCATCTCTATCCTGATCTCGTACCACATCTGGTGGCGACGGCAGCGCCTCTCCATGGTAATGCCACACTTTGTAGGACTGTATGATGCCATTGTTGAATAAATGCATCAAAATTGCATTTATAGGCTGGAACTTAACATTCCCACATTTTTTGCATGGACAACGAGTCAAACCCTGATCATTCACCACATTTTGAGTGACCTTGATAAACCCCTTAACACCATTTCTATACTCCAGAGACCAACGATTCCTAGCACTCATCCAGCTTTTGTCGCTCGCCATCTTCAACTAAAATTATTAAGAGAAAAAATTATCACTAAGTGATAATAATATCATATCTTTTGCAAAAATAAATATTTATGATGTATTACGATCACTTATTTTCAAAACAACAATTATGATGTATTATGGAAGAATCGTTCAATTATATCTTATGCAATTATATTTTTTTTTCCTTATTAGTAAGAAATTATATTATAATTAAAATTTTAGTTAATTATTAATTATTACAATTTTTTGTAAACCATTTAATTATTTGTTGCTTTTATTTATTCATTATTTAATTAAATATTAATTAATTAAAATATAATTTTAAATTTATTTAATTATATATTAATTTCATTTTGAATTTTTTTTATTATTCCTCAAATTTATTTAGTTTTTAACTTAATTGTTATTTAATAACAATTTCATTATATTTGTATTTTCCTTAATTATATTTGATTTAATTAATATCCTAAATTCGTTATTTTTAAACATTACTTATAATTTAATTATTATTTTTTATAATTAATTTTAATTTTCTTAAGTCTTACAAAATTTGGGCAGCATAACAACTATAATTTAAACTATCCCAAAATTTTATAAAACCTACAAACTACACAAAAAAATATACAGAATATTCCTAGAGCAATATGCAGAATATTTTCAGAGCATGCACACCATAAACCAAGATTAATAACATATATCAAATCTTTTTATTTCAATAACATCAAAACAATTTACTTAGTAAATATTTATAAACAAATAATATTTAATATAAAAAATAAAATATAATACAAATATACAATATAATATAATAATCTAATCTCTATTTTTTTAATATACATATAAAACATTAAAAGAAAAAAAATACATACTCAAATCTATTTTTTTTATTTTACAAAAACATTTTTTTAATAAATACTAAACACATATATTATAAAAATAACATAAAAATATTAAATAAAAAATATATATTACAGTGGCTCGACATAGGCTCACGGTCGGCAAGGCCCGGAGACGCCACAGAAAAAAAAGAAATTCAATACATAACAAAAACTAAAAAAACAAAATACAAAAGTAGAATGAACTTACCTTAGCTCAGCAGATTGGAGGAGGAGGAGCGGGCAGGGGCTTGAGGTGGGTGGCGGTGGAGGGTCGGGGGTAGGGGTGTCGATGGGTGGTGGGTGGCGATGGAGGGTTGGGGATGGCGTTGGAGGGTCGGGGATGACGATGGAGGCTTGGGGATGGTGGTGGAGATTGAAGAAAGGGAGAGAAAGAGAGTTAGAACGTTAGAGTTAGAAGAATGGGGAAGAAGGCTCGTTGGCTGTGTAATATCGTTATGACTTTTGCCGGCGCATTTCGTTGCGCCGACAAAAGTCTACACTGTGCTGGCAAAAGTCGAGTCCGAAAACCCTAATCCAAAACGACACTATTTAAATAACAGAGACTTTTACCGGTGCAGTGTAGACTTTTGCCGACGCAACATTATTTATAACGTACACGGACAGTAATATAAAACATTGACATTTGTCGGCGCGTTATAGATGAAATGCGCCAGCAAAAGTACCTAACAATGGACCCCTTTCAAAGTCCATAAATCTTTACCGACACAATTCAAAATTATGCCAGTAAAAGAAACATTTCCTGGCGTCATTCTGAATTGCGCCAACAAAAATGACCTATACCCGCGCAAATTAACGCCGGAAAAAAAATGTGTTTTTGCCGGCGCCTTTCGCGAATTGCGCCGGCAAAGACTTACTTTCTTGTAGTATTATAACAAATTAAATCTCATTTATATGGGATATATAAAGTCGATAATATATATTCAATCAAATCGATCTGCGTTTATATATATATATATATATATATATATATATCTCGCTGTTCTTGAATCAATTGATACATGTGGGATCACTTAGTAAAAAAAATGGTGGTGGGAACGGCTATAGAGAATTTTATTATGAATCTAGAATACAACACTCGATGTGTTATTAACTTATATTATTGTTATTATTTCTTATATTTTCAGTAAAAGAAAAATAAATAATATAGTTTCAGGGTCAATTCAGTCATGCGTATGAGTAGAAAAAACAGTTATATATACGTGACTATCTAATGATAAGATTAAGATAATTTGAAAAATACCCAGTTTTAGGATTAGTTAACTAAAAATAGCTACTAATAATATTTAATTGAATATTACCCACTTTTTTAAGCACATTTCTCATATTATCCTTAAAACACTACTAGAAGTCCAATGTAAAAATCTCAATATTTGCCTATGTCGTGTCATTTATTTCCCTTTTTAAATAATATTCCACTGTCAGTTCCACTAGACCACTGTATAATGGGTAGAGTCATTAATAGTTTGGGTATTAATCTAAGAGTTTTAAAAGGTGAGTAAAAATTAAATAAATTAACTTAAATTGGGTACTAGGTGTAATTTTCACTAAGATTAAGGTATAATATCCATATATATAATATAAAGTATTATGTATACATGGGTTTTTCTTTCGTCATATATGATAACTTTTGGGAAAGATAGAATACTACGTCGTCTAATGATTCACTGAAGTGGTGGAAATTTATTTATTGATTGGCAATATATTAATATAATTACACATAGCTTAATTAAAGCTTATTTCTGGTGGGGACATTTCATATATTATACAATATAAATATATATATGCTGTCCAGACAAGCACATATTGGAGAATTTAAATCATTATAATTAACTGGGAAAGGATGACTCGCTAGAACATGAATGACGGAAGAGCCTATCCCCACAGTTGCTTATCTTGATAACGCACCAAATTGTGTCATACATTCACACACATATATATATAGTTATTATATATACATACACATATTTATATGATTTATATACACGTATACCCAATCATCAGCATGATAATAAGTTTTGTCATGTGATGATCATGATCAGGTTTATATATATATATATATATATACGACTGTGTTGTGTGGAAAAATATGGCCAAATGATGAGTTATTAGGGTCCAGAGATTTGAAGTTGGTGGGTTTTAATAAAGAAAATAATTAAAGGGATGGTGATCGATATAGAAAGACAAAAAAAAAAGTTAAAAATATTAATCAATTAAAGAAATGGAGAGGAGAAAAGATAACGGTAATTAGGATGGGGTGGTGATGAGAGAGATAAAGACATCACTGATCATGATCATCTTCGAATAAGTGGAAACAAAATGCATGTGTGGTAGGTGTCTCATCATCATCGAGATATGAGAATAGAAGATCTACCCATTAATATCATCACAACCATAATGATAATAATAATAATCATCACAACTTTCTCTTTGTTCTTCCATTGTTGTCACTTATATTCTTATTATGTTATTTTAGTCTTCTAGTGTTCCACGGTACTACTTGCCTACTTGGCTCTATGGCTGTGGATGGTGATCACTGAAGTCTATATCAACTATACATATATAGTCTATAGCTATTAATTATTATATTAGGACTAATTAATAATGTCTTAAATCTTTGTTATTTACATAATAATATTACCATATATATCGGGGAATAAAGAAATGGGTGCTATAAAAGTACTGTATAAAATGATCACTACAAATCGTGAAACTGATTTCAGATTATAAACCAATGCGGTATTTCTACAAAAATACAAAATGAATAATTTCATGTTGCGTTTTTATTGTCATCTTTTGGAGGGGGAAAAAACAACAACAACGTGAAATGGTGTTAAAATTATATGGTTTTGCCTTTAACAAGTCAAATTGACCCCATCACTAAACCAATTCGGTGAAATATATTGTGTTTGTTCGGTAACTATTATTTAAATGGTTTTTCTTTTCTTTAATTAAAACTCTGACAATAAAATAAGAAAGTTTGTTTCGTAAGTCTACTTTTATTTTTTACTTTTTTAAATTTTTATTAAATTTTAAAAATACATTTTTCTCACTTTTTTTTTTTTTTCATTTTTTTTTCTCTTCACACATATAA
Source organism: Humulus lupulus (assembly GCF_963169125.1). Classification (NCBI taxonomy): domain Eukaryota; kingdom Viridiplantae; phylum Streptophyta; class Magnoliopsida; order Rosales; family Cannabaceae; genus Humulus; species Humulus lupulus. The sequence continues at coordinate 26,797,778 of NC_084799.1, forward strand.
TCTTGGGCCTCTTTTCTCTTCACACATCAATTCTTCACACATCAATGGCTTCCAAAAATGTTAACCAAATATCTAAGTTATCAAATATAATTTTATTTTTATTTTTAAAAAATAAAAAACAAAAATAGTTACTAAATACATTTTTATTTTAAATAAATAAAAAAAATAAAAAGAATATTTCCACCTTTTATGTTAAAGAAAATAAAAAATAAAAAATAAAAAGTTTACCAAACGCAACCATTATTATTATTATTATTATTTTCAAAATTTATACTAAAGCAATATATATTTTTTTCTTAATTAATATAAAATAAAAATAAATTAAGGAAGGGCTTGAGCCTTAATTAAGTCACCATGTGGCCTCTTAAAAAAAAGTCACCATATGTGGCTCGGGCAGTGTATACAATACGTTTTTATGCATATATTTATAATCCTGTAATTTATAAACTCGTATTATATAAATAGATATTGTTATATTATACGTTATTTAGTCTGTTTTTAATTTAGAAGATAAGCTGTTGTTTATATTAACTAGTGTTTAAAGTTAATTATTAACTAAAATTTGGGTGTTAAAGTTTGACTTATTATATTCATTAATATGTATACGAATTATTCGATATGGTAAATTATTAATCAGAAGTGTTTGTCTCAACTAAACAATTAGCAGGAAATTACAATGTACAGTCCAAAATTATTATTATATTAAAACGTTTAATGTGGTTTGAATCAAGTCTCCTTATCATGTAGGACAAATTAATAATAAAATTACATATGTGTGATTATTTAATGGATTTTACTTTAAATTATTCAACCACTCATGACCTGTATGTTACTATATGTTTGATTATTCCAATGAGGTCATTGAAAATGTAACAAAATTATAATAATTATTAAGTTAGTCTAATATTTTTTTTAAAATAAATAAATATAAAAAATGACCGCACTATGGAGTTTCAAACACAAATTTTGTTACGTACGTGAGAGTTCTAACTAATTGGATCAAAATTGAGACGTACGACAAGATTCAGAGCTAGTGGCATGTTTATTAACTCGTAATCGTAATAGTAATCAGAATAAATTAATAGAGAAATAAATGAGAATAAAAGAAAAAAGAATGAGAATTATTATTAGTATTATGTTATTTACTAAAATAGTCGGAAGAGGAATCACAATCCGAGGAAGAGAGAGGGAAAAGTGAGGACTGAGTGTTTTTTTTTTTTAATTAATAATAAAACTTTTGCTAAAAACAATAAATAAAACTTTTATGATCCACATCAGTAATTAGGGCGTGCGAGTCCTAAAATGTATTTTTTAAGGACTCTCACCAAGTGTCCTAAAAAGTCTAAAAAATGTTTGTAAGCTCGCATCTAGGTGAGTGTTATATTTGATTTAAGTGACTACCTAACAACTATGCTATCGTATTTAATTTTTTCTTCATCAAAACTTTTGATTTAAGGTTCTATTTGAACCATTTTATAAAATACAAAGTCTAAAAAATAATTTATCAAATTAAAACACAGAATTTAAATAAATAATAGAACAAATCTCATGGTTCAAAATTAAAAAAAAAATATGTAATTCTAATTTATAAGTTATACACATGGTGTAAAGCAGACAAATATGGACAATACAATGCAATATGTGTATGGATGAAATTAATGATGTCCATTAACGAGACAAGTGGGAAGGTGTGTTTGGACGACAATGCTAACTAGCTAGCTATGTCTTTCATTTTCCACAAATAGAAGGCCAACTATGGCATCTTTTGAGGCCTAGTCTCACGTCAGGCTTGTATATATTATAGCCACCACCACTACTACAAATACAAAAGGACCACTTTACGATCGAACCTTTGGCATATGGATATATATATATCTATGGCTTTCTATACTACCTACTACGTGTTATGTGCCCTGCTTTTCTACTTCATTAGATGCCATCTCTCTCTCATATCTATTAAAGTTGGATTCACTCCCTTTCCATATAATATCTCTTTCTCTTATATATTACGTGCCTAGCTAGATCAGACTTCTACATTGGCCTATGGGACCCAACCTTTCTTTAAAGCTCATATACTTGATTAGTCATTCTTGTTTCTAAGTGCCTTAACATGTTAATTTGTATATGATGACTCGTTTACAATTAGTTTCTTGCATGGAATTTCAGTCCCTAAATTTAGTAATTTATTAGTTCATTTATCGTTTCTCACATCAAGCCAAGTGAACATTTTAACTTAAAAAACTTGTCTGGCCATTTGAAGTGAGTGGGGTGGTGAGGCTGTCGTACGTTCTTACGTCGTTTCCGGCTCCGGGGCAAGTAGTGGTCGTTTGAACAAGTGCATTTAGAGGCTATAAAGATAATGTGAAATCCAAAAATATTTATGTATGTAGATATATCTCTTTTTGCTTCTGGAAGTACATTATTTATTCTTAGTAACCAATAAATTTAAATTAGAATTGGTACGAGTTGTAGAATTAGAAACCTTTGTACAATTTGCTTCTAATTTCGAAAAAATTCTTAAAATCAAAATTGACAAGAGAAATCAACGATTATATAAATTGCTCAATCTCAATCAACCTCTTTTGCAGGTGGTAGAATAGATATAATTACTATTTATAATACCAGATGGAACCGTCACTACTAAAAAACACAATTTTAGGACATATTTTTAGGGCACTCACCTAGATGCGAGTCCTAAAAAATTATGTTTATCATAAAATTTTAAATTTTAAAAAATTTCAAATTCCATCCAATTTTTTTTAACTAAAATTTTATTATTTATTAAATCACAAAAAAAAATATAACACAACAGCCCATTCTCTCTCTCTTTGCTCTCTTCCCTCATTTCTCTCTCTATCTCTCTCTCTCTCACGAACTCCACAACCAAGCCACAGTCGTTTGATTATTTATTAAATCAAATTATTATTTTTGAGAGAAGGGCCATACTAATATTATCATTAAAAAATACCATGTATTATTATTATTATTTTGCAAATTTGATATTTGATATTTATTGGGGTTAAAGGAGGGATCCATGCGTCTTCGAGTGTCGGGTGTTTGATTGTGTACTACATCATTCTAATAAAATTTCAAAACTATTTTTTTCCCATATATCTCTATTCCATGTTTCTTCTTTTGGTAAAAAAAACAAAAAGGTTATATTTACATGTATAATTGATTAAATTTGATAAATGGATTTTAGAATATGAAAATTGATGTAATATAAATATGTAATATTAACCCTTATTTCGATTTTAAAGATGAAAAAGAGAAAAAGAAATCCATATGATTTTATTTTTATTTTTATTTGGAATCAAACAAAGAGTGATAAAATATTTTTGTAGAAAATTTGAGAGCTAAATTTAGGATAACTTTATAAAATTTAGTTTATTTATAGATGGATCGAAAAATAAAAAATATTTAAAAATCCGAATACCATACAAAAGCATGTATTTGCATTTTAACATGTATTTGCATGTTTTTCTTCACCTACTAGTCAAGATTATTTTGGTTACTTTTCTCATCTTAATTTTGAACACAAACCAAACAATATGAATCCTCATAGTTAGTTGCAGAGATTTGCTCTTACCTAAGTGATATTAGCTAACTATTTGATTATTTGTTAAATTTATGAGTAACACTAAAACAATTATACACCATATAGTGTTGGTAAAATACAATTTTGATTCCTCTCACAGTTTACCTAATTACTATGCTTATCTATTGTTTTAGAAAACTTCAATATTAATTTATTGCTTTAAAAAAAGTCTATCAAAATAATCTTATGCTCAATTTAAGTTAAATATTTCTTAACAATTTTATTTTTGTTTTAATATAATAAATTATTATCATAAATTACATAAATAAAGATAAAATGGTCATATTAAAATGAATTTCAACGTTGATTTTGCAGGTTATGTGAGAGAGAGAAAAATTATTATTATTAGAATTTTCTCAAACAAATAATTGAATACCTACTACTCTTCTTTTCATCTATCTTTTTTAGATTTTTCTTTCCTTTCTTCTAAATTATTTTCTCATTATTCCTTTCTTTCTTTCTTTTTTTAAAGATCTCATTATTATTTCTATATTCTTGTTTCTCGCTTTTTGTAATTTTCTAGATTATTTCCTCTTCTTTTAATTTTTTTTTATTTTTGATATTAATCTGTCTTACGAGTTTTTAATAATACTTATAATTAAAAATACTGAATATTATCTTAAATATTACTTATACACTAAAAAACACATAATGAAAATAAAAAATATATATATATGTAAAAAGAAAAAAATACCTATCGTGACAGGGGATGCTCTTCACCGCTATCTCTACTACTTTCTTCCTCATTTAGACGCTCTAAAGTAAGGATCAGTTAATGAATAACCACATAAATACTTTTTCTTCACATTTAATACACAGAATTACACTACAAAAAAAAAAAAAAAGATTTACCGTTAACACTATACCGAGAACATGTTCTCGGTATAGTTAATTTGGTACCGCGCCATTTTTACGCGGTTTTTTCATTTTAGTTTCTGTACTGAGGACCCTATACCGAGAACATGTTCTCGGTATAGGGTCTTTATAATCTTCATCTTCTCCAAACAGAGAGCTCATTCTCTCTGAAACGGCAGCAAAAAACCTCCGTTTTCTCCGCCCCTTTTTTCTTTTTTTCAGTATTTCGGCCCCCAAAAGCTTTGGTTTTGGTCAAAGCTTCCCTTCCAAAGAAGATTTAGGTAGCTATAAGGTCTATTAAGGTAAGCATTTACATATATTTCAGTTTTTTTTTTTATAAATTTTTCAATTTTTTTTTTCAGTTTTGGTCTTCTATAATGAGATTTTTGTGGTATTATTTTCAGGTTTTGCATTGTTTACCAGCGGTTTTAGAGGTATTTCACATTTTCTTTGTAATTTTTTTGGTTTTTTTTATATTTTTTGCATAAATATATTTAGGGTTTTATGTATAATTTGTTTAATATTGTTAATATATTGTTATTTGTTATATTATATATATAATTTCTGATTATGTAATTAAAATAGGTAAGAATAATAATTAGTAATGAAAATTAGTTAAAAGTTTAGTGATATCCAATTTAGAGGAAATAATATGTTGTGTAGTATTTTAGTAAAATACATATATAGTTTTAGGATTTAGTTAGTTTAATCATATGGATAAATAATTAATTTATTAGTATGAAAATTTATTAATTTAATAGTTTATTTTTTAGGTATATAATTTGACTTTTAGTTATAAAAATATGTTTATATGAAAATTTAATATTTGAGTGTTTGTTTTTTAGATTGGGTTAAATAATTTTAGTTTTAGATTATTAGATTTGGTTAATAAATTTTGATTATTAGAGTGAGTTTTGTTTATTTAATTTGAATTTTGTTGTTGTTGTTAATTTTTTTATTCTTAGTGTTGATGAATATTGATGCTTTGTTTTTGTTGTTTATTTTTAGTAGAATTATGATATTTTAAATAGAAAATTGAATAATTAATAAAATTTAGAGTAATAATTATAAATTATATAGTCATTTACAATGTATTTGTATTGCTTGGTGTATGTTCTGCGACTGGATATTTTTTTATGTGTTATTTGCAGGTTTTCAAATTTTGGGATATATGAAAATACAGTCGTTATGCTGCCCAATTTTTTATAGAATTAAAAGTACTCAATAAAATTTCTAATTTAAGAAATAGTGAATTGATAAGTTGTATAATATATTTTTAATTATGATTAAATAAAATTAACAATAACATTATGCAACCAAATTTTAATAAAAATAAACATTAATCTTGAAATTTTATTTAAATAAGTAATAAATCTTAAAGTAATTCTAACGATTTAAACAAATCTTTAAAAATTTGTGTAAATTTATAAAACTATTCAATAAAGCATAAGTAAAATATGTTATTTAATAAATACTGAATTAATATGTAAAAATAAAATTAACAATTATATTATTAGGAAACCAATTTTAAACACAATGTTAATCATTATTAAAATTAAAATTAATATTTGAAGTTAGAAAAAAAATAAGTCAAATTTAAATAATTTTAATAATATTTACACTGAAATATATTATAGTTAGATATCATAAAACAACATAATTAACTTCAAAGAGCATAAGACATTAAGAAAAAACATATTTAATTTTATTTGTTTTTTTTTTTTTGGTAATAAGAAATTATTACCAAAGATAAGATAGTATTATTATCACCTAGTGATAATATTATATTTTTTTAGTGTTCATCACAAGAAGCTTTAGACCCGTTCAGAGAGGGTGAGTGATTGAAGATTCTTACATTTGCCTCTCTCTGAATTAGGACACACACACAAATTGATTGTAAGTTTGATGATTAGTGTTTCGTGCAGTGCTACATTCATACAATGTCGATCGACAAGAGCTGGATTAATTTGACAGATCGATTATCCGATGAGTATGAGGCTGGTGTGATGGATTTTCTCCAGAGAGCTCGACAGTGCGTTGACTCAAGGGGATTGGTGAAATGTCCGTGTAGGAGGTGTGTCAACGTTGAATTTCAGACGATTGATGTATTAGAAAATCATCTCTTTGTAAATGGTTTTCTACGGAAATATACCAATTGGCATTGGCATGGAGAGGATGAAATAATACCAATGAGGAAAGTGATGGATCAAAATGATGAAGATGAAATGATGGATGTTCTCAATGATCTTATGCAAAATGACAATGACGAATATGAAGAGAATGAGCGCGATCAAGAGATACCTACAACAGACTACAGGGGTGGGCAACATTATAACGATTTGTTTGCTGAGATCGAGGCTCTATTATTCCCCGGGTGTCAAAATTACACATCATTGAATTTCCTAGTGAAGTTAATGCATTTCAAAGTGTTGGGCAAAATTCCCAACAAAATATTTGATGGAATGCTGGAGTTGTTAAATGATGCATTTCCAGCCCCAAATAAGCTTCCAAAATCGCATTATGCAGCGAAAAGGTTGTTGCGGAAACTTGGATTGGGCTACGAGTCAATCCATGTCTGCAAGCATGATTGCGCACTGTTTTGGAAAGAACATGCTGGAAAAAGCAAATGTCCTGTTTGTGGGGAGGATCGATGGGTGGACAAGAACACCAAGGGAAAGAAAGTGCCTCATAAAGTGATGCGTTATTTTCCTTTAACCCCTAGGTTAATGCGAAAATATGCATCGAGGCACATTGCTCAACATATGAGATGGCATCACGAGCAACGTATAAAAGAAGATGATGTATTGCGTCATCCTGCTGATGGGAAAGCTTGGAAGGACTTTGACCGAAATAATCCAACATTTGCAATAGAACCCAGGAATGTGCGACTTGGATTGGTTGCAGATGGATTCAATCCCTTTTGTAATATGAGTCTTTCTTATAGTATGTGGCCGGTAGTGTTGACGACATATAACTTGCCACCATGGTTGTGCATGAGAGAAACTAATTTCATGTTGAGCATATTAATTCCGGGACCTCATTCGCCAGGAAAAGATTTTGATGTTTTCTTAAGACCATTGATTGATAAGTTAAAAGAATTATGGGTGACTGGTGTACAGACTCGAGATGCAGTCGATGACAGTTTCTTCACTCTTCGAGCAGCTTTGATGTGGACTATAAACGATTACCCAGCAAGAAGTAGCCTTTCTGGATGGACTGGCCAAGGTTATCATGCTTGCTCTACTTGCAATGTGGCAACACCATCTATTCGTTTACAAAAGAAGGTTGCTTTTTATGGCCATAGACATTTTTTACCAATCAAACATGCCATTAGAAGGGACAAGAAGACATATGGTGTCGTTGAAAAAAGATTACCACCAAAGTCATTAACCATGCAAGAAATGTTCACACAAATGAGTTTTATACCCGATTCTCTTCCTGGTAAGCATGTCAGTTATGGCGGCCAAAAAAGAAAGCGTACAAAAGAGCAAGTAGGTTGGCGGAAAAAAAGTATATTTTTTGAGCTCCCATATTGGGCCAACATAATGTTGCGACACAGTCTAGATATTATGCATGTTGAGAAAAATGTGTGCGAGAGTTTAGTAGGCACAATAGTTGGGCTGGAGAATTAGACCAAAGACACAGTTAGTGCCAGAGTAGACTTGGAGAAGATGAAGATGAGACCAGAGTTACAGCTGAGGAAGTTGAATGGTCAGATACAAAAGTCTATGGCCAAATTCACTTTCACTGTTGAAGATCGCCAAAAGTTTTGTCGATTTCTTAAATCAGTGAAGTTTCTAGATGGTTTTGGATCTAACCTAAGGAAAAATGTGATTGATAATGACAATAAGATCACTGGTTTGAAATCGCATGATTGTCACATCATTATGCAACGCCTTTTGCCAGTTGGTGTGCATGCATTCCTAGAGAAATTGATGAGTACAACTATTATTGAGTTATGCACTTTCTTCAAGCTCATTTGTGCGAGAACTCTAAAAGTCTCAGATTTAGAAAAAGTCAAAACTTCAATAGTTGAGATTGTTTGCAAGTTAGAAAATATTTTCCCACCTGTTTTTTTCGATATCATGGTCCATCTACTAATACATTTACCGGAAGAAGCAATACTTGGAGGACCGGTTCACATGAGGTGGATGTATCCTTTGGAAAGGTATATGAAAAAATTGAAGAATTATGTCCGTAATAAAGCATGTCCAGAGGGGTCAATAGCAGAAGGATGTGTGGTTGATGAGGCATTAACATTTTGCTCCATGTACTTGAAAGGTGTTGAGACAAAGTTCAATCGTCCAGACCGAAATGTAGATGTTGGTCCATCACTTAAAAAGATGTCGGTCTTTCGATCTCAGGGTCGTCCAATTGGTAAGAAATCCTTGAAATTTTTGGAGGATGAAGTGTAGAAAATAGCGGATTGGTATATTCTAAACAACTGCAATGAGATCTTGCCATATCATCGGTAAGTAATTAAAGTAGTTCATCATTTCATTGCATGTTTATTATAACACTTATTAGTAGCTCTTAAATTGGTTGTTTTTGTTTGTTGCAGAGAGCATAGGGAAATTCTACAAACTAGAGGTGTTGAAAACCTAGACCAATTACATAGAGAGGAATTTCCTAATTGGTTTTATAATAAGATTTATCATCTTCGACAAACAGGATCCTTGGAAGTACATGAAGAATTAATCTCTTTAGCAAACGGTTCTTCAACTCTTGTTGCGTCGTACCCTGGGTGTGTTGTAAATGGAGTAAGATTTCTGTGTTATGACAGGGACAAGAATCGCAAAACTCAAAATAGTGGAGTCTCCGTAGCGGGTGTCGAAAATAGTACTTATTACGGCCAGTTGGAAGAAGTTTTAGTGATGTCATATCTTTCTGGTTGTTCTGTTGTATTATTTAAGTGCAAATGGTTTGACACTAATCGGTCTTCAGGATTAAAGTTTGAGCAAAACATAACGAGTATCAAAACCAGTTCGGAGGCCTTCAAAGATGATAAATTTATCTTAGCAACTCAGGCTAACCAAGTTTTCTACATTGAAGACCTTAAAAATAAATCTCATTGGAAAGTCGTCCAAGAAGTGCATCACAAAAATGTGTGGGACATCCCACTAGTTGAAGAACAAGCGGAGGATGTAGAAGTAGATGTTATGCACGACACTAGTTCCTCTAATTTCCAATTATTCGTTGATCTTAGACCGTTTCCACAAATCAGCTTTGAACGTACGTGGCTCCATTACAATTTGTTGAGATAGATAATGTTGCAATTGAGGAGGAGAGGGAGGAGGAAATGGAAGAAGAAGAGGAGGAGGAGGAAGAGGAAGTGGAGGAAGTGGAGGAGGAGGAGGAGGAGGTTGAATATGAAGATGATGAAGAGGAAGATGAACACATAGAAACCGATGATGATAGTGAAGATTATTATAGTGATAATTAAGTGGTAATTTTATAATATGTTGAAGTAATTATTTTTAACAATAAATAATTTTATATAGTCATTTTTAACCGATAAATGTAATTTTAATATCGATTAATTTGACAGATATGGCTGATGTTATTGCTCAATCTCACGAGGGTGGTGGTGGAGGATGCGATCCTCCACGTGGACCGTCAGATATCCCAGCTGATTGTGAATGAGGTAATACTTTACACATTGATATACTCCTTAAAATTTAACAATTAATCCATATTAATTTTAAAATATTGAATTTGCATACAATAGCGCCTCCAAATAAACGTGGACGCCATAAAGGATTGAACACGCGGGAAAAGAGGAAACAGATGGGGCGTCCTCTCCCTCTCGAGTGGGATGTGCGGGGGAGAACATATAAAGAGATCGGAGAGTACAGCTCAAATTTCTCAAGAGAGCTTGGATTACTTGTTCGACAGTACACAGATCCGGACTGTCCTCATTGGTCAAAAGTACCAAATGCCTCGAAAGAAAGAATACTTGCACATTTGGAAGTAAGTAGTTTATGTATTTTTATGTTAATTCTAATTTTATGTTATATATCATATTTACTAATAAATGTTTGTAAATTAGGATGATTTGTTTGATATTGGGCGTACTAGATATGGAGAAGGGCATATGCCTGGGATCTTGAGAGGCATTGATACTTCGTGTGCTAAAAAGTATTCTGACTGGAAGTACGATATTAAAGAGCATTTGATGATTAATGGGCCACAAAATCGTTATGGTGGTTGCACGGATACGCAGTGGCAAAAAGCCATTGAATTTTTCCGACGCCCAGAAATTACGGTATTAATTTATTGCTAAACTTAACTATCTTAATTAAATATATTACTAACGATAACTTTTTGCAGAAACGTTTTGTGGTCAACAACGAAAATAGGAAGAAACTGAAAGAGCTTAGCTATGGAGGTTCTCAGTCAATCCCAGCCCTGCGCTATAAAAAAGTTAGTTAATTAATTATTTTTTAGTTTGTATTGTCTTATTTACGTTTAATTATTAATTTTATAAAAATATATGTACGTGACAGCGCAATTTAGAAACTGGGGAACTTGAGCCCATCCCGGATAGCTGGATGGATACTCACCATAAATCAGGCACAGGCTGGGTGACAGAGACAGCCAAAAATACTTGGGTACGTTAAGTTTTTTTAAACATTTTTCAAAATTTTAATTGTTTCAAAATTTTAATTACATTATACATTGTATCATAGGAGGAATTGCGTGCATACCGCGACACACAGCAGACACAGGCAACTGATACTGAGAGTTCCACACCAGTTTCGAGTGCGCCTGAAGATGAAGACATATCTTTGGTACAAACTGTCTTCGGAAAACGATGGGGCCACCAGAAAGGATATGGACGTATCCTTAACATAAGGGACCGAACTCCATTTGATTTTCGTCCTTCACAAACTAGAGATGAAGAGTTGTCTAAGATGAGAGAGCGTCTTCGACAGTTAGAGGAGCATGTCCGGACTCATTGTATCACCCCGGGATCTCAATGTGCCCCACCACCACCCGATGATCCCGATGTTGGAGCACCGACTCAATAAGACTTATGTATGAATTTTATTACAATTGACTATTACATTATCATGTTCAAGACAACTCTTTATTTTGATTCAGCGAACATACTCTTATGTTTTTATTTATATGTTTAATATAAGTGTTTTAATTTTATTATGTTTTTTTTTTATATTTAATTCAAATTAAATAAATAAATAAATATTACAAATATAAAAAAAAAATCGGGAAAAGTCTATACCGAGGACATTGTCCTCGGTATATACCAGTAAGATGTCGGTATATACCAGTACGATGACACATTGGGGTTGGTTGTACCGAGGACATTTGTCACTTTCTTCCGAGGACAATGTCCTCGGTAAAACCTATACCGAGAACATTTTTAATGTCGTCGGTAGAAGTTTTGTTTTACCGACGCGGCTGTACCGATAACTTTCTACCGACGACATTGTCTCGGTAGAGGCTATACCGAGAACATTTGGGCTTATACCGATGACATTTGTTCTCGATATAGGCCTTGCTTTTTGTAGTGTTACCCTCTATTTAAAAAAAATGAGATCTATACCATTTTTTTTATAATATTTGACTTAAATAGCTTTAACATATAAAAAATGTATTAAAAAATATATTAATTCTTATTGAATTAAAATTTCAAATTTATATTTATTTTAAGGTAAAAAACACACACAAAAAAATTACAAAGTATTTTTTTTACATTTAAAATGTAAACAAAAATCAAGAACACTAGTTTATGATTTTCTTAAAAATTCAAAAGTGTAAACAAATTGTTTACATTATATTGAAATTTGAAATAGTAAACATGAAATTTACATCTTATATTTAAGTTGGTTTGAAATTATAAAAGTAGTTTACGTTTATGTTTTTGTTTATTATTTGAGTTTTTTTATTGAAAATTAATCACATTTATTGGAATAAAAATTCAAAGATATATTAATGTTTAAATTTGAAATTACGAACAAGTGTTTTCATTATCGTAGAATCTATGCTTGTGGAGAAAATAATTTTTTATTTACTTACAACAAAAATGTAAACAACTAGTTTACTCTTTACTATTTATTTTAATGAAATTACAAACAACGAGTTTACAATTTAGTAAAGTAAGAGTAAAATATATATGAGCCTATATCATGTAGAGACAATACAATTTTAAAAGTGTGAACAAATAAATTATATTTATTTGAATAAGATATTAAGAAAGTATGAGAGTATATGGAATTGAGAAATTTGAGAAAAAAATCTAAGTGTGAGAGTTTGAAACAATTAAACTATTCAAAAATGATAGTGTGAGAATTTTACTATAAAAAATAAGTATTTGTAAGGAAAAATAAAAAAGTGGGTAATTGTATAGAGTAATGTAAAAAAAAAGGCATTTGTGTCATTTCTGATCATGATTAGCTAACGTGATTGATGTCTCCAATAAAAAAGGGAAATTAACACATATATGATAAATTATAAAAAAAATTGAAATATAAAATATTTAAATATATTTACAATTTTACGACATCTCTAATAAAAAAACCCATTATACATGGAGGCCCACCCATATTCAAACCCCCAACCTGTGGTCATATACTTATTTTCTCGTAATCAGGTTAAAGTTTACGTGTACATTATATTTTTGCTTATATATGATTAAGTTTGCATCAAAACTTTATATATATGATCTAGATAAATTATTACTGAATTTATTGTTAAAAAAGTAAAACAAAAAAACTTATATATTTTCTTGAAACAAACTATTACTCAATTTATGATGTAAACAATTTAACAATATTGTAACCATCGTTTATTGACTCAAAATCATTGTTACATATCAAAGCAATTTTAACACATATTTCTAAAAATTATTCATAGAATCTTAATAATCTGTTACATGAACTATGATGTATATTTTTTAATATAAAATAGATCAATATAGAATTAAACTTAAAAACCAATATTAGTTTAATTAAGTTACAATTAACTTCATGAGTTTGTAGCAAACTTTTACAAAAACTATCCCAAAAATTAAATTTCAAAACTTTTAATAATTTATTTTTTAAAAACAACAATAGCGTTGTAATTGCAACCTTTACCTGAAACAAAAAACAAAAAATAGAAACACAATAACCATTATAAAAATATTTGTGAAAATTCAATTCATTGTAACTACAAATTCAAGAAATGGATAGTTATATCACTACTACAAAAAAAGGCAATTGTGTCAGTCAACGTAGTTGACTGACGCTGTTGACCAAAAATTAGCATTTGTGACAGTTAGGCACTGCCACAAATGATGGGGCAATTGCATCATAACATACACTGACGCTATTTAATGGGGCTGTTTGCGTCAGTGCCGCACTGACGCAAACGGGCCGTTACCGTCAGTGGGGCACTGACGCAAACGGCCCCAATAACCTAAATAAACCCTCATCGTCCCGTGTACAGACCCATTTACCTAATGTTCAGAAACGAAAATGCTTGAAAAACCAAAGAAACCAATGGCGTCTCCTTCCACATTTGCTCACCTAGGTACGTTTTTATCAATTTTTTTTTCAATTTTAATGTAAAAATAATGATTTATATATGTTTATGTAACTTATATATAGTTTTTTTTTTTTTTTGAATTTTTTGTATAGATTTTGTATTTTTGAAGATTGTAGTTTGAAAACCCATAAACTTTCTTGGTTTTTTGAGGTTTTCTACATCAAGAATCCACATTGCTCAATTACTACAAGTAAGTGCAATTTTATTACTTTTTGTGATTTTTTTTTATAAATTGACATAATTTCGGATTTTTTAATTTTTGGATAGTTTTATATTTATGATTATGTAATTGTTTTAGGTTTAAACTTTGCATTTTAATATTTGATTTTTTTAGAATTTTTTTATTATAATTTATTTTATTTTTATTAACTTTTTTTTTAATTTTATTTAATTTCGAATTTACTTATATAAATGAGTGTATATATATATTAACGGATATATTTTGTATAACTTTCATTTTATTAATTGTTTAGTTTGATTATTATTGGAAAAATTTTGTTTATATTTTGTTAACTTTTTAAATTTTGGGTTTAATTGGTTAAATATGTATATATTAAAATTGTTTGTTTTTTTAAGTTATATTTTATTATTGATTTAGTTAGGATATTTATAGTCAATTTTTCTTTATGTGATTTGTTAACTTTTTTTTAAAAAAAAAAAACTTTATTTCGGGTTTAAGTATATAAATGAGTACATATAACAAATTATTTGTTTTCTTTAAGCACTTTATTGTTTATTTAGTTACAATATAGCTTTAATATATTTTTCTTTATATTTTGTTAACTTTTTAATTATTTTTTTGTTTATTGTTATATTTGAGTAGGTATTTTGTTGACAACTTTGTTGGTGAGATCAAGCTTTGGATGATTTTATATTAGAGGTAATATTTTAAACCTTAATGTATAATTAAGATATTGAACTTAGTAGAATGTACGAATTATAAAATAGTGGAGATAGGATCTGGGACTGTGTGCTGCGATGATATAAGGTTGTAATTGTGCATGTTTGATTGATTACTTGATTTTTTGTATTTATGTGATGAATATATGTTTATTTAAATTTTGGGAAATATAATAGAAATAAGAGAAATGCTGCCCAATTTTTTGTAAGATTTAGTAATTTGAGCAAGTTGGTGAGGAAATTTTAGTTTAAGTAGGTTTAATACTTAGAAATTTTGAACACACAAGAGTACATATATTAACTTTGATATCTGAATTACTTTTATAGTTTTGATCACAAATGTTAACTCTAGATAAATGTTTAAAAAAAATTATATTGTTGTTTTTCTGTTTCTGGTACTGATTTTTTTTATCAAAATAGGCCAGGGATATTGGCATAAATATTTGCAATTTCCCTGGTTAATACTTTATGTGACAGTGCCCAACTGACGCAAAAAATAATCATTTTTAACATTTGTGGCAGTGCCCCACTGACGCAAACCAGAGTGTCATTTGCGTCAGTGGGGCACTGTCACAAACTAGCATTTGTGGCAGTGCCCCATTGACTTAAATGACACTCTGGTTTGCGTCATAGGCAATTGCGTCACATATCAAACTGACGCAAAAAATCAATTGTGCCAGTTATAAACTGACGCAAATGGCCTTTTTTGTTGTAGTGTATAACCAAAATTTAACAAATTATAAAAATTGTAACCAACATTTTTGGTAAACATACTAACAATAAACATTCAAAAGTTGTAATAAATATTTACAAAAACTAATACAGTGGCTATGACCTAAGGTAGATAATTAGAGCTATCAACATGACCATATGTACAAAAACTAGGACCTTGATTTGCATTTGAGAGTATAAAATAAACTAATAAAAAGAAACTTTGTTTAAAGAAAAAAGAAAAGTGATATTTCAAATAATTTTACAAAGGTATGAACAAAATGGTAATAAAATAATTTAGTCACCCAATAGATAGAAGTTTATTGAAATAATAAAATAAAAAAACAATAAAAAAACTCAAAACAAACTTTTCAAAACTATAACATATAGAACTACATCATTTTGTAAGTATACTTTACAAAACTGTAATAGACTGTTACAGATCCACATCAAACAATAAAAAGACTTTACAAACTTCAAATAGATTGTTACAGATTTAGAAAATAATATGTAATAGACATCTTTCTTGCACGAAATGTTGCTACATTTATAAAATAATAAAAAACAACAAAAAAACTAGAAACAAACTTTTCAAAACTGCAACATATAGAACCAAATCATACTAAAAGCATACTTTACAAAACAGTAACATACTTTTACAGATCCACATCAAACAATAAATAAACTTTACAAAACTCAAACCGAATGTTACGAATCCAGAAAATAACATATATAAGCCATATTTCTTGTAGAAAGGGAAAAGTTTATTTGTTTTGAGTAGATGAATTGACCTTAAAGTACCCAATAAAATGACCATGTATACTTATGGGGCTTTGAAATGTTTAGCTTATTTCAATCAAGCAAAATATATAGAGACTTGTTTAAATTATCATATAACAAACATTGTTATTTAAACACATATATAAACATTCATAAACATTCAAGCACTTGAAAAACAACTTTAATGCATTGAATTTTGCTATGCTAAATGAACACAAAGGGGAGTTGGTATAAACTAGCCACAAAAACAAGTAAAAGCATAACGAGAACAAAAAACTAAACCTAAACGACTAAAATCACAAATAATTATTGATGTTTATGAAGTTAAAATAGAGGAATTTGTATATTATAAAACATAATATCAAATACTAAAGCTGAAAGGAAATCAAACTTGCTACCAGAAAGCAAAATTATCAATAAATGATGAAGAAAAAAAAATCAAAGTTAAAACAAATACCTTAGGATTCAATAATGGGTGCACCTTTTTTTTTTTTTTTGTAATGGTTTCTTCGTATCACAAACAATGTTCAATTTAGCCTTTTTTGCATCTAATTTTGACTTTTCTTATGAAAAAGGAGAAGCTTTCATTTTCATTTTCTTAGTGGCACTTGAAGAAGCAACAATGGAAGTTCCTTCGGAGCCAAATTTAGAAAACCCAAATACTTGAAAACAAATAATTCAAACACCAAACCAACAAATGGTTAGTAGTAGGAAATTAAAATTTTCAAGCAAAGCGAGAAAACATGAGGAGAGAACGATCTCCCGGAGAAAATGGAGAAGAGAGGAGTTGAGATATAAATATGGAGAAAGAGTTAGAGTTTTCAATAGAGGAAAAATGAGACCTAAAAATTTTTCTACTTTGCCGTATAAAACCTTTTTTTAAAAGTTTATGTACTTTTTAAAGAAAATACCGTATAAAAGAAAACAATCGTATATTTCAATTTTTTTTACAATTTACGGTGAAGTGTCTAATTTTTCAAAAATAAGTGTGAGAGTTTGAAACAATTAAATTATTCAAAAATGATAGTTTGAGAACTTTACTACAAAAAATAAGTATTTGTAAGGAAAAATAAAAAAGTGGGTAATTGTATAGAGTGATGTGAAAAAGAGGCATTTGTGTCATTTCTGATCATGATGTGATTGATGTCTCCGAGAGAAAATGCATTTTATGTTGATGGGTTGTCTACTACCAGGCCCAAAATCATTGGAGTTGGCTTCTGCTGCAAAATTGTAAGGGATTTTTACATTAGCATTATATTTATTTTTTTAATACATTATTGATACCGAAAAACTTATTTATATTATAACATACAATTTATAATGTAAATCCAAATTAATTCATATATACAGTTCTTTTTTTAGAATATTTAATTTCCTAAATTTATTTGGAAATGTATTTAATATTTTTTATACATGAGTTACTAAATGATTATTGGTTAATGAAAGTTACCATATATATTTCAAAAATCAATCCACTCATTTATTCTGGTTTTCACATTTTTGTTGACAACCAAAAATATTTATTATCTGAAAATAGCTATCACTCAAGGTGCAGAAGTACACTCAACCTACTCTGCTCTCATGGAAAGTGACGAAGATCTCTCTCTTCCTAGTGTTAAAATTGCGACGGTCAATGTGAAGAAGAAGACTAACAATGGTCATATACTCGATACACTATTGATTAATGTTAGGTTTATATTATTTTTGCTTAAAGATTAAACCTTTTTTTTTCTATTCGTTTATTTTTGTATATTTATTAAAGAAGACTTTTGAATTGTGTATTATTATTGTTTATATTAATATATATATTTTTTGTTTAGCTTTTGTTCTTCATTAGCCATGTTAATTTTGTTTATTAGATGTCTTTTTGTAATAGATCAGTGTTATTTATGAATTGAGCTTGAGTAAATTTATTGTTTATTAGTTTTTTTTAATCCATAGTGTTTTTGTTTATCTTTTTCATCTTTTGGTGTCTATATGTTTTGTGATTCCTTCCATGAATTAACACCATTTGTTTATTTTTTTTTCAATTATATGTTGTGAGTTTATTTGGTTTTTTTTTTTTGTTATATTAGTTTATTATTGTAAAATAATTAACTTTTTGATTATATATTCACATATTGTTTAATAAATATTATTGTTTATTTTTCTTAATGATATAAGATTTTATGAGTTTTGTCATGAACCACTCCAATAACACATCATTCTTGTAGCTCACGAGATTATATTTTCTTGTTATCATTTTTAGTATCGACAATCTTCCCATATATATAAATATATATTATTATGAGTTTCTTGTTGTTAAACCATAAACACAAATGTTTATATTATTAAATCAAGATATTGTTTATTATTAGTAATATTTTGTAAGACAATAAACAAGAATGTATATTTTTTTTATTTTGTTAAAAATAAACATTTAATATGTCATGATTGTTGATTTAATTAGTTTATGTAACAAATTGTGTATATTTTTTTTTTGTCGGGAATAGATTTTATAACTATTCAGAATGTAACGGAAATATAGTACAAATTGAAGGGGGGGGGGGGGGGGGGGGGTTCCTCCAACCAGCAAAACGCATCGTCTAGCCCAAGAGCATGCTTTGCCAATCCATGGGCCAAATTATTAAATTTTCGGCCAACATGAAACAGAGTTGCCCCTGGAAAAGTAGACAATAAAGTTTTAATATCTGAAAAAATAATCCCCATCTCATTTTGATAAGTTATCTTATTATTTAAAGCCAAGACAAGAGAAAGGGAGTCAGAAAAGATAACATCCAGCTGAATTCTAAGCCTTTGAGCCCAATTGAGTGCGACCAACAGTACTATAGCTTCTGCTTGAAAGGCTGACAACATTCCTGCAAAATAATTCATAAGAGAGCTTAGGCAAAAAACAAAACTAAGGGATTTCATAGGAATTTAAAAGACTATAAACAAACCTCCCTCAAGAACAATAAGATAACCTTAACGAAAGGGATGAATCCCTTTGGTTAAGTTTTCAAAGATCGATATAACCATTTACCTTTTTTGCTCACTTATAGGAATGCCTCTTATCAGTTAATTTTGAGTTTTTTAAGTAAGTTTTAACTTAAAGAACAACGACACTTACCTTTTAAAGGCTTAGATAAAGCTGCAATAACTTCCTTCTCTAGGGAGAGGATGATTGCTCTAAATCTTATCGTTTCTGTCTGGTTAGATAATGCAGCATATACTGATAAGATATTGGATTGATTCCCCGAATTTTCTCTTCTTTGATTTGTAGATGTTGCATTTTGTATGGGTTGCTCCGTCGTTCTCTGTGTACTTCTTATCGACTCCCAATATCGGGTTACCCATTCAAACACTTGGTGTCCTTGTCTTGCTGGATGTCCATGGGTTCTTTTATTCCCCTCAAACCAAATTGCCCAAGCTATGATGAGCATTTTTTGAAAGTTTTCTTTTTCCAAAATTTCAGAGGCATAGAGTAGAATCTCCTTAAAGGAAATGTCCTCTTTCCTATGTGACATGAAAGGATAATCCCACCGATCCCATATTTCTTTAGAGGAAGGACACCAAAAGACAGCATGTGCATTAGAATCCTCTCCAAAACCACATAGTGGGCAAACACTGTGTTTAGAGATATTGCGTCGATTTAAACCTTTAAGAGTGGGCAATATTTCATGGTAGCCTCTCCAAGCAAAATGTATAATTTTACGTGATATTTTGATTCCCCAAAAGGACTTCCACCACATTGCTATTAATGTAACAGATGAAAATGGTAGTGCAGTGTCCATAGCTAAGGCTAGATTATACCCACTTTTGACAGAATAGTTCCCATGATTTGTATAATGCCAGAGCCACGAATCTGGATGATCAAATTGAGTTAGAGGTATGGTTAAGATGTTTTGGGTATCAGCAACATTAAAAAATTGTTGGACTCGTATCATGTTCCACGAACCAGGAGTTTCAATGAGATCATATACTCTAAGGGGATCAGATACATCAATTGTACTTGGGAGAAAAGATGGAGGTCTTGGGATCCATGGATCACTAAAAGCCAAAGTTTCTTTTCCATTTCCTATACGTCTTCGCAATCCTCTTCATAAAAGGTCCCTACCCTAGATGATACTTCTCCATGTTATTGAAGGATAATGACCTTCTCTAGCCTCCAATATACTTGTATGTTGATAGTATCTTGGCTTGAATACTTTTGCAAGAAGGGATGTAGGGTTTATTAGTAATCACCAAGCCTGTCTTGCCAGAAGTGCCTGATTATACTAAATAAAACCACGAAATCCCAATCCTCCCTCACACGTTGGTCTACACATTTTATGCCAAGCGTGCCAATGAATTTTCTTTTGTTCAGTAGTAGAACCCCACCAATATCGGGCTTGTATTCTTTCAATTTCTTGGCACAAACCTTCTAGTATACGGAAGCATGACATTAGATAAGTTGGCATAGCTTGGATAACAGCTTTAAGTAAGATTTCTTTACTAGCTTGAGAAAAAAACTTTGATTACCATAAGTGTAACTTCATCCAAACTTTGTCTTTTATTGAATTAAACAAAATTCTCTTATTTTTACCTCCCAACATCGGTAGACCCAGATATGTTTCTATAGAATCAATTCTTTGCGTATTTAAAGTGGATGTATACAAAGTGGCAATCTCTTCCGAAGTATTTGGAGAAAAATATAATAAAGACTTTGTAAAGTTGATCATCTACGTAGAAAAGAAAGATAATAGTTATAGCTATATTTAAATAATTGGAAAAACATATGTATTGATATCTCTAATTGGAGCTAGTTATTAGTGAATGCCTTTATTGTGTCTTCCAGAATTTAATTGCAATGGTTAAAAACATTACCTGTCCAGAACATGTCGAGTATAGAGAAAAAATGTTTTGTATAGCTTGTAGAGATCTCTCAGATGCCTGGACGATAATGAGACTATCATCCGCAAAGAATAAGTGGGTAATGAAAGGAGTTGTATTAGCTATTCTTAGTCTCTTTATTTCCTTTCTATTTTCCGCTTGTTGAAGTAAAGCTGAAAAACCTTCTGCACAAACCAGGAAAAGATAAGGTGATAGAGGGTCCCCCTGTCTCAACCCTCTTGATGGAATTACTTCTCCATAGATTACTCCATTAATTTGAAACGAATATCGAGCTGAAGTTAGGCATTTCATTAATTTGTTAACCCAGTAAGGTCGAAATCCCATCTTAATTAACATTTTTTCCAAAAAAATCCATTCAACTCTGTCGTACGCCTTGCTCATATCTAATTTCATTGTTGCGAATGATTTCCTCCCTGACTTCTTAGATTTTAAACTGTGAAGGCACTCATAGGCTATAAGTGTATTATCTGTTATGAGTCTTCCTGGGACAAAAGCACTCTGCACAGAGCTGATGAGTGAAGCTAGGAAAGGTTTTAATCTATTAATTAATACCTTAGAAATGCATTTATATAGGACATTGCATAGACTGATTGGTCAAAAATCACTGATAGTAACTGGATTTTTCACCTTTGGAATCAGAGAAACCAATGTTGAATTAATTGTAGACAAATCTTCACTTCCATTTAAGCATTCTAGAATAGTTTTTGATACTAACGGGCCAATTATATCCCAATGTTCTTGGTAAAACAGTGCACTCATACCATCTGGACCTGGGCTTTTATCTGCAAGCATAGAGAAGACTGCATCTCTTATTTCCTACAAGGAAAATAGGGCTTCTAAACTCATGTTCATCTCACCTGAAACAGAAGTATGAACTCCTTGTAATAGTTCTTCAATTTTTTCTTCTGAAGGAGACGAAGAAGTGAAGAGAGAATTGTAGAACTTCATTGTGATCTCGCTGATCTCACTATCACTTGTGCACCATTCGTTTCCATCATTGAAAATGGCTATCATATAATATTGGAAAGGTTATTTTCATAAATAAAATTATATGGCCTGCCCATTTTAGCTTGTATTTTAATTATATATATCTTGTTATGTATGATAAAGGAAAATTAGTTTATTATTGGTTTTGTATCTTTATTTTATAGTTATTCCTTGATTTTCTTTGGTTTCTATCTATTACTGTGCCTTGAAAGGATCCCTAATTGTTATATAGACTATGTTAGCTAATATTTCACCACTCAATAATTAAGCATTTTGTGAAAGATATGTGAAGATCGAAATATAAAGTAAAATCAATTACAATACCTTTAATTGAATTGTTCTTTTGTCGCTCTCTTGCCTTTTGATGAAAGAATTTTGTATTTTGGTCTCTTGCTTTTAGCCATTGTATTCTGGATCGTTGATGCCAAAAGACTTCCTCTTTGCGCAATAAATCATCCAATTTTCTTTCTGTTTGTCGTAACTCACTATGGTCTTCCATATGTTTTTGTGAATTCTGCAAACGGATAATTTGTGAATGAGTTTGTTTGATGTCTTTGGATAAGGATCCAAATTTTGACTTGTGCCATGTGGATAAGTTAGTTGAGCACGCCTGAATATTACTCATAGTTGCGAGAAGGGAGGAGGAAGAAGAAAAAGGTTTCCAACACTTTTTTATAATTTCTTTGCATTCTGACTCATTTGACCATATATTTTCGAATTTAAAACGAGGTCTTTTCCTATTTCTTAAAAGGTCGGACCCAGTTTCATCTTGAAGAGTTAAGAGAAGTGCTCTATTATCTGAATGGTAGGAGTCTAGATGTGTTAAAGAGGCTGAAGTAAAACTATCTTTCCACTCTTCGTTAACCATTGCCCAATCCAGCCTCTCCTGTAAGAGGCCATCCTCACAAAATCTTTGCCAAGTAAATGGATTACCTCTATAATCCAAGGGTTGTAATTTACATACCTCTAGTGTGTTTCGAAACGCTTCAATTTGGTGTTCGTTTCGCAACCCTCCTCCATTTTTATCAGCTTGACTTAGAACTTCATTGAAATCCCCCATCACTAACCATGGCCCATGTGCTACTATTCGCAAATGTTGTAAGAGCTCCCATGTCATATGTCTATTGGATACTGCTGGGTGACCATAAAACCACTGAAGTGCCAAGACAAATGTTGATTATCAAAACTTATAAAGCATCTTATGTGATTTGAGGATGATGATTGTACTGAGATCATTAGATTTTCTTTCCATAGCAGCATTAACCCTCCACCTAGTCCTATCTCGTAAGAGAGTTGCTTGCACATTGTTGCTACCTTATCTTTAGTTAGTTTTGTTTCCATTAGAAAAATTACTTCCGATCTATTGTTTTTTATGAGGAATCTTAATTTCCTCATAGCTTCTTCTCCATTGAGTCCTCTGGCATTACAACTAGCGATAGCCATTTGGGGATAAAAACAAATATAGGACTAGTGGAAACTTTAGAGAGAAAACGAATATGAGATTAGTGGAAACTTTGGACCAAGTTTATGATATTTGCTATATTATTTATAATTGTTGTAGGCTAGATAAATTTTTCCATGAAGTTAATATAATTAACAGTGATCTCTTTCATATCATAAGTAATTACGAATATTTCCTTCATTTTTCATGCAATTTATTATGATAATTTTTCTTATTATACTGATATCATTTGTAAATAATGAACATTCTGATTTTTATATTTATTATACCTATCTTTGACTATATCTTCTTATTTAAATATGAGAATCAAATAATATAATTTAAATTTATTCACCACTCCGTCTAATATTGTGAAAATTTCTAAATGAATGTGAATCAAGTTGTTTTAAATGAGTTTTGGGTTATATATTGTTTTAATTTTATTCACCACTCCATCAATTATATATTGCTCATATACGTACATGTTTTTATTTTCTACTAGCTTACAATTTTTAGACCATTATTATTTTGATTTTCATAATTTAAAGGCATATCTAACATTTCAAAAAACAACTTTATATATATGTATAGTAATAAAACAATTTTATATATGCATATCTAACATTAATTTATTGCAAAACGTCAGCTCTTCCATCTCCTCTCATTTTTAATTTTATTTTAATTGTCATTGTTTACCGAGATTTTCGGAAACTATATTAATGAATATTAAATAAGATTAATGATATGGAATGTGGAAGACAAAAACAGGCTTTTTATGTGGTTGGGGCGTTAATGAGCCTTAGTCCACGAGTCAGTTGTATTAGAGCTTGGAAAGTCTTTTACAATGGAGTTTTTCCCTATGTTTTGACAGAGTAACTATCTGTAAGTCGAAGAGAGCTCCCTTCCCCAGCGCTCTATCGCCTGTATTTATAGGCCCATAGGAGCACTGGGTTTGGGTCGGGCATGACCCGGGCCCACCAAAGATATGGTTACCCTTGGCTTCTCTGGCGGAAGCCCAATACAAAGGATAAAAATACAAAAGACTAGAGACTATTAAGGACCAATAGGCAGCCCGATGACTATATTTCGCCCGAAAAAATGGGGCTTTTGGTCTGGGCACTCCGAGTTACGAGGCAGATTCAGGAGGCAAAGCCAGTCAGTGCACTGGCAGCGCAGGTCTGAACCAGCGGCGTGCAATCCCGAGGTGGCCTTTTCCGCAGGTGGAAAGTGGGGACAACCCCCATGCGTCGTGGGGCGGCTTCAGGGTCACGGATGCCTTTTCTTGCCAACGGGGAGGGCTTGACCCAGGTTCGTTTACCTCTGTCCCTCTCCGTTTACCACAGGCCCGGACCGTTTATAGGCTCCGGGACTGTTTTGCGTAGACCTCGGCCGTAACCCCAACTTGCCATACGTCTCTCGGACTATCGTCCTGGATCATCCATCCTGGACACCGTCCGGTTCTGGATCCCACTTGGGTCGTCATTCCCGGATACTCCCTTGCTATGTGGGCCTCAGCTGGGCCCAAATCCAATCGCCCAGAGTATGGGCCTGGATCACCGTCTCGGGCCCAAGGCAGGAAATGGGGATAACAGTCATTATTTATATAAAATTTCTATTAAAGAAAAAATTGTTCAAGCATTCTTTGAAACATGAATAACTCTTCCTCATAATAAATTCAGTTTTCTCATAATTGTTATTTGTAAATAATCAATATTCTAATTTATTATATTTATTATACCTATCTTTGACTATTTCTTCTTATTTATAGATGAAAATCAAATAATATAATTTATATTTATTCACAACTTCATCTAAAATTGTGAAAATTTCTATATGTATGTGAATCAAATTGTTTTAATTGAGTTTTGGGTTATATATTGTTTTAAATTTATTCACCACTCCGTCAATTATATATTGCCGATATACATACATGCTTTTAGTTACTACTATTTTACAATTTTTAGACCACTATTATTTTGATTTTCATAATTTAAAGGCATATCTAACATTTCAAAAAACAACTTTATATATATATAGTAATTAAACAACTTTATTATGCATATCTAACATTAATATATTGCAAAACTTTCACTCTTCCAACTCCTCTCATTTTTAATTATCATTATTTATATAAAATTTATATTAAATAAAAATAAAAATTGTTCAAACATTATTTGGAAATATAAATAATTCTTCCTCATAATAAATTCAGTTTCAAACCTGGTACTGAAAAAAAAATGAATATGCACATTGCCATCTAAGCAAAATAAATTTTACTTCTGAAACAAAAAATCTTAATCCATAAACACAACAATATGTAATAGAAAATTAAAAATATTTCTCCATACCATAAAAAATTTAGAACCATGGTTCTTATTAAATCAATCCAAGAAACCCTCTTACAAAAGTTAACAATAAGGACAAAAAATAAGATCAATTCTTTTGTGTACCGTTAATAAAAAATAAACAAACATGTTTATATATATTATTTGGGATCAATTAACCAATTAATGGTGCCATTTGCTTTTTTAGAATGAACAAATATGTATAAATTTTCATAAAATAAAAATAATACAATTATATTATCTTTAAAACAAATATTTAGAATGTTAGTATTGTTGGTTGAAATAGATTTATTTTATAGTCTATGTAACTTAATAAACAATTTAGTTTATTTAAAATAAATATGTGTAACATTATAAAGAATTTTATTTACACAAAAAAATAATTGGATTTCTTGTTCAGGTGATATGCTATTCTTGTCATAATGGATAGTTGATTGATTGGTATAAATGAATTTATATTTTATACCAAATCATATATGGAAAGTTGATTTTTAAACAAAAAAACTAAATAGGAAAGTGGAGCAATCAGTGGAGTTAATTAAAGTAGACATGTTTCATATTTAGTTATATATATTATATATTGTAAATAATATATCTAGTATGATTATTGGAGTTTCTTTAGTTTTGTTTTGTTGTACATATACAAAAAATCCAAAATTGTAATAATAGATTAATTACTAATAAATTGTAAACAAAAAACAATAATAATAAAAATAAATCAATTCTAAATTTGTTGGTAGGATTCATTTTATAAATTAGAAAAAAAAATAGTACTTTTAAAATCAATCATTATAGTATATACATTATCAATGAAAACAAATATGTTAAAAGTACTATTTGTTGGATTAATATACTATTTTATGGGCATATATGTATAATGTATAATGCTATTATAAAGTGTGATATAAAATTAAGTGACCAATTATGATATAAATATCATAAGGTATTAAAGTGTCATAGATTTAATGTGTAGAAAGAGGAAAGTGAATTTTTAATTTTATAATGAACAAAATTGGAAATCACTAATTATAAATTAGGGTTGTGGTCTCCTATATATATGTATCATTCTATTCTGTCTGTCATCCCATTAACAGAAAAGAAAATAGAGACTATTATCTCATAGAGATACATATTTGTTGACGTCGTTTTTCGTCAATCAGTGAAAGAAGAGCACGTAAACAATAACTGATAATGGCCAATTAAAATATCACAATACAAACACATGATTTTTACGTGGTTCAGCAGTTAAATCTGCCTAGTCCACGAGTCTCTGTTATTAAACTCAAGATTATCTCTGAAAATTCTTAAGCATGAATTCTTCAGAGTTTTCTCTTAAGGTTCAGAATTTCGGTCCTTTACAATGGTGCATGACCTCTCTATTTATAGAGAAGGCTGCGGAGTACTATCCCACATATTTTGGGTAGTTACTCTTTTTGTGTAAATGAAATAAATGGCTTTAAATGCCTATGATCAGATATAAAAGGAAACGTCCCCTGAAGACCAGGGGACGTATAACTGATCAAATAATATCCCACGATTCTAGGGGATTTACAGTAATAAATGAGGATTACATCTCGTATGAACAACACTTATAGACACTCAAGGTTTTTTATCATATATCTCCAAGGCCTTAGCTTCCCAGGTTTCTCGTCAGCTACCGAACTAGAGACATCTCCCGAGGTCACATGGCTTTCGAGATCGTCTGTGCGTCGAGCTCGAGACCCCTGATCTGAGGTCATCCCTGAGGATGGATGCGTCTCCGGAGCTACCTTTCGAGATCATGAACACTTCGAGGTCACCATATTCGAGGTCATCTATGTCTTGTAGGCTCGATATTTAGTCTTGGAGCATACTCTAAACCTCACGAGTCCAAATGTTTGTGAATCCAACTTTTGAGGTCACACTTAACATGGCTTGAAAACTGGGTACAACATCTTGCCCCCTCAAAAGTATTTGTTCGAATCCTAAGAGAAGGAAACTTTTGAACTACTTTCCTCGGGAACCATACCGTCATACGCTTTTTGAAAATGGACACGCGTCAGTTAGGTATTGCTCATTTTTGGTACTTGAGTACCTTGGAAACATGCCCACGATCATCCGTCTGCCACCTTTTCGGCGCCATCTTGTCATTGATCCCCATCCGTTGGATCTAGCAAGGATTTCATTCAACGCCCCAGATTAATCCCCCTTTTTTCATCTATATATACGAGACCCCACTCTTCATCTTCTTTTTTATATCTTCGTTCACCAGAAGCAAGAAAAGAAGAAAAAACAAAACCAGAGACCTTCCTATAAAATTTCTATCCTGTGCATGTTTTCTCAGCCAAAGAAACAAAGAAACCCTGGTTTGTTTGAGTCCGTGAGTTCTTACTTGCAACCTCTCCTTTATTCAACGATCTCTCTGCAATCGCCATTATTGTGTAAGTATGCAATCTTCGTTTTCCATTTTGTTAGTTTTTGTTCATGCTGTTCTTGCTGTGTATGTGTATGTACTAGTTTATATCCTTAGCATAATACGATAGGAGGTTTCTATCCGATAGGCTCTTGGATTTTTTTTTTTAGACTCCCAACACAAAATTTACATCACTGGTTCATATCCAGTTTTGATGTTTGAGCAAGATTCTTGTTTTCTGGGTTTTAAAATTTTAAGAGACGTTTCTTGTACACCAAGATTTCGGGTAAAAAACATTGGCCTTGACAAATGCACGAAAACCAAGGCTGCCTTTCCTGGTTAACCGCCACTCTTTTTTCCCTTGATTTTCGGGATTTTCAAAAAATTATCCACTCTCCTTCCTTTCACGTGGAACGCACGTCCTGACTCTTTAATAAGGGCCTTAATATATAGCTTGTTTTGTTCCTAAACCCCGAGCTCGTAACTTCGAGCTCGCAACTCTTGCATGCATGGCCCTCACCATTTTTTCTTTCTCGCTAGATGTCACAGAATCTGGAAAGACGGTGGGGGTCGTTGCTGGCAATCCCTTACGAGCCAAAAACCCCGAGCCCAGAATCGCTGTTCGCCCGGAATCAACTTCGGATAAGGGAATACGAGCTTGCTCGCGAGCGGGAGGACATTCGAGCTCATTACCGCCGCCAGATAGACGAGGTCATAGAGGGGAAGAGGAGAGTTCTTCGGGAGGCCCTCTATCCGAAATCCAATTCAGGACCTAGGCCGATTCCCCTCGACCCTACACTAAAGGTCACTGTCGCATACCATCCAGGAGAGCTCCAATTTTCACTAATGGGGGAACCTTCTTCCTCGCAGCCGACGAGAGAAATGTTTGAAGCCGAGCACTATTGGAGCTCAGTTACCACAACTAGTCAGATAACTGAAATCCTGGCTTTCCTCGGCCTCAGCCTGTCAGGCTCCTTGAAGTGTCAAGCTCCGGCCGACCATGAACGAAGCTATTTCGCCCCTGGGGGCCATGACGCCAGGTTGAAGTACGCGGCGTGGAGCCAGGAACATATGAGGGCGGGAGCATTGTTGCCCCTGAAGTATTTTTTCAAGGACTTCACGGATTTCATTGGGTGGCCCCGTTCCAACTCAACACCAATTCTTACAGGGTGCTGTCTGACCTGAGGTCCTTATACCACGAGATAGGGTGGAAAAGACCTTCGCCTCAAGAGATTTTGTATCTCTTTTGTCTGAAGAGTAACCCCTCCCGAGCTCGGGGAGGGGATGAATTTTATTATCTCTCGAGCTATCCCAAGGAGAAGAAGGTCTTTGAGGATCTTCCCAATCATCCCCCTGATTTCAAAAGGGCATTCTTCTGGACAGACGGTTTGTCCCCGTCTCGACACTACTCGTTCAGGCGGATTCGTAAGTATTCTCGTTATCTTTTATTTTTGTGCTCGAGATTTTAGCCCTTAGATCCGTACTTAGTAGAAATACGTCTTGCCTTTCAGCCAATTTTTAGCGTCCCACTCCTGACGAGACAATGAAGGAGCATAGAGAGACCCTGCTCCAACTCCCCCATGGCAGGAGGTCTCTCTTATAACTTTTACACGAGGATAGGCTCCGAAAGTGCGGACTTTTGGGAGAGGGCCAGTCCACCTTTGACTGGTCCAATAAAAAATATGAACACTGGGAGCAGGTGCCCCTGCCCACAGGCGCCCTTCCTCCGAGGAGAGAAACGAGGCCACCACCTCCAGTTCGCCTGAGGAGTCCGCTGTCGGGGAATGAGGCTAATGATGAAGCCTCGAGCTCAGATTCGGATGAAGGTAAAGTCCTCCCTACCTCGAGAATGTGGTCCCCCATCTTACTAAAACATAAGCCCAATAGGTTAGTCTCATGCCCACAGGATAGATACCACTTCTACATATGGAGCTGGGTAGATGACTGTGTCCATAGGTTTGATAGTGGGCTCGGGAAATACGACACCATGTATACCACGGACGAGGTGTGGAACGGGATAGCTGTTCAGTACGGGACCAATGACTATAGGGACCTTTCGAGGTTATCACCCACATATAGGGAAGGCACTCCCCCCGCCTCCTTTAAAGACGGGGGAATTTCATGGTCCCCAAGCTCGAGCTCGGGGGAGAGTTCCAGTTAGGTTTCTTCTATCATCACTCTATAAGTCTGTGATACTGAAACAACTTGTATGCTTCTCTTTTATTAACTCACTCTGTGTTGTGACTTGTGCAGGCAAGATGGACTCCGACCTCGACAACATCATTGACGGTGCTGACGCCAAGAGGAGCAAGCATCCCAGAGCGGGGTCGCTGAAGACCGACCGGCCGGGCAATGGCCCCAAGAGGTCCAAGAAAACTCCTCCTCCTGCTCCGCCGGTTTCGAGCTCCATCGCTGCGGTGACTTCCCAGGCCGGCGCTTCCACAACGGCGCCGTCCTTGCAGGTTGTCGCCTCTGCAGTGGCGCCGACTTCGCGGGTTGGTCCATCCGTTATGGTTGAGTCCCAACCTCCTATGGCGGTTCAGTCATCCTTAGGTCCGCCTTCTAAAAGGCCTTGTGCTTCTCGAGCTCAGAAGCTATCAGTTTCTACCCACATGGATGCATATGTGGTCGACAATGCCGCTGGGTCCCACGGATCTACGTTGGTCTCGGATGTTATGTCCCGGATCGGCCAGAGCTTTGGCAGTCTCGAAGCTCCCCAATGGCAATGCTTGAACGATACCCAAGACTGCACTGTCCTCTATGAGAAGAGTATCGAGCTCGCTGCCGCGGTAAGTATCCTTCTATAGTCCTTCTTCTTGGTTACAATCACACAGACTTGGTGTTAATGATAACTTTTTCTTTTTCAGTCTCTTGCCTTTACCGCCCAGCTCAATTATAAGTTGAACAACAAGATTCATTCGAGCAAGTCTCATGCCCAAGAGGCGAAGGATCTCCACCTCAAGGCGAGCGTTGATCTGAAGGCAGCGAGTGCGAAGCTTGAGGCAGGAGCCAAGGAACGTGAGGACATGGCCACCGAGCTAGGGAAGCTGAAAACTGAGCTCGAGGAGCATAAGAAGGAGATCACCCAGCTCCAGGAGACTAACAAGAAGCTTGAAGAGGAAAAGGTTGCCACCTTTGATATCATGGAGGATGAAAAAGCTCGCCTCCTTGCTGAGTACAAAGAGAAGAAGGATCAAGCGGTTGACTCGGCCATGTATCGAATGTGGGCCTACAATGAAAACTTGGACACCATCTTCTTAGGTCCTCACGAGGCGACACTTCTTGACAGGTGGAATGCTCGGCTCGAGAAGGAGGAGGCTGCCCAGCTCGAGAAGGAAAAGGCTGCTCGGGAGGCCGTTTCGGAGGGAGCTTAGGAGGACAGCCATGCTATTCGTCCTGAGGGATCCGGCACTGCTGATGCTGAGAAGGCCAAGGAGACTCCTCTTCCTTAAATCTGATCTCGGGGAAATCATCTATTAGGGCTGCGTCCCCTTATTTTTGTAATTATTTTTAATTTATGCCCACGGGGCTGATACATTTTCTTTAAATATTATTTATATATGCTTTACATTTCTTGGCTCGAAATATTTTGCACATTTTCTTTTGGATGAATCATTTATGTTTATTTATTCATACAAACATATTGTGGATTTAGGTTTAAAGCTCAATGCATTCATGCACAGTTTGTTCAAATTATCCGCTTCCTACCTCGTTATTTTTCAAAGTCGGCTGTTACTTTAACGATGAACTCGAAAGTACTTATATGGTATGTAACGTGAATGGTTTGGTTATATCTTTTTTGCTTAGTTACTTTTCCTCGTCCTCGGTTTTTATTCCAAGGTTAAGAGTTCGAAACTATTTTTCTTTAGGATATTCCAGCCTCGATCTCGACTTATCCCGGAGTAGGTTTAGGTTCCTACTTATCGTCGATTAGTTTTTTGGCTGGTTTGTTCCAAACTTGTTAAGTTTGCACATCTGGTTAACTCCAAACGTTTTCTGTTTTTGATAGTTCGGTTATGTCCGAACCATCTAAGCTCACGTATCTGGTTATATCCAAATACTTTATATATTTTTTATAACTCGGTTATGTCCGAGCTATCTAAGCTCGCGTATCTGGTTATATCCAAATACTTTATATATTTTTTATAACTCGGTTATGTCCGAGCTATCTAAGCTCGCGTATCTGGTTATATCCAAATACTTATATATTTTTTGATAACTCGGTTATGTCCGAGCTATCTAAGCTCGCGTATCTGGTTATATCCAAATACTTTATATATTTTTGATAACTCGGTTATGTCCGGGCTCTCTAAGCTCGCGTATCTGGTTATATCCAAATACTTATATATTTTTGATAACTCGGTTATGTCCGAGCTATCTAAGCTCGCGTATCTGGTTATATCCAAATACTTTATATATTTTTTATTTTTTAAGCTGATGGTATATATACCAATGATGCCCCCTTAATATCCTATGAGTGTGACCATAGGTTATTAAATTAAGAGAGATTGCCAAAAATAAAAAGAGATAACATATTGAACGAAATAGGTCTTTTATTTGATGGAATTCAAATGCAAACAAATTAATACAGATAGAAAATCATGGTTATAGGCAACACTTTTCCTACACTACTAATAGTAAGGTCTAAGGTGTTCGCCATTCCATGTTCGCGGTACCAGGCTCCCATCCAATCTCGCAAGTTTGTACACACCACGACGGATGATTGACTCTATCTGGTATGGTCCTTCCCAGTTCAGCCCGAGCACTCCTGCTGCTAGATCTCGAGTTGCCAAGAATATGCGTCTCAACACCAGGTCTCCCATTCCGAACTTTCGATCTCGAACCCTCTTGTTGGTAGTTCGTTGCTGGTAGGCAGCATTTCTCAGCTGAGCCTCTTCTTTTTTTTCTTCAATCAAGTCTAGGGTTTCTTCGAGTTGAGTGTGGTTTGAACTTTGATCGTAAATCTGAGTTCGGATCGTTGGGATTTCCACATCAATGGGCAACATTGCCTCACAGCCGTATGCTAGAGAGAACGGGGTATGCCCTGTTGAGGTTCGAGCTGTGGTCCTATATCCCCAAAGGACTTGGGGCAATTCTTCGGGCCACCGTCCCTTTGCTTCCTCCAACTTTTTCTTTAAATAACTTTTGAGAGTTTTGTTCACAGCTTCGACCTGGCCATTCACTTGAGGGTGAGCCACTGATGAGAAACTCTTTATTATGTCGTTCTTTTCACAAAAGTTGGTGAACAAGTCGCAATCGAACTGGATTCCGTTGTCGGATACGATCTTCCTCGGCACTCCGTATCGGCACACGATGCTCTTTACAACGAAATCAAGGATCTTCTTTGAGGTTATAGTTGCCAATGGTTTAACCTCCATCCATTTTGTGAAGTAATCCACGGCGACTACAGCATATTTCACTCCCCCTTTGCCAGTTGGGAGAGAGCCTATGAGGTCGATGCCCCATACCGCGAAGGGCCATGGAGATGTCAACATGGTCAGCTCGGATGGTGGGGCTCGGGGTATCGTGGCGAATCTCTGGCATTTCTTCACATACTCGAAAGAATCCGTTCTAATGGTTGGCCAGAAATATCCCTGGCGTATGATCTTTTTGGACAGGCTATCCCCCCGGTGTGTTCTCCACAGAACCCTTTATGAATTTCTTCAATGATTTCTTAGCTTCGGGAGGGGTTACGCACCTAAGTAATGGCATGGAATATCCCCTTCGGTATAGTATTCCGTCCAAAATGGTGTAATGGGGAAGTTGATACATCAACTTTCGAGCCTAGTTCCGATCTCTTGGAAGAGTTCCATTTTCGAGGTAATCAACTATCGGGGTCATCCAGGTCGGCTCTGTTTCGATCATACACACATCTTCCTCTTCTGGCTCGTTAATGCTAGGTGCTGATAGGTGTTCTATGGGTACAACATTCAGCTCTTCATTTTCGGCGGATGTGGCGAGTCGAGCTAAGGCATCTGCATTTGAGTTCCATTCTCGGGGAACCTATTCGATTGCATAAAACTCGAAATACTCCAATGCGGATTTTTCCTTCTCCAGATAAGCTGCCATTCTAGTGCCATGAGCCAGGTATTCTCCTAGGACTTGATTAACCACGAGCTGGGAGTCACTGTAGCAATGTATAACTTTAGCTTTGAGCTCATTTGCAATACGAAGTCCCGCGAGTAAAGCTTCATATTCGGCTTCGTTATTCGATGCTTTAAAGCCAAATCTTAGGGAAGAATGAAATATGCTTCCTACGGGGGTAACCAAAATGATCCCGGCCCCTGCTCCATTTTCATTTGACGAGCCGTCAATGTAAAGTTTCCACAGCTCGTGGGCCGTGGTTATTACCTCGTTGTCGGCTATACCCGTACATTCCACTATAAAGTCCGCCAATGCCTGTGCCTTAATGGTCATTCTTGGGTGGTAGGTGATCTCGAACTGTCTGAGCTCAACAGCCCATTTAAGAAGTCGACCTGAAGCTTCTGGTTTAGACAGGACTTGCTTTGCTTTGTCGTCAATTGCTAAAACTGTTCCGTCTTTGTTTTGTATGATAATGAGTGCTTGAGCGTTCGTTTGTTTCTTTCCCCTCAAGGAGATGCTATAGCATTCCCTCCCTGCCAATTGGTCTCCTTTTAATATTCCGACTCCGCTAGGGGTCGGGAAGTTAAGAGCTAGATGCCTTACTGATGAAACTGCCCCCAGCCCGACCAGGGCGGGTCTCCCGAGCAGCACATTGTAGGCAGATGGTAAGTCTACTACCACGAACTCCATTATCTTGGTCACCGAGACTGGATAGTCTCCCAAGGTCACGAGGAGCTCAATGGATCCCATACAGGCAGTTCCTTCTCTTGAAAAGTCGTACAAAGTAGTTGCACATGCTTTCAGGTCGCGAACGGAGAGTCCCATCTTCTCGAGGGTTGCTTTATAAAGGATGTTGACTGAGATCCCATTATCTATGAGAACTCGGTGGACCCTTTTATTGGCCAACTGAAGAGTAATGACCAGCGGATCATGATGAGGGAACTGAACGTGGGAGGCGTCTTCCTCGGTGAAGGTTATTGGTTGTGTTTCAATCCTCTGGATTTTTGGTGCCCTAGGTTCGGGTTCATAAGGAGACCCGTCCCCTGTCTTCAAC
This sequence comes from Humulus lupulus, assembly GCF_963169125.1. Taxonomy (NCBI): domain Eukaryota; kingdom Viridiplantae; phylum Streptophyta; class Magnoliopsida; order Rosales; family Cannabaceae; genus Humulus; species Humulus lupulus. The sequence goes on from NC_084799.1 coordinate 26,833,346, forward strand.
TCGTTAACATACCTCTTTTGGGCATTCCTACCCCCTCCTGCGAGGTGAGGCCCTCCCTAGATGGTTATTACATCCTCTCCATCAATCGGCGGGGGCCTGTCCTCTTCCCGAGCTCGGAAGTTATTGTTTTGTGTCGTCGGGGGCACGGCTACTCTCTGGCTCGCGGCTGTCTGACCAGTACTCTGGTTTTTGACATATTGCCGGAAGTAACCTCTCGAGATCAACCCTTCGATTTCGTCCTTCAATTGTCTACATTCATCTGCTGAATGACCGGTGTCTCTGTGGAACCAGCATTATTTACTGGAATTCCTCTTGGATTTTTGATTTCTCATCGGGTCCGGACGCCTAAAGGGGACCTGGTTTTCATTAGCCAGGTATATGCTCTCCCGAGACTCATTGAGCTCGGTGTATATTCTATACACGGAGAAATATCTCTCCCATTTCTTCTTCTTTCCTCCCTTGGCTTCGAGGTTACTTCCTTCGTTCTTTTTCCTCTTGGAGGGGTTCTCCGTGGCAGGCTTTGGAGCTGCTGGGTCCGCCGAGGTTGAGGCAGAGTTGATGTTTATCGTTGTAGTTTCGGACTGGGAAGTAGCTTTGAGCGTCGACCTCGCTTCCTCTACATTGACAAACCTCTGCGCTCGTCTGTTAAACTCGGTTATTGACCTTACCGGTTTCCCTTGCATGTCGTCCCAAAGGGCACTTCCTGGTAATACACCAGCTCGGATAGCCATTAGGTGCCCACTGTCATCTACGTCCCGAGCTCGGGCGACTTCCAGATTAAATCTTGTTAGGTAACTATTTAGTGTTTCGCCCGGCTGTTGTCGGACGTTAGTTAAGGTGGATGCCTCTGGTCTGACCCCCATCATTGCTCTGAACTGCTTCTTAAAGTCGTTGGACAACTACTCCCAAGAAGTTATTGAGTGTCTCTTATATTTTTCGAACCAACTTTTAGCGGGTCCTGCCAATGATGTTGGAAACAACATGCACCTGAGCTCGTAACCCACGTTACTGGCTCTCATGATAGTGTTGAACGTGCTCAGGTGACTACACGGGTCGGTCTTTCCTTCAAACGTTGGGACGTGAGGAATCCGAAACCCTTGAGGAAATTGAGTGTTGGAAATATGGGGAGCAAACGGCTCGAGCTCCTCGTCAGAGTCCTCATATCGACCATTTCCTCGTTCATTCTTCAAAAGCCTAAAGGCTCTTTCGAGCTGATCGATTCTTTCTTGGACTAAGTCAGTAGGAGGTACTATCTGGAATTGGCTGTCATTGATCGTGATTCCAGGCTCGCGTCTCTGCAGGGGATCTCTACGCCTATTCAAGCGATCCCTCAGGTCCGGATTTGTTTGATCTCCATTACCCCGACTCTGGTTCAGATGATTTCGCAGGTCGGGACGATTCTTGCGGCTTCTAGTTTTATTACGACCTCGGTCATGTTTACTGACGGACCTGGTATCTCCGGACTCATCACTGGTGAAACTCATTGCTCAATTATTTTGTGATGGATTCTTCCCACGTCGCCTCGTCTCCGCAGTGCGAGACCGAGACGTCTGACTTTTCTCAGATGGGGCGCCTCTTCGCTCCTGGAAAGTCTCCTTGTTTCCTTGTCTTTCCCCCACACGCCCTTCATTCCGATCCCGAACGGGCTGAGCGTTCCTGCGGGGGGGCGAAGGATATCTTATGGGTGACGGAGGAAACCGAATAGGCGACGGTGGCTGCCACCCTTGTCACGGCCTAGAGGGTCCAGAATTTGCCCGAGATGGGTCGGTCCCATTTGGTGCACTCCCAGGTACCTGAGTCCGAGCCTCTACAAGGGTTTGGTTATTCTCAGTTCCTGCAGGCACTTCCACAGGCGGGTTACCCGGGGCCCGAGCCCGAGTACTCCTCTGGGGCCTAGGTGGAGCGGATGGCTCTGCTGGTGCCGGAGGTTGAGTCGGCCTCCTTGTGGCAGCATCTTTTCGTGGACGCCCACGGGGTCTCCGTGGAGGAACATGCACGTCCTTTGGAGGAAGGACTTGGTTTTCGCGCGGAGGCAGGGGCTGAGCCACCTGCGCCTCAGCAGCTATCCTTGTCAACTCCTCATTCCGTTTGTTGGCCTCTGCCAACAGCTGTTTCAATTTCAGGTTTTCAAGTTCCACAATAGGAACGTACCGCTCCGGATTGTAGTACATATCCTCATCTCTTGGTGGAGGAGGTGGTCCCCGAGAATTAGAGGACCCACTTCTCTCCTCAGCATCCGGGTTCTCCATTGGTTGTTTTCCAGGACGCCTTGGGTAGTTTTCTTCAGGTGTGTTCTGATTGTTAGTGGCCATGATTTTCTCAGGAATGAATGCTTAAGGCTTTCAATGAAAGCACCAAACTGTTGACGCCGTTTTTCGTTAATCAGTGAAAGAAGAGCATGTAAACAATAACTGATAATGGCCAATTAAAATATCACAATACAAACACATGATTTTTACGTGGTTCAGCAGTTAAATCTGCCTAGTCCACGAGTCTCTGTTATTAAACTCAAGATTGTCTCTGAAAATTCTTAAGCATGAATTCTTCAGAGTTTTCTCTTAAGGTTCTGAATTTCGGTCCTTTACAATGGTGCATGACCTCTCTATTTATAGAGAAGGTTGCGGAGTACTATCCCACATATTTTGGGTAGTTACTATTTTTGTGTAAATGAAATAAATGGCTTTAAATGCCTATAATCAGATATAAAAGGAAACGTCCCCTGAAGAACAGGGGACGTATAACTGATCAAATAATATCCCACGATTCTAGGGGATTTACAATAATAAATGAGGATTACATCTCGTATGGACAACACTTATAGACACTCAAGGTTTTTTATCATATATCTCCAAGGCCTTAGATTCCCAGGTTTCTCGTCAGCTACCGAACTAGAGACATCTCCTGAGGTCACATGGCTTTCGAGATCGTCTGTGCGTCGAGCTCGAGACCCCTGATCCGAGGTCATCCCTGAGGATGGATGCGTCTCCGGAGCTACCTTTCGATATCATGAACACTTCACGGTCACCATATTCGAGGTCATCTATGTCTTGTAGGCTTGATATTTAGTCCTGGAGCATACTCTAAACCTCACGAGTCCAAATGTTTGTGAATCCAAATTTCGAGGTCACACTTAACATGGCTCGAAAACTGGGTACAACAATATTATATAGGAAGATCTAAACCCTCTGTACAATCTCCAGCAATGGCCTCAGGTTAGTGCTTCCGCTCTTGTGTTAGTCTTCTTCTTTAATATAGCAAACGATTTATAGAATTATGATTTAGGATTTCTCATATATGCATTTATAATGACATGATTTTGGATTATGTGTTTGAGATTATTGTTTGTTCATGTTATTTGAGTGTATTAGAAATTCTAACACTATATTGATAGAATGAAAAATTTCTTAAGAAAAAATGACGCAGAGAGAAAATGTAGAGACGAAATCATACATTTATATTATATAATGATAATAATAGTTTTCATTTTCGTTTGCGATTGTGATATTTATTTATTTTTTTTCAATGTATTTGCAATAGAAAAAAGAAAAGAAATGGGATGTGGATATTGTGAATTGATGATCAATTTTTTTTTCTTATGAAAGGCACCGCCTTAACATGGGGGCCAAAACCACTAAAAATGAACCACTATAAGAGTTAAAACTAAGCAAAAAAGCAAAAAAAGCAAAAAAAAAACACAACAAACTAGCTGAGGAAGGCTACGAAGTCCCACCAAAAAACAAACTAGGAAAAAAGAAAAAAACATAAGACAACATCATTAGAAAAACTCGACATCATCTAAGAAAAAATCCTTGTCAATTGACTCCAGAGGAAACAAAACCTTAAGATTCCTCTTAAACGACCACTTAGCTAAATTATGTGTGGCGAAGTTTCGTTGATAGCTCACTTTTTCTAACTCCCAGTGCTGCAAGTTGTCCACCACCTGACATAATCGATCTTTTAGAATGGAGATTGACAGCACTGAATGCAAATGGTTTCCATTGGTGAACTCCTTAACCACTTCCAAGCAATCATAATAGAAAAGCACCCAATGCCAGTTGTTAACAAATAGCCAACTCTGCCCCATGAATAACAGCCCAAGCTTTGGCGAAAGGTTGATTAGTCTATGGAAGCCAATCAGAGAAGGCTGCAATAACTTTGGCTTCATGGTTCCTAGCAATCACAACAATCATAGAACCTGAATCGCAGATCGCCACATCAGAATTAATGGAAATCCATCCTTCTGGGGGAGGGTACCATTCTTGAAATAGCAATGCTCCCCTATCTTTGCTAACAATAGCCAAATGCTATGCAAATCTTCTACTTATACCCGAACACAAGTCTCTGAATTCTCAACTTTGTCCTCCAAAAAGTCAGGAGTTACGTTCTTTCCAGATAGTATCCATAATAATTGAGGCACCCAGAATAAAGTCAGTGAAAGGAAGATCTAGAGGTCTATGAGAATCATCCTAGAAGAAAGCCGACCAATCCTCCCAGGACTGGAAATATAGACAGTCGGATTGAATTCCCCAAAGAACCATGAACCAAATGGAAGAAGACCAAGGGCATTCCCATAATAAGTGCATAGAGTCATCCTTGTTATTCCCACATAGAAGGCAACTTTGACTTTCCTCTGTAAAGAGAAAGTCGAGTCTAGACTTTATTTTTAGGTTATTTGAGAGAATCTTCCACCAAAAAAACTTATACCGATTGTGAAGCTTAGAGCCCGAAACGAACTTCCACAACCTCGTGTTGTTCTCCACTGCATCCTGGATGCCTTGGGCCACACGACAAGTGATTCAACAGAAAAGTCCCCAGACTTTTCATAATTCCAAAGCCACGAGTCTAGACAAGGAAGCATTGGTAAAGCTATGTTGACATTCCTTTTAACATCTTCTCTTTGAAACCAATGGTTCAGCTTGAAGAGGTCCCGATTGGAATTTTATATGAAGTTTTCAACAAGTCTAACATGTAACGTCCCAAAATTCCTAATAAAGCTTAGTGCCTTGAGACCATATGATTATGTAGATATATTTGAGATATTTGGCACGAGTCAGTCCTTTTGAGCAATTAGTGGAAAAGTCACAACGAGGATTAATGTCCGGCTCAGGTCGAGCCAAGGGGTATTTTGGTAATTTTAAATATTTTGGGGTTTATTGGCGGTAAAATAAATTGGTGAAATAAGGTGTGTTTGATGGATTAGTTGATTGATGGGAAATTAGAGTGTAGATAGGGTTTTAGGCAAAATGACCAAATTGCCCCTTGAGGTTAAGTAAAGATAAGGGTATATTGGTCATTTGACCAAGAGAATAGAGTAAATCCTATGTTGATGAGTCTTGTACGTTGAAGGCACTTATCCTCTAGGTTCTTCTTCTTCTTCTTAGCAACACAAGAGCTACTAGGAGCTAAGATCAAAGCTTCGGAGTGTGAAGATTTTTGAGGAATTGTGCTTCAAGAGGAGGGATAACAACTGCCAACCAACCTTGATCCCTAAGTAATTTTGAATTTAAGAGGTGAGAACTTTTCTCTTTTTGTTCTTATTGTTCTTGAGAGACTTTGAAGTTTTTTAGTTAAATTTTCGTAATTGATGGTCCTAGTTGTTTTGTATGGGCATATGGGGGTTAGATATGTGTTAAGTGATGATTTTAAACCTTAAACTTGATGATAACTCTAGAATATAGAGTTATCTTTAATAATTTTAGCTTAAAATTTCATTAAAAATATGAGTGATCTGTGGCATTGTCTATAGAATTGAGTCATTTTCTTCTTATTGTGTTTAGGAGTTAATTTTGATATTATGAGGGAAAATAAGTAAAAAAAAAAGATAAAATTAATGGAGTTGAGTGAATTGGAAATGAGCTAATGTGATTTAAAATGATAATTTTTGGTGCAGGAATTCTCAAGTTGTTGCAGCAACGCTGAAGCATTGTGTCAAGCAGTAAGTATTTTCGGATCAGCATGAGAAGTTGTCACCTCATCAGTATAAATCATTCTTTTTTAATTAATTTGACTTGGGCTAGAGAGTAAATGAAGAGAATTGGGCCTTCATTATTTGGTTGGTCCATTTGTGACATGGTAGGAAAAAGACAAAAAGAAGGAAAAAAGCAACAAGGCCTTAACGTGGGTGTTATCCCCAAAATTTTGTTCAATGACGTGGCAGTCGAATGGGACAAGTGGCCATGCATGGTCAGTAAATGACACATTAATAATCAATAAATGTGTTGATTAAAGAAGTGTGAAGGTTGGATGTTGACCTGCGGAGTTGTGATATTACTGGTCAAGAAATAGATTTAGCTGGTGAGTGGTGTAATGTGTCATGCCCGACCAGAGAAGTGCCATGCCCAACTAGTAGTGTTCCATGTCGACTAGAGGTGTGCTAGAGGTGTACTTTTCCTATGTCGACCAGAGGTGTGCTAGAGGTGTGCTTTGCCTATACCGACCAGAGGTGTGCTTTGCCTATGCCGACGAGAGGTGCTTGCCTATGCCGACCGGTGATGTGTTTGGTTCTAAGAAGTTACCATCTAAGTAACTCAGTAACAACTTCAACCCGAGTCGTTTGCAACTACCGCAGGATCATCTCACATATCCCGGAATAATAGCTATATTGTTGTAATTTGAATTTGATTATTATTCATTAATTAAAGTGGTTGAAACAACCAAGGACCCCATCAAAGGGGATATTTCTCATGTACGATCCATGAGCCTATAAATAAAGAGCTCATGACATCATTATAGGGATCAGATCTTTTTGAGACTTGGGAAACTCTCTAATTTTGAGACTTTGGGGCTGTTACTTGGAGCATTCTTGGGGCATTTTCTAAAAGAGCTTTGAGAGAGAAAGTGTGTATTCTCTAGAGAGAGAAACTCTATATTTTTCTACTTACACTTAAGAAACTCAGTTGGCTCAGGTTCATCTGATCTTAAGTGTAGGATACATATATCATAACTCCAAGTGAATTAAGCTATTACCAACAAATTGGGGCTGAACCACTATAAAAATTACTTGTGTTATTTATTTTCTAGGGAATATACTCATTTGGTACCCTATGTTTTTGCAAAGTATCATTTTGGTACCCTCTGTTTTCAATAATGCTCATATGGTACCTTGTATTTTAAAATCGTACATATTTGGTACCCTAAACTCAGATTTGATAGATAAAATTTTGTCAATTTAATCAAACTGCAGTCAATTATGTAAGTTACAAATTTAAATTTAATTACATATAACTGATGACAGTTTGATCATATTGACAAAATTTTATCTATCAAATCTGAGTTTAGGGTACCAAATATGTACGATTTTAAAATACAGGGTATCATATGAGCATTATTGAAAACAGAGGGTACCAAAATGATACTTTGCAAAAACACAGGGTACAAAATGAGAATATTCCCTATTTTCTATTCAAGGTTTATTGTCGTTTTTGCGTCTACTCACAGTTGGCCAAAATCGTGGTCAACATTTTTTGTACTTTCATTAAGAGCCTGAATAGAAGAAATAGACTGCTACCCTACTAATATGGCACCCAAGAATACCAGTATGACATCCAAAAAGCCAGGTACTTCAAAAGAGCCCGCTAGATCAGAAGGTCCTGGACCTTAGAACCCTGAGACTGAGCCCAGGGTCTTTTTTGAGGAAACAACTCCACAGGTCGAACAACTCCAAAAGGCGATGGGGGCTTTCCAGGAGGAGATGATGCAATTTAATGCTCGGCAGGAGTCTTTTGCTGAGGAAATGGCCAGGTAGAAGGCTGCATTTGAGCAGCAAAAACAGGAGATGGATGCCAAGAGTGAAGAGATTAGGCGACGACAGGAGGAGGCCAATCAGAGACATCATGAAGCAGCACTTGCTCTAGAAGCAGCTTCCCAATTGGCCCAAGCCAATGCCCAGACTGCATCATGAGGAGCAGCCGCCCAGGGAGCAAGGAATAATAATGCTGGTCGGAGGACTGCTGGCAGAGCCAATTCTCGAGGACTGGGCAGAAGTGGGAGTTCCCCCCCTGGTCGGGAGGATGATGGGGTCCGCTCTAGAACTACGTCAACACAAAGGGAGAACTCTAAAACCCCTTCCAGAGTTCACCGGTCGGAAACCTCCCGATCAGAGAGTTACCGATCGGATAGTAAGCACACTCCGCCCGGAAACAACCAAACCAAAGCTCCTCGAGATAAAAAAACTCCTAGCTACAAAGATGGACATGGTCGAGACGAGGGGGACATTCATCAGACCGACCGGTCAAAAGAAAAAGAAAAGGAAGGCAGTGGTCAGCAAGGAGGAAAAGACTGCGCGGGCCATACCGAAAAGCCGCCACTACATCCTGGCCAACAGTGTAGTGAAAGAGAGCAGGTCCCGCGCAGCAAGCCTTCTGAAATATCTAAGAGCACGGTGTTTGAACAGGTAGAGGAACATGCTTCCAGGAAGGATCTAAGGGACGTTATTGTAATGCTCTGAAATCCCTAATGTGTTTTAGTGGCTGGATTAGTAGGCCGGGAGGGCCATAATTGTTTAATTAAGCCATTAAATGATTATATGCATGTTTATGTGAATTATATTATAATATGATGTTAAATGCATGCATGTGGGTCCACATTTGATTATCAAGGGTATTTTGGTAATTTGGCCTGTTGAGGGCATAATTGTATATTTTTATGCATGTCGGTGATATATTGTTGAGGCCACATTATAATGTGGATTTGTTCGAGCTATTTGGCATGAGACGATCTTTGAATATCAAGTAGCGATTTAGTCATATTGGGATTAAGTTCGAGGCTCGGGGTGAGTCTCGGGATGTTTTAATGATTAGAACGTTGTCGGGAATAAAATGGTAACGAGATTTGAATTATTGGTATTTGAGAATATCAAGAATAGCAAAAATTGGAGAGCGTTAATTATGATTAACGAAATAGGTGGAAGATGACGATTTTACTCTTGGGGAGATTTTAGAAGCTTTTAAATGACCTAGGGGCATTAGGGTCATTTGGCATGGATATATATGACTTTGGTAACCTGTAGAAGAACAGAACAAAACAGAGCTTCACCTTCTTCCTCACGTTCATCATTTTCTCTCTTTTCTTCTTTGGAATTTTTGAAGCCAAATTGAGGGATTAAGCTAGGAAACTAAAGATTTAAGCTTACGAACTTGATTCATTCATTGAAAGGGATTCAAAACTAGTTTGAGGTAAGATTTTATCTATGAATTTTAAGAATTGCTTTGTTTTTCTTATAGTTTTCAGCCTATAGATTTTGATATGGATAGTTGGAATCAATGGGAGTTTTTGGGTTTGGATGCTTGGGTTTTGATGAGGGTATGATGTAGATGAAGTTTGGGGATTAAATTGGATGTTTGGGTGAAGTTTGGGAGTGGTTTGAAAGCTTTGTTTCAAGGAGAATCGCAAGGAGGGAAAAACAGGGATGTTGCTGGTTTGAAGCTGGCGCCCCAGTGCTAGGCAGGGCAGAAATTGGCCTTCTCTGGATTTTGGACAGTGCCCCACCGCTAGGCCAACTTCAAGGGATGTCATTTTTAGGGTTCGAGATGGTTTTTAAGGCTCGGGGTTTGGTTACTTTACCCCTTTTAAGTAGATTGGGAGTCCCGAGAGTGAGGGATTGATCCTGGGAGTGTGGTTTTAGATTGTGAACCTTTTATTAATTTACTTTATTAATGGATTATAATTGGTTATGATTAGGTAACCGCTAAGGAATCTAAAGATTGATCATTCTCAAGGGTCATTCTTATATTATTTCTCACTCAAACCTGAGGTAAGAAAATGGTACCCTATATGTGACATGCAGGGTTATTATAGAGGCATGTTGGTTGTTAAATGTGGACATTGATTGCATATTAAATGCTTAGCAAATCTTGCTTACTTGTGTATGGCACAGACTAGTCAGGGTCGGCACTGGTCGCGTATTACTGACTTGAGAGTCGGAAAACGGCATAAGCGTCATGAACGCATGGACGATAAAAGATTAGATCTAATCGATATCAACGTTGAATGACTCTTGGAGCATTAATGTTGGGCCGAACCTAAGGTCGATGAAAATTATAAGCGCTTGACTAGTTACTCAGAGCCAGGGCCTAAGGCCTAGGTGACTGTTTGTCGCGTGGCTAGGGAGCGAAATCCCATGGTTGTGACTCTATGGTCATGCGGTAGGTTATATTAATGACTAGTTCATCGAGCACCTATCGTGATAAGCTAGTGAAAGGATCACTTATTTGAAAAGCCATGGTGACCCTATCGTCACATGGCTAATGGGAACGAAACCCACTTTAGTACTTTTCTAATTGTCACTCCTCTATTTTGGACTGAAAGTCCTGAATGATTATTATGATCATTGTTGATATTATATTCATGCAATATTGTGTTTTCTTGCTGGGCTTTGGCTCATGGGTGCTATGTGGTGCAGGTAAAGGGAAAGAAAAGCTCACCCAACCTTGAGTGGAGAGCTTAGGTGGTGCTGTGTACATATACGGCCGCTTGACCACCACGGCAAAGGAGTTCTCAGAGAAACTAGGGGGTTTACCCTATTTTTGCCGCTTAGGTCGGCGGGTTGTAAATTTAAACTGTAATGACTATTTTGAGTTGTAAATAACTTGTAAATGTTTTTATAGACCCATAAACAGTTTTATGTTTTAAATAAAATATATATTTCCCTTTTGATTGATTTTCCACCTTAACCTGTTAATCACACCTAGAAACACGTTTTTAACCAAAGAACTCGGGTAGCGAGTTAAATTCACGGTTCACCGTAACGGTCTTGGGGTATCCAGGGCGTTACAGTTATCACCAACAAGAGGAAGATCGTCACAGTCGAAGGGCAAGATCTGACCCGCCCTGCCAGTCAAATAGAAATACTTGACGACAGTGCTCCAGATGGAAATGCCCGACCAGGAGGTCAAAACCTTTAAACCTCATCAGTTGCACCAGCCATCCAAGCCCAGCTTGACTCGATAACAGCTGCGGTGCAGGTTTTATCAAAACGACTTTCCAGAATGGATGTGGTAGACCACGGGTGTGGCAGTCCATTTTGTGCTCGGATTAGAGCAGCCCAGCCGTCGGCAAAATATACAGCTCTAGTACTGTCGTTTTATACAGAAAAAGCAAATCCCATTAGACCTGTTGGAAAATTCGAGGACCAGATGGAACTGCTCGTGGTAAGTGATGATTATCGGTGTAGAGTTTTCTTGACTACATTGTTAGATACTACCCAGGAGTGGTATTGGATGTTTAAGCCAAATTCCATTACCTCGTGGGAAGTATTCAGGAAGGAGTTTTGTAGACAATTCAGTCCTGCTCAGACTCCACCATTTTATGTCAACCACTTGGCAGATATCAATCAAGGAAAGGTTGAATCTCTAAAGAATTATATACAGAGGTTCATGAGAGAAGCCAACTGAGCAACTGCTGTCGAAGATGAGGGGAAGATGGTTGCCTTATCCTCTCGAATAACTTATCGGAGCCCTTTGTGGGATAGTATACATAGAAATCCAATTTCAACACTTCAACAATTTCTTGACTGAGTGGACAAGTATATGAATTTGATGATGTAATCGAGAAAGAGGAGAATGGCATAAACAATCCAGGTGGATCGGCTGACCTTCCTAAGAATGGTAGAAATGGTCAGAATGGTGGATAGAAACGTGGGAATAACGGGTCTGACCGCCATGAAGAAAAGAAGGCTAAGTCGAGTTCAAATGAAAAGCCAACCAAGTATGAGACTTAGTTCACTAATTACATCACTCTCTAGGCCAGCCGGGTAGAAATATATCTTGCTAGTCATGAACAGGTTCCCTACAAGAAACCTCCACCCATCAAGAAAGAGATGAGTAAGAGAGACATGAATAAGTTTTGTCGTTTCCATGGAGATTATGGTCACGACACAAATGAATGGAATCACCTTAAAGACGAGATAGAATTTCTTCTTCAGTCGAGCCAGTTGAAAAAGTACCGGGCAGAGACACCCTAAGGAGAAGGAGGCAGCAGCAATCCTGGGTTCAAACAACAGAGATCTCCACCCTTGCAACCTGGGCCTGTGGACTTTACCTTAGACACTATATGTGGAGGTCCACGCACAAAGGGAGAGGTATTCCCGAACACTTTGACATGAGCTGGAGCTCGATCAGAAACCACTGGAATGGCGAGCATCTGAGGATATCTTATCACTAAATACCGCTTTCAGAGTGGTAGCTTAATTTCAAGTTGTTTAACTTGTCATTTAAGTTTGGTTTATGAGCTAGTTATTTGCTGACCAGCCATCTATTTTTGAACAATTTTTGTTGTTTACGACTCGTTATTAGACACGTTTTGTCTTTTTTTTTTAATTTACGAGTAATAAAAGAGACTACGCGCAGCGTGGTCAACTCTTGCTACAAATGTGCATGTGTGTTAATTATCCGAACAATGTTCAACTGGTCGGTAAAATCGGACAATGTTCAACAAGTCGATACGTTCAAGCAGTGTTCAACTGCTCGAATATTTTTCTTATATTCTATGTGTTTCATGAGTAATTAACTGCTCGAACAGATTCTGTCAAGTAGTAAGTGACCAAGGATCTTTCAACCCTCGATCACTTGGAGGGCACATGGGGTATATTGGTATATAATCTAACATAGGCAATAAGAGCACGAGTTAAGATATTTGTTTTCAGGCTGACTTGTAAAATTTTGAAGTAAAAAAAGGCCATTAAGCTAACTTGTTTGACAAAGCTTAAGTAACTTGGAATTTTTCAAAATTTCAAGTTAGAAGCAGATATTCGTGTGACAATAAACATTATGCTCATAAAATATTATAGCAATAAGAGTGTGAGAAAGTATACTTAGTATGGACTTTTAAGTTAGAAAACTAAGTACTCATGCGAACATATAAGACATATGTCAGAGTGACTTTACCATTCACAAAAAACTTATAATGTTTTAAGTCTAAAAAGACTTAGAATGTTTCAAGTTAGCAAAGAAAAGTAAAGTATAAATGCCAACAGCTCGGCCTTACGAGAAAAATATCAAAGCTGCTATGCAGTAGTTGTCTTCATAAAAGTATAAGGAAAAAGAGTACACTACTAGCCAGATACAAAGTTCAGGTGGTCAAGTGCAAAGTTTTCCTAGTCGGGAAAGCAGATACAACTTCCCTAGCTGACTGAGCATGTTTCACTGGTTGAGTAGGAAATTTTGTTGATGGATAGGAAGCTCGCTAAGTGTGTCTACTAGTCGGGTAAACTAGTCCCTGACTAGTTAACACCATCATCAACATCCAGGACCTCCTTTGGTTGGTCCTTCTTGAGCTGGTTGGTCAATGTATTATTGGCCTGGAATTGCTTGTTGTTCTCATCAACCAACTCCTTCAAAAATCTATCTCAGTCAACAATTGATTTCTTAGCGCTCAGTCTTTTCTTGGAGATCTTTCTCAGACTTAGTCAGACTTTCAATATTTTCCTGGGCTTCCACCAATTGACCAGCTCCTTATAGTCGACTGCTCGGCATTGAGCATGACTAACAGTGATGATTCCTTGGAGTAAACCAAACAGAAAATGAATAAAAAAACAAAAAATTAATACACTACTCAGTGAAAAAATTTCTTTGAGAAGAGAAATCAACGTACCCCAGATAAAGACATTTTTTGGGAATTAATAACAATTTTGAGAGATTCAAGAAAGGTGTTTTAAGTGCCGAGTGGTGGATAAGGCTTAGGCTATGCCGTGTGCTTATGGGGTTGTGCCGCATGCCCGGGCGGATGTGTCGTGTGTCCGAGGAGCTGCAGGCTGGGCATCCGAGTGTCGTGCGTCCAAGGAGCTGCTGGCTGGGGTAGCCGTGCATCCGAGGAGCTGCTGGCTGGGTATCCAAGGAGCTGGTGCGTCAGAGGAGAGGGTGTGCATCCAAGGATCCAGGCATGCCGAGGGCTGTTGTCTGAATAGCTAGCCATCTGAGGAGCTGCATGCCGAGTAGTCGTGCGTCCGATGAGCTGGGAGCATGTCCGAGAGGCTGGCATGTCCGAGGAGTAGCATTACCGAGGAGCTATTTGGGTTCCGAGACACAAGGGTTCTAAGGGCCAAAAAGAATCTAATCGGTTAGGAATGGTAAAAGAAACAAGTTTGATGGGCTAAAGGATCAATCATGGGTTTACTTCAAAAGTGAAAGATATTGACCGAGTGAAAGCTTTTGGACGACGTGAATTACTATCTGCTAGAGAAAGAGTTTACCATATGAGATAATCATATAATAAACTTGGGGGGCAAATGTTATCCCCAAAATTTTGTTCAATGACGTGACAATCGAATGGGACAAGTGGCCATGCATGGTCAGTAAATGATACATTAATAGTCAATCCATGTGTTAATTAAAGAAGTGTGAAGGTTGGATGTTGACCTGCGGAGTTGTGATATTACTGGTCAAGAAATAGATTTAGCTGGTGAGTGGTGTAATGTGTCATGACCGACTAGAGATGTGCCATGCCCAACCAGTAGTGTTCCATGCCAACCAGAGGTGTGCTAGAGGTGTGCTTTGCCTATACCGACCAGAGGTGTGCTTTGCCTATGCCGACGAGAGGTGCTTGCCTATGCCGACCGGTGATGTGTTTGGTTCTAAGAAGTTACCATCTAAGTAACTCAGTAACAGCTTCAACCTGAGTCGTTCGCAACTGCCGCAGGAATATCTCACACATCCCGGAATAATAGCTATACAGTTATAATTTGAATTTTTTTATTATTCATTAATTAAAGTGGTTGAAACAACCAATGACCCCCTCAAAGGGGATATTTCTCATGTACGATCCATGAGCCTATAAATAAAGAGCTCATGGCATCATTATAGGGATCAGATCTTTTTGAGACTTGGGAAACTCTCTAATTTTGAGACTTTGGGACTATTACTAGGGGCATTCTTGGGGCATTTTCTGAGAAAGCTTAGAGAGAGAAAGCTTGTATTCTTTAGAGAGAGAAACTCTGTATTTTTCTACTTACACTTAAGAAACTCAGTTGGCTCAGGTTCATCTGATCTTAAGTGTAGGATACATACATCACAACTCCAAGTGAATTAGGCTATTACTAACAAATTGGGGCTGAACCACTATAAAAATTACTTGTGTTATTTACTTTCTATTCAAGGTTATTGTCATTTTTGCGTCTACTCGCAGTTGGCCAAAATCGTGGTCAACAATGGGCTTGAGAAAAACTACGGAAGTAATGCCCTAATTCCATCATCATCATCATTCTCACCCCTTTTATTTTGATATAAGACTGAACCAAAGAGGGGTGATATATAGATACAACAGCCATTAGAGACAGAAGTAGAGAATGAAGAAGAAGAAAAGGAAAAAGAAAGAAGAGGAAGGAGATTCAAAGAGGAGAACAAGAAGAGAACCACATGGGGACACCTATTGCGGCTTGATTTTCTCATCCTTCTCATAGTATTTAATTTTTTTCTTTTATTTTATTTTTCTTGACAATGTTTGCATTTATTATTAGTATTTTGGATATTTTAATTATGAGGTAAACTTTGCATTTCTAAAGCTTTGCGTGCTATCAACTACAACGGTGCCTCTGAGATAGTTGTGGTCATTGCGCACCGCCAAATGATCCATGCATTGGGGGAGGGTTATGTTTAGATTCGGATTAGTGGGATGGCGGCTAACGAGCTGGTTAGGGTTAAAACGTATTAACCTAAAGTTGGCAGCTGCCCGATCTAACTCTCTAAAGAGGTATGGGTTACCTGGCCGGAGGGGCCGACTGCTGTCCCAGATGCAGCTCGGTCAGGATTAGGCCTCTGATTAGCTTTGGGAGCTCGTCTTTTTTGTACAAGTGGCGCCACGTATTCTTCCTCTTCAGTGTCCTTAGTGGCTGGCAAGGCCTCTTGAGAAGAGGGGAGCTCGAGGATAACAGGGAGTGGAGCTCGGGTCCTCAGAGCTAATTTCTGACCCTCGCTGATCAACTTGCACGCCAACATGGTGGCATCATTCACAACCTGGCGATAATCTTTTTCCCTAGGGGGGAGACGGGAAAAAGTCTCGTACTGACCCCCGAGGGCCTCAGATTGTTCCGTCCTCGCGAACATAGCTGCACAAGGAACAAACTTAATAAGAATATATATAAAAAAAATTATTTACAACGAAAGGGATAAAAATTCGCGTGTTGATTTACAAAGACAGAAGACTTACGAGGTCAGTCAAAGTAGCGATGTTCGCAATCTCTGAATGTGTTCGACATAAAGAATGAATCTTTATAGTCATTTGGATGGCTGGGGAGCTCGATGACGGAAGTAGAGTTTGGAAACCGAGTAAGGTAGTAGAATCCATCGCCTTCTCCCTTCTGGTCAGGACTCGCTTTGAGGCATAAGAAATATAAAATGTCTGCTGAAGTGGGGACCTCCCACTCATGCCTCAGGAACAGATATTTCAGTCCTGCCAAAAGTCTGTAAGAATTTGGGGGGAGCTGGAAGGTAGCCAACTTGACGTGGTTTAAAAAATCTACGAAGTATTGGTCCAATGGAAGGAAAGCATCAGCCTTTAGGTGCTCGTCACTCCAAGCCCCATGATCGTCTTGGAAGAGGGCACAACTCTGCTCTCCTTCAAAGGCATGTCGGGCGAGGAGACCGCCAGCTCCTAGCTCGATATTATGACTCGGCAGAATTTTTTTTACTCTCACCTAAGTCGTTATCTTTGAGACTATATGTTCAGCCTCAAAAAAACTGTTGGGATCGACGATGACCTTCCTCTCCACCACATGACCAAAATGTGGGATAGGAGATTTAGAGGCGACATGTTTTCCTTTGTCCATGTGCTGGGTAGATGACCTCACAACGGTCTTCTTTGGAGGTGCCATAATTCAAATCGCCTAATGACAAAGCGTCCTAGTTAGTAGGCGACCTAAGATGGTCTATAACTATGGTCGTGGAGGTACGGAGGACAAAGAGTACTACTTTCAACGTTTGAAAGTTTATACGAGCTAAAGTTTTTCCTAGCCTCATCGCGTGATGCCACACGATATCCTAGGCTGCGCGCCTTCGTTTCTTAAAATCCCCAGATACTTCGGGATCCGCGTGTCAAAAATGTCAGGCCCACTACTTTCCTTTGGAAAGTGGTTTAGTGCAAAATCGCCTAAGGATTCGTAACCCCTAAGCAACCTGTTATTAAACCTAAAAACCCTTCGGTTCCTATACCCCAAACAGGTATTCTTTAAACCGATTTTCCATTAGGGCTACCCCAGATTATCCTAGAAATCTGCCTAGTTTTATGAATGTCTTATTTCTAAAAGAGTTTTTGGCAGCGAAAATACCTAATATTTTCGTAGTGTTCCACTTTTACATCCAATCTTTTTTTATGGTGAATATACTCAAACTCACTCAAAGTGTCTCTCCGTCACTACTCACCCATTAACACCGTTAACAGTACTTATGTGGCATTGATGTGGTTTGACAAAGTTGAGTTGTCATTGTCACATCAATGCCACGTAATTTTAAATAAAAAAATATTTAAAATAATATTTCATAATTAAAATATTTCAGCATACTAAGTTGCCAGATTTCAACTTATTATTGGTACAAATTATATTTATTTTTAAAACATATTAATTCACTTTAAAATAATACAAATAATTAAATAATACAAATTTTAAAATACTAATTATAATTAAAAAAAATTAAAATAATTGAAAAGAAAAATTTAAACTTCAACCAAAATCAAATTTATGGCCAAATAAAAAATTAAAATGTATATCATCAATCTGTTCTTCAATTCCAATTGAAATTTAACATTTCAGCCAAAATCTCAGGTTCAAGAACATTAATTCCAGATTTAACAATGCAACCACATACCAAATTCAACAACATTAATCCAAGATTCAACATCATAACCACAGACCCAGGTTCAACAACATCAATGTCAGATTCAACATCACAACCACAGACCCATCATTCAATAAAACCTTCAAAAAAATTCTGAGAAAAAAAATCAATATTATATTCAAATCATCACTGGTGTCGTGCGTGCATGTTTTTGTCAACGGCCATCATTAGATTTACAATCTCTAGCTCATTTCCAGCCACAATCCTGCCCATCACAAACTTCACGCACTTAGTCGACGGAGCCACCTCTCACTAGATTTGTCGTCACCCCTTCGTTAAGCTTACCTAGTCGTCTAAGCCATCGAGATCTCCCCAACTCCATGCCTCCTTCGCACAGGTCCAAGCCACCCATTTGTCGTTGCCGAAGAAGAAGAAGAAGATGAAGATGATGAAGCGGAAGACAGAGAAATTTTAGGGATTTTAAGTTTTTTTTTAATGTAATTTTGGTTTTATTAATCAAATTTCTTATTAATTTAGGTTTAGTTTTGATTTATAATTTATATCATATATATAATTTTAATTTAATTTAAGTAAAATAAATATAATTTCTAAAAAAAATTTAAAAAATAAATTTTTATTTAAAATTACATGGCAATAACAACTCAGCTTTGTCAAACCACGTCAATGCCACATAAGCAGTGTTAATGGGTGGGTAGTGACGGAGAGACACTTTGAGTGGGTTTGGGTATATTCACCGCAAAAAAAATATTGGGTGTAAAAGTGGAACATTGTAAAGACATTGGGTACTTTTGCCGCTAAAAACCCTTTCTAAAATACATTTGGGCTCACTCATGGAACCTAAACCGAAAAATATTTCCTATTAGCACTTAGAAATAGCCTAACGGTGCCGAATAATGAACATTGTTGAAAAAAAAAATCTCTTTCGATAATGAAGAATAAAAAAAAAACTTTTCAAACCAGGGGATAAAATACTTACAAGATATATGTTCGATTCGGAGAGGGTGTAGATACGGCCACAGGAAGCTCCTGGAAAGCTTCTGAAGGTCTGGGATACGATGAAAAGTTTTGGGAATTCTGGAGAAGAAGAAAGGAACCTTGAGAGTTTGAAAAGGGAGATTTTTTTAATACAAAGGTGGTGAGGTCTGAGGTATGATCACCCTATTTATACGTAAACTACAGAAATTAATATGGGCCATCCAATTTGGTTAGCTCGAGATCCAAGGGCCAAGATTAAATAGACCAGATGGCGGGAAAAAGTTGACAGGACAGTTATTTCAGTCCTCGAAACCCGAACGGACGCCAGTCGTAGAAAGCCACGTGTCCAGTAGTTGAGTAATAGGAAGGCACAATTTTATGTGACAAAAGTCTAAATGCCCCTACTGCGTATGTCAGAAAGTGATGACATCAAACACGAGCAGGAGCTTGGGGGGCAAATGTTGTACCCTAATTTTAGCACAAGTTCACTTACTCAGCTCGGGTACCACTATCAAGTAAATACATGGAAAAATAACCAAGTATAATATCTGGTTATTAACCACGTGAGCAGCTCGAGACTCGTAATGGTCAATCCAGTATTAGGCATCTTGGAATTATTACGAGTTGGGAGTTAGATAACTATCAAGCACGAGCTCGGAGTCAGATAGCTGTCAAGCTTGAGCTCGTATGAGGTATTCAGCTCGTGAGGACCTAGATATAACGCATACTGAAGGATCCCAAGAGACTCGGATTCTTTAGATGCTCATCAATGACCAGGCGATATCATATTTAAGTCATTTATTACTCGAGATAGCAGGAACATATTTATTATGTTATCAAATCATATCCCAATGTAAATGGGAATAATTTGTATTAATTATATACCATATGTATAATTACGCAGTGTGTTGACACGGTTACCCAAACTTGTCCATGGAATTCCCCTATAAATACTAGCAATATTGGACAAAAAAGGAGACAATTATTCTGTGTTTCCGAAACTCTGCCAAAATAGAGAGAGAAATAGTAATAATATTGACTAGTGGACTAGGTGGATTTTAACCACTAAACCACGTAAAAGTTATGTGTTTTTTGAGTGAGTTCTCGTTATTTCCTTATGGTTTAATATTAAGTGCTAATCTACCCTTTTTATTTCTTAATATCTCGTTGGCAAAATACTGCATCAACACATATCTACATTTAACATTCAAGCCAAGCCCTAATCATATTTACAATTAACAGTCGAACCTAGCACTAATCATATTTACATTTCACAGCTAGGCCAAACGTTAATCACGTGTCTAAGGATCGGGTGCAATTTTCTTACCTTTGGTCCAACTACGAGTTAATTAACAATGACCCCCGAGCACGATACCATCCTGAGCCCTAGCGGTACCCTAGTCACAACACAAGTATACGTTCATTAGGATTCAACCCCAGATCCCAACTTCCAATCTGGACTCTAACTCTCGAAACCACTGTTCCCAATCAATGGGACACTAAAAATGTCCCCTGAGCACCCAAGCGGGCTCCCACACGGGATTCTTAAGCCCCCTGGCCTTCCTCTAAACTTCAGCAAAACAATCTTTCGGGGTACCTAACACTGTCGCGCCTACCCTTGGCACGATTGCGCCCACAGAAAATTTGGGGTTTCCAGAGCATTGGCGCGGTCGTGCCCCTCCACTCGATCCCCAAATTTAAGTTCAATTTCCCCCTTTCTGGGACACTAGCTCGGTCGCACCCAACCTATCGCAGTCGCGCTAGGTCGCCAGAAATCCAAAAACTGCCTAGACCATAGGTGTTCTTCCCCAATTTCCAAACTGTAATGCCCCGAATTCTCCGATGTGGTTTAATGGCGGGATCAGTAGGCCGGGAGGGCCATATTTGTTTAATTATGCCATTAACTTATATTATGCATGTATATGTGAATTATATTATAATATGATATTAAATGCATGCATGTGAGTCCACATTTTAATTACAGGGGTGTGATGGTAATTTGGCCCGTTGAGGGTATAATTGTATATTTGTATGCGTGTCGGTGATATGTGTTGAGACCACATTATAATGTGGGTTTGTTTGAGCTATTCGGCATGAGACGATCTTGGATTATTGATTAGCGGCTTAGTCACAACAGGTTTAAGTTCGGGGCTCGGGTTGAGTCTCGAGATAATTTTAATGATTAGAGCGTTACCAGGGATTAAAGGGTAACGGGATATGAATTATTGGTATTTGAGATTATCGAGAATAGCGAGAATTGGAGAGCGTTAATTATGATTAACGAGATAGGAGGAAAATACCAATTTTTCCCTTGGGAGCCTTTAGAAACTTTAAATTTACCTAGGGGTAAAATGGTCATTTCACCCCTAGGATAGATATAACCATTGTTGGCTGAGAAAGAGGTAGAAAACAGAGCAAGTTTCTAAGTTTCTCTCGTACCATCTTTTCTTCATCTTTCTTTGAGATTTTTGAATCATTCTTGAGGATTCAAGCTTGGGAAGCAAGCCTTGGGAGCTTGGGAGAGTGTTCCACCCTTGAAGAGCATCATAAGCTGAGCTTTGGGTAAGTTTCTAACCATAGAATTCTCTGGTTTGCCTTGTTTTGGTTCTGTTTTGCAGTTGTGAGTTCTAGGTTGAGAACTTGGTTTTTTTTGGAGTTTTGGCTAGGGTTCCTATGGTTGGGATGTTTTGGATATGTTGAGATGGTTTTTGGGTTCATTTGGCATCAAAATTAGGTTTCGGAAGCTTTGGAATCAGGTGGGAATCGAAGGAGATGAAGAAGGTCGGTTCAGGGGAGTTCTGGTCTGGAGGTAGCACTATAGCGCCCACCCTAGGGCACTACAGCGCTACTCAGGAGGCAAATGGGCGTATTGGGGGTTCTGAGAATAGCGCTGGGGCGCTAGGGGTCAGCGCTGTAGTGCTACCCTATTCCTTCAAAGTCTCGTTTTGAGTGTTTTTAAGGGTTTTTGATTTGGGGTTTCAATCCTTAAGGCTCGGGATCGAATCTACTCACTGTGTGGGCATGTTTCGAGGTCCCGAGAGTGGTGCTTAGGTTAAGACCCTATCTATGTTGATTCTCATTAATTGAGGTTATAATTGGTTGTGATTAGGTAATCGCTAAGGAACCAAAAGATCGATCATTCTCAGGGGTCGTCCTTATTATATTTCTCGCTCGAACCTGAGGTAAGAAAACTGCACCCTGTGTATATATGACATGCGTGGTTGTTATTGAGGCATGTTGGTTGATATATGTGGACGTGGATTGCATCTTAAATGCTAGCGAATTTTGATTACTTGTATATGGCACTGACTAGTCAGGGACACTAGCTTAAGAGTCAGAAACGGCGTAAGCATTCTGAACGCAGGGCCGAATGAAGATTAGATCTAATCGATATCAGCATTGAATGGCTCTAAGACATTAATGCTGGACCGACCCTAAGGTCGATGAATCTTATAAGTGCTTGGCCAGTCTAAGACTAGTTACTGAGAGCCAGGGCATAAGGCCCAGGTGACTGCTTGTCACATGGCTAGGGAACGATATTCCAGGGTTATGACTCTATGGTCATGAGGAAGGTTATGTTGGTGACCAGTCACCATGCACCTATCCTGGTTAAGCTAACAAAAGGTTTATTTACCTGTTGAGCCCCGGTGACCCTATCATCACAAGGCTGAAGGGAGTTGTTTCCAATTTAGTGACTTTTGCAATTGTCACGTATCTGTTTTGGACTGATAGTCCTGAATGATTATTATGATCATTGTTGATATTATATCATGCTATATTGTGTTTTCTTGTTGGGCCTTGGCTCATGGGTGCTATGTGGTGTAGGTAAAGGGAAAGAAAAGCTCACCCAGCCTTGAGTGGAGAGCTTAGGAGGTGATGTGTACATATGCGGCCGCTTGACCACCACGACCAAGGGGTTCTCAGAGGGACTAAGGAGTTTACCCTATTCTTGCCGCTTAGGCCGGCGGGGTTATGTATTTTGAAACAGTAGTGGCCATTTTGTATAATGAACAACTTGTAAATGTTTTGAATAGCTCATGAGCAGTTTATATACTTAATAAAATATATCCTTTCCTTTTATTGTTTTCACCTTAACCTGTTAATAACACTTAGAACACGTTTTTAACCAAAGGACTCGGGTAGCAGGTCAAATTTCCGGTTCATCAATCACCGTAATTGTTCTGGGGTAACCAGGGCGTTACACAAACCCTACGATTTCCTAGCAAATCAGACTCTGAAATTGACCAACACAAGTATTTCCAATAGGCTATCAATCACAAAACACCCCATAAAGCTCAGCTATACCAAACCCAACTTTCATCTCACCCCAAAACACCCATAAAATCTCAAAATAGGAATTAAAGCTAGGAAACCCAAAAACACCATTGAAGAGCGAAAGAACCAGAGAGTTACCTGAATTTCTCTGCCCAATCTAAACCCTTGCTCAAACCCCTAGCTTGGCAGCTCTAAATCCCTCAGAAAGCTTCAAGCCTCCTTCAATTTCCCTTTAAAAATCCAATTCGGCCTAGCTTTGGTGTCTCCTTGAGTACTCTTCCAAAATGTCCCACAAATCCAAAGAGAAAGTGCTTGAACGTGTAGGAGCCAAAGTGTTCAACTGCTGGCTTATTTGGTTACCCATGTGGCCAAATGACCACAATGCCCTTTGCCCCATTAAACCTCAAAGGTTACTCTCAAGGGAAAAATCGTCATTTGGCATAATTCCCACTAATCTCAAGTTACCCCACATAATCCCAAATAAATCTATCAAAACCAAATATTCATCAATTAATTCCCGTTACTCAATAATTTCTGGTAATTTACCAAATTTCCAAAATACCCCTAAGTTCACCCCGAGCTGCGTATTTTTCCCCATAGTGACTTTTCCTCTAACTTGCTCACTAGGATCGCCTCGTGTCGGGTAACTCAAATATATCCACATAATAATGTGGTCACAATTATGAATCACACAGATTTACAATTATAACATCAACAGGTCAAAATTATGAAAATGCCATTCTAATAAGAAACGAGTCCACATGCATGCTTAATACACCCAAACATGCAAACATAGTCATATTATAATATAACTCACATTGTTGACCCTCGATTTGGTCAACGACACGGAGTCAAGTAAAACGACAGAAATGAGAAGAAAATAAAACCAAAAAGATAAATGACACAAATATTTATAATGGTTCGACCCTAGAAATGGTAAAGACCTACGTCCACTTAATGTTCTTATTAATGTATGGAAACTTGTGATCAGTAAACTAGGGTTTTCTGAGTTTCACAAGCTCAACAAAAGATATAGGGTATTGTGTAACAACAAAAATTAGCTCTCTAGATTCCCCTCAAAAAGTCCCCTTTCTTGATCATTTTCAGTCTTATTTATAGGCTCAAGGAGTTCTTTATGGGTCGATGGGCCTTGATTACATTTAATACAAGCGTATCTCAGATAATAATGGAAATTAGAATTATCACATAAATGCGAGATTACATATTAATAGGTAATATCTGATATACTGCGACCAACCTGGTCGCCCATGAAATATGCCTTCTTTTGAGTGAATTCTCTTATGGTCGATGGTCGAACAGAACGTACCCACTTGAATAGTCACATGCACCCCACGTGCATATTAATTTTGCCACGCCATCAAGTGAATCTTTTTTGGGTAATCATTTGCCCCCCAAGTTTATTTTACTGCTACTAGCATTTAATAAACTTAGTCGACCAACATTTCATCTGACCTGTCACATTTGTCAGCACCTTCTCGAAAAAGTAAGCAATCATGACTGTTATAGTTTCCCAAAAATATTTCGACGGCTAATACGATTTCCCATGCATCGAAAAATTACCCCCATCATTTCCTCTTTAATTGCACCACGATCAGTATAAATACATCACCCCTCCCACTTTTCACTTTTTACCGTATCCTTCTCCTTCCTCAAGAACTCAGAAAAACTTCCTAAGAAAAAACCTAGAAAATTTCGGCAATCCGAGATGCGTTCGATCAGATTCAAGCAACACTTCTATGATTTCTCTGAAAACTGCAATCCAAGTAAGTTCCAGAACTCGTCTCCTCTGTTGTACAATCTAGAATAAATTTCATAAGTTTTCTGGTTTGGGTTCTTAGTGTTTTTGAGAAAAATTTCGGGCGATCGGGTTTATGCAAAAACATGATAGAATAAGAGTTTTAGGTAGTAGGAAATGTTAGGTGAGGCTCAGAAAGTAATGTGGAAAATAGGAATACTATTTTAGGGCCCAAAATCGAAGTAAAAATTTGATTTTACTATTTTTCAGAAAAACTGGGTTTTTCCTAGAGCTGTAAATGTGGACCGCCCAGCCCGGCCCATATTCAATTCGTGCCGGGCCCGGGCCGGCCCATTTTTGAAAGAGTAGGCCCAGCACGGCCCATGGGCCCAGCCCAGGTCGTGCCGTGCTCGTGCCTTGTCGGGCCCAAGTCGGGCCGGCCCACTTTCCTTATTCGGGCCGGCCCACTTTCTATATTCGGGCCCACTTTTAGGCCCACTTTCTATATTCGGGCCCAAATTTGGGCCCACTTTTAGGCCCACTTTTTTTTGCTAAAAAATGTGAGGATGGAGAATTGAACCCTCCACCTCCTCTTTAACCATCAATGGACTTACCACCAAACCAAATACATTTCTTTGTTTAAATTATAATTTTAGATATTTTTATATACTTTTTAACAATATTTTACACAAATTTATATCAAAGATAATTATTAGAATTTTAGTACCTACTAATAAATGCTAAAAATTTAACTAACAAATCTTAAAATAAATTAATATAATTATAAAAATATAAACATTGAAAAAAATAAGACATATATTATCATTTTAATTTATTAATTATTGACAAATAAAAATTTATTATGATTATTAATGTCAAAATATCGGGTTTTTTATCGTGTCGTGCTTTCGGGCTAGTTTGTTCGTGCTTTCGTGTCGTGCCTTCGGGCTTGTCGTGTCGTGCCGTGCTAAGCCCGTGTCGTGTCGTCCCTGGCCCAAGCCCATATTTTTTCGTGCCGTGCTTGGCCCAAGCCCATATTTTTTCGTGCCGTGTCGTGCTCGTGCCTCCCGGGCTCGTGCCGATTTCGTGCCGTGCTCAAAAGCCCGGCCCGTATTTACAGCTCTAGTTTTTCCCGCCTTTTTTCAGAGTCGAAAAGTTTTCCTGACTTCCACTTTTTGATTTGTTTTTCCAAACTGTTCGCATGTTTTTAGTGTTTATGCTAGGATGTTATGGGTCGTATAAAAGCTTAACTTTTTTACACGAGCAACGTTATCCTTACATTATTTCTTCTTTTATCAGTTGGTTGTAGATTCTCATTTCCCCTTTACTCTCAGATATTCATGCACGATCCTTGGGGAAGTGAGAAGCCAATAGACGACGATCTTCTCGCGTTGCTTTTTGAAGATCAAGAACAACCGCCACTTCCTCTTTTTGACCTTCCATTTTCTCAACAAAATCCCATGACCAGCTCTCCAGACTGCCAGCCACACATAGGTCGTGTTAAACACATAGCTCGTAGGAAAAAGAAAACCACCAATTCTCCTTCTAACCAACCTGCAACCGACAATGAGAGTCCTTCAAATGATCCTCAGCCTATAAATGTTGCACCACCAGAAATTCAACCTAAAGCCCGGCCTCGCGACGGCCTTCAACCAGAAGTAGACTGGTATGTCATTCCTCCTAGTGTCATATCAGCTAGGACAGTGACAAGATACCTCGAAAAGTATGGTCTTCCTGTGGTTACCTTAGTCAAGCCTACACCCGACCAAAGGGGAAATGTGAATGAGGCACCTTCAGCACCTGGTCTAGGTTCCACATTTAGGCAGGGGCAATCTTGCCCCTGCACGAATTTTTCCTAGGGGTGGCCAATTACTTCGATATCGCCCCCTTCCAAATTACACCCAACGGATATAGATTACTATCAACACTCTATGTCCTTTAATACCACATGAAGTGGCATGTGCCTACACCGCACGAGATCAACTACCTGTTCGATCTCAAGTCCAACCCCAACCAGAACAACACGGGGTTCTTCCACTTCTGTCACCAGGAATCTGCTCGCATATTCTTGAGTGACGTAACCTACAAATTTAATGTAGGAAAGTACTTCCAGGAATATTTCTTTACAACATACCTGGTCGCTGACAACCTGACCTTCACCCGATGAGGTAAATTTCTTAATCTCTTGGTTTTTCCTTCACCGTCCTTAGAACATAAATGTTGTGTCTAGGTTCATGGTACCAACCAGACCCCACTCCAGAGATGGAGATGAGGGCCGCAGCACTGGCCAGCACGACGAATATTGAGAAGAGTGTCAAGGAGCTGGTCACTGAGAACAATCTGAGGCTGGTCAGCCTTTTGGCACCTCACCAGGAAGTGAGGGAGTCCACTACGGGGAGTGCCACTAGAGAGGAAATCCCCGAGCAACAACAAGAAGTGTCATAACCCCCGAGACGGCGGGCAACGGGAGTGACCATCCGATAACCCTCCAGCAACCCTCGGGTTACGGCTGCCCCTGCCCAACATGGGAGGGACAAGCGAAAACTTCTGGAGTACACCAGCCCTGTACTGGAGTCTTTGAATGAGAACGATATAGATTTCTCACTCTTAGATAGCTTGCCCATCCTTTGTCATTTATTTGACAGGGAAGACA
This sequence comes from Humulus lupulus, assembly GCF_963169125.1. Classification (NCBI taxonomy): domain Eukaryota; kingdom Viridiplantae; phylum Streptophyta; class Magnoliopsida; order Rosales; family Cannabaceae; genus Humulus; species Humulus lupulus. Next base: position 26,860,788 of record NC_084799.1, read on the forward strand.
ACTTTAAATTTACGACCAATAATTTTAATTCATACTTCTTCGAGGCAGAGAGTGAGTGTAGCAGTAGTTCTATAAATAATATATCGACCAATAATAATAGCTCGGGTATATTACCTAGAATTTCCCCTCTTCATTATTTCCTCGGCAAAGAGTGATTTTTTTTATCTTACAGTCATGCCTTATGAGGAAGCCTTCGACATATACACCAACACTGAAGTTCCTGCGAGCAAAAAGAGAGCAAGTAAAAGACACTGAGAGGAGAGCAGCAGTGATCCCTCCAAGAAAAAAGCTCGAACAGAGGATCCTTTGGTGCCTCCCCTAGCGCCCACTCCTTCCAGAAATATGACACCTCCTCCTCCTCCTCCCTGCAGTAGCCTCCCCCCCCCCCCCCTGAGCAGGTGAGGAGACCCTTTGCCAACGACCCGCTGAGTAGCACCTTCAACGCTACATATGAGAAGCTACAAAGGCTTTCAAAGCACCGCTGTAGCCAGGAAGTCTTCTCGCATCTTCCTCCGCTACCGAACATCCAGGTCATCAGCCACGAACTATCTGAAGTCCTCAGTGTAACGCCTAAACTCTTGGGACCGTTACGGTGTGCCTTTTAAACAGTGCTAAACTCGCTAATCGAGTCATTTGGCCATAAACATGTAACTAAGTATGATTAGCGATTTAGGGATTAAAAATTTTGGTTAAGATATAACGTTTCACTAGAACATTTACTGTATACATTGGGATCCCAAGAATATAATTTAAAGGTTTATTATAAGAAAATATTTACAACCAGCCGATCTAAGCGGAAAAACAGGGTTTAACCTTAGCTCCTCTTTCAACCCTCGGCCGTGGCGGTCGAGCAGCCACATATGTACACATCGCCACCTAAGCTCTCCAACTCAAGGATGGTCCAACTTTATTTTGCCTTTACCTGCACCACATAGCACCCGTGAGCCGAAGCCCAGCAAAAAAACTCAATATGCTCACGAACGGTAATAACATGTCATCAAATCATAAGGCGTATGCCTAGCAGATATAGCCCTACTCAAGCAGGCAAATAAGTTCAAACAATGAACAAGCGACTGATCAACAAGTCACTAACAGGGGGTTTGTACCTTTAAACGAGTGACTAATTATCAAGTCACTAACAGGGGGTCTGTACCTTTAAACCAGTGACTAATTATCAAGTCACTAACATGGGATTCCGCTCCCTTAGCCATGTGACAAAACAGTCACCTAGGCCTTTGGCCCTGGCTCTGAGTAACTAACCTTTGGCTAGTCAAGCGCTTATAATTTTCATCGACCTTCGGGTCGGTCCAACATTGATGCTCATTGATTCATTCAACATTGATATCGATTAGATCTAATCTTTTATCGCCTTTGCGTTCATGACGCTTATGCCGTTTCTGACTCTCAGGTCAGTAATACACGACCAGTGCCGATCCTGAATAGTCAGTGCCACACACAAGTAAGCAGTGCTACCAAACATATATCATATGTCCAATATCCAAAGATAGGGCATTCAACATGCTTACTTAACAATTGCTAACATAATTAGGATCATGCATAAACACAGAGACTCAAGCTCTGATCATTGTCATATGCAATATTTATGGCATGCCCTATTCACATGTTTCTCGTGCATCACATGCATCACATTTAAACATCCAACATGCATGTCATATACACAGGGTGCAGTTTGCTTACCTTTGGTCCAAGCACAGGTTACCAATAAATGAGCCACAAGCACGATCCTTACTCCAAGCCTCTAGTGATAACCTAGTCACAACCATAAACAGCGATCCAATGAGTTCATGTTCTAAAACCAATCCCGGAACCAAGACCTAGCCTCCGGGACATCAAATCCCACTAAACTGGGTATTAGGAATGATCCTGAGGCCTAAGGTTTGAGTTCCCATGACTAAAAACCCTCTTTGGTCAATTTTTCTCTTTTGAGCAGCGGCCCCAAACATTAAAGCCGCAGCTCCACTCAAGTTAGGCCCAAAAACTCTTCTCTGACAGCATTAGAGCTGGAGCTCTACCCAATTTAGCCGCAGCTCAAATAGCCCAACAGCCCCAATCCACCAGCTTATTCAAGCTTGAGCCTCGGCGCCTAAGAACAGAGTCGCGACTCAACCTCGAACCCAGCCAGAAAAGCTCCATTTCTTCATTTAAAAACCTTCCAAAAACCTACCCAAACACATCCAAAACCCAAAATCAAAGTTCCCAAACATCCCCATGATCCAAAACCAACAAAACCCAAGCTTCAAATCATTCAAAAACATATCAAAACACAAAGTCCAATCCAAGCTTAAAAAATTTAAAAACTTAGAACTTAAAACTTGAATTACCTCCAATTGAGTTGTTTCCCAACTAAATCCTCCGACTAATAAGCTTCTAACCTTCCCTAGGATTGCTATGCCTCGATCCTCACTTGAATCCGAGTCTTAGAACTCAAGTTTCCTTCGCAAATGCGATCGGAAGACGAAAATGGAACTTTGAGGGAGAGAGAACGTTCTTTTTATTTATTAACAGGTTACTTCAAGCTTAAGTAGCCTCAAACAAATCCTAACGCTCGGGGTCCCGAAAACATCCCCGGGGACAAAATAGTCAAAACCTCCTTAATTTCCCCCTGATCTTACTAACTCCCAATTTATCACCAAATATTTATTCCCATTACCCAATAACCCGGTAATGTGCTAAATACCCCCTTGACTCACTCTAAGTCAAGAATGAATCCCGATGATACTTTCCCACTAGCTTACCTCCTAGGATCGTCTCATGTTGGGTAACCCTAGTGTAACGACCCAAATTTGCTGATAAGGCTTGGAGCCTTGATTAGTGTGCCTGGAGGGAAATAATTGTTATACTGTATTAATTTATGTGAATTTAATAAATATGTGGTTAGAATGCATGTTTAGGAGAAATAAATATGCATGTGGGCCCCATTTGGTTGTTAGGGGCAAATTGGTAATTTTATCCCGTTGAGGTCATAAATGAAATATATGTGATATTGTTGATATAACAGTGATATATTTGGGATGCACGTTCCGAGACGGTCCTAGGGAGCCGTTTAACTAGAAAGTCACAACGGAGTCAAATACCCAGCTTGGGAGGAGCCTAGGGGTATTTTGGGAATATTATTAGGTGATCGAGAATTATTGAATAGCGATTAGCAATAGCAATAGCAATAGTTTAGACATGTCGAGATTAATGGGGATTTTTAGGTACACTTGAGGATTTAGCGGGGTGCGTCAAAAGACAAAATTGCCCTTGGAAAGGTTTGAGAACTTAAGTTAGCTTAAAGGGTATTGAGGTCATTTTAGGCAGATGGATATGCTCAATTTGGGGGTTAGGACTCTAGAATCAGCTAGCAAAAGAAGATAGAAGAACAAAAAGGGAACCTAATCTCTCTGCCTCTCTCTATCGATGCTCTCTTTCTCCCTCTCTAAGGTGACTGGTTTTAAAGGATTCTAGGCTAGAGTTCAAGGGATTCAAGGCTGGGAATTGGGAGGTTGACCCAGGCTGAAAGGCAAGTGTTATTCAATATCTTGATTGAATTCTGCAGAGAAATATTAAGGTTAAGAGCTGATATGTGTGGCTGTTTGGTGGATTTTTGGGGATGAAGCTTGCCTAGGTTCAGTTTAGGAATAAGAGGGATTTTCTTAGAGATGGATTTGGAGAAGGCTCGGGGGCGAATTTCTACTTGAGGTAAGGGTTTTATGCATCTCTGTTATTTATTAGCTGCTATGGTTTAAGTTTCTGGTTTATTGGTTTAAGTTTTATAAAGTTTTAATCCAATATGTGAATTGGGGATTTGATTGTGTGTTTAGGCTTGTTGTTGATATTTCTGAGTTGTTAGATAGTTTATATGGGGTTTTGGATTGAATTTGAGACTTAGGTATGCCTTGGTATTGATTTGGGAGTGTTTTGGCTCGGGAAAATGTTGGGGAAAAAACCCAGAAATCTGGGTTTGCGAAGGGGCGTCGCGGCCCTGTTCTTCTGCGCTGCGGCGCTAGGCTGCAATAGGGGACGAGGGCCATTCTGGGCGCCTTGGCCCTCATTGAGTGGCGCCGCGGAGCTAGCCCATTTCTAGGCAGGGGAGAATGGTGGTTCTTAGGCTTTTTCCTAGGGGGCTCGGTGTAACGCCCTGGCTACCCCAGAACAGTTACGGTGAACAGTGAACCGGAAATTTGACTCGCTACCCGAGTCCTTTGGTTAAAAACGTGATCTAAGTGTTATTATCGGGTTAAGGTGAAAAACCAGTAAAAAGGAACGGATACATTTCATTAAGTAAATAAACTGCTCATGAGCCTTTCAAAATGTTTACAAGCTGTTTATAATACAAAAGAGTCGCTACTGTTTCAGATTTACAGTCCCCACCGGCCTAAGCGGCAAAAATAGGGTAAACCCCTAGTCCCTCTGAGAACTCCCTGACCGTGATGGTCAAGCGGCCCAATATGTACACAACATCGCCCAAGCTCTCCACTCAGGGTTGGGTGAGCTTCTCTTTTCCTTTACCTGCACCACATAGCACCCATGAGCCAAGGCCCAGCAAGAAAACACAATAAAGCATGATATAATGTCAACAATAGTCATGATAGTTGTTCAGGATCAACAGTCCAAGTAGATAGGCGACAATAGCCAGAAGTCACGATAATGGGTACAACTCCCTCTAGCCATGTGACGATAGGGTCACCAAGGCTTAACTGATAGGTGGTTCTCTCATAAGTTTAATCAGGATAGGTGCATGGTGATTGGTCACCAACATAACCTTCCTCCCGACTCTAGAGTCGTAACTATGGACAGCGTCTCTTAGCCATGTGACAAACAGTCACCGGGGTCATATACCTTGGCTATGAACATCTGGTCTTAGACCAGGCAAGCGCTTATAAGTTCTTCGACCTTAGGGTCAGTCCAGCATTAATGACATAGAGCCATTCAACGCATGTATCTCGACCTTAGGGTCGGTCCCTGACTAGTCAATGCCATAAACAGGTAATCAACATTCGCTAGCATTTAATATGCAATCCACGTCCACATATATCAACCAACATGCTTCAATAAAAAACCATGCATGTCATATACCAATACAGGGTGCAACTATATCCATACACTGTTTTCTTACCTCTGGTTCGAGTGAGAATTATTATATGAACAACCCCTGAGAACGATCAACCTTTATATTCCTTGACGGTCACCTGGTCATAACCAAAATATAGGATTCATCAACAAAAATGATAACTGAGGGTTCCCAAACCAAAACCCATCCTTCGAGACATTAAGCACTACCCAACTGGGTACTAGGTTCAACCCCGAGGCCTAAGGTTTGAATCCCCAAGCTAAAAACATGATTCTGGCCAAAATGACCTAAAGGGCCGCGGCCCTCCCCTGCTGCGCCGCGGCGCGCCCTCCAGACAGAGAGGGCCTTCCCTGCCAGACGCCAAGGGCCGCAGCGCACCACAGCCGCGTCGCGGCGCCCAGCCCAGACCAGCCATAAAGGCTGCACGCACCATAAATTTTCCCCTGTGTTTTTCCTCTCAAACCAGCCCTTCAAACCAACCCAAAACCTCTTCCAAACACTCATTTAAACCTCCAAACATCACACATAACTCACCCTCATCAAAACCCAAACTTATCATCAATCAAAACCTCTTCAAATCCACACTTCCATCAAGAAATCAAAAACTGCAAAACTAAAGAGAAAAAACATAGCACCACCTGAATTCAAGACTAAAACTCACCTCAAAACCAGCTTTGAACCTTCCTCAACAGTTGAAACTAAGTCCACAACCTTAGCCTTCAAGTTCCCTAGCTTAATATCCCACCTTGAGCTCAAGAACACCAAAGAAGAGATGAAGGGAAGTGATGTACGGGGAAGAGGAAGAGAAACCCTGTTTTTGTTCTGTTTAATCTATAACCTTCTACAGCCAACTAAAGGGTAATATAAATCCTTTCAAATGACCAAAATACCCTTAAGTCATCAAAAGCTTCTCAAACTATTCTAAGGGTAAAATACTAAAATTGGTACTTCCACCTATCCTGTTAATCATAATTAACGCTTCTCAATTCCCGCTAATCTCAATATTCTCAAACACCAATAATTCATATCCCGTTACCCTAAAATCCCCGGTAACTCTCTAATCACCCCGAGACTTACCCCGAGCCCCGAGCTCAAACCTGTTATGACCAAACCGATAAATCACACTTAAAGATCGTCTCATGCCGAAATACTCGAACCAATCCACATTATAATGTGGTCTCACAATATATATCATTGACATGCAAACAAATATTCAATTATACCCTCAACGGGCCAAATTACCAAAACACCCCTGTAAACAAATGTGGACCCACATGCATGCATTTAACATCATATTATAATATAATTCTCATAAACATGCATAAACACATTTAATGGCATAATTAAACAGTTATGGCTCTCCCGGCCTACTAAACCAGCCATTAAACTATATTAGGGAATCCGGGGCATTACACTCGGGGGACGCTTCCGCCACTTTGTGTGGGGTTCCGAGAAGTCCCGATGGCTCGGATTTGGTTCTGGGAGACGCTTTTGAATTGGTTAGTAATGGGGATGCAATTTGTGTGTTGTGACTAGGTTCTCAGAGAGGCTCGGATTAAAGGACCGTGCTCGAGGGTTCAGTGCTTAAGGAGCTCGAGACACTGGTAAGAAAACCACTGTCTCCCATAGAGCTTGTAGGGCTGAGCCCTATATGACTGTGTTGCAGGGCGTAGCCCCTTTGATTGATTTTTTCATGATTAGTATTTGCTTTATTATGCTATGTATGCATATGTGTAAATGTTCGGCAAGAGCCGGGAACGGTGTAGGCCGAGGTCAGCAAGGCCGAAAACGGTAAGGGACCAAAAATGGCGTTAGGCACGTGGAGTGTAAGGCCTAGAGCCGCAAGGGGCTGGGAGCAGCGTTGAGCACGTGGAGTGCGAGTTGCCAAGGCGAGACCCTAAAGGATACCTGGGATATCTTCACGGTGTGGACTGCGAACCTAGGGTCTGGTAAAGCGCCTGGGACGGCATGGGCGTATGTGTTTAGCCTATTGGTGGCCTGATTATGTGCTAAGTGTTTGTTATGCATATGTTATCGGCTTGTGAAGGTTTTCTTGCTGGGCTTCGGCTCACGAGTGCTCTGTGGTGCAGGTAAGGACAAGGGGAAAGTCAACCAACCATGAGTACGGAGAGCGTGAAGTGGCGCCTACATGTTTGGCCTGCCTGGCTGCAACAGCCAAAGGTTTTTGGGAGATGGTTGTCATAAAACCTGGATTTTGTCGTTTAGTCGACTTGATTTATAATTATATGTTGTAAATATTTCTAAACAGTATTTTGGGATCCCAAGTGTCAAGCACTCAATGATTTATAGTAAATGGAATTATTTTCAAAGTTTATTTCACTGTTTATGATTTAATTACACTTTTGACCTAAAACCTCGATTAGCGAGTTAAATGCACGTTTAAAACTCACTTAGTAACGGCTCTAAGGAAGTAGGACATTACAACTTGGTATCAGAGCGAGCCAATGTTTATTAGTTCTGGAGATTGACCGAACATGTACGCTCGCTGTCAGTGACAAGCTCGACTCAGGGTTGGTTGGTATGAATGATTGATATGCTTGAATATGTGTTTGAATGCCCTGTTTGCCTACTTATTTATATGGAGCATGATGAATGAGTTGACATATGCATGAGATACTGATAGGGCCTGGCCCTTGACTATTGCATGATGAGATTGAAGCGTGCTGAATAGCATTGCTATTGCATGTGGATGAATACTGGGATAATGGTTTGCAAATTGAGTGTATGTGGATAACTGCCTAAATTGAATCCATATGTAATATTTGTTTATTGGCTTGTAGGAAGCATGATGAAACGTGAGTATACTTAGTTGTGATAAAATTCGGTAGCTAAATGTATGGCATTGTGGATTTGGCCTAATATGTTTTATGTGTGCATGATAACTGTGGTTATTTGGATCTAGTTGTGGATTGGTTCAGAGTGTGAACCTCAGGGCTGAGGAGTTTGGTCAGTAGTGTCGGATGAACTCAAATTGTTTGTGCCTAGAATGGTTAAGTGGACTTGGCATTTCTTTTGTAGGGGGATTCTAGATAATAGTTGGAGTTAGAGACCTCCATCTACCTCTGAAAGCCGCACCAGACGATCGCTAGTGTGTGAGTAAGCTGTGGAGGTTAATAGTTGAGACGGAACAGAACAGCGGATTTCTCTAGGAAAAGAGCTGCTTTGTATGCTTTGACAATAAGGTTACCAGTGTTGGTTTATTGTGAATGTATGGACAGATAAAGGTATTATATGAAAGGCCTAAAGGGTGTTATCCTCTGGTTTTGAGGAAAATTTGGGTTGACAAAGAATTGTTCAGTGGATGGGCAAAGTTAATTCCACCCTTGGTTATAAGAGGATGAGAGATCATGACTAAAGGGTTGTGTTAAGTATTGTGGCAGAGGGATGCCTGGAAATGGTACTCAGGCCGAGGCATTGGAATGATGGGTTGGAAAGAACTCAGATGGTGAATTGATAGAAGAGGTTATAAAGACATGGTTTGAACTGTGGAGACTGGTGGGCTTATAAGCTTGGTTTGGAATGATAAGGTAACAATAGTGTAAATCAATGGGTTTTGTGAATTGGGTAATTAATTTCAGGAAATTGATACAGAAGGATGTAGTTGGAAATGATGATGACCCATTTACGGATTAAACTCTGGAATAGTCCAAAGTATTTGGGCCGCTCTGATGTAAGAACTCATCATCTGTATGTGGATAACGGAGAGGGCCATGTTGTTCGAAGAACTGGGGAATGATGTATAGAGCGTGAGTGCCAGAGCTGCAAATAGCAGTGCTTCCTTTGGTGGATTTTGGTAAGGATAAATTCTCGGTAATCGAAGTAGGAGAACCCCGGATAGTTTTATGGCTCCTGGTTTTGTCAGAAATGGGGGAAATCTGATTGACAAGATAGCCGTCAGGATAGTGATGGAAACCAGTGAAGTTATCTTCTATGCACCAGAGGCAGGAGATGCCACTTGGGAGGATGTCAGGTGAGGGCATGACTTCTACATAGAATGACTCGATATGTTAGGATGGATTTTCCATGGCTAGGGGATGGAAGACTGGAATGCCTTATCACATTTGAAGCTGAGGCTAGTTTTTGAGAGTTGACCGGTTAACTGGAAGTTAACGTTTCTGGATATATAACGGGCTGGAAGAGTTCGGTATTGAGGGTGTGTCAAGAAAGAGTCGGACATAAAGAATATGTTTCAAGATACTTTGCGAGGGGCTGGAAATATTAAGAGGAATTAGGAATTTTTGGAAGAGGAATTGGGGCACAGGTGATAGAGGGGCTCGTGGTGAGAGCAATAGAGCTCGTCATATGGAAGCCTTAGCATGAGTTAGAGTGGGAATAAATTTTTTAAGAAACAACCATGGATAGTGGGGAGAATCAATCAGAATACTTTAGTTGGACGGAATAGAAACTAAGCTGACTAGTAGGGATTTAGGTAGGTGTACAAAGAAGGACTGGGCACGCTCCATAACTCGGCTACAGATAGGTTCGGTATCAGGGACATTATGAAAGATGATAATGGTTTGACAAGAAAAACCACTGAAGCGATTGAAGAAGTTTGACCCCGGGGTGAATCAAATAGAGTATCGCATTGTGGAAATTGTTAGCATTATCTGATAAGAATAAAGAGTTTAGATGCCCGGGTACTAGACAGGACAATGTCTCCGGGAGTTGATCTACGGTCTGGCTATCACCAGCTGGGGGTCAAGGAGAGAGACATTTCAGGAATCACAACTTATATTGGGTAGGGTGTGATGAATTGGTAACAAAGGTTCTTAATTGACTTAAGCGTTAGCGACTCAGGTGAGCTCTACAAGTAGAAGGTATAGGAACTGTACGGACAAATCTCCTTCAAGGTTTATGAATGGTGTGAGGGACTACTCCAAGTTAGAAGTAGAAAGCGAACAACTGCGCTGAAGATGTTAGTACTAAAGAAGCAGGGTCACAGGTAAAGCTCCATGAAGTGTCGGTTTGGTCTCGCCAGGGGTATTCAGAGTAATGCTACAAGAAGAAGAGGGGACAGGTATGTAGAGGTTTGGTCTGAAGCCACAAAGAAGCTACTAAAGAACGTCTAAGGGATAGAGAGCACAACAAGATTGGCAAACGCGTCATCCACTACACAAGTGTCTTTGCAGAAATCTACTCCAGAAATTGGAGGAGCAGCAGAACTTGAAGTTAGACTGAATGGATAGTGTTAGATCAGGAGTTCAAAGGACAGAGTATGAAACTGTGAGGGGTGCATCACAGGTTGGGGCACGCCCAGGCTCAGACTGATGAGAGGATGGATTAAGCCTCGTGGGAGGTAAAATGGGAACATGGTAAATTTACTTGATTTAATGAGTAGGCAGAGTACGCATAGTAAAAGGTAACGAACATTTGGTCATTCGTAAGAAAGATAACGCTGAGACCCAGATTTAGTGAAAAGTAACATATGGGTGATTGGTGTTTGAAATCCTCGACTATACGAGAGGAAATTTAATTGGAGGCAGAACTCCTAACTGGGAGGCGTGTGTCAGTCAAAAATAACGCCACAGATTGTAATGGAGTGGACAAGGTAACGACTAAGATTGGTGTAGCGTTAGTATGTAATGATAAACAAGTGCGTATCCCTGAACTATGGAATCCAAAGTGTTGGCTTTGGTAGAAACAAGGAAGAACCGTGTCAAGGTAGTACAAGTTCGGATACCAGGCTCGGATGAATGATCCAATGAGAATTTGGCGTAGAAATGAGAATTCTGAATGGATATCATTCCACCCTAGGAATGTTGTACCGGGAGGGTTGAGTGGGTGACAGAATTTAGTGTTTTCTTTTGGAAACAGGAGGGTAAGGTGATGTGGTGGTGTATCATAGGAATAGACCACATTAGACTATAAGTAAGGTGTTTGGACATGAAAAGTTTTAACTCAGCTGGATGAGTTAATGTAGTTGGTTCAGGTGAACTGGTAACAGGGTAGAACGTCAATGGTACTGAATTGAGACCCTATAGTATTCTAAGTTTTGGAAAGGAACTAGAGAACAAAGAGAACAGAGTGGGAACCTGGAATTATCGGTTGATTGCAAATGGAATAGCAGTATGAAAGCTTAACCGGTATCTTAAGGAATTAAGCGTTGAGTGTGCGAATATTTGAGATATTAAGGAAAATGTGATCCTTGATAAGTTAGTCATGGTGACAAATATTGGCGTCTAGCTAAGGTAACACGACATAGGACATGGTAAAAGGTGAAAGATAGTGAATACTACGGTTTAGTATTGGTTCAGAGGGAAAGCCAAAGAGGTTGTTGGAATTCTTAAGGCAGGAGTGTCTGCCTATCTAGAAGAATAAAAGAACTTGTAAATTGTTAAATTTTGGAAAATAAAGTTTCGGGATGAGAGATTTGTTTCTCTCTATGTAAGAGCAAACAAGGAAAAGTATGGCGTTTAGAGAAAGAAAGGGGAGTTCTGACTCCTGATTCAACATAAATTCTGAAGTTGTACCAAGGGTTAGGCCAGGGGCCTATAAATTGATCTCACCCTAGTAGGGGTGATGACTTATAGGTATTTCTGGAATCAGGAATAAGACAATGAGGTGATCATTGTGAGCTAAGCAGACCCAGAAGTTTCAGCAGGGTTGTGGTGCAAGCAGGGGGCTAACGAAAGTATGGCTATTAGACAAGATCTTGTGGAACAAGATTGTTACTCTCATAAGAGTGTTGTCGAGGAGTAAAGTAAAAGAGGTGGACCTTGGAAATTATGGTCAGAGGTACGGGGTTTACTTTCTGATGTGTTTGGGTAAATTTCGAGGACGAAATTATTATTAGGAGTGGATAGTTGTAACGACCCAAATTTGCTAATAATGTTTGGAGCCTTGATTAGTGTGCCTGGAGGGCAATAATTGTTATACTTTATTAATTTATGTGAATTTAATAAATATGTGGTTAGAATGCATGTTTAGGTGAAATAAATATGCATGTGTGCCCCATTTGGTTGTTAGGGGCAAATTGGTAATTTTAGTCCATTGAGGGCATAAATGAAATATATGTGATATTGTTGATATAACAGTGATATATTTGGGATGCACGTTCCGAGACGATCCTAGGGAGCCGTTTAACTAGAAAGTCACAACGGAGTCAAATACCCGGCTCGGGAGGAGCCTAGGGGTATTTTGGGAATATTATTAGGTGATCGGGAATTATTGAATAGCGATTAGCAATAGCAATAGTATAGACATGTCGGGATTAAATGGGGATTTTTAGGTATACTTGAGGTTTAGCGGGGTGTGTCAAAAGACAAAATTGCCCTTGGAAAGGTTTGAGAACTTAAGTTAGCTTAAAGGGTATTGAGGTCATTTTAGGCAGATGGATATGCTCAATTTGGGGGTTAGGACTCTAGAATCAGCTAGCAAAAGAAGATAGAAGAACAAAAAGGGAACCTAATCTCTCTGCCTCTCTCTATCGATGCTCTCTTTCTCCCTCTCTAAGGTGACTAGTTTTAAAGGATTCTAGGCTAGAGTTCAAGGGATTCAAGGCTGGGAATTGGGAGGTTGACCCAGACTCAAAGGCAAGTGTTATTCAATATCTTGATTGAATTCTGCAGAGAAATATTAAGGTTAAGAGCTAATATGTGTGGCTGTTTGGTGGATTTTTGGGGATGAAGCTTGCCTAGGTTTAGTTTGGGAATAAGAGGGATTTACTTGGAGATGGATTTAGAGAAGGCTCGGGGGCAAATTTCAACATGAGGTAAGGGTTTTATGCATCTCTGTTATTTATTTGCTGCTGTGGTTTAAGTTTCTGGTTTATTGGTTTAAGTTTTATAAAGTTTTAAACCAATTTGTGAATTGGGGATTTGATTGTGTGTTTAGGCTTGTTGTTGATATTTCTGAGTTGTTAGATAGTTTATATGGGGTTTTGGATTGAATTTGAGACTTAGGTATGCCTTGGTATTGATTTGGGAGTGTTTTGGCTCGGGAAAATGTTGGGGAAAAAACCCAGAAATCTGGGTTTGCGAAGGGGCGTCGCGGCCCTGTTCTTCTACGCCGCAGCGCTAGGCTGCAGCAGGGGACAAGGGCCATTTTGGGGCGTCGTGGCCCTCATTGAGTGGCGTCACGGCGCTAGGCCATTTCTGGGCAGGGGAGAATGGTGGTTCTTAGGCTTTTGCCCAGGGGGCTCGGGGGACGCTTCCGCCACTTTGTGTGGGGTTCCGGGAAGTCCCGAGGGCTCGGATTTGGTTTCGGGAGACGCTTTTGAATTGGTTAGTAATGGGGATGCAATTTGTGTGTTGTGACTAGGTTCTCAGAGAGGCTCGGATTAAAGGACCGTGCTCGAGGGTTCAGTGCTTAAGGAGCTCGAGACACCGGTAAGAAAACCACTGTCTCCCATAGAGCTTGTAGGGCTGAGCCCTATATGACTGTGTTGCAGGGCGTAGCCCCTTTGATTGATTTTTTCATGATTAGTATTTGCTTTATTATGCTATGTATGCATATGTGTAAATGTTCGGCAAGAGCCGGGAACGGCGTAGGCCGAGGTCAGCAAGGCCGAAAACGGTAAGGGACCAAAAACGGCGTTAGGCACGTGGAGTGTAAGGCCTAGAGCCGCAAGGGGCCGGGAGCAGCGTTGAGCACGTGGAGTGCGAGTTGCCAAGGCGAGACCCTAAAGGATACCTGGGATATCCTCACGGTGTGGACCGTGAACCCAGGGTCTGGTAAAGCGCCTGGGACGGCATGACCATATGTGTTTAGCCTATTGGTGGCTTGATTACGTGCTAAGTGTTTGTTATGCATATGTTATCTGCTTGTGAGGGTTTTCTTGCTGGGCTTCAGCTCATGGGTGCTCTGTGGTGCAGGTAAGGACAAGGGGAAAGTCAACCAACCATGAGTACGGAGAGCGTGAAGCGGCGCGTACATGTTGGGCCTGCCTGGCTTCCACAGCCAGTGGTTTTTGGGAGATGGTTGTATTAAAACCTATATTTTGTCGTCTAGTCAACTTGATTTTTAATTATATGTTGTAAATATTTCTAAACAGTATTTTGGGATCCCAAGTGTCAAGCACTCAATGATTTATAGTAAATGGAATTATTTTCAAAGTTTATTTCACTGTTTATGATTTAATTACACTTTTGACCTAAAACCTCGATTAGCGAGTTAAATGCACGTTTAAAACTCACTTAGTAATGGCTCTAAGGAAGTAGGGCGTTACACCTGGCATTACCAAATAATAATAAAGCACCACACACATATCACATATATGCCAAATATGCCCGAAATGGCCAAAATATGAATATCACCCAATTACTCAAAAATGGGTTCACATGCATATTTAATACACCTAAACATGCATATAATCGTTTAATAACACAATAAATCAATTATGGCCCTCCCGGCCTCCTAATCAAGGTCATAAACCTTATTAGGAAATTTGGGGCATTACACTCAGAGTAGGTGTGTTTCTTCTTTTTCCTTTAATCGAACAACACTTTCTTTAATAGCTCCTGACTAGTTTACTTTTCTTTTTCTATTCGCAGGGTATCCTCACCATAGGACATAGCAAGTGCCGAGCCGAGGAGACCGAGGCCAGATTTTCTGAGGAGATGAAGGCGGTCGAGGCCAAACATGTCGAAGAGGGGAAGGCGGTCGAGGCTAAACAAGCCGAAGAGCTTAAGGTGACCGAGGCTAGAGTTGCTGATCTGAGCAAGAAGCTGAGGAGATGCCAAGAGTCGGTGGTCAAAATTACCGCTGTCAAATAGAAGTTTAAGGAGGCTTCGGAGATTAACTTCAAAGAAGCATCCAAACTTCAAGATGACCTTGTGAACAGCCGGAAGGAAACCGCTGAGCTGGAGGAGCTAACAAAACTGCTCGAGGAAACCAATTCTTGCAATCTGGAGAAGTTCAAAGGAGCGACCTTCAACTGCTTCTACTTGTTTTGGAAAAACAATCCATAGGCGAACTTCGACTATCTTACCGAACAGGTAAAGAAGGTTGAACTGGCAAAGTGTGATGCTCGACTAGGGGAGGAACAGAAAGCTTAGGAGTCCCTTGAAATCTCCTTGGTGATTGGCACCGAGTCTATTGAAGATGATGCAGGGGCCACCGTCAACCAGCAATCCCAGCCGGATCCTCCTACTGCTCAGTGATTAATTTATTTTTGTTTTCATTTTTGTAACTGGAACATAGGAACTATGGTTCGTAACGTTAACACAATTTTGCTGATCAAGGCAACTTTTCTTTTAATATATTAATTTACATCCGAGTAGTAACTGCCTGCGGTGTAAAACATTTCATTTTGATATTATAATGTTTGCTATTATTATAACATCTGTCTGTATGACCGAACTTAGCATAGCACTTTGTTTTGATTTTACAAAATTTAAACTAACATTTTTTTTAAAATACTCTAAGACCGTAGTATGCTTTCCCTTATTTTGCTCGTGTGTTTACATATACATGTTGATATGCTTTGCTTGCTTGGTATCTTATATGCCCCCCAAGTGATCGAGGAGCTTAGGGTTCTCGGTCACTTGCCATGACCAAGTCCTATTCGAACATTACTACCCACGTATTCATAATCAATAACGATAATATAGCAAAACAACACACGTAATAAGCAAATACTTGTAATAAATACAATAATTTGGCAAGAATAACTGGTTGCGCACAATTCCTTTTATTTCTCATAATAAATGGACAAAATTTTGTCTGTACAAGTGATCAAAAATTGTTCTTGCACTTGTAAGCGACTAGTCATATAATTGACTAGCCCTTATTCATAAACTTGTAAAAAGTGAAATTAATACAAGTCAATTCTTTATAAAGAACTTTTTATTGATAATACTTGCGCAGGTGTTCTCCATTCCAATAACGAGGAATGAGATCTCTGTTTAAGCAATCAATTTTATATGTGCCTGATTGAAGAACTTCTTCAATTTGATACGAAACCTCCCAGTTAGGTCCGAGCACTCTGGCAGCCTGATCGCGAGTGTTGAGAAAAACTATTCTAAGTACCAAATCTCCCACGTTAAAATATCAAACGACCTTTTGCTGGTAAGCTGCTACTCGAAGCTGAGCTTGCTCGCGCCTTTCATCGATTAAGTCTAAGGATTCTATCAATAGTTTATCATTAGTAGTCTGATCGTATGTCAGCCTTCTATGTGATGGTGGGTTAAGCTCAACAGGAAACATGGCCTCATACCCATAGGCTAAGGAAAATGGTGTATGGTCTGTTGTTGTTCGATGAGATGTTCTATACAACCAAATGACTTCTGGCAACTGTTCTGGCCATGCCCCTTTTCCATTTGCTTGTGGATGAGCTACCGATGAAAAACCTTTTGTAATATCATGCTTCTCGCATATTTCAGTGAAAAGATCACTGTAAAATTGTGTGCCATTATCCGAGACAATTTTCCTTGGTAACCCATATCGACACACGATATTCTTGAAAACAAAATCCAAAACTTTCTTGGTCGTTATTGTTGCTAGTGGCTCAGCATCGGTCCACTTTGTGAAGTAATCAACAGCAACTACTGCATATTTGACATTCCTTTTTCCTGTGGGTAAAGACCTGATCAAATCAATTCCCAATTGTAGAGTCCAAGAACTTTACTTAGCTAATTATTTAGTAGTATTATAGTATGTATAGTATTATCTTTGTTACTGTGGATTTTTGGTTCAGACCGGGAATTATTTGGACACTCATAGTAGTACTTATAGACTTTCTAAGTTTGACCTATAGTTTAAGAATATTAATTTTAACCTAAGGTTTGATTATATAGCTGATATTAAGAATAATATTTATTACACTATAAGGTTTAGATATCAACCAATAGGATTTTAAGCACATGTTATGAATGGGTGATTAAAGATTAAGTATTTTGGAGGATTAAATTTAATAAGGAGTAAAGTTTGAATGCATTAGGGTCAGTCAGCAGCTTTGAATACGTTGAGGGCTTAGTCAAGGCTGTTTACTCCATTTAAACTTAGCTAAAAATGTGTAATTTCGTGTTTAATTAATCAGCGTGTGCCGATATATCGCAGCTATAGGGGGCGATATATCGCAGCACGTAGATACGGAAAACACGAGACGATGCACGGTCGCCTCGGGCATACTGGCCCAGGCGATATATCGCCTACAGGGGGCGATATATCGCCTCCTTCAGTGTATTTTCAAATGTTTTTGAATTCTTTTCCTTTCAGCCATTCAAACTCTTGATAAGTCCAGCATCTTTCTGAACGAGTCTTCAGCCCCTGCTGAACGATTATTCAAATTATTTTCACCTAAAAAGCTATTATTTTTATTCAAGTAAAATCAAGATCCTTTCATTCCCAAACTCTATAAATAGGACCTAGTACCCAGCCATTATTCACCTTTTTACTCTAAGTTCAGAAGCTGCAAGTGCTAGGAGAGTGTGAGAGTTAAACACCTGGGTTGGGGAAATCATAAGCTTAAACATCATAAGCTTATCAAACACTTTGGGAAGTAAGGTTCTATAGTATTTCGGTTGTGGTGTAGATTGATCTTACAAGTCTTTGAGGTAAACCAAAACTCTAGTTCATTTGTTTTATGTTATTTCTTTTTTCATAACCATCTACTCAGTCTCCTAACCTCATTCTTATATTGGTTAGGAAATCTAAATTCTTGAGCACATAAGTTTTGGTAAGTGTGACTTTCAATGGTTTAGTCTTTCCATCCCTTTCATTTCATTTCTTCTTCTTCAAATCTACTCACCCTTTATATATGGTTTTAGGAGTGTTCCAAAAGTCCCAACTCAGTCCACATATCCCGGTAACTTTGGTAAGGAAAATAGGCTAGAATCAATATGTTATATGTTTATGTTATCTTATGTGTTATGTTATGAAATATGTTATAAATGTGTTATGATATGTATGTATATATGTTTGTAGGCTTGGGCATATGACCCATATGACTAACAAGACCCCAAATGGGTTATGGGCATATGACCTACTTAGCTAGTAGGACCCCACTAATCCCATGGGCATATGACTTGTTTAGTCTATGGGACCCCAAGTAATAATGGCCATTATAATAAGTGTTATGATATGTCTTTATGTTTATTATGAAATTTATGTTTATGACTATGTGTTAGATTTTCCTTGCTGGGCATTAGGCTCATTCATTTTTGTTTTATGTGCAGGAAAATAGCTTTAGAGGCGATCAGGTTCGTGGATGCTTGGGATTGTGTATCGATGGTGAATGGAGTTAAGGAGCCGAGCATTATTCGATTCAAGGATGTAGTTTTGTTTTATGTCTTTTTACATGTATTTTCCGCACTATTTATGTAATGTCTTTTTATTTTAAATTATGTTTTTGTTTTTAAGACAATTGGATCCCATATCCTACTTATTTATGAAAGTAACTCTATTTCTACAAGTTTCCAATAAAGTATGGTATTTTCGCAAAAATGTAAGTTTTATGTATAGTTTCGTTAATGGTCCAAAAGTCTAGAGTAGTGGGTCATTACACCAATACTGCGACCAGCCACGGGCTTTGCACCTGTTTGAGCTCATTATGGGCTGCTCATGGTATCTTGGAGAATCTTTGGCACTTGTCACACTTCTGAACGAAATCCATAGAGTCATCATTCATGGTAGGCCAGGAGTACCCTCGCCTTAAGATCTTTTTCGACAAACTCTACACACCAACGTGATCTCCACAGAAACCTTCATGGACCTCTTGCATTAGTTCCTTAGCTTTATCCTTAAAAACACACTGTAACAATGGCATCGAGTACCCTCTTATATATAAAATTCCTTCGACCAGAATGAATTGAGTCAAATGTCTCTAGAGAGTCCTTGCTTTTTTTCTTTCTGCTGGAAGCAATCTCGGCTCAAGGCATTTAATGATGGGTGTCATCCATGTGTCTGTCGCTTGAATCACTAGTGAAGACTCTTCTGCTTGAATGCTCGGTGCAGACAAATGTTCAACTGGTACTATGTTCAAGGTGTCACCATCCTTCGTGCTTGCTAACTTGGCCAAGGTATCACCATTTGAATTCTGATCGTGGGGCACTTGTTGGAGGGTATACCTTTCAAACTGTACCAATAAGTCCTTTGCTTTGTTCAAATAAGCAACCATTTTGAGACCCCTTGCCTGATATTCTCCCATAATCTGATAAACCACTAGCTGGGAATCACTATAAATTTTTAGTGACTTTATATCCATGTCTCTGGCTAGCCTTAATCCTGCGAGCAGAGCTTTGTATTCGGCTTCATTATTGGACATTGTAAAGTCAAATCAGATTGCACAATGGAACTGATGTCCTTCTGGTGTAATTAAGATCACACCTGTTCCTACATTGTGCTCGTTGGAAGAGCCATCTACAAACAGTTTCCAGGAAGGAACTTACATTTGACTTTCAGTATCTTCCATCGGCTCGCTAATTGGGATCCCGGTGCATTCTGCGACAAAGTCTGCTAGAGCCTGTCCTTTCACGGCTGCCTGTGGAGAATAAGAAATGTCGAACTGTCCTAGTTCAACTGGCCATTTTAATAACCGTCCAGCGGCTTTTGGTTTCTACAAGACTTGCCATAATGGCTGGTCGGTGAGCACCACGATGGGGTGAACTTGAAAGTAAGGTCGCAGCTTCCTTGAGGCCAGAATCAAGCAATAGGCTAGCTTTTAAATGGGTGGATACTGCAACTCTGCTCCCACCAATCTCTTGCTCACATAATATACTACTTTCTGAACGTTGTCTTCTTCTTTGATTAAAACAGCACTTATAGCATATTCTGTAACCGCCAAATAGATGAATATAGTTTCCTTTTCAACCAGCCAAGATTGGTGGTTGCGACATAATGGACTTTAGCGCCTGAGAAGCTTGTTCGCACTCTTCCGTCTGTTCAAACTTTTTGTTGCCCCTGAGTAGATTGAAAAATGGGACGCACTTGTCTGTTGACTTGGATATGAATCTACTCAGGGCGGCGATCCTCCCAGTTAGGCTTTGAACATCTTTAATCTTGGTAGGCGACCGCATCTCGATCAGGGCCTGAATATTTTTGGGATTAGCCTCGATTCCTCGCGAGTTTACTATGAATCCCAAAAATTTCCCTGATCCAACACCAAAAGAACACTTGAGGGGGTTTAGCTTCATCTGATATTTGTTCAGGATGTTGAAGCATCTTTGAAGGTCCTTGATGTGTTCTTCAGTTTTCTTTGACTTACCCAACATGTCATCGACATATACCTCCATGCTAACGCCGATCAGTTCTTTGAACATATGGTTGACCAGTTTCTAGTAAGTCGCACCAGCGTTTTTCAAACCGAAGGGCATTACCTTGTAGCAGTACAACCCTGTATCTATTCGAAAGCTAGTGTGATCCTCATCAGGTGGATGCATACTGATTTGATTGTACTCAGAGTATGCATCCATGAATGATAAAATATCGTTCCCTGATGTAGCATCGACCAACTGGTCGATCCTTGAGAGTGGGAAACAATCCTTCGGGCAGGCTTTATTAAGGTCTGTGAAATCCACGCACGTCCTCCACTTGCCATTCGGCTTAGGAACCAGTACAGAATTAGAGACCCAAGATGGATAGAACGCTACCCTAATTAATCTGTTTTCCTTCAACTTCTCGACTTCCTCTCTTAGGGCCTTCGATCTGTCTTTGTCAAGGAGCCTTCTTTTTTGTTGTACTGGTGGAAAGTTTTTGTCTATATTTAAGACATGACTGATCACCGCTGGGTCTATCCCAACCATATCTTTATGCGACCAGGCAAACACCTCATGGTTCTCCTTCAAAAATTCCACCAGTTTGTTTTTTCTCGTTGTCTCTAAGTTTTTACCGACTTTCACAACCCTAGTCGGATCTGGTTCTTCTAGTTGGACCTCCTCGAGGTCCTCCACGGGTCCAACATTTTCTTCAAAATCCCTAAAGCCAGGATCTAAGTCTCTATCCTCACTTTCGGCAACACCTTATTTGGTGACTTGTTCACCTGATTGGGCTTGTGCTTCATTTACTAAAAGCAACCTTTTCTCAGCTTTTTCCCCCGATCCGCCTCTTATTGCCTTGGTGATCAAGGAATTATATCATTCTTGCACCTCTCACTGGTTTCCCAACACGCATCCTACTCCTGCGTCGGTTGGAAACTTCATAGCCAAGTGCCAGACTGAGGTTATAGCTCGCAGGTCGACAAGAATAGGCCTTCCAATCACAGCATTATATGCAGAAGGACAATCAACTACTATGAAAGTAGTGAATAATGTCATGTTCGCAGGTGTCAACTACTATGAAAATAGTGAGTAATTTCCTGTTTGCAGGTGTAGCTCCTGCTGTGACTGGAAGCCTGATCGACCCAGTTGGGGCGAGCCCTTCATTGGAAAAACCATAAATGGTTTGGTTGCATGGTTCCAAATCTTGCACTGACAATTTCATCATTTCTAGTGAAAATTTATTCAGAATGTTTACTGAGCATCCTGTATCTACCAACACCCATTTAACCATCATATTAGCAATTTGGACGTCCACGACCAGAGGGTCTGAATGGGGAAACCAAACATGATGAGCGTCAAGCTGAGAGAAAGTTATCGATTCTTCCTCTGTTCGAGCTTTTTTGGGAGTTCGCTCCTCTACGTTTAGCATTTCAATATCCTGGTCGTGACGTAAGGTTCGGGCATATCTTTCCTTCGCCTTCCCACTATCGCATGCTATGTGTGGTCCTCTGCAGATGGTCAGCAATGTACCAGCTGTAGAGTCCAAGAAATTTACTTAGCTAATTGTTTAGTAGTATTATAGTATGTTTAGTGTTATCTTTGTTACTATGGATTTTTGGTTCAGACTGGGAATTATTTGGACACTCATAGTAGTACTTATAGATTTTCTAAGTTTAACCTATAGTTTAAGAATATTAAGTATAACCTAAGGTTTGATTATGTGACTGATACTAAGGATTATATTTATTATATTATAAGGTTTAGACATCAACCAATAGGATTTTAAGCACATGTTATGAATGGTAATTAAGGATTAAGTATTTTGGAGGATTAAATTAAATAAGGGTAAAGTTTGAATGTTATAGGGTCAGTCAGCAGCTTTGAATACGTTGAGGGCTTAGTCAAGGCTGTTTACTCCATTCAAACTTAGCTAAAAATGTGTAATTTCGTGTTTAATTATTCAGCATGTGCCGATATATCGCAGCTATAGGGGGCGATATATCGCAGCACGTAAATACGGAAAACACGAAACGATGCACGGTCGCCTCGGGCATACTGGCCCAGGCGATATATCGCCTACAGGGGGCGATATATCGCCTCCTCCAGTATGTTTTCAAATGTTTTTGAATTCATTTCCTTTCAGCCATTCAAACTCCTTCAACAGTCCAGCATCTTTTGAACGAGTCTTCAGCCTCTGCTGAACTATTATTCAAATGATTTTCACCTAAAAAGTCATTATTTTTATTCAAGTAAAATCAAGATATTTTCATTCCCAAACTCTATAAATAGGACCTAGTACCCAGCCATTATTCACCATTTGCTCTAAGTTCAGAAGCTGCTAGTGTTAAGTGAGTGTGAGAGTGTAAACACCTGGTTTGGGGAAAAACTATAAGCTTAAACATCATAAGCTTATCAAACACTTTGGGAAGTGAGTTCTATAGTATTTCGGTGGAGGTTAGATTGATCTTGCAAATCTTTGAGGTAACCAAAACTCTAGTTCCTTTCTGTATTATGTTTCCTTTCTCTTAGTCTTCTACTCAATTTCCTAACCTCATTCTTATTTTGGTTAGGGAATCCAAGTTCTTAAGCACTTAAGTTGTGGTAAGCATATTTTCTTTTAATGGTTTAGTCTTCCTATTCTCTTTCATTTCATCTCCTTTCTTTAGACTCACTCTTGTTCATTATGGTTTTAGGAGTGTTCCAAAAAGTCCCAACTCAGTCCATTTTATCCCGGTAACTTTGGTAAGGAAAATAGGCTAGAATCTATATGTTTATGTTTATGTTATCTTATGTGTTATGTTATGATATGTTATGAATGTGTTATGAATTTGTTATGCATGTGTTTGTTGTAGGCTTGGGCTTATGCCCTATTTGACTAACAAGACCCCAAAAAGATTGTGGGCATATGCCTATTTAGCTGGTAGGACCCCCACTAATCTCATGGGCATAAGCTTGTTTAGTCTATGGGACCCCAAGTAATAATGGCCATTATAATAAGTGAATTATGTGTTATGATATGTCTTTACGTTATTATGAAATTATGTTTATGTTTATGACTATGTGTTAGATTTTTCCTTGCTGGGCATTAGGCTCATTCCTTTCTGTTTATGTGCAGGAAATAAGCTTTAGAGGTGGAAAGATTCGTGACGCTTGGAGGATGTGTATCGATGATGAATGGAGTCAAGGGGCCGAGCGTTATTCGATTCGAGGATGTAGTCTCCTTTTAATTTTTATGGTTTTATATGTATTTTCCGCATTTTCTTATGTAATTCTTTTCATTTAAATCATGTTTTGTTTTTAAAGACAATGGAATCCCAAATCCTTCTTAGCATTCTGTTTATTTGTGAATAACTCTTATTTTGCAAGTTACTCAATAAATTATGGTATTTTCGTAAAAATGTAAGATTTATGTATAGTTTCGTTAATGGTCCAAATAGTCTAGATTAGTGGGTCATTACACCAGCAATTGGAGCTGACTGTAAAGGAGGCGAGTGTTGGCGTACTGGTGCCTGCTCGTTGCCTCCTTGAGCCTCTTGCTGAGAACCTCCAGATGCTCGCACATACCTCCTTAGGTGTCCTTGTCTAATAAGGAACTCAATCTCATCCTTAAGTTGGTTGCACTCGTTGGTGTCATGGACATAGTCGTTATGAAAACAACAAAACTTAGTAGTATCTCGTTTAGAGATATCTTTCCTGATTGGGGCTGGTCTCCTGAAGGGAACAGTTGTGTTAGTGGCCTGGTACAATTCTGCTCGGCTATCGACTAGGGTCGTATAAATGGTGAACCTTGGCTCGTATCTATTACTTTTTGGGCGCTTGTTATCAGATGTTGTCGGCTCGTGGTTTGCCATTTTCCCCCATTCTTCCCATCATTTTTTTCGTTGCCATTGGTCTTTCTAGACTCATTGGCGGCTTTGGCAGGAGATTCTTTTGGGCCTTGGTCATCTGTGGGAGACTTCCCTTCATTGGCAATGGCCTCCTCGAGCTTGATGTACCTGTCTGCTCGATCCAGAAATTCCTGAGTACTCTTGACTCCATTCTTTCGCAAACTGTTCCAAAGAGATGAGTGGCATCGTACCCCAGCCATAAGAGCCATCATCTTTCCTTCATCTCCGACCGTCTTGGCCCCAACATCTGCCCGCATGAATCGTTGGACATACCCTTTCAGGGTTTCTCCTTCTTTCTGGCGTATCTCAACCAGCTGATTGGCTTCGGTCGGATGTACTCAACCAGCATAGAATTGTCCATAAAACTCATTTACGAACATTTCCCAAGAAACAATACTGGCCGGAGGGAACTTGAAAATCACTCTTGGGCAATCTCGGATAAAGTGGCAGTAAAAATTCTGCACCGAGCATTGTCTGACACCTTTTGGATGTCCATCTGTATCTCGAATTTGTTCACGTGAGATACGGGATCTTCTAATCCAGTGAAGTTGGGTAAGAACGGCATCTTGAATTTTCTTGGAGTCTCTGCCATTGTGATTCTTTGTACAAATGGAGTGCCCTTCCTCCGATAAAATTCAATATGAGATGTCCGGTTCCCAACTAGTTGTTGGACGACCTGATTTAAAGCATCAAGTTGAGCCTGTACAACATCTGGCACTATTGGAGAAACTGGTGCTGGGGGGAAATACTCATTGTGTCTTTCCCTTTTATCATTGAGGATGTCCCTCAGGTCTTCATCCCTACGCCTTTGCTCGCTTGCGCCTAGTCGATCAAAGACGTTTGACTATTTAGGTTGCCCCCCAAAATTTTGGTTCATTGGTCGGTTCTCTCTTGGTGGAGGGTTCTGTTCTTCGCCCCTCTCTTCTTGCCACCTGCAAGCATTCCTCCTACTAGAATCCGCTACGTTATAATCATGGCCATCTCTAAATTGTGACTGATGACAGTGCGACCTACTGTTCGCACAATTTCCCCCCTTCCCTGCTGGAATATCCCGATAGGTGGGGGGAGGCCTGCGTTGGTCGGTAGGTCCCCAAGCATTATTATGTCATGGGGGACCCCTGATCGTAGAGCCTGATTCCACTTTCCTTCTACTCGCAGAAAGACGCTGTCCTCTGCTCGGAGGGTTTTGCTCCTCAGCCGTCTAGCGTCTAGGGCTTCCAGGACACTGCCCGGCCCTATTCTATCTTTGCTGTTAAGGATTATCTCGACTAGCGCGAGAGGGTGGCTACTACACAGGAGCCTGGAACGGACTCTCCTATTGAGCAGCAGGAGGTTGTTCTGGCCTCTGAGGGTTTGCCGGTTATGGCAGATTGTGGTGATGCTAGGGATGATCTGATTGTGGATTCTGCTGTGGGTGAGTACTAGGTGGCTGATCCAGTTGGGAGGTAGGCATAGGCTGTCCCCAGGCCAACTGAATGGCTGACTCCAAGGCGGCGGTGGCATCCCTCTGCCGGCAGTCCATGTCAACCTACAGCTCATTCAACTCTTGGCGCTGCCTGTCAATCTCCCTCTGCTGCAACATCATTGTTCCAGCCACATTTTCTTGATTAGCTCTCAAATTGGCTAATTCTTCTCATAACACAGTCATATTCGTTCTCAAAGTTTCAGAATCCATATCCTCCTCTTCCAATTCCACTTGCGGCTCATCCTCAGCTACATTTTGTGGAGGAGGTTGGGTTGGCGCATTCCCAGAGGTTTGCCCAGTTTTCCTAGTTGTTTTCGCCATTTGATCTTCTTGGAAGTCTTGAATTCAACTCTTAATGAAAGCACCAAAATGTTGATCCTCGATTTGTTCAATGACATGGAGTCAAGTAAAACGACATAAATGAAATGAAAATCAAACCAAAAAGATAAATGACACAAAAATTTATAGTGGTTCGGCCCTAGAAATGGTAATGACCTACGTTCACTTAATGTTCTTATTAATGTATGGAAACTTGTGATCAGTAAACTAGGGTTTTCTGAGTTTCACAAGCTCAACAAAAGATACAGGGTATTGCATAACAACAATAATTTTCTCTCTAGATCCCCCCCCCCCCCAAAAAAAAAGTCCCCTCTCTTGATCCTTTTCAGTCTTATTTATAGGCTCAAGGAGTTCCTTATGGGCCGATGGGCCTTGATTATATTTAATACAAGCGTATCCCAGATAATAATGGAAATTACAATTATCACATAAATGCAAGATTACATATTTACTGCGACCAGGCTGGTCGCCCATGAAATATGCCTTCTTCCGAGTGAATTCTCTTCTGGTCGATGGTCGAACAGAACTTACCCACTTGAATAGTCACGTGCACCCCACGTGCATATTAATTTTGCCACGTCATCATGTGAATCTTTTTTGGGTAAACACCCACTAATCTCAAGTTACCCCACATAATCCCAAATATATCCATATAATAATGTGGTCACAATTATAAATCACACGTATTTACAATTATACCATCAGCAGGTCAAAATTATGAAAATGACATTCTAATAAGAAACAGGCCGACATGCATGCTTAATACACCCAAACATGTTCATATTATAATATAACTCACGTAATAATTCAATTATTGCCCTCCTGGCCCCATAATCAATGCACTAAGCCTTATTAGGGAAATTAGGACGTTACAAAAATGGTTTCCAACACTTTTTTATAATTTCTTTACATTCTGAATCGTTTGACCAAATGTTTTCAAATTTAAATTGAGATCTTTTCCTATTCCTTAAGTCATACCCAATTTTATTTTGTAGGGTTACGAGAAGAGCTCTATGATCTGAATGATAGAAGTCTAAGTGTGTTAAGGAGGCAGAAGGATACCACTCTTTCCACTCTTCATTAATCATTGCCTAGTCCAACCTCTCTTGTGAGACCATTCTCACAAAATCTATGCCAAGTAAATTGATTACTTCTATAACCCAAAGGTTGTAATTCACATACCTTTAATGTATTCTGAAACTTCAATTTGTTGTTCGTTTCGAAACCTTCCTCCATTTTTATCAGCTTGACTTAGAATTTCATTAAAATCTCTCATCACTAACCATGGCCCATGTGCTACTATTCGCAAATGTTGTAACAGTTCCCATGTCATATGTCTGTTTGATATTGTTGGGTCACCATAAAAGCCACTAAAGTGATAGGACAAATGTTGATTATCAATACTTATAAAGCAACTTATATGATTCGATGATGATGATTGTACTGAGATCACTACATTCTCTTTCCATAGCAGCATTAGCCCTCCACCTAGTTCAATCCTAGGAACCTCGAAACCATTTTCATAAGAGAGTTGCTTAAACATAGTTGCAACTTTATCATTTGTGAGCTTTGTTTCCATTAGAAATATTACTTCTGGTCTATGATTCTTGATGAGGAATCTCAACTGCCTCATAGCTTCATCTCCATTAAGTCCCCTAGCATTCCAACTAACATTCGACATTTGGAGACACAACGAATAGGAAGCTAGTGGAAACTTTGAAGCTAGCTTATGAATTCTACGAATATATTTATAATTTTTGTAGGCTAGGGAGATTATTTTTCTACTTTAATGAATTAAGAACCTTTTTAATAGTGATATCTTTTTAATCGAAATTAATAATGAATATTTCCTCAATCTCCATGGAATATGTCATAATAACTATTTTCATATCATCCTAATATCATTTGTATTGACTTTTGACTTAGACTTAATAAATTTTAAATTTTGTGAATTATTCATTATTGTAAAAATAATTGTCATTATCAAACTTGATTTTTACTTTCACTATTCTTCTTTTGTTGAAGTAAAATAATTTGTTCATATTTAGGGATATTTTGCTATAGGATTCAACATTTAGTAAGTAAGAAAGAGCCTTTTCATTATATCGCATCCAATTTAGATACTTCTCTTTTCTTCACGAGGTTTTGTGGCAGCTGGCACTTAAGGACATTCCTCTTTAATGACAAACTTATGTTTTTAACATTAATACCAAATTAACGTTTAATTTTCATCTAATGAAATTGCCACCATTTAATTTGTGTTAGTTGAGTAAAGCAACAATAACAAAGAGGCTATTGAAGATATTAACTGCTGAAATAATAAACTAAATATTTTTAATATAATCAAATATAATTATCAAGTTTCAAAATAGTAAACTAGATGCATGAGTGCAAAAATTTCAAAATAACACATAAAAACAACAGTTATGAAACCACGATAAATTAATTTGACAATTAATGGACCAACCTTAGGGTAGTTCAGACTAATTTCAAAATAATTTTGAGACAATTCAAATTCATAAGTGGAAACTTAAAATCAACTATTTTCTCATTTGACTTACGAACAACCGTTAATTTGGCCAAGATGAACTAGTCCGCTCAAAAGCCTAATTTCATCTTTGTGAGTGTAACTCATTATTTTAGACCAATGACTTAACTCAGGAGTGTGCATTAAGGTCAGTCAAACTTGAAATACATCATTAAATCCTATTCTTCAATTGATAAGAAGTTAACCTTGAAAATAGCATAGTCAGAAACCTTCCTTATGGGGGCGCAAACAAAGGTGCCTCGAGGCTTATTCCATGTCACTTCGGTGTCAACTAATAATGGAGACTATATGAGTTATTGTCATATCTCCTTCTCTCGCTCACTATTTTAGAATATGTGTTTTCTCAAAACATCATATGTTTTTTAATTAATTAATTAATTAAATTTTAATTTTATATATGTAAATGACTTTAATTACCAATCACATTGGGTCTATCTTCATTAAACATTTTCAATCAATTTTTAAATTGACCCCTAAATCTATTAGGTGAACCTAAATTATAATTAATGTCTTTTTACATTATTAACAAATCACATTTATTAATTTTGGTTTATGGGTCTAACATAAAACAAATGCCTATTAGGCCTGACTTACCAAGTTTAACTATTAAACTTAATTAATTATGTGTTTCCTTTTAATCACATTAAACATAAACAAATAATCAATTCTATTGATCCTATTTAAAACATGTTTCTAATTAAATAAATGCATGTGGTAAATATAAACTGTATGAGATTCATGTATGATATATTATATACATAAACATGTTATCAATCATATTAATAAGCATAGAATAAAACATACTTAGAATTTGACCAGGTCTCTAAGGATAATTACAACTCATAAAATAAATCTAATCTGTTACAAAAAAATGGGCATTGATCTTCTTTTCCATGTTTCTTGAACTTCCATAACTCCTCCAAGATCCAATGAGTCAAACTCATTATTTAAAAATTATTAAATCTAATCTTAACAAGTATTTCAAAAATACCGTAATTTTTAAATTTTATTTTAGAAATACCACTTTGTCATTATTTTTGATAAAAATAATATTGGGCCAATAATAATTTCTAAAATTAACAATGGACTTACTGATATTTCAAAAATATTATTTGGGCTTATATTTTCTTCTAAAATGTCAATTGGTCCAAATGATATTTCAAAAACATCACTTTAGGCTCAAGCCCATACCAAAGTTACATAAAATCAACATGGCACTCTCGTGGAGCAACCATGGCCGACAACCAAGTTCCATTCCGCCATTCCCATAGTGCTTGAGACTTTCCCGAGCATCATGGGACAACCATTGTTGCATCACGGCTACAATGGCTGTGAGGAGGGACGGACTTACCTTGTACCCAAGGTGGGCAATTGCCCACCCTTAATTTTTTTTTTTTTTTTTATGTATTATATATCCTTGCATATTTATAGAGAAAGCCACACTATTACGTAGGGCAGTGCCCATTTTCTTTCCTTTTTATTATATATTTATTATCTATCCACTGTAGTATAGAGATTGAACAAGTGATGATTTACTCTTTCTCTTTTGTGTGTTTTGTGCATTGTGTTTCACTCATATTGTACGGAACAAGAGCATGCTTCATTTATTTTTTATATTATATAAAAAGACTTCAATAGTTAGCATTGCATTGTTTTTATTCTTTTTCCTATTAGTATTTATTTAGGAAGAGAAATTTTATTATTCCTTCATCCTAATTTATTCCAATTGTACGATAAAATTGTATCTTCTTCGTTTATGAATAATTACCCTTATAAATTTTTTTTACAACAATTTTTTTATATGTATTTTGCCCACCTTGAGTTGGGATCCTAGGACCGTCCCTAACTGTGAGAAATGTGCAGTCTTCCGTCACCGAAAACAAACACACAATCGAGACACTCCCGATGTTGCACAAGTGGAAACGGTGGCTGGTCATTGGTCTACAACGTTTAGCTCGTCTTCACCGAGGAAGAAAGCCAAGACTTTCTCAGTGTTCAGGGATCACGTCAAACGTTCCTCTTGACATTGCTGGAGGAAGACTGCGCAAAGAAATTGTTGAATTAAGGACTCAAATGATATAAACAAAAGTTCATAATAACTTCAGGATTTAGATCGATCTACATATGATCATCGAGTGATATGATTATAACTCTTTAAGGTAAACAATATTTTAATAAAGATTTAAATGCATGTCTTGTCTAGTCCTATACAATCTTATTGTATAAAGCACATCCACTAAGATGTCTTACTATACCAGTTATCCAGATCCAAATCACTTGTATTCATAATACTAGTAGACCGTACTAGCAATATTTGATTAAAGATTCCATAACTTTAATATAAATTGCGGACTATTTAATTCATTATCTATAATCTTAATCATCTCGTATCAATACAAGATTATAGCTACATTAATGAATTAAGAATTTTATGATATTTATCTAAATATTATTTAATAATAATAAATATTATTTATATATAAAAATATTTCTTTTATTAATTTCATAAATAATGAACTACTTTCATTGATTTAAGGGCACTATGCCTAACAAGTGGCATTTTTCACAGTTCAATACTAGGTTAGATTCCTCACATCTCTTAAGTACTAATTCCAAATTAGTCAAGCATTTATCACATGAAGAGCCATAGACCAAAAAGTCACCTAAATTTCTATGCCCTTCTCTACCATATTAGAAAACATTGTCATCATACACCTTTAGATGTTGTAGGTGCATTACAAAGTCCAAATGACATTCTCTTAAAGGCAAAAGTGTCATAAGGAGAAGTGAACGTTGTCTTCTCTTGATCCTCAGGTATGATAGCTATATGATGATACTCGGAATAACCATCCAATAAGCAATAATAGTTATGGCATGTCAACCTATCAACATTTGATCAACGAATGGCAAGGAAAAATGGTAGTCCTAGTGGCTTTATTCAACTTATGGTAGTTAATACAAATTCTCCAACTTGTCATAGTACGAGTTGGAATAAGTTTATTATTATCATTCTTGACCACCGTCATACCACCTTTCTTTGGAACCACTTTCACTGGGCTCACCCATGCACTATCAGATATTGGGTAAATCACTCCCACATCTAGTCACTTCAAAACTTCTTTTCGCACCACTATTTCATTGTCAGATTTAACCTTCTTTGAGCATCAATTGTAGGCTTGGTGTCATCTTCCATTAAAATACAGTTAATCATAGTAGACGGGCTAATTCCCCTAATATCAGCTAGAGTCCATCCAATAGCCATCTTATGGGCTTAAAGCATCCTTAATAATTTTTCCACCTCTATCTTAGAAATAGACAAAGACACAATAACAGGAAGAGTCTCCTTCTCTCCAAGATAAGCCTAGCGTAGAGGATTTGGTAACACCTTTAGTTCTAGAACAGGAGGTTTCTCAATAGAAGGTAATGGTTTTTCAGACCCATTCCCTAGCTCCTCAACTCTTTTCTTATTCAGTGGCCCAAATAAGTTTATCCAGTGCAAATACTCTATAGCTTCATTAGTATCCTCTTTGCTGACATCACACTTGGTTAGGCTTAACTCGAGAGGATCATCAACCATTTCCTTGGTGGCCACTACACAATCCACTATATCAACTGAAAAACAAATGTCACTGCCTCCACGGTAGGTCATGGCATCGAATACATTGAACACCACTTCATCTCCTTGAACTCTCAATCGAAGTTGTCATTTCTGAACATCAATAAGGGCTTTCCTTGTAGCTAAGAAAGGCCTTCCTAAGATAATTGGCACATTTGCATCCTCTTCCATGTATATTACAAAAAAGTTGGTGGAAAATATAAACTTATCCACCTTTACCAACACGTCTTCAATAATACCACGTGGATGCTTGACAGAACGACCTGCCAACTTAAGTGTAACTGTAGTGGGTGTTGCATCGCCTAACCCAAGTCTCCTAAAAACTGAAAAAAGTGGCATCAAGTTAATACTTGCTCCCATATCACACAATGCTTGCATACAATCGACGTTTCCAATGGTACAAGGTATGGTAAAGTTCCCTGGATGTCTCAACTTCTGTGGAAGCTTCCTTTGCAGGATGACACTGCATTCTTAGATAGTATTTCCTTCCTGAACTTAGAGTAACTGGGCATCTGCTCCAAAGCCTCTGCGAATAGGATGTTGATATGTAGTTTCTTAAATCCTTCGAGAAACTTTGCAAACTACTTATCCAGATTGTTCTTGCGTAGCCTCTGTGGGAAAAGAATCTTTACATTATTATATATACTTACTGGAGGTGCCACTAATTTTTCTAGTTTGCCTTCAGTACCCATCTCTTCACTCTTCTTTCTTTTGGCTATGTTCGGTGCTTGTTGATACTCAGTTTTCTCAACTAATTGCTTTGCTCTTGGACATGAATACTGTGTTCAATTTCTCAAGGTCATAGCTTGACACTATTCTTTAGGATTCACTACAGTTGAACTAGCAATTCCCCTTAAGCTTTGTTTGTCATTAAGCTTGCCAACTTACCAATATGAGTCTCCAAATTTTTAATAGATGCCTTTGTTTCACTCATAAACCGATTCAGTACATCAGGCTGTGCTTCAGGTTGCTTCATTAAAGGTTGTTGCTGTGTTGGTATGGCTTGTGGCTAATAAAATCCAAGAGGAGGCTGTTGGAAAGGCTGTTATGCTCCTTGATTATTTTTCCACGATAAGCTAGGGTGATTCCTCCACCCTTGGTTGTAGGACATGGAATATGGGTTATTGGCTGGCCTTGGGAAATTTCATATGGCTTGAACTTGTTCCATAGGCAAATTATTCATATCCACTGCAAGACACTGATTGAGTGGATAAGCACTCCCATACGTTTCATATAGATTCTGTAATTGCACGGCTTGGGTTGAGATGTTATTCTATTGTAACTACTTTGTCAATGACGCCACTTGATCTATAAGCATAGAGATGGCATCTAATTCAAGTATCCCAGCCACTGTCTTTGTATTTTCTCCCTCGGGAGGCCATTGATAATTATTCATGGACATCTCCTCCAGTAGTTCATATGCTTCATTAGTACTCTTGCTCATGAAAGCACCCCATGCTGCTACATCAATGATGATGCGACCATCCAAACCATTGTAAAAGTTATTGATCAACATCTATTTCTCAATTCCATGGTGGAGACACTTCCTAAACAACTCCTTAAAGTGCTCCCAAGCATCATACAAAGACTCCCTGTCATTCTGGTGGAAATTATTGCAGCCTTTGCTGGAGGGAAAAACTTGACAAGAAACTTTTGAGCTAGTTCTTCCCGTGTAGTGATTGAATTCGCTTACAGCGAGATTAACAACTCTTTGCTTGGTCTCTTAAGGAAAATGGGAATAGTCTCAGTCGAATTTCATCGTCACTCACCCTATTCATCTTAAACGTTGCACACAGCTCTAAGAAATTGGCTATATGCAAGTTTGGGTCCTCAATAGGTAATCCACCAAATTGAACGGTGGTCTACACCATTTGTAGAATTATTGGCTTGATCTCAAAATTGTTAGTGACAACTGTGTGGTGTCTAATGCACGAATGCACTCCTGTAATAGTGGGAAGTACATAATCTCTTAGAGTCCTTGCCCTTTGTTCAACAGGGACCTTAGCAGCTGCTGCCCCTTGAGCATTGTTGAGGGCATTGTTCATTGCATTCCCTTGGTTCTCAGCTATGATAGTCTCCAACCTTTTCTTCTTTCAGTTCTGTCTGCAAGTTCTTTATATTTCAGGATTCACCGGTAGTATTTCACGTTGTTTAACACGTCGTATAAACCATACTTCCTGAAATAAAAGGATTAAGAAACCAACCAAATTAGAACGATAATAAAAAAACTAAGTTAGAATAAAAATTAACTATTTTGATATTAATAAAACAGTCACCGACAACGGCACCAAAAACTTGTTGTAAATTTTTAGTGCGCAAGTATACGCAATCGTAACAAAGTAATATAATGAAGTAAAGTGGCGAACCCACAAGGATTTCCTACTAATTACCAATAATTAACCCTTAATTATAATTGGTTGACTGAAAAATAAAAGTGTAGAAAATACTAAACTAATTAAATGCAATGAATCTCAAGAACTAAAAAGAACTCAAACAAATACAAAGACTAATTCAATTGATTAAATATAGGGTAATTAACTTCATCAACTTTCCACCCTATGCTTTTCTCACACAATTTCCAGAATTCCTATCTCTATTGTGATAACAGATTTACAATTACAAATTATATTCTTATTAGGACATATAACTCTTTACGATATGCAAACTTCCTACATTTTTGTAGTAAATTAAGCATATAACAGGCATTAAACGTACAATCCCTAAGCTACACAAATCATATGGGTACTCTCGTCCAATATTATATCTGTGATTATTCAACTAAAGCACAATTAACCCTCACTTTTCTGATTTTAGGTTAAAATCATATAGATAATGCAACTGGAGGCCAATCAATCACAAACATTAAACATGAATAAAATAATTCATAATATTAAAAGGAAATTCATAAAAATTGCATTAGATAATCATAGAGTTTCAAAAAGAATCCATTAACACACTAAAAGAAAATTTAGTTCATATTAAGCACAAAGAAATCCATAAAATCATATCTAAACATCACTATTGTAGAAATTAAGAAAAGAAAAGAAGGAAAATAATGAAAGATGCTTGAATCTTCAATCCTTAGACACCACAAAGCATTAATTTGAGTCTCTAGGGTTCTAGCCTCAAAAAGTCACCATAATGATGCCTTGTATAGTTTACCAAAGTGTTTTATGCAAAATTCTACTTCTTCCCTTGCTAAAACACACTTTCTTTGCGATTACAAAATCATGCGCTGCTACCCAAGAAGTAAGCACCGTGACTCTACTTCGAAAGAGAAAAATTGCATCCTCTCTGCCTCGGTTAGCGTCGCAGCTCAAAAGGAGAGCGCCACGACTCTAAATAGTCTCACATTAGCTCCTCCGCTCTAAAGTTCAGTGCCACGACCCTCTATCAAACCCATATTTTGCCTTCTCTATTTTATCACTGCGTCGCGACTCAAAAGGAAAGTGTTGCGACTCTAATTCGTTCTCCACGAAAAATTAACTTTTTAAGTCTGAGAACCTAGTCAATGGCTAAAATCGTTCCAATAGAGATCTCTTAACCGCATTTTCATCAAATTGGGCATTTTGTGTTCAGAATATCATAAATTTTCCATATTTAAATCCATTTCTTTATTTCGCTCATACTCCTGAAAACATTAACAAACACAAGCGTAATACTGCACAAACACCACTAAAAAGGCTTAAAGACTTCTTAAAAATACTCTCCAAAACACTATAAAAACTAACCTAATAGTAGACCACCATATTTAGTGGTATTTTATACCTTCTATCTTAGAGATAGTATGGTGTTTTTTTCGCTTTGTCATATTGGTTTTCGTTAGTGTGTTCTTTGTAAACAAAATCTAGTGGAATAATTTATCAACAACATTATGCTTCGAGATGCTTTAGGCTGTGAAATAAGCTTGCGCTTCTTTTGATTAAAATGTGTATTTCAATATAACAAAGATTACAAAATTATGTATGAGAGTATTTAAGTGTAATGCAGGAAAGTAAATTAATGAAAATGTTTATTTTTTGGGTTAAGCTCAATTAGAATGGCTAGTGACAATATACAAGATTAAATGATAAATTTCTATCTAATTTATTGATTAATAAATTTTAATTATTTTTTATAAAATTAATTTCAATTAAGAGTTTTAAACTAGATTTTGATAGATAAATTTCTTTAACAACATTTTGTCAAATAAAATCAACAATCCAATCGAATATAAATAGAGAAAGAATCAAAGAAAATAAGAAGGGCAATTTTGGAAGAGAAAAAAT
Source organism: Humulus lupulus (assembly GCF_963169125.1). Lineage (NCBI taxonomy): Eukaryota > Viridiplantae > Streptophyta > Magnoliopsida > Rosales > Cannabaceae > Humulus > Humulus lupulus. The sequence continues at coordinate 26,897,140 of NC_084799.1, forward strand.
AGTTGAGCAATGAGATAGAGTAGAGAGCATATAGAATTATTGTGAAAAAAATCAATTATTACTTTAGTTAAAGCTTCTAAATAATATTAATTTGGGACTAATTTTCTCAACTTTGTTCTATTTGGACATGTAGGAACTAGGAAAGGTGCCGAAAACAGATGTGAACAAATTCAATGAGGTGAACTGGCAGCGTATGTAGGCCCATTAAGCTTTATTGGGCCTTGTTTGCCTATTTGTGGTCAAAGCATGTTCCCTGCCACGTGCGAATACTCGTCTAACTGCGTGGGACATAGTCCGCATTTTTGGACTCTCTCGCCGATTATTTAGACCAATCGACCTTTTTCTTTCTTAATTTAATGATAATTGCTCATATTTTTTTGTCGAATTATTACGTTTTATTAATTTCCTAATGACATTTAGTTTACTTTATTCCCAAAAAGTTATAGAGAGGAAAACGAAAGCTAATACCCCATTTTATGTTCAAGGTTTTTCTGTCCGGTTTCAACTTTTCGTGACAGATGAATATTTATATACTCATCATAGATTTAATTTAAGGCAAACTTAAAAAAAAAAAAAGAAAAGAACTTTTCTAGTTGCGTATTGTTACGTGCATGTGCAAGTTTCAAGCATATTATTAATTTTATTTTACAATTACACTTAAAATATCCCTCTAAATAAATTAATATGTTTAGTCGTTTAGAGGATCTTTGTTCTTTATATCGTTTCTTGTAATACAAATGATGAAGAAAAAAAACGTATATCAAACACTAATCTATTCTTTCTAATATAACTAATAACGTTGCAAATGCTCAAAATTATATCATACACAATAATCAGTGAAACTAATATATTATTTTAAATTTGACTGGGCAAATTTGAAGTGACCGTTGAATTATTGACTTGTGAAAGTTTTCGTAACCTATTTTGATATCACAAAACTCGTGCATGCTAGCTTAATTATTATTATTTTTCAAAAATAAAAAATAAAAAAAATGGTTGATTAATACTTGAACCATACTTCATGGTTGGTATTGTCAGTATTAAAAAGGACGGTGATCGTCGTATCGAATCGGGCGTTGAGGAACCAAACGAAGAAAAAGATCACGAGGACTACAGTAGTCTCACACTCTTCTTACTCTTAACTTAACCCCCTCCCTAAGATTTCATCGCTTCCAGTGTCAGATCTCACCGTACACTATCTTTTCATCTGGACCGTTCACTTTGCCCTGTCTCCACGTCTTTGATTCATCGTCTATGCCAAATAACATCAAATCCATCTACAATTTTTTATGGATGTGATTTTGGATGAGTTTTTAACTGATTATCAAATAAATTCAACGACCCTCACTTTTTTATATGATGAAAGTGATATTGCCGACGTGTAAGGTACGGCCCACTTCAAAAAAAGAAACACACACACATTGGTATTGTGTCAAAGTCAAGCCACGCAACCAATGCTTTTTGTGAGTCAAAGTTAGGTGTGGACTAATATAAGAATGATTAGTCAACTCATCTTCTTGATTTGAATTGTGTGAGAAGCTTATTTGAAAATGACTAAACTCAACTAATAAATGTTCTTAGACTTTGAGCATGGTATATACTACTATATTATATCTATCATTAATAATTAAATTTATACATGTAGTGATATCTAGAGTCCTAAACCTAGCTAACCATGCAAACATCTAGAGTAAATATATACAAAAGGAAGAAAAAAAATGGTGCTCACAAGTCTTGGCTAGTGGAATTTATTTATTTGTTCACATATAGAAAAACAAATGACGACTTTTGTTGCTGTTACATCATTTTTCAAAGTTGATAAAACTGACAATGTGACACTTAGATATATCAAATCATAAATTATTTTTCCAATTAACCAAATTAATTTTCAATGTTAGTACTGCTGACTTAATATTCCAAACTTTGTTAATTAAATAAACATTAAATTTCTGTAAGGGAACGTGGGACAGTACCGTTTAAAGCAAACACCACAAACTAACGATGATGTGATGACTGATGAGATCTATTTCTAGTCCCAAACTTTAACTCGTTTAGGACTATAAATCTTTAATTATAATCTTAATGTAGGATACTGTTAATTGTAACAAAATATATTTAATTAAATAAGTGAAAATAAAAACAAAAACATTCAAAAAAATTATAAATAATAAATAATAATAATAGTGAGAAGAGGAGGAGTACTGAAATCTTAAACAGCCATGGTTTGTTTGGTAGCTGTTGTCTGAAGCATCCCACAAATTTTAAATATATATACATGCCTTCTAATAGTCTCTATATTCACACTGTAGTTTCACTCCTTTAATTCTTCTATATAAAATTCCCTCCAAAACTCCAAAGGCTCTTTTTTGGTTATCAATTTTCCTTTTCTCTTTCTTTTGTCTCTTTCTTTCTCTGGCCCTGGTAAAGTCACTTTCCCAGCAGTTTTTCTCGGCTACCAATCTTCCATTTTTACCACTCTAAACCCAAAAATAATTCTTTGGGTCTCATCTCTCAGAGCCTATATCAATATCTAAAGCTTACACGTCTTTGTTCTAAGCAGATAGAGAGAGAGAGAGAGAGAGAGAGAGAAAAGAGAAAGAAATGGCGGTCAATGCCAGAGGACAAACTACACAGCTCCAAAATCAGAAGAGATGGAAAGACAGAGCAACCAGTCCCGAGCGGAATAGAGTTTGGACTGAACCAAAGCTCAAAACTAATGCAGAGAAAAAAGTACCAGTTGTTTACTATTTGGCTAGAAATGGTCAGCTTGAGCACCCTCATTTCATGGAGGTCCTGCTTTCCTCCGCTGAAGGACTCTATCTCAGAGGTAATCTTTTTTTTCTTCTTTTACTTCTCCTTATCTCGACAACCAAACAGAAAAAATTAATGTAGAATTTCTCATTGTGTTTTGTTTTCTCAGATGTTATTAACCGCTTAAATGATCTCCGAGGCAAAGGCATGGCCACCTTGTACTCCTGGTCTTCTAAACGGTGCGATTTTTCGTTTCCCCGCTTTTTTTTTTTTTGCGCACTGATTATTTGATTATCTTTTGAGATTGATTTTTTTATTATTATTTTAAAATTTCAGGAGTTACAGAAATGGATTCGTGTGGCACGATTTATCAGAGAACGATCTCATATGCCCGGCACACGGCCATGAATACGTTCTCAAAGGCTCAGAGCTCCTTCTCGACCTGGCAGCGTACGATCCTAAAGTTCTCGAATCAGCGTCTTCTCGGTCTCTCCGACCTCCCCCGGAGACTCAAAATTCCGGCGGAGATTCAGATTTTCCCGTGGTTGTACGTCGGCGAAACCAGTCGTGGAGTTCCATTGACCTCCACGAGTATAAAGTTTACAAGGCCGAGTCCATCGGCGAGTCGGCTGGGAAAGCCGCTGCAGACGCGTCGACTCAGACCGACGACAAGAGACGACGTCGGCGGCAAGCTATTAGGGAAGAGGACGAGACGGCGGCTGAACCGGAGGAGAAAGGTCTCCGGCAAATGTACGAAAGTCAAAGCACGGAGCTGAGCAGGGAGGAGATTTCGCCTCCGCCGTCTGATTCGAGTCCCGAGACGCTGGAGTCTTTGTTGAAAGCTGATGGACGGCTGATATTGGCCGGCAACGGAGTCAACGAGGACGGTTGCCCGAACCGGACGTCCGAGATTTGCGGGGGTGGTAAGGTGAAGGCCTCGTCGGTTCTGATGCAATTGTTATCGTGCGGTTCGGTCTCGTTCAAGGACTGTGGACCCAATTTGGTGAAGGATCATGGGATGTCGTTGATTGGTCACTACAAGGCTAGGCTGCCACGCGGTGCAGGGAATCCAGTGGAGACTCATTCGGAACAGTCCAATTTTTCGAGGGTGAAGTTGGAAGAGAAGGAATATTTTAGCGGGAGCCTTGTCGAGACAAAGAAAGTAGAGGTCCCTGCCTTGCAAAGGTCTACTTCTTACAATGCAGATCGGTAAGTTTTATTAGTTTGCTCAATTGTTTAGTAACATAAATGTTAAATACCTAAATTAATTTTTCTGGTACGAAAAAATAAACATAAAGATTAGGGTACTTCGAAATGTTCTGATCCAATAACTGGTATCGAAATCTTGAAATAATTGTTAGAAATTTATTGCCCGTATAGTACGTAATAAAGCTACTTATTATTTCGCTACTAGATTTAATTATTGTCTTTTCTACCTTAATTAATGTGGCCACACTTCTGTACCTTTATGTTGGAACATCATAACATGGAAGATGTTATGTTAAGTCTAAAGAAATAAAGCAATGTTGGAAAAAAAAAAATAGCTAAAGGTTCCTTATGAGACTTCAGTATCAGAGTATGGTAGTACTTTGAATTTGAAGTTTCATACAAGTAGAATAGGTATGGTTCTCGCTATGCTCTGCTGCCTTTTCATTCTTGTCGTTTTGGGTTGATAATAATTGTGATTCTCTGATAGCCCTTTTTACCCATCTGCCGCTTTGAATTTAAATGCAAGATTCGTACGTATCGAATACAAAAGCCAGCTGGCTTTATAAATTTTGCAACACAAACATAGTAATATTTTTACACTGTACTGCCGTACGTAGCTGAAGCAGCCTTTTACAACCGGAGTTATAATGATCATATTGAATGACTCACCTTCTGTATGAATAATATGTGGGACCTTAAGATTAAAGATCTCCCAGCTGGGAATTTAAAGTCTAGGAAATCTCTTAGCTAGCAGATGATGATTAAAAATATTGGTTTGGTGGGGTCTTTAGACAAAAGTATTGAAAATTTCTATTTCATGTTGCTCGAGAGACTCGTATATCGGAAGCCTCAAATTATAATTTGAACGAGTTGACTTCTTTTAACAATAATGGCTTACTTTTTATTGATCTGAGTTATAGTTTTTTACTATATTCTAAAAGGGTCTCATTTTACAGGAGATCGAGGTTGGAATTGGCCGAAGAAGAAGTTGGAGGAGGAGTTCGAGCAAAATGCATACCGAGGAAATCAAGGACATTGGCAGCCAAGAAAGAGACCAGCATCACCACCACCGCTTGTGACAATGGCAGTAGTAGTAGCGAACGAGGCAGCAAAAGATTTGAGGTTCACGCATAAAAGTCCTAAAGATATGGAATGGAGATGTTGATGTAAATTGAAGCTGAAAAACATAGAAGAAAGGGAGAAAAAACAAGTTCAGTTTAATATGGTAAAACGAAAAAGGTGAATGAAAACGAGAAATTACTTGGCAAATCTACGCAGTAGTGATGAATCACAAGTCACGGCATAGAAGGGCACGTAAATTAAGAGGGAACCAACAAAGAATGTGGCCGCTTAACTTAAGAATCTTATAAAGCCCACTTCATTGTTTGACCGATTGTACATTTTAGCTTTGAGTTTTCTAAGTTAGAGGTCTTTCTAGTACTTTTGGTGCCTTGGTGTTTGTGGGGGTGTTGAATTATATTTTTTCTTCTCCTTAATTTCTGGTGCTTCGGTACTAACTCCTAAATAGCTTACAAACCTTTTTGACTATATGTAATTGTGACTTATGAAATTAACATGAAAAATAGAATTATGTTCCTAGGTACTATCATTCCACTTTCTTCTTCATCGTTTCCTAAGCACGCACGTGAGCTTACTTGGGCAGAGCCGGCATGATCTAGAGATTGGAGATGGAGAGGTATTTTGGTTCCACCAAGAGAGTAGCACTTTGTGACAAATGGATATATAATTAAAATAAAAAAGTGGCAAATTGCTCGTTTTGTAGAATTTTATGTTTCTAGTCTCTCTCTAAAAGATCTACTTCTAACAATAACTTTGTTACAAAACATGATAGCTTTCGTGGAACTCGAAAATTATAACTACTTCTGGCTCATATGCTACCAGTTTCAAGTTGAATGACTGAGCTCAAAATTAACTTATTAATTGTATGCTAATTCTTATACAAATGCAGCATTAAAAAATAATATACATCCCTATTTGTATTAGTTATAAGTTCTGCAAATGGAAGGATAATTTTTTTTGCATTCATTTATGATATGAGACACCATTTTGTGTGCTTTGTTGTTTTAATACAACCAAAATTTCACGTGTATGTAGAGAAGTGCTTTTTCAAGTTTTTAAGTTGGCAATCACAAAATATTGATTCTGCCTTCTCTTCAAAAAAAAAAAAACAGAAGAAGATGAACGCCACTAATGGTGTTTATGGCTGCAAACAATCAAAAGTGTCGCATTATTAAAATTTATTTAACTGGCTAATTTGAAAAATGAGATGAACGAATAATAATATCTTGCATTGTTTTCTCTAGTATAAAAGAAACATCTCTCTATATAAAAATATTTACATAAGATGTTAAACAAATGAGCAAAATAAGAGAAAGGAGATTAAATCTAGGATGACAAATGCTTGGTCTAGATGATAAGGTTGTCAATCCAGGAAAATATGCCGGATGTCATTTTGGTGATTGGTTTTTCTAATTTGGCAAATTTCTTCTTTCACATATTTTAGTCTGTTTGTGAAATCCAAAATGTCACTGGAATGAAATTGGAATTGAATGAAAAAATTAATTGGTAAGTGAAATAACTCTTTCATTTTATAAGATATTTTTAAACTATAATACTTTCACGTTAGGGTCTAAAAGTGTGGACATTACGAAGAATCTTAGATATAATAGGATGAAACATAAATATTTGACAGAATCTCATAAAGTTGACTCAGGATAATTTGTGAGTGTACACATCATTGGAAAATAGTAGAAGGTTAACTCTTGATATCATATTATAATATGAGGGGGAAATACTATTAGGAATAGAATTTGGTTTCATCTTAAAATAATTGGTGTTGGGTACCTATCCTCTTTCTCTTGTACAGGTATTGTGTTTCCCTCTATTTTCCATAAGAGTCCCTCTCATTGGTAATGATCATACCGGATGCCATTTAGTCTAACATCTTTAGCCAAATAGTCTGCCACGGAATTGTCCATTCTACTTATAAAATACAAATTACAAGATTCAAACCAAGCCAAAGAAGCCAACATTGTCTCCGACAGGTGCCAAAGCTTCCAATTAGGGATTGCTTTTCCCTTGTTAAAAGCCCAAGCAATGATTTGAGAATCCGTCAAAATTGCAATCATTTTCCAGTTTTTGTCCATAGCCAATTGAATTTCCATCTAAATTGTCTTAGCTTCACTTTCTAGAGCTGAAGAAGCCTTGACTCTGCTGGTCTTAGGCTGACTATCTCTCGTGCTACGGTCCACTACTACCACTGATAACCCTGCATTACCTGCTTTCCAAGAAGCATCACTGAATAAAACACTATGTACCTCTGGTGGCAGTTTATGTATGGGAGTTTCTTGGGGTCCTTGCCAACGAGTCTGCCTTATATCAATCCTAGCTCCAGAGAGCTCCCAAAACTCGTCATTTATAATTTTTTGGATGATCTGAATAGGAGTAGTAGTGCCATAAATCATAGATTTGTTCCCAGCACGCCACATTGCCTCAAAAAGGCATCACGCATAGCTGAAGAAGCTTAACCTCTCATTAGTTGGTATCCTCTACCCAATGTCTTTAAGGAATTGACCAAGTGATCCAAACTTACCCTCAGTCAAAGCAATTAAGTAGGGGCCCCCGAACCACAAGGCTCTCGACAAGGGGCAGTCCCTAAATACATGTGAAACTGATTCATCCTTGGCACAAAATAGGCAGCTATTTTCCTTGACAAAGTCTAGTTTGCCTCTTTTTGGTAGAGAGTTAGCTAGAGTCCTCCACAAGGTTAGTCTAATGCTCGTATGAATCCTTGGATGCCAAATCTGTTTCCAAATCCGGATCATATCTGCAGACCTATGCTTCTGATCTTCGATGTATGCTGCCTTCACAAATAAGCATCATTTCCTGTCCTTCTTCCAAATAAGCTTATCCTCACTTGTGCTAGGAAATCTGCCAATCTGACCAATCTCCTTACCAATAGTCTCACCAAAAATCAGTGCAAGTAAGGTATCATTCCATTCGTTCCCATTTACAAAAAGGTCCCCAACCGATTTTAAAAAAGGTGATTTCTGCTGATGAGACTCCATTTGTAACGCCATAGTTAGCCAAGACCGTTACACTGTGCATTTTAAATAGTGCTAAACTCGCTAAATGAGTCATTTGGCCATAAACTTGCAACTAAACGTGATTAATGGTCCAGGGTTAAAAATTTCGGTTAAAAGGAATGTGTATTTCATTAAAACGTTAAGCTATATATGGGATCCCATAATAAACGTTTACAAAGTGGTTTATAGTTCCAAAAGGGTAATTACAACTCAAAAGTTACAACCCGCCGACCAAAGCGGCAAAAATAGGGTTTAACCCTAGTTCCTCTGAACAACCTTGGCCGTGGTGGTCAAGCGGCCGCATATGTACACGTCGCCACCTAAGCTCTCCAACTCATGGCTGGTGTAACTCCCTACTACCAAGGGGCCATTACACTGTGTATTTTAAATAGTACTAAACTCACTAAATGAGTCATTTGGCCATAATCGTGTAACTAAACTTGATTAACGGTTTAGGGTTAAAAATTTTGGTCAAAGATACAAACGTTTCACTAAAACATTTACTCTATGCATGGGATCCCAAAATACATTTAAAAGGTTAATTACAATAAAAGATTTACAACCTGCCGACCTAAGCGGCAAAATAGGGTTTAACCTTAGTTCCTCTTTAAACCCTCGGCCGTGGTGGTCGAGCAGCCGCATATGTACACATCATCACCTAAGCTCTCCAACTCAAGGATGATCCAGCTTTCTTTTACCTTTACCTGCACCACATAGCACCCGTGAGCCGAGGTTCAGCAAGAAAACTTAAACATGCTCATAAGCAGTTAACAACATATATCCAAATCATAACAAGCATGCCTAGCAGTAATAACCCTACTCATGCTTGCATACCAATCATATAAATGACTACAGTGTCATATGGGATCAATTGCCCTAGATAATTGATCAATGAATCATATCGGGCCCAATGCCCAAAATACATGATTATGGAATCATACTGGCTCAACGCCCTATGTTATGGGACTAATGAGTCACCCTGGGGCCCTTAGCTCTGTCATCTATATAACCAGCCTTGGAACTGGCCCAACGTACCTGGCACTTTAGTTTTCTTCGACCCATAGGTTGGTCAAGCGTATGATGTGCTCTTGGTTAGATTAAATCATATGGACCATCGCTCCATGCTATTACCATACTTGACTAATAAGTCAATGCCTTACGACCAGCACTCCGCCGCTCTAATGCTGTCATTACTAATAAGTCAATACTTTACAACTAGCAATCACTATGCTAATGTCGTCCTTGACTAATAAGTCAATGCTTTACGACTAGCCGTCACCGTGCTAATGCCGTCCTTGACTAATAAGTCAATGATAGGATATGGGACTAACAAGTCACCATGGGTTCCTTATCCCTATCCTCTATATAAGCGTACCTAGCGCTAACCAGCACTCCACGTGCTAATGTCATCCTTGACTAATAAGTCAATGTTTTACGACCAGCAGTCACCATGCTAATGTCGTCCTTGACTAGTAAGTCAATGCAAGGATATAGGACTAATAAGTCACCTCGGGCCCCATTACCCTATCCTCTGTATAACCAGCTTAGGAGCTGATCCAGCGTACCTAGCGCTGAGTTTTCCCCGACCAATAGATCGGTCAAGCGTATGATGCGCTCCTGGTTAAGCATAACCATAACGACTAGCTTGCAACACGCTATTGCCGCCCTTGACTAATAAGTCAAGCCTTTCTCAATAAGATAATGCAAACATGCATTCATATGTCAAATATCCAGATATAAAGCATTCAACAAGCTTAATCAACAATCATAAGCATAATCATAATCATGCACATACTCAGGCATTCATGCCCTATTCATGTTCCTATTCAACAAATCAGAATCACAAGCATAATGGTAATGATAATCATGCACATTTACAGAGACTCGAGCTCTATTCAGTTCTTTATTCAACATTCAGGCCATGCCATAATCACATGTATCACATACTGGGTGCAGTTTTCTTACCTTTAGTCCAAGCACAGGTTACCAATAAACGACCCTCGAGCACGATCCCATTTCCAAGCCCCTAGCGATAACCTAGTCACAACCATGATATAGAATCCCGTCAATAACGAGTAAACACAGGCTTCTGGACCGAGTCCTAGCCTCTGGGACATCGAATCCTACCAAACCGGGTAGTAGGATCGATCCCGAGCCCTTAGGTTTAAGTTCCCATGACTAAAAACCCATTTTGGCCATTTCTGCCTTTTTGGGTCGCGGCCACAAAAACCCAGGCCACGGCCTGCTCAAGAACAGGGGCTAAACCCCTCTCTGTCTGGGCCGTGGGCCGCGACCTGACAAAAAGGGGCAGCGGCCCAAAGTGCCCCCAACAGCCCAAAACCTCTTTTTTCAAGCCTATGTCGCGACACACAATGAAAAGGTCGCAGCCCAACCACGAACACAGACAAGAACTTCGTTTTTCTCATTTCAAATCCTTCCAAAATCCTATCCAAACATACCCAAATAAAAAAAACAAAGTTTCCAATCATCTCAATGGCTCAAAACCATCAAAACCCAAGCTTCAAATAATTCAAAAACTCATCAAAATGAAAAATCCAATTTCAAAATTTAAGAAACTTTAGGAAACAGAATCTCAGAAATTCAAAGCTTAAATTACCTCTGATTATGTCGTTTCTCGCTAAATCCCCCAGATAATAAGCTTTTAATCTTTCCTAGAATCGTTATGACTCGATCCTTGCTTGAATCCGAGTCCTGAAACTCGAGTTTCCTTCGAAAATTCTAACGAACATCAAAAAGGGATAACGGGAGAGAGAGAGAACGCACTGAACGTTCTTTTTATGTTTCTGACAGGTTACTTCGAGCTTAAGTAACCTCAAACAAATCCCAATGCTCAGGGTCCCAAAAACGCCCCCGAGGGTAAAATAGTCAAAATTCCCAGAATTTCCTCCTGATCTCACTAACTCCCAATATATCATCAAATAAATTCTCATTACCCAATAACCTGGTAATGTACTAAATACCCAATATACCCTTTAACTCACACCGAATCAAATATGGGTCACGTTGTGACTTTCCCACTAGCTTGCTCCCTAGGATCGTCTAGTGCCGAGTAACCCAAATATATCTACATAATAATGTGGTCCCACACATATATCACATATATGTCAAATATACTCATAACGATCCAAATTATGAAAATTTCCATTTTAATCAAAAATGAGCCCACATGCATATTTAATACATCAAAACATGCATATCAAGTCATATTATAATATAACTCACGTAATCATATAATGATACATATATATATATATATCACATATTTTCCATAATTTGCCATCATGCCCCCTAATCAAGTCTCTAAACCTTATTATGTAATTTGGGACGTTACAACTATCCCCTCCCTACAGGAATTTCTTCCTCAAAATTTTACCTGAATATCTTGAGATATATATCCCGCACATCTGATTCTAGTTCCCAAGTCGCTCCCTCGACCTTACTGTTTCTGTATAATACCTTAACCAAAGATATAGCTTTGTTCCTCAGAACCTTATTCTTTCTGTCTCATATCTGGACTAGTTGTTCCTCATAGGAGAGATCTGTCGGAAGTCACAAATCCTCATAATTCATCACACGAGTCTCATCTAACACATGTTTCCTCAACATGGAAATATGAAATATATTGTATACGGCCGACAATGCCGAAGATAAGGCCAATCTATAGGCCACCTGACCAATCCTCTCCAAGATTTCAAACGATCATACTAATCTAGGGCTTAACCTACCCTTTTCCGAACTCTCTTCACCCCTTACCATGGTGAGACTGTAAGGAAGTTATAATCTTCCACTTGGAACTTCACGTTCCTGCATTTCAAATTAACATAACTTTCTGTCTATTCTGAGAAGCAAGCATCCGAGCTTTAATCTTTTTAATAACCTCAATGGTCCTCTAAACTACCTCAGGACCCAATTACTTTTTCTCCCACCCATCTCATCCTAGTGAATGGGCGATCTATACTTCCTGCCCTACAACATCTCATAAGGTGCCCCTCCAATAACTGGATAACTCTCTCTGATCTACCATTAGTCTTAGGATAATAAGTTGTACTTAACTCACCTTTTGTAACCTTCCCCAAAACTTGGAAGTAAAGATAGGGTCCCCATCTAATAAGGTAGACCTCAAAATCCCTTGAAGGTGTACTATCTCTCTCACACAGAGATATGCATAACTGTCAACTGTATCATCATCCTCACTGGTAAAAGTGAGCTGACTTTATATACCGGTCCATAATAACCTGAACTTAATCACACTGGCCCACTATCTTGGGCAACCCCATCATGAAATCTATCGTGATGTTCTCCCACTTCCACTTTGGGATACACAAAGGCTGTAATAGCCTTACTGGTTTCTGATACTCTGCCTTGACCTGCTAACAGGTTAGGCACTTTGCCACGTATTCAATTACGTCCCTCTCCATCCCAATCCACCATTATAAAACTTTCATATCCTGGTACATCATCATGGTGCCTGGATGAAGAGAATAAGGGGTAATATGATATTCATCCAGAATCTCCTATATAATCACAATGTCCATCGAATCCCAAGTCCAATCCTTATACCTTGATAAGCTCATACCTGATACTGTATAGTCCTTAGCTAATCCAACTAAGATATTCCCCTCAATCCTTCCCATCTGTGGGTCACTCAACTGTTTTTCCTTTGATCCTCTCTGAAATAGTAAACTCAAGTGTAATGTTGGCCACCTGGCCCACCAACAACTCTGCTCCAGTTCTGGTCGTATCCTTCAACTAACATGATGCATAGGCAATCACCTTTTCTGTCAATGAGGTACCAATCCTAAAGAACTCTTCCACGGAACACATGTAATACCCTGCCCATCCAAGGAAACTCCTGACCCTTGAGGCGTTCCTTGGCCTTGGCCAATCTCTAACTGAGAGTATACCATAATATCGTCGATAAAGATGATCACAAACCAATTTAAATAATCTTTGAACACCCTGTTCATCTTATTCATCAAAATAACTGGGCAGGAGTCAAATTCAAAAGACATGACTCAACACTCCTAGTGCCCATATCCGATATAAAAGAAAGTCTTATGCATAACCCTTCTCCTTGATCCTCAGCTGGTTATAACCAGATCAAAGATCCACCTTAGAGAATATTGTCTTACTCTCAATAACTGAACCTGTAGTTCCTACAGCTCGACTGAAGCCGTTCAATACAGTGCCCTAGACCTGGTTCCGTCCCTGGCACCAACATAATCACCATTCTATCTCTTAGTGTAAAGGTAACCCTAACAAATCCCTGTAAACACATCCAGAAACTCACAGACTAATCCAGTCTGTCTTGGTCCCACTAGCACGACCTGAGTGGTATCCACCACACTAGCTAAGAGTCATATGCATCCTCCTACAATAGGTCTCTAGCTCTAAGTACAGATGTCATACATATATGGGGTCCATGCACAGTGCCAACAAATACAAGGGTTTCCCTCCCTCAAGCCCAAGGGTTACCATATTTTCCTTGCAATCTATCTGTGACAGTCATAATCCCGTGATCCGTAAGGGGAAAGACCGGGTAAAGCTGTGCAATCCCACACCGCCTGGGGAAGGTCAAGTGTGATGATTCTAAGACTGTGTAGGTATAGGACTACACAGTTGAAGAGGGCTTAAATGGATTGATGGGTACTAGCTATATCAATAAGATGCATCTTCTTTTCAGTAACCCATCATTTGAGAACTCCAAAGTTAAGCGTGCTTGACCTGGAGTAATCTCAAGATGGGTGACCTCCTGGGAAGTTTTCCCAAGAAGCGTGCGAGTGAGGACAAAGCACCCTAGAAAGACTCGTGTTGGTTTGTAGGGCCAGTCGTCATTTCAGAAAGCAGCCATAGTGACGTGGGGCTTTACAAATGGTATCAGAGCCTTGACCCAATCGGAAGTGTGACCGACGGGGACGTCGGGCCCATAAGGGGGGGTGAATTCGTAAGGGGAAAGACCGGGTAAAGCTGTGGAATCCCACACCGCCTGGGGAAGGTCAAGTGTGATGATTCTAAGACTGTGTAGGTATGGGACTACACAGTTGAAGAGGGCTTAAATGGATTGATGGGTACTACCTATATCAACAAGATGCATCTTCTTTTCAGTAGCCCATCACTTGAGAACTCCAAAGTTAAGCGTGCTTGACCTAGAGTAATCTCAAGATGGGTGACCTCTTGGGAAGTTTTCCCAGGAAGCGTGCGAGTGAGGACAAAGCATGCTGGAAAGACTCGTGTTGGTTTGTAGGGCCAGTTGTCATTTCAGAAAGTAGCCATAGTGACGTGGGGCCTCACACTATCAATACCCCATACTTGGCTAACCAATCCATATCCAGGATCATATCAAAGTCGGTCTTAACCAACTCTATCAAATCAACTGATGAGTCATTTCCCACAATAATCTAACCCATATCTTAAAATTACCAATAGAGTACCAAATTCCCATCACAACATAACCATGTAATCTGCCACTACTGAGAAACCATCCTCAGTCTCAGTCTCTGACTCTGACTACGTCAGAAGGAACACTCAAGCTGGAGTCGAGCTATATGCCCTCTTTGGTTCATCCTTCCTTAGTCCTGGGCAATCTCTCTTGAAGTGCCCAACCATTCCACATAAGAAACATGCCTTTGCTCGACATTCTCCCAAATGACGTCTCTTACACCGAGTGCATTCTGGGGAGGCTTTTCAATACTCATCCTTGCCCTGATGGCCTATCTGAACACTTCAGAACCCTTTTTTTAGACCAAAGGTACCGAATACATTGATAACTCTTCTTTCCTTATCATTGGGGCCTCTGGTCTTCTCCCCTACGATTTCCCCTGAAAATCAAGCTTCAAAACCAACCCCAAACATCATCCAAGCCTATAATTTAACCCCAAAACTTCATACATACCTCAACCTCATCAACACCCAAGCAAACTTTCTCAAAAACCTCATTGAATCCCCAACTATCCACTTTAAAATTCTCAGCTGAAACTAATAAAAATACAGGGTATAAACCAAAGATTTTCATGGCTGAATTTCTTACCTCAAGCTTGAATTAGATCCTCTTCAATGGTTGAACCAAGGTCCTAATCCCTCAAGCCTTGCTCTCCTAGCTTGGATCCTCAAAGGGAGTTTAAAAAAAACAAAGGAAGGAGAAGAAGGATGATGATCGTGAGAAGAAAGAGGAAGAGGCTTTGTTTTTTCTAAGGTTACCTCTGCTTTGCTGTTGCCTTAGCCAAATTCCACAACCTTCCTCACTTATACATATCCATTGGTGAATATGAACAAAATGCCCCCCAAGCCTATTTATTTCCTTTTTAAGCCACCAAGGGCAAAATCATCCTTTCCCGACTATCTTGTTAATTATAATTAACACCCTCCAATTCCCATTATTCTCAATACTCTCAAATGCTAATAAATCATACCTCATTACCCTTTAATTCCCGGTAATGATCTAATCCTAAAATCACCCCAAGACTCACCCTGAGCCCCGAAATTAACCCTGTTATGACCAGACCGAAAACTTGCATTCCATGATCGTCTCATGCCGAATGGCTCGAACAAATCCACATATAATGTGGTATTATTTATAACCCACATGCATGAAAATACGCAATTACGCCCTCAACGGACCAAATTACCAAAATGCCCTTATAATAAAATGTGGACCCATATGCATGCATTTATCATCATATAATAATATAATTCACATAAACATGCATATAATCATTTACTAATATAATAAATCATTTATGGCCCTCCCGGCCTCCTAATTAAGGTCCTAAACCTTATTAGGAAATTTGGGGCATTACAACTATCCCCTCCTTATAGAAATTTCATTCTCGAAATTTATCTAAATTGCTCGGAACATAAATTCCGCACAACTGATTCCAGTTCCCCAGGTCGTTCCCTCGACCTCACTGTTTCTGTAACATACCTTAATCCAATGTATAACTTTGTTTCTCAGAACTTTATTCTTTCTGTCCATATCTGGATTGGCTACTCCTTATAGGATAACTTTGCCTCAATCACCAGATTCTCATAACTCAACACACGAGTCTCATCTAACCCATGTCCTCAACATGGAAATATAAAATACACTGTGTACTGCTGACAGTGCCAATGATAAAGCCAACCCATAGGCAACCTGACAGATCCTATACAGGATTCAAGCGGTCATAATAATCTAGGGCTCAACTTGCCCCTAACTCCTCACCCCTTTCCATGGTGATACTTTTAAGGAAGATACAATCTTTTACTCGGAACTCCATGTTCCTGTTTTTCAATTCAGTAAAACTTTTCCATTTACTCTGAGAAGTGAGCATCCAAGCTCTAACCTCTAACAATCTCAATGGTCCCCTGAACTACCTAAGGATCCAAAATCAACATCTCACCCATCTCATTCCAATGGACAGGTGATATACATCTTCTATCATGCCTCATCTCATAGAGTGCCCTTCCAATACTGGATAACTCTCTATGTCTCTCTGATTTACCATCAGTCTGAGGATAATGAACTGTACTGAATTCCATCTCTATACTCATCGCATTTCTTAATCCTTCCAAGACCTGGAAGTAATAATAGAGTCTTCATCTGATAAGGTAGACCTCAAATTCCATGAAGGCAAACTATCTCTCTCACATCGAGATCTAAAAGTTGATCAATTGTATTACTTGTTCTCACTGATAAAAATGAACTCACTTGGAATACTGGTCCATAATGCCCAATGCCAACTCATACTGGCCCACTATCCTGGGCAGCCCCTACCGCAAAACCCATCGCGATGTTTCCTTATTTCCACTATGGAATACTCAAAGGCTGCAATGGCCTTACTGGTTTTCGATATTCTGATTTGACCTGCTAATAGGTTAAGAACTTTGCCACATATTCCATATGCCCCTCTCCATCTCAGGCCACCACTATAAAGCTTTCATATACTGTTACATTTCCATGATGCCTGAATGAAGAGAATAAAATAATAGCATAAGATTCATCCAGAATCTCCCAATTAACCTCAATGTCCATCGGATTCCAAATCCGATCATTTTACCTCAATAAATTCATACCTGACACTGTTTAATCCTTAGCTAATCCAGCTAAGACCTTCCACTCAATATTTCTTATCGGTGGTTCACTTAATTATTTTCTTTTTTAATCCTTTCCAAAATGATAATCTTAAACATAAAACTGGCCATCCGGCCCACCAGGAACTCTACTCTTGTTCTGGTCAGAACTCTAAGATCCCTATCACTGAGATGTCATAACAACCTGCAAACAGATTCTGATCTGTAAGAAGACTCAGAACTCTTTCCCAAAGCACATATAACATCATGCCCATCCAAGGAAACTCCTTCCTACCGAGGCGTACCTTGACCTTGGCAAATCCAAATCAAGAATATATCACAATACCATCGATAAAAACAATCACAAATTCAATTCAAATAAACCTTGATTACTTTGGTCATCTAATTCATAAAACGGCTTAGCACTAACCAAATCATCACCCAGCACTCCTAGTGCTCTTATCTGATATAATAATTTTCTGTTTAACCTTCTCCTTGATCTCTAACTGGTAATAACCAGATCTAAGATCCACCTTGGAGAATACCACCTTATCCAATAACTGGGCCTTAAGTTCTTACACTTTGCTAAAGCTGTTCAAAACAGTGCCCTAGACCTGAATCCATTCCTAGCACAAATCCAATCACCATTCTATCATTTTTATGTAAACACAACCCTGAAAAATCCCCTGGAAATCCATCCAGAAACTCACAGACTAATCCAATCTGTCCTGATCCCACTGACACAATCTAAGTGGTATCCACCACACTAGCTAAGAGTTCTATGCATCCTCCTGCCATAGATCTCTAGCTCTCAATACAGATGCCATCAGCATTCAAAATCCATGCACCGTGGCAGCTACCACAAGGACTTCCAATTCTCAAACCCAAGAGTTACTATCACTTCCTTGCAATTTAGCATTGCCTTACACTTGGTTAACCAATCTATATCCAGGATCATACTGAAGTCAGTCATAACCAACTTTATCAAAACCACTGAGAAGTCATTTCCGCCATAACCTAACTCATATCTTAAACCACCAATATAGTATTACTTTCCCATCACAAAATAACCATGCAATCTGCATAACAACTCTATGCTTCTCTAGAAGCATCAAACAAAGAAACAACATGGTATCAAAACCAGTCAGCACAATACAAAAATCAAAACTAGAAAGCTGAACTGCCACCCATGAGGAACTAGTCTCAGTCTCTGGCTGCATCGGAACAAACAATCGAGCTGGAGTCGAGTTGTCCATCCCCTTTTGCTCATCCTTTCTTAGCCTTGGGCAATCCTTCTTGAAATGCCCAACCATGTCACATAAGAAACATGCCTTTGCTCGGCATTCTCCCAGATGACGCCTCTTGCACCGATTGCATATTGGATAAGTCTTTCAGCTTTCATTCTTGCTTGCTCCAATAAATGGTGGTGTCACTGCTTGAGCTCCGTGCCCTCTGGCACTCTTCTTCTCATTTCTTATGCTCTCTACAGCAAGAGTCTTTCCTACCACCTAAGCGTAGGGGGAGGTTTCATGCACTAGGACAACTCTAATGCCCTGAATAAACCTTTCCTTCCGAGCTACATCTGTGGTACCATATCAAAAGTGAACTTGGCCAACCCATCAAATTTATTAGCATACTCAGTTATGTTTCATTTCCCTGAACAAGATTCAGAAACTCATTCATCTTAGCAGTCTTGGCTGCATCACAGTAATACGTTTCATTGAACAGCTGTCTAAATTCTTTCGAGTCCATCACACCTGTGTCTCGTGTCTCGGATACTACTTCCCACCATGTCTGGGCATCATCCCGCAATACATATGTCACACAAACCACCCCTTCGTGACCCTGGTCTTCCAACATACCAATCATGCCTCTAACTCCAGTATGAAAATATCACATTTATATAATCACAGAGCAGGTGATCATATAATCACATTCATATATATATTCACAGAGCATGTAATCATATAGTCAAGAGCCAGGCTCTATCAGAATCTCATGCTCCCTAATACAATGTGCAAGTAAAGCATTTACATTCTATTTAAGAAGTTAAGCACATAACTACAGAAATAGTTACCAAGCCCTGAGTGAAGATATCTTCAGTGACGAGTGTACATGCCCAGCTTGTCTTCAGGAACCATAAACCTTGGCTTGCTCTTATACCAAGTTGTAATGCCCTAAACTCCAGGGACCGTTACGGTGATACTTTTGAACAGTGCTAAACTCGCTAATCGAGTCATTTGGCCATAATCGTGTAACTAAGTATGATTAGCAGTTTTAAGGATTACAAATTTTGGTTAAGATATAATGTTTCACTAAAACGTTTACTGTATACATTGGGATCCCAAAAATATAATTTAAAGGTCTATTACAAGAAAATATTTACAACTTGCCGATCTAAGTGGAAAAATAGGGTTTAACCCTAGTTCCTCTTTCAACCCTCGGCCGTGGCAGTCGAGCAGCCGCATATGTACACATCGTCACCTAAGCTCTCCAACTCATGGATGGTCCAACTTTCTTTTGCCTTTACATGGACCACATAGCACGCGTGAGTCGAAGTCCAGCAAGAAACCTCAATATGCTCATGATCAGTAATAACATGTCATCAAATCATATCTCGCATGCCTAGCAAATATAGCTCTATTCAAGCATCCAAATAAAGTCAGATATTGATGGGGTATCCAGGATAAGAAATCCTGCCCTCCTGGTTGGATAACTATCAAGTCAATCCTAATCAGATAAGTGATTTAACACTGGTGGTTCCGTTAACCATAATGAGTGACTGACAAGAAAGTCACCACGGGGCTCAGCACCCACGACCATGCAAATGATGATCATTATGATCATACAGAGCTTATAGCCTTGAACAGATGAGTGAATATCACTTTGAGGTTATGTTTAACCATAATGAGTGACTGACAAACAAGTCACCATGGGGCTCGACACCCACAGTCATGTGACGAAGTAGTCACTACAAGGCTCAGCACCCCACAGTCATGTGACAAAGTAGTCACCTAAGCTCAGCACCCATAGCCATATGACTAAACAGTCACTTGGACCTTCTGGCCCTGACTTTAATCAAATGAGTGACTGCTGGGTAAGTCACTTCGGGCTCAACACCCATAGCCATGTGACTAACAGTCACTGAGGCTCTCTAGCCCTGGCTCTAAGTAACTAGCCTTTGGCTAGACAAGTGCTTATAATTTTCATCGAACTTGAGGTCGATCTGGCATTAATACTCATTTGAGTCATTCAATGCAGATGTCCATTAAATCTAATCTTTATCGGCTTGCGTTAAATACACTAAGTCTGTTCTTGACTTTTTAGTCAATACTAGGTGACCAGTGCTCAGTACTACTGCCGAACTTGAAAATTAAGTCATAACTTCACAGTTAATACTGACACCATTGCAGATTCTAACTAGTTAGTCAGTGCCACACACAAGTAAGCAATGCTACCGGGCATATATCACATGTCAAATATCCAAATGTAGGGCATTCAGCATGCTTACTTAACAGTTGCTAGCATAATCATGATCAAACACAAACACAAAGACTCAAGCACTGATCAATCTCATATTCAACATTCATGGCATGCCCTAACCACATGTTTCTAGTGCATCACATACTGGGTGCAGTTTTCTTACCTCAGGTTCAAGCAAGAATTAGTAAAAGAACGACCCTTGAGAACGATCAATCCTTTGATCCTTTAACGATCACCTAATCATAACCAAATATGGAATCCCATCAATAAAATAAATCATAAAAAGGTTTATAATCTAAATCCTCACTCCCGAGATCCATCCCGCACTCTCGGAACTCCCAATCACCCAAATGGCGTAGTGGAACCATCCTCTAAACCCCCAAAATCATTCGAAACCCCAAAAATAGGTTTGCTGGAAAGTGGACTAGCGTTGGGGCGCTGCTTGGTAGCGCTGTGGCACTGCCCCAAGTCAGAGAGAGCCCCCTCCTAGCTCTGCCTAGCGCTGGGGCGCCACTGTTTGACCAGAAATTTTTCTGGTCTTCTCCCTTGCGACTTCCCCTGAAAACTAAGCTTCCAAACCAATCCCAAACATCAAATTCAACCCCAAAACTTCATCCATATCACAACCTCATCCAAACCCAAGAAAACTTACTTAAAAACTTCCATTGATTCCCAAATAACCACTTCAAATTCTCTTGACTGAAAACCATAAGAAAAATAGACTATAGCTAAAGTTTCATGGATGAATTCTTACCTCAAGCTGGATTTGAGTCCTCTTCAATGGATTAAGCAAAGTTCTAAGCTCCAACCTTTGATTTCCTAGCTTGGTTCTTCAAATTGGGCTTCAAAAATTGAAAAGAAGAAAGGAGGGGGATGATGATCGTGAGAAGGAAAACCAGCAGCTCTGTTTAGGGGTGAAATGACTATTTTTCCCCTAGGTCATTTAAAGGTTTCTAATGACTCCCAAGGGTAAAATCGTCATTTCCCGCCTATTTCGTTAATCATAATTAACACCTTCCGATTCTCGTTATTCTCAATATTCTCAAACACCAATAATTCATATCACGTTACCCTTTAATTCCTCGCAATGCTCTAATCACTAAATTACCCAGAGACTCACCTCGAGCCCCAAAACTAGCCCCATTATGACTAGACCGATAACTTACATTCCATGATCGTCTCATGCCGAATGGCTCGAAAAAATCCACATATAATGTGGTATTATTTATAATTCACCCACATGCATGAAAATACACAATCACGCCCTCAACGGACCAAATTACCAAAATTCCCTTATAATAAAATGTGGACCCATATGCATGCATTTATCATTATATAATAATATAATTCACATAAACATGCATATAATCATTTAATAACATGATAAATCAATTATGGCCCTCCCGACCTCCTAATCAAGGTCCTAAACCTTATTAGGGAATTTGGGGAATTACAGTACATGCCCAGCATGTCTTCAGGAACCCTTAAACCTTGGCTCGCTCTGATACCAAGTTGTAGCGCCCTCAATTCCAGGCACTGTTACGGTGTGCATTTTGAAAAGTGCTAAACTCGCTGTTATCCAAAAAACTGGCATTGATGACGTGGCAAGTGATCCCTGGACACGTGGCTGACATCTGGAGGGACTCTGCTAGTGTATCGACCAGAAGGCACATTATAGACAACAGGCGGCCCAGTCTTTCCTACGACCAGTCTGGTCGTAGGTTCCGCATACGACATGATGTTCCAATAAAGATCTTTGTAAATCCCAAAATTAACTCACACAATCTCCTGAATATCCGATTATTCAGGAGAGAATATCTGTAACAATCTCATGTAATCCCCCTTGAGCTTATAAAAAGAGAAAGATAGCTCAAGGTAGGGACTTTTGGCTCTCAAATCATTTGAGACTAGAGGAATTCTACTAGAAACATTGTATTGTTCTTCAGAGGATAGTGAAACTCATTGGACCCTAGTTCTTTGATCACTCCTTTGATTCTCACGTCAATAACAATCTATGTGCACCTGCCTCGCAGGCAGAACATCCTACAAATGGGCCACCCCAAAGGGGTCCTAATCCTAGCCCGCCGATCTAGCCCTTGAGTCCGCAAAGGCCTGAGCAGCCTCAGGTGCCCCATGACGATGTCCCGCTGGACCCTGAGGCATAGCCTCCATCCCAAGCTGCTCGCGACAATCCCCCGTAACAGAGGCAGAATAGGACCGAGCATCAGCCTCGCAGTCCTAGACGCCATAGGGGTGATGGGCCAAACCTACCGAACAGAGGTCAGTACCATCCTGGTAACAGGAGGAACTCAGAGTTAGACTCTGCGGTCCAGGGTCCCCCACGGCATGATAATGCACGGGGACACAACGACCAACGCATACCACCCTCTAACGCTCGGGACGTTTCAGCCAGGGATGGGGATCGAGGGAACAGTCGATCCCACCATAGCCAAGTGAGGTTCAGAGATGGCCATGGGTATAATGAGGCCGACTCAGGCAAGGGGAATGCTGGTTGGAGGAATGAAGAAAGAGGTAGAGGCGGGAGCCAGGTACCTCAAGATGACCAACCCAATAGGCGGGATGTTGAGGGGCAGCCTAGGCAAAATAATGTCTTCAACTGGCTCGGGGGTAGCGAGCGGCGGAGAAGAGACGAGGATTTGCGAGACGTACTCAACGGTCATCGCGAGCGGCATGGCGAGAACGTCCCCCCAGCAACAGAGGCCACATCGATTCCTGTCGCTGTACAGGCTCAGATAGATGCCCTCAACCAGGCAATGCAACAGCTGGTCGGGGGAAGAACGTCTTACATCGACCACGATAGGAGGAAAGGCACTCCTTTCATCCAGAGAATAGTTATGGCAGAAACTCCAAGCAAGTTCAAAATGCCAACGCTTCCAATCTTTGACGGGTACAGAGACCCAGTATCTCATGTCAATAAGTTTGAGATACAAATGGATATTCAGAAAGTGTCCGAAGACGCTCGGTGCAGGATCTTCCCTGCAACACTTTTGGAAGCCGCGCAGGAGTGGTTTTTTAAGTTCCCTCCCGCAAGCATAGTTTTCTCGGAAATGTTCGTAAGGGAGTTCTACGGACAGTTCTATGCAGGTCGTGTGCATCCGACCGAAGCAAACCAGCTGGTTGAAATTCGCCAGCAGGATGGAGAGTCACTGAAGGATTACATCCAGCGTTTTATGCAAGCAGCAGCTGGAGCAAAAACGGTGGGGCACGAGGGAAAAATGATGGCCATAACCGCAGGAGTTAGGCGTCGCTCCCCCCTCTGGAAGAGCCTCCGCAAGGATGGAGTTAGAACCATCCAGGAATTCTTGGGCCGGGCTGATCATTACATCAAGCTCGAAGATGCCATTGCCGATGATGGAAAGACTTCTGGCAAGGATAAGAAGGCTACCGAGCCTGCCAAAGCCGCCAATGGGTCTAAACCTAACGGCAACGACAAAGGCAACGGGAACGGCAACGGTAAAAATGGTGGAAAACGGCCGCACAAAGAGCCTTCCACCTCCGACAATAAACGAGCCAAGGGTAACCGTTATGAACCTCGGTTCATTAACTACACTACCCTCATTGAATCTCGGGGAGAGGTTTATCAGGCCACAAGTTCTAGTGTGCCTTACAAGAAACCTGGCCCCATTCGAAAGGATATTTCGAAGAGAGACACTACCAAGTTCTGTCGTTATCATAACGACTACGGACATGACACCAACGAATGCAACCAGCTGAAAGACGAAATCGAGTTCCTTATTAGACAAGGACACTTGAGAAGATACGTACGGGCCTCGGGAAATTCCCAACGAGAAGCTCCGGGTAGCAATGAGCAAGTGCCCACGCGCCAACGCTCGCCACCCTTACAGCCTGCCCCCATGACTGACACATTCTTGACCATTTGTGGAGGCCCGCACCTCGCGGGAAATAGCGGAAAGGCCAGGGAACGATAAGCTCGGACTCTGCGCCATGACCAGGACATCGAGATGATGACTGTGGAGGACCGCGCGCCAAAAAAGGCTCGATCAGAGGAAGGCGAAATAACCTTCTCCGATAGCGATGCCCAACACGTCCGGTTCCCACACTCTGATCCACTGGTCGTGGATATCCAGATGGCTAACATGATGGTAAAAAGAGTGCTGGTCGATACAGGAAGTTCGGTGAATATCCTGTATAAGTCTTCACTAGAATGCATGAAGTTGTCCATTAAGGACCTGGAGCCTTGCAACCAAACGATATACGGCTTCTCTGGAGAAGGACTCGCCCCCGCCGGATTGATCAGACTACCAGTGACGATGGGTACAGCGCCAGCTACCAGGACATTACTCGCTACTTTTGTAGTAGTCGATTGTCCTTCGGCGTACAATTCCGTCATTGGAAGGCCTATACTAGTTGATCTACGGGTCGTCATCTCTATGTGGCACTTATCCATGAAGTTCCCAATGGACGCAGGGGTAGGACGCGTGTTGGGGAACCAGAGGGAAGCCAGGGAGTGCTATAACGCCTCAATCACGAAGGCAAAAAAGGGAATACCAAAGAGCACTACCTCAGATGGGTTGCAGATGGCAGTTAATACACAAGCCCAATCCAGTGATGGAGTCACCAAATAGGGTGTTGCCCAAAGTGAGGATAGAGACTTAGATCCTCGCTTTGGGGATTTTGAAGAGAACGTTGGACCCGTCGAGGACCTGGAAGAGGTCCAACTCGACGAAAAAGACCCGACTAGAGTCGTAAAGGTCGGGAAGAACCTAGACCCAACCACGAAGCACACACTGGTGGAAATTTTGCGGAAGAACCAAGAGGTTTTTGCCTGGTCGCACAAAGACATGGCTGGGATAGACCCTGCAGTTATCAGCCATGTCCTGAATATAGATAAGACTTTTCCACCCGTGCAGCAGAAAGGAAGGCTGCTCGATAAGGATCGGTCGAGAGCCTTAAAAGAAGAAGTCGAAAGACTAAAGGAGAATGGGTTCATCAGGGTGGCATTTTATCCATCATGGGTCTCCAATCCAGTGCTGGTTCCCAAGCCTAACGGCAAATGGCGAACCTGCGTGGATTTTACAGACCTCAATAAAGCCTACCCAAAGGATTGCTTTCCGCTCCCAAGAATCGACCAGCTGGTCGATGCTACTACAAGACACGAGATCCTCTCGTTCATGGATGCATATTCGGGATACAACCAGATTAGCATGCATCCCCCTGACGAGGATCACACCAGCTTTCGGACCGATACGGGCTTATACTGTTACAAAGTAATGCTATTCGGACTGAAAAACGCAGGTGCAACTTACCAGCGACTAGTCAACCACATGTTTAAGGAGCTGATCGGAGTAAACATGGAGGTATACGTGGACGACATGCTGGTAAAGTCTAAAAAGGCAGAAGGACATGTGAAGGATTTACAAGAGTGCTTCGATGTATTGAACAAATACCAGATGAAGTTAAATCCCCTCAAATGTTCCTTCAGAGTCGGATCACGGAATTTCTTGGGGTTCATTGTAAATTCAAGAGGAATTGAGGCCAACCCCGACAAAATAAAGGCCCTGATATACATGAAATTTCCAGAAAGAATCAAATATGTACAAAGTTTAACCGGGAGAATCGCAGCCCTAAGCAGATTTATTTCGAAGTCAACAGACAAATGCGTCCCTTTCTTCAATCTGCTCAGGGGAAATAAGAAGTTTGAATGGACAGGAGACTGTGAGCAAGCTTTTCAAGCCTTGAAAGCTCATATGGCACAGCCTCCCATCTTATTAAAGCCAATCGAAGGAGAAACTTTGTTTATTTACCTGGCGATTACCGAAGTTGCTGCTAGCGCGGTACTTGTGCGAGAAGAAGAAGGCGTACAAAAAGCGGTCTGCTATGTTAGCAAGAGACTGATAGGGGCAAAATTGAGATATCCACCAATCGAGAGGTTAGCATTTTGCTTAATCCTGGCCTCTAGGAAACTACACCCTTACTTCCAAGCCCATCCTATCACAGTTTTAACTGACCAGCCCCTTCGGCAAGTCCTTCAAAAACCAAAGGCAGCTGGGCGATTATTAAAAAGGGTAGTTCGATATAACTTATTCACCGCGAGCAGCAGTAAAAGGACAAGTCTTGGCTGACCTTATTGCAGAGTTCACCGAACTCCCAGACAGCGAATAGTGCAAACAACCTAGTGCGCCTGAGCCTCAAGAGAAAGCTCCTTCGTGGAAGTTGTTCACGGATGGGTCATCCAACGAATCCCACGCAGGAGCGGAAGTGATATTGATAACGCCGGAGGGGCATCGATTTCACTGCGCTATTAGGTTCGACTTCGCCGCGTCAAACAATGAAGCCGAATATGAAGCACTCCTCGCTGGATTGAGAATGGCGAAAGACATGAGCATAAAGACGCTTGATATTTACAGTGATTCACAACTGGTGGTGAATCAAGTTCTAGGAGAATATCAAGCTCGAGGCTTAAAAATGGTGGCCTACTTGAATAAAACAAAAGACCTGCTAGCCCAGTTCACGGAGTACACCCTCCAGCAAATTCTGCGGGATCAGAATTCAAACGCAGACGCCTTAGCCAAACTCGCGAGCGCGAAGAATGCTAACACTTTGAACATTGTGCCAGTAGAAAGACTGAGTGAGCCAAGCATACAAGCGGTTGAGACCAATATGGAGATTCAAATGGAGGATACATGGATGGCACCTTACTTGGAGTATCTGACGAGCGGTGTGCTACCAACAGATAGAAACAAAGCCAGAACTCTA
The DNA here is from genome assembly GCF_963169125.1 of Humulus lupulus. Taxonomy (NCBI): domain Eukaryota; kingdom Viridiplantae; phylum Streptophyta; class Magnoliopsida; order Rosales; family Cannabaceae; genus Humulus; species Humulus lupulus. The sequence goes on from NC_084799.1 coordinate 26,924,496, forward strand.
CAAAGGCAGACCGCTAGGTACATACTGGTCGATGGTGTTATGTACCGAAGAGGATATTCAATGCCACTACTCAGATGCGTTACGCCAGAAAAAGCTAAGGAACTCATGAAGGAGGTGCATGAAGGCTTCTGCGGGGATCACGTTGGGGGGCAGAGTTTGGCAAAGAAAATTCTAAGGCAAGGCTACTTCTGGCTAACCATGAACGAGGATTCGATGGAGTTTGTACGAAGATGCGATAAATGTCAAAGGTTCTCCAAGATTCCACGAGCAGCTCCAAATGAATTGAAATAGATGCAAAGTCTGTGGCCTTTCGCGGTGTGGGGGATAGATTTGATTGGGTCCCTACCCACAGGAAATGGTGGAGTAAAATACGTCGTTGTGGCAGTCGACTACTTCACCAAATGGGCCAAAGCTGAACCGCTCGCTACCATCACGACCAAGAAAGTTCTTGATTTTGTCATCAAGAACATTGTTTGCCGGCATGGTTTGCCCCGAAAGATCGTGTCAGATAACGGAACCCAATTTGACAGCGACTTATTCACCGACTTCTGCGAAAGGCATGGAGTTGTTAAAAGCTTTTCATCAGTTGCACATCCCCAAGCAAAAGGGCAGGTTGAGGTCGTGAATAAAACTCTTAAGGACACCCTGAAAAAGAGGCTTGAAGATGCTAAAGGAGCATGGCCGGAGCAGCTGCCTGAAGTCCTCTGGTTGTATAGAACGTCTCACCGAATAGCCACAGGTCACACCCCATTTTCCCTAGCTTACGGATATGAGGCTATGTTACCTATCGAGTTAGATCCCCCTCCCATCGACATGTAACATACGACCAGAACCAGAATAGCCAACTAATGATGGAGTCCCTAGACTCAATTGACGAGATACGGGAGAAGGCCCAACTCCGAGTTGCTGCGTACCAGCAAAAAGTCGCCTAGTACTTTAACTCCACAGTTAAAGAAAGAAAATTCAACGTCGGTGACTTGGTGCTACGACGAGTTTTCTTAAACACCCGCGACCCCAGTGCTGGAATACTCGGGCCTAATTGGGAAGGACCTTATCAGATTGAAGAAGTCCTTCATCCGGGCACCTACAAAGTTGCACGCCTAAACGGAGATCTCGTTCCACGTTATTGGAATGGAGAACACCTGCGCAAGTACTATCAGTGAACAGTCCTTTTTAAAGGACTCGCTTGTAAATTATTATTATTATTATTTTATAAGTTTAGCAAAGAGGGTTAGCCACGCTGTATGGCTAATCGCTCGTATATGTAAGATTCTATTTTAGAATCACTCGTAAAGACATGTTTAGTCCATTTTTAATACGAGATTATAAGGGACTGTGCGCAGCCAGTCATTCTTGCCAACCTTTGTAAATTTATATTTACAAGTATTTTTTCATTACGTGTGTTGTTTTGCTGTATTACAAGTATTATTTTTCCACCCGAGCAGAAATGTTCGAACAGGTCATGGTCAAGGCAAGTGACCAAGGACCTAAAGCTCCTCGATCACTTGGGGGGCATATAAGGCACATCTATAGCAAAGCGTACCATGAGGTATGTAAACACATGAACAAAATGAGTGAAAGCATGCTAAGGTACTTAGAGTATTTTTCAAAATTTATATTTTGTTAAATCAAGCCAAAGTACTATGCTAAGTTCGGTCATACGGACAAATGTTATAGTAGATGAAAATATTATAGCATTATAAGGCAATCTTTTACACCGCAAGCATCACTGCTTGGATGTAACTGTTCAAATAAAAGGAAAGTTTGCTGCCCATGCAGCAAATTCAAAAAAAAAGATATTGTCTTTACATCATGACCCGTGGGTCGTGTAATCAAAAGAAAGAAAAAATAATTATAAAAGCTCAAGGGGCATTAGGAGCAGGAGGGTCTTTATCAACATTCTGATTGGTCGCATCCTCAACAACTCCTTCTTCCTCTACACCAGCAATGCTTGGGGAAGCAGGGATCCTTGCTCTTGCCTCCTCTTCAGCCAGCTGAGCAGTGCAGCGAGCCAGCTCAGCATTTCTAACATCTTCTGAAAGATAACTGAAGTTGGCGCCCTGATTGTTTTTCTAGAAGTTGTAAAAACACCAGAGCGTCGCGTTCTTATACCTTTCCAGATCTTTGGCATTGGAAAGCTTCAGCTGCTCTACTTGGCTCTCAAGAGTAGCGATGGCCTCGTCCTTGGACTTGAGCTCCTCACCCATTCTCGATATTGGACTCGGCTGGACTCCTGATACTCCTCCCTCTGCTTCCTTATGGCTGCCTTCGAAGCTTCAGCCTCCGATAACTTCGTCACCGCAGCATCCCTCTGCTGAACGACCGCCTCCAACTCCTTCGCATGCTTGGCCTCTGCAGCCGAAAGGTCCTCGGCTGCTTTCACTTGGTACCTCCCGATGGCCTTTGCCCGAGCCTGGTCGATGGTAGCTTGGGCACGGGTGCGGGCGGCAGTTGCAGTCAGCAAAGCCTGTGGGCAAAGGATAAAGTTAGAATCTGTTGCAAAGAGTAAAAGATGGAAGCCAAAAAGAGAAGAAACACCTACGCTGGCCATTTCATTTAGGGCCCTGTTCAGAATCTGGTCGACCCCCATGGTCTCTGCCTCAGCCATCGCCTCCTTGCTACGGTCGTACCTCACGATGTGTGCAAGGCGGTCCTTGGCCGCTCGCAGGGTGCGGTTCGAGAGTTTGGCCCCGAGGGCTTCGTCCCGCTGAGTCTGTTCCTTGGCAGCTGCAGGTTGAGGAGTCGTCATTGCAGGCGGAGTTTCCTTTTCAGCAGGAGCCGAAGGCAGAGCAGAAGTTTTCCAGTTGGCACGTCCTTGGAAGGATCTTCTGTTCGACCCTTCTTGGCAAGAGGTCCCTGGCTTGTTTCACCGTTGTGTCTCCTAGATGACTTCCGCCGGACCAAAGGAACTTCTACTTCCTCCTTAGCCTGATATAAGTCAAAAACGTTGGGAGTGGCCATATCTGCATACAAGTAAACACATGCAAATGATAAGATAAAGGCAGATAAAAACTCTCGATAAAGCAGAAAATAGGTCACAAAGTTAATACCCGAGCTACGACTACTGGTCGCTACACTATTGACTCGATTAGTCACATACTCATTATCTGGCATGAAGAAGTCTGGCCCTAGATTGGGAGTATATGTAAAGTTACCCTCCCCGTCAAACAAGTGACAGGGAATTGGCAAGCTATTTAAAAGCAAAATTACTGTACCGTTTTCATCGGAGGATTCCCCCAAGTCCACAACCGGCTCTTTTGCCTTTTGTTTCCCCTTGCCTTGGGGAGCAGAAGGCCTTTCTGCAGAAGGACTGCCCATGGGTTCCCTGATTGTAACCCCCGTCGGCCTCCTTCGTGGAGGAGACGTAGGAGGTTACTACTCGGAAACCCCCTCGGCAGTGGCATCGGCTACCACGGGTCCTCTTGTTTCATGGCGAGGAGCCAGGAGGCCAGCTAGTCATCAATGAACAGGGACTTGACGCTTTTTTCTGCGTCTGTCATCCTGGCCAGTGCATTGGACCTCAACACCATGTCTGGTGTTGGGGTTGGACGTAGCCATGGGCCTGAAAGATAAAGAGTACTTTAAGAAAGATGAAGGAAATATCGCTGATTGAAAAGTATCGACCAGTAAAAGCAGCACTTACCTCCTCGAGCGAAGGCCAAGTTATTGCTGATTATGTCCGGAGTAAGGAAGTACTCCTTGCTGTACTGCCCCACGTTGGATATGTACGTGGTGCCACTCAGGAACGTCCGGTTGGTCTCCTGGTGACAGAGATGGAAGAAGCCCGTCCCATACTGCTGGGGGTTGGACTTGAGGTCGAAGAGATAGTTGACCTCATGTGGGGTAGGTTCTGGCCACTTTTTAAGTTTGTACAGGATATAGAGTGCTACCAACATTCTATATCCATTTGGAGAGATTTGGAAGGGGGCGATGTTGAAATAATTAGCCATCCCCTGATAAAAAGGATGTAGAGGAAGGGTAGCCCCCGCCTCTATGTGATACCGAGACCAAGCGCTGTATACGCCTCCGGGGAGGTTAGCCCTTTGGTCTGCAGCAGGAATTTTGAGAGTGACCCCTGTGAGAGGATACCTCCTAAGATAGTTAGCAAGCATCCTAGGAGTCACTAGGCGGTCGAGGAGAAATACCACTCGACATCAGGCAGATTCTGATGGCGAGGGCGAGCTCTAGTTTGGATGTTGGGGTCAGGAGCAGGATTTTCTCGGCCACTGGTCGAAGGAACCCTGGCCTGTGAATCAGGCCGGGCAGGAGGGTTTGTACTATCGTCGGATTCAGGTCTTTTCTTGCCTAAATATTTAGAGCGTGCCATTTGAGGAGGAGAAGGACGAGGTCTGGAGGAAGATCGTGAAAAAGGAATCTCGTGAATTCGGTCGGACGGTTGTTCTTCGCCTTCGAGCAGCTGGGCGAGAAGATCGTCGTCGATAGGCCGTTCACCTCCCCACAAATCTAGCATCAAAGTCTGCAAACAGAAGAATGGGGAGGTGAGGATAGAGAATTTTTAAAGGCTTTTTAGAATAACGCTGGTCGAGTATAAAAGTCAAGCTTTTATACAGCAGCATTCTAGCGAAAGTTAAAAAAAATTCACACGAGCAATTTGAAAAACGGATCAAAGGGTGAAAGCAAAAAGTTTTTCGTAAAAGCTTTTTCAACTCCCCTAAGGGCGGGAAAAACCTATTTTTCGGCTGGCCTAAAAATCGAATTTTTACTTCAGTTTTATGTCCTAAGAGTATGTTCCCAACTATCAAACTGACTCGTAACTTTTTTCACCCACAAGACATCCTATTGACAAACTTCTCAACCCAGAAGATAAACTCAACAGTCAACATACAGGAGCATGCATTACAGAAATACAAAACGTAAAGATTCGAAAACATTACCAGAAAGAAGATCGTGGAGATTGGTAAAGAGTCTTCGGAAGTCGAGGAAGTCTCGGGCTGAGTCTTGAAATGCAGAAGAACGGTCTCTGGGAGAAGATGAAAGCTCTGGTTTTAGGGTTTCTGGAATGGGTAATGGTGTGCGTAAAAGGAAAAAGAAGAACTTCGGAGATGTTATATAAGTTTGTCTGTGGCATTAAAAAGGTGTAATCATCAGTTTCCACTTTTTCGAAGTATGGGGAAGCGAGATAGCTGTCGAATTATTACTGGGGAACCGAAAAGTCATGATTAGACAAGAGTAGGTTGCTTTTTCCAAGAACACACGAAGGGTTCTGACACGTATGGCGGGGTCACCGAAGCGTCGTTCACTCAAAAGTTTATTTATTGCTCGTAATAAATAAACTTGGGGGGAAAATGTTATCCAAAAAACTGGCATTGATGACGTGGCAAGTGATCCCTGGACACGTGGCTGACATCTGGAGGGACTCTGCTAGTGTATCGACCAGAAGGCACATTATAGGCAACAGGCAGCCCAGTCTTTCCTACGACCAGTCTGGTCGTAGGTTCCGCATACGGCATGATGTTCCAATAAAGATCTTTGTAAATCCCAAAATTAACTCACGCAATCTCCTGAATATCCGATTATTCAGGAGAGAATATCTGTAACAATCTCATGTAATCCCCCTTGAGCTTATAAAAAGAGAAAGATAGCTCAAGGAAGGGAATTTTGGCTCTTGAATCATTTGAGACTAGAGGAATTCTACTAGAAACATTGTATTGTTCTTCAGAGGATAGTGAAACTCATTGGACCCTAGTTCTTTGATCACTCCTTTGATTCTCACGTCAATAATAATCTAAGTGGACGTAGGTTATTACCAGATCCTGGGGCCGAACCACTATAAAACATCGTGTTCTTATTATTTTTGTCATTCGATTCTTTTCAACGCATTCATTCACATCAAGCATATTCTGACTCCGTGTCAGTTGACCAAAATCTGGGTCAACACTCGCTAACCGAGTCATTTGTCCATAATTGTGTAACTAAGTATGATTAGCGGTTTAGATTTAAAAACTTTGGTTAAGATATAATGTTTCACTAAAACATTTACTGTATACATTGGGATCCCAAAAATATAATTTGAAGGTTAATTACAAGAAAATATTTATAATCAGTCGATTTAAGCGGCAAAACAGGGTTTAACTCTAGTTCCTCTTTCAACCCTCGGCCGTGGCGGTCGAGCAGCTGCATATGTACACATCGTCACCTAAGCTCTTCCACTCAAGGATGGTCCAATTTTATTTTTCCTTTACCTGCATCACATAACATTTGTGAGCCGAAGCCCAGCAAGAAAACTCAATGTGCTCATTAACAGTTTATCATGTCATCAAATCATATCAGGCATGCCTAGCAATTATAGCTCTATTCAAGCATGCAAATAAGCTCAGAGAATGATAGGGTATCCAGGATAAGGAATCATGCCCTCCTGAATGGATGACTATTAATTCAGTCCTAATCAGATGAGTGATTTAACACTGGTGTTTCTTTTAACCATAATGAGTGACTGACAAGCAAGTCACCACAGGGCTCAGCACCCACAGCCATGCAAATGATGATCATTATAATCATAAAGAGCTTATAGCCCTGAACAAATGAGTGAATATCATTTTGAGGTTCTGTTAAACCATAATGAGTGACTGGCGAGCAAGTCACTATGGGGCTCAGTACCCATAGCCATGTGACGAAGCAGTCACTTAGGCTTTCTGGCAATGACTCTAATCAGATGAGTGACTAACGAACAAGTCACTACAGGGCTCGGCACCCACAATCATGTGACGAAGTAGTCACTTGGGTTCAGCACCCATAGCCATGTGACTAAGCAATCACTTGGACCTTCTGGCCCTGGCTCCAATCAAATGAGTGACTGCTGGGTAAGTCACTCGGGCTCAACACCCATAGCCATGTTACTAAACAGTCACTGGGGCTCTCTGGCCCTGGCTCTAAGTGACTAGCCTTAGGCTAAACAAGTGCTTTTAGTTTTCATCGAACTTGAGTTCGGTCCGGCATTAATGCTCATTTTAGTCATTCAATGCAAATGTCGATTAGATCTAATCTTTATCAGCTTACGTTAAACACGCTAAAATCGTTCTTGACTTATTAGTCAATACCAGTTGACCAGTGCTCAGTTTTACTGCCAAACTTGACTAGTGAGTCACAGCTTCATAGTTAATACTGACACCATTGCCAATTCTGACTATTTAGTCAGTGCCATACACAAGTAAGCAATGCTACCAGGCATATATCATATGTCAAATATCCAAATGTAGGGCATTCAGCATGCTTACCTAACAGTTGCTAGCATAGTTATGATCATGCACAAACATAGAGACTCAAGCTCTAATCAATCTCATATTCAACATTCATGGCGTTCCCTAACCACATGTTCCTTATGCATCACATACTGGGTGCAGTTTTCTTACCTCTGGTTCGAGCGAGAAATAACAAATGAACGACCCTTGAGAACGATCGATCCTTTAATCCCTTAGCGGCCACCTAGTCATAACCAAATATGGAATCCCATCAATAAAATAAATCATAAAATGGTTTATAATCTAAAATCTCACTCCCGGGACCAATCCCGTGCTCTCGGGACTCCCAAACCACCCAAACGGGGTAGTGGAACCATCCCCCGAGCCCCCAAAGTCATCCCAAACCCTAAAAATAGGTTTACTGGAAAGTGAACTAGTGCTGGGGCGCTGCTTGGTAGTGCTGAGGCGCTGCCCCAAAATAGAGAGAGTCCCACTCTCTGCCCTGCCTAGCGCTGGGGCGCCACTAACAGACCAAAAAAACTCTGGTCTTCTCCCCTGTGATTTCCCTTGAAAACCAAGCTTCAAAACCAACCCCAAACATCATCCAAACCTATAATTTAACCCCAAAACTTCATCCATACCTCAACCTCATCAAAACCCAACCAAACTTTCTCAAAAACCTCATTGAATCCCCAACTATCCACTTTAAAATTCTCAGCTGAAACTAATAGAAAAACAAGGTATAAACGAAAGATTATATGGCTGAATTTCTTACCTCAAGCTTGAATTAGATCCTTTTCAATGGTTGAACCAAGGTCCTAAGCCCTCAAGCCTTGTTCTCTTAGCTTGGATCCTCAAAGGGAGTTTAAAAAAAACAAAGGAAGGAGAAAAAGGATGATGATCGTGAGAAGAAAGAGGAAGAGGCTCTGTTTTTTCTAAGGTTACCTCTACTTTGCTGCTGCCTTAGCCAAATTTCACAGCCTTCCTCACTTATACATATCCATTGGTTAAAATGACCAAAATGCCCCAAGCCTATTTATTTCCTTTTTAAGCCACCAAGGGCAAAATCATCATTTCCCGACTATCTTGTTAATTATAATTAACACCCTCCAAGCGAGTGTACAGCCTAGGGTTGAGAGCAGATGGGAATTTCTCTATGGAAGATTCCAGGAATATTACCCTCCAGTCTTTGAGGGAGGCCTAGATCCATTTAGAGCTGAGCAATGGATGAGCATGATCAGTTCCATTCTTGACAGTATGGGGCTGGTAGGTCACGATAGGGTGATCTGTGCTACTTTTTTACTGCGGGATGATGCCCAAACGTGGTGGGAAGTGATATCCCAGACACGAGACACAGCTGTGATGGATTGGAAAGAATTTAGGTGGCTGTTTAATGAAAAGTATTATTGTGATGTAGCTAAGACTGCCAAGATGAATGAGTTTCTGAATCTCGTTCAGGGAAAGGAATTAGTATCTGAGTATGTTAATAAATTTAATGGGTTGACCAAGTTTGCTTTAGACATGGTACCCACAGATGTGGCTCGGAAGGAAAGGTTTGTTCAAGGATTGAATCCTGGAATAGCTCAGGGCATCAGAGTTGCCCCAGTGCATGAAGTCTCTACCTATGCTCAGGTGGTAGAGAAGGCTCTTGTTGTTGAGAGCGTCAGAGATAAGAAAAAGAGTGCCACGGAGCATGGAGCTCAGATAGTAGTACCTCCACTTAGTGGAGCAAGCAAGAAGAAAAGCTGGAAGACTTACCCAGAGTGCGCTCGGTGCAAGAGGCATCATCTAGGAGAATGTCGAGCAAGGTCATGTTTCACTTGTGGCATGGCTGGGCATCTTAAAAAGGATTGCCCAAGGCTAAGAGAGCTTGAGCAAAAGAGGATAGAAAGCTCGACTCCAGCTCGAGTGTTTATTCCAGAGCAGTCAGAGTCTGAGACTAGCTCTTCAGAGATGGCAGGTCATTTTTCTTGTTTTGATTTCTGAGTTATGCTGATTGGCTTTGGTGCCATGTTGTTCCTTTGTTTGTTGCTTATAGAGAGGCATAAAGTCGTTATGCTGATCACATGGTCATGTTGTGATGGGAACGCAGTGTTGTATTGGTGACTTAAGAAATAAGTTGGGTTATGGAAGTGACTCATCAGTGATTTTGATAAAGCTGGTTTTGACTGGCAATGCTAAATGGTAAGGAAGGAATAGCATCTCTTGGGCTTGAGAGCTAGAGTTTTATGGCGGGGAGATGCATAGAACCCCTAGCTAGTGTGATAAATACCACTTAGATTGTGCCAGTGGGATCAGGACAGGCTGGACTAGTCTGTGAGTTCCTGAATGTGTCTTCAGGGGTTTAGCCAAGATTTTTGTAATATGAAGAGATTAAAATGGTGGTTTGATTAGTACCAGGGATAGAGTTGAATTAAACGCATTTTATTAAATGACTTAGTAGATTTGTAAGAGCTCGAGGCTTAGGTATTGAATGAGATGGAATTCTCAAGAGTTGATCTTTGATCTGGTTAGTACCAGTTAGGGATCAGGGGAAAAAAATATGCAAAAGGCTGTGTTTCTATCAGGTAAAAGCACTAGGAAGTGCTGGATTGTAATTTGAGAACCTGTTTAACGCTAAGTGTTTATGGATCAGATGAACAGAGCGTTCAAGGGATTATTTGAATGGGAATTTATGATCATCTGGGATGATGGTATGGTGATGTATTCTCTGTGGAATTTGCTAAGGTCAAGGGAAACCTTAGAAGGTGGGAGTGTCCTTGGATGGACATGGTATTATATGTGTTTTGTGGAAAGAGTTCTGAGTTTCTTTTTATAGATCAGAATCAACTGACTGGTTGTTATGACACCTCGGTGATACAGAGAAATGATTGATTATGCAACATGTTGGTTAAAGGATCTGACTAGAGCTGGTGTAGAGTTTCTGGTGGGCCAGGTGGCCAGTTTTGTGTTTGAGATTTCTATCTCAGAGAAGATCAAAAGGAATAAATGACTAAGTGAATCGCAGATAAGAAAGTTGAATGGAAGTCTTAGCTGGGTTTGCTAAGAGTGTTACAGTGTCAGATATGAGTTTATTGTAATATAAGGGTCAGACTTGGGGTCTGATGGACACTGGGATTAATGGGAGATTCTGGATGAATCTCATGTCACTTTCTGATTCTCCTTATTCAGGCATCATGTCAGTGTACCAGAGTATGAAAGTTTTATGGTGATGGCCTGAGATGGAGAGGAGCGTAATGGAATGCGTGATAAAGTTCTTAACCTGTAGCAGATCCAGACAAGGTATCAGGAATCAGTAAGGTTGTTGCAAGCTTTGAGTATTTTGTAATGGAAATAAGAAAGCATCGCGATGGGTTTTGCGGTGGGGCTACCCAGGAAAGTGGGTCAGCATGATTGACTTGGGTCATTTTGGACCAATGTTGTGAGTAAGTGTATCTTTGCTTGTAAGAATGAGTAACACAGCGGATCAGTAGTCAGATCTCTTTGTGAAAGAGATAGTGCGCCTTCATGAAATTTAAGGTCTATCTTATTAGATGAAGACTTTATTGTCACTTTCAGGTTATGGAAGAGTGTAGAGTCCAAGAACTTTACTTAGCTAAGATAGATAATAGTATGATAGTATTTATAGCATTATCTTTGTTACTATGGATTTTTGGTTCAGACCGGGAATTATTTGGACACTCATAGTAGTATAGTTTAAGAATATTAAGTATAACCTAAGGTTTGATTAAAGTGACTGATATTAAGGATTATATTTATTATATTATAAGGTTTAGACATCAACCAATAGGATTTTAAACACATGTTATGAATGGTGATTAAGGATTAAGTATTTTTGGGGATTAAAACTAATAAGGAGTAAAGTTTGAATGTTATAGGGTCAATCAGCAGCTTTGAGTACGTTGAGGGCTTAGTCAAGGCTGTTTACTCCATTCAAACTTAGCTAAAAATGTGTAATTTCGTGTTTAAATATTCAGCGTGTGCCGATATATCGCAGCTATAGGGGGCGATATATCGCAGCACGTAGATACGGAAAACACGAATCGATGCACGGTCGCCTCGGGCATACTGGCCCAGGCGATATATCGCCTACAGGGGGCGATATATCGCCTCCTTCAGCATATGTTCAATTGTTTTTGAATTCTTTTCCTTTCAGCCATTCAAACTTCTTCATAAGTCCAGCATCTTTTGAACGAGTCTTCAGCCTATGCTGAACGATTATTCAAATGATTTTCACCTAAAAAGCCATTATTTTTATTCAAGTAAAATCAAGATCTTTTCATCTCCAAACTCTATAAATAGGACCTAGTACCCAGCCATTATTCACCTTTTTCTTTAAGTTCAGAAACTGCTAGTGTTAAGTGAGTGTGAGAGTGTAAACACCTGGTTTGGGAAAACTATAAGCTTAAACATCATAAGCTTATCAAACACTTTGGGAAGTGAGTTCTATAGTATTTCGGTGGAGGTTAGATTGATCTTGCAAATCTTTGAGGTAACCAAAACTCTAGTTTCTTTCTGTATTATGTTTCCTTTCTCTTAGTCTTCTACTCAATTTCCTAACCTCATTCTTATTTTGGTTAGGGAATCCAAGTTCTTAAGCACTTAAGTTGTGGTAAGCATATTTTCTTTTAATGGTTTAGTCTTCCTATTCTCTTTCATTTCATCTCATTTCTTTAGACTCACTCTTGTTCATTATGGTTTTAGGAGTGTTCCAAAAAGTCCCAACTCAGTCCATTTTATCCCGGTAACTTTGGTAAGGAAAATAGGCTAGAATTTATATGTTTATGTTATCTTATGTGTTATGTTATGATATGATATGAGTATGTTATGAATATGTTATGCATGTGTTTGTTGTAGGCTTGGGCTTATGCCCTATTTGACTAACAAGACCCCAAAAAGATTGTGGGCATAAGCCTATTTAGCTGGTAGGACCCCACTAATCTCATGGGCATAAGCTTGTTTAGTCTATGGGACCCCAAGTAATAATGGCCATTATAATAAGTGAATTATGTGTTATGATATGTCTTTACGTTCATTATGAAATTTATGTGTATGACTATGTGTTAGATTTTCCTTGCTGGGCATTAGGCTCACTCCTTTCTGTTTATGTGCAGGAAAATAAGCTTAGAGGCGGTAAGATTCGTGATGCTTGGAGGATGTGTATCGATGGTGAATGGAGTCAAGGGGCCGAGTGTTATTCGATTCGAGGATGTAGTCTTGTTTATGTTTTCTATGGTTTTAGATGTATTTTCCGCATTTTCTATGTAACTCTTTTTAGTTTTTAAGTTATTTTTGTTTTAAAGACAATGGGTACCCATATCCTACTTATTTTTATGAAAGTAACCTTTGTTTCTACAAGTTTATAATAAATTATGGTATTTCTGCAAAAATGTAAGTTTTATGTATAGATTCGTTAATGGTCCAAATAGTCTAGATTAGTGGGTCATTACAAAGAGTGAGGGAAGGCGATGAATATATAGATGGAATTCAGTATAGTTCATTGTTCTCAGGCAGATCATAATCAGAGGGAGAATTGTCCAGAGTTGAAAAGGTACCTTATGAGATAAGGTATGGTAGAACATGCTCGTCACCCGTTCATTGGAGTGAGATTTGTGAGATGTTTTACTGAGTCATAAGATGGTTCAGGGGACCATTGAGATTATTAGAGGTTGGAGCATGGATGCTCACTTCTCAATTTAAATGGAAAAGTGTTACTAAATTAAAAAGCTGGAATATGAAGTTCCAGATAGGAAGTTGTGTTTTCCTAAAGAATCACCATGGTAAGAGGTGATGAGTAAAGACAAGTTGAGCCTAGATTGGTATGGCAGTTTGAGTCCTGGATAGGATTGGTCAGATTATCTTTTGTTGGACCATAGTTTTGGTTCTGATGGTTGTACATTGTGTTATGTATTTCCATGCAGTGGACATGGGTTGAAAGAACTCATGAATTGAGTTATGAGATTCTGAGGAACAAAGAATACCTTGATTTAAGGTATGTTGTAGAAACAGTGAGGTCGAGAGAACGACCTGGGAACTGGAATCAATTGTGCAGAATTGATATTCTGGGCGGTTCAGATAAATTTCGAGGACGAAATTTCTGTAAGGAGGGGATAGTTGTAATGCCCCAAATTTCCTAATAAGGTTTATGACCTTGATTAGGAGGCTGGGAGGGCCATAATTGCTTTATTATGCTATTTAATGATAATATGCATGTTTAGGTGTATTAAATATGCATGTGAACCCATTTGTGATTAATTGGGTGGTTTTCATATTTTGGCCATTTCGGGCATTTTTGGCATATATGTGAAATGGGCGTGGTGCTTTATTATTATTTGGTTATGTCAGGGTTACCCAGCACAAGACGATCCTAGGAGGTAAGCTAGTGGGAAAGTCACAACGGGATTTAAGCTTGACTTGGATTGGAGTAAGTCAAGGGGTATTTAGAACATTACTGGGTTATTGGGTAATGGGAATTAATATTTGGTGATAAATTGGAAGTTAGTAAGACCAGGGGGAAATTCTGGAAGTTTTGACTATAATGTCCCCGGGGGTGTTTTCGGGACCCCGAGCATTAGGTTTTATTGGAAGCTACTTAAGCTTGAAGTAACCTTTTAAGAAAGAAAATAAACGTTCTGTACGTTCTCTCTTCCCAAAAAGTTCCATTTTCGTCTCCTGATCGCATTTTCAAGGATAACTTGAGTTCTAGGGCTCGGAATCAAGCAAGGATCGAGGCATAGCAATCCTAAGGAGAATTAGAAGCTTATTACCCGGAGGATTTAGTTGGAAACAACTCAATCAGAGGTAATTCAAGTTTAAGTTTTAAGTTTTTAAAAGTTTTTAAGCTTGAATAGGACTTTGTGAATCGTTGAGTTTTTAGTTTGTTTGAACCTTGGGTTTTGGTGGTTTTGGACCATTGGGGAGTTTGGGAACTTTGATCTAATGATTTGGGAATGTTTAGACATGTTTTTGGGAGGTTTTAAAAGGTTGGAAACGAAGAAAAATGGCTGCCCCGAAGTTGGGCCGCGGCCCTGTTCTTGGGCGCCGCGGCCCTTACTCGATGAAGTAGGTGCCTGATTTGCTCTTGCTGGGCGCCGCGACCCTTGGTGTTGGGTGCCACGGCGCTTGCCTCTGGTGGTGCTGGGGGCCGCGGCTCAGGCAGGATTTTGAGCCCGTTTGGGTATTTTGACCCCGAGAACATGGTTTTAGGCCTCGGGATCATTCCTACTACCCGGATTAGTGAGGATTGATGTCTTGGAGGCTAAGTTTTAGTTCAAGGGTTGGTTTTAGAACTTGAACTCATTGGATCACCATTTGTGGTTGTGACTAGGTTAACACTAGGCTTGGAATCAGGATCGTGCTTGTGGCTCATTTGTTGGTAACCTGTGCTTGGACCCAAGGTAAGAAAACTGCACCCCATGTGTGACATGCATGGCTATGATCGATGCATGTTGGATGTTTAAATGTAAACATTGATAGCATAGTGAATGCTTGGCAATCTTGCCCATTTGCATATGATTATTGTTGAGGCATGCTGGATGATTAAGTGTGATGTATGTGATGCACGAGAAACATGTGATTAGGGCATGCCATAAATGATGAGTATGAGACTGGTCAGAGCTTGAGTCTCTGTGTTTGTGCATGATCATAATTATGCTAGCAACTGTTAAGTAAGCATGCTGAATGCCCTACTTTTGGATAATTGGCATATGATACACATTGATAGCATTGCTTACGTGTGCATGGTACTGACTAATTAGTCAGATTTGGCAAAGGTGCTAGTATCAATTGTGAAGCTGTGACTCATTAGTCAGGTTCGGCAGTGGTACTGGGCACTGGTCACACAGGGCTGACTCATTAATCAGAATTGGCAAAGGTGTTAGTATCAACTGTGAAGCTGTGACTCACTGGTCAGATTCGGCAGTGGTACTGGGCACTGGTCACATTGTGCTAACTCACTAGTCAGGACGACCTTAGTGTGTTTAGTGCAAGCTATGTCGATTAGACCTAATCGACCTTCTGCAGTGAATGACTCAAAGAGCATTAATGCAGGACCGACCTCAAGTTCGATGAATATAAACAAGCGTTTATCTAGCCAAAGGCTAGTCATTTAGAGCCAAGGCCAGCGAGCCCCGTGACTGTTAGGTCACATGGCTATGGGTACCGGCCCCTTAGTGACATGCTTGTCAGTCACTCATTTGATAAGAGCCATTGCAGGAAAGCCTAGGTAACGGTGTCGTTACACGGCTTTGGGCACTGAGGCCCCTAGTGACTTGGTTGTCAGTCACTCAGTATGGTTTACCAGAACCTCAAGTGATATTCACTCATCTGATTAGAGCTATGAGCTCTGTATGATCATTTTGATCATCATATGCATGGCTTGGGCACTGAGGCCCCTAGTGACTTGCTTGTTGGTCACTCAGCATGGTTTATCGGAACCTCTAGTGTTACGACACTCATCTGATTAGGATTGACTTGATAGTCCTCCAATCAGAAGGCCAGGATTTCTTATCCTGGATACCCTAGCATCATTTGAACTCATTTGCATGCTGAATAGAGCTATGATTGCTAGGCATGCCAGATATGATTTGATATCATGATATGACTGTTTATGAGCATATGAGTTTTCTTGCTGGGTTTCGACTCACGGGTGCTTTGCGGTGCAGGTAAAGGCAAAAGGAAGCTGGACCATCCTTGAGTTGGAGAGCTTAGGTGATGACGTGTACATAAGCAGCTGCTCGACCAATACTTGGGCGAGGTTTGAAAGAGGAACTAGGGTTAAACCCTGTTTTGTCGTTTAGAACAGCCTGTTGTAAATATTCTTTTGTAATAGACTCTGAAATTATATTTTTGGGATCCCAATGTATATATTAAACGTTCTAGTGAAACGTTACTTCTTAACCGAAATTTTTAATCCCTAAACCGCTAATCACACTTAGTTACACGTTTATGGCCAAACGACTCGATTAGCGAGTTTAGCACTGTTTGCAATGTGCACTGTAGCGGTCCCTGGAGTTGGGGCGTTACAGCAATGATGGGGGTTGTTTTCCCTTGTCGGGTATAGGGTTGGAATTCCATGAACCTGCACCTAAAACCTGTCCTTCTCCATGTCAAAAATTTTCCATGCTCCATCGTCTGGCCATTCCCGAATATTCAGAAGTTGTCCCTTGACCAACCATGGCCTCCACCTCAGAATTTCTTGACAGTCTTCCTCCAAGTCAAAGAAGATGCCCCCATAGCCCTTCCAGCATAATTCGAATCCTCCAAGTGCCTTTAAGACTCCACATGTTAGAGATAATTTATTTAACAAGGTTCTTGGGCACTTGTTTCCTTCCAAAGAGTTTAGCCACAACCCCTATTTTGACCACCTCTTCATTAATCTCAATGTCAGCTTCCAGCTCCAATGATAGTTCCTCAATGAATCTCTTGCGCAACTCTTCAATCTGTACAGCTTGTTCCTCACTAAGTCCTCAGTTGATGTGTAGTCGGCTTTATCTCTTAAACAATGGATAGAGTTCTGCAGTAATGCTACTTCTGGTTGTTGTTGGTTCCCATCAATGCCATCGTTATTGTCCATCTCCAAAATGACTCTTTCTAACTGAAAACGGGAATAACTGAAAAATAGTCTAGGATAATAATAACCCCAGGCTAGGTAAAAGGATACAATGAAACACTGCTTGAAAAACCTAGAAGATCAGAGTAATAGCATAGACCATGCTAACTGTTGGCTTTCCAACACCTCACTTGAGAGGAAGGTTTGCAGAGACATACTTGCAGACACCTTACTTGAGAGTAATTAATGTATTTTATTAAGATGCCCTATGAGAGTTGGGAGTGTTAAAAGTGTCAATTTTTTAAGAAGTTACAACATTCCTAATTTAGAAAAACAAGGCCTAAGCTAGGTCCGAATTACCTTCATTTAACGGGCTTGGCATAAGAAGTCTCCCTGAGGTTTGTCTTGTTTTAGACTTTTAGCTCTACAACTCGCAAATGCTTATAAATCTCTAGCATCATATACCGATACTATTTTCTTATGAAAATCACAAATCTTTTGATTAAAAAAAAGTAATATATAAAAGTAGAAGCACAAATCTATTATACTAGACAATAATATATACACGATAAAATGTGCTAAAATTATTGAGGCCAATTCTATAACTAGGTAGCAAGTAAATAAGTAACTAATTGTTAATATATTTTAAAAAAAATCCAGGGTTTTTAATATGAGCAGTGTTAAAAATTAGAAAGAAAAAAAATTAAGGGAAAAATAAAAATAATAGTTATTTTATATATAAATTTATGAATTGGAAGAAATAGGAGGTCACCCATTCGCCCTCTTTTTGGTTTCGCCCATGTATAATAATTCTAAGTGTTGTGAATTACCATTGTTGATGAAGATAGTGTTTGTGATAGAAGGTTGGAAATTTTTTATTTTATATTAAAAAAAACAAAAACAGAGAGAGGATTGTTGAAATATTGCTAAATCAAAAACAAAGAAAATAAAATGAAGATATGATTTTGTGGGCTAGCAAAATATGTAATTTTTTGTCTATTATGTGTGTATTCACGTTCGGGGCCAGCAAAATGATTAGTGCTCTGTGACTCTGTATTTTCACTAGCCCAATAAAATGAAATTTTTTGATATGTGGCCAAAAAAGATTTATAATCTCATCTAAAATTGAAGGTTAATCGGGTAATAAATTAATATTTAGATAGAAGAAGAAAAACTCGCTTCAACGTCAGCGTGTTAGTTTATGTTCGGTCTTAAGTCGCAACACATCGACTAAGAGCACTCCTGTAGAATCTCTATTCAATCCTTCAAAAAACATTACCTAAACTTCCATTTCTTTATTTTACATCAAATATTTACATTATATCATACAACAATTTCTTTAAATGATTTTATTAATTAAAATAATAGATAAAATATAATAAAATATTAATTAATTTGGAGAGAGAAAGAGAAAAAAGTACATAAAAACATTAAAAAATATTGAAAGATGCTTTAAACTTTGTTCTACATGTAAAGCAAGGGTAATGTAAAATGAAGAGTGAGTTTAAAACATCCGTTGGAAGCATTTTCAGTCTGATTCTTCAAATTTTGAAGAAAATGCCATTTTAAAGCATTTGTTGGGTGGCTCTAAGAGTACTCACAATAGCTTCTTTAAAAGGCTAATTTCTTTATATTAGAGAAGAAAATGGTACAAACGTAGAAAAATAACACTACAAATAGAAAACTTTTACATAATATATTTTAGAGAACGATATAAAAAAAAATGGAATACAGTGCTTCTCTAAATTTAGAGAAACATTATTCATGCCTAAATAATATTTTATTTATATTTGATTGATGTTTGATTATTATGTATTATAAATATAGTAAAATAATATATTATTTAAAATGATATTTGTGGCATAAATACCTAATGTATTCTCGTTTATACACTTACATACCCAAACTTTCTTTTTATGGTAAAACCACCCAACGTTACGTTTTTCTTACAGCTGTCACCATCAACTCTGTTAAGTGCCATGTAATGCCCTACTAATTAGGGTCCGTTACCAAGTGTGTTTTAACCAGTGCTGGATTTGCAAAGCAAGTCATTTGGACTAAATATGTGACTAAGCCACTAAAGGTTTAGGCATAAAAACTTTTGGTCAACTCATAAGTATTTTTATTAACTTAAAAGCACGTTTCTTACACAAGATCCCAAAAACAACAGTGTAAAAGTTGATTACAACACTCAAGTTACAAAATAAGCCTACCTAAGCAGAAAAAGTTGAGTTCATCCCTAGTTCCCTTGAACGCTCGGCCGTGGTGGTCGAGTGGACTGCATATGTACATGTCACTGCTATTGCCCTCCGACTCATGGCTGGTTGAGCTTCTCTTTACCTTTACCTGCACCACAAAGCACCTGTGAGCCAAAAGACTTAGCAAGAAAACACATTGAACAGTCCACATCGTAATATAACTATCAAACAGTAATAACTGAAACAGACGTATTCATTATACAAGTTCGCAGCCATGGGGTCACGCAAGCGCGTGTTGCACTTCCTTTCAATTTGTTGGCAACCGAGCCAGTCAAGTGCATGTTGCACTCCCAGGGTGGCCCAGCCATGGTGGCCTGCACTCCACGTGCACAATGCCAATCTCAGCTTATAAACTGAGTCCTTTAAGTCCTTGACTTATAAGTCAAGCCTCACATGCCTCCGACTTGTAAGTCGAAGCTTTAGGACTCTCTACTCACAAGAAGAGTCTCTCGAGTCCAATATGCCCTCGACTAATAAGTCGATCCCCATTTGACAACCTAATAACTCTCTGGTTTATAAATCGAGCTTCCCAGTCACAACAAACAATCACATATCTCATATAGCATTCATATCAACAATTGCAATGCATTATAATACATTCAAATAGCAGCCATAAGCATAACCCTAATTATGCACATTCTAGTGTACCTTTTCAGACATTCACAAACATAATTATAATCATATTCATCAACAGAGCCAAAGCCTTAATCATATCTATAATCATCATTGAATGAGCTCTAACCATGCATTCACATAATGGGTGCAGTTTTCTTACCTTCAATCCGAATGCAAGTTACCAGCGATGCCCTTTGAGTACAATCCCTGATTCGAGCCCTCAGCGTAGCCCTAGTCACAATCATACTTAAGAATTTCATCAACAATTGGAGAATAAAAGTTTCCAGACCAAATCCTAACCTCCGGGATGTCTTGCGACCCCGAGCCCAAATGGTTAAGTTCCCGATCTAAAATCCTCATTAAGGCCAAAAATCCCCTTTAGAGCCGCGGCCCCATGGACCCATGCCGCGGCCCGCCTCTAATTCCAGAGGCTCGGCCTCCCTGATCACCAGACACGCGCTGCGGCCCTGCCCCTGTGGTACCGCGACGCTCCCTTGCCACTGAGCCCTCCTGGCTCCCATTTTTCTTAGAGGGTCGCGACTCACCAAAAACAAAGCCGCGACCCAGCCCCTCGAACCCAAAATTTCTGGGTTTTTTCTTTAGCTAAACCCAAGTAAAAACCACCCAAATCCTAACCTCCGGGACATCAAATTCCACTCAACAAGGAAGTAGAATCGACCCCGAGCCCAAATGGTTAAGTTCCCGATCTAAAAACCTCATTAAGGCCAAAAATCCCCTTTAGGGCCACGGCCCCATGGACCCATGCCGCGACCCGCCTCTAATTCCAAAGGTTCGGCTTCCCTGATCACCAGACACGCGCCGCGGCCCTGCCCCTATGGCGCCGCGGCGCTCCCTTGCCACCGAGCCCTCCTGCCTCCCATTTTTCTTAGAGGGCCGCAGCTCACCTAGAACAGAGCCGTGACCCAGCCCCTCGAACCCAGAATTTCTGGGTTTTTTCTTTAGCTGAACCCAAGTAAAAGCCACCCAATTCTATCCCAATCTTCCAACACAATTCCCATACTTAACATACTTCCTTCCTGCAACCAAACCTAGCTAAAACACTGAATTAAAAACCCATCAACAATCCAAGATTCTTTCCCTAACTATCAAACATGCAAAACTTAAACTTCAGTCAATAATCACATAAATTTGATAATTAAACCTTGAATTAAAGACCTTACCTCTGCTATATTGATCCCCTTGAGCTAATCTTCTAGTTCCCCAAGTTTAGCACCTTAATTCCCAAGCTTTGATCTTCAATTTCCCCAAACTTCTTCCAAACCTTCAAGAGATAGAGAGGAAGTAAGTGAGCTGCTGAGAATTGAGTTTCCTAACCCTTCTGATACGTTCCCAGCCCTCCTAGTCCTATACTTGGACAAAATTGACTATTTTGCCCCTTGCCCTTAGCCTATTCATCAAGTTCTCACAAGGGCAATTTTGTCCTTTGTCTCAAACCCCGCTATCGACAACTTATATCATATAATTTCCATTACCTCCAATATTCCCACATGATTACCAATAATTTCCCATTACCCGCTAGTTCCCGGTAATGTACTAAATTACTGAAATACCCCCAAGCTCACCCTGGGCCGAGTATAAAACCCCGTTGTGGCTTTTTCGCTAACTTGCTCATCGGGATCGCCTCACGGCGAGTAATCCAAATATATCCACATAATAATGTGGTCTCAATTACACAAACACATATTTAATATTTCTAACATGCAAGCATAATTATTGATGGACCCAAAACGGGTATGTTTTAAATATTTATACTCGCAAGCGCACGAATCGTATTTATAGAATAGTGTTCGTGTAAGCACGAGGTCGAACCCAAAGGAGTTGACTTAAATCAAAAGAGAAAACTATTTTTACCAAAGTGAAATAAATTTCTAACCTAGTTCCAAAGATTGATGTGTTTTGTTTTAAAATAAAGAAAGAAAATACTAAAAAAAATTAAAATAAATAAACTAAAAAGATTTGTTTTTAATAGTTATTTATAAAATTATTAAGATTTTAGAACCCACAAAATATAAATAATAATATTTATTAATATGTTGACTTCCCAATTTTTAGTGATAATTGAAATTAATCTAATTACCTTTTCCAAAACATTATTCTTCCTTTAAGCTCTCTTTAATTCAAAAAATATAGATTTTCCTTCACTTCAATAGTATAACTTTAAAGCATTAGTTGTGAATCAATTTAATGAAACTACAAAAAAATCAAATAATGTTATTTCTAAAGCAAAATATAGTATTTTTGTTCTAAGCATTGGATGTGAACAATTTAATGACACATCTTAATCAAAGAATACTATGTTTTTGCACAATTAAGAACCAAGTAAAATATGTTCTAACAATCTAAAATACATGATATTATAGATGAAAGAAATATTTAGAAGAAGAAAAATCATAAACTTTATTGCTCATTTTGGGAGGTCAACATAAAATAAACACTATATAGTTATATCTTAGTTCATCCTCCACCTTAATAATTTTAAGTGGATTAGAAACCCATAACTATCAAAAACAAAAATAAAAATTACAACATAAATAGGAAAATTTGGAGGAGGAACCTCCAAATTATTCCTCTAAAAATACATAAAAACTAATCTAAGAAAAGAAAAAGATGGAGAGAATAGAGAGATGGAAGAAGTGGTGTAAGAGAAGGTGTGCTTGAAATGGTGAAATGAGACTCCTATTTATAGATAAATTCTTTGGTAAAGGATAACACTCCTATTAGTCTAAAAAAAAGCACATGGATTCATGCTCAAAATTGTCATCTTTTCCTATAGTTACAAATCCAATGGTGGAGAAAGAAGCACATGGATTGATGACATGGCATTGTCAAGAATTGGATTGGGCCTTTCATTTTGGGCTTGCTTTCTTCATTTCTTTATACCAACATTTTATCAACATTTCATTTGCCCCAACAAATACACCTACATAAAGAAATTAAACACACATAAATTAGTAACAACATAATTAAACAAAATAAATACAAAAAATAAATAAAAATACATAAAATCAAAATAAAACTAATAAATTCAAAATTACTTAAAAAATTGATAAATTAATTTAAAACTCAAGAACTAAGCAACAATTGACTTATAAAATGTGGTAAAATAACTCTATTTTGTAGAGTTATCACACCCCCAAACTTAATGTTTTGCTAGTCCTCAAGCAAAAGAGAAATTAAAAACACACTTTTTTTTTTTTAATTGGAGATATCAAATGTTTTCCTCAAAAATTGCATAATGAAAGTAGCTCAAAGAAAATTATGAAGAGACATTAAGCTCATGTAATTAATCCAATAGTCAATCTTGCTTTCAACAACTAATTTTCAATATGGAAACACAAAACTATTTACCAAGTAATCATGTGGAATTTTGGAAAAATTTATGCAAAGATAAAATAATTAAATCTCAAGGAATGATGAATTATTATTTTTTTGTACCAAAGTCCCATAGGTTCGTTTTTCTTATCTCTCTCCACTAATGTAGAACAACACAAAATCAAGGATCAATAGGACTTTATAGGCTTGTAATGTGCGGGTAAAGAAAAAGGTGAGAAAAATGATATTGAATTTAAGCTTAGATCACTTATTCCTAACACATGAGTATTTCCGAACTTTTCACTAGACATCACAATATTTCAAGTATACGCCATAACATTTCCATAGTAATTCTTTCCATCCATTTGGAATCTTTAATTTTTTTTTTTAGCTTGCCACAATATATATATATATATTTTTTTTTAAGATGTGGCTTTCCGAATTTCTTTCCTATTTTCACTTTGGTAACAAATCAAGATGCATAGCTCTATGATATTTTCTCATGTGTAAAGAATGAAATTTATGAAGAAGTTTTAGATTTCACATATGGGTAAAACAATAACAAGGCTCGTGTTTGGCTCAAATGGGGTAAACTAGGGAATAATGTGCGTAACGGTGATTAAGTCAAAAGGCTCAAACGTTCCAAAGATAGCCTAAATCATTTCCCTAATGATGTGCTTTTCTAGGATTTCGCCTCAAGAGATAATTAATCGAATTCTAGGACTTGTGAGATTTACAAAATTTTATGCTTATATAAATTAATCTAAATTACACAAAAATTCTTAGAAAGATAGAAAGTGTTCTTTTATGAAAAATCTATATTTAAGCAAGACTAACCCAAAGATTAAAAATAGAGCTTAAGAAATATTCACATTTTTCTAAGAACTAAATTCAAATTCAATTTATCATCTAAAAATGAAAAATCACCAATTTTTTTTTTTTGAACATTTTATATAAAAAAAAAACACACAACACTACCCCCAAACTTAAACAAAACATTGTCCTCAATGAGCAATAAATTTGAAAAAGTTAAGAAAACTCCCTTGAATGTATGCTTTCATGATTTGGCTCCTTCGTTTTTGGGCTAAAAGTTTCCTTCAAACTTATTTGAACTTGAAAAACATGAAACAAACACACAACAAACGTGAAATACAAAATGGAACTTGAAACTTATGGGTTGCCTCCCACAAAGCGCTTTAGTTTATAGTCTTTAGCCCGACTATTTTTTTTTTTTTATCCTACACCCAATCGATGGTGTAGAATTTCATTTGTAGGGTGAACTATAATGTTGATGCAAATGCCATAAATGAGAATTGAAAGCATCACACCTACAAAATAATTAGAGACATGCAATTTTGGTGGCATTTCAATGAAGTAAGAAAATTGCACATCTTTTTTATTCTCCTTTGGACTTTGAGTGAATATGTAAATTGGTTCAACTATTGGCTCATGAAATACAACAATATCTTTTTCTTTTTCATCATGAGCCACAACAATCATTTCATCCAACTTCTTAGTTTCAAGAATTGGTTGGATGCTTATCAACGGTTCTCCTACAACTTCATTCATTTTTTCACTCTCATTTTGACTTAATGGGTCGTGAATGGGTTGACTAGGAAGAACTTGTTTTTCTGACTCGATCATAATAGTTGCAAGTTGACTCATTTGTGTCTCAATTTTCAAAAGGGATTGAGATTGATGATGCAAAATTTGTTGGGTCAACTGCATGAACTGTTGTAGGGTATCCTCTAGAGATTGATTAATTTTTGGTTGAGGAGGATATGACAGATCGGGTTGGGCATAACCCAGATTAGGCGTGTTGAATTGATGCACATGGTTCATTGGAGACATGTTTTGACTCCATGTAGAATTTGGATTATAGGTGGGATCAAATGGGATTTCTGAGGAATTCTCATAAGCATGCACATCATTGGTTTCATTATAATCAAAGTGCGATGATGCATAATAGTTGTACTCAGGCTTCCAACTAAAATCAATGGGATTTTCCAAGGGATGACTACAATTCTCATGGTGATGAGAGTGAAATGCACTATTTATCTCCCTATGGTCATCTTGAGTTTGC
The DNA here is from genome assembly GCF_963169125.1 of Humulus lupulus. NCBI lineage: Eukaryota > Viridiplantae > Streptophyta > Magnoliopsida > Rosales > Cannabaceae > Humulus > Humulus lupulus. The sequence continues at coordinate 26,949,534 of NC_084799.1, forward strand.
CTAGCTTGTAAGACATCTAGTGTTCTAGACAAATTTTCTATTTGAGCGTTGATGTCTTCTCTTTCCCTAGGATGACATGCATTGTTAAAATTCCTAGTACTATTCCAAGGGCATCCATTTTGGCTCATGTAACCTATGCTACCAATAGGAAACATGGCAATAACTCAATGACAATTTTTTTGTGAAAATCTCAAGAAACCTTTTCTGATATGGAAGGTCAATTGAAATTGCAACCATAGAGCATAATTAGAATTTCAAGAGATTTAAATTTTTTTTTTTTTTTTTGCAAATTAAAATTACAAGAAATAAACATAATTAAATAACAAAACAAAATTAGCAAACATAAATGAAAAATAAAATTAAATGACAAAGACAAGAAACATTTTCTGATGTGGAAGATCAGTCGAAACCGCAACCACAGAGCATACTTAGATTTTTTTTTTTTTTTTTGACAATAAAAAATAAAATAACTAGTAGAAGAATTTTACTCACCTTGACACAAATTGTTTCTCTTCTTTGCAACTCCCCGGCAACGGCGCCAAAAACTTGATGGACCCAAAACGGGTATGTTTTAAATATTTATACTCGCAAGCGCACGAATCGTATTTATAGAATAGTGTTCGTGTAAGCACGAGGTCGAACCCAAAGGAGTTGACTTAAATCAAAAGAGAAAACTATTTTTACCAAAGTGAAATAAATTTCTAACCTAGTTCCAAAGATTGATGTGTTTTGTTTTAAAATAAAGAAAGAAAATACTAAAAAAAATTAAAATAAATAAACTAAAAAGATTTGTTTTTAATAGTTATTTATAAAATTATTAAGATTTTAGAACCCACAAAATATAAATAATAATATTTATTAATATGTTGACTTCCCAATTTTTAGTGATAATTGAAATTAATCTAATTACCTTTTCCAAAACATTATTCTTCCTTTAAGCTCTCTTTAATTCAAAAAATATAGATTTTCCTTCACTTCAATAGTATAACTTTAAAGCATTAGTTGTGAATCAATTTAATGAAACTACAAAAAAATCAAATAATGTTATTTCTAAAGCAAAATATAGTATTTTTGTTCTAAGCATTGGATGTGAACAATTTAATGACACATCTTAATCAAAGAATACTATGTTTTTGCACAATTAAGAACCAAGTAAAATATGTTCTAACAATCTAAAATACATGATATTATAGATGAAAGAAATATTTAGAAGAAGAAAAATCATAAACTTTATTGCTCATTTTGGGAGGTCAACATAAAATAAACACTATATAGTTATATCTTGGTTCATCCTCCACCTTAATAATTTTAAGTGGATTAGAAACCCATAACTATCAAAAACAAAAATAAAAATTACAACATAAATAGGAAAATTTGGAGGAGGAACCTCCAAATTATTCCTCTAAAAATACATAAAAACTAATCTAAGAAAAGAAAAAGATGGAGAGAATAGAGAGATGGAAGAAGTGGTGTAAGAGAAGGTGTGCTTGAAATGGTGAAATGAGACTCCTATTTATAGATAAATTCTTTGGTAAAGGATAACACTCCTATTAGTCTAAAAAAAAGCACATGGATTCATGCTCAAAATTGTCATCTTTTCCTATAGTTACAAATCCAATGGTGGAGAAAGAAGCACATGGATTGATGACATGGCATTGTCAAGAATTGGATTGGGCCTTTCATTTTGGGCTTGCTTTCTTCATTTCTTTATACCAACATTTTATCAACATTTCATTTGCCCCAACAAATACACCTACATAAAGAAATTAAACACACATAAATTAGTAACAACATAATTAAACAAAATAAATACAAAAAATAAATAAAAATACATAAAATCAAAATAAAACTAATAAATTCAAAATTACTTAAAAAATTGATAAATTAATTTAAAACTCAAGAACTAAGCAACAATTGACTTATAAAATGTGGTAAAATAACTCTATTTTGTAGAGTTATCAATTATATTATAATACAATTCACATAATAACTCAATTATTGCCTCCCGGCCTCCTAATCCAGGCACTAAACCACATTAGGAAATTTGGGATGTTACATGCCACTTCTGTGACGCCCTACTAATCCAGGACCGTTACATTGTGTGTTTAAAATAGTACTAAACTTGTTAAGCGGGTCATTTGGACTAAAAAATGTAGCTAAAATTAAATAAAGGTTTAGGTATTAAAATTTTTGGTCAAAATAATTAAACTTTCCATTAAAACTTTAAACATTTACAAGGAATCCCAAAAATAGTTTAAACAAAACATAATTACATTTAGTGTTCTAAAAAATAGTCAACCTAAGCGAAAAAATGGACTTTTACCCAAGTCCCTCAAATATCTCGACTTTGACGGCCGAGCAGGCCGAAGATGTACGCGCCGCTCTAGAGCCCTCCAACTCATGGCTGGTCCACCTTCCCTTTGCTCTTACCTGCACCACAGAGCACCCGTGAGCCAAGACCCAACAAGAAAACTCAACTAGGCATAATAAATATTCAGTTAAACATAAGCGATAAATGACATGCTTCACATATTATAAAACAAACTCATGTCAACTTCTAAACAATTTATACGACCTATGTCGAGTGAGTGCGTACCGTACCCCCATAATGGCCCCCCCATCGCAGCTTACATTCTGCATGATTATCACCAAATACGGCCCATGCTAACCAATCACAAACAATTACATGACAATCAAATACAACAAGTACAAATATGAAACAATGGTACGTAACCCTAAACAAATTCAGTGCACGGTTATAACCATGTTAAGATACCAAAGTCGATGCCCTACACTAGGTACATATGTCAATTTTCTTACCTTGAGTCTCGTGCTGAAGATGGAATGACCTCGAGTGCGATCCTTTCCCCGAGCCCCTCAAAAACCTTAGTCACAACATTGATGACACGCTCATTAGGAACTAGGTCCAATAATGGGCTCCAAAATTAAACCCTAGCTCTTGGGGCCTCCAATTCCATTCAACACGGTAATGGAATCGTTCCTCAAGCCCCCAAGTGGGCCCCCAAAACAAATCCTCAAAACCCCGAGCCTAATCCCTAAAAATCATAAAAACCATGTTTCGGGGCACTTGGTCCAATCGCGCTAGCCCTAGCGCAGTCTCATTGTTGCCCAAAATCCCTGGGTTTCTAGGACACTAGCGTAGTCGTGTTGTTGCCCAAATTTCCTGGACTTCTAGAACACTAGCGCGGTCGCACTGTTGCCCAAAATCCATGGGTTTCTAGGACACTAGCACGGTCGCACTAGGTCCCTAGAAACCCAAATCGTGCCAAGATTTCATGTTCTTCCCCAATTTCAAAACCACAACTTTCAGACCCAAATTCTCGACCCCAAACTAGATTTCCAGCAATTTTACACAAATTTCAGCCTCAATACAATTCACACAACTTATAAACAACTTCAAGACACTAATAAGAACTCCAAACTTCTACCTAAAATCACAATTTGAAACTTTAAGTTTGAAACTCAAACTTTTACTCAAAATCCAAAAATCCACACTCAAATTCATGCTTCCAATCCAAATTCGAGCTTCAGTTTTGTAGCTTAAATAGTTTCTAACATCAATACACACATCCTGATAGCCGCAAATTTCCAAATTCGGAACCCAACCAAAAACCCCAAATTTGACCAAGAACACCTCAAAAAGATGAAGAACCAAGAAGAATTTTACCTCTGCTTGAGCTTTTATTCCGAACCCTTGTGCCAAAGGTGACCTTGGTAGCTCCAAATCCTCCAAGAATTTCTTAAAAAAGAAAAACTCAAGAACTTGATCCTTGGCCTAAGTGTATAGTCTTGTATGAATGAAACTATTCTTGTATAGTCTTGGCCTAAGTGTATAGTCTTGTATGGGTTTGAAGAAGGAAACTAGAAGCATAAAAATGAGTAAACATGAATGACCAAAAGGATATCAACACCTATCCATTTTGTCTAACTTTAAGGTCAAAAGAACATTTTGCCCCTTGCCTTTATTAACCTCAAAACTAACCCCAAGGGCATTTTGGTCATTTGCTAAAAATCTAACTACACCACTAATCTCTAAATTTATCAACTAATCCATCAAACATAATTATTCCACCAATTAATTTCATTTTACCGATACTCTCAAAATACTATAAATTCCCAAAATACTCCTAAGCTCGACCCAAGCCGAGTATTTATCCTCGTTGTGACTTTTTCGCTAAAATCACTCGAAAGGATTCACACGTGCCGAAAATCACACATATCCACATAATAATGTAATCTTAAGCACATAGCACATAAAAATTACAAATATACCACCAATGGGTCAGAATTACGAAAAATGCCAATTTCTAACAAAAGTGGGTCTATAACACATTTAATACACATAATCATGCATACTCAATCATATAATACTATAATTCACATAATTACCACCGTGTGTCTTCCCGGCACACTAATCAAAGTACTTAATCATATTATGAGTTTTTGGACACTACAACTTCAGATAATTAAGTTGCCACATGTCACTCTATTATTGACCCACATTATATTTTTATTAAAAAACTTATAAATTTATTTTAAAATTATAAAAAATAATTAAAATAAATTTTAAATAATAAAAATCTAACAATTAAAATAAATAAAAACTGGTTTTTCTCTATCTCCTTCCTTCGTCTTCTTCCCCTCTCTCTCCCCCGATATTTCTCTCTCTGCTTCCTATCTTCTTCTCTCTATTCTCGCTTGTCATGGTGGTCGAGATCACCCACTGTCTCTCCCCGATTTGTCTTCTCTCTCCTTACTCACTCACTCTTCTCTCTTCCTCACACTGCTTTTTCTCTTTCTTGTTCTCTCTCCTATTCTTCGTCTTCTTCTCTGGTAGGGGCAAAGCTTGAATTCATACATCCATGGCAGAGCTTGGAGAGGGCGAAGTTGTGGTTGACGGTGAGGGTTGTGTGCGACGGGGTTTCGAGATGGTTATGCGTGCGACTGGATTGGCTGGGTTAATGGAGTGGCCACGACAAAGCTTGAAGGTTGGGCAAAATGATTACAAAATATCCATGGTTGGTTTATTTTGCTTGTTCCTAAGTTTGGACTTGAATTAGGTTCAAAAAGTGGGTTTGTTTTTGCTTGATTTTGGATTTGATTTTGAATTGATTTGATCTAATTTTTTTCTTTATGATAATGAGTTATTATGGAAATTTTGATTTTGATGATTGTTGTTAGATTTGTTGTATTTTTTTCTGAGATTTAATGATGATGATGATGAAGAAATCTGAGAGGGAAAGTGAGAAAATAGGGAAGAAATGGTGGTTTTAATTATGAGATTTTGCATTTTTTTCATTATGAGATTTGATGATGATGATAATGATGAAGAAATCTGAGAATGGAAAGATGAAGAAGAAACTGGGGGTGAGAAGGAGAGAGATTGGGAGTGCTATCCCTAAAAAACACAAGGATGACGTGGCGAATGAGAATGCAACACATGACATCACAAATCAGGGAAAAAATGACAAAGTATTGAGAAAAGACTGACGGGCAAAAAAGATAGGTCCAGGACCTATGGGGAAGTCGACCAAGCCTAAACCCCCCTAGGGGTGGTCATCCTGATCCCTACCCCTAAGCAGGCCCAAGAGCCCTAGGGGTGGTCGGCCTGACCTCTACCCCAGGGGTGGTCGGCCCCAATGTGTCAAAGAGAGTTGTTGGCCTGACCCCTACCCCAGGGGTGGTCAGCCCACCCTATTCTTCATAGGGTGGTCGACTTAAGCCCCTAAGTACACTTCACTGAGAAATACTCACTCTCGTTCAAACTGATATCAACAGGCCTAACACCAAGAAAGTCACAGGCCGAACACCCAGAGGATCAACATGTCCAACACCCAGAAGGTTACAAGCCTAGCACCCAAGCTCGGGTCATCAGTGTTAGGAAAATATGTTGCCTTAATGGAAATAGGTAAGAATATTACAACTCTAGGCAATATATTACAAATAAATATAAATTGATTAAATAAGGTTACAACTCTATAATTGAAAGTACAAATAAAAAAAGGAAGAAGAAGAAGAGAAGAAGAATATAATAGTGAAAAATACAATTCTAAGCAAAAGATTACAGTAAAGGTGTTTGAAAAAAGAGAAGATTACAACTTTAAACAAAAGTTACAAGTAAATAGAACAAGAGAATAAGAAAAAAAAATAGAATAAAATGTAAGAACAGAAACACAAGTAAACTCTCACTTACACAACCTAAGTGAAGAGGGTTGGTGATCACCAACTTGAACAAGGTTTAAAACCTTTGTCCAAAAGCTTATTTCCCCCTAACTCAAGCACTAAGGGATCTCTCTCACATTAAAGGAAATGCTTTATGGAATTATCAAGCCTCAAGGTGTTTCTAGCCAAGTGCTCTAATGGATAGAAATGTTGTGTCTTTCAAGTGAGCTATAGGCTCCTATTTATAGAGTTTAGAGACACTCTTTGAATTTCAAATTCCACCAACCCCCATGGCTGTTACCAATGTTTAATTGGATTAATATGGAATTAAAAATCAGATTTGGGAGTTATTTGAGTTTTTTGAGCCGTTAAACAAAGATTAAAAAAACTGAAAAATTGGTCAGATTTACACCAGTGGCCACAACCAGGGACATCAGTGGCCGCGACCACTGCTCTCTGTCCCACAGGCCGCAGCCACCAACTTCCTGTGGCCGCGGCCATTGACCATTTTCAGCACACATTTTTGTGTTGTTTTTCCAAACGGTTCTAAACCATCCCAAATGATTTTGTAACTCTCAAAACACATTATTGGGGTTAAAATCATATCTCTAACAGTCATTTTACATATGGATTTATAAAATTCATCTCAATATTGTGTAACACTAAATTTACACAATAAAGGGTAATATTTGGAAGTTACAAATTTATAATACCAAATATGTTACATATTTGGATATATCACATATATCTAATATTGTAACTCTCTATTATATGTTACAATATGTGACAAAGACAATATGTGACACTCTTTGTCACATTTATTTAATCTAAAACATTATATTATAATATAACAATCAGGCCTAGCACCTAAGTCTCACATACCAACAGAGACTTAACATCTTCCCAAAGGTTTCTATCGTGCATTATCCACAACGATCTAGAGAAACAATGAGAAGACCCACGATCTCATAACTATGGGGAAGTGGACACGTATCTCCACTACCTGATAACCGTGTACCAAACCATAATCCCAGTATTACTGGTCATGTAACAACCCATGTGTATTATAAATAAAGGACCCAGGGGTTCATTTAAAGGGATCTCTTTTACTGAAATTTTGGGAGAAAAATCATTCTGACGAGTGAACTCATCAGTTCGTACTTATAATTGTCGAGTAATTAAATACTAAAAGCTAAGTAGATTAGGTTATTACTGTTCATCAGAACATGGCTAAACCACTATAAAATTCATGTGTGTTTATTTAAGATAATCGTACTCTGTCGTTTATTCTATTTATTTCGTTCAAAAAATGTTGTATACTGTACATACGACCGTTGGTCAATTTCACAAGTCAACAGGGAGAAAAAATAAAATAAAAAACTTTTGATATTTTTTTAGATTTTTTTATTATTTAAATTTTATTTTAATTAGTTTACTAATAAAGTAATATGTTTTTAATAAAAATATAATGTGGACCAATGATATAGAAGAAAAGTTGTTGGGAGTGGCCTAAAGGCGTGAACTACTGCTCATAAGTGTCCTGAAGGCAAATTTGTGCATGGGGATGGAGCCAAAGTTCTTAATGTGAAAAATTAATTGTATTTTCTAATTTCTACAAGAAGATAAATGGTTATTTTCTAAAATTCTTGGATTGTATTAAAAATAAATATATAGGGAGCGACTACAGCGCACCTTCTTTTTTTGCAACACTGGTGCATCATTTTTCTATTTTCGGCACCTGGACAAATATAATCCCAAATTTTTTATATGACGGTGTACATTGTAGCTATCTAGAATATCTTACAATTTTTTAAGAAATTCCGAATAAATTATTGTACCGAAAACAGGGTCTAAACTGTCTATTGCATGGGTGCCTGTTTTTTGTGCACGTGTGTAAAATTTGATAGTTTGAACCCTGTTTTCGGCTTCGTAAACTATTCAGAATTTCTTGAAAATTTGCAGGATATTCTAAATAACTACAATATATATTGTCATATAAAAAAAATTTGGGATTATATCTATCCAAGTGCCGAAAATAGAAAAATGATGCATCGGTGTTGCAAAAAAAAAGGATGCGTTGTAGTCCTTCCCTACATTATATATATATATATATATATATAAGAAAATTTAAACAAAAACTCCCCTCTCTTGTACATGGTTACGTGCTTGCTTGGGCGAAACAACAACCACAACTACACCAAGGTCATACTTCGTGAGCAAGTCTATCTAGAGGGCAATCTCAAAGGAGCTTTCTAAAGTGAGTGTGAGGTAAGGGTGTTCATTGGATCATATCCAATGGATTTAAACCCATTAGATCCAATCCAATTATCTATTGGATATTGGATTTTTACAACTATTCCAATCCAATTGAATTGAGTCAACTGATCCGATCCATTGGATGATTGGATTGGATCGGATCGGCTTCATTCATTGGATGCATCCCCTCATTATTTATTGGATCGGATCGGATCCATCTAATCATTTAGAGTCTTTTTAAATCTAATTGTCATGTATATTTCAATTATAAAACACACAAATTACTCATCCAAATGAAAAAACTATTTAGTTATAATAATGTAGAAGCATACAACACAAATTCATCTAAATTAGAAGCATATATGTAATTGGATGGTTATTGGATCGGTTCGGTCAGTTTTTATTAGATGTTAGACCCCCATCCAACAACTGATCGATCCAATTTGAATTTTTAAAAGTTACATTCGATCTGATCCAATAGTAATTGGATATCCAATTTTTTGCAGTCGGTTGTAATTTGATTGGATATATTCTGCACGTCCCTGGTGTGAGGCCATCATTCTGCCACCATTACCAAAAAATAGAACTAAGATGAGATTTGGTTTGAGGGAATAAAAATTGAGGGATAAGAATGAGAATATAAATGGAATGGAATAAAAATTAATATAGATAAAAAAATTAATTATTAAATTTTTTAAAATTTTACATTAAAATAGTCTTTCTTTTAATTTTTAAATGGAATAGTCATTTCACCAAAATGGTAAAAAAATCATTACATTCAAATCACATTTCAATACTCAAAAATACTACCAAAAAATTATAATGAAAATTGATTCATTTTAGATCAATTTCATTCTATTACACCAACCAAATATCATCCAAGTGTGTGAAAGTAGGTTTTAATCGAGGTGCCCTGTCAATTTTGGAGTAATGCACGCAGACAAAAGCTTACTATTATTGTACTCTTTGGGAGAAACGAAAGATCAATCAATCAGAAATGGAACACAATATTGTGGTCCACCAAGAGAACATATAAGCAGGGTCCTAGTTGGGTAAGTAGGGGACTGCCATTTGTATAAATATAGATGCAAATCTTAGAAATGACCAAATCACATTCAAAACTACTTGTTTTACTTTTATTATTCAACGTTTTCATTGTTCATACTCCTCACAACATTATGGACGCTTTGATCGAGCAATAGACAGGTCAGTTTGCCTTGGCTTGCCCCTATCCTCATTCCCAACAACTTTAGCTGGAGTCACATGGCTCCTCAATATGCTTTATAAATGACTGTTTTTTCATGATCATGTAGAGAGTTATATGTGAGTAAACTTGTTTGTGAGAGAAACTATCAAGTAGTTCATTGAAAGTTTGGTGTGATTTGATTTTGAGTGACAAAAAATTTACTTTGCAATAATTTCCTGCCACGCATATTTTTTGGTATAGTTTGTCTTTCGACAAACGTACGGTTGTAATTTTCCATTGTTTGAGAGCTTTTATGTAAATATTTGAGTTATTAATTCTTCATTTATGTTTCTCAATTATTCTTTGACCTTTTTGTAATGATGGTTCTGGACAAATTTTGAAATAGGTCGACATTCCTAGCTTTATTTTTTGAATTTGAGACTAAAGTGCTAGTAGTAAACTAAAGGTTTTTTTTTAATTTATAAATGGTGGAGATGAAGCTGTTATAATTAATACACAATGAGCACTAAATAAACAATAATCAATATCAAATCATGCTCATGAATTTCCATGATCAAACATTTTATTTAGGATATTAATATAATAATGTACGTACCTCCAATTATCGCATTGATCTCTAATAATCATGTTGATTACACTTCTGTGATCTACACATATAGAGAAAAGGAGAGCTTGAGAGTAATGAACACTACTCTATCATTCTCTCTACACCATAGCCACACTCATTCCACCTTAATCATCAATCAAGAGCACAACCCTTTATATAAGGAATTATGGGCCAATTGGGCTTACATGTCCAATGTGTGAGAATTAGTTGTCTTGGCCCAATGGGCTGACCAAAGACGTTTTAGAGCGTGTCCATGGACCCCGGGCATGTTAGTACGTTATGTCCATCCCATTATGGCCCGATGGTAATATCATACATTACCGATTATATAGTTATCATTACATGCTAATACCGACACTGTGTGAGCAACACTTAATTATGTTAGTCCATATAAAATATTCTAACATAAGCTACATGTACAGCCATAAGGAAAGCACTCGAGAATGACAACCTTGAAAAAAAATTTGGGTTCTTTTTAAGAAAAGAAATACATTATGAAGTCAGTTAAAAGGAATAATTGTGCAAATGCTAGTGCAAAATATAAAATTCTTCTTTAATAATGCTAAATCTAACACATTGCATGAATGGAAAATGATCAATTCAAGTAAATAAAATATAAATTTAGGTTTAATATATTTGTTTCATTCTCCTATCAAATTATATGACACACATTCATATTTTTTTTAATAATCATAATATTTTAAAAATATAAATATATGGTTTTTGTTACTTGTCAACTATTTATCCTAGAAAAAAAAGTATGAAATAGAGTTTCTTTTGACCCACCTCAATCCTTATGTTTGTAATGTAAAAGGTTAAACGTTAACGTTTATGTTGTTTGCCCTATGACCTGTATGTAAGTCACATTTTTTCTTTATTTCTTTCACATCTGTCAACTTTTTTCTCAAAGAAAAAGAAAACTCATTAATCAACAACCATCATCTGTTACAGAAGAACATAAGAAACGCAGGTTTAATTCCGCCCAAACATACTATTCTACAAAACTAAAAACAAAAATAGCAAAAACGTGGGCCACTTTATTCATCGAATACAGGATAAAGCAACAAGAACCACCACCAATAACATTCAATAAACTAAGAATATCATAAATAATCGGACCCAAAAAGTGACGTGAACACCAATCAGAGATCCAAGAAATCATCAATAGCATTCGATAAACTAAGAGTATCATAAATATAAAAAAATTGATGCTACTCTTTCATTGTTTTCCCAAAATGTCTCTTACTTATATTTTTAGCCTATCTTTTCAACTTCTCTCTTCTACCTCTCTCGTTTGGTTCTCTCTTTCTTTCTTTTGAAGAAAAAATTCATGGGTAAGATAAGTATAAGAGAACTCAATGTAATCGCAAGTAAATATCACTGAAATCACAAGTAAATAATCGCATGAATTTTGAGATTTTATTTTTTGCTATATTTTTTCAAATATGAAATTCTGAAATCTGCAGAAAATCGACTTTGTTCGATAATTGCTCAATGGGGCCTTCAAAATCAAGATTATCAAGAAAAAAATCGACTTTATCGATTGTCTCGATACTGCTCGATGATGTTCGATGCGATTCTTGCAAGATGCATAATTTTTCACTCGAGTGTTTATTTGGGATGATTTTTTTTTGTATTTTTCGAGACCTACACGTTTGAGATGTGTATATACACATTTGGAAAGATTAAATCTTGAAAAAAATACCAGAATTCAAAACAATACCCCAATTTTGGTCTTGCTGTAAATCTTTACAATTCCTAAATATGGATATAAATATTTCAAATGTGTAGATCTCAAAAAAATGTCCAAAATAAAAAAAATCACCTCAAATAGACACTTGAGTGAAAAATTACGTATCTTCCAAGAATTGCATCGAGCACTATCGAGTAGTATCGAGCAACTATCGAGCAAGGCATCGAGAGCTATCGAGCTTCATCGATTTTGCTATCAAAAATCATGTTTTTTCATACCCAACTCGATGCTCCTCGATAGTGCTCGATGGCCATAAAAATCAAGATTTTTATGAAAAAATTGACTTTGCTTGATGAAACTCGATGGTTGCTTGATGCGATTCTTGCAAGAGGAATAATTTTTCACTCGAGTGTGCGTTTGAGGTGATTTTTTTTTTAATTTGGGTTTTTTTTTCGAGAACTACACGTTTGAAATGTGTATATATAGATTTAAGAAGTTTAAAACTTGAAAACATACCAAAACATGTCTAAAACGTAAGGTATGTTTTGCATTCTTGTATTTTTTTTTTTTCAAGTTTTACACTTTCCAAATGTGTATATACACATATAAAACGTGTAGATCTCGAAAAAAAAATACCTAAATTCAAAACAAAAATCACCCCAAATGGGCACCTAAGTAAAAAATAACGCCTCTTGTAAGAATCACATCGAGCAAAGACAATTTTTTGATGAAAATCTTGATTTTGAAGGCCCTATCGAGCACCATCGAGCAAAATCAATTTTCTGCAAAGTTCATAGTTTCATATATGAAAAAAAATTCACAAAAAATCCCAAAAATCATGTCCAAATCTATTCAAAACCTCAAATAGACACTCGATTGAAAAATTACGCATCTTCCAAGAGTTGCACCGAGCAGTATCAAGCACCATCGAGCTTCATCGACTTTGCTATCAAAAATCATGTTTTTCATGCCCAACTCTATGCTCCTTGATAGTGCTCGATGAGTCTTAAAAATCAAGATTTTTATGATAAAATTGACTTTGCTTGATGAAACTCGATGGTTGCTTGATGTGATTATTGCAAGAGGCATAATTTTTTATTCGAATGTCCATTTGGGATGATTTTTTTTTAATTTTGGTATTTTTTTCAAGATCTACACGTTTGAAATATGTACATAAAGATTTGAGAAGTTTAAAACTTGAAAACATACCAAACCATGTCTAAAACGTAAGGTATTTTTGCATTCTTGTATTTTTTTTCAAGTTTTACACTTTCCAAATGTGTATATATACATTTCAAACGTGTGGATCTAAAAAAAACACCTAAATTCAAAACGAAAATCACCCCAAATGACAACCTGAGTGAAAAATAACACCTCTTGTAAGAATCACATCGAGCAATCAACGAGCAAATGGAGGACGAAAGAGATAAAAATGAGGGAAAACTAAGAAAAAAAATTGGGTGGTGATGATGTTGGTTTGTGTCTCTTTCAAAAGAAAGCGAGAGTGAATTAAGAGAGGGAAGATAGAAGAAGAGGGAGGCTAAAAAAATGGGAGGGATATTTTTAAAAACAAGGCAAAGAATAGCATCATTTTTAATGATAGTAGTGACTAGCATTAGTAATTTTATTTTTCACTAACAAAAATTTCATTTTATAAAATGACCCTAACATTGACCATTTTCTTATTGAGCTAAATGTTCATGCATTAGACCATCTCCAATGTAAGATATAAATTTTGTGTCAAACTTGGTACAAAAAATAAGTCAATTCTATATTTGGGTCAATATTTATAATTATGCTCCAATGTACAAGATGCAAATTAACTAAAAAAGTCAACAGTTCATTTAACACATTTACTAATCTGTAATCGTAATTGGAATAAATTAATGGAGAAATGAATGAGAATAAAATGTAGAAGAATCAGAATTACTACTTGTATTATATTGTTTATTTAAACTGATTGGAAAGGGAATCAGAATCGTTTTATCATGTTTACATAATTGGGAAACGGAATCGGAACGTTGAATTGACTAATTTATCATTTTTTTTATATTAAAAAATATAATGTAGGAGTTGGTGAGATGGACTTATTAAGGACATTTTTTCCTTTTATTTTTACTTTTAAAAAATTAAGTAAATAAATAAAAAAAGTCATTGAGGGCAATGAGATCCCCTTGGTGTTTGGGAGAGAAGTATTCCCATTGTTTTATTTTACCTCACTTATTTCTCTCAATTCCTTAGTTTAGTAAACACATGAATGAAAGTCATTACCACCACACATATCATTGACATTGTCATTAAGTAAACATGGTATTAATATTTATTGATAATATTCAAAAGGTAATTTTTTTTTTCATTTCTTATTGTAAAAAAAGTAGTAATTAATTATTAATTAATGAATTAGTGGTAATATGTTAAATAAAAAAATAATGTTTATTGTTGTGTTAAATTTGAGACATATTATATATGGTGTAAAATTGGTTATAGGAATAATACTAACCTGCACTAATCTAAAGCCGAATAAACAATCCTAAAAAAATTTAAAGAATAAAATTTGGGAACTTAAATCGAAGTAGTGTCTATGAAGTTTGTCAGGGCTTATGTAAACTTGCTTGTTTGGGTTTGAAGCTGTACAACTGGCGTCTGTGTTGAATCTCTGTTCTTTGACTAAAAAAACATATAAAGTATTTGAGGTTGTAATATTTTAGAATCTAGTAGATACTAAATAATAATTTCTTTGTAGACATCAGAAACTAAAATAGATATCTAAACCTAGCTAGAATAAAAGAACAATACTAATAAGTAATATTAAGGACAAAAATGATATTCCAAGCAGTAATAATAATAAACAAAGTAGAAAAGCTTGGAAAACTATAATAATAGAGAAATTTACATTTTTTTTGTGTTTTTTATTATATTTTTAAGGTGCTAGTATGTGTTTAGTAGATGTTGGCTATATGTATGTGGGATAAATTTTTTGGAGACACTATTTTTGTAATAAAAAAATTATATTTTGTAATTAAAAGAAATGGTAAAAAAAGTTATGAAAACATAGAAAATAATCATTTTTGAAAAATTCTCATTAATAAATTGAACGAGGCCCAAGAGGTCATCGAAGCCCCTTTGAAAAAAGCCCACGAAATACTTAACGCAGTTTATCTATTTATTCAACTGTTTTTGTCCAGGAACTATCCGTAAAACAAATATGGAAAGAAATGCGTTTTTCACAACTGCACTGTCGATAGAGATATTCGTTGTGGTTATCAGTAAATTAATTTCAGTAAAATCAATCCAATGATAAGACTCGTGTCCCTACCTGTTATAAGCAATGAGTAAATATCAGCTTTTGTAAAATCTTGTAAATATTATGAAAACAATAAACCAAAAAGATTAATCTTTCAGAACTTACAACGTGAGAGCTACAAAATTAATTAGTGGAAAATGGGTTTTGGTAAATAAAGTATAGAGAAGTTTAGCTTGATTGGCTCTTAGTATAATCACAAATTTCCATTAGTTTAACCCAAAGAACATCAATAATTACTCATTCCCTGTTACATTTCCATATTCTCCACACAAACATTTGTTTTTTTCTGTCTCTAATATATATTTTTATTTTTTATTTTTATCAACTTCAAAATCAATAACAATTCATTGAATGTTACATTGACAGACATTTAATTCTAATGACAACTTTGAAAAGTCTACAAAAAAAATTAAAAATAAAAATTAATGAGGATGATGATGGCTACTTTTATTGAGTAGTGTGACTTTCTTACACTATCGGCCATTCGGATTATAAAGAGTTTGATTATTTATTGGATTGTATCATTTTAGCAGGCTTTTGTTCGTACACCATTTTATATTAGTTAATATCAAATGTGGAAATTACATTAAATATAGTATTTTTTTTATAAGTTTGATAGTTATAATATTTTGGATTTTGTGCATTTTTATGATTTTTCTGTTTTTTTATATTTTTATGATTTTTTTTTCTTCACAAACTATTTTTTTTTTATGAAAATCGGTTACTACTACATTAATTTTTAAAATGAGTAATTCGATACTAGTAAATAATTACTACTATTAAAATATCTTTTTTAAAATTAATTTTATAGTGATAACTTGTAACCTCCATATCATTAACAAACTAAAAAAATAATAGTGATAACCCGTTGTTACCACTATAAAAAGGAAAAAAAATTATTTTAATAGTAGTAACTGAAGTAATTGGTTCTGGTTACATCAATTTTTAAAATAACTAATTCCACACTAATACAAAAAAATATAGGAAAATAAAAATAATATTACCAAAATATGAGAATAAAAAACCTATAAAATTATTGTAAAAATAAAAAAAAAGTCATATTTTGGTGACTTTATTTTTTTGTCCATATTTGTAGAAACTAAGTTTAAATTTACCATAATTTTTGTAATTTTCTCATATTAAATTAAGATCATCTATTTAACAAATTAATATTAAAAACATATTTGATAAAATTTATTTTTAATATTACTAATAGACCTCTACTTTAATGACATAATATATATTATCTTATAAAATCAAATCAAATTTTGATATTTAATTTTTAAAAGTTACTATTCAAATTTTGTTGACTGAATTTTCCTCAACTAATAGAATTTTAATTTGGGAGTTTTTTTTTGTGTAAACTTCACAAGGAGTATTAAAGTTAGCATGTAAATAAAGACTTAGGAAAATAAATATGGCAATAAATGAAAAAGACAAAGATTTATAGTGGTTCGACTATTAACAAGACATTCGTCAACTATAGTCATTATTTTGAGACTATATTTGTTTAAATCAGCAAGAACAATTACACCTAGTAAAATTTATGTTCTTGAGGTAGTTGAGGATTTGAATACACTAGGTAATTGTTCTAGGTAGTATAAATAGTTTCTAATTGTTTCATCATTGACAATGTAGTATTTGTAATGGAAAAGACGAGAAGAGTTAACGGTGGAAAGTTGTTTCCTGATCCAATAAATTTAAATAGTTGTAGAGAAGTCTCTAATCCCTGTGTCTACCAAATGATTAAAGTTCGTTTATGTTATTAACTTGCGCTAGAGAAGTGTGAGAAAGTGGACGATCCCGATGTGGGCAACCCTGAGTGAGTGTCCCTCTCAACTCTCTCATCTTGGCAATGTCCCCGTTTGGCAAGTGTCTCAACTTGGCAATGGCCCATTCTGGTGAAGTAATGGTTCCGAGTGAGGGTGTCTATGACTTGGCGAGGGTCACTGAACACGAAAGTGGCGAGGAGCATTCTTACTCAAAGTGGGCGAAGTACTCCACTACATATTTTTTGACACATCCTTGAATTTGTCACCATGCTAAAAATCGATATAACAAATTTAAAAATAATATAAAATACATAAGTAAAAAATATTTTATTTTCTTCTTAATTTTTTAAACATTTTTAAAAGTTTATCAACTTTTTAGAAAATCAATTATTTTTTATTGTTTGTTTATTATTATTATTTCAATTATTATACCGAAGAAAAAATATATTAATGTGTTAAAATTTAAGATTTTTAATTAATTAAAATTATTAGAACTTATTTTTTAAAATATATTATGAAGTTAAAATAGAGATATTTTTGGTAATATTTAAAATAAATTTGATTGAAATTGTGTTTAATGTTAGTCCTTGTTAAGTATATGGTAGTATTTTAATATTAATTAAAGTACTAAAATAGAGGAAAATAAACGGATAATGAAGTAAACTCAAGATATAATCTTATTTGAATTTAAATAGTAAGACAACCAATTAACAATTTTGGTTGAGATTCTATATCAAATGTTTATAATGTGTCGCCATGATATGATATTCTTGATATTAAATATTTGGGAAGGTTTCCTAGATACTTTTGCTTGGTTTAACTTTTTTTCTATACCACCCACAGTACATATTTTTGACCTAGTTTATATATTAATTTTTTATGTTTTACTTATAATGTGTAATAATAATGGCCAAATACTTTATATTACACCCTATATATTGCAAGTCAAGTGATGTTTAACCTCGGTGAATACCAATCAAGGTCACAAACATAACTTATGGGCACTAGCACAGGATGAAGCCATAATTTATAGTTTGGGGGACTATTTTTTTTTTCTTTAATATATATATTTTTTAAAATTTGGAGAACTTTTTATGAACATTTTCTTAAATTTGAAAATTTTTGTATTAAAAATATTAATATAAATATAAAATGAGTACCACATAATTAATTTACGCTACATTCTTCCATATATCAAGATACGTTTCTTCTTATTCGCAAGCCTCAATACTACAAAGTCGAATATAAATGATTGGACATTTTTAACATACCAAAGACTCCAATCTAAAGTACTACAAACACAAACACAAATCAATATCACATATTGTGACATTACGATTGAGCCATCACAAAAATAGAGTCACTATTTTTATTGGACAGTATCACTGATTATGGATGATTATGCAGTTATCACATACTTGAACAGTGTACTACATGTCCTTTTTTAGTATATATAATAAAAAATAACAAGGGTCACATAAAAAGTTTATCACATAGCTTTTTTCCCCTGAAAAAAAGCTAAAGCAATAGATATTGAGAACTCTGCACATATATATATATATCGATGCATAAAATTTCAAATATTTGATAATAAAAAAAAAGTAAAATAAACTTTTTTGGTGTATATATTCAGATAAAGCGAGAGTATGTACATTCTTTTTTTAACCATATTCTATCCCAAGGTTTTAATTCGCTCTTCCATTATTATGATTATCATTATTATTTATAATATATAGAAAGAAAGCACGAGGCAAATGGTTTCAGTTTTGCTTAAATTTAAGGAAACTCGAAGCAATTTTTTCATATTTAGCAGGCTACCCTTTTCTTCTCTCTCTCTTCTCTTTCTCCTTCTCTTTCTCTCTCTGAAATCTATAATGTTTGTCTAGTAAGAGAGAACTCTTCGCCAAATAACTAATGCCTATGTTTCTCACTTCTCTTGCTACATTGTCCAAGGCGCATATGTAGCTTGGATTTTCCATCACTTGCCCTTGTAGCTTCTATATTCATCTATCTATCTATATCTATATCTATACACTCACATATATAATATTTTCCCTATTATTATTAATATTGTTTGTTTCTTTTGCATGTTTCAGATACCCAACAACACAAAGCCATTCTTTTTCTTCATATATATATATAAACACAGTGCAAGCTAACATTTTTGCCTCTTCTCATTCGCGAACTCTTTTGCATGTTTTGAGTCACTGCTTCTTTCATGATCTTTATGTGTTTGTGGGATGAAATACATATATGTATTTTTTTCTCTCTGTCTTTTTTATTAAATGGGTATTGGTTTTTTTCTGTGAATTATAGTGAAGTTTGTTTGACTTTGGTCGTTTGAAGCTGCTGGTTCTTCTGGGTTTTGATTTAATTGGGTCGTTTCACCCTGATGGCTCCTGTTAGAGGGTCTAAAAAGAGGAAGAAGACAGAAAAGAAGCCTGAGGAAAATGCTTATGGTTCTGGGTCATCCGAGAAGGATGGTCCTCTTGATTGGTGGGATGAATTGTTGAGGAGAATTAATGGTATATTTTCTTACATACTTTTCTGTGTTTTATTTTATTTTTGCTTCTTATTATTTCTCTGCTATATGTTTGGTTTTGTTTATCTCATGTTTGATGCTTGATATTACTGTTGTTGAACTGTCATATTCTGATAGGTTTGTTGGTTATTTTCTGTATTTGATGAAATTCTAGTTGATGGGTTGGATTCAGTTTTGTCTAAATCAATTAACTTTATGCTTTATTTTCTCATTCAAGCCAATAGTTGGTATTATCAACAAATGTATCTGGTTATATACAAGAAGAATCCCTAATCCTTCTCTTGATGTTATCCTCTTCACCTCAAAGTTTGTTTTTCTTTGCCTTATTGACTGTCGAGAATGATAGTACTAAGATTTTATAAGATGATAACGAGATTTTTTGGAGATTTGAAGATCAAATGATTTTTCTTGATTGTTGTACTGTGCATTTGGCTTTACTATTTGAGAAAAAATGTTTTTGGTTTCATCATTCAGCAAATGTAGAGTTGCTGTTGGGTGTTTTAGATTGTTAATGGATAGTTATATGCAGATATATTCTGCTTAATCTCTTGTTCGTGGAATAGAAAAGATTCAAACCAATGGTGATCCAAATTTATAGTTAAGTCAGGTTGCTGCATTTAAATTTAATCTTCAATAAGTTTGAGGAACCAACAAAGTTGGGATTCATATGTAGGGTTTCAGGTGTTCTATTTACAGATTTGCTGATAAGTATTACTCTGAGCCTTAGGACAAGTAGTGGATTTAGTCCTTTTCTACTGAAAGGTGGAACTTTTAAAAGAGGCTTAGTTTAGGTGATTGGAGACCTCAAATTAGGAAACTAATTTGTGCAGTATGATAAAGCTTTTGCTTTATGCATACACCATAGAGCTTTCACTACCTAATGTCAGTCTGTAAAGCATTATATTCGATGTTTGGCTATAGCTTGGTTATGATCACGACAAATTTATGAAATTACTCTAGTTAGTTGCAAATATCTGATCTTTCTTCAAAGTTTGGATTTTTCTTTTCTTGTTATTTTATTGGTTGCTGAGTAGTATAAATGCACAATGCATAAAGAATGTGTCTACCGAGTATCAAATTATAGGATTAAGAGCAAGAGAAAGGCAAGGATATTTGGTTTAGCAAGCACATTTGGTTAATAGCTTCGCTAGTTGTTTTGAGGAAATAGAAGTACTTATGTAAGAAATTACTCTCTGAGTACTCAACACATTTTTGTCCTAGAAAGGATTTATAAAGTATTTTCTAACATATCTGGGTGATATTAGCTCAAATTTATTAGGTAAATTAGCAAATGTATACTTATCTATCATTATATCCTTTTCATTGGTATGAAAATGAAATTTCTTATAGAATATGTTTGAGAAATTGATTTCACATGCCAAAAATTATTTCAATTGAATATTTGTTATTGTTTTTCTTTCCCCTAGTATGTCTGTGCCACCATGTGGATTTGTCAGGAAAAGGCAAACAGAATCAGGATTTCCTCATGGTTTTGAAAAATCTTTGCAACAAGAAAGATATTACAATTCTTTCATTCCTTTTTTTCTTTTATCTTTCAAATTGCTGAACATCTTCTATTTTCTTCGATGCATAGAATCATGTGTATGCAAATAAATAAACTGAATAATAGTTTCAAAAATTACTAAAGTTAAATGATTATGACTGCTTGGTGAATTATCTGGCTACTTATAAACCTTGATATGTAAATACACTTTAAATGGTAGGAAAATGGTGGGGGGGGAACAACTTCTACTTAGGCCACACTAAAAGCAAAGAAATCAAATCAATATTATGCAAACTTTCTTTCACAGAGCTTTTTATAGTTTAAATTACTTATTGAAATGGTAAATTATTTTAATTTTGTGCAATCTGTTTATCACTTAAACAGGTTACTAATATTTTTTGGAAAAGACTCTTAAGTGTAAGATTAGAGTTTAGAGCTTTTAAAGCATGTGCGGTTGATGCTTTATCAATTATGTAATTTATAAACCAAGAGCATAAATATTTCCGGCCCAGTTTCACTTGAATACTTGCTCAAACTGTGGAATGTACTTTTACATACCTTTTATTTTCTTTTATACTTTATAAATGTCAGGAATATATTGAAAATCTTAGTTAAAAGTTCGTAGAGAACTTTCTTTAGTGCCCAAATATTTTCTTAACAAGCGAGGTAGGTGGTGGAGATTTTTAATAAGCACAGCACATAGCAAAACTAAACTCGCTTACAAGTGAAAAGTTTTACTTTCTAGCAAAGTGGCTTACAATCAGTTCGCTATTCTGAAGTTGTTGCCTTGAGTAAGAATGATTTCAGTTTATTATGTCAAAGTGCTGGAAAATTCAGTCACAGTTAAACAACTTACATCGGTACTAATGGTTTGGGATGGAATCAGATGGTGGCGAAGACTAAAGAATCCACATTCAGTATCTTAAGAGTTGGGAAAAGGAACTTATTAGGAAAGTAAGAAAAGAAAACTCTCTGAGAACTAAATAAAAAAGTAGAGTTCATTTTAGCTTAGAGATAGTTACCTTTCTGCTTTTCAGTATATATGAAATTTTATTTATATGCACGGTTTTTTGGTTCTTCCTCATTGGCCAATTACCAGCATTTACCCAAAATCGGAGATCTGCCAGACTACATACATGTGTAGCCATGCTTATGATCTTTCAGAAAGAAAAAAAAAACTAGATTACTCTCTGCAAAAATAAACTATAAGTTTGGTTAATCTGAAGTGATCAACTAAAAGTGCATTTCTTCATCTTTCGTAAATGGTTTCTCTACAGAAATTGATACTTTAGCTGTTAGGAGATGTGAGAACATATATTTTACATTTTTGTGGTCCAACAATTATATTGTGCACTACTAAGCAATATGCACACTTTATGTCATTCTTGTACATATTTTGAGTTTTAGTGTGTATTGTCAATAATGAGTTGTGAATGAATCATGCATTAAACATGATTAGGCTAGCCTGATGTTTGCATACACATTGGCATTAGCTCTTGTGTTTGTTATAACTCTCCTATCGAATGGCTTGCATTGTAGATTCATACATGAACGAATACATATATTAGAGTAAAAGTTTTAAGCTTTGATACCTCAACGTGACAGTACTTGGAGCAACTTCTCACATAGCTATTGGCACCAAATGAACATACTATAGCCATGGAAAATAAAAAAAAACTTTTTTGTCCTCTCCTCATGGCAGGTCTACAGTCTCCGTCAAAAGGTCTAGACAAGTTTGAATCTGTTTTCAAGATTTCTCGGAAAACTTTTGACTACATATGTTCACTTGTAAAGGAAGATATGATGGCTAAGTCAGCTCATTTTGTGTTTGCAAATGGAAAATCTTTGTCTTTATGTGATCAAGTTGCTGTAGCACTAAGAAGGCTGAGCTCTGGTGACTCACTTGTGACGATTGGCGATTTGTTTGGGGTGAACCACTCAACTGTCTCTCAAGTGACATGGCGATTTGTGGAATCTATGGAAGAAAGGGGACTTCACCACCTACAATGGCCTTCCTCTGAAGCAGAAATGACAGAAATCAAGTCCAAATTTGAGAAAATAAGGGGCTTCCCTAACTGCTGCGGTGTCATTGATACTACTCACATCACAATGTGTTTGCCTGCTTCAGACCCCGCAGGTAATGTGTGGCTTGACCATGAAAAGAATCACAGCATGATATTGCAGACAGTTGTGGATGCCGACATGAAATTTCGGGACATAGTCACTGGATGGCCTGGAAAAATGAAGGATTGGTTAGTGTTTCAGAACTCAAATTTTTACAAACTTAGTGATAAAGGAGAGAGGCTGAATGGAAAGAAGGTGGAGATTTCGAAAGGATTAGAAATAAGGGAGTACATAATTGGTGATTCAGGATTTCCTTTGCTGCCCTATCTTGTAATCCCCTATGAAGGAAAAGACCTTCCGGAATCAAAAATTGAGTTCAACAAGCGTCATTCCGCAACTCGAGTGGTTGCTCAACGAGCATTGGCGAGACTCAAGGACACATGGAGGATCATTCATGGAGTCATGTGGAGACCTGACAAACACAGACTGCCAAGAATCATTCTGGTTTGCTGCTTGCTTCATAACATTGCCATTGATATGGAAGATGAGGTGCATGATGAGCTGTCTTTGTCTCCCAACCATGACTCGGGTTATCATCAAGAAATATGCGGAACCACTGATGTGGATGGCGTGAACCTGAGAGACAAGCTAGCCCTCTACTTGTCTGCAAGGTTACCACCCTGATTGTTTTTAATTTGTGATTTGCTCAAAATAGTTCTCTTTTAAAAGATTGCTGCATTTTAATCTATAATTTACTTTTTTGAGACAGGATCAGCTATTGAAAATCTTGAGATGAAGTTATATTACAATCTGTTATTCATTAGAACTAACTTGTAAGTTGTTAGGCAGACATTGCAAGTTTGAGTAGATCTTTGAGACCAAAATTATGGCTGAGACGAACTGGTGATAGTTTAAGGTACTGTTTTAGTCATTGAAGAAGTTTCAAAGTAGCTTGAGGACTTGTATAGCTTAGCTCCCTATGTGACGTTTGTTGATGTCCCAATGTACTTAAATCAAGGCCTATGTGCATGCAACAAAAACCATAACTCGCAGTCTGACACACCACCATTAACACCTATTTGAATACCAGTTTTGACATCTTTAATTCTGTTTTGAGCATTTACACGCTGATGCTAGAAATATATGCATAAAAAACTAATTGATGAAGTTTGGTAGAAAAGAGAAAAAATCAATGAATGGAAACTTTCACTATGTCACTTAGGGCATGTTTGTTGCACAGGACTAAGGGAAAGGAGTGAACTGTTGTGTCCACTTCTATGTTTAGTTGATTTTTGGGGACTAGACCATTTTGTACTCTTCTCAAAATAGTATAAATCTAAGGACTATTTTAACTCACCTAAAATAGTGAGTTTGAGGGTTTTTTTTCAACAAAATTTATATATGAATTTAAAAATATATATACACCTAATATATTAAAATATTATTTAACATTATTTTTTACTATTTAAATACTTTTTAATAAAAAAATTTATAATTGTATTAAAAAAAATATTTTAGTCTTCGTTTAGTTATTTAGATAATCCAATTAGTTTTGCTTATCAAACGAGTCATTAGAAAAAGAAAAAAAACCAATAAAGAAAAAAAATAGTTTTATCAGTTCTTAAACTATATCCCTTGTCATGACTAATGATTTGGTCAATTAATAAAAATTAAAATTTTCCGCATAAAAACCATTATATATTCAAAAAAGAGGTTAGCACACGCATAATTTTTTCTAATTTGAAAATAATAAAATAAATTTAAGTCCCATTCGGTAATATTCTTTATTTTTTTGTTTTTTTAAATATAAAAATAAAAATATTTTTCTGTTTTTTTTTATTTTTATAAAAGAATAATTAGTATTTTTATCTCTCGAACTTATAACACTATCAATACGTCCTCCTTCAAATATACGACATGTTAAAATTTCTGCTTAACTTTTCCATTTAGAGAACCATAATCCTTCTATTAGCTTTTGTTTCATTTTTTCTTTTGATATATTATTGCCACACCAATTCCGTGGGTAGAAAATTTATATTTTTGCTCTCTAAACTTTGATTATTACAAAATTGTACCCTTTTTATTGAAAAAGATAATTTAAAATAAAAAAAATCTATTTTTATTAATTATTATAAAAATATTTCAAATATTAATTGAAATCTTAAAAAATTAAATAAAAATCATTTAAACTAATAAAATCTTTAAAATGCATTCTAGATTTAAAAAAACCAACTATCTAACAAATATGAATGAAATAAAAAATCAAATATCAAATTAAAATTCACCTTAGATATTAAAAAATCAAATATGAATGAAATAAAAAAATTAAATATAAATAAAATCTTAATTAATTCAATAGACCCATATTAGAAACCTATTTATTTTTGTTATAAAATAAAAAGAAAAGATTCTTTCATGCTTGGTTTGGAGTTTGTTGACGCGGTTCTTCGCCAACAGGTAATTAAGAAAATAAGAGAATGAGATTAGTGCTAAGTAATGAACCGAAACAGATGAATGATCTTAAAATGAACTGACGATACGAATACTATTTTAGGTGGTTCAAATGTTAAAATCATTCTACTCCACCAGTCACTGTTTACACAATTGAATCTAACCCCTTGCAACTCCCAGGGTCTCCATATTTATAGCAGAGGACACCTGGGAGGTTGGCAAGGGGGGTCATCCCGTGACCTCCTTATCCATCATGTCACTTCTGTGACATTCATGATTAATTCCTAAAACCTGACAAATGAAGTGTGGTCTAATCAATAGGTAAGGGGGATAATGGGCCGCACAGCCCGACCTAGTCGTGGGTGCCTGAACACGCATGTTTATGCTGCTTGTCCGAGAATTCAGGGATATATCAGACACGTGATGTTTGGTATATGCACGCTTACATTGCGTGGTTGACTTTATAAAGGGTCACAGCTTCCAACTCAGGCTCATGCCTCGAGCTGGGTGCCTTCTTAACCCGCGGTCTTCATACCTCCGATTCGGCTCCTTGGTAATCTTAATAAACTTTTGGCTACCTCGAGCTAAAGAGGTAGGACCTGATAGCAGCAGCTCCCGCCACGTGGCTGATATAATTATGTCATATCTCAGCTCGCTAATAGCTCGTGGAAAATTAGGGCGTACAGAGTTGCACGGCTCCAATCGTTTTATTTTCTTATAATTTTCTTTTCTTTTTAATGTTAATTTTTTAATTTTCTTTTAATTTTAATTTTTGAATTTTTTTTTTTAAATTGATTAGGTTTGAATTAATTTTTAAATAATTAATACAAAAAGTAGATTTAAAAATAATTAATTAATTTTTCTAATAAAAAAAGGCACGATTTGGTAATGGTCAAAATTTGGGGGACAAAAATACTAATTTATCAGAATTTACAATGTCACATCAGCGTTTAAACGACAAAATGGAATAGAACCTAACTGAAGATCTAAGGGTCTGATTGGTTCGCGATTAGAAAACTGTATTTTTTAAAAGTAAGATTCTAAAATGAAAATCTGAATTTAGTGACTAAAATCATATTTCTGAAAATGTGATTGGTTCAATGTCAGTAAACTGTTTTTGAGTTTTAAAAAAATGAATCTGTGATTGGTATTAAATTTAAAAATATAACAGAAACTAAATACGTGATTGGAACAGCTGAATCTGAATATTATTTTAATTTTATATACATAGGTTGTATAATATTAAATTTTGATTTATCAATAGATTTAATTAAGTAAAATTTAATTATATTGATAAATTAAAATTTAATAATAATTATTGATTAAATTCATAACAATATTGCATTGTCATCTATAAAAATACTAGCACAGCTTATTTTTGAATTGGGCATCCTAAATGTCATAAAATGTTTCATAAACACCTTATTACTAGTGGGAACATACTCAAGTCATAAAAATTGGCAAAAAAAAAATAAAAATACAAGCAATGATACAGAGGATAAGAGTAGAGAGAATAAACAAACCGTGATTTTGATTTTAAGTTTTTGGAGAAAAAAATAACAAAACAGAAAAAACGCGAAATTGTTGTTTTCTAAATTACAACACAAAATTAGAATTCTGATTAGGATATAGTTTTCAAAAACAATCTACCAATTAAATATTTTGGTAGGTCCCACAAATTTTGAGTTTTCAAAATCATAAAATAATTTTCAAATCAACTACCAATCACACCCTAAGTTTTTGTAAATAATATATTTCAAGGGAGTTTCAATGTGGTAGTATCATAAGCTCAAGAGGCAAAAATATTAATTATTCTTTATAAAATAATAATAATAATAATAAAACCTATTTGGTAACTAGTTTTGTATTTTGTGTTTAAAATCTGAAAAAAACACATTCACTTGCATCTCTTTCACAATACCACCATGAATTTCGACAAACTCTCATAGCGACCATGGCAATGTCTTTCGATGACCATAGCAATAACCAGTAGCAACTAAGAAATGTCCAGGCACACTAAAGAAACTCATTTCTTGAGGATGTAAGAGACATTGTGCTGGAGGGAGTGGGATTGATTTTGAGATCGGTATCTTCGTCGGAAACCATGACAACGACGACAGAAAGCCTCACAAGCTCTCTTCAAAAGTCACAAGCAGAGGAGAAAATGTCGATCAAATGAGGTAGAGAAAAAACAAGGGAAAATTACACACATCACCGCATGTGGCAAAAAAATTTGAAATATACGGTATGTTATATTTATACGGTTCCATATTTTAAATATACGGTATTTTTTTATTTGTGGCATACGGCAGTGTAAGAGGTGGTTAGTGGGTGTGGTACCTATATCCTATTAATACATAATTTTGAACTAACATATATACACATGCTTTTTTTCACCGTATCTATATCCTATTAATATATAATTTTTAACTAACATATTTTTTTTTTTGTCAAATCAACTTTTTTTTTAAATATTATATGTCAAATCACTTTAATATTTTTAATCAAATCAATACAATTTTAATCTTATATTTTAAACTATTTTAATTATATTAATTTCTATAATACAAATATTACAATTTTCATATTATATATTTTTAAAAAAATCTCAGTACTTTAATTTTTTTTTTGTCTTTTTCTCTTCAGTCATTAATTCATAGATACTTTTGGTATGGTAATAATAATAATAATTACAAATAAATTTATTTTACTTATAAATATTTAAAATATAATTATTAATATTAAATAAATATTATACTTTATTAGTACAATACTTACATAAAATATTATATATTTAATCAATATAGTCTATTTCTTTATTAATTTTTACAATTTAAAAATATATATATTTATGTTCCTTGTTCAATGCAATTTAACATTTTTGTATATACTAATTATAATATTATTTTAGTTACAAACTTAGTTTTATATATTTTTGTTACAAATATGTTAACTAAATTTACAACTTACTTTTTGAAAATATTAGTCACAAATATAATTTTTTTAGTTATAAAATTAGTTATGTAAACCATTGTTACTAAATTAAAAAAAAAATAGCAAGGAATTATTCTATAAATGTTGTCTACAAAAATATAAAACTTGTGTTACAAATCTGTAAAACATGGTTATATATTTATAAATATTGTTTACAAAAATGTTTTTATGTAACTGGTTTTCGTATCTGTAAAAGCATGTTACAGGTTTGTAATATGTAAATTCATAGTTGTCGTTGTCTGTAAAAGCTTGTTACATGTTTGTAACATGTAAGTTCTTATTTAGCATTTCTCTATCATGTTGTTTAGGGTTACAACTTACTTTTTGAAAATATTAGTCACAAATATAATTTTTTTAGTTATAAAATTAGTTATGTAAACCATTGTTACAAAATTAAAAAAAATTAGCAAGGAATTATTCTATAAATGTTGTCTACAAAAATATAAAACTTGTATTACAAATCTGTAAAACTTGGTTATATATTTATAAATATTGTTTACAAAAATGTTTTTATGTAACTGGTTTACGCATCTGTAAAAGTATGTTACAGGTTTGTAACATGTAAATTCATAATTGTCGTTGTCTGTAAAAGCTTGTTACATGTTTGTAACATGTAAGTTCTTATTTAGCATTTCTCTATCATGTTGTTTAGGGTTGCTCAAGATCCAAACCAATCCAATTACCCCGAATCAATCCAATAATAAAAAATTGGATATTCAATTACAATTAATTGGATTTGTAAACTTAGTCTTTCTCTATCATGATGTTTAATGGACTTAATGTTGTAAACTTAATATTTAAAGGACTATAATGTGACAATTGTAAGGACTTAAATTGGTATTATTACTCCATAGTGTCTAGTATTTTGTATGTTTTTTGTTTTGCTTGTTAATTTGTTTAATATCAACATTTAGGTTCAAAGATAAAAAAATAAAAATAAAAATAAAAATAAATCGACCCAATCCAATTACAAATGGATTTGATTGGATTTGTAGGCCAAAACGGATTGGATTGGATTGGATGATGATTTCCAACATCCAACATTTAATTGAATTGGATTAATTAGTGGTAAAAATGTTGAGCATCCCTAATGTTGTTTGTAAAAATTTGTTACAAATTTATTGCTATATTTTAAAATAATTTTATGATTATACCTTTCAACAATATGGTTTTTTCAAGTCTAAACTTTGATTACAATTTTGTAAGTTTACAGATAAGTAATTCAAAACTTATTTGAAGATGTTAATATATATATGTATATATATATGTTGTCCATGATAATATTTGTAATGGTTTTATATAAATTTGAAGTGTGATATTCATCATGTAATGAGATGAGTAATATAGATATCTGGGTAAATGTTGATAATAATGGGTTGTGGGTTATATAATAGGCATACTGTAATATTGTAATTAGTTTAAAATACCGTATTTTTAGAATTTTTTTCCAAATTTGCCGTATATGTGTTAATTGCCCAAAAAACAATGGAATTCCTCTTCAATTAGTGAGAGTAAAGTCTATTTAAATATTTTTTGAAAGTATGAAAAAATTATTTCTATAATTTTCAATATTTTAATAATATAAATAAAAATGATATTACCGATCATACTTTTGTGTTTTGTTATTATATTTATATATTTTTTATTATGTGTTTTGTCTTATTATTTATTTGGAAAACAAATTATCTTTTAGACTTTGTGTTTTGTAAAATAGTTCAAATAGATCCCTAAACCCGATTTTGGTCAAAGTTTTTTGAATTAAAATTACAAATAATTCGCCAAACTAACAATTCAGAACAAAAACACAATCAATCTGCCTAATAACTATATTGTCGTATTCAATTTTTTTATTCATCAAAATTGAGTTTAGAGATCTATTTGAACTATTTACAAAATACAAGGTCTAAAAAGTAATTTGTCAAAAGATATGGTCTAATCAGATAATGAGACAAATTTTAGAAAAGTTTAAACCCTACTTATCATGAATTAAACAAAAAACTATTTTTTTAATTGTTACCGAACATAACCTTAGTTGTACGTGAATTAATTTATAAAATTAAAATGAGGTAACTTAATTTTGATGGAATATTTTTTTTATTATTTAAATTAAACATGACCATCGATTTTAGGAAGAAAATCATAATTATTAAAAATATAATACCTGCATAATAACGCATTTCATACTTAGGGCATTTCTAGTGGTGGCAATCTATTTTGTTGTCAAAAGTTTTAATATATTATTTTCCTTCTTATCCACGTAATTGAAAATACTTTTATATAAAAAAAAAAGATGGCAACGTAGCCATTTTTCGACAATTTTCGTGAACAATTTTATAGCATGAGGACCCACATATTATTCATAGCAATTGCAATAACAACTACATTGTAGATGCTCCTCACTACTGTAAACAATTTGCCAAAAGTCATAAATCATTATAAAATATTATTATTTTTTTAAAAAGAAAATACAACAACATTGCATAACAGGGAAAGTGGCAACCTTTCGAGCAACAAAAGATGGAAGTACAAGATAACATTTTGTCTAACAAATATGTACAAGCCACTTATGTGAATACTAAAGGGATACTCCAAAATAATCCACTACTATATATATATATATATTTACAAAAAAAAAAATGTATCGAGTACATCACTTTAGGCCATTTCCACAATCTAGTAAATTATCAGTAAAAAAATCGAACAAATTATTGTTTTCCTTTTTAAATTGTTCTCTAAATTATAAATTTCCCATTTTAGGATTGTGCGTGGTGGACTAGTAATCTTCCAGGGTTAGTTGGGTAAGCCAATAGTAGTTCCAGCATCCTTGAGCGGCGACACCATCATTTCTACAAATATGGTAGCGTTCGTAGGCTTATGACCTAAGCTTGCTGCCTATAATTGGGCCACGAAAACTTCAGAAATAGATTTTGGGCCAAACAAAGTGTTATTCAGTTAGTAATGATCCCAAGATCCATTGATCTACTGGGGTAGAATATGGAAAAATTACATATGTAACAGTAATATTAAAAAAAAATTGAAATATACGGTAATCAAAAGTAATTACCGTAATACTGTTCCTCCATGTATCATTATTCGTTTCTTACATATACTTTTATATATACTAGATACAAACAACGTGCAATATGCACGTTGGTTAGTTTTATTTATAGAATTTATTAATTATTTTTATTAAATTTATATTAATGTCATATAAATTTTGAAATAAATATTATATTTTAATTAAATAATTTATTTATTTTTGTTTAAGTTTATATTGGTTCTAGTTTTTGAATTTGGAGTGACAATAAGAGATAATATATTATATATTTAATGTAATAGTAAATATTATACGTGAATTTTAAATTTAAGTTTCTTGCTAGTTTTAAAAAGAAAAGTAATTTGTTGCTAATTCACAACAGATTATATTATATGTTTAAAATGATATTATTCTAATAAGTGAGTTTAAGTTTTATTAAAGTTTATTTAAGTTATAAAAAGTATGATTTTATTATTTAAAAATAATTATCATTGTAAAATATCTCAAAAATATCATATTTTAATTTATTTAATTATTTATTATTTTAAAATAATTATCATTGTAAAATATCTGAAAAATATCCTATTTTAATTTAATTTGTTTAATTATTTATTATTTTTAAATAATTATCATTGTAAAATATCTCAAAAATATTTTATTTAAATTATTTTAATTAATTATTTTATTTTATTTAAAAAAATAATAATGTATTGCTAATTCACAACAGATTATATGATATGTTTAATATGATATTATTCTAATAAGTGGGTTTAAATTTTATTAAAGTTTATTTAAGTTATAAAAAGTATGATTTTATTATTTTAAAATAATTATCATTGTAAAATATCTCAAAAATATCATATTTTAATTTATTTAATTATTTATTATTTTAAAATAATTATCATTGTAAAATATCTAAAAAATATCCTATTTTAATTTAATTTGTTTAATTATTTATTATTTTTAAATAATTATCATTGTAAAATATCTCAAAAATATTTTATTTAATTTTTTTAATTATTTATTTTATTTTATTTTATTTAAGTTTTAGTGTTTACAAACTACAGTTAGATATAAAAATATTCTGTTAAAAATAAGAATATTCCGTTAAAGTTAACATTAAAAAAAATAAAAAACCGTTAAACCAAGAATTACCGTTATCTACACATTTATTATATAGAAGATATATATATATATATATATTAGGTAAAAGTAACGTGCTTATTTAGTTTCAAAATTATAAACATAATCTATCATTTTGATAAAAAATGATTCATTATTTAAAAAAAAATATATATATAATAGAATAAATTATAGTTCTACAGTATATAAATATTTATATTAATAATCTTTACATATATGATATTTAAACACAATATTGATATAGATATATAATTACATGGCTACATGACATATATATATAAATTACAATAATATTTAAAAAGAAATTAATAATAAAAATAAAATAAGAATAGAAAAAGTAGTGTAGACATTAATATGCATGCATAAACTATTTTTAGTTTATAATGTATCTCATAATGTCCTTTTGTGAATTTGATAAGAAAAAGAGCGTCAAACACTTAATAAAAAACAAACTATCACACAAATTCATAAGATAAAAAAATGATATGTATGCTTTTATTATTTTTAAATAAATATGATTTAATTATTTAAATTATCATAAAATATCTTAAAAATATCATATTTTAATTAATTAATTTTTGTTTAAGTTTATGTTTGTTCTAATTTTTTAATTAGGTAGTGATAACAAATATTATATATTACATGTTTAATATAATATTAAGTCTAAGTTCAATTAAATAGTATTTAAGTTATAAAATATATAATTTTATTATATAAATAATTATCATTGTAAAATATCACAAAAATATTTTATTTTAATTTATTTAATTATTTATTTTTTTATTATTATTTAAATTTAAGTTAAATATAAAAATATTCGGTTAAATATAAAAATATTCCGTTAAAGTTAACAAAAAATAAAAATAAAAAATCGTTAAAACAAAAAATTTGTGTTATCTACACACTTATTATATAAAAAAGATATATATATATATTTATATTTAAGATTTATGGAAAGAATAACCTAATCATAAACAACAATCATAGATAACTAAAAAAACGTTATATATATATATATTGATTAATTACATAAAACACCGCAAGTTTAGAAATTCATCTGTTTTAGCTTCATGATTTTGCTAATTGTATTGGAGTTTTCAAATTTTAGATTAATATGATCTCATTGTATGCATAGGCCATTATGTGTTCAAAAAATATTGCTAGTATATTTATATATATTTAATGAATGATTAATGTACTTGAGGGAGGTCTGAACTTGAAGGCAAAAAAAGAAGGTTGTTATATGGTATTTTCTGAATATGTAGCAATCTGTTACAATAATTATTATGTAAATATTATTTACAAAATAATGTCTTATAAATATTTGTTACAATCATGTCAAATAAATTTGTAAATTATTCTGTAAATGTTAATTACAAAAATAAAAGTTTTAGTTGTGAAATTAGTTTTGTAAACCTTTATTACAATTTTTTTTTTCTTTACGAATTAGTTTATAAAAGCTGTTTACAAAATTAAAATATTGAATTTCACCGGAAAAGTAAATCTTTTTCTGTAAACTTTGGTTACAATTTCGTAACAATACAGAAAAATATTACTTTAAACTTTATAAAATTTAAATATTTTTACAAGGAAGAGTTACTAATATTATAACAATGAGTGATGAGTTCGCAAAAGTAAGTTCCAAATTAATAACAACAAGTTTCCAATTTCGTAACAATAAATTATAAGTTTGTAACAATGAGTTACCAATTTGGTAACAATGAGTTAAGCTTGTAATGGTGAGTTACCAAATTATTACTAAAATGTTAATTATGATTAGATTAGTTGCTAAAAATTTCGTAATCATGAGTTATTAATAATTTTAAAGGGTTACTGAACTAATCACTAATAATTTTGTAACATATGTTATAAATATATTGTTCAATTATAAGATTAATTACCAACAATTTTATAAATTTAGGTTAGTAATACTTTCAAAATTTTATAGGATTTATTATCAACAATTATGTTATTGCTTGTTCATATTTTTGTAACTACATATTTATAATTTGATTTTCCATTCATTTTGTTATATTTATTTTTTGTTACAACTTATTTCCATTTTAATGACTTTTTTTAATTATTATCTTACAAAGTTTTTATTACTTTATATATAAGAAAATATTTATTTTTGTGCTTGTTGCTTGTATGATAATGGTCTAATAATGCAAAGAAATGTTATATAAAATTATAATAATAAGTATGAATTTATATTTTAAAATGTTAAAAATTAAAGATGTTTTTAATGACATTAAATTCATAGTAATTATATGTATCATGGATTATTTTTCTAGCTGAAGAACTTTGCAAGTTAGTTAATTTTTATTGATTTTATTCATAACGTCAAATTTAAGTTAATTTTGTTAAAGAAGTAAGTATTCAAAAAGATAATCATAATCCTAATCATCATTAAATTATTATTTTTATTGAGAAAATAACAAATTTCATCAATTTTTTTATTTAATTAAAACAAATAAATTCATACCATTACATATTTATAAGATTTTTTTCTTACTATTTCCCCTTTTTTTATTAACATTAGTAACCATATTTTATTGAAAAACAAAAGTCATTTTCTTTGTTTTTTTTTATTTTGTGCAGGCTTGGAGTAATATATATTAAATTATGTAGAATTATTTTTAGGCTAAGCTATTTTTCAGATTAACAACTCACGTACGTATTTATATAACTTTCTACCGTATATATGTAAATACTTTAATTCATCGTATTTTTTGAATTTTTTGACGTATTAAGTGTATAGTTGTAAGTTTATCGTAGAATATTATCACTGAATTGAAAGAAAAAAAATTAAAAATTAAACCAATGAATTGATAGAAAATAAATTGGTATGGAAAATTTTAGATTTCTATTTCAATTCAACTCCATTCACTAGACTATTTGAGAATGTTTGGTATGAGAATTAGGTTTGGTCAATTAAATTAATTTTTAATGATTTGGAATTTGTGTTTCTATGTGGATCACTTTTTAGCTTGATTTGATAGTAATTTCGAACTTTTCAAACATGTGAGATTTAAATTATCTTAAAGATTTTTATTTTAGATACAT
This sequence comes from Humulus lupulus, assembly GCF_963169125.1. Lineage (NCBI taxonomy): Eukaryota > Viridiplantae > Streptophyta > Magnoliopsida > Rosales > Cannabaceae > Humulus > Humulus lupulus. The sequence continues at coordinate 26,985,357 of NC_084799.1, forward strand.
ACATTTTTTTTAGTTTTTTTTTATTGTACCTAATTTTGCTCTTAAAAAATACGTACTCAAGTTTCTAAAAATACGATATTTAAAGTTTCATAATTAGAAAAATACGGTCTCATGAAAAACAACTAAAAACAACTCACACATCAACTCAAAATAAACTAAAACAAAAAAATAATATATATTAGAACAACTAAACATTAACCCAAAATAAACTTAAAAAACGTAAAAACAACACAAAAAAGACAAAATTGTAAAAATATAAAAAAAATTCTCGTAAAATTGAAAAGAATAAAAAAAAGTTTGATGGTAAAAATGTAATTTTTTAGCAAAATTAAGTATTTTATGTAAAATCTATAATTTAAAGAGAGCTTACTCCACTTTCACCAAACTCAAGACTCAACTCTCATACTAAACACCCACAAATATATTAATATTAAATTATTTTCACACATCAAATTTTCTAAAGGAATAAAAAATTTAGTACCACAATACAAGGGAGAATTGTGCCTCTTCTCATGTTAGATGTAATAATTAAGTAATTTGATTTAATTTTTCGAATATTCTAATTATATTACCAAAAAAAATTATAAAAATTATCCAATTCATAATAATATTTATTTTCTTTCCAACATTACTTGTACATATAAATAAAAAAAATTAGTAGAATCAATTATTAGTGAAAAAAACAATTTACATTTTATCTTAATTTAATGGTCGCAATAATTTTTTAATTTATAGATATATTTAGAAGAGACTCTCCTAATTATTTTTCAAGTAATTTATAAGAACATGAATCACGACATAGCCATACATTGGTTGAATTGTGATAATCTCAATATAATGATTCTAATTTCTCAAAACATTGAGTTTTTGATGTGTACGCATACATAGATCTTCTCTTTATTCTCTGCAACTGTGCTCAGGTTGCACTTGCACTTGCACTTGCCACTTGAGTCCAAAGTTATACAAGGGAATTAATAATAAAAAACTGGTCTCAAAAGAAAAACTTGGCCAAAAGTGATTCAGACTAATCAACCAGGCATCTTTGCATTCAGTCCATGAAAAAATATGTACATTTACTTCTATTTATATATGTCTTCTGGTTGAGACAAAACTCATTTTCAACTTCAAGTACGTATATGAACCTCGTGGCATTACATTCTTTCATATTCACAAAATCAGCACGAGAACACTACTTTGCCAGAAAATCATTCATACCACAAACGCCTGGTTTAAGCTTTTCACCATGGAGGGATGATATAAAGGTTTCAGACCACTTTTGCTTCATAGATTCTGGGACCATAAAATCACCAACAAAAGGATTCCACATATCTCCAGCAGGACCACCTAGAACCCACTTTATCTTCGATGGTGTGCAGGAAAAATCATCCATTGAGGCTTCAACTTCTTCTCTCGGGTTACTTTTTTTTGGCGAATCAGAATGGTCAAAAAGCTAGAAAAGAAATATACACAAATAGATATATTCAAAAGAATTATCAACAAGATTCTTGCTCTAATATTCAACTACAGCATTAATGAGCTCATAAACTTACTCCGGAAACATTGTGATGTGTGACTTCCTTTGACACAATTGTATGTTCGTTATATGTTGTAGGGGGGTCATCATTAACTTTAGTAGAACGTGTCTCATCAGGTGCACATACATTATGGGAATCAGATTTGGTTGAAACCTGAATTTGAAGCAAACCTATATTTTGTCAAGGATCAAAGAATCAAATATACACTGTTTCACTGGTTGTAACTTGTGAACGAGCATACCTTACGCTTATGGGAATGTTTGAATGCATTGAGTGTCATTGCATATTCCTTTGCTTCTTCTTCTTTTAGGTGTCTCTCAACAGCTTTTAATGACCTGAATACATTTCCGGTCTTCAGCTCAACATAGTGCTGCACATGTAAATCAGCATATAAATTCTATAGTTTCTGATGGTGCCATGTGCTTAATAATGAAAGAACAGCAGAAAGCATTGAATTGACAGTCGTCCAAGCCCGTGTATCTAGTTTCTGATGGATTCGTGTGCTTATTAATGAGGGAACACTAGGAAACATGGAATTGCTAGCCTACACTGACAGAAACTCTCAATATATACATATGGCAAAGAAGATAAGTCACTGTGCAAAGTATTAGAGCTCAAAATGCAATTGCTTCCAGCAGGTACATGAATCATAATAAACTCAGGATAAACGAGAAAAAGAGAGGCTTAATCTGAAAACAGAAAAAATACCTTACAAGGCCTATCACTATAAATGCTCTTGCGTCGTGGAGTTTTCTGAATGATCCAACCATCAGGTAGTACAAAGTTCGGGGGCCTCTCAGTGATAAGTAGAGAATGTTGGATCTGCGTAATTTTAGTATTTTCAATTAGGATTTTCCTTCAACATTTAATCATTACAAAATGAAACTCTTTCTTCGGAAAATTGGATTAAACTAATGCAGAGATCTCAGAAACTTCTGAATCCAGTAAAAGGTTAACACTTTTCCCTGTAATATGGGTGCCTTAATATTCAAAGACAGATGTGGATGAAGATTTTCAAGCTATAGAACGCCATACTCCAGCAATGCAGGTTAACTATTGAAGATGCTTCAATTGTGCATGTTAGTGGAATTGAATTCAAAAGATTAAAGTTAAATGCATAAAAACACATGGACTTAACTTTTTCAATTATACCCATAAGTGAACCACCCTTATATTAGACTTTTTTTTTTCCAGGGAATGGATTCATTATTCTTTGTTACTTTAATTCAAAATTTTAAAGAATGAACACATTTTTACTCTGACAACCAGACCTGCAAGGAAGGAGATGATGATCATTGTTGTATAGGTGAAGAATCACCTGAATCAAATAAATACCAATCCATGTGTTGTATAAAAACTTGTATGATGCTTGTGAAATATTTAAATACCTTGACTGGCGCTGTGACCATGTTTGTCTCTTTCAGGTGTCTCTCAACATCTCTTAAGGAGCGAAATTGACGTCCAGTCCCTGGCTCAACATAGTACTGCAAATGTAAATCAGCTTGTAAATTTTCTAGCTTGTCATGGAACCATATGTTTGATAACATCAGGATGCATTGAATTGTTTGCACTCATTCATCCATGCATCTATGTATATGCACAAAATTTACCTTGCTAAAAATATGGAATTTCCTTCAACAAGTACAGAGCGTGATAAATCTTGTATAATAATAAATAAATAAAACAAAAAAGTGATGCTTCTAATGTTGGAAAGAAGAGATACCTTGTCAATACGACCAGCAGTAGCTCCCTTCTTCCTTTCATTTATCCCAATGATCCAATCATCAGGAAGTGTAAACTTTGAACTGCTCTTGGTGTTCAAGAGAATAATTTGCGTCTGCAGTAGTATTTAGCTGTCAATGAAGATTTCTATTTGTATCTAATCATTAAAGTTTAAATTTTTGCTTCTACAGTTTGGATTGCTGATACAGCAATAGCTGACTTATCAAAATAAATCCACTAAAAGGTTAAGCCTTTTCCCTCTTATCTTACAAATTGACATAAATGGATTAAATTTATTGGATTACTCCAAATTAAAATCACCCTTATGCAGCAGGGTCCCTCTATCAAATCAAGTGTACCATGAAGAATCTACGCAACTTTCCTCAACAGAATAATGCCGGAATAGCACTCTGGCTTGATATACATCAGTATAAACATCTGGTGTTAATGTGAAAGTAAAGGACATGTAATCAAGTTGAAATTAATTATTAAAGACTTGATGTATTAGATAATACTTGAGTTCCCTATGAAATCCTCCTCACCTTCCCACCGCTTGCAAAAGCATTTGTGGGAAAATTGGAACTCACTTAAGTTTACTGCAGGGTGCGAACTTGATAGGATCTGTAAACAAGTTTTGAAGCTTCTATTTCTTTTTTCAATATTTTATTTTCGGTCAATTCAATCTCCTGGGCCTTCTTCGCCAAATATAACCAGAAGAATTTTAATAAGAGAACATAAAAGCAAATGCCAATTATAGACTAAAATCTACAAGAAAGCTTATATGAGACAACCCGAAAAAACATACATGTTATTTCTTCACTTGAAACCCATAGTAATCCTCACAGGAGCGAATTAACATAATTTAAACTTAAATCCTTTTTAGTGAAAACATTCCTATATTATCATTTTTAGGTGTACATATATAATTCAAGTTCAAGGCTTACACATTTGTTGCCTGATTCTTTCAACACCTTGTCTGGGGAGGCATGTGTTTCGCCATCCCTAAGGTATCTCTCAACCGCTACCAGCGACCGAAACACATTTCCTGTACCGGGTTCAATATAATACTGCACAAATTTTGGTAGGTCATATAAGTTTCAATGAGAGAATTACAAAAATATGACCTCTAACATAGTGTTCATATTAAGAACAACAGTATACTAAAACCCAATTCACTTTTTCTATGTTTACTTTTCAACATGTGATAATAAAAACTGCAAAATTGTTTGAAGCAATGGAATTGTAAATTGGAACAACAACAATCACAACTTAATTGAATTGAATTCCAATCAAATAACCCAAACACCACCATTTCCCACCCTTTCTTGTCTCATATTTTAGCATATAAATAAAGAAACAAATAAAATCAATGCAGTTGTTTTCTTGCAATTGCGGATAATTCATCTAACATAAAAAAAAATGATGACAATAACTAGTTCTCTTCTCTCCAGTTATTAAATAAATAAAAAAAACAAAACCTTGTCAATTTGAGAAGGCCTGCTAGGGCGGGGTTTATGCTGAACCAACCAATCATGAGGCAGTGTGAATTGGGTTGAGACGGAGGTAGAGGTGGAAATGAGGCGGTGATCGGAATGTGCGTCGGTGCATGCCGGTAGCGTTTGCAGAGGTTTCACCTTTATAGCTCTAGCTTTTCTCTTCATGCTGATCACGCTGTTTTTTTTCACTTTGTCTCTATTTCTTCATCTCTATTAAAGCAGATTTTCGGTTATATAACTTATTTGGTTTGGTAATTGAATTCATTAAAAATTTATAGTCGACCGAATTAGTTTTACTGTGCTGTGTTTAACAAATATCTCCTTATCTGACGGGACCGGGAATTGGCGGGCACTGCCACCTCCGTCCCCTTAGCAACTTTAATAATGGACTAGCTCTTTTTAACCTTGTATTTATAACCCCAACCCCTAATTAATGTTTCTCACGTTAATAACTTTATATACTCTTAAAAAGATATTAATACTCCTCAATAATAAATATTAAGTTTTTCTCCATTTTGTTTATCTTGCATGTACTTAGCAGTCACCAAAATGATCTACTCTACTAAAAAGAGCAAATACCTCTTCTCTCTCAAATCATCCAATCTCAAAGATCAACACCATTTTTCTTCTCACTAAAATTTGGAAAGTGACGTTATCTCTCACAACTCTTTTCTTCTCACCTAAGTTAAAGAAGATTGAAGATTAAAGAGAAATCATCTCTCAAACTTGAAGAATATTGAATATTTGATTTGATAATGAGTAAGTGTTTTTTTATTTATAGGTTATGAGTATCTTGTGTAATACTTTATATGGAATTTTCGAACTATTCTAGGCTAAAAAATCCATGAAAAGAAATAATTTTATGTTGAGATGACGATTTTTCGATTGATTTCCGCAATTTAGGTCACTGTGTTCACACATACTTCACACGTAGTTCACACCTTGTTCACATATAGTTAACACATTATTCACATTTGGTGCACACATGATTCACACTTGGTTTACACATAATTCACATATGGTTTACACATTGTTCACACATGCATGTTTCACACTTGGTTCACACACGGTTCACACATGCTTTACACTTAGTTCACATATGGTTCACACATTATTCACACGTGGTTCACACATAATTCACACTTGGTTCACACATAATGCACACATGATACACACATATGGTTGACATTTGGTTCACACATTATTCACACTTTGTACACACGTAATTCACACTTGGTTCACACATATATTTTTGGAGAAACACGATACACAAAGGGTGGTGGTGGGAGGCTTCAACGATGGTGGTGGGAGCCTTCGGTGCTAGGGGCTTCGACTGTGGTGGTGGGAGTGTAACGCCCTGGATAGCCAAGACCATTACACTGTGTGTTTATAAAGTGCCAGACTTGCTAACCAAGTCAATTAAACAAAATCGTGACACTAAGACTATAAAGGAACTAGGGTTTAAAATGTTTTGGTCTCAAAAGCTTCATTCTCATTAAGAAACGTTACTCGTTTACACGGGATCCCAAAAATACAAGTTTAAAGATCGTTTACAAAAGTTATAAGATTCAGATACATTAACCAGCCATACTAAGGCAAAACAGGCGGTTAGGTAATCCCAGTCCTGATCCACTCCTCGACCATGATGATCGAACGGCTGACTATGCACATTTCACCTCGGAGCTCTCCACTTCAGGCTTGGTCCAACTTGCCTTTGCCTTTACCTGCACCACGTAGCACCCGTGAGCCAAGGCCCAGCAAGAAAACACAACAACAGAGCATAAGCAATCAACAGACAAGTCCATAACCCACATTGCATCATAAGTTCTCAAACATGTAATCATTTAGCATGTCCAAGTGTTCAGCATACTAAGCTTATCAATTCAATTCATATATCACAGCACAAATGATAACTAGGGCTAGCGCTCTCAGGCTGCTCCCTCCGTTATCCCACTGACTCCGGCCTAATTAAGCCGAGCTCAGTGAGTATTCTCGGCTACCAGCGGCCAAGCCGCGCCCTATGCGCATATACTATGTACGGTACTCTTAGGCCGCTTTACATGTCCCATTGCATAATACCATCATTGACACGATACAATTCTCGGGAGCACTTAGTCCCACCACAACACATAATCGGGTGCAGTTTTCTTACCTTTGAACTCACTGGCTTTGATCTCTCAACTCCTTGAGCACGATCCCCCTCGAGCCCTAGCGCTCACCTAAACACAACCATAGCCAAAGTCATCATCAATCCCCAAGTTCAAAACCTAGCCTCGGGGCCAATCCCGAGCCCCCGGGAAGTCCTAGTTCCACCAAACAAGGTGGTGGAATCAAACCCCAAACCCTAGGTCAAAAACCCTTGCAAACAACCCTAAAATCCCCTTCAGAAGGCAGGGTAGCACTACAACGCTCTTGGGAGGGCGCTACAGCGCTACAAACAGAAGCCAAAATCCCCTTAGCATTATGGCCTAGCGCTACAGTGCCCCAAAGGCTAGCGCTGTAGCGCTAGTCATAGACAGCCCAGCACCAATTTTTCTCTTCTGCGATTTCTTCGAACCAACCTTAACCAAAACTCTTCCAACTCTTTTCCAAACTCAAAAACAACCTCATGACCACACTCCACTCATCCCAAGCACCCCAAACACCTAAAACCCAAGCACATGCATCCACAAACTCAGAATTCACCATAGCCACTTCTAAGCTCTAAAACTCAATAAAAACTAGCTGAACAACAAAGTTAGAGTTAGACTTTATACCTTTGATAGGATTTCGACCACAAGCTGCCTCTAGACTCCTCTAGCTTGCTCCTCCTTAACCTTTGCCCTGAATTTCCCAAAATCCCCATCAAACCCAGCTTACACACCACATTTCAAAAACTAAAACCAGCAACCAGAGAATTTACAGAACCTCACCTCAAGTGATGGCCTAACCTTGCTAAACCATTGCCAAATCCTCAAGTTCAGCTCAGAAATCTTGTAGCTTAATTGACCTAGCTCCCCTTTGAGCTTTACTCCAAAAAGAATGAAGAAACAGTGGTGGTGAAAGCACAAACCGACTCAGGGTAAACTTCTATGTTTTTCCTTCCTTTCCTTTTTCCTTCTTTTCTTTCCTCAGACTTCTGTGATATTCTACAAATCCCACTAACATAAAGCCTCAGTAATACCCATCCTTAAAAGCCAAAATGACCTTAATGCCCTCCCTATTAATTCTAAACCTTTTAATCCACTTAGGGCATTTAGTCATTTCACCCAATTCCCGCTAATTCCTCGAGTGTCTCTAATATTTCCCGCTTAATTCCCAATACCTAATTAACCACCAATAGTACTCCTCAATGTCAAGACAGACTCCAGTATTTTCCCTAAATTCCCATTTATACCCCTAAGCTCACCCCGAGCCGGGTATAAATCCCCGCCATAACTTTTCGTTACTTTGCTCACTAGGATCGTATCGAGTCACAGATCACAGATATATCCACATAATAATGTGGTCTCGACAATTATCACATATATCAAAGCAGTTATGCCCATAATGGCCAAAATTACGATTATGCTCCTCTAACCTAGTCAGGGCCTACATGCATACTAATACACATAGTCATGCATCTAAAATATTCAGATAGTCATATAACATGCTTTAACTCATAATCATGCATCTTAATAATTAAAATCACACATAATTCCCATTATGCTCTCCAGGCACACTAATCAAGGCCCTTAAGCCTTATTAGTGAATTTGGGTCGTTACAACTATCCCCTCCTAATGAGAATTTCGTCCTCGAAATTTACCTGAACAACTCGGGATACTGATCCCGCATCGCTGTCTTAAGCTCCCAGGTCACCTCCTCGACCTTACTGTTCCTCCACAACACTTTAACCAAAGGAATCGTCTTATTCCGCAACACTTTATCTTTTTGATCCAAGATCTGAACTGGTTGCTCTTCATAAGCCAAATCTGCTTGTAACTCCAAATCCTCATGCCTCAGCACATGAGTCACATCTGAGACATACTTCCGAAGCATGGAGACATGGAACACATCATGAACTCCAGACAACAAAGGCGGCAAAGCTAATCTGTAAGCCACCTGACCAATCCTTTCCAGGATTTCGAACGGTCCAATGAATCTTGGGCTGAGCTTGCCCTTCTTTCCAAACCTCCTCACCCCTCGCAATGGTGAAACTCGGAGAAAGACGTGGTCCCCAACTTGAAACTCCACATCCCTACGCTTAGGATCAGCGTAGCTTTTCTGCCTACTCTGAGAAGCGAGCATCCTAGCCCGGATCTTCTCTATGGCCTCACTTGTCCTCTGAACCATATCTGGCCCCAAATATCTCCTCTCACCCATCTCATCCCAATGAATGGGCGGTCTACACTTCCTCCCATATAACATCTCATAGGGAGCCACTCCAATCGTTGACTGATAACTGCTGTTGTACGAGAATTCAATCTACGGAAGGTACTTACTCCATGAACCCTCAAAATCAATCACACATGCTCTGAGCATATCCTCCAATACCTAGATCGTCCTCTCAGACTGTCCATCAGTCTGAGGATGAAAGGCTGTACTGAACTTCAGCTGAGTTCCCAAAGCTTTCTGTAAACCACCCCAAAACTTGGAAGTGAAGATAGGATCCCAGTCTGACACTATAGACTTAGGAACCCCATGGAGATGTACGATCTCCCTCACAAACAACTCAGCATACTGATCCACAGTATAAGTCGACCTCACTGGAAGAAAATGGGCTTACTTGGTGTATCTATCCACTATCACCCACACTGAGTCATGAAGTCCCACTGTTCTGGGTAATTCTCCCACAAAATCCATGGTAATGTCCTCCCATTTCCATTCAGGAATACCCAAAGGCTGAAGCAATCCCGCCGATCGCTGATGCTCAGCTTTCACCTGCTGACAGGTTAGGCATCTAGCAACGTACTCTACCACATCCTTCTTCATCCCGGGCCACCAATACAAAGTTCGCAGATCCTGGTACATCTTCGTGGTACCCGGATGAAGTGAGTACGACGTCGTATGAGACTCATCCATTATCTCTCGTCTGATCCCCTCATCAGCTGTAACACAAATCCGTCCCTGATACCGAAGTAAACCAACCTCAGAAATAGTATAGTCCTTAGCTACTCCAGCTAAGACATCCTCTCTAACCCTCTGTAACTGAGCGTCAATCAACTGTCCTTCTCTGATCCGCTCTAGCAGGGTCGACTGTAGAGTAATATTAGCCAACCGCCCTACCACCAACTCTATCCCTACTCTAACCATCTCATCTGCTAACTCCCTTGAAATCTGAACAGAACTATACAACTGACCTGGACCTCTGCGGCTCAATGCATCCGCCACCACATTGGCTTTCCCTGGGTGATAAAGAATGTCACAATCATAATCCTTTACCAATTCCAGCCAACGTCTCTGTCTCATATTCAGGTCCTTCTGTGTAAAGAAATACTTCAGGCTCTTATGGTCAGTGTATACCTCACACATCTCCCCATATAGATAATGCCACCAAATCTTCAGTGCAAAAACCACTGCTGCTAGCTCCAAGTCATGAGTAGGATACCGCTGCTCATACTCCTTCAACTGTCGTGACGCATAAGCTATAACCTTCTCATTCTGCATCAACACAGAGCCTAAGCCCAACCTCGATGCATCACAATAAACAACAAACTTCCCTTCCCCCGAAGGAAGACTCAACACTGGCGCTGTAATAAGTTGTTGCTTCAACTCCTGAAAATTGTCTTCACACTTGTCTGACCAGATAAACTTCAAATTCTTTCTTGTCAATTCGGTCATCGGTGCTGCTATCTTCGAGAAGCCCTCTACAAACCGCCTATAGTAACCTGCTAACCCAAGGAAACTCCGCACCTCCGAGGCATTCCTTGGCCTCGTCCAATCCCTAACCGCCTCTATCTTAGATGGATCCACCTTAATCCCATCTGCACCTACAATGTGCCCAAGAAATGTCACTTCAGGTAACCAGAACTCACATTTCTTAAACTTAGCATACAACTGGTGCTCCCTCAACCTCTGAAGAGCCTGTCGAAGATGAAACTCGTGCTCTGTCTCTGAACTGGAATACACCAAGATGTCGTCAATGAAGACTATAACAAACTGACCAGAAAATCCTTGAACACCCTGTTCATTAAATCCATAAAGGCTGCTGGGGCATTGGTAAAACCAAAAGACATGACCAAGAACTCATAGTGCCCATACCGTGTTCGGAAGGTCGTCTTAGGTATGTCCTCATCCTTGATCCTCAGCTGGTGATAACCAGATCGAAGATCAATCTTTGAGAACACCATCTTACCCTGCAGCTGATCGAACAAGTCATCAATCCTCGGTAGGGGGTACTTATTCTTAATAGTTAACTTGTTCAATTCTCGATAGTCAATACACATCCTCAAAGTCCCGTCCTTCTTAACAAACAAAACTGGAGCACCCCACGGTGAGTAACTAGGTCTGATGAACCCCAAATCCAGAAGCTCCTGCAGTTGTATCTTTAATTCTTTCAGTTCTGCTGGTGCCATTCTATATGGTGCTCTTGACACTGGCTCTGCCCCTGGTGCCAATTCAATAACAAACTGAATCTCTCTACGCGGCGGCAACCTAGGCAAATCCTCAGGAAACACATCTAAGAACTCACAAACCAATCTGGTGTCTTCCGGTCCTACTGGTAAAACCCTGGTGGTATCCACCACGCTAGCCAAAAAGCCTATACATCCACCCTGCAGCAAATTTCTGGCTCTCAATGCAGATATCCTGGGTACGCGGGGTCCATGCACCGCTCCCACAAAAACAAAGGGATCCTCGCCCTCTGGCTCAAATGTTACCATCTTCTTCCTACAGTCAATGGTAGCTCCGTATCTAACCAGCCAATCCATACCTAAAATCATATCAAAATCCTCCATACTCAACTCAATCAAGTCTATAGATAACTCCCTACCATCAACTATCACTGGCAATGCTCTAATCCACCTCCTAGATACTACCAATTCTCCTGTAGGCAATATAGTCTCAAACCCTGAAGCACTATACTCACTAGGTCTACATAGTCTATCAATCACCTTATCAGATACAAATGAATGCGTAGCACCAGAATCAATCAAAACAGCAAAGGGAGTGCCAGCACTAGAAAGCTGACTTGTCACTACCGAGGGACTAGCCTCGGCCTTCGCCTGCGTCAGAGTGAATACTCGAGCTGGAGTTAAGCTGTCCACTTTCCCTGTCTCTCCCTTCTTCACTGTCGGGCAATCCTTCCTGAGGTGTCCCACCACCCCGCACACATAGCAGGCCTTAGCCCGACACTCGCTCGGATGACGCCTCTTGCACCTTGTGCACTCTGGATAAGTCCTCCACGAATTACCGCCTCCCTGATGGCCACCCTGAGTACTCCGACCTCCCCTATCAGACCTAGGAGCGATTGGAGCATCAGGAGTCTTCCTCTTCAAATCACTGGGACCCCCGCCCCTACCAGAACTAGAATATGGAGGCACCGCCTTGCGGCCCTCCCTTCTCACAGCACTCTCCCTCCATATCTTATTTTCCGCTTCCTCAGCGGTCAGAGCCTTCTCCACAGCCTGGGCATATGTAGTCACTACAGGAACTGTGGTAATTCTTACATCTCGGGCTATCATAGCATTCAGGCCTCTGGTAAATCTGTCCTGCCTAGCTGCATCAGTAGGCACAAGATCTGGTGCGAACTTCGCAAGTCTATCAAACTTCAAGGCATATTCTGTAACTCTCATACTGCCCTGAACCAGCCCCACGAACTCATTCACTTTCGCTGCCTTGATGGCAACATTATAATACTTTTGATTAAACAGGTCCTTAAACCCTTCCCAAGTCAATGTAGCAACTTCTCTGGTCTGTGATGCCACCTCCCACTAGATTCAGGCATCTTCCCTCAGCATATAAGTGGCACAGGCCACCCTGTCATGTCCTTCCACTCTCATAAAATCAAGAATGGTAGTGATCAAAGTCATCCACTGCTCAGCCTTCAGCGGATCTGGTCCTCCCTCAAAGATCGAGGGCTGTTGCTTTCTGAACCGCTCATATAACGGTTCCCACTTGCTCCCAACATCAACTGGTTGTACCATAGGGTACCATTGCTGGTGGTACAGTAGGGGCAACACTCCCAGATGGAGCCTGCTGCAGAATTCGAATCTGTTCATCTTGGCTCTGAAGTCGGGCCTGCATGTCGGCCATTAACTGCTGCCAATTCTCAGGGACTGGCAGAGGGGTCTGACCCCGGTCATCATCTCTAGCCCCAGACATGCCGACTAGTCGTGTGGATTTCCTTGAACGCATAACTATTCAAGTCAATCTGCAATCAACGACTCGGCAATTAGGCTATGATGACAGGGTAATAATCCTTTCATAATCCATCACTGGAACTCCAATCATTCACAAACAATCAGGTATAGCAATTTATCGAGATATTCATTCACATGCACAGTGGTGCTAATAAGCATGCCTCAATAACATCATGCAGTAGTCAAGGGCCAGGCCCTATCAGTATCTCATGCTCCCTATTCATCAATCAGATATCAACAATCATATCTCACTCAAATCATTTAGGCACATAATCATTTATACACAATTACCAAACCCTGAGTTGAGCTTGTCTCCCGCGGCGAATGTACATATCCAGCCAGTCTTCAGGACCCATAAACCTAGGACGCTCTGATACCAAGTTGTAACGCCCTGGATAGCCAAGACCATTACACTGTGTGTTTATAAAGTGCCAGACTTGCTAACCAAGTCAATTAAACAAAATCGTGATACTAAGACTATAAAGGAACTAGGGTTTAAAATGTTTTGGTCTCAAAAGCTTCATTCTCATTAAGAAACGTTACTCGTTTACACAGGATCCCAAAAATACAAGTTTAAAGATCGTTTACAAAAGTTATAAGATTCAGTTACATTAACCAGCCATACTAAGGCAAAACAGGCGGTTAGGTAATCCCTGTCCTAATCCACTCCTCGACCATGACGATCGAACGACTGACTATGTACATTTCACCTCGGAGCTCTCCACTTCAGGCTTGGTCCAGCTTGCCTTTGCCTTTACCTGCACCACGTAGCACCTGTGAGCCAAGGTGTAACGCCCCAAAATCCAGGGACCGTTACGGTGTGCCTTGTAAACAGTGCTAAACTCGCTAATCGAGTCATTTAGCCAAAATCGTGAAACTAAGTATGATTAGCGGTTTAGGGATTAAAAATTTGGTTAGGATGTAACGTTTCACTAAAACGTTTAATATATACATTGGGATCCCGAAAATATAATTTCAGATTTTATTACAGAAAATATTTACAATAGGCCGTTCTAAGCGGCAAAACAGGGTTCAACCCTAGTTCCACTTTAAACCTCGGCCGTGGCGGACGAGCAGCTGCATATGTACACGTCATCACCTAAGCTCTCCAACTCAAGGATGGTCCAGCTTCCTCTTGCCTTTACCTGCACCACGTAGCACCCGTGAGCCGAAGCCCAGCAAGAAAACCCAATAAAGCATGATATAATATCAACAACGATCATAATAACCATTCAGGACTATCAGTCCAAGCAAATAGGTGACAATAGCCAAAAGTCACAATAATGAGCATCGCTCCTTCGAGCCATGTGACAATAGGGTCACCAGGGCTTAACCGATAAGTGATTCTTTCTTAAGTTTTATTAGGACAGGTGCAAGGTGATTAGTCACCAACATAACCTTCCTCACGACTCTAGAGTCGAAACTATGGACAACGTCCCTTAGCCATGTGACAAACGGTCACCGGGGTCATATACCTTGGCTATAGTCATCTGGTCGTAGACCAGGCAAGCGCTTATAAGTTCTTCGACTTTAGGGTCGGTCTAGCATTAATGCCATAGAGCCATTCAATGCATGATTCTCGACTTTAGAGTCGGTCCCTGACTAGTCAGTGTCTTTCACCAGTAAGACATGCCACCAATCACATATCACATATTCCATATCCATAAACGAGGTATTTAGCATGCTTACCAAACAGGTATTAGTACTATTAGGGCCATGCATCAACACAGAGACTCAAGCTCTGAACGATATCATACTCAGTATATAAGGCATGTCCCAATCACATGTTTCTCATGCATCATATGCAATAAATCCAGCAATCTAACATGCACCAATAACAGCCATGCATGTCACGTTTAATAGTCAACCAGCATGCGTCAAGAATAGCCATGCATGTCATACATAATAATCAACCGACATGCTTCAATAATAACCATGCATGTCATACTCATTAATCAACCAACATGCATCATAATAACCACGCATGTCATACATAACAATCAACCGACATGCATCAATAATAACCATGCATGTCTCATACATAATAACCAACCGACATGCATCAATAATAACCATGCATGTCTCATACATAATAATCAGCCGACATGCATCAATAACAACCATGCATGTCTCATATACACAGGGTGCAGTTTTCTTACCTCAGATTCGAGCTAGTACCGATATAAGAACGATCCTTGAGAACGATCAACCTTTAAACCCTTAGCGGTCACCTAATCATAACCAAATATGGAGCACCATTAATAACATGATAATCAAAGGTTCCACACCAATATCTAGCCCCCAAGAGATCAATCCAAACTAATCCAAGTAGTAGGGACACTCCCGAGGCCCATAACTAAGTTCCCGGGGTCAAAACGAGCAAACGGGGTGAAAACAGGGCAAGGGCTGCGGCCCTAGCACCTTGGGCCGCGGCCCCCAGGGTTCTCTGAGGCTAGGGCCGCGGCGCCCAGCAAGGCTTACTCCCTGACACCTGCTTCTTCGAACTAGGGCCGCGGCGCACAAGAACAGGGCCGCGGCCCCCAACCCTGGGCCATTCCCAAACGTGTTTCAAGCACTCCAAATCCTCCAAAAACATACCCAAACATTCCCCAATCATCAAATCAAAGTTCCCAAGCTTCCCAATACTCCAAAACCCTCAAAACCCAAAGCTCAAACCAACCAAAAACTCAACAATTAACAAAGTCCAATTCTAAGCTTTAAAACTTTAAAAACTTCAAACTTCAAACTTAGATTACCTTCGATTGGGTTGTTTCTCGTCAAATCCTTCGGTTAAGAAGCTTCTAATATTTCCTAGGATCGCTATGCCTCGACCCTCGCTTGATTCCGACTCCTAGAACTCAAGATTTCCTCAATAAGGCTCAAACGGTAAAACAGACTATTTTGAGAGAGAACGAGAAGTTTCTAACGTACGTTCTTATCTGTCAAGCTACTTCAAGCTTAAGTAACCTCAAATAAAACCTAGTGCTCGGGGTCCCGAAAACACCCCCGGGGACACTATAGTCAAAACTTCCAGAATTTCACCCTGATCTCAAATATTCCCAATCTATCACCAAATAAACATTTCTATTACCCCGAAATTGACCCCGTTATGACAAAACCGCTAATCCATTATATATGACTGTCTCATGTCGAATAGCTCGAATATATCTCCATAATAATTAAATCTCATTCACAAATTACAATATGCCCTCAACAGGCCAAATTACCAAAATGCCCTTATAATTATAAATACACCCATATGCATGCATCTATCATCATATAATAATATAATTCACATTAACACGCATATGATCATTGAATATCATAATAAATCAATTATGGCCCTCCCGGCCTCCTAATCAAGGTCCTAAACCTTATTAGGAAATTTGGGGCATTACACAAGGCCCAGCAAGAAAACACAACAACAGAGCATAAGCAATCAACAGACAAGTCCATAACCCACATTGCATCATAAGTTCTCAAACATGTAATCATTTAGCATGATCAAGTGTTCAGCATACTAAGCTTATCAATTCAATTCATATATCACAGCACAAATGATAACTAGGGCTAGCGCTCTCAGGCTGCTCCCTCCGTTATCCCACTGACTCCGGCCTAATTAAGCCGAGCTCAGTGAGTATTCTCGGCTACCAGCGGCCAAGCCGCGCCCTATGCGCAGATACTATGTACGGCACTCTTAGGCCGCTTTACATGTCCCATTGCATAAGACCATCATTGACACGATACAATTCTCGGGAGCACTTAGTCCCACCACAACATATAATCGGGTGCAGTTTTCTTACGTTTGAACTCACTGGCTTTGATCTCTCAACTCCTTAAGCACGATCCCCCTCGAGCCCTAGCGCTCACCTAAACACAACCATAGCCAAAGTCATCATCAATCCACAAGTTCAAAACCTAGCCTCGGGGCCAATCCCGAGCCCCCGGGAAGTCCTAGTTCCACCAAACAAGGTGGTGGAATCAAACCCCAAACCCTAGGTCAAAAACCCTTGCAAACAACCCTAAAATCCCCTTCAGAAGGCAGGGTAGCGCTACAACGCTCTTGGGGGGGCGCTACAGCGCTACAAACAGAAGCCAAAATCCCCTTAGCATTATGGCCTAGCGCTACAGTGCCCCAAAGGCTAGCGCTGTAGAGCTAGTCACAGACAGCCCAGCACCAATTTTTCTCTTCTGCGATTTCTTCGAACCAACCTCAACCCAAACTCTTCCAACTCTTTTCCAAACTCAAAAACAACCTCATGACCACACTCCACTCATCCCAAGCACCCCAAACACCTAAAACCCAAGCACATGCATCCACAAACTCAGAATTCACCATAGCCACTGTAATGCCCCAAATTTCCTAATAAGGTCTAGGACCTTGATTAGGAGGCCGGGAGGGCCATAATTGCTTTATTATGCTATTTAATGATAATATGCA
This sequence comes from Humulus lupulus, assembly GCF_963169125.1. Taxonomy (NCBI): domain Eukaryota; kingdom Viridiplantae; phylum Streptophyta; class Magnoliopsida; order Rosales; family Cannabaceae; genus Humulus; species Humulus lupulus. Next base: position 27,002,870 of record NC_084799.1, read on the forward strand.
TGTTTAGGTGTATTAAATATGCATGTGAACCCATTTGTGATTAATTGGGTGACTTTTATATTTTGGCCATTTCGGACATTTTTGGCATATATGTGAAATGGGCGTGGTGCTTTGTTATTATATGGTTATGCCAAGGTTACCCAGCACAAGACGATCCTGGGAGGTAAGCTAGTGGGAAAATCACAACGGGATGTAAGCTTGACTTGGAGTAAGTCAAGGGGTATTTAGAGCATTACCGGGTTATTGGGTAATGGGAATTAACATTTGGTGATAAATTGGGAGTTAGTAAGACCAGGGGGAAATTCTGGAAGTTTTGACTATAATGTTCCCGGGGGTGTTTTCGGGACCCCGAGCATTAAGTTTTATTGGAGGCTACTTAAGCTTGAAGTAACCTTTTAAGGAAATAAAAAGAACGTTCTGTACATTCTCTCTCCCTAGAGTTCCCTTTTCGTTCCCGATTGCATTTTCGAAGATAACTTGAGTTCTAGGACTCGAAATCAAGCGAGGATCGAGGCATAGAAATCCTAAGGAGAATTAGAAGCTTATTAGCCGGAGGATTTAGTTGGAAACAACTCAATCGGAGGTAATTCAAGTTTAAGTTTTAAGTTTTTAAAAGTTTTTAAGCTTGAATTAGACTTTGTGAATCGTTGAGTTTTTAGGTTGTTTGAACCTTGGGTTTTGGTGGTTTTAGACCATTGGGGAGTTTGGGAACTTTGATTTGATGATTTGGGAATGTTTAGACATGTTCTTGGGAGGTTTTAAAAGGTTAAAACGAAGGGAAAAATGGCTGCCCCGAAGTTGGGCCGCGACCCTGTTCTTGGGCGCCGCGGCACTTGCTCGATGAAGCAGGTGCCTTTTCTGTCTTGCTGGGCGCCGCGGCCCTTGGGTTGGGCGCCGCGGCGCTTGCTTCTGGTGGTGCTGGGGGCCGCGGCTCAGGGTGCCAGGGCCGCGGCTCAGGCAGGCTTTTGAGCCCGTTTGGGTATTTTGACCCCGGGAACATGGTTTTAGGCCTCGGGATCATTCCTACTACCCGAATTAGTGAGGATTGATGTCTTGGAGGCTAAGTTTTAGTTCAAGGGTTGGTTTTAGAACTTGAACTCATTGGGTCACCATTTGTGGTTGTGACTAGGTTAACACTAGAGGCTTGGAGTCAGGATCGTGCTTGTGGCTCATTTGTTGGTAACCTGTGCTTGGACCAAAGGTAAGAAAACTGCACCCTGTGTATATGTGACATGCATGGCTATTATGGATGCATGTTGGTTGATTATTGAGCATGACATGCATGGCTATTATGATGCATTTTGATTGGCTATTGAGTATGACATGCATGACTATGATTGATGCATGTTGGATGTTTAAATGTAAACATTGTTAGCATAATGAATGCTTGGCAAATCTTGCCCATTTGCATATGACTGTTGTTGAGGCATGCTGGATAATTTAGTGTGATGCATGTAATGCACGAGAAACATGTGATAGGGCATGCCATGAACGATGAATATGAGATTGGTCAGAGCTTGAGTCTCTGAGTTTGTGCATGATCATGACTGTGCTAGAAGCTGTTTAGTAAGCATGCTGAATGCCTTATTCTTGGATAACTGGCATATGATACATATTGATAGCATTGCTTACTTGTGTATGGACTGAATACAGGATCGACAAAAGTGTTAGTATCAGCTGTGAGGTTGTGACTTACTTGTCAGGCTCGGCAGTGTTACTGGACACAGGTCAGGAAGCGCTGATTTACTTGTCAGAACGGCCTTAGCGTGATTCACGCAAGCCAACAGAGATTAGATCTAATCGATTACTAGCATTGAATGACTCAAGGAGCATTAATGCTTGACCGACCCTGAGGGTTGATGAACAAACAGATCTTGAAGGCCAGTGGCTTACCTATCAGCCACTCTCTTGCTAGAAAACAGAGCTTGGAGGCTAGTGGCTTACTCAACAGCCACTCTCCCGCTAAAAGACAGAGCTTGGAGGCTGGTGGCTTACTTAACAGCCACTCTCCCGCTACAAAACAGAGCTTGGAGGCTGGTGGCTTACTTAACAGCCACTCTCCCGCTAGGATCATGTGATGTGCACCCATTGGTTTGAAAGCTTTATATTCAGTGTGGTTATAATGATAATCATTTGATAACATTTATGAAAAGCATTATGTTTTCTTGCTGGGCTTCGGCTCACGGGTGCTATGTGGTGCAGGTAAAGGCAAGAGGAAGCTAGACCATCCTTGAGTTGGAGGGCTTAGGTGATGACGTGTACATATGCAGCTGCTCGACCGCCACGGTCGAGGTTTATAGTGGAACTAGGGTTGAACCCTGTTTTGCCGCTTAGAACGGCCTGTTGTAAATATTTTCTGTAATAAACTCTGAATTGTATTTTCGGGATCCCAATGTATATGTTAAACGTTCTAGTGAAACGTTATATCTTAACCAAAATGTTTAATCCCTAAACCGCTAATCATACTTAGATCACGATTTTGGCCAAATGACTCGATTAGAGAGTTTAGCACTATTTACAAGGCACACCGTAACGGTCCCAGGAGTTGGGGCGTTACAGCCACTTCTAAGCTCTAAAACTTAATAAAAACCAGCTGAACAACAAAGTTAGAGTTTAGACTTTATACCTTTGATAGGATTTCGACCACAAGCTGCCTCTAGACTCCTCTAGCTTGCTCCTCCTTAACCTTTGCCCTGAATTTCCCAAAATCCCCATCAAACCCAGCTTACACACCACATTTCAAAAACTAAAACCAGCAACCAGAGAATTTACAGAACCTCACCTCAAGTGATGGCCTAACCTTGCTAAACCATTGCCAAATCCTCAAGTTCAGCTTAGAAATCTTGTAGCTTAATTGACCTAGCTCTCCTTTGAGCTTTACTCCAAAAAGAATGAAGAACAGTGGTGGTGAAAGCACAAACCGACTCAGGGTAAACTTCTATGTTTTTCCTTCCTTTCCTTTTTCCTTCTTTTCTTTCCTCAGACTTCTGTGATATTCTACAAATCCCACTAACATAAAGCCTCAGTAATACCCATCCTTAAAAGCCAAAATGACCTTAATGCCCTCCCTATTAATTCTAAACCTTTTAATCCACTTAGGGCATTTTAGTCATTTCACCCAATTCCCGCTAATTCCTCGAGTGTCTCTAATATTTCCCGCTTAATTCCCAATACCTAATTAACCACAAATAGTACTCCTCAATGTCAAGATAGACTCCAGTATTTTCCCTAAATTCCCATTTATACCCCTAAGCTCACCCCGAGCCGGGTATAAATCCCCGCCATAACTTTTCGTTACTTTGCTCACTAGGATCGTCTCGAGTCACAGATCACAGATATATCCACATAATAATGTGGTCTCGACAATTATCACATATATCAAAGCAGTTATGCCCATAATGGCCAAAATTACGATTATGCCCCTCTAACCTAGTCAGGGCCTACATGCATACTAATACACATAGTCATGCATCTAAAATATTCAGATAGTCATATAACATGCTTTAACTCATAATCATGCATCTTAATAATTAAAATCACACATAATTCCCATTATGCCCTCCAGGCACACTAATCAAGGCCCTTAAGCCTTATTAGTGAATTTGGGTCGTTACAGGGAGGCTTCAACGAAGGGGACTCGATGACTGGGCAGAGACAACGATGCAGCTGGGTGGACATGCGTCGATGTGGGTGCTGGCCGGAGACGACAACACCATCGAAGCTTCGACGACTACGTTGAAGATAGTTGGGTTTGGGAAGGTTTTCGGTGGGAAGCTTAGAGATGAGATTAAGGGTTAGATTTGTTTCTAATTGTTTGTTTAACAGGAGGGTAATTTTTTCTTAGAGAGTTAATAATGTGAAAAATATTAAATAAGGGTTAGAGTTATAATTATAGTGTTAATTAGGGTTAATTAGTGTAGTTACCCTTTAATATTTTTCGTTCCTCCCATCTCCGTTTTTTTAATGTTAGGTAATCTCAATGTAAATTTATTTATTTAATTTAAAAAATAAATATTTTTTTATAATAATAAAATTAGTAATTGGCGACAAAAACCCCAGATTTTCACATCTTATTATACTTAAACTAGTTTTTTTTATGGAAAAACATCACAATCCCCCATTCTGTTAACAAATCCACACATTCTGTTTGTTTTGGCAGTTAACTGCCAACATGGATTGTCCGATCATAGAAATTGCTGATGCGGCAGTTCTAAAATTAAGTTTCTATTAAATTTTTTATTTAAAAATTTAATTTAAACTAATAAAAAAATTATAAATATATTTAGAAGAATAAAGATTAAAATCAAAACCGAATAAAAAACATGTTCTTGAATCCAAAATCAAAATACATCTGTCAGAATCCAAAATTAAAATACATCCGTAAAGAAAACAGGCACCATCTCAAATCAATATTAATAATCAACAACTAGCAAAGCTCACCAATTCTCTAGCGGGCATTCGATCCACACCAATTCAAAGAGTGAGCCAACTTTAAAAAATACTTGAGATCCACATAATGTAATAAGACACTTGAGATCCAAATAGTTAGCTAAGCATCACGAGATACGCATAATGCAAAAAGACACTTGATAGATCCAAACACAAATAAGCGAGCTGAAAAAATGGTCACTTGTGATCAGGTGATTCTAAATTGGTGTGCGAAAAATCGCCACCATCTTGAGAGAGGATATTAGAGTATGATGTCCCACATGGAATAAATGTAAAAATATTGAGACATTAATAAGAACACAAGTAACTCAACGAATCACCAATCAGATTTTAGATGGAGCCCCATGATTCTTATCACCTGGATAGAAAATATCCCTCGGTGGTGCTGTTGTGTAAAATTGATACGCAAGTATACGTAATCGACACAAGTAATACAACGATAAATAAAGATCGTTCCCACGAAGATTGATTAACTAATTACCAACAAATTAATTTTCTATTTCTATATGGTCAACAATAAATTGGTTCCAAAAATATTAAAATAACCAAATCAATAAACATAAAATAACACTATGAAAGAAAGCAAATAATTGTAAAAACTTCAAAAATAAAGAACTAGGGATTTTAATTTCATCAAATTTTCACTTTATTATTTTGCTAATCAGACTTCACAATCCTTCTTCCTAAATTAATAGCAGATTAACAAAAACGATTCTTACTCTTTTTCAAGAAACAAAGAACCCAATTTACATGTGAATTTTCTACATTCCTGTGATAAATTACAACACATTAAAGGCATTGAACACAATAATCCTAAAACTACACAATTCATATAGGTATTTTCATCCAATATGAAAATTGTGATTATTCAATCATAGCATAATCAATTCTCACTTTTCAGATTTCGAATTAAAATCATAAATCATGCAAATGGTGATCAAGCATTCACAAGCATTAAGAACAGATCAAATAATTTAGAATAGAAGTGAAGAAAGAATCATGAAATCCTCATAGAAAATAACAAAGATCCAAGTGATTACATTAAAAACCCTAGAAAATAAAATTAGTTCATGTTCATCATTAAGAAATCCATAAACAAGAAATTAACATAAAGTAAAGATAAAAAGAAAAGAAAAGAACTCTATGCCGATCCAAGCTCTTCTCCAAAGTGATCCCAATCGTCTTCTCCCAGTCTAGGTCTGCAAAAAGTTATTCTTTTCCTCTCCAAAATCGTGATTCAAACCTGATTAGCATTTCTCTTAAACATGAAATGACCAAAACACCCTTCATTAAAATCAACATTTTTCACATTTATAGACATATCCTACGGTCGTAAGATGTCATTCCTGCGGTCACAAGAATACCCTAGAAATGCCCAACTTTTCTAGAATTACGGCCGCAGAATCATATTCATGCGGTCGCAGAAAGTGCTCCGAAACACTGTTTTCCACCAATTTTTGTCATTTTGTCAGTTTTTCCACCATGTTTCCACACCTAACTCACCTAAGTCCTTCGACACCTGAAAATACACAAAAACAAGCGTAAAATAGAACAAAACAAAACTAAACACCTAATATTCTACCTAAAAACACATAGATAAACGAGTTTAAAACTCGTTTATCAAACTTCCCCAAACTTAACATTTGCTCGCCCTCGAGCAAAGAAAACAAGACTTAAGACAAACTAAACAAATAAATACAGACACTAAACAAATGAATCAAGATAACCACAATTTTTAAGCCTCAAAGTTAATGAATGACAAGCATATATAATTTTCAAAAAATAACTGACAAGTAATCCAGATTTTCAATTCAACCACTTCTTCAACTTACCTTAATCCATTGACCATTTTTTTTACTACTCAATCATGAACATTAAATAACACACCGTACACTTCAATGAGTGGTGTGAGCCAATTAGTGACTCTCCCTGATTTTCTCATTTATTTATTTAATTAATATTTAATATAATATATTTATTTCAAAATAAATATCAGTTAATTCAAAATTAACTTTATATTAGAATATCAGATTTCGATAAATAAATAAATATCTTATAATAAGATAATTATTAATCTCTCTTTATATTAATCCAAACATGATTAAAATTTATTTTAATATATAAATTTTTATAGTTAAATAATTAATTAATTCATAATCAATCAATTGCCCATAATTATCACATAATTATTTCCTTGCCCAGGAAAATTAATTCCTTCGCAATTAAGTCCTTCTCTCTACAAATCTTTCTTATGACATCCTTACCCTTGACAGTGTAGGACAGAAGTGACCTGAGGACCATGGACCTACAATACGAAGCTCCAACAAACCAGATTATTAATTAAACTCTTTAATCTAATAATCTTATTTATTAATTCCATGATTACTCCACTATAAATATGGAATAAGTAATCATGGAATTGCACTCTAAGTATTTATAGAATTATATTTAAAGAGTTTTCTTTGTAGTCCATTGATATAATCAATAAATGTAGTTCTATCATCCAATTATTGGTTCGTTAATTAGAGCTGGTCAAAATTACCATTTTACCCTTCTAATTACCTCTTGTTCCTTAAGTACCATTAATTCACTAGAAAATAATTAATCTATAATCAAATTATAGATTTGAGCTCAATAACTATTCAGTTCCAGAATTAACCCTTAAGGGAACCAATATTCGATATGTTAGGAAAATATGGATTGCAATATTGTAAATCATATTCCCAGTCATTCATGATATTGAATCTCCAAAACAAAAGTCACTAGTCTCATTATACTAAGAAACCTTAACTAGTGAATCAAAAGATCCAATAAGCACAAACAGGAGTTCATTACTACTCATGATTTAGACTGATCTACAAATGATCATCTATTATGATGAGAATTAAATCTTTATGGCAAACGATAAGTTTATACAGATAGTTAATTCATATCAGTCATGTCATATATAATATCTATTATATACAGTACCTTTACCAAGAAGTCTATCAACATCAGTAACCTGAATCTAGACTACTTGCATCCCTTATGCTTAGTAAACTGTACTAGTAACCATTCATTAAAGATTCCTTACTTTAATATGTTACTGAATATTTTATTCATTGTATATGATTTTAATTCTCTCGTACTAATACAATATCATATCATCATAAGTGAACATAGAATTTTCTTGATATTCATATAAATTATTCAAATAATAACTATAACATTCAAATATAATAAAATTGTACTTTTATTTAAATCAATAAAATATATTTACATGCTTTTAGGACATAAATCCTAACATTTGGTACATAAGATCTATTTTGACACGAGTAGCGATGTCCATTTCTCCTATAAAGATAAGGCCCGACCCAACCTATTCTTATTTTAAATGGTAAATAGGGTGAGGTCTGTAACGCCCTGGGTAGCCAAGACCGTTACATTGTTTGTTTTAAATAGTGATAGACTTTTTAAACGAGTCTCTTAGCCATAAATGTGTAATTAAACGTGATTAACGGTTTATGGTTAAAATTTTTGGTCAAAAGGAATAGCCATTTCATTAAAATGTTTACGTTCGTACATGGGATCCCAAAATAACGTTTAAAAGGCTAATTACAATTCAAAAGTTACAACTAGCCGACCTAAGAGGAAAAATAGGGTTTGACCTTAGTTCCTCTGAAACCTCAACCGTTGTGTTCGAGCAACCGCATATGTAAACATCGCCACCGAAGCTCTCCAACTCATGGCTGGTACATCTTCCCTTTCCTCTTACCTGCACCACATAGCACCTGTGAGCCAAGGTTCAGCAAGAATACTTAAACATGCTCATAAGCAGTTAACAACATATCACAGAATCATAATAAGCATATCTATCAATAATAACCCTACTCATGCATGCATTCTATTCAGATAAGTGACTAATAAGTCATATCGGGGGCCGTTTCCCTAAATACGTGACCATAGAGTCACCCCAGGGTTGCTGCCCCAAATAAATGACTAATGAGTCATATCGGGGCTCGTTGCCATAGGATATGGGACTATAGAGTCACCCTGGGACCCACTACCTTATCCTCTATATAACCAGCCTTAAAGTTGGCCCAGTGTACCTGGCGCTTTAGTTTTCCAATGACCATAGGGTTTGTAATGTCCTCCTAATCCAGGACCGTTACACTGTGTACTTTGAAATTAGGGAAATTGGTGAAAATAGCCTCTTTTTTTAAGTGATTTTGCACTCTGGCCTACGTTTGATAATTTTTTGCAAAATGACCTCTGTCTAAAATTCGACCAGTTGTCAAAAATTTTCGACCAGTTGTCTAAATTTTTCGACCAGCTGTCAAAATTTTCGACCACCTGTCTAAATTTTTCGACCACCTGTCTAAATTTTCGACTACCTGTCTAAATTATGAGAGGTCATTTTGCAAAGAATTATTAAAACTAGGCTAGAATGCAAAATGACTTAAAAAAATAGGCCATTTTGCCAAGAAGCCCCCTTGAAATTATGCCAGACTTGCTAACCAAGTCATTTGATTTAAAATGTATAACTAGGGTTCGGGTTAAAATTTTTGGTCAAAAGAACTGTTGACTTTTATATATAAAAAAAAAGTTTCGTACAAACATGGGATCCCAAAACATTACAACTAGCTTTTAAAAATGTGAATATTCATCAAAATTACATTCAGCCAGCCTAAGCGGAAAAAATAGGGCTATAACCCTAGTTCCTTTGAGATGTCCTCGGCCGTGGTGGTCGAGCAGCCGTATATGTACACGCCGCAACCGAAGCTCTCCAACTCATGGCTGGTCAAGCTTTCCCTTTCCCTTACCTGCACCACAAAGCACCCGTGAGCCAAAGCTTAGCAAGAAAACTCAACAAGTGTATAAACAAACAATATAAACTTCCAAATACTTATCTAGCACGTCCAGCAGTAATAACCTACACATAACATCATTCATTTACAAACAAGTGGTCATTGGACCAATTTGGGGCCACTGCCCTAAACAAGTGACCATAGATTCAATCTCGAGGCCCTATGCCCAAGCTACGTGACCATAGAGTCTGGGGCCTTTGCCCTTAGCCTTGAGTAACTAGTCGTAGAACTAGTCCAGTGTACTTGGCGCTTTAATGTTTCATCGACCATAGGACCAACATAATAATATGTTGCTAGTTCAGGCCTAAGCCTTTCAGCCAGTGCGCAGCGTACTATTGTCGTCCTTGACTAATGAGTCAAGCCCTGATCCAGGAATACAAACCACAATACAGAAATAGATATGGATAGGCATATCCCAATAGAATAAGCACGTATGCATTTTAATCACATAACACCATTGAATAACCATTCTTGCGATACTAGTCATACTTATTTAACGGGGCCTCATGCCCTAACCACGGAATGCATACAATAATAATAAAGCACTTAAGCATATATCAACCAACTTATGAAGCATTAGCTTAAATATAAATGTCCTTGGGGTCCAAGCCCTAATCATGATAATTGATAACAATCGGGCCAAGCCCTGATCACATATAACACGTATTGGGTGCGGTTTTCTTACCTCAGGTCCGAGTAAGTGTAAATAAGAACGACCCTCGAGTACGATCCCAGTTCCGAGCCCCTAGTGGTAACCTCCACTGATGATTAATCTTGCAAACTACAACATAATTAATCCCCCAAGTTTAAGCTTCAATTATCTTATTTTTAGCCCAAAAATTCCTTAGTTCCTCAATGGTTTGCTTGGGAAAGCTTTAAGAGCACAAAAGTGAAAGAGAAGGAGAGAGAGTCGGTTTAGTGGTAGCTTCTAAGTTTATTTTTTCTTAGGCTTAAATGACTTAAGCTAACCCCGAGGCTCGGGGTACCAAAAACATCCCCGAGGGAAAAATGGTCAATTTTCCCAATATCCCCTCCTAAACTCACTAACTTCAAATATATCTCCAATTACTCATTTTTATTACCCAATAACCCAATTAATGTCTAATAACCAAAATACCCCTTGACTCGCCCCGAGTCAGGTATTGAGTCCCGTTGTGACTTTCTCGCTAACTTGCTCCCTAGGACCGCTGTAACGCCTTGGTTACCCCAGAACAGTTACGGTGAACAGTGAACCGAAAATTTGACTCGCTACCCGAGTCCTTTGGTTAAAAACGTGATCTAGGTACCATTAACAGGTTAAGGTGAAAAACCAATAAAAAGGAAAGGGTACATTTCATTAAGTAAATAAACTGCTCATGAGCCTTTTAAAATGTTTACGAGTAGTTTGTATTACAAAAGAGTTGCTACAGTTCTAAATATACAATCTCCGCCGGCCTAAGCGGCAAAAATAGGGTAAACCCCTAGTCCCTATGAGAACTCCTTGACCGTGGCAGTCAAGCGGCCCTGTATGTACATCACATCGCCCAAGCTCTCCACTTAAGGCTGGCCAAGCTTTTCCTTTCCTTTACCTGCACCACATAGCATCCATGAGCCAAGACCCAGCAAGAAAACATAATAAAACATGATATAATATCAACAACGATCATAATAACCATTCAGGACTACCAGTCCAACAAATAGGTGACAATAGCCAAAAGTCACAATAATGAGCATCGCTCCCTCTAGCCATGTGACGATAGGGTCACCAGGGCTTAACTGATAGGTGATCTTTCATAAGCTTGTTCAGGACAGGTGCATGGTGATTGGTCACCAACATAACCTTCCTCACGACTCTAGGGTCGAAACTATGGACAACGTCCCTTAGCCACGTGACAAACGGTCACCGGGGTCATACACCTTGGCTATAGTCATCTGGTCGTAGACCAGGCAAGCGCTTATAAGTTCTTCGACCTTAGGGTCGGTCCCACATTAATGCTATAGAGCCATTCAATGCGTGATCATCGACTCTAGAGTCGGTCCCTGACTTGTCAGTGTCTCAAACAGGTAATCATCGTTCAATAGCATTTAATATGCAATCCATGTCCACGTATATCAACCAGCATGCCTCAAATACCAAACCATACATGCCATATATCTATACAGGGTGCAACTGTATTCATACACTGTTTTCTTACCTCTGGTTCGAGTGAAAATGTTATATGAACGACCCCTGAGAACGATCAACCTTTAAAATCCTTGACGGTCACCTGGTCATAACCAAATTATATAATTTATCAATAAAAATGATAACCGAGGGTCCCCAAACCAAATCCCAGCCCCCGAGACCTCAAATACCACCCAACCGGGTACTAGGTCCAACCCCGAGGCCTATGGTTTAAATCCCTAAGCTAAAAATCACATTTTAGCAAAATTGGCCTTAAGGGCCATGGCCCTCCCCTGATGCGCCACAGCGCGCCCTTCAGATAGAAGGGCTCCCTCCTGACAGACACCAAGGGCCGCGGCGCACCCCTGCTGCGCCGCGGCGCCCAGCCCAGACCAGCTAGAACGCCCTCAACGAACCAATTTTCTCCCTATGCATTTTTCTATCAAACCAGTCTCTCAAACCATCATGGAACCTCCTCCAAACATGTAATTAAACCCCCAAATAACACCCTTAGCTCACTCACATCAGGCCCCAACCAAATTAACACTAAAACCCCCTTTGATTCTCATTTCCCACACCAAAAACATGAATTGAAAGCTATAAGCAAAACAGAGCACCAGCTGTAACTAATGGCCAAAACTCACCTTGAGACTAGCTTTAAATCTCCCACACAGGCTAACACAAGTGCTCCAACCCAGCCTTAAGTTCCTCTAGCTTGAATTACCACCAAGAACACAAAACCATCAAAGGAGGAGTGAAGAAGATGATGCAAGGAGAAGGTACGGGAATGAAGGAGGCAAACCCCTGTTTTTACTCTGTTTATTCTACAGCCTTCCAATCCACTTAAGTCACATATATCCTCCCAAAAAGACCAAAATACCCTTGTGTCATCCTAAGCCTTTTAAACCTACTCAAGGGCAAAATTGGTACATTCCACTAAACCCGTTAATCATAATTAACGCTTCCCAATTCCCGCTAATCTCAATATCCTCAAACATCAATAATTCATGTCCCGTTACCCTAAAATCCCTGGTAACGCTATAACCACCAATATCACCCCGAGACTCACCCCGAGCCCCGAGCTCAAACCTGTTATGACCAAACTGATAAATCATGTTTAAAGATCGTCTCATGTCGGAATACTCGAACCAATCCACATTATAATGTGGTCTCACAATATACCATTAACACACATACAAATATACAATTATAACCTCAACGGGCCAAATTACCAAAATACCCCCTGTAAACAAATGTGGACTCACATGCACGCATTTAACACCACATTATAATATAAGTCTCATAAACATACATAAACACATTTAATGGCATGATTAAACAGTTATGGCCCTCCCGGCCTACTAAACCAGCCATTAACCATAATAGGGAATCCGGGGCATTACAACCGCCTCGTGCTGAGTAACTCAAATAAACCCACATAATAATGTGGTCCCTCACATAAATATACAATTATGACTGTAACGGGCCAAGTTATTAGAATTTCCCTTCTGTTTACCGAGTTTTTCGGCAACTAGAATTATGAAAGATAAGAAAGCTTAGAAGGTAATGAATAAAGATTATCACACAGGGAATTTTACGTGGTTGGGGTGTTAAAGAGTCTTAGTCCACGAGTCAATTGTATTATAGTTTTTTAGGAGCTTAAGTAATGAACTCTCTGAATATGAGCAGAGTGTATGCTTCTCAGAGACGAATTTGATCCCCTTCCCCAGCGCACCAATGTTCATATTTATAGGCAAGTGAGTGCACCGGGTTTTGGGCCGGACTAATCAGGGCCCAATAAGGGTATATACATTATTTGCTCTCCAATGGAGGCTTAATACAAAGGATTTTAATATATAAAATGCACTATTTAAGGCCCATTGGGCTAGCCCAAGCGTAACCACACTATAAGACTAACGACAAAATGTTGCTTCAGTCTGGGTGTCGTGGGCTTCGAGGGAGATTCGGGGGACAGGATCTGTCAGAGTAGTGGCAGTACGGTTCTGAACCGATGGCGTACATTCCCGATGTAACCTCTTCTGTAGTTTAGCTATGGGGACACAGTTCCACATTTCTTGGGGTGATGTCAGTATCGAGGACACATTATCATGCCCAACCTGGTCACCTGGTCACCTGGTTCAGGTGTTGGGGTTTTATGCCATAATTAAAACCCAAATTCTTTGTAATCTCATTTTATTATCAATAAAAGAATAGAAATCATTTTTTGACTTGGTTAATTACTTTGCTCACATGTTTTATTTTCATGATTATTTGTTTAATATAAACTTCTATTAAATCCCGAGAATATAGCTAATCTTATTTATAGTGACGTAATCACAATGGAATATAAATATGATTATATGTTCAAAATAAGTTAGTCCTAAGATTAGTCAGTGCACAGGATTTACACTGACTTGCCAATCTACGATATGATCTACTTACACATTACAGTGTTATGTTCTTTCCAGAACATTAGCAAAGTAGATAAGATCGGATGTATTTGTTACATCGGACATGACCAATATAGACAGTTGATAAGATAAGTAAACATACCGTTATTATCTATTATAGTCATATCATATAGTTGACCATAGGTCAATTCAATCTCAATTCTGAGTGGTTAGTATTCTAACTGATTGTATTATTTTAGTTCTTTGACTTGTTCATTACCAGCATACCCTACGGACTAGCCCATACTTACATCTTGGGAACTCGGTAGTATAATTGAGTGGGAGTGTTAATCATAGATATGAACATCTATAGCTTCTGATGAAGAAGTGAAATGATGGTTTCATTTTAGTTTGGTTCAAGGTGTTAAATGATAGAGATCTCATTTTAGTAATTAAATTAGTTTACTGAAATATCATTTACAAGGAACTAAGTGTTTTAAGGATAAAATACAATGAGGGGTAAAACAGTATTTTAGTCCTATCTCATTGTAGACTGTCTATAGAGGATTGAGTGACAATTATGGTTGTAACAATGGATAATTAATAGTGTATCTATATTTGTTATAGAGCGTTCTATGAATTCAAGAGTGTAATTCCGAGTCTATAGTGGAGTCACGAGGAATTAGTAAGTTAGTAAATTTATTTGTTAGATTTATGATAAATTATTGGAGCTTGATTTCATAGGCCCATGGTCCCCATTGTACCTTGGATAAAATCATCTAGATAGTCTCAATTAATTGATTTAATCATCAATTAGAATTATCAAAGTTGACCAGGTCAATTTTGGATAGTTTCACATAGTTGTGTAATTTTGAGAAGAAAAGAGAAATTATGGCAGATTTATTAATTAAGATAAATTAGTATCTAAATTAATAAATAAATTTAAATCAAGATTCAAATTATAAATAATTAATTTGATAAAGGATTTAAATAATTAAATTAATAGAAAATAATACAGACCTTGATTTTAAGTCCAATGGGCTTATAATCAAATGGGAAATTTCACGGGCCTATAGCCCATGATAATTTCGACCTAGGGCTTCAAAATGGCTATTATTTTATTGATTTTTTAATTAAATTAAATGGCCTAATTGAGTCTGTAACGCCCTGGATAGCCAAGACCGTTACACTGTGTGTTTACAAATGTGCTAGACTTGCTAATCAAGTCGTTAAGTTGAAAACGTGTTATTGAAACTATTGTGGAACTAGGGCTAAAAGATTTTGGTCTTAAAACTGCATTTCTTATAAATCAAACGTTTTCTGTTTACACGGGATCCCAAAATTAATAGAATTAAAACCATTTACAAAAGATTCAAGATTTGATTACAGTATTAGCCATACTAAGGTAAAATAGACAGTTAAGCAATCTCTGTCCTGATTCACTCCTCGGCCATGGCGACCGAACAACTGACTATGTACATTCTGCCCCGCAGCTCTCCACCTCAGGATTGGTCCAACTTACCTTTGCCTTTACCTTTACGTGCACCACGTAGCACCCGTGAGCTAAGGCTCAGCAAGAAAACATAATAACAGAGCATAAGCAATCAACAAACAATCCAATATCTCATATCACATAGGCATGTTCTCATCCATATAAGCATTCATGATAATCAAGTAATTAGCATACTAAACATGTCAACTCATATCAATCACCAATTTACAAATGATAACTAGGGTTAGCGCCCTCAGGCCGCACCCTCTGTTTATCCCACTGACTCTGGCCCGCTTAACCCGAGCTTAGTGAATATTAAGCTGTCCTCGGCTACCAGTGGCCAAGCCGCGCCCTGTGCGCAAATATTGTATACAGCACCCTTAGGTCGTCTATCACATGTCCCATGGCATAATACCATCATTGAAATTATACAGATATCGGGAGCACTTAGTCCCATCACAAACAAAATACCGAGTGCAGTTTTCTTACCTTTAAATTTGCTGGTTTTGTTCACTTGAGCACGATCCCCTTTGAGCCCTAGCGCACACCTAGTCACAACCATAGGTCAGAACCATCACCAAACCTCAAGTCCAAAACCTAACCTCGGGACCAATCCCAAGCCCTCGGGAAGCTCTAATTCCACCAAAGTGGGTGGTGGAATCGAACCCCAAACCCTCGGGCAAAAACCCTTGAAAATAACTCAAAAACTCTCTTCTGGAAGCAGGGAAGCGCTATAGCACTCTTTGGAGGGTGCTACAGTGCTACAAGTAGAACCAAAATCCCCCAGACAGCCAAGCCTAGCGCTACAGCGCCCAAAGGCTAGCGCTGTAGCGCTAGTCACAGAACCAGCACCCCTGCATTTTTCCTTCCTGCGATTTCCCCGAGCCAGCCCTTACCAAAACTTTTACAATCTTCAACCAAACTTAAAAACAAGCTTATCAACACACTCCACTCATCCCAAGCATCCCAAATACATAAAACCCAATCACATGCACCCCTAATCTCAAAATTCACCATGGTTGAACCTCAAACTCAGAAACTTCAGTACAGCAATCAAAACCTCAGAATTTAAAGCTTAGAATTTCATACCTTCAATGGGGATTCGACCTTAAGTCAGCTTCTACACCTCCTTGGCTTTCTCCTCCTCAAACCCCTGGCTTGAATTCCCTAGAATTCCCATCAAATTCAGCTTAGACACCTTAGTTCAAAACCAAAACCAGAAACTAAAGAAACTTCAAAGTCTTACCTCAACTGAGTGGTTTGTTCTTGCTAAACCCTTGCCAATTCCTCAAGCCAGACCAAGAACTCTTGCCTCAAGCTTACTCTAGCTTCCCCTGGGTTTCTGCTCCAAAATACCACAAGAACTGATGGAGATATGCCTAAACCGACCTTGGAGAAATACCTTGCTCTTCTTTCCCTTCTTTTCCTTTCTTTTCTTTTCTTTCCTTCAGAGTTCTATTTCATTCTACAAACTCCACTAAACATAAAGCCTCAGTTATGCCTATCCTTATATGCCAAATGAACACAATACCCTCCCCTTAAATTCTAAATCCTTTAATCCACCTAGGGGCATTTTGGTCATTTCACCAAATTCCCGCTAATTCCTCGAGTGTCTCTAATATTTTCCGCTTACTTCCCAATACCTAATTAATCACCAATTATATTCCTCAATGTCAAAATTAACCCCTATATATTCTCTAAATTCCCATTTATACCCCAGGCTCGCTCCGAGCCGGGTATAAATTCCCGCTGTGACTTTTTCGCTAACTTGCTCACTAGGATCGTCTCGAATCACCGATCAAAAATATATCCACATAATAATGTGGTCTCAACAATTATCACATATATATATATATACAGTTATGCCCTCAAGGGGCCAAATTTACAATTATGCCCTTTCTAACCTAATCAGGGCCTACATGCATACTAATACACATAGTCATGCAATCTCAGATATTCAAATAGTCATATAACATACTTTAAATCATTAAATCACATATATTCCAATTATGCCCTCCCGGCACACTAATCAAGGCCCTTAAGCCTTATTAGTTAATTTGGGTCATTACAGAGTCTATAAAAGGAGTGCTTAGAGAGAAGTCAAAACATAAGTCACAAGTCAGATTTTCTGATAGTTTTAGATTATCTCTAAACACAAGTCCTTTTCTAAGCCTCTTTGTTATTTTCTCTTCTTCTCTCTATATCTATCTCATGTGTTGAGAATTGCCCACACTAGTCTAGGTGGTTCTAAGGATACATTGAAAGATTGTGAAGAAAATAGAAGATCGGTTAAGTTTCTTGATAATACTCTGCGACAGAGAGGATACAAGAGTTAGAGAAATTGAAGGAAGGACTCTTTAATTCCGCTGCGTATACTGTAAGTATTCTATTCTTTGTTTCTCTTTGAATTCAATTTTAGAAACATGTTTTAGGATATCTCGTATTAATTTGTTTAATATTAGATATACATGAAAATAAATAAAGATCCTTAAGCTAATCTAACACCAGGTCCATTTACCAACATCCCTCTTCATTTACCAGGGTCTTGGTTTGTTTACCAGGACCCGAGTTCGTCCACCGCCATCCCGGTCTAATCTTGGACTTGGGAACCATGACTTCTTCATAGCATCCCAGGAGGCAACGGAGGAAGGGTCTGGGAATATGCAACATGCCAACACGATGGTCCTGGCTTCTATTCTAGGATGCCATTTGGGCTTTACCGAGATTTGGGCCGCCAGAGTTTGTTCTGTCTTTGTCTACTCGGCCTGATCTGGGCCTTAAGTCCCTTTAGGGCAGCCCATAGACTCAGAATGTGGATTCGTACACTTGGGGAGAAACGGGATAACAATTACCCCAAGCCTTCATCTATGCTTGCGCGGTGGAGGGTTGTTGCCTTCCCAGATTAATATTATACATCTCGGTTCACTTCTAAGGCGATGGGTCCGCTATCGTGGGGAATTGCTTGCCAAAAGCTTGTATAGTGAGTGTCTGTATTATCGTCCCTGATCGAATCCCAGAAGCCCGGTCTGTTTACTAGGATCACGGTTTGTTTACCAGAGCCCTGGTTCATTTACTTCAAGACCATTTAGATGCCTCCTGATCTTTCAGCTTCATCATGATGCGAACACGTGTCCCCTTGCAATTGGCGCGTTGACGACACTCGAATCTGACAGGTCAGGAGACATTCTATTGGTTACCGTGTTGGCAGTCATACGTCAGTGCAAATTCTGAAGCGTCCCATCCGCGCGAACGACCTTTTTAATATCTCTGTGTTAAAGAGGACCGTTGGATGGGATGACCCTTGAGATTCTCTTCCCATGGGTCGTTGGATCGAGGCGGCGCGGATCGCACGTTTGGATAATCGTGACCCGGTACTCGAGTAGGCTAATTAATGTCCTTGCACGATCTTGGACCGTCTGATGGGTGGGATCGTGCCGAACTGTTAGATCAAAAACAACTTTTTGGTTCTCATAAATAGCCTTATATTTTCATTCAAAAGCTTTACACTCTTCGAACGAAATCACACAGGGGACCTTTTATGTCCGAGCTCGCCGACGACATTCACCGTTAGTTACTTCGTCTTCGCTGTCGTTTATTCCCGATGTGTCTGATCTCCACGACCTCGGCTTGCCCACTAGATGAACTTTTGTGCCACCTTCACTTGTTCAAGACTGTGATTTTACCGTCACTGTCGCTGGAAATACGCCATTCTTCACGACCAGCCCTTTCTAGTAAGCTTTCCAAACATTTTATTTATGTTTCCTCGTGTTTATCATATTGTTGTATTGCTTTAGTAACTATAAGGTTGCTAGAGCCCGTGGCTCTGTTTAGGGTGGCTCTGGGTGCATTAAAGTAGGAGAAAAAATTGTCTGGGCTGTCCCGGATCCCCTCAGGTCCGGGCTATCCCTAGACAAGCGGCGATGGCTGACTTAGGAAAACTTTAACAAGAATCCTTCCTATTTGTTCCCGATCAGGGTTTTGCGGGTCCTTGGTGATCCCGGATCTGATCTGGGGGGAACTCTTCCAAGCAGTTTGTAGGAGAGCCGCCATACCTTAACCAACCTTTTTGGGTTTTGGTGTTGATTGCTTGGTTGTTTGTTTTGTTCCCTTTTGCTCCCAGATCATCAGCTATGAGTTACGGTGTTACCCTCCATCTAGAAGAACATGTCTAAGCGGCCCCTTTCACTCTGTTAGGACATAAGGCCCCCGGTGGCCACACCTGGGAGATGGACAGGGAGAATAACCTGTTCCGGAATTATCGGATGTTGTATGCCTTGGAGAAACATTTGGGAGTAGAGTCGACTACCAGACTATTTTACAACCGCCTAGCCAGAAAAGAAGAAAAGGCCTACACTGCCGTGGGCGAATTTGGGGCTTGGAGCATGGGCCACATCAGCGCGGGAGCCACTCTCTCGCTTCACGACTACTTTGCGCAATTCCTCAAGTTTGTGGGGATTGCGTCATTCCAGCTCTTGCCTCAGGCTTATCGATTGCTCGCGGGATGGCGCATTTTCTGCGTGGCGAAGGAAATCCTGGAGACGACCCCAACTGAGGTGTTGTACTTCTATAAGCTGGAGCTGCAGCTTAATGCCAAGGACAAGACCCGTGACGACTTCTACAGATTGAAGCCTTGTGGAAATTACGCTGCCCCCACCAATTCCTTGAAGCACCCCTCAGATGTCAAACACTATTGGTTCATGACATTCGGGTTCCTCTTGGATAAGAACCCCACACTGACATTGGACTTCCAGCGAATGGGTAAGTAGTTTCCCTTTTCCTAGTTTAATTCGTTTTTCAAGTTTTTATTACCCGCTTTCAACTTACCGCCCTGGATGACAAGACCCTATGCCCAGACCCCTCTCACCCAGTCGATCCTTGACCGGAGGAAGTTCTATTCCATGCTAAGCGCAGAGGAACTGGATGTAGGGGGCTACGTTAACACCGCCAACCTTCGAGTGGTCGGGATGCTGGCAGCCAACCAGACGATATTGGCCCCTAGCCTCTGGGGGATACAATGCGAAAAAGATCCAGCTTTGAGGGAGGAATTAGTCCTCGAACATATCAAGGTTGTGGAAGATGCGACCCGGGAAGATGCGGCAAAAAGGAAGAGGGAACAGGTTCAACAAAAGGAGAGGACCGCCTCCGAGGAGCTGGAAGCCCTTTTTGATGAGGCTCAACTGAACACGGGGGCTCCCGAGGCTAGTGTATCAGGGCAAGGTAATTCGCCTTTGCTTTTGAATTTTTCTCCTCATTTTGGGGACTTAGTTAGGGATAGACTAGTTTTTTGAGGCCCCCTGTTCGGGGCCGATAGACAAATGAGACCTTCACCCCCCATCATTGTAGACCCGGAGACTCTCATGTACTCGTCCGGGTTCCTTCAATATGGCAACTTCTTGGACCTGGATGACATGGGAGACCGAATTCATTCCATCACTTTAGGAGAATTGAATTGAGTCCGAGTTCTAGATAAGGGTTCGTCCCGGAGGAATTTTAGCTTAGTTTTTACTTTCACTTATCCTGACTCGTATATTTTGTTAACTTTCTTTCTGTTTATCCATTTCAGAAGAATCTGATATGTCTAACCCGACAGCCAAGATGAAGCAGGCCCTTGAGCCCGGGCTGCCAAGGCCAGGGCATCGACTAAGAAAGCTGCCAAAGGCATGCCCAAGCACAAGGTTTTGGATGCGATTCTTGGGGGTTCGGTGCCGAAGTCGAACTCGGTCGGGGAGGCCTCAACCGCGTCCCCCACTACGACAGTTCACGCCAAAACTGTCCCACCTCTCCCTGTTCGTCCTCCGGTAATCGACTTGGAGTAGGTACCTCTGGCGAGTCGGGGATTTGAGAAGAGAGCTGCGGACTCGGCTGCAGGTGAGTCCGTGAAAGGGGCAAAGACGGCCAAGACCAAAGATTCTTCCTGGGCTGAGAATTCTTCCGAGGAAAGTCAGCTTGCCACCCGGGAGCTTCCGGAAGCACCTGCGCTTCCCATTTATCCGACCCTAGCTAAAGAGGGGGAGATGATCTTGCAGGAGGAGCGGTCGAAGATGGTGTCCCGGACGTGGGAACATGACTAGGGAAAGAGGTAGGAAGTTTACCGGGCCTTGACGATCCGTCGCAAGGTCGAGTTCTCTGAGCGTCCAGCTGCATTTAGTGTTTCCCAGCCAATCGTGGATCAGCTTGTTAATGAGACTGGGTTTCCCCAAACTGGGGCAAGACACAGCCCCATTCTCCACGGACCTATTGGAGCAGGTTGGGGCTACTATGTCCAACCTCCAGCTAAAACGGTACGCCACCATGGCCAACCAAGACGCTCTATTCATCTCTCAGGCTATCCGTCACTAGGCCACCACTGTATGTTATCCGTTTGTATCTCCTTTTGCTTTTCGTATTTTTAATTCCACATATTCTTTTTAACTTCGATTTATTCCAGGACGCTTTATTGGCCCATTGGAATGCCGACTTGGTGGCCGAGATGGCGATGAAACTGGAGACGAGCTTGCTGGAGCTAGAGGCGGCCGTGAACCAGCAGGAAGTCGCTAAAGAAGCCCTGGCTAAGGAGGTGGCTCAGGCCAAAGCAGACCGCGAAGAGGCTGCTTGGATCCGGTTCTAGCTTGAAGAGACTTCAGCCCAGAGAGAAGTCGATAATAAAAAACTGGTGGCTAGTTTGGAGGCGGAGCTTCTTCATGTTCGGGGCTCTGAGGTGTCGTCTAAGGCTCTTTTGGAGGCAGCTGAAGCCCAATCTCGCCAAGACCGGGAGAAGATCACTGCCCTTGAGACTTGGCTCCAGACATTAGATGATCTGCTTCAGCTGGAGGTGAAGATGCATGGGGAGACCCGTCAAGGGAAAGAGCAAGCGGAGGCCTTGCTGGAGGCCACCTTCGACGAGGCCATCTACATGGCCTAGCTCCAGGATAAGAACATGAACCTCCTGCTTTACCCCAATCCCGCCGCAAAAAGAGTCGAGTTTGAGGCCAAGGAGAAAGCTATCGCAGAACCCTTGGACGAGGAGGAGACAGACGGGGCCAATCCAGAGGCATCAAGACACTGGGAGGCCTAAGCCCAGGTCTTTTGATTTGTGTTCTTCTTTCTCTCTCCTTTTTTATTTATTTTTGTAACACTTTTATGGACGCGGGTGCATCCAAGACAATTTATATACGTATCTAATTTTCCTTCGGCAAAAGCTTTTCCATTGCATGATATAGTCGAGTATCTGGTCCGGGTTCCAACGGCCAGGACCATTGTAGAACTTTAGATTTTAATTAATTTTTTTTTATTTTAACTTACTTTAATCATGCTACTCATGCTCCAATGGCCTGGGCCACTAGGGAGTTAGTAATTGCTACCAAGTTTGTTTATCCTGATTTTGGTGTTCAGGTTCCAACGGCCTAGGCCATCATGGATCAGTTGATCAACTTACTTTGGATCTGCCCATACCTAGGACTATCATCCTAACGGTTTCAGGCCATTATGGCGGAGACATGGACAGGTATCTGGTTATCCGAGACTATGTTCAATCGACCAATTATCACATTCTTTGTACTCCTAGACTATGAATGTCCGAGTAGGGACTAGGCTTGAGCCTTGCGTCCTTTTGAGTTTGTGTTCCTCAGACCCTGTCGGTCCGGGTTGGGACTAGGTGTTTAGCCTTGCGTCCTTTCGGGTTTGTACCCCAGGGACCTGTTGGTCCGGGTTCGGACTAGGCGTTAGCCTTGCGTCCTTTCGGGTTTGTACCCCCTAGACCCTGTCGTTCCGGGTTGGGACTAGGCGTTAACCTTGCGTCCTTTTGTTAGGAGTTTGGTTTTCATTGCCACCTGTTTGTACGGTCCAAGCTAAGAGAATTTAGCCTCCTATTTTGTTTTTGTTCCCGAACTTGTTCGTATGAATGGATATACCCCCCCCCCCCCCCCCCAAGTGAACAAAGACTAGTCTTGGGTCACTTATTTATGAAGACGGACGAGAACTTTCATTATTTTACAATATTTCTTTATGATGTTTTGTATACATCATTTTTATTATTCAAGAAACCACCCTGGGGCGTACATTGTTTACAAGGAAAATTAAAAGTCGAAACATGCTCTCCTGACTATTGATAGTACTTACAGAGATGTTTCGCGTTCCAGGCCCTTGGGACTTCGGTTCCGTCGAGTCGCCTTAAGCGATACGTTCCCGGACACACTTCATGTTGGATTTCGTATGGTCCTTCCCAGTTTGGGCCCAGGACCCCCACTCCCGGATCTTTGGTTATAGGGAAGACTCTTCTTAGGACTAAATTGCCAGTTTCAAACCTTCAGCTTTTAACTTTCGAGTTAAAATGCCGAGCGAACTTGCCTTGGTACATCTTCAACTAAACATGGGACTCTTCCTGGATTTCTTCAATAAGGTCTATATATTCCTGGAGTAAGGCGTGGTTCTGAGCGGGATCATACGTGTCCCTCTTATGGGATGGGATAGTTGTTTCCATCGAGATGACGGCTTCGCATCCGTATACCATGGAGTAAGGAGTGTGTCTGGTAGACGTTCGTTCGGTGGTCCGGTATGCCCATAGTATGCGGGGTAGCTCCTTTGGCCACTTGCTTTTGTAGGCTTGAAGCTTTTTCTTCAACATTCCCTTCAAGATCTTATTGACGGCCTCTGTTTTCCCATTTTCTTGAGGTCTGGTGACCACGGAGAAGCTTTTGATGATGCCATGCCTTTCACAGAAGTCAGTGAAGTGGATATTATCAAATTGCTTCCCGTTGTCGGACACGATCTTGTAGGGGAGCCTGTACCGGCACACGATGTTGTTGATGACGAAGTCCAGGGCCTTTTTTGAGGTGATGGTGTTCATGGGTTCCGCTTCGACCCACTTGGTGTGGTAGTCGACGACCACGATAGCATACTTCACACCACCCTTTCCGGTCGGGAGTGATCCTACTAGGTCGATGCCCCACACCGCGAAGGGCCAGGGACTCGTCGTTAGAGTTATTTCCGTTGGAGGGGCTTGCGGGATCTTCACGTACCTTTGGCATTGTTCGCACTTGCGGACATAATCAACACAGTCTTTCTTCATGGTTGGCCAGAAATATCCTTGTCACAGGATTTTCTTAGACAAGCTGAGTTCGGCTGTATGATCTCCACAGAAACCTTCGTGCACCTCGTGCATGATTGCAGTCATTTCAGTTCCGGATATGCATCGGAGGTATGGCATGGATAGCCCTCTGTGGTAGAGTTTTTCTTCTATCATGATGTATCTGGGGGCCTGGTACTGAAGCTTCCTGGCTTCTGCCATATCCATGGGCAGCTCCCTGGTTGTTAGGTATTGGATGATGGGTCCAATCCAAGACGTAGAGTAGTCTATAGCATTGATCATGGGGGCTTGAATACTCGGTGCGGGGAGATGGTAGACTGGGACCAGCCCAAAGAGTTCTGTCTCTGCATCTGCGGCCATTTTTGCCAACGTGTCTGCAAAAACGTTTTGTTCCCTGGGGATCTGGCGGATGGAGTGCTTCTTGAAAGATTGAAGTATCTCTCGCGTCCGTGTCACATAAGCTGCCATATTTTCCATTTTCGTTTGGTATTCTCCCGAGATTTGTCTGAAAACTAATTGGGAGTCGCTATAGATCTCCAGGCTTGCGGCCCCTACTTCCTAGGCTAAGCGCAATCTGGCCAACATGGCCTCGTGCTCGGCCTCGTTGTTCGATGCCTTGAACTGGAATTGCAAGGTGCTTTGTAACTGATGTCCTTGGGGTGACACTAGGATGATTCCTGCTCCTGCTCCATTTTTGTTCGAGGTTCTGTCCACAAAAACCTTCCACAAGGGTACCGTGGGATCGGCGAGATTGTCCTCTTCAGTGATCCCGACACATTCCACGATGAAGTCGGCCAGGGCCTGCCCCTTGATCGATATTCTGGGGACATACGCAATGTCGAATTGACTCAATTCCATGGTCCACTTCAAGAGCCTCCTCGATGATTCGGGTTTTTGCAACACTTGTCGTAGGGGATGGTTGGTCATTACTCTTATGACATGGGCCTGGAAGTAAGGCCTGAGCTTTCGGGATGCGATTAGTAGGCAAAACGTTAATTTTTTGATCAGTGGGTATCGTGATTCTGCATCCAATAACCTTTTGCTTACTAAATATACCAAGAGCTGGGCCTTCCCTTCTTTTCGTACTAGTGCGGCATTGATGGCGTGTTCGGTCACGACCAAATAAAGGTACAACGGCTCTCCATCCACCGACTTTGCTAATATTGGTGATCAGGCTAGATGCTCTTTTAATCTTTGGAAGGCCTCTTTGCATTCAGCCGACCATTCGAACCTTTGGCTTCCTTGAAGGACATTGAAGAATGGGATGCACTTTTCCGTGGCCTTTGAGACGAAATGGCTCAAGGCGGCTATCCGCCCTGTCAGGCTCTGAACATCTTTGTGCTTCCGTGGCGAGGGCATGTCAATCAATGCTCTGATTTTGTTCGGTTTGGCCTCTTTTCCCCGGTAGCTTACTATGAACCCTATGAGCTTCCCGGACTCCACACCAAAGGTGCCTTTTTTGGGATTCAACTTCATCCCATACTTTCGAATGATCGCGAAGGCTTCGGCCAGGTCATCAGCGTGTCCTTCGGAGGTCTTGGACTTGACCAGCATGTCGTTGATGTAGACCTCCATGTTCCTTCCTACTTGAGCTTGGAACATTTTGTTGACGAGCCGCTGATACGTGGCTCCGACATTTTTAAGTTCGAAAGGCACGACGATGTAGCAGTACACCCCCTTGTCGGTTTGGAAGCTGGTATGTTCCTAGTCAGCTACATGCATAGAGATCTGGTTGTAGTCTGAGTAGGCATCCATGAAGCTTAAGATTTCATAGCCGGATGTTGCGTCCACCATCTGGTCGATCTAGGGTAGCAAGAAACAATCTTTAGGGCAAGTTTTGTTGAGGTCCGTGAAGTCGATGCAAGTTCTCCAAGTCTCGTTCGGCTTAGGCACCAACACTGGATTGGCTAGCCATACGGGATATAAAGCTTCTTGGATGAAGTTGATTGAGTATAACTTTTCAACTTCTAGTTTGAGGGCTACTGCCCTTTCCGCCCCCAGGGGTCTCCATTTTTTCCGGACTGGGGTCGCGCCCTGGTCGATATTCAAGGCATGGCAGATGATATTGCGGTCAAACTCGGTCATATCCGAATGAGACCAGGCCAGGACATCTTGGTTCTCTCTCACCCGGGCGACGATGGCGGAACGAACCTCCACACTTAGGTTATTCCTGACTTGTATCACTTTGGTCGGAGTCGCGGATGCACACCTCTTCAATCTCTTCCATGGCTTCCAGCGCACGGTCCTCCCCTACTTGCGAGTCCAGTTCGTCTTCTTCCCGGACCCTCTATCTCACTGGGGGAGGAGGAGGGACTGGATCGATGTCTTCCTCAAGAGGTTCTGTGCGGACCATATAAATAGGTCGAGCAGATACGTGGTAACACTTCTGGGAGCTCTTCTGGTCTCCCCGGACTGTTCCTACCCCTTCGTTGTCGCAGGGAAACTGCATGCAGATGTGGCAGATGGAAGTGATAGCCTTGAAGTCGACCAGTGCGGGTCGATCGAAGAAGATGTTGTGCGCAATGGGGCAGTCTACCACTATGAATGTACAAATTTGAATGAGCCTTGTATCTCATTCCCTAGTGTCACGAGTAGCTGGATCTTCCCCATTGGGACTATCGAATCTCCATTGAACCCATAGATCTGGGTTGGGCACGAGGCCAGATCTACCTCAGTCAAGCCAATCGCGATGAAGGCTGGCTTCAACAAAATGTTGATGGAGCTTCTGTCGTCCACCAATACTCGGGACACCATCTTGTTAGCTATTTGGGCATCAATGACCAGAGGATCATGATGCGGGAAGTGGACGTTGCGGGCGTCGTCTTCCGTGAAGGTGATGGGGAGATTCATCAACTTCGGGTGTTGCGCCGGTGTTTGGACCAAGGTGCTTACCTCTTGGTCATGGTAAAGCTCGCTGAGGTAGCGCTTTTGATCATTCCGAGACGGTCCTCCCAGATGTGGCCCGCCCGAGATGATGGCTACGTGACCATCTACTCGCGGGGGCGCGGTTCCGGAAGGATATGGCATTACGGGTCTGGGCGCCTGCACAGTTGGGGCCCCTAAGGGACCTATGCTCCCGACCCCATCGCGTATCCTCCCTGGGGAGGCGGGTACGCTCCAGGTGCACCCGGGATCGTTGATTGTCCGAGAACTGCTGGCATTCCTAGAACACCCATAGGCATCCTAACCCACTGGTGGAGATGTCCCAGCTTGATCAAATTCTCGATTTTGTCCTTCAGCTGCCGACACTCCTCGGTCGTGTGGCCCACCTCCTTATGGTATGCACACCTCTTGCTGGTATCCTTTGAATTCTTTCCCCCTTTGAACATGGGGGCGGGCTTCCGGTAATGAACCGTCCTCTCCGTGGCCAGGTATATATTTTCCCTGGTATCCACTAAATTGGTGTACTCTGAATATTGGGGCTCGTAGTCCCTCTTGCCCTTCTTAGAGGGCTCAGACCAGTTTTGTCCTTTCCCCGATCTCTTTCCCTGGGAGGGGTTTACACTTACCTCAGTCCCCCCCACCTGGGACGGCTGGGACCTGTCGGGAGCAATGTTGTATCTGACTGGCGCCACCCTATACCCGGGCAAGAAGGTAGACTGGGCCAGGGCGTACCTGGAAGATGTAGGACCGTAGACCGTGGGTGCGACAAAGGTCATTCCAGGAGTACCCGTCTATCCCGGCGCTATCGGGGCTGTTAGATACTGAGGGGCTGGATATTGCATCCCGTACCTCGGAAAGGTTTGGGCACTTGGCTGGAGAGCCGGCTGCCATCCGAATGTCTGGATTCGGGCCTCCTCCCAGTTGATAAATCCTTGTGCCCTCCTTATGATTTCTTCAAGGGTGGCTGCCTTACTGCGCTGCATGTCGTCCTAGAGGGGGGATCCGGCCCGGATCCCGAACTGCAGGGCCACCAGGTGTTGTCCATCATCCACCTTAGTTTTTGAGGCTTCCTCTGTGAAGCGCTGGATATAGGCCCTCAGAGTCTCCATGGGGAGCTATTTAATGTTAGCGAGAGCACTAATTTGCATATCCATCCTCATGGCGACCACAAATTGTTTATGGAACGCCAACTGTAGTCCGGACCAGGACTGAATGGATCCTGGCTTGATCCTCTTCCATCATTCCTCCGCAGGTCCATCTAAAGTAATTGAAAAGCATAGGCACTTGCCGTTGTCGCAGATGTTGGCTATGGTCATTAACCGATTGTAGCGCGATAGATGATCTCTGGGATCGGTGCTCCCGGTATAGGCGGGAAAATTCGATAACTTGAACCCCTTGGGGAGCACCACATCAGGATGTGTTTGGCGCAGGGATCTTTTTCCTCTTCTTTGAAATCGGAACCTCCTCCCTCCTGCTTACGTACCAGGAGATCCGTGACCTTTTTTAAGGCGGCCAGTTGTTCCATGAACCTTCTGGTCGTACCATCATCTAGGGGAACCCTCTCGTTCCTCAAATTGTTGAGATTATTCCTCAAATCACCTCCTTAGGGCAGATCTTTTCCTTGCGGGCTCGCTCCTTTCGAGCGTTCAGCCTGTCGCGCAGGTCTACCCGAGACGTATCGTCCCAGGAGCTAAGAGTGTTTGGCTCATCATCATGCTGGCGTCCTTGGTGATCTTTATTCACGAATGCACTTGGGTGGAAAATTCGTTCCCATCTAGTCTGCCTAGGGGCAGCCCGGGGCCTGGTACCCTGCGGGCGCATCCTTTGCGGATTGATTAGGTGATTCCATCCTGGGACGGGATGCACCTTCTTTTTCCTAGGGAGCGGCCGGGGGTTGGCCCATGTTTTCTGAATGGGAGGAGTTTTCCTCTGGGGGTTTTCTTTTCCCTCAGGGTTGGTCGTTTTGGCCTTCCTTTCTCTTGAGCCGGGTTAGGCGGGCCTTGTTCGGGATCTTGTCCCCGATGAGGGATCGGCCTCGCATTTTCGGGCACGTCATCCCTAGCCTGCGGGGCAGACGGTCGTGTTCCTAGAGGTGGAACAACTGGAGGACTGGTGGCCAACCCTTGGGCGGCAATGAAATCTTGCAAGGTCAGGAGGGATTCTTGCATTTGGCGAGTAGCTTCTTTTTGTTCAGCTATCCTAGCCTCTTGGTCTAGGACTTGTTTGTAATGCCCCAGATTCCCTATTTTGGTTAATGGCTGGATTAGTAGGCCGGGAGGGCATGTTGGGATTTATGTGTGATTTTATGAGTTAAATGCATGATTATGATTTAAAGCATGTTATATGACTAATTGAACATTCGAGATGCATGACTACGTGGTTAGTATGCATGTTAGGTGAAATAAATATGCATGTGGACCCCGTTTGCATGATAGGGGTAAATTGGTAATTTTAGCCCGCTGAGGGCATATATGTGATAATTGTATCCTGTGAATTGTACCACGTGAGTGTGGTGTTATTATTGTGATGCACGTGCCGAGACAGTCCTAGAGAGAAAATTAACTTAAAAGTCACAACGGGATTTCTATACCCGGCTCGGGAGGAGCCTAGGGGTACCTTGGGAATTTTATGGTTAAGTTGAGATTTAGCGGGTTATGGTTATTGGTGATTGAGTAACCTGGGTAACCATTAGTTACTGCTGTGAGTAACAAGTTTAGTTGGAAAATGGTAGAATTGAAATATTAGTGAAATGACTAGAGTGCCCTTGAGAACTTAGTTGGGAAAGGATTATTTGGAGGGGTAGCATGGTCATTTGGCAAGGGGTTTAGACAATTTTCAGCTGGGATTATAGGGTACACGGTTTGGGCATTTGGGTTATTTGATGGCTTTGTTAAAAATAAAGAGAAGGAAAGTTAGGGCAATGAGAAGAAGAAGAGGAAGAAGAGAAGAAGGGAGCTGAAACTTGAAGGATTTAGGGGGAGAATCAAGGAAGCTTAAAGGTTGAATTCTCTCTTGAGGTAAGGATTTTATGCAATCTTTAGGTTTGTTTCTATTTTTGATTTGAGGAATTTAAATGCATGAGTTAAGTTTTAAGTTTTGTTTGAGTTTGCTGAAATTAGAAATCAAATGGTGGATTTTGAGTGTGATTATGTTTTGATCTTGATGCTAGTGTTTATGGGTTGTTGGGTGGTTCATTTGAGGTTTTGAAGTGATTTTGGGGCTTAGGTGTGAGTTTGGGATGATTTGGGAGTGTTTTGGATGATGAAATGCAGAGGAAAAACCCAGTTTTTCTGGGTTCGCGAAGGAGCGCCGCGGCCCTGTTCTTGGGCGCTGCGGCGCGAGGCTGTTTGCAGTCAGGGAGCTCTCTGACTTCTCTGGGCGCCGCGGCCCTTGCGGGTAGCGCCACGGTGCTACGCCTTTTTCAGGATGGGAAATTTTGCAAATTTGAGCTTTTGCTCCGGGGGTTCGGGGGATGTTTCCAACGAATTGTTTTAGGAATTTGGGAGTCCCGAGAGTGTGGGATTGGTCCCGGGAAGTGGTTTTGAATTGATTAGTATTAAAGGATGTTTCATGTGTGTTGTGACTAGGATATTGGAGAGGCTCGTGCTAGAGGACCGTGCTCGCAGCTTTAGTGCATCAGGAAGCTCGGAGTACAGGTAAGAAAACTATAACACCCGTAGGATAGGGCGGGGGCCCATAGTGTGATTGCGGGGCACGACCCTATATTGCATGATGAGATGATTGCAGGGCACAGCCCTATATTGCATTACATGTTAGGGTGTAGACTTAAATGAATTGATATTTGTTTGAATGTTGTTTGATTTATGCTATATGTGATTATAGTGAAATGAACGGCTATGGCCGAGGGCGGCAAGGCCGAGAACGGCAGCGGGGCCGGAAGTAACACTTAGCACATGGGATGCTTATGGTCAGGGTAGGACCCAGGGGATACGTGTGATATCCCTACGGTGAGGACCGAGACCCCGGGCTTCGGTAAGGCTTTTGGGGCGGCATGGTCGTGTTTGCTTAGTCTAATGGTTGACTTGTTTATCTGTGGATTATTTGATATGATAAACTGTATAAATTGCATATGTTATGTTCTGCATGAGTTTTCTTGCTGGGCTTTGGCTCACGGGTGCTCTGTGTTGCAGGTAAGGGCAATGACTGAGTCAACCAACCATGAGTACGGAGAGCGTGAAGCGACGCGTACATGTTTGGCCTGCCCGACTGCTTTGGTTGGGGGTTTATCCGAAAATGGCTGTAATAATCTATGATTTTTATAACTGATCAATTGTAAACTTATTTTGAGAAGTAAATAGTTTTCAAACCTTATTTTGGGATCCCAAATGTTTAATACTAGAAGTTTTATTGAAACAACGCGTTTTTCTAAGATTACAGCCTTAACTTTTAATTAGTCACACTTTTGTTTCAAAACCTCGGTTAGCGAGTTCATTGCACACTGTTTTGTCTTAAAGCTCACTTAGTAACTGCTCTAAGGAAGTAGGGCGTTACACTTGCCCAGGACAGTTGGTCAGCATGATTCCATTTGGGTGATAGTGGATCGTTATACCAAGTCAGCTCACTTTCTACCAGTGAGGATTACCTATACCGTTGACCAGTATGCAGATCTCTATGTGAGAGAGATCGTGCACCTCCACGGAGCTCCTAGGTCGATCGTGTTGGATCGGGACCCTACCTTCACTTCCAAGTTCTGGAAGAGTTTACAGACGGCCATGGGTACACGACTGAAGTTCAGTACAGCTTATCATCCTCAGACAGATGGACAATCTGAGAGGACGATCCAGATATTGGAGGACATGCTGCGGGCATGTGTACTGGACTTTGGTGGGTCATGGAGTAAGTATTTGCCTTTGATAGAGTTCTCCTATAATAACAGCTATCAGTCTACCATTGGTGTTGCACCTTATGAGATGCTATATGGTAGGAAGTGTAGATCTCCCATTCATTGGGATGAGACAGGTGAAAGGAGATACTTAGGTCCTGAGGCGGTTCAGAGGACCAGTGAGGCTATTGACAAGATTAGAGCTCGAATGCTTACTTTTCAGAGTAGACAGAAGAGCTATGCAAATCCCAAACGCAGGAACGTGGAGTTCCAGGTAGGAGACTATGTCTTCCTTAGAGTCTCGCCATGGAAAGGGGTGAGAAGGTTTAGGAAGAAAGGCAAGCTGAGTCCCAGGTTTGTAGGTCCATTTGAGATCCTGGAGAGGATTGGTCAAGTGGCTTACAGGCTAGCTTTGCCTCCGACATTGTCGGCCGTGCATAATGTGTTCCATGTATCCGCTCTTCGGAGGTATGTCTCTGATGAGAGTCATGTTTTGAGTTATGAAGATCTGGAGCTTGAACCAGATCTCTCCTTTGAGGAGCAGCCTGTTCAGATACTTGATCAGAAAGACAAAGTCCTCAGGAACAAGACAATACCTTTGGTTAAGGTATTGTGGAGGAACAGCAAGGTCGAGGAGGCGACCTGGGAGCTGGAGTCAGATATGCGGAGTCAGTATCCCGAGCTGTTCAGGTAAATTTCGAGGACGAAATTTCTGTAAGGAGGGGATAGTTGTAATGCCCCAGATTCCCTATTTTGGTTAATGGCTGGATTAGTAGGCCGGGAGGGCCATAACTGTTTAATTATGCCATTAAATGTGTTTATGCATGTTTATGAGAATTATATTATAATATGATGTTAAAAGCATGCATGTGAGTCCACATTTATTTACAGGGGTATTTTGGTAATTTGGCCCGTTGAGGGTATAATTGAATATTTGTTTGCGTGCTTATGATATATTGTGAGACCACATTATAATGTGGATTGGTTCGAGTATTTCGACATGAGACGATCTTTAAACATAGTTTATCGGTTTGGTCATAACAGGTTTGAGCTCGGGGCTCGGGGTGAGTCTCGGGGTGATATTAATGGTTATAGCGTTACCGGGGATTTCAGGGTAACAGGATATGAATTATTGGTGTTTGAGGATATTGAGATTAGCGGGAATTGGGAAGCGTTAATTATGATTAACGGGATAAGCAGAAAGTACCAATTTTGCCCTTGTGATGGTTTTAGAGGCTTTGGATGACACAAGGGTATTTTGGTCATTTTAGGGAGGATATATGTGACTTTAGGTGGCTGTTGGCTGTAGAAAGTGGTAGACTAAACAGGGCAAAAACAGAGACTCTCATCTTCCTTTCCCGTACACAATTTCCTTCATTCTTCCTTTGAGGTTTTTGAATTTTAGGTGGGGATTCAAGCTAGGAAACTCAAGGGCTGGCTTGGTGGACTTGGTTCAACCATTGAAGGAGGTTCAAATCTGAATTTGAGGTGAGTTTTAGTCACTGGTTTCAGGTGTTGCTCTGTTTTCGTTTTAGTTTTCAATTCATGGTTTTTGATGTGGGAAGTGAGAATCAAAGGGGGTTTTTGTGTTGTTTTGATTGGGGTTTGATGAGGGTGAGCTATGGGTGTTATTTGGGGGTTTAATTGAGTGTTTGGAGGGGGTTTGGAGTTGGTTCGAAGGGTTAGTTCCAAGGGAAAACGCAGGGGAGAGTTGGCTGGTGCGTGCTGATTTCTTGGCTAGTTGGCAAAATGAGCCGCGGCCTGTCTATGGTGTGCTGCGGCCTGAGTTGGCTTAAAAGGTGAAAATGGCTCTGTCAGGAGGGTGAGCCGCGACCCATCAGGGCAAATTTAGCCAAAAGCATGTTTTTAGCTTGGGGATTCAAACCTTAGGCCTTGGGGTTGAACCTAGTACCTAGTTGAGTTATGTTTGATGTCCCGGAGGCTAGATCTTGGTTTGGGAACCCTCAGTTATCATTTTTATTGATGAATCCTATATTTTGGTTATGACCAGGTGACCGTCAAGGAATTTAAAGGTTGATCGTTCTCAGGGATCGTTCATATAATAATTCTCACTCGAACCAGAGGTAAGAAAA
The DNA here is from genome assembly GCF_963169125.1 of Humulus lupulus. Classification (NCBI taxonomy): domain Eukaryota; kingdom Viridiplantae; phylum Streptophyta; class Magnoliopsida; order Rosales; family Cannabaceae; genus Humulus; species Humulus lupulus. Next base: position 27,037,074 of record NC_084799.1, read on the forward strand.
CAGTGTATGAATACAGTTGCACCCTGTATAGGTATATGACATGCATGGTTTGATATTGGAGCATGTTGGTTGATATATGTGGACGTGGATTGCATATTAAATGCTGATGTACGCTGATTACCTGTTTAAGACACTGACTAGTCAGGGACCGGCTCTAAAGTCGAGAATCATGCATTGAATGGCTCTATGGCATTAATGCTAGACCGACCCTAGGGTCGAAGAATTTATAAGCGCTTGCCTGGTCTACGACCAGATGTCTATAGCCAAGGTATATGACCCCAGTGACCGTTATTCACATGGCTAAGGGACGTTGTCCATAGCTTCAACTCTAGAGTCGTGAGGAAGGTTATGTTGGTGACTAATCACCTTGCACCTGTCCTGATCAAGCTTATGAAAGAATCACTTATCCGTTAAGCCCTGGTGACCTTATCGTCACATGGCTAGAGGGAGCGATGCTCATTATTGTGACTTTTGGCTATTGTCACCTATTTGTTGGACTGATAGTCCTGAACGGTTATTATGATCGTTGTTGATATTATATCATGCTGTATTGCATTTTCTTGCTGGGCCTTGGCTCATGGGTGCTATGTGGTGCAGGTAAAGGAAAGGAGAAGCTTAACCAACCCTGAGTGGAGAGCTTGGGCGATGTTGTGTACATACAGGGCCGCTTGACCACCACGGTCAAGGAGTTCTCAGAGGGACTAGGGGTTTACCCTAATTTTGCCGCTTAGGCCGGCGGGGGTTGTAAATTTGAAACTGTAGCAACTCTTTTGTATTATGGACATCTTGTAAACATTTTAAAAGGCTCATGAGCAGTTTATTCACTTAATGAAATGTACCATTTCCTTTTTATTGGTTTTCACCTTAACCTGATAATAACACTTAGATCATGTTTTTAACCAAAGGACTCGGGTAGCGAGTCAAATTTTCGGTTCACTGTTCACCGTAACTGTTCTGGGGTAACCAAGGCGTTACATTGTTGTCTTAGTTTTGTCACCTCCAGGTCCTCCTGGTCGGGGTCTACTTCTTCTGGGATCGCTGGATCCTCAACTTCATGATCATGGTATTCCCCCTCATTTCCCTCCTCTTCCTTGTAGTAATCTTTCTCATAATCTGCCCCATCTTCATAGTTCTGTGACTTGTTAGGCTGGGGCATTTGATAAGGTGTGTCCTCAGGTTGATTCTAAGGAAGAGGTTGACTGGGTAGTGGCTCTCCATTGCCTTGTTCTTGGTTAGTAAGGTCGAAAGTGGTGTGCCTTGTGTTCACCATTGTTGCAGATGTTCAAGATCAACTCAAGCTTTCTTCAGCTCTCAACGAAAGCACCAAAATGTTTATCGAGTTTTTCAGAAACTAGAATTATGAAAGATAAGAGAGCTTAGAAAGTAATGAATAAAGATTATCACACAGATTATCCTACTAGATTTTCCCCTTCCCTAGCACACCACTATTCATATTTATAGGCAAGTGAGTGCACTGGGTTTTGGGTCGGACTAATCCGGGCCCAATAAGGGTATATACATTATTTGCTCTCTGATGGAGGCTTAATACAAAGGATTTTAATATATAAAATGCACTAACCAAGGCCCATTGGGCCAGCCCAAGTGTAACCACACTATAAGACTAACAACAGAATGTTGCTTCAGTTTGGGTGTCGTGGGAGATTCGGGGGACAAGATCTGTTAGAGTAGTGGCAGTACGGTTCTGAACCGACGGCGTACATTCCCGATGTAACCTCATCTGTAGGTTAGCTATGGGGACACAACTCCACATTTCTTGGGGTGATGTCAGTATCAAGGATACCTTATCACACCCAACCTGGTCACCTGGTCCAGGTTCGTTTACCAACATCCCTCTTCATTTACCAGGGTCCCGGTTCGTTTACCAGGACCTGGGTTCGTCCATCGCCATCCTGGTCTAATCTTGGACTTGGGAACCACGACCTCTTCATAGCATCCTAGGAGGCAATGGAGGAAGGGTCTGGGAATATGCAACATGCCAACGCGATGATCCTAGCTTCTATTCCGGGATGCCCTTTGGGCTTTATCGAGATTTGGGCCGCCAGAGTTCGTTCCGTCTTCGTCTACTAGGCCTGATCTGGGCCTTAAGTCCCTTTAGGGCGACCCATAGACTCAGAATGTGGATCCGTAAACTTGGAGAGAAACGGGGATAACACCTTTTAATAAGAAGCGGGCCCACATGCTTGTCTAATATTCCTAAACATACATAACAAGTCATATTATCACATAATTCCAATTAAATACAACAAATAAGCACATAATTTCATATATTGCCATCCTGGCCCCCCCTAATCAAGGCCCTAATCCTTATTAGGTAATTTTGGGACGTTACAGGGTTGGTTAAGCGTATAATACGCTCCTGATTAGGCCTAACCATATCTACCAGCGTTCAGCGCGCTATTTCTACCCTTGACTTATAAGTCAATGCTTTTCAATCAAATAATGCAAACAAGCATATGTCATTTAACAATTATCCACATACAGAGTATTCACGCATGCTTAATCAAGCAATAATAGACATAATCAAAATCATGCTCATTTACAAGGCCTGAGCCCTATTCAAATCTATGTTTAACAACCGGGCCAAGCCCTAATCACATACTTCACGTATTGGGTGCAGTTTTCTTACCTATGGTCCAAGCACAAGTTAGTTAACCATGACCCCCGAGCACGATCCTGTCCCGAGCCCTAGAAGTACCCTAGTCACAACCATAATAAACGAAATCCATCAATATCAAATAAATAAATACTTTCATTCAGAGTCCTAGTCTCCGGGAACTCGAATTCTACTAAACTGGGTAGTAGAACCTTCCCGAGCCCTTAGGTTTGAGTTCCCGCCACCCAAAACCTAAGGTGCCCCTCACAGGCGTCGCGGCTCTCCTCAAGTCAGAAAGCCCGGCCCTCTTTTCTCTGGACACAGGCCGCAGCGCAGCCCAGCAGGCGCCACGGCGCGATGGCAGTTCAGGGAACTGCCCAGGTTCCTAGGTTCAAGAGGGTCGCGGCGCCCCAAGAACAGGGTCGTGGCGCGACCCCGCAAACCTAGTTTTTCAAACGTTTCTTCAAACTAATTCCCTTAAAATTCATTCAAAAAACAATACCAAACCCCAGCTGAGTTCCAAAACATCATCAGTACATTGCAGGCAGCAAAACCCAACTCACAAACGAACCAAAACTCACCAAAAACATAGAACTCAATCAAAGCTTAAGAAACTTAAAAAAAAAAAAAAAAAACAAAAATCAGAAACTTAAGAGCTCAAATTACCTCAGATAAATCTATTTCCAGCTAAATTCCCCAGCTATCAAGCTTCTAATCTTCCCTAGAATCATTATGACTCTAACCTCGCTTGAATCTGAGTTATAAAACTCGAGTTTCCTTCAAAAACGCTACGAGCCTAAAGAGAGAATGTGTGTGAGAGAGAGAGAACGAGAGTGAGATTTGTGTTTTTTTCTGAGTTAATGTAATGCCCCAAATTTCCTAATAAGGTTTAGGACCTTGATTAGGAGGCCGGGAGGGCCATAATTGATTTATTATAGTATTTAATGATTATATGCATGTTTACATGAATGATATTATTATATGATGGTGAATGCATGCATATGGGAGAATTTATTATTGTGAGGGTATTTTGGTAATTTGGCCACTGTGGGCGTAATTGTATATTTTGGGTGCATGGTTGTGATTAATTAATACAGCCACATTATAAGGTGGATTGGTTCGAGCTATTTGACATGAGACGATCATGAGATACATGTGTTCGGTCTAGTCATAACGGGTTTAAGTCCGGGGCTCGGGGTGAGTCTCGGGGTGAATTTAATGATTAGAGCATTACCAGGAATTAAAGGGGTAATGGGATATGGATTATTGGTGTTTGAGGTTATTGAGAATAGCGGGAATTGGAGGGTGTTAATTGTGATTAGTGAAATAGGTGCGAAAGGACAGTTTTGCCCTTGGTGGCTGTTAAGGTGTTATTTTAGACCTAAGGGTATCTAGGTCTTTTCCCCTCAAAATATATATATTAGCCATTAAGGTTGTAGAAGAGTAACAAAAACAGAGTCTCTCCTCCTTCTCTCTCGATAGATTTTCTTCCTCATTTCTCTTTGGATTTTCAAGCTCAGTTTGAGGAATTAAGCCAAGGAACCAAGCTTAGCCAAGCTAAGTTTATGCTCCACCATTGAAGAGGGTGTGTTCCCAAGATTAAGGTGAGTTTCTAGCCACTAGAACTCTTGTTTTTGCTCTGTTTTCTAAGTTAAGTTTCAGCTGGTTTTTTAGTTGGAAACTTGGGAATTGGTTGGAGTTTTGGCTAGGGTTCTTGGGGTTGTGGTCCCTAGGACATGTGGAGGTGGTATTTGGGTTCATTTGAGAGTTAATTTGATGTTTGGAAGCTTTTGGATTGGGTTAGAAATGGTAAAATCGAAGGAAGGAAATTCTGGGAATTGGCTGGTTGAAGGTAGCGCTACAGCGCCCAGTGTAGGGCGCTACAACACTACCTGCAGAGAGGTTGGGCGGTTTATGGTTCTGTCTTGAGCGCTGGGGCGCTAGAAGGGCAGTGCTGTAGCGCTACCTTGTTCCTTCAGAACCCTGTTTTGGGTGTTTTTAAGGGCTTTTGGCTTGGGGTTTCAATCCTTAAGGCCCGGGATCGAATCTACTCACTATGTGGGCATGTTTCGAGGTCCCGAGAGTGGGGTTTAGGTTAAGACCCTATCTTTGGTGATTTTCATTAATTGGAGATTGTATCTGGCTATGACTAGGTGACCGCTAAAGGATTAAGGATCGATCGTTCTCAGGGGTTGTTCTTGCTCTAACTCTTGCTCGAACCGGAGGTAAGAAAACTGCACTCTGTGTATATGTGACATGTATGGCTATCAATGATGCATGTTGGTTGATTACTGAGTATGACATGCATGGCTATTCTTGATGCATGTTGGTTGATTATTGAACGTGACATGCATGGTTATTATTGGTGCATGTTGGATTGTGGAATATTAAGCATATGATGCATGAGAAACATGTGATTAGGACATGCTTTGTATACTGTGTATGATATCGTTCAGAGCTTGAGCCTCTGTGTTTATGCATAGTCCTGATTGTACTAATACCTGTTAAGTAAGCATGCTGAATACCTTGTTTATGGATAATAGACATGTGATATATGTTTGGTGGCATGGCTTACCTGCATATGGCGCTGACTTATTAGTCAGAATCGACAATGGTGTCAGATCCTTCTGTGAAGCTGTGACTCATTAGTTAAGTTCACAACGGGCTGAGCACTGGTCATGTTTCACTGACCCAAGGGTTAGAAGTGGCAGTGCGTTGTAAACGCCGGGCCAAATGGAGATTAGATCTAATCGAGGTCGGCATTGAATGACTCATATGGGGTATTAATGCTGGACCGACTGGAAGTCAATGAAAACTATAAGCGCTTGCCTGGTCTAAGACCAGATGATTTCAGCCAAGGTATATGACCTCGGTGACTGTTTGTCACATGGCTGGGGGACGCAGTCCTTAGTTACGACTCTAGAGTCGAGAGGATGGTTATGTTGGTGACTAATCACCATGCACCTATCCTAATCAAGCTTATGAAGGAACCACCTATCAGTTAAGCCCTGGTGACCTTATCGTCACATGGCTAGAGGAAGCTGTACCCACTTTTGTGACTTTTGGCTATTGTCACCTACCTATTTTGGACTGTTGGTCCTGAATGGCTGTTACAATTACTGTTGATATTATATCATGCTATCTGATGATATTACGTCATGTTATCTGTTGGTATTATACCATGTTATCTGTTGATATTATATCATGCTATCTGATGATATCACGTCATGTTATCTGTTGGTATTATACCATGTTATTTGTTGATATTATATCATGTTAAATTGTGTTTTCTTGCTGGGCTTCGGCTCACGGGTGCTACGTGGTGCAGGTAAAGGCAAGAGGAAGCTAGACCATCCTTGAGTTGGAGAGCTTAGGTGATGACGTGTACATATGCAGCTGCTCGTCCGCCACGGCCGAGGTTTAAAGTGGAACTAGGGTTGAACCCTGTTTTGCCGCTTAAAACGACATGTTGTAAATATTTTCTGTAATAAACTCTGAAGTTATATTTTCGGGATCCCAATGTATATGGTAAACGTTCTAGTGAAACGTTACATCCTAACCAAAGTTTTCAATCCCTAAACCGCTAATCATACTTAGCTCACGATTTTGGCCAAATGACTCGGTTAGCGAGTTTAGCACTGTTTACAAGGCACACCGTAACGGTCCCTGGAGTTTGGGGCGTTACAGTTAATGAACTCAGTCGAATCTTTATATACAAACGGTCTCAAATGACCAAAATGCCCCACTCAACCCGCTTCTCTCTCAATACCCCATATGGGCAAAAATGTCATTTTCATTCTCTAATCCCGCTCTATACCCAAATTTCCCCAAATAATTTTGCTAAACCACAAATATTGCTATTTTCCCCAAAATACGACTCATGCTACAATGAGTCACGGTGAGTCTCCAGATCACCCAAAATACCCCTTGGTTCGCCCCGAGCTGGGTATTAATCCCCGTTGTGACTAAATCACTAACTTGCTTCCTAGGATCGTCTTGTGCCAAATAATTCAAATGTATCCACATAATAATGTGGTCTCAATCAATATGCACATATATATATATATGCCATCAACAGGCCAAATTACGAAATTGCCCTTCTAACAAGAAACGGGCCCACATACACCTAAACATGTCAATATAGTCATATTATAATATAGCTCACATAATTCATATAATCATGCATATCTTCACATAATAATGCAATTAAATCAATTATTGCCCTCTTACCCCCTAATCAAGGCACTAAGCCTTATTAGGGAAATTGAGACGTTACACGGACGAAGATAATTTACTCTATGTAAATGTTAATTGAGATTGGATGGGGACAATACTCCTAAGTTCGACATGATCGATTTATAACTTTATTTATTTTATATTTTAAAGATTTTTAATTTAATTTTAGTTATTATTTAATATTTTGAATTATAGCAATTATGTGATATTTAAAAATTTTATATGTGATCCATTTTATATATATTTAAAATTTTATTGTGTAATTAGCGGCAAAACTTCCTTATTTTCACATTTTATTACACTTAACTCCCCATTTTTTTTACGGCAAAACTTCTCAATCCCCCATTCCGTTAACAAATCCACACATTCTGTTTGTTTTGGCTGTTAACTACCAGCATGGACAGATCTGGTCACATTAAATCAATGCCACATCTTTAATTCTTAATTATTTTAAATAAAAAAATAGATAAAAATATTTAAATTAATTTAAAATATAAAAAACATTTTAATTTAAAATATATTATAAAAACTAAATTAAATTATTAAAAATATAAATAATAAAACAATAAATCTGATTTTGAATTAAAAAAAAATTAAAGTAAATACATAATACTTAAAATAAATTTAATTAATCTATTAATACAATAATAATAATATATATTTAAATAAAATTAATATTTATTTAGATTTATTAATCTAATAATAATAAAACAATTAAAAATTAAACTAAAAAATCCTTATCTTCAACCCGTAACCCCCATTTTCTTATTCTTAATTTATCTTCTTCTTCTTCCTAACCCCCATTTTTCAGGCCCGTGTTTGAAGGTTTTAATGTTATTTTTTTTGTTGTTTTTTTGTTCTTCTTCTTTTTCATATCTAATTTTGCATTTTAAATATGATTTTGTACTTTAGATTTGATTTTTTTTTCAGCCCAACTGTAACCAATTGCCATCATGATTTGTTTAGGTTTGTGTTGTTCAAATCTGATTTTTTTTCTTCAGACCTGTTTAGGTAACCAGGTACCGTGTGGACTAATTCTTTTTATTCATATTTAATTTTTTTCAGACCTAGTTGTAACCAGTTACGATAACGATCAATTTAGATTTTTTTTTGTTTAGATCTAATTTTCTTTTCACACGTAACTAATTAACTAGGTACCATGACAACTGTTTTTTTTCTTTCAAACATAGTTGTAACTAGTTACGATTATGATTAGTTTATTTTTTGTTAGGACTTGATTTTTTGTCAGATTTTTTTTTCAAACCTAACTGTAACCAGTTACCATCATGATCAATTTAATTTATTTTTTCATATATGTTTTTCTTCTAGATCTGACTAAGTAACTAGTTACAATTCAGTTGATATTTTGATACTGGTACATTACTAAAAAGATCAAAAAAAAATTATAGTTGTAACCAGTTACCACCACATCTTCTAAAAAAATAAAAATAGTTTCGATAGTGGTAACCAGTTACCACACATCACTAAAAAAAATTGACAGTGACCTACGATTATTACCACATCAAATAAAAAAATCAAAATTGTTTCTATAGTGGTAACCGATTACTGCAGATAAAATGTTGAAGAAAATAAAAAAATGCAAGAAAATAAGAAGAAGAAATTGGAATAAAAAAAGCATGGTGAAGACGGTCTTAGTTTTTATTTTTAAAAAAATAATGTAAAAAAACGTTTTTATAAAATATGAATAATAAAAAAAATATTACAAATAGATTAAATTATAAAAATAACCTCAAAACATATTAAGACTAGTTACTAAAATTGTATAAAATTAGAATATGGTATACAAATAAAATATTACAAACATATGGGAAAAAGTCTCCCATAAAAATGTAAACACAAAAAATATGAACTTAAGAAAAAAAATTGTCATATTTTTCAAAGTTTACAAAAAAATATCTCATATTTAGTATAATTTCCTCTAACATTTTCCAAGACTTTTGTATATTAGCATTTTGTGGCATTATTTTTACGAGAGAAATTATTTTGAGGCCTCTTTATTCTTGTACATAAAGTAAAATAAAATTTTGAGACCTTAGATTTTTGCCTAATTTACCTTAGATTGAAGGTAATCATTTCGTATATTATATATGAGGTTGCAACTTTTGTAATTATGTCGTATTTGTGTTAACTAGATTAACTCAAATAGGAATATATGATTATTAAATATAAATGCAAAATATTTATTTAACAAACACGACACGATATACTTAATATAATTTAATAAATATATAACATGACATAAATATAAACGTAGCGATGTATATTACGCTTTTAATAAACATATAATATGACATAAATATAAATTTAATATGTTTACATATACCTAATTTAAACCAAATTAAGTTTGAGCTTCTCTTTTATTTATTTGATTTTACCATAACTTTCTAGAAATCTAAAAGTTACAAAAATTAAATTATTTCGACTCGTTAAAAATAACCTCGCAAATATAGAAGAAGAAAAACATGTAGAAGATAAAAAAACCATAATATATCTTATTTATACTCTAAATTTATAAATACAAATGATTAATCTAATTCTACAACAAGATACGATTAATGATCAAAATAATTTATTGGCTGGCAGTTTGATATTTTGTGCCCTTTGCTCTTTATTTGACTATAAAGTTGAACTAGTCTATATCTCTTCTATATAAAAAGTGTGTGTATAACGTAAATTCTTCGTTTTAACGGTTTTTATTTTTTATCTTTAACTTTAACGAAATATTCTTATATATAACAGTGTTATCCCTAAAAAATCCAGGGATGACGTGGTAAATGAGAAAGCAGCACGTGGCCTCACAAATCAAGGAAAAACGATAAAGTATTGAAAAAAGACCGATGAACAAAAAAGATAGGTCCAAGACCTATAGGGAAATCGACTAGGCCTAAACCCCTTAGGGGTGGTTGGCCTGGCCCTAACCCCTGGGGGTAGTCGGCCTAACCCCAACCCCTAGGGGTGGTCGGCCTTGCCCTAACCCCTAGGGGTGGTCGGCCTGACATGCTCAAGAAACATCTGGGTGGTCGGCCTAAACTCCCAAGTACACTTCACAGATAAATACTCGCACTCGTTCAAACTGAGATCAAACAGGTCCAACACCTAGAAGATCACAAGTCCAGCACCCAGAGGATTATCAGGTCCAACACCCAGAGGGTCATCGGGCCCAGCACCTAGGTCTCATAGACCAACCAAGACTTAACATTTTCCCAGAGGTTTCAACCGTGCATTATCTACCACGATCTAGAGAAACAACGAGAAGCCCATGATTTCATAATCATGGGGAGGTGGACACGTATCTCCGCTACCTAATAATCGTGTACCAAACCATGATCCCAATATTACTGATCATGTAACAACCATTGGGTACTATAAATAAAGGACCCAGGGCTTCATTTCAGAGGATCGCTTTTTCTGGAATTTTTGAGATCTGGAGAATATTTGAGGAGAAATTCTGGGCAAATTAGAAACGAGTGAATACCTTTGTTCATCAATGTAATTGTCGAGTGATTCAATACTAAAAACTAAGTGGATTAGGTTATTACTATAATTGGGCTGAACCACTATAAAATTTCTATGTGTTTGTTTAAGATATTCGTAATCTGTCGTTTATTATATTTATTTCGTTCAAAATGTGCCGTATACTGTACATACGACCGTTGCCCAATTTCACAGGTCAACAAACATAATATACTTATATTTAACTGTAGATTGTAATCTTGATTGAAACTTAAATTAAATTAAATAAATAAATAATTAAACAAACTAAAATAAGATATTTTACAATGATAATTATTTCAAAATAATAAAAATGTATCATATTAAATATATAATATAATATAATCTACTATCAACTAGTAACAAACTTCTTTTAAAAAAAAACTAGCAACAAATTTAAATTTAAAATTCATGTATGATATTAATATTATATTAAACATATAAACTAGAACAAGCCCTCAATCACTCTATAAACATAAACAAAAATTAATTAATTAAATTATGATATTTTAAAAATATCTAATGATAATTTAAATAATTAAATCATATTTATTTAAAAATAATAATGTCATAAATATTATTTTTTTTATCTTATAAATTTGTGTGATATCTTATTTTTTATTAAGTGATTGGAGTTATATTTCTTCATCAAATTCACCAAAGGATATTGTGAGATACATTAAAAACTAAAAATAGTTGATCCATGTATACTACTCTACAGCATGACTTTTTCTATTCTTATTTTATTCTATTATTAATTTCTTTTAAAATATTATTATAATTTATATATATGTCATGTAGCCATGTAAATATATATATATCTATATCAACGTTATGTTTATATGTCATATATGTAGAGATTATTGATATAAATATTTATATATACTATGGAACTGTAATTCATTTTATTATATATTTAAAAAAAAAAAGAACAAGTTTTTATTAAAATTATAGACAACGTTTTGCCCTAATTTTTTTAATACACTTATGTCATATATTATATTAAACATATTTTATTTTTTTTATGATATTGTTTATTTATTTAAAATTTATATGATAATTAAAAATGTTATACCCAGATTTCGAGATAAGGAGTCATTATCCCGAAAGCTGGGCTCGTCAGGTGTGAGCTCGAAGTATGCATGATCGTCATTTGATCCTTCAGTCAGACCACTCTGCTGTAATTGCCGACCTCGAAAGCTCGAAGATGTGTAGCCTCGAATATGTTCTAAGCTTGCACGACATGACACTTAAATTATTTTTCACCAATTGCCTTCAGGCGAGATAGCTCGAACTCGAGAAGTACAAGCTCGGATGTAGCAGCTTCGTCGGCATATACATGTCCCGAGCATAGCACGAAGTTGGGTGGCAAGCTCGTGAATTACTCCTGGTCTCGACAGAGTCAATGCTAATGGTCGATCTCGAAGATTGGATAATTCATCTGAAATAACCCATTACATGTGAACGTGTTTATTGTTATTTAATTCCCTAATTTAAGGGATATCATTTAATTTGTTATCCGTTCCCGATCTTCCGGACGTTTCCGTGTATATAAGAGATAATGCATTTAATATCATTATTTCAATTGATATACAGAATATCTTCCCGAAATATGTGGGAATGAACACTGTAACCTTCTCTATAAATAAACAAGGAATCACTACTTGTAAGGGATCGAATTCTGATTTCTGATTTCTTGGGAGAAAGCTCTGGGTAATTCGTCTCTGAAGAGTTTCCAGAAAACTCCAAGTCTTAATAACATAGACTCGTGGACTAGGCAGAATTAACTGCTAAACCACGTAAAAACATTCTTATCTTCCTCTTTAAATTCATTTGCTCCATTTTTCATTTGCTTAATTGCTCTACTATTTAAGTTGACGAAAAACAGCGTCAACAGATTGGTGCTTTCATTGAGAGCAATAAGCAGTACGTGTGTGAGTCTAGTCAAAAAGCCTCCCTGAATCAACAATGGCAGCGAATGATCCCAACATTCTAGAGGAGGAAATTTTAGATGAAGCTAACTACCCCCGACGCCCTGGAAAGCAGCCTATGGTGAATTCAAATCCTGATGAGAGGAGTGGGTCATCCGACACTCGGGGACCACCGGCCCCCAGGGACGACGAGGACATGTATTATAATCCTGAACGATATGTCCCAATAGTGGAGCTCGAGAATCGTCAATTGCGAAAGCAGTTGGCAGAGGCCAAGAAACGTAATGAGGAGCTGGCCAGACTAGCTGCTGAGGCACAGGTGGCTCAGGCCCTGCCTCCGCCAGAGGCCCAAGCTCCGCCTCCACGGGACGTTCATGTTCCACCACGCAGGTCTCATGGGCGACCGCACAAAAATGCTGCCACCCGGAGAACAGAGCAACCTCGGCCACCAGCAGAACAACCTACTCCATCAAGGCCCTGGAGAAGTACCCGGGCTGGAGCTCCTGCCAACTCAACTGCGGAGGTACCAACCGAGATAGGGAATAACTGAGCCCCTACGGAGGCTCGGACCCAAAATCCTGGTAACGCGCAGAGCGTTCCTGAACCAGTTCGAGCAAACTCGGGGCCTTCTAGGCCTCATAATGGATGGTAGCCACCATCACCCATAAGGCACCCACCATCGCCAATAAGGTATCCCTCACCAACTCGGAGAAACACGCAACCGACTCGGGGTGATAGGGAAAGGCGAGCTGGGCAAAGACATGGGAATGGGGAGACTGCTAGGGAGCATAGAGGTACCCAACCCACGAGAAGCCAAATGTCTCAATCTCATACTATTGAGATGAGGCAACCAGCAAGGAACCCATCTCGAAACAACCGTGTGACAAGCCATGTCAGTGAAGGCTCGGGAGACACTAGATCGGTCGGTATGTACGACCAGGGACGCAGAAATACTAGAAATCGAAGGGATCACCCGAATTTACGAGAACACCTGAACCATAATCGGGGTAATGTTAACCCCTCAAATCCAGATCTGAGGGATCATCTCAATGGACGCAAGAACCCTATGCGGAGGCGCAAAACTGGGGTTGTTATCAATGATAACCAGTTTCAAGTCAGGCCCTTCGTGGATCCCGTCCAAGAAAGGATTGAACAACTGGAAAGAGCATTCAAGCTCTTACGAAATGAACGAGGTCGGGATCGGGACGAAGAGTTCGACGAAGAACTCGAGCCCTTCGCCCCCCATATTTCCAGCACCCCGTTTCCTCAAGGATTCTGAATTCCTCATGTCCCACCATTTGATGGGAATTCCGATCCATACAGTCATTTGAGTACGTTCAATACAATCATGCGAGCGAGTAATGTGGGCTACAAACTCAAATGCATGTTGTTTCCACCATCACTCACAGGGCCAGCACAAAAATGGTTTGAGAAGTATAAAAGACATTTGATCGCTTCTTGGGATCAATTGTCTAGAGATTTCAAAAAGAAATTCAAAGCCATAGTCGAAATTAGGCCCGAGGCGTCTGCCTTGACCAATGTCTGATAGCAGCCGAATGAAACATTGAGAAGTTACCTAACAAGGTTTAATTTGGAAGTCGCCCGAGCTCGTGACGTAGACGACAGTGGCTATTTAATGGCTGTTCAAGCTGGAGTAATGCCTGGAAGTCCCCTCTGGGAGGACATGCAGAGGAAGCCCGTAAGATCCTTAATCGAGTTCAATCAACGAGCTCAGAGGTTTATTAATGTAGAAGAGGCGAGGTCAACATTGAATATGACCTCTCAGCCCATAACTACAACAACAAACGCAAACTCTGCTTCGACCTCGGCGAATCCTATGACCTTAAAACCCCCTGGGGACAACCCTTCTAAAAGGAAGAAGAATGAAGGGAATAATCCAAAGGCGGAAGGGGGAAAGATATTTCTTCATATACAAAGTGTATACCGAGCTCAATGAGTCTCGGGAGAATATCTACCTGGCGAATGAAAACCAGGTCCCTTTCAGACGTCCAGACCCCATGAGAAACCAAAAAGTGAAAAGAGACTCCAACAAATACTGCAGATTCCATAGAGATATCAGACATACAACCGATGAATGCAGGCACTTAAAAGATGAGATCGAAGGCCTGATCTCGAGAGGATATTTCAGGAAATATATTAGAAATCAAAATCCTAATCATGCTTCTACCAGCCAAAGGGCAGCAGCACCACCTGCCCAGAGCAGCAACTCCCAAGCAAGGGAGGACGAGCGACCCCCTCCAATTGATGGGGAAGACTTCGTAACCATCTCGGGGGGACCACATATCGCAGGATCGGGCAGGAACGCCCAGAAACGATATGTGAATGAGCTGAAGACAGGTGACGGGTCTCCTTACGAACCCGAGCCTAGAGCTCCAAAACAGCAAAGGGTTGAATCTCAACCCATAACATTTACTGAGGATGATGCATCTCATGTACAATTCCCTCACAACGACCCGCTGGTCATCACCCTTCAGCTTGCGAATAAGAGGGTACACAGAGTCTTGATTGATAACATGAGCTCAGTAAATATCCTTTATAAGGCCACCTTAGAAAAGATGGGACTCGCGCTTCACGACCTAAAGGCATGTGCAATGATGTTGTACGGTTTTTCAGGAGAAGGGATTGCCTGTGTGGGATCCATTGAACTCCCTGTGACCTTGGGAGACTTCCCAGTCTCGACAACCAAGATCATGGAGTTTGTAGTAGTGGATCTTCCATCAGCCTATAATGTAGGGCTGGGGGCAGTATCGTCTGTTAGGCACCTGGCCATCAAGTTCCCGACTTCTAGTAGCATCGGGACGCTGAAAGGAGACCAGCTCACGGGAAGGGAATATTACATCATTTTTGTTAGATGAAAAAAACAGACAAGTGCGCAAACACTTGTCATAATTCAGAATAAGGATGGGACAGTCTTCGAGATAGACGAAGAAATTGATCCAAGGGTAGAGGAAAGAGCCGATCTCGAGCCATTAGAGGAGCTCGAAGAGGTCAAGCTCGAAGAAGTAGACCCCCCGAAAACAGTAAAGGTAGGGAAAAGCCTTCTAGAAGAAACCAAATAACAATTAATTTGCTTTTTGAAAAAGAACCAGGATGCTTTCGCGTGGTCACATTCGGACATGGATAAGCCCGAATGTGATAAGCTATGTTCTTAATATTGACAAGGGCTTCCCCCCGAAGCAGCAAAAGCGAAGACTCTTGGACGACGATAGAAAGAAAGCCCTGAAAGAAGGGGTCGACAGGTTAAAGGCAAATCTATTCATACGAGACACCTTCTACCCGGAGTGGGTCGCTAACCCGGTGCTAGTTCCGAAACCTAACGGAACATGGCGAACCTGTATTGATTACTCGGACCTTAATAAAGCATGTCCTAAGGACTGCTTACCTTACCTCGGATCGACCAGCTCGTAGAAGCCACAGTTGTGCATGGACTTATGTTGTTCATGGACGTCTATTCTGGATATAACCAAATTTCCATGCATGCCCCGGACCAAGAACACACGATTTTGGTAACAGACAAAGGATTGTATTGCTACAATGTCATGCCATTCAGGCTCAAGAATGCTGGAGCCACATACCAACGACTCATAAATATGATGTTCTCTGAGTATTTAGGAAATAACATGGAAGTTTATGTTGATGATATGTTGGTCAAATCTAAACATAACAATAACCATGTGGACGACCTCTAAGAATGCTTCGCCGTACTTCAAAAATACAACATGAAGCTCAACCCCCAGAAATGCTTCTTTGGAGTATTGTCGGGAAAGTTCCTCGGTTTCATCGTAAACGCACGGGGAATAGAGGCTAATCCTGACAAGATCCAGGCGTTAATTGACATGCCCTCACCTTGAAAGCATAAAGATGTCCAGAGTTTGACTGGGTGGATGGCAGCATTAAGTAGGTTTATCTTGAAATTTATAGACCGCTTTCTGCCATTTTTTAATCTTTTGAGAGGGGGAAAAAAGTTTGAGTGGTCAGAAGAATGCGAGCTAGCATTCCAAGAGCTCAAGAATCATCTTGTGGAGCCTCCTATCTTGTCGAAACCTATCATAGGAGAAATTTTATATCTATATCTCGCTACAACTGAACACGCCATTACTGTCGTGCTCGTTCGAGAGGACCAGAAGGTGCAAAAGCCAGTATATTATGTCAGCAAAAGGTTACTGGGGGCTGAATCGAGATACCCCTTAATGGAGAAATTGGCTCTCAGCCTAATTCACTCGTCTCGAAAGCTCCAATCTTACTTTCAAGCATGCCCCATCCATGTGTTGACTGACCAACCACTACGACAAGTCTTATCAAAGTCAGAGGCCTCGGGCCGATTATTGAAATGGGCTGTTGAGCTCGGACAATTCGAGATCACTTATCATCCGAGGACAACCATTAGAGGACAGGCTCGGGGTGGACTTCATAGTGGAATGCGCTGGAGTGACTGACGACGAAGTTATAACCCTAGCCCGCGAGCTGTGGAAACTTTATGTCGATGGGTCTTCCAACGAAAATGGATCGGGGGCAGGAATAATACTAATCACCCCAAATGGAAGTAAATTTCACTCCGCTTTGAGATTTGACTTCGAAGCGTCAAATAACGAGGGTGAATACGAAGCTCTACTGGCAGGACTTTGAATAGCCAAGGAACTCAAAGCTAAGGTGATACATTGCTACAATGACTCTTAGTTTGTGGTCAACCAAATCTTAGGGGAATACCAGGCTCTTGGGACAAGTGTGGATGCATATCTTGAAAAAGCAAAAGTATCACTCGAACATTTTGAGTTTTACACAATAGAGCAGGTACCCAGAGAGCGAAATTCGAATGCAGACGCCCTAGCCAGGCTCGCATCATCCACCGAGGTCGATGAGCTGAACGTTGTGCCAATCGAACATCTATCGACACCCAGTATAAGCAAGCCTGAACAGGAGGATGTCTACATGATTAACTCCGAGCCAACTTGGATGACCCCGATAGTTGACTACCTCGAAACCGGCATTCTCCCAGTAGAACGATCCAAGGCTCAAAAACTGGAGTATCAGATTCCCAAGTGCACTATTATGGAAGGTAGGCTATATCGAAGAGGATACTCTATGCCATTACTCCAGTGTGTGACTCCATCTGAGGCTAAGAAGATCATAGAAGAGATTCATGAGGGATTCTGTGGGGACCACTCTGGGGGACATAGCCTATCTAAGAAAATTATACGCCAAGGGTATTTCTGGCCCACCATCAAAGCAGACTCATTTGATTACAACAAAAAGTGCGATAAGTGTCAACGGTTTGCCACAATCCCTCGAGCTCCACCTTCCGAGCTAACTATGATGACCTCCCCATGGCCATTTGTGATCTGGGGAATTGACCTCATAGGCTCGCTGCCAACTGGCAAAGGCAGAGTTAAATACACAGTAGTCGCGGTAGATTACTTTACGAAGTGGACCGAGGCCGAACCTCTGGCAACAATTACCTCAAAGAAAGTCTTGGACTTCGTGGTGAAAAAAATCATCTGCCGATATGGGATGCCAAGGAAGATAGTGTCCGATAACGGTACTCAATTCGATAGCGACTTGTTTACCAACTTTTGTGAGAAAAATGGGATAATAAAAAGCTTCTCCTCTGTGGCCCATCCCCAAGAGAATGGCCAAGTCGAGGCTGTAAATAAAACCCTAAAGAGTTCTATGAAGAAAAATTTGGAAGAAGCTAAGGGGAAATGGCGCGAAGAGTTGCCCCAAGTCTTGTGGGCATATCGAACCACAGCTCGTACTTCAACAGGACATACCCCTTTTTCTCTGGCATATGGATGCGAGGCTATGCTGCCAATCGAGGTTGAAATACCCACCATTCAAACCCATGTTTATGACCAAGCCTCAAATCAATCCCAGCTCGAAGTAAGTCTGGACCTGATTGAAGAAAGAAGGGACGAGGCTCAACTAAAAAATGTTGCATACCAACAGCGAGCTACCCGGTACTTCAATAAAATGGATTGAGATAGAAAATTCAGTGTGGGAGATTTGGTGCTGAGGCGTGTGTTCTTGGCTACACGGGACCCGACTGCTGGCGTGCTCAGGCCTAATTGGGAAGGACCTTATCAGATTGAATCAGTCATCAGACCTGGCGTCTATAAATTGGCAAGATTGAACGTGGGTTTGGTACCACAAGCATGGAATGGTGAACATCTACGACCTTACTATCAATAGTGTAGGAACGATGACACCTGTAACCATGCTTGTTTATCTTTGCTATGTTTCTGTTAATAAATTGTTCAATTCCGAATAAAGTTCATTTTCGTTTCAATATGCTATATTCTTTGCAAACTCTCTTGATTTAATAACCTATGGCCAAACTCATAGGTATTAAGGGGGCATTAGTGGTATATATACACGTCAGCTTAAAAAAAATAAAATAGCATATACGAAAACCATAAAAGTGTTTGGAAATAACCAAATATGCGAGCTAAGATAGTTTGGACATAACCAAATTATTAAAAAGTAAGTGTTTGGAAATAACCAAATACGCGAGCTAAGATAGTTTGGACATAACCAAATTATTAAAAAGTAAGTGTTTGGAAATAACCAAATACACGAGCTAAAATAGTTTGGACATAACCAAATTATTAAAAAGTAAGTGTTTGGAAATAACCAAATACGTGAGCTAAAATAATTTGGACATAACCAAATTATTAAAAAATAAAAATGTTTGGAAATAACCAAATGCGCGAGACAAAATAATTTGGATAGAATCGAATGCACGATCTAGACATAACTAGATCAAAAAATATTTGTGTGGATTACGAACCAAAAGCACGACCTAAACAGGTTTGGAACCAAACCAGCTAAAATTAATCAACAAAAAGTTGGAATAAACCTACTTCGAGTTAAGTCGAGTTTGAGGCTGGAGTATCTTGCAAAAAGATAGTTTCGACCTCATAGCTTTAGGGAGCAACCCGAGGATGAGGAAAATTAACTAGAAAAGCAGGATATAACTAAACCACCTATATTACATGCCATATAAGTACTTTCGAGTGCATGGTAAAAGTAAGTTCCGACCTTGACAAGTAACAAGATCGGACACGGATACGTCAAATAAACTATGCATGAATGCATCGAAGCTTGGGCTTAAAATCCACCACGTGTTTGTATGAAGAAACAGACATAAGGACTCTTTAATATAAATTGCTTGAAATGTAAAGCAATATTAAAGAAAAGTCAAATACGATATTAAAAATATCATAAATAAATAAAAAATAATAATAGCTCTTGCACGAGCTATAAATTGTCTTGGCCACAGGGGCAAAAAAACAGAAGATAAAAACTATTACAAAAGGTTCAAAGGGACGCAGCCTCGGGTCGAGATTTAGGAGGGAGGAGCATCCTCCTTAGTCTTCCCAACATCCTCCTTGGCCCTCTCTGCCTCCTCCCAAGCAGCCTCCTCCGCGTCAAGCCGAGCCTGCCATTTGGCCACGAGTTCTACCTCGAAAGAGCCTAAGAAGCCGGTATCAAGATCGACATTATTGGCCTAGATCCTATCATGTCCAGGTCGACCGCCCGATCCTTCTTCTCCTTAAACTCTACGAGAAGACGAGCCTTTTTGCTCTCCATTATCTTGAAAGTGGTCGCTTTCTCCTCCTCAAGCTTGGCATTGATCTTCTCAAGCTCGGTTAACCTGGCCTTCATCTGCTCGGCTTCAGCTTCCATCTTTGCCTTTACGGTCTTATATTCGTTAGTAAGCTTAAGCTAAAGATTCTTAGCCTCTTGGGCATAGGACATACTCAAGTGGATCTTATTGCTCAACTTATAGTTAAGCTGAGCAACGACATCAAGAGACTGAAACACAAACAAAACCAATTAGAACACATGCTAAGCATAATAACAAAGAATGGTAAAATGAGAGAAATTGTCGCAGCAGCGAGCTCGGTACTCTTGTCATAAAGGGTGTTGCAGTCCCGAGCATTGTTCAAAAACTGCCACTAGGGAGCCTCGAAGCTGCTGATGCTCTGGCCTACCCGAGACAAGATGTCTGAGCCGAAGTAGCTCCATGAGTTCCAGCGGCGCTGTCGACGACATACTTATCAACATGAGTAGAAATCGACAGCATGCGCTCTTTCAACGCTGGCTTCTTCGGAGAAGGGCCGAGAGTTAGGCGGAGCATAATAGGAGGAGGCACAGGAGGGGCATCTGTGGTGGAAGTTTTGACCTGGGAAGTCGGATCCATGGCCGAGCTCGTAACAGTGGGAGCTGGAGGAGGATGAGTTTTCTCAGTTCGCTTAAGGACTTTGGCAGGCTGATCTGACCTCCGTGAGCCTCTCGGGCGCTTACTCCTTTGAGCCCTCTCACCACTGACAAGCACGGTGTCGAGACCATAGTCCATGGCACCTGCATAATTACACCACATTATAAGAAGATCCCAGACACAAAAAAATCAGCACAATGTAGACAAGCACGGAATAAAATGCAAGTAAAGAGGAACCTAACTGGAACTCTCCCCCGAGCTCTTTCTCAGTGACCATGTAATTCCCCCATCTTCAGAAGAGGCAGGGGGAGTCCCTTCCCTATATGTGGAAGTCAACCTCGAAAGGTCCATATAATCATTTGTCCTGTATTGAACGGCTATTCTGTCTCGTACCTTGTTCGGGCTATACATGGTATCGTATTTCCCTAGCCAACTATCGAACCTATGTACTCTCTCATCTACCCAGGACTATACATAAAAGTGATCCCTATCATCTTCACACAAGACTAATCTGTCTAGCTTATGCTGAAGTAGTGAGGGAGACCATAAGTCCAAGCTAAGGATGTCTATACCTCTGTTGCTCAAGCTCGAGGCCTCATCATTGGCCTTATTCCCTGATTGCAGACTCCTGGGATGTCGAGCTGGGGGTTGTGGCTTAGAACTGCACCTCGGAGGGAGGCTGCCAGTTGGGAGAGGCACAAACTCCCACTTGGTATATTTCTTGATGGACTAGTCATTTGTGGACTGATCCTTTTCCAGGAGGCCACAAGCTTGAAGCATATCTTCACGAAGATGATAGGAAAGGGAACGCCTACCGTAAGGTAGTTGGAGCAAGGCCTCCTTGTGCTCCTTCATCTTATTTCTGTTGACCCTGATTTTGGTCAACGACAAGAAAATGATATAGAGCTTGAAAATAATCTAATGGAAAGATAAAGAACACAGGGATTTATAGTGGTTTGGCCCCAGTGATTGGTAATGACCTACGTCCACTTGATACTATTATTAATATTGAACTCCCAAGGTGTGATCAAAGAACAAGGGTTCCGGAGTTCCACAGACCTTAGAAGAAGAAAACAATACAATGATGAATAATAGTAATACAATTCTCTCAGAAAAAAAAAGATCGATCCCCTTCCTTGAGCTATCTCTTGTATATTTATAGGCTCAGGAAGAGTTACATGAATTATGAAATAATATCTATCCTTAATGATCGGATCTGCAGGTCATAATGAAGAGATATTATCAGATATCCTCACAACTGTACAGATCTTTACATAAATGAGCGAACATACGACTAGGCTGGTCGTATATAGAATTTGATCTCTTTGTGTAAAAATAATGCTGGTCGATAGGCGAGTCGTATCTCTGCTACGTGTCCACCACGTGTCAAAAATCCTTGCCACGTCATCAGCAAATGATTTATGGATAAACATTTGCCCCTAAGTTTATTTATTGCGACCAGCAATTAGTAAACTTAGGAAAATAACTTTTTGTATGCCCCACGAAATCTGTCAGAACTCTCGTGCGTTCTTGAAAATAGTGACCTAATCACGTCCAATCATGCCTTTTCAGTTTTCAAGAAATCATTCCGACGGCTGTTACACTCCCCCATGCCTTGGAAAAGGTAACTTATGATTACCCCTTTTTGGCACACATTAGCTCTATAAATAATCCCCACAATCTTCTTTTAACTCTTTACACGCCATCTTTTTGCCAAGAACTCCCAAGAAATATATTTCAGAGCTTCGGACTTTAAGGTTTTCAGACGCTTTTCCGAGGATCTCTCGCCTGCCATCTCAAAGTCCATCCTTTTCAAGATCTTCAATCTTCACTCAGGTAAACTTTCTTTGACGTTTAACTCTTTGAGATACCATGCATGCTGTTTATGTGCTCTGAAACTTTTTGTGTTCTTGGGTAGAAATTTGTGAAGATTTTGCATATACCGTTTGATGCTTGATAGGGTAGTGTACTTTTGCTCTATATAAGTTAGGAATCAGTTTGATAGTCAGGATCAGGGATTTAGGGCATAAAATCGAAGTAAAAATTCGAATTTTAGGCTAGCTGAAAAACTGGGTTTTTCCCGCCCCTTTGGAGTTGAAAAAGCTTTTTTCAGAAAAAACTTTTTACTTTCACTTTTTGATCCATTTTTCAAACTGCTCGCATAAAACTTAGTTTTTCGGTTATAATGCTGCTGGTCGATAGATGCTAGCAATGTTATTCCAACTTTCAACATAAGCTCCCAGGTTGTGCGTCTTATCTCCCCATTTGTCTGTTTGCAGTTTATATGCAAGACCCGCGGGGAGGAGAAAGATCCATTGACGACGATCTGCTGGCTCAACTGCTCGAGGACGAAGAACAACCCTCAATATTGATACCTGATACTCCTTTTTCTTGTATTAATCCAAACACTTCCCCAGTTTTGACCTGAAACATGGCTTGCACCAAAACTAAGGCCCAGAAAAGAAAAACCTCCAACACTTCTCATCAGCCTGCTGCTGATGCTACCTCGACCAATGGTCGAGAGGAAAATGTCCCTGATCCAAACATCCAAAGACACGCCCGCCCTCGACACGCTACTCAACCGAATGTCGAGTGGCATGTAGTCTCTGAAAGTAGGGTGACGGTCAGAATGATCGCCAACTACTTAAGAAAATATAGTCTGACAGGGGTGACCCTAGTCAAGCCCAACCCAGACCAAAGGGCTAATCTGCCTGGAGGCACCTATAGCTCTTGGTCGCGGTTTCATGTTGAGGCAGGGGCCACCTTGCCTCTTCATCCATTCTTTCAGAAGGTGGCCAACTATTTTGGAGTTGCCCCCCTTCCAAATTACCCCAAACGGATATAGGATGCTCGCTGCACTCTATATCCTGTACAGCCAGAAAAAATGGCCCGTGCCATCGCCACATGAGGTCAACTATCTGTTCGACCTCAAATCTAACCCCAACCATGAAGGCACGAGGTTCTTCCATCTTTGTCATTAGGAAAACAGACGCACTTTCCTCATTGACACGACCCACATCTCAAATGTGGGGAGGTACTACCAAGAGTACTTCCTTATGCCTGACCTGGTCGCAGACAACCTGGCTTTCGCACGAGGAGGTAAAACTTTCGTATCGCTGGCTGACTTCTTCACTTAGTGTTTTCCTCCACAATGTCTTAAACTTTTTATGTCTTCCAGGCCCGTGGCTGCGACCAAACCCAACTCCGGGAATGGAGTCAAGATCAGCACTCTTAGCCAGCATGCCAGATGCTGAGAAGAGTGTCAAGAATCTGGTTACAGAGGCTAACCTTAGGTTGGCTGGCCTCTGGGCCCCTCAATCAAATATGAGGGGGCCTTCGGCAAAGAGTGTTCGCGCCGAAGAGGAACCCGAGCAGCAACCCCAAGCGTCTCCTCCGCAGAGGAGACCGACTGTGGTCACGATCAGGGAGCCTGCTAGCACTCCTCGAGCAGAGAGGCCCTCGGCCCCCTCGGGGATAGGAAAGCAGAAGGCCACCGAGCCTGTCGAACTCTCTGACGACTCGTCGGATGACAACAGTATAGTAATTTCACTTTTAAACAATTTGCCAATTCCCTGTCATCTATTCGACGGGGACGAAAATTTTAAATATGCTCCACACTTAGGGCCAGACTTCTTTGTGTCAAAGAATGAGTGTAAGACTAGTAGAGTCTGTAGTGTAGTGACCAGTAATAATAGCTCGGGTATTGGACTTTGCAATCCTTTTTTGTTTCTTTTTCTGATGTAATGTGTTTGGTTATTCATGCTATCTCATGGTTTAACTTTGTTATCGTTTTTCAGGCATGGACTCCACCAATGTGTTCGACCTTTACAGTACCCCCGAGGCTATTGCTGCCCCTCCGAGCAAAAATAAAACCAGCAAGAGACATGCTGGGGAGAGCAGCAAAGAGCCTCAGCCGAAGAAGGTCCGGAATGCAGGCCCTTTGGAGGCCAGGCCCTCGGCCACTGCGACTCCGCCTTCCCCCCGTGAGCAGCAGACCCCATCTGCTACAGCCGGGTTGAATCCTTCTCCTGCTGCCCCATCTGACCAAACCCAGCAGGAAGCTCCTACCTCAACCGGGAACCTGATGGTTGGCCGCTCCTTTAAACTGATCAAGGAGAGGCTTACCAAAATCGCCAAGCACAATCGCTGCCGAGAGGCAATGGTGGCTACAGAGATGATGGGCATCGACCCAATTCTGAACCGAGCCCTGAATGAGTTCACCAGTGTAAGTTGTCTCCTTTGTGACATTAGGCTTTTGGTAATTTTACTATTTGTCTAATTTTTGTTCTGAATGCAGGCCATGCTGACTCTTACTGCTGGCCGCATCTGCCTGGGTGCTGTCAATGAGGAGGCCAGGACCTTGGATCAACGGCACGAGGACGAACTCAAAGCTGCCGAGGCCAGGCATGCTGATCAGCTGGCAGTGGTGACTGCAGAAAAGGTCCAACAGGCCAAGGAGTTGGAGGAGAAGTTGAAGTCTTTGGAAAAAACCCGGGAGCTGAGGGACCAATATAAGGAGTCCAACCGCTCTAACTATAAGGTGGCCAAGCTGCTCGAGCTGGACTTGATCGCGAGCAGGCTAGAAACCAGAGACATGGAGGACCGAGTTAAGGACTTGGAGAAGACCAATGCTGCCAACTTAGAAAGGTACAAAAATGCCACCCTGAGGTGCTTCTATGACTTCTGTAAGCACAATCAAGGTGCCAATTTTTATTATCTTCCTGAGAACGTGAGGGAAGCTGAGCTGGCTCGGTGCACGAATCAACTGGCTGAAGAAGAAGGGTCGAGGGTCCCTGCCTCCCCCGAAATCTCGCTGGCCGCCGGGATAGAGGGTGCAGACAATGAAGCCGTCAACCAGAACCTTCCCCAAGACCCTCCAGCTCCTCAAGCTCCTTAGTTTTTTTTTCTTTTATATTTCTAATTACACGACCTACGAGTCGCGATGTAAAGACAATATAATTTTTTGGTTTGCTGCACGGGCAACTTTTACTTTTATTTTGAACAATTACATCCAAGCAGTTACTGTTTGCAGTGTAAGAGGATCGCTTTGATATTACAATATATTTGCATATTATTATAACATCTAATTGTTTGCATGACCGAACTTAGCATAGCACTTTGGTTTGATTTAACATAATATCAAAATTTTGAAAAATACTCTAAGTGCCCTAGCATGCTTTCACTTATTTTGCTCATGTGTTTACATACCTTTTAACGATATGCTTTGCTTACTTGTACCTTGTATGCCCCCCAAGTGATCGGGGAGCTTTAGGTCCTTGGTCACTTGCCTTGACTAGAACCTGCTCAAACGTTACTGCTCGTAGCAATGCGATTAGAATTATAATACAACAAAACAACACAATGAGCAAATACTTGTAATAAATACAATAGTTGGAAAGAAATGACTGGCTGAGCACAGTCCCTTTTATTCTCGTAGTAAATGGACTAAGCATGTCTTTACGAGTGATCAATAAGATCTTACACAAAACTTGTAAAAAGTAAAATTTATACAAGCCAATTCTTTAAGAAGAATTGTTCATTGATAATACTTGCGCAGGTATTCTCCATTCCAATATCGAGGAACAAGATCTCTGTTTAAGCGAGCAAGTTTATAAGTGCCTGGGTGAAGGACTTCATCAATCTGGTAAGGCCCTTCCCAATTTGGCCCGAGTACTCCAGCAGCGTGGTCGCGAGTGTTAAGAAAAACTCTTTGGAGCACAAGGTCTCCAACATTGAACTTTCTTTCTCGAACTTTGGAGTTGAAATACTAGGCGACCTTCTGCTGGTATGTGATAACTCTACAAAATAGAGTTATTTTACCACTTTTTATGTGCTAATTGTTGCTTAATTCTTGAGTTTTTAATTGATTTATTAAGTTTTTAAGTAATTTTGAATTTATTAGTCTTATCATGATTTTATTTACTTTTGTGTGTTTTTATAATTATTTTGTTGTAAAATGTTGTAGTTAATTATTTGAATTATTATTGTTAAGTTAGTGGTAAAAAAATGTTGTATTATTGAACTTAAATGTAAAATATAAATTAAGTTATAATTAATATTTTCAAAGAATTAAATTGATTTATTTTATAGTTGAAAATATTGTATTATGATTTATTTTATATTTATTTTGTAGGGAATTTATGCTCTTGAAAAGAAAGAAAAATGAAGGACAATATGACATTTTCAAGAAAGCAAGACAAGAAAAAATGTGGCATTTTTGCCTTCTGAAGCCCCTCACCAGCTCAGCCCGTTCTCCCCAGCAGGCCCAAGCAAGTCGGCCCAGTCCAGCTTCACAGGCCCACGGACCTAGCTCCATTCAGCCTTCAGCCTTCAGCCTTCTTCTCTGCTGCCACCCAGCAGCTCCACAGCTCCTCTCCTGTTGCCACTTGTCTCCCACCTGCCCTCCTCACCAGCCCAGAAACGACCCCAACCGAAGCTTCATCCCACGCCATCTCCCAGCAGCAGCTTGCAGCAACCTCCTTCAGCTTCTCCTCACCGTGGGCCTGCTTGCTTCCGGCCCATCACCCCATCACGCCTCCAGCACCCATTTCCTCCCAGCTCACCAACGCCAGGCCTGCCAGCCACCAGCCCCCTTGCACCCCAAGTGCCACAAAGCTGTCATTTTCCCATTTTTGAGCTCAACAATGTCTCTTTGTCCTTGTGTCTAAAAATGCCATATTTTTACCCCACTTTCTACACATTTTTACCCAAACTCATCATCACTCCTACAAATTTACCCCTATATGTCATATTATTCATCATTTCAAATTTAACTTAATCAATTTAATTAATTTAAATTGATTATTTTAAACACTTTTTTTTGGCTATAAATAAAGGAGTTTGTGTCCATTTTAAGAGAGGTTACCATACCAAAAATTCTACACATTTCAAAACCTCTTTATTCTCTTCATCTTCTTCTTCTTTTTGGTTACTTTCTATGTATTTTTACAGGAAAAATTTTGGGGTTTCTCCTCCAAATTTTCCTATTTATGTTTGTAATTTTTAGTGGGTATTTGCTATTCTAGTTATGAGTTTCTAATCTTTTTAAGATTATTAAGGTGATGATGAAACAATATGTAACTAGATAGTGTTTATTTTGTATATTGATTTCCCATTTTGTGCAACAAAGTTTATGGATTTTTCTTGTTCAAATATCTTCTTTCATCTTAAATATCATGTATTTTGGATTGTTAGCACATATTTACACTTTGTTCTTCATTAGTGCAAAAACATAATATTCTTTGTGTAAGATGTGTCATTAAATTGTACACATCCATGCTTAAAACAAAAATATTATGTTTTTCCTTATAAATAATGTTCATTGATTTATATGTTATTTCATTAGATTGATTTACACTAAATGCTTTGAAATTATAATTTTGAAAAGTGAAGAAAAATCCTATCTTTTTAGAAGTAATTTGTACTTAAAATTATAAATCTATTTGGAAAATGATAGTTTGAATTATTTTAACTATCACTAAAACTTGGGAATCAATGTATTTATAAATATTATTGAACTTATATTTTGTGGATTCTAATCCTTAATAATCTTATTTTACTATCTTGTTTACAATTATTAATTTAGTTATCTATATTGTCTTTAATATCTTTATTATTATCTTTTATTTTATTTTTATTGTTACAAATTATCATCAATATTTGGAGCTAGGTTATAATTTATTAATTTTGGTTTAAAATAGTTCTCTTTTCGATTTTAGACAACTCCTTTGGGTTCGATCTCGTGCTTACACGAACACTATATTCCATATACGAT
The DNA here is from genome assembly GCF_963169125.1 of Humulus lupulus. NCBI lineage: Eukaryota > Viridiplantae > Streptophyta > Magnoliopsida > Rosales > Cannabaceae > Humulus > Humulus lupulus. The sequence continues at coordinate 27,065,381 of NC_084799.1, forward strand.
TCGTGCGCTTGCGAGTTATAAATATTTAAAACATACCCGTTTTGGGTCCATCAGTATGCGGCTACTCGGAGCTGAGCTTGTTCTCGCCTTTCATCAATCGAGTCCAAGGATTCCATGAGTAACTGGTTGTTAGAATCCTGGTCGTATGTTAATCTGCGGTGAGAAGGCAGATCCAACTCAACAGGCAACATGGCCTCATACCCGTATGCCAAGGAAAATGGGGTATGACCTGTTGCTGTTCGGTGGGAAGTTCTGTACGACCAGAGGACTTCAGGCAACTGTTCTGGCCATGCTCCCTTAGCTTCTTCAAGTCTTTTCTTCAGTGTATCCTTCAACATTTTGTTGACTGCCTCGACTTGTCCATTCGCCTGGGGATGAGCAACTAAAGAAAATCTTTTAATAATGTTGTGGCGTTTGCAGAAGTCTGTGAATAGATCACTGTCGAACTGGGTGCCATTATCTGAGACTATCTTTTTTGGCAATCCATAGCGATAGATGATGTTTTTGACCACGAAGTCAAGCACTTTCTCCGTCGTTATGGTCGTGAGTGGGTCAGCCTCGGCCCATTTGGTGAAGTAGTCGACGGCAACCACTGCGTACTTTACACCACCTTTCCCCGTAGGCAAAGATCCGATTAGATCTATTCCCCAAACCGCAAAGGGCCATGGACTTTGCATCTGTTTTAACTCATTGGGAGCTGCTCGCAGGATCTTAGAAAACCTTTGACACTTGTCACATTTTCGTACGAACTCCATGGAGTCTTCATTCATTGTTGGCCAGAAATATCCCTGCCTTAGGATCTTTTTCGACAAGCTTTGCCCCCCAGCGTGGTCCCCGAAAAAACCTTCGTGTACCTCCTTCATCAACTCTTTGGCTTTCTCCTTTGTAATACACCTGAGAAGTGGCAGTGAGTATCCCCTTCGATACAGAATTCCATCAACCAGGATATACCTAGCAGCCTGTCGCTGAAGGGTCCTAGCTTTGTTTCTGTCCGCTAGTAGCACGCTGCTTGATAGATATTCTACATATAGCGCCATCCATGTATCTGCCATTTGGATGACTACAGAGGTTTCTGTTGCTTGGATGTTGGGTGCGGGCAGTTGCTCGACTGACACTATGTTCAGAGTATCAGCATCTTTTGCACTTGCCAACTTTGTCAAAGCGTCTGCATTAGAATTCTGATCACGAGGCACTTGCTGTAGAGTGTATCTGCCGAACTGGGCTATCAGATCCTTTGCTTTGTTCAGATAGGCGACCATTTTTAATTCTCGCGCTTGATACTCTCCCAAGATATGATTCACGACTAGCTGAGAATCACTATAAATGTCAACCGCTTTAATGTTCATGTCCTTGGCTAACCGCAGTCCAGCGAGCAGTGCTTCATATTCAGCGTCATTGTTAGAGGCAGTGAAGTCAAATCTTATTGCACAGTGAAATCGATGCCACTCTGGCGTTATCAATATCACTCCTACTCCTGCATGGGATTCATTAGATGATCCGTCGGTGAATAATTTCCACGAGGGTGCTTGTGTTTGACATTCAAGCTCGCTAGGCTCCTCGATCTGCTCGCCACCCACGGGCTCTGTAAACTCGGCGATGAAGTCAGCTAAGGCTTGTCCCTTTATTGCTGCTCGCGGCAGGTAAGATATGTCGAACTGCCCGAGCTCGACTGCCCACTTTAGTAATCTTCCGGCAGCCTTTGGCTTTTGCAGAACTTGCCGAAGAGGCTGGTCGGTTAATACCGTAATCAGATGGGCTTGGAAATAAGGCCGCAACTTCCTAGAGGCCAGTACTAAGTAGTAGGATAACCTTTCAATGGGGGGATATCTTAATTCTCCTCCGATCAACCTTTTTCTTACATAATAGACAGCCTTCTGCACACCTTCTTCTCCTCTCACCAGAACAGCACTAGCAGCGTAATCTGTGATTGCCAGGTAGACGAACAGAGTCTCTTTATCTACTGGCTTCGATAGGATGGGCGGCTGTGCCATATGTGATTTCAGTGCTTGAAAGGCCTGCTCGCATTCATCTGTATGCATCCATAAATGAGAGGATCTCGTGTCCTGCAGTGGCATCGACCAGCTGGTCGATCCTCGGGAGTGGGAAGCAGTCTTTAGGGCAGGCTTTATTGAGGTCTGTAAAATCCACGCACGTACGCCACTTGCCATTCGTCTTGGGCACGAGTACGGGATTGGAGACCCATGATGGATAAAATGCCACCCTGATGAACCCATTCTCCTTCAGCTTCTCAACTTCTTCCTTCAAAGCTTTCGATCGGTCTTTTTCGAGCAGCCTTATTTTCTGCTGCACAGGTGGGAAGTTTTTGTCAATGTTTAGGACATGGCTGATGATTGCGGGATCTATCCCAGCCATGTATTTATGTGACCAGGCAAAGACATCCTGGTTCCTTTTTAAGAATTCCACCAGTGCTTGTTTTGTCGTTGTCTCTAAGTTTTTACCAACTTTCACAACTCTGGTCGGATTCCCCTCATCGAGTTAGACTTCTTCAAGGTCCTTGATGGGGCCTACTTCTTCTTCAAAATCCCCAAAGCGAGGATCTAAGTCTTTATCCTCACTTTGGGCAACGCCCTATTTGGTGAGATTATCACTTGAGTGGGCTTAAACATCAGATGCCATTTGCAACTCTTTTCCGGCGACATCCCTCGATACACCCTTTTTTGCCTTGGTGATCGAGGCGTTGTAGCATTCTCTCGCCTCTCGCTGGTTTCCCAGTATGCACCCTACTCCTACGTCTATTGGGAACTTCATGGTGAGGTGCCATACAGTAGTGACGGCTCGAAGGTCAACCAGAATAGGTCTCCCTATCACGGCATTATATGCCGAAGGACAATCAACCACTATAAAAGTGGTGAGTAATGTCCTGCTAGCAGGCGCGGTACCTGCTGTGACTTGGAGTCTAATTGACTCTACTGGGGCAAACCCTTCTCCGGAAAAACCATAAATGGTCTGGTTGCATGGCTCTAGGTCCTTGATGGACAGTTTCATCCTTTCCAGCGAGGACTTATATAGGATGTTGATCGAACTTACTGTATCGACCAACACCCTTTTCACCATCATATTTGCAATTTGAACATCCACGACCAGCAGATCGGAGTGTGGGAATCGCACATGTTGGGCGTTGTCATCAGAGAAGGTGATCGGTTCCTCCTCTATTCGAGCCTTTTTGGGTGCACGATCCTCAACACTCATCATCTTGATGTCCTGGTCGTGGCGTAGGGTTCGAGCGTATCGTTCCCTCGCTTTTCCACTATCTCCTGCGAGATGTGGGCCTCCGCAGATGGTGAGTAGGGTACCTACCACGGGAGCTGGCTGTAAAGGTGGCGAGCGCTGGCATGCAGGCGCCGACTCGTTGCCACCTTGAGCCTCTCGCTGAGAACCTCCCACGGCTCGTACATATCTTCTTAAGTGTCCCTGTCTTATCAGGAACTCAATCTCATCCTTCAGCTGGTTACACTCATTGGTGTCGTGCTCGTAGTCGTTATGATAACGACAGAACTTTTTCGAATCTCTCTTGGAGATATCCTTTCTTATTGGCGCGGGTCGTCTATAGGGAACGCTCGAGCTGGTCGCTTGGAACACCTCGGCTCGGCTTTTGACAAGGGCGGTGTAATTGGTGAATTTTGGTTCATACCGATTATTTTTGGGGCGTTTACTCTCGGAGGTCGAGGGTTCTCCATTCGCGCGCTTTCCACCATTTTTACCGTTGCCATTGTCGTTGCCTTTGCTGTTGCCATTGGGCTTAGACCCGTTGGCGGCTTTGGCGGGTTCTTCCTTGGGCCCCTTGTCCTTTGCTGGCGACTTGCCTTCATTGGCAATCGCGTCCTCGAGCTTGATGTACCGATCAGCTCGATCTAAAAACTCTTGGGTAATATTAACCCCATGCTTCCTGAGGCTACTCCAGAGAGGAGAATAGCGCCTAACCCCAGCGGTTAGGGCCATCATCTTGCCTTCGTCGCCCACAGTCTTGGCTCCTGCTGCGGCTCGTATGAAGTGCTGAACATACTCCTTCAAAGGCTCTCCTTCTTTCTGGCGTATCTCGACTAGTTGGTTTGCCTTAGTGGGATGCACACGACCCGCATAAAACTATCCATAAAACTCCTTCACGAACATTTCCTAGGATATTATACTTGCAGGAGGGAACTTAAAGAACCACTCCTGAGCAGCATCAGAAAGAGTTGCTGGGAAGATCCTGCAGTCAGCGTCTTCAGAGACTTTCTGAATGCCCATTTGTATCTCAAATTTATTTATATGAGATACCGGGTCTCCGTACCCGTCAAAGTTTGGCAGAGTCAGCATCTTGAACTTACTGGGGGTTTCTGCCACAGCAATTCTTTGTATGAAAGGGGTGCCTCTCCTCCGTTCGTACTCGATATGCGATGTCCGCCCCCGACCAGCTGCTGTACAGCCTGGTTCAGGGCATCGATTTGAGCTTGAACGACTTCATGAATTGATGGGGCCTCCGGTGCTGGGGGAATGTACTCATCATGCCTTTCTCGGCGGTCGTTGAGTACATCCCTCAAGTCATCGTATCTCCGCCACTGCTCGCTGGCTCCGAGCCAGCTAAAGACGTTGTTTTGTCTGGGCTGCCCCCCAGCATTCCGTCCTTCTTGTCGGTCTTCTCTAGGTGGTGGGCTTCTGCCTCCACCTCTCTCCTCGTTTCTCTTACCAGCATTCCCTCTGCCCGAGTCAGCCTCATTGTAGCCGTGGCCATCTCTGAACCTTGACTGGCTATGGTGGGACCGACTGTTTCCTCTGTTGCCTCCTTGGGCCGGAACATCCCGAGCGTTAGGGGGAGGCCTGCGCTGGTCGGTGGGTCCCCGTGCATTGTCATGCCGGGGAGGGCCCCTTACCGCAGAGCCTATCTCTGAGTTCCTTCTGTTGGCAGAAGAACGTTGCCCCCTGCTCGGTGGGTGTGGCTCTTCACCCCCTGGGCATCTAGGGCTTCGGGGCTGTTGCCCAGCCCTATTCTGCCTTGGACGCGCGGGATTGCCTCGACCAGCCTGGGACGGAGGCTGCGTCTCAGGGTCCCTAGGTGGGACATCATCCTGAGGCATTGATGGCTGCTCTGGTCTTTGAGGGCTTGTCGGCTAGAGCGGAGGGCTAAGATTGGGACCTCTTTGAGGTGGTCCACTCAAGGGTTGATCAGGCTGCGAGGCAGGTGCAGCCTGATTCCTAACCAATTAGAGGGCTGCTTCGAGGGCTGCCATGGCATCCCCCTGACGACGGTCCATCTCCGCCTGTCTCTCGCTCAGCTTTTGGCGCTGGCGCTCTATCTCCCTCCGCCATTATCTCGGCGGCACTCTCTTGATTGGCCCTCACAGCAGCCAGTTCATCTTGCAACACCCCCAGTGTTGTCTTCAGGGCCTCAGAGTCTACTTCCTCCTCATCGAACTCCAAATAAGGTTCATCTTCAGCTATGTTTGGTGGAGGAGGCTGGGATGGAGCGGCAGCAGCCTGTCCAGTTTTCTTGGTAGTCTTTGCCATTAGATTTTCTCGGATTCAAGTCTCTCAATGAAAGCACCAGAATGTTGACCCTGATTTTGGTCAACGACACGGAGTCTAGGAAACGACAAGAAAACGATATAGAGCTTCAAAATAATCTAATGGAAAGATAAAGAACACGGAGATTTATAGTGGTTCGGCCCCAGTGATTGGTAATGACCTACGTCCACTTAATATTATTATTAATATTGAACTCCCAAGGTGTGATCAAAGAACAAGGGTTCCTGATTTCCACAGACCTTAGAAGAAGAAAACAATACAATGATGAATAATAGTAATACAATTCTCTCAGAAAAAAGAGATCGATCCCCTTCCTTGAGCTATCTCTTGTATATTTATAGGCTCAGGAAGAGTTACATGAATTAGGAAATAATATCTATCCTTAATGATCGGATCTGCAGGTCATAATGAAGAGATATTCTCGGATATCCTCACAACTGTACAGATCTTTACATAAATGAGCGAACATACGACCAGGCTGGTCGTATATAGAATTTGATCTCTTTGTGTAAAAATAATGCTAGTCGATAGGCGAGCCGTATCTCTGCTCGTGTCTGCCACGTGTCAGAAATCCTTGCCACATCATCAGCAACTGATTTATGGATAAACAATTTCAATTGATATACATAATATCTTCCCGAAATATGTAGGAATGAACTTTGTAACCTTCTCTATAAATAGAGAAGGAATTACCACTTGTAGGAGATCGAATTCTGATTTCTGATTTCTTGGGAGAAAGCTCTGGGTAATTCATCTCTGAAGAGTTTCCAGAATACTCCAAGTCTTAATAACATAGACTCGTGGACTAGGCAGAATTAACTGCTGAACCACGTAAAAACCTTCTTATCTTCCTCTTTAAATTCATTTGCTCTATTTTTCATTTGCTTAATTGCTCTACTATTTAAGTTGATGAAAAACGGCGTCAACAAAAAAAATAATATAAATAAATACATGTTTGAATAAACATGTTTGTAACTTTAAAAACTAAGGATGTGTTTGGTAAAATTTTGTTTTTGAATTTTTTAAACACAAAATTGGAAATATTATTTTATTTTTGTTTCTTTATTTTAAAAAAATAAAAACATGTTTGACAACTATTTTTGTTTTTTGTTTTTAAAAACAAAAGGTAATAAATGCATTTGATAACTTTTATTTTTATTTTTTATTTAACAATATGAGGTGTTAATTTGAAGAAGAGAATGAAAGAAAAAGGAAAAGTCGAAAACGGTTTTAAAAAATTCATTAAAAAATTCTATTTTCAAAATTTAATGAATTTTAATTAAAATTTAAAAAAATAATAAATAAAAATAGATTTACCAAACACATTTTATGTTTAATTGTCAAATTTTTAATTAATTAAATAAAAAACTAATTTTTTTAAGTGTTACTAAACAACACCTTGTGTTTGGTAAAATTTTTGTTTTTGAATTTTTTAAACACAAAGATGGAAATATAATTTTATTTTTGTTTCTTTATTTTTAAAAATAAAAATATGTTTGGTAACTATTTTTATTTTTTGTTTTTAAAAACAAAAAATAATAAACGTGTTTGATAACTTTTATTTTTATTTTTTATTTAACAATATGATGTGTTGATTTGAAGAAGAGAATAAAAAAAATGAAAATGTCGAAAGCAGTTTAAACAAAATTGAAAGTAAAAAAATTCTATTTTCAAAATTGAATGAATTTTAATTAAAATTTTAAAAAATAATAAATAAAAATAGAGTTAGCAAACACATTTTATGTTTAATTGTCAAAATTTTTAATTAATTAAATAAAAAACTATTTTTTTAGGACTACCAAACAGCGTGCTGCACATTTTTTCTACCTAGTGGTTCTTAAATGTGTGATTACAAGTGTATTTTTATTTCGTGTCATGTTGACACATAAATGACACATTTAATTAAATAGATTAACCTGAAATTCACTGTCAATTTGAAAATCACACAAATTTTAAATTGTTGCTCAAATTTATTTATTTGATATCGATCGTATTTCCATGTCGTTCTATATATCTTGGCATATGTAACTTTCGAATACCTACATTTGTTTAATTATTTGAATTATACAAACTAAAAGGCTTGTCTTTGGTTATGGAAGTATATATTTTTTCATAATTTTCTGTACTTATGTTATTAGCTGATATGCCTTAACCATGCAATGGAATGTGTACTATTTTAACGTATTTTTTCTAAACCAGCCTTTTATATAATGTAAACAATGTAATGAGATAAAATTATTAAATAATTCTATGGTAGAGAATGATTTTTATTCCCTATGACAAGGTACAATTTTTTTTTTCAATGAAGGTACAATCTTGATTATTCATCAAGATTATCAACTAGGATCCTTGTCATTTATCATGATCATACACTCTTAATAAACTATCAAAATCGCACCCTACTGGTAGTCATACTCGATCCACCAGAAAAATATATATTGTTAGAATAAAATACCAGGATACACGATTGTATATAATTTAGAATACAATGAGAAATTGAAAAAATAATTAAGAACACATACCTGATTTTTCTATAGCAATAACTGAGATTTGGTAGTCTTCCTCCGTAGATATCTAAATCAGAAGCAGATCAAATAGATCAACCAAAATACTACCATACAATTGTGATGAGACAATATGTATTTATAGACTTAGGGATGAGACTTAACTACATAACTCTAGTTAGACTGGACCTCCTCATCAAAATCTTCAGTCAACTAGAAAGTCCACACTTCTGCTTCAACTATACGTCACAGAGATGCTAAGCTCATTAACTATAAATCACTAATTATATGAGCTAATACAACAAAGAACTATCTAACAACCCATGTTTTAATAAAACAATTAAAATGTTAATGTAAACTCAAATAAAAGTCTTACATTCTCCCACTTGGGCTACATTAATTGTTTAATACATATATATATATACTTAAAATAATTTTATTTGAAAACGACTCATGGGTTGAATTATAAGAAAACATTTGTGGCCACTTTTAAAACAATAGTTATTTGATAGCATCTCAAACAGCCGGTCCAGTTTAATCATTGATATTGACCTCAGACAATCACTTTGTTTCTTAAACAATAAAAGATATTCATAATCACAAATACCAATAATCAAACCGACATGGTCGACAAGTCTAGTAGTGTGGTAAGGAATTATGTTTGGCATGTGATCAATAAAATAACATAATCTCCTTATCAGTCCTCAATTTTACTGATGTCATGACGCTTTATAAATAAGTTAGTGAAATTAACCATTACCACTGCTTAATAAATAAGGCAGTATAATATCATTAAATATGCTTAAGAAATTAAGCAAATATGATATCATTGCCATTGAGCTAATAAACTCAAAAGACAATAACCACAACAATATGAACCAAATGCTTTCAATTCAATTATTCTCGAGAATATAACAAAACATAATTGAAAACATAACCATTCAATAACCAAATATTGAAACACAAAATGTAGTTCATAACTTCAATTAGAAAATTACAAAAGATAATGATTTCTAACAACCAAAAGAAACAGAAAAGAAAAACTCCCACTAACCCAAAAGATCAAAATATTCTAAAATGCCCATATCAACAACATATTTATTAAACAATGAGGCACTTAATCCTTTTGTGAGAGGATCTGCTAACACCAACTCTGTCTTGCAATTTTCTATAACAATGTCTCATTTCTTGACTAAGTCTCTGACGGTAAGGTACTTTATCTCCATATGCTTTGAAGCACTACTAATCTTGTTATTTTTTGAAAAGAAAACAACAACACTATTATCACAATAGATCAGCATAGGTAAGGAAATAAAATCAACTACTCATATTTCTGAAATAAGATTCTTTAACCACAAAGCTTGTAAAGATGCCCCATAACATGCTACAAACTCAACATACATAGTAGATGACGTAATCAAAGTCTGTTTAACACTTTTCCAAGAAATAGTTGCATCAGCCAAAGTAAAAATATATCCAGAAGTTGACTTTAAATCATCCACAAAACCACCAAAATATGAATCATAATAACCAACAACTTAACTCTCAACATGCTTATACATAAGCATAAAATTCTTGTTTCTTTGCAAATATCTCATAACTTTCTTGGCTGCAACCCAATGATCATGTCCAGGATCAGATAAATATCTCCAGAGAACATTGACTACAAAAGCAATATCAGGTCTAGTGCAAACCTGAGCATACATCAAACTCCCTACTACACTTGCATATGAGATGTTTTTCATTGCTTCTCTCTCCAAGTCGTTCTTAGGACATTGTTGCTTACTAAACTTGTCCCCTTTTAGAATAGGGACAGAACTAGACTTACATAGATTAATGTCGAACCTTTTGAGCACACGATTAATGTAAGCTTCTTGAGATAAGCCAATAACTTTTCGATTCCTTTCATGATGAATCTCAATCCCCAAAACAAAAGACACTTCTCCAAGATCAAAGTTTGTAGACAGGAATAGTTTGGTCTCATTTAGTAATGTTAAATCACTACTCGCAAGTAAAATGTCATCCACATAAAGAACAAGAAAGATATAATGACTTCCACTGATCTTCATATAGATACATTGATCAATCTTTTTCTCTATGAAACCAAATGATGTCACAACTGTTATATTATTTCATATAATATAATATTAGATTAAATAATGTGACAAAATGTGATTTGTCATACAAATGTGATTTTTCACACCTTGTAACATATTATTGAGAGTCACAAAATTGGACACATGTGTGTGCCCAAATGTGACATATTTTGGAGTTACAAAATCAGTTACAAATTTGTAACTCCCCAATATTACCCAATAATGTGTATATTATATGTTACACATTTGAGATTGGATTTCATAAAGCCATTATAAAATATGGTTGTTGGAGATATGATTTTAATCCCAATAATGTGTTTTGGGAGTTACAAAATCATTTGGGAGGGTTTGGAACCGTTTGGAAAAACAACACATTTTCAAGTGCTGAAAATGGGCTGTGGCCACGGCCACTGAATGATGGTGGGCGCAGCCACTGATGTCCCTGGTCGCGGCCACAAGTGCATTTCTGGCAAAATTTTCAGTTTTTTCCAAATGTGTTTAACGGTTCTAAAAACCCAAATAACTCCCAAATCTCAATTTTAATTCCATATTAATCCAATTAAACATTGGTAACAGCCATGGGGGTTGGTGGAATTTGAAATCCAAAGGGTATCTCAAACTCTATAAATAGGAGCTTAATGCTCACTTGCATGATACACCATTTTTCATCCACCAAGCACTTGGTTGAAAAATTCACCTTGAGGCTTGATTATTCCAGAGAGTTATTTCCTTGAGATATCCCTTAGTGCTTAGAGAATAGGGGGAAATAAGCTTTTGGACAAAGGTTTTTGAACCTTGTTCAAGTTGGTGATCCCCACTACTCTACACTTTGGTTGAGTGTGAGTTTGTGTTTTCCATTGATTTTTCATTCAGTTGTTTTTCTTGTATTATTATTGTATTGAGTTTGTAATCCTCTTCTTCTATTTCTATTTACATATTTATTGGTATCTCTTGTTTTAGAGTTTTAGTTCTAATAATTCTCTTCTTTCTCTCTTCTCTACATTTACTTGTATTGTTGGTCATTGAGTTGTAAACCTATTTATCTATCATCTAGTCCATTGTATTCTTCGCATAGAGTTGTATTTTTGGTTTTTCCACTTTTCCATTGAGCAATAAAATATATTCTCTAACAACAACCTTATCAAATTTCAAGTACCATTGACGAGATGCCTGTTTGAGACCATAAATAGATCGTTTCAATTTGCAAACCAAATTCTCCTTTCCACTTTCCTTGAAACCTTCAGGTTAAGACATATAGACTTGCTCACTTGATTCTCCATTCAGAAAAGAAGTTTTTACATCCATTTGATGCAACTCTAAATCAAAATGTGCTACTATATCCATAATAATCCTAAACGAATCCTTAGTAGAAACATGCGAGAAAGTTTCAATGTAATCAATACCTTCTCTTTGAGTAAATCCTTTTGCCACTAAATGTGCCTTATACCTTTCAATCCGACCCTTATTGTCCTTTTTGGTTTTGAAAATCCACTTACAAACTATTGGTTTAAAACCAACTGGTAATTCAATCAACTCCCATCCATCATTATTCTTCATGGACTCAATCTCATCATTCATATCTTCTATCCAATTAGAAGATTGTGGACTATTAAGAGCTTCACTATAAGTCACAGGATCCACAAAATGACCAATATCATATTCTCATTCTCAAAGGTAAACTAAATAATCATTAGATATCGCTGACCACTTTTCCCTTTAAGATCTTCTTGGAGAAAGTATTTCTGGAATAACTTCTATTTGTTAAGCATCATTTTGAATGACATCTTCCACAATTGAAATTTCTTCAATAACGGGACCCTCATCCATAACAGAAGCAATATGCTCGTCAACAATAGGAGAATTTGTTGGGAATAGTGTCATTAAAGCAATTGTAGTTGACAAATGTTTTAAATAAAATAAATAATTAAATTGAATTATTATATATAGACTATGTTTGATATTATATGATAATATTAAGTTAATATCAGAAAATTCCAAAGTTTATCTATGTGGTCATTATCTCATATTGAAATGGGATGATCGAGATTAGGATAATAAACTTAAATAGTTCGTAGTAAAATAAAGTTATGGAATATTTAGATTAATTACTGCTAGTACGATCCACTAGTATTATGAATACATGTGACCTAGATCTGGGTTACTAGTGTAGTAAGACACTTTAGTGGAGGTACTTTGCATGCTGAGAGTATGTAGAACTGGACCAGATGTGATTTGTTAATACTTGTTTAAACATCGTTTCATAGTATTAATCAAACACATCAAATGATGATCATATACACGATGATCTTAATCTTGAGGTTACTATGAACTCCTATATATGTCATCTGATCCTTTGATTCATGCGTTAAGGTTTGTCAGAATGATCAGGCTAAGAATAATTGTTTTGGGGACTCAATGATGTATATGGCTGGGGACGTAGTTTAACAGATATGGAATCTATACCTTCTTATAGATTGAATAATGGTTCCCTATTGGGTTGACTTTTGAAACTGAAAATGTTATGAGCGCTCACGTCACAAACTTGTTGTGACACAACCTTCACTAGTAAAGTCAATGGTACTCTAGGAACAAGATATAGCTAAAAGGGTAAAACAATAATTTTTTTCCCTTTTAATTATAAACTATTAATAGAGGATTAACGTTGTATGTAATGATTATATCAATGGGCACTTTATTCTTAATGAAGTACTCAGTAAATATATGTCTATAATTATCAAGAGTTCAATTTCATATTTTTAGTGGAGTAATCATGAGATTAATAAATATGATTATTTAATCAAAGAGCTTTGATTAAAAATGTAATATTTATTGGAGCTTGATATTATAGGTCCATAGGTCCTCAGGGTGGCCCCATCAACACCATATCAAGGTAAGAGTTGATCTAAGAGTATAACTATAATTTAGAAATTTGAGAAGAATTTTATTCTTCGGGTCAAGTATGCAATTATATGATAATTGAGGTTGAATAATTAATTTAGAATTAATTATCAATTTCAAAAACATATTTATTAATTTAAATATATACAATTTCGAATTTCATAAATATAAATGAATAAATTAATTTTTTGAAATGAATTATTTTATTTGAGTGGGAGAAAATAAAATTGTTAAGTCAAAAATAGTTTTTGATTTATTGAATTTTAAAAGATGATGATAATGATGATCATCAATTTGAATTTTGAATTTAGAATTTAAATTTTGAAATATGGTTGTCATCTTTTCCTTAAAAAGATAAATACCTTATTTTGTAGGAGATTGATTTAGTTAAATAATTAAATAAAAGAAAAATAAAAAATCCCTGAAAAAGAAATAGCAGTACAGGCCTGACATAGTCTAAGGATTGTGCCATGCGTGTACTACTTGTACTAATATTGTATCAGTGTAGTTTTTATTTTATTTATTTAATTGTTTAATAATTTGAAAATGGTTTTTTTTTTCAAATTTGGTAAGTTAGATATTTACCTAAATCAAGTCTTATCATCATTATTATATTATATTATATTATATTATATTATATTATATTACTATTATTATTAGGAATAATAAGGTAATATAAATCTCTGTATATATGATATAGAAGAAGAAGAGAAAAAACACAAGACAAGATATCAAATACAACACAATACACAATTCAGAATAGTTCTCATAGTTTTTGTAAGACAAAAACTCTCTATTTCTTATTCTTTATTCTAGTCATTCTTAGACCATAATCCAAGTTCTCGTGTGTTGAGAAATACTTGTGATTTCTAATATACAAACTCATGTTCTCTATGTGCCTACACATATCTTGAGGTGTAGAGAACACTCTGGAAGATCGTGGTTTGAGTGCTCAAAGCTTTGGATAGGAAGATCGACAAAAATACGAAAAGACTCAAGGACGCTTGATAGGCTTTAAAAGGTAAAAGATTATGTTCTTGATTTTTTGTGTTTATAAATTCTATATAAATATATTAGACGTATATATATTTGTTGCATGATTAATAGTTTTGTATGATAATATTTTTGGATTGTTTTCTTGGTCATATAAATTGTTTATATGATTAATGAATTTTTTTATTGTTGTTGTTCTGTTGTTCATAATACATAAAACAATGGGCCCACCACGCAAAGTTTTCGCTGTGTGCTCTGAGTGGTTTTCCACTAGCATTATCATCAAGAATAGGGATAGGATCGTTATGATTATCATCTATTGAAAAAGACATAGGAATAAAAATTCCATGAGATGGAGTAGAAATGTTTTAAGCAACATCAAATTCTAGAAATTTTGCAGTCTGAGATTCAAAAATTCTAGTACCTCGAGTAGGACAATAAAAGCGATAGCCTTTTGAGTGACTTGGATAACCAACGAAAAAATATTGGATTGTTCTGGGATCTAACTTTTTCAGATTAGGATAATAAATCCTGACTTTAGCTGGACAACCCCATACGCGGAGATGATTCAAACTAGGCTTTCTACCAGTCCACAACTCAAAAGGAGTTTTGGGTACATATGTACTTGGAACACGATTCAAGATATAAGTAGCAGTCATGATTGCTTCACCCCATAAGAATTCAGGCATATTAGATCTACTCATCATGCTTCTAACCATATCTATTAAAGTGTGATTTCTTCTCTCTGCAACCCCATTTTGTTCAGGGGTACCATGCATGGTGTATTGACCAACCATACCATTATCTTGTAAATACTTAGCAAAAGGCCCCATGTTTTGTATAGATTCGGTATACCTGCCATAATATTCCCCTCAACGATCCGAATGCACAATCTTAATGACTTTCCCTAACTGTTTTTCAACCTCACTTCGAATTTTTTTGAACTTATCAAGAGCATCTGATTTTTCTTTAATCAAGTAAGTGAATCCATATCGAGAAAAATCATCAATGAAGGTGAGAAAATACTTTTTTTTGCATAACGAAGTAGAATAAGGGCCACTAATATTAGTATGTATAATATCTAATAAAGATTGGCCACGGTTGCCAGTCTTTTTCCTTGTTTTGGTTAACTTTCCTCAAGCACAATCAACACAAGTGTAATGCCCCAAAATTCCTAATAAGGTTTAGGACATTGATTAGGAGGTCGGGAGGGCCATAATTGATTTATTATATTATTAAATAATTATATGCATGTTTATGTGAATTATATTATAATATGATGATAAATGCATGCATATGGGTCCATTTTTAATTTTAAGGGCATTTTGGTAATTTGGTCTGTTGAGGGCATAATTGTGTATTTTCATGCATGTGGGTGAATTATGATTAATACCACATTATATGTGGATTTGTTCGAGCCATTCGGCATAAGATGATCATGGGATGCAAGTTATCGGTCTGGTCATAACGGGGTTAGTTTTGGGGCTCGGGGTGAGTCTCGGGGTGATTTGAGGATTAGAACATTGTCGGGAATTAAAGGGTAATGGGATATGATTTATTAGCATTTGAGAATATTGGAAGTATTGGAAATTGGAGCGTGTTAATTATAATTAACGAGATAGGCGGGAAATGATGATTTTGCCCTTGGTGGCTGTTAAGGCTTTTATTTAGGCATGAGGGCATTTAGGTCTTTTCACCCTAAGCTTATAATTAAATATTAGAAGGCTGTAGAAAAAACAGAGAACCTCTTCTTCCTTCTCCCGTACACCATTTTCTCTCCATCTTTCCTTGGATTTTAAAGCTTTTTTTGAGGAATCAAGCTAGGCAACCAAGCTTTGATAAGCTAGGGTTGTGTTCCACCATTGAAGAGGGTGTGTTACTGAGATTGAGGTGATTTTTTAACCATAGAATCTCTTATTCTTGCTCTGTTTTTCTATTTGAGTTTCAGTTGGGTTTTGGTTTGGAAGTTGAGAATTTGATGGAAGTTTTGGCTAGGGTTACTTGGGTTGTGATGCCTAGGTCATGTGTAGATGGTTTTTAGGTTCAATTGGGACTTAAAATGAGGTTTGGAAGCTTTTGGTTCAGGTTGGAAATGGAGGAGTCGAAGGGGGAAGGAACCAGGGCATTTCTGCCTGGTTGTAGTGCTACAGCGCCCACAAGGGGGTGCTACAGCGCTAGCCAGGAGGGTTCTTGTCTGCCTAGAGCGCTGGAGCACTAGGGGGGTAGCGCTACAGCACTACCCTGCTTCTTTAGATTCTTGTTTTGGGTGTTTTTAAGGGTTTTTGGCTCGGGGTTTCAATTCCTAAGGCTCAGAATTGAATCTACTCACCGTTTGGGTAGAATTCGGGGTCCCAGGAGTGAGGTTTAGGTCAAGACCCTATTATTGTTGATTTCATTAATTGGAGATTGTATTTGGTTATGACTAGGTGACCGCTAAGGGATTAAAGGATCAATCGTTCTCAAGGGTTGTTCATTTGCTATTTCTCGCTCGAACCAGAGGAAAGAAAACTGCACCTAGTATGTGATGCATGCGATGCACGAGAAACATGTGATTAGGGCATGCCATGAATGTTGAATATGAGATTGATCAGAGCTTGAGTCTCTGTGTTTGTGCATGATCCTAATTATGCTAGCAATTGTTAAGTAAGCATGTTGAATGCCCTGCATTTGGATATTTGACATATGATATATGCTTGGTAGCATTGCTTACTTGTGTGTGGTACTAACTAACTAGTCAGAATTGGCAATGGTGTCAGTATTAACTGTGAAGTTGTGACTCACTTGTCAAGTTCGGCAGTAGTACTGAGCACTGGTCACATGGTATTGACTAATAAGTCAAGAACGGTCTTAGCTTGTTTAACGCAAGCCGATAAAGATTAGATCTAATCGACATCTGCATTGAATGACTCAAATGAGCATTAATGCCGGACCGACCTCAAGTTTGATGAAAACTAAAAGCGCTTGTCTAGCCTAAGGCTAGTCACTTAGAGCCAGGGCCAGAGAGCCCCAGTGACTGTTTAGTCACATGGCTATGGGTGCTGAGCCCAGGCGACTGTTTCGTCACATGGCTATGGGTGTCGAGCCCCGTAGTGACTTGTTCGTCAATCACTCATCTGATTAGAGCCATGGCCAGAAAGTCCAGGTGACTACTTCGTCACATGGCTATGGGTACTGAGCCCCGTAGTGACTTGCTCGTCAGTCATGTTAGAAGTATGTCCTAAAAGCATGTAAAAGACATTTATTATTTCGATGAATAAATAAATACAATGGTCTATTATTGTTATATTTAAATTATTAAATTATTGTTTGAATAATTTTGTAAATATCATAAAAATTCCATATTCATTATTGAGGATGTGATCTTGTATTAGTACGAGAGAATTAAGATCACATGAATGAATAAAAATAGTCAACAATAACAAATTGAAGTTATGGAATTCTTTAATTGGGGTTGTAAGTACGGTTTGCTGAGTATCATGTTGATACAAATAATCTAGATTCGGATTATTGATGTGGTAAGACATCTCGGTAAATGTGCTTTATATAATATGATTATATATGACATGGACCGATATAAATAAAAGTCTTTATCCAAAAACTATTTAATAATAAAGACTTGTAATTCATATCATAACTGATGATCATTTATAGATCAACCTTAATCCTGAGTGTTCATGAAATCCTGTTCATGTTTATTAAATCTTTCGATCCATTCGTTAAGGTTTCTTCAAAGAATGAGGCTAATGACTTTTGTTTTGGAGATTTAATATCATGAATGACTGGGAACATGTATAAACAATACGGAATCTAATATTTCCTAACGAATCGTATATTAGTTCCCTTAATGGTTAATTCTGGAACTGAATGATTTTGAGCTCAAATCTATAATTAAATTATAGATTAATTATTCACTGGTGAATTAATGGTACTTAAGGAATAAGAAGTAAATTAGAAAGGTAAAATGGTAATTATTCCATTCTAATTTATGAACTAATTAATTAGAGGGTTGAATTATTGTAAGATGGTTTTATCAATGGATAACTTAAAATAAGATTTCAGTAAAAGTATATATATAACATAAAGAGTTCAATTCTGAATTTATAGTGGAGAAATATCAGAATTCATAAATTAACTATTACGATTAAAGAGTTTAACTATTTAGTTTCAATTTATTGGAGCTTAATGTTATAGGTCCATGGTCCCCGAAATAGCTCAAACAAACACTGATAAAGATAAATACAAAAATGGGCAAAATGACTTATTTGATAAGTAAAATATTTTTCTATGCACTAAACATAATTATTATATAATTATGTGTAATTAATTAATTATTTGATTTAACAAAAATATAATTAATTTTGAATTAATTTATTTTTGGGATTTAAATAATAAGAAAAATTAGGAAAAATCACATGTCTTCCTTGGCATGTGGTACACGTGTAGCACAGTGCACAGTCAATGTGCTACACACACACAAGAAGCTTCTAAAAGTTTCTTTGTTCCACAATTTTAGTTATTTAAATATTAAAGAAATAATGAGATATTGTAATATGATTAAAATATTATTATTTAAACAAAATCTGATAACTGATTAGTTATTTTCAAATTGTTTAAAATAACTAATATTATATTTTTAACGTATTGGATATATTAAATATAGGAGATCAGTTTTTTAGAACGATACTTTTCAATGATAGAAAATATATCGTGAAATCTCCCTGAGAGAAATAAAACAGTGATACAAGCATAGGTCACTGTTCTTCACAAACTTAGGTCCAAACTTTATCAGATCTCTTGTGTTGAGAACATCTGATAAATAGATGTTGCCTATTATTTTGTATAGCGAGCCCACACTCGTTCTTTGAGTGTTGAGAACATTTTAGAAGATCCTGGTGTGAGATCTCAAGGATTTTTGTCGTACAAAAGATAGCAGCAATGAAGGACTTGAGGTAATTTTCTATTCATCTCTTTGATTCAATATATATATATATGTATGTGAAGAAGTAGATCTAGAAATCTTGTGGGGTTAAATTAACAATTTTGATTGTTGTTCCGCTGCGTATAATCTCTGATTTGATCTATAAAAACCAACACGTCACTCATTATGGTTAAACAGAACCTCAAAGTAGTATTCACTCATTTTTTTAGGGCTATAAGCTCTGTGTGATTATAATGATCATCATTCGCATGGCTATGGGTACTGAGCCCCGTGGTGACTTGCTTGTCAGTCACTCATTATGGTTAACGGTACCACCAGTGTTAAATCACTCATCTGATTATGATTGAATTGATAGTCATCCAATCAGGAGCGCAGGATTCCTCATCCTAGGTTTCCCAGGATTATCTGAACTTATATGCATGCTTGAATAGGGTTGTAATTGCTAGGCATGCACATTATGATTTGATGACATGATATTACTGTTCATGAGCATATTGAGTTTTCTTGCTGGGCTTCAGCTCACGGGTGCTATGTGGTGCAGGTAAAGGCAAAAGAAAGCTGGACCAACCTTGAGTTGGAGAGCTTAGGTGACGATGTGTACATATGCGGCTGCTCGACCGCCACGACCGAGGGTTGAAAGAGGAACTAGGGTTAAACCCTATTTTGCTGCTTAGGTCGGCTGGTTGTAAATATTTTGTTGTAATAAATCTTTAAATTATATTTTTGGGATCCCAATGTATACAGTAAACGTTTTAGTAAAACGTTATATCTTAACCGATTTTTTTAGCCATAAACCATTAATTATACTTAGTTACACAATTATGGTCAAATAACTCGGTTAGCGAGTTTAACACTGTTTAAAATGCACATTGTAACGGTCCCTGGAGTTAGGGCATTACAGCAAGTATCCCAATCAGAAACATCAAGAGGAGGAAGAATATCAACCTTAATTAATCGATCAACTCCTTCTTTGGAAATATGACCTAACCTTTTTTGCCATAAGAATAAAGATTTTTCCTTAATATAAGATCTCTTAGCCACATTATTCTCAACATTGAAAGAGGAAGCTAAAGAAGCCAACGATAACTTGTAAAGACCATCAAAATAAAAACAGTTTCAAATAACTCGGGAGTCAAACATAATGTCAACCTTATTATTCACAAAAAGAAAAGAATATCCTTGTTTATCCAATAGCGAAAGCGAAACTAAATTTCTCTTAAAAGTAGGAACATAAAAGGTATTGTTCAAAACAATCTTAAAACTAGACTGTAATTCAAGAATAAATGTGCCAACATAACAAACTTCAACTCCAACATTGTTTCCCACTTAAGCTTTGACTCCTCGCATTTGGCTTCCTGAGATCCCTTAGCCCCTGCAAAGTAGTAGAAACATGAACTATAGCACCACTATCTAACCACCAAGAATCAATAGGAACATCAACTAGATTAGATTCAGAACAAACACTAGCTAAAGGTCTACCTTATTTTGCTTTCTTCGTTTCTAACCAGGTCTTAAATTTGTGACTGTCCGTCCTCCTATGGCCCAGTTTGTCACAAAAGAAACACTTCACGTTAGTGTATTTTTACTTGTCATCCTCATGCTTCTGTCCATTCTCGTGTTCCTCACCATTACCAAGATTCTTAGAAGCATGATTCTTAGATTTTCCTTTTCCTTTGTTGGGCTTGAGTTGAGAAACATAATGAGCAGACTCATTCTTTTCATTTTTCAGCTTGTTTTCCTCAGCAACACACTTAGAAATTAATTCATTGACGCTCCATGTTTGATTATAAGTGTTGTAAGCTGTCTTAATGAGACTAAAAGAGGCAGGAAGTGCTTGAAAAGCATGATGAATAATGTAAGTATCAGGTAGAAGAATTTTATGAACTTTCAACTTGGACCGAACATTCACGATTTTCAAAATAAAATCTCTCACTCCCTTAGATTCATCATACTTGATGGTTGTTATTTCATCCATAAGATGTCCAGCTTCTGCATTCTCACCAGTGTCATACATTTTTTCCACAGCTTTGAAAAACGTTTTGGCATCTTTAGTGTCTGGCAAACCACTCAACAGATGTTCAGGAATTGATCTTTTCATAGGAATGAGACTAAGACGATTTGACTTTTCTCATTGTGCATAGAGAGTTCTTTGGGCAGTAGTACTTAAATCAGTAGGAGCATCAGGTTTATCTTCTCGCAAGCAGAAGTCCAAGTCCATTATCCCCAAACTAAATTCTACATCTCATTTCCACTTCTTGTAGTTGGAGGCACTCAGATATTGAATGGATGCATTATTGTTGTTCACAGAAAAAGAGACTAAAAAGTACAAAAAATGAACACCATGATTAAATTATGAGGAAAGCAATAAGAAAATATATAAATAAAGTCAGACTGGTCATCATAAACTCCCCTTTGGGGTGAGAATACAATACACATATGATCTCCCTTCATAAAGTGTTAAAAATATATATATATATATTAATTAAAAATTTATTACCTGGGGGCAAATAAATTCTCAACAAATATATATTGTTTCAAACCAAAAAAACTATAACAAATATACACATCAAAATTATTACCTTTGGGCAAATAAAATTAAACATGCACATTTATCATTAACACACTTCATGGACCGTAACTAATATATATAACTACCTCCTTTGGGCAAGAAATGACACATATTAATTAGCCAAAAGAAATATTTTCTACAAATAAAAGAAATTCGGTGATAAAACAATCTTTGAAAATTAATAAATCAAATCACTTTGGTGAAATAATATTAATAATTTTCATCCAAATCTTTTAAAAAAAGTGCTCATAATATGTTGATAATCTCCATCACACTCTATATCAACAAATCAAGGTAGTCACTTAGAACAACAAAAAAATAGTTTAATTGAAGAAAATGAAGTCATATCATTTGAGCAGAGAGTACACCATGAATTGGAGGGTAACCAAGAGAGTGAATATGTACAAAACAAGGAGAAAATACTCAAATAATTTTCTGTGATTTAAAGTTTTCAAAAAATATGACAAAAATATTTATTATTATTTAATAACTGCAGAATTCTTATTAATTCAATAATAGTTGTTTGGTGACGTCAAAAAATTAATTAAAAATCACAGAAAAATCATAATTATATTCTAATGAATTTGGAAGAAAAAAATCGTCGAAAAATGTTGCTCAGAAGTGCCGCACTCGCCCCCACTCTTTGCTGCCGAGAGTGGGCTTCGCTTCAGGAAGGTTGTCTTCAATTTCCAGCCGGGTCTTGAGGTGGGTCGCGCGACCCGGTTTTGTCCAGCCAATTCGGAGGTAGTTTTCCGGCCAAAAAATACTTGAATTCGATGGGAATTATGGGGGTTTTGATTGGAATGGTATTTCTAATGATTCTATGAAGTTTAATTCAAGGGAAACAAGAAGAACAAGTAGATCCAAAGCTATAATTTTCGAAAATAATAACAAGGAAAAAACTTGAAATTGAACATATAAAAGTCGTTCATACATGAAATTAAACCAAGCTTAAACTATATAATCTATGTATAACTAAAATTACTAATCAATTTAAGATTTGAAGCACTAAATCAAAAAATCATTTGATTAATTTCATAATAATTTTATGTAAAACCCTAAAATTTTAAACATGAAATTCTCATAAATTACTAAACGAAATTTAGCATAAACTATGGTGCTGTTTGGTAACACTTAAAAAAAATAACTTTTTATTTAATTAATTAAAAATTTGACAATTAAATATAATACAATATTTGGTAACTTTATTTTTATTTATTATTTTTAAAAAAATTTAATTAAAATTCATTAAATTTTGAAAATAGAATTTTTTCACTTTCAATTTTTTTTTAAACGGTTTTCAACTTTTCGTTTATTTTATTTATTCTCTTCTTCAAATCAACACCTCATTTTATATTGTTAAACAAAAATTAAAAATAAAAGTTATCAAACGCATTTATTATTTTTTGTTATAAAAACAAAAAACAAAAATAGTTACCAAACAATTTTTATCTGTTAAAAATAAAGAAACAAAAATAATAATTTCATTTTTGTGTTTAAAAAATTCAAAAACAAATTTTTTACCAAACACAACCTATATCAATAGAAAGATGATTTCATTATGAATAAAAGCCCTAATGTTTTAGGATCGAACTTTAAAAAAAATCAACATAAATTAATAATGAAATTAATATGCAATTAGAGAAAATTAAACTATGTCAATTTAATGGTTAAATAAAATATAGATCCTAAATCATATACAATTGTCAATCTAATACCACATATTAGAAATTCATAAAACACTAGGATACAAGATTGTATATAATTTAGAATACAATGAGAAATTGCAAAAATAATTAAGAACACATACCTGATTCTTCCATAGCAATAAGTGAGATTTGGTAGTGAAATATTAACCAACTAAGTCTTCCTCCCTAGATCTCTAAATTAAAAGTAGAACAAATAGATCAACCAAAATACTACCATATAATTATGATGAGACAATATGTATTTATAGAGTTAAGGAGGGAACTTAGCTACATAACCTTAGTTGGACTAAAACTCTTCTTCAAAAGCTTCAATCAACTAGAAATGCCACACTTCTGCTTCAACTATACTTCACACAGATGCTAAGCCCATTAACTATAGATCACTAATTATATGGGCTAATATAGCAAACAACTATCTAACAACCCATACAATTAAAATGTTAATGTAAGCCCAAATAAAAGTCTTACATATTTATGATCTATAAATATACCAGTTCGTACATCTTATCTATTGTTTCGATCTTTATCAATTGATATCATTATTAGATAAGTTTAGAAATTCAAAAATGTTTGCCGCTACTTTGCTTAAATAATGAAACTAGTAACATGTTTTGATAGTTCTAACCTTTTCTCCAAGGGAAATTTCAGTTTGTATGCTTGATAAATGCTATAATTTAAAAAAAAAAATGCTAGGCATATTAAAGATTTCAAAATAATGCTATTTTTTGGCACTTTACCCAAAATACCCTTACCATTTTCCCCCTCACTTTTCACTTCTCATTTCTCTCTTCTCTCTTCCCTCTCTCTCTCACCTCACATCACCACCAACACCACCACTACACTAAATATTGTATTTCGAACAGATCTGGGCATGATTTTTTAGTTTTCTTTTGCGATTTTTTTTTTCAGATCTGAAACTCTGAGATCTACAGAAAATCGATATTGCTTGATGTTGGTTCGATGGGGCTTGATGCCAGCTCGATGGGACCTTCAAAATCATGATTTTTCATGAAAATATGACTTTGCTCGATGGTGGTTCGATGGTGCTCGATGCAATTCTTGCAAGAGACATAATTTTTCATTCGGGTGTCCGTTTGGGGTGATTTTTTTTATTTAGGGTATTTTTTTCAAGATCTACACGTTTGACATGTTCATATGCACATTTGTGAAGTGTAACACTTGTAAAAAAAATACAAAAGTGCAAACATACCACATGTTTAAGACATATTTTGGTATATTTTCAAGTTTTAAACTCCCCAAATGTGCATATGAGCATGTCAGACGTGTAGATCTTGAAAAAATACCAAAAATTAAAAAAAATCCAAACGGACACTTGAGTGAAAAATTATATCTCTTGCAAGAATCATATCGAGCACCATCGAGCCATAATCGAACCACCATCGAACAAAGTCATTTTTTCATAAACAATATTGATTTTGAAGGCCCCATCGAGCACTATCGAGCAACCATTCGCTGGGGCCTTCAAGATCAAGATTTTCATGAAAAAATGAGTTTGCTCGATAGTGGTTCGATTATGGCTCGATGGTGCTCGATGCAATTCTTGCAAGAGACGTAATTTTTCACTCGGGTGTCCGTTTTGGGTGATTTTTTTTATTTTGGGTATTTTTTCAAGATCTACACGTTTGACATACTCATATTCACATTTGGGAAGTTTAAAACTTGAAAATATACTGAAAGATGTCTTAAACATGAGGTATGTTTGCATTTTATTTTTATTTTTTACTAGTGTTACACTTCACAAATGTGCATATGAACATGTCAAACGTGTAGATCTTGAAAAATACCCAAAATAATAAAAAATCACCCCAAACGGATACCCGAATGAAAAATTAGGTCTCTTGCAAGAATTGCATCGAGCACCATCAAGCCACCATCGACCAAAGTCATTTTTTCATAAAAAATCATGATTTTGAAGGTTCCATCGAGCAGGCATCGAGCACCATCGAACCACCATTGAGCAAGATCGATTTTTTGCAGATTTCAGATCTGAAAAAAAATTGCAAAAAAATCCAAAAATCATGCACAGATCTGTTCGAAATACAATATTTAGTGTGGTGGTGATGTTGGTGGTGCTGTTAGGTGAGAGAGAGTGAAATAAGAGAGAGAGAGAGAGAGAGAGAGAGAGAGAGAGAGAGAGAGAGAGAGAGAGAGAGAGAGAGAGAGAGAGAGAGAGAGAGAAGAGAGAAATGAGAAGTGAAAAGTGAGGGACGAAATGGTAAGGGTATTTTGGGTAAAGTGCCAAAAGGTAGCATTATTTTGAAATCTTTAATATGCCTAGCATTTTTTTTTAAATTATAGTCTTTATCAAGCATACAAATTGAAATTTCCCTTCTCCGATCGTATAAGAAACTTACGGATCACGAACTGGGCCACTGTAAGTTAGCTGGCTCAATAAATAACACTTAAGAGTCCACCAATGCATATTATCGATGATTTTTTAAGAAATTTATAAAAATATGGTAAATTTAAACTTAGTTTCTTTTTTATTAACATTTTTATGGATTTTTCTTTCCCTTATTTTTTTACGGCACTTGCATCAAATTAGTTATTTTAAAAATTGATATGGTAGCAACCGATTACCACTATCAAAATATATTTTTTTAGTAATAACATGTGTACTCAAAATATGCACCAAAACATTGCACATCGTGATGTGGTACTATTTTTTATAATAGTGAGTCCCTATTTAAGTAAATGTGATTGGTTGAAAAAACTACCACATCACTGTACATAATATTTAAGTACACATTTTTGGTGCACATATTATTACTCTTTTTTTTTTCTTTTGTAGTGGTAACTACCAATATCCATTTTTTAGTTTATTAGTAATGTATAAGTAACCAATTACCACTATAAAATTAGCTTTAAAAAAATTATTTTGATAACAGTATTTGGTTACCATAACAAAAATTATGGAAAAACCCCCATAAAAATGTAAAAAAAAAAATCAGAAAAAGTCATAAAAAATGCACAAAGTCGAAAACCACATATTTATCAAGTTTATTGTAAAAATACCATATTTCATGTAATTTCTATTTTTTTTTTATAAAGTTATATAGTTATAGATGAATGTTGAATTGATGAATGTTGACATTTTTAATTCATCTTGTCCATTAATTCAAGTTACCTAAATAATTCCGTAATATATATATTTTTTAAAATTCTATTATTATAGATATTTTTCCATTTCAACCAAAAGTTTTGAATATGTTGATAAAATAGTACCGGTTTTGATATTTGTCTAGTTACGCTACATTGTTTATTTCTTTCCTTTTTTTCTTTTAATATGTTGATAAATTCTACTAGTTTTGAATCTTTTGATGATATTTGTCTAGTTACATTACATGATAATGCACACACATAGTATCAAAAAGTAAAGTAGGTAGCAACCCAAGAATGTTCTTATAATCTTATTGTATTGTTCTAATAATAGAGGAGAGGAAGGCCCACAGGGTTCCAAATTCCAGTTTCTAGTTAAATTGTGAATAAAGCTTTAGTTGAGCTAGTCTAACATTATGCCAATTAATATATTATTTTCCTCAAGAAAAATATCAACATAGCACATGACTTTAGAATTATGCCATTTTGTATATAATAACATTATCTTATTATAATACCACATTACCACACCACACCACGGAGTGGTTGGAGTCTGAATTGAAACCCACCCCTGATATTTAAAACATGGCTTTACTTGCCTCAAATTTCGTTTTCTATCATCTCTTTCTTTTCCGCCATCAAACTAGGATTTTCGATTTCAATTATATAGATTTAATCAAATAAATACTACTATGACAGCTCTTCAATCCACTGCCACAAAGAGCAAGACTAATTATCAACTTTCTAAACTTAAACAATATATTTTTTTTTTTCAGAAATAACTTTAATTTTATTCAGAAAAATTAGAAGATAAATAGTACAAAATTGAACGAGGATTATTCTCTAGCCAACATAAATTTATTGTCTGACCAAAAAAGTAAATGCTCTGAAAAATTGAGACAAAATAATTAAACACAGTTGCATTCTATAAGCCGCAATATTGTTCAAATGGAAGTGAAACTTAATAAAGCTACCAGAAAAGAAAAAAACAAAAACTTTATTTTTGTAAGACTGATGAGATATCTGCAACACAAAACAAACAAAGATTATAAACTAAGTTAAAAATTTATTTGTAATAAAATCACCATTTTTAGTAAACTATTAATTAAATACAAAATTAATCAATAATGAGTGTGTGGACACTTACCCTAACATAAATAAATAAATATACATATATAATTAGTATTTAGTCATGATTAGAGCCATGTTTCGGGGAAAATGTATTTATTCTTAGAACAATATTCCCATGTTTTGCATGAGATTGAGGAAATTTATTAAATATATAGGAATATATAAATAATTATAAGACTGTTTTTGGTGAAAATCAAAATTTAAGTGATAATTTAAATTAATTTATAAAATATAATAATGGAAGGTTTAGTATTAACTAAAATATAGTGTTTTTTTAATATTGAATAAAGAGGATTTAAACTTGATCAATTAGTTTATTGGTGCCCCTATTTCCTTTATCACCATTCTCTTCATGATTTAATAATAATTAAACTAAGTACAAGAAAATTATACAAATTCAATTAAAATTAATTTAATGAATTTAATATTTTTTTAATTTAAATTTTAAAATATTTTTTTAATGTTTAAAATATTTTTAGATTTTATTAATATATTTTAAATTATTTTTTATTTTATTAATAAATTTAAATTCATTTTTATTTTAAAAATAAATTTTTATTATTTTTTAAATTAAAATTAAGACAAACTAATTATAGTATGTCCGTGTTCCTCCATTGTCTAAAATGTGATTTTTACATAAAAAATAAATAAATAATGACTTGAGTATAATTTTTTGAACTCCTTACTAATTTTTGTTAAAAAAAAATTATTTAGTCAAATAAGTGAAAGTTTTTAGAGTACTAACAAAACCTTCATTGCAACTTTTTTTTTTAATTTACTAATACGGATAATTCTGTACTAATTTTTTTAGATTGTGCATGAATTTTTTTTGAAAAAAAGTGAGTATAGAAAAGAGCATGTTATCATGTTATTATCATTTATCACGTATAATTTATAAATATATTTTAGAGAACCAACTCCCCCAGAAAGTCCCAAACAACGCAAATCAACAGGCCTGAAACTTTATTGGGGGAAGAAAGTTAATATCGTTTTTTTTCTCTTATGTTATTTTCTACTTGTGTGATTCTTTTTTTGAGTGTTGTTGTTGACTAAGAAAATGATAATGATACATATATTATTTATTAGAATAGACTATAGAGTTAGTCAGTTAGAGACTAGTATAGATAGGTAGAGTACACGCCATTAGATTTTTATTAGTTGTGGAAAATGGTAATGTAAGTTGTAACTAAAACTAGCAAACATTTTCTCCAAAACTAAAATATGTAAAACCTGGTCAAAATTATTAACTAATTGAAAGAAATGGGAAAATTAATCTGCCCACAAATTGAGAAAGGAGCGTCATGTACGGTGCCCTTAAAAAATATATTTAAAAAAAGGACAAATATATCAAATTAAATACAAAATAACCTTATTATTGGGACCCCATTCCTCCCATGGTAATAGTCCCTCAAGTTCTCAACATTTCATTCCAACTTACTTGCACGTGTAAAGTTCCTTTCACACTTTTTATTCTGACCTTTTACATTTAGATATTATTTAATAAGTTTATAGTTTTATAATATAAAGTTACAAGTAGAATATATATAGCATTTAGCATTTCTCATAATTTTATATTTTTTATTTTTAATATCCACTACAGTGCATTTACTATCAGTAACGCTAGTGCATTTTTTTTCCATTATTAAAAGTTAATCTCGATATTTTTAGATTAATGCTAGACACTTAAATTATACACATTTTTACACATAATAATTTATTAAATTTTAACTATAAATAATTTTAAGTAAGTTCCACATCACTTTTAATTGTGTGTTTGATATTAATTACACATTATTGTGTGTAAATAGTGTGTACAATTTAAATATATCCTAATTATTAATCATTTTTTTATATAACGATATACATTATAGTTTATTTGGAATATTCTATAAATTTTGGAGAAATTCTGAATAATTTACCGTATCGAAAAAAAAAGCCAAAACAACATGTTGTATACTTATTTATTTATTTTTATATTAATGTGAAATAAACTATTTTTTGACACTGTAATTTAATCAAAATTTATAAAAAATTTATAAATCTTCTAAATAACCACGTAGCAATTTAAAATAAATTGATATTATAATCATCCAAGTAACAAAAACAAGAATACACCAACACTGCCATTTGAATGGATACACTATAGTCAATCTTTATATATATTTTGCTCCATAAGATTACAATAATAAAGATCTATCCCATGTTTGAATTTTTTTTTTTTTTTTGAAGTAAGATGGATATCCTTTTAGAAAGTTATATACTACAAACACAAAAATCCTTCTCTTGCAGCCTGAGTTAGTATAAAAAGATTGGTTGCTAGTTAAGGTAGACTAATTGTTTGTCATAAAGGCTTTTGCAATACCCAATAAAAAATAGACAAATGTTCGTGTTGGTGCTAGTATTTAGAAACGGACATTTTACCAATAAATAAGACTAGAAAATATACATTAAAAAAAATGGTCCTTTTAGAGTCAAATTTGGATCAAAGTCGATAAGATATCGGTACATTACATACGCTTTCAAGAATAAAGAATCATGTAAAATCGACGGGACATATATTATATTGTGCTGTAAAAGATGTGCTAATTCTTTTAGCTTTTTCCAAGCATAAACATGAAGAATCAAAGACTTAATTAATCAAACGTGATACACGCAGATGACCATGTACCAATATGATAACAGTAGCAAAATAATTAAGAAAAATAAAAAAGAAGAAAAAAATTGAGTAAGTTGATATTTTTCGATAATGAATTATATATAAAGTTATATTTTTAATTTCACCTTATTAAGAATATATTATATATTATAAGATATATGAAGATAGAAATTGGATATATATGATAAAAAAATTTAATGTAGGGTAAGTGAATTAATTAAGTAGTTATATTATTATTTGTAATATTTTTTAATTTAATTACATAGCTAAATAATTTGATAAAAAAAATAATTTGTGTGGGAAGTTCCCACAAATGTGAAGAAGAAAAAAGAGCAAATATCTTGTAAATTAAACTTCTTAAATTATGTTGAATTAGAATTTAGACGCATTATATATTATAATAAAATTGTGAGTTAAGAGCTTTAAAATTATGTTTTTAACATCTTTAAATAATGTGTCTAAATATTAATTAGAAATTCGACACAAAGTTTATTTGACATAAAATTTGGACACATAATTCTTTTAAATTGTTTATCGTGATATAGTATATACACCTGCACCAAAACTATAATAAATTTCATTTAAAAATATTACTATCACACTATTATGCTGATATTTATTTATAGGTGCCACTAAATAATTTATATAAAGATATATATATATATTTATATATATATATAAGAGAATTTTCTTATAAGGCTTCACTTTAAGCCCTACCGATAGGACTTTCAGTGTTTACAATCAGTGAACAGTTTTTGGCGTGATTTTTTTTATGACTGTATATTGTAGCTATTTAGAGCATCCTGCAAATTTTCAAAAAATTCCGAATAGTTTACAGTACCGAAAACTAGGTTCAAACATGTTGTTGCACGCATGACTAATTTTTTTTATGCCCGTGGAAAACAACATGTTTGAACTTAATTTTCGGTACTGTAAACTATTCGGAATTTTCTGAAAATTTGCATGATGTTCTAAATAGATACAATATACATGGTCATAAAAAAAAATCGCGCCGAAAACTGTTTACGGGTCGAGAAACACTGAAAGCTCTACCAATAGAGCTTAAAGTGAAGCCCTATAAAAAAAAAATTGTCATATATATAATAACGTGAGCTTAGGGTAGCAAAGCAATGAGCCAATTAATGACTTCATTTTTAAAAGAAAAGAAAACAAAATGAAAAGATTGGTATTTTTGGCAAATATATATATATATTCAGTACACAAGCTTTCTTTGGTGATGTTTAGTAACATTTAAAAAATATAATTTTTTATTTAATTAATTAAAAATTTGACAAATAAACATAAAATAGTGTTTGATAACTCTATTTTTATTAATTTTAATTAAAATTCATTAAATTTTAAAAATAGATTTTTTCACTTTCAAAATTTTTTTAAATCGTTTTACAACTTTTTCGTTTTTTTTTTCTTCTTTAAATTAATACCTCATTTTATATTATAAAATAAAAAATAAAAATAAAAATTATCAAACACATTTATTAATTTTTATTTTTAAAAGCAAAAAACAAAAATAATTACCAAATATATTTTTATTTTTTAAAAATAAAAATAATATTCCTATTTTTGTGTTTAAAAAATCAAAAAACAAAAATTTTACCAAATATAACCTATATTTTCCTTTTCACATTTTCAAATTTTGTAGTGGTATTTCAACGAAAACATTTGACTGACTAATAAAGGCTAACCTAATTTACTACCACAACATAAAAGTTCCATGAACCTCCATTGGGAAACAAATGACTATGTTAAGAGTTTTCCATGTATCTATACTGTTACTATTTTATTACATTCTTTATTAATATATATATATATATATATATATATATATTAAAAGACTATTAACGTGTAACTAAAGGAGTGGAACTTCTCGATGAACAATTTTCAGATTCTGTTACGTCTGATTTGTGTAAGTAATATTATTAGCGGTCAACCAAGCTAGTTTGGTATATAATATTTGGTGCTGCTATAGTGTGAAAAGTCACCACCTAAGCTTCTGTTCTAGAAATTTTTATCATTACTAATATTATAGAATTATCTAAAATTATATAATTAAGTTTCATAAAAGTCATAGAACATTCTAGAAGTTTATAGTGTTTAGAAGAAATGTGATTTGCTAGATTTTTCTAGTCTTTGGGCCAAGCCCACTATCAAGTAGTTTCTAGAGCTCTCTAGCATATTAAAGTTGAGTAGTATAAATAGGGACCTTAGGTCCCTTGGAAGGGTGTCAAAGAGTGAGTACACAAAATGCATCTAAAAGTGTTCCAAAGAGTGTAAGCTAGAGTGTTTAGTGTGTGTGATCAAGAAATGTAATCAAGTCTTGGTGTAATTACTTTTGTATCAATAAAGTAATTACGTTTTCACGTGTTGTGGCGTCCAACAAGTGGTATCAAAGCCGGATCGGGGTCGTACCGAAAGAGTCCTTTGTTGAGTTTCTTAGAGTGATCGTGTGTGGTTTAGTACAACAGAGTTTGCACGATGGGTGACCTTCAAGTGGTCGGCGGAATTAAGAAACTTAACAACCAAAATTACAACACGTGGTCGATGCACATGGAGGCATATCTCCAAGGCCAAGACTTGTGGGAGATCGTTGGTGGCAATGAAGTCACACAACCGGAGGATGCAACCGCTTTGAAGAAATGGAAGATTAAAGCGGGCAAATGCATGTTTGCGATTCAGACCACAGTTGAAGATGAAATGTTGGAGCACATCAGGCTGGCAAAGACACCGAAGGAAGCGTGGGATACTTTCGCATCATTGTTCACCAAGAAGAATGATACGAGATTGCAGCTTTTGGAGAATGAGCTTCTCTCAATCAGGCAACGCGACATGACGATCAACCAATACTTCACCAAGGTAAAATCTCTTTGTCGCGAAATCTCTGCATTAGACTCTGCTGCTGGCATGTCAGATGCTAGAATTCGAAGAATTATTATTCATGGATTAAGGCCAGAATTTAGAACTTTTATTGCTGCAATACAAGGTTGGCCAACCCAATCTTCTCTTGTTGAATTGGAAAACCTGCTAGCTGACCAAGAAGCGTTAGCTAAGCAAACATCTGGAATCTCATCTTTAGTGGTGATAAGAAAGGTCAATCTCGACCAAATGCTAGCAAAAATTTTAAGAAAAATGATGACAAGGATAGTCATCATGGAAGCTCCCAAACAGGGGGAGCTCAAAAGAAAGACAACTGGCGTGGCCAGTCAAAGAATAACAATAAATTTGATGGGAAATGCTACAACTGTGGAAAGTATGGCCACATGGCTAAAAGTTGCTGGTTCAAGAAGAAAATTGCAGAAGGTAATGCAGCCACGTCAAATGCAGAAAAGACAAGCTGATAGACCCAAAACGGGTATGTTTAAAAATTTATATATCGCAAGCGCACGAATCGTCCATATAGAATAGTGATCGTAAGCAAGGATGTCGAACCCAAAGGAGTTGTCTAAAATCGAAAATGAAACTATTTTAAATCAAAAGTAATAAATTCTAACCTAGTTCCAAAGATTGATAAGTTTTAATATTATGAACATAAAAAAAAAGATTGAAAAATAAAGCTATTTAAGATAATGAAAATAAACCAATAATGAGTTGAAAATAAGTGTTAAAAGAAAAGATTATTAAGATACTAGAATCCACAAAATGTAAGTTTAATAATATTTATTGGTATATTGATTCCCAAGTGTTAGTGATAGTTAAAATAATTTAAACTATCATTTTTCAAAAAGATTTATAATTTTAAACACAAATTTCTTATAAAAAGATAGGATTTTTCTTCACTTTTCAAAATTATAATTTCAAAGCATTTAGTGTAAATCAATCTAATGAAATAACAAATAAATCAATGAACATTATTTATAAGGCAAAACATAATATTTTTGTTCTAAGCATGGATGTGTACAATTTAATAACACATCTTACACAAAGAATATTATGTTTATGCACTAATGAAGTACAAAGTGTAAATATGTTCTAACAATCTAAAATACAAGATATTTAAGATGAAAGAAATATATGAAGAAGAAAAATCCATAGACTTTGTTGCATTACAAGGGAAATCAACATACAACATAAATATTACTTAGTTACAAGTTGCTTCATCATGATCTTAATAATCTTATGAAAAAGATTAGAAGCACATAACTAGAGTAGAAATTACAAAATAAAAGACATACATACTTGCAAAATGCTCTTGAAAAACCCAAATGGAAGAGAGAATGGTAGAGAGAAAATGAGAGAAAAAGATGGTAACCAAAAACATTAAGCACCCCAAAATGGTCTTCAAAACCCTTATTTATTGCCAAAATGAGATTATTAAAATAATCAATTTAAATTAAGTAAATTGATTAAATTAATAATAATGTGGTAAATAGGGGTAAATTGTAGGAGTGATGATGATTTTGGGGTAAAAAGTGTATAGAAAATGGGTAAAAAGTGGCATTTTTGAATATAGGGGACAAGAGTACAAATTGACATTTTTATGGGCTCAAAATGTTGGTGGCATAGGTTTGGGCTGGCAAGTGGCTGCTGCAGGGAGGCTAGTTGGGCGTGGGGTTGCTTTGGCTGAAGAGGGCAGTGGCTTGGATGCAATGGACAGCTGGCGTTGGCTGCAAGGCTGGGAGGCTTGCCAGGCGTTGGAGGCAAGAGCTTCAATGAAGCAGCTGGGCCTTGAAGGAAAACTTCTGGGCCGTACGGTTGGCAGGCGAAGGCAGCAGGAGGTTGTGTGATTGAAGGCTTCAGTGTGGAGGCTGGGAAGGAGCTGGGCAGGAAGACAGGGCCTGACTTGGGCTGGCGAAGTGAGATGGGCGTGGGCCTGGTGGGCTTGTGAAGGAAGGCTGACTTGGGCCACGGCTGAGTGCATGGAGCATGGTTAAGGCCTTTCAAGAATGCCACTTTTATTATAGATCTCCTTTAAACAAAAAAAATGCAAATAAATTTCTATAAAATAGTATAAATTAACTTCAAATAAATATTTTCAACATACAAATACATCTCATTAATTCAAAGAAAATATTAATTTAAACTTAATTTGTTTTGACACTTAAGTTGAATAAATATGCATTTATTTTTACCACTAAACACACAATAATAATTCAAATAATTAAATTACAACACATTATAATATAATAACTATAAAAACATACAAATATATATAAAATCAAAATAAGCCCAATAAATTCAAAATTACTTTAAAATTTAATAAATCAATTAAAAACTCAAGAATTAAGCAACAATTAGCACATAAAAAGTGGTAAAATAACTCTATTTTGTAGAGTTATCACAAGCGATGAAGAATGGGACGCAAAAGCATCTTTCGCTGTGGAGGACGAAGAATAAGCTTAAGCAGCTACTGTTCCAAGAAAGATCGACTACAATAATGATTGGATAGTCGACTCTGGCTATTCAAATCATATGACAGGAGACGAAGAGAAGCTGCAGAACATAATAGAATATAAAGGTGGTCGTGTAGTGGTAACAACCAACAACTCAAGATTACCGATTGCTCACATCGGTAAAACAACAATCACGCTGAGATTCAGCTCAAAAGAAGTTTCACTCCAGGATGTCTACCATATACCTGGGATGAAGACAAATTTATTGTCAGTAGCGCAACTTACGACGTCGAGCCACCATGTCGTATTCGGTCCTCAAGATGTCAAGATCTTGAAATCTCTGGAACAACGATGATGAGAGGACAACGTTTAGAGTCTGTCTATGTAATGTCAGCAGAATCGGCTTATGTAGACAAGACTCGAAAGAACGAAACAACAAATTTATGGCATGCAAGGCTAGGACATGTCAGCTATCACAAACTTAAGGTAATGATGAAGAAGTCTATGCTGAAGGGTCTTCCTCAACTTGAGGTCAGAACAGAGACCATATGTTCCAGCTGTCAATACAGCAAGGCGCATCAATTACCATATGAAGATTCAAAGTTCAAAGCCAAAGCACCATTGGAGCTAGTTCATTCTGATGTATTCGGGCGAGTCAAACAATCATCAATCAGTGGCATGCGGTACATGGTTACATTCATTGAAGACTTCTCAAGGTATGTGTGGATTTTCTTTATGAAAGAAAAATCTGAAACTTTTTCAAAATTTAAAGAATTCAAAGAAATAGTGGAAGGAGAAGTCGGCAAGAAAATCCAATGCCTCCGAACAGACAACGGTGGCGAATATACCTCAGATGAATTTTTTTAGTATCTTCGAGAACACCGCATACGCCATCAATTCACATGTGCAAATACGCTTCAACAGAATGGAGTAGCAGAGAGGAAGAATCGCCATCTTGCAGAGACATGTCGAAGCATGCTACATTCAAAGAATGTTCTAGGAAGATTTTGGGCAGAAGGTATGAAAACAACAGCTCATGTGATCAATAGACTTCCTCAAGCAAAGTTAGGGTTCGTCTCACCCTTTGAGAAACTGTGGGGCTATAAACCTACAGTAAGTCACTTTCGAGTGTTTGGCTGTGTGTGCTACGTGTTTGTGCCAAGTCATCTACGTAGCAAATTTGATAAGAAGGCAATACAGTGTATCTTCATTGGATACGACAGCCAAAGAAAAGGGTAGAAATGTTGTGACCCAACAACAGGGAAATGCTATACCTCGAGAAATGTGGTGTTCGATGAATCTTCTTCATGGTGGTCACTGCAAAAGGAAGAGTTACCAGATTCTAAGGAAATAGAAGACAATTTGCAGAAGAAGATGGGGGAGCAAATTGTTGAGATACCTTCAACTCCAGAAACAGATGAAGAAGAACAAAGTGAAGAGGACAACGAAGACACAACACAGAGTCCATGGCAAACAGGAGTGCATCAAAGATCAGAAGATGATGCAAATAATGGCCAACCAGAACTTCGGAGATCAACAAGAGCGCGGAAGCCAAATCCCAAATACGCCAATGCTGATGTAGCTGAAGAAGAGAAGTTCAGAGAGCCGGAGTCATATGAAGAAGCATACCAGAACTCCAAGTGGCTTGAAGCAATGAAAGAAGAGATAACTGCTTTAGAGAAGAATCAGACTTGGGAGCTGGTGCCAAAGCCGAAGGAAGCAAACCCCATTTCGTGCAAATGGGTCTATAAGGTAAAAACTCATCCTAACGGCTCAATTGAAAGATACAAGGCTCGGTTAGTAGCTCGAGGATTCTCTCAAAAATATGGGCTAGATTATGATGAGACATTTAGCCTAGTCGCTAAGATTACAACAGTACGGGTTCTACTAGCACTTGCAGCTAGTAAAGACTGGAGGTTATGGCAGATGGATGTAAAGAACGCCTTTCTACATGGAGAATTAGATCGAGAAATATACATGGTCCAACCAAAAGGATTCAAAGATAGAGCTCATCCGGACTATGTCTGCAAACTGAAAAAGGCGCTCTATGGATTGAAGCAAGCTCCACGAGCATGGTATGGCAAGATTGCTGAGTTCTTAGTAAAGAGCGGTTATACCATGGCGCATGCAGATTCAAGCTTATTCGTCAAAGTAAGGGAAGCAAAGATCGCAGTTGTCCTAGTATATGTCGATGATCTCATCATTACTGGTGATGATGAAGCAGAGATTCGTCAAACAAAAGAGAACTTGTCAGTTCGCTTTCAAATGAAGGAGCTTGGAGAATTGAAACACTTTCTTGGATTAGAAGTCGACCGAAGTGAGGAAGGTTTATTTCTCTGTCAGCAAAAGTATGCTAAAGAATTGTTGCAAAAGTTTGGAATGCTCGAATGCAAGCCCATCTCAACACATATGGAAGCTAATGCTAAGTTATGTGCTCATGAAGGGAAGGACTTGCAAGATGGAGCAATGTATCGGCAACTTGTAGGTAGTTTAATCTACCTTACGTTAACTAGATCAGATATTTCATATGCAGTTGGAGTAGCAAGTCGATATATGCAACAACCGAAGAAGCCTCATTTGGAAGTAGTGCGACGAATGCTAAGGTATGTCAAAGATACCATTAACTACGACCTCTTATATAAGAAAGGTGACGAGATTAAGATAGTTGGATATTGCGATGTTGATTATGCTGGAGATCACGATACTCGTCGCTCAACAACTGGATATGTATTCATGCTTGGATCTGGAGTCGTATCTTAATGTAGCAAAAGGCAACCAACGGTGTCCTTGTCAACCACTGAAGTAGAATATAGAGCAACAGCAATGGCAGTTCAGAAAAGTACATGGTTGATGCAACTAATGAAGGATCTACATCAATTTACAGACTATGCAGTGCCACTTCATTGTGATAATCAGTCTGCTATTCGTCTAGCAGAAAATCCTGTGTTTCATGCTCAAACAAAACATGTGGAGGTACATTACCATTTTCTCAGAGAGAAAGTTCTACGAGAAGAGTTGGAGATGCACCAAATATAGAGTAAAGACCAGATAGCAGAATTATTTACTAAAGGACTCAACACAACAAGATTTCAAAAGCTCAGAGAACATCTCAATATGAAGAGTCGGTGTTGAGGGGGAGTATTGAAAAGTCACCACCACCTTTAAGCTTCTAGACTGTTCTAGAAATTTCTATCATTACTAATACTATAGAATTATCTAGAATTATATAATTAAGTTTCATAAAAGTCATAGACCATTCTAGAAGTTTGTAGTGTTTAGAAGAAATGTGATTTGCTAGATTTTTCTAGTCTTTGGGCCAAGCCCATTATCAAGTAGTTTCTAGAGTTCTCTAGCATATTAAAGTTGAGTAGTATAAATAGGGACCTTAGGTCCCTTGAAAAGGTGTCAAAGAGTGAGTACACAAAGTGCATCTAAAAGTGTTCCGAAGAGTGTAAGCTAGAGTGTTTAGTGTGTGTGGTCAAGAATTGTAATCAAGTCTTGGTGTAATTACTTTTGTATCAATAAAGTAATTACGTTTTCACGTGTTGTGGCGTCCAACATAGTGTACCCAAAAAAGACATGTGTTTTCTTGTGTTTTTGGTACCTCAATAATTTGTTTGGACATTTTATATATGATTGTATAATGGAGTTATTTAGAAGATTTAATTTTTTTTAGACAAATTCTGAATAATTTATAATGTTGAAAATATGTTTTTTATATATGTGAAAAGTAATATATTTAAACATTGTAAATTATTCGATACTATAAATTATTCAAAAAAATTTATATATGATACTCTAAATAACTACAATCACAATATAAAAAAATATTTTGAAAACCTAAAACACAAGGTAATAAGTTCACCCTACATCAAAAAATGAGAGTGCACTCTAAAATTTCCCAATATAGTATTATAGTCACCTGTAATATAACAACTTTTCCATGTCTATAAACAAATTTTATAATCTACACCCTATAATATATGCCATATTAAAAATGAGAGAAAAAAACAATTGTTATTTCTCTGTCCACTAAATTTTATTTTCTGTAAGTCATGAATATTTTATCAGAAGAATCAACGATGCGCAATCGTCCACTTAATTGTGTGTGTACATAATATATACTTTTTTGACAAAACATAATATACACAAACACACGCAACACAAGTTACGTGTATAATATTATTTAAGAAGAATATTAATTATTTTATATATATATATCATGTATCAAAAAAATATATTATATATATTGCCTTTTTGGTACAAGTATCCGTACTTTGGTCGCTACTCGACAACTCCAAGGAAACTTCCCAATCGACATCATCGATTATATAGTTCAAACATTAAAGTGTAAAAATGTGGAAAAAGTCAGCCACAATTCTCATTTCTCAGTACTTGAAATTTCCGCGGATATGGAAAAAAACCAAATATTTATATTTATATATATAGTCGATCTATAATCATACCTTGGTTAACACGTTAAGGGCCTAAAATAATAATAGAAAGAAAAAGAAAAACTAACATCTTTTGTCTTGTTTGAGACGTTGATCGATTATAATAATTAAACAAAATAAATATTAAATACAGAAGACAAATCTGAAAGAACTGACTAGAAGAGAAGAAATATTATTTGTTTCCAGAAACTATTGATTTTATTGTATTGTATTGTATGAATATATAGTATTAGTGATTAGGTAGGAAGAAAGATAGGTTAGTTGGAGTGTCATGCACTTCGTTGTGTTGTGTTGTGTTGTGTGCCGCGTAGAATTTAGAATATGAATTATTTGAGATTGATTAGAGTGAAATTAACACACTAAGTCTACGTGGGTGCTTACGAGGCAAGTTTAATTAGTTTCCTGGGTTGCACCTTTTTGGAACACCCACGTATACCAAACTTTATTTCACTTCTACTGAGCCTTTCATACTTAACTACGTGTACTTTTCTTCTCTCGCAGTCTTATCTCATACTACGCGACTTTCACGAGCGTTTATACTACTCTCACTAATCCCCTATATATTTATTATTATCAATATTGTTGGTTTGGATATGAGTTATCAAATAGTGTGGTGGATGATGGATATGCACTCAGAATTATAAACTATCCAGAGGAAGAGTTATATATCATGATTTTTAGTTTTAGAAATGTTTTAACTTATTTAGAGATATCTATTGGTTTTAACCTTTTGTTTTGTATATCAAATGTTATAAAATATTATTATAATAATAATATATAATTTAATAATTATATATTATTATAAATTTAAATATTATTAATCTTAATTTCTTATAAAATATTATTATTATAATAATATTTAATACAAAATTAGATATTTAATACTTATATTAATATATATTACAAAAAATTATTATAATAATATATAATACATAATCTTAATTTTTATTAAAAAAATTTATCATTTATGTTTAAAAATATTATCATATTATATATATTTTAAAAAATTATAAACAATATGTTTGTTTAATTTTCAATTAATATATTTTTGTCATTATTTTATATGTAATATTATTTATATGACAATAATACAAATTTAATAAAATATTAATAAATTCTATAAATAAAACTAATCAATACTAATAATTAAAATGATGGTAAATTTCAAAAAAATAATATTCAAATAATAAAAATTTAGATAAGAGTTTGAATTCTTTGCTAAACACTGTATTCATTCTTGTTGGTCACACAATGATGCCGTCTTTTTTTAAACTATTTATGATTAATGTAATAGTCTCAATAGAATTAATTATTTCTAAAATTAGTATTTTTTAAATAATAAAAAAGTTATATAGTTTTTTGTATCTTAGTTAAATATTATATTTGATTTATTTTAAAACATTCGTAATTTTTATTTTACAAAACTAAATATCTATATCGTCTTGGTTATTTTTTTTTATAATAAAATCTCTTATTTTTTTTTAATTGTAATTCATTTGTTATATTTTTATTATTAAACTAAAACTATAATGATAAGTAAAATATTCAATAAGAAGAAAATTAGTGTATAACATTTCATAAAATGCGTTAAAACACTCTCAATGGATGGTCCAAAATAACTAAATAGGTAAAATTATACCAAAATATACTAAAATGAGTCTTCAATAGATGCTTTATCCTTCAAAAAATTTTACCTTCATTTATAGTACATAGCTATATTTATAACACACTATTCATCTATGTAAACATATAATATTAATTTTTCATATTCTTTCTTACATTATTCACAAGCACATAAAATCATACACACAAATATGTAAATATGCTTTTCTCCTTTTTTTTTTATATATTTATATATAGTTATATACCTAGTAAATGAGTTTTATTTATATTTTATAATATTATTATATTTTATTTTTTAATAAATTTTTATTGTTATTTTTTTATGGGTAGTATTATAATATAATTATGTGATATAATATATGGGTAGACTTTATAAATATTAAAAGATATTATGATATTATTGATAATTAAAGAAAATATTTAAAATTAATAGAAAATATTTAAAAATATAGTATTTAAATGTTATAGAAAAAAAATAGAAAAGCTGAAATATGGTGTAAAAGTTAGAGATAAAATAGAAAAAAAATGTGTTTTGAAGATGTATTTTAAAAAATGAAATAGAACATCCATGTGTTCTTACAGCAAATATCTTTTAGTTTCAATTTTTAGTATAAACAAATTGATGACTAAAATTAGTTTGAGTGTTAGTATTGATAGAATTTGTAAAATAAAATACTATTATCAAGAATTCAAAATAGAAGGTGAAAATAAAATTTAACTAAACATTGACCCGAATTAATATTTGTTTCCCAAAAAGAAAAGGCAAACTAATATGTTTAAAGGGAAACTGAAGAAATTTTCGATATAACAAGAGATTTATTTTCTGGAATAGGTAT
This sequence comes from Humulus lupulus, assembly GCF_963169125.1. Classification (NCBI taxonomy): domain Eukaryota; kingdom Viridiplantae; phylum Streptophyta; class Magnoliopsida; order Rosales; family Cannabaceae; genus Humulus; species Humulus lupulus. Next base: position 27,107,777 of record NC_084799.1, read on the forward strand.
TTTCGATATAACAGAAAGAAAACAACAATTTGTTGTTTTCTCTTTTGCTGAAGGATTTTAACTTAGTTTTTAAAAATGATTTTTTTTATTTTCTAAAACAAGTGTGCCAATTAAGTTTTCATTGCTGTTATCATTTTTTAAAATCTGAAAATGATAAAATTGTTTTTGAATCCCCTACTAATCACACCTTTATTGTCTGGAGTAGGTATTTGACCGATAATGAGATTACTAGAAAAAATTAGAAACTAATAATTAGGATAAGGCCAAAAAAAAAAAAAAAGAAAAGGGAATTAATAATAGCGCGTGTGTATGCGTGACGTGTGCGAGTGAAATGCGACTTGGGGAGTATAAAGAAGGTTTCTAGAATAGTCAACAGAACATAGCATAGAATAGCAAATAGCATTAAAGAAGAGAACAAAGCTTGCAACTTCCATTAGCTCACCGCAAACGACTACATTCCAAAGATATATTCCTTCTTGAACGCGGTGGGTGATACTCACGCGGTGACGCACGTACCAACGAAAGCGGCAATCACTCTACACCTTAAGTTAAATTTACCCAAAACCCCTTACTATTCGCTTTCTTAGCCCTCAAGAAAACACGCCACCATGTTTACGACTATACCCCTCAGCTTTTCTAATCACCAATCAAGTCAAACTTTCTCAGCTCAACCCATCCCTATATATATAAATATAATCCACCCAAACTCACTCCAACACCATTTCATTTCGTTCATATTCTTTTTTCTTCGCATTCACTTTCCAAAGCTACTTCTCCGTCAAAAGCCCCCCCAAAAAAAGAAAAAAACTTCCCGAATTTACTTCTTCTTCGATAATAGTAAACCAAAAAACAGACAGAAAAACAGAAAAGAATCATGGTGTTGAAGAGGGAAAGAGACCACACTTTTGGTAATGATGATATTCATAGTTATCGTAGGATTGAGTCGAGCCTGGACATGGCTAATTGCTTGATGTTATTGTCAAAAGTTGGCCAAACAGACTCCGATGTCGTCGACACCGATATTTATACCAGAAAATTAGAGTCGTCGCCGTCGTCGGAGCGCGTGTTCGCTTGCAAGACTTGTAACCGAACGTTCCCGTCGTTTCAAGCGCTGGGTGGCCACAGTGCCAGCCACAAGAAACCGAAGCTGTCCGATGCGGACAACCAAGGCATACCCCAGCCACCGCCCAAGCCCAAGACCCACGAGTGCTCCATATGCGGGCTCGAGTTCGCACTTGGACAAGCACTTGGTGGTCATATGAGGAGACACAGACAAGGTGCGGCCCATAATGGTCGTGAACAACACGCCCTGGTGCCGGTTTTGAAGAAATCGAATAGCAGCAAGAGAGTTTGCGTGGATTTGGACCTGGATTTACATTTGGCGCCTCCCGGGAATTTTTATGATTTGAAGGTGCAGTTCAAGGCTCCTCCCACCTTGGAATGTTTTCTGCCGAGATATATTTACAATTAGCCATGTGTTGATATAGGATTTGGATCGAGTCGTAGTTGCGGATTTTCACAGTTTATTTATTGATTTATTTTCATTGAATTGACTCATGTTCATATTAGAAATTCATTGGATTCTTTTTTTCTTTGAATTATACCGGCCGTTTAATGATTTGATTTCTCCAGTTTTTTTCTTAATTTCATATTAACTACTGCTATATTTGACTAGATATGCTAATTATAATTCATTAACATAGATAATATCGAATCTCCATCAATAGTTTCCCAACTTGAAAGAAAAGAAAATTAGAAGAAAGAGATATTACCTTTCGTTGTTTGAAAGTTTGATTTCCTTTATAAAATATGGATCGTATAAGAATAATAAAAGATTAGAGAAAATAAAAAGTTCCGCTTTTGACGTTAAGAATATAGCAATAAATCTTTGGTTTCCTTTCTCTTGTTTTAGCTAGCCAATTTACATTAAATTACGCAAAACTTAATAAGCTATATTAAACTAAGTCTTGTGATAGTTAACCAGCTAAAAATTTAAGCTTTTTTCTATTTAATTTAACTACAAATTAATTAATTTATAATAATAACAACTTGAAAATGTAATTAATAAAGTAAAAAAGTGTGCATTCAAAATGAAGATTGGAATTTGGGTACCTCTTTTTATAAGGAGAAGTAGATTATACAATTTTTTTTTCTAAAATTATAACTGTCCTACAGTAACTACGTGCTGGTTAAGCCAGAAAAAAAATACGACTCTGGCAAAAGAAAGTTCAATAACATTAATGTACCTACACTCCTCGATCGACGATCTACACATATGTATAATTCTTAAATCGATATCATCGGAAAGAAAATTTGCATATATATATATTAATTCAGACGGAGGATATAACTTAATTTCGGTGCAAATCTTCATATACATGACTAATTTTTAAACTCTTAATATTAAATTAGTATTTTATATAATTTTTTTTTTAAGAATCAATAATATTTTCCAAAATAGTACCACTTTCAATGTTTAAATTCCAAATCTGAACATTTTTCCATGTTTGATACTGGTTTCAAGAGAAACACAGGTAATAGGTAGTTTTTAGATATTCAGAAATTGTAAAACACTTCATCAAAATTATTATTATTATTATTTTAAATGACTTATTTTATTTTTAAAACTTATAATATACAAATAAATATACATGTATTTATAAAATAATAAATAATGTTTGTTTATTTAAATAAATTGATATGTAAAGCCTTTATATTATTATTTTAATTTAAAATAACAAATGAAACATTATTTAAAATAAATGTATTTTTGTATTTTTAAAAATTATACTTGATTCTAGTACTTTAATAAGTATATTTTTTTTTAAATTATGTTAAGAAAATATTTCATGAGTAATATTGTTTATAAATTATAATCTAAAGAAAAAGTTGGTAATTTTTTTAAAATGTCATTCGTTATTTATAATTATATTATTTATTATTCTGATGAAATATGTTATTATATTAATTTAGGACATTGGCAGCGATAATACTCATATTTTTTAAAAGTTACACTTTAATACCCCTATTTTTTTTTTTTGCAGTAATAATACATAAATCTACAATTTTGGTGCAACCGTTAGTACTCACCGTTATCTGCTCGTTAAGTATTCACGTGACACATTTTTATACTCGTAAATTTAGGTATTAAAGTGTAACTTTATAAATGATTTTGGTATTATCGCCACCAATATCCCTAAATTCTTTAAATACTATAAAAATAATTTTGAATTATAAAAAATCTAAAAGATTATTAAAAAACTAATTAATAAAACTAAAATTTGCAAATTCGAAACAACCCAAATTAAAATTGAAACTCAAAATCATCCCAAAATCCATATTATTAATTAGTTTTTAATAATCTTGTAGATTTTTTAAAATTTAAAATAATTTTTATAATATTTAAAGAATTTAGTATAAAATCATTCAAAAATTCATATGTGTCACGTGGATACTTAATCAGCAGTTAACAATGAGTATTAGCGGTTGTACCAAAATTGTAGATTTATGTATTACTGCAAAAACAAAATCGGTATTAAAGTGTAACTTTTGAAAATTTTGGGTATTATCGCCGCCAATTAGACTAATGAAAATGTGTCACGTGGATATTTAATGAGCAGTTAACGGTGAGTACTAACGGTTGCACCAAAATTATAGATGTATGTATTATTACAAAAAAAAAAAAGATTTGAGTATTAAAGTGTAACTTTTGAAAAAAAAAATTAGGTATTATCGCCGCCAATGACCCTATTAATTTTATGAAAATATGAAAACTTGACAGATTCTTATGCATAACCAAACACAGAAAGTGATATTCCTAAGAATCATAAATAAGATTCCAGTGCACAACTAAACACAGTGATGTAAGTTTCTTGACTATCAGATTACCCTCTTCAACTTTTCCTGAAATATTAAAAGTGTGAACTTCTCATCACCCTTGGATGGGGTGGTGGGGACTTGGTCATAAAAGCCCCAAATTCCCCAAGCCCAATTTATGTATATTATGTATATACACATGTATTTGTCTTCGAAGATGGTGGTATTGGTCCTCCAAAGTGGTGGTGCTACTGTGGTTTCCGCTCCCCCTCGTGATCAGGTTCTGTCACTCCTTCCCCTCATGGGTATTCCTGGTGTGCTGTGTTGAATTAAAAATTATAAATAAAATTGTGAATCATTATCATGTTCTGTACTATCATGTATACATCAATTTTGTAACATTTAATGATATTAAAAAAAAGTTCCCTACTATTTACATGATACTTTGACAACTGCCCACATCTGTTGCACATATATAATTAAAATTTAAAAATTAATAAACATAAGAAAACAATTTTATAATATTAAAAAATCAATTATAAATAAATTAAAAAAGCCAAAAAAAAGCCTAAAACTAAAAATTAGAAGTCAATTAAAAAAAATACTTTGTATACTTCTTTTTTCGTGTTGACTTTTTTTTCTGTTTATTTATTGGGCACTTCTAAAGTCCCTCAGTTCCATTGGGAGGATTTAGTCCTTCACTAAATGTGAGTCGTTGGATATGTGCACTTTTTGTGTTCAACGACTGGATTTAATCTGAAGGCTTTGGGTATGCAAAAATACTGAAATACCCCATATGTGTACCCTTTAACCGGCTAATACATATACCAATATGCCCAATATTCATACAAAATAAAAAGCTCATGCAAAATTAGCTACTAAATGGTAATGCGGTGGGTCATTCAATAATTAATACATTTAAAAAAAATGATTATTAATATTAAAAACTTGCCACCACATTATATTCATTTCTTATACCGGATAAAAAAAATAAAACAACTTCAGTTTTTGTTACGTTATTTTATTATACATTTGTCTAAGTCAATTATAATAGTTACTTAGTAGCAGTCAAATAGTTACGTGTCCACAATCGTAAATAAGTCCCAACTCTTACCTAAATTTACCATAAAACCCTCAACTGTATTATTTATTGGACTTAAAATTACGCTTCTACCCCCACTTATTTAAACAGTGCCAACTAAAAAAACACAACCGGTTATACCAAGTCAAAATACTAAAAATGTCAACATTTTAATACCAATATAAATTTGACACTTGGCAAAAATCTTGGCCCCCACATGAAGGACTCAGTCCTATGAGGGACGCCAGAATTCTCCTTATTTATTTATTTATTTTCTTTTTCCTACCCCCACGCAACTTCTCTCTTTCTCACCTTCTCGTGCTGGGATCTTGGCATGGTCGGAGAAGTGGATCTAGCGTGGGAGCTCGGCTCGGGGCAAGCTTAAATATTAAAAAAAATTAGTAAACATGAAAAAAGAAAAGAAAACATAAAATAAAATATAAAAGAAGTATACACAATATTTTTTAATTGATTTTTAATTCTTTAGATTTAGTATTATTTTACTTTTTTAAAATCATTTTATATTTATATTAATTTTTAAATTTTAATTATACATGTGACATTATCACATTAAATGTTAAAGTACGTAAGCATTTTATTAGTCACATAAGACAAAGATTAACAAAATTTCAACAAGTAGAAAAATTCGGGAGCATGATTTGAAAGTGGTAATAGTTCAGAAAAAAAAAATCATATTTATTTTTTAAAAATAATATTTAAATAATAATATAATTCTCATAAAATTACAAAAAAAAAATGATAATATATGATAGAAAACTATAAATATCAAAAGTAATTGTTGTTCGTATTTTGACCATCTGACACGTGACAATTGTGAGTAATTGGCGACAGGCCATGGAGTCCTCGGGATGCGATTTCATTGATATATTAACGTTTTGAGCGAGTCGAGAGTGCCTCCAGGTGAGGTTATGTCCCAAGGCCTTCTCCTAGGTGAGGGCGTCTCCCATTGAGATCACGTTCCAAGCCGGTCTCCAAGATGTAAATAACTGTGTGAGGCCATGATCCGAGGTCTTTCCTTGGGAAGAGGGTATCTCCAAGTGATGTCACACCCCGAGGGGCCCTTCTAACTTGGTCTTTCGCCAAGTTAGGATTTCGGTCCTCAGGTCCAGGAGTAATGCCAGGTATCGATCTACTGCAAGTGTGGGTCTTGAGAGGATCGTCTGACAACTTTTGGTGATCCTTGATTAGTGGCGTCGAGTTCGTACACTCGACAATTGACATTTCCCACAACGTCGCCTGACATGGGCAAACGTGTGTCGCACCCTGACAGATGCAGATATATTCCCCATAAAATTGGTGTGTGAATTTCTGTAATGGGCCCCGTAGAATCCGCGCGGGCCATAGTCTTTATTGTAACACATCCCTTTGTGTATTAATTTAACATTAATACCCTAATATTAATGGGAGATGATTAGCATTAATGACCTAGCCTCTATAAATAGGACTGAGGTATCCCTTGAAAAATGTTCGATTTTTTAGAGAGAGAAACTCTATACTCAGTGCAATACATACGCTATCTGAAAATTACCATTAAAGCTTGCTATCACAAGCTTTAAACTCACTAAATAATAGAGACTCGTGGACTAGAGTTCTTTTATAACATGAACCACATAAAACCTGGTGTCTTTTCTTGTTTATCCTTTAAACTCTCAGATTAGGATGGTAGTGAAAAAGACAGTCAACAATAATATTTGAAATATAGTATTTTTACGAAATGCTTAAAAATTATATAACCAATAGAATTTACTCATTTGGTATCCTGTGTGTTTTGCAAAGTATCATTTTGGTACCCTATTTTTTCGATAATGCTTATATGGTATTCTATATTTGAAAATCATACCTATTTGGTACTCTGAACTCAAATTTGATAAATAAAATTTTATCAATATGATCAAACAGTTATATGTAATTAAGTAGTTATAATTAAGAGCATTTTGATTAAATTGACAAAATTTTATTAATTAAATTTAAATTTAGGGTATCAAATATATACGATTTCAAAATACAAAATAACAAGTGAGCATTATTATAAACACTTAATACCAAAATGATATTTTACTCAAACACAAAAAGCAAATGATTACCTACCCTATAAATAAACATTTTTTTTTCGAACGTTAAAACAAACTGTAAGATATTGATAAATTTATTTTTATAATAGTATTTAATAAAATGATCTGTACTATATCAAAACTTTAAAACATATTGGTGTTATTTGGTAACACTTAAAAATTAATTTTTAATTTAATTAATTAAAAATTTGACAAGTAAACATAAAACAATGTTTGGTAACTCTATTTTCATTTATTATTTTTAAAAAATTTAATTAAAATTCATTAAATTTTGAAAATAGAGTTTTTTCACTTTCAATTTTTTTTTTTAAATTGTTTTAAAATTTTCATTTTTTTCATCTCTTCTTCAAATCAACACTTCATTTTATATTGTTAAATAAAAAATAAAAATTATCAAACACATTTTGTTGACCATGATTTAGGCCAACGACGAGTATACATCAAAACTACAATAAACCTTCAAGAGAAAATACGACACTAATAATTTTATAGTAGTTCAACCCCTATATGTTAGAAATAGCCTAATCCACTTAAAGTTTGATATATAGATATGCACTCAAGATCAGATGAACCTGTGTCAACTGAGTTTCTTAAGTGTAAATGGAAGAAAATACAAGATTTCTCTCAAAATACAAATGCTCTCTCAGAAAAATCAGATTCTGAATTCTTTCAATGATGCCATGAGCTCTTTATTTATAGGCTTAGGATCGTACAAATTGAAATCCCCCATAATCGGGATATTTAAGTTGCTCTCACCAATATTTAATTAATAATAAAATTTAAAATACAACAATATGCGATTTCTTTGGGATAATTTGAGAGATTCCCGCTGTGGGTGTGACTAATTCTAGCCGAAGTCGTTACTCAAATTTCGCTGCATAATGATGATCTGTTTGGTCGGCCAAAGCATCCTTCCGGTTAGGCAAAACTTTTGACTGACTGGATACACTTGACTCCAAGATGACTGGTCGGCTAAAATGAATGACTGGTCGGCCAAAACGACTGACTGGTCGGCCAAACTCCTAACTGGTCAGTCAACAATCTTTACCGGTCGGACAGAAATCCTATCAGGTCAATCAGATCACTTCCAAACCAGATAAACAATTTTCATGTCAGTCATATCACAAGATTAATCTCAAATCTTTGACCCAGCCATTTATTGCCACTTGTCACTTTTATTGCCACGTCATCGTTTTCAAATTTTGGGGACATCATTCCAAGCAGAGGACGTCACCCATGCCGAGGATGGTGTTGATCAACCCGTTAACAGTTTACCAGACCAGTGATCATACTTTAGCCGACCAGAGAGTCTCTTATCCGATTAGTAGACACTTATCTCAACTATCTTCTTATTTTACTTTGCTCGTACGACTGAGCTGTTGGCATGTATACTTTACTTTTCTTTTTGCTAACTTGAAACATTCTAAGTCTATTTAGACTTAAAAAAATATAGTTTTTTGTGAATAGTAAAGTCACTCTTATGTATGCCTTATATTTTTGCATGAGTACTTAGTTTTCTAACTTAGAAATTCTAGACATTTCATAAGTCCCTACTAAGTATACTTTCTCACACTATTATTTCTCTAACATTTTATGAGCATAATGTTTATTGTCACACGAATATTTGCTTTTAACTTGAAATTGTGAAAAATTCCAAGTTACTTAAGCTTTGTTAAACAAGTTAGCTCAATGGCCTTTTTTGACTTCAAAATTTACAAGTCAGCCTAAAAACAAATATCTTAACTCATGCTCTAATTGCCTGTGTTAAATTATGTACTAGTACACCCCATGTGCCCCCCACGTGATCGAGGGTTGAAAGATCCTTAGTCACTTGCTACTTGACCGAATCTGTTCAAGCAGTTAATTACTCGTAAAACACATAGAACATATAGAAAATATTCGAGCAGTTGAACACTGTTGGAATATATTGACCAGTTGAACACTGTCCGATTTTACTGTAATGCCCCAAATTTCCTAATAAGGTTTAGGACCTTGATTAGGAGGCCGGGAGGCCATAATTGATTTATTATAATATTTAATGAGTATATGCATGTTTATGTGAATTATATTATTATATGATGGTAGATGCATGCATATGGGTGTATTTATGCTTATAAGGGCATTTTGGTAATTTGGCCTGTTGAGAGCACATTTGTAAATTGGGTGCATATTGTAATATGTGAATGAGATTTCATTATTATGGAGATATGTTCGAGCTATTCGACATGAGACGGTCATATATAATGGATTAGCAGTTTTGTCATAACGGGGTCAATTTTGGGGTAATAGAAATGTTTATTTGGTGATAGATTGGGAATATTTGAGATCAGGGTGAAATTCTGGAAGTTTTGACTATAGTGTCCCCGGGGGTGTTTTCGGGACCCCAAGCACTAGGTTTTATTTGAGGTTACTTAAGCTTGAAGTAGCTTGACAGATAAGAACATACGTTAGAAACTTCTCGTTCTCTCTCAAAACAGTCCGTTTTACCGTTTGAGCCTTTTTGAGGGAATCTTGAGTTCTGGGAGTCGGAATCAAGCGAGGGTCGAGGCATAGCGATCCTAGGAAGGATTAGAAGCTTCTTAGCCGAAGGATTTGATGAGAAACAACCCAATCGAAGGTAATCTAAGTTTGAAGTTTTAAGTTTTTAAAGTTTCTAAGCTTAGAATTGGACTTTGTTAATTGTTGAGTTTTTGGTCGGTTTGAGCTTTGGGTTTTGAGGGTTTTGGAGTATTTGGAAGCTTGGGAACTTTGATTTGGTGATTGGGTAATGTTTGGGTATGTTTTTGGAGGATTTGGAGTGCTTGAAACGCGTTTGGGAATGGCCCAGGGTTGGGGGCCGCGGCCCTGTTCTTGTGCGCCACGGCCCTGGTTCGAAGAAGCAGGTGTCTGGAAGTGAGCCTTGCTGGGCGCCGCGGCCCTTGCCTCAGAGAACCCTGGGGGCCGCGGCCCAAGGTGCTAGGGCCGCAGCCCTTGCTCTGTTTTCACCCCGTTTGCTCGTTTTGACCCCGGGAACTTAGCTATGGGCCTCGGGAGTGTCCCTACTACTTGGATTAGTTTGGATTGATCTCTTGGGGGCTAGATATTGGTGTGAAACCTTTGATTATCATGTTATTGATGGTGTTGTATACTTGGTTATGATTAGGTGACCGCTAAGGGCTTAAAGGTTGATCGTTCTCAAGGATCGTTCTTATATTGGTACTAGCTTGAATTTGAGGTAAGAAAACTGCACCCTGTGTATATGTGACATGCATGGCTATTATGGATGCATGTTGGTTGGTTATTGAGCATGACATGCATGGCTATTATGATGCATTTTGATTGGCTATTGAGTATGACATGCATGGCTATGATTGATGCATGTTGGATGTTTAAATGTAAACATTGTTAGCATAATGAATGCTTGGCAAATCTTGCCCATTTGCATATGACTGTTGTTGAGACATGCTGGATAATTAAGTGTGATGCATGTAATGCACGAGAAACATGTGATAGGGCATGCCATGAACGATGAATATGAGATTGGTCAGAGCTTGAGTCTCTGAGTTTGTGCATGATCATGACTGTGCTAGAAACTGTTTAGTAAGCATGCTGAATGCCCTATTCTTGGATAACTGGCATATGATACATATTGATAGCATTGCTTACTTGTGTATGGTACTGACAAACTAGTCAGATCGACAAAAGTGTTAGTATCAGCTGTGAAGCTGTGACTTACTTGTCAGGTTCGGCAGTGATACTGGACACAGGTCAGGAAGCGCTGACTTACTTGTTAGAACGGCCTTAGCGTGAATCACGCAAGCCAACAGAGATTAGATCTAATCGATTACTAGCATTGAATGACTCAAGGAGAATTAATGCCTGACCGACCCTGAGGGTCGATGAATAAACAGAGCTTGAATGCTAGTGGCTTACCTATCAGCCACTCTCTTGCTAGAAAACAGAGCTTGAAGGCTAGTGGCTTACCTATCAGCCACTCTCTTGCTAGAAAACAGAGCTTGGAGGCTAGTGGCTTACCTAGCAGTTGCTCTCCCGCTAGAAAAGAGAGCTTGGAGGCTAGTGGCTTATGTAACAACCACTCTCCCGCTAGAATCATGTGATGTGCACCCATTGGTTTGAAAGCTTTATATTCAGTGTGATTATAATGATAATCATTTGATAATGTTTATGAAAAGTGTTATGTTTTCTTGCTGGGTTCGGCTCACGGGTGCTATGTGGTGCAGGTAAAGGCAAGAGGAAGCTAGACCATCCTTGAGTTGGAGGGCTTAGGTGATGACGTGTACATATGCAGCTGCTCGTCCGTCACGGCCGATGTTTAAAGTGGAACTAGGGTTGAACCCTGTTTTGCCGCTTAGAACGGCTTGTTGTAAATATTTTCTGTAATAAACTCTGAATTGTATTTTCGGGATCCCAATGTATATGTTAAATGTTCTAGTGAAACGTTATATCTTAACCAAAATGTTTAATCCCTAAACCGCTAATCATACTTAGATCACGATTTTGGCCAAATGACTCGATTAGCGAGTTTAGCACTATTTACAAGGCACACCGTAACGGTCCCAGGAGTTGGGGCGTTGCAACTTGGTATCAGAGCGAGCCAAGGTTTATGGTTCCTGAAGACAAGCTGGGCATGTACACTCATCACTGAAGATAGCTTCACTCAAGGAATGGTAATCATTTTTGTAGCTATGTGTATAGCTGTTTGAATAAAATGTGAATGCTTTACCTGTACATTGTATTAGGGAGCATGAGATTCTGATAGAGCCTGGCTCTTGACTATATGATTATATGCTTCGTGAATATTTATATGACTGTGATCATATGTTTGCCTGCTCCTTGAATATATAATTGTGTTATTTGCATGCTGGGATTGGAGGCATGGTTTGAGTATTGGAAGAGCAGGGAATATCAGTAAAGTATGAATGCCATGGGCATGTTTGCAGCACTGCAAGTAGACTATGATTGTGGTGTGGTAAGATTTATCCCGTGGGGAAAGCCCTTGATATGGTTATTGTGACTAATGGGTCAAGTTATTGACTGCAGATTGAATCAGCAGGTTTATATTCAAGGCAGGTTATGAGGCCTGGTGATAGTTATACAGGGGCTGGGAGTTCCAGCCAGGGTATTAGTTCTTCGTCTGCATCTCTGAATGTTCAGCAGACGCTTACAGATTTGCAATTAAGATTGCAGAGGCAGGAGGAAGAGATAAGGCATCTGAAGCACCAGCGAAGTCTGCTGGGGAGTACCTCTTCCTTTGCTATGCCGGGGGTGGCATCAGTTTTAGCACAGCCTAGGGTTGAGAATAGATGGGAATTTCTCTGTGGAAGATTCCTGAAGTTTTATCCTCCAATCTTTGAGGGAGGCCTAGATCCATTCAAAGCTGAGCAATGGATGGGTATGATCAGCTCCATTCTTGATAGTATGAGGCTGGTAGGTCATGATAAAGTGATTTGTGTTACATGTGTACTGCGGGATGATGCCTGGACATGGTGGGAGGTAGTATCCCAGACACGAGATACAGCTGTGATGGACTGGAAAGAGTTTAGGCAGCTGTTTAATGAGAAGTATTAATGTGATGTAGCTAAGACTGCCAAGATGAATGAGTTTCTGAATCTTGTTCAGGGTGGTGCGTCAGTGACTGAATATGCTACTGAATTTGATGAGTTGGCCAAGTTTGCCTTAGACATGGTACCCACAAATGTGGCTCGGAAGGAAAGGTTTATTCAGAGGTTGAATCCTGGAATAGCTCAGGGCATTAGAGTTGCCCCAGTGCATGAAGTCTCTACCTATGCTCAGGTGGTAGAGAAGGCTCTTGCTGTTGAGAGCATCAGAGATGAGGAAAAGAGTGCCGTGAGGCATGGAGCTCAGATAGTGGTACCTCCACTTAGTGGAGCAAGCAAGAAGAAAAGCTGGAAGACTGATATAGTATGCAATCGGTGCAAGAGGCGTCATCTGGGAGAATGCCGAGCAAAAGCATGTTTCCTATGTGACATGGTTGGACATCTTAAGAAGGATTGCTCAAGGCTAAGGGAGCTTGAGCAGATTAGGATAGATAGCTCGACTCCAGCTCGAGTGTTTGTTCCAGGGCAGTCAAAATCTGAGACCGAGACTAGTTCGTCGGGGATGTCAGGTCAGACTTTTAGTTCTGAGTTGTGAATTATGCTGTTTGGCTTTGGTGCCATGTTGTTCTTTTGTTGATGTGTATTTGGAGAAAGGTATATGGATGATATATGTGGATCACATGGTTATGTTGCGATGGGAAAAGTAGCACGGTATTGGTAACTTAAGGGATAAGTTGAGTTATGGCAAGGACTCATCGTTGGTTTAATGAGTTAGTTATGACTGGCTATGGTTGATCTAAGGTGTGGATCGGTTAAATAATTTTAGAAAAGTTTTGAATAGTAAGGAAAGTATAGTAATTCTTGAGCTTGTGAGCAGAAAGTCTTGTGACAATTGGCACTGTGCATGGATTCAATATATTTATGATACCGGATGTGAGGGCTGAAGTTTGTGCAGGGAGGTGCATGAAGCTCTTAGCCAGTGTGGTGGATACCACCTAGATTGCGTTAGTGAGATCAAGACAGACTGGACTAGTCTGTGAGTTTTGAATGTGTTCCCAAGTGGTCTGCCAGGGCTCTTTTTATGAAAAGGGACTAGAATGGTGTTTGATTTAGTGCCAGAGAGGGAATCAGATGTAAACACAGTTTTAAATGGCTCAGTGGAGTTAAAGAATTACAGAGTTAGTTGCTGAGTAAGATGGAATCCTTTAGGGTGGATCTTGGATCTGGTTAAGACCAGTTAGAGATCAGAGTGAGAAAATTATGTAAAGGATTGAGCTAGTATCAGATTAGAGCACTGCGAGTGCTGAGTATATCTTGAGAATTGGGTTGATACTAAGTGTTTGTGAATCAGGTGAATAGAGCATTCAAGGATTTGTTTGAAATGGGATTTGTGATCGTCTTGGACGATGGAATAGTGGTGTTTTCTCTGTGAAGAATTGCCAAGAGTGAAGAGTGCCTTGGGGACAGGAGTGTCCATGAATAGTAAAGATATTTCAGGTGCCTTGGGAAGGAAAGTGCTAGGTCTTTATAGACCAAGATTAGTTTGAGGATTGTTATGACATCCCAGTGATAGAGGAAAAAAAATGATTGCCCATGTAACATGTTGATTAAAGAATCTGACCAGGACTGGATAGAGTTTCTGGCGGGCCGACTGGCCAGTTTATTGTGTGAGATTATTATCTCAAGAAAGATAAAAGGGAAAGATGGTTAAGTGAGCCATAGACGGGCAAGATTGAATGGAAAGCTTTAGCTGGACTAGCTAAAGGTTGTCAAGTGACAGACATGAATTTATGGTGATATAGAGATCGGATCTGGGATCCGATGGACATTGAGATTAACTGAGAGATTCTGGATGAATCTCATGCTATCCTTTAATTCATTTCATTCAGGCATTGTGAAAGGGTAACATAATATGGAAATTTTATAGTGATGGCCTGAGATGAATGGGCATATATCGAGGCATGTATAAAGTTCTTAACCTGTTAGCAGGTCGAGACAGTGTGTTAGGAAACAGAAAGGCCATTACAGCTTTTGGGTATTTCATAGTGGTGAAATGAGTGAGCATCGCGATGAGTTTTGCGGTGGGATTCCCAGGTTGATGGATCAGTGTGAAATGGCATTAAGTCATTGTGGACTGGTAGTCCAAGTGAATTTGTTTCATCAGTAAGGATAGGTGAATAGTACGGTTGATCAATATTTGAGTCTCTTTGTGAGAAGAATAGAGAGCCTTCGTGAACTCAAGGTCTATCTTATCAGATGAAGACTTTAATGTTACTTCCAGGTTATGGAAGGGTGAGAGAAGGCAATGAGTATATAGATAAAATTTTGTACAGACCTTTGTTCTTGGGCTGATCATAATCAGAGGGGGAACTGTTTAGTGTTGAAAGGGTACCTTATGAGATAAGGCATGGTGGAACATGTTCATCACCCGTACATTGGAATGTGATGGGTGAGATGTTACATCTGGGTCATGAGATGGTTCAGGGGACCATAAAGGTTATTAGAGGTTGGAGCAGGGACACTCATTTCTCAGATTAAATGGAAAGTGATGCTAAATTGAAAAGCAGGAACATGGAGTTCCAGGTAGGAAGTTATGTCTTCCTAAAGAATCACCATGGTAAGGGGTGATGAGTAAAGGCAAATTGAGCCTAGATGGGTATAACAGTTTAAGTCCTGGATAGGACTGGTCAGATTATCTTTTGTTGGACCATAGTTTTGGTTCTGTTGGTTGTATATTGTTTTGTGCATTTCCATGCAGTGGACATGGGTTAAAAGAACTCATGAGTTGAGTTATGAGATTTTGAGGAACAAAGTATACCTTGATTTAAGGTATGTTGCAGAACCAGTGAGGTCGAGAGAATGACCTGGGAAACTGGAATCGGTTGTGTGGAATTCTTATTCCGGGCTGTTCAGATAAATTTCGAGGACGAAATTTCTGTAAGGAGGAGATAGTTGTAATGCCCCAAATTTCCTAATAATGTTTAGGACCTTGATTAGGAGGCCGAGATGGCCATAATTGATTTATTATGATATTTAATGAGTATATGCATGTTTATGTGAATTATATTATTATATGATGGTAGATGCATGCATATGGGTGTATTTATGCTTACAGGGGCATTTTGGTAATTTGGCCTGTTGAGGGCACATTTGTAAATTGGGTGCATATTGTAATATGTGAATGAGATTTCATTATTATGGAGATATGTTCGAGCTATTCGACATGAGACGGTCATATATAATGGATTAGCGGTTTTGTCATAACGGGGTCAATTTTGGGGTAATAGAAATGTTTATTTGGTGATAGATTGGGAATATTTGAGATCAGGGTTAAATTCTGGAAGTTTTGACTATAGTGTCCCTGGGGGTGTTTTCGGGACCCCAAGCACTAGGTTTTATTTGAGGTTACTTAAGCTTGAAGTAGCTTGACAGATAAGAACATACGTTAGAAACTTCTCGTTCTCTCTCAAAACAGTCTGTTTTACCGTTTGAGTCTTTTTGAGGGAATCTTGAGTTCTGGGAGTCGGAATCAAGCGAGGGTCGAGGCATAGCGATCCTAGGAAGGATTAGAAGCTTCTTAGCCGAAGGATTTGATGAGAAACAACCCAATCGAAGGTAATCTAAGTTTGAAGTTTTAAGTTTTTAAAGTTTCTAAGCTTAGAATTGGACTTTGTTAATTGTTGAGTTTTTGGTCGGTTTGAGCTTTGGGTTTTGAGGGTTTTGGAGTATTTGGAAGCTTGGGAACTTTGATTTGATGATTGGGGAATGTTTGGGTATGTTTTTGGAGGATTTGGAGTGCTTGAAATGCGTTTGGGAATGGCCCAGGGTTGGGGGCCGCGGCCCTGGTTCGAAGAAGCAGGTGTCTGGAAGTGAGCCTTGCTGGGCGCCGCGGCCCTTGATGGAGGGCGCCGCGGCCCTTTCCTCAAAGAACCCTGGGGGCCGCGACCCAAGGTGCTAGGGCCGCAGCCCTTGCCCTGTTTTCACCCCGTTTGCTCGTTTTGACCCCGGGAACTTAGCTATGGGCCTCGGGAGTGTCCCTACTACTTGGATTAGTTTGGATTGATCTCTTGGGGGCTAGATATTGGTGTGAAACCTTTGATTATCATGTTATTGATGGTGTTTCATATTTGGTTATGATTAGGTGACCGCTAAGGGCTTAAAGGTTGATCGTTCTCAAGGATCGTTCTTATATTGGTACTAGCTCGAATCTGAGGTAAGAAAACTGCACCCTGTGTATATGTGACATGCATGGCTATTATGGATGCATGTTGGTTGGTTATTGAGCATGACATGCATGGATATTATGATGCATTTTGATTGGCTATTGAGTATGACATGCATGGCTATGATTGATGCATGTTGGATGTTTAAATGTAAACATTGTTAGCATAATGAATGCTTGGCAAATCTTGCCCATTTGCATATGACTGTTGTTGAGGCATGCTGGATAATTAAGTGTGATGCATGTAATGCACGAGAAACATGTGATAGGGCATGCCATGAACGATGAATATGAGATTGGTCAGAGCTTGAGTCTCTGAGTTTGTGCATGATCATGACTGTGCTAGAAACTGTTTAGTAAGCATGCTGAATGCCCTATTCTTGGATAACTGGCATATGATACATATTGATAGCATTGCTTACTTGTGTATGGTACTGACAAACTAGTCAGATCGACAAAAGTGTTAGTATCAGCTGTGAAGCTGTGACTTACTTGTCAGGTTCGGCAGTGATACTGGACACAAGTCAGGAAGCGTTGACTTACTTGTTAGAACGTCCTTAGCGTGAATCACGCAAGCCAACAGAGATTAGATCTAATCGATTACTAGCATTGAATGACTCAAGGAGCATTAATGCCTGACCGACCCTGAGGGTCGATGAATAAACAGAGCTTGAAGGCTAGTGGATTACCTATCAGCCACTCTCTTGCAAGAAAACAGAGCTTGAAGGCTAGTGGCTTACCTATCAGCCACTCTCTTGCTAGAAAACAGAGCTTGAAGGCTAGTGGCTTACCTATCAGCCACTCTCTTGCTAGAAAACAGAGCTTGGAGGCTAGTGGCTTACCTAGCAGCCGCTCTCCCGCTAGAAAGAGAGCTTGGAGGCTAGTGGCTTATGTAACAGCCACTCTTCCGCTAGAAAAGAGAGCTTGGAGGCTAGTGGCTTATGTAACAGCCACTCTCCCGCTAGAATCATGTGATGTGCACCCATTGGTTTGAAAGCTTTATATTCAGTATGATTATAATGATAATCATTTGATAATGTTTATGAAAAGTGTTATGTTTTCTTGCTGGGCTTCGGCTCACGGGTGCTATGTGGTGCAGGTAAAGGCAAGAGGAAGCTAGACCATCCTTGAGTTGGAGGGCTTAGGTGATGACGTGTACATATGCAGCTGCTCGTCTGTCACGGCCGAGGTTTAAAGTGAAACTAGGGTTGAAACCTGTTTTGCCGCTTAGAACGGCCTGTTGTAAATATTTTCTGTAATAAACTCTGAATTGTATTTTCGGGATCCCAATGTATATGTTAAACGTTCTAGTGAAACGTTATATCTTAACCAAAATGTTTAATCCCTAAACCGCTAATCATACTTAGATCACGATTTTGGCCAAATAACTCGATTAGCGAGTTTAACACTATTTACAAGGCACACAGTAACGGTCCCAGGAGTTGGGGCGTTACATTTATCGACCAGATGAATATTGTTTGGATAACACATGCATATTTGTAGCAAGAATCAACCACGCTGCGCGTAGTCTCTTTTATTACTCGTAAATTAAAATGAACGAAACGTGTCTAATAACGAGTCTTAAACAATAAAAATTGTTCAAAAATAAATAAATGACTAGTTAGCAAATAACCAGCTCATAACCCAAACTCAAATAACAAGTTAAACTTGAAATTAAGCTACCACTCTGAAAGCGGTATTTTAGCGATAATATATCTTCAAGTGCTCGCCATTCCAGTGGTTCCTCATCAGGCTTCGTCCACCAAATCTGATCCTAGCACTCCCGCTCATGCCGAAGTGTCTGGGCATATCTCTCCCTTGCTTTGTTACTGCCCTCAACCAAGTGTGGACCTCCACATATAGTGTCTAAGGTAAAGTCCACAGGCTCAGGTTGCAAGGGTGGAGACCTCTATCGTTTGAACTGAGGATTGCTGCTGCCTCCTTCTCCTTGGATTGTTTCTGCTTGATACTTTTTCAATTTGCCCGACCGGAGAAGAAATTCTATCTCATCTTTGAGGTGATTGCATTCGTTTGTATCGTGGCCATAATCTCCATGGAACCGAAAAAATTTGTTCATGTCCCTCTTAGATATCTCTTTCCTCATCGGTGGAGGTTTCTTGTAGGGAACTTCCTGACGACTGGCGAGATAGATTTCTGCCCAGCTAGCTGAAAGAGTTGTGTAGTTTGTGAATCGGGGCTCATACTTGGTCGGCTTATCGTTCAGACTCAATTTAGCCTTCTTTTCATCATGGCGGCCAGACCCATTATTCCCACGTTTTTTTTTGCCATTTTGACCATTTCCTCCATTCTTAGGAGGATCAGTTGATCCGCCCGGATTGTTTATACTTTTCTCCTCTTTCTCAATCGCTTCATCTAATTTCATGTACTTGTCCGCTCGGTCAAGAAATTGTTGGAGTGTTGAGATTGGATTGTGATGTATACTATCCCACAAGGGGCTCCGATATGTTATCCTAGAGGATATTGCAACCATCTTCCCCTCGTCTCCGACATCAGTTGCTCGATTAGCCTCTCTCATGAATCTTTGTATATAATTTCCTTGTTTGATATCTGCCAAGTGATTGGCATAAACTGGAAGAGTCCGAGCAGCGCTGAACTGTCTACAAAATTCTTTCTTGAAACTCTCCCAAGAGGTAATGGAGTTTGGCTTGAATTTCCAATACCACTCTTGGGCAGTATCAGACAACGTATTGGGGAAAACTCTACAGCGATAGTCATCACTTACCCCGAGCAGCTCCATTTGGTCTTCAAACTTCCCAACATGCCTTATGGGGTTTGCCTTTTCTGTATATACTGGCAGTATCGGTGCTTTATACTTTGCTGGCGGCTGGGCTGCCCTGATTCGAGCACAAAACGGGCTACCACTCCTGTGGTCTACCGGATCAATTGTAGAAGGTCGTTTCGACAAACCTTGAACTGCGGCCGTTAGTGCATCAAGCTGGGCTTGGATGGCTGGTGTAACTGACGAGGTGCCAAGGTCGTGACCGCCTGGTCGGGCATTTTCATCGGGTGCACTATTGTCAAGTATTTCTACTTGGCTAGTAGAGTGGTTCATATTTTTCCCTTCGACTAGGATAGTCCTGCTCTTGTCTCTGATAACGTCCCTTTTGCGTCCTCCTAGGCAATCAAACACTGTGCTCTGAGTTTTTTCAGACGGCTTATCGCGCGAGACGTGCTCTCTCCCACTGCGCTGCTGGCCGGGATGCAGTGGTGGCCTTCCTGTTTGTGCCGGGCAGTCCTTTCCGCCTTGTTGGTCGTTGCCATCTTTTTCCTTCGATCGGTCGGTGTGATGACTATCAGCCTCATCACGACCATGTCCATCTTTGAACTGTGAATTTCCTTTAACTTGAGGAGTCTTGGTTTGATCCTGCTTGGGTGGAGTCTTTTTACTGCCTGATCGGTAACTCCCTGATCTAGAAGTTTCTGATCGGTGGCTCCTGGAGGGGTGTAATGACCCACTAATCTAGACTTTTTGGACCATTAACGAAACTATACATAAACTTACATTTTTACGAAAATACCATAATTTTATTGAGTAACTTGTAAAATAAGAGCTACTTACAAATAAATACTAAGAAGGATATGGGATCCCATTGTCTTTAAAAACAAAACATGATTTAAATGAAAAGAATTACATAAGAAATGTGGAAAATACATATAAAACCATAAAAGATAAAATGAGACTACATCCTCGAATTGAATAACGCTCGGTCCCTTGACTCCATTCACCATCGATACACATCCTCTAAGCGTCACGAATCTTACCGCCTCTAAAGCTATTTTCCTGCACATAAAGCAGAAAGGAATGAGCCTAATGCCCAGCAAGGAAAATCTAACACATAGTCATAAACATAAATTTCATAATAAACGTAAAGACATATCATAACACTTAATACATACACTTACTATAACGTCCATTATTACTTGGGGTCCCATAGACTAAACAAGCTTATGCCCATGAGATTAGTGGGGTCCTACTAGCTAAGTAGGCATATGCCCATAATCTTTTTGGGGTCTTGTTAGTCAAATAGGGCATAAGCCCAAACCTACAAACATACACATTCATAACATATTCATAGCATATCATATTTCATAACATAATACACAAGATAACATAAGCAATACACATATAGATTCTATCCTATTTTCCTTACCAAAGTTACCGGGATATGTGGACTGAGTTGGGACTTTTTGGAACACTCCTAAAACCATATGAGAAAGAGTGAGTCTTTATGAAGAAGAAGAAATGAAAAGGATGGAAAGACTAAACCATTGAAAAACATACTTACCGAAACTTATGTGCTTAAGAACTTGGATTCCCTAACCAAAATAAGAATGAGGTTAGGGGACTGAGTAGAAGGTTATGAAAGAGGAAATAACATAAAGCAAATGAACTAAAGTTTTGGTTTACCTCAAAGACTTGGAAGACCAATCTATACCACAACCGAAATACTGTAGAACCTCACTTCCCAAAGTGTTTGATAAGCTTATGATGTTTAAGCTTATGATTTCCCAAACCAGGTGTTTACACTCTCACACTCACTTAGCACTAGCAGCTTCTGAACTTAGAGCAAAAGGTGAATAATGGCTGGGTACTAGGTCCTATTTATAGAGTTTGGGAATGAAAGTATCTTGATTTTACTTGAATAAAAATAATGGCTTTTTAGGTGAAAATCATTTGAATAATCGTTCAGCAGAGGCTGAAGACTCGTTCAAAAGATGCTGGACTTTTGAAGAAGTTTGAATGGCTGAAAGGAAAAGAATTCAAAAATGTTTGAATTTATGCTGGAGGAGGCGATATATCGCCCCCTATAGGCGATATATCGCCCGGACCATTGTTCCCGAGGCGACCGTGCATCGATTCGTGTTTTCCGTATCTACGTGCTGCGATATATCGCCCCCTATAGCTGCGATATATCAGCACACGCTGAATATTTAAACACGAAATTACACATTTTTAGCTAAGTTTGAATGGAGTAAACAGCCTTGACTAAGCCCTCAACGTATTCAAAGCTGCTGACTGACCCTATAACATTCAAACTTTACTCCTTATTAAATTTAATCCTCAAAAAAATACTTAATCCTTAATCACCATTCATAACATGTGCTTAAAATCCTATTGGTTGATATCTAAACCTTATAGTATAATAAATATAATCCTTGATTATCAGTCATATAATCAAACCTTAGGTTATACTTAATATTCTTAAGCTATAGGTTAAACTTAGAAAATCTATAAGTACTACTATGAGTGTCCAAATAATTCCCGGTCTGAACCAAAAATCCACAGTAACAAAGATAATACTAAACATACTATAATACTACTAAACAATTAGCTAAGTAAAGTTCTTGGACTCTACAAGGGGGTTCTAGAGTTCCCCCTTTGAGTTGAGGCAGTGCCAGATTGGACCCCATCATCTTCCCAACCAGGAGGGTTACTCCTGCTTCTGTCCAGTCCCCAAGAATTAGTTCTGCCAGTAGTTTTTCGACCAGCATTTGCACTTCTTGCTCCCTTGGGGGCTGCACCTCGTGCTGTAGTCTGGGCATTTTCCTGGGTCAACTGCGTTGCCGCTTCCAAAGCAAGTGCAGCCTCGCGATGTCTTCGGTCGACTTCCTCCTGTCGTTGTCTGATCTCTTCGCTTCTTGCCTCCATATCGCGCCTTTGCTGCTCTAACACAGCTCTCTGTCTGGCCATCTCTTCAGCGAAAGACTCATGCCGAGCATTGAATTGCATCATCTCCTCTTGGAAAGTGCCTATTGCTTCCTGGAGTTGTTCAACTTCTGAAGTGGTCTCCTCGAGAGAGACCCTGGGTTCAGTCTCTGGGTTCTGCGGTCCAGGACCTTCTGATCTAGCAGGCTCTTTTGATGTGCCTGACTTTTTGGATGCCACATTGGTATTCTTGGGCGCCATCTTGATATGATAGTCGTGTGTTTCTTCTCTTCAGGCTCTCAATGAAAGCACCAAAATGTTGACCAACGACGAGTAGACGTCAAAACTACAATAAACCTTCAAGAGAAAATATGACACTAATAATTTTATAGTGGTCCAGCCCCAATATGTTGGAAATAGCCTAATCCACTAAGAGTTTGATATATAGATATGCACTCAAGATCAGATGAACCTGTGTCAACTGAGTTTCTTTAGTGTAAATGCAAGAAAATACAAGATTTCTCTCAAAATACAAATGCTCTCTCAGAAAAATCAGAATCCGAATCCTTTCAATGATGCCATGAGCTCTTTATTTATATGTTCAGGATCGTACAAATAGAAATCCCTCATAATCGGGATATTTAAGTTGCTCTCATCAATATTTAATTAATAATAAAATTTAAAATACAACAATATGCAATTTCTTTGGGATAATTTGAGAGATTCCCGGAGTGGGTGCGACTAATTCTAGCTGAAGTCGTTACTGAAATTTCGCTGCATAGTGATGATCTGTCTGGTCGGCCAACTTCACTTCTCGAAGTGAAACTGGTCGGCCAAAGCATCCTTCCGGTTAGGCAAAACTTTTGACTGACCGGATACACTTGACTCCAAGATGACTGGTCGGCCAAAACGACTGACTGGTCGGCCAAAACAGATGACTGGTCGGCCAAAACAGATGACTGGCCGGCCAAAACGACTGACTGGTCAGCCAAAACAAATGACTGGCTGGCCAAAACAAATGACTAGCTGGCCAAAACGACTGACTAGTCGGCCAAACTCCTAACTAGTCAGTCAAAAATCTTTACCGGTCGGACATAAATTCTATCAGGTTGGTCAGATCACTTCCAAACCAGATAAACAATTTTCATGTCAGTCATATCACAAGATTAATCTCAAACCTTTGACCCAACCATTTATTGCCACGTGTCACTTTTATTGCCATGTCATCGTTTTCAAATTTTGGGGATAACACATTTATTATTTTTTGTTTTTAAAAACAAAAAACAAAAACAGTTACCAAACATATTTTTATATTTTAAAAATAAAGAAACAAAAATAAAAATAATATTTCTGTTTTTGTATTTAAAAAATTTAAAAACAAAAACTTTACCAAACACAACTACTTTTCATCATTTATATAATAATATATTTTATAAATCACATATGGAAAATAATGAAAGAACGTTATAAATCAGGTACAATATGAAATTATTAATAAATATATGTAGGACTCACTCAACATAATTAATAATTATTTTTAGGCCACTACTACAAGAGATTATAACTACTCCCTTTAATATTGCACAACCACATGCTTATATTTTGGAAAATTGGCAGCAAAAATCAATAGGTTAGCCTTTTTGCCACGAAAGTTAGTAAATAGTGTGAAAGGTTGCACTTAAATCATTAAGTGGTTTCTTTTTTTGTTACAAAATTGAGTAAGTAATCTGAAATATTGCACTTATTAGTTTATTAATTTATGTCAATTTTACTCCAATTTTAATTTATTAATAAAATCCTACAAATTATTTTCAACTTCCATAAAAAAAAAACTTTATTACCTTAAATGCAATATTTCAAATTACTTACTAACTTTTGAAATAACAAAAAAAATTATTTAGTAACTTAAGAGCAATATTTAACACTACTAGCTAACTTTCGCTACAAGCTACTTAGTGACTTTAATGCAACATTTCATACTACTTACTTACTTTTTGTTGTAAATTTCTTATATTTTGGGAAATTTGGGTATTTATGCACAACGTAGGTGCATATCTAAAAAAAATATCATTCTTTAACATCATTAAAAAATAATGCTACTATTTGTTTGGTTTCCAAAAATACCCTTATCATTTTTTTAGTCTTTATCTCTCTTCTCTCTCTCTACTCCCTCTCTCTCTCTCCGGTCACCTTTATTTTTTAGAGTTATGGCAGCCACCACCAAACCATCATCACCACCAAATTTCTTTGAAAAAACGTCTA
Source organism: Humulus lupulus (assembly GCF_963169125.1). Classification (NCBI taxonomy): domain Eukaryota; kingdom Viridiplantae; phylum Streptophyta; class Magnoliopsida; order Rosales; family Cannabaceae; genus Humulus; species Humulus lupulus. The sequence goes on from NC_084799.1 coordinate 27,132,477, forward strand.
CAACTTTTACATCCTTCTCTATTTTTTTTCTTCTATCTTAAAGTGTCCATGGAGACTAAAATAAAATGCCTCGTGATAGTTTTTGATGATATAAAACTTAAACCTACTAAAAGTTCAATTAAGACACTAATTTTTGGCAATAATAAAATGGGCCTAAAAGTGGGCCCAAATAAGGAAAGTGGGCCGGCCCGATACAGCACGAGCACGGCACGACATGGGCCGGGCCCATGGGCCGTACTGGGCTTACTCTTTCAAATATGGGCCGTCACAAATTGAAATACAGGCCCGGTCCAACCCAAATTATTCAGAGGCACGAAAAATGTGGGCCGGGCCGAGCCACCCACATTTACAGCTCTAAGTCTAACTCTATAATATGAAATACAATACATTTGTAATTATTATCAACATTAAGGTAAATTATCTTTTATACTATCAAAATTGGATACATAAATATATTATAAAAGTGTTTAAATTTGTATTTGTGTAATAATTTTTTAAGTTATTATTGTGAACATTTTCAAAAGGTTGTATTTTTTGTGTAAATTTTTCTTTTATTTAAAAAAAGAGGTTCACAAGAGAGCCATTGACAAGAGAAAGATCGAATATGCCCCCTATGAGTTAAAAGGGGAAAAATGGGTCAAACACAATAACATGATTTGAAATCTCACATGAAATAAACGGGTTTGAGTTTATCTTATGCAAGTTTATGTCATTTTCAAGATGACACGCCTAATTCGTTTATTAAACGGGTTGTTTCTGGGTTAACCTACCTAATTTGAAAAATAACACGACAATAACTAGTTCATTGTATTTAGTTTTTAAAAATATATAAATGAGTCTGTTAGGAAATTCACCTTCATCTACAAACACAAAATCAACAAACCAGCAGACACAACATGCACAAATTCAATAAAAAATATCAGCAAGAAAAACAATAAAATCAACACCAAGAATTATAGAGGTTCAGCCCAAATAAACTTGAGCCTACATCCTCTTTGAACTCCCCTTGGGATGTTCTTCTCTGCACTATGAAACATCAATGGAGATTACAACTTGTCAACACTTGAGAACTTCTACACTTGATGGATTACAATGCCTTGAACCCAAGCAAAACCCCAAGTACACTTGACCATGTACAAAGAAATCTCTCACCCAAGACCCAAGTGTTTCTCTCTCAAGCTCTCTTTCTTTCTCTCTCTGAAATAGCTCCTATTATTTACAAATGAAATATGTTCTCATATCACCCTTAAAAAACTTAGATAATAAGACCTATTTATAGAGGATTTTACAACTGTCATCAAACTTAAAAAATACCAGATCTAAACGCAGACTCAACTGACGAAATGGTAGACAAGACTAGAAGAAAAAACGTAACTTTGCTGATGTGTTATGATATTTAATGCAGACCAAATATTCTAACATAGTCATAAACAAGTCTTGTTAGAGTTAAATTGGCTATAAACATATAATATTAATGTTAAATGAGTCATAAAAAAGTCGTATACATACTAAATAGGTCATAAACAAGTTATGAATATGTTAGTGGATTAAAATATTGATACAAATCATATACAAATTTTTGTAAACGGTTATGTTGACCCTCGATTTGGCCAACGATATTGAGTCAAAAATACGACAAGAAATGAGATGATAATTAAGAATGGAATCTAATGGTAAAGAATAGACACAAATGATTTATAGTGGTTCGGCCCCAATGGATGGTAAAGACCTACGTCCACTTAGTGATAATATTAATATTGAATCCCAATATCGTGATCAAAGAACTAGGGTTCTTGAGTTTCACAAGCCTTAGGGGAAATACAACTATTTGGAGGATAATCGCACTGTATGCTCTTTCTCTCAGTATTCAGAAAAAAAGATTCAAAAGTCCCCCAAAAATCCCCTCCTTGAGCTCTCTCATGCATATTTATAGGCTCAAGGGGGGTTACATGGGCCAATAAGCCTTAACTATCCTTAATATTCGTGAATCAAGACAATAAAGAGGAAATAATCAACGTAGTTATTATAAGATTACAATCTTTTAAGAAAATAAACCGAAGCCTACGACCAGCCTGGTTGCATCTAATCGTGAGGTTTGATGAAGCAACGAGTAGCTGGTCAATAATCGAACATCACCCCTTTGTTTCGACTCTGCCACGTGTCAACCACGTTTGAGAAATCCTTGCCACATCATCAACAGTCGTTTTTGGGTAAACATGTTATATGGGTCATGTCAAGTCAACCTATTTATGAACAAGTCGAGTTTGATTATTAAATGAGTCAAGTTTAGATTAAGGATTTAGTTACAATGCATGAGCTTTGATATGACACGAATACAACCATGAATATGAATTTGTCACCCTTACTTTGAGTGATTCACTAAATCTCTTGAAGTAAATTATAACAAAATAATATCTTGTATTTAAATAAATTTAAATGTAATTTTGGTTTTGTGTAATTTACGTTTAAATAACTAATTGGTATAATTTAAATATATGTATTTTTGAATTTCCATTAAAATCTTCCATAAGTTGACTAGAATTAGGATAAAAGTTATGCCTCATTCATTTTGGCAATTATAGACATTTTGTTGAATTTTCTTTTTAAAGAAAATCCATTAATCAAAGAACAAAAATATATCACAGGCACCTCTTGGACACTCCGACACCTTGCCAATCCAAGGCTGATTTACACAAGAATGACAAGCATAAGAAGCTAGAGTATGAGCTGTTGGTTTTTATAGATCAAATCAGAGATTATATGCAGCGGAACAACAATCAAAATTGTTAATTTAAACCCACAAGATTTCTAGATCTACTTCTTCACATACATATATATATATTGAATCAAAGACATGAATAGAGAATTACCTCAAGTCCTTCATTGCTGCTATCTTTTTGTACGACAAAAATCCTCGAGATCTTACACCAAGATCTTCCAAAATGTTCTCAACACACAAAGAATGAGTGTGGGCTCGCTATACAAAACAATAGGAAACATCTATTTATTAGATGTTCTCAACACATGAGATCTGATAAAGTTTGGACCTAAGTTTGTGAAGAACAATGACCTATGCTTGTATCACTGTTCTATTTCTCTCAGGGAGATTTCACGATATGTTTTCTATCACTGAAAAAGTATCGCTCTGAAAAACTGATCTCCTATATTTAATATATCCAATATATTAAAATAAAATATTAGTTATTTAAAACAATTTAAAATAACTAATCAGTTATCAGATTTTGTTTAAATAATAATATTTTAATCATATTACAATATCTCATTATTTATTTAATATTTAAATAACTAAAATTGTGGAACAAATAAACTTCTAGAAGCTTCTTGTGCATGTATCACAGTGACTGTGCACTGTGCTACACGTGTACCACATGCCAAGGAAGGCATGTGATTTTTCCCAATTTTTCTTATTATTTAAATACCAAAACTCCCAAAAATAAATTAATTCAAAATTAATTATATTTTTGTTAAATCAAATAATTAATTAATTAATTACACATAATTATACAATAATTATGTTTAGTGCATAGAAAAATATTTTACTTATCAAATAAGTCATTTTGCTCATTTTTGTATTTAACTTTGTCAGTGTTTGTTTGAGCCATTTTGGGGACCATGGACCTATAACATTAAGCGCCAATAAATTAAAAATAAATAATTAAACTCTTTAATTATAATAGTTAATTTATTAATTATGATATTTCTCCAATATAAATTCAGAATTAAACTCTTTATGTTATAGATATACTTTTACAGAAATCTTATTTTAAGCTGTCCATTGATATAACCATCTTACAATAGTTCAACCCTCTAATTAATTAGTTCATAAATTATAATGGAATAATTACCATTTCATCTTTCTAATTTACTTCTTATTCCTTAAGTACTATTAATTCACTAGTGAATAACTAATCTATAATCTAATTACAAATTTGAGCTCAAAATCATTCAGTTCCAGAATTAACCCTTAAGGGAACTAATATACGATCCGTTAGGAAAGATTAGATTCTGTATTATTGATACATGTTCCCAGCCATCCATGATATTAAATCTCCAAAACAAAAGTCATTAGTCTCATTCTATGAAGAGACCTTAACGAATGAATTAAAAGATTTAATAAACATGAACATGAGTTCATGAACACTCAGGATTTAGGTAGATCTATAAATGATCATCAGTTATGATATGAATTACAAATTTTATTATTAAATGGTTTTTGGATAAATACTTTTATTCATATTGGTCCATGTCATATATAATCATATTATATAAAGCACATTTATCGAGATGTCTTAGCACATCAATAATCTGAATCTAGATTATTTGTATCAACATGATACTTAGCAAACCGTACTTACAACCCTAATTAAAGAATTCCATAACTTCAATTTGTTTTTGTTGACTATTTTTATTCATTCATCTGATCTTAATTCTCCCGACTAATACAAGATCACATCCTCAATAATGAATATGGAATTTTTCTGATAATTACAAAAATTATTCAAACAATAATTTAATAATCTAAATATAATAATAATAGACCATTGTATTTATTTATTCATCGAAATAATAAATATCTTTTACATGCTTTTAGGACATACTCCTAACATGAGCTACCTTATAAGATTCTCTAAAAGAATGAAAAAATGATGTACAATTGTCAAAGTTAGCCAAGCTTTTAATCTCCTTTATAGTGCCGAACCAATCTGCACACAACTCTTCTTTGCCTTAATAGCCTTAATCACCACTTCACTATTTGATGTTAGCTAAAAATTTGACAGATGCATCTAGGCAACAAGGTTTAGATCCAATTGAATTGCCAAGGCTTCAGCCATTTCAAATGAATGCAAACCTACTTTAAATACTACCTGAGCTGCAATAACACGACCGAAAGCATCTCGAATCACCATTCCAAGACCACATCCCAAAGAGTAATTATTTAAAGAAACATCACAATTTATGAGCAGATTACCTAGGGGTGGAGGCTTTCAGTTGTGGAGTTTTTGATGCCGAGGCTTGTTGCTCCCATATGCAGGCTCATCAAAATAAGAAAGAGTCCATCGAATCAAGTCCTCATCACAAAGGACCTGTTGCTTGTGCATTCGTTTGTTATGTTGATTCCAAATAGCCCAAAATATTATTTGAAAACAACCAAACTCCATTATGGAACATCTATCATTCATAATTCGCACAACCTCAAAAGGATCCTTACATTGTAAAGGCAAAGCTTGAAAGATTAAGAGATTGCCAAATCTTTTTAACTCTTTTACACCCCCAAAGAGCATGAACAATATATTCTTTCACCCGATTATAGTAGCCACATATAGTTGGTGTCTCGATACCTCTAGCAAGTCTCGATACCTCTAGCAACCAAGTTAGTCAGCATCGGAAGCCAATTATGGCACACTTTCCACCAAAAAATCTTAAAAGGAGGAATATTCGAACTCCACAATTCATTCCACCAAGAAACCAGCTCCTTGGAGTTTGATGACTCAATCCCTTCTTTGAGAAAATGAGCAACTTTATAACCACTTTTAACAGTGAACTTTCTATCCTTTGTAAACCCCCTACAATAATCATCATGCTTATTAGAATTTCTTGGATTATGTAACGACCCAAATTCACTAATATGGCTTAAGGGCCTTGATTAGTGTGCCAGGAGGGCATAATTGGTTTGTGTGTGGATTTATTAAGTTTAATGCATGATTTTATGATAAGCATGCTTGAATGGTTATATGAATGTAAATGTGATTGTATGCTACAATTGTGAGAACCACATTATTATGTGGGTAAATCTGCAGCGTGCAACTTGAGGCGATCCTGGGGAGCTAATTAGCGGGAAAGTCACAACGGGACTTAATACTTGACTTGGGGTAAGTCAAGGAATATTTTGGGTATTTGAGATGGTTATTTGGGTTATCGGGTTATGGAAATAAATAATTAGAGATATATTTGAGGTTAGGAAGCTTAGGTGGGAATACTGGGGAATTTGACCATTTTTCCCTTGGGGACGTTTTCGGTACCCCGAGCCTCGGGATTGACTTAATTACCTAAGGATAGACTAAGTAAAACACAGAACACGATAGAAACATTAAGAACCGACCTTCCCTCTTCTTCTCTTTCTCTCTCAAAGAAAACCACAAGAAAATTAAGAAAAAACTTGGCTAGGATTCAGAGAATTGGAGCTGTGATTTAGGAGATTAGCTCAAGGATTAGCTAATGATTCAATCAAGAATTGAGGTAAGCTATAAGCTTTATGCATGGTGGTTAAATTCTGTGTTTATGGCTGAGTTTTGAGGTGTTTATGGGTTTTGATATTGAAGGACTAAATTGAAGCTTGGAACTTGGGAGTTAGCTCATAATTCTTTTAGAGAGTTGGTTCATAAGAGAAGGTAAGCTCGAATTTATGATTTAATGAATGAATCTTAGTGTTTTCTTGACTGGTTTTGATGTTTTTAAGCTTTTGAGTTTCAGAGATTGAAGTGGGATTTTGGTGAGATTTTAGGCTAAGTTTTTTGCTGGGTTGTGTTGTTGGAATCGTGTTAGAAGTTTTGTGATACTTGAGTTGTGGAATTGGGATAGTTTTGGATGGTTTTGAGTGAGGTTTGAGAGTCAAAAATGGTGATTTTTCTGGGTTCGAAGGGGTCAGGCCGCGACATAATTCTTGGAGCGCCTTAACCCTCTAAGGCTGATGAGTGCTGAAGATGGAGGGCGGGCCGCGACATGGGGCTTGTATTGTCGTGGCCTATGTCTGCTTCTGGACATGGATGAGCCTCTGGTTGGGGCCATGCCGCGGCATAGGGAGCCTGAGCCTCGACCCTTAAGGAAATTTAGGTTTTTGGGATTTTAAGCATTGGAATTTAACCTAGGGTGCTTGGGATCGAATCTACTACTGTGTTTGGTGGAATAAGATGTTCAGGAGACATGAACCTTATCTAGAAGCCCTTTCACAATTATTAATGGTATTCCTCGTCTTGGTTGTGACTAGGTATAAGCTAGGGTCTCGGGAAACGGATCGTGCTCAAGAGGCATCTCACGTAACCAGTACACTTGGAAACTAAAGGTAAGAAAACTGGACCCGGTTGTGGATTTATAATGGGACTAAGGGTTCCCGGTTTTGTATGCTTTATAAAGGATGGTATTATGCCATGTAAATAATAAACAAACAGCCTAAGAGTGCTGGAGTTTACATTAGCGCATAGGGCGTGGCTCAGCCACTGGTAGCTGAGGACAGCTTATTATGCACTGAGCTTGGTTTAAGCGGACCGGAGTCAGTGGGGTAAACAGAGGGTGCAACTTAAGGGTGTCGACCCTGATTATCATATGATTTGATTGTTATTATTGATTGGTGGAATTGTCATGCTGAATAGCTAAGTGTTGTTTTGTTGATTCTTTGCTTATGTCTATGGGCTATGTAATTAGTGTGATATGCTAAGTGTATGAACATGCTTTAAGGATTATTTAGTTGATATCATTGTTTGTACTATAATGTTATGTTTTCTTGCTGGGCCTTGACTCACGGGTGCTACATGGTAGGTAAAGGCAAGGGAAAGCTAGATCAGCCCTTATTTGGAGAGCACTGAGAGCAGAATGTACATGATCAGCTGCTCAGCCGCCACGATTGAGGAGGAGACAAGAACAGGAGAACCATAAATGTCTATTTTGCCCTTAGAGTGGCTAGTGGTTGTTTGTACTCTGGAAATTTTGTAAACTAACTTCTTAAACGTTGTTTCTTTTGGGATCCCTTGTGTAAAATGTTTAATTATATGAAATGTATCTTTTGGGACCAAAACCTTTTAACCCTAGCTCATTAATGGTTTCAGTGATATGTTTTTAACTAAATGACTTGATTAGCAAGTCCTGCACTTTTATAAATACACAGTGTAGCGGTCTTGGCTATCCAGGGCGTTACAGATTAAGATTAAGAACCCAAAGCACATAATCCTTATGAAAAACATGTTTAATCATCTCTTCATTCCATGACCCATCATCCTTTCTAAGAGTCTTCACTACTGTTCCAATGTATTCTCCTTTTTCTCTTTATAGGAAACCCACCAAAACCGAATTTCCATAGTACGAAGATTCTTTATGGGCGAGAGAGTCGCAGCCAATTTTTTCCAAACAAAATTCCACTAAGCTGACCTTGTCATTCAACTTCATGAATTAAACAAGATAGGCATTCCGAGCATAATAAAAATAGATAGGGGAGATAGTATCACCTTAACGAAGACCCCGTTGAGGCCTAATAGATCCGTGAACCTCACCATTTATAAGAAAATAGAAAGATACCAAAGACACTCAATGCATCACCTTTATAATCCAAAGATCATCATAACCAAGACAGTTCATCATAAGCTCCAAGAAAGGCCATTCGACACGATCATAGGTGTTGGACATATCAAGTTTCAATGCCATCTTGCTGTCATTTCCAAACCGATATTTCTTCATCACATGGAGACTTTCAAACCCAATAATAGCATTGTCTTGAATAAGGCGTCCCCCAATAAATGCACTTTGATTTTCCAAAATCACCAAAGGAAGGCTTTCCTTCATTCTATTAGCCATACACTTTGAGATCACCTTATAAATCACATTACACAAGCTTATAGGATAGTAGTCAATAACACTAACCGGGTTGGCCTTCTTAGGAATCAAGCAAAGGAGAGTATCATTAATATCCTTGCAATCTGCCATATTATTTAGAATATCCAAGCACGCTCGAGTGACCAAAGGACCCACTAGTTCCCAATGATTGTGATAAAATAGTCCAAGAAGACCATCCTGATCTGAAGCTTTGAGAGAATGGTTCTAAAACATAGCGTATTTGTCTTCCTCCACTAAAAAAGGTGTTGGTATTAATTTGAATAAAATCAGGGACACAACGGAAGGTGACGTGAGTGGGTATTTAAAAATCATTAATACCAAGCTAGGGTCGATACATATATCTATACATTAAATCAACACACAAAAAGAGAAGAAGATTACCTCTTGTAGCCTATCAAGATTCCTTTGAGCCTTTTTGTATAGTCAAACGATCTTCCTATCCAGCGAAAGTCACTCCTTAATCTTCCAAGTCGTTCCTCAAACACACAAAGATGTGTGTGGACACGCAAGATTCATTGGTTTGATTATTTAGGCTCTCTAGATGTTCTGAACACATGAGATATAGAGTGTTTGGAGAAGAGAGAAGGCTGTAGAAAGTTCTAGAATTTTTCAAGCTTAGAAAAATTTCTATCGATACTTTTGATAGTCTGAATCAATTGACTTAAAAAAATCGCTTCTTTTTAGACTTATAAAGATAATAAAACAATTTTATTTTATTTTAATTTAATTAATTTTAAATGTTCTTTATTTCTTTATTTTAATTATTTATTTCAATCAAATTAAAACAATAATTAAATAAACAAATAATATTTAAAATTCGAAATTCAAATATCAGGAAACACATGGCACATGTGTGTGGAATCACTGTTGTGTCTCCTTAATTTTCTCTTTTTTTTGTTTAATTAACTTTAAGACAATATATTTATTCCCAAAAATAATATTAATATTATTTTAAAAATAAATATCAGTTAATTCAAAATTAACCTAATCTTAAATTTATCAGTTTGAATAATTATCTTATACTAAGTTAATAATTAGCTATCTTTAATATTAATCCAAACATGATTAATATTAATTTCAACTAATATAACTGTTATCCCCAAAATTTGAATACGATGACGTGACAATAAAAGTGACAAGTGGCAATGCACGGTAGTGAGTGACACATTAATAGTCAATAAATGTATTGGCCAAGGAGGGCAAAGGTCTAAGATTAATCTTCGAAGTTGTTATATTACTGGTCATGAAAATTATTTATCTGGTTTGGAAGTGATTTGACCGACCAGGTAGAATTTTTGTCCGACTAGTAAAGATTTTTGACTGACTAGTAAAATGTTTTGGCCAACCAGTAAAATGTTCTGGCTGACCAGTCATTTGTTTTAGCCGACCAATGAAATATTTTGGCCGACCAGTGAAATATTTTGGCTGACCAGTCATTTGTTTTGACCGACTAGTCTCACTCCAGGAAGCAGAGTTGGCTGACTAGATAGACCAGAAGCTACTCTTCAAAAAAATTTCAGTAACGACTTCAGTTAGAATCATCCGTAGTTATAGCGAAAATCTCTCAGATATCCCGAAGAAATTGCTTATGTTATTTTTTATATTTGATTATTAGTGAGATTGGTTAAAATAACCCAATTATCCTGATTATTGGGGGATTTTTTGTACGATCCATGAGCCTATAAATAAAGGGCTCATGGCATCATTGAAGGGGATTCGAATTCTGATTTTTCTGTAGAGAGCATTTGTATTCTCGAGAGAGAAATCTTGTACTTTTTCATTTACACTTAAGAAACTCAGTTGACACAGGTTCATCTGATCTTAACTGTAGATCTATATATCATAACTCCAAGTTGATTAGTCTATTACCAATAAATTGGGGCTGAACCACTATAAAATTATCAGTGTCGTATTTTCTCTTGAAGGTTTACTATAGTTTTGACGTCTACTCGTCGTTGGCCAAAATCGTGGTCAACATTTTTGGTGCTTTCATTGAGAGCCTGATTAGAAGAAATATACGATGATCATACCATTATGGCGCCAAAGAATACCAATGTGGCATCCAAGAAGTCAGGCACGTCAGAAGAGCCTGTTAGATCAGAAGGTCCTGGACCTCAGAACCCTGAGACTGAGCCTAGGGTCTTTCTCGAGGAATGAATTTAGAGGTTGAAAAACTCCAGGAAGCCATGGGGGCATTCCAAAATGAGATGATGCAATTCAATTCTCGGCAGGAGTCATTTGCCGAAGAGATTTCAAGGCAAAAAGCTGCATCTGAGCAGCAAAAACGGGAGATGAATGCCAGAAGCGAAGAGATCAGGCAATGGCAGGAGGAAGCAGATCGGCGACACCGCGAGGCCGCACTTGCTCTGGAAGCGGCAACGCATTTGACCCAGGCCAATGCCTAGAATGCAACACAAGGAGCAGACACCCAGGGAGCAAGGAATAATGATGCTGGTCGAAGAACTGCTGGCAGAGCCAATTCTCGGGGACCAGACAGAAGTAGGAGTAACCCCCCTGGTCGGGAGGATGATGGGGTCCGCTCTGAAACTGCCTTGACACAAAGGGAGAACTCTAGAACTCCCTCTAGGAGCCACCGATCAGAAACTTCTAGATCAGGAAGTCACCGGTCTGGCAGTAAGAAAACTCCACCCAAGCAGGATGAGACCAGAACTCCTCGAGATAAGGGAACCTCACAATTCAAAGATGGGCATGGTCGTGATGAGGCTGATAGTCATCACACCGACCGGGCAAAGGAAAAAGAGGATCACAACCAACAAGGAGGAAAAGACTGCCCGACATATACAGGAAGGCCACCGCTGCATCCCGAACAGTAGTGCAGTGGGAGAGAGCAAGTCCCGCGCAATAAGCCTTCTTAAAAAACTTAAAGCACAGTGTTTGACCGCCTAGGAGGACACACTTCCCAGAAAGATCTAAGGGACGCTATCAGAGACAAGAGAAGGACCGTCCTGGTCGAACGGCAAAATCTAAACCACCCTGCCAGCCAAGTAGAAATACTTGATGATAGGGTACCAGATGGAAATGCCCGACTGAGCGGTCACGACCTTGGAACCCCGTTAGTTGCGCCAGCCATCCAAGCCCAGCTTGATGCGCTAACGGTCACGGTGCAAGGTTTGTCAAAACATCCCTCCGGAATGGAAGTGATAGACCACATAAGTGGTAGTCCCTTTTATGCTAGGAACAGAGCAGCCCAATCGCCAGCTAAGTACAAAGCACCAGTTCTGCCAGTATATACAGAAAAGGCAGATCCTATTAGACATGTTGGGAAGTTTGAGGACCAAATGGAGGTGCTCGACGTAAGTGACGATTACCGGTGTAGAGTCTTTTTGACTACATTATCCAATAATGCCCAAGAATGGTATTGGAAATTCAAGCCAAACTCCATTACCTCTTGGGAATCTTTTAGGAAGGAATTTTGTACGCAATTCAGTGCCACTCGGACCCCTCCAGTTTATGCCAACCATTTGGCTGACATCAAACAAGGAAAGGATGAATCTCTGAAGAATTATATACAGAGATTCATGAGAGAAGCCAATCGAGCAACTGTTGTCGGAGACGAGGGGAAGATGGTTGCAATATCCTCTGGGATAACTTATAGGAACCCCTTGTGGGATAGTATACATTGCAATCCAATCTCAACACTCCAACAATTTCTTGACCAAGCGGATAAGTACATGAAATTGGATGATGCTATTGAGAAAGAAGAGAAAGGTATAAACAATCTGGGCGGATCAACCGATCCTCCTAAGAATGGAGGAAATGGTCAAAATGGCGGAAAGAAACGTGGGAATAATGGGTCTGACCGCCATGATGAAAAGAAGGCTAAGTCAGGTCCTAACGATAAGCCGACCAAGTATGAGCCCTGATTCACAAATTACACAACTCTTTCAGCTAGCCGGGCAGAAATCTATCTCACCAGTCATCTAGAAGTTCCCTACAAGAAACCTCCACCAATGAGGAAAGAGATATCTAAGAGGGACATGAACAAATTTTTTCGGTTCCATGGAGATTATGGCCACGACACAAATGAATGCAATCACCTCAAAGATGAAATAGAATTTCTTCTCTGGTCGGGCAAATTGAAAAAGTATCAAGCAGAAACAACCCAAGGAGAAGGAGGCAACAACAATATTGGGTTCAAACGACAAAGATCTCCACCCTTGCAACCCGGGCCTGTGGACTTTACCTTAGACACTATATGTGGAGGTCCACACTTGGTTGAGGATGAGCGGGAGTGCTAGGATCGGATCAGATTTGGTGGACAGAGCCTGATGAGGAACCACTGGAATGGCAGCATCTGAGGATATATTATCACTAAAATACCGCTTTCAAAATGGTAACTTAATTTCAAGTTGTTTAACTTGTTATTTAAGTTTGGTTTATGAGCTGGTTATTTTCTAAACAGTCATTTATTTATTTTTGAACAATTTTTGTTGTTTAAGACTCGTTATTAGACACGTTTTGTCCATTTTAATGTACGAGTAATAAAAGAGACTACGCGCAGCGTAGTCGATTCTTGCTACAAATGTGCATGTGTGTTAATTATCTGAATAGTGTTCAATTGGTCGGTAAAATTGGACAGTGTTCAACTGGTCGATACATTCAAGCAGTGTTCAACTGCTCGAAATTTTTTCCATATGTTCTATGTGTTTCACGAGTAATGAACTGCTCGAACAGATTCGATCAAGTAGCAAGTGACCAATGATATTTCAACCCTTGGTCACTTGGGGGGTACATGGGGTATACTGGTATATAATTTAACACAGGAAATAAGAGCACGAGTTAAGATATTTGTTTTTAGGCTGACTTGTAAATTTTTGAAGTAAAAAAGGCCATTAAGCTAACTTGTTTGACAATAAACATTATGCTCATAAAATGTTAGAGCAATAAGAGTGTGAGAAAGCATACTTAGTAGGGACTTATGAAATGTCTAGAATTTCTAAGTTAGAAAACTAAGTACTCATGCAAAAATGTAAAACATACATTAGAGTGACTTTACTATTCACGAAAAACTTATAATGTTTTATGTCTAAATAGACTTAGAATGTTTCAAGTTAGCAAAGAAAAGTAAAGTACAAAATTTTCTTCACAAAAAATGCGAGAAAAAGAAGTAAACTACTAGCTGGGAACAAAGTTTTCACTGTTCTAGTTGAGCATGGCCTCTGATCGGCCAAACATGTTTCTGGTTGGTCCAAGATGCTCACTGGTCAGGAGGATTGTTTCTTGGTTGGTCAACACCATCGTCATCAGGAGCTTCGTCAAGTTGAAAAGATAGAGAAGGAGAGGCAGGCACAGTGCCAGATGGAAGAGCTACCTCTTCGACAGCCTTGGCTTCACATTTGGCGAGCTCCTCAGCTTTTGCTTCTTATGAAAGAAAGTCAAGGTTGAGAGGTTTGTTCAACTTCCAGATCTGGTAGAAGCAGTTGAAGCAGATTTCTTCGTAGCAAGCGAGATCAACTTCCTTATCCTGCTTCAACTCCTCGATCTCTTGAATATGTTTCTCCTGTTGATCGGTTAATTTCTTGTTGGTTTGGATGAGTTTGTTGTTCTCCTCCGTCAACTCCTTCAATGCTCTTTCTCGGTCAGCAACTATTTTTTCTGCATGCTCAGTTTTTTCTTGAAGATCTTTATGAGATTTGGTCAGTTGCTCTATCTTTACTTGGGATTCCACCAATTGGTCATTCAAGACTTTTACCAACTCCTTATAGTCTACTGCTCGGTGTTGAGCATGATTGATAGTGATAAGTGCTTGAAATGGATAGTAGAATGTTACTTAGAGTAAAAATAATTAATAAAAAAATGTGACGTCTTGATGGTAAGATACTTACACTCATCATTTGAGCAAGACCTCTTTGAAGGACAACTTCAACACTAAGCCGGGGTAAAGACTCGAAGGTTTGAGTTGTCGTAGCATGGTGTAGAGTGTGGTCCAGCAATTCCTTTCCACTATCACCAGCAAAGCGAAGGGGGCTCGCTTAAGCTAGCCAATGGGGTAGTTGTTAAGCTAGCAGAAGAAGGAATCGATGAAGGAGTCAATTGCAGGATAGTGATGGGCTGGCCAGATAATCTTCCCTGGTTGGTCGGTACATTCTTCGCAACTTTTCTCGGAGGGTTTGAGCTACTACCTTCCCCAGATTTCCTCTTTTGGGCAGAGGAAGTGTTGAATTGTTTGAACATATCTGGATCTGCAAAAAAGAGTGAAGCACAAGACTTGTTAGTAAAAATGGGAGATAATATATAAGTAACTGAAAGTTTTGCTATTACCACATAACTTTACAGATTTCACACAATCATTCTCAAAGACAGTTATTTATAACAAACCACCAAACTATGGTTACTATTAGCAGAATAACCTGAGTTTAGAATTTCATCGAGAAAGTCATCTTCTTCTTCAGATGATGAGCTGACTTCTCTAGGGAGTTCAAGGTTCTTTCCTTTCCTGGGCCTAGTAATAGAGGCACGTCTGCGATGGTCTTCTGGAAGAGGTTCCCTAATAATAAGGTCACCTGGTCGGCATGAGTAAAGAGATGGTTCAGGAGAGAACTGATCTGTCACTACCTCAGTATCATCATTTGATCGATCGGTTGTGTTCGCTTCTTCAGTGGTACTGCCCTCTATGATGTTTTGATTGCTTGATAATAACCCCACCAGTTGAAGGTTTTCCACGTTGACCAACTCCTTGAAATTTCTCTTCGATAGATATGTTAGCAAGTTCTTCTGCTCGGGAATGCATTTCCCTAGTTGGTAGGGGTTGATGGAAAGGGCTTGCATGTGTGAAAGCCAAGTTGTTGGCCTTAATATCTGAAGTGAGGAAATATTCTGTGTAGTATTTTCTGGGATTCGATTTATGCGCGATGCCATGGAGATACTTAATCCCTTTTTGCCTATGGAAGAGGTGGAAAAAACATGTATTCTTATGGCTTGGGTTAGTCCTAAGGTCAAAAAGGTAATGCACTTCATGAGGGGTTGTTTGCTCCCAACCTTGAAAGTAATAGAGAATATATAGTGCAGATAGTGCTTGAATTCCATTAGGAGCTATCTGGAAGGGAGAGACATTGAAGCAATCTGCTACTGACCAAAAACAGGGGTGCAGTGGGACAGTAGCTCCTGCAAAAACGTGGTATCTGGACCATGCGCAGTAGGGTCCACCAGGATTGTTAGCTCTCTGGTGAGGTCGCGGGCATATCACGTTTACTCCTTCAAGGCCCGAAGCCTAAATGTGTTTAACGAACATGCTGGAGTTAAGTTTAGAAGGTTTGGCTATGAACCAAGAGGGTGTTCCATCTTCATCTTTTCTTGGTTTTAGAACAGCTGATTGCCGAATCTCAGTTGTAAAATTCTGGATAGTCTTTCTCTAGGGTATACTAGCTTTTTGGACCTGGCGCGACGACCTTGAAGAAGCTGTAGTTTGAGCTTCACCACGTTCCACTACCTTCTGTGTCGCTCTACGAGCCACTTCAGGATCTTGGTCTTGAGGAAGTTGATTAGATTTTTTCACCCTTATTGGCGAATGTTGAAGTTGTTGATTAAGAAACTATTCTTCGTGAAGGAAGTATAAAGATGACTGGGGAAGGATTCTCTTAAGGCGACGAAGGCGATCCTCGAGAGTACGACAGCTAGGAGATTTGGATGAAGAATCGCTGCTTTGAGGAGTGTCGCTTGACTTGAGAGCTGAAGAATCAGAGTTTGTATGGTTTTCACCTTCCTTGTAGTCGAAGCGATTCATCTACAAAAAAGTATGGGGAGGTGAGTGAACCAAACAAACATAAATCAATGAATGCAAAGAAAAAATATTTAAGGAGAAAAATTATTTTTCACTCGCCAGATAAACATGTATTAAGGCAGCAGTAATAAGCAAAAAAAATTTGGTGCCTAAAATGCATGAACTATTTTTTTACAAGCTCAGAGGCTTGGGAACACTCAAGGCCGAGCGGTTCTTGTGGTGTCCGAGCAGATGGCGTGGTGGTCGAGCGGTGTGTGTGCCGTCCGAGCGGATGGCATGGGTGGCCGAGCGGATGGCGTGGTGCCCAAGCAGTCTGCGTGGTGTCCGAGTGGATGATGAGATGTTCGAGTGATTGTGCCAAGGCATCTGAGTGGTTTTCGCGATGGTTTGAATTGATGGCGTGGTGCCCGAGCGTCTTGCGCGATGGTTCGAACGGATGGCATGGTGCCCGAGTAGTCTGCCAGGCATCCGAGCGGATGGAAGAGCGCTCGATCAGATGCCATTGTGCCCGAGTGGTCCACGTGGTGTCCGAGCGGATGACGCGGTGTCCGAGTGATTAGGCCAGGCATCCGAGCGGTTTGGATGGAGTGTTCGAGCGACTTGGGGGAAGAATGTACGAGTGTCCGAGTGGTTAGAAGAGGATAACTGGTCGGCCATACACATGCATTTCCAATAAGCTATTTCCGAGGAGCTAGGCAATCCTACTAGTCATGTTTGAATTTGAGGGCCAAAAATAGTAACCGATTGGCTATAGGGTCCGAAAAGACCATAAATCTCAAAGGCATGGGGCACAAACATGTTCTTTTATTCATGAAACAATACATCATGATCAAAAGGTGGGATTTGAAAAGCTCAAGAGGTTCTAAGGAAAGAAGTGTTCATCAAATACCCATAAACCTAAATATGCAATGTAGAGTGAAAAATCATATTTTTTCTTCAAATTTTCATAAAATTGGAGACCAAATTGATTTACCCATAGCCTAAACTACATCAAAACAGCCACAAATTGCATCATTCATTGAAGATTCATACAAAAATCCAAGAGTGCATTCTAAGAAGAGGTTTTCGGCACATATGGGTTCTAACAAACTTTTATGTGAAATTTTAAAGCTTAAAAAGCTTACAAATGAAGATGAGGAAGAAGAAATTACCCAAATATCTTGAAGAGGTGTTGATTTCTTGAAGGATCCTTGGATGTGCTTGAAGAAATTGGAACCATTTCTGGAGTTCTTTTAAGGATTCGGCCAAGAGGAGAGTAATGGGTAGTTCATGAGCCTTTTTGTTATAAATTGTGAGCACCTATTGGTCTATTTAAAGGGAAGAGAGTGGAAATTTTCACTTACCCTTAAAACTCTTAAAATTCTTTTGCTATTCTCTCCCCCACGATTGGGGACAGATAACTACCGTGATCGTGGTCTAGAAAGATTTCAGTCGTGGTTTGTTTGAAAAGGCAGGAGATATCCCCAAAATTTGAATACGATGATGTGGCAATAAAAGTGACAAGTGACAATGCACAGTAGTGAGTGACACATTAGTAGTCTGTTGACCCTCGATTTGGCCAATGACACGGAGTCAAATATACGACAAAAGATAAAACGACAATTAAGAATTTAATCTAATGGAAAAGAAGAAAACACCAAGGATTTATAGTGGTTCGGCCCCAAAGAATGGTAATGACCTACGTCCACTTAGTAGTATTATTAATATTGAATCTCAAAGCCGTGATCAAAGAATTAGGCTTCTTGAGTTTCACAAACCTTGGAAGAATTACAATAAAGCGATGAATAATCACACTATAGCTCTCTTTCTCTCAATACTTAGCAAGAAGATTCAGAGATCAAAAAGTCCCTTCCTTGAGCTATATCATGCATATTTATAGGCTCAAGGAGGGTTACACGGGCCAATGGGCCATATCTTTCCTTAATAACCGCGTATCAAGGTCATAATGAGGAAATATTCAATGCAATTATTATAAGATTACAATCTTAGAAGGAAGTAAATCAAGTTATACGACCAGCCTGGTCGTATATAAAAGTTAAGCCTTGACGAAGCGATGTGCCTCTGGTCGATAGTCGAACATCACTTTTGCCACGTGTCAACCATGTGTGAGAAATCTTGCCACGTCATCAGCAGCCATTTTTTGGGTAAACATTTTCCCCCCAAGTTTATTTATTGCGACCAGCAATAAGTAAACTTAGGAAACTGACCCTTCACTTACTTCATCAAACCTGTCAGAACCGCCCATGCCCTCTAGAGAAAAGCAATCAATCATGTCTAATCAAGCCTTTTTGGTTTCCCAAAAACTTGTCTGACGGCTATCACACTTCCCCATGCTCAGAAAAAGTAATTCATGATTACCTATTTTATCGTGTCGCAGTCACTATATACAATATCTCAAATCCACATTTTTACTTTTTACTTTTCACTCGCCATTTCTTTGTCAAGAACTCCCAAGAACTTCTATCTTCAGAGCCCAGAAATCCCAGGAACTCTCATCTGGACGTTCAAAAGGTTTTGTGTTTAGAGTTCGTATTCAGACTTTTCTTTTCATCCAAGTAAGTTTTGCTAACCCCTTTGACGTTTGAGATGCCATGCAAAACTGTTTTTTATGCTTATTTTTATCTATGAACCTTTGAACGTTCTTGGTTGAAACTGTTATGGGGATTGTGTGTATATCATAGATGCTTGATAGGGTAGTGAAGTAACGTTTCATAGGAGTTAGGAGCCATTTTGGTAGTCGAGATTGTAGATTTAAGGGCGTAAAATCGAAGTAAAAATTCGATTTTTAGTCTAGTTGAAAAATTGGATTTTTCCCGCCCCTTCAAAGTCGAAAAAGCTTTTTTCTGAAAAACTTGTTACTTCTGCTTTTCAATCTGTTTTTCAAACTGCTCGTATAAAACTTAGTGTTTTTGCTAGAATGCTGCTGACCGTATAAAAGCTTAACTTTTATACGCGAGCAACGTTATTCTAACTCTTAACACATATTTTTAGGCTTTACGTTCTCATCTCCCCCTTTCTCTGTTCGTAGCTTTTCATGCAAGATCTGTGGGTAGGTGAGAGGCCTATCGATGATGACTTGCTTGCCCAATTGCTTGAAGACGAGGAGTATTCGTCGCTATTAGAACCAGAAATTCCTTTTTCTCGAACCCCACCCAATAGACCTCAGTCAAACCTTCCAACCATGGGTAGAGTAAAATCCATTGCTCAGAAAAAGAAAACACAAAAACCTCTTGAAAACCAGCCTTCTCCCCAAGTAGAAATTCCCTCGACCAGTGGTCGAGAAAGAAATATCACTGACCCTAACATCCAAACTCACGCTCAGCTTCGAAACGTCGTTCAACCAGATGTTGAATGGTATGTCGCCCCTCCTAGCCGAGTTACGATTAGGATGATTGCTAATTACATTAAAAAATATGGACTTCCTGGGGTGACTCTAGTTCAACCCACCCAAGACCAACAGGAGAATTTTCCTGGAGGCGCTTTCAGCACCTGGTCGAGGTATCACATCGAGGCGGGAGCGATCCTGCCTCTTCATCCTTTTTTCCAGGGGGTGGCCAATTATTTCGGGGTCGCCCCTCTTCAAATACCCCCCAACGGATATAGGATGTTGTCTGCACTCTATATCCTCTATAGCCATAAAAAATGGCATGTCCCCACACCACATGAGGTCAACTACCTGTTTGACCTTAAATCCAACCCTAACCAGGAAAACACGGGGTTTTTCCACTTTTTTCACCAGGAAACAGGCCGCACTTTCTTTACTGACACCACTTTTATCTCGAATGTGGGGAGGTACCATCTGGAGTACTTTCTGACGACTGACATGGTCGCAAACAACTTGGCCTTCACACAAGGAGGTAAAGTCTTTGTACAACTGGTCGTTTATTTTTCTTCAAATTTTTGCTGCTTTTCCCTTAGAAATTTAGTGCGTTTCAGGCCCATGGTTACGACCAGACCCTACTTCGAACATGGAGATCCGATCAGCCCTCCTGGCCAGCATGACCGACATAGATAAAATTGTCAAATAGCTAGTCACAGAGGCCAATCTGAGACTGGTCGGCCTTTTGGCCCTTCACCAGGATGTGAGGGAATCTACTGCGAGGAGTGCTACCAGCACTGAAATCCCCGAACAGCAGCCAGATGTGTCACAACCTCCTCCGAGGAGGGCAACTCAGGTGACCATTGATGAGCCAACTGGTGCCCCCCGACCTGCAGCCCCTCCAGGGAAGGGAAAGAAGAAGGCCACAGAGCCTATTCTTGAGTCGTCGGACGAGAATGGTACTGATTTTTTGCTCTTAGATAGCCTGCCTATTCCCTGTCACCTCTTCGATGGGGATGGCAATTTTAAATATCCTCCTGCTTTAAATTCAGACTTCTTCATGCCAGAGAGTGAGTGTAACACTAGTAGAGTATATAATGTAATGACTAGTAATGATAGCTCGGGTATTTTACTTACAATTTTCTTTGTTTCTTTTCCTGACATAACATACTCAATCGTTTGTACTATCTCACTGTTCGTGTATTTTCTTTTCTTATAGACATGGACTCCGAGAATGTGTTCGACATGTACTGTGCTTCCGAGGTTCCTGAAGCTCCTGCGAGCAAGAAGAAAGCGAGCAGGCGGCATCAAGGGGAAAGCAGTAAAGCGCCTCCGGCCAAGAAATCCCGTACTGCAGACCCTCTAGCAGACGAATCGTCAACAAATGAAACACCACCTTCTTCTCCTCTCGAGCATCAAACTCCTCCTGCTCCAGTCGAGTCGACACCTTCTCCACCTGCTCCAACTGACCAGACGCAGTAGGTTGCCCCTGCTTCGACAGGGGGCAACATATCGAGTAGTGCCTTAAGATCGGCCAAAGACAGGGTGGCCAAAATTTTGAAGCACAAACGTTGCCGAGAGGCGATGGCGGGGATAGAGACGATGGACGTCGACCAAATCTTAACCCGCGCACTAAACGAGCTTGCCAGTGTAAGTCATCTTTTTTCTGTAGAGACTAAGTCCTTTTATTTATCAGTCAATTTAACTTTCACTCTGATTGCAGGCAATGTTGACTGTTACTGCCGACCGTCTTCGCTTGGTAGCTATTACTGAACAGTCCAAAACCTCCGAGCAACGGCACACTGACGAACTCAAAGCTGCCGAAGAAAAATATGCCGAACAGCTTGAGGCGGCTCAGAAGACAAATGCAGCGCTGCTCGAGGAGAAGAACAAGCTTCCTGAGGAGATAAGGGAGAAGCAGACTGCGATGGACAAGGCCGTCGAGCAAAGAGACAAGTTCAAGGAGTTTAACCGTGTCAACTACCGCGAGGCTAAAAAACTCGAGCAGGACTTGATTACGAGCAGACAAGAGACTACAACATTGGAGGGTCGGATCGAGAAGCTTGAAAAAGCCAGCGCTAGCAATTTGGAAAGGTATAAGAACGCCACGGTTAAGTGTTTCTATGACTTCTGGAAACATAACCAGGAGGCTAACTTCAGCTATCTTCCCGAGCGCACAAGGCATGCTGAGACAGCCCGTTGCGATGCTCGTTTGGCGGAAGAAGAGAGAGCAAGGATACCTGCCTCGCCCGAAATCTCCTTGGCCACTGGCGTGGACAGGGCGGACAATGAAGCTACAACTGCCGTCGACCAGGACACCCCTCAAGATCTTCCAGCTTCGTAGTCTACTATTTTTCTTTTATCCTTTTATCTTTTAAATACACGACCTATATGTCGTGATGTAAAAGACAATATAATTTTTATTGCTGGGCGGGTAGCTTTTACTTTTAATTGAACAATTACATCTGAGCAGTGATTGCTCGCGGTGTAAAAGGTTTCCTTTTGATATTATAATATTTGCCTTTTATTTTAACATATGTTCGCATAACCAAACTTAGCATAGTACTTTGGTTTGATTTAACAAAATACAAAATTTTGAAAAATACTCTAAGTACCCTAGCATACTTTCACTTATTTTGCTCATGTGTTTACATACCTTTCAATATGCTTTGCCTACTGGATACCTTATATGCCCCCCAAGTGATCGAGGAGCTCTAGGTCCTTGGTCACTTGCCTTAACCAAAACCTGTTCGAACATTACTGCTCGGAGCAAAACAATTAAAATTATAATACAGTAAAACAACACACGTAATGAGCACAGTCCCTTATATTTCTCGTAATAAATGGACAAAACGTGTCAGTACGAGTGATCAATAAGATCTTACACTTATAAGCGCCAGTCATATAAAATGACCAACCCTTTTTCATAACTTGTAAAAAATAAAATTAATACAAGCCAATATTTTAAGAAGAATTGTTCATTGATAGTACTTGCGTAGGTGTTCTACATTCCAATAGTGAGGAATGAGATCTCCTTTTAAGCGAGCAAGTTTGTAGGTGCCTGGATGTAGGACTTCTTCAATCTGGTAAGGCCCTTCCCAATTAGGTCCGAGTACTCCAGCAGCCTGGTCACGGGTGTTGAGGAAATCTCTTCGAAGCACTAAATCTCCGACGTGGAACTTTCTTTCGCGTACTTTAGAGTTGAAATACCGGGCGATTTTTTGCTGGTACGCAGCTACTCGTAGTTGGGCTTGTTCACGTTTCTCATAGATCAAGTCCAGGGATTCCATCAATAGTTGGTTGTTCGAGCCTTGATCGTACGTTATTCGGCGATGTAAGGGTGGATCTAACTCCACGAGCAACATAGCCTCATATCCATAAGCCAAAGGCAATGGAGTATGGCCTGTTGTTGTTTGGTGGGAAGTTCTGTACGACCAAAGGACTTCAGGCAATTACTCTGGCCATGCCCCCTTAGCTTCTTCCAGTATTTTCTTCAGAGTATCCTTTAGTGTTTTATTGACTGCTTCGACTTGTCCATTTTCTTGGGGATGAGCAACTGAAGAAAAGCTCTTGATAATCCCATGCCATTAGCAAAAGTCCGTGAATAAATCACTATCAAAATGTGTGCCATTATCCGAGATGATTTTCCTTGGCAATCCATAGCGACAAACGATGTTTTTTGTCACAAAATCCAGCACCTTTTTTGTCGTTATGGTTGCGAGTGGCTCAGCTTCAGCCCATTTAGTGAAGGAATCGATGGCAACCACAACATATTTGACGCGCGCCCTTTCCTGTGGGCAAAGATCCGATGAGATCTATATCTTAAACTGCAAACGACCACGGACTTTGCATCTCTTTTAGCTCATTAGGGGCTGCTCATGGGATTTTGGAGAATCTCTGGCACTTGTCACACCTCCGTACGAATTCCATCGAGTCTTCATTCATTGTTGGGCAGAAATACCCTTGCCTCAGGATCTTTTTCGATAAGCTTTACCCCCAGCATGGTCCCCACAAAAACCTTCATGTACCTCTTTCATCAATTCTTTGCCTTTCTCTTTTCAAATACATCTGAGGAGTGGCATTGAGTATCCCCTTCGGTACAAGATTCCATCGACCAGGATATACCTAGCAACCTGCTGCAGAAAGGTCCTAGCTTTGTTTCTGTCCGTTGGTAATACACCTTGTGTCAGATACTCCATATATGGTGCCATCCATGTATCTGCCATCTAGATCACCATAGTGGTCTCCTCTGCTCGGATGCTTGGCATAGACTGTCGCTCAACAGGCACTATGTTCAGAGTATCAGCATCCTTCGTGCTTGCTAACTTGGCCAAAGCATCAGCATTGGAATTCTGATCGCGAGGTACTTGCTGGAGGGTGTACTTGTCGAACTTAGCCAATAGATCTTTTGTTTTGTTTAAATAGGAAACCATCTTTAAACCTCGTGCCTGGTACTCTCCCATGACTTGATTCACCACCAGCTGAGAATCACTGTAGATGTCGAGTACCTTTATATTCATATCCCTGGCTAATCGTAACCCAGCCAGTAATGCTTCATACTAAGCCTCATTGTTGGAAGCAGTGAAGTTGAACCTGATTGCGTTGTGAAATCGATGCCCTTCAGGCATTATTAATATCGCTTCCGCCCCTGCGTGATGCTCATTAGAAGAACCATCTATAAGTAATTTCCACGAGGGAGCTTGGTTTTGAGACTCAGGCTCTTCATTCTGCTCGCTATCTGTAAGTTCAGTGAACTCTGTAATGAAGTCAGCCAGGGCCTATCCTTTTATCGCTCCTTGCAGAAAGTAAGAGATATCGAACTGCCCAAGTTTGACTGCCCATTTTAACAATCTACCCGCAGCCTCTGGCTTTTGCAGAACTTTCCGTAGAGGCTGGTCTGTCAAAATTGTGATTGGGTGAGCTTGAAAGTAAGGTCGCAGCTTCCTAAAGGCCAAAATTAAGCAATAGGGTAACTTTTCAATAGGTGGATATCGCAGCTCCGCTCCAATTAGCCTTTTGCTTACATAGTAAACAACCTTCTGCACGCCTTCTTCCTCCTTTACTAAAACGACACTAGCAGCATATTCCGTGATCGCCAGGTAGATGAACAAAGTTTCCTTATCGACCGACTTTGATAGGATGGTTGGTTGTGCCATGTGAGTCTTCAATGCTTGAAAAACCTGCTCGCACTCCTCCGTCCATTCTAATTTCTTGTTGCCTCTAAGTAGATTAAAAAACGGGACGCACTTGTCTGTTGATTTTGAAATAAATCTACTTAGAGCGGTAATTCTGCCGGTTAAACTTTGCTCATGTTCTGACTCAGTCTGTGAATACACCAGAATATCATCGATGAAGACGATCACAAACTGATCCAAATAATCCTTGAACACTCTGTTCATCAGATCCATAAAAGCAGCAGGGGCATTAGCCAATCCAAATGACATAACTAGAAACTCATAATGCCCATACCTGGTACGAAAATCAGTCTTTGGTATATCTCCTTCCTTGACCCTCAACTGATGATAACCAGAATGAAGGTCGATCTTTGAGAATACCTTCTTGCCTTGCAACTAATCGAACATATCATCTATCCTTGGCAAAGGATACTTATTCTTAATTGTCAGCTTATTCAGTTCTCTGTAATCAATGCACATTCTCAGAGAACCATCCTTCTTCTTCTCAAACCGAACTGGCGCACCCCAAGGTGAGAAACTAGGTCTAATAAAACCCAAATCCAACAGCTCTTGCAGCTGTACCTTTAATTATTTCAACTCAGTTGGAGCCATTCTGTACGGTGCTTTAGACACTGGCTCCATTCCTGGTGCCAGTTCTATAACGAACTCAATTTCTCTATGCGGTGGCAACCCTGGCAAATCTTCTGGAAACACATCCAAGAATTCACAAACAAGTCTAGTATCCTCCGGTCTCACTGGCATGACCTGAGTGGTATCAACTACACTGGCTAAGAATCCAATGCAACCTCTCTGCAATAGATCCCTAGCCCTCAACACGGAAATCGTAGGAATGCGAGGTCCATGCGCCGCACCAACAAACACAAAAGGATCCTCACCTTCAGGCTCAAAGGTGACCATTTTCCTTCTGCAATCAATAGTTGCCCCATACTTTGCCAACCAGTCCATACCCAATATCATATCGAAGTCAGTCATAACCAACTCTATTAAGTCCACTGATAACTCTCTGCCCTCTACTGTCACTGGCAAAGAATTGACCCACCTCCTGGATACCACTAACTGTCCAGTGGGTAACAAAGTACCAAACCCCACATCACAAAAATCACAAGGCCTACACAGTCTATCAATAATGCTTCTAGCAACAAAAGAATGTGTAGCACCAGAATCAATCAACACATTATAAGGGGTTCCAACACTAAGAAGCTAACCTGTAACAACTGAGGGAGACGCCTCAGCTTTTGCTTGTGTCAACGTGAACACTCGAGCTGGGGCCGAGTTTTCCACCTTCCTAGGTTCTTCTTTTCTTATCTGAGGGCAATCCTTCTTAAAATGATCTGCTGCTCCACACAAGTAGCAGGCCTTTGCCCTACACTCTCCCAAATGATGCCTATTACATCTAGGGCATTCAGGACGAGTCTTCCAGGCTTCACTACCCCCAGGACGACCCATTGTAATACCACGGGGCCTCCTGTCAGGACCTAGAACTGGGAAGGCGTCAGGAACCTTCCTCTTTTGATCACTAGGGCCAACACCCCTACCAGAACCCACAAATGGAGGAACTGTTCTCCTGAAATCATTTCTGGCTGCACTGTCACGCCAGATCTTGGTCTCTGCACTCTCAGTTGTGAGTGCCTTCTCAACCACCTGTGCATAGGTAGTAACCCCTGCCACAGTGGTGATATGTACATCACGGGCTAACCTAGGCTGTAGCCCCTGGAGGAATCTCTCTCTCCTAGTGCCATCTGTGGGCACCTATTCCTTGGCAAACTTTGCCAAACGATCAAATTTTAAGGCATACTCAGTGACTGATAAACTGCCCTAAAGTAGCCTGATGAATTCCTCAGCTTTAGCTTCCCTAATAGCATCATTGTAATACTTTTCATTAAACAAGGTCTGAAACTCCTCCTAACTCAGAGCATTAACATTCTTGGTCTGGGTAATTACCTCCCACCAAATCCGGGCATTCTCCCGAAACATATAGGTAGCACAGGCCACCCTCTCATTACTAGTGTACACCCTGGTTTTCCCACGGGCTGATTAGCAGGTCGAGCCTCGGACTAATCAAGGTTAGTCCGTAAACTTCCCCAGGTCATAGATCTTGTTTCCAGGTCGTACCCACTTAGCTCGAGGTATCCTCAAGAACTCGCCAAGGTTGCCCAAGACTGGGGGAAGGAATCCTTAAGGCCGAAGGTTGGGTCAGGGAAGCAGCTCGTGGATCTCTGACCCTTTGTAAAGTCAACACATGCAAGATAAACGTGCCTATATCTGACATCACGTGTCCGATATCTCCCTGACTTCCCGGACACACAGCAGGAACGTGCGCATTCAGACACCCACGGCTGGGTTGGGCCGTGCGGCCCATTATCTCCTTACATACTGATTAGACCACACTTATGTGTCAGGTTTAGGAATTAATCATAAATGTTACAGAGTTGATATGACAAATGGTAAGGTCACGGGATGACCTCCCTACCAACTTCCAGGTGCCTTCTCCTATAAATATGGGGACCCTGTGAATTGATAGGGGTTGGAAAAAATAGTCTCTGAAGAGCCATATACTTTGTAAACCAAATACCCAGAATATATCAATAATATTGACTAGTGGAGTAGAAGGATTTTAACCTTTGAAACACTTAAAAAACGTGTCTTGAGTCACATAGTTCATTCTCTAAGATTTCATATCTGTGACGGTTCTACTTTCAGCACTAATCCCTTTCTCTTCTTCTCTTAATTACCTGTTGGCGAAGAACCGCGTCAACAGTTTGGTGCTTTCATTGAGAGCAAGTTCAACTAGTGCTGCCACAAACATCCAACTATGGTGACCACTCGATCCAAGCATGGCAACGAAATAGAACAGCATGATGGGCAGGAGGCCCACCAGGTTGCCATCCCTGATGAGCAAATTCTTGAAGTCCAGCAGAGGCCAGGAAAGCAGCTAGCGGGCCAAGACGACACTGGTAGCTCAGCACCCCGGCCACCTAATCTAAATCTGTGTTATTATACTGTGGTGGAAATGGAGAATGCTCACCTGAGGAGCCAATTAGCAACAGCCGGTCGGCAAATCCGGGATATTCTAGCCCGACTACCCCCTCTCACAACCAACGTTAACGCTGGAGAGAGGCAAGGTGAGGCTCCTAAGTCTCACCAGGGTAATCGGCCCAGGCATAGCCGGTCGGGTAGGCCTCATGTAGCCAACTCCACCCCTTCATCACACCATCAAGAGGAAAACTTCAGGGAAATGCCTGGGGTCGGACAACAGAAATACAGCCGTTCGGTTAGGATGTCAACCCCTAGCTCTCAACCTTCCTCGAGGGTGCCCAGGAGAGCTCGAGGAAACTCCCGAAGGAGATCCGGGGCGGGCCAGCAGCGCCAGTCCGTCCCAGAAGACCGTCTTGCGCCTCGTCCAGCTCGCCCAGCGCAGGACCAGCAAGCTGGTAGGGCCGAAAGGCCCCCGCCAAATTTGATCCATCCGAACGGAACTAGGATCGCCTCCCCAGTCAGGCATCCTCCTTCTCCAATCAGATACCCATCTCCTCAGCCCGTTCGGGACATCCCGGCCTACGGGAGTAGTAGGAGAGACCCGCCGTCGGCTGGGCCTTCCTGGCGCAGCAGGGTGCCAGGGGAAGGATCAGATCGTAACCGCCAAAGACGCACTCCAAGCCTATCCAGCAGGAGCCATTGGACTGGTAGTCGCCGGGGTGATCTCTCGGGAGGAGACCTGCGTCAGCGACTGAGTTTGGCACAAAGTCACCAGACTACACAGGGAGGCGACCTCCGAGATCGCCTCAACTCTCACATAGATGATCGAACCGGAGATGGTAGGCAGGCCCGCTCGGCATGAGTCCGATCCGAAGTACGTAACGGAGGGAATGTCCCAAATAACCTATCTCAAGATAGGAGGGGCAACAACCCACCTAATATGTACAATGGGTCCGGAGCTGTGGAACAGCCCCGGAATAACCCAGGATCTCAGGACAAAACCCTCGAGCGCCTAACTCAGATGGAGGAGCTGATGAGAAAGCTCCTAACAGAAAAAGAAAAAGACGAGTATGATTCGGGCGATGAAATGGAACTCTTCGCCCCCAATATAGCAGCGACGACATACCCGTCTGGTTTTCGTATGCCCCATTTGTCAAAGTTCAACGGGGACGGGGACCCGTCGGATCATTTGGGGATGTTCAACACCCTAATGATGGCTCATAACATTGGCACGAAGCTGCGTTGCTTGATCTTCCCTTCCACACTGATCGGACCTGCCAGGCAGTGGTTCAAGCAAAGTAAAAGACAGTCAATCAGCTCCTGGAAGACTTTTTCAGCTGACTTCAAAAGGGCATTCCGCGCCTCCCAGGCCGCCCGAGTCCAGGCCGACTCCCTAGCTAACGTGAGACAGCAGCCCGGTGAAACGCTAAAAGCCTACTTGAGCAGATTCGCGAATGTCGCTGCTCGAGCCCGAGACGCTGACGATAGCTCTAAGCTCATGGCCATGAGAACCGGAATCCTGGTCGGAGGAGACCTGTGGAAAGATATTCAGAGGAAGGGAGTCAGCTCGGTTAACGAATTCCTTAACAGAGCCCAAGAGCGGATAAACTTAGAAGAAGCTGAAGCTTCAGCCGCGGGGACCAGCCAAGTTCCCGAGAAGCCCGCTAGAGTAGGGACGGAGATCGTGGTGGCAATCCCCGGCGACGCGCAGAACAACCAGCCCGACGGTGGCAAAAGAAAGGGAACGGTGAAAACAACCAGCACGGTCAAAAGAAGAATAAGTCTGTGGATAAATTCAAGCTCGTGTTCACAACATATACTGAGCTCACCCAATCCAGGGAAAATATTTTCCTGGCCAACGCTGCTCGGGTCCCCTGGAAGAGGCCGGAGCCATTGAAACACCACAAGGGAAAGAGAGATACTTCGAAGTTCTGCTGTTTCCATAACGACGTCGGCCACAATACCGACGATTGCAGGCATCTAAAAGATGAAATCGAGACTCTCATCCGAGTAGGCCCCTTGGCGCAATATTCGCGAAACAGGGTCCCAGCAGGTCGACAAACTCCAGAAGTCCCAGCCAGTCAGCCCGGGCCTCGGGTAGGTCAGGACGTCCCTCCTCCCATGATCGAGGGAGAGATATCCACCATCTCTGGGGGACCGCATATGGCTGGCACGAGTAGAGGCGCCCAGAGGAGATATGTGAACGAGTTAAAGGCCCACAACGGAGCGGAGTTCGTCCCGGAGCAATGTCAGTCAAAACAACAACGGTTAGAGAAACAATCGATAACTTTCACGGAGAAAGACGCAGGCCATGTCCAATTCCCTCATAACGATCCCTTGGTTGTAGCAATCCAGCTCGCCAACCGGAAAGTAAGGAGAGTGTTGGTGGACAATGGGAGCTCGGTGAACCTCCTATTCCGATCCACCTTAGAAAAAATGGGTCTGACTGTCGCCGAGCTAAAGGCAACCTCGATGATGCTATATGGCTTTTCGGGAGAAGGATCAGCAGCGATAGGGACGATCGAGCTGGTGATCACCCTAGGAGAAGAGTCTCGGACAGTCTCCAAGCTACTTGAGTTCGTGGTCATTGACTGCTCCGCTGCCTACAACGCCATTTTGGGCCGACCTGCGCTTATAGCTTTCGAGGCCATCACTTCCGTTCGACACCTCGCCATGAAGTTCCCTACTTCAACAGGAGTCTGTACCATCAAGGGCGATCAGCTCGCTACCAGGGAATGCTATAGCATTTCCATGAAGGGAAGGTCTAAACTCGGGCAGCTGGCAATGGCCATTCAGGGCGAGGAGGAATCTCAGGGACCCTTGGCGGCTCCTGAGATTGAAAAACCTCAGATTTCCGAAGAGGAAAAGCTCGCCTTAAGTGAGGACATTGACCCCCGTGTTGGCGAGGACAGATCCGAGCTCCAGGCTATTGTAGAGCTCGAGGAGGTGAACATTGATAAACAAAATCCGTCACAGACGGTTAAGCTTGGGAAGAACCTCTGTGACCAAAGAAAAGCGGAGCTGACTACTTTTCTGCAGAAAAACCTGGACGTGTTCGCATGGTCGCATGAGGACATAATAGGGATCAGCCCGAGTGTCATTATGCACACACTCCACCTGGATAATAGTGTTCCTGCCAAATCCCAAAAGCAGAGGCGTTTAGGAACGACCCGAGCCGAAGCCCTTGAAGAAGAAGTGGCCCGGCTCAAAAAGTGCGGCTTTATCCGCGAAGCCAAATTTCCAATTTGGGTCGCTAATCCCATGCTGGTTCCAAAGCCCAACGGGAAGTGGCGGACCTGTATTGAATTCTCCGACCTGAATAAAGCCTGCCCCAAGGATTGCTTTCCATTGCCAAGGATCGATCAGCTGGTGGATACCACGGCGGGGCACGAGCTCATGTCCTTCATGGACGCGTACTCAGGCTACAATCAGATTGCGATGAATCCGGCAGATCAAGAACATACCAGCTTCATGACCCCGACTAATGTCTATTGCTATAAGGTGATGCCGTTTGGTCTGAAGAATGCCGGAGCTACCTATCAGAGGCTAGTAAACAGAATGTTTGCGGACCAGATCGGAAAGAACATGGAGGTGTATGTTGATGACATGCTTGTCAAATCAAAGACTGCCGACAACCATGTTTCCGACCTGGAAGAATGTTTTAAAATACTACGGGAATACGGCATGAGGCTCAATCCTCAGAAATGCACGTTCGGTGTCGCATCAGGTAAATTCCTGGGGTTCATAGTCAATACCTGAGGAATCGAGGCAAACCCCGATAAAATCAGGTCACTGCTCGAGCTTCCTTCCCCCAGGTCGCGGAAAGATGTCCAAGGCCTCACAGGAAGAGTGGCAGCACTCAACCGGTTCATTTCCAAATCAACCGACAAGTGTTTGCCCTTCTACAATCTGCTCCGGGGAAACAAGAAGTTTGAGTGGACAGTAGAATGCGAAAGCGCATTCCTCGACTTGAAGGCGCATCTGGCCGAACCGCCCGCGCTGTCCAAGCCCAGGGCGGGAGAACCTCTTTTCCTCTACATGGTCGTCACTGAGGATGCAGCTAGCGCCGTGCTAGTATGAGAAGAGGACCAAGTTCAAAAGCCAGTCTACTACGTCAGCAAGAGACTCCTCGGAGCAGAGTCACGGTACCCACTGATGGAAAAATTGGCATTTTGCCTAATCACAGCCTCGCGAAAGCTCAGACCATATTTCCAGTCCCACTCGGTACACGTCATGACCAATCAGCCTCTAAGGCAGGTTTTACAAAAGCCTGAAGCATCGGGACGTTTGTTAAAGTGGGCGGTCGAGCTCAGTCAGTTCGAGATTTTCTATACTCCCCGAACTGCCATA
This sequence comes from Humulus lupulus, assembly GCF_963169125.1. Taxonomy (NCBI): domain Eukaryota; kingdom Viridiplantae; phylum Streptophyta; class Magnoliopsida; order Rosales; family Cannabaceae; genus Humulus; species Humulus lupulus. The sequence continues at coordinate 27,164,680 of NC_084799.1, forward strand.
AAAAGTCAGGCCTTGGCCGACTTCGTGGCGGAGTGCACGGGATTCCAGGAGAATCCATCAGAAGGCTTACCTCAGGTCGCTTCCCCACATTCTTCGTGGAAGAACTTTGTTGATGGTTCATCTAACGAGAACGGCTCCGGGGCCGGAATCATCCTGATATCCCCCGAGGGACATAGATTCCACTCGGCGCTAAGGTTCGGGTTCAAGGCGTCTAACAACGAGGTAGAGTACGAGGCTTTGTTGGCTGGGCTGAGGGTAGCTAGTGAGCTAAAGGCGAGCTCCGTCCAGTGCTTCAGTGACTCCCAGCTCGTGGTGAACCAGGTTCTGGGAGAGTATCAGGCGCGAGGACCCAAGATGGCTGCCTATTTGGCAAAAGTAAAAGCCGAGCTGTCCGCATTTGGGCGAGGGTCGGTCGAACAGATACCTCGGGAGCAGAACGCCAACGCAGATGCTCTCGCCAAACTCACCACCTCGGGAGAGACAGAAACCCTGGGGTTGGTGCCAATAGAATTCTTGGAAAAACCAAGTATAGAAGGAGATCGGGCAGAGATCGAGATGATTGATATTAGGCCGACCTGGATGACTCCCATTCTTGAGTATCTCGTCGAGGGCAGGTTACCCGAAGAACGTAACGACGCACGACGAGTCCTTTATCAAGCTCCTAGATATACGCTAGTCGAAGGAGTGTTGTACCGACATGGGCACTCCCTACCTCTCCTCCAGTGCGTTCTTCCAAGTGAAGCGAAGGCCATCCTGCAGGAAGTTCACGAAGGATTCTGCGGAGACCACACTGGGGGGCAAAGCCTGGCCTTAAAGGTTCTCAGGCAAGGTTATTATTGGCCGACTCTGTCCAAAGACTCGATCTCGTATGTGAAAAGGTGCGACAAGTGTCAGCGATTCGTTGTGGTTGCCCGAGCTCCTCCGGTCGAGCTAAAAATGATCTCGGCTCCTTGGCCATTTGCCGTTTGGGGAATAGATCTGGTGGGCGCCCTACCCACCGGAAAGGGCGGGGTCCGTTACGCCGTGGTAGCCATTGACTACTTCACCAAGTGGGCCGAAGCAGAGCCATTGGCGACAATAACGTCGAAGAAAGTACTCGACTTTTTGGTGAAAAGCATCATCTGTCGATTTGGCCTTCCTAAGAAGATCGTCTCCGACAACGGCACCCAATTTGACAGCGATCTGTTCACCGAATTTTGTGAAAGGCATGGAATTGTGAAAAGCTTCTCGTCCGTGGCCTATCCCCAGGCGAACGGCCAGGTCGAGGCTGTGAACAAAACTCTAAAGGCAAGCCTCAAGAAGAGGCTAGATGAGGCAAAGGGGGTCTGGCCAGACCAGCTCCCCCAGGTCCTGTGGGCATACCGGACCTCACATCGAACTCCCACGGGTCACACTCCTTTCTCCCTAACCTTTGGGAGTGAAGCAGTCCTCCCCGTGGAGGTTAAAGTTCTGTCGCATAGAGTCCAGTCCTACGACCAAGATCGGAACCACGAACTCCTATGCCATTCCCTAGACCTAGTTGATGAAAGTCGGGAGGATTCGCAACTCCAACTCGCCCATTATCAGCAGAAGATCACTCGCTACTTCAACACTAAGGTCAAAAAACTTGCCTTTAGCGTTGGCAATTTGGTCCTAAGGAGAGTTTTCCTGGCCGGAAAAGATCCCAAAGATGGGGTTTTGGGACCAAATTGGGAAGGACCGTACCAGGTCATCAAAGTCATCAAGGAGGGAACTTATAAGTTAGCTCGACTTAATGGAGGGACGATCCCGCGGACTTGGAATGCCATCCACTTGAAGAAATACTATCAATGATTCACTTGTAAGGCCTGGAAGGCCACTTTCTATGTATAAATAAGAATCAAATGTTTCTTTTTATTTGCAAGTGTGATTTTAAAGTAACCACGAAAGACCCTTTCCCAGTTACTTGGGGGGCATATGGTACCTGGATATAACCAGGTCTCCTTAACGACTTAGATGTTGACTCTTATCTATGGATAAGGGTTAACGCGAACTAAGTCCTATCCTGGTTTTAACCGGGTCGTAAAACTTAGAAGTTAACTTAAATTTATTGATCGTGGTTCTTCTTAAAGAGCTCGGGATATGGATAAAAGTTAACACGAACTAAGTTTTCAAAATAAGTTCCTGATTTTAACCGGGTCATAAAACTTAGAAGTTAACTTAAATTTATTGATCGTGGTTCTTCTTAAAGAGCTCGGGATATGGATAAAAGTTAACACGAACTAAGTTTTCAAAATAAGTTCCTGGTTTTAACTGGGTCATAAAACTTAGAAGTTAACTTAAATTTATTGATCGTGGTTCTTCTTAAAGAGCTCGGGATATGGATAAAAGTTAACACGAACTAAGTTTTCAAAATAAGTTCCTGGTTTTAACCGGGTCATAAAACTTAGAAGTTAACTTAAATTTATTGATCGTGATTCTTAAAGAGCTCGGGATATGGATGAAAGTTAACACGAACTAAGTTTTCAAAATAAGTTCCTGGTTTTAACCGGGTCGTAAAACTTAGAAGTTAACTTAAATTTATTGATCGTGATTCTTCTTAAAGAGCTCGGGATATGGATAAAAGTTAACACGAACTAAGTTTTCAAAATAAGTTCCTGGTTTTAACCAGGTCATAAAACTTAGAAGTTAACTTAAATTTATTGATCGTGGTTCTTCTTAAAGAGCTTGGGATATGGATAAAAGTTAACACGAACTAAGTTTTCAAAACAAGTTCCTGGTTTTAACCGGGTCATAAAACTTAGAAGTTAACTTAAATTTATTGATCGTGGTTCTTCTTAAAGAGCTCGGGATATGGATAAAAGTTAACACGAACTAAGTTTTCAAAATAAGTTCATGGTTTTAACTGGGTCATAAAACTTAGAAGTTAACTTAAATTTATTGATCGTGGTTCTTCTTAAAGAGCTCGGGATATGGATAAAAGTTAACACGAACTAAGTTTTCAAAATAAGTTCCTGGTTTTAACCGGGTCATAAAACTTGGAAGTTAACTTAAGTTTATTGGTCGTGGCTCTTTCTTAAAGAGCTCGGGATATAAATAACGATTAGCATGAACTAAGCTTATATAAAAAATATATATATAAGTTAAAATGGCCAAGTAAATCTTCTCGAGGTGAAAACACCTCATTAAAAGGTTACAAAGACAAAATAAAAATAATTAAAAATGCATAAGGAGGAGTGCCCTAAGCCCCATTAGCTGGTCCTTTGGAGGTCGTGGTCTCGCCCTGCTCCGCCGCGCCAGAGGCTTCCCCAGTTTCCGAGGGCGGTACCTCTTTGTTTAGGCGGGCTTGGAGCTTCGGCAGCAAAAAAGCCCAAAGGTCCGGCGGCATAAAAGAGAAGTCAGCATCCGGGTCATGGGCCCAGCAGTGATAGAACAGGTCCTGCATGGACTGCTCCGAGATGGCCCGCTCGGCTTCCAAGGCGGCCTGGGCCTCGGTCTTCGCTGCCTCGAGATCTGTTCGCGAAGTGGCAAGGGAGGTTTCAAGTTCTCAGTTCTTTGAGCGGCTCCTCTCTAGCTCGGCCTTCGAAGCCGCCAGCGCATCTTTCGCCGCCTGAGCTTCCTGAAGGGCGGCCTGGCGCTCAGCCTCCATCTCCTCGAGCTGAGCCTTGGTCCTGGCAATACCTCGATGTACGGCAGCAATGCCCTGCAAGAAAGGAAGGATAAGTTGGCTAAGTGGAAAAACAAGGCGTTGTGTAAATGTTAAAGCTTTAAAAGAGTGGGGCAGATTACCGTTAGGGTCATGTCCATCGAAGACTCTATGACTCGGACCGGGCTCGTTGCTTCGATAGCCCGGAGATCCTTCTCTTTGAGCTTGTAGAAGCGGCCGACGGCATAGCTCGCCGACTCATACACCGTCCCCCGGAATGCTTCCGGGATCTTTCCCAGATCCTGGGGGTCGACCGGGATGCGTACGTCTGGGGCTGCCACAGCCGGAGTCCCGACCTCCAGTACCACGTCCTGGGTGGCTGATGGAGATCGCTGGGGCGGCGGGGGCATGTGTCCTGCTCTGGCAGCAGGAAAGATTGCCCCCTCGACCTGGGATGGCGGGGTTTTTTCCTTCTCCTTAGCCGGGGATTTGGTGGAGGCCCCGGCCGCGCTCTTGGACTATAGGAGCCTTTTCAACCTTGGCCCTGCTGGGGGATTCCCGCCGAAGACTACACCCCGCAGATTACCCCCGGGCTGAGACATCTCTTCTGCCAAAAACAAAAACATGGTTATTACAAGTTAGCAAACATGCAGAGGTTAAAAGCAAAAAAGTATACGAATATTAAGGGAGCCCTACCCCCCGAGCTGGAAGAGCCTAGGACAATTATCTCACGAACTGGCGCGGGTTCTAGGTCCGGTTCTGACTTGGGGCTGGACTCTTCTACATACTGTCTAAACCCCGGAGCATAGACACCCCTCTGAAGTGATGGCCATGTGCGTAAGTTGGTCCCATACTCCTCAAAAAGGATCGACCTAAAAGCTAGGGTGTTATCTACTACTACGGTACCCCTAGGCCGGCTCTCTTGGTGATCCAGCACGAGTCGATCAACATAATGGAGCAGGAGTGTATTCAGGTCCGGGTCCCTCCCGTGACGATGGAAGATCTGCCTAGGATTGAACCTAACCAGCCGGGGGTCTGCAGTGGCCCTATCTACATTCTTAAACAAATAAGGGTTACCTTGGCCGGAAGGACCCGCGGCTGCTCCGGTTTGGGTCCTCTCCTCGTCCATCCCCTGAGCGACCTCCAAGGTCCTCTTTCTATTCCTCACGAGCGGAACTTCAGCTGTTTCGTCCTCCTCATCCTCCTCTTTCGCGACCTCCTCCACGGTGATAGGTCTATTTGCGCGAGCTGGGGGCGGCCCCCGAAGCCTCTTCAGGTTCAGAGTCTGATTTGGAAAAATCAGTTTGCAGGACACCATCGTCTCGTCCATCACGAGCACGCGGTAGTCCTTTTCACTGGGGGGCAAGCCCGCCAGTGTTTCATATTGACCCCCGAGGGTCGCAGACTTCTCGGTCCTCGCGTAGATGGCTGCAAGATTGGGTTGGAATCAGAATGGAATACGGGAGGAGCTAAAATTAAACAAAACTTAAAAGGCGAGATAGGGTCAGGGTTCACTTACGAGGACGATTGAAGTAGTGGTGCTCACAGTTCCGGAACCCAGTTGACATAAAGAACTGGTCCTTGAAGTCATTTGGATGGCTTGGCAGCTCGATGACCGCCGCCGTATTAGGAAAACGGGTGAAATAGTAAAACCCGTCACCTCGCCCCAGCTGATCCGAGCTGGCTTTGAGGTAAAAGAAATATAAAATATCAGCAGGAGTAGGGACCTCCCACTCCTGCTTCTTGAACAAGTACCTCAACCCTGCCAGTAGACGGTAGGAGTTGGGGGGGAGCTCAAAAGGGGCCAACCCCACGTAGTTCAGGAAGTCAGCGAAGTACTGATCCAGGGGAAGGAAGGCCCCTGCCTTGAAGTGCTCACCGCTCCAGGCCGCGAACGATTCGTCTAGCAGCGTACAGCTCCGCTCGCCCTCCGCAGCAGGTCGGGCTATGACTGAGGCTTTCCCCAATGGGATCTTGTGGGTGAGGAAGAGTTTGCTGATCTTCACCTGATCGGTTACCTTTGAGACGATTCTCTCCGCCTCAAAGAATGCGTCGGGGGCCACCTCGACCTGCTTCTCCACGGCCGGCCCGAAGTGGGGGATCGGCGAGCTTGGCATCACCGCCTTTTTGGACCCATCTGGTCGCCTATCGAACAAGAGAAAACACTTTAGAAAAGGCGACCCAAGCAGAAGGACGAAGCAATTATTATTTACACGAGCTGAGGTAAGCCCAGCCCGTGGAGAGTGGAACCACGCGGTTCAATGAACACGCGCATATGCTCCCAACAAATCCCAGATTACTCGGAATTCATGTGTCAGGGGGTTCAGAGTAAAAATTTGCCTTGGGGGGGAAGTTTCAACAGGCAGAACGTTGCAAAACCGCTTTTGAAGCGTATCCCCTAAGGTACCCGGTTTTGCACCCAAAATTCCTAAAGCTCCTAACGAGAAATTGTTCCTGAAGAAGCATCTTGAAACCCATACTCTAAGGCTATTTCCTACAATAAGTGTGCCCTAGCCTAAAAGGGGCTGTCACCCTCCTACCCACGCAACCCAGAAAACCCTTGCATGCAGCTACAGTAAATTTTTTTACCTAAGCTACAGTGGCATGTTTTCAAAATGAACAGGGTCAGAAAACTTACAGTATATGGCTGGATGGTAAATGAGAGTATTGCGTTGGTAGGAGCCTCGTCGGTGCAGTAGCTTCCAAAGCTTTGGAGAAACTCGTGCGCCTAAGCTTCGTGAACAAGGAAAATGGTGGCAGTAGAGTCGAGGGTTTCGTTCTTCTGAAAGTCAGAGAAGGAAGAAGGAAAGAGATTTGGGAAATTTTTGAATGAAGGGGTGGTCCGTGCGTAGGATGGCCACCCCCTTTTATATAAGGGAAGGATCACGTGAAGAAGGCTCTTGGATGGCCCTAGTGAGGGATCCGAGGCCTTCCACTCGAAATATGAAACGACGGCTGGGCTTAGGCTAGGCCATTAAATGCGGTTCTCGTAAAACGTACTGTCACCACCCACGGCGTTCCACGTATCAGACGCCTGCACAAAAAGTGGAATGTGAAGGGTTGTGGGGGAGTCTAAAAGCCCCTACTGTGGTCTTCTATATACGACGTCATATACCACGAGCAGGAGCCTGGGGGGTAGATGTATGCCCTGGTTTTCCCACGGGCTGATTAGCAGGTCGAGCCTCAAACTAATCAAGGTTAGTCCGTAAACTTCCCCAGGTCATAGATCTTGTTTCCAGGTCGTACCCACTTAGCTCGAGGTATCCTCAAGAACTCACCAAGGCTGCCCAAGACTGGGGGAAGGAATCCTTAAGGCCGAAGGTTGGGTCAGGGAAGCAACTCGTGGTGCGAGCTGCTGCTCGTGGATCTCTGACCCTTTGTAAAGTCAACACACGCAAGATAAACGTGCCTATATCTGACATCACGTGTCCGATATCTCCCTGACTTCCCGGACACGCAGCAGGAACGTGCGCATTCAGACACCCACGGCTGGGTTGGGCCGTGCGGCCCATTATCTCCTTACATACTGATTAGACCACACTTATGTGTCAGGTTTAGGAATTAATCATAAATGTTACAGAGTTGATATGACAAATGGTAAGGTCACGGGATGACCTCCCTACCAATTTCCAGGTGCCTTCTCCTATAAATATGGGGACCCTGGGAGTTGATAGGGGTTGGAAAAAATAGTCTCTGAAGAGCCATATACTTTGTAAACCAAATACCCAGAATATATCAATAATATTGACTAGTGGAGTAGAAGGATTTTAACCTTTGAACCACTTCAAAAACGTGTCTTGAGTCACATAGTTCATTCTCTAAGATTTCATATCTGTGACGATTCTACTTTCAGCACTAATCCCTTTCTCTTCTTCTCTTAATTACCTGTTGGCGAAAAACCGCGTCAACAACCAGCTACCCTCATAAAGTCAGGGATAGTGGTAATCATACTCATCCATTGTTCTGCTTTGGCAGGATCTGCACTGCCCTAAAAAATAAGAGGTTGCTGCTTTCTGAACCTTTCATAAAGTGGTTCCCATTTATTTCCTACCTCAAGCAGCTGCTCTACTGCTGGCACCGACACAGGAGGTGCCTCCGATACACTAGCCACTGCAGGCACTTGCAGCTGTCTCAGGAGACGAAGTTCCTCTCCCGGTTTCAGCGCTGTTGCCTGCAAGTCATTAAACATCTGCTGCCAGTTTGCAGGAGCTGGCTGTGGAATCTGAGACTGGTCATTTTCCTGACCCTGGCTGTTATTGTTATTTTGGCCCTGATCACTTTGGCCAGCTGAAGTGTCTGTCTGCCCTGGATTCATTCTTATCTGTTACCTTGCTAAAACATTGATCAATACAGCCAGTCAGGTAGTAATAACTAAACCTCTTGCCGCCTCACGGTCCAAGAACAAGCAGCCAATTATCATATTCCACAGTCATCCAATTATTCAAGCAGATACATGTTTATAGCATTCAGCACTCAGCATGTATCACATAATGATTCATAATCAACAATACTAATGAGCATGTTCCAGCAGTTTCAGTACTAATTAGCACACAGTTGCTAAGAATATAACATTTCAGGGGCCTAGGTTCAACATTGTAACGCCCTGGATTGCCAAGATCGTTACACTGTGTGTTTATAAAGTGCCAGACTTACTAATCAAGTCATTTAATTGAAAATGTGTTATGAAACTATAAAGGGACTAGGGTTAAAATGTTTTGGTCTCAAAAGCCACACTTTCATTAAGAAACATCTCTTGTTTACATGGGATCCCCAAAAATATCAAATTTAAAGACTGTATACAAAAGTCATAAAGTTTAGATACAATAACAAGCCATATTAAGGCAAAACGAACAGTTAGGCAACCCCTGTCCTGATCCACTCCTCGACCATGGTGATCGAGCAGCTGGCTATGTAAATTCCACCCCGAAGCTCTCCATCTCAGGCTTGGTCCAACTTGCCCTTGCCTTTACCTGCACCACGTAGCACCCATGAGCCAAGGCCCAACAAGAAAACACAACAACAGAGCATAAGCAATCAACAGACAAATCAATACCTCACGTTGCATCACAAGTTCTCAAACATATAATCATTCAGTATAACCATGTATTCAACATACTAAACATATGAACTCATATCATACATCACTGCACAAATGATAACTAGGGCTAGCGCTCTCAGGCTGCTCCCTCCGTTATCCAACTAACTCCGGCCCGCTGAAACCGAGCTCAGTGAATATTAAGTTGTCCTCGGCTACCAGTGGCCAAGCCGCGGCCTATGCGCAAGTATTTTGTAAGACACTCTTAGGCCGCTTTTACATGTCCCATGGCATAATACCATCATTGACACGATGCAAACATCAGGAGCACTTAGTCCTATCACAAACATATAACTGGGTGCAGTTTTCTTACCTTTCAATTCACTAGCTTTGATCCCTCGACTCCTTGAGCACGATCCCCCTCGAGCCCTAGCGCTTACCTAAACACAACCATAGGCCAAAGTCATCATCAAACCTCAAGTCCAAAACCTAGCCTCGGGGCCAATCCCGAGCCCCTGGGAAGTCCTAGTTCCACCAAATAAGGTGGTGGAAACAAACCCCAAATCCTTGGTCAAAAACCCTTGCAAATAACCCTAAAATCCTCTTCAGAAGGCAGGGTAGCGCTACAGCGCTTATGGGAGGGCGCTACAGCGCTAAAAACAGAAGTTAAACCCCTCAGCAAGCTTGGCCTAGTGCTATAGCGCCCAAAGGCTAGCGCTGTAGCGCTAGTCACAGGCAGGCTAACACCAGTTTTTCCCTCCTGCGATTTCCTCGAACCAACCTCAACCAAAACTCCTCCAAATCTTTCCCAAACTCAAAAACAACCTTATGACCATACTCCACTCATCCCAAGCACCCCAAATACCACCCAAGCACATGCATCCCCAAACTCAAAATTCACCATAGCCACTTCTAGACATTAAAACTTAGCTGAAACCAGTTGAACATCAAAGTCAGAGCTTAGAATTTATACCTTTGGTGGAATTTCGACCTCAAGTTGTCTCTAGACCTCCTTGACTTGCTTCTCCTCAACCCTTGGCTCCAACTTCCCTAGAATTCCCCATCAACACAGCTTAAATATCTTTGCCAAATACCAAAACCAGAACTGAAGGAACTTACAGAATTTACCTCAAGTGTTGATGAAACCTTGCTAAACCTCTGCCAATTCCCCAAACTTAGCTTAGAATCCTTGATGCTTAGTTTATCCCAGCTCTCCTCTGAGCTTTGCTCCAGAAATCCTCAAGAAAATGATGAAGGAAGCTTAAACCGACTTTAGAAAACTCTCTCTGTTTTTCTCTCTTTCTTTTCCTTCCTTTTCCTTCTTTTTCAGACTTCTACAGTTCTCTACATTTTCCATTAACATAAAGTCTCAGTAATTCCCATATTTAGAAAGCCAAATGACCCTAATGCCCTCCCCTTTATTCCTAACCCTTTAATCCACTTAAGGGCATTCTAGTCATTTTACCCAATTCCCGCTAACTCCTCGAGTGTCTCTAATGTTTCCCGCTTAACTCATGATACCTAATTAATCACCAATAATATTCCTCAATGTCAAGATAGACTCCAGTATATTCACTAAATTCCCATTTATACCCCTAAGCTCACCCCGAGCCAGGTATAAATCCCCGCCATGACTTTTCGTTACTTTGCTCACTAGGATCGTCTCGAGTCCCAGATCACAGATATATCCACATAATAATGTGGTCTCGACAATTATCACATATATCAATACAGTTATGTCCATAATGGCCAAAATTACGATTATGCCCTTCTAACCTAATCAGGGTCTACATGCATACTAATACACAAAGTCATGCATCTCAAATATTCAAATAGTCATTTAACATGCTTTAAATCATAATCATGCATCTTAATCACTAAAGTCACACATAATTCCCATTATGCCCTCCAGGCACGCTAATCAAGGCCCTTAAGCCTTATTAGCGAATTTGGGTCGTTACAAACATGGTGTCTCATGCATACAGGTAAAGCACATATGTTGTATTTAAGCAGTCATACATATAACTACATAAATAATTACCAAACCATGAGTCAAGCTTGACTTCAGTGATGTGTGTACATGCCCAGCCAGTCTACAGGAACCTTAACCTTGGCATGCTTTGATACCAAGTTGTAACGCCCTGGTTACCCCAGAACCGTTACGGAGAACGATGAACCGAAAATTTGACTCGCTACCCGAGTCCTTTGGTTAAAAATGTGTTCTAAGTGTCATTAACAGGTTAAGGTGAAAACCAACAAAAATGAAAGGATATTTTTTATTTAATACATAAAACTGTTCATGGGCCCACAAGAACATTTACAAGTTATTTACAACTCAAAAAGGTCAGTACTGTTCCAAAATCACAAACCCGCCAACCTAAACGGAAAAAATTAGGGTAAACCCCCTAGTTCCTCTGAGAACTCCTTGGCCGTGGTGGTCAAGCGGCCGCATATGTACACATCACCACCTAAGCTCTCCACTCAAGGCTGGGTGAGCTTTTCTTTCCCTTTACCTGCACCACATAGCACCCATTAGCCAAAGCCCAGCAAGAAAACACAGTATTGCATATAAACATTATCAAATGATTATCATTATAACCACGCAGAGCTTATAGCTCTTAAACAGATGAGTGAATATCACTTGAGGTTTTAGAAAACCATACTGAGTGACTGACAAGAAAGTCACTAATTTAATCAGAAGAGTGGCTGCTAGGTAAGCCATTAGCCTTGAACAGATGAGAGACTGATGGGTAAATCTCTAACTTAACAGATGAGTGACTGATGGGTAAGCCACACAAGCGCTTATAATATTCATCGAGCTTGAGGTCGGTCCGGCATTAATGCTCTTTGAGTCATCCAATGCAGAAAGTCGATTAGATCTAATCTTTGTTGGCTTATGTGGAACACGCTAAGGCCGTCCTGACTAATGAGTCAGCGCTATGTGACCAGTGCCCAGTTTCACTGCCGAACCTGACTAATAAGTCACAGCTTCATAATCGATACTAGCACCTTTGCCAAATCTGACTAGTGAGTCAGTACCATACACAAGTGAGCAAGATTTGCTAAGCATTCGATAATCAATCAATGTCCACATTTACACAATCAACATGCCTCAAGAATCATCATGTATGTCACATATGGGGTGCAATTCTCTTACCTCTGGTTCGAGCGAGAAATAATAATAAGAACGACTCCTGAGAACGATCAACCCTTGTTTCCTTAGCAGTCACCTTACCACAACCAATTATAACCTAAATTAAAGAGAATCCACAATAATAGGGTCCTAACCTAAGCACCACTCTCGGGACCTCGAAACATGCCCACACGGTGAGTAGATTCGATCCCGGGCCTTAAGGATTGAAACCCCAAGTCAAAAACCCTTAAAAACACTCAAAACGGAACTTTGAAGGAACAAAGTAGCGCTACAGCGCTCAACCCCTAGCGCCCCAGCGCTATACTCAGAACCCCCAACACACCCATCTGCCTCCTGAGTAGCACTGTAGCGCTCTAAGGTGGGCGCTATAGCGCTACCTCCAGCACTGAAATGCCCTGAAACGCCCTTCTTCATCTCCTTCGACTCCCACCTGATTCCAAAGCTTCCAAAACCCATTTTTGATGCCAAATGAACCCAAAAACCATCCTAACATACCCCAAACATCCCAACCATAAGAACCCTAGCCAAAACTCCCATCAAAACCAAAGTCTCAACCTAGAAATCACAGTTGCAAAACAAAGCCAAAACAAAGCAAACCAGGGAATTCTATGGTTAGAAACTTACCCAAAACTCAGCTTATGAAGCCCTTCAATGGAGGAACACACTCCCAAACTCCCAAGGCTTGCTTCCCAAGCTTGAATCCTCAAGATTGATTCAAAAATCACAAAGAAAACTGAGAGGAAGATGGTACGGGAAAGCTCTCAAACGTGCTCTGTTTTTCTACCTCAACCTCAGCCAAAAATGGCTTATATCTATCCTAGGGGTGAAATGACCATTTTACCCCTAGGTCAATTTAAAGTTTCTAAAGGCTCCCAAGGGCATATCTGGTATTTTCCACCTATCTTGTTAATCATAATTAACGCTCTCCAATTCCCGTTATTCTCGATAATCTCAAACACCAATAATTCACATCCTGTTACCCTTTAATACCCGGTAACGCTCTAATCATTAAAATCACCCCGAGACTCAACCCGAGCCCCGATCTTAAACCTGTTGTGACTAAACTGCTAATCAACATTCCAAGATTGTCTTATGCCGAATGGCTCGAACAAACCCACATTATAATGTGGTCTCAACATATATCACCAACATGCATACAAATATACAATTTACCCTCAACGGGCCAAATTACCATCACACCCCTGTAATTAAAATATGGACTCACATGCATACATTTAACATCATGTTATAATATAATTCACGTATATATGAATAATATCATTTAATGGCATAATTAACACAAGTATGGCCCTCCCGGCCTACTACTCCCACCATTAAACCACATCGAAGAATTCTGGGTATTACAACTATCCCCTACTGAAATTTCGTCCTCAAAATTTACCTGAACAGCTCGGGATACTGACTCTGCATATCTGACTCCAGCTCCCTGGTCGCTTCCTCGACCTTGCTGTTCCTCCACAATACCTTAACCAAAGGTATCGTCTTATTCCTGAGGACCTTATGTTTTCTGTCAAGTATCTGAACTGGTTGCTCCTCAAAGGAGAGATCTGGCTCAAGCTCCAGATCTTCATAACTTAGAATATGGCTCACATCATATACATATTTTCGAAGAGCTTAAACATGAAATACATTATGCACGGCCGAAAACGCCGGAGGCAAAGCCAATCTGTAAGCCACTTGACCAATCCTCTCCAGGATTTCAAATGGACCTACAAATCTGGGGCTCAACTTGCCTTTCTTCCCAAACCTTCTTACCCCTTTCCATGGCGAGACTCTAAGGAAGACATATTCCCCCACCTGGAACTCCACGTTCCTGCGCTTGGGATCTTTATAACTCTTCTGTCTACTCTGAGAAGTAAGCATTCTTGCCCTAATCTTCTCAATAGCCTCACTGGTCCTCTGAACTGCCTCATGACCTAAGTATCTCCTTTCACCTGTCTCATCCCAATGAATGGGAGATCTACATTTCCTACCATACAGCATCTCTTTAGGTGCAACTCCAATGGTAGACTTATAACTGTTATTGTAGGAGAACTCTATCAGAGGTAGATACTTACTCCAAGATCCTCCAAAGTCCAGCACACACGCTCGCAGCATGTCTTCCAATATCTGGATCGTCCTCTCAGATTGCCCATCTGTCTGAGGATGATAAGCAGTACTGAACTTCAATTGTGTCTCCATGGCTTTCTACAAACTCCCCCAAAACTTGGAAGTAAAAGTAGGGTCCCGATCTGACACGATCGACCTAGGTGCACCATGGAGCCGCACGATCTCTCTCACATAGAGATCTGCATACTGGTCAACTATATAAGTAGTCCTCACTGGCAATAAGTGAGCAGACTTGGTGTAGCGATCCACTATCACCCAAATAGAATCATGCTGACCAACAGTTTTGGGTAAGCCCACCACAAAATCCATTGTGATGTCTTCCCACTTCCACTCTGGGATATCCAGAGGCTGCAATAACCCTGTCGGCCTCTGATGCTCAGCCTTGACTTGCTGACATGTCAAGCACTTAGCCACATACTCAACTACATCTCTCTTCATCCCTGGCCACCAATACAATGATCTCACATCCTGATACATCTTCGTGGTGCCTGGATGCAAAGAGTAAGGTGTAGTATGATATTCATCCAGAATCTCTCGCCTCAATGCAGTGTCTAACGGAACACATATCAGCCCCTTGTGTCTCAACAAGCCTAACTTAGACACTGAATAATCTCTGTACGCTCCAGCCAGAACATCATCTCTAATCTTGATCAGTTGTGGATCACTCAGCTGACCCTCCTTGATTCTTTCCAACAGTGTAGACTGTAGCGTGATGTTAGCCAACTGGCCCACCAGCAACTCTATACCAGCTCTGGTCATATCATCTGCTAACTCTCTGGCTATCGCTGGCATGTTTTCTCTAGGTGGGGGCCTTCTGTCTCCACCTATTTCCTCGTTTCTCCGACCAGCATATCTTCTGCGGGAATCAACTTCATTATAGTCATGCTCAACTCTAAATTGTGGCTGACTACGGCATGAGCGGCTGTTCACGATATTTCCTCCTCGGGTTGGCATCTCCCGAGCGTTAGGGGGAGGCCTGCGCTGGTCATTGGGTCCCTGTGCATTTTTATGCCATGGGGGGCCCCTGACTGTAGAGCCTGACTCAGTGTTCCTTCTGTTGGCAGAAGGACGCTGCCCCCTACTTGATAGATTCAGCCCTTCATTCCCGGGGTGTCTAGGGTTGCGAGGCGGTTGCCTGGACCTATTCTCCCTCGGGCGCTATTGATTGCCTTGACCAGCCTGAGATAGAGGCTGCTGCTCAGGATCCCTAGGTGGGACATCATCCTGAGCCACAAGAGGCTGCTCCGGCCTTTGACGGCTTACCGGCTGGAGCGGAGGGCTAGAATTGGGACCTCTTTGAGGTGGCACATTCGGCGGCTGATTTGGCTGGAAGGCTAGCATAGCTTGACTCCCTCTGCCGACGATCCAATTCCGCCTATCGCTCACTCAGCTCCTGGCACTAGCGTTTTTTTCTCTTTGTTGCAGCGTCGTTGTCTCCGCAGGATTCTCCTGATTGGCCCTCAGATTAGCCAACTCATCCTGCAACACCCCTAGCGTTGCCCTCGGCATTTCAGAATCTAACTCCTCCTCTTCAAACTCAAAATGTGGTTCATTCTCAGCCACATTTGGGGGAGGAGGTTGGGATAAAGCAACGCCAGCGGTCTGTCCAGTCTTCTTGGATGTTTTCGTCATTAGATCCTCTTACAGTTTTTCGTCAAACTCTCAATGAAAGCACCACAATGTTGACCCTTGATTTGGCCAACGACACGGAGTCAAATATATGACAAAAGATAAAACGACAATTAAGAATTTAATCTAATGGCAAAGAAGAAAACACCAAGGATTTATAGTGGTTCGGCCCCAAAGAATGGTAATGACCTACGTCCACTTAGTACTATTATTAATATTGAATCTCAAAGCTGTGATCAAAGAACTAGGGTTCTTGAGTTTCACAAACCTTGGAAGAATTACAATAAAGCGATGAATAATCACACTATAGCTCTCTTTCTCTCAATACTTAGCAAGAAGATTCAGAGATCAAAAAATCTCTTCCTTGAGCTATATCATGCATATTTATAGGCTCAAGGAGGGTTACACGGGCCAATGGGCCATATCTTTCCTTAATAACTGCGTATCAAGGTCATAATGAGGAAATATTCAATACAATTATTATAAGATTACAATCTTAGAAGGAAATAAATTAAGTTATACGACCAGCCTGGTCGTATCTAAAAGTTAAGCCCTGACGAAGCGATGTGCCTCTGGTTGATAGTCGAACAACACTTTTGCCACGTGTGAGAAATCATTGCCACATCATCAACAACCATTTTTTGGGTAAACATAGTCAATAAATGTATTGACCAAGGAGGGCAAAGGTCTGAGATTAATCTTCGAAGTTGTGATATTACTGGTCATGAAAATTATTTATCTGGTTTGGAAGTGATTTGACCGACCAGGTAGGATTTCTGTTCGACCGGTAAAGATTTTTGACTGACCAGTAAAATGTTTTGGCCAACTAGTCATTTGTTTTGGCCGACCAGTCATTTGTTTTGCCTGACCAGAAGAGTGTTTTGACCGACTAGTCTCACTCCAGGAAGTAGAGTTGGCCGACCAGATAGACCAGAAGCTACTCTTCAACAAAATTTAAGTAACGACTTCAGTTAGAATCATATGAAGTTATAGTGAAAATCTCTTAGATATTCCGAAGAAATTGCTTATGTTATGTTTTATATTTGATTATTAGTGAGATTGGTTAAAATAACCCAATTATCCTGATTATTGGGGGACTTTTTGTACGATCCATGAGCCTATAAATAAAGGGCTCATGGCATCATTGAAGGGGATTCAAATTCTGATTTTTCTGTAGAGAGCATTTGTATTCTTGAGAGAGAAATCTTGTACTTTTTCATTTACACTTAAGAAACTCAGTTGACACAGGTTCATCTGATCTTAAGTGTAGATCTATATATCATAACTTCAAGTTGATTAAGCTATTACCAATAAATTGGGGCTGAACCACTATAAAATTATCAGTGTCGTATTTTCTCTTGAAGGTTTACTGTAGTTTTGACGTCTACTCGTCGTTGGCCAAAATCGTGGTCAATAATAATGTTTTTCAAATAAAAACTAATTAGTCAAATAAATAATTAATTAATTGCACATAATTATCACCAGCCCCTAAAAATTAATTCATTTACAATTTAGTCATTTTCTTTATTAATCTTGCTTGTGACATCTTTTCCCTTGACAGTGTAGGACAGAGGCGACTCGGGGACTATGGACCTACAATACTAAGCTCCAATAAAGAAGATTATTAATGAAACTCTTTAATTAAATATCTTATTTATTGATTCCATTATTACTTCGTTATATAATGGAATTGCATTCTTAATAATTATAGAATTATATTTATTGAGTATTCTCTTGTAGTCCATTGATATAATCAGTATATGTAGTTATGTCATTCATTTATTGGTTCGTTAATTAGAGTTGGTCAAGAATTACCATTCTACCATTCTAATTACCTATTGTTCCTTAAGTACAGTTAATTCACTAGTGAATAATTAATCTATAATTATATTATATATTCGAGCTCAATAACTATTCAGTCCCAGAAATAACCCTTAAGGGAACCAATATTCGATTCGTTAAGAAAGCATGAATTCCATCATTGTAAAATCATGTTCTCAGCCATTCATGATATTGAATCTCCAAAACAAAAGTCACTAGTCTCACTATATTAAGAGACCTTAATGAATGAATCAAAAGATCCAGTAAACATCAACATGAGTTCATGATAACTCAAGATTTAGACTGATCTACAAATGACCATCTATTAAAATATGAATTAATTTTTTATGGCAAACGGTAAGTTTATAAAGAAACTAATTCACATCGGTCCTGTCATATATAATCAATATTATATAAAGTACATTTACCAAGATGTTTATCTACATCAGTAAACTGTACTAGCAACCATTCATTAAAGATTATGTACTTTAATATGTTGCTGACTATTTTATTCATTATTTATGATCTTATTTCTCTCGTACACATACACGATCATATTCTTATAAATGAATATGGGATTTTCTGGTATTTATATTTAAATTATTCAAACAATAATTTCAATAATCAAATATACTAAAAATGTAATTTTATTTAATTCAACATAATGTCTTTTCACATGCTTTTAGGGCACCAACCGCTACTACAAAAACATGCTTTTAGTACACTTTTTAGGGCACTCACCTAGATGCGAGCCCTAAAAACAACTTCTGGACTTTTTAGGACACTCATTGAGAGTCCTTAAAGAATTTAGTTTAGGACACGTGGTGCGAGCCCTAAAAACTGATGTGTGTCCTAAAAGTTTGAATTTTTTTTAAAAAAAAGTTTTATTAAATATTAAATCAGAAAAGAAAAAAAACACACCCATCCCATTCTCTCTCCCTCTTCCTAGGATTCCCCCTCTCTTCCCCATTTCTGTTTCTCTCTTTCTATCTCTCTCTTTGCTGTCAAACACGAACAACGGCTCTTCGGCAACCCTCTGCTTACATGTGTCACCCAGTTGTCTTCCTCGGCCCCCGAAACCCCTAGCCCCGTGATCCCTTAGCCTCACGCGCCCCCTAGCCCTGTTGATGGAGCCTCCAAAGATTGGCGTCTATGTCGGTATCTGAAACTTTGTGGCATTTTCTGACCACCTCGAGCCACCCCGAAACAAATGATCACCACCACTGCATTCCTTGTGCTTTGGGCTTCAAAACCCACTAAAGGATCAGACTCAATGGTCATTGGAATTGGAATCGACGTTCACTAGAATCCATGGAGATTCGAGAATTCATGGCTCTAATCCAGCCATTCTAGGTCTTTCCAAGAGAAACCACCACTACCATGATGTTCCTCAAGCTTTGGGCTTTGAAGCCTAGTCATCGTTTTCTCGAACCACCACTGTGGGGTGGCGGCAGCGCCGCCATCATCGTCGGAGCTCCAGTGGGAGCTTTGGCTACCAATTATTTTTAAAAAAAATTAATGCGAGCCCAAAAAAAATTGTTTTAGGGCTCGCAACGTGAGACCTAAAAAACCTCACTTTTTAAGGCTCTTAAATAAAGGACTCACCCCCCGCGAGTCCTAAAACTGTTTTATGGATAACTTTCTATTCTTGTGATTCCAAATGCGGTGGGTTGGCTTTCAAAGGTATGGGACGATCAAGATGGCTTAAAAAGCCTTTTTTGTAGTAATGAACCCTAAAAAAATGAGCTACCAAAAATTCATTCATGGCTATGGTCATTTGATGTTGAATACACCTTTCAAATCTCTTTTAACTTGCTTCATCCACTCCATCCAAAGTAAATAACTTGCTAAAATTAGAGTTACAAATCTGCTCAATATTCACTGTGTTCTCTTTCCACTTCATATTGATATCAAAGAGTCCATTGATCTCATTTTTCTTCCTCTTATGCGACGCCTTATTGTGGAAATACTTAGTATTTCGGTCATCATATTTCAACCAAATAGCTCTACTTCGTTGTCGCCAAAGAATTTCCACCTTATCCAACAAAGCATTCATAATTTTTTCCCAACATTTGAAAGCACAACCAATCAGCTCGCTCACTAGAACTAGACTGAACCTCCAAATCCTGACGAATTTCTTTCTTCCTTTTATTCAATTCAACTTGCCTCCTCATGTTCCATTGGGTTAATTGAGAACCACAGAATCTAAGTTTTCCTTTCAATTCTGTCATATTCCTTATGTTCCCTGAGTTTTTTTCGAAATATTCGCAATCAACTCTTGATAGTCTTCATTGTCCACCCAAGCCTGCTCATAATGGAATCTATTACCCCATTTGTGTTGAGGACCCTTAAGTCTAAGAGGGGCTAAGTTGAACTTAAGAAGAAGAGGCCTATGGTCCAAATTTCAATTCTTAAGGTTAACTAATGTAGCTACCAAAACAAGATCTTTCCATTGCTCGCTACACATGATCCGATCTAGTCTCTAAGAAATGAGGTTATTCTTCTTCCCATTGCACCAAGTAAGTCCCCCAAAAGGAATGTCCTTAAAACAACACTCATCTATAATATCACGAAAGTTCCTCATGAGATACTCTGATTTCTCCCCCCCCCCCCCCCCCCCCCACTCTTCTTTTCCATCCAATTCGTGATCTCTTTGAAGTCACCTCAACAAACCCAAGGCACATCATAAAACTCATGCAACCTACGAAGCATTTTCCAGGATTGATGTCTCAAATTCGGAACCGGTTACCCTCCATGTATGACCATTATTAATGGATAAGAACACATCAATATGGAAAGTAGAGAAAGAATGAATATCAACTACCACTTTATTTCTCCAAAAAAGTGTCAGCCCCCGCTCTTACCAATAGCATTAACACAAAAATATCCTTCGAATCCAAGACAAATTCTAACCCATTCAATCTAACCCTTCTTCAATCTTGTTTCAGAGAAAAATTATACCATCCAATGTCCAATGTCCAAGGGTTCCTCATTCCTTGGACATTCCAGAAGAGGATATTCATGGCTCTCGGTGACCTTGTTATACAAGGTTCACTGATGTTGTGTTCAGTATCAAAGTTTGAATCCACAGATTCAAAAACTCTCTCCTGTTTGTTCTCATCTTTCATACCAGCCTTATCTACCATATTTACCTTACCCCTACCCCTACCCCAGCTCCAGGCTCTTTTTTTTTTACCAACACAAATCACCGTCCCTGCTTTTGTTTAGATTCTTTCTCCATATCAATCCCTATCTGAAATAAAAGCTGCCCAGATCGCTCATCACCTCAACAAAACCCTTCCACTGAATCTCTTTGGTCCAAGGTAATATACTTTGGCCAAAAACATTTATGTAATGCCACTAAAGGTTTAGGTATTGAAAATTTTGGTCAAGTCATAAACATTTTCATTAAATCAAAAACCTTGTTCTTTACACGAGATCCCAAAAACATCAGTTTAAAAGCTGGTTA
Organism: Humulus lupulus; assembly: GCF_963169125.1. Taxonomy (NCBI): domain Eukaryota; kingdom Viridiplantae; phylum Streptophyta; class Magnoliopsida; order Rosales; family Cannabaceae; genus Humulus; species Humulus lupulus. Next base: position 27,185,522 of record NC_084799.1, read on the forward strand.
CAACATCCAGGTTACATAATAATCTGACCTAGGAGGCAAAAGGTGGGTTCAACCATAGCTTCCTTAAGTATTTCGGCCGTGGTGGTCGAGCAAACTGCATATGTACATGTCACTGTTATCGCCCTCCGACTCATGGCTGGTTGAGCTTCTCTTTACCTTTACCTGCACCACAAAGCACTCATGAGCCAAAAGACTCAGCAAGAAAACATATTAAACAATTCATAGAGTAATATATCTGCCAAACAATAATAACTGAATATGGTATACTCATTATACAAATCAGCAACCATAGAGTCACACAAGTGCGTGTCGCACTTTCTTTCAATTTGTTTGGCATCCGAGCCAGTCAAGTGCGTGTCGCACTCCCTTTCCATTTGTTTAGCATCCGAGCTAGTTAGGTGCTTGGCGCATCCCTAAGGTGGCCCAGCCATGGTGGCCTGCACTCCACGTGCATAATGCCAATCTCAACTCATAAATCGAGTCCTACAAGTCCTTCACTTATAAGTCAAGTCTCACATGCCTCTGACTTGTAAGTCGAAGCATTAAGACCCTCGACTTATAAGTCAAGCTTCGGAGACTCTCGACTTATAAGCCGAGCCCCTCAAGTCAGATACACCCTCAACTAATAAGTTGATCTCTAACTAGATATCACAACAATTATAAATTGAGCCTACTAATCTCAGCAGACAATCACATATTCCATTTATCATACATCTAAACAGATACAATATATTATAAAACGTTCAATCAAACATACATAGGCATAATAAAAATTATGCATATTCATAGGCCTAACGCCCAAATAAAGATTACATTCAATATTCGGGTCAAGCCCTAATCATGTACATCACACATTGGGTGCATTTTTCTTACCTTCGGTCCAAGTGCAACTTACTAACGACGACCCTTGAGTACGATCCCTGATCCGAGCCCTTAGCATTGACCTAGTCACAACCATGATAAAGAATTCCATCAACAACAAGTGAGTAAAGGCTTCCGGACCAAGTCCTAGCCTCCGGGACGTTAAATTCCACCCAGCACGGAAGTAGAATCGATCCCGAACACAAAAGGTTGAGTTCCCGCGCTCAAAAATCCCCTTAAGAGTCACGGCCCCATGCTCCTATGCCGCAACCCACCTCCAACCAGAGGCCTAGCCTCCCCAATCATCAGACACGCACCGCGGCCCGCCGTTGCAGCAGAGCCCACCTTGGCTCCCAATAGTTTTAGAGGGCCGCAGCACACCAAGAACAGGGCCGCGGGTCGACCCCTTCGAACCCAGAATTTTGGGTTTTATCCTTAGGCGAACCCATCCATAATCACCCAAAATATAGCTTAAACTTTCAATTGAACTCCCATAATTTTTTCAACAACTCACTAGCAACAAAACCAACTCAGAACTAGACTGAAAACTCATAAAATCTAAAATTTCATAATCAAACCCTCTCACATGCACACTCTAACTTCCTACAGAAATTACAGAATTAACATAAGGGAATTCAAGTTCAAGATCCTTACCTCTGAGATATATCCACCCTTGAGCTAACCCCCAAGTTTCACAAGTGAAATCCTTCAATTTTTCTAAGCTTCAATCAAACCTTCATAAGCTAGAATGAGGGAGAGAAACATGAAGAGAGAAAGGCAGAGGTTTTTTTTTTTATTTCTTGTTTTTAGCTTACCCTTAGCTGAAGAAACCTATGGTTAAGTCTCTAGTTAGGATCAAATGACCTAAATGCCCCTAGGACAAACCAAACTTTCCATAGCCCTCAAAGGGCAATTCCGTCAATTACCACTTCCCGTGAATCCCTGAGTGTTCTTCTAAATCCCCCAACTATTCTGAAATAATAATAATTTAATCTCACATTACCTGATAAATCCCGGCCATGTACTAAATTACTAAAATACCCCTAAGCTCACCCCGAGCCGGGTATTTTAACCCGTTGTGACTTTTCCGCTAACTTGCTCACCAGGATCGCCTCGCGTTGAGCAACCCAAAAATATCCGCATAATAATGTGGTCTCACTCATACAAACACATATTTGCATTTATACCCTGAGCGGGTCAAATTACTAAAATGCCCTTCTTATAAGAAATGGGCCCACATACACATATTTAACATTTTTAACATGCAAGCATAATTATATTATAATATAATTCACATAATAACATGCTCATATTATATTAACACATAATTAACACAATTATTGCCTCCCGCCCCCCGTAATCCAAGCACTAAGCCATATTAGGGAATTTGGGATGTTACAACTATCCCTTCTTTACAGGAATTTCGTCCTCGAAATTTTACCGGAACAACTCGGGATATTGGTTCTGCATGGTTGATTCCAAATCCCAGGTCGCTTCCTCAACTTCGTTGTTCCTCCATAATACCTTCACTAAAGGTATGACATTATTCCTCAGGACCTTGTCCTTTGTGTCTAATATCTGGACTGGCCGTTCCTCAAAGGACAAATCGGTCTGCAGCTCCAAATCTTCATAACTCAGTACATGAGTCTCATCAGACACATACTTTCGCAACATCAAAATAGAAACACGTTGTCCATGACCGACAATACCGGAGGAAATGCCAACCTATAGGCCACCTGACCTATCCTTTCCAGGATCTCAAAAGGTCCTACGAACCTAGGGCTCAGCTTGCCCTTTTTCCCAAATCTCCTCATCCCCTTGAGTGGTGAGACCTTAAGGAAGACATAGTCTCCCACCTGGAACTCCACGTTCCTGTGCTTCGAATTCGCATAACTTCTTTGTTTACTCTGTGATGCGAGCATTCAAGCTCTGATATTTTCAATGGCTTCATTGGTCCTCTGACCTGCCTCAGGACCCAAGTATCTGTACTCACCCAACTCATCCCAGTGTATAGGTGATATGCACTTCCTACCATACATCATCTCATAAGGAGCCACTCCTTTGGTCGCCTAATAGTTGTTGTTGTAGGAAAACTCTATCAAGGGTAAATATTTACTCCAAGACCCCTCAAAATCCAGTACACATGCTCTCAACATGTTCGCCAGTATGATAAGTTGGATAGTCCTCTCAGACTGACCATCGATCTAAGGATGATAAGCTGTACTAAATTTCAGCTGCGTGCCCATTGCCTTCTGAAAACTTCCCCAGAACTTGGAAGTAAGTGTGGGGTCTTGGTCCGACACGATCGACCTCGGAGCTCCATGAAGATGTACTATCTCTTTTACATAGAGATCTGCGTACTGGTCAATAGTATAAGTCGTCTTCACTGGTAGAAAGTGAGCTGATTTGGTATATCTGTCTACAATCACCCATACCCAATCATGATGACTCACTGTCTTAGGCAATCCCACCACAAAGTCCATTGTGATGTCTTCCCATTTCCACTCTGGAATGTCTAAGGGTTGTAATAGTTCTGCTGGTCACTGATGTTCAGCTTTAATAAACTGACACGTTAGACACTTGGCTACATATTCTGTTACATCACCTTTCATCCTCGACCACCAATACAAAGTTCTCAGATCCTGGTACATCTTCATGGTGCCATGATGCAAGGAATACGGAGTGGTATGAGATTCATCCAGAATCTCCCGTCTGATAACAACATCCATCGGAACACAAATCCGAGCCTTATATCTTAGCAAACCCATATCTGATATGGTATAGTCCCTAGCTGCTCCAGCTAGAATATCCTCCCTAATCTTCACCAACTGTGGCTCTTGTAACTGACTCTCCTTTATCCTTTCTAGGAGAGTAGACTGCAGGGTAATGTTGGCTAACTGGCCCACTACTAACTCAATCCCTACTCTGGTCATATCATCTGCTAACTCCTTGGATATCTGCCTCACACTATACAACTGCCCTGGACCTCTCTGACTTAGGGCACCAACCACCGCGTTGGCTTTCCCTGGATGATAAAGGATATCACAGTCATAATCCTTCACCAGTTCCAACCAACGCCTCTGTCTCATTCTTCTGTGTAAAGAAGTACTTGAGGCTCTTGTGGTTTGTATATATCTCACACTTATCTTCATAAAGGTAATGCCTCCATACCTTTAATGCAAACACCACCACTCCCAACTCCAGATCATGGGTTGGGTATCTCTGCTCATAATTCTTCAACTGACGTGACGCATAAGCAATCACATTTTCTACCTGCATAAGGACACAACCTAACCCTTGTCTCAAAGCATCACAATAAACCATAAACTTCTCTTGATTTGTCAGGAGACTCAGGACTGGGGCGGTAATCAGATGCCACTTTAACTCCTGAAGCTTTTCTTGTATCTATCTGAGCACGTAAACTTCTGGTCTTTACGTGTCAATTCTATCAGCGGGGTAGCTATTCTTGAGAATCCTTCCAAAAACTTCCGATAATAGCCTGCCAATCCAAGGAAGCTTCTAATCTCGGGGGCATTCCTTGGCCTTGGCCAATTCCTAACAGCCTTAATCTTAGCTGGGTCTACCTTGATCCCATCTCCACTAACAATATGACCCAAGAATGTCATCTATGGTAACCAAAAATCGCACAACTTGTGCTCTCTCAACCTCTGTAAGACCAACCTGAGGTGCTGCTCATGCTCCTCTTCTGACTGTGAATTAACCAAAATATCGTCGATGAAGACGATCATGAACCAATCTAGGTAGTCCTTGAACAATATGTTCATTAAGTCCATGAAGCTTCTGGGGTGTTAGTCAAACCAAACGACATAACGAGAAATTCATAGTGCCCATATCTGGTGCGGAAAGCTGTCTGTCTTCTTAGATTCTTCTTTCTTCACTCTTGGGCAGTCTTTCTTAAGATTCCCCACAATTCCACATACGAAGCAGGCCTTCGCCCGACACTCACCCAGATGACGTCTCCTGCATCTGGCACATTCTGGATATGTCTTCTAGTTCTCATTACCGATCTGGCGGCCAATCTGTACACCCTGTGGCCTCCTATCAGGTCTAGGAGGCAAACTAGTATCTGTTAGGAAAAATAGATGTTATTGCCTCAATGGAAAAGGTAATTTAATACAACTCTATGCAAAATATTACAAATAAAGAATGATTGATTAAAAAAAATGTTACGACTCTATAGCTAAAAATATAAACAAACAAAGAAAGGAAGAGGAAGAAGGAGAAGAAGAGAATGGTGAAAGATACAACTCTAAACAAAAGATTACAAGTAAAGGAAAGATGTTTGAAAAAGAAAAGAAGATTACAACTCTAAACAAAAGTTACAAGTAAATAGAAAATGAAAATAAGAAGAAAAGCAAATAGAGAAAAAATGCAAGAACAAAACAATAGTAAACTCTCACTTACACAACTAAGTGATGAGGGTTGGGGATCACCAACTTGAACAAGGTTTAAAACCTTTGTCCAAAAGCTTATTTCCCCCTAACTCAAGCACTAAGGGATCTCTCACAGATTTTTGGAAATGCTTTCTGGAATAATCAAGCCTCAATGTGTATTTTCCAGCCAAGTGCTTTATGGATGGAAAATGGTGTGTCTAACAAGTGAGCATTAGGCTCCTATTTATAGAGTTTGAGATACCCCTTTGAATTTCAAATTCCACCAACCCCCATGGCTATTACCAATGTTTAATTGGATGTTTGTGGAATTAAAATGGAGATTTGGGAGTTATTTGGGATGTTAGAACCGTTCAATTTGGAAAAAACTGAAAAAACACATAGGTTGTCAGCCTCACTGGCCGCGGCCAGAATCATCAGTGGCCGCGGCCACTGGCCTCTGTCCCCCAGGCCGCCGCCAGGGAAAGACAGTGGGCGGCCACAGCCTTTTTTCAGCCAAAAATGTGATTTTTCCAAGACGTTCCAAAACGTCCCAAATCCTTTCCCACATGATTTTGTAACCTCCAAACACCTATTGGGAGTTAAAAACATGTCTCCAATAGTCATATATCATCAGTACTTTGTGAAATCCAATCTCAAATGTGTAACATATAATATACACATTATTGGGTAATATTTGGGAGTTACAAATTTGTAACTGATTTTGTAACTCCAAAATATGTCACATTTGGGCACACACATGTGTCCAATTTTGTGACTCTCAATAATATTTTACAAGGTGTGACAAATCACATTTGGTCACATTATTAATCTAATATTATATTATATGAAATAATATAACATTCCCCCACTAGATTAAATAATCACTTTTTGTAACACTTATTTAATCAATCAAACATCATATTAAAATATAATATTATCAGGGGTCTTCCTTTTCTGGTCGCTAGGGTCTCCGCCCCTACATGGTCCTGCGAAGGGAGGTCCATTCCTCCTCATATCCCTCCTGGCCGCGTTTTCACTCCAGATCTTATTCTCAGCACCCTCTGCAGTAAGGGCTCTCTCCACTACCTGAGCATATGTCGTCACTCCAGGTACTATAGTAATTATGAAATCCCAGGATATCATAGGTTGTAGCCCCTAAAGGACTTTTTCCTCCCTTGTCCCATCAATGGGCACCAAGTCTGTAGCAAACTTGGCTAGTCTGTCAAATTTCAGGGCATATTCGGTCACCGACATATTCCCTTGCAAAAGCTAACTGAATTCCTCGGCCTTTGCAGCTCTAATGGCCTCATTATAATAATTCTCATTGAAGAGGGTTTTGAACTCTTCCCAATTCATTGTGGTTACATTTTTAGTCTGGGACATCACCTCCCACCAGATTCGGTCATCCTCCTGAAACATGTACGTGGCACAAGCTACTCTCTCATTACCCACTACCCTCATGACATAAGGATGGATGTAATCATAGCCATCCACTATTCTTCCTTAAGTGGATATGCACTATCCTAAAAAACCAGAGGGTGTTGCTTCCTGATAATACTTGAACAAGATGCTAATAAGCACATTCTTGGCATGCATACACATAACATAATGCTAGTAAGCATTTCCAATACTCAAAAGCAAACAAAATGCTAATAAGCATTTTCTAGCATGCATAACCATTTAACGATGCTAATAAGCATTTTCCTTTAACATGTAACGGTGCTGATAAGCATCCCCTATCCAATGCACACATACAACAGCGCTAATAAGCGTTTCTGACATTCATCAATAATAATGATGCTAATAAGCAATCCTACAGCATTAACAAATGTCTATCATGCTAGTAAGCACATCCTCAACCTACATACTGTAGTCAAGGGCCAGGCCCTATCAGAATAGCTCATGCTTCTTATTTAAACTAGCACGTAAAGCATATATAATTCATTTAAGCAAATATACACATAACTATATTAATAGTTACTCTAACACCCTACTACCCAGGGACCATTACAATGTGCATTTTAAACAGTGCTAAACTCGCTAATCGAGTCATTTGGCCATAATCGTGTAACTAAGTATGATTAGCGGTTTAGGATTAAAAATTTTGGATAAGATACAACGTTTCACAAAAACGTTTACTGTATACATTGGGATCCAAAAAATATAATTTAAAGGTGAATTACAACAAAATATTTACAACCAACTGACCTAGGCGGCAAAATAGGGTTTAACCCTAGTTCCTCTTTAAACTCTCGATCGTGGCGGTCGAGCAGCCACATATGTACACATCGTCACCTAAGCTCTCCAACTCATGGATTGTCCAGCTTTCTTTTGCCTTTACCTGCACCACATAGCACCCGTGAATCGAAGTTCAGCAAGAAAACTCAATATGCTCATGAACAGGTAATAACATGTTACCAAATCATAATATGCATGCCTGGCAATAATAAATAAATCCAAATAATGATGGTGGATCCTGCCCTCCTGTATGGATGACTATAAAGTCAATCCTAATCAAATAAGTGTTATTTTGAGGTTCTGATAACCATGCTGGGGAGTGTAGCCTTAATCAGATGAGTGATTAACACTTTGAGGTTCTGATAACCATGCTAGGGCATGTCGCCCTAATCAGATGAGTGACTAATGAGTAAGTCACTAACTTAAACCAGATGAGTGACTGATGAGTAAGTCACTAACTTAAACCATATGAGTGACTGATGAGTGAGACACTAGCTTGAATCAGATGAGTGACTAATGAATGGGTCACTAACTTGGGCTCAAGACCCACAGCCATGTGACGTTGCAGTCACCTGAGCCTTTTGGCTCTGGCTCTAAGTAACTAGTCTTTAGACTAGACAAGCGCTTTTAATTTTCATCGAACTTGAGGTCGGTCAAGCATTAATGTTCATGATGAATCATTCAATGCTTATGTTGATTAGATCTAATCTTTTCGGCTTGCATTAAACACGCTAATACCATTCTTGACTCATAAGCTAATACCATACGACCAGTGCTCAATACTACTGCCAAACTTGACTAATGAGTCATAGCTTCACAGTAAATACTGACACCATTGCCGATTCTGACTAATGAGTCAATGCCATTCACAAGTAAGCAAGATTTGCTAAGCATTTGATATGCAATCAATGTCCACATATATATCACTCAACATGCCTCAATAATAACCATGCACGTCACATATGGGGTGCAGTATTCTTACCTCTGGTTCGAGCGAGAAATAACAAATGAACGACCTTTGAGAACTATCAATCCTTTGATCCCTTAGAAGTTACCTAGTCATAACCAAATATAGGATTTCATCAATAAAATAATTCATAAAAGGTTCATGATCTAAACCTCGCTCCCGGGACCTCGAATCTTACTAACACGGTTAGTAAATTCGATCCCGAGCCTTAAGAATTGAAACTCCGAGCCTAAAACCCTTGGAAAACCCTTCTTAGTTCAAATAGGAAGGGCGGGTCACGACTTGGCTTAATGAGTAGCGACTTGCCCTCAAACAGAGAGCACCAACATAAGAAGCTAGGGGCAGGCCGCGACTTGACCCCTGCTAGGTCACGACGCGCCTCCCCCACTAAGCCCAGGGCGCCTCTGACTTGGATCCAAGTCGCGACTTGACCCCACGAACCCAGCTACCCCTGCCATTTCCTCCATTAAAACCAGCCAAAAACCTTCACCAAACCTCCATTAAACCAACCCAAAATCAAAACCAAGCATCCATACATCATATCCACTTGTTTAACCACAAATCCCAAGCTTTGAACCATTGAAAACCTCATCAAATTACCACTTCTATAATCAAAACCTTAAGCACAAAACTAACACAAAAACATAGGAAAAACCAAAAATTCATGGCTGAAACCTTAGCAAAAACTCAGGTTTGCATCCCCTTCAATGGCTGAACAAAAGCCTAGAACCTCCATCCTTAATTCCCAAGCTTGAACCCTCAAACTTAGCTTCAAAATTTCAAAGGGAATGAGAGAAGAAGATGATCGGGAGGAAGAGGAAAAAGGGTCTCTGTTTTTTGTTCTATTTTTCTACAGCCCTCCTTAGTTACATATAATCCTTGGTCAAATGACCAAAATACCCCCAAGCCTGTCTTCTTTCCTTAACAGGCACAAGGGCAAAATAGTCATTTCCCATGTAATCCCGCTAATCATAATTAACATCCTCCAATTCCCATTATTCCCAATATTCTCAAATAATAATAAAGCATATGCCATTATCCTTTTAATTTCCGGTAATGAACTAATCATTAAATTACCCCGAGCCCAGAAATTAACCCTGTTATGACCAAACCGCTAACTTGCATTCAAAGATCGTCTCATGCCGAAAAGCTCGAACAAATCCACATATAATGTGGTCTTATCCATAAATCACCAACATGCATGAAAATATACAAATATGCCCTCAATGGGCCAAATTACCAAAATGCCCTTATAATTAAAAGTAGACTCACATGCATGCATTTTTCATTATATAATAATACAATTCACATAATCATGCATATAGTCATTTAATGGCATAATAAATTAATTATGGCCCTCTCGACCTCCTAATCAAGTTCTTAAACCTTATTAGGGATTTTGGGGCATTACAGTTACCCAACCCTAAGTCAAGCTTGTCTTTAGTAGTGAATGTACACGCCCAGTCCAACATAATGAACCCTTAAACCTTGGCGACTCTGATACCAAGTTGTAATGCCCTGCTAACTAAGGTCTGTTAGCAAGTGTGTTTAAAACCAGTGCTGGACTTGCTAAACAAGTCATTTCGACAAAACATGTGATTAAGCCACTAAAGATTTAGGTATTGAAAATTTTGGTCAAGTCATAAACATTTTCATTAAATCCAAAACCTTGTTTTCTACACAGGATCCCAAATACATCAGTTTAAAAGTTGGTTACATAATAAGCCGACCTAGGCGGCAAAAGATGTATTCAACCCTAGCTTCCTTAAGTATTTCGGCCGTGGTGGTCGAGCAAACTGCATATGTACATGTCACTACTATCGCCCTCCGACTCATGGCTGGTTGAGCTTATCTTTACCTTTACCTGCACCACAAAGCACCCGTGAGCCAAAAGACTCAGCAAGAAAACATATTAAACAATTCACGGAGTAATATATCTGCCAAACAGTAATAACTGAATATGGTATACTCATTATACAAATCAACAACCATAGAGTCGCATAAGTGTGTGTTGCACTTTCTTTCAATTTGTTTGGCATCCGAGCCAGTCAATGTCGCATTCCCTTTCCATTTGTTTGGCATCCGAGCCATTCAGTTGCTTGGCGCACCCCCAAGGTGGCCCAGCCATGGTGGCCTGCACTCCATGTGCATAATGCCAATCTCAGCTCATAAGCCGAGTCCTACAAGTCCTTGACTTATAGGTCAAGTCTCACATGCCTCCGACTTGTAAGTCGAAGCTTTAAGACCCTCGACTTATAAGTCGAGCTTCAGAGACCCTTGACTTATAAGCCGAGCCCCTCAGGTCAGATATGCCTTCGACTAATAAGCCGATCTCTAACTAGATATCACAACAATTTTAAATTGAGCCTACTAATCTCAGAAGACAATCACATATTCCATTTATCATACATTTAAACAGATACAATATATTATAAAACGTTCAGTCAAACATACATAGGCATAATCATAATTATGCATATTCATAGGCCTAACGCCCAAATAAAGATTACATTCAATATTCGAGTCAAGCCCTAATCATGTACATCACACATTGGGTGCATTTTTCTTACCTTTGGTCCAAGTGCAACTTACTAACGACGACCCTTGAGTACGATCCCTGATCCGAGCCCTTAGCATTGACCTAGTCACAACCATGATAAAGAATTCCATCAACAACAAGTGAATAAAGGCTTCTGGACCGAGTCCTAGCCTTCGGGACGTCAAATTCCACCCAACACGGAAGTAGAATCAATCCCGAGCATAAAAGGTTGAGTTCCCACACTCAAAACCTTCTCAGGGAAAAAAATCCCCTTAAGAGTCGCGGCCCCATGCTTCTATGTCGCGGCCCGCCTCCAACCAGAGGCTCAGCCTCCCCAATCATTAGGCACGCGCCGCGGCCCGCCGTTGCACAGAGCCCACCTTGGCTCCCAATAGTTCTAGAGGGTCGCGACACACCAAGAACAGGGCCACAGCCCGACCCCTTCTAACCCAGAATTCTGGGTTTTATCCTTAGTCGATCCCATTCATAATTGATAACTCTACAAAATAGAGTTATTTTACCACTTTTTATGTGCTAATTGTTGCTTAATTCTTGAGTTTTTGCTATAATTTATTAAGTTTTTAAGTAATTTTGAATTTATTAGACTTAATTTAATTTTATAGATTTTTGTGTATTTTTATAGTTATTTTGTTGTAAAATATTGTAGCTAATTATTTAAATAATTGTTGTTTAGTTTTGGGTAAAAAAATGTTGTTTTATTGAAACTAAATGTTAAATATAAATTAAGTTATAATTAATATTTTCACAAAAATGAAATTGATTTATTTTATAGTTGAAAATATTTTATTATGATTTAGTTTGTGTTTATTTTGTAGGGAAGTTAATGCAATTTTTAGCTTTGAAAAGTAAGGAAAAGAATAAAGAAAAGTGGTATTTTTGAAATAAAAACAGCCACCAGCTCTAAGGCCCAAACCGCCTGCTACAGTACCCTTCGGCCTAGCTTCATTCCCAGCATGTTGCCCCTGCCTCCTGGAGTTGCCCCAGCCGAGCATCACATATGATGCGTCTCAACAGCCAGCTGTCACACGCCTGGCACGCCACCTCACGCCCAAATGAAGGATGTTCATTCTTCAGCCTCATCAAGTTACCCCAAAGCCACGCCTGGCACACCACATCACTCAGCAGCACACTCCACTTCCCAGCCGAAGACCACACCAATTCGGCCCAATTTGTCAGCTTCGGCCCAGCTCCAATTCAACATAGCCGTGGCCCAATTCTGCTCCCTTGCCCAATCTGAAGCAACACAGCCATGCAATCATGCTCCCATGCCAAGACAACCAAGCTGCCAATAGCCACCAAAAGGCCAAAAACCACATTTTTATTCCCAATATTTTTCACTCAAATATCAATTCACTCCTCCCTATTTTTCTTACCTAAATAAACATTCCTAATTCATTTTTTACCCTAACTTTTCACTAATCTTTTACCCAACCAAACATTTCATCTTTCCAATACTCTTACACTTACTCTATTTATCCTACCACTTCCCAACACAATTAAATTAATCAATTTATTTATTTTAATTTGATTAATTTAATCTCCATATTTTTCCTATAAATAGAGTCTTGTAAGACCATTTAGAGAGCTCTTCTTCATCTTTTCAACATCTTCTATACATATTTTTCTCTCTTCTTTTCATTATTTTCTCTCTACCATTTTCATCTTTTGAAGAGCATGTCAAGTATGTTATTTTGTAATTTTTATTTCAATCTAGTTATGAGCTTCTAATCTTTTTCAAAGATTATTAAGATGATGATGAAGCAAAATGTAACTAGATAGTATTTTTTGTTGTATGTTGATTTCCCATTTGTACAACATTGTTTATGGATTTTTCTATCAAAGATATGCATTTTTCATCTAGTGTTGATTGTTAAAGCATATTACACTTAGTTCTTCATTGTGCAAAAATATGATATTCTTTGATTAAATATTTTTCATTAAATTGTTCACATCTAATTCTTAGAGCATAAGTATCATATTTTGCCTAAACATAATCTCTTTGATTTTTTGTAGTTTCATTAGGTTGTAACACAACTAATGCTTAGAAATTATATCTTATATAAGTGAAGAAAAATCCTACATTTTTTAAAGTAACTTGTGCTTGAATAGAAAATGTATTTTGAAAAAATATAGTGTGATTTATTTCAACTATATCTAAACTTGGGAATCAATATACTTATAAATACTATTGAACTTGCATTTTGTGGATTCTAATATCTTAATAATCTTATTTTACATATCTCATTTGAAAACCATTTTTCTATTTAAGCTTAAATCTTTTTATTACTTGTCCTTTATTTTTCTAAAACAAAATCTCATCAAATATTTGGAACTAGGTTAGAATATTCTTGCTTTGTTTGAAATAGTTTCTTTTGATGTTAGTCAACTCCCATGGGTTCGACCTCGTACTTACATGAACATTATATTTCGAAACGATTCGTACACTTGCGAGTTTAAATATTAAAACACCCTCTTTTGGGATCAACAATAATCACCCCAAATATAGCTTAAACCTTCAATTCAACTCCCATAATTAATTCAACAACTCACCAGCCACAAAACCAACTCAGAACTAGACTGAAAGCTCATCAAAATCCAAAATTTCATAATCAAACCCTCTCACATGCACACTCTAACTTCCTACAGAAATTACAGAATTAACATAAGGGAATTCAAGTTCAAGATCCTTACCTCTAAGATATCTACACCCCTGAGCTAACCCCCAAGTTTCACAAGGGAAATCCTTCAATTTTTCTAAGCTGCAATCAAACCTTCATAAGCTAGAGTGAGGGAGAGAAACGTGAAGAGAGAAAGGCAGAGGTTCTGTTTTTTATTACTTGTTTTTAGCTTACCCTTAGCTGAAGAAACCTATGGTTAAGTCTCTAGTTAGGATCAAATGACCTAAATGCCCCTAGGCCAAACCAAACTTTCCATAGCCCTCCAAGGGCAATTCCATCAAATACCACTTCCCGTGAATCCCCAAGTGTTCCTCTAAATCCCCCAACTATTCCAAAATAATAATACTTTAATCTCCCATTACCCGATAAATCCCGGCCATGTACTAAATTACTAAAATACCCCTAAGCTCACCCCGAGCCAGGTATTTTATCCCGTTGTGACTTTTCCGCTAACTTGATAACCAGTATCGCCTCGCGTCAAACAACCCAAAAATATCCCCATAATAATGTGGTCTCACTCATACAAACACATATTTGCATTTATACCCTAAGCGGGTCAAATTACTAAAATGCCTTTCTTATAAGAAACGGGCCCACATACATATATTCAACATTTCTAACATGAAAGCTTAATTATATTATAATATAATTCACATAATAACATGCTCATATTATACTAACACATAATTAACACAATTATTTCCTCCCGCCCCCTCCCCCCCAAATCCAAGCACTAAGCCATATTAGGGAATTTGGGATGTTGAATTTGTATGTGCCTTCTACTGAGTCTTCTTCAAGCATATCAGAACGAAGCTCCCCTAAAAACTTTTTCTTCAATCCTTTGCTCCCAAATGTCCTACCCTAGCCATTGACTTTCTATCATTGTCGTGTCCTGCTTGTGTAGTGATCTCTTCCTCTATTACTCGCTGGTGTCTCTCTATGTGGTCATTACTATAATCGGACCACCCAATCCCTGCTGTAGTAGCACCATGTGATTGCTCTCCCACCTCCATTGAGACATGTAATTGGCCTTCTATCACTTCTTGCATAATAGCATTCGTAACCCTAGGTATCTCTTCAGGGGCTTCAATTTGCGCATCTTGGGGTCCAATTGTAATGCCCCGGATTCCCTATTATGGTTAATGGCTGGATTAGTAGGCCGGGAGGGCCATAACTGTTTAATTATGCCATTAAATGTGTTTATGCATGTTTATGAGAATTATATTATAATATGATGTTAAATGCATGCATGCGAGTCCACATTTGTTTACAGGGGTGTTTTGGTAATTTGGCCCGTTGAGGGTATAATTGAATATGTGTTTGAGTGTTAATGATATATTGTAAGACCACATTATAATGTGGATTGGTTCGAGTATTTCGACATGAGACGATCTTTAAACATGATTTATCAGTTTGGTCATAACAGGTTTGAGCTCGGGGCTCGGGGTGAGTCTCGGGGTGATATTTGTGATTATAGAGTTACCGGGGATTATAGGGTAACGGGATATAAATTATTGGATTTTGAGGATATTGAGATTAGCGAGAATTGGGAAGCGTTAATTATGATTAACGGGTTAAGCGAAAAGTACCAATTTTGCCCTTGTGATGGTTTTAGAGGCTTTGGATGACACAAGGGTATTTTGGTCATTTTAGGGAGGATATATGTGACTTTAGGTGGCTGTTGGCTGTAGAAAGTGGTAGACTAAACAGGACAAAAACAGAGACAATCATCTTCCTTTCCCGTACACAATTTCCTTCATTCTTCCTTTGAGGTTTTTGAGTTCTAGGTGGGGATTCAAGCTAGGAAACTCAAGGGCTGGCTTGGTGGACTTGGTTCAACCATTGAAGGAGGTTCAAATCTGAATTTGAGGTGAGTTTTAGTCACTGGTTTCAGGTGTTGCTCTGTTTTCGTTTTGGTTCTCAATTCATGGTTTTTGATGTGGGAAGTGAGAATCAAAAGGGGTTTTTGTGTTGTTTTGATTGGGGTTTGATGAGGGTGAGCTATGGGTGTTATTTGGGGGTTTAATTGAGTGTATGGAGGAGGTTTGGAGTTGGTTCAAAGGGTTAGTTCCAAGGGAAAACGCAGGGGAGAGTTGGCTGGTGCGTGCTGGTTTCTTGGCTGGTTTGCGAAATGAGCTGCGGCCTGTCTATGGTGTGCCGCGGCCTATGATGGCTTAAAATGTGAAAATGGCCCTGTCAGGAGGGTGAGCCGCGGCCCATTAGGGCAGATTTATCCAAAAACATGTTTTTAGCTTGGGGATTCAAACCTTAGGCCTCGGGGTTGAACCTAGTACCTAGTTGAGTTATGTTTGATGTCCCAGAGGCTAGATCTTGGTTTGGGGACCCTCAGTTATCATTTTTATTGATGAATCCTATATTTTGGTTATGACCAGGTGACTGTCGAGGAATTTAAAGGTTGATCGTTCTCAGGGGTCCTTCATATAATAATTCTCACTCGAACCAGAGGTAAGAAAACGGTGTATGAATACAGTTGCACCCTGTATAGGTATATGACATGCATGGTTTGATATTGGGCATGTTTATTGATATATGTGGACATGGATTGCATATTAAATGCTAGTGAACGCTGATTACCTGTTTAAGACACTGACTAGTCAGGGACCGACTCTAAAGTCGAGAATTATGCATTGAATGGCTCTATGGCATTAATGCTAGACCGACCCTAGGGTCGAAGAACTTATAAGCGCTTGCCTGGTCTATGACCAGATGTCTATAGCCAAGGTATATGACCTCAGTGACTGATTAGTCACGTGGCTAAGGGACGTTGTCCATAGCTTCGACTCTAGAGTCGTGAGGAAGGTTATGTTGGTGACTATTCACCTTGCACCTATCCTGATCAAGCTTATGAAAGAATCACTTATCAGTTAAGCCTTGGTGACCCTATCGTCACATGGCTAGAGGGAGCGATGCTCATTATTGTGACTTTTGGCTATTGTCACCTATTTGTTTGGACTGATAGTCCTGAATGGTTATTATGATCGTTGTAGATATTATATCATGTTTTATTGTGTTTTCTTGCTGGGCCTTGGCTCATGGGTGCTATGTGGTGCAGGTAAAGGGAAGGAAAAGCTTAACCAACCCTGAGTGGAGATCTTGGGCGATGTGGTGTACATACAGGGCCGCTTGACCGCCACGATCAAGGAGTTCTCAGAGGGACTAGGGGTTTACCCTATTTTTGCCGCTTAGGCCGGCGGGGATTGTAAATTTGCAACTGTAGCGACTCTTTTGTATTATGAAGACCTTGTAAACATTTTGAAAGGCTCATGAGCAGTTTATCTACTTAATGAAATGTACCCTTTCCTTTTTACTGGTTTTCACCTTAACCTGATAATAACACCTAGATCACGTTTTTAACCAAAGGACTCGGGTAACGGGTCAAATTTCTGGTTCACTGTTCACCGTAACTGTTCTGGGGCAACCAGGGCGTTACACCAATCCTGTCTCGAAGAGTAATCCTCTCTACAGAAAATCCATCCTTAACATCACAATCAATTCAAAGTCACATTCCAAAAGCTCGAGCTCTTGCTTCCCAATCTCTCGTTACCCAAATCGCCTCTGTTGGACAAAATTTTTTATCATGGCCAAGTTCCCCACATTTAAAGTCGTTAGGGTCACTTGCCCACTGACGTAAACAGTCCGCCCAGTAATAAATCCCAGGCATCATCCCCGAGCCCCTCATTCTCCTAAATTCAAAAACTTAGGTTTTCTCCCAACAACCAGCAGCGCCTCCAACATTCTTGACCCATTTTGGTGAGTTTTTTTTTTTCATTTTTCTTTTAATTTTTAGGTTAAATTAATGAATATAATATGTTTATGAACCTTATACATAGTTTTTTTTTTAATTTTTTGTATAGATTTTTTATTTTGAAGATTATTGTTTGAAAAACCTATAATAAAAAACCCTCATCTTGATTTTTTTTCTCTGACTTGGTTCGTCGGGGTCATGTGGGTGGTTGGGGTCGCGGGGGTTGTGGGGGTTGAGAGGTGGATGGCTGGGGACTGGGTACAGGGGGTTGGGGTCGCATAGGGTGGCTAGGGGTTAGGTACACGGGGTTGGGGTTCATAGCTTTTTTTTTATTTTTTTAATGTAGCATTTGCGTTATGGGATTCCGTGTCAATTTCAAAACTGACGAAAAAAATCAATTGTGATAGTTAAGAACTATCCAAATTACCTTTTTTGTAGTAATGGTAAGACAACCTCTCATATTTGAAGGAAATCCACATACGTTGATTTCCAACTGGCAACAAGAAACCAAGACACACTTTTTTTCAAATAGACAACCATACCTTAAATTTGAAATAGCCATTTATAATTATCCGAGTGGGCTCCGTGTTTTGAACTTCATTGTCTTCTTCAGCCATAGCCATCAATCTATCAGTATTCTTCTTTGTAAGAAAAACATTCGGAACCCCCAAAACACAACCCCATATTGGGAAACTAATCAAGTCATTTTCCCATGAATCTTCTGGGTTTTCTAGATTTCCAAGAATAAGAATGTCATTGTTCAGCTGCCATGGCATTTTAGAAAGAATCTGCATTCTTTGTTTCCCTTTCTTGAATGTGAAAATATCAAAAGTAAAGTGTTGGGATATAGACCTCTGATCTTGACCTCCCATTCTTGTTCTTTTAGTTTCTAGATTCGACTTAGTACTATTTTGAGGAAACCTCTACTGAAGTCGTGATTAGAACATAGTCGACCCCTCAAATACCATTTATCCATTTCTGTAGAGAGCTCTTTGTCTACTTCCCAACCAGAGCCGGCCTCATCTTAAGGTCAATGAGGCAGCTCCCTAAGGCCTAAAATATAGGAGGCTCATTATTTTATACCATCATATATATATATTAAATATATTTCAATTTAAGATATTTATTGTACAGTTAACTCTTGAAGTTTTTTTTTTAAATATTTTTTAAACTTTAAAGTGATGAGTCATGAGTTATACGGTTTAGGGAGAAAAAATAGGTACTAATTAACTTCTTTTGACTTTTATTTATTTATTTTTCATTTCCAATGTAATAACAATATATATATTCTAATGTTATTTTTTTCTTGTTAATAGAAATTGTCATTAATTATAGGTTAACGTTTCAAATTATACCGTTGGTTTGGTAATTGATAGATTTAATTTTATTAATACACCCTTAATATATTTCCGTATATATATTCCTATTGCAATTTTCATAATACACTATTTTATTTCTCTTATTCTCTAAAAGTGAAATTCTCTCATATGCATTCTTTCTTTAAGCATTTGGATTCAAAAATCAAAATCTTACTTCATAATTTTGCTAGAAAGCAAAAATCTCAAGCCTCAAGGTTATTTCATTCTTACTCATTTGTTTGTAATATTTTTCAAATAATATTTTATATTGTTATTATTGTTGTTTTGTTATTTATATCTTGTTATATTATTTTTATTTGCTTGCTAGTTTGCTTATTCAATGTAATAGTTTTAGAGTCAGAAAAAATATGTCTAATCGAAAATATGCTTCAGGATATGAGAAACTAAAAAAGAAAAAAAGAATAGAAATTTTAGTTCAATCACAAAAAGGAGCTCTTGATAAATTTATTTTAAGTAGCAAGAATGATGCATTGAATTTGAGTAGTGAAACAATTGAAAAATTAATTTGAAATCACTAGAGGATGAGGAAATTATGGTAGAAAAGAACTTAGAGAATGAGAATGATGATGTAATTGTTAATGAAGATGGTCAGGAAAATATTAATGAAAATGAAGTTGATATAGAAAGAAAAGATGTTCATGATAATTTAAGTAGTGATGTTTCTTATAATATTTATGATCCCGAATGGTGGAAAATTATTGTAACTAAATTAAGAGATTTGTTAGTAAAAAAAAGGTCCCATTAGAATAAATGATATAATTTTTTCCAAAAGATGAAAATTCTAGGCATTTTTCCACTTTTTATTACATGAGAAAATTATCGAATGGAGAACCATATGATAGAAGATGGTTGATATATTCTAAGGATTTTGACAAGGTGTATTGTTTTTGTTGCAAATTATTTCATTCTAATTCTACTAATAATATGAATCAATTAGGCAATGAAGGAATTAAGGAATGGGAAAATCTTGGTGCTAGGCTTAAAACACATGAAACAAGTAATGAGCATATTGTTAACATGAATGCTTGGATTGACTTAGAATTGAGACTTGCAAATAATAAAACAATAGATAAAAGTGTGCAAGAACGAATTAATAAGGAGAAGGAACATTGGAGGAATGTTTTAGTAAGAATAATTGTTATTGTAAAAAGTCTAGCTAAGAATAATTTGGCATTTCGTGGAAATAATGAAAAGATCTACCAATAGAACAATGGCAATTTTTTTAGTTTAATTGAAATGATTGCTGAATTTGATCCAATTATGCAAGAACATGTTTGACGTATTCAAAATAGTGAAATTCATAATAATTATTTGGGACATAGAATTCAAAATGAGTTGATTCAATTATTAGCAAGTGAAGTGAAAAATACAATTTTGAAAAAAGTCAAAGAAGAAAAATATTTTTTAGCTATACTTGATTGTACTCCTTATTTAAGTCATCAAGAACAAATGTCTCTTATATTGAGGTGTGTAGATATCTCAACTAGTCCAATAAGAGTGGAAGAATATTTTTTGGGATTTTTGAAAGTGGATGATACTTCTTGGAAAATGACTTTTTAGTGAACTCACAAAAGAAATTGAAAATTTGAAACTTGACATTAATGACATAAGATGATAAGGATATGATAATGGATCTAACATGAAAGGAAAGCACCAAGGTGTACAAAAGAGATTATTAGAGTTAAATCCTAGAGCATTATATACACCTTGTGGTTCTCATAATCTTAATTTAGTACTTTGTGATGTTGCTAATTCTTGTGTTAAAGATGTATCATTTTTTGGTGTTTTACAACGTATATATTCATTATTCTCTTCTTCACCTAAGCGATGGACAATATTGAAAAATAATATATCTACTTTGACTGTGAAATCATTGTCTCAAACTTGTTGGGAAAGTCGTATTGAAAGTGTTAAGGCAATTAGATTTCAAACTCCAAAAATAAGAGATGCTTTGCTTGAACTAGCAGAAACAAGTGATGATCCTAAAATAAAGAGTGAAGCTAAATGTCTAGCAACCTATGAATTAGAGAATTTTGAATTTTTGTTAGGCATGACTATTTTGTTTGCTGTCAATTCAATTAGTAAAAATTTACAATGTAAAAATATGGATATTGACAATGCTATAAAACAGTTAGATGGTCTTCTTTCTTATTTTGAAAATTATAGGAAAGATGGATTTGTTTCTGCTATGATTTCAGCTAAAAAAATTGCAAATGAGATGGAAATTGAGCCTAAATTTTGTG
The DNA here is from genome assembly GCF_963169125.1 of Humulus lupulus. Lineage (NCBI taxonomy): Eukaryota > Viridiplantae > Streptophyta > Magnoliopsida > Rosales > Cannabaceae > Humulus > Humulus lupulus. Next base: position 27,206,608 of record NC_084799.1, read on the forward strand.
AAAATTGTGTTATTCGCAGGAAAAAAAATTGATGAAAATAATTGATGATGATGATGATGATATAGTAAAATCTGCTGAAGAATCATTTCGGATTGACTATTTTCTTTTTATGATTGATCAAATTATTTGTTCACTTAGAAATAGATTTGAACAATTTCAAGTGTAGGCAAACATTTTTTGAATTTTATTCAATTTGAAGAAACTAAAAGCATTGAATGAAGATGTTTTAAAATATCATTCTTTAAATCTCGAAAATATTTTAAAATATAATGGATTTTCTGATATTGATGGTTTAGATTTGTTTTCGGAATTAAAAGTGTTGAGAGAAATTTTTCCAAATGAAAATAGCAGTTCAATTGAAATACTTGATTACATAAAAAAGATTGATTCATTTCCAAATGCATACATTGCTTATAGAATATTGCTAACTATTCCTGTAATAGTTGCTTCAGCAGAGAGAAGTTTTTCAAAATTGAAATTGATAAAGTCTTATTTAAGATCAACTATGTTGCAAGAACGATTGAGTGAATTGACAATGTTGTCTATTGAGCATAATTTACTATATAAACTTGAATACAGTGATTTGATTAACAAATTTGTATCCCCAAAAGAAAGAAAGATAAATTTTTAAATGAATCAATTATTGTTGTTTATTCTTTTTTAATCATTTTGTTTTAATTGATATTATTGTTAGGTTCTATAGCTTGGAGATTGTTTGTCGTAAAAAATTTGGAGAAGAAAATTTGCTTATTGGAGAATTCATCTACAACTTTGAATAAATAATAAATTTGTAGTACTTTTATTTAGAATATTTGACTTTATTATGTGGGTATAAACATTTTATTTAAATTTGGATGATATATTAATATTAAAAATATAGTTTTTTTCTTCTTCATCAAAGGCCCCAATTTAAAATTTGGTGTATGATGCAAAATGATCATTAATGATGTGTAAAAGTAAGTAAGTGTCCATATTTTTAATTTTGTAGTAAAATAGCTCAATTTTCTCATTAATATCACATATTACCAAATATGTTTTTTAAAAAATTATTATTTTATTCTAAATATTTTAATATTATAGTATATGTATATTAGTTTTGTTTAATTAGTTTTTATTTTAAAATTATTTTGATTTTTTTTTCGTTTTTTATGGGTTGTTGAATGATATACCATACCACAAAGTATATATACTGAATTGAAAAATAATATACCATCAAAACATACAAAATTATTACTCAAAAATGTATATATTATGCTAACAAAGTTATATACTACCATTAAAATGTATATACCATAATATAAAATTATATACTACTATAATAAAATAGAAACTAAATATCAAAAAAAAATTATATACCATACCACAAAAAATATATACACTAATTGGAAAATAATATACCAACAACCTATAAAAAACTTAAAAAATTAATATAACTTTAAAATAAAAACTAATTAAACAAAATTAATATACATATACCACTATATTAAAGTCATACAGTCCTAAATAAATAAATTATAAAAAATGAAAATTTAGGTAATCAACTATGTAAAATGATCATTTTTCTACAATTTTAAAAATGAGGACATTAGCTTCTTGATGTCTTGATTTTAGGTCATTTATTATAATTTCACTTAAAATTTTGCCTCAGCCCCCAAAAACCTTAGGCCGGCCCTGTTCCCAACTATCCTCATAAGCCACCTGAATATTTTTGGTCTGAGGTACCAAATCATCCATACCTACCACGCACCTATTGCATACCAGAAGAAGGCCCTTCAAAATTGAGAGCATAGAGATTGACCTGTGTCATAACAGAGCTTCTCTCGACATGTTGTAGAACTTTTAAAAATATAGAATTATATCTAGTATTTTAACTAAAATCCATGAGTATAAAATAATATGAATTCTTAATTTATATATATATATATTATATACCAGTTACACCGCTTTTCATTTGTTTTATTGAAATTTATTTATGTATTATATTTTTTAGTTTTTTATGTACAGTGTTAAAAGAAATTAAAAATATATTAAAAAAAGAAAATATAAAACAATCATTCATGATATCGTTAAAAATAATATTTTTTAAATAATCATTATTAGTTTGATTGGTGCAACTAAAATTTCGTGTTTATAGGACTATGCTTTTCAGCAATATGTATAATGTATCTATCAAAGATAAAAATCTAATTATAAGGTAAAATCATTTAAAGAAACGAGCGACTTTAAATTTTTTTTAAAAAACCATTTTGTTTAAATCATTAACATTCAGTAATACATACTATTTTAATTAAATACTGCTTAATCATATTTTTTATACTTATGTTTTATATTTTACCAATTCGTAAAAAAAAAAAAATTTAAAAAATCTTTGGTTTATCTCTTTATGATATATTTGAAAAAGTGATTTTTTTTTAATATTTTATCAAAGGTGTAAAATTATTATTTTTAAATAAAATATAATATATTTTTTCATTTAAAAAATATATTACTTTTTAAAATATAATCCAATATATTGTAATCTTGAGATTTTAAATAATTATAATTCAATTTTTTTTTTATTGAAGTGCATATAAAAACCCTCTTCATTTTTATTATGATTCACAACATAATTGAGAATTAACAATGGCAACTACTGATAACAATTGCACTGATGGCATTGACATTGATGAAGGAATCGATCTCCAGAAAGAGTCACAACAACCTCTTAAGCCTGAAGAGAAATCATCAAAAGTAGTGGAGGTGGACTACGGAAGACTAACGTCGTTCTTGAATTTCGATAGGTCTTTCCTTACACCATGGAATTACCACAAGTACAATGATTATGATTTTATCACAAGGAGTTGTGAGATTAATGCAACCAATCAGAGTAGTGTTAGTACAGAAGAAGAGATATGTACTGTAAGAAAATTATCTTTCTTTTTTACTATTCTTGCTGCTTTTTTTTTTTTAATTTTATTTTGAAATATGATAAAATTTGTGTGTTTTGATATTGGATATGTATAGCATCTTGATGAACTGGTACTGGATATAGTGGATTGGGTGTTTGATATGGACGAAGATCATGATCATGATCATGAGAAGTGGTGGGATGAGGAAATTCAAGAAGGAGATATCGACAATGGTGTCAATGTGGAGCCAGTTCAAGATTAGAAGATCAATTATCATAGAAGGACTTACATAATTAAGGTTGATCAGTTTCTTGTCTTTTCTTTTTCAAATTTCTTTTTGATGTTTTTCTGGTACTTTGAACTTACATAGCTAGTTAGTACTACCTTTTGTTAGTTTAATTAGTCAATTATTTTAATAACACGATGATGACGATAATTTGTTGATCAACGTTCATTATATATATTTTTTTTTTGGAGTTATTTAATTGGATTACTGAATTAAATTGTTCACCACACTTGTGTGGGATCGTTTTCTTTGTTTAATGAATATTTTATAACGACAAGTTTAACCTTAAATAATTATGAATATGCCAACAAATACCCGTATTGTCTTTGAATCATTATCTTGCTCCTTGAATAATATTGCTTTTCCACGCTCGTCACCACTCATGGCAATTCCAGATTTTTTCTTATTTTTGTTCTCTAATTTGAATTGAATATCCATCAAATATTAACATTCACATATATCAAAAACCACTGCCATGAATCTATCCTATACATTCAAATGTCTATTTATTCATACACAAACGTAAAATATGGTATATTGTAATCCTTTAAACACAATCTACACATATATACTATACTATACGCGACACGCTTTAGTTGTTTTTCAAGCATAATGAGTTTGTAGTCGTTGCTTAGTTATTTCTTGATAGACAAGGTGCATTGCGCACTATAAAAGAAACAAAGAGTTAGGAAAACAAAAGTGTTGATAAGAGAGGCTTGGAGGTATTAGCTGAAGTATTGGGCCTCATGCTATGTTTTCTCTATGAACTATTAATTTAAGGGTCAATTTCTTCTTGATAAATCTAAATGTGGGTATAACTATTTTTGTGATATCGGTATGATCTTTGATTTCAGATGATCCTTCTCTATAAAAATATAAAAGAATGATATTGGTTAAATTGTTGATTTGAATTGTGACTGTCTTTTTCGCTATCAACTTAATAAAAGAATTTAAAAGAAAATAATGAAGATAAACACCAAAGTTTTATGTAGTTCAGGTGATAAAACAACTTTAGTCCACAAGTATTTATTATTAGAGTTCTTGAAGGTTGAGATGACAAGTTTTCATACAGGTTTTCTCAGGCAGCGTATATATTGCTATGAGTGCAAAAGTTGTGAACCCTTTTACAATGTTATCCAAGCCTTATTTATAGGAGCCAAAGGTCATTAATATCATTAATTATAAATATTCTCTAATTATTTGGGAGTTAATTGTTATTTAACCCCTATGCATGTTTTGATAGAGACTATGGGTCCGTGCGTATCAGAGGGGCCCAATCTGTAGGTTGTAGCCCATCAACCTTATAGAAGACATGTCCCTGACACTGTTAGGGTGTGACTGGATGTTTTCCCGTGTCAGGCAGCGTTGTGTGAAATGTTGATTGTCGAGTGTACGAATTAGGCGCGACTACTCAAGGCACCCAAAATGTTGTCAGACAATCTTATGGTGGCCCAATGCTGTGTAAAATTGATACGCAAGTATACGTAATCGACACAAGTAATACAATGATAAATAAAGATTGTTTCCATGGAGATTGATTTACTAATTACCAACAAATCAATTTTCTATTTCTATTTGGTCAACAATAAATTGGTCCCAAAAACATTAAAATAACAAAAGCAATAAACATAAAATAACACTATGAAATAAAGCAAATAATTGTAAAATCTTCAAAAATAAAGAATTAGGGATTTTAGTTTCATCAACTTTTCACTTTATTATTTTGCTAATCAGACTTCACAATTCTTCTTCCTAAACTAATACCGGATTAACAAAAACGATTCTTACTCTTTTTCAAGAAACAAAGAACTCAATTTACATGTAAATTTTCTACATTCCTGTGATAAATTCCAACACATAAAAGGCATTGAACACAATAATCCTAAAACTACACAATTCATATAAGTATTTTCATCCAATATGAAAATTGTGATTATTCAATCATAGCATAATCAATTCTTACTTTTCAGATTTCGAATCAAAATCATAAATCATGCAAATGGTGATCAAGCATTAAGAACATATCAAATAATGTAGAATAGAAGTGAAGAAAGAATCATGAAATCCTCATAGAAAATAACAAAGATCCAAGTGATTACATTAAAAATCTTAGAAAATAAATTAGTTCATGTTCATCACTGAGAAATCCATAAACAAGAAATTAACATAAAGTAAAAATAAAAAGAAAAGAAAATAACTCTATGCCGATCCAAGCTCTTCTCCAAAGTGATCTCAATCCTCTTCTCCCAGTCTAGGTCTGCAAAAAGTGCCTCTTTTCATCTCCAAAATCGTGATTTAAACATGATTAGCGTTTCTCTTCAACATTAAATGACCAAAACATCATTCATTAAAAATCTGCATTTTTCAAATTTTTAGACATATCCTATGATCGCAGGATAGCATTCCTGCGGTTGCGGGAATGCCCTAGAAATGCCCAACTTTTTTGGAATTGCAACCGCAGAGTCCTCTTCCTGCGGTCGCAGAAAGTGCTCTGAAACATTGTTTTCCACCAATTTTTGTCCTTTTGTCATTTTTCCACCATGTTTCCACACCTAACTCACCTATGCTCTTCTACACTTGAAAACATTCAAAACAAAGCGTAAAATAGAACAACACAAAACACCTAATACTCTACCTAAAAACACATAGATAAACGAGTCTAAAACTCGTTTATCACCCAAGGCTACAGTGATGGACACCTGACGCTCTCTCTAGGCCCGAGGACAAAGCTCCTAGACCTGGAGGACTATCGGATCAAGAAGACGGGAGGACCCTTAGATTAGTCCTCGGAGCGTGGCCTCACTTGGAGACATCCACGCCTAAAATAGGGGACTCGGCTTGCTGGGAGGATACTACACTCTGAAGAGCCCTAGGCAAGCTTTATAGAGTTTCATTATCCTCCCAAGGAGCCTATTTACTTCTCTAATGATTTTCACGTGTCCAATGATGAAATCACGGACAACAGTGGGAATAAGGTACCATCCTTAACTTGATGGTGATTTCTCGTCTAAGTCCCGAACAATGGCAGACCTAGGAGTTTTTTTCACCAGGGTGAAAATTTAAATTATTGAATTAATATATACAAAAAATTATGTTTAGTAAACAATTTCTAATAATTGAATGATATAAATATATGGGAGTAACTATAATACCGCACATTTTTATGTGGTACAATGACACACGTTTTTTATGCAGCAATTTTGCATGTTTCAGCTTACACAATGCAGAAGTTATTGTAACACCCTACTACCTAGGGACTGTTACGTTGTGCATTTTAAACAGTGCTAAACTCGCTTACCAAGTCATTTCGCCATAATCGTGTAACTAAGTTTGATTACTGGTTTAGGGTTAAAAATTTTGGTTAAAGATACAACGTTTCACTAAAACGTTTACCATATACATAGGGATCCCAAAAATATAATTTAAAGGTTAATTACAACAAAAGATTTACAACCAGCCGACGTAAGCGACAAAATATGGTTTATCCCTAGTTCCTCTTTAAACCCTCGGCCGTGGCGGTCGAGCAGCCGCATATGTACACATCGCCACCTAAGCTCTCCAACTCAAGGATGATTCAGCTTTCTTTTGCCTTTACCTGCACCACATAGCACCCGTGAGCCGAAGCTCAGCAAGAAAACTCAATATGCTCATGAACAGTAATAACAGTTACTAAATCATAATAGGCATGCCTAGCAGTAATAACCCTACTCATGCATGCAAGCAAGTCCAAATAAATGATTATGGGGTCCTGCGTCTGAATAGATGACTAATGAGTCAATCTCTGGGGACCTACTTATTGAATAGATGACTAATGAGTCAATCTCTGTGTGAGTGACTAATGAGTCACACCCTGTATAGGTGACTAATGAGTCACACTCTGTATAGATGACTAATGAGTTTATCTGTGTTAAATGACTAATAAGTCTATCTCTGAGGTAGATGACTAATAAGTCTCTCTGTATAAATGACTAATAAGTCTACCCTTATGTAGATGACTAATAAGTCTATCTTTGTATAGATGACTAATAAGTCTGTCTCTGTGTAGATGACTGATAAGTCTATCTCTAAATAGTTGACTAATAAGTCACTCTCTGAGATAGGTGACTAATGAGTCACACTCTGGATAGGTGACTAATGAGTCACACTCTGGGCTATGCACCCTAATCAGATAAGTGACTAATGAATGAGTCACGAACTTGGGCTCAGCACCCACAGCCATGTGACGTTGCAGTCACCTGAACCTTTTGGCCCTGGCTCTAAGTAACTAGCCTTTAGACTAGACAATCACTTTTGTTTTCATCGAACTTAAGGTCCGTCAAGCATTTCATGCTTATGATAATAATGCTTATGTCGATTAGATCTAATCTTTTCAGCATGCGTTAAACACGCTAATACCGTTCTTGACTCATAAGTCAATACAATACGACCAGTGCTCAGTACTACTGCCGAACTTGACTAATGAGTCACAGTTTTAAAGTCAATACTGACACCATTGCCGATTCTGACTAATAAGTCAGTACCATTCACAAATAAGCAAGATTGCTAAGCATTTAATATGCAATCAATGTCCACATATAAAGCACTCAACATGCCTCATTAATAACCATGCATGTCACATACTGGGTGCAGTTTTCTTACCTCTGGTTTGAGTGTGAAACAATAAAAGAACGACCCTTGAGAACGATCAATCATTTGATCCCTTAGCGATCACCTAGTTATAACCAAATATGGAACTCCATCAAAAAAATCAATAATAAAAGGTTCATGGTCTAAACCTCAGTCCCATGACCTCGAATCATACCAAACAGTTAGTAGATTCGATCCCCGAGCCTTAGGAATTGAAACCCCGAGCCAAAAAGCCTCAAAAGTACCCAAAATAGTACCCTGGAAAAACAGGGTAGCGCTACAGCGCTGCCCCCTGGTGCCATGGCGCTACAAGCAGGGTTGACATGCCCTGGACAGCGCTGTAGCGCCTATCCTTGGGCCCTATAGCACTAGAACCAGGGTGATTCAGCCCTGGTTTTTCCCCTTCAACTTCTCCAATTTCCAATCTTCAAGAACTGATTCCAAATCTCAACCAAACTCACAAATGAACCCGAAAACCCATTCTACAAGTCCTAGGCATCAGAACCCAATCAAACTTTTCCAAAAACTTCAATGAATTCTCAACTATCCAATCCAAAAATCCCAACTGAAAATCAATGAAAAATAGAGCAAAAACAGAGTTTCCATGGCTGAAATCTTACCTCAAGCTCAAGGTTAAACCCTCTTCAATGACTGAACACAATCCTAAACCCTCGAGGCTTGATTCCCTAGCTTGAATCCTCAAAAGAAGCTTCAAAATTTCAAAGGAAGAAGGAGAAAAAAAAGATGATCGGGAGGAAGAGAAGAGAAACTCTATTTTTGGTTCCTTTAATCCACAAATTTCTTATTTTAAACATATCCTAAGGTCAAACGACATAAATGCCCCCAAGCCTACTTATTTCCTTTTTAAGGCACCAAGGGAAAAATTGTCCTTTCCCGTCTATTTCGTTAATTATAATTAACATCTTCCAATTCTCGTTATTCACAATATTCTCAAATACTAATAAATCATATATCATTACCATTTAATTCCCGGTAATGTGCTAATCATCAAATTACCCCGAGACTCACCCCGAGCCCCGAAATTAACTCCGTTATGACCAAACCGCTAACTTACATTCAAAGATCGTCTCATATCGAATAGCTCGAACAAATCCACATTATAATGTGACCTCATTCATAATTCACCAACATGCATGAAAATATACAAATATGCCATTGACGGGCTAAATTACCAAAATTCCCTTATAATGAAAAGTGGACTCATATGCATGCATTTATCTTCATATAATAATATAACTCACATGATCATGCATATAATCATTTAATAATATAACAAATCAATTATGGCACTCCCGGACTCCTAATCAAGGTCATACGTCTTATTAGGAAATTTAGGTCATTACAGTTATAAGCCAAGTTTTTTCCATGATGATGTTCATTGTAGTTAGAGCAAACAACTTGCACGTTTTTGGGAGATTCAAAATAGTTTAGAATGTTGAAAACAAAGTTCAAAACAGTGTTGACAAAATATTGCATGCATGATGGAAATGAAAGTTTAAACTCTGTTTTCAGCACTTTAAACTATTTTAAATTTCCTAAATACGTGTAAGATGCCTACTCTAACTATAATAAACACCGTTATATAAAAAAATTGAGATTATAACTACTGTACATATGTAAATTAGAACGTGCGGTACAGTGCCGTATAGAAAACATGTGGTAACGTAATTGCTAGCTAAATGTATATATGAAAAATATGTATATAAAGAATGTGTAAAAATTATATATATATTATCAAAAACATAATAGTAAAAATCTATACATAAAAGACCAATACAGATATATAAATACACACACAAAGGGTGGGCAACTACCGACCCTAGGCCTCAAGTAAGTCAACCTATGGTCACGAAAGAAATAATTTTTTTGTTCTTGAATCTTAAATAAGGTAAGGGCAAGGACAACACTCCTTGCACTTTAATGGTGATTTGTTATTTTGGACTACAAATTTTAATGTATAATATATGTATACACTAAAAGAGAAATTCAACTATTAAACCTTGTGTTATAAATTAAAGATTTAATATTTTGGACTATGATTGTGTTTTAACTCTCATTTTGCTTAAAATTTGGAAATTGATAAAAAAATTATATGGGACCTCGTCAAGTTCGCTTCACCTCTATTGAGGAATAAATAAAGAGGGAGGCAGGGGTAAGGATGGGGGCCTTTGTTGCCAATTCTAAATCATGTTGAATGTTGACATCCCTGAATATTAGAGAGATACAAAATAAACTACTTAATAGTGTGATCATTAATATTTTGAATTATAAACTATAGTTTAATAATATAAAATTTTAGTATTTTGGATAATGATTGTATTATTTTTTTGGCATTTATTTAAATATTAGAATGGGAAGAATGTTTTTCTTATTCTATTTGTTGAGATTGATAGAATACATGATGGAATTGTTTAGGCACGAAGAGGTGCTAAAACAATAACGATTTCACAAAACTCAACATTTGAAAGTTGACTTTGAGTATATGCATTTCTAAATAAAACTTTTGGGTCCAAAATGCTTATTTGGAATATATAAGAGTACCCAAAAAGTTTGGGAGCATTTGGAGGTGTTTTGAGACATCTCATGGAGTCGTATTACAGAGGAATCGACAATACATAGCCTTCTAGGAGGAGACGCATCGCCTAGGCTCTCAAAACCCTAGAGAGAGAAGTACCAGGCGACATGTCGCCTGGTATAGGGCAACGTATTGCTTGGCAGATGATGCATCGCCTGGGCTGTTATGGAAAGTTCGTACAGTTACGTAAAATAGCTCAAAAACTTAAATTTAAATGTTCTAATCTCATTGGTTGAGTCTAATGACAGTCCTATACTATTTAAGAGGCTCATATGAGTTAATTGGTGAATTGATCACTCACATCTCTCTCTCATCATTTAATCATTTAGTTTGTTATATTCAAGATTGACATTCATATTATGAACATGTTTATTTGATTATCAAGATTTATATTCATACTTTGAATAAGACTCTTGCTTAGCATTTAGGTGTTCAAATATTGAACTATTCTCATTATTAATTATTGATTTGTAAAGTTTAAAGACATGTATTCTCAACATTATTTATGTTGACTTGCCCTCGTTAAAGAATAAGCGATGATGGGATGAGAATGAAGACGAAGACAATAATTGAAATTAGTAACAATGATGGGGATGAATTGCATTCTTCGCCAATTTCTCTTGTTATTCACAACCCTAAATATTAAAAACACGTGAAATATACACGTGTAGGTGGTGGGATCTGATTTTTAAAATATACATATGAATTAAAATTAGCTATTATTTGGATATAAAATTTAAAGTGTTGCTATTTGGAATGATACATGAGGCTACACATTATGATTGGTTAGTTGTTTTTATTATTGTTTGTTAAATTTAAATATATGAAAATCAATATTGCATTGTATCAATAATAGTATGACATTTCATGTAGTAATAATTAACCTGAAAGAATTATTTGTATAGTAATAATTCATATTCACATGTTTACTAAAATAAGAAATGAGAGAATTTGATGGGATAAGAATTAAGGCTGGCAAAACAGATCACGATACGATAACACGGCACGATTAATTGACACAAATCAACACGAATTGACACGATTAACTACAAAATTTAATAAAATATATAAAATAAATATTTGTACAAATTTTGTTTAATCATTTTCATATAAATAAAATGACAAGCATAAACTTCACAAGCTAATTTAGCTTTTTTGTGAGAACTATTTCATAAAATTCAACCAAATTAATCATTATATTGATTAATTAATTTTTGACATACCGATCAGAATGATGATTTTCATTAAATAGGTCATAAATAAGTAATATGACACGAACACGGTTATAAATAGGTTGACACGATAACACGAATTGACAGCACTAATAAGAATGATGGGAATGCTTCTCCCCTAATTATCTAAGGAATGTCATTGAGAGTAATGACTTCAATGTTTTTTATTTTATTTTTAATAAGTATAAAATTAAAAGACAATTTTGTTCTTTAAAAATATATCTCACAAAATAATCACTTTATATTTTACTATTAAAGAATGATAATGTAGTCAATTTAAGCATTATAATTATATTTCGTAAATAACATAAAATGATTCTTATTCAATTTTTGAATAATTTTAATAAATAACATAATACAAATAATAATTTTGATTTTTTTCATAGTTTATTCGATTTAATTTCTTTATTGATTTATTATAATTTTGATTACACTTTAATAAACGTATCATTAAATGTCTAATTTGATTAAAAGTTACTCTTTCCTTTCACACTATTAAGAAAAACATAGAAATTTATTATTAATTAAAAAAAATTCCTTACCCAAGAGCACTCCCCCAACAGAATAGCTAAATATATATATATATATATATATATATTCAGCTAAAAAATGCTAAAATTCAGTTCTAATATAAAATGCATATATATTTTACATATGCAGTATTCCTTAGTTAGATTTTACATATGCGGTATTTTAATTTCTCACTCCTCCCTCCTTACTTTTATATATAATGGTGTTGTTTGGTAATGCTTAAAAAATTAATTTTTTATTTAATTAATTGAAAATTTGATAATTAAATATAAAATGTATTTGGTAATTTTATTTTTATTTATTATTTTTTAAAATTTTAATTAAAATTCATTAAATTTTGAAAATAGAATTTTTTATTTCAAAATTTTTTTAAACTGTTTTCGATTTTTTTTTTTTATTCTCTTCTTCAAATCAACATCTCATATTGTTAAACAAAAAATAAAAATAAAAGTTATCAAATACGTTTATTATTATTTTTTAAAAAAATAAAAATAGTTATCAAACATACTTTTATTTTTTTAAAATAAAAAAACAAAAATAAAATTATATTTCCATTTTTGTGTTTAAAAAATTCAAAAATAAAAATTTTACCAAATACAATCTATATGTTTTTGTTTTTATGAATAAAAAAATATTAAAAATATAATAATTAAATTATGTAAAAAAAATAAATATAGAACTTTTATATGTTATAATATAAATATTTGAGGTAAAATATAAAAAGTAATGTTTTCTGATACAAATGATAAGGTAAATATAAAAAGTAGTGTTTTGTTAAGCTTGGATTGATCTATTCTATCCACATAGAAGTTTGCCACGCAACGAGAGTCATGACTCCACACAACCACCACCCGTTTGGGATTCTCTTACCCCGACTAGCACAAAAAGGCAAAATGCGCCTCCGTTAATCAATTCAACACAATCAACGGCCCAGATTCATCTTTGGTCACACACGTGTACGACCGCGATGAATGTAAGCGTGACTCTTGCTCCTACGAATTCATATCATTTTCGTTTTATCGTTCTTGAGAAAAGATCGTCTGCTCCTCAGCCACCATATATCCATTTTTTCATCACTCTCTCAATTTCTTTCTTTTATTTCCTCTATCGCCGTCGGCATATTTCCGCCGGAAAATTCACCGTTCAGTGACTGGTGATCGGTGTCACTGTTAGGTTTTTCGATTACTTCCGGAGGTATGGATCGTCAATTTCCCTCTCTTGTAGTTATTTTGTATGGAGCTTTTTTTCTTGTTCGAACTTATGAAGCTCTGAGTTTCGTGTTAAGCTTATTGTATAATTCGAATGTTTTTTTAGTTCCATTCTTCCTTTTCACTCTAATTTCTAATAGAATTTCGGTAGCCATGTTTACTGATTATGAAGAGTGATTCTTTTGGGCTTTTTCATTAATGCACTTTTTCGTCCCCTGTTGTTCTTAGTACACTGAAGCTATATTTATCTGTATAGGTGTTTGTACGAGGCACGTAGCTATTGCGTGTTCTTTGAGACGAAATTGAATAGTTTTGACTATTGAGGATCACTAACCGAAAGTCAGAGGGGAACTACACAGTATTTATGATTACTTTGAGGTTGCAGGATCGAAATGGTATGTGTTGGCATAGTTTAACTATTTTTTTCTTTTGTTCTTTGGATGAAAGGTTGGAAAAGGCACACTGTGACCCTTATGAACATTTTGTTGAGGATAATGTTTACTGTGCTATAATTCTGCTTGTTATCGACTGAAAATACTCGTAGAAGCAGATATCGTTTAGAAGCAGCAGTTTTAAGTTTTGCCATTCTCCATCCCTAGTTTAAGAATTAAGTTTCGGTGTATTTGCATTGCATTTGATTGCTTTAGTACTTTAGTTTAGAGTTACAATGAGAAAACATGAGGGTGAGGGGTTCTTCTTTTTCACTCTTTTAGGAAGCGATTTGAGTTGTAGTTAGTAAGTTTCATGATTGTTACAAAGGTAGTGCTTCCACCTGCATTGCTAAATGTTGCTGCAGAAAATAAAATAGGAGTTTAATTACTGATATAGTTATCTAGGTTGAGTCACGGACAAGTAGCTATCTTTAAGACGTTTCGCGGCTCTTGCCTCAAGTGTGCACAGTAGCCTATCAATCTCGCCGTCCCTAGCATAAAACAGCCAAATTCGTCACTGTACTATATTCCTCTGCACCGAATGAAGTTGTTACACATACACCCCTTAATTGTTCGAAAAAACTCAAAAAGGAAAATCAATTGTTTTTTGAAAAATTAGGAATGTCGTTCTTATCATTGTTCTATATATCTCTGAATTCAATATCGAGAAAAATACAAATAAAAATAAACTCAGTCTCTCATTTGACTGCTCCTAAAACACGTTTTATTTAAATAAGTTAAATTAATAAATAAAAAATATTCACTAAAACATTTTTCAACAAAAAATAATAAGTGTCACGCCAGCTAGCTCGGTCGGAGAGCAGCACACGTGATGGTCAAGTGTCTCCTCACCCATGTGCATAAAACTGGGTGCCCCTTGGGGCACATCCCCAAGGGTAGAGCTCCCACTAAATATACACCCTTAAGAGAGTGTTCCAAAACACACAAAAAGCACTTTTGTATTTTTAAGTAATTCATATATTACAAAAAAGTACAACACTAAATTTTTGCAAGGTTTTCTATTATCTTTTAACAATTTGGTATTTATTAGGACTTGAATTTCAGCATTCACCCTCTGCTGTTAGTTTATTTATGGGAAAAATATTATAGGGTGGTGGAAGAATTATACTCAATGAGTTCGATCATCATAACATGCACGTAAATTTTCCATACAAACACAATATTTTAACCCTGGAACAGAAATTTGCATCTTTTTTGCAAGATTAGATAAGATGTAGGGAAGATCAGACCTATACTGGAGCAATCTGATGACTGTGTCATGTTGTTCAATGCATGCTTTGTTTCAAGTCTCCTTCCTGAAGAATTGGCAATTTGGCATGTTATTTATTTATGATTTGTTATCAAGCAAATACTGATAGGTTATTTCTGCTGAACTCTCCAGAATAAGGCGGCTTGGATGGAGAAGGGTCCTAGACATGTAAATGATGGAGATTTGGGCCTGAGTAACACGGCTAGAATTGGAACTAAGAGATCTCATCAGTGGTTTGTAGACTGTGCTGATTCGGAGTTGTCCCCTGACAAGAAGCAAGTACTGCAGACTGTAAATACTAAGTTGAGTCCAAGAATTTCATACACAAGTGTTCCTCCGTGGGAGAACACTTCCAGTCTTCAGCCAGTCCCAAATCCATTTGTTGATAGGTTAATCGGATCCGAAAGAGCAAGGTCTGTAAAATTTTCTGAAAGGAACATATCTGCTGTAGGAACAGATGATTTGAATGGTAGAAAGGGTACAGATAGATACTTTGGAGATAATGTACCTTTTGGTTTATCTGTGGACCATGGAGGTCCTGAAACATGTCTCAGCTATGCTGGAATTAGAAAAGTTAAAGTCAATCAAGTTAAGGACATTGACAATGGCATACATGCTCTAAGGAGACATGGTAATAACAGTGATCTGTCCACTGATCATGCCTTTGGCAGGGAGAATGAAGCTAATTATGTAGCAATGGGGCAGTCCTTCAATAAGGAGCATGACAGTATGATACTAGTGGGTCATGCGTACAACACAGGTGATGCCCATATCCGATCAGCAGTTCCAAATTATGGCAGAGTGGATGACAATACATTATCAATAGGTGACACTTTTGGTAAAGGGGATACTAGTATAATTTCTTTTAGTGGGTTTCCTGATGAACAAGACATTATCCCAGTTGGTAGACCTGTTGATACCTACGACCAATTATATCATCAATCCTCAATGATATCAGAGGCACCCTGTGAGAAAGAACCAGATCCAATTAATGTCAATGCAGTTATGAATACCATAGTCAAACCAAGATCTGACTCGGTTTCCAAAAATAAATCAGAGTATAAAACATCAAAGAAAGAGGCGCCAAACAGCTTCCCCTCAAATGTCAGAAGCTTGATATCAACTGGTATGCTTGACGGAGTTCCTGTGAAGTATGTTTCGTTGGCAAGCGAGGTAAACTTAAATTGTTTTCCATTTTGTTTCATCGAGTGTCCCTGTTAAATGTCTCACGGTTTTATTTCTGCATGTGAAGGAGCTTCGAGGAATCATAAAAGGTTCTGGCTATCTTTGTGGGTGTCAGTCATGTAATTATTCAAAGGTGAGTCTCAATTGGCTCCATCTCTAACACAATGCCTTATGTGGAGACCTAACAATTGATCATATGGCTTATGTTTAAGGTGCTAAATGCTTACGAATTTGAGCGTCATGCTGGTTGCAAAACAAAACATCCTAACAACCACATATACTTTGACAATGGAAAGACGATCTACCAGATAGTGCAAGAATTGAGAAGCACCCCGGAGAGCTTATTGTTTGATACAATTCAAATCGTCTTTGGTGCACCAATTAATCAAAAGTCATTTCGCATATGGAAAGGTAATGAGAAAGTTCACCCCATCCCCTTTGCCATATGTTCTGTGTGATTGCAATTGGAGATTGTTAGAAGTGTCTTTTTTCATCTGCCTACTAGTTTCTGCCGTAGAGCTCATATTTTGCATTATTTTTTTTCTTGTACTTATTGGCCTCAGAATCATTTCAAGCAGCAACAAGGGAACTTCAACGGATTTATGGAAAAGAAGAGTTGAACTTGTAAGAGTATTTATAGCGAGGCTTATCATAGGTTTATGTTTACTATGGTCTTTTATGTGCATAAAAAAGATCGCTTAAAAATTGGGTAGTAATTGATGGAGATGGAACGAACGATGATATATTTTGCCGCACAAAGATGTAAATCTAGAGATAGAGCGTAATTAGTTGTAGTCTTGTAGAGGTGTCACTGTAGATGGAATTATTATCCTGTTGAGCCTCCCCATGTTTATAGTTTCATATATTTAAAGAAGCGTATGCAGGTTTTATGCATATGCATATTCATTTTGCTTGCTACTGTAAAGGAAAACGAATTTGTTTAAAGTTCAAGTTTTTTAGCACCATTTTTTTACCTGAACCAACCAAGTTCTTTACTTGATACTATCAACTTGAATTGGTAAAAGGAGCTGGAATGTTGTTGAAAAATACTATAGGAGAAGCTTATTGTTGAGTTATCTCAGTTTATTTTTCTTATTAATCTAAAAAAAAAAAGAAAAAAAGATGGATACTAAAAATTACAGTTATTAATTTAAATATATCGCAAAAAATTAAAATCACCAATATCACGTTTTTCAAAACTCAACCTTCGCTCTCTTTCACTAGGGAACTATTTAGTTTAAGCAAGGATGAGGATAGAAATTCTTATCGAGACTATAGACCCTGACAAGTATTCATTTTTAAAATATATATATATATATATATATATGATAACAAAGAATTCCGAAATAAAAATAATAGTATTAAAATTATATCATAAAGGTCAAAGCCAATCCCCACATTAGTATTCCCCAACAAACTTATAAAAATAAATTAATTTAAATAATATTAATTCAATTTAAATTATTTAAATAAACTACATATTGGAAAGAAAGGAAAAGAAAATACTTCGACTCGTCGACCCAACCTTAAAGTTTAACCGAGTTGAGCGTGGCCTACACCTCCTCCCTCCATCTCCGTCGATGGAGCTCTTATTTGTGCTTCAATAATAATTATGGG
The DNA here is from genome assembly GCF_963169125.1 of Humulus lupulus. Taxonomy (NCBI): domain Eukaryota; kingdom Viridiplantae; phylum Streptophyta; class Magnoliopsida; order Rosales; family Cannabaceae; genus Humulus; species Humulus lupulus. The sequence goes on from NC_084799.1 coordinate 27,224,478, forward strand.
TAGTGATTTAACCAGGTTTGATTATTTTTCTTATAACAAAGTTGATTTTGCATGGCCTCTTATTTAGTTTTTATATAACTCCTTGATTTAAATGCTAAATTTACCTTCTTTTTTTTTTTTAATTTTCTTAACTTTCATACATATTTTATTGGGCTTTTTTCATTAATACATATATACAAAAGTTTTAATGCAAAAATACGGTAATTAAAGAATTTATTCATTAATATATTCCTTTAAGATGTTTTGCAAAAATACGATTTGCACAATAGTACGTCTTTAAAGTAAGTATTACAAACAATGTAAATCTTGGTCTAATTTGAAAGTGAATAACGCATAGTGAAACATGGGTATATGTAGTATATTTTGTTATTATTTTTTTTTTTTTAGATTCCATGCCACATGAGTACCATGTATAGAACTTTATGTTCATTTATATATATATAGACTAAATCATATATATATATGGGTGCAATGGTTACTACCCATGGATGGTTACTTTAGTATTAACCATTGGATTAAAATCAATGATCCATATTTATAGTTGTTAATTAATATTTCTAAATATAAAATTTGATTTTTTCAAATTTTTAGAAGGATTACCGGATGAAAAACATGTATTTATTATAAAAATATAATATTGTAAACTTTTCATTTTTCAAATGCATGTCAAATTCTAAAATATAGCTAGTGTCTCTCATTGGTTGGAAACAACATTAATTATGGCAAAAAAAATAATAACTAAATTCGAAATTAATGTTAAAAAAATATTTACCTGTTGGTGACTTACTATACCAAGTCACTATGTTGTCACATCATCATAATTGTTAGTACTCATTTATGGGTAGTAACCATTGAGAAGTCTTCCATATATATATAATCATAAATTATGGGTGTTGTACAGGTAAAATTATGTGGGTATATGTTCAACACGTGGAGTAGCCGCATTTATAAAAAAAAAAAAAGTATATAGTATGTATTGATATCATTGATCTTCTCATTTTCATGATCATATATGTCACTTGAAACAAAGTTTAAGATTAACAATTCTATTAATATAATACTGGGGAAAATTTCATAATTGTGAAAATATTAAATGTGTCAAATTGAAAACTTGGAAATGTCCATGTGAAGTTATGATGATATTTTAATTAAATTAATTATTCCTTCCTTTTTTTAAGTCTTTGTTTTGAAGAAATAAAATAAAGGAGGTTGCAACCTTCAATGCTTTTCTTCCCACCTTCAATATTTTTTTCCTCTAATTTTGAGTTGTGGTGATAAGTGTTATTTCTTAATCAGACTTGTTAATTGAAATTGTTGATACTACAAAAATGAAACTTTATGTTGCTTTGCAACTATATAAATGAAACTTTATATGGTTGTTTAAGGAGTTTCAATAGTTGCTTAACATGTTGCTTTATGAGTTGTTAATCAAGTTACTTTAATGATTGCGTAAGGAGATTCAAGGGTTGATTAACATGTTGTTTTATGGGTTGATTAGGATATTTAAGGTTGTTTAACATGTTGCTTTATATGTTGCTTAATAGGTTGTTATATAGAATTACTTCAGAATTTTCAAGGGTTGCTTAAGAGGTTGCTTTATAGATTACTTATGAAGATTATGGGTTGTTTAGGAATTTCAAGAGTTGCTTAACATGTTGCTTTATGAGGATTATGGGTAATCTAAAGAGTTTCTAAGGCTGTTTAAAAAATTGTTATCTAGGGTTACTTAAAGAGTTTCAAGAGTTGCTTAATAAGTTAATTGCGTTGTTTATCAAGTTGCTTTAAGAATTGTGTAAGGAGTTTCAAGGGTTGCTTAACAGTTTGTTTTATGAGTTGCTTAACATGTTGCTTAATATGTTTTTATGTAGAATTGCTTCAGAATTTTCAAGGGTTGCTTAAGAGTTTGCTTTATAGATTGTTTATGAGGATTACAGTTTGCTTAGGATTTAGAGAGTTGCTTAACATGTTGTTTTGTGAGGATTATGGATTGCTTAAGTAGTTTCTAGGGTTGCATAATAAGTTGTTTATGAAGTTGCTTTAAGGATTGCGAAAAGGAGCTTCAAGGGTTGCTTAACAGGTTAATTTATGGGTTGCTTAACATGTGTGATTTATGTGTTGCTTAATAAGTTATTACATAGAATTGCTTCAGAATTTTCAAGGGTTGCTTTATAAAATGTTTATGAGAATTATGGGTTGCTTAGGAATTTTAATGGTTGCAGAACAAGTTAAAAGAAACATATACTATTTCATTAAGTTTATGAGGTAGCTGCAGCTCAGGTTGCATATATAAGGTTGTTGTTGGTGTTCCATAGGAGCTTGCTGAGGTTGCATCTCATGTTGTTGAGGTTGCCGGTATGGTTGCTTAGGTTGATCCAAATAATTTTTTTGTTTATCATTGTTTATCAAATTGACAAATCAACCGAAACATCTAATAAAGCAACCAAAACAACCTTATAAACAACATCATTAGACATATGATAAATTCAAAATAACGTTTAATAAGGTTACTATGTAGTTTAGATTGCATATGAGGTTGTTACGGTTAATTAAATTTATGTTTGTGTTAATATTTAATTGTAGCAACCTCATATATTATCATGTTGCTTTGATCTTATATTGATTGTTTTAAAAAAAAAAATCATCAAATTAATTAGGAAAATTTCTCGTTCGTCATATTTATTGTCAACTTAAATAAAAAAACAACATAATCATAATTTTTAATAAGTTTTTATTTCAAAATTAATATTGTTATAATAACATTAGTTCTACAAGTATTTTACTCTCATCATATATGTATATATATAGAACTTTTTATAAAATGTGGAATCAATTTGATTCAATTCTCTCTTGTAAATGGAACGCACTCATAATCAGTTTAATCAATAAATAATATATATATATATATACATATGTGAGTACAATGAAGATGATGGCAATGAATTAATAAAGAGAAGCAAACCCACAAACTCAATTGTGTTTATCTGGAAGCATTGATAAAAATACATATCATATATAACAAAGTTGGCAAGTGGTAGACAACAACGTTTAAATAAAAATAGTGTATTAGCTTTAAGTAGACCATATTTTTGAAAATTTTAAATTAGTGAAATAGTATAATTGAAAAAAATACAATATAAATATAAAAGAGTAAAACTTGGACCGTAAAATTGAAATTTTATAGTAAATGTTAGTATACCAGGGAATTTCCCTATTTTGGATTTTATTATCTAATTGGTTGCATCTCCAATTCTATTTCAAATCTCAATTTATTTTTATTTTTTAACAAAAGTCATTCTCCGACCCAACTTCAACTTTATCTTTAAAATGAAGTTGGATTGATTTTGACTTTATTAATGAAGGAACACTGTTCATTTAAAGTCAATGTTAAAATATCTAAAATATCACTCGTAATTATCTTTAATTACATATATATCCTCTTATATAATATTATATAATTTAATTATTTATTTTTATTAGTATAATTATATTTTATTTCTTAATTTCATATTTATATTATACTAAAATTTTAAATAAAAATAAATATAAATTAAAATACCAATAACTTTTTTAACGAAATTGAAAAAAAAAACAAATAGAAATTAGGAACAACAAAAATTACAAAATTTAAAAGAGGAAAATAAAATCAACAACAATTTCAAAATTTTAAATAGGAAATAAAATCAACTAAATCTAGAAACAACACAATTACAAAATTTAAAATAGGAAAATGATATCAACAACAATTACTACTATTACTATCGAAATGTAATGTTTAATTTTTTTTTAAAAAAAATAGAATTTTTAATTTTTATAATGTAGCAAAGTTAAATTAATTGAAAATTTATAAATTTTTGTTACTTTATATAAATTGATTAATATTTAATTATTCTTGTTAATATCAATAATTATATAAGATCAATATTTATTTATTGATTAAATTGTTTAATGATGATAAAAAAGAATAAAAAGAAGAATATTCTTTTTGAAGTCAAATTTGAAGTAATGGGTTGGAGATGAAAAAGTAATTTGAAGCAAAAAGGTGATAAAATGAAGTTGAAGTTGATTTAAAATAGAGTTTGGGTTGGAGATGGGCTTAGGATACATAATATAACAAGAAATTTTTCTGAATGATTTTTTTTTTACTTCTTTGTCCCGAAAAAACATCAAGGTAAAAGAAATGTTGAAAGAGATAACGATAGGTTTAAGGAAGTGCAAAGATTCTTTTGAGCCAATGGAGTCAAGTGGGAGACAACGAGACATTAGAAGAGCGTTTATATAATGATAGATAATTAGGTTTGTACCGTTTTTACAAGGGTAAATACAATTTTAGACCATGTGTTTTGTAAAAGTTACCGATCAGACCCTGTGTTTTGTTAAATGACAATTCGGACCCTGTATTTTGCAAAATGGAACAAATTAATACTCTGAGCTAGATTTTGGCCAAACTATTTTTAAATATGACCCAAATGTCCTCATATTTTATTAATTAGTTAATTTAATAATATAAAAAATAAATAAAATAAAATTTAAAAACAATATTTTAATTATTAAATACATTTAAATGAATTAAAATATAAATATAATTTAAACAAATTAAAATAAAAATTAATCATATTCTGAACTTAAACACTTAAATGTAAATCAAATAAACAAAAACATATCTAAAATTAAAACTAATCTAACATAATCAGATTTAATTAAAAACAAAAAATCAAATATGATTTAATTAAAAACAAAAAAAAAATCAAATCGTATGTTCTTCTTCTTCTTCTCCTTCTTCTTCTTCTTTGCAAGTTGTTCCCTTCAACCTAGATCTGGCGAAATGCACCTAACCGAGTCCAGACCCAAGCTTTATATCATCTCCACGACCTCATCGATCGTCACGGACCTAGGCAACCCCGACCTCGGCATGATTGAAGCTTCATATTTGACCGCGCCTAGCCCACCCAAGGAGACCCGAAGCTTCCAATCTTCTCAACCTAGCCTCGCATCGAATTGCCCAGCACCTAGCCCATCCTCGTCGCAAACGCATTCCATCACCGTCGTCACACACCACTCATTTGAAGCTTCAGATTTGACTGCGCCTAGCCCAACCAAGGAGATTGAAGCTTCATATCTTCTCAAACTAGCCTGACATCGAATCGTCTAGCTGAAAGAGGCCGACGACCATGAAAGAGCCCAACAGGCTAGGAATGAATTTCAGAAGAAAAAGAAGAAGGAATCTTTCAAAGTTCCCATGAATCTATTTTGTTAAAAATTAGAGTCAGATTTAAGGAGATGATTTTTCTGATTTAGAGATTTTTTTGGGGCTTGAATGAGTATTGGATTTGGGATTCTTAATTGTCTTATGGTTGATTGAATGTGAGGATGTCAAATTTGAGGGAGCTTTAGTTTTGATTTGTGCATATGAAATCAAAGTTTTTTTGTTGATAGATTGTGTGTTTTATATTTTGATTTCTAGTTTTTTAATTTAATATTGATTTTGATGTTTTTAGTGTGAAATTATGGTTTGAAAATTTTATTTTTATTTTTATTTTTTACTCAATTTATTTTCAAGTTTTAATTAATTTTAATATGTTTTAATAGTTATTTTTATTATTAAAGTAGTTTTTTATTTTATAATTAATTTAATTTATTTTAAAATCTATTTTAAATATATAATTAATCATTAACTTAATAAAACTAGGGTGTTTTGTCATATTTAAAAATAGTTTGACCAAAATTTGGCTAAGGGTACTTTTTTTTTTCATTTTGCAAAATATAAAGTCTAAATTATCACTTAACAAAATACAAAATCTGTTCAGTAACTTTTGCAAAACACAATGTCCAATTTTCATAATTGTTTTAGACGTTTCTAAACGGGTAGTTGTATAAATGATTATAAACAAGGAAATTTGTACTGTGCAAGTGTTCGTCCTTATAACATAGGGGCAATATTTTTACCCTAGATATGTAAGAATTGTGCAGGTACAATTTAATTACAGTGTGGTCTGGCCCATATAATTCTTATATATTGTATTTATTTATTTTTTAAAATTATAAAAAGAAAAATAGGAAAATAATTAAAATAGGTAGCTATGAATTAAATATTCTATGCTGGAATATGTTTTCTTAACAAAGCGCTCCATGACCACCAAATAAAAAACTCCAGCTCTACTATGATAGACTCTGCAATATTCGAAGACAAAATGCAAATACATATGAGTAGCCTTAGAGAGATACATGTGAAATGCAAAGATGAGAAAAACAGTCACAAGAGTTACTCTTTAATAAGTGATCTCATGATTGAAATACAAGGAAGAGTCGGCTTTGTTGCCATTTTAACACTCGCCGGAAAAAAAATCCAACTCAAGCACCGGAACAACGAAGAAGAGAAAGTCAAAAAAATACTCCCTCCAACATTGACTTACGTAGTACGTAGACAGAAAAGTCAAGACAATTAACATATAATCAACAGACATGAGTATCTAAAGTAATTTCACAACAATATTAAAAAAACTGAAAACAAATTATCAACTGCACTGACATTTTACAATTTTATCATATATAACCTACCCTATAATCACCATTTGTTGCTTCATCAACGGAATACAAAATTAACGTACCCGTACGGTCAAACCAAGATTACCCATTATAGTTGCCCCATATAAACAAATCATACTAATGTTAAATCATTAAATGGGTCATAAAAAAAAAGTCACACACATATTAAATAGGTCATAAACAGAATATAAATATGTTAAATATATCATAAACTTATTAATGGGTTGATAAATTGACAAAAATCGAATACAACTTTTTTGTAAACAGATTATGTAGATCATGTTGTGTGTCCACCTGCGTTCAGATCATGTTTGGGTGTGATTTTTTTTTTTTTTGACACTATTATTAAATGGGTTGTGTTTGGACTTTGAAATTTCTTGTAATACATGAGTTTTGATGCAACACAAATACAAACCATGAACACGAATTGATATCCTTACCATGAGTGATTCACTAAATCTCAAAAAGTACAATACTTTTTCACTTTTTACATTTTAGCACCTTCACACTTGATTTAATTATCAAATTACCCTTGAATTGGATTGTAACAAAAATAATACTATGTATTTAATAAAATTTAAATTTTAGTCTTAGTTTTTTTCATAAAATTTAAATAGCGAATTACAATCAGTATAATTTAAATAAAAGTAATTTCAGATTTTTATTAAAACCTTATCAATAAGTTAATTAGAATTAGGTTAAAGGCTATGTTTGATTCGTTTTAATAATAAATGGAGTAATTAGTGACAAAACCCCGTATAGTTTGCATTTTCTTATACTTAACCCCCTATTCACTATTTTTTGTGGGAAAACCTCCCAAACCACAGTTCTATTGACAAATTCCCTGTGTCGTTAGTTTCCATATGTTATCTGTCAACAATGACACATGTGGTTGTCTCTAATCCATTAACATCATAATTCATAATACTAAAACTAATTTTAAATAAATTTAATTATTTAAATCATTAAAAAATAAAAATATAATCTATTAATTAATATTTAAATAAATTTAATCTTAATTTAGATTTATTAATTTAATACAATAAAATAATTAAAAATTAAACTAAAAATCCCTAATCTCTAACCCTTAAAACCCATTTTCTTCTTTTCCTTCCTAACTATTGTTTTCAGGCCCTCTTCTTCATCATCATCTTCTTCTTTCTAACTACCATTTTCAGGCCTATGGTTGAAGCTTGAAAATGGCTTTCTGGGCTGGGGAGTTGTGTGCGCTTCATCCCTCCATCATTACTTTGAAGATGAACATATCTGAAGCTCGCTTAGGACGATGGCCACGAAGAAGGCACGACTAGATCTAATGAAGGTTGGGGACGTTGAAGGTTGAAGCTTGCGAATGGCTTCATGGGCTGGGGTTCATCGAAGATGATCTTTCGCAAGCTGAGATTTAGGCAACGGGGAGGCTGAGATTTAAAAGGTCGGGGTGGTTGAGGTTTTGAAGGGTCGATCGGGGGTTGGGGCTCATGGTGTTAGGGTTAGTGCCCTAAAAGCTTGTGAAAATATATTTTTATTGATTTAAATAAAAAGTATAATTTTATTATATTTGACTATCAAAATTACTGATTGAATAATTTATATATAAATATCAGAAAATTCCATACTCATTTATGAGAATTTGATTATGTATGTGTACGAGAGAATTAACATCATATATAATGAATAAAATTATCGACAACATATTAAAGTACGGAATCTTTAATTAATGGTTGCTAGTACGGTTTACTAAAAATACATTTGGATGCAAGTAATCTAGATTAGGATTACTGATGTGGATAGACATCTTGGTAAATGTACTTTATATAATTATGATTATATATGACAGGACCGATGTGAATTAAATTATGTATCAACTTACCGTTTTCCATAGAGATTTAATTCATATCTTAAAAAGATGATCATTTGGAGATCAGTCTAAATCCTGAGTAGTCATGAACTTTTGTTCATGTTTATTGCATCTTTTGATGCATTCGTTAAGTTCTCTTAATATAATGAGGTTAGTGACTTTTGTTTTGGAGATTCAATATCGTGAATGGTTGGGAACATGATTTTACAATAACGGAATTCATGATTTCCTAATGGATCGAAAATTGGTTCCATTTAAGGGTTAATTCTGGGACTGAATAATTTTTTAGCTTAAATCTATAATATGACTATAGATTAATTATTCACTAGTGAATTAAAGGTACTTAAGGAACAAGAGATAATTAGTAGGGTAAAACGGTAATTCTTGACCAGCTCTAATTAACGAACCAATAAATGGAGGATATTACTACATATATTGATTATATCAATGGACTGCAAAAGATTACTCTATAAATATAATTATTTAATTACTAAGAGTGCAATTCTATATTTATAGTGGAGTAATAATGGAATTAATAAATAAGATTATTTAATTAAAAAGTTTAATTAATAGTCTGGTTTATTGGAGCTTAGTATTATAGGTCTATGGTCCCCGAACCGTCTCTATACTACACTGTCAATGGGAAAGATGTCATAGGCAAGATTAATGGAGAAAATTACTAAATTGTAATAGAATTAATTTTCCAGTGCTAAGTGATAATTATGTGTAATTAATTAATTATTTATTTGAAAAACTTTATATTAGTTGAAATTAATATTAATCAGTGTTTGGATTAATATTAAAAAGAGTTAAATATTATATTAGTATAAGATAATTATTCAAATTGATAAATTAAGATAATGTTAATTTTAAATTAACTAATATTTATTTTGAAATAATATTTATATGAATTTTAAATAAATATATTGTCTTAAATAAATTAAGAGAAAAATTAGAAACACAAGTGTGTGGTACACGCTCCTCTCTGTGCTTGCACAATGAGTGGCATAGGCATAGTGACTAGCACCACACACATGTGTCATGTGTCCCTGGGATTTGAATTTTGAATTTCAAATATTATATGCTTATTTAATTATTATTTTAATGTGATTAAAATAAATAATTAAAATAAAAATCTAATAGATCGGTTTTGAATTAATTAAATTAAAATAAAATAAAATTGTTTTATTGTCTTTATAAGTTTGAAAAGATCCGAACTTTTTAATCAGTTGAATCAGAGACTTAAGTCCAAGAAACTATCGATAGAAATTTTCTAAGCCTGAAAATTTTCTAGAACTCTCTGAGCCTTCTCTTCTCCAAACTCTCTAGATCTCATGTGTTGAGAATAAATAGAGAGCCTAAATAATCAAACCAGTGAATCTTACGTGCCCACACATATCCTCGTGTGTTTGAGGAACGACTTGAAAGACTGTGGTATGAGTCTTTGCTAGATAGGAAGATCATTTGACTATACAAAAAGACTCAAGGAATCTTGATAAGCTACAAGATGTATTCTTCAGTCATTTTTCTATGTAGAATTAATGTATAAATATATGTATTGATCCCGGCTCGGTATTAATATTTTTTAAAACCACCACCCCTTCTATTGCGTCTCTGATTTTATTCAAATTAATACCAACACGTGGAAGTTGAGATCTAGGTTCACGACTTATATGTTGGACCCGAGGCGCAACTTCAGTGCTAGAGCTGAGGTGTTGCTGCTTGCAATGAAGAAGGAGGCGATAGGATTCTAAAGACTCATCTTGATGCCTTTGATTTTTCGTTTTATTTTTATATTCAGTTTTTTCAGTAAAAAAACCTAGATCTAAGTTTCTTACTGCCCATTGCTCTTCTTTTTTGTTCATTGTTCTAACCCATTTTTCTGGGTTTTTGTTAATTTATTTATGAGTTTTGTGAATCTAATTTGGTTTGGGAAATTTGAAGGTATATGCTTAATAGTATACCCTATATCATCCATATGAAAAATTTAATAAACATCCCAAATATATTCCATTTTGCATAATTGCAACAATAATGCCTCTTTCATTAAACTCCCCCTCTCTCTTTCAAACTATCTCTCTCTACCATGGCAGCCCTTTCCCATGGCCACCACCTCCCCAAGGCCAGAAGCTCCTCTATTTCTCTCACAAATCGTCTCTATTTCTCTCATTTCTCATTCTCTCTACTCATGGTCATCCGAAAATAAAGAGATAAAAGAAACCCACAACCATTAAAGTATCCATTAAAGCACCCATGATTAAATTTTGTGTTCTACATTAAAAAAATTAAGGTTTTAAATCTTCTAAAGGCGTATATCTTGAAAAAAATACTAAGATTAAAAAAAATCAACTAAAACTGATGTTTACCCAAAAATGGCTCATGATGACGTGGCAAGAATTTATTACACGTGGTAGCGTTAAAGTGAAGGGATGTTGTTCGCCTATCGACCAGATGTTTATTGCTTCATCAAATCTCGCGTTTATATGCGACCAGTCTGGTTGCATGCTTCCATTTATTTCCTTTAAGATATGCAATCTTGTAATGACTATATTTATTATATTTTCTCTTTATTGCCTTAATACGCTGATATTAAAGATAATTAAGGCCCATTGGCTCATGTAACCCCCTTAAGCCTATAAATATGAGTGAGATGGCTCAAGGAAGGGACTTTTGAAACTTGGAACTTGAATACTCATAGAGAGAGCATAGTGTGATTATCCACCGAAAAATTGTAATTCTCCTAAGGCTTGTGAAACTCAAGAACCCTAGTTCTTTGATCACGGCATTGGGATTCAAAATCAATAAGAACACTAAGTGGACGTAGGTTATTACCACACGATTGGGGTCGAACCACTATAAATCATTTGTGTCACATTTTTCCCATTTGATTCTCTTTTTAATTTCCTTTTCATTCTTTGTCGTTATTTTGACTCCATGTCGTTGGCCAAATCAAGGGTCAACAACTGACATCTAAGCAAAAAGTTATGCCTTACGAAAAATTTCGTCAAATTTCAGCACAGAGTATCAAAAAAGCATCGCATTTGCATGTTTTGGCTAAAAATCAAGTTTTCATGATTGCATCGCAAAAGCATCAAAAAAAAATATTGTTTTGGCAAAAAAAAATCAATTTTTCATGATTGCGTCGAAAAAACATCGAAAAAGTCTCGCATTTGCATAGTTTTTGCCAAAAAAAATGAAGTTTTTGTGGATGCATCGTAATTGCATCGTTTTTGGGCCAAAAAATTCATGAAAACTTGATTTCTTTTTTTTTTTTTTTTGCGAAAATTATGCAAATGTGATGCTTTTTCGATATAATTGCGATGCATCCACAAAGACTTGTTTTTTTTTGCCAAAACTATGCAAATGCGATGCATCCACAAAAAAATGATTTTTTGGCCAAAACTATGCAAAAGCAATGCTTTTTGATGCAATCTTGAAAAATTGATTTTTATTTTTGCCAAAACGATGCTTTTTTTATGTTGTTTCAATGATTTTGTGATGCAATCATAAAAACTTGATTTTCGGCCAAAACGATGCAAATGTGATGCCTTTTCGATGTTCTACGCTGAAATTTGACTAAAATTTTGATGATGCATAAATTTTTTGCTTGGATGTCAGTTTTAGTTTATTTTTATTTTTAATCATAGTATTGTTTTTTATTTTTTCGAGATCTACACTTTTAGAATATTTAAAGCCTTAACCTGTTGATATAGAACACAAAAAGTAATCATGAGTGCTTCAATGGTTGTAGGTTTCTTTTTTCTCTTTGTTTTCAGATGGCCATGAGTAGAGAGAAGGAGAAAAGAGAGAAATAGAGACAATTTGTGTGAGAGAGAGAGAGAGAAAGAGAGAGGAGCTTCTGGTCGTGGGAAGGGGTTGTATTATTTTTCATTTTTTTCAAGATCTACATGTTTAGAAGATTTAAAGCCTTAAATTTTTTATATAGAACACAAAAATTAATCATGGGTGTGCTTTAATGGATGCTTCAATGGTTGTAGGTTTCTTTTTTCTCTTTGTTTTCAGATGGCCATGAGTAGAGATAAGGAGAAAGGAAAGAAATCACTACAAGAAAAAGGCTCTACAACGACGACTTTTGTCGTCACTGTAGATCAAGAAGTCGTCGTTGTAGGTAGACAGCGACGACATGTCGTCGCAACACCGGCGTCGTTGTAGGTCCGTATGTACAGCAATCTACGACGACGACAAAATGCAGTTGTCGCGGTAGGGTTTTACTACAGCGACGACATGTCGGTCGCAGTAGGAAATTTTTTTTTTTCTGTTGGACTGGGATATTGTGACGACATGTAGTCGTTGTTGATGGTGCAAAGATTTGAAAATTTGAATATCAAAAAAATTCTACAGCGACGACATGTGGTCGCTGTAGGCCCGTCGACCGCTCCATATACAGCGAGGACATGTCGTCGCTGTAGGTATACAATTTTTAAAATATATATATTTAATTAATTATATTGATTAAAATTTATTTGATAAATTATTAAATATTAATTAAATAAATAAATAAAACTAATTTATTAATTAAATAATAAAACCAATTTAACAATATTCATAATCTCCAAAATATATGATAACAAAACATAAGTAGTATTGTCTCCAAAATAAAAAAAAAACAACAACACAAAATATTAATAATTTAAAAATAGTAACTTAATAAAACTAAATGTCATCAAAATCAATTCCAAAGTCATTATCGTCGGGCTGTTATGTTGGTTGTGGTGGTTGTGGATGTTGTGGTTGTTGTGGTTGAAAGCTTGCCATCATGGACTATATCATGTTCATGTCCAAGTTGACAGGCTGAAATTGTGGAGGTTGGATGCTCGGATTTTTTGTTTGCAAATATTATTGCATTTGCTGGAAGTTGTTGTTCTGGGTCATAAAGGCTTGACTGAAGTGTTGAATCATGGACTGGAAAGCCTCAGGTGGTATCGTCGAAGGGTCAACTGTGGTGGACGGAAATGGTGATGCCTCTGATTGTGAAAAGGATCCGGTGGCGCTTGAGGCAAATGTACTAGTGCCCTTCAACTTCTGCCCAATACATCGGTTGTGGCCACGACGTTGACCAAGTACCTTTGAGACGACTTGTGTCTCATTGACATTGGCACTTCCTGCTTCAGATTCAGATTGAGACTGAGATTGGGATTGTGTCTGGACTTCTTGCTGCAAGGCATCCTGCAGTTTAGAAACAAGACAATTAATACATAATATAATTGAATAATATACATAGATACAAAACTTAGAAAGTTACTTACATATGCATCCTTAGCATTCGTGCTCACCCATCCTCGTGTCGGATGATTGTGCATGTCATGGAAGATATCAATAATGCTAGGCAGTTCTTTGGTCTGAAGATTCATCTTTAGAAAACAAAATTTAACAAAATCTCAGTTAAATATTAAAATTATTATTAAGATAACTTAAAATATTTCAAATTATCTATATATTTTTATTTACCTTCTTAAATCGAGCATAAGCATAAGAAGTCGATCCATGGAGACTTGGATACTTCTGTTTTGCTCTGTTGGCAGCATTTTCCTTTGAGCGTGCCATGAACTGTGGAGTGGTGAAAATGTCAACCAACTTCTGCCAACTCTCGTTGTCAATGTCGTCTGGTGGATTCTTTCTGGCTGTCTCGATATCATCATACCCTCCATGTTCATCGAAGTGTCTTTTCTTGTGACCTTTTCTATCCTTGTAGCGATCCTGGAACTCTCGCTCAATCCCAATCTCTATCAGTCGCCACTCAGGGAGAGCTTTGGGAAGAATGAAAAATTCCTTTAAAAAAAATGGTGAGAGTTTTTAAATTATAAAAAAAAAACATTACACATGAATAAGTAGATAAATTTACCTCAAGTTTTTGCATCAATCAAATCTTGTGCTCATCCAGAACACTCTGCCACGAGTCATAATATAACGGGACATGGTGACCAATAAGGTTGCCAATAAGTCTCGTGAACAACGTCTCAATATCACCAACTACTTTGTAGGTTCCCTCCTTCAGATCAAATTGTAGAGCCAACGGACCTTTATTGTCGTTGACGAGCTGCTGCAAATTTTTGGATCGAGACCGACCTCTACTTTTTGCGACAGCCGCTACATATGTTAATTAAAAAATACAATTAAATTGACTAAAATAATAATAATTTGTCATTTATTGATAAAACATAGACTAATTATAGTATATTACCTGTCTCACATGAAGTAGGAACTCGCATGGGACCTGGAGGAGGAGGAGGATCCGCTCCATCACCGCCATGAGAACGAGCAACAGTAGCAGACATATCTCTGCAGTTTAAATAATTATTAACTTAAACTCAGTTATAGTTGGAGGTTAATTACATAACTTAAATAATTTCAGTAATGCAGTTGAAACTATTGAAAAACAAACATTCTTGAGAAAAATCATATATTGATTGAAAAGTCTTCAAATTAAAACATACACATTAAACATACAAATATGAATATGCATAAGAAAATAGTATTCATCATCAATGTCAATTCATGCATCATCATCAGTACTTTCTAAATCATCTTCACTAATTTCGTCATCATCATCGTCATTGATGAAATCATCATCCACATCCAGAACAGATCGAGACGTTTTCCCAATTATGCTGGTGTGACTAGGTCGATCCAAATGCATAATCTCCAACTCTCCTAATTCTATAGTGAGTACAAAATTTGATGAAGTGCTATCGTGTACGACATTAACCTCGTTATCATCATCGATACTTGGATGATCCCAGATCTTTCGATGATTGACTTCTTGTGCTACCTTCCAATTTTTGTTTCTTGAAGGATCTTCCAAGTTGAAAACTTGTTTTGCTTGAGTGGCGAGAATAAATTGATCGTTCTTGTACCATTTAGAATTAATCATGATACTAGTTATGTTATTCTCAGTCATATTTCGACCCTTGCTTGCATCGATGTTAAATCATTTGCATCGAAACAATACTACCGAGTAACCATGGGAATAACATAACTCTACAATCTCTTCAAGTTGGCCATAGAAAGTGAAATCATCGGTTCTTGGCACCGAAACTCCACTATTTTGAGTGGTACGTCATTCATCACGACTATGGACCAAAAACTTCACACTGTTAACAATGCAAGCCGTGTAGGAGTATGCATTCTGATTGGACCCGTTTGCTAAAACAAATAATTCATCAGTACACTCAATTGACTGTACTTGCCGCAAATAACCCATCTATAGAGTATGACACACAAAAAACACAATGAGACGAGTATTAATTGATACGAATTTCGTAAGAATTCTACAGCTTTGATAATTTACCTTCAATTTAAACCAGATAGGGAAATCTTTTTGAAGATTTGAATTTTCTCGAAGGCATTCACTGTATAGCTGATTAGTGGTGAAAAATACACATTTATTGATTTTAATTGTCAAAATAAATTAAGTTTTAATTAATATTTTTATGAAATTAATACGACTTATTTTATAAATGAAAATATTTGATTATGATTTAATTTATTGTTATTTTGTAGGAATTAAAGTTGTATTTTGACACTTTGAAATGAAGAGAAAAGAAAATAATTAAATCTGAAAAAAAGAGAATAGAAAGTGGCATTTTTCTTAAAAGAAAATAGCCCAATCTGAAGAAGCCCAGGCCCGTTGGCCCAAGCTCAGCCTTTTCCCTCTCCTAGCGCCACTTGGCGCGCTCAAGGCTCGCCACGCATCCCAGGAGAACCCAGCCAGACACCCAGCGCGCGCCACGTGTCCAGCTCCCTTCAGCTCCTCATTTCAGCAACTTCACTCCATCAACTTAACACTCCAACGTGATTGTCAGCCTCTAAAGCCCAAAGCACCTCCAAGGCCCAATTCAGCCAAAGGCCCAAGCCATCTTCATCTTCTTTCAGCAACCCAATCTCTCCAGATTTTTCCACTCCACCTGCCTACGTGGCTTCCTCTGATTGGCTAGGATTGGTCAATGGACCAGCTGCCACCAGCCACCCTTGGCCCAATTTTTTGTGCACATTGGGCCTTGCACATTGCCATTTTGAGCTATACGCTCATCTTTTTTGGTGTTTTTGAAAAAGGGGTATTTTGACCATACACCAAAATAACTAGGTTAATATTTATAATAAGATTTGATTTTTCAAAATCATATTTTATTATTAATATTTCAAATTTATTTTGTAAACCCCAAATTGTTGTTTAATTTCTTTTTAGTCATTTTCTCCATCTATAAATAGGGACACTTTCTTCACATTTTCTATGTAATTTTTATGTAGCAAAACTCTACCAAATTTTAGTCTCATCTCTCATATTTTCTCTCTAGAATTTTATGAGAATGTCTAGCATAATAGGCTAACCTTCTTGGGAAGGTTAGGATGATCCTATATGCACTATGACTTTGTTTGGTATATTTGATTCACTATGTACTTAAAGTTTATATATTTGAGTGATTTATTTTCTTTCATCTCTCCTTCTTCATCTTGTTATCTATATTTATGTTTACTAATAGTATATAGATTTTGTCATGCACTTTCTATGTATTATCAAATTAGTGAAAATAGTCTAGATAATATCTTTATCATTTTCTCCATCCCATCCATATATATTTACTTTTGCTAAAATCTATATAGAATTAGTCATGCTCTTTCTATGTATTTTATAAATGGTAAAAGTAATATTTGTGTTAGGTTTTATGTCCAATCTTTTATTGCATTATTGCCAATGGTATAATGTCATTTTTAGATTTCTCATAAGATTTATCTCATCTTTTCATGGTAAAGAATAATAATCACTTGAATATATTTTTGTTAAATATATTTGTGCTTCAATGTTAAATCTTCCAAATGAATAGTTGAGATGTGAACTATCCATTTGTGTAAATTTTGTGAATCAAAGATCCAAATAAATAAGTATGCATATTGGTGATTCTTGATCCTTCCTACTTGTTACCTATTGTTACATCACATTTTAATTTATCTTTATTTCTAATCTTTAAATCTCAAAACCAACAAAAATAGCATTTGTTCTATTTTCTTCATATTATTTATCTCTAACATTTATTTATTGATTAACTTGTTTCTTTACCTCCTTGTGGAATCGACCGCCCATCTATACTACGACTACCGCTAAGTGGAAGTCACGTTTGGGCGTTAAACAATAGCACAAAGATTAAGGTAAGATAACAGTTTGCCATGAATTAAATTTAATGAATTCATATATGTGTTGAGCTACTTACTCCATATATGGTTGGATTTCAGGGCAATTGTTGAGTACAAACCACTCCGCTTCTTTCCGATGAAGATAGTAAAGGGATATGATTTTCTTTTTGCTACTTGGACGACATTGTGATTCAAAAACTGACAACTGTCTTTTAGGAATAAGAATATCCGCATTTCTTTCCGGTCGATTAAATTTAGTCTGTATGCCTTGAAGATATTGCGAACAAAAAGTTAAAGCTTCATCGGCAACATAACCCTCCGCTATAGAACCTTCAGGGCGCGCCTTATTCCTCACATAATTTTTCAACTTCTTCATATATCGCTCAAACGGATACATCCACCTCATGTAAACTGGTCCTTTGAGGATAACTTCTTGTGGTAAATGAAGAATTAAATGAATCATTATGTCAAAAAAGGCTGGAGGAAAAATTAACTCCAACTTGCACAAAATTGGTATCACTTGATCTTCTACATTCTCCATGTCCTTAACAACCAATGTACGAGCACAAATTTGCTTAAATAAATTGCAAAGTTCAATGATTGTCTTCGAAATAGACTTATCCAAGTAGCATCGAACTCCTACCGTCAACAGACATTGCATAAGAATGTGACAATCATGAGATTTCAACCCAACAATGTTGTCATCATTGTTAGTTACTTTCTTAGAGAAATTTGAACCAAAGCCATCAGGAAGTCTAACTCCTTTTACGAACTGATAAAAAAACTATCTATAAAAACGCTTCAGCCTAGGAGTCAAAGGGAAGTACTGCAACACTTTGTGGGCAACTTTTTCCCCTTTGTGTCTTTGTCAACCCATCGGCTCTCACCACATACAGGACAAATCTATTTTTGGGAATTCTCCTTCTAGAACAAACAACAATCGTATTTGCAAGCATGAATTGATTGATAACCTAACCCTAACTTCCTCATTTTTTTCTTAGACTCGTAGAATGAAGCCGGAATCTTATTCTCCTTCGGGAATGCAAATTTCATAAACTTCAAAAGCTCATCAAATGAACTATTTGTCCATTTATTCATAACCTTCATGTGCATCATCTTCGCCAAGAAGTTCAAGGAAGAAAACCATGTACAACCAGGGTATAACTCAACTTCGACCTCTTGAAACAGATCATCAAATTGATTCTCCGCACTATTGCCACCACCATCTGAAATTCCTTCATTTACGCCTTCTTCATTAGTGTCTTGTTCACCAATAACATCATTGATGATGTGAATCATCTCATCAGTCCCTAGAGCCCCATCGTCCAGTCACTAGAGCCCCGTCGTCCACTACTAGAGGCATATCAACTTCAGTGTGGTAGGTTTGCTTCACGTATCGATGTAGAAATCCAAATCTGTGTATGTGAGCCTCCACCACATCCAATTTTTGATTCAGCATATTGACACACTGAACGCATGGGCATCTGACTTCTCCTGAAGCATTTACATGATTCTTGACCATTTGTATAAATGCTTGAAGACCATTCCAAAACTCATCAGAGTTACGTTGTCTATTAATTATCCAACTCTTGTTAATCGTCATAACTGATTAAAGTAGAAAATAAATTATCACAATGTGATAATCATAAAAAACTACATTTATTTGGTAATAATTTTTTTATCACCAAAGCACTAATTGTTTCAATTAACTTATGATATCTTATTGAATTCTATGAATACATTAGTAAATTTTATGAATATATTATCAAATTTTAAAATTAGTTTGTTAAATTTTTTATTTCTTATTTTTAATTATATATTTATTAATTTACTATTTAATATTATTATTTTAATTTACGCTTTATAATTTTTTAATTAATTAATTTAAAATTTACAATCATAAAAATTCTAATAACACTAATTTTAAAATTACATTGTTAAAATTTGCACTTTTCATTTTTAATTATATATTTATAATTTTCTATTTAATATTATTATTTTTATTTACACTTTATAATTTTTTAATTAATTGATTTAAAATTTACAATCACAAAAATTCTAATAACACTAATTTTAAAATTACATTGTTAAAATTTGTACTTTTTATTTTTAATTATATATTTATAATTTTCTATTTAATATTATTATTTTGTTTTACACTTTATAATTTTTTAATTAATTGATTTAAAATTTACAATCATAAAATTTCTAATAACACTAATTTTAAAATTACATTGTTAAAATTTGTACTTTTTATTTATAATTAATTGTTTTAAATTAATTAAAAATTAAATTGTAATGTTTAATATTTCTAAAACTACTAAAATTTCGGCAGCAAAACGGCTATAATCTAACCTATCCCAAAATTTTAAACCTGCATAAAAACTACAAAATCAGTCCCAGGACATACATATAATTGATTTCAAAGATTTATATCTCATATCAATAACATAAATCATATTATAAATATTTAATTGTATTTATCTAACATAATAATCTAATTATTATTTAAATTCTAATATTCACATCCACATTAAATCATAAAAACATATTCACATTTTTTATACATACATTCATATACACATAAAAAAATAAACATACATATATTAATAAATAAAATTATATCATCTAATATCTAAACCTATCATATGCATTTTTTTATAACATCTAATATTTTATATCATCTAATATTTAATTGAAAACAAAAAATTATAATAAACATCTAATCATATTTGTTTACCGAGTTTTTCGGAAACGAATAACTAACAGAATAATAAAGAGATAAGAACTGTAGAAATATTGAAATATAACTAAACAAACAGTGTTTTTACGTGGTTCAGGCGTTAACAAGCCCTAGTCCACGAGTCGATGTTATTATACTTGGAAAAGATTACAGTAAGATGGCTGGTGCATAAGAACTTCACACACTCACAATGTTTCTCTCGGGTTCTCTTGAAGAAGAAGAAGCTAGAGAGATCTTTGTAGAGTTTTTGCTATCTGATCTCTCCCCCCTTTCTTGTAAAAGGAAGGAGTCTTTATAGCTAGGGTTTCGGATTAGGGTTTTTCTCTACGTACATGAGTCTTAATTACACCGGCCATAAATAGGGGATACAATTACTGTAGTAGCATGGCTACCAGACTCTATGTGGGTATATTTACGTGAAAGTATGGGGAACACACAAAGTCAGCCGTCTTTTCCAAGTTGTCAGCGGAACAGTAGGCGAAAAGGTACCCTTAGGCGTGCTGGGATGTGTGCGGCTTTGACCTGATGGGCGTGTCAGGCGGGATCCTGTGTCAGACGGATATCATTCCAAATATGCCTCCTCCCGGACTCGACCGTTCGGTTTTGTTCTGTGCGGGGCACGGAACTGTTTCCGCGGAGACCACTCGAAGAGCCTCTCCTGGAAGGGGCCTCCCCGAGGGGTATCCTTCGGGAGTCCGGGAGAGTTGACGAGCTTCCGTGTTGTGCTTGTTTGGAAGAGTAATCCGGATACTAGACAGGAGAGGCGAAGCCTTTCTGTCCATCCCCGAGCTCTGGTCACCCTCCGTGAAAGACATCGATAATTCTGCTTCCCCGAGGTCATCAATCTAAACGCTATCCGGAAATCTGGATAACATTTACCCCCCAAGGTCGCGGAGCTTTGAGAGATCCGGGAGCTTGTACAATCGGTTTCTTAGACTAGGCGAGGGGGCACCTTCTGTGTTCCCGGAAGGGTTCCTTTTTCCCTCCTGAGTAGGGAAAAAGGAATTTCTTCTGTTTGAGATCAAGTACTCAAGTGCGGCAAGGATCACGTGTCATTCTGGGAATGGTTCTGCGACCAAGACGTGTGCGTGAGGCGACTGGTTGAGGATGCGTGCGTCAGTCATCTGACTATTTGACGGTTTTTAATGGTACTCAGGGCCCGAGGTGGTGTAATGATGGGAAATAAATACTTTATTCCCATCCGAGGAGTCATAAATAGGATCGTCGCTTCCTCTCCAACCGTTGGATCCGACGCACATGGAATGGGAAGATCGGGACCGTCCACTCGAGGAATTCGAAACGGCTTCTTCCCTGCTATAAAAACGAGGGAAAAGACCTTTCTTCCTCTTTACGCTTTCAGATTCTCCATCTTTAGGATTTTCAGATTTCCAAACCTTCGAACTCTCAGGCTTCCCAGCTTACGTTCCTCCGAACTTGCCATTTCTTTTGGTAAGTATCTGGAAACTTATCTTTTTGATTTGGCAGTGGGTTTATTCCCCGAAGTTCCTGGTTTGAATCGCCGTTCATCTTTGCAGCTTTTACTTCTCGCGATCGTGTTGTGCAGTGATCCAATTACTCCTTCAACCTCCACCTACCCGAATATCAGTAAGTATTTCTACTTTGCTCTTTCCTCCCAAACCTTAGGTTGTTGGTGGTTGTTAGAGTAGAGGTCTCTGCCATTATTGCTTATGTGCATGTGTGAATAGGGCTTTGGTAGGCATGTGATTGATTGTGAGTCGATAAGTAGCCTTTTCTGCGTGTTTTGGCGATTTGCGTTTGGAAAGTCGTCCCTTGTTTTGCTGTTTTAGGGCATAAGCATGAACGCTTTTAGGGTGTCTTTCTCTGGAAAAATACTTCTTTTGGTGGGCTTAGGCTCGGGGTCTGAGTTTGGTTCCTTGCTGTCCTTCGGGTGGCATGGTGCCAATCCCTCGGCAAGCTCGGTGGGAGCCTCTCCAAGCAGTTTTCGGGGAGGGTCTCCCCGACGCCTTTGATACCACTAGGGTATGACAAGGGTGCTGACTGCTTAGAGTGTTTTCTTCTTTCTTTTCTTTTGTCCAGTGACGAACATCTCGAAGGAACAACTCCTTGCTGCGGGGGAGGCTGAATCTGCCCAAGAGAAGGGCTCTCCTATCGCTGGTGGAAAGGGGAAAGGAAAGGCGAAAGCGGTCGCGGCTAGCCCACCAACCTCCAATAGTTCCATCTGGGAGATGGACCAAAAACCGAACCTTTTCAGGAATTATGGCATGCTGGAGCTGTATTCCTCTGAGGCAGGCCTGAAGAACATCCCAGGTCTGATGTGGCACCGTCTGTCGGTGCTGGGCGAGTCAGCTAGCCAGAGCCACGAGGGCTTTGGTGCCTGGAGCTGGGCACACATAGTGTGCGGAGCGCACTTGCCCCTAAGGAGTTACTTCGCCAATTTCTGTGTGAAGGTGGGGATTGCCCCCTTCCAGTTAATTCCTCCCAGCTACAAGCTCTTAGCGGGGTGGTTCATCTTTTGCAAGTCCCGGAGACTGGAAGCTCCTACCCCGGAGGAGGTGCTGTACTTTTATGGGTTGAAGTCTCAGCCTATGAGGGGTCACTCAGACAAGGTGGGGTTTTACAGGCTAGAAAGGCACCCGGATGTGATGTGCCCCACTTGTCATACCGCGAGGGTTCCAGACCTCCGGGAATACTGGTTCCTGACGACTGGCTTCCCGCTGAAGAGGGTGCCAGCTCTATCTTTGGACTTCAAAATCCCTGGTAAGTGTTTCCTCTTTTCCTTTTCAACTTTGTTTCTTTGTATTTGATTTGCCTTTTGGGAGGATCTCTAACGCTTGTATTTCATTTTTGCAGAAGTCGTTCCGCGGACACCTCGCTGCGCGGAGATGATAAGGAGGTCCAAGTTCTACGAAGGGCTTTCTGAGGAAGAGTTGAGAGTGGAGGGACTTGTGACCTCCGAATCGTTGAGGGAGTATGGGTTACTCGCCTCCTTCCAAAATATCGAGCCAGTAAGTGGTAGGGGGCAGACTCAGGTGTCGGCTGACATCCGGGAGCAGATTGCCCTGGAGCTGTCTAAGGTGATCACCCAAGCCGCTCGGGACGAAAATACTCTATCTCCTAGTTGGGCGGAGAGGTTCCCCGACCCCCAGCCGGAGGGAGAGGAGATCGAGGTTCGCCACGCCGCGGCTTACCCTAATGAAGGGGCTCCGGGGGCTAGTTCCTCCGGGAGAGGTAAGACTAGTTTTCGATTGATCCACACCCCCAGCCTGTCGGAAGTTACCCAAACCTCTCAGATGGGGTTTGATCCTCGTTTCCTTAGGCTAGATCCGCGTAGGATACCTTTCGACAGGTACTGTGATAGGGTAGATGAGCTCCTCTGGTGTCTGAGTGATGGTAGTCTGCCAGAAGGTGTCACCATGGTTGACCCTTCTTCTCTCAGCATGTTCTTCCCGGACTTCAAGGAGTACGGGAGCTTCCTGGAGCAGGAAGCGATGTTTTGTTTTGCTCGGGGAAGGCCATCCACGTTTCTCGTGCATGGTCGTCCCTTTCAAACTTTTCTTTTTCTTGTTTCTTGTTCCCTGCTGGCGGGCTTGCTTGTACTTTTATGTTGCTGATTGTCTTGTCTTCCGCTTATCTTCTTTCTCATTTCTTGTTGGTTCGTTAACCTTGCTTTGTACGTTTCTTGCAGAGTATCCCGAAGCCAAGATGTTGGGGAGGGTTACTTTGCTTATTAAGAAGGCTACCACCAGCCAAGACCCGCCCACGGGAAAAGGAAGGAAGACCAAGGCTGGTAGGGGAGGTAAGGCTGCTTCCCCCAAGAAGACAAGCGGCGAGGCGCAAGCGTCTCCGAGGGTAGAGAAGTCCCCTGCTGAAGGGCCTTCCGAGACTATGATGGTCTCGAGTAGCAGTAGCGACGGGGAAGGGCTTGTGTTCCCCGTGAGGACAACTGGGGTGAGCAAGCGTCCCGGAGAAGATGCTGAGGGTGCTAAGAACAAACGCCTTAGACACTCTTCTCCCGGTCGAAGGCAACAACAACAGCAACGACAGCAATCACAACTACAACAACAGCAGCAACAGGAACAAGAGACACAATCACCAACGCCGCAGCAGCAGCAACAGCAACATCCAAACCAGCAGCAGCAACAAGGGCAATTACTTCTGCTACCGCAGCAGCAAAAGCAACAGACCGGGGCCTTAATACCCCGGCTGCCTCCTCCTCCAGCCCAAAGGGGGGCCACCCTTCCGGGGTCTCCGTCTTCTCAGACAACCAATCTTCCCCTGCCTGGCCTGAAGTTCCACTTTCCGCGGAAGCCGACCAGTTTTCCCGCTGCCCTCCTGGAGGGTGTAAGACGGGCCGATAGTTTTTTGAAGAGGCGGCTAGAGGCGGAGAAGGCCGTTACTCAGGGAAGGGCAGATAACTTGTCTGCCGTGAAGAGGGCTGAGCTGGCCGAGGGGGTGAGATCTCCTCACCCGGCCGGAGCGGTTCTGGATGGTCCAGCCTTGGAGAAGAGGCTGGTGCCTAGGCTCGGACGTGCATTGGCGCCGTTCGGAGCTGAGATGATGGAGGACATGGCCCTGAGCTTATGCGAGCTCAATTCTGAGAAATGGGCCATCAGCAGCAGCAAGGATCCGCTGTTGCTGACACACGCTGTGAAGCAGCAACTGTCCGGGGTAAGCCGTCAGTTGTAGTTTTTTTTTTTTTTTTTTTTTTTGGGACCACCTGTCTTTTGGTCCTGCTTTAGCTCACTCTGTTGTCTTTCTTTGCAGGCCTCTATGATCGCGGAACGCTCGTTCCGGGAGGTTGGTGCAGCTCTGGTTCAGCTGGAGGAGAGCCAACTGGCTCGCCAGGCCTTGGAAGCGGAGAAACAGAAACTGACCCAACAGGCCTTGGGGGCTTCGGAGAAGATTGATCAGGCCCGGCGCACGGCTGAAGAAGAGGCGGAGAAGAAATATCTTGCCAAATATCAAGAGTACCGGGCCAAGACAGAGAATGAGTTTAGACAGCGGTCGGATGGAATTAAGACCGAAAACTCCAAGCTCCGGGAAGAGCTGTCCCAAGCCAAGGTGGAGAAAGATACCCTGGAAGCCCGCTTGCAATCAAAGAACGATCTCCTCCTTAAGCGGCAAGAGGAATATTCCACTCTTCAGAGTAAGCTGCACGACGAGGAGCAACTCCATAAGAGGAGCAGGGATCTCGTGTCTATGCTTCAGTTGGGGCTCGCCGAGAAGGATAAAGAGATCGGGGCTTTGCAATTCACTGCCAGGGGTCATGTGACCGAGAAGCAATCCGTGCTGAACCAAAATAGGGAGCAGCGCAAGGAGATTGATTCTCTTAAGGGGGAGCGGGATGCCTTCAAGGCCGAAATGGAAAAATTGAGGGCCCAACTAACTGTCGCGGAAGCACAGCTGGCAACCTCCAAGGCGGAGCGCTTGAAGGAGAAGGAGGATGCTGAGGTGATACTGAACAGGACGATTAATATATCGCATGTGGTCCTCATGCATCAACTCTGGAAAGTGAACCCGGAGGTATTAGGCTATCTGGGAGATGATGCCGAAGCCATGAGGGAGAAGCTACTCGTGTGGGATCAGGGCCCAGAGGCGTACGTCCAAACTTACAACATTGACGAACGCGCTGAAGCTCCTGAGGCGGGAGATCCCGGAGAGGCGGGGACCTCTGAACCTTCTCATGACCAAGTTCCTCCTTCCAATGAGCCGACTCCGCCAGCCTCAGTTGAAACCGATGCCCCCGATGCCGCGGCTGTGGAAGCTGTAGTTACCCCCAATGCTTGAAGGGGTTTTATCTTTAATTATTTTTTATTTTTAGTTTTTCATTGCGGACATTTTTTCCATAATCATAGCATTCTCCTTTCTTTTCTGCCGAGTTCTTTATTTATCTTTGCGCTTAGGGTAGACATTTATACGGTAGAAACTGTTGTAGGAGCGTATGGGGTTTTGGTTCCAACGGCCAAAACTTATGCACTTCCCACTTGAAGCTTTAACGGATGATGTCTTTTTCCCATGTAGTTTCTAGGTTACGAAGGTTTCCTGGTTCCAACGACCAGGCTCCTTTCACCGTACTTTAGCTTTCCTGAGGCAAATAGCCAATCCCGGGACTTGTAGTTATACTGTTCGCTGGAATTGCTAAGGTGAGTCGTTCCATTGTTTGGAACGGGAGTTCTTTTGGTGAGCGTCGCTAGACTTAAGGTTAGATCTTTGCGAAGCAAAACTAACTGTTGTTGCGAACCTCATGGTGGCTGACTTCAGGGACCTGGCACGGAGCCCTGCGAGGCAAGGCTCATTGTTGTCGGGGAAATCGCCACGCCCACCAGGTGTGATCCTGGAGCAGGGGCTTTGCGAAGCAAAGCCGGCTGTGAGTGGGGGGATCGAGCATGTCTGCTTCTGGAGCTGAAACTTGCAATGGCCATGGAGCTTGCCATGCATTATTTTGTGAGATCCGGAGTTGGAGCCTGCGAAGCAAGGCTTACAACGGTCGCGGATCTTGCCATCTTTTGCCTCGCTGGACCCGGAGCTGGAGCTTGCGATGCAGAGCTTTGCAGCGATCACGGGTCTAGCCATCTTTCGTCTTGCGGGACCCGGGGCTGGAGCTTGCGAAGCAAAGCTCTACAGCGCTCGCGGATCTTGCCATCTTTCGCCTTGCGGGATCCGGAGCTGGAGCTTGCGAAGCAAAGCTCTACAGCGCTCGCGGATCTTGCCATCTTTCGCTTTGCGGGACCCGGAGCTGGAGCTTGCGAAGCAAAGCTCTACAGCGCTCGCGGATCTTGCCATCTTTCGCCTTGCGGGATCCGGAGCTGGAGCTTGCGAAGCAAAGCTCTACAGCGCTCGCGGATCTTTCCATCTTTCGCCTTGCGGGATCCGGAGCTGGAGCTTGCGAAGCAAAGCTCTACAGCGCTCGCGGATCTTGCCATCTTTCGCCTTGCGGGATCCGGAGCTGGAGCTTGCGAAGCAAAGCTCTACAGCGCTCGCGAATCTTGCCATCTTTCGCCTTGCGGGATCCGGAGCTGGAGCTTGCGAAGCAAAGCTCTACAGCGCTCGCGGATCTTGCCATCTTTCGCCTTGCGGGATCCGGAGCTGGAGCTTGCGAAGCAAAGCTCTACAGCGCTCGCGGATCTTGCCATCTTTCGCCTTGCGGGACCCGGAGCTGGAGCTTGCGAAGCAAAGCTCTACAGCGATCGCGGAGAATTCTGCAAAGGACTTGTCAGGGAGTTGGGGGTGTTTTGGTGTAGCTCTATGAACGTGCCTCAACCCCCAGTCCCGTCCATCGCTGGGCTACACAGG
This sequence comes from Humulus lupulus, assembly GCF_963169125.1. NCBI lineage: Eukaryota > Viridiplantae > Streptophyta > Magnoliopsida > Rosales > Cannabaceae > Humulus > Humulus lupulus. Next base: position 27,252,047 of record NC_084799.1, read on the forward strand.
AGATAATTCTCATGATACATAATGGCAGGCATTTCCATGGCGATTTTCTCATAGGCACATAATGCACATATGACACGTAATGCAAGCATGTTCATGGCAACAAATAAACCTAAGCTTAACAACTTAAACATTTCAAACAATTTAAAATTTTCAAACACAATGCTAGCACATAAGTGGTGTTCTGTGTACGTTTTGTTCAAGGGGCGTATGGCTATGCCTTTGCCATGTATACCCCCCAAGTGAGCGTGGGGTCCGGACGTCTCCGGACCGCGTGGTCACTTGTTAAAACGCAGCTTGGAACACAGGGATAAAAAGTGCAGTAAAAGCGGAGTGAATCCCTCCGCTTTTCATTAAAATAGCCTGCTAGGCGCTAGTTTTACAACAGGGAGGATTATTTCCACATTTTTCACTTTTGTTATTTTCACCAAGGACTTCCGACTGGATGGTCCGGGGCCTACTGGTAGTAACGGCGGAGGTGCTCCGCGTTCCAGGCGCGCGGGACTTTAGATCCGTCGAGCCTCTTTAAGTGATACGTCCCATGGCCCACTTTTTCTTGGACTTCGTAGGGGCCTTCCCAGTTGGGTCCGAGGACTCCTACTCCCGGATCCTGCGTAGCAGGAAATACTCTCCGTAGGACAAGGTCCCCAACTTCGAATGCACGGCTCTGGACTCTCGTGTTAAAGTGTCGGGCTATCTTGCCTTGGTACATTTTTAGTTGGACCTGCGATTGCTCCCGGAGCTCTTCGATCATGTCTAAGGACTCCTGGAGGAGGGCATGGTTCCGGGTAGGATCGTAGATGTCTTGCCTGTGAAAGGGGATCATAGTTTCTACTGGGATGACGGCCTCGCAACCAAAGGTCATGGAATAAGGCGTGTGCCCCGTCGAAGTTCTCTCTGTTGTGCGATAAGCCCAAAGTACTCGCGGAAGTTCTTCCGGCCAGTGAGCCTTGCATGCTTGGAGTTTTTTCTTCAACGTGGTCTTTAATATTTTGTTTACAGCTTCCACTTGTCCATTAGCCTGGGGTCTGGCGACTGCGGAAAAGCTTTTGATAATTCCATGCGAAGCACAGAAGTTCGTGAAGTGTTCACTGTCAAACTGCTTTCCGTTGTCGGACACAATTTTCCGTGGAAGCCCAAAACGACACACTATATTCCTGATGACAAAATCCAGTGCTTTTTTAGATGTGACCGTGTTCATAGGTTCAGCTTCAGCCCATTTGGTGAAGTAGTCTACCGCGACTATGGCGTACTTCACTCCACCCTTTCCAGTGGGGAGGGAACCTACTAGGTCAATGCCCCAAACGGCGAACGGCCAGGGGCTGGTCATTAGGGTAATTTCCGTAGGCGGCGCTCGCGGAACCTTGGCGTACCTCTGGCACTGCTCACACTTCCTGACATAATCCACACAATCCTTCTTCATGGTGGGCCAGAAGTATCCTTGTCGAAGGATTTTTTTGGAGAGGCTCAGCCCGGAGGTATGATCGCCACAGAAGCCTCCGTGAATCTCATGGATGATGGTGCTGACTTCGGTTCCGGCAACACACCTAAGGAAGGGTATGGACAACCCCCTGCGGTAAAGCTTTCCATCCATAACCACGTAGCGGGGAGCTTGATACTGGAGCTTCCTTGCGTCGGCTTTATCGGTGGGGAGTTCTCCGGTGGTGAGAAATCTAAGGATGGGTCCTATCCAGGAGTGGGAATGGTCGATGATGGCGTTTATCCTTCGCGTCTCAGTACTGGGGGCTTCTAAGTGCCCGATGGGGACTAAGCCATACTGTTCAATCTCCGGGTCCGTTGCAAGCTTGGCCAGCGTGTCCGCAAGTGAGTTCTGGTCCCGGGGGACCTGGCGGATGTTGTAGCCTTTGAAATGCTGCAGTAGGTCGCGGGAGAGAGACACGTAGGCAGCCATCCTTTCGCCTTTCGTCTGGTATTCCCCGGATATTTGGTTTACCACAAGTAGGGAGTCGCTGTACACTTCGATTTTTTGGGCTCCGACTTCTCTGGCCAGTCGTAACCCGGCTAACATGGCTTCGTGTTCTGCCTCGTTGTTGGATGCTGGGAATGCGAAACGGATGGCGCTCTGGAGCTGATGCCCTTGGGGAGATATTAGGATAACCCCCGCTCCAGCTCCTTTTTCATTTGAGGCTCCGTCTACGTAGACCTTCCAGGTGGGAAGTTCCGGGACAGGATATTCTGGGAGGTCATTCATTCCCGAGCACTCCACAATAAATTCCGCGAGAGCTTGACCTTTTATGGAAACACGCGGTTGGTAGTGGACGTCGAACTGGCTTAGTTCCATGGCCCACTTAAGCAACCTGCCAGAAGACTCGGGCTTCTGCAGGACTTGTCGGAGAGGGTGGTTGGTGAGTACTTTGATGGTGTGCGCCTGGAAATATGGCCTCAGCTTCCGTGAAGCGATCAGCAAGCAGAGGGAGAGTTTCTCGATCATCGAATATCTGGACTCGGCGTCCAATAACCTCTTGCTTACGTAATACACAGGGAGTTGGATACGGCCATCTTCCCGGACGAGAGCGGCACTTACTGCGTGCTCAGTCACAGCTAGGTATAAGAACAACGCCTCTCCTTCGACCGGCTTGGACAGAATGGGGGCTCGGGTTAGATGTTCTTTGAGGTGTTGGAAGGCCGCTTCGCATTCGGGGGTCCACTCGAACTTCTTGTTCCCTCGCAGAACATTGAAGAAGGGGATACACTTGTCGGTGGCCTTGGATACGAAGCGACTGAGAGCAGCTATCCTTCCGGTGACGCTTTGGACATCCTTATGCTTCCGGGGGGAAGGCATATCTATGAACGCCTTTATTTTCTCAGGGTTGGCTTCCACGCCGCGGGAACTGACAATAAAACCGAGGAACTTCCCAGACGAGACCCCGAAAGTACATTTCTTTGGATTTAGTTTCATCCCGTACTTTCGGATCACGGCGAAAGCTTCCTCAAGGTCGTTACTGTGGTCCCCGGAGGTCTTGGACTTTACCAACATGTCATCCACGTACACCTCCATGTTCCTCCCCAGTTGGTCCTTGAACATTCTGTTTACCAGACGCTGGTAAGTCGCCCCAGCATTCTTCAAACCGAAAGGCATGACCACGTAACAGTAGACACCCTTATCCGTGAGGAAGCTGGTGTGTTCCTGGTCCGCGACATGCATCTTGATCTGATTGTATCCGGAGTATGCATCCATGAAGGATAAGAGTTCGTACCCGGAAGTAGCGTCCACCATCTGATCGATTCGCGGGAGAGGGAAACAATCTTTCGGGCAGGCCTTGTTTAGGTCCGTGAAGTCAATGCACATTCTCCAGGACCCATCGGGTTTCGGGACCAGAACTGGGTTGGCCAACCACACGGGATAGTGCGACTCCTGGAGAAAGCCTATGGACATCAATTTGTCCACTTCAGCTTTGACGGCTTCGGCTCTCACTGGGTCCAGCGGCCTCCTCTTTTGGCGAATTGGAGTTGCAGCTGGGTCTATGTTGAGTGCGTGGCATGCAACATTGGGATTAATCCCCGTCATATCAGCGTGGCACCATGCCAGGATATCCTGATTATCCTTCACAGTGGCCACGATCTTATCTCGAACGGCTGACGGCAGGTTTTTTCCCACCTGAATGACCTTGGTGGGTTCTCCCGGATTGAGGATCACCTCTTCGACTTCCTCCATCGGCTCTATTGCTTTCTCGATTCCCACTCTTGGGTCGAGTTCGTCAAAGTATGCCTCCTGAGCATCCCTAGTTTCTGGCAATACTTCCGCCAAAGGAATGGCAGCAAACGTCTCTCGGACCGTGTAGACAGCTCGGACGGAGACGTTATAACAGCTCCGTGCACTTCTCTGGCCTCCTCGGAGGGTGCCAATACGCCCATCGTCGCAGGGAAACTTCAAGCATAAGTGACGTATCGAGGTTATGGCCCCACAATCGATCAGGACCGGTCGGCCTAAGACGGCATTATACGCCGTGGGGCAGTCGACCACCACGAATGTGCTATGCTTGAAGGCACAAGCGTCGCTTTCTCCTCTGAGGGTGACCGGAAGTTGAATTTTGCCTAATGGCATGAGTGCGTCCCCATTGAAACCTTGAAGCTGGATGGGGCATGGGGCCAGGTCCGTCTCGGTCAATCCGATTGCGTGGAAGGCCGCTTTGAAGAGGATGTTCACGGAGCTTCCGTTATCGATCAAGACCCGTGAGACCTTCTTATTGGCAATCTGGGCTTCCACCACGAGGGGATCGTTGTGGGGGAAGTGCACATGTCGAGCATCGTCCTCCGTGAAGGTGATGGGAAGATCCATCATTCGGGGACGTTGAGCAGGTGATTGGACCAAGGCGCACATCTCCTCGGCGTGCTCTAACTCCCTCAAGTACCTCTTCTGGGAATTGCGGGTGCTTCCGGCGAGGTGTGGTCCTCCGGAAATGGTGGCGACGTGTCCGTCAACGGGTGGCGGAGCAAGGCCGGGCGGATATGGGTTGCCTGGCCCTGGAGCCAACAAGGCAATGGGCGCCGGAGCAGGTGGAGGAGGAAGTGCTGGGAACTGAGACCCGGGAGCTTGGGGGTGACCGGCTCCAGGAGCGCTAGCGGCCCCCCTCTGTCCCGGTGAATATGCAGTTCCGTGAACTACCCCCTGTCCGGGATAGATTATGGGTATTCTCACCCACTGACCGAGGTGTCCCGCTCTTGCCAGGGACTCGATCTCATCCTTCAACTGAAGGCACTCATTCGTGGTGTGCCCCACGTCTCCGTGGAACTCACGCCTCTTATTGGAGTCTCGCGGACGCCTTCCTCCGTGAGACACTTTCGGGGGCTTCCTGTAGTTGACCATATTACAGGTCGCCCGATAGACATTCTCTCGCGAGTCTATCAAACTGGTATATTCCGTGAACTTGGGCTCATAATCCTTTCGGGGTTTCTTTGAATGGTCTCCCCGGTAGGAGTTTTTTCCGCTTCGTTTGCTCCGCGATTGGCTCAAACTTCGTTCCGGGGCTTCCGCTTGCGGCTGCGGCATGCTAGGAGCGATACTACATCCGGTTTGTACCGCTCCATACCCAGAGAAATGGGTTTGACCCGGCGTCTGAGCAGACGCGGAAGGCCCATACACACTCGGAGTGAATCGGGCTCCTGGAAGCGTGAGGACTGGTGCGGGAGCTTGCGAAGCAAAGCTCGGCGCAGTCACGGAAGGGGTTGGAGCCGGGGGAACTCCAAAGGCTTGCTGGTAGGCATCCTCAAGGTTGATGATTCCCTGAGCTTTTGACATGAATTCGGACAGGGTTTCTGCCCGTCTCCTTTGCATTTCCCCCCATAGCAGGGAGCCGACAGTAAGGCCCGATTGAAGGGCGATTAGCTTCATGTCATCGCTGACCTTGGTTTTTGCAGCAGCTTCCATCATTCTCTGAATGAAAGCTTTGAGGTTCTCAGTGGGTTGCTGTTTGATGTTGGTTAAGGAACCAACCTCCATGTCGTGGTCGCGGGCAGCAATAAACTGCCTCCTAAACGCGGACTGTAGCTCCTTCCAACTGTGGATTGATCCGGGAGCTAATCTTTTCCACCAGTCCTCCGCAGACTTGGTAAGGGTGAGTGAGAAGCACATGCATTTGGCGTCCTCACTGACGCGCGCCACTTGCATCATTTTATTGTATTTAGCTAGGTGGGTACGCGGGTCTGTCCTCCCATCATATAGTTCTATGTGAGGCATTTTGAAGTTATCCGGGAGGGACGTTTCCGCGATCCTCCTAATACATGGTTCCGGGTCTTCCTCCTCAGAATCTGACAGGGCCCCACTTTGCTTCCGGACCAGCTTGGTCAAGGCAGCAATCTGTTCCTCGAGCCTCTTCGTATCACTTTCCGGGAGGTCACGTCCCCGGAGCTTGTCATTAATATGATTTCGGAGGTCATCTCCGCGAGGCCGGGCTTTTTCCCCTTTGGCCTTCTCATACTTGGCCTCCAACCTTCTTCTTAGGTCCACCGTGGACCAGCTATCTTCGGAGTGCGAGTTCGCAGCCCGACCGTCCTGATTGACGGAATCACTGGGGCGGTTGTTCCTTCCCCTAGGCCTGGGTGCCTTAGCACCGGGCCCTTTAGGCACAGAGTGCCCCCTTGGGGCTGAAGGGCGTCTGGGCTTAGGAGCGCTAGAGACCTTCTGCGCGCGGGGGGGGCAGTCGGCCTGGTGATTCACGCCTTTAGGAGGTGCAGGGGCATCAGCGCGCACAGGCTCTCCAACTTTTTCTTTGCCCTTGTTAGGGGCGGCTTTGGATGGTCCAGCAGCGGCTGGATCCGGCATGGGGGCATCAGCACCACCTCGAACAGAGGTATCCTCGTCCGAGTCGCCTAGATCTCCGAACTTACTTTGGAGGCGTTCCATCATGCGTTGCATTCTTTCGGAGACGCGCTCCTGCTCAGCAAGCTTGGCCTTAGTGGCCACCAGTTCTTCGGCTACTTGGACCAGTTCTGGGTCCTTCTCATAGTAGCAGCCGTCCTTGTAATAACCGTCTTGGACATACTCTTCTTCGTCTTCTAAGTATGTTGTATCTTCGGTACTGACCTGATCCTGGCGGGATGTCGGGTCTTCACCTCGGTAGTCTAAGGGTTCGCTCTGCACCACATCTTCCATCACGGTATCGGGGTTGACCGTAGCATTTTTGTCAACAGCGGATTTTCGCGTAGTCACCATCTCTTTAGTACGAAGTGAATACAAAAAACGTACACAGAAAAAGAGCTGACTAACAACTTCCTACAGCTCTCAATGAAAGCACCAAAATGTTTACCGAGTTTTTCGGAAACGAATAACTAACAGAATAATAAAGAGATAAGAACTGTAGAAATATTGAAATATAACTAAACAAACAGTGTTTTTACGTGGTTCAGGCGTTAACAAGCCCTAGTCCACGAGTCGATGTTATTATACTTGGAAAAGATTACAGTAAGATGGCTGGTGCATAAGAACTTCACACACTCACAATGTTTCTCTCGGGTTCTCTTGAAGAAGAAGAAGCTAGAGAGATCTTTGTAGAGTTTTTGCTATCTGATCTCTCCCCCCTTTCTTGTAAAAGGAAGGAGTCTTTATAGCTAGGGTTTCGGATTAGGGTTTTTCTCTACGTACATGAGTCTTAATTACACCGGCCATAAATAGGGGATACAATTACTGTAGTAGCATGGCTACCAGACTCTATGTGGGTATATTTACGTGAAAGTATGGGGAACACACAAAGTCAGCCGTCTTTTCCAAGTTGTCAGCGGAACAGTAGGCGAAAAGGTACCCTTAGGCGTGCTGGGATGTGTGCGGCTTTGACCTGATGGGCGTGTCAGGCGGGATCCTGTGTCAGACGGATATCATTCCAAATATGCCTCCTCCCGGACTCGACCGTTCGGTTTTGTTCTGTGCGGGGCACGGAACTGTTTCCGCGGAGACCACTCGAAGAGCCTCTCCTGGAAGGGGCCTCCCCGAGGGGTATCCTTCGGGAGTCCGGGAGAGTTGACGAGCTTCCGTGTTGTGCTTGTTTGGAAGAGTAATCCGGATACTAGACAGGAGAGGCGAAGCCTTTCTGTCCATCCCCGAGCTCTGGTCACCCTCCGTGAAAGACATCGATAATTCTGCTTCCCCGAGGTCATCAATCTAAACGCTATCCGGAAATCTGGATAACAATATTAATCTAACCTACCACACAATTTAAAAATAAATTTGACATTCACATTTATATACATATAAACATATTCACATTTATATACATATACTCATACATATATTTAACCTATCAAACCTTTTTTTTATTACATAACATTTAATTAAATTAAATTAACATAAAAAAAAATTAAAAATCACAAATATAATAAAATTAACAAAGCATACAAATTTATTTTAAAAACTACTAGAATTTAATTTAATTTAAAACTTATCTACACACTATTAATCACAAAATAAAAAAAATATTAAAAATTAAAAACAATACCCAAAAGCTTGAGATGCTCTAATTGCTCCAATACAATCTTAAAACAAAAAAAAATACAAAATTTAACTAACTCATAAAAAATACACAAAAAATCATAAAAACACTAAATTTAAAAGAAAAAACTAAAGCATTAAGGTTTAATAGTACTAACCTTAACAAAAGGGGGCCAAAAATGGCTCTAGGCGGCGTTGGGAGGGGCTGGGCGGCGTTGGGAGGCAGAGGAAAACAAAGAAATCATCTCTGTTTTGAGAAAAAATGACCAGAAATGAGGAAGAAAGGCTTTGCCTGGGGGGTTATATCGCTGGGACCTATAGCGACGACATGTCGTCACTATAGGGAATACAATGTCGTCGCCATTGTTAAACGCACCGTTTCACTCAAACGGTGAGACCCTACAGTGACGACATATCGTCGCTGTAGGCAGTGAAATTCGGCTTAAATTTTTTGGCGGTTCACGTTCCTATGTTTTATTTTGGACATGTCGTCGCTGTAGAGTACAAAATAACTGATCAGTGGATTATGTTGGACTCTACAGCGACGACATGTCGTCACTATAGTGTGTGCAAATAGACAACCAACTATGGGCGGTTGAGTTCCCTGAGCATCCTACAACGACGACATGTCGTCGCTATAGACAAACATATTTCCCTCTTTTTTTCCTACGATACCTTATAGCTCCCTCTTTTTTTCCTACGAATACCCTACAGCAACGACATGTCGTTGCTGTATAGTCAGTTCCCGCATCCTACTAGTCTTCGCTGTAGGGTATCAGGAATTTTGGAGGGCCAGATTGTGTGTTGTTGACGACCCTATAGCGACGACCGTTGTAGCTTATTTTTTAATAAATTAAGAGAAAATAATTTTTCATGGATTTTGCCTACATATAAATGTCATCGCTATAGAGCCTTTTTCTTGTAGTGAATAGAAACGATTTGTGTGTGTGTATGTGTGTGTGAGAGAGAGAGAGAGGAGCTTCTGGTCGTGGGGAGGTGGTGGTGGTCGTGGGAAGGGGTTGTTGTGCTAGAGAGAGGTAGCTTGATCATAGGGGGAGGGGGGAGGGGAGGGGGGGAGAGAGTTTAATGAAAGGGGTATTGTTGTCAAAATTATACAAAATAACATATATTTGGGATGCCTATTAAATTTTTCATTTGGATGAAATAGGGTATACTATTAAGCATATACCCTGAAATTTCCCTTTGGTTTATGAGTTACATTTGATTTCTTCTTTGCAATATGAATCTAAGTTTATGTATTTTGAATTTGGGCAAATGAAGATGAAGAACTCAAGAACACATTTTTTTCTTAAATTAAGTTTAATTTAATATGTTTTAGTTTTGGTTTATTTAAGATTTAATTTAGTTTTGATATTTTTATTATTATTAATTTTTATTTTTTATTTTTCATTACTTTTTTTATTAATCAATTTTTTAAGTAAATAATTAAGTATTTAATGTGTGACCCAATAGATTATGGACACGTGTTTCTTGGCTGGCAGATAACAGAATCGAACTAAAGGCATAGTGAATTTGCTAGGGCTGAGCATAAAATCCGAAAAACCAAAAAAACCGTGTACACCGACCTACCGAACACCGAAAAAACCAAAACCGTTTAAACCGAAAACCGAAAAAACCGCCGACGGTGCAAACCGCCACTGTTCGGTCGGTTTGGAAATTTTGGGTGAACCGACCAATAAAACCGAAACCGACCGAACACAATAAAATAATAATATAATATTATATAATTATTATTATTAAAAATTTTAATAATAATAAAAAAAACTTAGGGCACTTGTAAATGTAATTATGTTCTATATATTTATGTTTTAAAAACACACAAAAATGGATTCTAACAATCCAAAATTTTTAATTTTTTAACTAAAACTTTCAACAACAAAAAATAATAATAATAAAAAAATAATCAATTCGGTTTGGTCGGTTTTAACCGACCAAACCGCGGTCCAAAATGGTCGGTTTTTTTTTTAACTGGTTTGGTTCGGTCGGTTTTTGAATTGCACCAATCCAAACCGAAAACCGAATTCTTGATTTTTTTTTGTGAAAAAACCGCCCAAACCGACCGATGCTTTCCCCTAGAATTTGCTAACAAAATTGTGGTTTGAAAAATTTTCTCACCAAAAACAAAGAATGCGGGGTTAAGTGTAAGAAAATGCAAACTATAAGGTGGTTTTGCCGCCAATTCTCTAATAGATATGTTATGTAACTTTAAAAATATAAGAATATATCTAGAATTTTAAGTAAAATTCATGGGTATAAAATAATATAATTATTTTTTAAATACTAGTTACACCGTTTTTTTTATTTGTTCTATTGAAATTTAATAATTTATATAATTTTTAGTATTTTTTTTATGTACAGGGTCAAATTTTGTTTAAGTCAATTATTTAAAAGAATAATAATAATTAAAAAAAAGTAAGACATAAAATGATTATGATATCTTTAAGAAAAATATTTTTAAATAATGGCTATTAGTTTGATTGGTCAATCAATTTCGTGTTATATACTATGATATGTAAATCCATAAAAAAAAGTAATTATAATATAAAATCATTTTAAAAAACGTAGGTTTATAAATGGGATAATTGCGGCATAAGTACCCAATGTTTATTTTTAGTGGCAATAGTATCCAAAGTCAGTAAAAGTATAATTCCTTCAGTCTCATTTGTTAGGTCTGTTAATGAGCTTATTAGGCAGACACGTGTCACGTTTTTATTGGTCCAAATCAAAATTATTTTAAAAATATTATTGAGCTGGACCAATCACATAGTGACACGTGTTGATTCAGTCATCACGAAACGGAGACCTAACGGAGGAGGCTGACGGAATTACACTTTTACTGACTTTGGGTAGTATTGCCACTAAAAATAAACATTGGGTTTATACCACGTACAAAACTCAAACATTACATACTTATGCCGCAAATATCCCTTTATAAATTTTCAAAACAAAAAAATTAAATCATTAACGTTCAGTAATATAATATTTTAATTTTTGTGTAATTTTACTTAAATAACTACTTAATCATATTTGATAGTTGCGGTCTATATTGTATCAATTCGTAAATTAAATATTCTTAGGTTTATTTTTTGTCAAAGATTAACGGTCACGATAATACTTTCTTTATATTTACATAAAATATATACAGATTATATATATATATATATATATATTTAAATAATATATATTCAAATAAAATATCTAAAACAAACCATAAAAAGATAATCTAATATAGTGTAATCTTCAATTTTAATTTCAAATATTTCCAATCACATTCAAATTTGGTTTCCACTGAAGTGGCTAAGAACTATAAAAACCCCTCTCAATCTCAAATTCCTTTATGATCTACCACAGATCTGAGAATTAACAATGTCGACTGCTATTAATAAAAGCACTGATGGTATTGACATTGATGAAGAAATTGATCTCCAGATTGAGCCACAACAACCTCTTATGCCTGAGGAGATTCCATCAACAACAGTGGAAGAAATAGTAGAGACGATTGACCACAATGAGTGCAATGATTATGATTTTATTACGAGGAGCGAGTTTACTGCAAGCAATAATCAAAGTATTATTAGTACAGAAGAGATCTACACACCAGAGGAACAAATAGTGGAGATTGATTACGGTGCGCCATGGAATTACCATGAGTTCAATGATTATGATTTTATTACGAGGAGCGAGTTTACTGCTAGCGATAGTCAAAGTAGTATTAGTACAGAAGAGATTTACACACCAGAGGAACAAATAGTGGAGATTGACTGTGGTACGCCATGGAATTATCATGAGTTCGATGATTATGATTTTATTATGAGGAGCGAGTTTACTGCGAGCAATAGTCAAAGTAGTATTAGTACAGAAGAGATCTACACACCAGCGGAACAAATAGTGGAGATTGATTACGGTACACCTTGGAATTACCATAATTGCAATAATTATGATTTTATTATGAGGAGTTGTGAGTTTTCAGCAAGCAATAATCAGAATAGTATTAGTACAGAAGAGATCTACCGTGTAAGTAAATTATCTTTCTTTTTCTTTTTTCTTTTTTCTTTTTTATCATTTTTGCTTCTTTTTTTTAATTTTATTTTTAAATATTGATAAAATTTGTGTGTTTTGGTTATGGATATAGCATCTTGATGAACTGGTACAAGATATGACGGATTGGTTGTTATTTGATATGGACGAAGAAGATGACGACCCTGGTGTCATTGTGGAGCCAGATGAAGATTATTCGATCAATTATCATGAAAGATTTACATAAATAAAGCTGCGTAGCATTAGTTTCTTGTCCTTTCTTTTTCAGATTTTAGTTTTGATATTTTTCCAGTACTCTAAACTTACGTAGCTAATCAGTACTATTTTTTGTTTGTTTAGTTTCAAGATGACGATGATGATAATTAGTTGATCAACGTTCATTAAATTATTATTTTAAGAATTATTTAATTGGACTAGTTTGCATTAAATAATATGTTTTTATTAGTTTCTTTAATATTCTTTTTAAAGTTCTTTGATCGAAAACTGCTTTGCTACTTAATTATGTTTTATTTTGAGTTATTTTTTTGTTTATAGAGCTTTCATAGAATGATTGAATCTGTTATAAAGCTAACATATGATTACGTTAACATGTAAAATATGTGTATATATATATATATATATGGAAGATTTTTCAATGGTTACTACCCATAGATGGGTACTAATAATTATGGTAATGTGGCAATATGATGACTTGGTATAACAAGTCACCAACATGTCATTTTTATTAATTTAGTTATTATTTTTTTTATCATAATTAATCTTTATATAGAAATTTTAATCTTTATATAGAAATTGACATAATTTTAATTAGCCAATATGTAAGTCCATATTGCTTTTTTAATCTCTCTGTTGTATGATCAAATGTAATACTAATATTGAGACCATTATATCATGTTTATATAAATTTGAGAAACTATTATCCATTAAAAATATTCATGATTCTGAAAGATTAATTTGAGAGATTAGTTTTTTACTTTTTAATACAGGTCACAAACATGATAAGGTTCCTAGTGTACAACTAAAATACACCTATCCCATCCATACTTGAGATCCCATCCAAGGATCATCCATACGACCCAAGGAGCTTACTCCTTTCATCACCATAGCATAGATGATTACTGTGTGCTTAATATTCTTTTATGCCAATTTGGGTTTTTGTTCTATGCTTACCCTAGTTCAGATATAATAACAAAACATATATTTGGTTTTTGGAAATTCAAAAAGTTAATATTTCAATAAGATACTTAATATAGCATCTTCTCTTTATATTCCGAATATGATTTTTTTTTATTAAAATACAATTAAAATATATATATAAATTTCTAATGATATAAAAATGTTTTGAAAAAATTCAAAAGGTTATTGTTGCTTTTTTTTTTACATTATTTTCATATAATATTAATAACTTTGAAATTTATTTATTATTTTAATAAATATATTTTTCTCATTTTGAATTTTGAATATAAATACACAAATGGGTGATTGAATATTTGAAATTTAAATGCTAATCATAGCCAAATTTTATAATTAGTAATCTTATTAAATAAAAAATGTAACTTTTAATCTACCAATGAATTTTATTACAAGACAAATAAAAATGACATATATTGTGCATTAAAGTTTATTAGATGATAATAAACACATATTGGGAATTCAAACTTTATCTTTACAATAAGAAACTACATTTTGTTTTTTTTATTTTTATTTATATTCCAAATAGGACATTTTTTTATAAATAAATATAAAAAATATTTATAAACTTTGAATATGATAAGTTTTTTTTATAGGAGTTTTTTTTTATTATTTCCATATATTGGATATTGGCTTTTATGAAATGTCAATGGAAAACATAGAATTTTTTTTAGTTAAATTAAATTCTAAAACTGACTTTCATAGAAAAATTATTGTGCTTTTTTAAATAATAAGTACACTCAAAACTTAATGTAAGTAGACATTCTACAAAAAAATGAGTCATTTACTTACTCATTTATGTGTAACGAAAACATACTAGAAGTGCAAAATTAGTTGTGAAGCCGCACAATTTGACCACTTACTCATCACCGAGACTAAGGTTGCACCATTGATCTAGTGTTTAGAAACTGCAAAATTAGTTGTGAAGCCACACAATTCGACCACTAGAAGTCACCTTTCTCACACTTTAGTGGTACTTTAAGCGATCTAGATCGCCAAGACTTAGATAGCAATGTTGATGTAGTGTTTAAAGACACCAAAATTAGTTATAAAGCAAGAAAATACGACATTAGCGTTCAATTGGAATTCGAAACTCCCTAATCGCACCCAATGACTACCAAAACTCAAGTTTCACTAACTTTAGTTGTGTACTTAGGGATTTTGAACACCAAGACCAAGATCAAATTAATGATCTAGCGTTTAGAGATTCCAAAATTAGATGTGAAGCAGCACAATACGACATTAGTGCAGGATTGGAGGGCCAAAGTCTCTAATCACACCATTTGACCACTGAAAGTCAACTTTTGCACACTTAAGTGGTGCGGTAAGAGATCTCGATTTCGATCTCCAAGACCAAGAACGCACCATTGATCTAGTATTTAGAGGCTTAGAAATCTTTTTTTACACGAAAATACGACATCAGTATTCGATTGCACACTGAATTTCCCTAATAACATTGTTTGAATACTAAAAGTTAACTTTCACTAACTTCAGTTGTGCAGTAAGGGATCTTGATCCCCAAGAGTAAGATCGCACCATTGATCTAGTTTTTAGAAGCTGCAAAACTAGTTGTGAAGCCGCATACCACTAATAGCTCGATCGAGCTCTTGTCAACCAGACCATCATTTGTACTACTACTCTTAGAGTTCACTTAAATGTTTGAAATAGATATAATAGTGAATTTTGTAAGGGTTAAAATATTAAAATTTGGATTAGAAATTAAAATGTCACAAATAATATGTTATTTAAAAAATTTCAAACGGTTGACGTCGTTTTTCGTCAACTTAATTATGAAGAGCACTAAACAAGAATGTAGAAGTGTTATCCTAAAAAATTGACATGTCTGACGTTGCACACTTGACAAATGAATAATAGTCAATACTCGGTACGCTTGCTAGGATAGCAGCTGCTTGGGCCAAAAATGGGCCTTGGTAAAAAAATTCAAAAATACCATTTTTTTTTACACTTTTTAATTTTTTTTTGTTTTTCACATGTTTTTTTTTTAACTTTGTTGTTAATTTGGTAATGTTAATTTTTTTTTTTTACAAATTAGACCTTAGTAATTTTAAACAAAAAACATTATTTTTTTATAATATTTTTTTTAGTTATGTTCGGGTTCGGGTGTAACCCGAACCCGTGTATCAACAATTTTAAAACCCGAACCCAACCCAAACCATGTCGGGTTTGGGTCGCATTTCACCCGAAGTCGACCGTTTTTGCAAAAAAATCGGGTTTCGGGTAGGGCGGGTTTGCAGGTTTTTCAAGTCAAATGTTCACCCCTAGTTTTCACTTATAATTTAGAAAAAAAAATGTCACACATAGTATAATATAAGCTCATTTTTGTAACTATATGAAACAACATTAATGTCATATTATGTATTTTAATGAAAAATAGTTTCAAAAAAACATAAAATTTTAAATTGTATTTAAGAAAGATATTTTGATAAAATAAATATCACACACACTACAATAAAGCTAATATAAAATAAAATTCACAACTATATGTAACAACATAAATTTCATTTATGGCTAAAATGTCATGTATCAAATAACAACAATATTTATTTTATTTTACTTTATTTTATTTTATTTGTTAGTACGAATAAATTATATTTTAAAAATATATGGTAGATATTAGTAATATATGAAAATAATTAAAAGATAAAAGCTACAATGAAATATTAATTTTTCTTATCATATTCGAAACTTATATATATATTTTATTTTTCTATAATAAGAAAATGTCACATTTTGAATATAAAAAGAAAATGTCAGTTTTTTTTAATATATTTTTTATTTTTTTATTAAAAAAATTAAGTGATGATTTATTTCAAATGAACATTTGTGTATATTTTATTATTTAATTTTTAATTATAGAAAAAATCTATTATTAAAAATATATTGATTTTTTTTAATAAAAGCTCAAAATAACGAAAAGATTTTTAATAAATATTATATGTATGCACATTTATGATAATGAATAAATTATCTTTTAATGTATATTACATGCTTTTAAATATATCAATCACCATTTTTATTTTTGGAAACAAATAAAATTATAATTTTACATTAACTACTAAATAGTATTGAATAAACCAATAGAATTACAATTTTTCATTAATTAAAATTTAAAAAAATAAATATACGTACTCACCAATGTTAAAATTATAAATTATATGTAGAAACTAAAACATATTGCAATTATTAATAAATTTTAATTATAATTATCTTGTTCTCAAATATATTATCTACTCCTTATTTGGATTGACCTTTGACATAAATATAGTCTATTTATCTTTCATACACACTCTAAATCTACATTTAATTATATATAGAAACTAAAATATGTTGCAAACCGTAATTGTTGCAAAACTATATTCTTGAAAAAATGTAACTAAAAATAATTAAATATCATTTTTAAATATTACGAAATTTTTAATAGTAATGAATTACATACTTGTTTTTTATATTAATTTTTTTTTAGTGACATTCTATAAAAATGTTACTAAATGATATTTCAGAAAATAAATTCCTTTTTAATGTATATTTGTAGACATTTTAATATAATAAAATTTTATAAATACTTTCTAATAACAATTTAACATTACAATATTAGTTTATGTATACAAAACATCTACGTAATACACATAACAAATAAAACATATGTAATTCTATTTATAAAAGTTTACTAAAACAAAATACATAATTGTAGTATAGAGCTTTTCTTCTTCTTCTTCTTCTTCTTCTTCTTCTTCTTCTTCTTCTTCTTCTTCTTCTTCTTCTTCGGTTTCTATCAATTTCTTCAAAAAAAATCTTCTAAGTTCTTAATTTTCTTTTGCAATCTGCATAGTCAAAATGCTTGCACTGGTAATTCGGACACCTCCCAAATCTCACATAATGATACCTAGATATGCTCCCTCCATCAAGCCATTTCTTGCTAACGATGCTATCTCTGCATCACTATATTGAAAAAATGGCTACAAATCCAATAAAAATGAGGATGATAGTGAAGATTAAAATCGTACACTCAAAGAAATTTCATTATCAATATTCAATATCTTCGACATATCATAAGAAAATAACCCGGAAAAAAAAAGATAAAATGAAAATAAAGATGATAGTGAAGATTAAAATATGACAAAAGTATATGAGAGCATTACCGCACAATGACAAATATGGGAGGTGCGCGACACTGGACTTTGAAGTCTTGACCCTAAGGTGTCCTATGGTGGTGGCAGTGACTTTCATATCTGTCTATAGAGCGAGC
Organism: Humulus lupulus; assembly: GCF_963169125.1. Lineage (NCBI taxonomy): Eukaryota > Viridiplantae > Streptophyta > Magnoliopsida > Rosales > Cannabaceae > Humulus > Humulus lupulus. Next base: position 27,269,503 of record NC_084799.1, read on the forward strand.
TCGGAGCCGAGAATCCCAAAAAACGCCGGCGACATTCAAAGCCAATCTTTTTGAAAACCCAAAAAATAACCAGTTTTTCTTTTTGAAAACTAGAATGTAGCAGTTATAACATTCTTGAGTTATTTTTTTATTAATATATAATGCTTATTTATAATACAAATTTCCTTTATAATGTTTAGATATGATTTTTTTAATTCTTTAATTTAATAATTATATGACATACATGTCATCAGGTCACTTTTATAAAAATTTAAAAAAATCACAATTTATTTTTAGAAATTTTAATTAAAAACTATAAATATAAACTATTGATCTTAATCCAATGGTTAATATCAAAGTAAACATCCATGGGTAGTAACCATTAAGAGTGCACCCATATATATATATATATATATATATGAGAATTTCAAATTCTGAACATGGAAAGCGATTGTAACTTTTTGTTTTTTTTTTTTAATTATTATTATTCATTTCACATGAATCAAATCCCTACAACCTGAAATAAATTTAATTGGGCAAAGAATCAATCTTCTTTCTCTCTCCAATAATTTGATTTGATGAAGACACTTAATACAATTCTTACGACTAATATGATCATCTTTTCTAGCTAGCTTTGATGATTGTCTCCAACTATAAAATCTATAGATAGCCAATCTAAGAAATATCAGATGAAGCTTAATAAAATTTCCATTGTGACATCTCCGAGTCATCTTTTTAGGCTATTTTTTATTAGGATTTAGATATAACACATCAAGTTATATAGTATGTTTTATGCTATGGATGAATGAATTGTCAACTTCTACTCTAAAATTATACTAATGATATTAATTAGAATGTTAGATTGATCTAAGGAGATAAGTCCCCACCCTTAATTCCATTGTGATTTCTCGTTTAAATTGTGAATGAAAGCCTTTTTTGATCTCAAAACTTAAATAAGATAAGGACAAGGAGGAAACTCCTTACATCTTAATGATGATTTGGTATATTCCACTATAAATTTTAATATATAATAAATACACACTAAAACAAAAACCTAAACTTATTTTGCATGATATTAATATATTTAACTATAAATCATTGTGTAATAAATTAAATATTTGGTATTTTTTTTTTACTATAACTGTGTTTTAACTCTCATAATTTTGCTTATAATTTTGAAATTGACAAAAAATTTATGTGGGACTTTGTTAGGGATTCTTTGTTTCAACTTCCTTTAAAGAATAAGTGAGGATAGAGGCCAAGGTGAGGATTAAAATAAAATGACAATGATAGGGATGAGGGGCATTTGGTTAGCTTTATAGGTTAATTTTATAGTTTAATTGATTAGTTGTCATTTTAGCTATAACAAACACTACATAACACTTTCACTTTGTATGAATTTTGGTTAATATATCATGTTATTAGATATATAGCGGAAGAATTAAGAAGCACCCCATAGAGCTTATTGTTTGATACAATTCAAACCGTCTTTGGTGCAAAAATTAATCAAAAATCATTTCGCATTTGGAAAGGTGATGTAAAAGTTCTTCCCATCCTCTCTGTCATATGTATTTTGTGATTCCAATTGGAGATTGTTAGAAGTTTCTTTTTTCATCTGTCTACTAGTTTCTTTGTGATGTTATCTTTTTTCTTGTACTTATTGGCCTCAGAATAGGATGTTCAAAAAAATTTGCAAACCGTCCAAACCGAATAACTCACTCAACCCAAATCAAATAAATCAATAGAAAACACAACCCAGATAACTCAATGAAAATTCAAACCTCAATCTAATAATTTGAAAGGTCGGAAAATATTTCAAATAAACTAAATAAGAGTTTTTTTTATACCTATATATTACATAATTTATCATTTTAAAAAATAAAAAGAATAAAATCCTAACAATGAATTTAGAATATAATAGTTTTAAGCTTGATGTATACTATACTTTTAATTTATTGAATTTGATTATTTGAAAACTAAAACAAAAAACATTGAAGATTGATTTAAACGGGTTAATCCAACTAAACCGCTAAAATCATCGGGTAGGTTAAAAAAAATTTATTATTATTTAGGCTTGTTATCGTTGTATGTTTGCAACCCTAGAAAAGAGTTTAACTTGTAAGACTATAAAGTGAGGCATTTATGATTGATTATGGTCTTTTATCTGCATAAAAAATTCGCTTGCAGTAAAAGTTGTAGAGGTGTCACTTCTCCTGTTGAGCCTCTCCCATGTTCATATTATCATATATTCAAAGAAGCGTATGCAGGTTTTATGCATATGCATCTGGTTTCGTAGAAATTGGGGGGGAAAAGTTAAAACTTTTTTCGTCATTTTGCTTGCTACTGTAAAGGAAAACGAATTTGTTTCTGGGGAATCTGTTTAAGGTTCAAGTTTTTTAGCACCAATTTTTTACCATAAACAACCAAGTTCTTCACTTCATACTATCAACTCGAAGTGGTAAAAGGAACTGGAATCCATGTTATGAAGTACCACAGGAGAAGCTTATTGTTGAGTTGCTCAGTTTATTTTTTATAAATCTTAGAACATTAAAATAAAAGTTAGATACTAAAAATTACAGTTATTAGTTCGAATACATCGCAAAAATTTAAAATCACCAATATCAGGCTTTTTACAACCCCAACGTTCATTCTCTTTCACTGGGGACCTATTTAATTTAGTTTTTTTTAGGAAACTATTTAATTTTGTTTAAGCAAGGATGAGGATAGAAATTCTTATGGAGACTAAAGACCCTTAACAAGTATTCATTTATAAAAATAATAAATGATATGATAACAAAGAATTCCGAAATAAAATTAAAATTATATCATTAAGGGCAAAACCAATACCCACACTAGAATTTCCCAATAAACTTATAAATATAAATTCAATTTAAATTGTTTAAATAAAATACATACTGTATGAAAGGAAAAGTACTCCGGCCGGTCGCCGACAAAACCTTAAAGTAGCATTTAGAGCACTTAACAATTTTAGAAAGAATCTACATATAACAAACAGTTTAAATGGTTCTTAAAAAATAAAAACAAATAAGATAGTTATAAGAAATATAAAAAAAGACCACTTTGACTTAAATTTCTCAAACAATAAGAAATTATCTCACACGCTAAAACAAGTTCAAAAGAATGACAACTAGATTACAAGCATCCACCATATTGTCATACAGTTAGTTTTCTTTCCTTTTTCTCCTTTTTCAAGCATAATGCAATAATGCATATCCCCCCACTTTCTAAATAATTTAGTCAGCTTAAGAACCACAGCATGCTGATTTTTGTACAGCTAAACTACTTGCCCCAGGCCCCTGCTCTGGTTGGTTGATCCTGATTGTTGAGGGCTGTCATCACACAATCAAAATATTAGATAAGAACAAAAATGCGTATCCCTAATAAGATCTGTGCTCCACAAACAAGACCAGAAACAAAATTTTGGAAATGTACCTCGGCTCTGTTGTCGGTATCGGCAAGCCTTTGTTTTATATCCCTTGCTATTGAAAAGAAAACTTGTTCCACATTTAAATTGGTTTTGGCACTCTGCAATACATGTATGATTTAGACTCTCAGTTTACATGAACCCAGAACTGCACATCAGATTTTCACAAGCTGTACAGTGTACTTACAGTTTCAAAGAACTTGATCCCATACTCATCAGCAAGTGCTTGGCCCTTAGCGGTGGGCACAGCCTATAAAACCATGAGGTGTAATATGATCAAATAATGACAACAAAAACACACACAAAAAAAATAAACTTTAAACCATGATTCTAGTCAAATTGAAAAGTAGCATACCCTTCTGCTTTCATCCATATCAGCCTTGTTCCCTACCAGGATCTTGTTGACGTTATCTGAAGCATGCTGTTCAATGTTGCGAATCCAATTCCTAATATCTGAATTAGTTAAAAGGTAATGTTAGTACAAACACCATATGGGAAACAAGAGACAAATAACTCTTGATGAAAATAGTCCAACCATCCACCTCAAGAGGATAATTGTAAGCAATATTTGTCATAAACTGATGCTGAAACTTTGAGCCAAAAAAAAACACCCAGCAGTAAAAGTAGAACAAGATGGATAGATGACTTTGAAGAAGACATAGAGCTATGACAAGAGAAGAGAAGATTACTATTGAAAGATGATTCATCAGTAACATCATAGACCAGAAGAATCCCCATGGCTCCTCGATAGTAAGCTGAAATGAAAGAAAAATATATATATGGTTACCTATTAATTCTGATTGGACCACAAAATTATATACAATAAGAATTGCAGCAGCAAAAATAACAAACAAAAGAGATTAGGGTGGAATCAACACAAGACTATAGAATCAAACTTCTCAATTCCTACAAAAGAGTACGTCAACAAGCTTCCAATACAGGCTTAACTTCAGGATAATTTAACAAACATGACACTGTCGTTCAAGTAATAGTCTATTTCACATGAAATATCCAATATTTGAGTCCTATCATAGCATCATGAAAACCCGGTATTTTTTTTCTTCCAAAAAGATGCTACCCAAATTCCATTGAGCACAAAGCCAAGAGCAGGACTGACAAACCTCCCAACCACCTTCCATGCCACCTTGTTAATGGGCTGCACCTTAAGTAGACTTTTGCTGAGGCAGCAAATACTAACTGGAAAATTACAAGTAACAAGCCAGCCACCAAAATATGTCCATGACTTGACCCAGCTGCCAGCAGCAAAAAAAACTGCTTGCCCTACTCCAAAGCCTTGCACGTGCTACAGCAAAATGTAGAATTGAAGGATCCTTTACCCATCACCCCTAGGACATCTGTAGACCAATGTACACATTAGTGCAGTCAACCCTCCTTATCTTTGCAACCCAGAAGCCAGAACCATGGACCTGCTCATAGATATTGGAAATGAAGGTTCTGTGTAGCACTTTTTGGTTTCTCTGGACTACTTGTTCAATTTACTGACCTTTTTGAAGTCACTTTCATTTTATTTTGGGTTTTCAGTACCATTGATATGATCACAACAAGTTACCACAATCAAAGCTGCATAATCCTCTCATATCTCCACATCTACCCCACAAGAGATCTCTATCTACCATTGTTTCTTATTAAAAAAAAAACATTTACTCACTAAACTCCTCTTCTTTGGAAGTATAAAATAAAATTAATATCATAACTCCAAAATCTCCAAGGTCAACAACAATTCCTCCTTATTACGTCCTGGAACATCGTAATAAGCAAGTAGTATCCATCCATCTTTAAGAAGTCAAAAGTCAAATTATCAAAAAAAGATTACATAAAACAAAATTTTACCAGTTGTGATAGTACGGAATCGCTCTTGACCAGCTGTATCCCAAATTTGGAGCTTAATCCGTTTTCCATCAAGTTCAATGGTCCTTATCTTGAAATCAATGCTACATAAGGAAGAATGACATCACATATTCATAATATACTTTCAGGAAAAATAAAATTGATCAGTTAACTCAAAACCGTGGAAATATATACCCAATTGTTGTGATGAAACTTGTGGTGAAGGAACCATCTGAGAAACGCAACAGAAGACAACTCTTACCAACACCTGCAAGATAGACAATTTTATTAAGGAGATAACATAAATTCAAGAACTTCTAATTAAACACATAAACACACACCCACCACCCATACCAATTTGATGATACAGAAGCTCTCGTTTCTAAAAGCTTATAATACATGCAAAATATATCTAAAGTGAACCTTAAACTTTGAAACAAGAGCTAAGTTTATGTTTGGATTTTGAACTCAAACAACATAGATTGCTGGTGAATGGATAACATGGATGTTTAAAAAAAATATTGCAATCAACTAAAACACCAAATTCTAAAAATGTATAATACGGCCAGAAAACTGAATATATACAAATCAAATGTACAATTTCAAATACTGTTGACTTATTTAACTTTCAAAAGTTATATGGTGCTGTTGTCTAATCATAAAATCTTTTACTTTTTTATGATAAACCATGGGTTGACCACTCCACCTAAACCTCTTGGGTTTAAAACCCTTTGCCATTAAGCACAAAACATTTCTTAATCTACATGTTATTGAAAAAAAAAGCTCATAAAACCATCTACTTCTACAATTTCCATGTACAGCAAGTCAGCAACCACAATAACATACTTGATCATCAAAGGTTTTTAATTGTTTTAGAAGCAGCTATCACTTATTATATATTTCAACAAAATAGAAATCCAAAGTGATCATGATAAATAAATGCCAAAGAGACAACATAAGATGTACAGTATATTACTCCATTTACATCTATGTAAAACCAACAAAAAAAGATGACATTGCACAAGTACTATAATTTAGTTTAGCTGACTTATCCATGAAAGATCAATTTACAATAGCAGAATTCTAACGAAATAACTAAGAGAAAATTAGGTGTTTTAACTATACCTAAACCACTCGTCAAAGAAAAAATATACCTAAACCACGTAAAAGGGATCTAATTTATTTATTTACAATATACAATATATATATATAGGTAGAAAAAGGGTACGAAGAGAAGGAGGGACCATTATCCCCACAATCATGAATAGCAATTCTTCCACCACTATATGGATTTTGTTTTTGTTACTTTAATGCTTAATTTATTATGCAAAATGCAAGAGGGCATCTTTTATTCAAGCCAATCATACTCTGCTAAACTTGAACATCATGTTATATGCATGTGTGTTACAGATCAACAATTCTTTTCCTGGAAAGTAAATAAGACGAAAAAGAAATACCAAAAAGGCAACAAAAAAAGTACTGTAAGCAATTCTTCTGACCCCACTACCAGTCTACCAAAATATATCATAGCAAACGTCTAAGAATATCCAAACACATAATTCATGTTATAATACTCGTCCACAATAATAGAGGTTTAGCTGGGGCATCAAAGACCAAGTCACAGTCAACACATCACATGCAATGCATAAAACTTATTCCATGAAATAATAATAATAATTGATTCCCGATGCAGTTATCTACAGGTTAAAGCATTGCCTTATAATTCTATTATCACTACAATTTATTTATTTTAAATAGAAAAAAGGTTAAGAATCTTTAGAAACAGATATTGAACCTATTTTGATAGGTAAAACTAGCACAAAACAGATTAATGAGGAATCTAAACTTGACCACGATGCATAAAAAATTAAGGCTGCGCACTACAAACTAGATCAGTACAGCCTCAGATATTGGAGCCTCAAACAGCTATTTTCAACCTATCAATGTAAATCTATACTTAGTGTTCATCATCCAAGCACCAAAACACAATCATAACCTAAATTCGACAAAATCTCGTCCCAAATTAAAATATAACAAAAGTCATCCTCTCGTGATCGAAAACCAAAATGCTGTGATTTTAGCTAATAAGAAGTCTGAAAAATGTGACATACACAATTGACGGTCTGTTTGTTTCTAGAGAAACTGAGCGAAACCAAATCAATACAATACATGTACATGATATATAAAAATACATGTGTAAGAAGTACATACCGCTGTCGCCGATCAACAGAAGCTTAATAAGGTAATCATAATCAGCTCGAGCCCTAGCTGGTGGAGCAGCCATTACTCAAATCGAAATTTTCTCAATTAATTTCCCTCAAATAATTGTATAATTATACTTCTCTGCATATCCATGAAAAAACATTTATAAATCAAATCTAAATTTTATAAAAAATAAATAAATAAAACATACAAAAATTATAAATAAACAAATACCAGATCGGTGACCAAGAGAGAGAAAGGGAGACTTCTAGAGAGAGAAAATATACACAGATTTGGATAGCAGGTTTTCAGAAATTTAAAAAACAAAAATAAACCTTGGGCGATTGATAACACAGACACCAACGAAGGTCCTCCGACTATGGTGCGCAGGTTGCGCAGTGCACTCGTCCGAATCTTTCCTTTTCACTCCCCGTGCTCCGATCTCTTCCACCTGCGCACTCTAGCAACTCCACCAAAACTAGAGAGAGAGGGTAGCCAAAAGAGACAACTAGAGAGAGAGCGACGGAGGCTACTGCACCAAATCAAAGTCCCTATTTCTAGCCCAAAAAAAGAATCAAACTAAACCAATTGGATGAGGCCACCTGGCAAATGTGTCATACATTCAAGGGAAGTGAAAATGGAAGCGGGTGTAGATGATTGGAGCTCTGAGTGACTGAGCTGGCATCCTAATCATCGCTGAAAGGGATCTCTCTGTCAAAAAGTCTCGTTAAGGCACAACTGTCATCTGGGCATGGGTCCTATGGGACGCTATATGGAAGCAAAGGCAGAGGAAAATTATGGCGGTTTCTAATGCATGATTGGCTTTGGCTACACATTTTACATTGTATAGCTTGATGTAACATATTTGTGTCTCAGTTCATCTTTTAAACGATCCCACCGTTGATAATGTCTTCTCTGATAATTATTAATCAAGATGGCATAGATTACAGGTCAAGTTGTGGTCATTAAAAGAGTAACGCTACTCACCGTGTTTGCTCTAATTTTTAAGTTTTAATAACTTGGATTTCCCTTCAAAAAAAAAAAAAGTTCTAATAAGTTGGAAGAATTTATGTCACACCTACTTACCTATACAATAATGTGAAATAAATTTCTTGGTTGAGGTAAATGATTTAATATTTTTTGTTAAAAATAAATAAATTTTCAATATTCATATCTCATCTTTATTGTCAATATTGAAAATTTAAATCATTTTTCATCATCATTCCAAAGATGAGCAGCAACATGAGTTATCTTCCTTTGATTATTAGATTTTTTTCTTAAAAAAAAACTCTAATGAGCAATCAATTAAAATGGGCCAAATCAACTTGAGATAAAAATTCACTAAATTATAATTGTTATGTAATATATGTTGTAGTTGTCATATAAATTGTTGATTTATCTCCATAGGAAAAGTATACAAAGTATTTTTAAAGTCTATTATGTCACATTAATATTTGTATTAAAAGAAAATGTATGGAAATAAATATGAGATGTTTTTTTCAAAAAAAAAATCTGAGATGCTTTCAAAAGTTTGTGACTTTGACTTTCTAGCAATATTAACCAAGCACAATGTGTACATGAGACAATGATGAAAACAAAGGACATTGCCAAAGTCTTTTGCAAGTCAATCGTAATAAGAGTTAAAAGACCAATTCATACATTATTTATACAAATAAACTATAATTTTGCTTGTGATTGTGTGAAATTAAAGGAACATGAAAGTCTTTCTGATCTTAATATGCAAATTGAATCTGACTGGGTCTCAATTTTTTATTTATTATTTCTATGGATGGATGTAGTTAAAAACTCTGTCATTTCAATTGATTGTGATTTTTTTATTGACCATTTGTCAATTATCTATGATTGGGGTATTTTATTAAACTAATGCTTAAAAAGTATATTAATTGTATTAAATTATTGAGTTGAAATTGGCAACAATTATATTCACATGTATTGTGATATAAACATATCAATATGTATCTAGCAACTAACAACAATCTATCTCCCTTTGGTAGAGGAGAAATGTGATAGGAAATAAAATTTTGGAGAGAAAAGTGGAGAGAAAGAAAAAAAATTGTATGTTTGATGTGAGAGAAAAGAATGTGGAAGAATAAAAGGGAGTAGAAAAAAATGAAGTGGGTCCTACTATTTTTTTTCAACTCCAAATTGAGAAGAAAAGTGAATGGAAAATTAGAAGACAACATTAAATTACTAATCTACCTTTATTTTATTAATTTTATATTAATAATTTTAGAAGTCTACAAGTAATTATAAAACAATTTTATGTCATTTCATTTCTTTCTACCAAATAACTAGAGTAGAAATCATTTTTCTTTTTCATTATAAATATTTTCTTTCCCTTGAATTTTTTACTTCCATCTGGTTGTGTTGGAGGTTCTAGTCTTTTTAAATCCTCATTTCAAGTGGGTGAGGTCTTGTGCTCTAATTTTATTGTTGTTGTATTATGTTATGACTCCATAGTATTTTTCTGTATAGATGGAAACTCATGATTCAATAGTTAATATCATCTGGGTAATTAGTTGTGAACTTTTTTTCTTAGGAAATGAAAAACATTTTATATTTGGAGAAGGCCCATTTTAAAGAGAAATAGTCGTACACTATGTATAATGTCAATTTTTGCAATTGGGGTGAATTTGATGATTCAACAAATGATGACATAGGTTGCTTGTGATTATATTAAAAGCAACATCGCTTTCTAACTTGTTTGATCACCTGACTGTTGGTATAAAGCTAAGAAAGACCTCAAGTTAAGTCTATACAACCTCAATTTTGTTAGGGGAATTACAAGCAAAGAATATGAACTGTTGTCAGTTATGCATACATCTCTTTCTCTCTTTCTTTTTTCATGAAAATATAGGACATGCAAAATGGCTTTATCGATACATACTATAACAAAATATACATATTCAAGTGGCATTAAGAAATGTCATTATTTTTTAGTTTTAGTAACATTTATAACTTAAGTAATATTTGTGACAGATGCAAGTTATACCATTGTGACTAAAAATGTAGTGACATTTGAAATGTCTTCATGTTATTTTTATTTAAGTGATACATTTTGAAAATATCAATTAGTAGCACTTTCAAATCATTTCTCAGTTAGAAAATAACCAAAATAAATTACTTAAAGATAACTTTTTTTTTATAATAATACTAAAATATAAATCTAATTGTAATTATTTGTTATAATTTAAATAATACTATAACTTACCTTTATTAAAACATTTGTTTAATACATATCCAAGAATAATAAATAATTTTAATAACCTAATTAATTAATTTATGGGTTTATATCTTTTTGGACTCTGTGTTTTGTCACATTACTTGTTTGGACCCTATGTTTTGACAAATTACTTTTTGGACCCTATGTTTTGTAAAATGGTTAAAATAGAACCCTAAACTCAATTTTGATGAAGAAAAAAAATTGAATATAACAACACAGTTTTTAAGCAGAATGATTTTATTTTTGTTCTGAATTGTTAGTTTTGTAAATTATTTGTGATTTTAGTTGAGAAAACATTGACCAAAATCGGGTTTAGGGTTCTATTTTAACTATTTTACAAAACATAAGGTCAAAAAAGTAATTTGTCAAAACACAGGGTCCAAACAAGTAATGGGACAAAACACAGAGTCCAAAAAATTATAAACCATTAATTTATTTATGAGAAATTTTTACGAAAAATTACATAAAATACTAATTTTCGCTAAAAAATTACGTTTTTACGGTCAAACATTTTTTTTTTAATTTTACGATTTTAAGGAAATTTTTACATTTTTATGGTTTTTTCTTTTTTCTTTTTTTGTGTTGTTTTCAAGTTGTTTTTAGGTTTTTTTTTTTTACGTTTAGTTGGTCCAGTGAGTTGCTTTCAAATTGTTTTTCCTAAAAATCGTATTTTCGTAATTATGAAACTTTGAAAATCATATTTTTGAAAACTTGAGTGCGTATTTTTTAAGAAAAAAAATAAGAATCGTGATAAATCTACAAAATAGAGTTATTTTACCACTTCTTATGTCCTAATTGTTGCTGAATTCTTGAGTTTTTAATTGATTTATTAAGTTTTTAAGTAATTTTGAATTTAGTAGTCTTATCATGATTTTATATACTTTTGTGTGTTTTTATAAGTATTTTGTTGTAAAATGTGGTAGTTAATTATTTGAATTATTATTGTTAAGTTAATGGTAAAAAAATGTTGTATTATTGAACTTAAATGTAAAATATAAATTAATTTATAATTAATATTTTCAAATAATTAAATTAATCTATTTTAGAGTTGAAAATATTGTATTATGATTTATTTTATATTTATTTTGTAGGGAATGTATGCTCTTGAAAAGAAAGAAAAACAAAGGAATTGTGGTATTTTTAAGGAAAGAAATGAAGAAAAGAATGGCATTTTTAAAAAGCCATAAGAAAGCAGCGAGCAGGCCCGCCTGGCCCAATCTCACCCCAGGCCCATGCCACCTGTCCCAGCAATTTGCTCACCAGCCACGTTCAGCCTTCCTCCACGCCACCAGCACCCATCAATGTCCGCCTGCCTCTCCAAGCTACCTCTTCCTTCAGCACATCACCACAAGCCCACGCCTCCTCATTCGGGCCCAATCACACAACCCACAACAGCTACCAGCCAGCAGCCCCAATTCGGCCAGCCACTCACTCAGCCCATGCCCATGCCAGGCCCACGAAGACATCTCACAGCCATGCACCTTCATCACGCCCTCACATGAAGCAATCATGCTCCCATGCCAAGACAACCAAGCTGCCAATAGCCACCAAAAGGCCAAAAAACCACATTTTTATTCTCAATATTTTTCACTCAAATATCAATTCACTCTTCCCTATTTTTCTTGCCTAAATAAACATTCTTAATTCATTTTTCTTACCCTAGCTTTTCACTAATCTTTTACCCAACCAAACATTTCATCTTTCCAATACTCTTACACTTACTCTATTTATCCTACCACTTCCCAACACAATTAAATTAATCAATTTATTTATTTTAATTTGATTAATTTAATCTCCATATTTTGCCTATAAATAGAGTCTTGTAAAACCATTTGGGGGGCTCTTCTTCTTCATGTTTTCAACATCTTCTACACATATTTTTCTCTCTTCTTTTCACTATTTTATCTCTACCATTTTCATATTTTGAAGAGCATGTCAAGTATGTTATTTTGTAATTTTTATTTCAATCTAGTTATGAGCTTCTAATCTTTTTCAAAGGTTATTAAGATGATGATGAAGCAAAATGTAACTAGATAGTATTTTTTTTATTCTATGTTGATTTCCCATTTGTACAACATTGTTTATGGATTTTTCTATCAAAGATATGCATTTTTCATCTAGTGTTGATTGTTAAAGCATATTACACTTAGTTCTTCATTATGCAAAAATATGATATTATTTTATTAAATGTTTTTCATTAAATTGTTCAAATCTAATTCTTAGAGCATAAGTATCGTATTTTGCCTAAACATAATCTCTTTGATTTTTTGTAGTTTCATTAGGTTGTAACACAACTAATGCTTAGAAATTATATCTTATATAAGTGAAGAAAAATCCTACATTTTTTAAAGAGTAACTTGTGCTTGAATAGAAAATATATTTTGAAAAAATATATAGTGTAATTTATTTCAACTATACCAAAACTTGGGAATCAATATACTTATAAATATTATTGAACTTGCATTTTGTGGATTCTAAAATCTTAATAATCTTATTTTACATATCTCATTTGAAAACCATTTTTATCATTAATATTTTTATTACTTGTCTTTTATTTTTCTAAAACAAAATCTCATCAAATATTTGGAACTATGTTAGAATATTCTTGCTTTGTTTGAAATAGTTTCTTTTGATGTTAGTCAACTCCCATGGGTTCGACCTCGTACTTACATGAACATTATATTCCGAAACGATTCATGGACTTGCGAGTTTAAATATTAAAACACCCTCTTTTGGGATCAACAAATCGTAAAAATGTAAAACAAAAAATAAAAAAAAAATGTGTATTTAAGAAAAAATCTCAAACTTTTACTCATACAACCCTTCAAATACTATATCAAGGGAGGTTTTCTCATATGTACAATTTTAGAAACAAAAAATTACTAATAATACCACATTTGCTGCAAAATATATGGTTACAAAAGTTTACAAAAAAAAAATGGTATTAGAAACATTTAGTTTTATTTCTTTTATATTTGAAACTAAACCATTTCGCTACCAAAAATTAGTGGCAAAATGTTACTATCTGCTATCATTAGTTTTTTGTAGCAAAATTTTAGTAGTTAAACTTATTTTTTCCTGCAGTGATATTTATTTAGTTATTTTTTAAGGAAATTTACACACCTTAAAATTACAGATACCTTAAAACAACTTATTTAGACATATATCGTGCTACGCCAGCATAGTATACCGGATTTTGAAAAGTAATTGGGAAATCACGCTTCTCGAATTTTTTTGTTTTTTCTGGGTTGTAAAATGTTACCTATTGGTAGCTTAAAATACCGATAAGATACCAATTGGTTACTATTTTTATAACAAACTTTATTTTTAGATCATATTATTTCATAAACCTTTTGGTCACCTTCAAAATTTATTTGTGGACATCTTAATATAACAATTAGTTATTTTTATGTTATATTATTGTAACGTCCTGGATAGCCAAGACTACTACACTGTGTGTTTTAATTAGTGTTAGACTCTCTAAACGAATATCTTGGTCATAAATGTGTAACTAAACGTGATTAGCGGTTTAGAGTTAAAAAATTTGGTCAAAATGAATAACTATTTCATTAAAATGTTTACGTTCTTCATACATGGGATCCCAAAATAGTGTTTAATAGGCTAATTATAATTCAAAAGTTACAACCAGCTCACCTAAGCGGCAAAATAGGGTTTGACCATAGTTCCTCTAAGAAACCCTCGTCGTGGTAGTTGAGCAGCCGCATATGTATACGTCGCCACTGAAGCTCTCCAACTCATGGCTGGTCCAGCTTCCCTTTCTCCTTACCTGCACCACATAGCACTCGTGAGTCAAGGCTCAGCAAGAAAACTTAAACATGCTCATAAGCAGCCAATAACATATTACAGAATCGTAAAAAGCATGCTTAGAAGTAATAACCATACTCATGCATTCAATCTATTCAGATAAGTGACTAATAAGTCATACCGGGGCCCATTTCCCTAAATACGTGACCATAGAGTCACCCCGGGGCCACTGCCCTAAATAAATGTCTAATAAGTCATATCAGGGCTCGTTGCCCTAGGATGTAGGATTATAGAGTCACCCTAGGGCCCACTACCCTATCATTTGTATAACCAACCTTAGAGCTAGCCCAATGTACCTGGCGCTTTAATTTTCCAATGACCGTAGAGTTGATCAAGCGTATATCATGCTCCTAATTAAGCCTAACAATATCGACCAGCGCTTAGCGCACTATTGTCGCCCTTGACTTATAAGTCAATGATTTTCATTCAGATAATGCAAACAAGCACACCTCATTTAACAATTATCTAGAAATAGAATATTCAAACATGTTTAATAAAGCAATCAAAGACATAATTATAATCATGCTCATTCACAGGGACCCGAGCCCTAACCATATCTACATTTAACAACCGGGCCAAGCCCTTATCACATATATCACATATTGGGTGCAGTTTTCTTACCTCTGGTCCAAGCACAAGTTAGTTATTAACGACCCCCTGAGTACGAATGCATCCCGAGCCCTAGCGGTATCCTAGTCACAACCATAATAAGCGATATCCATCAATATCGAGTAAATAAAGACTTTCAGACCGAGTCCTAGTCTCTAGGATCTCGAATTCTACTAAATCAGGTAGTAGAATCATTCCCGAGCCCTTAGGTTTGAGTTCCACCCGAAACCTAATTTGGCCAAAGATCCTAATTTGACCCGCGACGCCCCTCCCAAGCGTCACGGCTCTCCTCAAGTGAGAGAGCCCAACTCTCAATTTTCTTGGACACAGGCCGCGGCACGATGGCAGTTCAGGGAATCGCTCTGGCCTCTGGGTTCGTGAAGGTCGCAGCGCGACCCTACAAATCCAGTTTTTCAAACATTTTCTCTGAGCCAAAACCTTGCAAATTCATCATAGCTCCAAACCAAAACCAGAACTATACCCCACAAACATTTCTAGACATCATAAATAACTTATACACCCCAGAAACCTAGCCAAAACACCACTGAAACTCATAGTCATGGAAAAGCTCAAAACTCAAAAACTACAAAGAAACTCAGAACTTAAGTTTGAATTTACCTTTATTAGATCGTTTCCAAGTTGTACTTCCTCAATTCCTAGCTCTAGGATCACCCTAAAGCCTTTAAACTCAATAATTCTACTCCAAATTCCAACTTCATCAAAGGAAGAGGGAGAGAGAGAGAGAAAATGAAGACTGTTGAGTGTTTTTCTTTCTTTGGTTTCCTTCCTCTGGAGGACTATAGTGATTAAGTCACTATATTGGCACAAAGACTAGAATGCCCCTTGCCTATGCTTTTGCTCTCTAATGTCCTCAAGGGAAAATTAGTCTTTTGCCACATTTCCCGCAATCTCAATTATCGCCTCATAATTTCCTCGTTAATTCCAATATCCCCAAATAATCAATAAGGAATTTTCCATTACCCGATAAATCCTGGTAATGTACTAAATTACCAAAATACCCCTAGGCTCACCCTGAGCCGAGTATTTAACCTCATTATGACTAAACCACTAACTTGCTCCCAAGGAACGTCTCATGTCGAATAACTCAAATATATTCGCATAATAATGTGGTATCAATCAATATTCACATATGCCATCAACGGGCCAAAATTACGAAAATGTCATTTTGATGAGAAACGGGCCCACATGCATGTTTAATACTTCTAAACATGTCAATACAATCATATAATATAACTCACATAAGTCATATACCAATTGGTTACCTTTTCATATATGACTAAAAAATTTGATATGACACAAATTTAAAGCAACCAACAAACTTAGTGAGTTGCCAAAAAGAGTTTTTTTATGTTCTATTTAAAAGTTACAAAATAATATCCTAAAGAATATATTTAAAAAAATACCTGAAATGTTTCTAAAATAGTATTTGTTTACCGAGTTTTTTAGAAACTATAATTATGAATGATAAAATAGCTAAAAATAAAGAATTTAAGATATACAAGCAAGATTTTTACGTGGTTTGGGCGTTAATGAGCCTTAGTCCACGAGTTTGTTGCATTAGAGCTTAGAGAGCTTTCAACAATGGAGTTTTATGCAAGTTTGAGTAGAGTAATTGCTTGCAAGAGAAAATCTGGGGATTGATTAGTGGTGAAAAATACATATTTATTAATTTTAATGGTCAAAATAAATTAAGTTTAATTAATATCATTTATTTTATAAATGAAAATATTTTATTATAAATTAATTTATTGTTATTTTGTAGGAATTAAAGTTGCATTTTGATAAAAAATAAAAGAAAGAAGAAATAAATAAATAAAATTGAAGAAATGAGAAAAAGTTGGCATTTTTGCAACATGAAGTCCAAAAATTTGGCCCAAAAAACCCCAAGCCCAATCCACCTCTTATCTCCTTCCACCTGCAGCGCCAAGTGGCACTTCTCCCACGTGCCACGTGTCCCAGCCATGTGCCCAACGTATCTTCAGCCTTTGCCTCTTTCACGTGAAGCTTCTCCAATCCAAAGCAAAGCTCCTCCTTTAGCCATGTGCTCAATCCCCAGCAGCCCATCTCCACCTCAGCCTTCCTCAGCATCCCAGCGGCCCAAATGCAACATATTAAGTCTGGTCTTGCCTCCTTCAAAGTAAACGCATGCCCATTTCCTCGGCAGCCCCTTCCCAGCTGCCCAAAGAGACCTGGCAGCCCAACGAAATGCAGCAAGCCCAATCTGAATCAGTCCCAGCCAGCACCTACGTGGCGCCTCCCTATTGGCTGGAAATGGGTCAAAACTCACTTCTGCCATCAGCCACCTTCAACCCATATTTTGTGGGTATTGGGCCTTGCAAAATTGTCATTTTGAGCTTTAAAGCTCATCTTTTTTGGTGCTTTAGAAAAATGGCATTTTGACCATACACCAAAATAACTAGGTTAATATTTATAATAAGATTTGATTTTTCAAAATCATATTTTATTATTAATATCTCAGATTATTTTGCAAACCTCATTTTGTTGTTTAATTTCTTTTTATTCCGTTTCTCCATCTATAAATAGGGACTCTTCCTTCACAATTTCTATGTAATTTTTAGGTAGCAAAACTCTACAAAATTTTAGTCTCATTTCTCATATTTTCTCTCTAGAATTTCATGAGAATGTCTAGCATAATAGGCTAACCTTCTTAGGAAGGTTAGGATGATCATATATGCACTATGATTTTGTTTGGTATTTTTTTTTCACAATGTGCTTAAAGTTTATATATTTTAGTGATTTATTTTCTTTCATCTCTACTTCTTCTTCTTATTATTTATATTTATGTTTACTAATAGTATATAGATTTTGTCATGCACTTTCTATGTATTATCAAATTAGTGAAAATAATATAGATAATATCTTTATCATTTTCTTCATCTCACTCATATATATGTACTTTTGCTAAAATCTATATAGAATTAGTCATGCACTTTCTATGTATTTTATAAATAGTAAAAGTAATATTTATGTTAGGTTTTATGTCCAATCTTTTATTACATTATTGCCAATGGTATAATGTCATTTTTAGATTTCTCATAAGATTTATCTCATCTTTCCATGGTAAAGAATAATAATCACTTGAATACATTTTTGTAAAATATATTTGTGCATCAATGTTAAATCTTCCAAATGAATATTTGGGATGTGAACTTCTCATTTGTGTAACTTTTGTGAATCAAAGATCCAAATAAATAAGTATGCATATTGGTGACTCTTGATCCTTCCTACTTGTTACCTATTGTTACATCACACTTTATTCTATCTTTATTTATAATATTTAAATCTCCAAAACAACAAAAAATATCACTTGTTCTATTTTCTTCATATTATTTATCTCTAACATTTATTTATTGATTAACTTTATTTCTTTGCCTCCTTGTGGAATCGACCGCCCGATCTATACTACAACCACCGCTAAGTTGAAGTCACGTTTGGGCGTTAAACAAATTTTGGCGCCGTTGTCGGGGAGGTAATAGTGAAACAAAAAAAAGTTTTTCAATAAATTTTGCAAAAGAGATAAGTAATTCTATATTTTTCTTTTTGTGTATATTTCTCTAAGATTTTTTTTTAGATTTTTCTTATTTACTCTAAAAAAAAGATAAAAAAAATCAATATCATTTTTTTAATTGTTCCTTTTTAGTTAGTTTTTCATTTTTTTTTACATTGTTGTACTATAAGAAGAAAACAAAATATTGTCATCCATTCTTTTCTAGGATTTGTTAGTTTTATTCTTAGTTTATTTTGTTGTTATTTTTCTTTTGTTATTTTTTTTTCTTTTCTTTCTTTCTCTCTTTTCTTTATTATTGTTGAAAAAAATTAAAAAAAAAATACTTGTGTGTGTATTTAGTTTCTTAAAAATGTATATAAATTGGTTGCTTAACTATTTGTTAGTTTAGTTTTAATTTATTTCTTTTTTTTATTTTAATTATTGGTTGCTTATATAAATTGGTTGTTTATATTTTGTTAGTTTAGTTTTGTTGGTAAAATAGTTCTTTTATTTAAATATTTTTTTTTGTTATTTTCTATTGTTAGATTTGTATCCTTATTTTATTTTTTTCTATTTTTTGTTGCTATTCATATATTTTTTTTATTTTTAGGTTTTAAATCTTAAAAAAAATCATAAAATACAAAAAAAAAAATCAAAATAATAATATTAATAAAAACAAAGCTTGTTTTGTCAACATAAGCAATTTTTGCTTAAAGGCCAATTTGAGTAAAGTTCCATCCTTGCTTACTTAGTAACCTCGGGAAGTTCTAGTAAGTATTGGTTGTAAGAGGACCGTTTTTATCTAGCAATTATCTAGCAACCTCGGGGAGTTCTAGATAAAGTGTGGGTCTAATAAGTATATTTTTGTATAAAGTTTACCTTTCTACTTATCAGATTTTGTGTTCATAAGTAGTGTGTTTGGGGATAGTTAGAATCGTTTTGTTAATTTGTTTCATTTAATCTAAATCATTATTTTTAAGGATAATTGTATATTTTTGATGATTTTTGGTTGAATGATGATTTTGTAGGATTCTAACCATTGGAGTAAAGTGTTAAAGAGAAGAAAAATCGAGAAAAAAACAAAAGTACGAGAAATCTGAGAGTTTGCCGCTACAGGGAAAAGTCCCTGCCGCTACGAGGCAAGTCAGAGAGGTCCTTGCCGCTACAGGGAAAAGTCCCTGCCGCTACAAGAGAAACAGAGAGTCTCGTGCCGCGGCAAGGAAAGTTGCATACCGCGGCACGCAAAGCCTATATCGCATATCTGAAGCCTCGTGCCGCGGCAAGGAAATATGGCTGCTGCGGCACGCGTTTGAATTCAAATTTAAATTCGATTTTTCTTAATTTTTGGACGGGAAATAAAAGGGGGATTAGGTCATATTCGTGAATTAAGTTTTAGATACACGATTTTAGAGAGAGAAACACAGAGAGAGCACAGGAGAAGAAGGACGATCGCATTCAACTTTTTCAATAGTTTTCTTCTTCTCTAAACTCTTCTATTCTTTGATTTTGGTTATGTTTTTCATCATGATTGTTGGCTAAGTTTCTTTTAGGTTAAGGGTTATTCAAAACCCAGACATGAATGTTTGATTTGAGATGTGAATATTGTTCTTGATTTCCATAATGTTAAATTGCTTCTATTCTTTTATGCCTATTGTATGAAATATTGTGATTCCTTGTTAGGGTGTACAACTAATTAGGGCTTGCATTATTTTACTGTCATCTTAGAATTTATATTCACCTAATAGTTTAGGATTCTAAGTGTTTGTGATAAATTGCAATTGATGATGTGGTCAAAAGCGTTGTTGATTGTGATGAAGAATAGAACCTAGGTTAAATGAATTAAATGCTTCATTGATTTATTGTCTAGATTAACCTATCTCCACTGTTGTTAATGCTTTTACTAAATTGAATGAATCGTATGCTTAATAGGTTTGTTGTTTGGTAAAAATAATTGATTATTGAGCGCTAAGCCGTAATTGATTGTGATAGGGAGATTGAGATAATTGACTGCTTAAGCATTATATGCGGGGTTAATAGTTTAATTGGAATCGGAATAATATTTATTATTGATGATCATGCATGATTGTCTGAGGTGGAGAATAATTCTTAACCATCTTTAAAATCGTTGTTAATCTCTTCTTGCTATCAATTGTTTTCTTAATTCTTGCTTTTACTTTTACTTTTCAAAACCCCATTTCCAATTTAACTTTGTTAAGCTTTTGTGAATAATAAACTGAATATAGTTCCCTTGGGTTCGACCTCTATTTGCCGTTATACTAAATAATTGGTTTTAGAGTAAATAAAATATTTGTTAAATTTGGTACGCAATACGACACGCATCAGGGTCTTAAGTGAGACCGTTCTAAAAACCTCAAATCGACTTGGAAACAAGTAAAACAAAAAAAAATCAATAAAAAAAAATATCATAACAATTTAAAAAAAAAATGAATGATGAAGAGAAGAAACGTTTCGAGCTGTATTTTCCGATGTATTATCCTTCAGTTAGAAACAATCGTAATTCTAGTGCTACTGAGGGTACTAGCCATTTTAGGAGTGCATGCAAACTTAGTGTAAGAGAATACCGAGAACTTGAGGTCTTAGAAACTAACTTTGAAAGAGAAAGTTACGAGGTTCCCGAGGTAGATTATGATGAACGTTATTATGACTTTGACAGAGTCGACCATAGGAATCATAATTCTAGTTGGACCAACCCCGTAGATTTTAGTTGGAAGCCTGAGTACAACTATCATGCACCACCTCACATGAATTTTGAGCAAAATTTTCCTAACTTCCCACATGAACCTTCCTATAATGTTTGCACTAATACAAATTCCTTAGAGGACACTTTACACACATTTATAGAGGAGCAAAGAGAATTCCATAAACAATTTGTGGAAGATTTTAGGGAAACTAGTACTCAACTTTCATAATTGACCAACGCTATTATTTCACATAATTTAAGTCAATTTTCGCCCCAACCTGAGGCCATACCACCATCCCCTACTCCTAGTTCAAAACCCGATGAGGATGATGCTATTACCATTTGGAGTGAAACTTTTTCCCACACCGAAATTCTTCCAACCACTCCAAAGAAAAATGGAAGCTATCATACTGATGTGATAGACTTAATCGTTGAGGAAATCATAAACATATTTGCCATGAAACATTCACCGAATTTCCTCTACAATTTCGAAACCATCGAACAATGATGGGCTTATTGACGATTGGGCCACTAGGACTTTCATCTTCCCCATTCATTGGGCTTAGGATGGGCCTTTGATCTCTTTGGGAGAGCTCACGGACCCATTGTGTCATGACACGTGTCCGGGGGGAAAACTGGAACAACAATTTTAAAGTTGTTTTGAATACCATATGGTATCAATTTTTAATATATTAAATTTTGTGTAAGTTTAAAATTTAGTTACTCGTTTGTTAACAAAATATAAGAAGAAATTAATAGCTTGGTTATTATTCTTGTCGTATTTTCTGGTGACAATGAAAAAACATATCTTGAGCCCTTAAAGTGTAGGTCGCAACGGTAGAAATCTTGAGCCCAATTGACCTCCGGTGTAGTCAGAAAAGATTTTTAAAGTTAAGGAGAAGAGAGAGAAAGAGGTAAGCTTAAAAGAAATAAAAAATAAAGAAAGAAAGAATATCAAACTTGAAGTTTGGTACAATGTGAAGATAGAAGAAGAGAGATTGACAGAGAAAACATATATATATTTTTTAATTTGGTATATATATTCTGATATTTATGTTTATAAAAAAGTCAACGTTATTTCAGTAATTAAGATGAAAAAAACATGGTGAAATGTAAATTATCCTATTTTTTAATCTATCTAATAAACTAGGCTTAAAAATTATATAATATTTGTAAAAATTACATATGGATTCTTATTATAAATTTGTAAAATACAAAAAAAAAAATAAAGAAATAAGTGACAATTTTTAAATGCCACTCAGAAATTACAATAGTAATAGTTTTTAAATGTTATTAAAAACATCATAACGCCATTTCAAAATATTATTGAATTCAATATTCTGCGATATTTTTCCAATGCCACTGATATATTTTAATGATATTTCTAAATGTTACTAAAATTAAATATTGATAAATTAGTGAGATTTTTTTTTATCAAATGTCGCTAATATTATAATTATGACATTTTTTATAAACACTATTAAAACGTCACTAATTCTATATATTTTTGTAGCTCGCAATTAATACATTTTAAATTTATCCACTCATATGGGTCAGCTCGGTACTTTTCAAGATTCTTGTTCTATGTAATTCTCTAATTTATATTGAGAAATACTAAATAGATTAGTTTGTATAGAAATTTCAATAATAATTTGTATTTTATTAAAAATATTATATATGTTTGTGATGGAAAAAACTACTGAGTGTGGTAAATTAAAGATTTAAAAATACTATTAGTTGGAAAAGTTGTATAGATGATTTGGTAAACTATATGATTAAAGTGTTGTTAAATATTAAAAAACTAAATATATGTCATATTTATTTTATTCTATTAAAAAAATTCACACATACCAAACATACTAAATAGCTTTCAATAGAAATATTGTATCTATATAAACATGTTAAAATTAAAATATATTTCTCATAAGACATTAATAAAGTGATCACGGACAAAAAATGTTATATTATATAATATACACATATAATTGTGTATATATATATTATAATTAGTTGGTGTAACTAAGATTCTAATGTTGGGATTTTGTGCCCTGTGTAAAACTAATTTTCTATGTTACCTCATTTTATTATCAATAAAGAATATAAATCAATTTTGATTTGTCAATCACATTGCTTACTTGTTTAGTTACATGATTATTTGCTTAATATAAACATCTATTAAATCATGAACACATGGATAGTTACAGTTATAGTGACTTGGTCACAGTGAATTATAATTGTGGTTATATATTCTAAAGCATTAGTCCTAAGATTAAGTTAGTACACAAGATTTATACTGACTTGTTAATCTACAATATGTTCTACTTACACAATCTGATGTGATGTATTATCCAGGACATTGACCAAGTAGATAAGATCAGATGTATTTTGTTATATCAGACTCATCCGATATTGATTATAAATAGATAAGTAAAGTATCTTTATTATCTAATCTAGTCATATATCATAAAGTTGATCATAGTTCAATTCAATCCCAATTTTGAGTGATTAACATTCCACTGATTATATTATTCAAGTCCTTAGATTTGTTCGTTAACAGCTTACCCTACGGACTAGCTCATACTTACATATTGGGGACTTGGTAGTATGATTGTGTGGGAGTATTTATCATAGATATGAAATCTATAACTTTTGTCTAAGAAGTGAAATGATGAATTATTTATAACTTAGTTCAAGCGCTAAATGATAGAGATATCATTTCTGTAATTAAGTTTACGGAAATATCATTTACAATGAACTTAGTGTTATTTAAGGATAAAATATAAATGAGGGTTAAAATGGTAATTAGCACCCGTCTCATTAGTAGATCATTTATAGAGGGTTGAATGACGGTAATGATTGTAACAATGGATAACGTATTTACATTTGGTCTAAAAAGCGTTCTATGAATTCAAGAGTGCAATTTAGAGTTTATAGTGGAGTCGCAATGAATTAATAAGGTTGATAAATTATTCATAAATAAATTCACGGTAACTTATTGGAGCTTGATTTCATGGATCCAAAGTCCCCGCATCACCTTTGAGTAAATTATCTAGAATGTCTCAATTAATTGATTTAATTATTAATTATGACTTTTAAAGTTGACTAGGTCAATTTTGAAATTTTTTACATAGATATGTGATTTAGAGAATAAAAAAGAAAATTAGGCAAGTTTATTAATTATGAAAAATTAGTGTTAAATTAATAAATAAATTTAAATCAATGTTCAAATTATAAATATTCAATTTGAATAAGGATTAATTATTTATCTAATTAATTAATTATGATAAAAATAAAAATGGATTTGACTTTAAGTCCAATGGACTTGAATTTAAATTGCGAAAATCCAAGACCAAAGGCCCAAAGTGGATTTCAGCCATGTTATCCCTGTTTTCCCCCCGAGCACGTGGCATGACACAATGGGTCTGTGGGCTCTCCCAAAGAGATCAAAGGCTCATCCTAAGCCCAATGAACGGGGAAGAGGAAAGTCGTAGCGACCCAATCGTCAATAAGCCCATCATTGTTCGATGGACGCCACCATAGACGAGGGAACCGGGACCAAGATGCGGGTCCAACTCATCTTCCCGATCCCAACCCATCCGTATCCTCCGGGATGCGGGTATAGGTGGCAAGCTCGGCAGTCTGGGAGTACAACCTTATCAAGAATGAACCTGAGTCTTGGTAAACGAACTAGGGTCCTGGTGAATGGATCGGGATGTTAGTAAAGGAACCCGGACCAGATGTCCGAATAGGGCAAGATTGACCTTCCCTAACGCTGACACGTTCCCAAGAAACACAAAAGTTGGTCTCCTCAACTAACCTGTAGAAGAGGTTACATACGGAATGTACACTGCTACTAGGAAACAGTACTGCCACTACTTTGACAGATCATGTCCTAGGATCCCCTTAGAAGCCTATGCGGACCAGTCTGATGTTATGTACTATTGACAGCTCTACGGCTTGGCCACACCCAAGTCGACCCAATAGGCCCTGATTAATATGTATTATTTAGCAATATCATTTGTATTAAGCCTCCATTAGCGAGCAAACCATGCATACATCCCTATTGGGCCCGGATTAGTCTAACCCAAGCTCATCGCACCTAAACTGCCTATAAATAGGACCAATTGTGCACTGTAGCGGGGATCCCCATATTTTCTCTTGTAAGCAATTACTCTACTCAGACTTTCATAAAACTCCATTGTCAAAAGCTCTCTAAGCTCTAATACAACTGACTCGTGGACTAAGACTCATTAAAGCCCCAACCACGTAAAAACCTTGCTTGCATATTTTTAATCCTTTCTTTTTAGCTCTCTTATCTTTCATAATTATAGTTTCTGAAAAACTCGGTAAACAGGCCACTATATGGATTTTTCTCTATTATTTTAATTAATTATTTGTGTAAATAATGCTTAAGTGAAGTCTATAAAAAGATACTTAACTTTATGATTTTGTACATAATTGAATTGGGTAAGTTTAATTCACAAGAACAATTCCCTAGAGCATCCATTCATAGCCTTTCACTTTGTCTTCTTCTTCTCTATTTCTTATCTCATGTGTTGACAACAATCTCACAGTAGTTCTAAGTTGATCAAAGGTCTGGCGAAAAAGACTTTGTTGCTGACCCAGTTTAGGTTCTTGATTATAACCTACTACTACCAGGATTCAAGGGTTGGAAAATCTGAAGGAATGAGTTGTTCCAGTTCCACTGTGCAATGTAAGTTTCTAATAACTTTACTATGTGTTTATGTCAATTTCATAGGAGTATTGTAACGTCCTACTTCCTTAGAGCCATTACTATGTGAATTAAAAATGTGCCATAATCTTGCTAATTGAGGTTTTAGGTTAAAAGTGTGACTAAACTTAAGTTAAACTCGTTAAATGACCAAAGTTATCAAATTTGGACATTCATTGAAATTATAGAAAGTTATACAGTTTGGATCCCCAAAATACTGTTTAGAAAATACATTACAGCTCAAAAATACAATCGAGGTCGACCTAAGCGACAAAACGGTTATTTACACTACTTTCCCCAAAATAACCCTGGTCGTGGCAACCAGGTAGGCCAAACATGTACCCATCACTCCACGCTCTCCGTACTCATGGATGGTCGACCTTTCATTTGCCCTTACATACACCATAGAGCACACGTGAGCCAAAGCCTAGCAAGAAAACTCAACATATAACATGTTGGGGTTTTATGCCCTAATTAAAACTCAAATTCTTTGTAATCTCATTTTATTATCAATAAAAGAATAGAAATCATTTTTTGACTTGGTCAATCACTTTGCTCACATGTGTTTATTTTCATGATTATTTGTTTAATATAAACTTCTATTAAATCCCAAGCATATAGCTAATCTTATTTATAGTGACGTAATCACAGTGGAATATAAATATGATTATATGTTCAAAATAAGTTAGTCCTAAGATTAGTCATTGCCCAGGATTTACACTGACTTGCCAATCTACGATATGATCTACTTACACATTACAGTGTTATGTTCTTTCCAGAACATTAGCAAAGTAGATAAGATCGGATGTATTTGTTACATCAGACTGGACCGATATTGACAGTTGATAAGATAAGTAAACATACCGTTATTATCTATTCTAGTCATATCATACAGTTGACCATAGGTCAATTCAATCTCAATTCTGAGTGGTTAGTATTCTAACTGATTGTATTATTTGAGTTCTTTGACTTGTTCGTTACCAGCTTACCCTACGGACTAGCCCATACTTACATCTTGGGAACTCGGTAGTATAATTGAGTGGGAGTGTTAATCATAGATATGAACATCTATAGCTTCTGATGAAGAAGTGAAATGATGGTTTCCTTTTAGTTTGGTTCAAGGTGTTAAATGATAGAGATCTCATTTCAGTAATTAAATTAGTTTACAGAAATATCATTTACAAGGAACTAGGTGTTTTAAGGATAAAATACAATGAGGGGTAAAACGGTATTTTAGTCCTTTCTCATTGTAGACCGTCTATAGAGGATTGAGTGACAATTATGGGTGTAACAATGGATAATTAATAGCGTATCTATATTTGTTATAGAGCGTTCTATGAATTCAAGAGTGCAATTCCAAGTCTATAGTGGAGTCACGAGGAATTAATAAATTAGTAAATTTATTTGTTAGATTTATGTTAACTTATTGGAGCTTGATTTCATAGGCCCATGGTCCCCATTGTACCTTGGATAAAATCATCTAGATAGTCTCAATTAATTGATTTAATTATCAATTAGAATTATCAATGTTGACCATGTCAATTTTGGATAGTTTCACAGAGTTGTGTAATTTTGAGAAGAAAAGAGAATTTATGGCAGATTTATTAATTAAGATAAATTGGTATCTAAATTAATAAATAAATTTAAATCAAGGTTCAAATTATAAATAATTAATTTGATAAAGGATTTAAATAATTATTTAATTAATTAAATCAATAGAAAATAATGCAGGCCTTGATTTTAAGTCCAATGGGCTTATAATCAAATGGGAAATTTCACGGGCCTATAGCCTATGACAATTTCAACCTAGGGCTTCAAAATGGCTGTTATTTTATTGATTTTTTAATTAAATTAAATGGCCTAATTGAGTCTATAAAAGGAGTGCTTAGAGAGAAGTCAAAACAAGAACTTTGATAAGTCACAAGTCAGATTTTCTGATAGTTTTAGATTCTCTCTAAACACAAGTCATTTTCTAAGCCTCTTTGTTATTTTCTCTTCTTCTTTCTATATCTATCTCATGTGTTGAGAATTGCCCACACTAGTCTAGGTGGTTCTAAGGATACATTGGAAGATTGTGAAGAAAATAGAAGATCGGTTCAGTTTCTTGATAATACTCTGCGACAGAGAGGATACAAAAGTTAGAGAAACTGAAGGAATGACTCTTTAATTCCGTTGCGTATACTGTAAGTATTCTATTTTTTGTTTCTCTTGAATTCAATTTTAGAAACATGTTTTAGGCTATCTTGTATTAATTTGTTTAATATTAGATATACATGAAAATAAATAAAGATCCTGTATAAGCTTTTTCCAACAGAACATACAATATATACATGACAATCCACAGTATATAACAAAATAGCAACAGGCTAAACATATAGCGGCTAGTGCTATCCCAGGCGCTTTACCAGGCCCTGGGTTCGCGGTCTTCACCGAGAGGGTGGCTCTAGCACCCTAGGAGGCTCTCGCCCTAACGTCCTACACAAATCTTGCTCAACACCGTTTTCGAACCCTTGTCGTACTCGGCTTCTTGCCGTTCTCGGCCTTCGTTGTTCCCGGCCTTCGCTGTTCACTCACAAACATGCATCACATAGCATAATATTCATAGATATTTAAACACATACTAAACATAAACATTAGGGTCACACCCTGCAATACAAACAATAGGCCCACACCCTGCAATATAAGCAATAGGTCCACGCCCTGCTCTACGGGTACAACAGTTTTCTTACTTGTGTCTCAAGCTATCTGAGCATTGCGATCCCGAGCACAATCTTTTAACCCGAGCCTCATTGAAAACCTAGTCAAAACGCATTCATAATAACCATCCATCAAGTTAAAAACCAATAAATAACTTCAGAATATTAATCTAGCCTCCGAGGCCTTGGATTCTACCAAACTGGGTAGTAGAATTCTTCCCGAGCTAAAACCCTTAACTTCCCTTATTTTCCCATTTAGGGTCGCGGCCCGCTACTTGGTCAGAGGGCAAGGCCCTCCCTGGTGGAGGACACAGGCTGCGACATGCTCCCCCATGCCGCGGCACCTGAGCGAACCAGAGGCTTCTCCAACCTCTTCAAACACATGGGTCGTGGCGCCTGAAGAACTGGGCCACGACCCGAACCCCCAAACCTAGAAAATCAAACTATTTTCTACATTTTTCTTCGAGCCTAAACCCCGATTTCATAACCCAAACACCAATTCAACCCAGAATCAAGCCTAGATTTCCCTTCCACATAACCTAAACATCACAACAAACCCACAAACAACTCCACACATTCATCAACACCCAAAATCAAACTCAGAATTGAACTCACATGCAAACCTCTAATCCTAGAAGAATTCAGCAAGAAGATCAAGTCTAAGAGCTTACTTCTGAACTATATTCAATCCTGAGTTGATTCCCCAAGTCTTCAAGCTTCCAATCCACCAGTTCTTTAGCCTAAATCCTCAAGGTTTTCTCCAAAATTCTCAAGCACCAATGAGAGAGAGTGAGAACCGACTGTAAGAGAGAGAGAGCTGAAAGTTGGGAATTCCTTATGTTTTTCTTCTAACTCCCTCTAGAGTCCTAGCAGTCAAAGGAATCTAGGTCTATCCCTTGCCAAAAGTCTAAAATGCCCCTTAAGTCTATTTAAATCCTCAAGTGCCACCAAGGGCAATTTCGTCATATGCCACATCCCGCTAAGTCCTTAAGTATTCCTATAAATCCCTGTTTAATCCCGATATGTCCAAATCATTGCTAAATTACTACCCGTTACCCGGTGATTCCTGAACACATATAACATTCCCAAAATAGCCTTAGGCTTCTCCCGAGCCGGGTATTTGACCCCGTTGTGACTATCTAGCTAAATTCCTCCCTAGAACTGTCTCAGATCGTGCATCACAAATATATCACCACTCAGTCGTGGTATCAATCACAATATACACATATATCACATACATGCCATCAATGGGCCAAAATTACAAATATGTCACTAATAACCAGATGGGGCCACATGCATACATAATTCACTTAAACATGCATTTCTAATCATATAACCATCAAATTCACATATTAGCATAATTAAATCAATTATTACCCTCCTGACACGCTAATAAAGGCCATAAGCCTTATTAGCAAATTTGGGATGCTACAAGTATATTATAGGAATTTGCATGTTTGTTTTATAATATGTGAATTACATGAAAATAAACAAAGAACCTGTTATATGTATTTCCTATATCTAATTATAATGATCATTGTATAATAATCTAGTTCACGATATAATCATAAATATGTAAAATTTAAACTATGCAAAACTCTCACTTTATGTGTATTTAACTTTTTTTTTTGTTTATTTTAAAGCATGAAATTAATGTGTTTGATAAATTATAATTTAAAAACATTATGAGATGCAAAAATAATATTAGTGTACAATAAACTCTATATATTTATGTAATTAGTTAATATAAAATTACTAAAATAAAAAATATTTTTAGAACAAAATAAAAAATATTTAAGATTTAAATATTATTTATTTAATTATCACATTAATTAATTATAAATATTTTTATTCTGAATAATATATAATAAATAAGTAAATATATTAGATAAAAAAAACACATTTGTTGCATAATATTTTCAAAAAGTAACTTTTAGCAATAACTTTTTTCATAAATTATTTATTAAGTTTCTACATAAATTATTCAGTAAACTATTTTTTTATTATTTACCGAACACTTTTATTGTACAATTTTTAGAAAATAACTTTTAATTTTTTTTAAAAACTGTACCAAAATGGTCCTAAATAATTTGAAATTATTTCTACTACTCAATTATTTGATTATATTCCAACTATTAGGAACTCGTTTTGGCATAAAGAGTTTAAAGTTTTCAATGAAAAAATTAAATATATATATATATATGATTATCCGAAATTATGTAAAATCGCATTTAGTTATGCGTAAAAATATTGTTTTATGGCCAAAATTAATAGCTTTTTAATGGACAAAGGAGAAAAAAAATTACGAAGTGTTTTTTCTTAGGATTAATTAGTAATTATATTATCGAACAAGATTTGAATTTTATTTACAAAAATCACTTATAAATAATTATATACTCATATACCATAATCTATACCTTAAAAGAAGTTTTTTTTTTTCTTTCTTCAAATCTATCAATTTCTCTTTTCTCTCTCTTCTCCGAAACTTAAAAACAAAATTTCGGTCACATCACTAGTCATTTGGGCTCACTGGCGATACCATTGCGACATACTCTTCAATATGGTCATTTTGATATGTAGGAAATATAAGTTTTTTTGCCGTCACCAAAGAAGATGACCGAAATTAAAAATAATATTTTAGTTTATTTTATATTTGGTTAACCAATTTTTTTTCTTTTCTGTTTTGTTGTATTTAAAAAATAACTATGTAGTTGGTTTTTAATTTGGTTAAACAAAAATTCATAATAAAAAATATAAAATGTGTATTTTTTTTATTATAATATGAAAGTAACTTCTAAGTTTTTTTTTTGTTTGATTAATAAAAGAAACACTATTATTTACATTTAAATTACATTAATGACTAAAAAGTGAATTAAAAATTTTCATTACAAAAATTACTTTATAGTATACTAAAAATAACTTTTGACGATAAGCTATATAAAATTTTGCTATACTTTATTGTAACTCATTAGTTTCTAAAACAAGTTT
Organism: Humulus lupulus; assembly: GCF_963169125.1. Classification (NCBI taxonomy): domain Eukaryota; kingdom Viridiplantae; phylum Streptophyta; class Magnoliopsida; order Rosales; family Cannabaceae; genus Humulus; species Humulus lupulus. The sequence continues at coordinate 27,301,301 of NC_084799.1, forward strand.
GAAGGTGTTGACGTCATTTTTCGTAAACTTAGAAATGAAGAGCAATTAAACAAAATACCAAAAGAGACAAACAATAAAAGACACGATTTTTACATGGTTCAGCAGTTAAAATCTGCCTAGTTCACAAGTCGATGTTATTCAACTATGGAATTCTCTCAAAGCTCTTGGGAGCAATTTAACCTTGTATTCCCCAATACAAATTTTTCGTCCTCTACAAATGAATAGCTTCAATCTATTTATAAACTGGTTTACAGAATCTCCCCTCACATTTCGGGGAGTTATTATTCAAATCACAAATTAAATATAATTAAATACATATAATTATACAATACGCATATATATCCCATGATATTCGGGATTTTACAACAGATTACAACCAATCCCTTATATATAGGGATTTTCAAACATTAACTATGTTCACACTGAGCTATTTACCTCGAATAATCGAATGCCTCCGAGATCGACCGACCATCATGAGCTCGCTACCTTGGTTTACCTCGGTCTTAACAAGAGACTTTGTCGAGATCATCACTTCCCGAGCTCACAACACCTGGGCTTGAGCCGTCTTGTCTGATGGAAAAAGTTGAACCAGGAGATTTATACAAGTGTTGAACCCCTGTCATTGTAACTTCGAGCTTGACTTGTAACCTCAGAACACCTTCGAGACCACGTAGCTCCGAGCTCACCAATTCCGACGTCATCATTTTAATACTCAGCGAGAATGTCCTTGACTTTCTCATTAATGCTGATTATATGACGAGTATGCTTATTTCGAGCTTACACTTTACAAGCCTAACTTTCGAGATCAAAATTTCCATTATCGAAATTTGGGTGTAACAGAAGGTAATGTAAAAGTGTCTTAAATAATAAGACACTATAATATAACTTAAAAAAACTAATCAGTATTTTAAGATAAAAAAGTTTCAATAAATAAATTTTGGAGGTAACCAAAATGAATATGAATAATATGCTCTAAAAATAATTTTTTTTGTGAAAAGTAACCAATTGGTAACTTATCACCATTATAAGTAACCAAAATATTACTTTTGAAAACCCAGAAAAATGATAAATTCGGGATTTCGGGAATATTTCTAATTCATGTATATTATTTTTGAAATCCAGTATTTTTTTATAACGTGACAAAGTATTTTTGCAAATAAAATTATGTAGGTGATTTTTGTAATTACTTTATGTTATATGTATATAATTGTAAAGATCCATTTTTCTTATTCACTCATGTTGTTACTTTTCCATTTTAAGAAATTATTGAGATACTAGTGAAATTAGAAGGTTGATTCAATTTTGATTCCTTCACTTTACTCATCTCCACACTTTTTTGTTTTACTTGTTGTTGTGAGGGACGGACCAAATGGCTATGGGGCTTGAGTCCCCACTAAAAAAATTATTTAAAATATATATTTTTTATTTTTTTTATCAAATATTAACAAAAAAATACTTTTAAATCAATTTTATAATAATTAAGCCCCACAAGAGACATAATTTTTTTTAAAAAATAACTATAATCTTTATTGAAAACTGATAATAAATAACCTAAAACAATGACATCAAGAAACTAAATTACAAAGAAATGATTATTTTATATTGTTGATTACTTAAATTATACTTATCATATAAATCTCTCATTAAAGTGATATCATAACAAATGATCTCTCATTTTTTAGGATGATAATTAATAAAAGTCTCTTATTTTTAAATTAGAGAAAAATAAATTATATTTATTTTTCTAATTTCCTCTTTTCTATCACTTTTTATTTATTTAGAAGTGTATGTATATTAATTTTTATTTTAAAATTATATTGATTTTTTTTCTTTTTTTATGGGTTTTTGATATATTATTTTCCAACTAGTGTATATGTTTTTTGTGATATGGTATATATATATTTTATGCTATTTAGTTTCTATCTTGTTATATATAATGATAGTATATAATTTTATATCATGATATATGCATTTTAATGGTAGTATATAATTTTGTTAGCATAATATATAATATTTTTTAGTAATAATTTTGTAAATTTTGCTTGTATATTTTTTTTCAACTCAATATGTGTATTTTGTGGTGTGGTATATCATTATTTTTTAGATAATATTCAGGTTCTATCTTGTTATATGTAATGGTGGTATATAATTTTGTTAACACGGTATATACATCTTTTTAGTAATAATTTTTTAAATGTGGATAGTATATTATTTTCCAACTCAGTATATATGTTTTTTGTGATATGGTATATCATTTTTTTGTAGATGATATTTAGTTTTATTTATATATATATAATGGTGATATATAATTTTGTTAACATTGTATATACAATTTAATAGTGGTATATAGTTTTATTAGCATTATATATACATTTTAATAGTGCTATATATTTTTGTTAGCATGTTATATATATATATATATTAGTAATATTTTTTTCATTTTTCAAGTGTTGGTATATTGTTTTCCAACTCAGTATATGTGTTTTTTTTTGTGGTATGATATATTATTTTTTTAGATTATATTTAGTTCATATTTTGTTATATATATTTGTGATATATAATAGTGTTGTTATATTGTTTTCCAACTGAGTATATGTGTTTTGTTTTTGTGGTATGATATATTATTTTTTTAGAATATATTTAGTTCATATTTTGTTATATATATTTGTGATATATAATAGTGTTGTTATATTGTTTTCCAACTGAGTATATGTGTTTTGTTTTTGTGGTATGATATATTATTTTTTTAGATTATATTTAGTTCATATTTTGTTATATATATTTGTGATATATAATTTTATTAGTATAATATATTGATTTTAATGGTGGTATATATAGTTTTGTTAGCATGGTATTTACATTTTTTGAGTAATAATATACCAATTTTATTTTTGTTAACAAAAATTTATAGTGTATATAATTTTATTATCGTGGTATATTTATTTTTTTTCTTATGGTATATAAATTACTATGGTACATATATGGTATATATGTTTAATATTATGATATATCAAATTAATATACCATGCTAGTAAACTTATATACCATAATTTTTTTTTAAAAAGAAAACAAACAAAATCAATTGATATGAAATAACAATAATGAAATTTGATATATTATAGCATAAACAATACATATAACGTGTTAACAATAGTTAAAAAAACATGTAATTTTTACATAATATTAAACATCCCACAAAAAACATATACACTAGTTGACAAATGATATACCAACAACTCATAAAATACGAAAAATAATCAAAATAACTTTAAAATAAAATATAATATACACATACCATAATATTACAATATTTAGAATGGAATAGTATCAATGTAATTTGTTAAATAGCATATTTGGTAATATGTAATATTAAGAAGGTGGTTGGCTATTTTACTACAAAATTGAAAGCATGGACATTTACTTACTTTCAGACACCATTAATAGTCATTTTGCACCAATCTCCACCTTTATTTAAAATAGACAAAGGAAATTTGAGTATTAAGGCATAAAAGGGGTCCTATAACAAAATTATTCCATGATAATTAAACATCATCATTTTATGCTAGTATTCTCATAGATTCCCAAAATACCCCTAACATAACTTTCCCTATCTTTTTCTCATTTTGTCTTCTCCCTCTTTGTCTCTCACATTTTCCCTTCTCTCAATCTCTCTCACTCAAAAAAACAAGATAACCACCATGTATTCTCTCAATCTATAATAATTTTGGAACTCATCTAATGTGAGATTTGAAGTTGTTTTTTGGGCAAGTTTTGAATCCTATCAAGGCAAGAAACTTCATTTTGGGTTTGGGATCAAGTGGCACAAATCTTATGGGTAAGTATATTTTCGTTATATTTAGTAAGGAAACTTGTTTTTTTATATTGATTTATTTATTTTGAACAGATTTGTGTATGCATTCGTGTTTTATTGTGTTGTTTGACTGTCGGATTGGATCTTCGTCTCTATGCGTTTTTGTGGAATTTTTATCTGCCTCTATGAAACTCGACAAGTCTCGATAGCTTCACATAATCAGAGGGTCGATGGTCCTCGATTTTCCTTGACATGTCTCAATTGGTGTTAGGATTAGGCGACCTCGATGAGGCTCGATGGTCCTGTAGGATATACATATAACATGATCTTATTTTCATGTAATCTACATATTATCAAACATACATGTAAATTTTCAAAGCATGCTCCTATGAAATTAATACAAAACAGAGTAAAGTAAAGAAACTTACATTACGCAGCGGAACTAGAACAGTTCCATCCTTCAATCTCTCTAACCCTTGATTCCTTTCTGTAGGAGAGTATTATCAAGAGATTGAACTAGATCAGCAACATAGTCTTCCTTGCCAAGTCTTTGATCAACCTAGAACTAGTGTGGTCTGGTTCTCAACACATGAGATAAAGATCTAGAAGAGAAGAAGAGAGAATGGCTATGAAATGATTAGACTGTTTAGGTTTTTATTTACTCAATGAATCAAATGAGACTAACTTATTTATTGAAAATCTTAGATATCATATTCCTTGTATAGCCAACTTAATGTGTTTTATTTAAACTTAAATTTAAATTTAAATGAACTAAAATTAATAAACAAAAAATAAAAGTCTTGAGCTCCCACGAATGGATTTAGGCTCAATCTCTTTCTTTTAAATTTAAATCTCAATTGGGACTAAATTCAAAATATTTTTATTTTTTAAAAATTAATTAATTAAATCATTATTCAAATTAAATAATTATAATTTGAAACTTGATTAAATATTATTTATTTATATTGACATAGATTTATCAATATTAATAAATTTGCACAAATATTCTATTTTATTCTCTAAATCTCATATCTCTGTAAAATTTTCCAAAATTGACCTAGTCAACTTTAAAAATCCTAATTGATAATTAAATCAATCAATTGAGACATTCTAGATGATTTACTCAAAGGTGACGTGGGGACCATGAATCCATGATATCAAGCTCCAATAAGTTACTGTGAATTTATTTATGGATAATTTCACTACCTTATTAATTCCTCGTGACTCCACTATATACTCAGAATTGAATTCTTGAATTCATAGAACGTAATTTCCAAACCATAAATACGTTATCCATTATTATAACAATTACAGTCAGTCAATCCTCTATCAATGACTTACTAACGAGCTGGGTGTAAATTACCATTTTACCCCTCATCAGTATTTTATGCTTAACTCTCACTAAGTTCCTTATAAATGATATTTCCGTGAACTTAATCATAGAAATGAAATCTCAATCATTTAACCTTTTGAACAAAGCAATTAAGGAAATCCTATTTTCACTTCTCATACAGAAGTTATAGATTTCATATCTATGAATAATACTCCCACTCAATTACACTACTAAATCTCCAAGATGTAAGTATGAGCTAGATCGTAGGGTAAGCTGGTAACGAACAAGTCAAAAGATTTAAATAATATAATTAGCAGAATATTATCACTAAGAATTAAGATCGACTTAACCCATGGTCAACATTGTGGCATTGATTAGGTTCGATAACAACGATACTTATTTATCAATGAATAATCAATATCGGTCCTAGTCCGATGTAACCAAATACATATGATTTTATCTACTTGGTCAAGGCCTTGGATAAGACTTCACACCCCGAATGTGTAAGTAGATCATATCATAGATTGCCTAATCAGTGAAAATCCAATGCACTGATCTAATCTTAGTACTCGTTCTTTTGAGCATATAATTACAACTATAATTCACTGTGACCTAGTCATTATAATTGTAATTATCCATATGTTAGGGATTTTATAAATGTTTGTATTATTTCAATAATCATGTGATAAAACAAGCAACAACACAGTTGTCAAACTAAATGATTTATACTACTTTTATTGACAATATAAAATCGCGTTACACATCCGACATGGTTTTATAAGGGCATAAAACCCAACAAGTCATCGATGGACCTCGATAGATCCACATTCATTTAAGTAAATAGTCCACCTCGATTTGGCTCGATGGACCTCGATAAGTCCATAAGAATTTAATTAGATATGCCACCTCGATGTGACTTGACGGTCCTCGACATTTCAAGATAATTGAACTAGAAAGATTACCTCAATTGTTCTCGACTTGCCTCGACGGACCTCGATAGGTACTCATGCATGTACTTTGGAAACCACCTCGATAGAAAATAATAAACCTCAACATGCCTCGATTCTTGACCTCGACTTACCTCTATTAAGCTCGATGGAACTTGATGTTTTGCAGTTATGTTTTGCCTTTTTTATAATATTAAGTTTTGACAAAAAAAAATTTCAATACAGATTCGAATGTTTCCATATTTGTTGCATACAATGGTGTTTGGGAACTAGAAGATAGGAATTGGATTTTTAGAGATGCTAAAAATCAAGTTCTACCATTGGATAAGGGTGTGACGTACGAGCAACTGCTTGACATTTTGTATGATGAGCTTGAAGTGGATAAATGTGTGTACGACTTGAAACTTGAGGTTCCGTACACATGTGTAACACCTTGTGTAACACCCTACTACCTTAGAGCCGTTACTTAGTGAGTTTAAAACAGAAATCGTGCTTTTGGACTGACTCTACGTGGTTTCTAAAACCAAAAGTGTGAATAAACCAGAATTTAAGGCTGTACTCTTTGAAAATGTTTAGTTTCATTGAAAACATTAAATATCAAACATCCGGGATCCCAAAAATAAGGTTTACAAAATATTTACAACTCAAAAATAGATTTACACCAGGTTAACTATCAAAAGAATGAGTTAATACAGCCATATACAAAATGCCCCCAACCAAAGCAGTCGGGCAGACCGAACATGTACGCGCCGCCCTCACGCTCTCCATACTCATGGCTGGTTGACTGACTCCTTGCTTTTACCTGCCACACAGAGCACCCGTGAGCCGAAGCCCAGCAAGAAAACCCATACAGTATATAACATATGCATAGAATATAGCTGACATAATCCACTGATAAATAGGAAAACCATCAGACTGAACAAGCACGGCCATGCCGCCCCAGAGGCCTTACCAAAGCATGGGTCTCGGTCCTTACCGTAAGGATAACTCATGTATCCATTGGGTCCCACCCTGGCTATAAGCATCCCATGTGCTAGGTGTTACTTCCGGCCCCAAGGCCGTTCTCGGCCTTCACCGCTCTCGGCCTTAGCCGTTCATTTCATTATAATCACACATATAATACATTTCGAAATAATCATTCAAACATATAATAATTCATTTAAGGTTATACATTTGCACATAATACAATCTAGGGCCATGCCCAGCAATAACACTGTGGGCCCATGCCCTCTTCTCGGGTGTTACGATTTTCTTACCTTTCGATTCGATAGCCTTGATCACCTGACTCCTTGAGCACGATCCTACTCGAGCCCTAGCGCTCACCTAAGCAAAATCCATAAGTCAAAGTCATTACCAAACCTCAAGTCCAAAACCTAGCCTCGGGACCAATCCTGAACCCCCGGGAAGTCCTAGATCCCCAAAACAAAGTGGTGGAATCGAGCCCCAAACCCTAGGTCAAAATCCCTTAACAAAACCCAAAAATCCCCTTCTGTGAACAGTGCAGCGCTACAGCGCTCTAAAGAGGGCGCTGTAGCGCTACAAGCAGAACCACCCCCCAAAAACAGGGGCTAGCGCTACAGCGCCCACTGACTAGCGCTGTAGCGCTAGTTGCAGCCAGACCAAACCCAGAAATCGCTTCTTGCGATTTTCTTCTACCATCTCAACCCCAAACTTGTCCAAATCTTTCCCAAACCCAAAAACAAACTTATCCACACCTCACACTCATCCCAAGCATCCCAAGAACTCAACCCCAAGCTCAAGCAACCCAAAACTCAAAACCTAACATAATGAACCCAAAAACCAGAAATTCATTCAAACAACAAAGATAAAGTCTTAGAAATCATATCGTGGATAGAAATTTGACCTTGAGTTGAACCCTAGACCTCCTTAGCTTGCTCCTTCACAACCTTGACCTGATTTCCCCAAAAATTCCATCTATTTAGCTCAAACCAGTCATGCCCTAAAACTGAAATCTCCAAGAACTTACCTCAAATTTCTGATGTGATCTTGCTAATCCTTGCCAATCCTCAAATCTAGCTTAGGATCCTTGATGCTCAGCCTACCCTAGCTCTCCACTGAGCTTAATCTCCAAGAAAATGAAGGAAAATGGTTGGGAGAGCCACAAACCGATTCTTTAAAGCCAAACCCTTTTGTTTTCCCTCTTTTCTTTTCTCTTCCTTCTTTCTTTCTTTTCAGCCTATAACTCTTTTCTACAAAATCCACTAAGTATAAAGCCCCCCTTAACTCATCTCTTACAAGCCTAAAGACCAAAATGCCCTCCCTTAATAATTCTAAACCTTTATGCCCATAAAGGGACATTTTAGTCATATTACCCAAATTCCCACTAATTCCTCAAGTGTTCCTAACAATTCCCGCTCTCTACCCAATACCTGAATAATCATCAAATATACGTTCCTCATCATCAAGATTAACCTCAATATATTTTTCAAATTCTCATTTAAACTCCCCAGGCTTAACCCAAGCCGGGTATAGATTCCTGCTTTGACTTTTCCGCTAACCCGCTCATTCTAGGATCGTCTCGAGTCATAGATCAAAGATATCAACACAGTCATGCCCAACATGGCCAAATTACAATTTTGCTCTTTCTAAGATAATCAGGTCTACATGCATACGAATTCACATAGTCATGCATCTCAAATAATCAAATAGTCATATAACGTGCATTAAATCATAATCATGCATTAAACTCATTAAAGTCACACACAAAATCCCATTATGCCCTCAAGGCACACTAATCAAGGCCCTTAAGCCTTATTAGCGAATTTGGGTCGTTACACCCTGGATAGCCAAGACCGTTACACTGTGTGTTTATAAAGTGCCAGACTTGCTAATCAAGTCATTTAGTCAAAATCGTGTTACTGTAACTATAAAGGAACTAGGGTTAAAACTAGTTTGGTTTCCAAAGCCACATTTTCATTAAGAAGCATCATCTGTTTACACGGGATCCCAAAAATATTAAGTTTAAAGACTGTTTACAGAAGACACAAGGTTTATATACAATATCAAGCCATATTAAGGCAAAACAGACAATTAGGTAATCCTTGTCCTGACCCACTCCTCGACCATGGCGATCGAACAACTGGCTATGTACATTCAGCCCCGCAGCCCTCCAACTCAGGATTGGTCCAGCTTGCCCTTGCCTTTACCTGCACCACGTAGCACCCGTGAGCCAAGGCCCAGCAAGAAAATACAACAACAGAGCATAAGCAATCAACAGACAAATCAATATCTCACATTGCATCTCAAGTTCTCAAACATATAAACACTGAGTAAAATCAAGTATTCAACATACTAAACATATAAACTCATATCATATATTACTGCACAAATGATAACTAGGGCTAGCGCTCTCAGGCTGCTCCCTCCGTTATCCCACTGACTCTGACCCGCTTAAACCGAGCTCAGTGAATATTAAGTTGTCCTCGGCTACCAGTGGCCAAGCCGCGCCCTATGCGCAAATATTATGTACGACACTCTTAGGCCACTTTTACATGTCCCATGGCATGATACCATCATTGACATGATACAAATATCGGGAGCACTTAGTCCCATCACAAACATATAACCGGTGCAGTTTTCTTACCTTTCAATTCACTAGCTTTGATCCCCCGACTCCTTGAGCACGACCCCCCTCGAGCCCTAGCGCTCACCTAAACACAACCATAGGCCAAAGTCATTATCGAACCTCAAGTCCAAAACCTAACCTCGGGGCCAATCCTGAGCCCCCCGGGAAGTCCTAGTTCCACCAAACAAGGTGGTGGAAACAAACCCCAAACCTTTGGTCAAAAACCCTTGCAAATAACCCTAAAATCCCTTTATGAAAACAGGGTAGCGCTACAGCGCTCATGGGAGGGCGCTACAGCGCTACAAACAGAAGCAAAATCCCCTTAGCATCATGGCCTAGCGCTACAGCGCCCAAAGGCTAGTGTTGTAGCGCTAGTCACAGACAGACCAGCATGAGTTTTCCCTTCCTGCGATTTCCTCGAACCAACCTCAACCAAAACTCTTCCAAATCTTTCCCAACCTCAAAAACAACCTTATGACCATACTCCACTCATACCAAGCACCCCAAAAACCTAGAACTCAAGCACATGCATCCCCAAACTCAAAATTCACCATAGCCACTCCTAAACACTAAAACTCAGCAGAAACCAGTTGAACAACCAAGTTAGAGTTAAGAGTTTATACCTTTGGTGGAATTTCGACCTCAAGGTGCCTCTAGACTTCCTTGGCTTGCTCCTCCTCAGCCTTAGGCCTGAATTCCCTAAAGTTTCCATCCAATTCAACTTAAACACCATAGCTCAAAAACCAGAAACAGAAACTGAAGAATTCTAAAGTCTTACCTCAAGTGTTGATGAACTCTTGCTAAACCTCAGCCAATTCCCCAAACTTAGCTTAGAATCCTTGATGCTTAGTTTATCCTAGCTCTCCTCTGAGCTTTGCTCCAGAAATCCTCAAGAAAGGTGGTGAGAGAACCACAAACCGACCCAAGAAAGTGCAACTCTGTTTTTCCCTTCTTTTTCTCCTTTCTTTCTTTTTCCTTCTTTCCTCTCTTCCAGACTTCTATAACTTTCTACAATTCCCACTAACATAAAGCCTTGGTAATACTTAACTCCTGTAAGCCAAATGACTATTATGCCCTCCCTATTAAATCTAAACCCTTTAATCCACTTAAGGGCATTCTAGTCATTTTACCCAATTCCCGCTAACTCCTCGAGTGTCTCTAATATTTCCCGCTTAACTCCCGATACCAAACTAATCACCAACAATATTCCTCAATATCAAAATAAACCCCAGTATATTTACTAAATTCCCATTTATACCCCTAAGCTCACCCCGAGCCGGGTATAAATCCCCACCATGACTTTTTCGCTACTTTGCTCACTAGGATCGTCTCGAGTCACAGATCATAGATATATCCACATAATAATGTGGTCTCGACAATTATCACATATATCAAAGCAGTTATGCCCATAATGGCCAAAATTACGATTATGCCTCTCTAACCTAATCAGGGCCTACATGCATACTAATACACATAGTCATGCATCTCAAATATTCAAATAGTCATATAACATGCTTTAAATCATAATCATGCATCTTAATCATTAAAATCACACATAATTCCCATTATGCCCTCCAGGCACACTAATCAAGGCCCTTAAGCCTTATCAGCAAATTTGGGTCGTTACAACATGCCTCTCACAACCCTTCAAACCTACAGTTATGAAAAATGATAGGCATGTTCGTGCATTCATGGGCTTAGAATCGAAATCTATTGAGAAGATGATTCCTTTGTGTGTAACATTGGTTAAGAAAGATTGTTTAGGAAATGTTTCGGCCTCTCCCAGCGTTAATAAGGAAGTTCGATTTAAAGAGAACATTTCTCCTCCATGTCATGGTTTTAGGGGAACTCAGTTGGAACATTTGTTCCAGAGAAAAATCCAGACGTTATTGTCCATGATGATATCCTAGTCAGAGCTCCGCCTCATGTTTTTGACACGGCGGAGTACGATACCTATGGCTACGATTCTTATATCAATGACGATCCGGTTGCTGATGCAGCAGTAGTTGATGAGCCAGATAATAGGGCAGATTTGCAAACCCAGAGTTTACATGTTATGCATGTACAAGTAGTAGAGGAAAACCAGTGCAAAAAACAAGGTCAGCAAACACCTGTTAGGAAATTATATATTTGCCTCAATGGAAATGGTAAGATAATTACAACTCTAGACAAAATATTACAAATAAATAATTATTGATTAAAAAGTGTTACAACTCTATGACAAAAAATACATGTAAATATAGAGAAAGAGGTAGAAGATGATAGAAGTAGAAAATACAACTCTAAGACAAAAGGATACAAATAAACTAGAAGTAGTAGAATGAAAGATATAGATGAGATTACAACCCTAAAATAAAAGATACATATAAAAGAGTAAATAGAGAATAATAGAAAAAATGAAAAGCAATAGAATAAAAGAACAAGAACAATAAACCAAGAACTCTCACTCACACAACCAAAGTGAAGAGTGTTGGGGATCACCAACTTGAACAAGGTTTGAAACCTTTGTCCAAAAGCTTATTTCCCTCTAACTCAAGCACTAAGGGATCTCTCACAGATTTTGGAAATGCTTTCTGGAATAATCAAGCCTCAAGGTGTTTCTAGCCGAATGCTCTAATGGATAGAAATGTTGTATCTTACAAGTGAGCATTAGGCTCCTATTTATAGAGTTTTAAGACACCCTTTGAATTTCAAATTCCACCAACCCCCATGGTTGTTACCAATGATTAATTGGATGTTTATGGAATTAAAATAGAGAATTTGGGATTATTTGGCAGTTGGAAACGTTCAAAATTGGATAAAACCAAAAGTTGGAAGATGATGTCAGCCACTTGGGCCGCGGCCTAACAAACAGGCACCGCGGTCCTCAGGGTGTTTCTGCCACTTGGGTCGTGGCCTGACAAATAGGCATCGCTGCCCTAGACATTTTCCAGCAACCAATTTTTCAATTTTTTTAAAACGTTCCAAATTTATTCCCACTTGATTTTGCAACTTCCATACACAATATGAGAGTTAAAATCACATCTCTATCAGCCATATCTCATATGGCTTTAAGAAATTCATCTCAATATTGTGTAACAACAAATCTACACAATAATGGGTAATATTTGGAAGTTACAAATTTGTAACACCAAATATGTTACATATTTGGATATATCTCATATATCTAAATATTGTAACTCTCTATTATATGTTACAATATGTGACACTCTTTGTCATATTTATTTAATCTAAAACATTATATTATAAAATAATATAACAACATCTGGGACCAGCAGTAGTCGTCCAGGTCCAGGTAGAACTGAAGATAGCAGCAGATGGAGTTCTCCATTGGACTTAGGTGAAGATCGTAGAACTTGGAGTGCTTCTATGTCTACCAAAGAAGATATAGATGCCTCTTATCAAAATCATCATTCCTCAACCGACACATCTTCGGGAGAATTCCACCTTGGCAAGTTCTTTCAGAACGAGCTTGAATTGAAAACCAAAGCAGCCATCTTTGCGATGAAGAATAATTTTGAGTTTATGGTGAAGAAATCTGGCATTGATGTGTGGTACATTACCTGCAAGGATCCTGATTGTGGTTGGAGATTGAGGGGAAAGAAAAAATGTGATCTGAAGTGTTTGAGATTACTGTCTACAACGATGTACACACTTGCTCATAAGAAATCTGAGAGAGGACCACCGTCAAGCAGCACCGTGGGTTTTCGGCCACCTAATCAAGACAAAATTTTCTACCGATGGTACTCGGTACATGTAAAACAACATAGGGGAGGACATGAAGCACCATTTTGGGGTCGAATTAAGCTATGAGGAGGCATGGAGATGCAAAGAAAAGAAATTTATGTATGTCAGAGGTACATTTTAGGATTCATACTCCAAGTTACCTGGTACCTGTGTCAGTTGGAGCAGAAGAATCCAGGTACAATTACTGATTTTGTCACAAAAGATGGTCGTTTCTTATATTTCTTATTTTCCCTTGGTGTTTCAAAGAAGGAATTCCAATATTGTCGCCCTGTCATTTGTGTGGACAACACATTCTTGAAGACCAAGTATGGTGGCTATAATGCCCCACATCACTATGGTTGCTTCCTGGAATGATGACTGACCCTGCAAACCAACAAGAGTCTTTCCAGCGTGCTTTGTCCTCACTCGCATGCTTCCCGAGAAAATTTCCCAAGAGGCCACCCATCATGAGACTACTTCAGGTCAAGCACGCTTAACTTTGTTGGCATAGGAAGTACCCATCAATCCATTTAAGCTCTCTTCAACTGTGTAGTTTCATACCTACACTGTAACGCCCTGGATAGCCAAGACCATTACACTGTGTGTTTATAAAAGTGCTAGACTTGCTAATAAAGTCATTTAGTTAAAAACGTGTTACTGAGACTATAATGGAACTAGGGTTAAAAGATTTTAGTCTCAAAAGCCGTATTTCTTATAAATAAACATTTTCTGTTTACAAGGGATCCCAAAAATATAAAGTTAAAACCATTTACAAAGATTCAAGATTTAAATACAGTAATTAGCCATTCTAAGGTAAAACATACTTCTAGGCATTCCTTGTCCTGATCCACTCCTCGACCCATGGCGGCCGAACAGTTGACTATGTACATTCAGCCCTGCAGCTCTCCATCTCAGGATTGGTCCAGCTTGCCTTTGCCTTTACCTGCACCATGTAGCACCCGTGAGCCAAGGCTCAGCAAGAAAACACAACAACAGAGCATAAACAATCAATAGACAATCCAATATCTCATATCACATAAACATGTTCTCAACAGTTTAAGCATTAATGATAACAAAGTATTCGGCATACTAAACATATCATCTCATATCAATAATCAATTTACAAATGATAACTAGGGTTAGCGCCCTTAGGCCGCACCCTCTGTCTATCCCACTGACTCCGACCTGCTTAAACCGAGCTCAGTGAATATTAAGCTGTCCTCGGCTACCAGTGGCCAAGCCGCGCCCTGTGCGCAAATATTATATACGGCACCCTTAGGCCGTTTATCACATGTCCCATGGCATAATACCATCATTGACATTATACAGATATCGAGAGCACTTAGCCCCATCACAAACAAATAACCGGGTGCAGTTTTCTTACCTTTAAACTCGCTAGCTTCGTTCACTTTGATCCTTGAGCACGATCCCTCTTGAGCCCTAGCGCACACCTAGTCACAACCATAGGTCAGAATCACCACCAAACCTCAAGTCCAAAACCTAGCCTCTGGACCAATCCCGAGCCCTCGGGAAGCTCCAATTCCACCAAACGGGGTGGTGGAATCGAACCCCGAACCCCCGGACAAAAACCCTTGAAAATAACTCAAAAACCTCTTTATGGAAACAGGGTAACGCTACAGCGCTCTAAGGAGGGCGCTACAGCGCTACAAATAGAACCAAAAACACCCTTAGAATACTTGGCCTAGAGATACAGTGCTCAAAGGCTAGCGTTGTAGCGCTAGACACAGAACAACTAATGTTGTTTTTCCCTCCTTCGACTTCCACCGAGCCAAACCTTACCAAAACTTCTCCAAACTTCCACCAAACCTAGAATCAAGCTTACTAACATGTCTAACTCATCCCAAGCATCCCAACCACATAAAACTTAAACACATGCATCCCTAATCTCAAAATTCACCATGGTTGAACCTCAAACTCATAAACTTCAGCACAACAATCAAAACCTCAGAATTTAGAGCTTAGAATTTCATATTGTACGCCCTAATTTTCCACGGGCTATTAGCGAGCTGAGATATGGCATAGTTATATCAGCCACGTGGCCGGAGCTTCTGTTATCAGGTCCTACCTTTTAAGCTCAAGGTAGCCAAAAGTTTATTAAGATTACTAAGGAGCCGAGTCAGAGGTATGAAGACCGCGGGTTAAGAAGGCATCCAGCTCGAGGTACGGGCCTGAGTTGGAAGTTGTAACCCTTTATAAAGTCAACCACGCAATGTAAATGTGCATATATCAGACATCACGTGTCTGGTATATCCCAAAATTCTCGGACACGCAGCATAAATGTGCGTGTTCAGGCACCCACGACTGGGTTGGGCCGTGCAGCCCATTATCCCCCTTACCTATTGATTAGACCACACTTCATTTGTCAGGTTTTAGGAATTAATCATGAATGTTACAGAAGTGACATGATGGGTAAGAAGGTCACGGGATGACCCCCCTTGCCAACCCCCAAGTGTCCTCTCCTATAAATATGGAGACCCTGGGAGTTGCAAAGGGTTGGATTCTATTGTGTAAAGAAATACCCTGTAAAGAATACCATAAATATAGCAATAATATTGGCTGGTGGAGTAGAAGGATTTTAACCTTTGAACCACCTATAAAAGTATTCGTATCATCAGTTCATTTTAAGATCATTCATCTGTTTCGGTTCATTACTTAGCATCAATCCCATTCTCTTATTTTCTTAATTACCTGTTGGCGAAGAACCGCGTCAACAGTTTGGTGCTTTCATTAAGGCCTGGTGGTGGTTATTCAGAGGCTGGGAGTTTCAACCAGGGGTTGAGTTGTTCATCTACCCCTCAGAGTTTTCAACGGTAGTCACAGATTTGCAATCAAGATTGCAGGGGCATGAGGAAGAGATCAGGTGTTTGAGGCAACAACAAAATCTGTTGGGGAGCAGATGGGAATTTCTCTGTGGAAGATTCCAGGAGTATTACCCTCCAGTTTTTTAGGGAGGCCTAGACCCATTTAGAGCTGAGCAATGGATGGGCATGATCAGTTCCATTCTTGACAGTATGGGGCTGGTAGGTCACGATAGGGTGATCTGTGCGACATATGTATTGCAGGACCATTGAAATTATTAGAGGTGGGAGCTTGGATGCTCACTTCTCAAAATAAATGGAAAAGTGTTACTGAATTGAAAAACAGGAACATGGAGTTCCAGGTAGGAAGTTGTGTCTTCCTAAGTGAATCACCATGGAAAGAGGTGATGAGTAAAGGCAAGTTGAGCCTAGATTAGCATGACAGTTTGAGTCCTGAATAGGACTGGTCAGATTACCTTTTGTTGGCCATAGTTTTGGCTCTGACGGTTGTACATTGGGTTATGTATTTCCATGCAGTGGACATG
Organism: Humulus lupulus; assembly: GCF_963169125.1. Taxonomy (NCBI): domain Eukaryota; kingdom Viridiplantae; phylum Streptophyta; class Magnoliopsida; order Rosales; family Cannabaceae; genus Humulus; species Humulus lupulus. The sequence continues at coordinate 27,318,068 of NC_084799.1, forward strand.
GGTTGAAAGAACTCATGAGTTGAGTTATGAGAATCTGGGAACTAAAGTTAAGTTATCCTATAAGGAATAGCCAGTTCAGATTGTAACAGAAAGAATAAGGTTCTGAGGAACAAAGTATACCTTGATTTAAGGTATGTTGCAAAAACAGTGAGGTCGAGAGAATGACCTAGGAAACTGGAATCAATTGTGCGGAATTGATATTCCGACGGCTCAGATAAATTTCGAGGACGAAATTTCTATAAGGAGGGGATAGTTGTAATGCCATAAATTTCCTAATAAGGTTTAGGACCTTGATTAGGAGGCTGGGAGGGCCATAATTGCTTTATTATGCTATTTAATGATAATATGCATGTTTAGGTGTATTAAATATGCATGTGAACCCATTTGTGATTAATTGGACGATTTTCATATTTTGGCCATTTCGGGCATTTTTGGCATATATGTGAAATGGGTGTGGTCCTTTGTTATTATTTGGTTATGCCAGGGTTACCCAACACAAGATGATCCTAGGAGGTAAGCTAGTGGGAAAGTCACAACGGGATTTAAGCTTGACTTGGAGTAAGTTAAGGGGTATTTAGAGCATTACCGGGTTATTGGGTAATGAGAATTAATATTTGGTGATAAATTGGGAGTTAGTAAGATCAGGTGGGAAATTCTGAAAGTTTTGACTATAATATCCCCGGGGGTGTTTTCGGGACCCCGAGCATTAGGTTTTATTGGAAGCTACTTAAGCTTGAAGTAACCTTTTAAGAAAATAAAAAGAACGTTTTGTACGTTCTCTATCCCTAAAAGTTCCATTTTCGTCTCCCGATCACGTTTTCAAAGATAACTTGAGTTCTAGGACTCGAAATCAAGCGAGGATCGAGGCATAGCAATCCTAAGGAGAATTGGAAGCTTATTAGCCGGAGGATTTAGTTGGAAACAACTAAATCGGAGGTAATTCAAGTTTAAGTTTTAAGTTTTTAAAAGTTTTTAAGCTTGAATTGGATTTTGTGAATCGTTGAGTTTTTAGTTCGTTTGAGCCTTGGGCTTTGGTGGTTTTGGACCATTGGGGAGTTTGGGAACTTTGATTTGGGAATGTTTAGACATGTTTTTGGGAGGTTTTAAAAGGTTAAAAGCAAAGGAAAATGGCTGCCCCGAAGTTGGGCCGCGGCCCTGTTCTTGGGCGCCGCGGCCCTTGCTTCAGGTTGTGCTGGGGGACGCGGCTCAAGGTTCCAGGGCCGTGGCTTAGGCAGGCTTTTAAGCCCGTTTGGGTGTTTTGACCTCGGGAACATGGTTTTAGGCCTCGGGATCATTCCTACTACCAGGATTAGTGAGGATTGATGTCTTGGAGGCTAAGTTTTAGTTCAAGGATTGGTTTTAGAACTTGAACTCATTGGATCACCATTTGTGGTTGTGACTAGGTTATCACTAGAGGCTTGGAATCAGGATCATGCTTGTGGCTCATTTGTTGGTAACCTGTGCTTGGACCGAAGGTAAGAAAACTGCACCCCATATGTGACATGCATGGTTATGTTCGATGCATGTTGAATGTTTAAATGTAAACATTGATAGCATAATGAATGCTTGGCAGTCTTGCCCATTTGCATATGATTATTATTGAGGCATGCTAGATGGTTAAGTGTGATACATGTGATGCACGAGAAACATGTGATTAGGGCATGCCATGAATGATGAATGTGGGATTGGTCAGAGCTTGAGTCTTTGTGTTTGTGCATGATCAATATTATGCTCACAACTGTTAGGTAAGCATGCTGAATGTTCTACTCTTGGATAAATGACATATGATACATATTGATATATATTGATAGCATTGCTTACTTGTGCATGGCTCTGACTATCTAGTCAGAATTGGCGAAGGTGTCAGTATCAACTGTGAAGCTGTGACTCACTAGTCAGGTTCGGCAGTGGTACTGGGCACTGGTCACATTGTGCTGACTCACTAGTCAGGACGGCTTTAGCGTGTTCCACGCAAGCCAACAAAGATTGGATCTAATCGACTTTATGCATTGGATGACATAAAAAAACATTAATGTCGGACCGACCTCAAGTTCGATGAATATTAAAAAGCGCTTGTCTAGCCAAAGGCTAGTCATTTAGAGCCAGGGCCAGTGAGCCCCGTGACTGTTAGGTTACATGGCTATGGGCACCGGCCCCACAGTGATGTGCTTATCAGTCATTCATCTGATAAGAGCCATTGTAGGAAAGCCCAGGTAACGGTGTCGTTACACGGCTATGGGCATTGAGCCCCTAGTGACTTGTTTGGCAGTCACTCAGTATGGTTTACCAGAACCTCAAGTGATATTCACTCATTTGATCAGAGCTGTGAGCTCTGTATGATCATTTTGATCATCATATGCATGGCTTTGGGTGCTGAGCCCCGTAGCGACTTACTTGTTGGTCACTCAACATGGTTTACCAGAACCTCAAGTGTTGAGACACTCATCTGATTATGATTGACTTGATAATCATCCAATCAGAAGGGTAGGATTTCTTATCCTGGATACCCCAGCATTGTTTGAATTCAATTGCATGCTTGATTAAAGCTATGTTTGCTAGGCATGCCAGAGATGATATGATATCATGATATGACTGTTCATGAGCATATGAGTTTTCTTGCTGAGCTTCGGCTCACGGGTGCTTTGTGGTGTAGGTAAAGGCAAAAGGAAGCTGGACCATCCTTGAGTTGGAGAGCTTAGGTAATGATGTGTACATATGCAGCTGCTCGACCAATACTTGGGCGAGGTTTGAAAGAGGAACTAGGGATAAACCCTGTTTTGTTGCTTAGAACGGCCTGTTGTAAATATTTTCTTGTAATAGACTCTGAAATTATATTTTGGGATCCCAATGTATACAGTAAACGTTCTGGTGAAACGTTATATCTTAACAAAAAAATTTAATCCCTAAACCGCTAATCATACTTAGTTACACGTTTATGGCCAAATGACTCGATTAGCGAGTTTAGCACTGTTTGTAACATGCACTGTAGCTGTCCCTGGAGTTGGGGCATTACAGCTAGTTAGATTGGTGATATCATAAATACCCAACCATGGTGATCACTCGTTCAAGACATGGTAACGAGGCGGACCAATACGATGGGCAGGAGGCCCATCATGCCGCCATCTCCAGTGAGCAGAACCTCGAAGTTTAGCAGCTGTCGGGCAAGCAGCCAATAGGCCAGGATGACACTGGAAGTTTGGCAGCCCGGCCACCTAATCTGAACCCAGATTTCTACACGGCGGTAGAAATGGAGAATGCTCAGCTGAGGAGTCAGCTGGCGAAAGCTAACCAGCAGATTAAGGAGGTATTGGCCTGACTACCCCCTCTTACAACCGACGTTAACGTCGGAAAGAGGCAAGGCGAGACTCATAAGTCCCGCCGGGGTAATCGGTCCAAGCCTAGCCGGTCTGCCAGACCCCCGACATCCAACTCTACTCCCTCATCGCACTGCCGAGAGACAACCTTCGAAGAACTACCTAGGGCCGAGCAGCAGTATAGTCGATCGGTCTGAACTTCAACTCCCAGCTCACTACCACCCTCGAGTGCACCCAGGAGGGCTCGAGGGAATTCTAGAAGGAGATCCGGGGAGGGCTCACAGCGACAGCCCGTCCCGGCCAGCTGCCCTGCGCCCCGCTCAGACCGCCAAGAGCAAGACCTGCAGGTTGGCAGAACCGAGAGGCCTCTACCTAACCTGATTCGCGCTGACGGAACTAGGATTGCATCCCCGGTCAGACATCCTCCTTCACCGATAAGATACCCGTCTCCTCCTCGACCTGTCCGACATATTCCAGCTTATGGGAGCAGCAGGAGAACCTGAATGTGTTCGCATGGTCACACGAGGACATGGTGGGAATCAGTCCAAAGGTCATCATGCACACCCTTCATCTGGATAAGAGCGTTCCTGCGAAGTCCCAGAAACAAAGGCGCTTGGGAACAACCCGAGCTGAAGCCCTAGAAGAAGAAGTAGCCCGACTCAAGAAATGCGGCTTTATTCGGGAAGCCAAGTTTCCGATTTGGGTCGCCAATCCTGTGTTGGTCCCGAAGCCCAACGGGAAATGGCGGACCTGCATCGACTTCTCCGATCTGAATAAAGCCTACCCCAAAGACTGTTTTCCCTTGCCAAGGATCGACCAATTGGTGGACGCCACGGCGGGGCACGAGCTCATGTCCTTTATGGATGCCTACTCAGGCTATAATCAGATCGCCACGAATCCAGCGGACCAGGAGCACACTAGCTTCATGACCCCAACTAACGTCTATTGTTACAAGGTCATGCCGTTCAGACTGAAGAACGCCGGTGCTACGTACCAGAGATTGGTGAACAGGATGTTTGCCAACCAGATCGGGAAAAACATGGAAGTGTACGTTGACGACATGCTGGTCAAGTCAAAGACTGCCGATAACCATGTTTCCGACCTGGAGGAATGCTTCAAGATACTAAGAGAATACGACATGAGGCTTAACCCGCAGAAGTGCACTTTCGGGGTCGCATCTAGAAAATTCATGGGTTTCATTGTCAACACTAGAGGAATCGAGGCAAACCTTGATAAGATTAGGTCATTGCTCGAGCTCCCCTCACCACGATTGTGAAAGGACTTCCAAGGCCTGACATGAAGGGTGGCAGCCCTTAATCGGTTTATTTCTAAATCCACCGACAAGTGCCTGCCATTCTACAACCTGCTCCGGGGGAATAAGAAGTTCGAATGGACAGAGGAGTGCGAGCGTGCGTTCCTCGACCTGAAAGCACATTTGGCCGAGCCGCCTGTATTGTCCAAGCCAACGACAGGAGAGCCTCTTTTCCTTTACCTAGCTATCACCGAAGATGCGGCCAGTGCCGTATTGGTCCGAGAAGAAGACCGGGTTCAAAAACCAGTCTATGACATCAGCAAGAGACTTCTCGGAGCTGAGTCTCGATACCCGTTGATGGAGAATATGGCATTCTGTCTTATCACGGCCTCCTGAAAGCTCAGGCCGTACTTCCAATCACACTCAATACACGCCATGACCGATCAACCTTTAAGGCAGGTTTTGCATAAACCTGAGGCATTGGAACGCCTGTTGAAGTGGGCTATTGAGCTTAGCCAGTTCGAGATTTTGTACACCCCACTAACTGCAATAAAAAGCCAGGCCCTGGCCGATTTTGTGGCGGAATGCACAGGATTCAGAGAAGATTCTGTGGAAGAGTCACCCCAGGTCACCTCGGCCCACGCGTCATGGAAGATCTTCGTGGATGGCTCATCTAATGAGAACGGCTCCGGGGTTGGAATCATTTTGATATCCCCAGAGGGGCATAGATTCCACTCGGCGCTGAGGTTCGGATTCAAGGCATCCAACAACGAGGCCGAATACGAAGCTTTGCTGGCCGGGCTAAGGGTGGCCCAGGAGCTGAAGGTCAGCTCCGTTCAGTGCTCCAGCGATTCCCAGCTCGTGGTAAACCAGGTGCTAGGTGAATATCAAGCACGGGGAACCAAGATGGCTACTTACCTGGCCAAGGTAAAAGTTGAGCTGTCCGTATTTGAACGGGGCTCAATCAAGAAGATACCTCGAGAGCAGAACGCTAACTCAGACGCCCTCGCCAAGCTCTCTACCTCCGAGGAGACGAAGGCTTTGGGGTTAGTACCGGTAGAGTTCTTGGAGAAACCAAGTATAGAAAAGGTCGGGGCGGAGGTCGAGATGATCGACGCCAGGCCGACCTGGATGACCCCCATCCTCGAGTATCTCACCGAAGGAAAGTTACTCGAAGAGCGTAATGACGCACGGCGGATACTGTACCAGGCTCCAAGGTATACGATGGTAGACGGGGTGCTATACCAGCGTGGGCACTCCCTACCCCTCCTACGATGTGTTCTACCAGGCGAGGCAAAGACCATTTTGCAAGAAGTGCACGAGGGTTTTTGCGGGGACCACACTGGGGGGCAGAGCTTGGCCCTGAAGATCTTAAGGCAAGGATATTACTAGCCCACTCTGTCAAAGGATTCGTTGTCGTACGTCAAGAAATGTGACAAGTGCCAGCGATTCGCCACAATTTCTCGAGCTCCCCCAATCAAGCTGAAGATGATCTCGTCCCTGTGGCCATTCGCGATCTGGGGAATCGACTTGGTTGGCGCCCTCCCCACTGGAAAGGGAGGGGTCCGTTACGTGGTGGTGGCTATCGACTACTTCACCAAGTGGGCTGAGGCAGAACCCTTGGCAACAATCACTTCCAAGAGAGTCCTCGACTTTGTGGTCAAAAGCATTGTCTACCGGTTCGGGCTGCCAAAGAAAATCGTATCCGATAATGGGACTCAGTTCGACAGCGACCTCTTCACCGAATTTTGTGAAAGGTACGACATTGGGAAAAGCTTCTCCTCCGTGGCCTATCCCCAGGCAAACAGCCAGGTCGAGGCTGTCAATAAGACGCTAAAGGCGAGCCTTAAGAAGAGGCTGGACGAAGCCAAGGGGATCTGGCCAGAACAGCTCCCCCAGGTACTGTGGGCATACCGGACCTCGCATTGGACTCCTACGGGTCATACTCCTTTCTCCCTAGCCTTTGGGAGTGAGGTAGTCCTTCCTGTCGAGATAAAGGTATCTTCGCATAGAGTCCAGGCGTATGACCAGGATCGCAATCACGAACTACTTTGCGCGTCCCTCGACCTGATTGATGAAAGACGAGAAGATTCGCAGCTCCAGCTCGCGCATTACCAGCAAAAAATCACTCGTTATTTCAACTCAAAGGTCAAAAACTGCACCTTTAGCATTGGCGACCTGGTCCTCAGGAGAGTCTTCTTAGCCGGTAAGGATCCCAAAGATGGAGTATTGGGACTGAACTGGGAAGGGCCATATCAAATAACCGAGGTCATAAAGGAAGGAACCTATAAATTAGCGCAGCTTAATGGAGAAGCGGTCCCACGAACTTGGAACACCATCCATTTGAATAAATATTATCAGTAACACCATTGTAAGGCTTGTTCAGAAAGGCCATTTTTTGATTATCAAGCAATGAGAATTAAATCTTCTTTCATTATTGTGTATATTTGCGAATGTAATCTCAAGTAACCACGAAAGACCCTTTCCTAATTACTTGGGGGGCATATGGTGCCTGGATATAACCAGGTCGCCTTAAAAGCTTAGAAGTTGATTCAAATCGATTGATCGATGCTTTTCTTAAAAAGCACGAGATATTGATAAAAGTTAACGCCAACTAAGTTTTCAAATTAACGTCCTGGATGTAACCAGGTCCTAAAACTTAGAAGTTTATTCAAATTGATTGATCGGTGTTTTTCTTAAAAAGCACAAGATATTAATCAAGATTAAACGTGAACTAAGTTTTCAAATTAAGATCCTAGATGTAACCAGGTCCTAAAACTTAGAAGTTAATTCAAATTAATTGATCGTTGTTTTTCTTAAAAAGCACGAGATATTAATAAAAAATTAACGCGAACTAAGTTTTTTAAAGTAATGTCCAGGATGTAACCAGGACTTATCTTAGAAGTTGGATCAAAAGTGATTATGTTTTTGCCTAGAAAAGCATAAAATGTCAATCGCAACACCAACAAAAACTAAGACTTGCCAAAATGCATAAAGGTAAAATGATGCAAATCAATTAAAAGCAAAAAATTGATAAAACCAATTGTCTCGAGGCTAGAAAACCTCATACAAAGTTACAAAAAAAATAAATGTGTTCAAGGGGTGGAAAGAAAAGAAGTCCTAGGCCTCGTCAGGCTGCTCCGATGAAGTCACCACCTCGCCCTCCTGCTCGGCAACTGCGAAGGTCTCCCTGGTCTCGGAGGGCGCTTCTTGCTGAAGGAGAGCTTTGAACTTCTCCAGGAAGCTGTCCCATGCATCCGCCCCCATAAAGGAGAAGTCTCCATCTGGGTTGTAGACCCAGCAGTGCTACAGCATGGCCTCCATGGAGGAGCTAGCAGCTGCCCTCTCCGTCGCCAGGGCGGCCTTGGCCTCCTCAGCCTCGGCCTTGGCGGCGTCCAGTGCGGCCCGAGCGGCCCTGGCCTCCTCGAGCTCAGTCCTCGCGTCGGCCAGAGCGACCAAGGTAGCCCCGGCCTCCTGCAACTTAGGATGAGATGCGTCCAGCTCGGCCTGCGCAGACGCCAGGGCATCCTTGGCATCCTGTTCTTGCTTTTGGGCAATCTTAAGGGCAGCCAAAGTTTTCTAGTGCTCGCCCCTCATGCCTTCAAGCCGAGCCCTAGATCGGGATATGCTCTGGTGGAGAGCCAAGGCACCCTGCAAGACAAAAAGATGATGAGGCATCTGCCTTAGAGAAAAAGAAAAACAAACATGTAGTGCATAATGAGCATGAGATACAGATGGTAAGGCCAACTTACCGTGAAAGCCATCCCCAATGAAGACTCCATCACGTTCTCCGGGCTCCTTGTCTCGATTGCCCGCAGGTCCCTCTCGGCGGCGTTGTAGTAATGGTCCACGGTGTAGCTCGCCGTCTTGTAGACCGTTCCCCGAAAGACGTCAGGGATCTTCTCCAGAGCCCGGGGATTCACCGGGACGCGCACCTCGGGGGTTGTGGCCACCAGGCTCCCTGGGGGCACCTCCGTGTCCCGAGCTGAGTCAGGAACTTGCGGGGGAGGAGGGAGCATCTTCATTGTAGGAGGTGGCGGAGGTACTTTCTCCTGAGCTGCTGGAGCCTGGTTTTTCCCCTTTGCAGGGGACTTAGAGGTGCTCCCAATGGCCTTCTTTGCCAGCCAGAGTTTTTTCACCATGGGCTCAGAGGCCCCAGAAGAAGGGTTCCCTCCAGGGAACATGGCTCGCAGGACGTTGCCCCCGGACTGAGACATCTCCTCTGAGAAAGCAAAGGCAAAGTATTAGTATACAAGTAGAAATATTTATGCAAGACAACAAAAGTTAAAGGGAAGACAGATCTCAAGTATATTGAAAGGGATCCTACCCTCCGAGCCAGAGAAGGAATCTATGGTCACGACCACCGGCCCCAGAGCTGCAGTGGGTGAGTCTAGGACAATGACTTCGCGAGCTGGAAGAGGTTCTGGGTCCGAATCTGGCTCGGGACTAGACTCTTCTACATATTGCCTAAGGCCCGGAGCTACTGTACCCTCCCGAAGAGAGGGCCACGACCGAAGTTGGTCCCATACTCCTCAAAAAAGACCGACCTAAAAGCTATGGTGTTATCTACGACTATAGTGCCCCTAGGGCGGCTACTTTCGTAATCCAGCATGAGCTGGTCGACGCACTGGAGTAAGGTTATATCGCGGTCTGGGTCACTTCGATGACGTTGAACGGGCTGGTTGGGATTGAACCTAGCTAACTAAGGGTATGCGGTGGCCCTATCTAAGTACCTAAACATATAAGGATTACCTTGACCAGAGGGACCGGCGGCCGCTCCGGACCGGACCCTCTCCTCGTCTGTTTCTTGGGCGACCTCCAGCGCCCGCTTCCGCCTCACGAGGGGCACCTCGTCCTCCTCGTCCTCTCCTTCCCCCGCGGCCTCCTCCTCAGGGATGGGTCCTATCTCGCGGGCTGGAGGAAGGCCCCGAGATCTCCTCAAGGCCAAAGTCTAGCCTGGAGAGATCAGCTTGCATGCTAGCATCGTCTTGTCTGACACGAGCTGGCGATAGTCCTTTTCGCTGGGGGGCAGCCCCGCCAGTGTCTCGTATTGACTCCCGAGGGTCACGGACTTGGCCGTCCTCGCAAAAATGGCTGCACGATTATTTCTAAGTCAGGAACAAATAAAGGGAGCAATTCAATAGTCAACTCACGAGCTAAGAGTAGAAGATACCTACGAGGACGGTTGAAGTAATGAAGTTCGCAGTTGCGAAACCCCTTGGACATAAAGAACTGGTCTTTGAAGTCATTGGGGTGACCGCAGCCGTGTTTGGAAAACGGGTCAAGTAGTAGAACCCGTCGCCTCGCCCCCGCTGCTCCGGGCTGGCCTTGAGGCAGAAAAAGTATAAGATATCCGCCGGGGTGGGGACCTCCCATTCCTGCTTCAGGAATAAATATCTTAACCCTGCTAACAAACGGTACGAGTTAGGGGGGAGCTGGAAAGGGACCAACTTCACATAATTGAGGAAGTCAGCAAAATATTGGTCCTGCGGGAGGAAGTCCCTAGCCTTGGAGTGCTCGTCACTCCAGGCCGCGTATTCTTCATCGAGCGGCGCGCAGCTTCGCTCACCTTCTAGGGGAGGTTGGGCAATCAGGGCGCCCCTCCCAATCTCGATATTGTGGGAAAGGAATATTTTATTCACTTTCCCCTGGTCGGTGATCTTCGAGACGATCCTCTCGGCCTCGAAGAAAGCGTCAGGCGCCACCTCGAGCTCCCGCTCCACAGCTGGCCCGAAAACGGGGATTGGAGAGTCCGTCACCACCTCCTTTCCTTTGGATTGTTGAGAAGACGAGCTGCCAGCGGTCTTCTTAAGGGCGTTCTTCTTGGGTCCCATCGGGTCGCCTAGCGAACAAAAGAAGAAAATTTCAGAAAAGGCGACCTAAGCATAAGAAAGAATCTGAAGCGAAGTGTTTCCTTTGCACGGGCTAAGGTAATCTCAGCCCGTGGAGAGTGAGACCACGCGGTTCTATGAACACGCGCCTGTGCTCCCAACGGATCCCCGATTACTCGGAATTCGTGTGTCAGGAGGGTCAGGATAAAAGTTTTCCTTGGAAGGAAAGTTTCAGTAGGCAAACAGTGCAAAAACCGCCTGTGAAACGTGCCCCCTTAGCTACCCGGTTTTGCACCCAAAAGGCTGGATATTTCAAACAGGTATACCAAAAATCCTACCAAGAAAATTTCCCCAGAAAGCATGCCCTATGAGCCATGCTCCTAAATGGTTTTTTTTCTGCGATCGATGCCCTAAAATAAAAACCTACGCCTATTATACCCACAAAAAACCAACATAATGTTGCATGCGACTACAGGAACAATTTACCTAAGCTATAGTGAAGAGAAAATTTAAAGCATGCATAAGCAGAAAACTTACAAGGTGTTTTGCTGTGGGGAGGATGAAGGGGTTGTCTGGGTTGGAGCCTCGTCAGAATAGCTGGTGCCAAAGCCTCAAAGGAGCTCTCGCGCCTGAACTTCTGGAACGCTGGGAATAGTAACTGGAAGAAAAAGAGGGATTTTTGAGGCTGAGAAGGAAGAAGAAGATGAGAAAATTAGAAAATTTTCAAATAAATGGGTGGCCCATGCGTAAGGTGGCCACCCCTTTTATATACGTAGAAGGCCAAGTGAGGAGGGCCGTTGGATTGCCCTGATGTGGGATACGAGGCTCTCTACTCGAAAGGCGAAACGACGGCCGAGTATAGGCTAGGCCATTTAATGCGGTTCTGGAAAGACGTACCGTCACCAACCACGATGCTCCACGTATTCGGCGCCTGCATAATGGGCAGAATGTGAAGAGCCCCCAAGGAAGCCTAAAAGCCCCCACTGTGGCCTCAGGTGACGCCGTGTGCCACAAGCAGGGGTTTGGGGGGCAAATGTATGCCCTAATTTTCCACGGGCTATTAGCGAGCTGAAATATGGTATAGTTATATCAGCCATGTGGCGGGAGCTGCTGTTATCAGGTCCTACCTCTTAAGCTCGAGGTAGCCAAAAGTTTATTAAGATTACTAAGGAGCCGAGTCAGAGGTATGAAGACTGCGGGTTAAGAAGGCATCCAGCTCGAGGCATGGGCCTGAGTTGGAAGTTGTGACCCTTTATAAAGTCAACCACGCAATGTAAACGTGCATATATCAGACATCACGTGTCTGATATATCCCTAAATTCTCGGACACGTAGCATAAACGTGCGTGTTCAGGCACCCACGACTAGGTTGGGCCGTGCGACCCATTATCCCCCTTACCTATTGATTAGACCACACTTCATTTGTCAGGTTTTAGGAATTAATCATGAATGTCACAGAAGTGACATGATGGGTAAGAAGGTCACGGAATGACCCCCCTTGCCAACCCCCAGGTGTCCTCTCCTATAAATATGGAGACCCTGGGAGTTACAAAGGGTTGGATTCTATTGTATAAAGAAATACCCTGTAAAGAATACCAGAAATATAGCAATAATATTGGCTGGTGGAGTAGAAGGATTTTAACCTTTGAACCACCTAAAAAAGTATTCGTATCATCAGTTCATTTTAAGATCATTCATCTGTTTCGGTTCATTACTTAGCATCAATCCCATTCTCTTATTTTCTTAATTACCTGTTGGCAAAAAACCGCGTCAACACATACCTTCAATGGGGATTCGACCTCAAGTCAGCCTCTACACCTTCTTGGCTTACTCCTCCTCAAACCCTTGGCTTGAATTCCCTAGAGTTCCCATCAAATTCAGCTTAGACACCTTAATTCAATACCAAAACTAGAAACTGAAGAAACTTCAAAGTCTTACCTCAACTGAATGGTTTGTTCCTGCTAAACCCTTGCCAAATCTTCAAGCCAGACCAAGGACTCTAGCCTCAAACTTTTCTCTGGCTTCCCCTGAGTTTCTGCTCCAAAATACCTCAAGAGTTGATGGAGATATGCCTAAACCGACCTTGGAAATGGCCTGCTCTTCTTTCCCTTTTCTTTCCCTTCTTTTCTTTCTTTCCTTTCCTTTCTTTCTTCAGACTTCTATTTCTTTCTACAAACTCCACTAAGCATAAAGCCTCAGCTATGCCTATCTCTTATAAGCCCGAATGACCACAATACCCTCCCCTTTAATTCTAACTTCTTTAATCCACCTAGGGGTATTTTGGTCATTTCACCTAATTCCTGCTAATTCCTCGAGGGTCTCTAATATTTACCGCTTATTTCCCGATACCTAATTAATCATCAGTTATATTCCTCAATATCAAAATAGACCCCAATATATTCTCTAAATTCCCATTTATACCCCAAGGCTCGCCCCGAGCCGGGTATAAATCCCCGCTGTGAATTTTTCGCTAACTTGCTCACTAGGATCGTCTCGAATCACAGATCACAGATATATTCACAAAATAATGTGGTCTCAACAATTATCACATATATATACAGCTATGCCCTCAACGGGCCAAAATTACCATTATGCCCTTTCTAACCTAATCAGGGCCTACATACATACTAATACACATAGTCATGCATCTCAGATATTCAAATAGTCATATAGCATACTTTTAATCATTAAATCACATATATTCCAATTATGCCCTCCCGGCACACTAATCAAGGCCCTTAAGCCTTATTAGTAAATTTGGGTCGTTACATACACAGTCTTAGAATCATCACACTTGACCTTCCCCAGGCAGTGTGGGATTGCAGAGCTTTTTACCTGGTCTTTTCCCATGCGGATCACAAGATTCTGACTCTCACAATCACCTTCCCTTAGAGGTCCGGCGTCCTCGTCGGCCATACTTCCGACTGGGTCAAGACTCTAATACCATTTGTAACGCCCCCCGTCACTATGGTTGCTTCCTGGAATGATGACTGACCCTGCAAACCAACACGAGTCTTTCCAGCGTGCTTTGTCCTCATTCGCATGCTTCCTGAGAAAACTTCCCAGGAGGTCACCCATCATCAGACTACTCCAGGTCAAGCACGCTTAACTTTGGAGTTCTCAAGTGATGGGCTACCGAAAAGAAGATGCATCTTGTTGGCATAGGTAGTACCCATCAATCTATTTAAGCCATCTTCAACTGTGTAGTCCCATACCTACACAGTCTTAGAGTCATCACACTTGACCTTCCCCAGGCAGTGTGGGATTGCACAACTTTTTACCTGGTCTTTCCCCTGCAGATCACGGGATTCTGTCACAGCAATGGTCCAAGTAAGAATAGAAACCTCGATGGCGACCCAATGTTGTGCGTGTGGAACGTGCAAGGCAAAGTATATGGTGGTTGCATCCTTCCATGATTCCAAAAAATGTTCAGGCATGCCACAAGTGAATTTCATTATGTCGTCATCCCACATAAACTTATCTCCGATCTTCTTAGCATTCATCCAACGACCCATGCACACCTGGGGGAATGTTGTATTTAAAACAGTCGCTTCTTGGCATACGTTCCCTTCAAGAAGTAGCATCGCTTATGCAACAAATGAAGGGCCACATCGATATACTGCAATAAATTCAAATTGGTTAGGAAAAAAATCAATAATTTAATATTAAAATAAAAGAAAAATTAACTAGAACACTTACCGAATCCCAAAGCCAAGTCCTAACGGTGTTCAACTGAACAAACCACACGACATTATGGTTCCCAGTCTTCACATCCCGATCTCGCTTATTGTTAATCTTCCCTAGGATCCACTTCTCAAACGTGTGCAATTACCTCTCGTCACACGAATTCAAAGGATCTACAACGACTAAACCTTTGTCGAGCGCATTCGTGTGTGCCTCGTTGGGTCGGTGAAGTCCTTGTAGTGCTCTAGCTTTCTTTTGTTCCTCTTACCCTCAAGACCTTCAACCTCGCTACGGTCGACAATGACTACACTAGGCGTACCATCATCACTGGCCGCCAAGACCTCCTTCGCAGGAGTAGAAGGAGGAACCTCAGCCTCATAATCTGCAGGAAAAATATCAGACTCTGTATATGATGCCTGAGACCGCTTCTCACCCAATGTCAATAACTTCACCAACTGAGCCATGATCACTGACTAATTTTCTAGTAACTTCGCCTGGCCTTGCTCTTCCATCTCAAGCCTCTGTACCAGATGCTCCCTTTCAGGATATGAGGGATGCCCTGATGATGATGATGCAGCTGCTGTAGGAGTGGGCTCAACCTCTTTTGGGACATCCTCATAAAAAATAGAAGTTGATTTTGCAAACTCAGCCAATTTCTGTGCAACTTTATCTAGATCTACTTCTTCTTCTGCTTCACCCTCAACTTCGCCTATTCCCATTCCCAAGTCAGGGAGTAGATCACCATCAACATTTATGAGGTTATTGTAGTATTCTACCTCACCAGGACGTGGCTTCAACATGGAAAATACAACCAACTACATTAACAAATAACATATGTCAGAAATACTTTAATATAATAAAACCTAAATAAATTAGTTTGTCCCATTTAAAAAGATAAAGTGGAACTTACTCGAGTCTTGCCAAACAACGGAACCAACTGTGCTATAGAGGGAAAGATATCGGTCTTGGTAGACCAACTAAGCATCCTGGGAATCTGGTTCCCACTCTTCTTGTAACGCCCTGGATAGCCAAGACCGCTACACTGTGTGTTTATAAAGGTGTGAGACTTGCTAAACAAGTCATTTAATCAAAACGTGTCATTAGTTAAAGTGTTCTAGGGCTAAAAGACATTTTGGCCACAAAAGATGCATTTTATAAATTGTAAACAATTTACAGAAGGGATCCCCAAAAGTACAATGTTTAAAAGTTGGTTTACAAAATTCAGCAGTTAAGAGTAAACATTAGCCATACTAAGGCAAAATACAAGGTTCTGGTCCTCTTGTTCCTGTAATTTCCTCAACTGTGGCGGTTGAGCGGCCTGACATGTACAGTCACCCTGCAGAGCTCTCCAATCAGGGTTGATCAGTCTTGCCCTTGCCTTTACCTGCACCACGCAACACCCGTGAGCCAAGGCCCAGCAAGAAAACAACATACACAGCATATACAATATTTTCAAACAGATATTCTAGTAAGCATGTTCAGAATATTCAACCCATAGCATATAAGCATACTTCAAGGAACAATAACTTCATATATACTTAGATTATTCAACACTCTCATTAATAACATTCATAGCCAAATATAATAATCAACAATCACAAATACTAGGGCCGACACCTTAGGTCACGCCCTCTGTCTAACCCACTGACTCCGGCCCGCTTAAACCGAGCTCAGTTCATAATAAGCTGTCCTTGGATACCAGTATCCGAGCCGTGCCAATTGCACAAGTTAACCGTGGCACCCTTAGGCCTTTGGTTTACAGTTTACATGGCATAATACCATTCTTTCAATCATATATATATATATCAGGGAGCCCTTAGTCCTATTCAAATTTTCATCCGGGTGTAGTTTTCTTACCTTTAGCTTCTAGATGAATTAGTTACGGGCGAAACTCCTTGAGCGCGATCCGATCCCCGAGCCCTAGCTTAGCACCTAGTCACAACCATGATAAAGGATACCATTAACAGTCTTAAATGAGTTTCTAAACCAAGTTCTAGTCCTCGGAACATTGAACTTCACCAAATATGGTAAAAGACTCAACCCCGAGCACCCTAGGTTAAATTCCCAAGCCTAAAATCTCAAAATCCCAAAATCCCTTAAGGGCCCCGGCATGGGCCATCCATGCCGCGGCATGGCCCTAGACAGAACCCTTCATGGGCACAAAAACAGGTAAGGGCCGCGGCATTGCTTGGACCATGCCACGGCCCGCCCTCCTTCCTCAGCACAACTCAACTTCCAAGGGCCGCGACTCACCAAGAACCATGCCGCGGCCCGACCCCTTCAAACCCAGAAAAACCACCATTTTTAACTCCCAAACCTCATGCAAACTCACTCAAAACCACCCCAAATCCACAACTCAATTATTCAAAGACTTCCCACAAGATTCCAACAACTTAACCCAGCTGAAACCTAAGCTAGAAACCCATCAAAGACCCATTTCAATTACTGAAACTTCCTAACTTAAAAACACAAAACCAACAATGGAAACTCTAAAATTCAACCATCAAACCTTGAATTAAAGCTTACCTCAGCTGCAGAAACACTTCTCCAAGAGTTCCCTGACCTAACTTCAAAGATTCCAGCCTCAAATCCAACCTTGAATACCAAAACTACAACCATTAAAACTCAGCCATTTTCTCAAAATTCCCAACCATAGAAACGAAAATTCAAAGCTTACCTTGGCTCTATTTCAATCCTTGATCAGTTCCTGAGCTAATCCTCCAGATTACTCCCTTCAATTCCCAAATATTCAGCTTGATTCTCTTGAAAACTCAGAGTTGTTCTTCCTTAGGAGAGAGAAGAGAGAGAAAGAGTCGGTTTATACTTCCTGTGTCTAGTATTTTCTAAAGTCTTCCAAGTATATCCTTAGGTTATTAGACTAATCCCAAAGCTCGGGGTGCTGGAAACGTCCCCGAAGGCAAAACGGTAAAATCCCCCAATAATCCCGTCTAGACATCCTAACCTCAAATATATCTCCAATTATTTATTTTCATCACCCGATAGTCTAAATCACTACCCGATACCTAAAATACTCCTTGACTTGTCCAAAGTCAATTATAATGCCCCGTTGTGACTTTTCCCGCTATCTAGCCCTAAGATCGCCTCGAGTCGCCAGCTGCTAATTTATCCACATAATAATGTGGTTCTCACACATATCTCATACATATATATCATATCATCATATAATATCATCAATTATCATATAATATCATTTAAGCACTATTAATCACATAATATCACATTCAAATAAATATTAATCACTTCAATCCCATTTATGCCCTCCCGGCACACTAATCAAGGCTCCTAAGCCTTATTAGCGATTTTGGGTCGTTACACTTCTCACCATATTTCCTTCCAATATCTGGTATGGCCTCAAAAGCTCAATACTGAAGTGCAAGGGCATAACCATTGAAGTTGTACTTGGACTCTTTTTGTTGTTTCCCTGAACTCTCCTTCTTTTTGTCCTTGTACAATTTTAATTTCTTCTTCATATCTTTCTAAACTCCTCTAATCAACTTCTTAAAGGAAAACTTCCCCCATAGATACTTGAAAAATTAATCAAGATCATCAACCAACTTCAGTGAATCACTCTATATGCTAGTTGTTTTTATCAGGGGCATGCAGTACCCCCCTCTATCAAGTAGCATAAACTCTGCTTAAATACATCTTCTGGGTTTGTACAATCCTTCAGAACATCTTCCAACTGACTGAAACTAACATTCACCTCACCATTAAAATATTCCTTGATGATCCGATCACTGGTAAGATGCTCTTTCAACTCATATGTGGACAACGTCTTGCCAAAATTCAGGCCAGTAACCAGGGCAAACTCCACAATACCGAATCTACATAGCCGGTTGCCCACGTAGAACTGACCATCTCAAGCTTCTTGCTTTCAACCTTACGCAATATCAATTGGTGCAATAAAACCCAAAAAAAATTGAAGGCCTTCGCCTTGAAGAACTATCCCAATGGGCATGCCTTTGCCCGTTCAATCAACCCATGCTTCTAAGAGTTTCCATGTGAGCACTCCCCCTACAAGTAACATGGGCTGGAAAGTGCTTCCCCAACGGTACAATAAGGTCAAGCATCTGGAAAAAAACTGTTAAAATTTGGTTTTTTAAAGTAATTGGGTAACCATCGAGGCCTGTCGAGACATGTCGAGGCAACACAGTTTCACTGCCAATCTATATTTATCGAGTCTTATCGAGACCCGTCGAGGCCCATCGAGGTATCACAATTTATAAGCATAACTATTTGAATCGAGCCCTGTCGAGGCATATCGAGGCACCATTAAATTCAGTTAAATGTTTTTATAAAAAGTATATTGTTAATCATCGAGGCCCATCGAGGCCTGTCAAGGTTACATTTATATTTACGTTCAATCAAGTTGCATCGAGACCTATCGAGGTCTGTCGAGGCACATTCATACTTTACAACTATCTAACCCTTATCGAGACATGTCGAGGTGACATTCCTTTGAGCTTGATAGACTACCTCGATGGTCCTCGATATGCCTCAATGGACCTCGATAGGTCCTCATGTCTTTACTCAGATATACCACCTCGATAGGAAACGATGTACCTCGATAGGATTTGAGGTTAATCGTGGCTTGTCGATTTCTATCGAGGTGGGTCAAAAAAAATGAAAAAAAAACTCATATTTCATATTTCTCATCCCTGATTTATCCTATGAACAAAACTTAACAAATAAATCAGGCACAAACAAAATTTGCATATTAAACCATGAAATCCCTCACTTTCACCTTCTTCAGTGTTGTTTCTTCGACTTGATGGACATTCTCGAGCTCACCTTCTCCGGTCGTCCCCTCCGACGAAATCCGAGCCAATGATGCGCGGTCGTGGAAGATAAAGTTCACGGGGATTTCCACTAATTCGATCGATTACCTCGTAGATTTGACGGGTTTTTTTTGGATTCCTTTTGATTCGGGACTGAGAGAGAGGGGGAGATAATAGAGAGAAACCGATGTTAGAGATATTTGTATTGTCTGAATGGAAAATAAGAAATACTATTACAACTCTATGTAAAAATACAATAGACAAGATAATTGATTTAATAAGATTACAACTCAATAATCAAAATACAAGTAAATGTAGAAATAAGAGGAAGAAGGAAATTAAAAGAACTACAACTCTAAAACAAAGGATACAAATAAATATGTAAATAGAAAATAGAAGAAGAGAAGACAAAAGCAATAGTAGAAAAAATAACAAGAACAAAAAAGTAAAATACTCTCACTCACACAACCAAAGTGAAGAGCATTGGGGGATCACAACTTGAACAAGGTTTACAACCTTTGCCCAAAAGCTTATTTCCCCTATCTCAAGCACTAAGGAATTCTCTCAATATTTGAAATAGCTTTCTGGAATAATCAAACATTTTGGTATATTTTTAGCCAAGTGCTCTAGTGGATAGAAATAGAGTTGCCTTACAAGTGAGCATTAGGCTTCTATTTATAGAGTTTTGAGACACCCTTTGAATTTCAAATTCCACCAACTTCCATGGTTGTTACCAATGATTAATTGGATGTTTGTGGAATTAAAAAGGAGTTTGGGGAGTTACTTAGGGTGTTAGAACCGTTTAAAGTGGAAAAAATGGTTGAAAATTGGTTGAGCACATCTCTGGCCGCGGCCACTAGCATGCCTGGCCGCGGCCGTGGCTCGCTGTCCCATTGGCGGTCGCGGCCACAAGCCATTTTCAGCTCAAAAATGTCATTCTTCCAAAACATCCCAAATCATTTCTCACTTGATTTTGTAACCTCCAAACACCTAATGAGAGTTAAAAACATGTCTCTAACTGCCATATTTCATAATGGCTTTGTGAAATCCAATCTCAAATGTGTAACATACAATCTACACATTATTGGGTAATATTTGGGGGTTACAAATTTGTAACTGATTTTGTAACTCCAAAATATGTCACATTTTGGCACACACATGTGTCCAATTTTGTGACTCTCAATAATATGTTACAAGGTGTGACAAATCATATTTTGTCACATTATTTAATCTAACATAATATTATATGAAATAATATAACATTACCCCACTAGATTAAATAATCAATTTTTGTAACACTTATTTAATCAATCAAACATTATATTAAAATATAATAACCGAGAGAATAGAGAGAGAGAGAAAAAAATGCCAAAGGTATTTTGGGAACTAAAGGAAACAGTAGGACCAATTTGACATGTGAATATAAGGTATAATATTTTTTATTTAGGACCCTTTATAATGCATAAATACCCAAATTTCCCATAGACAATTATAATTTTTATGTTTATTAATACTAATTAATACAAATAATTTTTATTCTAAACTCCCACGCTTAACAAAGATTATGGGTCGATCAGTGCTTGTTGTTACATTACAAACCAGTAAATGTGGCATAAATAAATTGGCCTCAAAAGTGGGAATACATTTCATAAATTAAAAAAAAATCCCTATATTATTATAATTATACATATTGTTTTTTTCATAGTTTATATCATGAAAGAGTAATGATATGTGCACCCAAAATATGTACCAAAATATTACATACAGTGACGTGTCATTGTTAAAAACAATAGATCTCAGTTTTAATAAATATGATTGTTTAAGTCAAACTGCCGCATCACTGTGTATAATATTTGAGTTTATATTTTAAGTGCACATATCAATATTCATCGTAAAAACGGTTACACGAGTGTGGCACTAAAATCCTTCTCACAGTACAGGCCACTGCATTGACCTATATATAACAGTATTAAACAATGCATTAAATGACCATAATACTAATTTGGTGGCATAATGATGAGAATCCAGGTAGCTACGCCACATTATTCTCTGGTGGGCCTTAGAGAATATTCATCACTCCTTTGTGATCCTTTCATTTTCAACCCAAAAGAAACTAAAACGGAACACTTTTGAAAAACATAACTACTCACTCACAAGCTCACAACAACCCATTTTATTTTGTTTCAAACAAAGATACTTCCAGGGAAGAAAAAACTCGTACTACTCTTCTATAATATATGTACAGCTCTCTTGAACTGTAAAGTGTAAAAAGACACAACCCTCGAAAGATATCAAGTTGCCATTTTGTCAAAGATTTGGTGCCAAGTTATTATATGGTTTTTAATAAAAACCCAGTTTTGGACTACTAAGTAAGTGGGTGTATTTTTATTGACACATGATTGGCGATTACTCAGAGGCAATCCAACTTTGCCACTTTTATATTTATTTTTCTCGATGTATATCTGTGAGTCTTTGTAGTCTAGCTCGTTGTATAAACCATGATTGGTGCATTTACACCCAAAAATGAATAGCCTAATAATTGCAACAGGATGGGTTGTGTTTTTGTAACATATATTATGTGTGATTAGATGTCTTCCACTCATCCATATGGAACAAACATACAAATTTGATTTGGATACAATACAAACAATACTATACCGCTAAAATTTTGGCTAGAAACTTGTAACAATAATAAACAAAAAAAGCTACTTATGCCACATAGTAATATCGTGCTGATTTTATTTTAGAATAACAAAATAATGGTAGAAAGAGAAACTAAATGCTGAAATGGGAATTCTTTTTTTTTCTTTAAAAAAATTAAATAACATTATTAAAGTAATTTCATAAGAATTGAAATAAATAACGCTAAATAGAGCTACACAGACAAACACCTAGGTTAGAAAAAATTCAAACAATTTATGAAATACTTCCAATTAAGATTCAAATTTTCTTCACCATATTTGCTTTTGATTATGGATGCCTACAACTTTTTAAATATTCAATACCAAGATGAAAATGACTACAAAAAAATATACAGAAGCATATTACTATAGATACAACTAGTAAAAAGACACTAACATAGCGCTCATTGCCGAGCCAGCTTGGAGAAGGTGGCTTGGGTGAAGATGTTGATCAAGAAGTAGTGTAAACGGAAATCATATTGGGAGATTCAATCGTCAAGTTGCAGTCTGTGGCTCTGGAAGGCCATTGTTCAAGCAAGGAGCCTGCTGATCAAAGGTTGCATGTTTCAAATTGGATAAGGCTCTTCTATAACCATCTGGCATCAACCTTGGCTTGAGGGCTTGCAGGATCGCATTCTTCATCACTCGAAGCTTGTCAGCAAGCAAAGGACAGGGGATGGAAACAAATCCAAATTGTGAATGATTGTAATGCTCTTGTTGACTTCCTCGCTGATTGCTCTCACTTTCCAGATTGGTCAATCTCTCATTTGTTGTAGGAACCTCTTAGATGTCTACAAAGTGTGTTATATGCCTAGAACTTTCAATGTTCAGTCGAATGTTGTTGCTAAGGAGTCTAGAAGTCATAAATGTAATAGTCCAATTAGCTTTAGGAGAATTACCCCCAATGTGGTAAACTGCATTTAGTTTCAATAAAAGAAGTTTTTCCAAACAAAATAAATAAATAAAATAAGATAAAAAGAATTCTAACGAGAACTAGCTCTCTACAAAATTGACATTACTATAATTTGCATGAAATTTAAGATCCATTAAAATCTCCACATTTGAGAGTCACTAAAATCATGAATATATCCATCTTTTATAAGAAAATAAATAAATAAAAGCAAAAGAGAACAAGAAAATTTAATTCTCCTCCACTAGTTTCAGAAAAAATTCAATACAAAAAGAGTGAAAAAGTTTGGGGACTGTCAGCAGAAGGAATACGAGGAAATTGAGTTGTATCGTTGCTTTGAATCCGTCATTTACAACTCTAACTGATCATAAAATATAAAGTCTTGTTATATGATATTTTAAGATGCACAATACTACATGATGCAAAAAGAAAAAGAAAAATGTTATTTTCTCTCTCGTGGGCGACTAGGGTTTGGTGTGCCTTGCACCATCGCTGTTTTTTGATCTCTTCTCGACTGGGGCTTCGTCGGTCGGCCTCTAGGCACCAACAATGCTTCGGTTGAGAGGCTCTCCCTGATGTGTAGATGGTTGGTTGTCGGCTTATTTGCCCTTTGGATTCTCCCTGTGACTCTCACTTCTATGGTGGGTAGCTTCGTCGGATCTGTGTTTTTTCTGTCGGTTGGGGTTGGTTCTCTGTCTGCGGCAAGGATGCTTGGCCCAAGGATGGGGTTCTCTCGTTGTCTTATGGGTCTCCGATAGTGGGTCTTTGGCCTTGGTGGTGGCCTGCATTTCAGGGAGGGAGTCGGGAGGGATGGTATGGTATGGTGTGAAGGGGTTTGGTGGCTGGTCAACCTTGTGATGCTTATCATCTTTTTATTTAATATGCCTTTTTGGTTGTCGACTTCTTTGCCCTTTGGATTCTCCCTGTGACTCTTGCTTCTCAGGCAGGTAGCTTCATCAGATCTGTGATTCTCTGTCGGTTGAGGTTGGTTCTTTGTCAGTGGCAGGGATGCTTGGTCCAGGGATGGGGTTCTCTTGCTGTCTTATAGGTCTCCAATATTGGATCTTTGGTCATGTTGGTGGCCTGTGTTTCAAGGAGGGAGTCGGGAGGGATAGTATGGTGTGAAGGGGTTTGGTGGTTAGTGTAACATCTCAAATTCCTTAATATGACTTACTGTCTGGATTAGGAGGCCAGGAGGACAATAATTGATTTAATTTGTTATTATATGATTATATACATGATTATGTGAGTTGTATTATTATATGGATGTATTTGTATATTTATGTGCATGTATGTGATATATGGGTGAGATCACATTATTATGTGATTATATTTGAGTTATTCGGCATGAGACAATCCTAGAAAGCAAGTTAGCAGTTTAGTCATAATAGGGTTAATTACCGGGCTCGGGGTGAGCCTAGGGGTAATTTGGTACTTAGTACATTACCGGGATTGAGCGAGTAATGGGAAATGATTTGGTAATTATTTGAGGATATTGGGAGTAACGGGAATTGAGGGACGTTAATTATGATTAACAGGATAGGTGTTAATGACAAAATTGCCCTTGGGTGGCTTTGAGGGATTAGATTGGCCCTAGGGGCATTTTAGTCATTTTAGGTTAAATGAGATAGGCTTAACTAAAGGTTGGCTGTAAAATGAACCAAGGAAAAATAGAAACAGGACTTTCTCTCTCGATCACTTCCATTCTCTCTCTCTCGGTTTGATTGTTGAAGCTAAGCTAGAGGATTCAAGCTTAAGGTTTTGAGGCTTGAGGATTTATAATTGAATTGCATCAGCTAGAGGGATTCAATTCATAGTTGAGGTAATGATTCTAAGCTTAAAGTTTGAAGTTTTCCTCTATTTTTATGTTGTTTATAAGCTTGGAAGTTTAATCATGGAATTGGGCTTTTGGGAGTGTTTAAAGTGTTATAAAACTTGGGTTTTATTGCTGGATTGGTGGTAATGTTGTGTTGAGGTTTGGTATTGATTTTGGGATTGTTTGGAAGTATTTTTGGGGGAGTTTGAATTGAAGGAAATGCAAGGGAGCTCGGTTCGCGGGGTCAAGTAGCGGCTGAGTTCTTGCGCCGCGACCTGAGCGAACCCCAGAGCTTTGTTGGGGCTCTGCCTGCATGGCGCGTTGCGACCCTCAAGGGCAAGTCACAGCCCGCCCTTGGCACCCATACATGGGGGCTGTCTATCTGGGAGGCGCCGCGGCCTTTGGGGACAGGTCACGGCCCACTTGTTCTTTTTGAGCCAATGTTGGTTTTAAGAGCGGGTTTTCAAACCTTAAGGCTCGGGATCAAATCTACTACCCAGTTTGGTAGAGTTTGAGGTCCCCGGGGCTTGAACTTGGTATGGGAACCTCTTACTACTTATTATTGATGGGATTTTATATTTGGTTATGATTAGGTTACCGCTATGGGCCCATGGTTAGGATCGTTCTCAAGGGTCGTTCTTTAACTATTTTACACCCGAGCCTGAGGTAAGAAAACTACACCCATTATGTGACATACATGATTGTTGATAAAGCATGTTGAGTGCTCTATATATGGATATATGTTGCATTATGAATGCTTGGTTGCATTGTTTACTTGAGAAATGCACTGAATTATTAGTCAGAAACGGAAATTATGTTGAGTGTTGGTCGTGAAGCTCTGACTTATTAGTCAGGAACGACAATGGTGCTGGGCACTAGTCGTATGGCATTGACTTATGAGTCAAGAACGGCAATAGCGCAGTGAGCACTGGTCGATATGATTAGATCTAATCAACAGAGTATTATACGCTCGTCCGACCCAATGGTTGAAGAAAATTAAAGTGCTTGGCTAGTCTATGGCTAGTTACTCAGAGCCAGGGCTAAAATGCCCTAGGATGACTTATTAGTCATCTATTCAGGGCGTAGGACCCAGGATGACTTAACAGTCATCTATTCAGGGCACAGAACTTTGTGATCATTTATTAATACTTGTATACATGCTGCAATAAGTTTTCTTGCTGAGCCTTGACTCACGGGTGCTATGTGATGCAGGTAAAGGGAAATAAAAGCTTACCTAGCCTTGAGTGGAGAGCTTAGGTGGCGACGTATACATATGCGGCCGCTTGACCACCACGGCCAAGGTGTTTCAAGGGAACTAAGCTTTAACCCTATTTTTGCCGCTTAGGTTGGCGAATTGTAACTTTTGAATTGTAATGACCATTTTGGATTGTAAGCACTATTATGGGATCCCTGTGTACAGTTTAACGTTTTTTTTAATAAAATATAATTTCCTTTTTACTGAGATTTTAACCTTGGCCATTTACAACACTTAGATGCACGTTTATGGCTTAATAACCCATTTAGCGAGTTAAGCACTATTTGAAATATACAGTGTGACAGTCTTAGTTATCTAGGGCGTTACAGCTAGTCAACCTTGTGATACTTATCATCTTTTTATTTAACATGCCTTTTTTGTTGATTTATTTTGATTTTGTCCGTGTTTCTTTTAATTAATAATGGTGTTGTTCACCCTTCATCGGTCCATTGTTCCTTTGCGGGGATCCATGGTGCTTTTGGTGGAGCTTATTTAGTTTGGTGCATGTTTATTTTCGGTGTTTGGGAGAATGGTTGTGTTGTCCTTTAGGGTGGTTGGTGTTTCATCGATTTGCTCAGTTTGCTTATGCAGGGATCTCGATCATGCTTCCCTTCGTCTTCAAATTCGAGGGAGTCCTTGATCTCTAGCTTTATTGACCTTGTGCTTCGTGAATTGTCGATCTCTTGAGTCGAATTTCATGAGCTTAGTCGATCATTGCTATTTTTTCATTATATCTTGTTTGAATATTGGGTTTATTTTTTCCAAATTTTTATTGGAAGTTTTTTGGCTGATTGTCATTAGTGGGATAAATCTGTCATATGCTCATTTGGTTTGGAAACCTAGTTTACTTCACATTTTTTTTATGCTCGTGGCTTATTGGACCTTAAGTTGGGGTAGTTGTTAGGGTTTTCTTCATTTTTATTGTAAACAGATTGGTAAGTCTATTATTGTTGATCATGCTCTATGAGTGATATTTTCATGTAATGGACTATATTCAATTTACCTATTAATTAAAAAAAAAATTATTGTGTGATACAATATATAGTGATTGATATACAATTTAATATTAGATTTCACATATTTTATTTTAAATTTAAAAATGAATAATTAAAATCTCTTATTAAATTGTACCATTTTATATCATGTACGTAGTGTGGTATGTTGCTCATAGCAATATTGGACCTACCTGCATAGTAACTATATTTTGGGAGTGTATAATGATAGGACGGAGTTGCTATCAAACTACTGTGGACTGTGGATCACCGTTTAAATAAAAAACAACTGTCGAGCGTATAAAATTTGATAAAGCTGAAGATACCAATGATTAAAATATTGATTTTACTAATAAAAATTTGATTGTTATTCATATATATCTAAATTTGTTCATTTAGTTATATATATTTTTAATTCTTATTCACATATACTCTTTGACATCTTATCTTTATATTCACCAAATAGTCTTACGTGACATTTATTTAAGATGACTATTATGTTAAAATAATTTGCCATATAAATATATAGTGGAGGACCTACTCTTTGGCTGGAGGAGGACTTAGAGCACTCCAATAATTGTCATTCTTTAATATATCTCATCAAAACATATATATATATTTTTTTTATTTTATCTCTCAATTTTATATTATTTCATACATCAGCTTCTTTATATATTTCTCTACATCATTTAAATATTATATCTTTAAACATATTTTATTACTTAAAATAAAATAAAATAATTAAAAAATAAAAAAGAACTAATAAATATATACTAAATGGAGAGAGAAAGCTTATAAAGAAAAATAATAATATTAAAATATTATATAAATGATATGTAAATGTATATATGGATTAATTGGAGTTTGTGCATAGCTATTATAAATATATGTATAAAGGAGCTGATATAATATGTTTTTATGAGTTTTAGCTAAATATTATAAAGAAAGTGTATTACAAAATATATCACCAAAACATACATTTTTATAATTTACCTCAAACTTTAACATTATACTATACATCTGCTTCTCTATTTTTTCTCTACATCATTTATATATTATATTTTTAAAAATATTTTATTCATTTTAAGAAATAAAATAATTAAATATAATAGTATCATACTCATATATATACAAAAGTTTATAAAAAATAAGAATAAAATATTTATAGCTTGATGAATAATGTTTCACTACATATAAAGAAATACTATTCATTTAGGTAAGAAAATATAACTTTACATCACTCATTAGAAGACTACTTAACCATTTTTTCTCTATATTATAAAGAATAACACATTTTAGCTTATCCATTGGGAGTACTCTTAGTCCCAAAAAATTTGAAAAAAAAACATGGTAAACATATGTTAAAAAAGTAGCATTTTTTATGACATAATTAGCCTTAGTCTTTTCTCAAATATAATATTTTAGTATAAATTGTATATGTACGAGCATTTCTAACAGAGTGTAAAAAATGTAGTACATTGTTATATTTAACATATTTTAGCAAAAGTATCACTCTAATGATGTTCTAAAAAGTGTTCTAAATTTGAAACATACTAAAAGTTGTGTCAAATTTAACATAAGATATAACATGTGTCAAATTTGACATAACATAAATGTCATTTTTATTTATTTACCATATTGCTGCTAATTTACTAATCAACAATCAATGGCTAACCATATTATTTTTTTTATAAAAAATGAAAACAAAATATTACTTTTTGTATATTATCGATAAATATTAAATGAATTGTTGGCTTTGTTATTTAATTTGTATCTTATATGCATTAGAGCACAATTATAAATATTGAGTTAAATATAACATTCACTCATTTTTTGTGTCAAATTTGGCACAAAATTTACCTCTTGCATTATAGATGGTCTAAGAGCATCTCTAATGGAGTGTTAAAAATGTGGTGTATTATTATATTTAGCACATTTTAGCAAAATTATCACTCTAATGTTATTCTAAAAAGTGTGCCCAATTTGGAACATGCTAAAAGTTGTGTCAAATTTGGCACAAGATACAACATGGGTCAAATTTGGCACATCAATAATTGTCACTTTTATATTTACCACATTACTATTAATTTATTAATTAACAATTAATGACTAACCATATTATTTTTTTATTCACTTTTTTTACAATAAAAAAAAGATTATTTTTTGTATATTATCAATAAATATTAAATGAATTGTTGATTTTATTAGTTAATTTTTTTATTACAATTATAAATAAGCTAAATATAACATTTACTAATTTTTCATATTAAATTCAACACAAAACTTACATCTTAGATTGAAGATGGCCTAAATATTATATCTTAATAAAATTGACATTTATTTTGCTAGATGACTATACTTTTAACTACGTCACGGTTAATAGTTTTTTGTATATATCTTCACCAACATCCTATTGCAATTTGCAAGGTAATATTTTTTTTATCCTAACAAAAAAAGAAAGTGCAAAATACAATAGATAAGTGTTGACATGACACAAATGCGATTGAAAACCTCGTGTTCAAGTTTTGACACCTCCTATTTCATACATAATAGAATAATACATCCGTGTCACAATGTTCCCATAAATAAAGGTAGCTAAAGTGGAAGAAAAAAGAAGAGCAAAGGAAATAGCAAACTTAATGCTCCAAGCATATGCTTGGAAGATACTCACTCCACAAACTCAAAAAAACGAATAAACATTTTCTTTTTCCATCGGTTGCTGCTGTGATCATCTTCAGACTATAATTTTATTCCCTTTAAATTCAAAAACACCGTCCCTTAGCTCATTCTCTTTCCCACTTCATTCATTCATTTTTCTCTATAGCTAGCTTCTCTATTTTCTTTTTCTTTTTTTTTTTCTCTCTAAGTTTTGATCATGGCTGCTAGATCATGTGAGATCAATGGTGACGATGAAGACGAAGACGACCACGATGAGAATAATCGTGCCAATCGTGGCCGTTGAAAAAGTTGTCAGGCATGTTTTATCATCGTTTTGGGCAACAAAAGAATCTTTGGCAGAGCTCCTCATAGGATAAGGTATAGGCAAGGCAAGCTGTTTTTAAATATAATATATATTTACAATAAAACAAGGGAAATTTTTTACTTATAAATAATTTCCTTTGTTGTACTTGTAACTTGGGAAGAAACATTATAAGTTATAACTGATGCTTTTTAATAATAATATTTTGTTTAGTATTAGTGACATGTGGTTAAAGCCGTGCATAGTTTTGATTATATGCAGCGGCGGAGGGGAAGTGGGGGCGGTGGCCCCATTAGATATATGTATTTTTTTATTTTAAAATTAGCCTTTTTTCTATTTTTTATTCTGTGAATTTTTTTATTATTTAGTAAGATTGATGGCTATATTTGATGAGTATGAGAAATATTATTATTGATTTATGCATGGTTGCCCTGCTGATCAGAACAAAGGCTGAGATGTCTTAGTAATTGGGTAAAAGAAATAAATAATATTAACAATTAGAAGAGATAAACAAATTAAACCAAATAAGAGATTTTGTCACAAATAGTAAAAGTACTACGATTCTTTCAAATATTGAAAATAATCGGTAAAAATATATGAAAGACTAAATACATTATGTGATAACATCCATTAATATTAAAAAGGGTAATAAGTGGCAAAATCTTTTAATCTTTACATTTTCTGATACTTAACTTTCTGATTTTTATTTTTTGTGGCTAAACTTCCTAAACTACTTTTCTGTAGGTAAATTCACAATTTCCATTTGAGAAATTTAGTCACTAATATATTCTCTCAATCAGTTGGAATATGCAAAAATCGGGTAACAAACAAAATTTGGTAACAAATAAAGTTGACAATTCATTATAATATTTGTCAATAAATAAAATATTGACTTTGATATATTAAATCAATTAGTTGTAACAAATTAATTTTATATACCATATAAATAAATATTCTAACATTGTCACCAATTACTTTATTAAA
This sequence comes from Humulus lupulus, assembly GCF_963169125.1. Lineage (NCBI taxonomy): Eukaryota > Viridiplantae > Streptophyta > Magnoliopsida > Rosales > Cannabaceae > Humulus > Humulus lupulus. The sequence continues at coordinate 27,348,565 of NC_084799.1, forward strand.
AAAAATACTTAATGAAGATTCGAGTTTGAAAGTGTTATCCCCATTTCCTGCCTTGGGCCCGGGACGGTGGTCCAGGCCCACACTCTGGACAATTGGATTTGGGCCCGATAGGGGTGGCAATTCGTGTAAACGTGTCAGATTCGTGTCGACACGATTATGACACGACACGATTAAGGTAAACACGAACACGACACGATTATTAAACGTGTCAAAAATACGAACACGAACACGACATGAACACGATTAATCATAATTATACGAAAAAAAATCATAAAACCTATGTAAAGTATTCGTGTTATCGTGTCTGACACGATTATGACACGACATGATTATTAAATGGGTCAACACGATTAAGGTAAACACGAACACGACACGATTATTAAACGTGTCGTGTTCGTGTTTACCTTAATCGTATCGTGACCCAAATTGCCACCCCTAAGGCCCGGCTCAGGCCCACTTAGCAGGGGAATGACCGGGAACGACGGCCCAAGTGGGGTCCAGACCCGGACAGTGGCCAGGATGGATGATCCAGGACGATAGTCCGAGAGACGTATGGCCAGTTGGGGTTACGATTGAGGTGTACGCAAAACGGTCCCGGAGTCTGGTAAACGGTCCGAGCCTGTGGTAAACGAACTCGGGTCAAGTCCTCCCGATTGGCAAGAAAAAGCATCCGTGACCCTGAAGCCGCCCCATGACGCGTGGGGGTTGTCCCCACTTTTCACCTGCGGAAAAGGCCACCTCGGGATTGCACGCCGCTGGTTCAGACCTGCGCTGCCAGTGCACTGACTGGCTTTGTCCCCTGAATCTGCCTCGTAACTCGGAGTGCCCAGACCAAAAGCCCCATTTTGTCGGGCGAAATATAGTTCTTGGGCCTCCCCATTGGGCCTTAATAATTCTTAGTCTTTTGTATTTTATTCCTTTGTATTGGGCTTCCGCCAAAGAAGCCAAGGGTACCCATATCTTTGATGGGCCCGGGTCATGCCCGGCCTAAGCCCAGCGCTCCTATGAGCCTATAAATACAGGTGATTGAGCACTGGAAAAGGGACCTCTCTGGGACTTGTATACAGTTACTCTGTCAAAATATAGAGAAAAACTCCATTGTAAGAGACTTTCCAAGCTCTAATACAACTAACTTATGGACTAAGGCTCATTAACGCCCCAACCACGTAAAAAACCTGTTTTTACCCTCTAAATTCCATATCATTAATCTCACTTATTTTTCATTCATATAGTTTCCGAAAATCTCGGTAAACATTTTGGTACTTTCATTGAGAGCTGAAGAAAGCTAGCGCTAACGTCAAACCTATACTACAATGGTGAATACAAGACACACCACTTTCGACCCTGCTAACCCAGAGCAAGGCAATGGAGAGTCGTTGCCTTCCCAGCCTCTTCCTCAGAATCCGCCTGAGAATGCTCCTCCTCAAACATCTCACCTTGACGAGTCACAAGACTATGAGGGTGGGACAGAGTACGAAGAGGAGAACGAGGAGGAATGTTATGAAGAAGAGGAGAACGAGGGGGAATACCACGATGAAGCTGCGGATCTCGAGATCCCAGGAGGAAATCCCAACCAGTAGAACCTGGAGGTGACTAGGCTCAGGCAGCAAGTCCTGGACCAGGAGGCTAGAATTGCTGAGCAGGCAGAGGCGCATCAGCGAGTGCAAGAATCCCTCCAGGCCCTGCAGGCATTCATAGCCGTGCAGGGTCCAGCGACCAGTCTCCCAGCTGGCCCTCTTCCGGGAGCGCAACAGCCCGCTCTGCAAGCCAGAGCCGGAGTCCTCGAAGACGTGAGGCCGGCCCCTCCCCCGTAACAATTTCCTGAGCCAGCCCCAGGAAACTCGGACAGGGAGAAAAAGAAGGCCGGTGGAAAGACCCGAGAGAAAAACACCCCCGTCACGAAATCTGGGACCCGTTCTCAGCCGCTCCCTAGGAAAGAGAAGGTTCGCCCTGTCCCAGGACAGGGCCACCCGACCGATCCGCAGGGGACGCGGCCGCGGGATGCGCAACCCCGGCACGCCCCAGGGCGAGACGGACGGGAAAGGTCTTTGCACCCAAGCGCCTCGGTAAAAAAAAATGGTCGGGAACGCCCACGCAGCGAGGAGCGTCATGCCCTTAGTTCAGGGGATGACACGTCCTGGGTAGACCTGCGCGATGGACTGAACGCTCAGAAAGAGCGGGCCCGTAAGGAAAAGATCTTCCCCCGAGGTGGCGACCATAGGAACAACATCAACGACGGGAGGAACGAAATAATCCCCCTGGAGGATGGCACGGCCAAGCAGCTCATGGAGCAGCTGGCCGCTTTGAAAAAGGTCACGGACCGTTTGGTCCGCAAGCAGGAAGGAGCAGATACCGACTCCGATGAAGAGGGCAAAGAACCCTGCGCGAGGCACATCCTGGACGCTGTGTGTAACATGCCGGCCTTGATGGCATGTTACAAGCTAGGATGGCGCTCGGTCAGATGCGCACGCGAGGGTGCAGGCTGGTGAGCATGCTGATGGCTAGTTTGTACGGGAGTGGCATTTTCGTAAATATCTTAAATATTTCCCAGAAATGGACAGGACTTGGTAGGTTCCATATTGAAGGGTCAATGAACGCAATGGTATGATCGGATTTGGGAGATTCGGAGAGTTTGCGAGCTGGAAGCCAAATATGTCTCCCAAGCAAAAATCATATATGTTCTTGGTAGAAGGCTAAAAGTTCAGAATGCTCTTTGTAGGGGGAGCACCTGGTGTCAGCTCTCCACCACCCCCTGGCGTAGGTGCATCAACTGAGCTACTACTAGTTGGGAGGACTAGTAGGGCGGGCATATGAGGACCACGAGGGGACTCATATGTCTCCATGAGTAGGAGTACTCATGGGCATTATCGGGCCGCCCCGGTAGTGTGTTGAAGTGTGCTGCCAGAGGTTTAAGGGTACAGTTCCCTTAGCTTGCCGGGATGCCGCTTGCATGGAACGTGGCCCAAACCTTCAAGAGATGTCGTGGCGCGCCATGGCCATGAATCTCTACACGAGATGGCACGGGAAGTCATTCGTGGGACTTGTTAGCATGCAAGCATTGGAGGGTGCACTATGCTTGAGCAGGACAGAGGTCCAGTGTGTGCTACTAGTCTGGCAGCCAGTCTCGAGGGCCTGCCAACATGTATGTGTTGAGGTTTTATGCCCTAATTAAAACCCAAATTCTTTGTGATCTCATTTTATTATCAATAAAAGAATAGAAATCATTTTTTGACTTGGTCAATCACTTTGCTCACATGTTTTATTTTCATGATTATTTGTTTAATATAAACTTCTATTAAATCCCGAGCATATAGCTAATCTTATTTATAGTGACGTAATCACAGTGGAATATAAATATGATTATATGTTCAAAATAAGTTAGTCCTAAGATTAGTCAGTGCACTGGATTTACACTGACTTGCCAATCTACGATATGATCTACTTACACATTACAATGTTATGTTCTTTCCAGAACATTAGCAAAGTAGATAAGATCGGATGTATTTGTTACATCGGACAGGACCGATATTGACAGTTGATAAGATAAGTAAACATACCGTTATTATCTATTCTAGTCATATCATATAGTTGACCATAGGTCAATTCAATCTCAATTCTGAGTGGTTAGTATTCTAACTGATTGTATTATTTGAGTTCTTTGACTTGTTCGTTACCAGCTTACCCTACGGACTAGCCCATACTTACATCTTGGGAACTCGGTAGTATAATTGAGTGGGAGTGTTAATCATAGATATGAACATCTATAGCTTCTGATGAAGAAGTGAAATGATGGTTTCCTTTTAGTTTGGTTCAAGGTGTTAAATGATAGAGATCTCATTTCAGTAATTAAATTAGTTTACTGAAATATCATTTACAAGGAACTAAGTGTTTTAAGGATAAAATACAATGAGGGGTAAAACGGTATTTTAGTCCTATCTCATTGTAGACCGTCTATAGAGGATTGAGTGACAATTATGGTTGTAACAATGGATAATTAATAGCGTATCTATATTTGTTATAGAGCGTTCTATGAATTCAAGAGTGCAATTCCAAGTCTATAGTGGAGTCACGAGGAATTAATAAGTTAGTAAATTTATTTGTTAGATTTATGATAACTTATTGGAGCTTGATTTCATAGGCCCATGGTCCCCATTGTACCTTGGATAAAATCATCTAGATAGTCTCAATTAATTGATTTAATCATCAATTAGAATTATCAAAGTTGAGTAGGTCAATTTTGGATAGTTTCACAGAGTTGTATAATTTTGAGAAGAAAAGAGAAATTATGGCAGATTTATTAATTAAGATAAATTGGTATCTAAATTAATAAATAAATTTAAATCAAGGTTCAAATTATAAATAATTAATTTGATAAAGGATTTAAATAATTATTTAATTAATTAAATCAATAGAAAATAACACAGGCCTTGATTTTAAGTCCAATGGGCTTATAATCAAATGGGAAATTTCACGGGCCTATAGCCCATGATAATTTCGACCTAGGGCTTCAAAATGGCTATTATTTTATTGATTTTTTAATTAAATTAAATGGCCTAATTGAGTCTATAAAAGGAGTGCTTAGAGAGAAGATTTTAAGAGACGACAGATAAGTCACAAGTCAGATTTTCTGATAGTTTTATATTCTCTCTAAACACAAGTCCTTTTCTAAACCTCTTTGTTATTTTCTTTTCTTCTCTCTATATCTATCTCATGTGTTGAGAATTGCCCACACTAGTCTAGGTGGTTCTAAGGATACATTGGAAGATCGTGAAGACAATAGAAGATCGGTTCAGTTTCTTGATAATACTCTGCGACAGAAAGGATACAAGAGTTAGAGAAACTGAAGGAATGACTCTTAATTCCGCTGCGTATACTGTAAGTATTATATTATTTGTTTCTCTTTGAATTCAATTTTAGAAACATGTTTTAGGCTATCTCGTATTAATTTGTTTAATATTAGATATACATGAAAATAAATAAAGATCCTGTATAAGCTTTTTTCAACAGTATGATGGTATGGTGCCTTGAGGATTGGACCATGGACGTATCAAAGTCCTTGGTCCGTGACGTGAGCAATCAGATAGTATCGAATGGGACATGATGGGAGGTGTTGGCACGTCAGCTTGGTGTTGGCTCTTAGCCACACATGCTACCTTGACTTGCAAATGTCTGGGTGAGCATCGGTATTGGGATTTGCCTTGTCATAGTGAGAACCTATGGACAGTGTGAGTGTCTTGGCTAGATAGCCTTGATGCATGATTGCACTCATAGATGTTTGAGAGCATGACTCAGCGAGAGTTGTTCGAGAGACGAAAGTGTGCAAAGGCACACGGCCGTGCGAAAAATGTGTCCATTGTTATTCGAATGGTTGGAAGGCTGACCTTGGCTAAGAGGAGTCAAGCTGCCGCACGGGCATTTCCGCTGTCAAAATGTCAGCCTGTGACACTGTGCTCCCCAAGGGGTTCAAGATGCCAAGCCTCACCGCCTATACCGGAAACACCGACCCCAGGGATCATCTGTCCCGGTATAATCGGCTTATGACCGTGGCCCACGCCAGTGATGACGGCAAGTGCCTCTGTTTCTCGATCACTCTAGGTGGTCCCGCCAAGGAGTGGTGGAAAAGACTTAAGCCGGGATCCATCCAATCCTGGTCAGGACTGCAGTCAGCGTTTCGCAAGCAGTTCGTGGCCGCCATGAGGATGGACATGCAAATCAGCGCCCTCGCAAATATTAAATAGCTCCCCGCGGAGACACTGAGGGCCTACATCCAGCGTTTCAATGAAGAAGCCTCCAAGACTAAGGTGGACGACGGACAGCGCCTGGTGGCTTTGCAGTCCAGAATCCGGGTTGGGTCCCCTCTCTGGGATGACATGCAGTGTAGCAAGGCGGCTACCCTAGAAGAATTCATAAGGAGGGCCCAAGGATTTATCAATTGGGAAGAGGCTCAAATCCAGGCTTTCGGATGGCCTCCGGCGCCACAGCCCAGTGCCCAAGCGTTCCTGGGGTACTAGGTGCAGTTCTCGGCGCAATCCTACGTCACGCCCCCGATCGCCCCGGGATCGACCGTTACGCCCGAAGTCACCTACACCCCTACGGTGTACGATCCTGCCTCTTCAGGGTATGCCCCCGTCCAGTCCGCCCACTTTTCTGGATATGGAGCCGCGCCGGTGGGTCACAATGTTGCCCCCGTCGGGGCCCTGCAGTCGCAGGCGAGAATAACAGCGGCAAGCATAAACCCCTCCCGGGGGAAGAGATCTGGCAAAGGCCAAAATCGGCCTGAGCCGGCCAAGAAAGGAAAAAGGGGCTACAAGCCCCAATATTCATAATACACCAATCTAGTGGACACCAGGGAGAACATCTTCCTGGCCACAGAGAGGGCGGTTCACTACCGGAAGCCTATCCCCATGTTCAAAGGGGGAAGAAATCTGAGGGATACCAACAAACGATGCGCCTACCATAAGGATGTGGGCCACACTACCGAAGAATGCCGGCAGCTCAAGGATGAGAACGAGAATCTCATCAAGCTGGGGCATCTCCACCAGTGGGTCAGAATGCCTGTGGGAGTCCCGGGCCTGTCAGCAGGTCCCGGGCAACCCGCGGTTCAGGGTGCGCCCAGGGCATATCCGCCTCAGGGAGGATATGCGCAGGGTCCAACGGTGAAAACCCCTCAGGGGCCCCCCGTCGCGCAAGCACCCGGCCCTGGAATGCCTTATCCATCCGGGACAACACCCCCTCGCGTGGACAGACATGTGGCCACCATCTCGGGCGGACCTCACCTAGGAGGGCCGTCCAGGAATGATCAAAAGCGCTACCTAAGCGAGCTGGACCACGATCAGGAGGTGTGCGCCCTGGTCCAGGCCCCAGCTCAGCGCCCAGCTCAACGCCCGAAGTTGATGAACCTCCCTATCACCTTCACAGAGGACGACGCCCGCAACGTCCATTTCTCGCACCATGATCCGCTGGTCATAGATGCGCAGATCGGCAACAAGTTGGTGTCACGCGTTCTGGTAGATGACGGGAGCTCCGTCAACATCCTGTTCAAGCCCACCTTCACTGCGATTGGCCTGACTGAAGCGGATCTGGCATCGTGCCCAACCCAGATCTACAGCTTTAACGGAGACGCGTTACTCCCCATGGGGAAGATCCAGTTGCCCGTAACATTGGGGAGTGAGTTGCAACACTTTTTCAAGTTCTGCACCTTCGTAGTGGTGGATTGCCCCACTGCTTACAATGTCATTTTTGGTCGGCCCGCATTAGTCGAGTTCGAGGCTATCACCTCCATCTGTCATCTTTTCATGAAGTTCCCTTGCGACAACGGAGGGGTGGGGACGGTCCGGGGAGACCAGAAGAGCGCCCGAAAATGCTATCATGTGTCTGCCCGACCAATATACATAGTCCGGGACGAGCCCTTTGAGGACATCGTCGACCTGGTTCCTCCCCCACCTGCTGAGAGAGTGATCCGGGAAGAAGATGATCTGGACCCGAGGTTAGGGGACGACCGCGTCCTGGAGCCCGTGGACGAGATTGAGGAGGTGTGCATTAGAGACACCGATCCGGCCAGGGTCATCCAGGTCGGGAAAAATCTACCGGCAAAGGTCCGGGCTGCCATAATCGCCCAAGTTAAGGACAACCAAGATATGCTGGCCTGGTCTCACTCGGATATGACGGGGATCAACCGCAACATCATCTGCCACGCATTGAGTATCGACCCGAACGCGACCCTGGTCTGCCAAAAATGGAGGCCCTTGGGAACGGAGAGGGCCGAGGCCCTTAAGCTGGAAGTAGAGAAGGTGTCTTCAATCAACTTCATACGCGATGCTGTATACCCCGTGTGGTTGGCCAACCCCGTTCTGGGGCCGAAACTGAACGGAGCATGGAGAACGTGCATCGATTTCATGGATCTCAACAAAGCTTGTCCGAAGGATTGTTTCCCGCTCCCCAAGATCGACCAAATGGTGGATGCGACGTCCGGGTACGAGATCTTAAGCTTCATGGATGCTAACTCTGGCTACAATCAGATCTCCATGCATGTGGTAGACCAGGAGCACACCAATTTCCAAACCGACAAGGGAATATACTGCTACATCGTCATGCCCTTCGGACTGAAAAACGCCGGGGCAACTTATCAAAGGCTCGTCAATCGAATGTTCCAGGCCCAGCTGGGGCAAAACATGGAAGTCTATATCGACGATATGCTGGTCAAGTCCAAGACGTCCGAGAAGCATTCAAACGACCTGGCTGAAGCTTTCGCAGTCATTTGGAAGTACGGGATGAAGCTAAATCCCAAGAAATGTACTTTCGGCGTGGCTTCCGGGAAGTTCCTGGGCTTCATAGTGAGCTTCTGGGGAATAGAAGCCAATCCGGATAAGATCAAGGCACTGATTGATATGCCCTCTCCCCGGAAGCATAAGGACGTGCGAAGTCTGACTGGGCGGATAGCCGCTTTAAGTCGTTTTGTCTCCAAGGCCACGGTCAAGTGCATCCCGTTCTTCAACGTCCTTCGAGGAAGCCAGCGGTTCGAATGGTCAGCCGAATGTGAAGAAGCTTTTCGAAAACTGAAAGAGCACCTGGCCCAAGCGCCGATCCTGGCAAATCCGGTGGACGGGGAGCCTCTATACCTCTATTTGGCAGTGACCGAGCACGCGATCAGCGCCGCATTGGTACAGGAGGAGGAAAGGACCCAGCTCCCGGTGTACTACGTGAGTAAACGATTGTTGGGCGCTGAATCTCAGTATCCACTAATCGAAAAGCTGACCTTTTGCCTGCTGATGGCATCCCAAAAACTCCGACCTTACTTCCAGGCCCACGCCATAAAAGTCCTGACCAACCACCCCCTGCGGCAAGTGTTACAGAAGCCCGAGTCATCAGGAAGACTCCTAAAGTGGGCCATGGAACTGAGGCAGTTCAATATAGCCTACGTTCCTAGAGTATCCATCAAGGGTCAAGCCCTAGCCGACTTCATCGTGGAGTGTTTCGGGATATCCCAGTAAGATGATCTTGAGGCCCCCGCGGCGCCCGTATGGAAGGTCTTCGTGGACGGGGCCTCGAATGAGAACGGGGTCGGGGCCGGAATCATCTTGGTATCACCACAGGGACACTAGTTGCAAAATTCCCTGCGTTTCCTGTTCAAGGCATCGAACAACGAAGCTGAGCATGAAGCTGTGCTGGCCGGGCTGCGCCTAGCCCAGGAAGTAGGGGCCACGAACCTGGAAATCTACAGCGATTCCCAGCTGGTCGTCAGGAAAATCTCGAGGGAATATCAAACTAAAGGAGAAAGAATTGCAGCTTATGTGACTCAAACGAGAGAGATGCTGCAGGCGTTCAAAAGGCACTCCATCCGCCAGATCCCCAGAGAGCAAAATGTCTTCGCGGACACACTAGCAAAGCTGGCCACCGACGCCGAAGCAGAACTGGTCGGGCTAGTCCCCGTCAATCATCTCCCTATCCCAAGCATCCGAGCCCTCGCGGTCAACACCATCGACCACTCCATGTCTTGGATGGGACCTCTTATCCGCTATCTGACAACCGGGGAGATGCCAGCAGACAGGGTCGCCGCCAGGAAGCTTCAGTACCAGGTCCACCGATATGTCATGATGGATGGAAAACTCTATCGCCGGGGGTTGTCCATGCCTTACCTCAGGTGTGTGTCCGGGACAGAATTAAGCGCCTTCCTGCATGAAGTGCACGAAGGCTTTTGCGGAGATCATACAGCCGGGCCCAGTCTGTCCAAAAAGATTCTGCGCCAAGGATACTTCTGGCCGACCATGAAGAAAGATTATATTGATTACGTCCACAAGTGCGAACAGTGCCAAAGATACTCGAAGGTCCCGCGGGCCCCGCCGACTGAGATAACCTTGATGACTAGCCCCTGGCCTTTTGCGGTGTGGGGGATCGATCTGGTAGGATCGCTCCCGACCGGGAAAGGAGGAGTGAAATACACCATCGTGGCCGTGGACTACTATACCAAGTGGGTTGAGGCGGAGCCCATGAACACGATCACTTCGAAGAAGGCCCTGGATTTCGTCATCAACAATATAGTGTGTCAGTACGGCCTCCCCTACAAAATTGTATTCGATAACGGGAAGCAGTTCGACAGTATCCACTTCACAGATTTTTGGGAAAGGCATGGCATCGTCAAAAGCTTATCCGCGGTCGCCAGGCCCCAAGCAAACAGGCAAGCAGAAGCCGTCAACAAAATCTTGAAAGGGACGCTAAAGAAAAAACTCCAGGCCTGCAAGAGCAAATGGCCCGAAGAGCTGCCCCGCGTGTTGTGGGCTTACCGGACCACTGAGAGGACTTCCACCGGGCACACTCCTTACTCCATGGTCTATGGATGCGAAGCCGTCATCCCCATCGAAATGACCATCCCGTCTCACCGAAGAGACACGTATGATCCCGCCTAGAACCACGCCTTACTTCAGGAATCACTAGATCTCATCGAGGAAATCTGGGAGGAGTCGCAAGTGGGTCTAGTCCTGGCAGTTGGAATCGGGACCAAACCCCAGAATCAGTCAGGCACGGTGATAAAAGGAAATTTCTATTTAAGGAATAACAAAAATAAGATAAACCGGAAAAAGCAATACAAATTGTCTTGGACGCGTATGCGTCCGAAAAAGTTACAAAATTGTAAAAAAGAAAAAAAAAAAAGAAGGGCGAGGCGAAGATCCGAGCCTAGGCTTCATCCTCTAGAAGCTCCGCGTCTTCCTTCTCCTTGGCCTCGAATTCAGCCCTCTTCGATTCCGGGTCAGGAAAGATCAGGAGGTTCATGCTCTTGTCCTTACGCCAAGCCATGTAGATGGCCTCCTCAAAAGTGACGTGCAGCAAGTCATCCGCCTGTTCCTTTCCGCGACGAGCCTCCTCATGCGCCGTCATCTCCTCACGAAGAGAGCTGTCAAGCTCGCGGACCTGGGTCTCCAAGTTCTGGATCTTCTCCCTGTCCCGGGCAGACTGAGCCTCAGCCGCCTCCAGAAGGGCTGCCCTTTCGTTGGCCTCGGCTTCTTTCCGGGACAAGGCCTCTTCAAGCCCGGCCTTGACTCGGTCGAACTCTGTGTGGTCCGCGTCTGCCTGAGAAACTGCTTTGCTCAAAGCCTCCCGAGCCTGGGCCGTCTCCTTGGCCAGGGCCTCCTTGGCGGCCTCCCTCTGGTTCACGGCCGCCTCCAGCTCCAGCTGGAGCGCTTCCATCTTCATGGCCGCCTCGGCCACCAGGTCGACATTCTGATGGGACAACAAAGCACCCTGGAACAAAGCAAAGTTAAGAGGAATCCTTATAAACAAATAAGAAGAAGGGAGAAAAAGACAAAGTAAACTTACAGCGGTGGCCTGGGAGATGAACAACATGTCCGGGTTGGCGATGGTGGCATACCGCTTGAGCTAGAGGTTAGACATGGTGTTCCCCACCTGGTCCAGCAGGTCCGCCGCGAATGGGGCCGTGTCCTGCCCCAACTTAGGGCGAAAGCCCGTCTCAGCAGCTAGCCGATCCAAGATCGGCTAGGGGACGCTAAAAGCTACCGGTCGCTCAGCGAACTCAACCTGACGACGAATCGTCAGGGCCTTGTACGTCTCGTCTCTCCAGTCCCGACCACTCTCCCAGGTCCGGGAAATTAGCCGGGATTGCTCGTCCCGCACGACGGATTCCCCCTCCTTAGGTAGTGCCGGGTGTATGGGGAGGGCCGGTAAGGTAGGAATCTCCTTCACGGCGAGGCGACTTTCCCGTTGCGACTCACCGGCCGAGCCAGCCCGCCTCGTCCGGGGCCTCTTCTTCCCGGTGTCAGCCTCCGTAGCTCCCATATCCAGGGCCCTCTTCCCAGAACTCTGGCTTACCGTGGGTTCCGGCTCCAGATCGATGATTGGAGGTTGGGCAAGGCCGGGGATGGCAGCCGGGTCCACGGCCGTAACAGGGACCGCGACAAGTGCACCCTTGTCGGGTCGAGTTTTTGCCCCGGGCCTCGAGGAGTTGCCTCATTTTTCCCACGGGGGTAGACATGTCGGAGTCTCCTGCAACAAACGCAAATAAAAAAGAGTTAGTACAATTAAACAGGAAAATCGATATCAAAATTAAGAGTGACCCGGGACAAACCCTCATCTAAGCCCCGGATGCGACTCAACTCATCTAGCGCGAAAGAATAGACTCGGTCCCCCATGTCGTCCCGGTTCAAGAAATTCCCATACTAAAGGAACCCAGGCGAGAACATGAGAACTTCTGAGCCTACGGGGATGGGAGACGAAGGTCTCATCTCCCCGTCAGCCCCGAATGCGGGGCCTCGAAGTGCTAGCATATCCCTAGCTAAGTCCCCAACTTGGGGAGCATAAGTTAACAGCAAAGGTGAGTTACCTCACCCTGATACGCTAGCCCCGGGGGTACCCGTGTTCGGCAGGGCCTCCTCGAAAAGGGTTCCAGCTCCTCTGAAGCGGCCGCCTCCATCTGGGCCAAGTCCCTCTTCTGCTTGGCCGCGTCCGCTCGCGCCGCAGCCTCCACCTCTGCGATATGCTCAATGGCCAGCTGCTCCCTGATGGCGGCAACCTTCTCGCACTGGATCCCCGAAGGTTCGGGATGACAATAGTTTGGTGGGCCGCGAGCATCCTGACCAGTCGGAGGTTGTCCGTGTTGACGTAGCCCCCTACGTCCAGGTCTTCCGCGCTCAGCCCGGAGTAAAACCTCCTCCGTCCAAGATAAACTGGGTGAGAGGAGTCTGAGCGAAAGTTCTTGCCGCCTGAAGTAACACGATGAGAAAAAAAGGAAAAGAGAAACCGGCCAGCTAAGGGTCGGGGAAGCACTTACCCACTCGCTGGAAGTCCAGCAACAGCGTGGGGTTCTTCTCCACGAGGAACCCGGACGTCATGAACCAGTAATGACGAACGTCCGGGGGATGCTTCCAGGTGCTTGTGGGAGCGAGGTAGGTACCTCGCGGCTTCAGCCTATAGAAGCCGTCCAAGGTCTTGTCCTTGGCATTGACCTGCGGTTCCATCTTGTAGAAATACAAGATTTCTGTAGGGGTCGGCTCCACGATCTCCTTCGTGGCGCAGAAGACACGCCATCCCGCAAGCAGTCGGTAGGCTTGAGGCAGGAGCTGGAAGGGTGCAATTCCCACGTATGTCATGAATCGTACAAAGTATTCGTGGAGCGGGAGCGTGGCTCCCACACTGATGTGGCCAGCGCTCCAGGCCCCAAACCCTTCTGCAAAAGTATGCGCCCGCTCCTCTATTCTGGCTAGGCGATTGTGGAAGAGTCTGGGAGTGGACTCTATGCCCAGGCACTTCTCCAAGACGTACATCATCCGGTAGTTCCGGAAGAAATTTGGCACCGTGTCCTTCTCCCATCTGTTGCCTTTGGGGGTCCGGGACCCGGAGAGGACGACGGGGGCCTTGTTGACTTCCTCCTCCGAATGAAGGGTGACGCCCGTTGTCATGGTTGATGATCTGGGAACAAAGAAAAGAAACCAAGCAGTCAATACCAAAACCCAAGAAAGTCGGTTAAGGTACGGGGGGCCTCCTACGGACTGCTTGGAGTCCCCTCCGGATCAGGTCCGGGTTCAACAGAGAACCACGAGACCCAGATCGGGAACGAGGAATGGGCTACTAAATAGGCTCCGTCTGCCCAGGAAGCATCCGGACCTAAAGAAACCCGGACCAAGCGGCCTTCCTAACACTACTCCTAAGCATAGGCAAGTTCTAGCAGCCTAAAGGTTATGAACAAAAAGACAGCCTACGTTCATGTATTTACCAGGAAGGACAGGAAGACTTACTGTGAGTAGTTGGCCGTGAAAGATGGTGGTTGTCCGACGGTAAGGACGGTAGAACCTTGTTCTTGAACTGGTGAAGGCAGTTTAGCAACTCGTCGACAGGGCAGGCCCAGGACGTGCGCTCAGGCGGAGGTGCAGATGCTGGGACTGCTGGAAACAGGCGACGGCGCAGGGTGAGCAGGCGGTGAAGGATGTCGTCGGCTATATTGGACATAAACAGCTCCTCGGTTCTTGGAATGGCTAGAGAGTGTAAAAGTTTCAAATGAATGTCCGAGGGGTATTTATAGAGACCAAAATCCTGGTCTCTGATCCAGCAGATAGAAATTCCCCCATCGGACGGTCCAAAATCGTGCAGGGGCATTTATGAGCACTCGGGAGTTGGATCCTCGCCATTTCAATCCAACGGCCCAGGAGAGGCGAATGTCAAAGGTCGCCCCATCCTACGGTCCACCTCAGCGCAGAAGCATTAATGAAGGACCCCCGTGCGGATGGGACGCTTCGGAATCCGTGCTGACGCACTAGCCTAGGCCTAGCGACCCTTGAGGTGGTTAGATGACCTTTCGAGGTTAAGTGCCATCTTTGCAGCAGTCACTTGGAGACACGTGTATCCCTCGCCACGAAGCAGGACTTAGGTAAATGGACCCGGACACTGGTAAATGGTCCGGGCTCCGCGTGCGGCCAGCGTCGTTGCCATTTGCCACGAACCCACGATTCTAAGCAGGAACTAGGAAGGCAACCGTGGAGTATCTAGAAGCAAGGCAAGCCTCCACCTCGCAAACCCAGGCGAAGGCTTGGGGGGTAAATGTTATCCCCATTTCCTGCCTTGGTCCCGGGACGGTGGTCCAGGCCCACACTCTGGGCAATTGGATTTGGGCCCGGCCCAGGCCCACTTAGCAGGGGAATGACTGGGAACGACGGCCCAAGTGGGGTCCAGACCCGGACAATGGCCAGGATGGATGATCCAGGACGATAGTCCAGGAGACGTATGGCCAGTTGGGGTTACGATCGAGGTGTGCGCAAAACGGTCCCGAAGTCTGGTAAACGGTCCGGGCCTCTGGTAAACGAAGAGGGACAGAGGTAAACAAACCCGGGTCAAGTCCTCCCGGTTGGCAAGAAAAAGCATCCGTGACCCTGAAGCCGCCCCATGACGCGTGGGGGTTATCCCCACTTTTCACCTGCGGAAAAGGCCCCCTCGGGATTGCACGCCGCTGGTTCAGACCTATGCTGCCAGTGCATTGACTGGCTTTGTTCCCTGAATCTGCCTCGTAACTCAGAGTGCCCAGACCAAAAGCCCCATTTTGTCGGGCGAAATATAGTTCTTGGGCCACCCCATTAGGCCTTAATAATTCTTAGTCTTTTGTATTTTTATCCTTTGTATTGGGCTTCCGCCAGAGAAGCTGTAACGCCCCAACTCCAGGGACCGCTACAGTGCACATTGCAAACAGTGCTAAACTCGCTAATCGAGTCGTTTGGCCATAAACGTGTAACTAAGTGTGATTAGCGGTTTAGGGATTAAAAATTTCAGTTAAGATATAACATTTCACTAGAATGTTTAATATATACATTGGGATCCCAAAAATAGAATTTCAGAGTCTATTACAAAAGAATATTTACAACAGGTCGTTCTAAGCGGCAAAGCAGGGTTTAACCCTAGTTCCACTTTCAAACCTCGCCCAAGTATTGGTCGAGCAGCTGCATATGTACACGTCATCACCTAAGCTCTTCAACTCAAGGATGGTCCAGCTTCTTTTTGCCTTTACCTGCACCACAAAGCACCCGTGAGCCGAAGCCCAGCAAGAAAACTCATATGCTCATAAACAGTCAAACCACGATATCAAATCATATCTGGCATGCCTAGCAAACATAGCTCTATTCAGCATGCAAATGAGTTCAAACGATGCTGGGGTATCCAGAATAAGAAATCATGTTCTTCTGATTGGAGGACTATCAAGTCAATCCTAATTAGATGAGTGACTGCCAAACAAGTTACTAATCAAATGGAAGAGTGGCTGCTAGGTAAGCCACTAGCCTTCAAGCGCTTACTAATCAAATGAGTGTCGCAACACTTGAGGTTCTGATAAACCATGCTGAGTGACCAACAAGCAAGTCACAAATTCAAGTGGAAGAGTGGCTGTTGGGTATGCCACTAGCCTTCAACAGGTTTTGGTAAACCATACTGAGTGACTGACAAGCAAGTCACTAATTCAAATGGAAGAGTGGTTGCTAGGTAAGCCACTAGCCTTCAACAGGTTCTGGTAAACCATACTGAGTGACTGACAAGAAAGTCACTAATTCAAATGGAAGAGTGGCTGCTAGGTAAGCCACTAGCCTTCAAGCGCTTATAATATTCATCGAACCTGGGGTCGGTCCTGCATTAATGCTCTTTGAGTCATTCAATGCAGAAAGTTGATTTGATCTAATCGACATGGCTTGCGTGGAACACGCTAAGGCCGTTCTGACTAATGAGTCAGCGCTATGTGACCAATGTCCAGTACCACTGCCGAACCTGACTAATGAGTCACAGCTTCTGATAACTCTACAATATAGAGTTATTTTACCACTTTTTATGTGCTAATTGTTGCTAAATTCTTGAGTTTTTAATTGATTTATTAAGTTTTTAAGTAATTTTGAATTTATTAGGCTTAATTTAATTTTATAGATTTTTATGTATTTTTATTGTTATATTATTGTAAAATGTTATGGCTTAATTATTTAGAATTATTATTGTTAAGTTAGTGGTAAAAAAAAATGTTGTATTATTGAACTTAAATGTAAAATATAAATTAAGTTATAATTAATATTTTCAAAGAATTAAATTGATTTATTTTATAGTTGAAAATATTGTATTATGATTTATTTTATATTTATTTTGTAGGGAATGTATGCTCTTAAAAAGAAAGAAAAATGAAGGAAATGTGGTATTTTCAAGAGTTAAAGCTGAAAGAAATGAGGACATTTTGGTATTTCTAAAAAGCTAAAGGCCCAAGCTCCAAGGCCCACCAGCAGTCCAAGGCCCACGCCTGCCTCTTTCAGCTCCTCATCAAGCCCAGCCGTGCACTTGCCACTGCCTTCATCAATGCCGTTTGCATCCTCCCAGGCGTTACCTTCAGCCATTTGCTTTAGTCAAATGCTCCCAAGTCCTCTGCCAACTGTCGCCACCAAGGAGCTCCCCAACTCAGCATATAGCACCTCACGCCCAAGGCTGCCCATTTCCAGCCAACTCCATTACACAACCGAATCACTCCAGCAATTTGGGCACAGGCCCAACACCATTTCAGCTGTCCCCAAATGCCAACACAGCCACAAAAAAAAGCCAAAAATCATGTTTTTTTCCTTCCCAATATTTTTCACTCAAATATCAATTCACTCTTCCCTATTTTTCTTACCTAAATAAACATTCCTAATTCATTTTTTTTACCCTAGCTTTTCACTAATCTTTTACCCAACCAAACATTTCATCTTTCCAATACTCTTATACTTACTCTATTTATCCTACCAATTCCCAACACAATTAAATTAATCAATTTATTTATTTTAATTTGATTAATTTAATCTCCATATTTTGCCTATAAATAGAGTATTGTAAGACCATTTGGGAAGCTCTTGTTCTTCATTTTTTTTTTCAACCTCTTCTACACTCCATATTTCTCTCTTCTTTTCACTATTTTCTATCTACCATTTTCATCTTTTAAAGAGCATGTCAAGTATGCTATTTTGTAATTTTTATTTCACTCTAGTTATGAGCTTCTAATCTTTTTCAAAGGTTATTAAGATGATGATGAAGCAAAATGTAACTAGATAGTATTTTTTTTTTGTATGTTGATTTCCCATTTGTACAACATTGTTTATGGATTTTTCTATCAAAGATATGCATTTTTCATCTATTATTGATTGTTAAAGCATATTACACTTGGTTCTTCATTATGCAAAAATATGATATTCTTTGATTAAATGTTTTTCATTAAATTGTTCACATCTAATTCTTAGAGCATAAGTATCATATTTTGCCTAAACATAATCTCTTTGATTTCTTGTAGTTTCATTAGGTTGTAACACAACTAATGCTTAGAAATTATATCTTTTATAAGTGAAGAAAAATCCTACCTTTTTTAAAGTAACTTGTGCTTGAATAGAAAATGTATCTTGAAAAAAATATAGTGTGATTTATATCAACTATATCTAAACTTGGGAATCAATATACTTATAAATACTATTGAACTTGCATTTTGTGGATTCTAAAATCTTAA
Organism: Humulus lupulus; assembly: GCF_963169125.1. Taxonomy (NCBI): domain Eukaryota; kingdom Viridiplantae; phylum Streptophyta; class Magnoliopsida; order Rosales; family Cannabaceae; genus Humulus; species Humulus lupulus. The sequence goes on from NC_084799.1 coordinate 27,366,551, forward strand.
TAATCTTATATTACATATCTCATTTGAAAACCATTTTTCTATTTAATCATTAATCTTTTTATTACTTGTCTTTTATTTCTCTAAAACAAAATCTCATCAAATATTTGGAACTAGGTTAGAATATTCTTGCTTTGTTTGAAATAGTTTATTTTGATGTTAGTCAACTCTCATGGGTTCGACCTCGTACTTACATGAACATTATATTCCGAAACGATTCGTGCACTTGCGAGTTTAAATATTAAAACACCCTCTTTTGGGATCAACAGCTTCACAGTTGATACTAACACCTTTGCCAATTCTGACTGATGAGTCAGTGCCATGTACAAGTAAGCATTGTTACCAAACATATATCATATGTCACACTTTCAAAGATGAGGCATTCAACATGCTTACTTAACAACTACGAGCATAATAATGATCATGCGCAAACACATAGACTCAAGCTCTGACCAATCTCATATTCATCATTCATGGCATGCCCTAATCTCATGTTTCTCGTGCTTCACACACATCACATTTAGCCAACCAGCATGCCTCAATAGTAATCATATGCAAATGGGCAAAATTGCCAAGCATTCATTATGCTATCAATGTTTACATTTAGACATCCAACATGCATCAATCATAGCCATGCATGTCACACATGGGGTGCAGTTTTCTTACCTTAGGTTCGAGCAAGAAATATTAAAAGAACGACCCTTGAGAACGATCAACCCTTTGATCCTTTAGCGGTTACCTAGTCATAACCAAATATGGAATCCCATCAATAAAATAAATCATAAAAAGGTTTATAATCTAAAACCACACTCCCGGGATCCATCCCGCCCTCTCGGGAATCTTAATATACTCAAACGGGGCAAAGGAACCAAACCCCGAACCTTAAGGATCATTTCGAGCCCTAAAATAGGTTTGCTGAAAAATGGACCAGTGCTGCAGCCCTATTAAATGGCGCTGCAGCCCTATTTCCCAAGTCAGAGAGCCCTGCTCTCTGCCCTGCCTAGCGCTGCTGCGCCCTGAATGGAGCTGCTGCGCCAATTACAGACCAGAAACTTTCTGATTCTTCTTCCTTGCGACTTCTCTTAAAACCAACCCTCCAAATCAATCCCAAACATCACCCAAACATCCAATTCAACCCCAAATCATCATCTATACCACACCCTCATCAAAACCCACTCAAACATACACAAAAACTCCCATTGATTCCAACTATCCACATCAAAACTATAAGCTGAAAACTATAAAGAAAAACAGAGTATGGCTTATTTTCATGGATGAATTCCTGACCTCAAGCTTGATTTAAATCCCCTTGAATGGACGAACTAAGTTCCTAAGCTCCCACCTTTGATCTCCTAGCTTGGTTCTTCAATTTGAGGTCAAAAATCATAAAAGGAAAAGAAGAGAAGGAGAGGTACGGGAGAGAAAGAGATGAGGATGATGATGCTCTGTTTTTTCTGTTTTCTACAGCCATCTAAATGATACATATCCTTTGCCAAATGACCTAAATGCCCCTAGGTCACTTAAGGTTTCTAAAGTCATCCCAAGGGTAAAAACGTCATTTCTCGCCTATCTCGTTAATTATAATTAACTCCCTCTAATTCCCGCTACTCTCAATATTCTCCAATACCAATAATTCATATCCCGTTACCCTTTAATTCCCGGCAACTTTCTAATCACCAAATTATCCCGAGACTCACTCCGAGCCCCGAACTCAAACCCGTTATGACTAGACCGAAAACTTACATTTCCATGATCGTCTCATGCCGAATGGCTCGAACCAATCCACATATAATGTGGTAATATTTATAATTCACCCCCATGCATAAAAATACACAATCACGCCCTCAACGGGCCAAATTACCAAAATGTCCTTTGCAATTAAAATATGAACCCATATGCATGCATACACCATCATATAATAATATAATTAACATAAACATGCATATAATCATTAAATATCATAATAAATCAAGTATGGCCCTCTTGACCTCCTAATCAAGGTCCTAAACCTTATTAGGAAATTTTGGGCATTACAGAAGCCAAGGGTACCCATATCTTTGATGGGCCCGGGTCATGCCCAGCCCAAGCCCAGCGCTCCTATGAGCCTATAAATACAGGCGATAGAGTACTGGAGAAGGGACCTCTCTGGAACTTGTATACAGTTACTCTGTCAAAATATAGAGAAAAACTCCATTGTAAGAGACTTTCCAAGCTCTAATACAACTGACTTGTGGACTAAGGCTCATTAACGCCCCAACCACGTAAAAAACCTGTTTTTACCCTCTAAATTCCATATCATTAATCTCGCTTATTTTTCATTAATATAGTTTCCGAAAATCTCGGTAAACATTTTGGTGCTTTAATTGAGAGCTGAAGAAAGCTAGCGGTAACATCAAACCTATACTACAATGGTGAATACAAGACACACCACTTTCGACCCTGCTAACCCAGAGTAGGGCAATGGAGAGTCGTTGCCTTCCCAGCCTCTTCCTCAGAATCTGCCTGAGAACGCTCCTCCTCAAACATCTCACCTTGACGAGTCACAAGACTATGAGGGTGGGACAGAGTACGAAGAGGAGAACGAGGAGGAATATTATGAATAGGAGGAGAACGAGGGGGAATATCACGACGAAGCTGCGAATCCCGAGATCCCAGGAGGAAATCCCAACCAGCAGGACCTGGAGGTGACTAGGCTTAGGCAGCAAGTCCTGGACCAGGAGGCCAGGATTGTTGAGTAGGCAAAGGCGCATCGGCGGATGCAAGAATCCCTCCAGGCCCTGCAGGCATTCATAGCCGCGCAGGGTTCGGCGACCAGTCTCCCAGCTGGCCCTCTTCCGGGAGCGCTAAACATGGCAAGTCCGCATCATAAGTAGTCTTGTTGCTTTATATTGATATTGATTTGATTTCAAAGACAATAATGGTTGTTAATGGAGATGTTGTGATGTTAAATAATAAGTTGATTACAAGATTGATGCTTAATTGTTTATGAGTTTGAGAATTAGATTCTATGCTTGAGGTAAATTTAAATCTTTTGGTTTTTTTTTTGTTTGTTGGGATTTATGTGCTTTGAACGGTGAAATCTTGAGTGGTTTGGTACTAATAAAATGTTTGTCCAATACACTATTACAAAAATAGCTTTCGACGTTGGTCAATTAGTCAATAATGCTGACTGATGTTGTAAGTCGAATATAAACAACCATGTCAATAAGCCCCTAACGTTGTTAACTTACTCGTTAGGATTTATACATTTAAAGTTTAAAATATGTATGAAAAAAATTAATAATTATGAGAAATATTTACTTGGTGATAAAATACATTACTTTATAATTTACTACGATAGTATCAATTTGTTAGATCTCTAATAAGATGCTACATGTTTATATTCTTATCAATTCAACTATCAAAAATATATTTTTTTAAATCTTAATAAATAAAAATTAAAAATCAAATACTTCAAAACCTTATCCATTTGATAAAACCTAATTAAACTAAAGAGAACAATAATACTGTACAAAATAAAACAAAACAAATAAGTCCCACACATACTATAATAATCAAATTATTTAGGAATTTAACTAAAATTACAAATAATTTACTAAACTAACCACTCAAAACAAAAGCGCAATTATTCTAGATAACAACTGTGTTGTTATATTCAATTTTTTGTTTATCAAAAGCGGATTTATGAGTTTATTTGAACCATTCTACAAAATACAGGGTCTAAAAAATAATTTGTCAAAACACATAGTCAAAACAGTTAATGGGGCAAAACACAAAATAAAAAAATGTATAAATAAAAAAAAAAAAAAAGATTTATGGTGTAAAAAAATATATTTTGCACAATTAATAATGAAGAATATTACTCTTTAAGCTTCTCATTTAGAGTTTTTTTTTAGGAAAATGTTAGGATGAATCTATTACAATAATAGAAGCAATTGGAAAAGGAACATCCTCCGACCAAATAAAATCTTCATCCAATTTTAGAGCATATTTGGCTAAGTCTTGGACTGCCATATTAGCAAATATCTTAACATGGAGACTTGAACTCTAGGGAAAAGGATGGAAGATGTGAAATATCAATAATAGCATCCTAAAAGCTTGATAAACTAAGAATTGGTTTATTAATGGCAATAGAGACTAAGGTGTCATTTGGTTTGATGGAATAAAAATGAAAGAATATGAATGAGAATGAGAAAATGAATAGGAATGGAATGGAATAAAAATTAAATGAATAAAAAAATTGATAAAAAAATTAATAAATTTTTTCAATTTTGCATTGGAATTGTCTTTCCTCCCATTTTCAAATGGAATAGTCATTCCACGAAAATTGTGGAAAAACCATTTAATTGAAATGACATTCCAATACTCTAAAATGCAACCAAATAAATGAATAGATTGAAAATTGATTCATTTCCATTCCAGTTCATTACCCTCAACCAAACATCACATAAAAGTGCACTAGTCTCAACATAATGAAGAGTAAAACCCAGCTCTAGTGCCCATTACAAAGCATAAAATAAAGCCTTGGCCTCCATATCTTCAAGATGTATATTGCCACTCAAAGGTTTTGATAAATCATCCATAATTGCTCCCTTGTGGTTGTGGATTGCGTCCATGTTGAGTGTGAACTATCCTAAAATGCAATGGAAGGACATATAGAGAGAACCATGATAGTAGCCTTATCGTTTGTTGTGCAAAACCATACAAGTAGGTCGTTGTGACTTTGTTATATTTTTTATTGTTTACCAAATTTTTCGGAAACTACAAATATATCGAGGAATAAGAGCTAGAAAGAAAGGAAGAGAAATGAACAAGATCACAATTTTTACGTGGTTGGGGCGTTAATGAGCCTTAGTCCACGAGTCAATAGTATTGAGCTTTAGAGAGTTTAACAATTGAGGTTTTCTGCAAGTTCAGCAGTGTTTATGCGTACATGAGAAAATTGGATCCCTGCTACAGTGCTCAAACGACCCTATTTATAGGTGGTCATGTAGCTTGGGCCGGACTAATCCGGGCCCAATAAGGATATAAATACAAGTGTTCTCTAACGGAACTATAATACAAGTGTGTAACATGATTATAGGCTGCTTATCTAGACCCACTGGGTCAACTTAAGCGTGGTAGAGCCTTACAACTGCCCTTTGTACGTTGATACAGACTCATCCGCATGGGCTACTAGGGGGATTCTAGGGATAGGATCTGTCAGAGTAGTGGCAGTACCGATCCCTAGGAACATCGTACGTTCCGTGCATATTCCTTTTTGTAGGTTAGTTGGGGAGACCAACTATCGAACTTCTTGGGGACACGTCAGTTGTATGAAGAACTAGTCTTATCCTACTAGAACGTATAGCCCGGGTTCATTTACCGAGGTTCAGGTTCATTTACTCAGGCACGGGGTCATTTACCAAGATGGACATTAGCTAGCGATGACAGATCGAAGGAAGTATCTTGGTAGCGAGTTGGATTGTGAGGATGGACCCAGAAACTTCATCCGGATTCCACATGGTGGGATCCGTCTCCTAGAATGGATCATTTACCACAATGATCTAAATCCCAAAGGAAGGAGATTGGATGAGCCCATGAAGTTTTTTTGGGTCTATGTCCTAGGTCCGGGCCCTTTACTATGTGATTATTCGCCTGTCATTGGACTTAATATGGACCTGGGGCCTTCGAGCCCCTCGCTACTTAGTATTTGCTGGACCTTGACCTCTCTTGATGTCCTATGAGGCCCACTTGACAATGCCACGTGTTCTTGGTGGAAAATATAGACAACATTTATAATATAATGTTTAGATTAAATGAGTGTGACAAAGTGTGTCACATATTGTAACATAATATATATGAGAGTTACATTTTTGGATAATGTGAATATCTAAATGTGTAACATATTTGTGGTTACAAAAATATTTACAAATTTGTAACTCTCAAATATTACCCAATATTGTGTAGATTTGATGTTACACATTTTGATTTGAATTTGTCAAAGCCATAAGAAATATGGATGTTACACATGTGATTTTAACTCATAATATGTATGGAAGTTACAAAATCAAGTGGGAATGAGTTTGGAACGTTTTGGAAAAGTTTGGAAATATTTGGGTGGCTGATATGCTCTGTGGCCGCGGCCAGTGCTTGTCCCAGGTCGTGGCCTGGAGAATAGAAGCCAACGGCCGTGGCCAAGCTTATCCCAGCCTATGGCCAGAGAGGCTGACAACCTTTTTCCAACTTTGGTTTTATCTAATTTTGAACTTTTCTGTAGACGCAGTTTTTTGCCAACAATGTATTAAGAAATAATAAGGCAGATTAGTGCTTAATAGTAAACCGTAATGAATAATAATATGAATTCGCTCAAGATCACATAACTTTTACGTGGTTCAATAGTTAAAATCCACCTAGGTCACGAGTCAATATTGTTGTTGTTTCTCTCTCTATTTTGGCAGAGTTTTGGTATTACAGAATCATGGTCCCCTTTCCTATTCAATATTCCCAATGTTTATAAGGGAATTCCATGGACATGTTTGGGTAATCACGTGAGTCAATCACACATTTACATAATAGTTACATTTAATACGAATAATTCTCATTTATATTGGGATATGATTTGATAATAGAATAATAGGTTCCCGCTATCTCGGATAATAAATATGACAGCCTGGTCATAAATAAATGTATAAAGGGATCCCGAGTCTCTGGGGATCCACGGGTATGCAATATGCTAGAATTACCGCTAGTTGGATATCCCCTCCAAGCTTGTGCTTCGACAGCTATTTAAAATTATGAGCTCGCTCTTCACAGCCATTGCATCCTTAGTTCGGGATAAACTCAAGATGCCTTACACCACGTATGACCACTATGAATCTCGAGCTGTCCAAGTGGATAATAAGAAAATATCATTCTCCTTGGTTGTTTCTCTGTATATTTATCGGCCAGTTGTACTCGAGCTGAGTGCATGGACTCGTGCTAAAATAAGGGTACAACAGTTTCCAACAAACAAGTAACTTCCAAATCTCTATTTTAATTCCATAAAACATCTAATGTGGGGGTTGGTGGAATTTGAAATTCAAATGGTGTCTCAAAACTCTATAAATAGGAGTCCATTACTCACTTGTAAGACACACTAATTTCTATCCACTAGAGCACTTGGCTATAAATTCACCTTATTCCATAAAGTTATTTCATTTGTGAGAGTTCCCTTAGTGCTTGAGATAGGGGGAAATAAGATTTTGGACAAAGGTGTTTAATGCCCAAATGTGACTTCCACTTAGCGGTAGTCGTAGTATAGATCGGGCGGTCGATTCCACAAGGAGACAAAGAAATAAAGTTAATCAATAAATAAAATTTAGAGATAAATAATGTGAGGAAAATATAACAAGTGATGTTTTTTTTTTGTTTTTGAAATTTAAAGATTATAAATAAAGATAGAATAAAGTGTGATGTAACAATAGGTAACAAGTAGGAAGGATCAAGAGTAACCAATATGCATACTTATTTATTTGAATATTTGATTCACAAAAGTTACACAAATTAGAAGCTCACATCCCAACTATTCATTTGGAAGATTTAACATTGATGCACAAATATATTTTACAAAAATGTATTCAAGTGATTACTATTATTTACCATGGAAAGATGAGATAAATCTTATGAGAAATCTAAAAATGGCATTATATCATTGGCCATAATGCAATAAAAGATTGGACATAAAACCTAACACAAATATTACTTTTACTATTTATAAAATACATAGAAAGAGCATGACTAATTCTATATAGATTTAGCAAAAGTAAATATATATGAATGAGATGGAGAAAATGATAAAGATATTATCTATATTATTTTTACTAATTTGATAATACATAGAAAGTGCTTGACAAAATATGTATACTATTAGTAAACATAAATAAAGATAATAAGATGAAGAAATAGAGATGAAATAAAATAAATCACTCAAATGTATAAACTTTAAGCATACGGTGAATAAAAAATACCAAACAAAGTCATAGTGCATATATGATCATCCTAACCTTCCTAAGAAGGTTAGCCTATTATGCTAGACATTCTCATGAAATTCTAGAGAGAAAATATGAGAAATGTGACTAAAATTTGGTAGAGTTTTGCTACCTCAAAATTACATAGAAAATGTGAAGAAATAGTCCATATTTATAGAGGGAGAAAATGACTAAAAATAAATTAAACAACAAAATGGGGTTTACAAAATAAATATGAAATATTAATAATAAAATATGATTTTGAAAAATCAAATCTTATTATAAATATTAACCTAGTTATTTTGGTGTATGGTTAAAATGTCATTTTTCAAAAGCATAAAAAAAGATGAGCTTTAAAGCTCAAAATGACAATTTTGCAAGGCCCAATACCCACAAAACATGGGCTGAAAGTGGCTAGTGGCAGAGGAGAGTTTTGACCCATTCCCAACCAATGGGGAGGCGCCACGTGGTGCTGGTTGGGAGAGGAAAATGGGCAGATGGTTGCTGGGTTCTTTGGGTCGCTGGGTCTCTTTGGGGATGCTGAGGAAACTGGGCTCTTTGGGCGAAGGGATGCTGCTGGGACGCATGGGTGAGGCGTGAGGCTGCTGGGGCGCATGGCTAAAGGAGGCTTAGGTGCTGGCTGGGCCTTCGTTGGCTGCTGGGGATTGAGCACATGGCTGAAGGAGGCGGACAGGTGGCACAAGCTCGGTGGCTGGCTAGAGTGTTGCTGGGATGCGTGGCGCAAGGAGGGCACGCCACCTGGCAGCTGGGGGTGAAAGATACCAGGCGGGCCTGGGTATTTGGGCCTTCAGTTTGGGCTTCAAGAATGCCATTTTTTTTAATTGATTTTCATATTTTTCTCTTTATTTCTTCATCTTTTTTTTTATGCCAAAATGCACTTTAATTCCTACAAAATAACAATAAATTAAATCATAATCAAACATTTTCATTTATAAAATAAATTATATTAATTCAATGAAAATATTAATTAAACTTAATTTATTTTGGTCATTAAAATCAATAAATATGCATTTTTTACAACTAATCAAAAGGTTGTAAACCTTGTTCAAGTTGAATGACCTTTCATGTATTTTGGTGAGATGGATTTTCGAAGGATAAAATTGTCTTTTTATTTTTAGTTTTAAAAAATTGAATAAAAAGAAAGAGAAGCCATTGAGGGTAATGAGATTCCATTGGTATCTGGAGAGAAGTATTCCCATTCTTTTTTCTCTTACCCCACTTATCTCTCTCATTCCTTAGTTTTTTTTTTAAGGAACCTTCTATTCATTAAAAACTATAACAAACTGGTTGGAACCATAGGAGGGGGTTCCTCCCTTTGTTCAACAAAAAAATTGATGCTGGTTTCCCTATCATCCTTAGCCATCCAATCTGCAACTACGTTGTCTTTATGATTAATAAAGTGAAAATTACACTTAGTAAACTAGTTCAGATGTTCATAAATATATTAAGATAGAAGCCAAAGCCTTCAACCTGGGAGGTGCCTTCAATTATTAAGGGCTTGGACCAAAATACTTGAGTCTGATAAGATTGTTACATGCTCCCAGTTGTTATCATGTGCCCACTTGAGAGCAAGTTGGATTGCCAGAGCCTCTCCCTCCAAAAGAAATGATGCCTTGATTCTTTTAGACACCAAATTCCATGTACCCGAGGTCCTGCATGAGCCTACCACAACAATACCTGCTTTTCCTTCCTTGTAGGAGGCATCTATGAATAATACTTTGTCAATATCCTCGTCTAGCTTTTGGCTCCTGCATGTCCTTTGAGTTCCTTGTGTGGATTCATCCATTGTGATTACCCTGTTCATGTCAAATTTGTTGCATCTATCCTTTATCTTCTTGATGATACACTGGATAGGGGATAACTTACCATACTTCAATTGCTGGTTTCTAGCTTGTCATACAATCTCAAAGAGCGGCCCTACATATGTTAGAAATCGGATCCTATCCTCACCAGTCAGGCACTAGAGGATTATTTCTAAGAACCTTGTCAAATTGCCACACTCAAAGTTACTTGTGGCTACTTGAAATGGTCCTGCAAACCAAATTGCTCTAGTGAACGAGCAGTCCTTGAATACATGTATAGAGGATTCACATTCCTCCTCACAAAAAAAGGCATTGTTTATCTCTCACATACTCCAGCTTGTCTCTTGTGGGTAAATCACAGTGAGTGTTCGCCATATGACCATACTAATTCTCATATGGATTTTTTTCGTGCCACACGATCTTCCAAATGCTTCTCACCTCCCCAAATCTATGCTTTTGGTCCTCCATATATGCAGCGTTTACTGAGAATTTCCCATTCATGTCACCTTTCCATATTACAACATCTTTGCATGGATAAGGAAGTCTTGCAATCTCTGAAATCTTTTGGCCCAATGTCTCTCCAAAGATGGCCTTTAGTAGAGGGATATTCCATTCATTGTTGGTTGAAAGATCTGCTACTGTTTTTAAAGTGGTGCTCTTGCTCTGTGCATTTCCATAGTCTCTAAACTCATTGAAGTTGAGCCAAGGAATCCATGGTTGCTTCCAGACATCAACAGAATCCCCTCCACTTACCATTGTGTGGCAACCTTTCCTTAGAATACTTTTGGTCCTCTCATTCCTTAGTTTAGTAAACACATGAATGAAAGTCATTACCCCACATATGATTTTCATTGCCATTAAGTAAACATGCCATAAGTTTTGCCTTACTTCCATCCATTTCACTCCTACCATTTCCTTCCTCCAAAAATCCATAAGGCCAACACATACAACTAGAGTTAATATTTATAATTTGTCATTAAAATAAGCAAGAGAAAACTCATTGAAGAAACTAGTGGGAGTTCATAAAGGAATTCCTAACTCCTAAAGTTCAAATTTTTCATTCCTTAATTAAAAAAAAAATACCTAGTAGAGTTATCGTACAAGTTTTCCAATGATTCAAAGTTTTAACGTAGAAAGGAATTTTGCGATCTTTTGCAACGAAAGAAGCATTTATTCTAAGAATTGAGGGACTTTCATAGGTCGATTTTGAACTAAGCCTCCCTCCTAAGTTTGTCAACCTTTCTCACCATTCTTGTTGGATTCATTCACGGAAGTTGCAATTGCAATTACAGATAAGTTTTTTTTTTTTTCCATTTCTTCTTTGCTGTGATAGATATGTAATAGTTTTATTTTTCCTGTAGGAGTTTTTCATAGTTCCAGAATATTTGAAAGTTTATTTATTTTCATATTATTTTTTTTCTTTCAACGATTGTTAATTTTTCAAACTGCAATTTCAAATCATAATATGTTTCCTTAGTTCACTAAGAGCCAGTTTGGTACAATTGTACTGTAAGGAAAAACAACTACAGCTGTGTTGTGGAGAAAAGTTATTGAGTGTTAGGTAAATTATAGATTTTAAAATGTTGTGAGTTAGAAAAGTCGTATCACGATGTCATATTCATTTTAATTTATTAAAACAAATTCACAATAATAAATTAAATATGTTTTATTATAAGAGACTAATAAAGTTATCATAAACAAAAATATTATATTATATAATATAAAAGATGGGTTCAATAGAAATCATTTTTTACATTAAATTTTACACTAAATTTAGACCCAGATCAAACCAAATGCAATGGCTAAGATTAAAAATAAGTTAAAAAGGAAAAAACTAAAACCTAAAGTATTCATTGCCTCTCTGTTCCATTGCTCTTTATATAGTCGGTCGTGTAAGTTGTTTCTTCCATTCCCCTAAAAAAAATCCCTTATACCCTACCATTGTGATCCATCACTTGTAGTGATAAAGATACTTATTTGCTCCATCACAACATTGTTCGAGACTGGAAACCCAAATCACAACATTTGTCTCGTGGATTATTTGAAGAAATTGTGGTAACAGAGTCAAAAAAAATTAGTGACGAAATTGATGAGGTGGGGATGTCTTTATCCACTACAGGAAGTTTATGGACTGTAATAAAATTTCAGAAGCTTTACTTTAGGCCCATGTAATGGACTAAATAGTTAAATCTGATCTAGATTGCTTTAGTATCTTTTGGATATGGAGGCCAAAATGCATAAAATTGATTTGAACAATTTGAGAAATATTAATCTAATTTGGTCATGTGAAATTAGATACCATTCGACAGATTTTGATTAAGATTCGCAACATGTATAAAACCCATGCCAACTCAAATGTATCAGACCACATATTTGCTACCATACACTTTTTTTCTATAAAATAATTTTGATTCATTAATCCAAGTTCATAAGTATTTGCAAGAGGTAAAATAAAGAGAATTAAGCATGTGACAGTAATAAAGAAGACGACAAATGATGGTGGATGGCGACGAGAGTTGAAGAACTACTTGGGTAGAGAGACTAGAGAAAGACAATGAATTCGTTAGGTTTTGTTTTTTCCTTTTTAACTTATGTTTAATCTCAGCCTTTGGATTTAGTTTGATATAAGGGTCTAAATTTAGTGTAAAATTTAATGTACATTGAACCCATTTCATATAATATATATATATATTATAACTAGTTCGATGTAGCTAATATTTAAATTATAATGATAATAGTATTATATAATATTCATGACATAATCACAAATATATAAAACTTAAGTTATCTCAAAACTCTCACTTTGTATGTCTTTAATTATTTTCCTTTTATTTTTTTTAACTTTTTAAAACATGAAATTGATATATTTTTTATAAATTATAATTTAAAAATACTATGAGATACAAAAATAATGTTATAGTATACAATAAACTCTATATTAAAGTAGTTTGTTAATTTAAACTTACTAAATAAAATAATATCTAATAAATATAAATTATAAATACATTTTTTGAATAAAACAATATTTAAGAATTAAATATTTATAAGTTTATTGCAATTTTTTTTTTCAAAAAGTAATTTTTAGAAAAAGCTAAGAGCTTTAGCTTCTGCATAAATTCTTCAATAAATTATTTCTTCATTGTTTACTAAACACCATTATAACACAACTTTTTTAGAAAGCAACTTTTAATTTTTCTAAAAGCTATTCCAAATGTGGCCTAAACATGAGTTAGTTGGTGAAGGAAAAAGCTGACAGTTATTTTATATTCCACCTTTTTTATTTCAAACATTGTACTATATCCTTTTTCTTATAGAAGTTACTTTGTGTTTTAATTATTATTATTATTATATATTTATTTAAATAACAATGTACTTTTTAGTTATTGTTAGTTTTCAAAAATAACATTATCATAAGAACAACCAGGAAAAAAAAAAGAGAATAAGTGGAGTATGAAAGAGGAAGAGTTTGGTTATTTACTTACTAATTTTTTATTTTTTTCCATTCGGTTATTGATTTAAGATTGATAATGGTAGATGTCTAATTTGTTTTTAGAGTAGAAGTTGTTTTTTATAATTTTTTTTTGGTACATCCTATTAATTCAATTTTATTTTATTTAGTTTTTTAATGTAGTGTTTGTTAGTTGTTTTGTTAGTTAAACAAGCCGAATGTGCGGCCTTAAACGTAGCAATAGATTGGAGTCTCTTGGTCTTTTTTTGTATATGTTGAGATAGATTATTTGACAACTGTGACTGTTTTTTTTAAGAGGTCATCATTTTTTAATGACGTAGGATTTTGTTAAGGGATATAGCAAGTTTATTGTCTAATTTTCCAAAAGTATCTTTTATTCATGGTCATTGTATATCTAATAAAGTTGTTAATGAATTGATAGTGCATACTTTTAGGAAGAATGAAGAATCTTTTTAAGTAGAAAACTTTTACATTATGATATTTTTTTTCAAGGATTTATACATTTCTGGACCCTGTGTTTTGTCACATTACTTGTTTGGACCATGTATTTTGAAAAATTACTTTTTGGACTATGAGATTTGTAAAATGATTAAAATAAAACCCTAAATTCGATTGTGGTCAGAATTTTCTGAACTACAATTACAAATAATTTATAACAAAAATAAAATTATTCTGCTTAACAATAATGTTGTTATGTTCAGATTTTTTTTCATTAAAATTAAGTTTAGGGTGTATCTGAATTATTTTATAAAATACATGATCAAATCTGTTTTTACCAAAATACATAGTCTAAATAATTAATGAAACAAAACACATATTCTTAACAAAAATATAATTTTTTTTTAAAGAATAAATTTCACTACTACTGAAAAAATTGTTATTAAGTTAATTTTTAAATTTTCTCGAAAAAAGTTTTTCTCATCATGCCTCGCACATGTTGGAAAATAAGTGTGAAGTATATCGACCACCCATTAGAAGCTGCAAACGAAGAGATCTAACGACTCACATAGGTCCAACTCATCGATCCGCACGCGTAACCATTTCAAATCCCATTTCCGAAATTTCAAACGCATCTCAACCGTGTATGCTTCAATTATCAAGAAGTCCATCTAACAGCCGAAACACATGCCACCTCCTTGATCCTTATCAAAGGAGTTCCACCAATAATAATTCGAATCTGGCGTCTATATAACTAAAATATCATTCCCAAGTTTTCCTCACCAACAAACTGAATTACTTGCTTCACTTTTAGTTTTCTGCAAATTCAAAACACCTACTTTCGTTCTCTACAAGCCCTAGATTCCAATGGCGCCAAAGGCAGAGAAGAAGCCAGCTGAGAAGAAGCCGGCGGAGGAGAAGAAGTCCACCGTTGCCGAGAAGGCTCCGGCGGAGAAGAAACCAAAGGCCGGAAAGAAACTTCCTAAGGAGGGGGCTGCTGCCGGAGACAAGAAGAAGAAGAGGACAAAGAAGAGTGTGGAAACATACAAGATCTACATCTTCAAAGTTCTGAAGCAGGTTCACCCTGACATCGGTATCTCTAGCAAGGCCATGGGTATTATGAACAGCTTTATCAACGACATCTTTGAGAAACTCGCTCAAGAGTCCTCAAGGCTTGCTAGATACAACAAGAAGCCGACAATCACGTCTCGGGAGATCCAGACCGCTGTGAGACTTGTGCTCCCAGGTGAGTTGGCCAAGCACGCCGTTTCAGAAGGAACCAAGGCAGTGACCAAGTTCACCAGTTCTTGAAGACGATATATTTTGTAGATGAACTTGCGTTTTGTTTTGTTGATTGTACTTCCGTGAAGGAGTAGGATAAGTTTATTAGATGTTAATGTTTTTAGTGTTAGGTTTCTTTCTGAACATGTCGACGACTCTCTTTTTTCTCCCCTTTTCCCCTACACTTGTAACTGATTTTTTCTTTTGAATGGGTTTAATTATTAACGTTTGTATCTGCTATTGGATCTTATCGATCTGAAAGTGTCTTATGGTTGAAATTGAAAGAACTGACAAATTTTCGCCCAATTGTTTGTTTCAACTGACTACCTATCCGTGTTTACTATTTGAGAAATTTAAATTTGATGGGCTTCGTTTGTGTTGTAAAGTGAATTATTTGTTTGGTTTCGCATTTGGGAAATTTTTGAAACGTTTGGCGGGTATAACTTTTACAAAATAATTTTTCCAATTGGCGGCGCCAATCCTTTCGTATTTTTAAATTTTATAGACTAGTGGCGGCAATTTGTTTTAGATGAAAGAGATTTTCATACAAATATAATACTTAGAACTGATGAAAAGGAAACGATCTTCTAGGAGTTTTACTTCTTTACTGCTGACGTTTAAATTAGATTCACAAAATAGAGTTCATGGTCGTCTAATCAAATATAGGGTGCCTTGTTAGTTAATCTGTTGTTTAACTCTGGAATTGATTGTAATTGTCTTAATTATATGAACTTTTGTTGGATGAGAGTACGGTAGGCTGGCTTAACTTGTTTTAAGTTTTGCCCAACAAGAAAGCCCAGAGAGGGGTGCATATTTCTTGTATTATAATAGCTCAAACTGTTTTCATTTTACATGTTTAAAATGATGAGCTAGATATCTTTGTAATACCACACCCAAATTAGTGAAATTGGTTTGTCTACATCGTTTGTCCCAACTTTGTGTCTCGACAATTTTCCTTATTTGTACAAGATTTTGTGAACCCTCTGAATAATAATGTTCAGAAATAAATTGGTGCTAGGATGAAGAGTTTTCTTAGGTTGCCAATGCAAAATATCAAAAGCTTATTATGCAATTTCAATTATTCAAAGATTTGAACAAAATCTATCATTCCACTTGAGTTGCAGATAGAGATTTTGTAGCAGTGTCAATGAAAGAGAGCTATTACATGTTTCCATTCCCTTGGCAGGCTCCCAGCTGCCATTAGTATTATACATTTGAACAATACACATACATAGAACATAAAATCGAATCCTAACCAAGACCCTCCAACAAATGCAGCATATAACGATCGATTCATGCTCTACCAAAAATGTCTAAGCTATGGGTCCTCATAAATTTAGAATCTTGAAAACCTTCAGTTAACAAAGGCATCGAAAGTAACAAGAAATAGTTAGTTTATGTTTATGAGAGTGGGTACTAGCTGGAAGATAAGATGGTAAAAGTGCTAAAAGGAAATACCCTAAGCAAAAATGTCGAGAATCATCACACTTTTCGTGGTTCAAATTAAAATCTTTCCTTATCATTACCAAGCTAAGCCTGGAGGAGATGAGCAGAAAGAATACAATCAACACAGTCAAAATTTCGTATGGAAGAATAAAATTCTCATCTGCTTACTAAACCAAACCTCGCATTGATGCTGCTACCCCTTTTGTGCAAATTGCACCCGAATATTCCTGCTGTCCAGTAACTAATCACAAAACATTAGCTGATTAAGTCTTCACAGATAATCTTCAAAATACAGAATTTAAAAGGATGTTTTCTATACCAAATGAGACTTATAGTGAAACTACCTGACCATCCATTTCTTTAAGAGCAGCGGTGGCTGCAGTTTCAGAAGTAAAGTGTACAAATCCATACCCTTTTGATCTCCCACTCTTGTGATCACATATTACTTTAACTGCAACAAATATTTTTTAATAACTTAGCAATCTTTTACAAGTAAAAAATGATGTTCCTGTTATAAACAAATAAAATGATTTACATTAATACCTTCTAGTATATCACCATGTTGTTCAAAAGCAGCCTTTAAAACAGGCTCATTTGTATCATAAGATAGACCTACACTTCAATAACACATAATTGAATGAGTTATTTTAAATGGTGACCAATAACCAGAACTAAAAGAAAAAAATCCAAACGCTTGAAGCTTAGGAGACCTCCAACAAATAACTTGGCCGAGCAGTGTCTTGCCCATAACTTTCTGGTCAATGAAATCGTGCGCCAAACTTGAACTCCGCCATATAAGCCTCTCATGATTGGTTTCTATTTTCTTAGCGAGAATGACCTTCCTTTCCAGTCAATATGTAAGCAGAAGCAACGGCGAATGGAGAGGGAAGCTCGTAGACGAAAGCAGTGAGCTTCGGGGACAGTCCGGTTTTGTAGGAGAAAGGCAAAATCTCTCTCCCTGCTGTTTTCAAATTTTCTAGGTCTGAGACTCAAATTAGATTTGGGATTTTTTTTTGTAAATATGACTTTTTAGCCATCAGTATGAAAAAAAAAAAATGTTAATTAAATTTTTCTTAGTTTAAATAGTCAAATTTAATTAAAAAAAATGACATAATAATAATTTTTTACAAAAATATAATATAATAATAATTTTTTTACAAAAATATGAGAAAACAAATCTCATACAAAAGAATACAAATTTTAAAAAATCATAAAATAATACTTGTAAAAAAAAAAACCATATTTATTAAAAAACCCATATAAAATATAATTTTCACATTAGGATTTTGGGACCCTTTGAAATTGGGATAAATGATGTCGATAGCGTTTGTGGTATTTTGAAAAATATAAATGAAGTTGTATCAGTAAAAACTTCACACGACAACAAAATGTTAGTTTTAAAATATTAAATATTTTGTGGTAATTTTGAATATTTTTCATTAAAATGTTGAAATTGTAAGAATCGTTACATTGTCAAAAAAGAAAGGAGAAAAAAAAAGAATCGTTACACTGTTACATAATTTGTGAAACCGATTGTCATGTTTCAAAAAATTCAGCTACCCCTATATATACATATATTTTTTTAAAAGAAACAACCATCATGTTATTATGAAACTTGTTACTAATAGAAATAATATTATTCACTCAATGGAAATAAGAAAGACAAGGAAAACTCTATATACAAAGGTACAATTAACAAAATAATTGATTAAATAAAATTACAATTCTATTACAAAAATACAAGTAAATAGTGAAATAGTATATTAATAGAATAATAAAAACAACAACTCTATAACAAAATATATAAGTAAACTAGAAGATGTAGACTAAGAGATATAGATAGAAATACAACTCTATAGCAAAAGATACTAACTAAATATAAAAAGAAAAATAAGAAAAATGTAACAAAAACAATAGAAGAAATAAGACAAAGTAGAAAAGCTATTCTCACTCACACACCAAAGTAAAGAGCATTGGAGATCACCAACTTGAACAAGGTTTACAACTTTTGTCCAAAAGCTTATTTCTCTTATCTCAAGCACTAAGAGAACTCTCACAAATGAAAATAGTTCTCTCGAATAAACAAGTTTTTTTGAGTATTTCTAGCCAAATACTCTAGTGGATAGAATTGGTGTGTCTTACAAGTGAGCAATAGACTCTTATTTATATAGTTTTGAGATACCCTTTGAATTTCAAATTTCATCAACCCTTTGGTTGTTACCAATATTTAATTGGATGTTTATGAAATTAAAATAAAGATTTAGGAGTTACTTGGGACATTAGAAACGTTCAAAACTGAAAAAAGAGAATTTGAATTTGGCTATCAGTGAGCCAAGCCGCGGCGAGGGATGATAGTGGTCCCGGCCACAGTGCTTTTCAGCCTCCCAAATTCTCACAAATTTCCAAAACATCCCAAACTCATTTCCACTTGATTTTGTAACCTCCAAACTGTTTAACGCCCAAACGTGACTTCCACTTAGCGGTAGTTGTAGTATAGATCGAGCAGTCGATTCCACAAGGAGGCAAAGAAATAAAGTCAATCAATAAATAAATGTTAGAGATAAATAATATGAGGCAAATAGAACAAGTGATATTTTTGTTGTTTTTGAAATTTAAAGATTAGAAATGAAGATAGAATAAAGTGTGATGTAACAATAGGTAACAAATAGGAAGGATCAAGAGTCACCAATATGCATACTTATTTATTTGGATCTTTGATTCACAAAAATTGCACAAATTGATAGTTCACATCCCAACTATTCATTTTGAAGATTTAACATTGAAGCACAAATATATTTCACAAAAATGCATTCAAGTAATTAATATTCTTTACCATGGAAGGATGAGATAAATCTAAAAATGACATTATACCATTGGCAATAATGCAATAAAAGATTGGACATAAAACCTAACACAAATATTACTTTTACTATTTATAAAATACATAGAAAGAGCATGACTAATTCTATATAGATTTTAGCAAAAGTAAATATATATGAATGAGATGGAGAAAATGATAAAGATATTATCTATATTATTTTCACTAATTTGATAATACATAGAAAGTGCTTGACAAAATCTATATACTATTAGTAAACATAAATAAAGATAATAAGATGAAGAGATGGAGATGAAAGAAAATAAACCACTCAAATATATAAGCTTTAAGTACATGATGAATCAAAAATACTAAACAAAGTCATAGTGCATATAGGATCATCCTAACCTTCCTAAGAATGTTAGCCTATTATGCTAGACATTCTCGTGAAATTTTAAAGAGAAAATATGAGAAATGAGACTAAAATTTGGTAGAGTTTTGTTACCTAAAAATTACATAAATAATGTGAAATGAGAGTCCCTATTTATAGAATGAGAAAATGACTAAAAATAAATTAAACAACAATTTGGGGTTTACAAAATAAATCTGAAATATTAATAATAAAATATGATTTTGAAAAATCAAATCTTATTATAAATATTAACCTTGTTATTTTGATGTATGGTCAAAATACCATTTTTCAAAAGCACAAAAAAAGATGAGCTTTAAAGCTCAAAATGGTAATTTTGAAAAGCCCAATACCCACAAAATATGGGTTGAAGGTGGCTGGTGGCAGCTGGTCCATTGACCCATTTCCAGCCAATGAAAAGTTGCCACATAGGCGGCTGGTGCTGAAAGGTTGAAGGAGGCGTGTTGGGCTGCATTTGTGTTGAGCTTGGCCTGCTGGAAGGTTGGTTGAAGGGAAAGCTGATGGGCCTGCCTTGAGAGGCTGCTGGAGGCTTGAATTTGGGCCTTCGCTGAAGGAGAAAAGGAGGCTTGAAGAGGCATAGGCGTGCGTGAGCTGCTTTGCTAGGTTAGCTTGCTGGGGACAGGTGGCGCAAGCTGGAGGAGGGCAGGATGCTGGCTGGCGACGTGGCGGCCCTTGAGCGCGCCAAGTGGCGCTAGGGAGAGGGAAAAGACTGAGCTTGGGCCAACGGGCCTAGGCTTCTTCAGATTGGGCCACTTTCTTTTAAGAAAAATGCCACTTTCTATTCTTTTTTTTTCAGATTTAATTATTTTATTTTCTCTTCATTTCAAAGTGTCAAAATACAACTTTGATTCCTACAAAATAACAATAAATTAAATCATAATCAAATATTTTCATTTATAAAATAAGTCGTATTAATTCCATGAAAATATTAATTAAAACTTAATTTATTTTGACAATTAAAATCAATAAATGTGTATTTTTCACCACTAATCACATACACATAATGAGAGTTAAAATCATACCTCCAACAACCATATCACATTATGACTTTGTGAAATTCAAATTCAAATGTTTAACTATCAATCTACATATTATTGGGTAATATTTGAGAGTTACAAATTTATAACTGAATTGTAACTTCAAAATATATTACATTTGGACACACGCGTGTGTCTAATTTTGTAACTCTCAATACTATGTTACAATTTGTGATAAATCACATTTTGTCATATTATTTAATGTAACATTATATTATATAAGATAATATCACAGTTACTAAGTTTACCATAAATGAGTTATTAAATTTTTAGTTAATAAAGATGTTACCAAATATTATAAATTAATTTGTGAATTTGTAAAACAAATTTTATTGTTTAATAAGATTTTGGTTATTAAAAAAATAGCATTTAGTGGTGAAAATGACCACTTTAACAATTTACACTCTTCCAACTTCTAATATCTCTAGAATAGGTGCGTCGATCCCAGGCTTCTTCTCCAAAGTTGCTGGTCTCCACTACTATGCTCTTCTCTCGGTCGGAGCTACTGTTGACGCCATTGGGTCCTCGGTTTGCTCTAGTCGAGAGGGGACGTTGTTTATTTCATAGCCTTTGTATTTTTCCTCTTTTTTGGTGTGGTGGGTTGATGGAGGAAAGTGCCATTTATGTCGATATTCTTCAAGCCTAGAGCTCACAAGGTGGGGAAAGTCGGACGTTAGGCCTAGAGAGGGGGTCGGGATTTTCAAATCCGGTGGCTCTAGGGGTGCGTTGGGTTCCATTCAATACTCATATCTGGCAAGTGGAAGGGGAGGCCATTCTGCGACTGGACTTGTGGCTCAAGGTGGAGACGTCAAAGGCAATCCTGACAGGGGTCAGCCTTGCTTGGGTGGAGAGGAAGAGGTCGGTGTAGCGGATCGAATCTACGATGGCTCCAGTGTTTTGATTGAGAGGGTATCATCTCCGGTACTGGTGGGAGAAAGGGGATCAAATCAAAGGCCTCCTTCTATGTTTAGATATGTTATTTTTTGTTTTTCTTTTGTTATTTGTTTTGTGTGTTTTGATTTTTTCATTCCACTATCAAAAATTTTACTAATGGAGTTCGTGGCTTTCATGACAGTTCTTTCTATTAGATTAAAATAAAATATAGGTATATGAACAATCCTATATACATGTAGACAGAATTAATATATAGAATGAACATATACAAAAGAGGATCGAATATTGTATACCTCTAGCCATTGCAATTGATAACCTTGATCTAGCCTTAGATCTACAAAAGAAAAGAAACAGAAGTTAGAATGAGTACTCAGGCTTCCAACCTCTCACTAACTCTTTTAGATGGAGTTACTGAAAGTCAGAATGAGCAGTGAGCTTGAGGACCGGTACTCTATATTTATAGAGTGAGACCTACCATCAGAGTCTCTGCCATAAATTGAGATATTTTCTCAATCAGTTGTGTTGACCGCGTTTTCGGCCAACGACGTGTAGACGTCAAAAACGAAAAAAACCTTCAAGAGAAATAAACGACACAGACGATTTTATAGTGGTTCAGCCCCAATATGTTGGTAATAGCCTAATCCACTTAGAGTTGTGATTATAGATCTGCACTCAAGATCAGATGAACTTGATTAGGCTATTACCAATCAAGATCAGTGGTAATAGCCTAATCCACTTTAGTGCAGATTACAAGAATACAAGAATTCTCTCAAATACAAGTACTCTCTCTCTAGAAAATAAGAATTTGAATCAAAAGTTCAAAAGTCCAAAAAAAATCCTCTTTATGATGCCATAAGCCTTGTATATATAGGCTCAGGATCGTACAGATGATATCCCTCATCATTGGGATATTTTATGATTCTCATTATATTTAAATTACATTAATATTCAAAATGTAACAGTACACTATATTTGTGGGATAAATGAGAGATTTCCTCACAAGCCAAGACCTATTCTCGTTGAAGCTGTTTCTAGGATCTCTTGCGCAGATTTGCTCTATCTAGTCGATCCATATCTCATTCAAGCTGGTCGACCACACCTTCACTGGGCAGACATGCACCTGACTGGGTAGACATGCACTTGACTGGGCAACATGCACTTGGCTGGTCGGACATGGTCATGATCGATCGGCCAAGGTCATGCCTGGTCGGCCAAGGTCATGCCTGGGCAGACAAACATGTGACTGGTCGGACAAGGTCATGCCTGGTCGGTCATGACACTTCTCTGGCCAGTCAAAATTCTCCACTGGTCTACCAGGTCACTCCTGAGCCAGGTCACCCAACCATTCCTTGCCATTTGTCATTTCTGTTGCCACGTCATCGTTTTCAAATTTTGGGGATAAAAAGTTGGGATATGAAAAATCGGGTAACAATAAAATCAGGTAACAAACAATGTTGACCATTAATTAGAATATTTTGTCAATAAATTAAATATTGACTTTAATATATTAAATCAATTAGTTGTAACAAATTGATTTTATATACCAAATAAATAAATATTCTAACATTCTCCCACTTGGTCAGCATTTAAATTAATGTATTACTTAAGCCCGACGATCATCCCTGTTAGATAATAAACACACGAATCATGGCGATAGGTCCTCTTTATGCGCATAAATATGAGAAAACATCAAAATAAGAGTTTCATTGATAATAACTTCAGTTTGTACAATAAATTTATATAAGGGAACCAAGTCCCATGTTCACTACATGATCCTTGAATTTATGAGGTGGCAAGCCTTTCGTCATAGGATCAGCAATCATCAATTTACTGCTAATGTGTTGAATGACCACTTTATTTTCTTTAACACATTCTCTCACGGCTAAGTACTTGATGTCGATGTGCTTGCTTTGACTACCACTCTTGTTGTTCTTAGCCATGAATACAGCAGCTGAATTGTCGCTGAACATTCTCAATGGCCTAGATATAGAATCTACAACTCTAAGGCCTGAAATGAAACTCTTTAGCCATACACCATGTGATGTAGCCTCAAAACACGAAACGAACTCGACTTCCATAGTAGAAGTAGCAATCAAGGTCTGTTTGTTACTCCTCCATGATATAGCTCCACCGGCAAACATAAACACGTAACCAGAGGTTGATTTAGGTGAATCAGTACAACCAGCAATGTAACGCCCCAACTCCAGGGACCGTTACGGTGTGCCTTGTAAATAGTGCTAAACTCGCTAATCGAGTCATTTGGCCAAAATCGTGTAACTAAGCATGATTAGCGGTTTAGGGATTAAAATTTTGGTTAAGATGTAACGTTTCACTAGAACGTTTAATATATATACATTGGGATCCCAAAAATATAGCTTCAGAGTATGTTACAGAAAATGTTTACAACAGGCCGTTCTAAGCGGCAAAACAGAGTTTAACCCTAGTTCCACTTTAAACCTCGGCCGTGGCGGACGAGCAGCTGCATATGTACACATCAACACCTAAGCTCTCCAACTCAAGGATGGTCCAGCTTCCTCTTGCCTTTACCTGTACCACATAGCACCCGTGAGCCGAAGCCCAGCAAGAAAACACAATAAAACATGATATAATATCAATAATAACCATAATAGCCACTCAGGACCAACGATCCAAAGCAGATAGGTGACAATAGCCAAAAGTCACAGAAGTGGATACAGCTCCCTCTATCCATGTGACGATAGGGTCACCAGGGCTTAATTGATAAGTGGTTCTCTCATAAGCTTGATCAGGATAGGTGCATGGTGATAAGTCACCAACATAACCATCCTCCCGAATCTAGAGTCGAAACTAAGGACAGCGTCCCCCAGCCATGTGACAAGCAGTCACCGGGGTCATATACCTTGGCTATGATCATCTGGTCTTAGACCAGGCAAGCGCTTATAAGTTCTTCGACCCTAGGGTCGGTCTAGCATTAATGCCATAGAGCCATTCAATGCATGTTCTTCGACTTTAGAGTCGGTCCCTGACTAGTCAGTGCCATACACAAGCAAGTCATGCCACCAAACATATATGACATGTTCAATATCCATAAACAAGGTATTCAGCATGCTTTCTAAACAGATACCAGTACAATTAGGATCATGTACAACCACAGAGGCTCAAGCTCTGAACAATATCATACCCAGTACACAAAGCATGTCCTAATCACATGTTTCTCGTGCATCATATGCAATATATCCAACAATCCAACATGCACCAATATTAGCCACGCATGTCACGTTCAATAGTCAACCAACATGCATCAGGAATAGCCATGCATGTCATACTCAATAATCAACCGACACGCATCAAGGGTAGCCATGCATGCCATACATAATAATCAACCGACATGCATCAAGAATAGCCATGCATGTCATATATAATAATCAATCGACATGCATCAAGAATAGCCATGCATGTCATTCATATATACAGGGTGCAGTTTTCTTACCTCAGATTCGAGCTAGAATGATTTAAAGAACGACCCTTGAGAACGATCAACTTTTAGTCCTTTAGCGGTCACCTAGTCATAACCAAATATAAGATACCATCAATAAAAATGATCAACATAAGTTCCCAAACCATTATCTAGCCTCCGGAATATCAATTCCCACTTAATCGGGTACTAGGTTCAACCCCGAGGCCTAAGGCTTGAATCCCCAAGCTAAAAACACCATTTTGGTCAAAAAGGTCACCAAGGGCCGTGGCCCGCCCTAGCTGCGCCGCGCCGCGCCCCTCAGACAGAGACTACCCTCCCTGCCAGATGCCTTGAGCCGCGGCGCACCACAGCCATGTCGCGGCTCAATACCCAGTTTTGCTAAAAACTCAGCACGCACTAGCTCGCCTCCCTTGCGTTTTCCCTTGGAACCAAGCCCTTCAAACCTGTCCCAAACCTCAGCCTAACACCCAATTCAACCACCAAACATCCTCTACCACTCTCCCTCATCAAAACCCAAAGAAAACATCACCCAAACTTCTATTAATCCAAGCTTTCTACAAGAAATTCACAAGCTGAAAACTAAAGCTTAAAAACAGAGCACACCATTAAATTCATAACTGGAACTCACCTCAAACACGATTTTGAGTCCCCTTTAATGGCTGAAACAAGTTCCCTAGCTGCCACCTTTGATCTCCTAGCTCAACTCCTCAAGATGGCTCTCAAAATTTGAAAGAAAGATGAAGGGGAAACCTTGTACGGGAGAGAAGGAGATAAGGCCCTGTTTTGTTCTGTTTTCCACAGCCTTCTAAACACTCAAAGGCTGATATAAATCCCTAAGGTCAAAAGACCATAATGCCCTTAAGCCAAATAAATCCCTCTAAAGGCTCCCGAGGGTAAAATCGTCATTTCCCGCCTATCTCGTTAATTATAATTAACGCTCTCCAATTCCCGCTATTCTCAATATTCCCAAATACCAATAAATCATATCCCATTACCCTTTTATTCCCGGTAATGTTCTAGTCATCAAAATGACCCCGAGACTCACCCCGAGCCCCGAACTTAAACCCGTTAAGACTAGACCGAACACATACATCTCATGATCGTCTCATGCCGAATAGCTCGAACCAATCCACCTTATAATGTGGCTATATTAATTAATCACAATCATGCACCCAAAATACATAATTCCGCCCACAGCGGCCAAATTACCAAAATACCCTTATAATAATAAATACTCCCATATGCATGCATTCACCATCATATAATAATATAATTCACGTAAACACGCATATAACCATTAAATATCATAACGAATCAATTATGGCCCTCTCGGCCTCCTAATCAAGGTCCTAAACCTTATTAGGAAATTCGGGGCATTACAAGCAAAGTCTGAATCTGAGTAGCCAACTACTTCTATGTTGTCGGTTCGTCTGAACATGAGTTTGTAATCCTTAGTACCCTGAAGATACCTCATAACTTTCTTTGCAGCTTTCCAGTGGTCTAATCCCGGATTACTTTGAAATCTTCCTAGCATTCCGACAGCAAAGGCAATGTCGGGTCGTGTGCACACCTAAGCATACATCAAGCTTCCAACAGCAGAAGCATATGGGATGTTCTTCATTTCTTCCTTTTCAAAATCATTCTTTAGACACTGGCTCAAATTTAATTTATCACCCTTAACGATAGGAGCAACGTTTGGTGAACAATCTTTCATCCAAAATCTCTCTAAAACTTTGTTAATGTAGGCTTCTTGAGATAGACTTAAGATACATTTGAATCTATCCCGATGGATCTTAATGCCAATGACATAAGACGCATCACCCATATCCTTCATCTCAAAGTTCTTTGAGAGAAATCGCTTCACCTCATGTAGCATGCCCTTATCATTGGTTGCAAGAAGAATATCGTCCACATATAAAACAAGAAAACAAATCTTACTCCCACTGACCTTCTGGTATATACATTGATCCATGACATTCTCTTCAAATCCAAAAGAAGAGATGACATCATGGAATTTTAAATACCATTGGCGGGACGCTTGTTTTAAACCATAGATGGACTTCTTAAGCTTGCACACCAAATGCTCACTATCACTAGAGGAGAATCCTTCTGGTTGTTTCATGTATACCTCCTCCTCTAGGTCACCATTTAGGAAGGCAGTTTTCACATCCATCTGCTGCAGCTCTAAATCGAAATGAGCAACTAATGCCAGGATAACTCTGAGGGAATCTTTCTTAGATACCGGAGAAAAGGTTTCCTTGTAGTCAATTCCTTCTTTTTTGAGTGAACCCCTTAGCAACGAGTCTCACTTTGTGTCTCTCAATGTTGTCTAATGAGTCTTTCTTTGTTTTGAAGACCCATTTACACTCAATAGCCCTCGCCCCATTAGGCAACTCAACAAGATCCCAGACTCCGTTGCTCTTCATAGAATTCATTTCTTCGTTCATGGCATTGTACCACAGTTCCGATTCTTTGCTATTCATAGCTTGTGAAAGCGTTTCTAGATCATTTTCGGCTCCAATATTGTAGTCAGATTCTTACAAATACACAATGTAGTCACTAGGTATCGTCGATTTTGTCGTCCTAGTGGATCTTCTTCTTAAGGCTACACCAGCAGGCTCTTGGAGAGCAGGTGGTTCAGCCTGTTGTTCAACAATTATAGGCAACTCCTGAACAACTTGATCCATTTGAACTTCAACAATTGGTTGTGGTGGTTCAACATCCATTTGGACTGCAGGGGTGTTATCAACCACAATCAATCTTGCTCTTGAGGTTGAGGGTTCTGAAGGATCTTTCTCAGAACCTAAGTCCTTGGATTGATCACTCCCACTAATCAAGGCATTTTCAAGAAATTTTGCATTCCTTGATTCCACAATCCTAGTGCTATTAGATGGACAATAAAACTTGTAACATTTAGACCTTTCAGCGTATCCAATAAAGTATCCACTTATGCTCCTTGGGTCCAGTTTCTTTTCTTGTGGATTGTATACCCTAACTTCATATAGGCATCCCCAAATGCGTACATGTTGCAAACTCGGTTTCCAACCTTTCCATAATTCGAAAGGAGTTTTTGAGACTGCCTTGGTTGGAACTCGATTTAATATGTACACTGATGTCTTTAGAGCTTCATTCCACAAGGATTTAGGAAGTTTAAGGTTGCTGCTAAGCATACTTCGCACCATGTCCATCAATGTTCGGTTTCTCCTTTCTGCAACACCATTTTGCTCGAGTGTACCGGGCATGGTATATTGGGCAACAATCCCATTTTCTTGAAGAAACTTTGCAAAAGGTTCAGGTGCTTGTCCATCTTCAGTGTATCTACCATAATATTCTCCACCTCTATCTGATCTCACTATCTTAATTTGCTTGTTGCATTGTTTCTCTACTTCAGCTTTAAATATCTTAAAGACATCTAACGCTGCGCTTTTGTTATGAAGTAAGTAGATATACATGTAGTGTGAGTAATCATCTATGAAAGAGATGAAGTATTTTTGACTATATGAGTCCGTGTCTGGACTACATATATCAGTATGTATGATTTCTAATAGGTCGAAACTCTTATGGACACCACTTTTCTTAGACTTAAAGGTATGCTTTCCCTTAATGCAATCCACACAAGTATCAAAATCAGTAAAATCTAAGGTATTGAGTACCCCATCTTTTACTAACCTTCTAATTCTATCAATGGAGATATGTCCCAATCTCCGGTGCCATAATGTAGAGGAATTCTCATTCATAACACATCTTTTATTGCCAGCGTGAACATGCACAGTATTATAAGCGGTATTGTTTTGTAAATTAAGGCAGTAAAGACCATCAGACAAAATACCATTTCCAACACATTCAGATTTATTATATAAATTAAAAGATTTGTCTGAAAATGTAAAGGAAAAACCAAATGGTACAAGTCTTGAAACGGAAATCAAGTTTCTAGAGATACTTGGTACATAAAATGTCTTTTCTAACTTTAAAACAAAACCGCTACTTAAAACTAAATGGCACGTTCCAATAGCCTCCACATGTGAGCCCATCTTGTTTCCGGATAAGATGTTTCGCTCACTTCTCACTGGCTTCCTTGTGTTTTGTAAACCCTGCAAGGAATTTGAAATGTGAATTGTTGATCCAGAATCAATCCACCATGTGTTAATATTAACATTAGCCATATTAGATTCATAACATACGAATGAAATTGGATTACCTTTGTCATCCATCCATTTCTTGAACTTGGCGCATTCCTTTTTCGCATGTCCCTTCTTTTTGCAGAAGAAACACTTGATGGAATCCTTCTTTATATCGCTTTGGGGAGGCACTTTATTTTTCCCTTGTCCTTCTTGGATGGTTTACGTTTCTTGCCTTGGGTGGCCATGTGAACACTTTCACCTTGTTCCTGCAGGAGCCTTGCTTCTTCTTGAGCACACATGGTTATCAGTTCATTGATACTCCATTTGTCCTTATGTGTGTTGTAGGAAATTTTGAAAGGCCCGTATTGAGGTGGAAGATGGTTAAGGATGTAGTGGACCAGGAAGGTTTTAGGAATGACTACATCGAGTTTCTTCAGTTGAGCAGAAATGTCCCTCATCTTTGAAATATGTTCTCTAACTCCTTTGACACCAGTGAGTTTTGTGGATGAGAACTGGTGGATGAGGTTGTTGTAAAGTGGTTTGTCCGAAGTGTCAAACTGCTCATCGATCAGTTTGATCAAGTCTTTGACTTTCTCAGGTTGCTCCACCGATCCATGCATTCCCAGAGGGATCTTGGACATGATGAACATGATGCTGAGGCGATTGGACCGCTCCCATTTTTCATATAGTGCAATCTGAGCAGCAGTGCTAGTCGCAGTGATTGCAACAGGTTTGTCCTTCCTTATTGCGTAGTCCATGTCGGCGCAACCTAAATGAAGAAGAACTCGTTCCTTCCAGATTTTGAAATTATCACCCCTAAGCTCAGGAATTTCGGTAAGGATTTCAGCGAAACTAAATGATGATGAAGAAGGTGCATGAATAGGATTACAAACTTAGATTTTGAAGATTGAGGCTTAATGAAGTCATGTTTTACCAATGTATAACATGCTGAATGATGAAATTTTATTAAACAAAAATTGCCTGTGGGATAAATTTTTAATTTAATAAAATTGGATGTAAAGAATGATAGATTATTCAAACGAATTATTTAGACTAAATTAAGGTTTGATACTTCTATCTTTATTAAACTTTATGATAAAACTATTAAAGTAATTTTCATAACCCATGTGGGTAAATTAAGAAAATTAATTTAATATATTATCCTAATTAATTATATAATTATAATAAAATCTCTGTGGGGTAAAATTAGTATATCTATATAATTAATCACAATTTATGTCCATTATGTGATCCTTTCAAATTAATATATAATTTTATATAATTAAAGATGTTGTGGCTACTCCCTAATTATGTAAAATTATATGGTTCACTAGACATTATGTTTCAGGCTCTAAGGAAACCTAAGAACAATTTCGTTATAACATAATAAGCAATCACAGAGAGTAGTGCTCCTAGTGTGGTCGTCCGAAGATCATTAAAAATCGTTCTAGATTGAGCATTTGTCTCAGTTTCATGCGTTCTTATGTCAACCACAAAATTGTTTATGAATTATTCATAATTTTATTCACCCTAAATGTTTTATGAATAAATTATGAATATTAATGTGCTAAATATTATTCAACCTATCTTAATGTATGAATATAATCTAAATATACCTAGCATAATTATGGAATATACAACGTATTTAAAATTATAAAGTCATCCATATAAAATTAAAGAAAATTATACTAAGAATAAATTTTGCATGAAGAATAACAGAATAATCATACAAATTAGTATAATTAATTATATGTACGAAAATAAATACATTAATTCCATATATATACTTAATGGCAGAAAAAATCATGCTAAATAAGACAATAACATCATTTACTGATTTGGTGAATTAATAAAATAATTGCACAAACTTAATTGTAAAAC
The DNA here is from genome assembly GCF_963169125.1 of Humulus lupulus. Classification (NCBI taxonomy): domain Eukaryota; kingdom Viridiplantae; phylum Streptophyta; class Magnoliopsida; order Rosales; family Cannabaceae; genus Humulus; species Humulus lupulus. Next base: position 27,397,631 of record NC_084799.1, read on the forward strand.
AAAAAGTAATTACATTCTTAATATAACACAATTATTTAATATTGCATGAATAATGAAAATATATCATTCAATAAATGCACCAAAATCAAGTAATTGCACATTTTAATTAATTTCCAAATATATAATATACCAAAATTATATGTTTTAATTTAATTGGCAAAAGAATTAAAAAATAAAATTTATTGTCTAAATAAGCATTAAAATGAAAAAAATAATAAAATTCCAAAATAAATCAAAAATGTAATTTTCTTCAATTTTTCTTAATTTTTTTTTTAAAACTGCCAAGGGGAAAATGACTTTCCCCTTATTGTTGTCGTGTGACCCGTCAAACGACGGGTCGTTTTTCTACAGCAGGGGGAAACGACATGTCTTCTTCCTCCAGCCGGGTCGAAATCGACCCGGTTTCTACGTGCGAGTCGTACGGGCCCGATTCAAAACCCGACTTTATAACCCCATTTTAACGTCGATTTTCAAGATTTTAAAGCCCAAAATTCATGGAAATGAATAGATAAAGAGATTCATGGCTTTATATTTATTAAACAACAACTAAAAATCAATCATTAATATCAAAATTAAATTTTTGCCATAACCGATTCTGAAGGTTTAAAAAAAAATTCAAATGTTGTTTTTATGAGTTTAAATCTCGTTTTTTCATGCAAAGATTAATTTGAGATCGTTAACTTGAAGATTTCTTAAATTTATTTGCAAAAACAACAATTAAAATATTCACTTTAAGTATCCAAAACTTTAGGCCAAAAAACTCAAAATTTTTAACTTGAGGCCATGAACGTGTATGCGTATAGTCATTGCTTTATTTTTAAACTAGTTTCTCAAATAACAAATTATTAGAAACTCTTACCAAAAGATTTCTAATGCAACTAAAATTGAGAAACAAATTTGAATTAACAATCTCCAATTTTCAACAATATATGAAACTATATACACGAATATATAATATATGTGTATAGTTGAAGACATAGGCACATCTATAAATCATAAAAAAAATATGTGTATATATGCATACAAAATTAACAAGGCAGAGATTAACCTGGCTCTGATATCAAATGTTATATTAAAATAAAATATAGTTATATGAACAATCCTATATACATGTAGGCGGAATTAATATAAAGAATGAACATATACAAAAGAGGACCGAATATTGTATACCTCCAGCTATTGCAATTGATAACCTCAATCTAGCCTTAGATCTACAAAAGAAAAGAAATAGAAGTTAGAACAAGTACTCGGGCTTCCAAGCTCTCACTAACTCTTTTAGATGGAGTTACTGAAAGTAAGAATGAGCAGTGAGCTTGGGGACCGGTACTCTATATTTATAGAGTGAGACCTACCATCAGAGTCTCTGCCACAAATTGAGATATTTTCTCAATCAGTTGGGTTATGAAAAATCGGGTAACAACAAAATCAGGTAACAAACAATGTTAACCATTAATTAGAATATTTTGTCAATAAATTAAATATTGACTTTAATATATTAAATCAATTAGTTGTAACAAATTGATTTTATATACCAAATAAATAAATATTCTAACACTTTCCTGTTCGGGATCCAATTATATTTGGATCGGGATGAATATGATATTGGTTCCTGGGTTCTGCACGAATCTAGTGGATCGTTGTTTATTCTCTAATAGCGAACTTTTAATCTTATGATTGATTTTGAGTATTATTTCATTACTGGAGTTGGTATATTATATTGTCGTTCGGGAAAAAAGCTTTGTTTGTACACTCATTGGATATTCAATTGCTGGTGTCTATTGGACTTAGTTGAAATTTCTATATAGATTTTCTTTCTTTGAAAATTATAACTAATTGTTACTAATATTGCTCATTATGAGTTTGTAATGGGAAAAATTTTGACTACTCCTCATTTTGTTTATAACCTCTCTCTTTTCATCATGTCATATTTAAAATGAATAAACTTCTTTTTAAAATAAATAAATATGTTTGATAGAAAAATAGAGAAAATAAGATTTTGGTGATTTATTTTGAAAAATATAACCAGAAGTCATTGTGAGTTCTCTCAAAGGGGAGTTCGATATAAGAATAGAGTTCTCTACAATATAGAATAGATTATGCAGTCAGGTGAGAAATTTCAGAGTCCTCGTACAGAATATAGTTCATGAATCAACCAATAATTATTAGAGCATAAAACACAACGACGCCAAATAGATTTTACATCTGACATATACTCTTTTACAGTAGAAATAACAACAAACAAATAATAAAACGATCAATAAGACAAGCTAGATAGCTCCGAGAAGCTTGGTGGCTTGGTGCCAACACATTGAAAAATCAGTAGAACCAAAAAAAATTAAGTCAGACAATCAGACATCAGTGGGTTCAGACGTGATTTTCTCTTTTCCTCTTTCCCACCTTTTCTTGCATTATAAATTACAGGTACGAAAGACTTAAAAAAGGGAAAGCAATATGGAATATTGAAGATAAAATCGGTTTTCAGATGCAAATTAGGCATTTGAAAGCTCCCCGTCCCCTTATTCTCACCTTTAAAAAAAAAATTCCCTTCTCCTTTTCCACATTTCTTCACCAATGGAATATGGATATTGTACAAACCCGTTGAAAACAAGCAACATACAAGTAAAATTACATATGCTTAAAGTGTAAATCCCCTCTCCAAATATCAGGATCCAGAATCTTATGTCGTTATCTTGTTTTTTAAGGCGTTCTCAACCCTGAACAGTAAACACCTAACCATTTGGGCTAAAGAAAAGAACCATTTTACAAGTTTCTATAAACTTCATGTGCAAATACAACGATACATCATCAGACCAGTTGACGTATAATTGGGAAGAATTGAATCTCAAATTCAAATTCAACATCTCACAACGTCATAACACAAGATATAAAAAGTAAATCTAGAATGAAATTATTTGACTCATAAGTACCATACAAAAATTGGCAAAAAAACAGAGATTATTTATGCAGATACGATCACCACCAAAACAATTTCACATTCAGAAAGAAACCGATATATATTAATATGACTCCAAATTTTGATGGCTTCAAAACATTTCCTTTCATTTATCAAAGATCAGTAGTTACAGAACTACAACAATCTATATAATTGGAAATAACATAGTAATATAGAAAAACAGAACCCTGACCCTAATATATTCAACAATTTCTTAATAACTCATTGAAACCCTAGTCTCAAATGAAAGATAACGGCTTCAAGAGCTAGTAAATTTAGTCACCGCCTTGGTCCCCTCAGAAACAGCATGTTTGGCCAATTCTCCAGGTAGCACAAGCCTCACAGCTGTCTGGATCTCCCGAGAAGTAATCGTGGGCTTCTTGTTGTATCTAGCGAGCCTTGATGCCTCCTGTGCCAGCTTCTCAAAGATGTCGTTGATGAAGCTGTTCATTATACCCATGGCCTTGCTGGAGATTCCGATATCGGGATGAACCTGCTTCAAGACCTTAAAGATGTAGATCTTGTAGGTTTCCACGCTCTTCTTCGATCTTTTCTTCTTCTTGTCTCCGGCGGAAGCACCGCCTTCCTTTGGGAGCTTCTTGCCGGCCTTGGGTTTCTTCTCGGCGGGTGTCTTCTCAGCCACAGTCTTCTTCTCCTCCGTGGGTTTCTCGGCGGCTGGCTTCTTCTCAGCGGGCTTCTTCTCTGCCTTTGGCGCCATCTGATGTTTCAGCGAGAAAGAAGAGAATTTTTAGAAAAAAAAAAAGTGGGGGAATATGAGTTTAACTAACTTTTGACGGATGAATTTACAAGGAGTTGGTTTTCCTATATATACAAGTCGTTGAACGCTTTTTATTGGAGAATACATAAGGGTGCGGATTGCTGACATGGGAAGCACAAGGCCGTTGGTTTTTGGCTGATATAAAGTAGAGGATCAACGGCTGAAAGAGATGCGTGGTTTCACGAACGGGCACGGCTTATGGGTTTTATAAACGGGCTTACGAGAACCAACGTGGCAACATTATTTTCGTCTATTAATATGACATGGGATAATTCTGGCTGATGTGTAATTTTTTTTTTACAAAGTGTAACTTAAAATTTAAAATAAACTTTTTTCCAAATTTTTTTTAATTATTCACTTAAATTCCATTTCTTCTAACATTAATTATTTTTAATCAAAAAACTAAAACTGATTTAGTTATTTATTAATTGAAAAGCTAAACCCTAAAAACACAATGAAGAAAGAATGAAGAAGATTAAAAGTTTGAATTGAAGGTTTGTGGTGCGGGTGGTGCGGTTTTTCTCTAATTTTTTGGACCGCACCGCATATGCGGTTTGAACAATTTTTCAAACCGCAACCCGCATCGCATAGACCTCAAACCACATAAACCGCACCGCAAAAATGCGGTGTGGTGCGATGCGGTGTGGGCGGTTTATATCTATCGTCAAATAATTTAACAATTAAATACTATAATTAAGAAAGATTCATAATAAATCTCATAACCATAGAGTGTTTAACAAAATAATTAAATGTACAACAAGCTAATAAACTTTAAGCAAAATAATAAAAATATAACAAACTAATAACAAAAAAATGTAATATAAAAGTAAATATTATTTTAATTAAGGAGGAATATCTTTATATTGAAGTAGAATATGTGTTAGCATCCTATGAAACATTATATTTGTAATGCCCTGAAATCCCTAATACGGTTTAATGGCTGGATTAGTAGGCCGGGAGGGCCATAACTGTTTAATTATGCCATTAAATGATAATATGCATGTTTATGTGAATTATATTATAATATGATGTTATATGTATGCATATGGGTCCACATTTGATTATTAGGGTGTTTTGGTAATTTGGCATGTTGATGGCATATTTGTATATTTGGGTGCATATTGTGATTTGTGAATGAGATCTCATTATTATGGAGATATATTCGAGCTATTCGGCATGAGACGGTCTTATATTACGAGTTAGCGGTTTTATCATAACGGGGGTCTTTTATTGGGATATTAAATAATGAGAAGGTTATTTGATGATAAATTGGGAGTTATTGGGATCATGAGGAAATTATGGAAGTTTTGACTATAATGTCCTCGGGGGTGTTTTCGGGACCCCGAGCACTAGGTTTTATTTGAGGTTACTTAAGCTTGAAGTAGCTTGTCAGATAGAACGTACGTTAGAAAAACCTCTCATTCTTTCCCGTTAGTTCATTTTTACCGTTCGAAGCGTATTCGAAGAAATCTCGAGTTCTAGGAGTCGGAATCAAGCGAGGATCGAGGCATAGCGATCCTATGAAATATTAGAAGCTTCTTGACCGAAGGATTTGACGAGAAACAACCCAATCAAAGGTAATCTAAGTTTTAAGTTTTGAGTTTTTAGAGTTTCTAAGCTTAGAATTGGCTCTTGTGAATCGTTGAGTTTTTGGTTCGTTTGAGCCTTGGGATTTTATGGTTTTGGATCATTGGGAAGCTTGGGAACTTTGATTTGATGATTTGGAAGTGTTTAGGTATGTTTTTGGAGGGTTTTGGATGAAGGAAATCGTGTTTGGGCAGGTTCTGGGATGGGGGCCGCGGCCCTAGCTCGAAGAAACAGGTGAGAGAATTTGCCTTTGCTGGGTACCGCGGCCCTTGCTCCTGGAGTGGCTGGGGGCCGTGGCCCAAGGTGTTAGGGCCGCTGCCCTTGAGCAGGGTTGAGCCCGTTTGAGTGTTTTGGCCCCAAAAACATGGCTTTAGGCCTCGGGATCGTTCCTACTACCCAGATTAGTAGGAATTGATGTCCCGGAGGCTAGATCTTGGTTTGGGAACCCTTGATTATCATTTTATTGATGGTGTCCCATATTTGGTTATGACTAGGTGACCGCTAAAGGACTAAAAGTCAGATCGTTCTCAATGGTCGTTCTTTTATTCATTCTCGCTCGAATTAGAGGTAAGAAAACTGCACCCTGTGTATGTGACATGCATGATTGTTGTTAAGGCATGTTGGTTGATAAATGTGGACATTGATTGCATATTAAATGCTAGCGAATATTGTTTACTTGTATATGGCACTGACTAGTTAGGGACACTGACCTAAGAGTCAGAAACGGCATAAGCGTCCTGAAGGCAGGGCCGAATGAAGATTAGATCTAATCGATATCAGCGTTGAATGACTCTAAGGCATTAACGCTGGACCGACCCTAAGGTCGATGAACTTATAAGCGCTTGGCTAGTCTAAGACTAGTTACTGAGAGCCAGGGCCAAAGGCCTAGGTGACCGTTTGTCACATGGCTAGGGAACGATGTTCCATAGTTATGACTTTAGGGTTATGAGGAAGGTTATGTTGGTGACTAGTCATCATGCACCTATCCTGTTTAAGCTAGTGAAAGGTTCACTTATCTGTTAAGCCCTGGTGACCCTAACGTCACAAGGCTAAAGGGAGTTGTACCCAACTTAGTGACTTTTGCGACTGTCACTTACCTATTTTGGACTGAAGGTCTTGAATGATTATTATGATCATTGTTGATATTATATCATGCTATATTGTGTTTTCTTGCTGGGTCTTGGCTCATGGGTGCTATGTGGTGCAGGTAAAGGGCAAGAAAAGCTCACCCAACCTCGAGTGGAGAGCTTAGGTGGTGATGTGTACATATGCGGCCGCTTGACCACCACGGCCAAGGAGTTCTCAGAGGAACTAGGGGGTTTACCCTATTTTTGCTGCTTAGGTCGGCAGGGTTGTAAATTTGAAACAGTAGTGACCATTTTGTGTTATAAATAACTTGTAAATGTTTTGATGAGCTCATGAACAGTTTACATACTTAATAAAATATATCCTTTCATTTTTATTGGTTTTCTACCTTAGCCTGTTAATAACACTTAGAAGCACGTTTTTAACCAAATGACTCGGGTAGCGAGTCAAATTTCTGGTTCACTGTTCGCCGTAACTGTTATGGGGTAGCGAGGGAGTTATAATATTTCTTTCTAGATATTGTGTATATTATATTATACTATATAAATATTTATGCATTAACTTTAAATATAGTAAAATTGAAAAAAAACAATATAAAAAAATTAATATATATAATGATGCGGTGCGGTGTGGTTTGAACCACATTTATAAAAATTAAAACTGCAAACTGCACCGTGCGGTTTGGCAAAAATACAAACCGCAACCACACCGCGAAGGGTTCTAAACCGCAAATTGCTGTGCGGTGTGGTACAATGTGGGCGGTTTGTGCGATGTAGGTGGTTTTATGAACACCCCTAGAAGAGAGATTGTTCCTTTGGAAAAAGTGGTCACTAGTTTCTGTCCTAACTTTTGGGATATTTTTGTCATTTTAATCCCAAAAGTTAGTTTTTAATGAGTAAAAAATGAGAAATATTTGTAAATACAGGGTAAATTGAGGCATATTCTCTCTCATATAAAGGGAAATTTGAGTTTTTATGCTTAATGAGGTGTACTAAATAAAAAAAATGCTAGGCCTTCTAATCATTTCAAAAAAATGCCAAATCTTTTGATAATACCCAAAATACCCCTCCCATCATTTTTCCATTCACTTCCTCTTCTTTCTTCCCTCTCTCTCCCTCAACCCATTCCTTTCAACTCTCTCTCTAGAAAAAAATTCACGGGTAAGGTAAAATATAAGAGAAGTCAATGTAATAGCAAGTATTCCTTACTTAGGACACTAAAATACTGCATTTCGAACATATTTGGGCATGATTTTTTAGTTTTTTTAGCAATTTTTTTTCAGATCTGAAACTTTTAAATTTATAGAAAATCGACGTGGTTCGATGGTGCTCGATACCAGCTCGATGGGGCCTTCAAAATCAAGATTTTCATGAAAAAATCGATGTTGCTCGATGGAGGTTCGATGGTGTTCGATGCGATTCTTGCAAGATACGTAATTTTTCACTCAGGTGTCCATTTGAGGTGATTTTTTTTTATTTTGGGTATTTTTTCAAGATCTACACATTTGAGATGTGTATATACACATTTGGGAAACATCAAATCTCGAAAAAAATGACAAATGCAAAACATACCTCATGTTCAAGATATGTTTTGGTATGTTTTCAAGTTCTAAACTTTTAAAATGTGTATGTGAACATCTAAAACGTGTAGATCTCAAAAAAATACCCAAAATAAAAAAAAAATCATCCCAAACGGACACCCGAGTGAAAAATTATGTATCTTTGATAAGATCATTTTTGTATTAATATTTGTTAAGTTTTTCTATGCTTGGATGGTGTTATGATAACATTTTTAATAGTTTTAACTTAGTTTCGTGATTCTACAACATATTTTCTACATTGCATTTTATGATGATAAATATGACATTTTGATGGCAAGTGTAGTTAAAATGAAGTTTTAGGAGTATTCCAGGCTTTCAGGATTGAAATGTTGAAGTGGCGGCAACGTACAAGCTCTCTAAGGTCAAGAATTGAAGATAGGCCGTGGCTCATAAAATTCAGGCCGCGACTTTAAATGGAATTGGCGTTTCAGTTTTTTTTTTCCAGACAGGCCGCTGCTCAGTTTTTTTAGGGCGTTGCTCAGTTTTTTCAGGCCGCTGCCTGCGTGACCAATTTCTACACAGATTTTGTTCTAGGCCACGGCTTGCGACGTCGTTTTCAGATTTTTAATTAGAATTTAATGGAGACTATAAATGATTATTAGGGTTAATTTTAGAGATTTTTTATTACGGTTTATGAGAGAAAAAGACTCAGAAAGGGCTGGAGAGAATACTACAACACTATTGTCATCAATCTAGTTTCTTTTCTTCACTTAATCTCTTTAATCTTAATTATAATTATGTTTGTGATTATGATTACTATTATGGAGTAGGTTCTTTTTAGGTTAAGGGTTAATTCAAAACCCAAGACATGAATTATTGATTGTTGATAATGAATATTATTCTTTAATTTCTCTTAATATTAAATTGTTTCTATTTTTCCAATTGAATGTTATGAATTTGGTGATTTCTTGTTAGGTGGCCAACTAATTAAGGTTTTACATTATTCAATTGTCATCTTAGAATTACTACTCACCTAATAGTTTAGGATTCTAAGTGTATGTGATAAATTGCAATTGATAGTTATGTCAAAAGAATTGTTGATTATGATGAAAAATAGAACCTAGGTTAAATGAATTATATGCTTCATTAATTTATTGCCTAGATTAACTTATTTCCATAGGACTTAATGCTTTATCTAAGTTAAATAGATTGTATGCTTCGTAGATTTATTACTTAGATAAAAGAGTTAATTATTGAGCGCTTCACCTTGATTACTTATAATAGGGAGACTGGGATAATTGTGTACTTCAGCATTATCTGCGGGGTTAATAATTTAATTGAGAAATTTGAATAATATTTATTATTAGTGATTAGGAATGATTGTTAAGGGTGGAGATTAACCTTTAACTGTTTCTTAACATCATAATATCAATATTTATTTGCTTTCTAGTTTATGTTAGTTAATTTTGAGTTAAAAATCAAAATCTCCCTTTTAAGTTTTAGTGTTAAATATTGAATAATAAAGTGAACGATAGTTCTCGTGGGTTCGACCTGTGCTTGCTATTATACTGAAATAATTGGAAGTATTGAAAGAAAATCATAGTTAAATTTGTTGTGGTATACGACAGCCATCAAATTGTTGGCGCCATTGCCTGGAACTATTTTATTTAATTTGTTATTCATTTTTTTTTCTTTTTACTAACTTGGTCTATTAATTGTAGTTGATGTTTTTAGGGCTTGCATTGAACTTGGTTTGAGACATGGAAATGTACTATCAACACTGTTATGATCCTCAAATGAATAGATATGACTCCTATTCTAGCAATTACAATTCACAATGGGAGGAGTATTCTCATACTTTCTATGGTGGAAATCAATATGTTGAGCCAAATTACTACTCTGAGTCAGAATATAATGAGTTCACCCCCACAATATTCAGATCCATCAATTGGAGATCTCATCAATGCATTGAATGCCAGCACTCTTCAACTTCAACAGATGTCAGAGCAGGCGTATGTGCCTTTTCCTCAACAACCTCCTACAGGAATGACACAAGATCAAGAACCATCAATTTCAGATATGCTAAAAATATTGCTGGCTTCAACTATGCAGACTCAAGTTATTCTTCAGAGTACAGAAGCGTCCCTCAAGAATTTGGAGAGTACTATGGGGCAAATTGTTACATCATTGAATAATCTTGAGGTTGAGAATATTGGAGAATTACCCACAAAATTAGAGAGCAATCCAATAGAGAATGATGGTACCCTAACTCTTTAAAGTGGTCCACAACTTGACATGCCACCTCATCCAGAGATAACATTTGATCAAATTCCAACTCAAGAAGTCAACAATTCAACCCCAGAAGCATCTTCTCCACCGGAGATCGAAACTTTCATGTCAATTGGTCCATCATCACAGAACATGCTACACAAACCAACTGTCAGATCCTATGTCCCTATTCCTCCTTTTCCGAACAGATTGACAAAATTTAAGAATGAGGAGGAAAATAAGGTGATCATTAAAATCAATATTTCGCTCCATACAACCATTAAGCAAGTACCACCATATGCTAAGCTTCCTAAGGAGTGGTCCACAAATAAAAGGAAGTTGAAAGGTGATAAAAAGATAAGTGTGTGTGAGAATGCTTCTGTTATTCTCCAAAGGAAGTTGCTACTCAAGTGTTAAGACCTTGGGATGTTTATAAATCCATACACTATCAGTAAAAGCAGGTTTGATCATTGTACGATAGATTTAGGAGCACCTATTGATGTTATATCTTATTCTATTTTTGCTTCTTTAAATCTAGGGTTATTAAAAGAAACTAGTGTTATTATTCAATTGGCTAATTGCCCTAATGCTTATCCTTTAAGGGTAGTTGAAGATGTTTTGGTGCAGGTTCAATTTGGTAGGCCATTCCTACTGATTACAAGTACAAAGATGGATATCAAAGCATGGGTACTTACAATAGAATTTGATGGTGAAGTTATACAGTTTGATAAGTTTAATTCTATTGATAAGTACAAGAGGAAGAAGGTTCTGTTAAATAACCCACCATAACAATCATGACCACATCATTCAGTCGAGCTAACGACGTTAAACAAAGCGTACTTGAGGGAGTTTTCTTTTCCTTATCTTTCGTTTTATTTTCATTGAGGACAATGTATTGTTTGAGTGTGGGGGAATGGAACAATTTCATTTTGCCTGCATTTGGTTTTATTTTTTTAGTTTTCGTATTTTTATTTAGTTTTTTTTTATTATTTTTGTGTGTGTGTGTGTTTTCTTGTATTGGTCTTGTTGAAAGCATTGGTCGATGATGAAACTTTGAATTGTGCTTAAAGTGATATTAGACGATGCGGAATTTTGTATGATTTGTGTGCTTGACTCCTATGTGAATTGCTATTTTTATTTATGTTGTTTTTCACTCTATGCACGATTGAATTCACCACTTAAATGTATTGGAAAATATTTATGCTTGTTGAAAAAATAAAATTTGAAGTCCCACCCACTCTAGAAATCATTGATCAATTGTTTGAGGCGAAATCATAAGTACACATGATTAGGAAGATGATTAAGGCAGTTCTTTGGATCGTTTGAGTCGTTCAAGCCAACCTATTATATGATAATCCCTAGTTACCCATGTTTGAGCCATGACGACTGTTACTTTTTTTCTATGAACCAAAATTTTTGACCCTATACATCATTGAAAAAATATTTCTTTTTGTAACCCATTGCACCATGGTTATATATATAATTTTTTATTTTGTGGGATGATTTGAAAGAAAAAAAAAAGAAATACGTATGGGTTATTTGTTTGGTTGTAATTTGTGTATGATCTCTATTTCTGTAATACCCCAAATTTCCTAATAAGGGACCTTGATTAGGAGGCCGGGAGGGCCATAATTGATTTATTATGATATTTAATGATTATATGCATGTTTATGTGAATTATATTATTATATGATGGTAAATGCATGCATATGGGTTCATTTTTAATTATAAGGGCATTTTGGTAATTTGGCCCATTAAGGGCGTGATTGTGTATTTTCATGCATGTGGGTGGATTATAAATAATACCACACTATATGTGGATTGGTTCGAGCCATTCAGCATGAGACGATCATGGAATGCAAGTTTTCGGTCTAGTTATAACGGGATTAAGTTCGGGGCTCGGAGTGAGTCTCGGGATAATTTAGTGATTAGAACGTTGCCGAAAATTAAAGGGTAACGGGATAAGAATTATTGGTATTTGAGAATATTGAGAATAACAGGAATTGGAGGGTGTTTATTATAATTAACGAGATAGGCGGGAAATGACATTTTTACCCTTGGGGGTCTTTAGAAGCTTTTATTTGACCTAGGGGCAAAATTTTCTTTTCACCCCTAAGATATATATCAGCCCTTTGAGTTTAGAAGGCTGTGGAATTTTAAGAAAATAGAGCATCATCCTCATATCTCTCTCTCTCCCTCACCCGTACCTCTCTTTCTTTTCTTTTCATTTTCTGATTTTTGACCTCAAATTGAAGAACCAAGCTCGGAGAGAAAGGCTTGAGGGCTTAGGACTTTGGGTTCATCCATTGAAGGGGGTCTAAATCAAGCTTGAGGTAAGGAATTCATCCATGAAAATCCTGTTATACTCTATTTTTCCTTATGGTTTTTCAGTTGAGAATTTGAGGTGTTAGTGGTGAGAATTCATGGAAGTTTTTGTGTAAGTTTGATTGGGTTTTGAAGATGTTGTAATATGTATGAAGTTTAGGGGTTGAATTGGATGTTTGGGTGATGTTTGGGATAGGTTTGGAGGGTTGGTTCCAAGGGGAATCGCAAGGAGGGAAAACCAGAAAGTTTCTGGTCTGTGGTTGGCGCAGCAGCGCTAGGCAGGGCAGAGAGCTAGGCCTCTCTGACTTGAAATAATACCTCAGCGCCATTTAATAGGGCTGCAGCGCTGGTCCATTTTCCAGCAAGCCTATTTTAGGGCTCGGGATGACTTTTAAGGCTCGGGGATGGGTTCCTTTGCCCCGTTTGGGTAGATTGAGATTCCCGAGAGTGTGGGATGGATCCCGGGAGTAAGGATTTAGATTATAAACCTTTTTATGATTTATTTTATTGATGAGATTCCATTTTTGGTTATGACTAGGTGACCGCTAAAGGATCAAAGGATTGATCGTTCTCAAGGGTTGTTCTTTTACTAATTCTTGCTCGAACCCAAGGTAAGAAAACTAAACCATGTGTATATGTGACATGCATGGTTATTCTTGATGCTTGCTGGATGTTTAAATGTAATGCACGAGAAACATGTGATTAGGACATGCTTTGTATACTGAGTATGATATTGTTCAAAGCTTGAGCCTCTGTGTTTATGCATGATCCTAATTGTGCTAGTAATTATTGAGTAAGCATGCTGAATGCCCTTTATTTGGATATTTGACATATGATATATGTTTGGTGGCATTGCTTACTTGTATATGGTACTGACTAGTCAGGGATACTGACCTAAGAGTCAAAAATGGCATAGCGTCATGAACGCCGAGCCAAATGAAGATTAGAGCTAATCGATATCAGCATTGAATGGCTCTAAGGCATTAATGTTGGACCGACTCTAAGGTCGATGAACTTATAAGCGCTTGCCTAGTCTAAGACTAGTTACTAGAGCCAGGGCCTAAGGCCGAAGTGACTGCTTGTCACATGGCTAGGGAACAGAGTTCCATGGTTATGACTCTATGGTCATGAGGAAGGTTATGTTGGTGACTAATCATCATGCACCTATCCTGTTTAAACTAGTGAAAAGTTCACTTATCTATAAAGCTCTGGTGACCCTATCGTCACATGGCTGTTGGGAATAAACCCACCTTAGTGACTATTACAACTGTCACTCTTCTATTTGGGGCTAAAAGCCCTGGATGATTATTATGATCATTGGTTGATGTGTTATACTCAACAATACATGAATTCAGTTGCCTGCTTGAATAGGGCTATATCTGATAGGCGTGTGCCTTATGATTTGATGACATGTTAGTACTGTTCATGAGAATATTAAGTTTTCTTGCTGGGCTTCGGCTCACGTGTGCTATGTGGTGCAGGTAAAGGCAAAAGAAAGTTGGATCATCCTTGAGTTGGAGAGCTTAGGTGACGGTGTGTACATATGCAGCTGCTCGACCACCACGGCCGAGGTTTGACGGGGAACTAGGGTTAAACCCTGTTTTGCCGCCTAGATCGGCTGGTTGTAAATATTTTCTTGTAATAGACCTCTAAATTATATTTTTGGGATCCCAATGTATATAATAAACGTTATAATGAATTATTACATCTTAACCAAAAAATTTAATCCCTAAACTGCTAATCATACTTAGTTACACGATTTTGGCCAAATGGCTCGATTAGCGAGTTTAGCACTGTTTATAAGGCACACTGTAACGGTCCCTGGAGTTGGGGCGTTACAATTTCTCTCCTTGAAATATTATTATGAAAAAAAAAAGAACAAAAAAAAACAAAGAAAAAAAATGATTTGCAATGAAAAAAAAAATTATTATATGCAAATTTTGCAAAAGTATAAGTGTGGGGGAAATAGTGAGACCATTATGGAAAGAAGAGTTAGAAAAAATAGGTATTTCTTGAATTGTATGGGAAAATTTGGGGCAAGTTCAAAGAATGAAATTTATGTATGTTATGGTGTGATTTGAGCTTAAATGTATCTTTCTCAACTACCCTTAACCTTAGCCTTACATTACGAGCCTATAAAGACCTTTTGATTTTTGATCACTGTGTGTTTATATTAGTGGAGAATGATTGGTTAATATTTATGGAGTGGATGCTTTTCATTGAAAAATATTTTGGTTATAGGGACTAATTTGAAAGAAAATGATTTGGCAAGTATGGATTAAATTTTATGCATTTGAGTTGGTGTTGTGATTAAGTGCTTAGTAAATTATTTTTTAAAATCAAATGGTGAATTACATATGGAGTTGAAATTCTAAAGAGTATGAAAATCTAATTTTTTTTTGGCATTACTTATTTGTGTGATTTTTATAGACATTCAAGCTTTTGCCAAGACCTTTGTTTAGTGAGTCTAGATTAGTTTGTATTATTTTTATTTTTAGTTTTGTTATTTTAGTGTTTTGCTAAGGGACTAGCAAAATTCAAGTGTGAGAGAATTTGATAAGGTCATTTTTGTAGTAATATTTGTTAAGTTTTTCTATGCTTGGATGGTGGTATGATATCATTTTTAATAGTTTTAACTTAGTTTCGTGATTCTACAACATATTTTCTACATTGCATTTTATGATGATAAATCTGACATTTTGATGGCAAGTGTAGTTAAAATGAAGTTTTAGGAGTATTTCAGGCTTTCGGGATTGAAATGTTGAAGTGGCGGCAACGTACAAGCTATCTAAGGTCAAGAACTGAAGAAATTGAAGATAGGTCGCGACTCATAAAATTCAAGCCGTGACTCTTTAAATGGAATTGGCGTTTCAGATTTTTTTTTCCAAACAGGCCGCTGCTCAGTTTTTTTAGGCTGTTGCCTAGTGAGTCAAGCCGCTGCCTGCGTGACCAATTTCTGCACAGATTTTGTTCTAGGCCGCGGCACGAATTTTCCAGGCCGCAACTTGCGACGTCGTTTTCAGATTTTTAATTACTTTTTAATTAGAATTTAATGGAGACTATAAATGATTATTAGGGTTAATTATAGAGGTTTTTTTACTTCGGTTTAGGAGAGAAAAATACTCAGAAAGGGCTGGAGAGAAGACTACAACACTATTGTCATCAATCTAGTTTCTTTTCTTCCCTTAATCTCTTTAATATTAATTATAATTATGTTTGTGATTACGATTACTATTATGGAGTAGGTTCTTTTTAGGTTAAGAGTTAATTCAAAACCCAAAACATGAATTCTTGATTGTTGATAATGAATATTATTCTTTAATTTCCCTCAATATTAAATTGTTTCTATTTTTCCAATTGAATGTTATGAATTTTGTGATTTCTTGTTAGGTGGCCAACTAATTAAGGTTTTACACTATTCAATTGTCATCTTAGAATTATTACTCACCTAATAGTTTGGGATTCTAAGTGTATGTGATAAATTGCAATTATTAGTTATGTCAAAAGAATTGTTGATTGTGAAGAAAAATGGAACCTAGGTTAAATGAATTATATGCTTCATTGATTTATTTCCTAGATTAACTTGTTTCTATAGGACTTAATGCTTTATCTAAGTTAAATAGATTGTATGCTTCATAGATTTATTGCTTAGATAAAAGAGTTAATTATTGAGCGCTTCGCCTTGATTACTTATAATAGGGAGATTGGGATAATTATCTGCTTCAACATTATCTGCGGGGTTAATAGTTTAATTGAGAAATTTAAATAATATTTATTATTAATGATTAGGAATGATTGTTGAGGGTGGAGATTAACCTTTAACTGTTTCTTAATATCATAATATCAATCTTTATTTGCTTTCTAGTTTATGTTATTTAATTTTGAGTTAAAAATCAAAATCCTCCTTTTAAGTTTTAGTGTTAATTATTGAATAATAAAGTGAACGATAGTCCTCGTGGGTTCGACTTGTGCTTGCTATTATACTGAAATAATTAGAAGTATTGAAAGAAAAATCATTGTTAAATTTGTTGTGGTATACGACAACCATCACTCTTACAAAAATTGCATCGAACCATCATTGAACCACCATCGAGCAACCATCGAACCTCCATCGAGCAACGTCGATTTTGTCATGAAAATATTGATTTTGAAGGCCCCATCAAGGTAGCATCGAACACCATCGAGCAACCATTAAGTTGGGCATGATTTTTGAGTTATTTTTCAGATTTGAAACTCTGAAATATGTAGAAAATTGTCTTTGCTCGATGGTGCTCGATACTAGCTCGATGGGGCCTTAAAAATCAATATTTTCATGAAAAAATCGACATTTCTCGATGGTGGTTCGATGGTTGCTCGATGGTGGTTCGATGCAATTCTTGTAAGAGACATAATTTTTCACTCGGGTGTCCATTTGGGATTATTTTTTTTTGGGTATGCTTTTGAAATCTACGTGTTTTAGATGCTCACATACACATTTTCAAAGTTTAGAACTTGAAAACATACAAAAACATATCTTGAACATGATGTATGTTTTGCATTTGTCATTTTTTTTTCTTCAAGATTTACATTTCCCAAATGTGTATATACACATCTCAAACGTGTAGATCTTGAAAAAATACCCAAAATAAAAAAAAATCACCCCAAACGGACACCCGAGTGATACGAACCACACCAACAAATGTGACGAAACCGGAACCAAATCTGGACAAACAACCCAAGAACACTCAAAATTGGAATGGATAACCGCGACCCAATGCTTAGCAAAGCACGAACCTTGGTATGGTGAAGGACGCCACAAATGGGAATGGAATATCCGTTTGATAAGTGATATCGCCCAATATTTCCTAAGCGGTCGCAGTAGTAATCGGGCTATGTCGTATCCACAGAGAGGTAAAGTACAAAATTAAAAGAAAGATTAGTAAATTAAAAATAATAAACTTTGGAAAAATGTGAATTTGAAAAAGAATATAAACATTAAATGAATAAAATCGAGGGATTAGAATCAGAAAGAAAGTATGGAAGGCATAAGTTTCATTCATGCAAACATATATATATTTTAATAAAATTGATTCATTATACTCAACTATAATTCTACACCATTAATTATAGTTGGAAAATATATATATTAAAGCTCACCTTAAAATATGTTCTTTAATTAAATTATACTAACTTCTAATTTTAAAACCTATCATATTATATACTTTAGAGCGACAAAATACCAATGGCAGAATGCAGTAAAAAGCATATAATATAACAAATATTCTAAATTAAATTAAAAACCTAAATTACATAAGAAGAGCATGACTAGACTTATGTAAAAGATAATAATAAATTTAGAACAAAAATTAGAAGAAAATAAATTTAATTGTAACAAATATATAGAGATGAAGAACAAAATAAAGAATCAATATATTAAAAATATAATATTAAACATGAACTCCACTCTAGCCTTTCCACAAGAAAATTTAGCCTAAAATAGGCATTGTTTTCACTCAAGAAAATGTAAAAGAAAAATAGGAAAAGTAAGTGTTTTTCTCTCCAATACTCTCTACTATTCCCCTTTGCACAATCTGATGTGATTTTACACCATTTGGTACTCTATTTATAGTGTAAATAGGACTCAAAATCGTGTATAAAATAGTGGGAAAGTGGCTTAAAAAGCTGATGAAAATGGGAGACACGGACTGGTCGTGGTCGGGTGCTAGGGAGCATGGGCTGACGAGTGGGACGCGTGGCGGGCTACGGTTTGCTGCTGGGCTGGAGGCGTCAGTCACGGTCGGGTCGTGGGAGACAAAGCAGGCGCGTCAGGCTGGCGTGTCAGGTGCAGTCCGCAGAACGTGGCAGGTGGGGCAGTGGCGGCTGGGACAGGTGGCAGGTGCGGCTGTCAGAGGCTCAGCTGGAATGCGGCTCGGCGGCTTCGTCAGGCTGCTGGTGGGACACGTGTCACAATCTGGTGGAACGGCTCGGCTCGGCTGGCGTCAGCTAGAGTGGACGAATGGCAGATTGACACGTGGCAGCGAGAGGGAGTAGCTGAAACTTGGGTTTGGGCTCCTTTTGGGGCCTATTTCTTCTTCAAAAATACCACTTTATCATCATTTTTTTCAATTTTAATTCTTTCTTTCTCATTTCTTTTTCTTTGTGTCAAAAATATATTTTATTTCCTGAAAATTAAACACAAATTAAATTAAAATTAATATTTTCAAATATAAAATATATGACAATAAATCCATAAAAATATTAATTAAAACTTAATTAATTTTATACTTTAAGATTAATAAAATGATATTTTTGAGCACTAATCACAACCCCCAACCAGCTTATTGCTAGTCTCTAGCAATTTAAGCGAAATAAGAAATGTCAACATGATATATTTCCGGTCAAAAATTATAAAAAGAACTTTAGTATTAACACAAAATGTTAGTAACAAGTCAACAAGAGTTATCAAAATTACTTCGAATAAATCTAGAGCTGTGAGTGTGTGCACCAAACTTAAACCTTCTTACCGCAAACCATAGCACATAAAACCTTTGAAATTATGCCAAGTAAAAGTCTCAACTCCATTAACCTCTCATGTAATTGAAAATATTTAAAGTTCAAGGGTTTCACTCATGGAGTTGGAAAAGAAGTAAGCACTCATCAAATTGGTATATATTTAGGACAAACTCATAAATAATTATTGAAACGAAGATAGGATATAAACTAGTTGGACAACCACCATAAAGAGTACCACAAAACCAGTTTTTCGGGATTTTAAGTTAAATAGACAATCTTTACATTTATTTTAAGAGCCATAAAATAAAAATAAAAAATTAATAAACACATTTTTTTTTGGACACAAGAGACAACATAATTGAACATGATAGAAATATTGTTCTTGTGTCTTTCTCCTTTTTTTTTTCTATATATATATATATATATTTTTTTTTTCTTCTTCTTCTTTTTCTTCTTTTGTTTTTTGTTTTTTTTTCTATTTTCTTCTTTTTTTTTTTTTTTTTTTTATGAACAACATAATAAAAGGCTCTCTAATAAGATTTGTCTATAGAAAATATTATCCCTAAAACATCATCCATTCATACCACAATACCTTGTCCAAATAATTATAACCATTTCTAAGAATCAATAAAAATTTAAAAGTTGTTTTCTCAAGTCTCACTTCTCACACAAAAGAATGAATTACTTAAACATGGCAAATTTCTAAGCAAATATGTGCTAACAACCATCTTACCACAACAATTGGCATGTGCATTAGGTAACTTTAGAGAAACTCTTAGTAATATAGATAACAAAAATTGACTCAAAAGTAACATTTTGCAAAAATAAATAAGTAATTTTCAAAAAATTTGACCATGAAAATATTAGTATGACAAAAATCAACATGAACGTGCATGAATATGCTCACCACCCCCAACCAAAATCTGACAGTGTCCTCAATGTCTCAAAAGATAATAAATGTAAAAGAGCAGGGAAAGAGAACACCTGGATAGCGAGCGTCGAGTGGTAGAGCGAATATTGATTCTCTAAAACATGAAAAACTGAAAACACAAAATGATAACAAATAAAATAAAATGACAAAAGGGAAATAAACAGAAAACAAACCTATGTACAAACAATTTGGAACACTACTCAGACTTGGTAAACCGGTTCCACGAGAGTGATTTCTTCAGGCTGGGTCACCCTCTCTATGTAGTGTTTCAGTCGCTGGCCATTTACTTTGAATTCTCTCCCATCAGTTGGGTCTATGACCTCAACAGCACCGTTGGGAAAGACGGTTTTCACAACATATGGACCAGTCCACCTTGATCTCAGCTTGCCAGGGTGGATATGCAGACGAGAGTCATAAAGATGCACTCGTTGGTTTGGCTCAAATTCTTTTCTTAGGATCTGCTTGTCATGGGTCGCTTTCATTTTAGCCTTGTAGATCCTAGAGTTGTCGTAAGCATCATTTCTTAATTCTTCAATTTCTGAAAACTGAAGCTTACGATTGAGTCCTGCCGCCTTGAGATCAAAATTTAGGCTTTTCACTGCCCAATAAGCTTTGTGTTCCAGCTCAACAGGAAGGTGGCAGGCTTTGCCATAGATTAGCCTATAAGGAGACATACCAAGCTAAGTTTTGTAAGCAGTGCGGTACGCCCAGAGAGCATCGAGAAGTCTTGAGGACCAATCTTTGCGGTCAGGATTAACCGTCTTTTCTAAAATTTGCTTAATTTCTCGGTTGGCTAACTCAGCTTGGCCATTTGTCTGTGGGTGATAAGGCAATGCAACCTTGTGAATTACACCATATTTTTGCATTAAGGTCTCGAAAGAATAGTTGCAAAAATGGGTGCCTTGATCACTTATGATAGCGCGTGGTGTGCCAAACCTAGATAACACATTTTCTTTTAAGAATTTCACAACAGTTGTGTTATCATTATTTCGACAAGGCACAGCTTCCACCCATTTTGAGACATAGTCTATGGCGAGGAGAATGTAAAGGTAGCCAGAAGAAGGTGGAAATGGTCCCATAAAGTCTATCCCCCAACAATCGAATATTTCTATTACAAGAATTGGGTTCAATGGCATCATATGTCGTCGGGACAGGGCACCTAATTTCTGACACCTTTCACATGATCGACAGAAATTGTTAGTGTCTTTGAACAAAGTGGGCCAATAAAGACCACACTGTAAGATTTTTGCAGCAGTCTTTTTCATAGAAAAATGACCACCACAAGCTTCATTATGACAAAAGTTCAAAACACTAAAAATTTCATCATCTGGAATGCAACGTCTCATAATTTGGTCGGGGCAATACTTGAAAAGATATGGGTCATCCCAATAGAAGTTACGAACCTCGACCAAAAATTTACGTTTATCTTGTGTACTCCATGCAGTTGGAAGTTCGCCAGTCACTAAGTAATTGACGATATGAGCGTACCATGTCAACTTAGTGACTGCGAAGAGATGTTCATCAGGGAAGTCATCTCGAATGGCTGGGCCATCAGCGGAATCAGAAAATTCAAGACGAGATAAGTGGTCCGCTACCACGTTTTCAACTCCTTTCTTGTCTTTTATGGTCAGATCAAATTCCTGTAACAGAAGGATCCACCTAATTAAACGCGCCTTAGCATCCTTTTTGGAAAGGAGGTATTTTAAGGCGGAATGGTCCGTGAAGACTGTGATAGGTGAACCAATCAGGTAGGAACGAAACTTGTCAAGTGCGAATACTACAGCAAGTAACTCTTTTTCAGTGGTAGAATAGTTCATTTGAGCACTGTTAAGAGTTCTACTTGCGTAATAGACAACGAAGGGCTTCCCTTCCCTTCTTTGGCCTAAGACAGCCCCTATAGCATAATTGCTAGCATCACACATGATTTCGAACGGTAAGTTCCAATCTGGTGGCTGAATGATAGGGGCGGAAGTGAGTTTTGCAACGAGTGTTCGGAAAGATTCCTCACACTCAGGTGTCCAACTGAACACAACATCTTTTGCTAGGAGGTTTGACAAAGGGCGAGCAATTGTCGAAAAGTTTTGTATGAACCTCCTATAGAATCCTGCATGCCCAAGAAAAGACCGAATGTCTTTAACAGTCTTGGGGGTGGGCAGCTTTGATATGAGTTCAATCTTTGATTGATCAACCTCAATTCCTCGTTCCGACACGACATGCCCCAAGACTATGCCTGATGGCACCATGAAATGACACTTTTCCCAGTTGAGTACTAAGCCTTTCTTTTTGCAACGTTTAAGCACAGACTCCAAATTGAGAAGGCTTGATTCAAAGGAATCTCCAAATACTGTCAAATCATCCATGAATACTTCCATACATTTCTCGATCATAATCACTAAATATGCTCATCATGCATCGCTGGAAAGTGGCTGGAGCATTGCACAGGCCAAATGGCATACGCCGGAAGGCAAAAGTACCAAAAGGACAAGTGAATGTGGTCTTATCCTGATCTTCTAAGGCAATCTCGATTTGGTAATACCCTGAATAACCATCGAGAAAGCTATAGAAAGGATGACCTGCCACACGTTCCAATATTTGATCGATGAATGGAAGTGGAAAATGGTCTTTGCGGGTGGCTGCATTTAATTTTCTATAATCAATGCACATGCGCCACCCAGTTGTGACCTTGGTAGGAACAAGTTCCCCTTTTTCATTTGGTACCACTGTTACCCCAGATTTCTTGGGCACAACCTGAGTTGGGCTGACCCATTTACTATCAGCAACAGGATAGATTATGCCAGAATCCAGAAGTTTCAAGACTTCAGTCTTTACTACTTCCTTCATCGTTGGGTTCAATCTTCTTTGCGGGTCACGACGTGGTATAGCCCCGTCTTCCAATTGAATGTGATGGGAGCAAATTAATGGACTAATACCTTTGATGTCAGCTATCGTCCATCCTAATGCATCTCTTTGTTCTTGCAACACATTGATGAGTTGGAGCTCTTGTGTGGCAGTGATCTTGGAGGATATTATGACAGAAAAAGTGTTGTCAGCTCCCAGGAAAACATGCTTAAGACCGTCAGGAAGTTGGGCCAACTTTGGTTGAGGAGCTTGTTCAATAGATGGTTTTGGTGTTTCTCGATCTTGAGGGAGTTCCTCAAAGATTGGATTCCAAAACATGGTTCTTTTAGCCTGTGAGTGTTTGACGATTTCAGGGTTGATTGTCGACTCATCAGGCTCAGAACTTTCTGAAATTTGGAAGAGGTGATTAAAATGATTAGACGTGTATTTCGATTCGACCTCTTCCGAAATAAGTGTATCGATCAGATAGGATTGGAAACACTCATCGTTGTCAGGTGGTTGTTTTCCGATGTGGAAAACATTCACTTCTAGAGTCATGTTCCCGAAAGAGATTTTCATGAGACCATTCCTACAGTTAATGAGTGCATTAGCTGTTGCGAGGAAAGGTCTACCAAGAATGATGGGAATTTTGGACTCTATACTTACTTCAGATTGAGTGTCCAAGATGAGAAAGTCAACAGGGTAATAGAATTTTTCAATTTGAATCAGAACGTCTTCTACTATTCCCCGAGGTTTCTTAACTGATCGATCAGCCAGTTGTAGCACCACAGATGTGGGCTTGAGTTCTCCTAGACCTAATTGCAAGTATATTGAATATGGCATGAGATTTACACTTGCTCCTAAGTCTAGAAGGGCTTGACCAAATTCCTGTTCCCCTATTTGACATGAGATGGTGGGACAACCAGGATCTTTGTACTTAGGCGGTGTTTTGCAGTCAATTACCGCGCTAGCTTTTTCTGCCAAGAATGCAGTTTTCTTGACATGATGCTTTCTTTTAACGGTGCATAAATCCTTGATAACCTTGGCATAAGCCGGCACTTGTTTGATCACATGCAACAATGGCAAGTTGATCTTCACTTGTGTTAAAAGGTCTAGGATTTCACCATGATTTTCCAGTACCTTTCCAGTGGATTTCAAAGCTTGAGGAAAGGGTGCCTTTACTGGAATGTTTATTGGCACATCATCATCTGGAGCGGGCATTGACGTACTCGTTGTCTTTGTTAACGGTGAAACCGTACTTTGACCACTTCGAGTAGTGATGGCATTAACCTCTTTGAAATTTGTATCTGCAGAGGAGGAGGTTTGTGCCATGTGTTGCCCTTTTTTATGGATTAGAGGTTGAGCGGGAAGTTTCCCATGCTCTTGAATAGCCAAAGTAGTGTTTAGCTTTGTCATTTGGACTTTCATGTCTTTCATTTCCTCTACCATTTGTGTGAAACAAGCTTTGAACTCTTGAGTTGAGGCTATTTGAGTTTGTGCAAGCATTTGCAAAGTACTCTCAAGAGAATTACTTGACTGCATGATATTTTGAGGAGTGTTGTATGATTTTGGTGGTTGTTGCTGCTCAGGCCTCCATTGGCTCCCAGATGCTTGGTTCGAATCCTTCCAGCTGAAATTTGGATGGTTGCGCCAACCAGGATTGTAAGTGTTTGAGAAAGGGTTATAAGGTTTCTTGTAATCCCCTAAGGCATTGCATTGTTCCTCTTTTCCTCCTCTTAACTCACTAAGAGTTGGGCACTCTTGCGGTTGATGTTCCGTTCCTCCACAGATGAAGCATGGATCTCGTGTCTCTACTTTTGCAGCCATGTGGATTCCTCTACCTTCTTGAGATTTGAAAGCCTCGAATTGTTGTCTCAATGATTCAATTTGGCTTTTGACGTTATCCTCTTCCTTCAATTGGTAGATTCCAGTTGATCGTGGCTTGTCCATAGGACTTGGTCCATTCCATGTGTAGGATTTTTCAGCAAGATCGTCGAGGTACTCGAAAGCTTCATCGGGATCTTTTTGAAGGAATTCGCCATTGCACATCATTTGTACGAATTGTCTTTGTCCGGTTGTGAGACCGTCATAGAAATAGCTGATCAGACGCCAGCTTTCGTATCCATGATGTGGGCATTGATTTATCAAATCTCTAAACCTCTCCCAAACCTGATGGAAAGTTTCATGGTCTTTCTGGATGAAGGTAGAGATTTGTCTCTTAAGGCTGCTAGTCTTATGGGGCGAGAAATATTTGGAAAAGAATGCTTTTGTCATTTCGTCCCATGTTCCGATAGATCTAGGCCTTAAGGAATACAACCAGCTTTTTGCTTTGTCTTTGAGTGAGAAAGGAAAGAATTTCAATCTCACAATGTTGGTGACATCAACTCGGTTGTTGAATGTAGCCACCACCTCTTCGAATTCCCGAATATGCACGTACGGACTCTCATTTTCCAACCCATGGAAGGTTGGTAGGAGGTTAATCATGCCGGGTTTGAAATCGAAATTTGGCATATTGTTGGGATACATTATCCACGAAGGTGTGGCTGTACGCGTAGGATGTAAATATTCCTGTAGCGTTCTTGGTTGGACTTCATCTTGATGAGCCATCGTGGGTGGTTCAGGAAGTCTCGGTGAATCAGGAGTGTTTGAACGAATGGAAGAAAACGACGAACTAGGAGAGTTTTCTAAAGTTTCTACTTGTTGTCTCACAAATCTCCCTAGTGTGTCTCTGTTTCGTGGCATAAATATTTTTTTTTATTTTTTTATTTTGTAAGTATTATAAGCGCAAATATGTAATAATGTAATAAGTATACACCAAAATGTTCCCAGGTCAATTGGAAAGGCTGCCAAGGTACCACTTTAGGCCCAAGAGCTTTTCTAGAACTCCCCGAGGTTCTTAGAAAAGATTGGAGGGTAACGCTAACACAGACCTTATTTAAGAACCAATTTTTCTAAGACAGAACAAGTTTGGTTTTTACTAATTTCCACGATTACACAAATGTTCTCAATACTTTGTTTGATTTTTTTTTTTTTTTTTTTTGATTTTTTGATTTTTTTATGATTTAAAATTTTATGCTCTTTTTTTTTTTTGGAAAAAAAAAACTAAATCTAAAATAAAAATTCTAAACTTAAAAAAAAATGAATAAATAAAATAAATAAATAAATAAAACTACTAAGGAAAAATAAAATAAAAGAGAAATTAAAAATTACACTACTTTTTTTTTTTATATATTGAAAGAAAAAAAAAATTAATTTACTAGGCAAACCTTTAATTGTAGAATTACCTCCCCGGCAACGGCGCCAAAAATTGATATCGCCCAATATTTCCTAAGCGGTCGCAGTAGTAATCGGGCTATGTCGTATCCACAGAGAGGTAAAGTACAAAATTAAAAGAAAGATTAGTAAATTAAAAATAATAAACTTTGGAAAAATGTGAATTTGAAAAAGAATATAAACATTAAATGAATAAAATCGAGGGATTAGAATCAGAAAGAAAGTATGGAAGGCATAAGTTTCATTCATGCAAACATATATATATTTTAATAAAATTGATTCATTATACTCAACTATAATTCTACACCATTAATTATAGTTGGAAAATATATATATTAAAGCTCACCTTAAAATATGTTCTTTAATTAAATTATACTAACTTCTAATTTTAAAACCTATCATATTATATACTTTAGAGCGACAAAATACCAATGGCAGAATGCAGTAAAAAGCATATAATATAACAAATATTCTAAATTAAATTAAAAACCTAAATTACATAAGAAGAGCATGACTAGACTTATGTAAAAGATAATAATAAATTTAGAACAAAAATTAGAAGAAAATAAATTTAATTGTAACAAATATATAGAGATGAAGAACAAAATAAAGAATCAATATATTAAAAATATAATATTAAATATGAACTCCACTCTAGCCTTTCCACAAGAAAATTTAGCCTAAAATAGGCATTGTTTTCACTCAAGAAAATGTAAAAGAAAAATAGGAAAAGTAAGTGTTTTTCTCTCCAATACTCTCTACTATTCCCCTTTGCACAATCTGATGTGATTTTACACCATTTGGTACTCTATTTATAGTGTAAATAGGACTCAAAATCGTGTATAAAATAGTGGGAAAGTGGCTTAAAAAGCTGATGAAAATGGGAGACACGGACTGGTCGTGGTCGGGTGCTAGGGAGCATGGGCTGACGAGTGGGACGCGTGGCGGGCTACGGTTCGCTGCTGGGCTGGAGGCGTCAGTCACGGTCGGGTCGTGGGAGACAAAGCAGGCGCGTCAGGTTGGCGTGTCAGGTGCAGTCCGTCAGAACGTGGCAGGTGGGGCAGTGGCGGCTGGGACAGGTGGCAGGTGCGGCTGTCAGAGGCTCAGCTGGAATGCGGCTCGGCGGCTTCGTCAGGCTGCTGGTGGAACACGTGTCACAATCTGGTGGAACGGCTCGGCTCGGCTGGCGTCAGCTAGAGTGGACGAATGGCAGATTGACACGTGGCAGCGAGAGGGAGTAGCTGAAACTTGGGTTTGGGCTCCTTTTGGGGCCTATTTCTTCTTCAAAAATACCACTTTATCATCATTTTTTTCAATTTTAATTCTTTCTTTCTCATTTCTTTTTCTTTGTGTCAAAAATATATTTTATTTCCTGAAAATTAAACACAAATTAAATTAAAATTAATATTTTCAAATATAAAATATATGACAATAAATCCATGAAAATATTAATTAAAACTTAATTAATTTTATACTTTAAGATTAATAAAATGATATTTTTGAGCACTAATCAATAAGTCAGGTTGAACGCCACAAGGAAACCCTTGATAAGTTCGAAAAGTCTCTTCAAGAACTCAAGAAGAAAACTCACAATATTTTTCATTAATCCAAAAACAATCTCCTTCCAAGTTGTCCACAAGGCCTAATATAGCCGAAAATACAAAGAGGATTTTTTTAGACAAATAAAAACCCTAAAATAACCATAATGAAAAAGCCCAAAACAAAAGCCCAAAATGACATGTCTTTTGACTCCAACAAAGACTCTAATAAAACATGAAAATATAGTTCAAACTAAAAACAAATAATTAAAGGAATCAAGCTCCTAAACTGAATCAACTTTGATGAGCAAAACAAGATTTTGTTCACCCTCAGTAGTGAACTCGACCTCTTCCTGTTGTAGAATTCTCCGAACTAAGTTGTTAAGTTCTTCTTTGAATCTCCTATCTCGCGCCCTCGTCACTGGACCAACTGGAACTTGAATTGGGTCGTTAGTCTTGATGTCCTCATCATTCCCCCCATCTTGAGAAGGATTTATCCTCAAATCGTCACCTACATCAAAAGGACTCAGATCAGTGACATTGAAAGTAGCACTAACATTGTACTCACCTGGTAAATCCAGTCGGTAGGCATCGTCATTGATTCGTTCTAGCACTTGAAACGGACCATCTCCTCGAGGTAGCAATTTGGAACGTCTTTGTGCTGGAAATCTTTCTTTCCTCATGTGCAACCACACCCAATCACCGGGCTCAAAAACCTGCTTGTGACGTCCCTTATTAGCTTGCTTGATGTATTGCTCTGTCCTCCTCTCTATGTTGAGGCGTGCCCTCTCATGGAATTGCTTCACAAATTCTGCCTTCTTCTTGCCATCTAAATTCACATGCTCAGAATCAAGTAATGGTAATAAATCCAAAGGAGTTAAAGGGTTAAAACCATAAACAATTTCAAACGGTGAAAACTTAGTAGAAGAATGCATGGAATGATTATAAGCATACTCAACATGTGGTAAACAATCCTCCCAAGTCTTAATGTTCTTACTAATGATAGCCCTCAACAAAGTGGATAAAGTTCTATTAACTACTTCTGTTTGACCATCAATTTGAGGATGACAAGTAGTAGAAAACAACAGTTTCGTCCCAAGTTTACCCCACAACGTCTTCCAAAAGTAACTCAAGAACTTAGCATCCCGATCTGACACAATTGTCCTAGGCATACCATGTAATCTCACAATCTCCCTAAAGAACAAATCTGCAACATTACAAGCATCATCAGTTTTATGACAAGGTATAAAGTGAGCCATCTTAGAAAACCGGTCTACAACCACAAAGATTGAATCCCTCCCACGCTTACTCCTAGGTAAACCCAAAACAAAATCCATCGAAATATCAACCCAAAACAAAACATCGATTTAGCCTGCCTACAAGTGACACACCTACCACAAATTCGCTCAACATCTCGTTTCATGTGTGGCCAATAGAAGTGCTCCTGTAACATAGCTAGAGTCTTAGCGACTCCAAAATGTCCCATCAACCCTCCACCGTGGGACTCTCGAACTAACAAATCTCTCAAAGAACAATTAGGTACACACAACCGATGCTCCCTAAACAAGAAACCCTCATGCCTATAAAACTTTCCCTCAGCAGATTTTTCACAAGCACCATAAATCTCCCCAAAGTCATGGTCAACATGATAAAGTTCCTTAATATGCTCAAAACCAAGTAATTTAGCATCAAGAGTAGAGATTAAGGCATACCTGCGTGAAAGTGCATCAGCAACCACATTCTCCTTACCTTGTTTATACCGAATGACATAAGGAAACGTCTCAATGAACTCAACCCAGCGTGCATGTCTCTTGTTCAGCTTATGTTGTCCTTTCAAATGTTTCAAAGATTCATGATCCGTACGAATCACAAACTCCTTCGGCCACAAATAGTGCTGCCATGTCTCTAAAGCTCGAACCAATGCGTACAACTCTTTGTCATAAGTGGGGTAGTTAAGGGCAGCCCCACTTAGTTTCTCGCTAAAGTACGCAAGTGGTCTCCCATCCTGCATAAGAACAGCGCCAATACCTATACCAGAAGCATCACATTCAACTTCAAATGTGTTAGAAAAGTTAGGTAAAGCAAGTAAAGGAGTGTGAGTAAGCTTGTGTTTAATAAGCTGAAATGCCTCCTCTTGTGCATCACCCCATTTGAATGCAATGTTCTTATTGATAACTTCGGTAAGTGGTGCAGCGATGGTGCTAAAATCCTTTACAAACCTCCTGTAAAAACTAGCAAGTCCATGAAAACTTCTAACATTACTTACACTGGAGGGGGTCGGCCAATCTTGGATGACTTTGATCTTCTCTTCATCAACCTCAATACCTGTAGCACTCACAACAAAACCTAGGAAAACAAGCTTATCGGTGCAGAAAGTACATTTCTTGAGGTTAGCATATAATTTCTCTTTCCTAAGCACATCCAAAACCGAATGCAAATGTGAGGCATGATCATGCAAACTCTTGCTATAAATAAGAATATCATCAAAATACACAACAAATTTTCCAATGAAAGCACGCAAAACATGATTCATCAAGCGCATGAAAGTGCTAGGTGCATTAGTTAATCCAAAATGCATGACTAACCACTCATACAATCCATGTTTAGTTTTAAATGCGGTCTTCCATTCATCACCTTCTTTCATTCGTATTTGATGATACCCACTCTTAAGATCAATCTTAGAAAATACACAAGAACCATGCAACTCATCCAACATATCATCTAAATGAGGAATGGGGTGTCGATATTTTACCGTTATGTTGTTGATGGCTCGGCAGTCAACACACATTCTCCATGTCCCATCCTTCTTGGGAACTAGAATCACTGAAACAGCACATGGACTCATGCTTTCTCTCACATGCCCTTTCACCATCAATTCTTCAACTTGCCTTTGAAGTTCCTTCGTCTCCTCCGGATTGCTCCTGTATGCTGGTCAATTTGGGATAGAAGCACCGGGAACAAAATCAATTTGGTGTTCAATCCCTCGGATAGGTGGTAAACCATGTGGTACCTCCTCGGGAAACACATCCTCGAACTCCTGCAAAATAGAAACAACAACAGTAGGCAGCGAAGAATCAAGTTGGTTAGTGTTTAAAAGAGCCTCCTTGTACATGAGTACAATCATCGGCCGTTTTTCAATCAATGCTCGCTTAACCTCACTTGTTTTTGCATAAAAATTTCTTTGTTTTCT
Organism: Humulus lupulus; assembly: GCF_963169125.1. Taxonomy (NCBI): domain Eukaryota; kingdom Viridiplantae; phylum Streptophyta; class Magnoliopsida; order Rosales; family Cannabaceae; genus Humulus; species Humulus lupulus. The sequence continues at coordinate 27,428,430 of NC_084799.1, forward strand.
CTCTGATTTTCCTTCTTTGGCTGAACTCTTCTCTCTCTTTTCTCTCTCACTTGATTCGACCTTGCTCTCTGATTTGTCTCTCTTTTCCCTCACTCTCATTCATCTTTTCACTCTCTTTCTCTTTCTTTTGCTCACTCAATTTTTTTTTATCACTCAATTTTTGCAACCTCACATGATCTTCATATACTTGTTTTGGTGTCAATGGAGCTAGAGTGATTGCCTGTTGATGGAACGTGAATGAGTACTTGTTCGTGAAGCCATCATGCTGCACCCGCCGATCAAATTGCCAAGGTCTTCCTAGAAGGAGATGTCCAGCATGCATTGGAACCACATCGCACAATACTTCATCCTCGTACTTGCCAATTCGAAATGATACAACAACCTGCTTTGTAACCCTTACTTCACCACTATCATTCAACCATTGCAACTTGTATGGACGAGGATGTCTAAGTGTTGTGAGCCCCAGCTTCTCAACCAAGGAAGAACTAGCAACGTTAGTGCAACTACCACCATCAATAATAACACTACATACCTTGTCTTTCATATGACAACGAGTGTGAAAGATGTTCTCCCGCTGCACCTCTTCTTTTGCTTGCAAATTTAAGGCTCGTCGTGTGACTAGTGCAAGCATCTCACCAGATTCTGCCCCAAACTCCTCACCACCCATAGAAGCGTCCTCCAATGGTGGCATGTCATCAAGATCATCTTCATCTTCGGAATCTATCTCCCCATTATCCCGAATTACCATAACTCGCTTGTTTGGGCATTGGCTAGCTATGTGTCCTCTCCCCTGATATTTGAAACACTTAATCTCACTAGAACGAGACGAAGTAGGGGCTGTTTTACCTTGAGAGGCTGTGGTTGTGGTGGCTGGTTTTGGCTCGGTTTTAGGCTTGTGAGTGAAAGGGTTTTCTTCCTTCTTTGGATAGTTCGACCGCCAAGGTGTTGCACTTGGATTTTGTGGGATTTGTCTCAGATTTGAACTTGTACTACCCCTCTTGAGCTGCCTCTCAACTTTCATTGCCATATGCACCAAATCTTCCAATTCCACATAATGGTGTAGCTCAACTGTATTAGCAATCTCTCGGTTCAATCCATTCAAAAACCTTGCCATTGTTGCCTCCCGATCTTCTTCCACATTGGCTCTAATCATAGCCATCTCCATCTCTTTGTAATACTCATCAACACTCTTGGAACCTTGATGAAGACCCTGCAACTTAAGGTATAGATCCCGATAGTAATGAGCTGGTACAAAACGTCGCCTCATCACCCTCTTCATATCATCCCAAGTCTCAATAGGACGATCTCCATTTCACCTCCTGTTGATGCACAACTGATCCCACAAAACAACAACATAATCAATAAATTCAATTGCAGCAAGTTTTACCTTCTTCACTTCGGAGTAGTTGTGACAATCGAAAACCAACTCCATCTTCTTTTCCCACTCAAGGTATGCTTCAGGATCACTCTTCCCTTGAAATGCGGAGATTCTCATCTTGATATTTCCCAAATTATTATCTACCCAGTTCCTAGCTTCTCTATCTCGGGCATACCTCCTATGGTTACCCTCTGACAACCTATCAAGCTCTTCATCTAAGTATTCCCCTTCAAACTCTCTTTCACCCTCAACATCCCATTGTTGCACCCTATTCCTCCGTGCCCTCCATTGTGTTCCCTCTTCTACCCTATCCAACCTCTCATGTATTTGTTCACACTCCACCCTCATCATCCTCCGCATCTCCCCCATTAATGCTTGAATTTGTAGATTCAGAACCTCAGGTGGTGGAACCTCATTGCTTGCATTTTTCTCTGGATTTTGTGCCATGATGGAAATCTGCAAAATAAGGTTAGAACAATATGGAGAAGAGATCTCACCACACTCCCTCACGTGTTTCACTCGACAATATTTTCACTCAAATCCACTCGTGTTTCACTCAATTTCAATGGCTTTTACCCTCAAATAAGCTCGCACCTCTACCTTTTTCCACTCGTATTCTTCTCTAAGCTCTTTCAAAACTAATCAAACGAAATCATGGAGGATTCAAGTAGCAAATCAAACCAGAACAAACCAAACGAATATATAAATAATTTGTAAAAAACTGATGATTTTTTATACACTTGCGTGGGGATTTGGCAAAAGAGCCTCTAGGACATAAGGAACAAGATTAGAACAAAAAAATTTAAGGGAGGTTTCCAGACTTTTTTTTTTTTTTTTTTGTTCGGATCCTCTTGATTTTTTTTTTTGATTTCTCAAATGCAGATACAAGGAACGATTCAAAAACAAAACGAATCGGATTTCACAAGAGAAACAATAGAGAAACTCAATGCCACTCAGATTTTTACAATAAAACAAGAGAAACTCACTGCCCAATTCAGATTTCACAATAAGAACAAGAAAAACTCAATCCCTATTCAGATTTCACAATAAGAACAAGAGAACTCAATCCCAATTCGGATTGCACAATAAGAACAAGAGAACTCAATGAAAATTCGGATTTCACAATAAGAACTAGAGAAACTCAATCCAAATTCAGATTTCACAATGAAAACAAGAGAAACTCAAAACCCTAATTCACGATAAGAACCCTAATTCAAACGCACCAATTGAACAAAGAAACGAAAAGAAAAACAAGGAAAAGGATAGGCCAAACCGTACGAACCTGGGCTCTGGTACCAACTGATATGAACCACACCAACAAATGTGACGAAACCCAAACCAAATCTGGACAAACAACCCAAGAACACTCGAAATTGGAATGGATAACCGCGACCCAATGCTTAGCAAAGCACGAACCTTGGTATGGTGAAGGACGCCACAAACGGGGATGGAATATCCGTTTGATAAGTCAGGTTGAACGCCACAAGGAAACCCTTGATAAGTTCGAAAAGTCTCTTCAAGAACTCAAGAAGAAAACTCACAATATTTTTCATTAATCCAAAAACAATCTCCTTCCAAGTTGTCCACAAGGCCTAATATAGCCGAAAATACAAAGAGGGTTTTTTTAGACAAATAAAAACCCTAAAATAACCATAATGAAAAAGCCCAAAATGACATGTCTTTTGACTCCAACAAAGACTCTAATAAAACATGAAAATATAGTTCAAACTAAAAACAAATAATTAAAGGAATCATGCTCCTAAACTGAATCAACTTTGATGAGCAACACAAGCTTTTGTTCACCCTCAGTAGTGAACTCGACCTCTTCCTGTTGTAGAATTCTCCGAACTAAGTTGTTAAGTTCTTCTTTGAATCTCCTAGCTCGCGCCCTCGTCACCGGACCAACTGGAACTTGAATTGGGTCGTTAGTCTTGATGTCCTCATCACCGAGCGAAAAGTTACGTATCTTGCAAGAATTGCATCGAACACAATCGAACCTCCATCGAACCACCATTGAGCAACATCAATTTTTTTCATGAAAATCTTGATTTTGAAGGCCCCACCGTGCTGGCATCAAGCACCATCAAACCACGTCGATTTTCTGCAGATTTCAAAGTTTCAGATCTGAAAAAAAATCGCAATAAAAACTCAAAAACCATGCCCAGATCTATTCGAAATGTAGTATTTTAGTGTCCTAAGTGAGGAATACTTGTCGTTACATTAATTTCTATGATATTTTACCTTACTCATGAATTTTTTTTTCTAGAAAGGGAGTTGAGAGGAATGGGTTGAGGGAGAGAGAGGGAAGAGAGAAGGGGAAGGGATGAGAAAAATTATGAGAATGATATTTTGGGTATTGTCAAAAGAATTAACATTTTTTTGAAATGATTTAAATGCCTATCATTTTTTTGATTTATAACCCCTCATTAAGCATAAATACTCCCCATATAAATTCTTACAATATATAAACATTTTATATTTACCATAATTTTCAAATCTTTATTAGGAGTGTATATTTGCAAAATTCCCTTAGGGGTGTTTGATATGGGATAAAGTAAAAGTGGGAATGAGAATCTAAGGGCTTGATTGGTATCCAATCCAAATCAGATTTTATATTTTGCAAAACTCAAATAAGGTGGGACCCACAATAATTCTTGATTGGTTACTTATTTTTAAAAAGAAAATTCAAATTCAAATTTTAGCTTGCAAAACTGAAAACACAAAAATGACGTTTTCTCTTAATCCTAAACATTTTATCTAAGATTTGTATTTTCTTTCTTCTCTTCTTTTCACCTCAACTCTTTAGGAGTTGCTTTCTTTCTTATGGAGATATGGAGTTGTTGACCCCAATAATGATATCACGATCATAACTTGGTATTGCTCCTTGATTTGCTCACATGAGTGATTGAGTACAAATTAAAATTTGATATTATACAACAATTGTTTAAAAAAATACTGAATGAAAATATGTTTCAAATTTAGCTCTACCAATCACATATTTTGTTTATATTATATTTTCAGATTTTATACCAAACACATATTCAATTTTTTAAAACTAAAAAATAATTTACATACATTGAACTAATCGCATTTTCAGAAATTCTTTTTTAAACATTAAATCCAGATTTTTATTTCAAAATCACATTTTTTAAAAATACAATTTTCAAACCACAAACCAATCATACCTAAAATACTTTTTAAATTTTTAGGGATAAAATTAATAATTTTCATGAGTCGTGTATTCTAAAAGTAAACTATTTTATACCGTTGAGTTTAGTATAACACCTGTCCTAAATCCGTGTTTACTAATTTAATATTACATATATCGTAACTGAAGGTCACTCAACTACACAAAGTTTCAAATGAATTACTATTCAGGGCCAGACGGCTCATTCCTACTAGGCCCAATACGGCCCGTTTTACGACAGGCCCATATTTGTTTCTCTCTCTAACTAATCCCAGTGGCTTCACGGTACCTCCGAAGTCCAAGTCCAAACCCCTCACTCCCATGGCTGAAATCTAGACCTCCTTTCCCAAGAAGAAGAAGAATGAGGATAGCTCATCCTCATCGTAGTATCTCGCAAATTCGGTTTCGCCGAAAGCTCAGAAATCTCTGCACTTGGTCCAAATCATTCACTCAAGATAATGACGAAAACGACACTCACTTCGTTTCGATCCTAAATGACATAGTACGCGGAAATAAGAGCTGGACAATTGCTTTAAACGACGCCTTCATTTCCAGAACGTTGAAGCCTCACCACGTCGAAAAGGTCTTGATCAAAACTTTGGACGATTCCAGGTTAGCCTTGAGATTCTTCAACTTCTTGGGCCTTCACAGAGGCTTTAATCACTCATCGGCGTCGTTTTGCATTCTGATTCATTCTCTGGTTCAGTCTAAGCTGTTCTGGCCGGCTTCGTCGCTATTGCAAACCCTTCTTCTTCGTGGGTTAAACCCAAATGAGGTATTCAATTGTTTTTTAGATTCTTATGAGAGCTGCAAGTTTTCGTCTACTACTGGCTTTGATTTGTTAGTTCAATGTTACGTGCAAAATAGGAAAGTAATGGATGGTGTTACAGTTGCGAGACTCATGAAAGACTGTAGACTGATGTTATTACCTGAAGTTAGAACCTTGAGTACCTTACTAAATGGGCTTGTAAGAATTAGGCAATTCAAACCGGTTGTAGAACTGTTTTATGAGTTTGTGAATAAAGGTCTCCAGCCTGATGTTTATATGTACACAATTGTCGTTAGAAGTTTGTGTGAAATGAAGGATTTTATCCAAGCTAAGAAAGTGATTGAGAAGGCTGAATCAAATGGGTGTGTATTGAATGTCGTAACGTATAATGTGTTGATTCATGGACTGTGTAAGAGCCATAAGGCTAGTAAGGCTCTTGCAATTAAGAATTTGTTGAGTCGAAAGGGATTGAAAGCGGATATGGTTACTTATTGTACATTGGTACTTGGGTTTTGTAGAGTCCAAGAGTTCGAGGTTGGTATGGAACTATTGTATGAGATGATTGAACTGGGGCTTGTCCCTAGTGAGGCAGCTATTTCGAGTGTAGTGGAGGGATTGAGGAAGAAGGAGAAGATTGACGATGCTTTTGATTTGGTAGATAATGTTAGTGGAGTTGGGGTGGTGCCTAATTTATTTGTTTATAATTCTTTGATTAATTCTTTGTGCAAAGATGGGAAAGTAGACAAGGCAGAATCACTTTTTAATAAGATGGGCTCGAAGGATTTGTTTCCCAATGATATTACTTATTCTATTTTGATAGATTCTCTCTGCAGAAGGGGTAAACTGGATGCTGCTGTAAGTTATTTTGATAGAATGAGCGAGGCTGGGATAAGGGCAACAGTGTATACATACAATTCTTTGATAAATGGGGAGTGCAAGTTTGGGGATCAAACTGCAGCAAAGTCTTTCTTCACTGAAATGATCAGAAAAGGTGTAGTGCCAAATGTTGCAACCTATACATCACTGATAAGCGGATATTGCAAATCTGGAGAAATCACTGAGGCATTTAGACTATATCATGAAATGACTGGGAAGGGCATTGCACCAAATATTTACACTTTCACTGCTCTCATTTCTGGTCTTTGTCGAGCAAATTTGATGCATGAAGCAAGTAAAATGTTCGATGAAATGATAGGGAGGAGAATTATGCCCAATGAGGTGACTTACAATGTCATGATAGAGGGATACTGTAGGGAAGTAAACACCACAAGAGCCTTTGAACTGTTTCATGAAATGGTAGAGAAGGGTCTTACACCAGACACATATACTTATAGATCTCTAATAAGTGGTCTGTGTTCTACAGGTAGAGTTTCTGAAGCCAAAGATTTTGTAGACAACCTTCATAAGGAGAACTGTAATTTAAATGAGATGTGCTATAGTGCACTTCTACTTGGATTTTGCAAGGAAGGGAGAATTAAAGATGCATTGGTCACATGTCGTGAGATGATTGAAAGAGGTGTTGACTTGGATCTGGTTTGTTATGCAATACTTATTAATGGAACTTTAAAGCAACAGGATACCAGAAAGTTCTTCAGTGTCTTAAAGAAGATGCGTGATCAACAATTGAGGCCTGATAATGTAATATACACAAGTATTATTGATGCATATGGAAAATCGGGGAAGTTTAAGGAGGCATTTGGAGTTTGGGACATAATGGTTGGTGAAGGCTGCATTCCTAATGTTGTAACATATACATCCTTGATACATGGCTTCTGCAAAGCAGGATCTCTAGATCAAGTAGAGCGTCTTTTCAAAGACATGCTGATTGGCAATTGTCTTCCCAATCATGTAACATATGGTTGTTTCTTGGACCACCTTAGCAACGAAGGACAAATGGATAAAGCCCTACAACTGCACAAGACCATGCTTGAAGGGTTTTTAGCCAACACTGTAACATACAACATTCTCATACGAGGGTTTTGCAAAATGGGGAAATTTGAGGAGGCTTCTGAACTCCTTGTTGGAATGACAAACCATGGTATTTTCCCTGATTACATCACCTATTCTACCTTTATATATGAGCATTGTAGATGGGGTAATTTGCATGATGCTATTAGACTTTGGGATACCATGCTTGACAAAGGTTTGAAGCCTGATACTCTGGCATATAACTTTGTGATATACGGTTGCTGTGTCAATGGGGAAATGACAAAGGCGTTTGAATTGCGTGATGACATGATGAAAAGAGGGTTGAAGCCAGATCGATTTACATATAACTCACTCATGCATGCAAATTGCTTGAAAAGTTAGCTAGGCAGGAGCTACATATGCTTCAAGGCCTGAGCAGGCGTACGACCTCTGCTAACCACAGAGCTACCTAGTGCTCTTGGTTACAGGATGTTGACTGTCAGTGTTGAGGAATTTACTAAAATAACAACGTTAGAAAATGAAATTTGCAAAATAACTTCTCATTTTTTTCATTGAGCAAACAAGGGAGTCACTCGATGTAAGATTTGGGTGGCAAAAAGTTTTGTATGTCGTTTTAGAAATAGGTGTTTCTCTTGTAAATTATTATTAACATTTGTATAGCTGTAGTTGAAGAAAACCGGATGTAACATATAGTTTCTGAAGTTTTGTTTTTTAATGAACCCGAGTTTATGAAGTAACATCATGTAAACACACCTGATCCATTTCCCTCGAGGCTATTTTCTTAGAAGGAAAGACTATTGATTTACAACTTGGCTTAGATAAACTTAAATGCAAAGGTTCTTGAAAGTAAAATTTAAGGATGTCGCTGATTTGTCCAGATGATGCAACACTCCAAGTACCTTGCATTTCCCTCGAGGTCCGAGGGGCATAGGATTAGGACTGTTGTGGATGTCACTCTATGCAAGGTAAAATTGTTCTATCATCCCTTTTTCTTGTAAACTAATACACGTGTCTCAAAATTTGAACAATCCAATCATAACTCCAGTACCGATTCATACAATTACTTTGGGAGTACTTTGAAGATCATCTAATTTGGGCATCCATACATACATTGTGATAACATACCTCAAGTGGTCGCTTGCATGTTATCAACAAATATTTCAACTCCGGGCCAAGGGCCAAGTCAATTGAGGCAATAATACAAAATCATCAATGACGAACCAATAAGAAAAAATCATATTGGGAGGTAAAAGTAAAACATCCATTCTCAAAGTCGCAAAAACAAACCCAAGTGTTTTCTATCCTCAAAAGGTAATACACCTTAGCTAGTGGACATGACAATAGGAAGACACTCCAGGCACTTCTATTAGCTTCTCCACATCAAATCATAAGATAGAAAGTGAAATCACTGAAATGTGTTCAGTGAAGACAAGACTATATGGTAGAACATGAACAACAAACCATATCATAATTCAGTAAGGTTTACAGCCCACAAACTATTAACATTTCACTTAAACAAAATAAGGAAGTATGATATCGCCAGCAAAGGACACCATACTTTTTAATTTGCACGACTTTTGATCACATCAAGACCAATCTCAGTCGGATCAGTAGCCTGCAGCTCTACTTGAATACCATCCAATTCTCTCTTGAATCTGTCCTTGGAGCTTGCATAAATCATTTTGCTTCTCACCCTTGATGTATCAGGAGACCTTTGTAACAGAGAGTTACAAAATCATCAGACCAAAACTAGGAAACTGAGAGAGGAAAAATAAATAAGCATTTGACATTTAAAACTTAGCAACAATTTTACCATGCAATGAAAAAAATCTTGCTCTTCTGGCAATTCTCTTCTGTCACGAAGTCAAAATCATACACAGCATACCGACATTCATCAGCAGGAAGACTTGCAGTGAAATCATCATAGCTTTGAGTTGGTTCACCAACTTTCTCAACAATAACCTGCTTTTGCTTCTCCTCAATCTTGTATACAATGAACCTGTATGTTCTTTTAGCCTTCAACTCCAAGAACTTCAGCTTGCAATCATCGTGCACAGCCATTCCAGACGCTGCATTGGCCTACAAAAAAAAAATTAACAAATAAAAAGATGTCTAGTTAAAGCACATAGAGGGCAATAACAAAAAGCGATAAAAACTTTTAATGTATAAGAAATTCTATATCTTATTCTCTTTTGTCCTCCTTGATCCAAGAAGTTGCTTCAAGACGCTAATTCTCTGAATAGAGAAAGGACTCTTTCTTCCAAAGTACTAATGCTGCTAGAGAAAAATTTGTGACCCGACAAGAATAAAGAAAAACATGGGAAAAGAATCAAATAGAGTCCCGAGGTTAAAGCACAACAGACAACTTGGTGGGCAACCTATATTAGATTCCAGTTACTATCAGTTTAGTTAAATTGAGTAAACAAAACTAAAATAACATCATCCAGAATGATGACAAGGCTTCCTTAAACTTCAAAATTAGATTAAATTATACCCAACTGACCTCTTGACAAAAACCCACATGGAAAAATGTCCACACAGTCTCCAAACGGTTAAAAACCACCTTAAAATTAGACAATTCTTTATATATCAGTCAAGCATTGTTCACAGAAAGTTCTAAATAATTATTTCCTGTGTTCGCGAGCAAAATACTGGACAATGAGCACCAAATTAATATATCACAAATATGAGATCATCCAAATATGATGAAGCATAATAATATTATAAGAACAAATTAAAAGAAACAAAGAACATACAACCAAAAAAAATCATGTAATAAGAAACGATGAGTAAATGTAATCAAGTCAAAATTAACAAAACCATGCACTACAAAATAATGAAATTTGCATACAGATTAGATGATTATACAGAACTAACCAAAAAGAAGTCTTAAATGTATTTTAACACCTCTCTCTCTATTAGATAAAAGAACTTTAATCCCAAATAAACTATTATTTTTTAATCCACACAAACAACACAGGAGAATTTTTTTTTTTAAAAGTACTACATTTATCTTCGATTTTCTTTGGTGCTAAAAATCCTTTAATCTAATCTACACCAACTTAGAACTAGAAGATCCCACACGAAAACAAAATCCAAATTCAGATCCACAATAATACACACCAAAAACAACGTTGGAAAGATAATCGCACATCAAACACAAAGATAATAAATTTCAACGCATAAAAAAACCAAAGAAATAAAATGATCGGAAAAAGAAAAATATCGTGGAAGGAAGAGTTTTGAAGTACTAACCATGGTTAATAGGGATCGAAAGCTTCGGAACCAAAAATGGGAGCAGAAAATCTAGGGCAACCGGAAAATGAGGATGTCAGAATATATTGGGGTTGTACATTTTTTTTTGGTTTAAGCAATTAATTATTATTTTTATACAATTTGATTTTTTAGTTTTTGTGAAAATAAGAGTACCTGGTCTTATATGCGGTGGCTCCACTCCGTCTAAATATCATTATGCTGGTCTGTGGTCATGCGTGACAACTGAGACAAAAGTTGGTCTGTCCAATCAAAATGAGACGCGTCCTTTCATTCTTAAATGACCACTTTACCCTCTTCTTTTGCCCCGGGCTGTGTTCGTTGACTTGTCGGCGCGTATGTTTACTCCCTAACCGCCGAGCCGCGATTGTGGATTATAGGACGGGTCGGGCTATGCCCTCACTTTACACCTCTATTTTTATTTACCTTGTAAGGGCTATTTTGTACGAGATAGACGGGAATAAAAATCTACAATTATTTTTAAGTTTGGTTTATATTTTAAGGGATAAAGTTAATAATTTGTATGAGTTTATTTTAAGAGTAAAGTAAATTTTGTTGTACACAAGAGTTTAATTATAACTCCATCTTAAGTTTCTTTACACTTTTTAAAGCAACTCAACTATTCAAAACAAACAACTCCTAAATGTTAATTTTGATTTTTTTTTACATGTACGGTCTTTTTTTTTCTCATTTATAAGTGATATTGTCATTCTTAATATTACCAACTAATTAGTTATACAACTTTTTATTAAACTTGAAAATATAAAAAATTATGACAACATGTTGCATAGTTGCTCGAGCAATATTTAACTTTGCTATTGCAATTTCAAACCGTGAAGCTTAAATACAAGAGGTAAATAACACATTCATATTTTAGGTAGATCAATTTTTCTAGTCTATTGGGTGGCGCCCATAAAATAAATTTGATTAGTAAGATTATGACAAATACAAAAATGTATTTGACTTATGTAAAGTAAGACTTCTTCTTAACTTGAACATCAATAACTTTTGTAACCAATCTTCCAACAAGTTTGTTGGATCACCTTCACATTTGCAATCACTTCAACGAATGGTGATTGATCTTCTCCCGAAGATGTTGCTTTTTTCCTCCCGAACAATATCTTATGCACGTTTTGTTCCAAAGACAACTTCTTTATCTGAATTAAGCATGGATAAGCCAGCAGCACAAAATGTAATAACCAGCCAATTACAACCACAAGACTAAGGTTCTAAACTTACCCTATGTTTGGTACCAAGGAAAGAAAAAAGTAGATTGGGAAAATATGGGAGGGATAGAAAATTAGAAAGAAATAAATGAAAATATATTTATTTCTTAATTGTTTGGTATGTGAGAGGAACAAAAATTTGTATATTATAAAATTACTATATTGTCTTTAAAATTGTTGATATAATAGTTTTTTTAAAAAATATTTTAGCCTTTTTACTTTTATATATTTGTAGGAGACTTTTTTCTTTATTTTTTCTTTCCAAATTGGAGAGGAAAAAATTTGGTAGCCCCCACTCCATATTTTCCCTCTCACTTTTCTCTATTTTTCGTTCTTACCAAACAAATCAATTTTAACTTTTCTCTCATATATTTTCTTTCCTCCCATTTTTTTTTCTACCAAACATAGGCTTGGTCTTACAAAAATAAAGAAGCTTCACGCGGTAAGTAATTTTTTTCTGGCCAAACAACTATAATCTTATTGTCCTTCCACCGTTTTTTACCATTTTTTATATACGTTTAAAATGATTTTGCTTAAGATTATAGTTGATAAAAAAAAATAGCATCAATAATTGTTACACTTGAACCCCACAACAATTGGTCTAGAATGAGCAAAATTAATGAAAGGTGACCTTACCAACAAATAGGTCATACATTCAATTCATTCAAGGATATGTGCTCAAGCTCAAGTGCACAACAATGTCACTCATGAAACAACTCTGTAGACATACTCGAGCGTAAAAATGATAATAGGCTAGTGCATGACTCATAGTAAGAAGAACAATTTGTTGGGGGTAGGTGGTTTTCCCTCAACAAACAATGGACAACTCAATGTTTGAATCAATAACAATAGGGTTACACAAAATTAGAACATAAACACAAATTAGGAGAATAATAATCACAAAAGACTTACCAAGATGATAATCTATGTCCAAAACTTTTATTCTAAACCACTATTGATGAAGCTTTAGATTTCTTCTCTTGGAATAAGGAGTGAGATATAACAAGCCTTTGACCTCCAAACTTGCAAGCTCTTCTTCTTGAGAATCTGGGAGAAAACTTTGAATCTTTGAGAACTAGATAGAGAGAATGAGTGAGAGTGATCAGGTCCCAACACAAAACTCTTTAGTTAGGAACTGTTAATATTAAAAGAGCAAATCAAAGATATGCAGCGGGGAATGAGCCCTTTTTAATAATTATTAATATCGGCTAAGATCGTACATACACACACATATATATATATATATTAAATCGCATACAATCAGATTAGAAAATACCTCTTGTAGCCTATAAAGTATATTCGACTCTTTTTGTATAAAATCAACGATCTTCCTATCAAAGTTTTGAAAGCTCACACCTTGATCTTCCAGACCAATCCTCAAACACACAAGGACATGTGTGAGCACGTAGGATTCAAAAAGTTGATTTATGACTCTCTAGATATACTCAACACATGAGATCTATAGAGGTTTGATAGAGAGAAGATGAATTGAATAGTAATAATTAAACAAAATAAATTGTTTGAAATTCAAAATTCAAATACTAGGGATAGGAAAGTCCTGTGTGTCGACCACACTATTAGATTATCCCTAATTTTCTCATTTGTTTATTCAATTAATATTTAAGACAATATATTTATCCCAAAATAAATATCAGTTAATTAAATTAACTCTATCTTAAAATATTATTTTAAATAATATAATAGTTAAATAATTAATTAATTCATAATTAATCAATTGCTTATAATTATCACATAATTATTTTCTTACCCTGGAAAATTAATTCTTTTGCAATTAAGTATTGATCTCTACAAATCTTTATTTTGACATCCATACCCTTGACAGTGTAGGATAAATATGATATAGAGACCATAGACCTATAATACAAAACTCCAATAAACCAAATTATTAATTAAACACTTTAATCTAACAATCTTATTTATTAATTCCATGATTACTCCACTATAAATATGGAATTGCACTCAAAGTATTTATAGAATTATATTTACAAAGTTTTCTCTTATAGTCCATTAATATAATCAATAAATGTAGTTTTGTACTTTGGTTTGTTAATTAAAGTTGGTCAAAATTATTGTTTTACCCTTCTAATTACCTCTGGATCCTTAAGTACCATTAATTCACTAGTGAATAATTAATCTATAATCAAATTATATATTTGAGCTCAATAATTATTCAATTCCAGAATTAACTCTTAAGGGAACCAATATTCGATTTGTTAGGAAAGTATGGATTCCATTATTGTAATTCATGTTCCTATCCATTCATGATATTGAATCTCCAAAACAAAAGGCATTAGCCTCATTATACTAAGAAAACTTAACAAGTGAATCAAAAGATCCAATAAACACAAACAGGAGTTCATGAATACTCATGATTTAGACTGATCTACAAATGATCATCTATTATGATAAGAATCAAATCTTCATGTCAAACGGTAAGTTTATAAAGATAATTAATTATTATCAGTCCTGTCATATATAATCTGTATTATATACAACACATTTACTAAGATGTCTAATCCACATCAGTAATTCGAATCTAGATCACTTGCATCTTATATGCTTAGTAAAGTGCACTAGTAATCGTTCATTAAAGATTCCATACTTTAATATGTTAGTGACTATTTTATTCATTATATATAATCTTAATTCTCTCGTACTAATACAAGATCATATTCTCATGAATGAATAATGAATTTTCTTGATATTATCATATAATTAATTCAAACAATAATTATAATAAAAAAAAATTATTGAATTCAATAAAATGTCTTTACATGCTTTTAGGGCATTAATCCTAACAAGAACCACCATTAAGTCTAGCCAATAGGAATATAGCATTTTAATATGAGTTTAGGAGCCAAAACACAAAATTGTACAACCTTCGTAAGGACACGTCAGGCAATGCATCGTCTGGTGGTAGGTGACATGTCGCCTAACAGGCGATGCATCGCCAACTAACAGGCAACACATCGCTTGTTGTGACAAGCCTAGGTTTTTAAACATTCACTACTGCAAAAATAGGCTTTAACTTCGGTTTTTATACATAGAATTGTTGAGAAATACATAAAAAGCGAAGTTAAAGCTTTTAACGGACTTTTAACTTCGCTTTTTGGTTTGACACTCAAAAGAATTAACATATTACTTCGGTTTTATTGAAGATAAGTAGAACAGAGCTGTAACGCCCCACGTCAACATGGTTGCTTCTTGGAATGACGACTGACCCTGCAAACCAACACGAGTCTTTCCAGCGTGCTTTGTCCTCACTCGCACGCTTCCTGGGAAAACTTCCCAAGAGGTCACCCATCATAAGATTGCTTCAGGTCAAGCACGCTTAACTTTGGAGTTCTTAAGTGATGGGCTACCTGCTAACTCTACAAAATAGAGTTATTTTACCACTTTTTATGTGCTAATTGTTGCTTAGTTCTTGAGTTTTTAAGTAATTTATTAAGTTTTAAAGTAATTTTGAATTTATTAGGTTTATTTTAATTTTTTAGATTTTTGTGTATTTTTATAGTTATATTATTGTCAAATTTTATAGTTTAATTATTTAAATTTAATATTGTTAAGTTAGAAGTAAAAATATGCAATTTTGAACTTAAATGTTAAATATAAATTAAGTTATAATTAATATTTTCAAAAGAATTAATTTGATTTATTTTATACTTAAAAATATTTGATTATGACTTAATTTATGTTTATTTTGTAGGAAATTGTTGTATTGTTGGTGCTTGAAAAGCCAAGAAAA
Source organism: Humulus lupulus (assembly GCF_963169125.1). Classification (NCBI taxonomy): domain Eukaryota; kingdom Viridiplantae; phylum Streptophyta; class Magnoliopsida; order Rosales; family Cannabaceae; genus Humulus; species Humulus lupulus. The sequence continues at coordinate 27,443,958 of NC_084799.1, forward strand.
AATAAAGAAAATAATTTGGCAAAACTGAAAAGAAATAGCTAAAAATGTCATTTTTGAAGCCCTTGCTTCCTAGCCGCCTGGCCCAATCTGTGGCCCAGCCCGCCTGGCCCAATCCGTGGCCCAGCCCGCCTGGCTCCTTGCTTCAGCCAGGCCCGAAGCCCACTCCGGCCATTCCTTCCTGAAGCCGAGCCCAGCAGGAAGCCCACCTCCACCAGCTGCTCCCAGCCAGGCCCAACAACGCCTCACACCTCCCAGCGCCTGGGCCTTCAGCTTTCTCCCCAGCCCAATTCGGCCCAGCGTGCAGCCAACCCGTGCCTCTTGTGCAACTGACGCCTCCCTCCTCTCGGGCCAGCCAAACCTGCCACAACCCATCAACACTTCCACTCTTGAGCCCAACAAAAGCACAATGTACCCTTGTCCCTAAAATGCCATTTTTACCCAACTTTTCTACACATTTTCACCACAAAATTATCATTACACTATACAGTTTACCCTTATTTGCCATACTATAATTAATTTAAATTGATTATTTTAATAATCTCATTTTGGCTATAAATATGGAATTTCAAGACCATTTTTGGGTGGATATTTTGGGAGAGGTCATACCACAAAGTTTCTACACTTTCAAACATCTCTATTCTCTTCATCTTCTTCTTCTTTTTGGTTAATTTTCTATGTATTTTTAGAGGAACAATTTGGGGATTTTCCTCCAAATTTTCCTAAGTTATGTTTGTAATTTTTTTGTTTGTATTTTCTCTTCTAGTTATGAGTTTCTAATCTTTTTAAGATTATTAAGGTGATGATGAAACAATATGTAACTAGATAGTATTTATGTTGTATGTTGATTTCCCATTTTGTGCAATAAAGTTTATGAATTTTCTTCTTCAAATATTTTCTTTCATCTTAAATATCTTGTATTTTTTATTGTTAGAACATATTTACACTTTGTTCTTCATTAATGCAAAAACATAATATTCTTTGTGTAAGATGTGTCATTAAATTGTACACATCCAATGCTTAGAACAAAAATATTATGTTTTGCCTTATAAATAATGTTATTTGATTTTTTTTTTGTTTCATTAGGTTGATTCACATTAAATACTTTGAAATTATACTTTTTGAAAAGTGAAGAAAAATCTTATCTTTTTAGAAGTAATTTGTGCTTAAAATTATAAATCTATTTGGAAAATAATAATTTGATTTATTTTAACTATCACTAAAACTTGGGAATCAATGTACTTGTAAATATTATTGAACTTATATTTTGTGGATTCTATAATCTTAATAATCTTTCTTCTACCATCTTGATTTTTACTTTTAATTTATTTATATTTATTGTCTTTAATTTCTTTATTATTATCTTCTATTTTATTTTCATTATACAAAAATCTCATCAATCTTTGGAGCTAGGTTAGAATTTATTAATTTTGATTTAAAATAGTTTTCTTTTTTATTTTAGACAACTCATTTGGGTTCGACATCCTTACTTATACGATCACTATTCTATATAAACGATTCGTGCGCTTGCGATATAAATATTTAAAACATACCTGCTTAGGGAACATCACTACAAAAAAGAAGATGTATATTGTTGGCATAGGTAGTACCCATCAATCCATTCAAGCCATTTTCAACTGTGTAGTCCCATACCTGCATAGTCTTAAAATCATCCCACTTGACATTCCTAGGCAATGTGGGATTGCACAACTTTTTAGTCGGTCTTTTCCTCTGCGGATCACGGGATTTTGACTGTCACAATCACCCCCCCCCCCCTTAGGGGTCCAACATCCCCGTCGACCACACTTCCAGCTGGGTCAAGGCTCTGATACAATTTGTAGCGCCCCACATCACTATGGTTGCTTCCTGGAATGACGACTGACCCTACAAACCAACACAAGTCTTTCCAGCGTGCTTTCTCCTCACTCACACGCTTCCTGGGAAAACTTCCCAGGAGGTCACCCATCATAAGATTTCTCCAGGTCAATCACGCTTAACTTTGGAGTTCCCAAGTGATGGGATACCGAAAAGAAGATGCATCTTGTTGGAATAGGTAGTACTCATCAATCCATTTAAGCCCTCTTCAACTATGTAGTCCCATACCTACACAGTCTTAGAATCATCACACTTGACATTCCCAAGCGGTGTGGGATTGCACAGATTTTTACCCGGTCTTTCCCTCTGCGGATCACGGGATTCTGACTGTCACAGGAGCTTTAACTTCGATTTTTTTAAAAAACCCGAAGTTAAAATGTACCATTTAACTTCAGTCTTTTTAAAAAAAAAACCAAAGTTAAAAGGTACTATTTAACTTCGGTCTTATCGTAATAACCGAAGTTAAAGGTCTTTAAAACCCTTTTCCACCTGCACTTCTCCTCATTCTGAAACGCAAACAAACCCAAAAACCCCTATTACCACCGCGAGAGAGAAAAAGGTTTCACCTATTTTCTAACATTTTTCTTGTTTTCTTCCAATTTCTTCCATCATTTTTGCTAAAAAAAAACTCATCTTGATCATAGAAAACTTATTATGTTTAGTTTTGAGAGGAAAAATTTGTTCATTTTATAATGGGTATGGGTGGTGGTCGAAAATATCAATTGTTTTGGGTTTTTAAATTAATTTTAAACATCCAAACACGTTTTTGAGCTTTGAAATAGGTATGGATCGTTAAATATTTGTTTGTATGCTTTTTTATATTTTTTTGCTTATTATTTCAGATTTATTATATTTTTGATAATATATTGATAATGTATATGTTTTTAAGATTAATAATCTTGATTCGGAGTTGCATTTGACTATTTAAAAAGTTATGAATCTTCCAACTATGTGATTATGACAATTTTCTTTATTAATATGAATTTAATATTATTATATTAATAAATTGATAATTTTTTGTTATTTTATAAAATATTATTATTTATAATAATTATTTGGTGTATTAATCAAGTTAATATTTTGCTGTTGAAAAAAAAAAAATATGTTGTTGTTTAAAAAAAAAGCAAATTAATATTTTGTTCAAATAGTCATTTGTATAAATATGTTTTAATGTTTAGTTTGTATTAAATATTAAATATGTTGTGTACTAGTTATATATAAACTCAATAATTTAATACTTTATATTTTTAAAAAAATTTAGGACGATTATTGTTTTGGCGGTATTTTAGTTTTGAATTGGCAGTTACTAACTTTAAGATTAAATTGAAGGTGAGTAAGTATTTTAGTTTTATTTATTACTATTGCACATATTTATAGAATTATAGTTAATTTATATTGAATTTAGTGGAAATTAAGTTTGAAAACTAGTGAAGTAGGTTCTACAAAATTTGTGTGTTGCGGTGGTATAAGGATGAAATTATGCATGTTGATTGTTATTTTTCTTTGTATTAAATTAATAGGTACTTATGAAATTTGGATATGTTATAAAAACAAAGGAAACTCTGTCCAATTTTTTATGATTTATTAATTGAACGTGTTTTTAAATATGTAGTATTTATTCATAGAGTTATAATTTAAACTTTTTAGGTTTGGTGATAGGTTTTGAATAGGATATCGAGAATTTGTGTGTTGCGTTGATAACCATAAGTCCCTAGTTTGAAGTAACCTTATTATGCATCTTGATTAGATAAGGTTACATTGAACTATAGGTTTGGGTAGTCTTATTTATAGGGAAAATTCTGCTAAATTTAAAAAAATATATTTAATACATAAGAAATTTCAATATTTCAATATTTCAAATAATTACTTAGGTGAACTTCAGATGCTTAGTTGTATGAATACTTTAAATGTTTCTGTGGTACTTAGATTTTATTTCTGTATGAATATGTATATATATGTACATTAAGTCTATAAACTTTGTGAATTTATTTTATTTTAAGTTTATTGGAATGTTCAAATATATTTATTAATATTAAAATAATTACAAATTAGAATTAAAAAAAATTATGAAAATATTTTATAAAAACCAAAATAATAATAAAAATAAAATAAAAATATTTTTTTAGGAAAAAATACCTTTAACTTCGGTTATTATGTAATAACTAAAGATAAAGGGTACCATTTAACTTCAGTTATTATGTAAAAACCGAACTTAAAGGGTACCCTTTAACTTCGATTCGGTTTTTACATAATAACCAAAGTTAAAGGGTACTTTTTAACTTCTGATTTTAAATACTTTTAACTTCGCTCTGATTAACTTCGGTTAATATCTCTACGAGATCTGAAGAATAACAAACAAAAAAACTGAAGTGAAAGCCTATTTTTGTAGTTGTGATTCATTTGGAGGCGACGCAATGCATGAGAGATTGTTTAAGTATCAAAAGTAGCCTTAAACACCTCTTAATGCTCCCAAACTTTTTGGGTATGTTTGGATATATCATTGTATCACTTTAGACTCAAAAATACAATTTTTAAATACCTACAACAAATGGTCAAATTTCACATCACCATTATATGAAATCGTTAAATGTTTTGCACTACTTTGTAAAAAACACATTTTAACTTTATATTTAGCCAATCAAAACACATTTAGTTCTCATAGAGTACATGAACAGATAAAGCTTGATGGGTAAGAGTTCAAAATGGAAGATTGACACAATTAGTATTAAATTTCTTAGTTAATGTTGATTGATTCAAACATTAAAATAAGAAAAATAGTTAATGATGCTTAATTCAAAATATATACGATGGCCCAAATTTGAACATTTATTGTAACAAATCTGGTAACTAAATTCATAACTTGAGTAACAATCAAAGCTCTGGTCACCCTATACATCGAGGGTGTGTGACAAAGGATAGAATAGGATAGGGTTGGTCTTAGTACATAAACTCTACAAAAATTTGTAGCAAAATTATAAATAAATAAGATTCGCTTGTGGACATATGTTATCTTTTTGGAGCTAAACACTATATTGCTAGTGTTTTCTTCACTGTTTATATGCATTTCTTATTCATATATTATACGATTTTATTTAAATTATCATTGATGAATTCTTGAGTCAACAATGATAAATCACCAGAGTTTGATGGTTTCAATAGATAATTGAAAATGTCAGCTATCAAGGTGAAATTCGAACCCCCTAAATGAAGCTAAAGCTAAGTCACAAGTTTGAGGACAAATTTGATTATGAAACAATGTGAGGTTAACACCAACAACCATAAAAATCTAACTCTAGATTTAGGTAATTAAATCAATACCCTTTTCTTACCAATCATTGATGGCATATATATGAGATGTTTGCAGTTGAATCGTGCGTTGGGATTAGCACAATAAATTGTTGTCCCTCCGTTCTAAACAAGAGTATAGTGCCCAAGGTTGTAACGACCCAAAATCACTAATAAGGCTTAAGGACCTTGATTAGCGTGCCGGGATGGCATAATTGGTATATCTGTGATTTAAATGTTTAGATGCATGATTATGTGGCATGCATGATTAATATGATCATATGACTATGTGACATGCATGTTTGTGAGTATTAGATATGCATATGGGCCCTTTATAGCTTATAAGGGCATATTTGTAGTTTTGGCCCCTTGAGGGCATAAATGTGATTATATGTGATAAATTGTTGAGACCACATTATTATGTGGATATATTTGCAGCGTATGGCTCAAGACGGTCCTAGTGAGCGGATTAGCGAAATAGTCACAGTGGGGATTAATACCTGGCTCGGGAAAGGCCTAGGGATATTTTTGGGAATTTAGAGAATTAATTGGGAATTATTAGTTATTGAATAAATAATTGGTAATTAATTGAATGACGGGATCACTTGGTAAATACTAGGAACATTTGAGGAATTAGCAGGAACTGGGGAAGAATGACCATTTTACCCCTAGGGACAACTTGAGGATTAGTAAACCTTGGAGGGCAAAATAGTCTTTTCATAGGCAGGGGATATACTCAGAACTTGGAAGGTAGAAGTATTTGGAAATTGAAGGAAGCTCTCTCCCTCACCCTCACAATTTTTCTTCTCTCTCTCTTAGTGATTGAGTTTGAGTTGTTGAAGGAAGTTAAGGATTGAGGAGCCTAGGCTTGAAGTTGGAAGTAGATGAATTAAGGCTTTGGAAACCAGGAAGCTCAGCTGTAATTTGTGGGGATTCAACCATAGTTGAGGTAAGCTCTGGTTATTTAACTTGCTGAAGAGTTTCGCTTGATAGGGTGGAATTTAAGCTAAGTAGTTGTTAAGCTTAGAACATGTATAATTCTGGGTATTTGGGTGATGAAATTGTTACTGAGTTGGGGTATGGATTTTAGTGTGTTGATTAAGATTTCTTGGTGAATTGCTGGTGGTTTTGATAAAGTTTTTGTGTTATAACATGCTTGAAATTTAGGGATTAGAGTCCTGGACTCGCTGTTGTGTTTTAGGTGGAAGTGAGAGGTATATTTGGTTTGAATTCTAAAAGTTTTGGCTAGAAGGAGATGGAGAAAAACCCAGATTTTCTGGGTTCGAAGGGGGTGCGCCGCGGCATGTGTGGCCTGTTTGGCCTGGGTTGCTCTTTGACTTGGGGGCGCGCCACGACTCACTAGGCCAAGTCGTGACCCATCTCCCCCTTTGGCTTGGGTACTTGCTCTCTGACTTGGGGCAAGTCGTGACCCACTAAGCCAAGTCGTGACCCGCCTAGGGATTTTAGCCTTAGAATTGGTAAGGCTCGGGGGTTTGAACCTAGGCGCTCGGGACAATTTCTACTACCCTGTTTAGTAGAAATTGAGGTCCCGAAGGCTAGTTTTGTCTCATAAGTATTTATTTGGATTAGAAGTTAACAATTACCCATTGGACACTGTGACTAGGTTTATCGCCAAGGCTCAGAGCTGAGGATCATGCTCGGAACCATTTCTTTTTCTCCGTTCGGAATTAAAGGTAAAAACTACACCCTTATGTGGCTATGTTGGGACTGAGATTCCCTGTATTTGAATACATATGCTGTATAACTGTGATAATGCCATGTGAGCATGAAATGAACGACCTAAGAGTGTCGGGGCTGATAATTTGCGCACAGGACACGGCTCGACCACTGTGAGCTGGGGTTAACTAGATAAACACTGGACTCGGCCTAAGCGAGCCGGAGTGAGTGGGTTAAACAGAGGGTGCGACCTAAGGGCGTCAGCCCTGGATATTGTAGGATGATTGTGATAAACTGTTGAGTATAAATATGCTTTTTGTTGTTAATCTGATGCTTATGGCTAGTTGAATATCTGGATGATTGACTTGTGATTCATTGATTGTCATCATTGATTATGTATCTGGTATGTTGTTATGGTTTTCTTGTTGGGCCTTGGCTCACGGGTGCTACGTGGTGTTGGTAAAGGCAAGGGTAAGATGGATCAACCATGAGTTGGAGAGCTCTGGGGGCAAGGTGTACATTGTTAGCTGCTCGTCCGCCACGACCGAGGGATGGTACAGGGACAGAAACTTAAAATGTGTATTTTGCCATTATAGTGGCCTTTGATTGTATATAACTATTTTGGAAGTTTGTCCTTTAAACCCTGTTTTTGGGATCCCATGTGCTAAACATTTATTTTAATGAAAATTGTCCGTTTATGAACAAAATCTTTTAACCCTAACTTGATTATGACTTTAGGATCACATATTTATTCAAAATGACTTGATTAGCAAGTCTTGCACTATTTTAAACACACTGTAACAGTCTTGGTTATCCAGGGCATTATAACTTGGTATCAGAGCCGTCTAGGTTTAAGGGTTCCTGAAGACTGGCCGGACATGTACACTCGCCGCTAAAGAAAAACTCAGCTCAGGGTTTGTTAATTGAATATGTGTTATTATATGTTTAAATGTGTGAAAGGAATGTGAATGCTTTATTATATGATTAATAGGGAGCATGAGATATTGATAGGGCCTGGCCCTTGAATACTGTGTGATGATATTGAGGCATGCTTATTATCATTGTTGTTACATGTGAATAAACATTTGAATGATTATTTGCTTCTTGATTGTTTGTGGTTGGTTGAGTTCCAATGGCGAATCATAGAAAGATTGTTACCTTGTCATCATCGTCTAACTGCCGAGTCATTGATTGCAGATAAACTTGGATAACTATGCATCCAAGGCGATCTATATGACTAGTCAACATAGGGTCTGAGGCTAGAGATGATGACCAGGGCTAGAACCCTCCACTAGTCCCTGAGAACTGGCAGCAAATACTTGCAGACATGCAAGCTCGGTTACAAAGTCAGGAAGAGCAAATCCGTCTTCTGAGATAGCTGGCTCCGTCAAGGAGTGCTGCACCTATTTTTCCACCTGTTGTGGGACCAGTTGTTCAGGCACCTAAGATTGGGAACAGGTGGGAGCCCTTGTATAAGCGGTTCAGGAAGCAGCATCTTCCAACCTTTGACGGAGGACCAGATCCATTAAAAGTTGAGCAGTGGATGAGTATGATCACTTTTATCTTAGATTTCATGAGGGTGGAAGGTAATGACAGGATGGCCTGTGTGTGACAGTCAGAATCCTATGATCCGTGGGGGGAAAGACTGCGTAAAAATCTGTGCAATCCCACACCGCCTGGGGAAGGTCAAGTGTGATAATTGTAAGACTGTGTAGGTATGGGACTACATAGTTGAAGATGGCTTAAATGGATTGATGGGTACTACCTATATCAACAAGATGCATCTTCTTTTCGATAGCCCATGACTTGAGAACTCCAAATTTAAGCGTGCTTGACCTGGAGTAATCTCAAGATGGGTGACCTCCTAGGAAGTTTTCCCAGGAAGCGTGCGAGTGAGGACAAAGCACGCTGGAAAGACTCGTGTTGGTTTATAGGGCTAGTCGTCATTCTAGGAAGCAACCATAGTGATGTAGGACGTTACAATGTGCCACCTATATGCTGAGAGAGGATGCTTGCATTTGGTGGGAAGTGGCATCTCAGACCAGGGATATTTCTACTCTGACTTGGGATGGATCCAAAGACTTTTTTAGTCAGAAGTACTACAATGTTTCCATCAGGGCGACGAAGATGAATGAGTTCGTGGGGTTAGTGCAGGGCAATATGACAGTTACAGAATACGCCCTGAAGTTTGACAGGCTTGCAAAGTTCTCACCAGACCTAGTGCCTACTGATGCAGCTAGACATGATAGATTCAATAGAGAACTTAATGCTATTGTAATGCCCCAAATTTCATAATAAGGTTTAGGACCTTGATTAGGAGGCCGGGAGGGACATAATTGGTTTAGTGTGTTATTAAATGATAATATGCATGTTTAGGTGTATTAAATATGCATGTGAACTCATTTTTGAGTAATTGAATGATTTTCATATTTTTGCCATTTTGGGCATATTTGGCATATATGCGAAATGTGTGTGGTGCTTTATTATTGTTTGGTTATGCTAGGGTTACTCAGCACAAGACGATCCTAGGAGATAAGCTAGTGGGAAAGTCACAACAGGATTTAAGCTTGACTTGGAGTAAGTCAAGGGGTAATTAGAGCATTACCGGGTTATTGGGTAATGGGAATTAATAGTTGGTGATAAATTGGGAGTTAGTAAGATCATGGGGAAATTCTGGAGGTTTTGACTATTTTGTCCTCGGGGGTATTTTCGGGACTCCGAGCATTAGGATTTGGTTGAGGCTACTTAAGCTTGAAGTAACCTTTTAAAAGAATAAAAGAACGCTTTGTACGTTCTCTCTCCCTCAAAGTTTCCTTTTCGTCTCCCGATCGTGTTTTCGAAGATAACTTGAGTTCTAGGACTCGGATTCAAGCGAGGATCAAGGCATAGCGATCCTAGGGAAGATTAGAAGATTTTTAGCCGGAAGATTCAGTTGGAAACAACTCAATTGGAGGTAATTCAAGTTTTAAGTTTTTAAGCTTGAATTGGACTTTGTGTTTTGATGAGTTTTTGTTAGATTTGAAGCTTGGGTTTTATGGGTTTTGGATCATGGGGATGTTTGGGAACTTTGATTTGATGATTTGATAATGTTTATGCATGATTTTGGAGGCTTTGGGATGTTGAAAAACGTGTTTAGGGATGGTTCTGGGTTGAGGGCCGCGGCCCTAGCTCGAAGAAGCAGGTGGAGCAGTTTTGCCCTTGTTGGGCGTCGCGGCCCTTGCTGGGCGCCGCGACCCTTGCTTCTGGAGTGGCTGGGGGCCGTGGCCCAAGGTGCTAGGGCCGCAACCCTTGAGCAGGGTTGAGCCCGTTTGAGTGTTTTGACCTCGGGAACTTGGTTTTAGGCCTCGGGATCATTCCTACTACCCCGATTGGTGGGGTTTGATGTCTTAGAGGCTAGGTTTTGGTTCCGGGATTGGTTTTAGAAATTGAACTCATTGGATCACCATTTTTGGTTGTGACTAGGTTGTGACTAGGTTATCACTAGAGGCTTGGAATCAGAATCGTGCTTGTGGCTCGTTTATTGGTAACCCGTGCTTGGACCAAAGGTAAGAAAACTGCACCCCATATGTGACATGCATTGTTATTCTTGATGCACGTTGGATGTTTAAATGTAAACATTGATAGCATATTGAATGCTTAGCAATCTTGCTCATTTGCATATGGTTATTACCGAGGCATGCTGGATGATTAAGTGTGATGCATGTGATGCACGAGAAACATGTGATTAGGGCATGCCATGAATATTGACTGTGAGATTTATCAAAGCTTGAGTCTCTGTGTTTGTGCATGATCATAATTGTGCTAGCAACTGTTAAGTAAGCATGCTGAATGCCCTGCGTTTGAATATTCGACATATGACATATGTTTGGTAGCAATGCTTACTTGTGCATGGTACTGACTCATTAGTCAGAATTGGCAAAGGTGTTAGTATCAACTGTGAAGCTATGACTCATTAGTCAGGTTCGGCAGTGGTATTGGGCACTGGTCACACGGTGCTGACTCATAAGTCAGGACGGCCTTAGCGTGTTCAACGCAAGCCAATAAAGATTAGATCTAATCGATATCAGCATTGGATGACTCAAAGAGCATTAATGTCGGACCGACCTCAAGTTTTATGAATATTATAAGCGCTTGTGTGACTTACCTATCAGTCACTTATCTGTTAAGTTAGAGACTTACCTATCAGTCTCTCGTTTGTTTAAGGCTAGTGGCTTACCTAGCAGCCACTCTTTTGTTTAAATTAGTGACTTGTTTTCCAGTCATCCAGTATGGTTTTCTAGAACCTCAAGTGATATTCACTCATCTGTTTAAGAGATATAAGCTCTGTGTGATTATAATGATAATCGTTTGATAATGTTTATATGCAATACTGTGTTTTCTTGTCGGGCTTCGGGTCACGGGTGCTATGTGGTGCAGGTAAAGGCAAAAGAAAGCTGGACCATCCTTGAGTTGGACAGCTTAGGTGGCAATGTGTACATATGCAGCTACTCGACCGCCACGGCCGAGGTTTGAAGGAAAGGAACCAGGGCTAAACCCTGTTTTGCCGCTTAGATCGGCTGGTTATAAATATTTTGTTGTATTAAACCTTTAAATTATATTTTTGGGATCCCAATGTATACAGTAAACGTTCTAGTGAAACGTTATATCTTAACTGAAATTTTTAATCCCTAAACCGCTAATCATACTTAGCTACACGTTTATGGCCAAATGACTCGATTAGCGAGTTTAGCACTGTTTGCAAGGTGCACTGTAACGGTCCCTGGAGTTGGGGCGTTATAATTTTGGTATCAGAGCCTGTCAAGGTTTATGGGTTCCTGAAGACAAGCTGGGCATGTACACTCGTCACTGAAGATAGCTTCACTCAGGGAATGGTAACTATTTTTGTAGTTATGTGCTTAATTGCTTAAATAGAATGTAAATGCTTTACTTGTACATTGTATTAGGGAGCATGAGATTCTGATAGAGCCTGGCTCTTGACTATATGATTATATGCTTCGTGATTATGTATATGATTGTGATCACATGATTACCTGCTCCATGAATATATAATTGTAAAATTAGCATGCTGGAGTTGGAGGCATGGTATGAATGGTGGAAGAGCAGGGAACATGATTAATGTATGAATGTTGTGGGCATGTTTATAGCACTACAAGTGGTTTGTGATTATGGTGTGGTAAGATTGTTCCCGTGGGGGAAAGCTCTTGATATGCTCATCATGATTAATGGGTCAAGTTATTGATTGCAGATTCAAACATCAGGTTTATAGCCAAGGCGGACAATGAGGCCTGGTGGTGGTTATACTGGTGGTGTCTAAGATGTGGATTAGAGCACTGCCAGTGATGGTTGATGGTAGGGAACTATCAGCAGACTTGATTGAGTTAGGTATGGAGGATTTTGACATGATTCTTGGGATGGATTGGCTGGTCAGATATGGGGCTGCCATTGATTTCAGGAAGAAGATGGTGACTTTTGAGCTTGAGGGAGAGGATCCCTTTGTTTTCGTGGGTGCGGTACATGGACCCTGTATACCTATGATATCAGCATTGAGAGCTAGAGACCTATTACAGGGAGGCTATATAGGTTTCCTAGCTAGTGTGGTGGATACTACCAGAGTTTTTCCAGTAGGGCCAGGAGAGACCAGATTAGTTCGTGAGTTCTTGGATGTGTTCCCTGAGGATTTACCAGGGCTGCTGCCGCACAGGGAGATTTAGTTCTGTTAGGAAAATATGTATTTGCCTCAATGGAAATGGCAAGAATATACAACTCTAAACAAAAATATTACAAATAAATAATGATTGATTAAATAAAGTTACAACTCTATAACTGAAAATACAAATAAACAAAGAAAAGAAAGAAGAAGAAGAAGAAGAAGAAGAAGAAGAAGAAGAAGAGAATAGTAAAAAATACAACTCTTAGCAAATGATTACAAGTAAAGTAAAGGTGTTTGAAACAAAAGAAAAAAAGATTACAACTCTAAACAAAAGTTACAAGTAAATAGAACAAAAGAATAAGAAGAAAAGCAATAGTAGAAAATGTAAGAACATAAACAAAAGAGAACTCTCACTTACACAACCTAAGTGAAGAGTGTTGGGGATCATCAACTTGAGCAAGGTTTAAAACCTTTGTCCAAAAGCCTATTTCCCCCTAACTCAAACACTAAGGGATCTCTCTCAGATATTGGAAATGCTTTCTGGAATTATCAAGCCTCAATGTGTTTCTAGCCAAGTGCCCTAGTGGATAGAAAAGTTGTGTCTTTCAAGTGAGCTATAGGCTCCTATTTATAGAGTTTAGAGACACCCTTTGAATTTCAAATTCCACCAACCCTCATGGTTGTTACCAATGATTAATTGGATTATTATGAAATTAAAAATGAGATTTGGGAGTTATTTGGGTTTTTTGATCTGTTCAACAAAGATTGAAAAAATTGAAAAATTGGTCAGAAATACACCTGTGGCTGCGCCCAGGGACATCAGTGGCCGCGACCACTGCTCTTTGTCCCACAGGCCGCGGCCACCAACATTCTATGGCCGCGGCCACTGACCAATTTCAGCACTTGAAAATGTGTTGTTTTTCTAAACGGTTCCAAAACCCTCCCAAATGATTTTGTAACCCCCAAAACACATTATTGGGGTTAAAATCATATCTCTAACAGCCATTTTGCATATGAGTTTTATGAAATTCATCTCAATATTGTGTAACGCCAAATTTACACAATAAAGGGTAATATTTGGAAGTTACAAATTTGTAACACCAAATATGTTACACATTTGGATATTTCTCATATATCTAAATATTGCTACACTTGTGGCCGCGGCCAGGGACATCAGTGGCCGTGGCCACTGCTCTCTGTCCCACAGGTCGCGGCCACTGACCAATTTCAGCACTTGAAAATGTGTTGTTTTTCCAAACGGTTCCAAAACCCTCCCAAATGATTTTGTAACCCCTAAAACACATTATTGGGGTTAAAATCATATCTCTAACAGCCATTTCACATATGGCTTTTATGAAATTCATCTCAATATTGTGTAACACCAAATTTACACAATAAATGGTAATATTTGGAAGTTACAAATTTGTAACACCAAATATGTTACATATTTGAATATTTCTCATATATCTAAATATTGTAACTTTCTATTATATGTTACAATATGTGACACTCTTTGTCACATTTATTTAATCTAAAACATTATATTATAATATAATATTACATTATATTATAAAATAATATAACATTCCCCCACTAGATTAAATAGTTATCTATTACAACCCTTATTTAATCAATCATTATATTTTAAAATATAACAAATCCCCCACTTTATTAAATAAGAACTCTCTCTTATAGGAGTCATTGCATTAGTGCATAAAGTAAAATGCTTTTCAACTTGAACTTTACTATAGTGTAATTATCACAAAATTTGTCGAAAATTTGGTTGCACTAGGCATTGAACCATCTTTTCATGATAACAAATCGGTGATAATACACACACCTCTGCGATGTTCACTTGAGACCTCTATGTCTCGCTTTGCACCGTTAATGGCCATGTGCACTTTCCATTCATGGACGTTCTTTAGAATACTCCAAATTCTCATGAGAGACGGCACCACCCCTAGGTCCATATAGGTAGAATTCTTACAGTATTTTGTTACCAAAAATACTTGTCTTCACAAGATTGAATTCTATTAAAAAATGTTTCGGTTTTAACCCTCAACTAGGTAACTCACAAGTACTCAATATCTCAGATGGGACTTGTTTTGAGTACAACTAATATTCGCTTGATTGACTTGTTGTTACCTGTTGAACCTAACACTAGTTGAATAACTAGTGTTAAGATAAGTTACCATCAATCATGAATCTCTTTAGGGAGTTTAAGTCCCATCCCTCGAGATGATGTAGCCACTACATCCCTCGTTAGTGGCTTAGTGAAAGGATCTGCCAAATTTTCACTTGTTCTCACATATGATATTGAGATGACTCCTCTTTGAATCAATTCTCTTACATATCCATGTCTTAGACTAATATGTCTAGACTTCCCATTATATACTCCGTTGTATGCTCTAGCCAATGTCGCTTGACTATCACAATGTATCAATATAGTGGATACATTCTCTTTGATTAGGGGTATCTCTATTAACAGATCCCTTAACCATTCGGTCTCTTTGCCAGTAGCAGCCAGAGCTATAAACTCTACTTCCATAGTGGAATGAGATATACAGGTTTGTTTCTTGGAACCCCAAGAAATTTCACCCCCACCAAGTGTAAATACCCAACCAGTTGTGGACAAGTTGTCCCCAAGATTGGATATCCAACTTGCATCTGTATATCCTTCTAAGATTGAAGGAAATTTGGAGTAGTGAAGGCTTAGTCCTTTGGTTTTCTTGAGATAACCTACGACTCTTCCAATAGCCTTCCAGTGATCCACACTTGGATTACTTGTAAACCTACTAAGTTTACTCACCGCAAATGCTATATCAGGTCTAGTACATTGGGCATCGTACATTAGACTCCCTATAACACTAGCATACTCCAATTGAGCCACCGCTCTTCCTTCATTATTCTCTAGTTTTACACCTTCATCAGAGGCACCTCTTGTGTCGGTGCCAGTGGCAGAACAGCTGCCTGAGGTTGGAAATAAATGGGAACCTCTTTATGAAAGGTTCAGGAAGCAACAACCTCCAGTTTTTTAGGGCAGTGCAGATCCTGCTAAGGCGGAGCAATGGATGAGTATGATTACCACTATCCTTGATTTTATGAGGGTAACTGGTAATGAGAGGGTGGCATGTGCCACTTATATGTTTCGGGAGGATGCCTGGATTTGGTGGGAGGTGATTACCCAGACCAAGAATGTAAATGCCCTGAGTTGGGAGGAGTTTCAAACTCTTTTTAATGAGAAATACTACAATGATGCCATCAGGGTAGCTAAAGCTGAGGAGTTCATTAGGCTACTTCAGGGAAGTTTGTCAATCACTGAGTATGCCTTAAAGTTTGATCTTTTGGTGAAATTTGCCATGGAACTGGTGCCCACTGATGGGACCAGGAGAGAGAGATTCTTGCAAGGGCTACAGTCCAGATTAGCCCGTGATGTACGTATCACCACTGTGGCTTCGGTTACTACCTATGCACAGGTGGTTGAGAAGGCACTCACAGCTGAGAGTGCAGAAAACAAGATATGCCGTGACAGTGCAGCCAGAAAGGATTTCAGGAGGACAAGTCCTCCATTTGTGGGTTCTGGTAAGGGTGTAGGCCCCAATGATCAGAAAAGGAAGGTTCCTGACACCTTCCCAGTTCCAGGTCCTGACAGGCGGCCCTATGGTATTACAATGGGTCGTCCTGAATGTCCTAGATGCAAGAGGCATCATTTGGGAGAGTGCAGGGAAAAGGCCTGCTACTTGTGTGGAGCAGTGGATCATTTAAGAAAGATTTCCCTCAGGCAAGAAAAGAAGAACCCAGGAAGGTGGACAGCTCGACCCCAACTCGAGTGTTCGCATTGACTCAAGCAGAAGCTAAGGCTTCTCCCTAAATTGTTACAGGTCAGCTTCTTAGTGCTGGAACCTCTTATAATGTATTGATTGATTCTGGTGCTACACATTCTTTTGTTGCTAGTAGTATTATTGATAGACTGTGTAGACCTTGTGAATTCTATGCTGTGGGGTTTGGAACTTTGTTACCCACTGGAGAGTTAGTGGTATCCACGGGATGGGTCAGATCTTTGCCAGTGACAGTGGAGGGCAGAGAGTTATCAGTGGATTTGATAGAGTTGGTCATGACTGACTTCGATATGATATTGGGTATGAATTGGTTGGCAAAGTATGGGGCAACCATTGATTGCAAAAGGAAGATGGTCACCTTTGAGCTTGAAGGTGAGGATCCTTTTGTGTTTGTTGGTGCTGTGCATGTACCTCGTATTCCTATGAATTCTGTATTAAGGGCTAGGGATCTATTGCAAAGAGTTTGCATTGGATTCTTAGCCAGTGTGGTTGATACCACCCAGGTCATGCCAGTGAGACCAGAAGATACCAGACTTGTTTGTGAATTCCTGGATGTGTTTCCAGAAGATTTTCCAGGGTTGCCACCGCACAGAGAAATTGAGTTCATTATAGAACTGGCACCAGGGACGGAGCCAGTGTCTAGAGTGCCTTATAGAATGGCCCCACCTGAGTTGAAAGAATTAAAGGTACAGTTGCAAGAACTGTTAGATTTGGGTTTTATCAGACCTAGTTTCTCACCTTGGGGTGTGCCAGTTCTGTTTGTAAAGAAGAAGGATGGTTCTCTGAGAATATGTATTGATTACAGAGAACTGAATAAGCTGACAATTAAGAACAAGTATCCTTTGCCAAGGATAGATGATCTGTTTGATCAGTTGCAAGGTAAGAAGGTATTCTCAAAGATCGACCTTCGTTCTGGTTATCATCAATTGAGGGTCAAGGAAGGAGATATACCGAAGACTACTTTTTGTACCAGGTATGGGCATTATGAGTTTTTAGTCATGTCATTTGGATTGATTAATGCCCCTGCTGCTTTTATGGATCTGATGAACATAGTGTTCAAGGATTATTTGGACTAGTTTGTGATCGTCTTCATCGATGATATTCTGGTATATTCTCAGTCTGAGTCAGAGTATGAGCAGCATCTGAGGTTGGTTCTACAGAGACTGAGGGAACACAGATTGTTTGCCAAGTTCAAGAAATGTGAGTTCTGGTTATCTCAGGTATCATTCCTTGGGCTCATTGTCAGTAAGGAGAGGATTAAAGTAGATCCAACAAAGATCGAAGCGGTCAGAGATTGGCCAAAGCCAAAGAATGCTTCTGAAGTTAGAAGTTTCCTTGGATTGGCAGGTTATTATAGGCAGTTCATGGAAGGGTTCTCAAAGATTGCTACTGCATTGACGGAGCTGACACGCCAGAGTCAAAAAATTTTGTGGTCAGATAAATGTGAGAGCAGCTTCCAGGTCCTGAAGCAGAGGTTGATTACAACTCCGATTCTGAGCCTTCTGACAGATCAGGAGAAGTTTGTGATTTACTGCGATGCTTCTCATTAGGGTTTGGGCTGTGTTTTGATGTAGTCAGAGAAGGTAATTTCTTATACTTCTCGTCAGTTGAAGGAGTATGAAAAGAGATATCCCACTCATGATTTAGAGTTGGCGGCTGTGGTTTTTGCTTTAAAGATATGGAGGCATTATCTCTATGGGGAGAAGTGTGAGATCTATACAGACCACAAGAGCCTGAAATACTTCTTCACCCAGAAAGACTTGAATATGAGGCAAAGGCGTTGGCTGGAGTTAGTGAAAGATTATGACTGTGAGATTTTGTATCATCCAGGATAGGCCAACGTGGTAGCTGATGCTTTAAGCCGGAAAGGTCCGGGACAGATTTATGGTATGAGGCTGATAGCCAGAGAGTTAGCAGATGATATGACCAGAGCTGGTATAGAGTTGCTGGTGGGCCAGTTGGCTAATATTACGCTACAGTCTACGCTGCTAGAGAGAATTAAGGAGGGTCAGCTGAGTGATCCACAGCTAATCAAGATCAGAGAGGATGTTCTGGCTGGAGCATCCAGAGATTATACAGTGTCTGAGATAGGTTTGTTGAGATATAAGGGGCGGATATGTGTTCCGTTAGACATTGTTTTGAGACGAGAGATTCTAGATGAATCTCATACTACACCTTATTCTTTGCATCCAGGCACCACGAAGATGTGTCAAGATGTGAGATCATTGTATTGGTGGCCGGGGATGAAGAGGGATGTAGTTGAGTATGTGGCTAAGTGCTTGACATGTCAACAGGTCAAGACTGAGCATCAGAGGCCGGCATGGTTATTGCAGCCTCTGGATATCTCAGAGTGGAAGTGGGAAGACATCACAATGGATTTTGTGGTGGTCTTACCCAGGACTGTTGGTCAGCATGATTCTATTTGGGTTATAGTGGATCGCTACACCAAATCAGCTCACTTTCTGCCAGTGAGGACTACATATACAGTTGACCAGTATGCAGATCTCTATGTGAGAGAGATCGTGCGTCTCCATGGAGCACCTAGGTCGATCGTGTCAGATCGGGACCCTACTTTTACTTCCAAGTTATGGGGAAGTTTACAGAAGGCCATGGGGACACAGTTGAAGTTCAGTACTGCTTATCATCCTCAGACAGATGGGCAATCTGAGAGGACGATCCAGATATTAGAAGACATGCTACGGGCATGCATGCTGGACTTTGGTGTATCTTGGAGCAAGTATCTACCTTTGATAGAATTCTCCTATAATAACAGTTATCAGTCTACCATTGTAGTTGCACCTTATGAGATGCTATATGGTAGGAAGTGCAGATTTCCCATTCATTGGGATGAGACAGGTGAAAGGAGATACTTGGGTCCTGAGGCAGTTCAGAGGACCAGTGAGGCCATTGATAAGATTAGAGCTAGGATGCTTGCTTCTTAGAGTAGACAGAAGAGCTATGCAGATCCCAAGCGCAGGAACGTGGAGTTCCAAGTGGGAGACTATGTCTTCCTTAGAGTCTCGCCATGGAAAGGGTTGAGAAGGTTTGGGAAGAAGGGCAAGCTGAGCCCTAGATTTGTAGGTCCATTTGAGATCCTGGAGAGGATTGGTTAGGTGGCTTACAGATTGGCCTTGCCTCCAGTGTTGTTATCCGTGCATAATGTGTTTCATGTTTCAGCTCTTCGGAGGTATGTATCTGATGTGGGCCATATTTTGAGTTATGAAGATCTGGAGCTTGAGCCAGATCTCTCATTTGAGGAGCAGCCAGTTCAGATACTTGACAGAAAGGATAAGGTCCTCAGGAATAAGACGATACCTTTGGTTAAGGTGTTGTGAAGGAACAACAAGGTCGAGGAAGCGATCTGGGAGTTGGAGTCAGATATGCAGAGTCAGTATCCCGAGCTGTTCAGGTAAATTTCGAGGACGAAATTTCTGTAAAGAGGGGATAGTTGTAATGCCCCAAATCCCTAATGCGGTTTAATGGCTGGATTAGTAGGCCGGGAGGGCTATAAATGTTTAATTATGCCATTAAATGAATATATGCATGTTTATGTGAATTATATTATAATATGATGTTATAGGCATGCATGTGGGTCCACATTTGAATATTATGATGTTTTGATAATTTGGCCCATTGAGGGCATATTTGTGTATTTGGGTGCATAATGTGATTTGTGAATGAGATCCTATTATTATGGAGATATATTTGAGCTATTCGGCATGAGACGGTCCTATATAATGGATTAGCGGTTTTGTCATAACGAGGTCAATTATTGGGTAATAAGAATGTTTATTTGATGATAAATTGGGAGTATTTGAGATCAGGAGGAAATTCTGGAAGTTTTGACTATAATACCCCCGGGAGTGTTTTTGGGACCCCGAGCACTAGGTTTTATTTGAGGTTACTTAAGCTTGAAGTAGCTTGTCAGATAGAACGTACGTTAGAAAACCTCTCGTTCTTTCCCGTTAAGTTCACTTATACCATTCAAAGCATTTTCGAAGATATCTCGAGTTCTAGGAGTCATAATCAAGTGAGGATCGAGGCATAGCGATCCTAGGAAAGATTAGAAGCTTCTTGACCGAAGGATTTGACGAGAAACAACCCAATTAAAGGTAATCTAAGTTTAAAGTTTTGAGTTTTTAGAGTTTCTAAGCTTTGATTTGGCTTTTGTGAATTGTTGAGTTTTTGGTTTGATTGAGCCTTGGGTTTTGATGGTTTTGGAGCATTGGAAAGCTTGGGAACTTTGATTTTATGATTTGGTAATGTTTAGGTATGATTTTGGAGGCTTTGGGATGTTGGAAATCGAGTTTGGGCATGTTCTGGGTTGGGGGTCGCGGCCCTGTTCTTGGAGTGTCGCGACCCTAGCTCAAAGAAGCAGGTGGGAGGATTTGTGCTTGCTGGGCGCCGCGGCCCTTACTCCTGGAGTGGCTGGGGGCCGCGGCCCAAGGTGCTAGGGTCGCAGCCCTTGAGCAAGGTTGAGCCCGTTTGAGTGTTTTGGCCCCGGGAACATGGTTTTAGGCCTCAGGATCGTTCCTACTACCCGGATTAGTGGGGATTGATGTCCCAAAGGCTAGATCTTGGTTTGGGAACCCTTGATTATCATTTTATTGATGGTGTCCCATATTTGGTTATGACTAGGTGACCGTTAAAGGACTAAAAGCCAGATCGTTCTCAAGGGTCGTTCTTTTATTCATTCTCGCTCGAATCAGAGGTAAGAAAACTGCACCCCATATGTGACATGCATGATTATTCTTGAGGCATGGATTGATTATCGAATGCTTAGCAAATCTTTCTCACTTGTGGATGGTACTGACTAATTAGTCAGATTTGGCAAGGGTGTCAGTATCAACTGTGAAGCTGTGACTCATTAGTCAGGTTCGGCAGTGGTACTGGGCACTGGTCACACAGTGCTGACTTATAAGTTAGGACGGCCTTAGCGTGTTCAACGCAAGCCAATAAAGATTAGATCTAATCGACATCTACATTAAATGACTCAGAAGAGCGTTAATGCCGGACCGACCTCAAGTTCGATGAATACTATAAGCACTTGTGTGACTTACCCATCAGTCACTCATCTGTTAAGTTAAAGACTTACCCACCAGTCTCTCATCTATTTAAGGCTAGTGGCTTACCCAGCAGTCACTCTTCTGTTTAAATTAGTGACTTGCTTGTCAGTTACTCAGTATGGTTTACTAGAACCTCAAGTGATATTCACTCATCTGTTTAAGAGCTATAAGCTCTGTGTGATTATAATGATAATCATTTGATAATGTTTATATTCAATACTGTGTTTTCTTGCTGGGCTTTGGCTCATGGGTGCTACGTGGTGCAGGTAAAGGGAAAGAAAAGCTCACCCAGCCTTGAGTGGAGAGCTTAGGTGGTGATGTGTACATATGCGGCCGCTTGACCACCACGGCCAAGGAGTTCTCAGAGGAACTAGGGGTTTACCCTATTTTTGCCGCTTAGGTCGGCGGGTTTGAAATTTTGAAACAGTAATGACCATTTTGAGTTGTAAATAACTTGTAAATGTTCTTGTGGGCCCATGAACAGTTTTATGTATTTAATAAAATATATCCTTTCCTTTTTGTTGTTTTTCCACCTTAGCCTGTTAATAACACTTAGAAGCACGTTTTTAACCAAAGGACTCGGGTAGTGGGTCAAATTTCTTGTTCACTGTTCACCGTAACTGTTCTGGATTGACCAGGGCGTTACACAAACACTTGTCTCCATTGTTATGTCTAAACCCATTAGACATGATGGCTTGATCAAATTTCTCATGTCATTGCTTAGGAGATTGTTTCAATCCATATAAGGATTTTACAAGTCTACATACTTTATGTTCATATTTTGGTAGGACAAACCCTTCGGGTTGTTCCATATAGACCTCCTCATTGAGGTCACCATTAAAGAATGTCATTTTTACATCCATTTGATGAACATACAAGTTGTGTATAGAAGCTAAAGCGAACAAAATTCTTATAAAAGTTGTTCTTGCAACAGGCGCATAGGAATCGAAATAATCAATACCCTCTTTTTGCCTAAACCCTTTAGCTACTAATCTAGCTTTAAAGGTTTGGATAGTGCCGTCAGTGTGGTATTTTCTCCTAAATACCCACTTACACCCAATTGGCTTAGACCCACCTTGGTGGGAGATCTACCAGTTCCCAAGTGTTGTTGGAAAGAATGGAATTCATCTCATCATTGATGACTTCTTTCCAAAATGCACTATCTCTCGATTGCATAGCTTCTCTATAAGTCTTAGGATCATCCTCAACGAGAAGTACAATAGGGATTTTCCTAATGACTTCCTCTCTATTTCCTTCTACCATATAGAATGAAATTCGTTGAGAATCTATCTCATCCACTACTAGACGTTTCTCCTTTTTAAGTCTTTGACTTCTTCTAAGTTCAAAGGGTTGCGTTACATTCTTTTGAGAATTATCCTCTTGAGAATTAACTTTGGATGTAGAAGATTGAGAATTGTTCTCATATAAGAAATTCTCCTTTAGAGATGTTGAAGCTTGAGAATTGTTGTCACATAACATGTTCTCAAAGAATTCAACTTCTCTAGATTCAATCACAATATTAGATTCTAAGTCTAATAGACTATAAGCTTTACTATTGTTGGCATAACCAACAAAAGCACACTTTATGGCTCTTGAACCTAACTTTGTTCTATTAGGTTCGTTTTTCTTGCCATATGCAAGACACCCCCACACTTTGAAGTACCCTATGTTGGGTTTTCTTCCTTTCCATAACTCGTATGGAGATTTAAACACCATGTGAAAAATTTCAAGCAAATAATTACTAATTTCACTTTTAGTTGTCTAAATAATCTCGAAATCACTTAAACAACTTTTGTGCATTTTTTAAGAGTCTCTTTGAGATTATTTTGAAAACGTCATTTTGACATCCATTGATTTTCTCATCAAAATCAATTTGAAGATGCCAATTTTAATCACTTAATTCAAAGAAAATAAACCATCAATGATTTATTTAAAAACTTTGATTTCTAATGCTTTGGTTTAAAAATTATCTCCTCATTGAGATTAATTTAAACATATCACAATCTTTACCCAAAAATGAATAAAATTCTCTTCAATATTATTCATCACTGATGTGAAGATTCAAAATTGTTTCTCCAATTTTGTAATGTCACCTCATTGAGACATTGAATATTAGAGGATTATTGTCACTAAATAATTCTCAAATGTTTTCTCTTTTGACCACACTCTAGACTCCAAGCCTATAGGTCAATATGTCATCCCATAATTTTGAATCCCCTTTATCCATTTTCTTGCAATAGCAAGACACATATCAAAAGATGTGACCCCGATTCATATTTTCTTATCTTACAAGTTGAGATGATCAACACTAAAATGAGAAATTTTAATTTCTCAAATAATTCTCTTTATTTACCAAATAAATGGTAACTCATCACATTGCAATAATAGAGGATAAAACATATTTATATTATTATCACCTTAATAATCATATTATATGGAACACCATAATAATCATGATAATTCTCATGTATATATCAAAATACTTTTATACATTAACATAATTATGTCTCAAAGAAAGTTAACATAATTTGTCAACATATATCCATCATATTAGCATGCATTTTGAATCTCATAATTATATTGTAAGTATATCACAAATATCATACAATAATTCACATATCCACATATTGATATATACTATTGATTCATAAAATCAATATATATAGGCATGTCAAAAACTACTTAATTATCATGCTTTATAAAATCTCAAAACATAATTTCCATGTCAAATGTATGTACTACTATCTCACATATAGCATACATAAGATAAACAATCCCTAGATTATGTAGAGCTTGTCAAAAGTTCACTTCTAAGGATTACACATTATCTTTCACAAGTAGATGTGTCAAATATGTTACAATGTATCTCATATTTAACATGTTAACATTTACACAATTATTCATATATCAACATTTGAAAAACATGCTAATACATGAAATAAAATTTCATCACTATTATATAAAATAGTGAATACATTTACACTTACTTTGTCTTACCATCTAGTTCAATTGGCTCAAATCTATGCAACCTCACTAGGTCTTGGTTCATGATCTTGATAGTCTCACCTTCCATTGAAACAAACAATGAAATAAGCTTTTGAATGTTAGAAAAATATGTATTTGCCTCAATGGAAATGGCAAGAATATACAACTCTAAACAAAAATATTACAAATAAATAATGATTGATTAAATAAAGTTACAACTCTATAAGTGAAAATACAAATAAACAAAGAAGAAGAAGAAGAAGAAGAAGAGAATAGTGAAAAATACAACTCTTAGCAAATGATTACAAGTAAAGTAAAGGTGTTTGAAACAAAAGAAAAGAATATTACAACTCTAAACAAAAGTTACAAGTAAATTAAACAAAAGAATAAGAAGAAAAGCAATAGTAGAAAATGTAAGAACAGAAACAAAAGAGAACTCTCACTTACACAACCTAAGTGAAAAGTGTTGGGGATCGCCAACTTGAACAAGGTTTAAAACCTTTGTCCAAAAGCTTATTTCCCCCTAACTCAAGCACTAAGGGATCTCTCTCGGATATTGAAAATACTTTCTGGAATTATCAAGCCTCAAGGTGATTCTAGCCAAGTGCCCTAGTTGATAAAAAAGTTGTGTCTTTCAAGTGAGTTATAGGCTCCTATTTATAGAGTTTAGAGACACCCTTTGAATTTCAAATTCCACCAACCCTCATGGTTGTTACCAATGATTAATTGGATTATTATGAAATTAAAAATGAGATTTGGGAGTTATTTGGGTTTTTTGATCTGTTCAACAAAGATTGAAAAAATTGAAAAATTGGTCAGAAATACACCTGTGGCTGCGCCCAGGGACATCAGTGGCCGCGACCACTGCTCTTTGTCCCACAGGCCGCGGCCACCAACATTCTATGGCCGCGGCCACTGACCAATTTCAGCACTTGAAAATGTGTTGTTTTTCTAAACGGTTCCAAAACCCTCCCAAATGATTTTGTAACCCCCAAAACACATTATTGGGGTTAAAATCATATCTCTAACAGCCATTTTGCATATGAGTTTTATGAAATTCATCTCAATATTGTGTAACGCCAAATTTACACAATAAAGGGTAATATTTGGAAGTTACAAATTTGTAACACCAAATATGTTACACATTTGGATATTTCTCATATATCTAAATATTGTAACTCTCTATTATATGTTACAATATGTGACACTCTTTGTCACATTTATTTAATCTAAAACATTCTATTATAATATAATATAATATTACATTATATTATAAAATAATATAACAAGTTCGTCATCGAGTTAGCGCCGGGGACTGAGCTAGTGTCTAGAGTACCATATAGGATGGCTCCAGCGGAACTGAAGGAATTGAAGATACAGTTGCAAGAGCTTCTTGATTTGGGGTTTATCAAGCCTAGCTACTCGCCATGGTGTGCTCTAGTTTTTTTTTGTGAAGAAGAAGGACGGGACTTTGAGGATGTGTATAGACTACAGAGAGTTGAACAAGTTGGCTATCAAGAATAAGTACCCTTTACCAAGGATCGATGACTTGTTTGATTAGCTGTAGGGAAAGACGGTGTTCTCGAAGATAAATCTTCGATCTGGTTATCACCAGTTGAGGATCAAGGACGAGGATATACCGAAGACAGCCTTCTGAATGAGGTATGGGCATTATAAGTTTTTGGTCATGTCGTTTGGTTTGACCAATGCCCCAGGAGCATTCATGGACCTAATGAACATGGTATTCAAGGACTTCTTGGATCAATTTATGATTGTCTTCATTGACGACATCCTAGTGTACTCCAGTTTAGAGACAGAGCATGAACAACACCTCTGACAGGTCTCGCAGAGGTTGAGAGAGCATCGGTTGTATGCCAAATTTAAGAAGTGTGAGTTTTTGGCTCCCAGAAGTGACATTCCTTGGACATATTGTTGGTGAAGATGGGATTAAGGTGGATCCATCTAAGGTAGAGGCAGTGAGAGATTGGCCAAGGCCAAGGAACACCTCAAAGGTTAGGAGCTTCCTTGGATTAGCAGGATATTATAGGCAGTTCATGGAAGGATTTCGAAGATTGCTGCACCAATGACAGAATTGACACAGAAGAATTTGAAGTTTTTCTGGTCAGACAAGTGTGAGAATAGCTTCCAGGAATTGAAGTAGCGATTGATTACAGCACTTGTGTTGAGTATCCCTTCGGAGGAAGGAAAGTTTGTGGAATATTGTGACGCACCGAGACTGGGGCTGGGATGTGTGTTGATGCAGAATGAGAAGGTTATAGCTTATGCATCACGACAGCTGAAGGAATATGAGCAGTGGTACCCTACCCATGATCTGGAATTGGCAGTGGTGGTATTCGCACCGAAGGTGTGGCGACATTATTTGTATGGAGATAAGTGCGAGATATACACCGATCACAAGAGTTTGAAGTATTTCTTCACCCAGAAGGATCTGAACATGTGGCAGAGGCATTGGATGGAGTTGGTGAAGGACTATGATTGTGATATCCTTTACCGCTCAGGGAAAGGCAATGTGGTGGCAGATGCATTGAGCCGGAGGGGCCCGGAACAGTTGTTTAGCTCGGCACAGATATCGAGAGAATTGGCAGAAGAGATGTCTAGAGCGAGGATAGAATTAGTTGTGGGACAGCTGGCCAATATTACTTTACAGTTGACCCTGTTAGAGCAGATTAAAGAGGGTTATTTGGTGGATGCACAATTGCAGGAAGTTAGAGGGAAGGTCTTAGCTGGGGTGGCTAAGGACTATTCAATTTCTAAGATTGGTTTGCTACAGTGTAAGGGTCGGATCTGTGTCTCGGCTGATATAGGGATTAGATGAGAGATACTCAGTGAATCCCATACTACGCTGTACTCACTCCATCCAAGCACCACAAAGATGTATCAGGATCTACGAACGTTGTATTGGTGGCCTGGGATGAAGAAGGATGTGGTAGAGTATGTGGCTAAGTGTTTAACTTGTCAATAGGTGAAGGCTGAGCATCAGCGGCCAGCGAGATTGCTACAGCCTTTAGGTATTCCTGAGTGGAAATGGGAGGACATTACGATGAATTTTGTGGGAGGTCTACCCAGGACAGTGGGGCTGCAGGACTCGGTGTGGGTGATAGTAGACAAATACTTCAATTCAGCTCACTTCAGCCAGTGTAGAGTTGTATGTGAGGGAGATTGTACGTCTCCATGGGGTTCCCATGTCTATAGTGTCAGATCGGGATCCTATCTTTACCTCCATGTTTTGGGGTTGATTGCAGAAGGCTATGGGGACTGAGCTGAAGTTTAGTACGGCTTTTCATCCTTTGACTGATGGAGAGTCTGAGAGGACGATTCAGGTATTGGAAGACATGCCCAAGGTCTGCGTGATAGACTTTGAGGGATCTTGGAGTAAGCATCTTCCGTTGATTGAGTTTTCGTACAACAACAGTTATCAATCAACGTTTGGAGTAGCTCCATACGAGATTTTATATGAAAGGAGATGTAGATCGCGATTCATTGGGATGAAATGGGTGAGAGAAAGTATTTGGGACCATATATGGTTCAGAAGACTAATGAGGCTATCGAGAAGATCTAAGCTCGAATGCTCGCTTCGCTTCGCTTCACATATAGAAAAGCTACGCTGATCCTAAGCGTATGGACATGGAGTTCCAGGTAGGGGACCACGTATTCCTGCGAGTCTCACCACTGTGAGGGGTGATAAGGTTTGGGAAAAAGGGCAAGCTGAGCCCTAGATTTATTGGACCGTTTGAGATCCTGGAGAGGATCGGATTGGTGGCTTATAAATTAGCACTGCCACCGTCGTTGTCAGGAGTTCATGACGTATTCCACATTTCTATGCTTCGGAAGTACATCTCAAATACGACTCATGTGCTGAAGTATGAGGACTTAGAACTGCAGATATATTTGTCTTATGAGGAGCGACTGGTTTAGGTCTTAGACAGAAACGACAAGGTTCTACGGAACAAGACGATTCCTCTAGTCAAAGTGTTATGGAGAAATAGCAAGGTCGAGGAAGCGACCTGGGAGCTTGAGTCAGTGATGCAGGATCAGTATCCTGAGTTATTCAGGTAAATTTCGAGGACGAAATTCTCAGTAGGAGGGGATAGTTGTAACGACCCAAAATCACTAATAAGGCTTAAGGGCCTTGATTAGCATGTCAAGAGGGCATAATTGGTATATGTGTGATCTAAATGTGTAGATGCATGATTATGTGGCCTGCATAATTAATATGATTATATGACTATGTGACATGCATGTTTGTGAGTATTAGATATGCATGTGGGCCCTTTATAGCTAATAAGGGCATATTTGTAATTTTGGCTCCTTGAGGGCATAAATGTGATTATATGTGATAAATTGTTGAGACCACATTATTATGTGGATATATTTGCAGCGTATGGATCGAGACGGTCCTAGTGAGCGGATTAGCGAAATAGTCACAGCGGGGATTAATACCCAGCTCGGAAACGACCTAGAGATATTTTTGGGAATTTAGAGAATAAATTGGGAATTATTAGATGTTGAATAAATAATTGGTAATTAATTGAATGACGGGATTAATTGGTAAATACTAGGAACATTTGAGGAATTAGCGGGAACTGGGGAAGAAGGACCATTTTACTCCTAGGGACAACTTGAGGATTAGTAAACCTTGGAGGGCAAAATAGTCTTTTCATAGGCAGGGGATATACTCAGAACTTGGAAGGTAGAAGTAATTGGAAACTGAAGGAAGCTCTCTCCCTCACTCTCACGATTTCTCTTCTCTCTCTCTCTTGGTGATTGAGTTTGAGTTGTTGAAGGAAGTTAAGGATTGAGGAGCTTAGGCTTGAGGTTGGAAGTAAATGAATTGAGGCTTTGGAAACTAGGAAGCTCAGCAGAAATTTGTGGGGATTAAACCATATTTGAGGTAAGCTCTGGTTATTTAACTTGCTGAAGAGTTTAGCTTGATAGGGTGGAATTTAAGCTGAGTAGTTGTTAAGCTTAGAACATGTATAATTCTGGGTATTTGGGTGATGAAATTGTTACTGAGTTGGGGTATGGATTTTAGTGTGTTGATTAAGATTTCTTGGTGAATTGTTGGTGGTTTTGATAAAGTTTCTATGTTATAACATGCTTGAAATTTAGGGATTAGAGTCCTGGACTCGCAGTTGTATTTTAGTTGGAAGTGGGAGGTATATTTGGTTTGAATTGTAGAAGTTTTGGCTGGAAGGAGATGGAGAAAAACCCAGATTTTCTGGGTTCAAAGGGGGCGCGCTACGACCCAGCCTTGGGGCGCCGCGGCACGTGTGGCTTGATTGGCCTGGGTTGCTCTCTGACTTAGGGGCGTGCCGCAACTCACTAGGCCAAGTCGCGACCCGCCTCCCCCTTTGGCTTGGGTACTTGCTCTCTCACTTGGGGTAAGTCGCGACCCGCTTGGGGATTTTAGCCTTAGAATTGTTGTTAGAATTGGTAAGGCTCGGGGAATCGAACCTAAGCGTTCGGGACAATTTCTACTACCCGGTTTAGTAGAAATTGAGGTCTCAGAGGCTAGTTTCTGTCTCCTAAGTACTTATTTGGATTGGAAGTTAACAATTACCCATTGGACATTGTGACTAGGTTTATCGCCAAGGCTCGGGGCTGAGGATCGTGCTTGGAACCATTTCATTTTCTTTGTTCGGAATTAAAGGTAAGAAAACTACACCCTTGTGTGGCTATGTTGGGACTCAGATTCCCTGTATTTGAATACATATGCTGCATAACTGTGATAATGCCATGTGAGCATGAAATGAACGGCCTAAGAGTGTCGAGCTGATAATTTGCGCACAGGACGTGGCTCGGCCACTGTGAGCTGGGGTCAGCTAGATAAACACTGGACTTGGCCTAAGCGAGCTGGAGTGAGTGGGTTAAACAGAGGGTACGACCTAAGGGCGTCGACCCTGAATACTGTAAGATGATTGTGATAAACTGTTGAATATAAATATGCTTTTTGTTGTTAATCTAATGCTTATGGCTAGTTGAATATATGGATGATTGACTTGTGATTCATCGATTATCATCATTGATTATGTATCTGCTATGTTGTTATGGTTTTATTGCTGGGCCTTGGCTCACGGGTGCTGGTAAAGGCAAGGGTAAGATAGATCAACCATGAGTTGGAGAGCTATGGGGGCGAGGTGTACATTGTTTGCTGCTCGTCCGCCACGGCCGAGGGATGGTACAGGGACAGAAACCTAAAATGTGTATTTTGCCATTATAGTGGCCTTTGATTGTATATAACTATTTGGGAAGTTTGTAAATTTTTCCTTTAAACCCTGTTTTTGGAATCCCATGTGCTAAACATTTATTTTAATGAAAATTGTTTGTTTATGACCAAAATCTTTTAACCCTAACTTGATTATGACTTTAGGATCACATCTTTATTCAAATGACTTGATTAGCAAGTCTTGCACTATTTTAAATACAGTGTAAGAGTCTTAGTTATCCAGGGCGTTACATAGGTAATCTCTCTCTCTCTCTCTCTCTCTCTCTCTCTCTCTCTCTCTCTCTCTCTCTCTCTCTCTCTCTCTCTCTCTCTCTCTCTCTCTTTTTAATGGATTTTTCTAAATAGTCGTTTGGGATAACTTTTCATGCTTTTTTCTATTTAGTTTTAGCTTTAACATGGTTCTTTAAGAATGTGTTTGGGGTAAGAAAATTGAAGATCGATAAGAAATATTTTGAGTGCTCTTACC
This sequence comes from Humulus lupulus, assembly GCF_963169125.1. Taxonomy (NCBI): domain Eukaryota; kingdom Viridiplantae; phylum Streptophyta; class Magnoliopsida; order Rosales; family Cannabaceae; genus Humulus; species Humulus lupulus. The sequence continues at coordinate 27,475,045 of NC_084799.1, forward strand.
CATTAGGAAATAGAATTTGAGTGAAAGAATAGTTGTTATTAATGAGTATTGACTTACAAGATAGTTTGATACATATATAAGAATATATCGAGTACGAGCTTGCTTTGTAACAGATTTATCTGCCTAACAATATAAAATAACTCCTGTCCTTAATATCCCTTCCTCAAACTTAGGGTGAATCAATAATGGACTATGAGCTTGCTTTGTAAATCAAAGAACCTCGTACTCGATCTAACTTTGATGAGCAAATCAACTACTTGATCTAAAGTTGATACATAATTGACTTTAAGTGTTCCTTGGAGAATTTTTTTCTCAAACAATAGTAAAGATCCAACTCAATATGATTGGTTCTGCCTTATCCAATTAGATTGACTGAAAGCATATATAACAATGTTATGATTATCACACTAGACTAGTGGGCTACTATGTAACTTCTAGTTCATCTATAAGAGATTTAGCTAAGTAAGTTAAGCTACAACATGAGTTATACTCGTGTATTTAACTTCGATGTTAAATCTAAAAATTGTATGGTGTTTTTTCGACTGGTAGAAAATGAGATTTTGGCTAAGGAAAATACAGTAGCATGTGACTAATCATCTATCATCTGGAACTAAGGCCCAATTATCATATATAACAACGTTATGATTGTCACACTAGACTAGTGGACTGATCATGTAATCACGTGAATGATAAGTAGCATATATAACAATGTTATGAATGTCACTCTAGACTAGTGGACTACTATACATCTTAACTTTTAGTTCATCTAGAATAGATTTAGCTAAGTAATTTAAGCTACAACATGAGCTAAACTCATGTATTTAACTTCAATGCTATATCTAAAAATAATGGTGTTTTTTTGACTGGTAGAAAATGAGATTTTGGCTAAGGAAAATACAGTAGCATGTGACTGATCATCTAAAACTAATCACAGAAAAGCTTCAATGATACTTGGTTGAAGTTACAGTTCTGTAACATCCCAAATTTACTAATCAGGTTTAGTGTGTCGGGAGGGCATAAATGGATATTATGTGCATGTTTATGATTATATGCATGATTACATGAGTTATATTATGATATGATTGTTTGTGTATGTTTAAATGTATTAAATATGCATGTGAACTCGTTTCTTATTAGAATAGTATTTTCGTAATTTTGACTCGTTGAGGGTATAGTTATAAATGTATGTGATTTTTGATTGAGACCACATTACTATGTGGATATATTTGAGTTACTCGGCACGAGACAATCCTAGTGAGTAAATTAGCGGAAAAGTCACAACGGGATAAAATACCTGACTCTAGGTGATTCTAGGGGTATTTTTGTAATTTAACACATTACCAGGATTTATCGGGTAATGGAAATTATTTGATGAGTATTTTGGTGTAATGGATTTAATTTGGAAATTAGAGTGTTAATTGAGGATTAGTGGAAAATGGTGGCAAAAGACCAAAATGCCCTTGGTGTGGTTAAAGGGGCATTGGCTTGGGTAAGGGAAAATTGGTCATTTTGGCCACTTGATTAGGCAAGAATAGACCAGAGGCTGGGCATTTTGGCACCTGCACGTACACAACTCTCTCTCTCTCTCTCTCTCTCTCTCTCTCTCTCTCTCTCTCTCTCTTATGTTTCCTTCTTGGTGAGGTTTTGAAGACAAACAAAGCTTGAGACCACTTCTAGATCTTTTGTTGAGAATTCTTGGATTTGGAAGGCTTGGAAGGGAAAATCAAGGATTGGGGAAGGGAAGATTGTAACTGAACACTCCATTTTCAGCAAGGTTCAACTCATCATTGAGGTATGGCTCTTTTGAGTTTGCTTTATTGTGTTGTTCATGTTTTTGAAGGAATTTTGGAGACTTGCTTGAATTTCGAATATGTGGGCATACATTTGGTTTGGCTAAGTGGTTTAGGTTTAAAGAAAAGTTTCTATATTGTTTGGGAGGTCTGTTTTCAGCTGGAAATTTGTGTTCTATGGTTTGAATTTTAAATGTGGAGAGGAGTTGAGCTCTTGGAACTCAAAGGGTGAGTTTGAGGTTCAAAGCGTTTTTGGTTGAGCCTTTGGTGTTTTTATGTTGCTTGGGGTGTATTATTGTGATTTTGGGACTCATTTTTGGTTGGGGTTGGCACTTGGGGTGGGTTTTGATGAGTTGAGCTCGAAGAAAATATAGGTGGAAACCCAAAAATTATGGGTTTGTGAGGTGGTGCCCCTGCGCTAAGCAGGGGAGGGCTCTCTGACTTGCTTGGGCATCCCTGCCCTTGTTCTGGGCGCCCCTGCGCTATGTAGGGGAGCTCCTGGGAACTCTCTGACTTGTTTGGGCGCCCCTGCCTTATGTCAATTTCAGCAAGCCTCATTTTCAGAGCTTAGGAAGAACTTGGGGACTATGGGGACGATTCCACCACCCCGTTGGGTGGAATTGGAGGTCCCGAGGGTATGAGATTGGTCCCAGAGTTTGTTTATGAGACTGAATCATAATGAAGATATTATTTATGGTTGTGACTAGGTTACCGCTTGGGCTCAAGACATGATTGTGCTCGAGGGTCATTTTTATTTACTCAGTGCTTGGACCAGAGGTAAGAAAACTACACCCTGGGTTATGATTAGGGTTCGAACCCTTGTGAATGAGCATGATTATGGTTATGCATGTGATTATTTGATTAAGCATACTTGAATGCTCTGTATCTGGATAATTGTTAAATGATTTAAGCTTGTCTGTATTATCTGATTGAAAGGCTTGTCTTATGAGTAAAGGATGGCAATAGCATGCTGAGCGCTGGCCAAAAGGATTGACTTATAAGTCAAGGGCGGCAATAGGTCGCTGAGCGCAGACTGATATGGTTAGGCCTATCCAAGAGCGTGGTTTACGCTTGACCGACCCTACGGTCGCTTAGAAAATAAAGCATCAGGTATGCTTGGGCAACTCTAAGGCTGGTTATATAGGGAATAGAGCAATGGGCCCCAGGGTGACTTTACAGTCCATTATCCTAGGGAAACGGGCCCCGGTGTGACTCTATAGTCACTCATCTGGATTGAATGCATGCATGAGTATGGTTATTACTGCTAGGCATGCTAATTATGATTCACTAATATGTTATTAGCTGCTTATGAGCATGTTTAAGTTTTCTTGTTGAGTCTTGGCTCACGGGTGCTATGTGGTGCAGGTAAGGGAAAAGGGAAGCTGGACTAGCCAGCCATGAGTTGGAGAGCTTCAGTGGCGCTGTGTACATATGCAACTTTCTTGACCACCACGGCCGAGGATTCACAAAGGAACTAGGGTCAAACCCTAATTTTGTCGCTTAGACCAGCTTGTGTTGTAATCACTCTTTTGGATTGTAAATGACTTTTTAAACGTTTATTTTGGGATCCCATGTATGAGCTTGAACTTTTTAATGAAATTGTATATTCCGTTGACCAAATTTTTTAACCCTAATCTGTTAATTACTTCTAGTTACACATTTATGTCCAAATGACTTGATTAACAAGTCCAACACTATTTAAAATACACAATGTAATGATCTTGACTATCTAGGGCGTTACAACGTCCATGTCCAATGTGCTTGCTATATATCTTACGATCCTTTTGACCACTTGTTAATGAGCTTTAGTTGGATTTTGCATAATTGACAAACCCAATTACACTATATATTCGTATCTGGTTTGAGAAATAGGACTCTCAAAATTTTAGCTTACACATTATGGTTGGGTCTTAGGATTGTTACAAAATAAGATAATTCATTAACACTAATTGAATAATTGAAAAATCATTTAATGAGTATGAAAGTTGGGAAAACATGACATCTTAATTTTAAAATGCATTTGAAATTTATAATATTTTAGAAACAATTAATAGAGCTTTGTATGTTTCACAAAGATAACTTCTAAAATATTTGCGTGGTTGGTATGATTAAAAACGAGACATTACACGTGTAACAAAAAACGTGATTGATAATAACTTTCTTGGTAAGTTAATCATTAAAATATTAATTACTCATGTTAAGTATGGGTAAATATTTGACACGAAAAGGGAAAAATTCCAAACCACCCAATCAATCAGTACCCAAAAAATCCATTTTTTTCTTGAAAAACTCGTCGAATAAGAGTCTAAATCAATTCGAACTAGGGGTGCACATGGGTCGGATTTTCGGGTTTCGGGCTCATCGGGTTCGGGTTTTGCGGGTTTCGGGTTAAGAAAAATGGTACCGAAACCGATCCGAAATTTTCGGGTTTTTTCGGGTTCGGGTTCGGGTTCGGGTGTGATTTCGGTTTTTCTGGGCCATTTGTGATTTTGGGCCGAAAATCCCAGATTTGCAAAAATGCCATTTTTTTACACTTTTTTTTTCAAAAATACCATTTTTTTTTTCAGATTTCAGGTTTGATTTTGGGTTGGGCTGAGCCTATTGGGTTTTGGGCCGAAAAGCTAAAATTTGCAAAAATACCATTTTTTTTACACTTTTTTTCAAAAATACCATTTTTTTTTTCGGATTTCGGGTTTGAACCCGAACCCGAGGCTAACAAATTTTCAAACCCGAACCCGACCCGACTTATGTCGGGTTCGGGTCGGATTTCACCCGATTTTGACGGGTTTTCCCAAAAAACGGGTTTTCAGGCTGCGGGTCGGGCGGGTTTGCGGGTTTTTCGGGTCAAATGTTCACCCCTAATTCGAACCATATCACTTTCGAGTGAGGTTCGAGCTTAACATTGTTCAAATATTTAGATTCAGGTTTATCCCGAAATTCGAACCATTTATTTACAAAATAAAAAATAATTTGATTTCTAAATAACCCTAAAAACATAAAATGATTAAAAAATTTGAACTAGTTTTCTATCTCCCTATTTTTCTCTCAATTATTTCTCCCTCACTCACCTCATGGGGAATCTCTTTGCCCTTACCCTTCAGCTTCGCCAATCTCTATGTCATTGACTCGCCGACACTTACACCAAACCATCGCGATGAGAGAGGATCTAGTTTGTAACTTCCTGGATAACCAAAACCGTTACAATGTGTGTTTTAAATAGTGTTATACTCTCTAAACGAGTTTTTTGGCCATAAAAGTGTAACTAAACGTGAATGACGATTTAGGGTTAAATTTTTTGGTCAAAAGGGATAACCATTTCATCAAAACTTTTTCGTTCATACATGAGATCTCAAAATAACGTTTAAAATGCTAATTACAGTTCAAAAGTTACAACCAGCCGACCTAAGCGGCAAAATAGGGTTTGACCCTAGTTCCTCTGAGAAACTCCAACCGTGGTGGTCGAGCAACCGCATATGTACACGTCACCACCAAAGCTCTCCAACTCATGGCTGGTCCAGCTTCCCTTTCCCCTTACCTGCACCACAAAGCACTCGTGAGCCGAGGCTCAACAAGAAAACTTAAACATGCTCATAAGTAGTCAATAACATATCACATAATCATAATAAGCATGCCTAGCAATAATAACCTACTCATGCATGCATTCTATTTAGATAAGTGACTGCTTCATCACACGGGGCCCCGTTGCCCTAAATAAATAATTAATGAGTCATACCGGGGCCCGATGCCCTAAGATATAGGACTAATGAGTCACCCCGGGACCCATTGCCCTATCCTCTGTATAACCAGCCTTGGAGCTAGCCCAACGTACCTGGCGCTTTAGTTTTCCAACGACCATTGGGTCGGACAAGCGTATGCCACACTCCTGATTAGGCCTAACCATATCGACCAACGCTCGACGCGTTATTACAGCCCTTGACTTATAAGTCAATGCTTTCGACCAGCGCTCAGCGCGCTATTGCCGCCCTACTTATAAGTCAATGCTTTTCAATCAAATAATGCAAACATGCATACACCATTTAACAATTATCCACATACAAGGTATTCAAACATGCTTAATCAAGCAATCACAGACATATTTATAATCATGCTCATTCATAGGGGCCCGAGCCCTAATTATGTCTATATTTAACAATCGAGCCAAACCCTAATCACATATATCACATATTGAGTGCAATTTTCTTACCTCCGGTCCAAGCACGGGTTAATTAACAACGACCCCCGAGCACGATCCCTTCCTGAGCCCTAGCGGTACCCTAGTCACAACCATAATAAACGATATCCATCAATATTGAGTAAATAAAGACTTATGGACCGAGCCCTAGTCTCTGGGACCTCGAATTCTACTAAATCGGGTATTAGAATCCTTCCCGAGCCCTTAGGTTTGAGTTCCCACTACCCAACACCTAACTTGGTCAAATTTCCAATTTGAGCCGCGACGCGACTCACCTCAAGTCAGAGAGCCCAACCCTCTTTTCTCTGGACACGGGCCGCGGCGCTATGGCGGTTCAGGGAACCGCCCTGGCCTCCGAGTTCATGAAGGCTGTGATGCATCCTTACGAACCCAGTTTTTCAAACGTTTTCTCCAAGCCAAATCCCTTAAAATTCACCCCAAAACAGTACCAAACTCAAAATTGAGTCTCATAACATTTTCAATACATCACAAGCAGCAAAACCCAACTCGAAATCGAATCAAACACTCACCAAAATCATAAAATTCAATCAAGCTTAAAAAACTTAAATAAAACAAAACTCATAAACTTAAAACCTCAAATTACCTTTGATATAGTCATTTTTCAACTAAATCCCCAGGCTATAAAGCTTCTAATCTTCCCTAGAATCGCTATGATTCTAACCTCGTTTGAATCCAAGCTATAAAACTCGAGTTTTCTTTGAAAACACTCACATGCTATGTGAGAGAGAATGAGAGAGATTTTGTGTTTTTATAAGTTAATGAACTCAGCCGTAACCTTATATTCGAATGGTCCCAAATGACCAAAATGCCCCCACTCGACCCACTTTTCTCTCAACACCCATAAGGGCAAAAATGTCATTTTCACTCTTTAATCCCGCTCTATACCCAAATCTCCCCAAATAATCCTACTAAACCTGAAATATTGCTATTTATCCCAATATATGACTCACGCTACAATGAATCCCGGTGACTCTCCACATCACCCAAAATACCATTTGGCTCACCCCGAGCCGGGTATTTCTCCCAGTTGTGACTAAACCACTTACTTGCTCTCTAGGATTGTCTCGTGCCGAATAACCCAAAAATATCCACATAATAATGTGGTCTCAATTAATATGCACATATATATACACAAATATGCCATCAACGAGCCAAATTACGAAAATGACTTTCTAATAAGAAACATGCCCATATGCATGCCATATACGCCTAAACATGCCAATATAGTCATATTATAATATAACTCATATAATTCATATAATCATATAATACTTCAATTAAATCAATTATTGCTCTCCTGGCCCCCTAATCAAAGCACTAAGCCTTGTTAGGGAAATTAAGACGTTACATAGTTAGTTGCCTCTTAGTCGTCACTGGCACTAAAGATAGCAGACTTTATTTTTTTCTCAATTATCTCATTGTAGGCACTCTTTCTTTTTGTAATCTCTCTCTTTGTCTCTATATATGTATCTCTATGTCTATGAGTATATCTATTATCTATATGTCTTAGAAAAGTGAAGAAGAATAAGAAATTCATGTACACTGTGTACATCTATTTATTTTTTTTGGTACAAAAAACATGTAAGGGTAAAAAAGTAATAAAAAATAAAAAATGGGCCTAATAACACTCGAAACACGTCGCCACCTGACCTGTACCAACCCGACACCTAAAACAGAAAAATTCCATAAATCTGAAAAACTTTGGACAAGTTCTATACCCCATTTTGACATCCAAAACCTAAAACACCCGAACTTGATGCACTTGAAAACCTGACATGTGTTTACCCTTATTAAGTCACGTGTTTACCCTTATTAAGTGAATTAGTAAGAGTGAGTATAATCATTTGTTAATAATAAATTAAGATAAAACATGGCCTAAAGTCATGTTTGGAGGGTAGGATTTGATAATTTTTATTAAGTGATTTTGTTATGAAATTTAAGAGAATGTTGAAAAGATTAATTCAACAACCTAAATAATCTCCTTGTATGAGATAACTTAAGCCCATTGAAAAACCTAAGATAATTTTATCATACATTGGTAGGGAAAATGATACAACTTTGCATCCAACTTATTTATTATAGTTTATTGTTAGCAAATGATCAACTCATTTTTTATTTTATTTTAAATCATATCTTATCAAATATAATACAATCCAATTCCACATTCCAAACATAACCTTAGTGTATTTTATTTTCTCCTCATTATTGTTTTCTTGGGTTTTCCAACCTATCACAATATAACAGTTGTAAAATGTGCTCGCATATTTTGAATGACATGATTTTATAACAATAATCTATAAATATATAGTGAAAAGATAATTAATTAATTTATTTTTTCTTTTCTATAGAAGAATTTAACTTTTAGTTACATGATGATTCATTTCTGTTGGTATAGTTTGGAAAATTAATGACATAATTATTGATTAAGTAGTTCCTCATATAAAATTATTGACTCTAGAGATATAATAAGATGGAAAAAGGCAAAATTGTTTTAAAAATTATTAATTATTGTAAGAGGAATACAATTTAGTAGGTTGTTTTGTTATCTAAGGAGAATGTGTAACTTTAATGGTGCTATTTGTAAAGTTGTACTTCACAAATAAGTTTTTTCTTCTTTTGTCCATTATGATTGATAATTTTATAATTGTCGCGACATTTAATATTATTGTCGATTAAATTTGATCATTCATTCATTTTCATTAACTAATATTGTTTTTGTTTGTATGATAATTTTATTTTGTAGGTTGCTTTTCCGTTATACAAGCAGAATGTGTGGAGTGGAGGGTGGCACTAGATGATATTTTTTGGCTAGATCTTTTGGTGGATATTGTAGGAATATATTGTTTAGCAGTTGTGTCTACTTTTGCTAAGAAAGATATATTTTATAATTACCTTGAGTCTTTGTCAGAGGTTATAATAAGTTTGTTATTTAGATTTTCAGGAGTGATTATAATCCATAATTCGTCGTTTTATATGGTTTTATATCTACCATTAATTGTGTATATATATATTATTAACCTAAATATAATTAAAAAAATATAGTAATAACAATATCCCTAAAAGTAATTAAAAAAAATCAATATTGAAATTTTATATTAAGCATAGGGTATATTTTGATAAAATTACAAAATTATGGGGAAAAAATTTCATAAAAAATGTAAATAAATAAATTATGTCACACAAAACTTAAGGAAAAAAAAGCCATATTTATCAAAGTTATACAAAAAAAACCCCATATTACATCTAATTTCCCCATATAAATTCGACCCAAATGAGCTGCAATTGTATTTTTTTACTTATTCACAAGAAACAAAAATACATTTTAATATTATAAAAAAATAAATGAGGGTAAATAGTTTTTTTAGCAAGTGTAAATAGTTATTCAACTAAAACAAATAAGAAATATTATGTTCTTTATTTATTTATTTGTAGTTTCAATTTTGATCTCTTTCTTTCTTTTTAACATTCTATTCAAGTTATCTATTATTATATTTTTATTTTATAATTTTGTTCTTTTAAATATATTTAATTTCATTTTCAAGTTGTATTTTTAAAAATATTAGCCTATTATTATTTGTAGTTAAAAACAAAATACATTTTTGAAGACATAGAATAATAATTAAAAAAAACGTAAACTACCCCAAACTTGAATGAATTTACCCATTTTTAAATTGAAAACATCTAATAGAAATTTCAGCGGGAAATTGAAAAAATTAAGAAGAAAAAAGGTGCGGCTCCAATCCGTATTCGTCATTCTATTAAAAAAAACAGAAAAAACAGAAAGAAAAAAAAAGGCACCTAAGCTCAAATTCTATTGGTCCATTTCCAAATACACGGATCGAAAGACAAATACTTTATAGCCGTAGATATAAACCTGATCCAACGGTCGATATGCACCCAAATTCTTTCTTCTCCACTTCGTTCCTGATTTACATCTCACATTTATTCACTATAAAACGGTGATTCAACGCTATTCCTTGTACACAAATTTCCCATTTTCTTCCCCTGCAATTTCCAATTTCAATTTCCGATCTCTAGCTCTACCTAAGAAACTAGAGTTTCAGCCATGGACGCCGGCGGAAAGATCAAGAAGGGTGCTGCAGGAAGAAAGGGAGGTGGTCCCAAGAAGAAGCCCGTTTCCCGGTCTGTGAAAGCCGGTCTTCAATTCCCAGTCGGGAGAATTGGCCGGTACTTGAAGAAAGGGAGATACTCTCAGCGTGTTGGAACCGGAGCTCCGGTCTACTTGGCAGCCGTTCTTGAGTACCTAGCTGCTGAGGTAAATCACCTTCATCTTTTTGTCAATTATTAATATTTTTTCGTTTCGTCTCAATTTTTAGGGTTAATTGATTTTTAGCACGTGATTCGTCTCTTGTTGCGATCTTTATTGGTCAATTTATGTTTTGGTTCAATTGAGAGGTTTCTGGTAGTTTGCCCTAAATATTAGCTAAAAGGCGAAACAAGAAAATTACAAATTGAGTATATTGTTGGCCTTGTAGTTTTGGGTTAGAATTTAGTAATGCTCCAATTTTTCCTGTTTCTGTACTTCACTGTGATTTAACGTTTTGCTTTTAATGGTGAAATTTTCAGGTTCTGGAGTTGGCTGGAAATGCAGCTCGCGATAACAAGAAGAATCGAATTATCCCAAGGCATGTTTTGCTGGCTGTCAGGAACGATGAGGAGCTCGGCAAATTGTTGGCTGGTGTTACCATTGCTCATGGTGGTGTCCTACCTAACATCAACCCAATTCTTTTGCCCAAGAAGACTGAGAAGGCTACCAAAGAGCCAAAGTCTCCATCCAAAGCCACCAAGTCCCCTAAGAAGGCTTAATCGTTCCCAACCGTTTCCAGTTTAGCTTGGCCCATCTTTCTTTCTCTTTATCTTTTGTATGTATTTCCGTAGGATCTAGTTTTTGCTTGTGTAGAACAAACTTGGAAAAAACGATTTGATGAATTTGTAACCTCGTAGACGTCTCTGTTCATTGTGTGGAGACTTATTTAATGAAGGGAATTTCTTTTGCGAAGTTATCTTTTATTTTTTATTTGTTTCGTTTTAATGTGGTTTAATTTATGAAGATTCTATGTCTATACGAATTAGTTCTGCTCTTCAATTTTAAAGTTAACTTTCTTTATATTTTCTTGGCATCTTTTACAACATGGGATGCTTTTTCCATTTTCTTTTACACATAAGCTCTTCCGGATTTCTTAGTAGCCGGCTGAAATTAGCCATTTGAGATAGTTTTGTTTTAGAGTAATCGTTTTCGTTCTTGTTTGGGTAAATAATCCTACCCAAGTAGGAAAGTTAATGAGGTTGAGTTTTGAATATGTAATCAGTCTTGGGGATTAATTTGGGCTCCTTTTTACATGCATATAAATGATGGATCTTACCCTTGGACAATTTGTGCCATTTACCTACGTTAGATAATTATGTAATCATCACATTTTGGACATTTTGGTGTTATAGCTGTATAAAGAAATGATATTTTCTAGTTTAACAAGTAAAAACCCATCTATGGTAACATAAATTGTGCTGGGAAAGTTTGGAATTATTGTTGAAACTTGTTTCGGCGCTAACTTGACAAAATAGTCTTTCATTTGCACAGTTGGTTTAGTTGTTTTTGTTACAAACTTTGAGCACATCTTATTATATCTCATTATATTAACTTAAAATATACAAAAGACAAATTAAAGCTATTTTTATCTTTCATCGCTTTCATGTTAAAGAATTTAAATAGATTAGAAACACAATTTTATTTTTAAATAAATAAAAAGAAAATAACTAGCAGGCGAAAAATCTACCAGTTTCCTTGGACAAATTGTTCAATGATCAATTCGTTATAAAAATGACAAATTGTTCAATCAAATCAAGGAATTTAATAAAAGATGAAATTCAGTTATATTAAAATGTTCTATATTTTAATAAAAATGCAACTTCAATAACAACGAGTGTCATCCATTAACAAAAAAAGCAACTCAGGAGAAATGCCATTCTCCCTAAAACTATAGTCTGTAGAAGAACTAGAAGCTCTAGCAAGGTCATGAACTACTCCGTTCGCATACTGTGAAGAGAGAAAACGAAGAGCATGCAAAGTAAATAAAACCAGTGTTTGTATTATTGATTTGTGTGAATGAAAACATTCATTATAAATAAATATTCCTACTTGTATAACTATTCTCTAACAACCCCCTCAAACTAAGTGTGGATACAGAAATCACACTTAGTTTATCATGAAGTAAAGGAAATCTCGTACTAGATATAACTTTAGTTAAACAATCAACAATTTGGTATAAAGTAGGAACATGTTTAACATAAAGCTGTTTCTGAAGAACTTTGTCACGCACAAAGTATAGATCAATTTCGATATGCTTGGTTCTTGCATGAAGAACCAGATTGGCAGCAAGCATAACGGAATTGAGATTGTCGCACCAGATTGTGGGAACGATAGCTGAGAAAAGATGACGCTCAGAGAGAAGTGATTGAACCCAAGTAGTTTCAGTGACCACACTTGCTAAGCTCCGGAATTTGGCTTCAGTAGAGGACCGTGATATGGTATGTTGTGTCTTAGATTGCCAAGCAACAAGATTACCTCCTAGAAACAAACAATAACCAGTAGTAGATCTTCGATCATCTGGATCAGATGCCTAATTAGCATCACAAAATGCAAGAAGATTAAGAGGAGAAGCCTTTTTCAGATGAAGACCATAGTCCAAAGTACCAGCAATATACCTGCGAATCCTCTTCACAGCAACCCAATGAGACTCTAAAGGAGTGTGCATGAATTGGGATACCTTGTTAACACTATAAGCCAATTCCGGACGAGTTATGGTGGCATATTGTAGAGCACCAACAACTGATCGATACAATGTAGGATCTAAAACAGGATCACTACCATAAGTAGACAACTTTAAACCACTATTCATAGGTGTGTTGATGGACTTAGCTCCTTGCATTTTAGTTTTGCATAGCAGATCTTGTAAGTATTTAGTTTGAGAAAGATGCATACCATCAGTAGTGTGTGTGATCTGAATGCCCAAAAAGTAATGCAATTCTCCAAGATCTTTAAGAACAAAATTATAGTTAAGTACAGAAATGAGAATAGAGACTTGAGTATCACAACTGCCCATAACAAGAATATCATCAACATAGACCAAAACATATGTAATATGAGCTGAAGCAATTCGAATAAAGAGAGAGTGATCAGTCTTAGTCGAGACAAAACCAAGGTGCAATAAAGCATTAGAAAGCTTTTCAAACCAAGCTGTAGGAGCTTGTTTGAGACCATACAAAGCTTTCTTAAGTTTGCAAACCTTGGTAGGAGATGATTGGTATATGAAACCCGGAGGTTGGATCATGTAAATTGTTGACCCAAACTCTTAAGTCTCCTTGTTTTGATGATTAACAAATATTTGATTATCATTTGTTACTAATGATTTGTTGATTTTGTAGCAAAAACCAAAGTGAATTAGCACTTCAAAGTCAAACTTATGACCAAGGGCAAAATGGTCATTTTACCAAATTTTCCAGAAATGACCTGAAATGGACTTCAAGACTCAAGAAACTCAAGATAAAGGTTTAATTTCATTTCTTAGTCTTGTAAAGTGATTGCAAGTATACTTTAAGTCATAAGTATAAAATTTGGCTCACTCACGTACTAAAAAATGGTGATTTTTTAAAATGAGAAATAAATATCCTAAATTCACTTTTAAGAAAATACATCCCGATACGGTCGTAACGCAATTGGAATTTTTGAAATCGGATAAACGAGCTAAAAGTTATGAAGAATTAAAAAACGGGAAAATGGCACAATTCGGACTTTTGCTCTCTGTTTGCCATCCGGAATTCCGGATTGGCAACCGGAATTCCGGTTGCTTCCAGACCGGAATTCCGGTTGCTTCCAGACCGGAATTCCGGTTCCCCATCCGGACTTCCGGTTCGCGGCAGACAGCTTCGAAAATTAACCCCTAACGGCTATAAACGGCTAGTTTTTTCCCAAACTCTATATAAACTCGTTTTTTACTCAAAGTTGGAGGTTGGCTGAGTATTTATTACACATACCAAACCAAATCCATTGATTTCAAAGAGCTCTCAAAGTTTAACTCATCCAAACACATTTTCACACACTTGAGCCAAAATTTGTATTTATTTCTTCTAAGTGTGCTTGCTAATCACTCTAGGTTTCTCATTGTATTATCATACTTCTAGAGTGATTTTTGCTTGTAATATCAAACACATTACCATATTGTGATTGAGGTGAGGTTGGCACCGGTTTTGTAAACAACCCGGTTAGAGTGAGATTGGCACTTCAACAATCCGAAAAAGAGGTTGATAGTCCTTGGTGGTGGAAAACTATTGTAAGAGGTTTGGAAATACCTTGGTGAAAAATTCCCGGTTGTAAGGGTTAGTCAAGCCCGCTAACTTGGCTCGATAGTTGAACTCAAAGCTAGGTCCATAGCTTTGAAGACCAAGGACGTAGGTGGCTTAGTTCTACCGAACCTTGTAAAATTCGAGAGTTTGCAATTTCTTAACCTTCAACTATTTACATTACAAGTTTGATTATTTGCTATATCTATTTGATTGCCATATTATTTGCTTTTACTTGATAAATTTGATTTATTGCATAATTTGGCATATTAAGTTTTAAATTTCCAATTCACCCCCCCTCTTGGAAACATATCTTGGGTTAACAATTGGTATCAGAGCTTGGGCTCATTTATTTGATTAGATTTCACAATCTAGAGCATGGCGTTTCCAAGTAATTCACAAAATAACATGTTAGAAGGTTTAAGCACAACTAGAGCACCATTCTTCAATGGAGTAGACTTTCCCTATTGGAAAATTAGGATGGAAACTTATCTTCAATCTATTGATTATGATTTGTGGCATATAGTGTCTAATGGTCCTTACATTCCTAAACATGTCATTAATGGTGTAGAAGTTATTGAGACATATGAGGCATATGACGAAGAAGATAAGAAAATGCTTTCTAAGAATGCTAAAGCTAAATATGCACTTATATGTGGTTTGGATAGAGATGTGTTCAAAAATATTGAACAAGCCTCTACCGCTCATAATATGTGGAAAATGCTTGAAGTCACTCATCAAGGAACAAATGCTATGAAGGAAACTAAAATTCAATATTCTACTCAATATGAGAACTTTAAGATGAAAGCGGATGAAACTATTGCTAACATGTATACTCGTTTCACTACTATCACTAATGGTTTGAATTCTCTTGGCAAGGTACTTTCACAAAAGGAGATGGTGACCAAGATTTTGAGAAGTCTCACCAAAGCCTATCAAGGCAAAGTGATTGCCATTCAAGAAGCCAAGGATCTCTCAACACTTCCCTTGGAAGAACTAATTGGTTCACTCATGAACCATGAAATTTTCATGAGTGCACAAGATGAAGAGGAAGTTGAGAAGAAAAAGAAGACTATTGCATTCAAGTCTTCCTCCTCCCGTGCCATTAGTGAAGATGATGAGGATAGCCTATGTAGTGACATGGAGGACTTGGCACTCTTCTCAAAGAAATACAAAAAGTTCATGAAATTCAAGAAGAACTTTGGGAAGAAGCCACAAAGAGGAAGTGATTCAAAAGAAAAAGAAAGAAAGAGCAAAGATGATCCACCAATTTGCTTCGAATGCAAGAAGCCCGGTCACATGAAAATGGATTGCCCAATGAGGAAGAAGAATAAATACAAAGGAAGGGCAATGTTGGCGGATTGGCTCAATAGTGATGAGGAGGATTCCGACAATGAGGAGAAGAATGAAGTAGCAAACATGTGCATGATGGCACTTGATGATGGGGTAAGCATTTCTAACCAAAGTGATTGTGATAGTGAAAATGATGATGATAACTTAGAAATGTCATATGATGAGTTGTCAAATTCATTTAAGGAACTATTTGATGATTTTGGAAAATTACTTGCTAAAAACCAAACCCTTAGAGAAAAGACCAACATGCTATTAAAGGAAATTGAGATTTTGAAATTAAATGAAAAGAAACTTTTGGCTAAATCTCAATGTGCTACTTGTTCCTCATATAAGAAAGAAATTGTTGAGTTGCATGCTAATGTAAAAAGCCTTAAGAATGACATATATACTTTTACAAAAGGTAAAGAAGGCTATGAACTTATGCTAGGGAGTCAATCTTGTGGTTTTGGAAAAAGTGGTATTGGATATGATCCTAGTAGGAAACAAAATTTTTTGAGAAACTTCTTTGTAAAACCAACTAGCCTACCACACTTTACATGCACATATTGTAACCAAGATGGTCATACTATTTCATATTGTCATGTAAAGAGATATGCATATCTAGGCAAGACCAAATGGGTACCAAAGGGTTCCCAAACTAACAAGAAAGGACCCAAAGTTGTTTGGGTACCAAAGGCCAACAAATGATTTTATTTTTGTAGGAATCAACAAGGAAGAGCAAAAGCTTGTGGTTCTTGGATAGTGGTTGTTCCAAGCATATGACCGGTGACCCATCAAGATTTTCGAGTTTTAAGAGCAAGGAAAGTGGATTTGTCACTTTTGGAGACAATTCAAAAGGAAAAATCTTGGGCATTGGTGATGTCGGTAACATATACTCTCCATGTATTAAAAATGTGCTTCTTGTTGATAACCTTAAACATAATTTACTTAGTATTAGTCAACTATGTGATAAAGATTTTCGTGTTGTTTTTGAATCCTCAAAATGCTCCATTGAAAATGCTTCAACCAATGAAGTTATTTTTGTTGGAGAAAGGAAGGATAATGTTTATGTTATTGATGTTAATTCCTTTGATAGCAAAAATAAATGTTTAACCGTTATGAATGATAATTCTTGGTTGTGGTATAGAAGATTAGGAGATGCTAGTATGGATTCTATTTCAAAGTTGGTTAGAAAAGATCTTGTTGTTGGTTTGCCATCTATTCCTTTTGTTAAAGATAAACTTTGTGATGCATGCCAATTTGGAAAACAAATTAAAACATCTTTTCATTCCAAGAAAGAGATTTCAACCTCTAGACCTTTGCAATTGCTTCATATTGATTTATTTGGTCCTTCAAGAATTGCTAGTCTAGGTTGTAAATACTATGCATTTGTGATTGTTGATGATTTTTCTAGATTTACATGGGTTATATTTTTGAAACTCAAAAATGATGTTTTGGAAAATCTAGTTAAATTTTGTAAGAGTGTGCAAAATGAAAAAGGGTATTCAATCACCTCCATTAGGAGTGATCATTGTGGAGAGTTTGACAATGATGCCTTAGAATTGTTTTGTGATGAACATGGTTTTAACCATAACTTTTCGGCTCCAAGAACTCCACAACAAAATGGAGTTGTCGAATGGAAGAATAGAACAATTCAAGAAATGGCTAGGTCAATGCTCAATGAAATCTCATTACCTAAATATTTTTGGGCCGAGGCCGTTAATACTTCTTGTTATATTTTGAACCGTGTTTTCATTAGGCCTAACATGAATATAACCCCTTATGAGCTTTGGAAAGGGAGAAAACCCAACATTGGATATTTTAGAGTTTTTGGATGTAAATGCTATATTTTGAACACCAAGGACAACCTTGGAAAATTTGATGCAAAATCCGATGTTGGAATTTTTATAGGTTATTCAACACATAGTAAAGCTTATAGAATTTATAACAAAAGAACTAATGTTGTTGAAGAATCTATTCATGTTGCATTTGATGAGTCTAACCCTCCTACAAGAAAAAGTGTAGATGATGATGTTGTATGTTTGGGAGAAGAGGTTCAAAAGCTTGACATTGGAGAATCATCTAACGCTCCATCACAAACTCCCAAAGAGGAACCACCCGAGGAAAAGGTAAATGAAAGCAAAGGTATGGATTCTAACCTCCCTCATGAGTGGAAGTTCAAAAGTGCTCATCCTATAGACCAAATTCTAGGTGATCCTTCACAAGGAGTCACAACTAGAAGCTCCCTTAGAAACTTGTGTAATTTCATTGCTTTTATTTCTCAAATTGAACCAAAGAATTTTAAAGAGGCCGAGTTCGATGAATCTTGGCTTCTAGCTATGCAAGAAGAAATAAATCAATTTATTAGAAATGATGTTTGGGAGTTAGTTCCAAGATCGTCACACCAATCGGTGATTGGAACAAAATGGGTCTATAGAAATAAGGTAGATGAGCATGGGGTCATTGTGCGTAACAAGGCTAGATTAGTGGCCCAAGGTTACAATCAAGAAGAAGGAATTGATTATGAGGAGACCTTTGCCCCGGTAGCAAGACTTGAGTCCATAAGAATGTTATTAGCTTTTGCATGCCACAAGAATTTTGTCTTGTATCAAATGGATGTTAAAAGCGCTTTCTTAAATGGATACATTATGGAAGAGGTTTATGTCTCTCAACCCCCCGGTTTTCAAGATCACAAACACCCTAACCATGTTTATAAATTAAAGAAAGCATTATATGGTTTAAAGCAAGCTCCTAGAGCTTGGTATGATCGTTTAAGCACTTTTCTTATCTCAAATGGTTTTTCAATGGGAAAAGCGGATAATACACTTTTTATTAAAAGAAAATCAAAAGACATTATTATAGTACAAATCTATGTTGATGATATTATTTTTGGTGCTACTAATGATGCTCTTTGTGAAGAATTTTCAAAGTGTATGCATAGTGAATTCGAGATGAGCATGATGGGAGAGCTCAACTTTTTCCTTGGACTTCAAATAAAGCAACAAAAGAATGGAATATTCATAAGTCAATCCAAGTACATCAAGGATCTACTTCAAAAGTTTGACTTGGCCAATGCAAAGTCCATGAAAACTCCTATGAGCACCTCCATAAAGATGGACAAGGATGAAAGTGGTAAGGACGTTGACATCACCAAGTATCGAGGTATGATTGGTTCATTATTATATTTAACCGTTAGTAGACCCGATATTTTGTTTAGTGTTGGTCTATGTGCTAGGTACCAATCATGTCCCAAGGAATCCCACTTAAGTGCCGTTAAGAGAATCTTTAGATACTTGATAGGCACAATGAATCTAGGGCTTTGGTATCCCAAGAACTCAAACTTTGAAATTATTAGTTACTCGGATGCGGACTTTGCCGGTTGTAAGTCGGATAGGAAAAGTACTAGTGGAACATGTCACTTTCTAGGAAACTCTTTAGTATCATGGTTTAGCAAGAAACAAAACTCGGTAGCCCTATCCACAACCGAAGCCGAATACATTGTCGCCGGTAGTTGTTGTGCTCAAATACTTTAGATGAAACAAACTCTTAAGGATTTTGATGTTGATTTTGAATGTACACCCATAAAGTGTGACAATACTAGTGCCATTAACCTCTCTAAGAATCCAATCTTGCATTCTAGAGCCAAGCATATTGATATAAGGCACCACTTCCTTAGAGACCATATCCAAAGAGGTGACATTATGCTAGATTTTGTGAGCACCAATTTCCAGCTAGCGGATATTTTCACCAAGCCTCTTAGTGATGAGAGATTTAGTTTTATTAGAAGAGAGCTAGGAATGACCAACATAAATGAAATTTAAGGTTTACTAGCTACTTGAATATCATATCTCTCCTTACTTACTTATGCATGTATACTCTCACTATAATATGAATCTAATGCATAAATAAGCAAAGTCTTTTAATACTTGACCTATTAGATATATGTCTTTGAGAATAACAAATTATAGGTCATGGTATGGATTTTTGGTGAACTTTGAACTCATTTTTGATTGAGTAAATATGTGAATTTTTGCATATGTGTTTAGTATATGTGTTTATGTGTTTGAACATGTCTAAATAAGTCTATCTAGTATGCCTATAGGGTTTCTATGCTTGAATTACTCTTTGAACAATTTTAGGTATGCTAAGTATTGAAAATTTGTTAGTTTTTGCCTAAATGAGTGTTTTTCGCCAAACTTACTCAATTCTTAACATTTTTCAATTCCGTCAGTTTGAGCACCTCACATTTAACACATTTGAACTATTGCAAAAATAATTTTTCGATTTGGTTGCATAAAACTCATTTTGGGTAGATTTCCACTTTTCAAGGCCTTTTAAGGCATTTTTCGAAAAATCTACCCTAAATTCTCAATTCTCAATATTTTTGATTCCGTCACTTCACACACCTCATATTTAATATTCTTGAACTGCTGGAAAAAGAATTTTGCAATTTGGTTGAACAGATTTCATTTTTGGTAAGTTTTTATTTTTCTTAAACTTTTTTGAAAAGCTTACCGTAAATCGTCATTTTTCAACATTTTTCAGATTTTCTTGTTTGAGCATATTCATTTTCTCATGTTTTAGGTGTTAGAAAAAGTTTGGGGTCAATTGGGTTAAAAACAAAGATTTTTGGCACGTTTTTGAAAAGGGGGCTGGGCTGGTGCACCAACCGGAATTCTGGTTGGCTGTGCACAGACCAACCGGAATTCTGGTTGGCGCCTGACAGCAGCCACTTAAGTTTTTTTTTGGCCTTTTAAAATGCATTTTTTTTCCCATCAAAACCCTACCCACGAGTTTCATTCCCCCATTCTGACTCTACAACCTAAAATACCAGCCACCATCTTAGGCATTTGCATACTTTCTTTGTTTTGCACTCTTTCATGTTTTACTTTTTCTTGTGTACTTGTGTATTTGCCTAGATTTATGCCTTATGTATGAATGCTTAAAAAGTTTAATCTATGTTTGATTGTGTTTTATTTTGTGAATTCCTTTGCCACCCTTTTTGATGAATCAAAAGGGGGAGAACTAATTGAGATTATTTTAACTTTGGCAAAAACCTCAATTTTTGGACTAACGTTTATTTCACTATGAGCAATAAATTGAGGGGGAGTTTACAAAATCATGCAAGGTAAAAATCAAAGGTAAAGTTTCAATTAATTTAAACCCTTGCACACGTTAAGGGGGAGCTAATCTAATATTCATATTTAAAAATATCTTCCTTCCCTTTTAAAATAATCAAATATTTGATATCATCAAAAAGGGGGAGATTGTTGACCCAAACTCTTAAGTCTCCATGTTTTGATGATTAACAAATATTTGATTATTATTTGTTACTAATGATTTGTTGATTTTGTAGCAAAAACCAAAGTGAATTAGCACTTCAAAGTCAAACTTATGACCAAGGGCAAAATGGTCATTTTACCAAATTTTCCAGAAATGACCCGAAATGGACTTCAAGACTCAAGAAACTCAAGATAAAGGTTTAATTTCATTTCTTAGTCTTGTAAAGTGATTGCAAGTATACTTTAAGTCACAAGTATAAAATTTGGCTCACTCACGTACTAAAAAATGGTGATTTTTTAAAATGAGAAATAAATATCCTAAATTCACTTTTAAGAAAATACATCCCGATACGGTCGTAACGCAATTGGAATTTTTGAAATCGGATAAACGAGCTAAAAGTTATGAAGAATTAAAAAACGGGAAAATGGCACAATTCGGACTTTTGCTCTCTGTTTGCCATCCGGAATTCCGGATTGGCAACCGGAATTCCGGTTGCTTCCAGACCGGAATTCCGGTTCCCCATCCGGACTTCCGGTTCGCGGCAGACAGCTTCGAAAATTAACCCCTAACGGCTATAAACGGCTAGTTTTTTCCCAAACTCTATATAAACTCGTTTTTTACTCAAAGTTGGAGGTTGGCTGAGTATTTATTACACATACCAAACCAAATCCATTGATTTCAAAGAGCTCTCAAAGTTTAACTCATCCAAACACATTTTCACACACTTGAGCCAAAATTTGTATTTATTTCTTCTAAGTGTGTTTGCTAATCACTCTAGGTTTCTCATTGTATTATCATACTTCTAGAGTGATTTTTGCTTGTAATATCAAACACATTACCATATTGTGATTGAGGTGAGGTTGGCACCGGTTTTGTAAACAACCCGGTTAGAGTGAGATTGGCACTTCAACAATCCGAAAAAGAGGTTGATAGTCCTTGGTGGTGGAAAACTATTGTAAGAGGTTTGGAAATACCTTGGTGAAAAATTCCCGGTTGTAAGGGTTAGTCAAGCCCGCTAACTTGGCTCGATAGTTGAACTCAAAGCTAGGTCCATAGCTTTGAAGACCAAGGACGTAGGTGGCTTAGTTCTACCGAACCTTGTAAAATTCGAGAGTTTGCAATTTCTTAACCTTCAACTATTTACATTACAAGTTTGATTATTTGCTATATCTATTTGATTGCCATATTATTTGCTTTTGCTTGATAAATTTGATTTATTGCATAATTTGGCATATTAAGTTTTAAATTTCCGAAATTAGTTTAAATTTCCAATTCACCCCCCCTCTTGGAAACATATCTTGGGTTAACATAAATGTCTTCTTGAAGATCACCATTCAAGAATGCATTGTTGATATCAAGTTGTAATGACCCACCTAACTTAAAGACCTTGGACCATGAAAAACTACTAAGACATATCTACTATTTCGGAATACATATATACATAAAATATTATAACTTTATTAAAAGTCCAAAATACGGTACGAGATCCCATTGTTTAATACATAAAAACATAAAGAAATCATTATCTTTAATTAATTGTCCAAAACTATATATGAAAATTAAATACATAAATTAAAGACTTAAAATAACTTCATCCTCGATTTTCCAGCAATCCATTCAATCAGTCCATCCCTAATACACATGCCAAGCTGCCACGAATTCGACCCGCCTTCCATGCTCATTTTCCTGTACTATCTAAAATAAAAGGAATGAGCCTAATGCCCAGCAAGGAAACTACTAAAAACATATATCATAAATCATAAGACTATATCATAAAACATATACTATAAAACATATGACGTAAAAACGTATATCATAAGGACTACAATATTAACTCAATACCGTAGCATGTGATAAAACCATCTAGGTCCTCAATCTACTAATCAAGGTAGGTTAGATCACAAAATAGTATATGATAACTCATCTAGGTCCTTAGTCTACTAATCGAGGTAGGGTAAAACATAACTCTACTCCACGATAATGATAAAAGAGCTTTGGATTTGCTATCTAAGCAACTATAAGTCCTAAGGGACTCCAAAACATATTAATACATATATATATATACATAACACATAACACATCATAGCATATAAACATATCATAGCACATATAATCTAACCTATTTTCCTTACCAAAAACCAGGATATTGGAGACAAGAACGGGATTGGAAAACTCCTAAAATCAACAATAAGGATCATGAGTTTCTAAAGAAATTGAGATGAAAAAGAGATCTAAACCATCAAGATAGAATCTTACCAAAAAACCTTATGTTTAAAGAAGCTTAAACACCTAACCAAAAGCCATAATAATGAGTTAGGATCTGAAAGAAAATAAAAGAACTATAATGAACTAAATCCGAGGATAAGAATACATTGGATATACTAGAACTTCGATCTACACCTCAATACCAAAATGTCACTCTATCTTACTTCCCAAGTGTTTAGAAAAGCTTAGATTGAAAAAGCTTTTTAACCCAAAACCCTAGTGTTTTCTCTCTTAGAATAACTTAGCAACTTGGAGGCTCAGAAATTGAATGTTGAATGAAATGACTGAGTACCAAGTCCTATTTATAGAGTTCAAGAAGTGAAACTAACCCCTTTTAAAAATAATAAATAAATGAATATAATTTGAATATATTTGAATTTTCGGTTCAAAAGATGCCCAGAACTCGGTCAAAAATGTTCAAGAGCAAGTCCAAGTGGTTGATGGCTGTTTCTAACTCGGTTCTACCATGTTTTCAAAAATCAACCCAAGGGCCAATATATCGCCATACCTTAGGCGATATATCGCCTATACCTATGCCCCGAGCCTCTGTGGTTTCGTTCGTACAAAGTTGACGTGTTTTTCGTATCATCTGTAGTCGATGTATTGACGCTATAGCTGCGATATATCGGCATACGCTGATATATTAAACCTTATGTTATAATTAATATTTCTAAACTATAGGTTATACTTATAGAATCTATAACTGTTTCTATAAGTTTCCAACTAAATCCTGGCTTGAACCAATAACCATGAAACCACCACCACCACCACTACTACTACCTAGCTAAGTAAAATTCCAAGACGCTACAATTCTCCCCTACTTAAAAAGAATTTCGTCCTCAAAATTTACTTACCAAATAATTCTGGATATCGGGCTAGGATGTATCCCTCCAACTCCCACGTTGCCTCGCGTTCTGAACTATTACTCCATAGGACCTTGACTAATGGAATACTTTTAGACTGTAATTTCTTTATCCCCTTCTCTAGGATACTAACCGGTCGTTCCTCATAACTCAGGTCTTTCTGGAGTGCTATCGTATCATACTTGAGGACGTGAGATGGGTTTGACACATATCTATGCAGCATCGAGATGTGGAACACATTGTGGCTATCTGCTAGAGTTAGTGGTAGGGCTAATCTATATGCAACTGTTCCCACCTTGTCCAATATCTCAAAAGGACCTATAAACCGGGGACTAAGTTTCCTTTATTCCCAAACCGCTTCACTCCCTTCATAGGAGATATCTTTAAGAATACTTGATCTCCGACTTTGAATTCCACATCTCGCCGCTTGGCATCCGTATAACTTTTCTGTCGGCTCTGAGCAGCGAGCATATGCTTTCTAATCAACGACACTGCATCCTGAGCCTCTCTAACAGCTTCGGGTCCAAGAAGTTGTCTTTCTCCTACCTCATCCTAATGTAACGACGATCGAAACTTTCCATAAAGTAACTCATAGGGTGCCATACCAATCGTTGCCTGGTAGCTATTATTGTAGGATAATTCTATAAGTGGCAAATACTTACTCCATGATTCTTTGAAGTATAGTACACAAGCGCACAACATATCTTCTAAAATCTGTATGGTACGCTTGGACTGACCGTCGGTTTGAGGATGAAATGATGTACTAAGACTTAGCTTGGTACCCATGGCTTGCTGAAAACTTCCCCAAAATCTTGATGTAAACACCGATCCTCTATCAGATAATATGGTCTTAGGGATTCCATGCAATTATACAATTTCTTGAACATAAATGTTTGCGTACTGGTCAGCAGTGTACGTAGTCTTGACAGGCAGGAAGTGAGCTGACTTGGTTAGTCTATCTTCCACAATCCAAGTTGAGTCGTGCTGCTTATTTGTTTGTGGCAATCCTGTCACGAAGTCCATGGCTATATCTTCCCACTTCCATTCAGGAATACTAAACGGCTGCGATAAGCCCGCGGGTCGCTGATGTTCCGCTTTTACTTGCTGGCATATAAGTCATTTGGACACATACTCTGCTACGTCTTTCTTCATTCCCGGCCATCTTTACGACCCCGGGTGAACTGAGTATGGGGTAGTGTGTGCCTCTTCTAAAATCTTCATCTTAATTCCACGATCATTCGACATGCATACCTGGCCCCTATATCTTAAGAACCCCTGTCCTGATATAGAGAAATTTATGGTCTTGCATTCTTTGACTGTAGCTATATGTGATACTAACGTGTCATCATGCCCTTTCCTGATCCGTATATCTTCTAATAGACTCGACTGGATGGACAAGTTAGCCAGTTGACCAATGACTAGTTTTATTCCGACATTAATCAACTCTTGCTGTAACGACTTTTTTATTCTGAATAATGCTGCTAAATTTCCATAACTTTTCCGGCTTAACGCATCTGCAACTACGTTCGCTTTCCCTGGGTGGTATAGGATTTCACAGTCCTAATCCTTTACTAGTTCTAACCACCTGCGCTGCCTAATGCTGAGCTCTTTCTGTGTGAAGAAATACTTTAAGCTCTTGTGGTCCCTATAAATCTCACATCGTTCTCCATAAAGATAGTGGCGCCAAATTTTTAATGCGAAGACCACTGTTGCCAACTCCATATCGTGTGTTGGATAGTGTTGCTCATATTCCTTCAGATGCCTTGAAGTAGGCAATCACTTTGTCATTTTGCATCAACACACTACCCAAACCTTGCTTCGACGCATCACAGTATACTACAAACTTTTCGTTGGGTGTGAGTACACAAAGTACTGGTGCAGAGCATAATTTATCCTTGAGCAATTGGAAGGTCTCTTCACATCTATCCGTCCAGTTGAACTTTTGCTGTTTCCGGGTCAGGTTGGTAAGCAGAGTGGCTTTCTTAGACAAGCCTTCTACAAATCTCTGATAATAGCCTGCTAGCCTGAGAAAACTTCTAACCTCTGACGCATTCTTAGGTCTTGGCCAATCCTTCACAACCTCTACCTTAGCTGGGTCTACAACAACTCCGTCTTTGGATACTATGTGGCTGAGGAAGCCTACTTGCGATAGCCAAAATTTGCATTTCTTGAACTTGGCATAAAGTTGATGCTCCTTTAGTTGCAACATAATCAATCTTAAATGTTTCTCGTGCTCGACTTCATCCTTAGAGTACACCAAAATATCGTCAATGAACACTACAATGAATTTGTCCAAGTAATCCTTGAAGACTCGATTCATTAAGTCCATAAATGCGGCTAGAGCGTTGGTAAGACCAATAGACATAACTAGAAACTCGTAATGTCCATATTGAGTTCTAAAAGCTGTCTTTGGTATATCCTCTTCCTATACCTTGAGCTGGTGATAACCGGACCGTAGATCAATCTTTGAAAATACAGTTGCTCCTCGGAGTTGATCAAATAAGTCGTCGATCCGGGGTAACGGGTACTTGTTCTTAATTGTCACCTTGTTCAGCTCGCGGTAATCGATACACATCCGCATGCTTCCATCCTTCTTCTTCACAAATAAAACTGGTGCTCCCCATGGCGAATGACTTGGTCTAATGAAACCCAAGTCTAAGAGTTCTTGCAACTGCATTTTTAACTCTTTGAGTTCGGTTGGAGCCATCCGGTATGGTGCCTTTGAGATAGGCTCAGTTCCCTGTACTAGTTCAATTGTGAAGTCAATTTCTCGAGTAGGTGGTAACCCTGGTAAGTCGTTAGGAAATATCTCTGAAAATTCCTTTATAATGCGGACGTCTTCAACCATTAATGGTGCTTCTTGTGCCATTTCCGTGATGCTTGATAAGAATGTGTGACATCCTTTCTCTATCATCCTCTGAGCCTTGAGAGATGAGATAAGCAGTGTTCGAAGTCCTGAAACCATTCCATAAAACATAGTTTTTAACCGTCAGCAGTTTTGAACGTCACTTGCTTGCGTCTACAACCGATGGTTGCGCCATGCCTTGCTAGCCGATCCATGCCCAATTTTACTTTGAAGTCCTTGATCTCTAGCTTTATCAGGTCTCCTTCTAGTTCTGTGTCCTCGATTTTGATCGGTTCTCCTCGTACTGTTTGTAATGATATAACTACTTCGCCCAAAGGCAACTTCATAACAAACCTAGTTCTAAATCTTTCACAAGGTTTGTCTAATTTTTCTATCATTCCTAACGAGATATACGAGTGTGTTTCTCCCGAATCATACAATACTGAACATAAATTATCAAGGATGGGAAGATGATCTGTGACCTCTTTGTTACTAGCTTCGGCTTCTCCCTGGGTCAAGGCAAAGACTCTGACTTGAACCATCTTGCTGTCCCTCTTTTCTTCTGTTTTGAGTTGCAGACATTCCTTTTTCTGATGACCTTCCCGGCCACAGTTGTAACAACCTTTGGTGTTTGCATGACACTCCCCAGGATGTCTTTTCTGGCACTTGGAGCATTGAGGGTATTCTACATAACCCGACCTATTATTTCCATTACTAGTCCGTGCTCTTTTGTCACCATCGACTTGCTTATTGTCAGGATGCTTCTTTTTCTGCCCATTATTATTCTGCTGGTGGTTGTTGTTGTTTCCACCATTTTGAGTATGATTCTGCTGCATGGGTTCAGACTTGCTTGCCTCCTCTTTACTAACATTTTCTTGGAGCCTTTCCACCTTTATAACTGTTTCTAGAGCATCGGCGTAAGAATTGGCTCCAGGGTTTGCAAGCTTGACTCCTAGCTCAATCTTGGGTCTGAGTCCCCTAGTGAATTTGGTAACCCTCAAGAAATCGGTTGGGACCAATTTTGGTGAAAACTTGGCTAAACGATCAAATTGTCGAGCATACTCGACTACCGTCAAATTGCCCTGCTTCAGACTGGCAAACTCTTCCACCCTCGTAGCGATAACAACCGAGTTGTAATACCTTTTGTGAAATAACTCCACAAATCTAGTCCAAGTCATGGTGGCGACATCATGAGTCTACTGTACTAAATCCCGTGAGATTCTAGCATCCTTCTTCAGAAGAGAAGAAACCCAGGATATGCGATCTTCATTGCCGATGTTCATGTGTGCTATAATCGGCTCTCCATTCCTGAGCCATTCTTTCGCCTCAAAGGGGTCGGTTGTCCCTTCAAAGTTTGGAGCGTGCTGCTTACAGAAACGTTCGTAGACTGGCTCTATGTGCTGAGCTGGATAAGGCGCATAGTTTGCCACCGGCCATCCCCATGCTGATATCCTACTTGTGGGGGTGCTTGAGCCGCCGGCTGAGGCTGCAATTGTGGCTGAGGATAGGGCTGAGTCTGAGGCTGCGACTGAGTCTGTTGTCATTGTTGCTGCAGCAGTTCTTCCACTTGTTGACGTAACCAGATAATTTCAGCAGTGTTGTCCACCGAAGGTCGTGCATTTCTATTGGCAGCAGCAGCAGTAGCACGCATTCCCCTTCTTCGAACTGGAGGGGCTTTGTTAGTCTCGTTGGCGGTGCTGGGGTCGTTGACGTTCGTGCGTGCAGACCTTAATAGCGACATCTTCAGTAAAGTTCTAACAGTTGAGAAAAACATGTTAGAACTTACCCTAATAAGTTCTAAGGCAAAACTTAGTCTAAGCAAACATAACTCGGACCTATCAATTATGATTTCTTATGAAAAATTATGTAAGCCTTCTTTGTAATTAAGGCGTGTTTCTATACTTAGAAAAGTAAGCCATCTTTATTATTTTCTAAGTTTGTTTCTAACCACCCTATATGACTTAATTCTCAGGCTCGAAACTCGTCCCTGTTCCAAAGCTAACCATATTGAGGGAGGGCTGGGATCAGTAAAATCATTCCCACTACTATGGCCCCCTAAACTCTCAATACAGAACCCAGTCCATTGATTTGTATCCACTCTCACCGAACTCAGTCATTATTTATTTATTCCAAATTTATTATGATTATAGAAAAAAATCAAACTCATACATGTCTTTCAAAAATAACAACTTTATTCATTTGGAAAAAGATTTTCACTAAGTACAATCATAAATTCAAAAATAAATAAATGAATAAACTAAACTAAAAATAACTAGGGTAAATCTAAAAATCAGGATCCTCTACATCTGACCCTTCATCTAACATATCATCATCTATTTCTTCATAATCATCATTACTATGAGTCTCAAAACTACCTCGGGGAATTTTCAGTAAGATATTATGCTTTTGTTCATTAGTGAATTGAAATTCAAACTTAGAGGTGAACCTTAGTATAAGGAAATAATATCTCATGGCTACCGGTAAATCATCTTCATCATCTATAGTCTCCCATAATTCTTCTAATGTCGAAATTACACAAGGAAAATCTTTACAAAGCCTAATTACTAGGACATATTGTTCCATAGCTCTCATCATAATTTTCTTAGTAGTTTGAAGGTGAACTATGTCCTTGTGAAATAGGATCAATCTTTGAGTGATTCTTTCTAGCACTCATATTGTATTCCTTGGCTCTCTAATCCTTTTCAATGCCTTAATGGCTCAGATATCAGTATAGGTCAATGCTCCATTCATTTTGTGTAATGACCCACTAATCTAGACTATTTGGACCATTAACGAAACTATACATAAAATCCTTAAAAGAACTTACATTTGCGAAAATACCATAATTTTATTAAGTAACTTATAAAAAATATGAGTTACTTACAAAGTAAATACCAAAAAGGATATGGGATCCCATTGTCTTTAAAACAAAAACATAATTTAAAATAATAAAACATTACATAATTAGTGCGGAAAATACATATAAAAAAAAAGACATGAAACCGAAACTACATCCTCGAATCGATTAACGTTCGGCCCCTTGACTCCATTCATCATCGATACACATCCTCCAAGCGCCACGAATCTTACCGCCTCTAAGCTTATTTTCCTGCACATAAACAGAAAGGAGTGAGCCTAATGCCCAGCAAGGAAAATCTAACACAAAGTCACATACATAATTTCATAAAAACATAAAGACTTAACATAATACATATAACATACACTTATTATAATGGCCATTATTACTTGGGGTCCCATAGACTAAACAAGCATATGCCCATGGGATTAGTGGGGTCCTACTAGCTAAGTAGGTCATATGCCCATAACCCATTTGGGGTCTTGTTAGTCATATGGGTCATATGCCCAAGCCTACAAACATACACATATACATATCATAACACTTTTAATAACATAAAACATATAGATAACATAAGCACATAACATATTGATTCTAGCCTATTTTCCTTACCAAAGTTACCGGGATTATGGACTGAGTTGGGACTTTTGGAACACTCCTAAAATCATAA
The DNA here is from genome assembly GCF_963169125.1 of Humulus lupulus. NCBI lineage: Eukaryota > Viridiplantae > Streptophyta > Magnoliopsida > Rosales > Cannabaceae > Humulus > Humulus lupulus. Next base: position 27,505,521 of record NC_084799.1, read on the forward strand.
GAAAGAGTGAGTCTAAAGAAAGGAGATGAAATGAAAGAGATGGAAAGACTAAACCATAACAAAACATACTTACCGACTTATATGCTTAAGAGCTTGGATTCCCTAACCAAAATAAGAATAAGGTTAGGGGACTGAGTAGAAGGTTTTGAGAAAGGAAATAACATAAAATACAGAAAGGAACTAGAGTTTTGGGTTTACCTTAAAGATTGCAAGATCAATCTAACCTTCACCGAAATACTATAGAACTCACTTCCCAAAGTGTTTGATAAGCTTATGATGTTTAAGCTTATTTCCCCAAACCAAGTGTTTACACTCTCACACTCACTTAACACTAGCAGCTTCTGAACTTAGAGCAAATGGTGAATAATGGCTGGGTACTAGGTCCTATTTATAGAGTTTGGGAATGAAAATATCTTGATTTTACTTGAATAAAAATAATGGCTTTTTAGGTGAAAATCATTTGAATAATCGTTCAGCAGAGGCTGGAAACTCGTTCAAAAGATGCTGGACTGTTGAAGGAGTTTGAATGGCTGAAAGGAAAAGAATTCAAAAGTATTTGAAAACATGCTGGTGGAGGCGATATATCGCCCCCTATAGGCGATATATCGCCTGGACCTTTGTTCCCGAGGCGACCGTGCATCGATTCGTGTTTTTCGTATCTACGTGCTGCGATATATCGCCCCCTATAGCTGCGATATATCGGCATACGCTGAATATTTAAACACGAATTTACACATTTTTAGCTAAGTTTGAATGGAGTAAACAGCCTTGACTAAGCCCTCAACGTACTCAAAGCTGCTGTGCTGACTGACCCTATAACATTCAAACTTTATCCTTATTTAATTTAATCCTCAAAAATACTTAATCCTTAATTACCATTCATAACATGTGCTTAAAATCCTATTGGTTGATGTCTAAACCTTATAATATAATAATATAATCCTTAATATCAGTCACATTAATCAAACCTTAGGTTATACTTAATATTCTTAAACTATAGGTTAAACTTAGAAAATCTATAAGTACTACTATGAGTGTCCAAATAATTCCCGGTCTGAACCAAAAATCCAAAGTAACAAAGATAACACTAAATATACTATAATACTACTAACAATTAGCTAAGTAAAGTTCTTGGACTCTACATTTTGACTGAAAACATAATGGCTTAAAAATTAGCTATAAACATAAGCATACTAATCATAACATAAACACTTACATTGGCGGTTAGATCTGGAACTTGTGCGTGTCTATCAAGGAGAACTTCATGGATATGAACTGTGGGCTCTGATACCAACTGTAATGACCTAACTAACTTAAAGACCTCGGACCATTAAAAACTACTAAGACATAGCGACTATTTTGGAATACATATATACATAAAATATTAGAACTTTATTAAAAATCCAAAATACGGTACGTGATCCCATTGTTTAATACATAAAACAGAAAGAAATCATAATCTTTAATTAATTGTCCAAAACTATATGCGAAAAATAAATACATAAATTAAAGACTTCAAATAACTTCATCCTCGATCTTCCAGCAGTCCATTCAATCAGTCCATCCCCAATACACATGCCAAGCTGCCACAAATCCAACCCACCTTCCATGCTCATTTTCCTGAACCATCTAAAATAAAAGGAATGAGCCTAATGCCCGGCAAGGAAAATCTACTAAAAACATATATCATAAATCATAAGACTATATCATAAAACATATACTATAAAACTTATGACATAAAAACGTATATCATATAGGACTACAATATTAATGGCCATTAAATCATTATCGTAGCATGTGATAAAACCATCTAGGTCCTTAGTCTACTAATCGAGGTAGGTTAGATCACAAAATAGTATATGATAACCCATCCAGGTCCTCAATCTACTAATCGAGGTAGGGTAAATCATAACTCTACTCCACGATAATGATAAAATAGCTTGGGATTTGCTATCTAAGCAACTATAAGTCCCAAGTGACTAAAAAACATATTTATACATATATATATACATAACACATAACATATCATAGCATATAAACATATCATAGCACATAAAATCTAACCTATTTTCCTTACCAAAATCGGGATATTGGAGACAAGAACGAGATTGGAAAACTCCTAAAATCAACAATAAGGATCATGAGTTTCTAAATAAATGGAGATGAAAAATAGATCTAAACCATCAAGATAGAATCTTACCGAAAAACCTTAAGTTTCAAGAAACTTAAACACCTAACCAAAAGCCATAATAATGAGTTGGGATCTGAAAGAAAATGAAAGAAAATAAAAGAACTATAATGAACTAAATCTGAGGATAAGAATACCTTGGATATATTAGAACTTCGATCTACACCTCAATACCGAAATGTCACTCTATCTTACTTCCCAAGTGTTTAGAAAAGCTTAGATTGAAAAAGCTTTTTAACCCAAAACCCTAGTGTTTTCTCTCTTAGAATAACTTAGCAACTTGGAGGTTCAGAAATTGAATGTTGAATGAAATGGCTGAGTACCAGGTCCTATTTATAGAGTTAAGGAAGTGAAACTAACCCCTTTTAAAAATTATTTTAAACACGTTTTTGCACACTTTCAACATATTTGGAGTTTGGTAAAACAAATTTGACTGGGTAAAACGTAATCCTAATAGCTGTTGGAAGGTTCTAGAGCTTCTAGATTTATCCTTTATTAAATTATTCATCCAAAATGCTTAAATCCTTAGTAAACATGCTTGTGACAAGTGTCACGTTCTTATTAGTTCTAGCTAAACCCTAGGTTATAATAAATAATATTTCTAGGACCAGCTATATTAATCAAACCTTATGTTATAATTAATATTTCTAAACTATAGGTTAAACTTATAAAATCTATAACTATTTCTATGAGTTTCCAACTAAAATCCGACTTGAACCAATAACCACGAAAACTAAAATACTACAAGCTACTACTAGCTACTACTACTACTACTATCTATCTAAGTAAAATTCTGAGACACTACACAAGTTGTCGTATTTTCCATCCCTTGGACAAAGTAATAGTCAAAACAACTCGAATAGTAACTGGTTTAACAATAGGACTAAAAGTCTCATTGTAATCAAAACCACTTTGCTGATGAAATCCCTTGGCAACAAGTCGAGCTTTATGCTTGGCGATGGTACCATCAGTATTTTCTTTAAGGCGAAACACCCACTTACATCCTATAGGAACTCGCCTAGCTGGTAAGTGAACAAGTGTCCATGTATTGTTTCTTTGCACGACTTGTAACTCATCTTTCATTGATGCCAACCAACAACTATCTTGAAGACCTGCCTTTACTGAAGTGGGTTCAATAGCTGCCATTAAGACCTTTGGTTTATGAATGCTCGATTTAGCCCTTGTCTACATTGGATGAATATTCTGCACTACATTATCAGCATTAGTGTTCATGATAGTAATAGGTAATTCAAGTTGCAAATCAGATTGGACAGAGGAGTTAGGAGGTAAATTGTAGAGTCCAAGAACTTTACTTAGCTAGTTAGATAGTAGTAGTAATAGTAATGGCTAGTAGTAGTTGTAGTATGTTTATGACTGTGGATTTTGGTTCAAGCCGGGACTTAGTTGGACACTCGTAGTAACACTTGTAGATTTGATAAGTTTAACCTATAGTTTAAGAATATTAATTATAACATAAGGTTTTATTAATATTGCTGGTTATTAATATGACAATTATTATAACCTAAGGTTTAGATAGAGCCAATAAGAATATGACACTTGTCATGAGCATTGTTATTCCTAAGGTTTAGATAGAGCCAATCAGATTATGACATTTGTCATATGCATGATTATTAAGGAATTATTATTTTAATGATAAAATAAGGGAAATATAAGACTTAGTCTTCACCAGAATCTGTTAGGAGCATGATATTTGTCACAATTTTATTTATTTGTGGATTAGGTTGTAAATAAATTTTTCGTAACTTTAGGGTACTGTAACTTCTGACCTATTTTTGACCCAGTTATGTTATGAATTTCGAAAAATAGTATTTATGAAAAGTTGTAGATAATTGAATTAGCTTTCTAATGGTATAAAGAGAGTCTAAATCAGATTCCTACAGCTCCAGACATGTTTTACTGCAGGTGAGTTTAGAGTTACGAGATTTAGGGAGTTAGAAGTTAGGATTCTATTTGTTTTTATTATTTTTGTTTTAAAAATCAAGCTTTGACTCCTTAAACCTCTCTCTGAACAATTTGACCAAGTCCTAAGCCTTTGGCTGAAGAATATTCAAATATTTTCAATTAAATTCATTATTTTTATTCAAAGCCAAAAATAAGATTTTTATTCCTAGAACTCTATAAATAGGACCTAGCACCAAGCCTTTTCATTCATTCTTCAAGCATTGATCAGAGCCTTCCAGGTGCTAGTGAGACTATAGAGTGATAAACACTTGGGTTGGGGTAATAAACTTAATCATTATAAGCTTAATAAACACTTGGGAAGTAAGGTTATAGTGTATTTTGGTTTCGAGGTATAGTTCGGTCATAGAAGCATTCAAGGTATTCTTAATTCTAGTTCCTTTCTGTATTGATTCTTATAGTTTTTCTACTCAAATCCTAACTTGTATTCTTTATTCTTGGTTAGGCATCTAAGTTCTTCGAACTTAAGGTTTTCGTTGGTAAGTATCGTTTCGATGGTGTAGTTTATTCTTTCCATCTCTTTTATTTAGTATACTCACCTCTCTATTATGGTTTTTAGGAGTGTTCCAAAGTCCCGATCTTGTTCTCATATTCCGGTATTTTTGGTAAGGAAAATAGGGTAGATTTGTATGCTTTTATGTTGTTGATATATGTTGAGTATGATATGTTTTTAGTTGTTTTATGTATATGGATTGTTTAGATAACAATCACATAATTTGTTTAGATAACAAATATATATAACTTGTTTAGATAACAAGTCCCAATAGTAGATTCCTTGGGCATATGATTGTTTAGATAACAGCCCCATAAATTTATATGACTTGTTTAGATAACTAGCCCCGTAAATTTATGGGCATATGATTGCTTAGCTAGCAAGTCCCAAGAAGTATGATGGCCATGGTAATAGATGTTGTAGTTATATAGTTATATGATTATAGTTTATAGCTTATAGTTTATGTGTATGTTATGTTCCATGCTTATAGTAGATTTTCCTTGCTGGGCATTAGGCTCACTCTTTTATGTTTTATATGTTCAGGAAAATAGTTATGGCGGCGGGAAGATTCTTGGCAGTTTGGGGATGTGTATTGAGGCAGGATGGAATCGGTGGATTGCGCGTTCGATTTGAGGATGAAGTTTTTTAAGTCTTTTAGCTATGATTTCTATGTATTATTTTTTCGCACTTAATTTTGTAACCAAATTGTTTAAGTTATGTTTTGTTTTATTTTCAAAACAATGGGATCCTATATCCTAAGTGAGATTTTTATGTATTTAAACCTTTACTTTACAGTTTTAAATAAAGTTATGGTGTTTTCATATGTCGTTTTCTTAAGATTAGTATAGTAGTTATTAATGGTCCAAGGTCTAAAATAGTTGGGTCGTTACAGTTGGTATCAGAGAAACGGTCCATCCGCATGGAGTTCTCCTCGATACACACACTAAAAGCTCCGAATCTAACCGCCAATGTAAGTGTTTATGTTATAGTTGTTACGATTATGTGTTAATAAAACGTTTTAGTCCTTATGTTTTCAGTTAAGAATACCTGTAAATTAGTTTATTTTATTTATTTATTATCTTTGCATTATGATTGTATATAGTGAAAACCTTTTTCCAAATAAATATCATTGTTATTTTTGAATGACATGTATGAGTTTGATTTTTTTTACAATCATAATAAATAATGACCAAGTTCGATGAGGGTGGATACAAATCAATGGACCGGGTTTTATATTGAGAGTTTAGGGGGCCATAGTAGTGGGAACGATTTTACTGATCTCAGCCCTCCCTCAGTATGGTTAACTTTGGAACAACGATGAGTTTCGAGCCTGAGAATTAAGTCATATAGGATAGTTAGAAACACACTTAGAAAATAATAAAGATGGCTTATTTTTTTTTTAAAGTTTAGAAACACACCCTAATTTTAAAGAAGGCTCACATATTTTTTTTCATAAGAAGTCATAAATAATAGGTCCGAGTTATGTTTGCTTAGATTACGTTTTTCCTTAGAGCTTATTAGGGTAAGTTCTCAACTGTTAGAACTCTGCTGCGATGTCGCTCCGAAGATCTGCTCGCACCAACGGAAATGACTCCAACGCTGCTCAGTGAACAACGAAGCCCCTCCAGTTCGCAGAAGGAGGCGTGCAACCAATGCTGCTGCTAATGAAAGAGCCCCGCCACCATCGTCGCCGCCGGTTGACAACACTGCAGAAATTGCAAGACTACGATAACAAGTGGAGGAATTACTACAGCAACAACGACAACAGACTCAGCCTCCGCCTCCGCCGCAACTACAGCCACAACAAATGGCCTCAGCACCCCAACAAGTTGGTCCATATGGGGGATGGCCAGTGGCGAATTATGCACCGTATCCAGTACAGCACATGGAGCCAGTTTTTGAGCAGTTCCGTAAGCAACACGCTCCGAACTTTGAAGGGACTACAGACCCCTTCGAGGTAGAAGAGTGGCTAAGGAACGTGGAGCCAATCCTGACACACATGAACCTCAGCAACGTGGACCGCATATCTTGCGTTTCGTCCTTGCTCAAGAAAGATGCCAGGATATGGTGGGACTTAGTCCAGCAGACGCATGATGTTGCCACCATGACTTGGACTTGATTTGTGGAGCTGTTCCACAAAAAGTACTATAATTTGGCTGTACTCGCTTCAAGAGTTGAGGAGTTCGCTGGCCTGAAGCAAGGAAGTTTATCAGTGGCAGATTATGCTCGGCAGTTCGACCGTTTGGCTAAGTTCGCACCGGAAATTGTTCCAACTGACTATCTGAGGGTGTCTAAGTTCGTTAGAGAACTTCGACCGAAAGATCGAGCTGGGGGTTAAGTTAGCAAAACCAGGAAATACTACTTATGCAGATGTTCTAGAGATGACAATAGAAGTAGAAAGGCTGCAAGCTAACGTTAGTAAAGAATAAGCCAATAAGCCTGAGCCTAGACAGTAGGGTCAATCTTAGACAAGTCGAAACAACAACCACAACAGCAATAATCAATCCATCAACAACAACAACGGTCAGAAAAGAAGGCATCCTGACAACAAACAGTTCGATAACGATAAAAGAGCACGGACAAATAATGGAGGAAGTAGGTCGGGTTATGTAGAGTACCCGCCATGTGCTAAGTGCCAAAGGAAACATCCTGGGGAATGCCGGGCAAACACCAAAGGATATTACAAACTGTGGTCAAGAGGGACACCGAAAGAAAGAATGTCCTCAGCTCAAGTCAGAAGGGAAAAAGGAAGATACGATGGTTCCTGCCAGGGTTTTTGCCTTAACCCAAGGAGAGGCTGATGCTAGCTATAAGATGGTCACAGGGACATGTAATAAATTGTTTAAGACTAGTGGTTGAGATGAAAAAAGGAGTAATAAAATTAGATTGTCCAATATATTTGATTTGCAAACCTGAACCATTACCCATATGAATCTGATCAACTCTAGCAAATTCATGGCCATTGGTAAGGTTATGCACATTTGGAGTCCAGTGGTTTGCTGCGCCTAAGCCTGGATACCAGCTAGAATCAACAACATTTTCTGGTGTTGTAGTTAAGGCTTGCATTTAAGCAACTGAAGCTAAGCCAGGAAAATCCTGAAATGACTCCGGAGCAGTGAACGATTTTTCAAATCGGTAGAAGCACTGTCTTATCGTGTGGCCTTGTTTGTGACACATCTGACATTGGGGATTTTAGCTTGGAATTCCTCTGCCTCCAGAAACAGATCCTTTAAATGCACCATGAGCAGCATCAGATGTAGATCCTCGATACATTCCACCATAATGAGGATACAATCTAGAGAATTGATGACCATACGGAGCAGAATAAGAGCCATACCCAGGGTATCCACCACGATATGGAGCTGAGACACCTCGAGGACCTCCATAGCCACCAAAAGAAGGTGGAGGCACTTGATTCAGGGTATTGCGTGAGATAGGAGGTTTTTGAGCAGCAAGGTTTGCTTTGTCCTTGCTAATATCTAGTTCTTTTTCACTTTTCTCGTTACAAACATCTTGAGCCATCAAGAGAGCTTCAACCTATGAAACTGTGTAGGAATCCTTGCGAGTAGAAATTGAAGTGAAAAAACCCTCATAATCCTTAGAAAGACCTTTAAAAATGGCCTCAATGTGATCTTAAGTGGTTAAGGCATGGCCAACAGAAGCTAAAGAATCGACTAAATGCTTTATTTTTAGAAGATAATCGATTAAATTTCTAGTCATTCTAGTATTGCGAAGTTTAGTTTTGAATTGACCAATTTTGGCTTGATTTTGAGCTGAGTAGTATTCTTCAAGTGCCGACTAGATCTGAGCAGCACTTTCATTCCCAACCATGTGAGTGAGAATGTTCTCGGACATTGATGAAAGAAGCCAAGAAACAAGAATAGTGTCTTGAACATCCCATTCGATGAACTCTTCACTAAGAGTTTTGGTTGCTTCGTCAGCGATAGTAGTGTATTTTGCTGGAGCGAGACTGGAAGAAGACGATTGCCTTTGATGGAGGCATAGACTTGATGTTTCCATGGAAGATAATTGTTGTCATCAAGCTTTACAGAAAGAGAGTGATTGAATGAAAGTGGATTGGTTTTGGGAACGAACCGGATCCTTGGGGCAAAGAACCAGATCTCTAAGATTGAGAAGTAGAAGTGCCATTGGTGTGAGAAGAATTCGCTATTGTCAATGAGAAGACTCTGATACCAGGTAAAGAGAGAAAACGAAGAGCAAGTAAAGTAAATAAAAACAGTGTTTATATTATTGATTTGTGTGAATGAAAACACTGATTATAAATCAACTTATATACATATATGTGCAGAAGGAAGTTTGTTATCAGCTGTAACAGAATGAATCAATACACATAACAGACTTGATAACAAACGAACAAAATTCCTAACTGTATAACTATTCTCTAACACATACCGTTTAACAAAACGCAAAGAAACGTTACAAAGTTTAGACATCAACCTCCTACATTCCCTTATTATCATGCCAAAAGGTGAGCCCATCTCCATAGAGCTATGAATGGCGTGCACCACCTTTAAGCAATCAGTTTCCACCTCTACCCTATGCCAACGTTGTCTTTTTGTCCAGCTCAGAGCTTCCTTCATTCCTATAGTTTCATCCAATTTTGGATTAACTCTACCCCGTCTTGAGGAAATATTAGCTGCTAAAAAGTGGCCATCAAGATTTCTTGGAACAAAGCCAAAACCAAAGCCTCCCACTAGGAAGTGAGATGCATAGAAATTTACCTTAATTGAATCATTCTAGGTACAAACCAGCGCTCTCTTCCATCTTCTTGTTCCATTTGAGCCAGAAAAGGAGTCACACACCTCTCTTGCGCTTGCTCCCATTGTGTAAGGCTTATTGTAGCTGATAGCAACACCTCCTCTATTGCGGATCTTTTGTTCTGCCAAATGAGCAAGTTTCTAGCGTTCCAAATCGCCCACATTAACATTATAGCTTCTTTACACCCATCATTAGTGCAATATGAAATAGCTTGTGTACCAAGCACAAAAATTCTTCACCCTCCACTAATTGTAGGCAGCCCACAGTAGATTTACGCCAACAACTACTTGCAAAATAACAAGATATTAAACTGTGCAAAATAGTTTCAGCAAGACCTTGACATACTGGGCAATGAAGTTGAAGGCCTACATGTTTTGTATTCACCTGGACATAGGTAGGAAGACAATATACTACATCTCTCCAAATAAGGTTTTTTGCTTTTGGAGGGATTTTCAAATTCCATAGTTTCCTCTAAAAGCCAGAGTTATCCTTAGAGTACATTCTCTCTTTCAATTCTGCAAATAAATGTAGGCACTGTTTACTGTATATCTCCCTGTGGTCTCTTTTACCTAGTGCCAAGAATCCTCATAATCGTCAAAGCATAAGGGAATGCTTAAAATTAGCTCCTAATCTTTCTCTGAGAACAATTCAGAAATCATATCTATATCCCATTCTCTAACATCATGTTTTAAAAGAGAACTAACTTTGTTGTCCCTTAAAGCTGGATGTGAAGACTCAACCATCAAATTCCCATCATCAGGCAACCAAGGATCCCCCAAGATATTAAATATGCATGTTTAGGTGTATTAAATATGCATGTGGACCCGTTCTGGTTAACAATGGGCATATTTGTAATTTTGACACATTAAGGGCATAAATGTAATTATGTGTGTTATGACTGAGACCACATTATTATGTGGGTATATTTTCGATATTGGGCTCGAGGCGGTCCTAGTGAGCAGATTAGCAGGATAGTCACAATGGGGTCAAATACCTGGCTAGGGGTGAGCCTAGGGGTATTTGGGGAACGTATTGCGTATTCTGGGTTGATTGGGTAATAGGTAGTTATTTGGCGATTATTTGGGTATGCCGGGATTAATTGGGGATTTATAGGACTACTTGAGGAATTAGCAGGAATGTCGCAAATGCTGGGTTTACCCTTGGAGGAATTAAAGGGCTAAGGATAGGACTAGGGGCATTTTGGTCCTTTTCTAATATTTGGCTGGGCTTAGATAGATGGAAGACCCTAGGAGCTAAGGGGTACAGAAGGAAAAACACTCAGTGATTCCTCACTTTCTCCATCTCTCGTGTCTCTCTCTCTCTCTAAGGCTTTGGGAGACTTTGGAAGTTTCAAAGAGGAAGCTCAAAAATTGAGGCTGGGAAATGGGGAATCAAGCTAGGAGCAGAATGGGGGACAACTGAGGATCAAAATTATTACTAAGGTAAGGTTGTAAACCTTGTTTTGTTGAATTTTTTATTTGGTTTTGGATATTCTTAGGGATGTTTAGTCAGCTTCTGATTCTTGAGGTTTGTGGGGGGGGGGGGGGGGGGGGGGTTGGGGGGGGGTTGGTGCACTTAAATGTTTTTTTATGGTAAGGAGAGGTTGTATTACTGATCTGTGGCTAGGCTTAGGCATGTAAATGGTTAGAAATTGTGTTTGGAAAAGTTCTAGCTCAGGGAAAACATAGGAAAATTTTGGACTTTCTGGGTTCGCGGGGTCGCGTCACGGCCCGCATGAACAGAGGCCTAAGATTCACTGAATCGTCTTAGCACAACGGTGCTAGGCAGGGCGCTTCGTGGCGGGTGTCCAGGGAAATGCATAGGTTTGCTCTCTGACTTGTAGAGGGCTGCGACGCCTCTGAGGAGGGTTGCGACTGAAATAGAGAATGTAGGCCAATTCGGGTTTTTAAGCTCGAGAACTCAAACTTAAGGGCTCGGGAGGGATTCTACTACCCGGTTTAGTAGAATTCGAGGTCTCGAAGGCTAGTATATTATTCTGAAGCTTTTAATTGGTTTAGGTTGTGATGGTTATTTATTATTACGTTGTGACTAGGTTTTACTGCTAAGGCTTGGGATTATGGATCGTGCTCGGGATCGCCTTGTACTGTCAAATCTAGACTCAAGGTAAGAAAACTGTTTGCACCCGTAGAGCAGGGCATGGCTAGATCATTTGTGCTTGTATTGTGTTTAGTGGTTTGTGCATATGTCTGCAATGATTACGTCGTATAGATATGTTGTGATTGAGCAGCAAGGGCCAGGATCGGTAAGAGTTGGAATTGGCAATAAGCATGCTGAATGCAGGTCGCCATGGCATGACCATCTATGGTGTTTTATTCACTCACTCGGTTAGGACCGTGAACTTGGTGCCTGGTAATGCACCTTGATCGACTTAGGGCGCTGTTGTGAATTGTCTGTTTTGTTTGTTTAATTATGCACTTATTAAAATGAGTTGTTATATGCTATGTTTGTGGAGTTTTCTTGTTGGGCCTTGGCTGACGGGTGCTTTATGGTGCAGGTAAGGGAAAGGGTAAGGCTAACCTGACATGAGTTGGAGGGCATGGAGCGGTGCGTACATGTTTGGCATACATGGCTGCCACGACTGGGGTAGTTTTGAGGAACGCTATGTAAATGTCTGATTTTGTCGCCTAGGTCGATGGTATAATGACTTTTGAGTTGTAAATATGCTTTAAACAATATTTTAGGATCCCAATGTAACTCTTTTATGATCTTAAATAATGTCCAAACCTTTTATAGTTAAGTTTCATTAAATAAATCTTTACTTTAATTCAATCACAGTTTTGGGTCTAACACCTCGATTAGCGAGTCAAATGCACATTTTGAAACCACATGGTAACGAATCTATGCTAGTAGGGCGTTACAACCCATATGCTTTGGTGCACACATTCGATCCCACAACATCCAGCTTATGTCTTTACTCTGACCAGCCTTCGAAACCCACCAAAACTTAGTCATCATCCTCTCAATGTCACTACACATTCTAAAGGCTACAGGAACACACTCATGGAAAGACGGAAGAGCTTGGACCACATTCTTTAATAAAATTTCTTTACCAGCTCTGGATAATAACTTACCATCCCAACTTTGGATCCTTTTTCGAACCTTTTCCTTTAAGATACCCAGAACAATAGACTTATTCCTCCCCATGATGTTCAGCAAACCCAAATAGGTGCTTCCTTACATAACTTCATGAATACCCATCAACTCACAAATAACATTCCTCAAGCCCCCCTCTGTATTAGAGCTAAAGAATATAAATGATTTTTTCAAGTTAACTTGTTGCCCCGAAGCCTTTTCAAAAGTCTGAAGCAAATTCATCACCTTACCAACTTCAAATTTAGTTGCCCTACAATACATATAACTCTCATATGGAAAGAAAATATGAGATACCACTGGAACACCTCTTGCCACTCCACAACCTTTAATCCATGTCTTCTCCTCATATCTTCTTATTAATGAAGAAAGGCCTTCAGCACAAATAATGAAAAGGTAGGGAGATAATGGATCCCCTTAATGAATGCCCCTCGAGAGGAAAATTGGCCCTATTTCTCTCCCACCACACATGATTTTACACTGAACAAAGCTCAAACACACCTCAATGAGCTGCATCCATCTTGTAGCAAAACCCATCCTAAGCAACATTTGTTTTATGTAAGCCCATTCTACACGATCATAGTCCTTACTCATGTCTAGCTTCAGCGCCATAATCCCAGTCTTTTCTTTATTATTCCTCTTCAAGTAGTGGAGCACTTCAAATGACACCATAATTGTAACATTTTGAATTCGCTATTAAGGCTGAGTGTCTTGATCACTGTGCCTGGAAGGCATAATATGATTTATGTGTGGAATTAATGGAATATATGTATGATTATGTGGTATAAATAATTTATTTAGAAATGTGAATATTTATGCATGTTTATGTGTATTAAATATTCACATGGGCCCGTTCTTGTAAACAAGGACATATTCATTATCTTTGACCCGTTGAGTGTATATTTGTAATATATATGCTTTATGAGTGAGACCACGGTATTGTGGAGATATATTTGAGATGTATGGTCTAAGGCGATCCTAGTGAGCAGATTAGCAGAATAGTCACAACGAGGTTAAATACCCAACTCGTGGTGAGCCTAGGGGTATTTTGGGAAACTTAGCGTGTATTTAAGATTTATCGGGTAACAGGTAGTTGTTTGGTGATTAATTGGGTATGTGGTGATTAATTGGGAATTTATAGGACTACTCGAGGATTAACGGGAAATGTGTCAAATGACAGTATTGCCCTTAGGGGCATTGAAGAGCAAGTTTTGATCTAGGGGGTTTTTGGTCTTTTGCTAGATTTTGGTTGGCCTTAGTTGAGGCTAGAAACCTTGAGAAGTACTCAGAAAACTTCTCAGCCTCTCACGTTTCTCTCTCTCTCTCTCTCTCTCCTTCTAAGTTTTGACTCAAAGGGTGGAAGTGTGGAATTCTTGGAGCTTTTAATTTAGTGATATGATCTGATTTAGATTTGAGGCTGTGATTGAGGATTGGAGGAAGCTAGGAGTACCAGCAGCTAAGGGGGGATTCGAATTCTCCTGAGGGATTAAGAGGTATGGAGGTCTAACCTTGAGTTATATAAGTGTTCTTGGTGAGTTTTGAATTTTGATGTTTAAGGATATTTTAGAAGCTATAGGTTGTTATTTGTCGTGTATCTAAATTGTTGGAATGGTTTGGGTGGTATATCTAGGATAAAAACTAAGTTTGGAGTGGTTTGAAAAAGATTGCGATTTCTAAAATCACTATTTTTCTGGGTTCGCGGGGTCGTGCCGCGACGTTGTTCTTGGAGCGTCGTGGCTCGCATGAACTTAGAAGCCTAAAGGGGTTCTGTAAACTGCCTTAGCGCCTCGGCGCTGGGTGTGTTGCACCGCGACGTGTGTCTAGGGAAATGAGGTATCGAGCCCTCTGACTTGTAGAGGGTCCCGGGGCTTGCTAGGGGCGTCGCAGCTCAAATAGAGAACATTTGCCAATTAAGGCTTTTAAGCTCGGGAACTCAAACCTAAAGGCTCGATAAGGATTCTACTACTCGATTTAGTAGAATTTGAGATCCCGAAGGCTAGAATTACACCTTGAAACTCTTAAATAGTCTAAGTGATTGATGATTGCCATTATTGCTTGTGACTAGGATATACTGTTAGGGCTCAGGTTTAGGGATCACGCTCGGGATTGCCATACGCTATCTGCTCAGGACTCGAGATTAGAAAACTGCACCTGGGTTGTGATCGGGGCTCAGACCCTTGTTAATAAATATGAGTATAACAATAATTGTATATGAGAATAGTGAATATTCGATAGGGCATGCTTGTATATGCTGCATCTGAATGTGTGTTGTGCAATATATATGGGATTATATCTATTCTAAAAGTCGGCCTAAGGGTGCTGAGGCTGATAGCAAGCGTGCGGAACATAACTCGAACTAAGCGTGCTGGGGTCGGCTATAAGACCAAAGGACTTGGCCTAAGGGTGCGGGGCCAGAACGTTATACAAACAAATAGAAGTGCTGATTGCACTTAACTAACTGTATTGAATGTTGATATTGGATTATGTGTTTGATTGAGCAGATTACCACTGCTACACTTATTGCTTATACATTGTTGTTGATTGAATTTATTGATTTAAGTTTACTGTCTCTATGTTGTTGCTCGTTGTACATGTTGATTTAAGTTTTCTTGTTGAACCTTGGCTCACGGGTGCTATGTGGTGTAGGTAAGGGAAAGGGAAAGTTGGAACACCCATGAGTTGGAAAGCTTCAGAGATGGTGAGTACATTTGTAGCCTACTCGACCACCATGACTGAGATAGCGTGGGAGAAACTAGGGTTGAACCCTGTTTTGCCGCTTAGAACGACTAATTTGTATTCCATTTGTCTTTTATCACTCTGTAACACTTTTTGGGATCCTGTGTATAAACTTAATATTTTAATGAAAAATAATTACTTCGTTGACCAAAATTTTTAATACCTAACATTTATCTAGTCTTTAATTACACATTGAAGTCCAAATGACTTGCTTAACGAGTTAAGCACTATTTTAAACACACAGTGTAACGTTCTTGGCTAACCAGGACGATACAATAATATTATCATAAATCAACCTACTAGAAATGTTATTGTAACGTCCTGGTTAGTCAAGAACTTGGTTCAATCTACTAGCCAACACTTTTGATGCGATCTTGTAAAGCATATTACAAAGGGATATGCGCCTTAAATCACCCATGGTAGTAGGATTTTCCTTCTTTAGGATCAAGACCACATTGGTTTCATTCAGCTCTGCAGTGTAACGTCCCAAATCTGCTAATAAGGCTCAGTGCCTTGATTAGCGTGCCAAGAGGGCAATAATTGATTTAATAATGTTATTATGTGGATTAAATGATTATGTGATTAGAAGTGCATGTTTAGGTGAATTAAATATGCATGTGGGCCCATTTTTGTTAGAAGGGGCGTATTTGTAATTTTGGCCCGTTGAGGGCATAAATGTAAATTATGTGTGTTGTGTTAGAGACCACATTATTGTGGAGATATGTTTGTGATGTGTGATCTCAGGCGGTCCTAGGGAGCAAAATAGCGGAATAGTCACAACAGGGCCAGATACCCGGCTCGGGGTGAGCCTAGGGGAATTTTGGGAACATAGTATGTGTTCGGGATTTATCGCGTAACGGGTAATTATTTAGTGATTATTTGGGCATGCCAGGATTAACTTGGGATTTGTAGGAATACTCGAGGAATTAGCGGGAATGGTGCAAATGACGGGATTGCCCTTGGTGGCATTAAAGGGGCTAGAATTGGTCTAAAGGGCGTTTTGGTCATTTTTAGGCAAGTGATAGACTTGGATAAGCTTAGGTAACTCAGAGAAACAAGCAGAAACCAAGTTAACCTCTCAGCTCTCTCTCTTTCTCTCTCACTACCATTGGTGAGGTTTTGGAAATTCTAAGGGGAATCACTGAGATTTCTAAAATCAAGGCTAGGATTGCTGAGGATTTGGAGCTAGATGTGTTGAGGAATTGGCTCAGGGTGAAATCATCACAGAGGTAAGGTTTAGAGCAAGATTCATTCATGAATTTCTCAATTTTTTAGTGTTTTGGGGTTTTGAACTCAAGTGGTTGAGTTTAAGTTGTAATGAGGTTTTGGTTCAGTTTTTCAGATTTATGTACTGCTCTGGGTATAGTGAAAGTGTTTTGGGACTCAATTCTGGCCTTGGAGCACATTTGGAACAATTTTTGAGAGTTTAGAAATCTGAAAATGTTGGGGGAAAAACTAGGTCTGAAGGGTTCCACAGCGGCGCTGTTCTTGAGTGTCGCGACCCGCATGATCTCAGGAGGTTTTGGGGGCCCAGCGCGCCTGCACCTCGCACCCCTGCCAGTTGTCACCCACAATTGACACACCCATTAGGGTTTGTGTCATACAAACCCTAATGGATGTGTAATGATCCATTTGGGCCTGTTTGAGTCCAATATAATTAAAAGTATTTTAATTATAATTTTTGAGTTAATTGTTGTGAGTCCAAATTCCAATTGGGCCTCAATAACTTGTTGGGTATTAAAACCCAACGTTTGATTATTTTAAATTTGTTTAAAATAATTAAAAGGTTATTTAATTCAAATGGATAATTAAAATGGTAATGACCCAAAGACTAAAAGAGAAGGTCCAAGATCAAAGGAGTTGCTCTTTATTAGGCCTTAGTTAGTTTAATTATTTTTGTGTATTTTTCTAGAAATACCCAAAGCACCCAACTCACATATTTTTATTCTTGAACATGATTAAATTGTTTAATACTTTATCATGCATAATAACATGCCATACATATTACCCTTATAGTACTTATTAAACATTTTTTTTAAAATATGCTTAGGATTGATTATATGTTTTTATTTGATAAGCCATATAATTAATTTGTCTTAATTAGTTAAGATGGTAAAAATAATTTAAAGTTTTTTATTTTCTTATATAATAAAATTATTTTATTAAATAAAAATGGTATTCTATTTAAAAGGCAAAATAAAATCTAGGGCACGATTATTTATTTTGCATAATTGGATTAGTATTTATTAGAATATCATTTAGTAAAATTAATTAAATTAATTTTACAACCAAATTGAAAAATATTGATTTTGAGAAAAACACAAATTTTAAAATAGTAAGTGGGAGAAGGAATTATGACAATAAGTCCCATGGTCTCCATTATTGGTTGAACACTGAGAGGCATAGGAAGGGCCTCGTGCCGCCTCCGTTTGCGGCCTACCTAAGGAAAGGCTTCCAAATATGTTTATTTTATCTCAAGGTTGACTTCTCATTAGAGAATAAGATTAGTGATGTTTTTCAAGTTTGACTGACCCTAAGGCACACTCTTGAGTTAAATCATTGATCGAAAAATAATGGGTTACACTTTGAAGATGTTTCTAGGCTTTCGAGCACAACTAGTGCATCTTGACCAAACTAACGATAATTCATAAGTCAAAAGAGAAAAACGAGTTTTTAAGTTTTCACTTATGGAGTTGAGAACTTGTCTCAAGTTTAATTTGTGATTAGTTTGGCCTACCCTAAGGCGGTCCATTAATTTTCAAATTAATCTATCGTGGACTAGTAACTATTTTGTGTGTGTTATTTTATGTGTTGCAGTCATGCATCATATTTACTATTCCAAATATAAACTGATATTTATTATATGCATTAATTCATTATATTTTATTTATTTAATTTTCAGCAATATGTCCAATCCAAACCCTGTAACTGCTTGCTAATGAAAAATTGACTAGTGATAACTACATGAAATGGAAATCAAACATGAACATTGTTTTGATATGTGAAAACCACATGTTTTTCCTGAATGAGGAATGTCCTGAGGTTCCTGCTCTCATTGCTGCCAAAACTGCTAGAGAGAAGTATGACAATTGGATCTTATCTAACAATAAGGCCAAATGCTGTATGCTTGCTAGTATGAGCGATGTGCTCAGAAAGAAGTTTGAAACTGTTGTAACAGCCTATGAGATTTGGGAATCTCTACAAGGCATGTTTGGCCAGCAATCTGATAAGTGCATACATGATGCTACTAGAATCTTCATGAATATAAAAATGAAGAAAAATGTTTCTGTCAGAGAACATATCCTAGACATGATCAACATATTGCACGATGCAGAAATCCATGGTGCGACCATTGATGAGAGAACTCAAGTCAATGTGATACTTGAATCTCTCACACCAGCTTTTGCTGCATTCACTATATGTTATGAACAAGTTGGAGTATAACATAACCCAACTGCTGAATGAGTTGCAAACTTTTGAATCTCTAGACAAAAGTTCCACTAAAGTTAAGGAGGTAAATGTTGTTGAATCCAAGCCTTCTTCTTCAAATGGTAATTCAAAGAAGAGGAAGGGTGGCCAAGGAAAGGACAAGAAAAAGGACAAACAACCAGAGAAGACCAACAAGTCTTCCAAGAATAATAATTCTTCGAAGAACTCCAAAATGAAGGCACCGAAAGAAGCATGCTTTCATTATGGAGTTGACGGTCATTGGAAAAGGAATTTTCCTAAGTACCTGGTTGAACAGAAAGACAAAAAGAAGGTTAAATTTGATTTGCATGTTTTAGAATCTTGTTTAGTGGAAGGTGATTTTTCATCTTGGATAGTTGATTTTGGAGCCACTAATCATGTTTATTTTTCTTCGCAGAGTCTTAGTACTTCGAGGAAGCTAGCTGATGGAGAGGTGACCATGAGAGTTGGAAGTGGACAGGAGATCTCGGAAGCTGAAGTTGGAAAAGCTCGCCTAGTTTTTTATAATAATAAATTTATTGTGTTGGACAATGTTTATTTTATTCTTGGATTTACTAGAAATTTGATTCCTTATCAAAATTACATGAACAAGGTTTTAATATTTCTTTTAATAATAATTCAATTGTTATTTCGAAATATGGTTTTGACATTTTTTCTGCAAAGTCTGATGGTGAACTTTACAAGTTAGAGTCCAATGTCGAGCATGTTTATTATTTTGAATTATTTAAAACTGCAAATCCCATATCTATTAAAAGACAAAAGACAAATTTCGATAGTGAAACATATCTGTGGCATTTGAGATTGGGACATATTGGTCTAGACAGAATTAACAGACTAACAAAGGATGGTCCTTCAAGAGAACTATCTATTGGATCTCTCCCAGTTTGTGAATCCTACCTAGAAGGCAAAATGACCAAGAGACCTTTCTCTGCTAAAGGTTCAAGAGCCACAGAACCACTTCAACTTGTACATACGGATGTTTGTGGTCCACTAAATGTCCAAGCTAAAGAAGGTTATGAATATTTCGTCACTTTCATTGACGATTATTCAAGATATGTACACCTATACTTAATGCAATGGAAATCTGAAACCTATGATAAGTTTAGAGAATTCTGAGCAGAAGCTGAAAAATAATTAGGTAAATTACTAAAAGTACTTCGATCAATCGAGGTTGAGAGTACTTAGATTATGAATTTGAGGACCATTTGCGTGAGCATGGAATTCAATCCCAACTCACTGCACCTGGAACGCCACAACAAACTGGTGTTTCAGAAAGGCGGAACAGAACCTTATTGGATATGGTTAGAACGATGATTAGTTTCTCATCATTGCCTTTGACATTCTGGGGTTATGCAATAAAATTTTCTTTGTACATACTCAATGTTGTTCCATCTAAGTCTATTAAGAAAACACCATTGGAATTATGGAATGATACTAAACCTAGTTTACGCCATTTCTGTATATGGGGTTGTTTTGCACACGTGCTTAAAGGAAAGACTGAGAAGTTGGAATCATGCACTGAAATGTACATGTTTGTAGGATATTCCAAAGAAACAGAAGGTGGTATATTTTATAGTCCTAAAGAAAACAAAACGTTTCTGTCTACAAATGCAACTTTTCTGGAGCATGACTATATAAATAACCACAAACCTCAAAGTAAAGTCGTACTTGAGGAAATGGTCTCAAATAAAAAAGTCCAATCACCATCAATGGCAAGAGAAAAATGACCAGAGGACATCGACAGTTCTAGTTAGAACAATAGAGAGCTTCGTCGTAGTGGGAGGGTTGGTAAACAACCAATACTGTAATGACCCAAAATTTGCTAATAAGGCTTAGGGCCTTGATTAGCGTGCTTGGAGGGCAATAAATAATTTAATATGTTAATATGTGAATTTATGTGAATATGTGATAGAGATGCATGTTTAGTTGAATTAAATATGCATGTGGGCCCCGCTTGGTATTAGGGGTATGTTTGTGATTTTAGCCCGTTGAGGGTATAAATGTGATAAATGCGATATGTATGTGATTCATCTGTGAAGCACGATCTGAGATAGTTCTGGGGAGCGGTTAGCCAAAAAGTCACAACGGGGTAGAGAATCCGACTCAGGGTGAGTCGAGGGGTATTTTGGGTATTAGATGTGTTATGGGGTTATCAGGTTATGGAAATAAATATTCGGAGATATATTTGAGGTTAGAATGTCTAGAAGGGATTATGGGGAAATTGACCATTTTGCCCTCGGGGAAGTTTTAGTACCCCGAGCCTTGAGGTAACCTTATAGACTTAAGTTAAATAAAACAAAACTTGGAATTGTTTAGAACATTCAGAAACCGACTCTCTCCTTCTCTCTCTCTTGAAGTTGTCTTCTTTTCTTTCTCTCCATTTGAGCTTGGGAGAATTCTTGGTGAAATCAAGCTAAGGACTATGTAGTGAAGCTGGGAATCTTTGGAGCTAGAAGCCTGAGGCTTAAGGACCAAATTTAGAGACTAAGTTCAGCAAGGGTAAGCTTTAAATTACAAGGTTTTAGGTTGAAGTTTCTGCTGGTTTTTAGAATATGCATGTAGATTGGTGAAGGATTGATTTTGGGTTTTATGAGGTTTTTGGTTTAAGTTCTTGTTGGGTTTTGCTGCTGTGATTGTCTTAAGACTTCTGTGATTAATGTTTGGATTGTTAGGTTGATTTTTAAGGATGATTGGCTGGGTTTTAGAAGAGAAAATGGAGGATTTTTCTGGGTTCGAAGGGTTGGGCCACAACATTGTTCTTGCTGAGCCGCGGCCCTCCGAAGCATTTGGGTGGCCTGGAAGAAGGGCGGGCCGCGGAATGCCTTAGCTAGGGCCGCGGCGCGCATGCCCTGTTTTGGGTGTGCTCTTGGGTTTGGGGGCGGGCGGCGACTCTTAGTGCCATTTTGTGTTTTTAAGTGTGTTTAGGCTTGGGAACTCAAAGGTTAAGGCTCGGGATGGATTTTATCACCCGGATTGATAGAATTCAATGTCCCGGAGATTAGAGATATGGCTCAAAGTTATGTAATGGATTAGAACTTGATGGATGAATATTGTTAATGTGTTGTGACTAGGGTTTCGGTGAGGCTCAGTGCGCGGAGAGCTCGGGACGCAGGTAAGAAAACCCCTGTTTCCATAGAGCTTGTATGCAGGGCTGAGCCCAATATGTTTGAACTGCAGGGTGTAGCCCTTTGAATTGAGTTTGCTAATGTTCAGTATATGTTTTATTATGCTATGAATGCAATTGTGTAAATGTTCGGCAAGAGCCGGGAACGGCACAGGCCGAGGTCGGTTGGGGCCGGGAAACGGCAAGGGGTCGAGAACGGCGTTAAGCATGTTGAGTGCAAGGCCGAGTGCGGCAAGGGGCCGGGAGCAGCGTTGAGCACGTGGAGTGCGAGTTGCCAGGGCGAGACCCTAAAGGATACCTGGGATATCCTCACGGTGTGGACCGCAAACCCAGGGCCTGGTAAAGCGCCTGGGACGGCTTGGCCGTACGTGTTTAGCCTATTGATGGCCTGCTATATATATGCTATGTGTTTGTTATGCTTATGTTTTCTACTTGTGAGGGTTTTCTTGCTGGGATTCGGCTCACGGGTACTCTGTGGTGCAGGTAAGGGCAAGGGAAGGGTCGACCAACCATGAGTACGGAGAGCATGAGGCGACGCGTACATGTTTGGCCTGCCTGGCTGCCACAGCCTGTGGTTTTGAGAGATGATTGTATTAAAACCTAGATTTTGTCGTCTACTCGACTTGGTTTGTACTTATATGTTGTAAATATTTTTAAACAATATTTTGGGATCCCAAGTGTCAAACACTTTATGATTTTCAGTAAATGGAATTATTTTTCAAGGTTTATAACTCTGTTTATGGCGTAATTACACTTTTTGACCTAAAATCTTGATTAGCGAGTTGAATGCTCATTTTAAACTCACTTAGTAACGGCTCTAAGGAAGTAGGGCGTTACAAATACGCTATGAACATGAAGTTCAGATGCTTGTGTCTGACACAAACAAAGATGATCCATTGACTTATAGAGATGCAATTTAAGATTATGACAAAGAAAAATGGCTAAATGCCATGGACCTTGAAATGGAATCGATGTATTCCAATTCTGTCTAGACTCTTGAAGATCCACCTGAGAATGTTAAACATATTGGTTGCAAATGGATATTCAAGAAGAAAAGGTGAGCAGATGGGAAAGTAGAGACTTTCAAAGCAAGGCTAGTAGCAAAGGTCTACACATAGAAAGAAAGACTTGATTATGAAGAAACTTTTTCACCTGTGGCCATGCTCAAATCTATATGCATACTCTTATCCATATTTGCATGCATGGATTATGAGATTTGGCAAATGGAGGTTAGAAAACTTTTATGAATGGCTATCTTGACGAAACCATTTACATGTCTCAACCAAAAGGGTTTGATGTTAAAGATATAAGCAAAAGGTTTGCAAGCTTCTTAAGTCTATTTAAGGACTTAACCAAGCTTCGAGTTCTTGGAATCTTAGATTTTATGAAACAATCAAAACATTTGGTTTTGAACAAAACGTTGATGTACCTTGTGTTTACAAACAAATCAAAGATAAGATTGTGGTATTCCTTGTTCTTTACGTTGTTGATATTCTACTCATTGGGAATGACATAGAAACATTATCAAAAGTAAAGAAATGGTTAGTTGAGAAATTCCAAATGAAATATTTGGGAGAAGCCAAATATGTTTTGGGAATTCAGATCTATAGAGATCGAAAGAACAAAATTTTGGCACTGTTTCAAGCAACTTATATTGATAAAGTGCTAGAACGCCTTGGCATAAAAACTCCAAGAAGGGCACTATGCCTACCCGGTCAAGAGTTAAATTGTCTAAAGAACAATGTCCACAAACACCTCAGGAAGAGTAGGACATAAGACAGTATCCCTATGCCTCTGCAGTAGGCAGTCTAATGTATGCAATGCTATGCACCAGATCTGACATCTGTTATGTAGTAGGGATAGTCAGTCGTTATCAATCCAATCCTGGATTGAGTCATTGGACAACACTAAAGGATATTCTCAAGTATCTTAGACATACTACAGATTACATGCTTGTGTATTCAGGTGGAGACCTGAACCCCACTGGATATATTAATTCTGATTTTCAATCAGACAAAGATAGTTGAAAGCGGACATCTGGATTAGTTTTCACACTTGGAGGAGGTGTTGTAGTTTGGAGAACTATTAAACAATCCAGTATTTCAGACTCTACCATGGAAGCTAAATACGTAGCAGCTTGTGAAGTAGCTAAAGAGGCGGTCTGGCTCAAGAAGTTCTATATTAATCTGGAAGTTGTTCCAGGTATGGATCATCCACTTGTTCTGTACTGTAATTATAGTGGGGTAGTAGCTAATTCAAAGGAACCCAGAAGTCACAAGAGGGGAAAGCACATCGAGAGGATATATCACTTGATCCGAGAGATAGTCAACCGAGGATATGTTGTTGTCTTGAAGATTGTCTCTGAAGATAATCTTGTAATCCATTCACAAAGACTTTGTCTATTAAATATTTTTAGGGTCATGTATGAAGCATGGGGTTAAGGGAAATGCCTCATTTGCTTTAGGGAAAGTGGGAGTTGGGAATTGTGCCCTTAAAGTAATTGTAGTTGACAATGGTTTTAATGAAATAAATGAATGAATTGAATTATTGTATATATGTAGCTTATGTACTATATTATTGTTAATAATATTAAGTAAATATTAGAAAATTCTCAAGTTCATCTATGTGGTCTCAATCTCATATTGGTATGAGAGGATCGAGATTGAGATAATAAACTTAAATAGTTCATAGTAAAATAAAGTTATGGAATCTTTAGATTAATTACTACTATTATTATGAATACATGTGACCTAGATCTGAGTTACTAGTGTAGTAGGACACTTTAGTGGAGGTACTTTGCATGCTGAGAGTATGTAGAACTGGACCAGATGCGATTTAATAATACTTGTTTAAATACCATTTTGTAGTATTATAAAACACATCAACTGATGATCATCTACAAACTGATCTTAATACTGAAGTTACTATGAACTCCTATATATTTCATTTGATCCTTTGATTCATGCATTACGGTTTGTCAGAATGGTCAGGCTAAGAACTATTGTTTTGGGGACTCAATAATGTATATGGCTGGGGATATAGCTTAACAGATATTGAATCTATACCTTCTTATAGATTGAATGATGATTCCCTATTGGGTTGACTTTTGGAACTGAAAAGGTTATTGACGTCAAATTCATAATCAGATTATGAATTAACCTTCACTAGTAAAGTCAATGGTACACTAGGAATCAATATATAATTAAAAGGGTAAAATAATAATTTTATTCCCACTTAGTTATGAATCATCAAAAGATGGTTAATTTGTATGTAATGATTATATTAATGGACACTTTATGGTTACAATAAAATACTCAGTAAATATATGTCTTTAATTCTCAAGAGTTCAGTCTCATATTTATAGTGTAATAATCATGAGATTAATAAATATGATTATTGAATCAAAGAGTTTTGGTTAATAATCATTTATTTATTGGAGCTTGGAATTATTGGTCCATAGGTCCCCGGGGCGACTCTATAAACACTAATCAAGGTAAGAGTTGATACAAGGGTCAAACTGTGAATGGGCTATTTGCGAGAATATTTATTCTTTGGGATAAATGTGCAATTATGTGATAATTGAAGTTGCACAATTTGTTATTGCATTTGTGCAATTTTCGAAATTGTGTAGAAATAGAAGAAATTATTTTATTTAAGTGTGAATAGATAAATATGGATAGTCAAAATTATTTTTTATTATTATATTTATTTAATTAATAATAAGATGATAATGGAAATTCAAATTTTTAATTTTGAAATTTAAGTTGTTATCTTTTCCTTAAAAAATGATACCTTATTTGAATTTCTAATTATTAATTAATTAAAATAAAAATACATGAAAAATCAAATCCCATTTTCAGGGATATTGCCACACGCATAGGGCTTGGACTACTCTATGCGTGTAGCACTACTGATGTGATCAGTTATTATTTTTTAATTAATTAATAAAACAATTTTAAAGGGATTTTAAAATGAAATGCAAGACTTTATCTTTTATTATTATTATTATTATTATTATTAAAGATGATTATTTTTTCTTTATTTTTATTATTATGGTAATAATGTCTATATATTCTATATGATAGAAAATAGAAACAACGAGTTTTTACAGAGAAGAAAAACTATCATCTTTTTCACAAAAGAAAAACCTTTTCTCTCTAGCCTATAATCAAGAGTCTCATGTGTTGAGAATACTTTTGATTCACAAAATTGATTCTTGTTCTCTATGTGCCCACCCACATCTTAAGGTACAGAGAACGTCTTGGAAGATCTAAGGTGTGAGTACTCTAGCGAGGATAGGAAGATCAAAATATATTTGAAAAGATTCAAGGATTCTTGATAGGCTACAAGAGGTAAATCATTTCGTATTATTTTTTACATATACATATTATATATTGATTAACATATTGAATATTATAGGATCCTCATATAAAGATGTTTATATGTAAAAAATTTATTGTATACAATACAACCATTTCTGCAATTTTTGCTGGACACTAGGAACTGCTCCTAACACTTACATCTAGGACGTAGTGGATTATGTGGCCAAGTATTTAACATATCAGCAGGTGAAGGCTGAACATTAAAGGCCAGCAGGGTTGGTGCAACCTCTAGGGATTCCAAAGTGGAAGTGGGAGGATATCACCATGGATTTCGTGGTTGGATTACCGAAGATAGTAGGACAATATGATTCTGTGTGGGTGATTGTGGATAGGTACACCAAATCAGCCCACTTTTTGCCTGTTATAACAACTTATACGGTGGAGCAGTATGTTGAATTGTATGTGAAGGAAATTGTGCGAATTTATGGGGCTCCGAGGTCGATAGTATCCGACATGGACCCCACCTTCACCTCTATGTTTTGGGAGAGCCTGCAGAAGGCTATGGTCATGCAGTTGCGATTCAGTTCCGCCTATCATCCTCAAACAGATGGAAAGTCCGAGAGGTTGATTCAGATATTGGAGGATATGTTGCGGGTATGTGTGCTGGATTTTGGGGGATCCTGGAGTAAGTAACTCCCTTTGATTGAGTTTTCATATAATAACAGCTATTAGGCGACTATCGGAGTGGCTCCATATGAAATGTTGTATGGGAGGAAGTGCAGATCGCCCATCCATTGGGATGAGACGGGTGAGAGGAAATACTTAGGTCTTGAGGTTGTTCAGAGGACCAATGAGACGATTGAAAAAAATATAACTCGGATGCTCGCCTCCCAGAGTCGACAGAAGAGTTACTCAGACTTGAGATGCAGGAGTGTAGAGTTTCAAGTCGGTGATCATGTGTTTCTCAGACTTTCTCCTTTGAGAGGGGTGAAACGATTTGGAGTGAAGTTAAGTCCTAGGATTGTTGGCCCCTTCAAGATTCTAGAATAGGTTGGAGAGGTAGCTTACAAATTGGCTATGCGTCCAGTTTTATCAGGGGTTCACAACATATTTCATGTAATGCTCAGAATTTCCTAATAAGGGTTAGGACCTTGATTAGGAGGCCGGAAGGGCCATAATTGATTTATCATGGCATTAAATGTTCATATGCGTGTTAATGTGAATTATATTATTATATGATGATAAATGCATGCATGTGGGTGTATTTATAATGATAAGGGCATTTTGGTAATTTGGCATGTTGAGGGCATATTTGTAAATTGGGTGCATATTGTAATTTGTGAATGAGATTTTATTATTATGGAGATATATTCGAGCTATTCGGCATGAGACGTTCATAGATTATGAGTTAGCGGTTTTGTCATAACGGGGTCAAGTTTGGGGTAATAGAAATGTTTATTTGATGATAAATTGGGAGTATTTGAGATCAGGATGGAATTCTGGAAGTTTTGACTATAATGTCCCCGGGGGTGTTTTCGGGACCCCGAGCCTTAGGTTTTATTTGAGGTTACTTAAGCTTGAAGTAGCTTGTCAGATAAGAATGTACGTCAGAAAATCTCTCTCTCCCTTCCCGATAGCCTATTTTACCGTTCGAAGCTTTCTTAAAGGAATTTCGAGTATGATGCACGAGAAACATGTGATTAGGACATGCGTTATATACTGAGTATGATATCGTTCGGAGCTTGAGCCTCTGTATTCGTGCATAGTCCTAATTGTACTTGTACCTGTTAAGTAAGCATACTGAATACCTTGTTATGGATATTGGATGTGTGATACATGTTTGGTGGCATGGCTTACTTGTGTATGGCACTGACTTATTAGTCAGAATCGGCAGTGGTGTTAGATCCATTTCTAAAGCTGTGACTTATTAGTCAAGTTCACAATGAGTTGGACACTGGTCGTGTTTCACTGACCTAAGAGTCAGAAATGGCATAGCGTCATGAACGTCGAGCCAAATGAATATTAGATCTAATCGATATCAGCAAGAATGACTCATATGGGGTATTAACGCTGGACCGACCCTAATGTCGACGAACTTATAAGCGCTTGGCTAGTCTAAGACTAGTTATTCAGAGCCAGGGCATATGGCCCCAGTGACTGTTTGTCACATGGCTAAGGAACACTGTTCCACAGTTATGACTCTAGAGTCAGGAGGAAGGTTATGATGGTGACTAATCACCATGTACCTATCATGTTAAAGCTAGTGAGATGCTCACTTATTTGTTAAGCCCTGGTGATCCTATCGTCACATGGCTAAAGGGTGTTGTTCCCATAATAGTGACTTTTGATATCTGTTAAGCCTTGGTGATCCTATCATCACATGGCTAGAGGGTGTTGTCCCCATATTTGTGACTCTTGTGGTAGTCACCTATTTGCTTGGACTGTTGGTCCTGAATAATTAATACAATCACTGTTGATATTATATCATGTTATATTGTGTTTTCTTGCTGGGCTTCGGCTCACGGGTGCTATGTGGTGCAAGTAAAGGCAAAAGAAAGTTGGGCCATCCTTGAGTTGGAGAGCTTAGGTGATGAGGTGTACATATGCAGCTGCTCGTCCACCACAGCCGAGGTTGAGAAGGAACTAGGGTTAAACCTTGTTTTGCCGCATAGAACGGCCTGTTGTAAATATTTTCTTGTAGCAGACTCTGAAAATATAATTTTGGGATCCCAACATATATATTAAACGTTCTAATGAAACGTTACATCTTAGCCAAAATTTTAAAATCCTAAACCGCTAATCATACTTAGTTACACGATTTTGGCCAAATGACTCGATTAGCGAGTTTAGCACTGTTTACAAGGCACACCGTAACGGTACCTGGAGTTTAGGGCGTTACATTTCATGTGTCCATGATTCAGAAGTACGTATAAGATTCTACGCATGTGCTGAGTTATGATAACCTAGAGCTGGATCAAGATTTGTCTTATGAGGAGAAGCCTGTTCAGATTCTAGACCGAAAAGATAAAGTCTTGTGGAACAAGACCATTGCCTTAGTAAAAGTGATGTGGAGAAACAACAAGGTGGAAGAGGCAACTTGGGAGCTTGAGTTCGCTATGTGGGATCGATATCACGAGTTATTCAGGTAAATTTCGAGGATGAAATTTCTGTAAGGAGGGGATAGTTGTAACGTCCCAAATATGCTAATAAGGCTTAGTGCCTTGTTAGCGTGCTGGGAGGGCAATAATTGATTTAATTATGTTATTACGTGGATTAAATGATTATGTGATCAGAAGTGCATGTTTAGGTAAATTAAATATGCATGTGGGCCCATTTTTGTTAGTAGGGGCATATTTGTACTTTTAACCCATTGATGGCATAAATGTAAATTATGTGTCTATTATGTTAGAGACCACATTATTGTGGATATATATTTGTGATGTGTGATCCGAGACGATTCTAGGGAGCGGAATAGTCACAATGGGGTCGGATACCCAGCTCGGGGTGAGCCTAGGGATATTTTGGGAACATAGTATATGTTCGGGATTAATTAGGTAACGGGTAATTATTTAGTGATTATTTGGGCATGCCGGGATTAATTGAAAATTTATAGGAATACTCAAGGAATTAGTGGGACTGGTGCAAATGACGGAATTGCCCTTGGTGGCATTAAAGGGGCTAGAATTGGTCTAAGGGTATTTTGGTCATTTTGAGGAAAGTGATAGACTTGGATAAGCTTAGGTAACTCTGAGAAACAAGCAGAAACCAAGTTAACCTCTCAGCTCACTCTCTCTCTCTCACTCACTCCCATTGGTGAGGTTTAGGAAACTCTATGGGGAATCACTGAGATTTCTGAAATCAAGGCTAGGATTGCTGAGGATTTTGAGCTAGAAGTGTTGAGGAATTGGCTCAGGGTCGAAATCATCATAGAGGTAAGATTTAGAGCAAGATTCCTTCATGAATTTCTCTGTTTTTTTAGTGTTTTGGGGTTTTGAACTCAGGTGGTTGAATTTAAGTTTTAATGAGGTTTTGGTTCAATTTTACGGATTTATGTACTACTTTGGGTATAGTGAAAGTGTTTTGGGACTCAATCCTGGCCTTGGAGCACGTTTGGAACATTTTTTGAAAGTTTAGAAATCTGAAAATGCTGGGGGGAAAAATTGGTTTCGCGGGGTCGCGTCGCGGCACTATTCTTGAGCGCTGCGGTCCGCATGAACTCAGGAGTTTTTGGGGGTTTGGTGAATCGCTTAGTGCCGCGGCCCTGGGTAGGACGTCGTTGCATGTGTCCAGGAAAAATTTAGGCTAGGTTCTCTGAATTGTTGGAGCGTCGCGGCACAAATAGAGGGTTATGGCCAATTTAGGGTTTTAAGCTCGGGAAACCAAATTTAAGGGCTCGGGAAGGGTTCTACTACCCGGTTTAGTATAATTAGAGGTTCCAGAGGTTAGAATATTAATCCGGAGTCTTAATTGTTTATGGTTTGATGGATGTCTGTTTATTGGTGCGTTGTGACTAGGTTTTATGTCAAGGCTCAGTTTAGGGGATCATGCTTGGGATATCATCAATCAGTTAGCTCGGGACACAGGTAAGAAAATTGTTTATGCCCGCAGAGCAGGGCATGGCCCAATTATTTATGTTTAATGCTTTATGTGAATGTTTATGAATTGTTATGCCATGTCTATGTGATTGTGAATAAACAGCGAGGGCTTGGAATGGCGAAGGCCAGGGACGACAAGGGTCTGGATCAACATTAAGAATGCTGAATGCAGGCCGCTAGGGTGAGACCCTCTAAGTGTGTTGTACTCACCCGCTCGATGAAGACCGTGAACCTAGTGCCTGGTAAAGCACCTGGGACCCACTATATGTTTATTCTGATATTTGTTTAAGTTGTTTATTATTGCATTGAATTGTGATATGCTATGTGTTGAGTTTTCTTGTTGGGCCTCGACTCATGATGCTCTATGGTGCAGGTAAGGGCGAGGGAAAGGTCGACCAACCATGAATTAAAGAGCATGGAGCGGCGTGTACATGTTCGACCTACCTGGCTACCACAGCCGGGGTTGTTTTGAGGAACTTATTGTAAATGGTTAGTTTTGTCAATTAGGTTGACTGAATCTTAACTTTTGAATTGTGATACATTTTTTAAACCATATTTTGGGATCCTGATGTATAATGAATGTCCAAATCTTTTATAATTAACATTTGTCAAATGAGTCTTTATTTTGAATTAATCACACTTTTCAACCTAAAACCTCGATTAGCAAGCTAATGACACATTTATAAATCACATGGTAACGACTCTAAGGTAGTAGGGCGTTACATACAGAAAACATTCCTTCCTCAAAAAACGGTCTCACTAGCTGACACACATCTCGACCCACCATGCTCCAATACTTATGATAAAAGCCCGAACTCATACCATCAGGACCTGGTGACTCATCTGGATGCATCTGAAACACTACCTCCTTAACTTCCTCATCTAGAATTAGTTTTAGTAATTCAACATTCTAAGCCTCGGTAATGGAAGGGGTAACTGTGTCAAGTACTTCATCACACATCATATTATCAACTTTGAATAAATTAGTAAAATAATCCACCATAACCTCATATAAACCATTCTCCCAATCAACCCAATTCCCGTCTCTCCTTCTCAGCCTGTGAACTTGGTTATTTCTCTTCCTTGCACTAGCACTAGCATGGAAAAACTTACTACTCTAATCCCATTTTTTGAGCCAAAGTTTCTTTGACCTTTGACGCCAAAAGACGTCACTCTCTGTAAGAACCTTAAAAAATTTCTCTTGTTGTGTCTTATATTCAATCACAAAAGCCTCATCCCTCCTCTATTTGAGCCTCCTCACCTCCTTTTTACACTGAGCAATTCTCTATTTAAAGTTACCCTTAAATTCTTTATCCCACATCAAAAGTTTGTCACTACAAAGCTTAATTTTATTGTGTAAATCAAGACCCTTGTGCGCCTCCCACTCCTCCTGAATAATTTGGTAACTATTTGGATTATTAGTTTATTTTTATTCTCTTCCTTAGGTTATTCTGTTAGCTTTTTTTTCTTTTCTATTCTGTTATTTCTTTGTTCAGTTCTGTTGGTTACTTTAGTCGATTAGCTTTCTTTAATTAGAAAGTTTGTTGGTTGCTTTAGCCTAAGCTATATATATAGCTCAAGCTCTCATCTGTATTCATTAACTTGATTCATCTTTTCAATACAATCAAAAACTTTCTTCTTTCTCTCCTCCGTAATATGGTATTAGAGAGGAAAAAATCATTTTTCCTTCGATCCTTTTCTTTCTTGCCTCCCATGTTCTTCAATTCCGGCGAAGCAAAATTCACCTTACCCGATTCTGATGATCAATCCTCTGCAATTGATATTCTCCTTCTGCTTCCTGTCTTCCTCAATTTTTCTTCAAGATGTCTTCGCCTCATGCTAGTGATGATGATTCTTACGAAAATGTTACACAAACTCGAAGATTTCCACGCACTCCTCCAGTTCTTGATCCTACGATTAATTCTCCGACTATAGCACCAAGAACTGCCATTGGAGATCCCTCAGATCTGTACTATCTGCACCATGCTGATAATCCAGGAAATATTCTTGTTTCTCAACTCTTAACAGGACAGGACAGGACAACTACTCTTCCTGGAGTCGTGCGATGAAGCTCTCTATATCTGTGAAGAATAAATTGGGATTCATTGACGGTTCAGTCTCTAAACCTTCTTCCTCTGAAACGTCTTTGTATAATGCTTGGATTCGAAATAACAATATTGTTATTTCTTGGATTCTTAACTCTGTTTCAAAGGAAATTTCAGCCAGCTTCCTCTATGATGAGTCCGCAACCGAGATTTGGAATGATCTCAAAGCTCGTTTTCAACAACGAAATGGCCTTCATATCTTCAATCTCCGATGGGAATTGATGACTCTTAAACAAGATCTTCAATCTGTTAGCTCTTACTTTACACGATTGAAAACTATATGGGAAGAATTATCTCATTACAGACCATCATGTCACTATAACAATTTCTACTTTTGATGACTCCCTATGATGTCTTACACCTTAACTGTAAGACATTAAAAAATATAAAATATTTTTAATGTCTTATAAGGGGAGTCATTGCAAGTTTTTATTAATGAACATAATTGTAAGACATTAAATATGGGTGGTGATGTTGTAAATATGTTGGGTCATCCCCATGTTAATTTTGGGACCACATACGACGTCTCCTACTAGAAGACATCAAATTAGTCCCATATCTCCTAGTGGGAGACGTCACAACCCCTACCCAATTAAAATACTTATATATATATATATATATTTGGTAAAACAAAACAAAACATAATTATTTTGTTTCTCTCTCCTCCCGCGTCTATCTCTCAAATATATATTATATATATAAAAAAGCAAAACAAAATATACATGTCAGATTTAACTATTTAAATCACTCCCACGTTTCTCTCTCCTCCAACTCCCGCTCCCACTCCCACATTTCTCTCTCCCATTATCTATACATTTAATTTATTAATAATAATAATAATAATAAACCCTTTATTTCCCTCTCTCTTTCTCTATCATTCTATCTACCCTAGTCGCCTCTTCCTATCTCTCTTCCCTCGTATGAACAATATCCCTTCAAACTCTCTTCTCTCCCATGAACATACTCACTCAAACTCATATTCCTCTCTCTCTCTCTCTAATTGTGTCTTGCAGATCGTTGGTAGTGGAGGTGAGCTTGCCACGCAGTGGTGGTAGAAGCACCCAAGTAATCTCGTAGCTGTGGGAGGCCGAAGTCGTTGCTGGTGGGTGAAGCCCTTTCCTTCCCCGAGAGCTTGTCACTAGTGCAAGCCTCTGCCTTCGTCTCATTCAAAAACAACTCAAAGGTGTAAAAATTTTACAATATGTTTTTCTCCTTTTTTTTTTCTTCCAGATTTGTGTTCCTCTTGATATACATGGAGATTCTCCTCAAAAGTTTGTATTGTCATATATTTTTTTTTACTAGCAACTGTAAGTATGGATTTGTGTATTGTTTATTTTGGTTTTTTGGCGTGGATATGTATAAACAAAACAAAGAAATTAAAAATAGTTTTGTTATTGTTAATTTATTTTTATTTTTTTTTTGACAAAATCATTGATTTAGTTTTGGTGTTGATTTGGTTAATCTTAATTTAGTTTTTTTTTTGACAAAATCGTTTTACATTTTAAAATTTTATTCAATCTTCCAAATATACCATATAATTAAACATATTAGCAATTATATTAATAATTTATTCATTTTTAATAATATTTAATATTACTAATTGGTAATTAATATATATTTATAAATATTGATATATATAAATATTATTAATTAAATATATTAATATATATTATTTAATTCAATTCAATTTTAATTTGTTGGATAGTAATTTAATTAATATATTAAAAAATTAAATAATTAATTTTCGATTTAAAAAAATGGAAACACATTCAAATTCTCCCATTGAGGAGACGTGGGACCAATGGGAGGAGACGTGGGAGACATCACACGTCTCCTAATGGAAGACAATGAAAGTCCTCATTTAGAAAAATGACCTCCATGCAAAAATCGACATTTCTGCACTTACTGCAACATTCATGGTCATACCATTGACAAATGTTACAAGATACATGGGTATCCCCCAGGCTATAACAAGCCTGAATAACCCAATAACGTAGCTGCTAATCAGATTCCAGTTGCTGAGACAAATACAAACAATTCAAGTGACAACATTGTCATCCTTCCACAACTCAATGATGCTCAGTATCAACAACTTTTAAATCTCCTTGCCACTCAATATTGTATATCATCATCTATTGGACCATCAGGTATACTCCTTTCAACTTTTCATCATCAACAATTTGATAGCAAAACAATTTGGATTTTAGACTCAGGTGCCACTAAGAACATTTGTTCTAATGTGTCTATATTTTCCTCACTCACTAATATCCATTCAACAACTCTTATTTTACCTGATCATTCCACTATAAGTGTCAATCTTGCTAGTAATGTCATTCTACCTAATCACCTTCTTCTCACTAGTGTATTATTTGTTCCCTCATTCAAATTCAACATTATCTTAGTAAGTGCCTTAATGTCTACCCAAGATTTCTCTATATCATTTGACTTTGATTCCTTTTCTATTCAGGAAAAAAAATCTAAGATGATGATTGGCAAGGGTAGACTTTCACAAGGCTTATACACCTTGGAGAATACCAGGCAACAAGTTCATCTTAACTTTGTCAGCGCATATGTTTAACATTCTCATTTGGGTCACTTGTCTTCCAAATGTTTAGATTTACTAAGTACAACTTTGAATTGTAACACTTCTCAACTTCATAAACACTCTACTTGTTACATTTTCCCTAAAGTTAAACAAAGAAAATTACCTTTTTCTAATAGTAATCGTTTTGCTACTACTTTGTTTGACACAATACACTGTGATATCTGGGGTCCTCATCACATTCCATCTCACTTAGATCACAAATTCTTTCTCACATTAGTTGATGACATGTAACAATTTACTTGGAATTTTCCTTTGAAACACAAATATGATGTTCTTACTGTTGTTCCACGGTTCATTACTATGATTGAAAACCAATTCAACATGCATATTAAACATTTCAGATCCGATGATCCCCCTGAACTTGTTTTTGATGAATTGTTTGCTTCAAAATGCATTATTCACCAATTTTCTTGTGTTGACACCCCTGAGTATGTTGTTGAGAGGAAGCATCAACTCCTTTTAAATGTGGCTAGAGCTTTGTTTTTCCAAGCTCATACTCCTATACTATTTTGGTCTAATTGTATACTTACTGCCACATACATAATTAATCGTACCCCTACACCAAATTTAAAGAATAAATGTCCTTTTGAAATTCTTTATGGTAAGCAACCTGATTGTAGTTTTTTTCGTTCATTTGTCTGTCTAGCATTAGCTAGTACTCTAACAGCCCATAGAACCAAGTTTCAACTTCGTGCTTGAACTTGTATTTTTATAGGATACCCTTCTGCCATCAAAGGCTACAAATTTTATAATCTTAATTCAAAGCAGTCTTTTATATCTTGAAATGTCATTTTTCATGAAACAATTTTTCCTTTTTCCAAATTACATGACACTTCAGTTATACTTGATCATTTTCCAAATGTTGTTTTACCATCTTCATCTATTTCTCAAACTAACATCATGGATTATGAACCTGTCATTATTCCTACTGCTACAAATACCTTTACTAACAATCCAATGCAGCAAGATGATACTCAGCCCTCTCCAAACTTGTCTTCCAACACTCAAAGTCCTGCTACATCTCCAAATAATCAACAACCAGCTGCTACTGCTATCATTCAACCTACTACTGCATCTACTTCTGATCCTCCTCTCAAAAGATCTAGTCGTACCACTCACCCTCCAGCTTATCTTCGAGATTTTGAGTGCCATTGCATTTCTCAAAATCAACTTACTACTCCTTATCCTATAAACAAATATCTTTCATATACCAAACTATCTACATCTCACAAATTTTATTTTTTTAGTTTCCATTCATGCTGAACCAACCTCGTACAAGGTTGCTGCTTTGGACCCGAAATGGGTACAAGCTATGCAACAAGAATTGAAAGCTTTACAAGACAACCAGACTTGGCCCATCACTACATTACCTCCTACCAAGAGACCAATTGGTTGTCGTTGGATTTATAAAATAAAGTACCACATTGATGGCTGAAGACACGAGCCAAAGCATGAGAAGACAAGGGCCATGGCGCGCTTCCCTGAAGAGGAGAAAACACTATTTAGGTTTAAAGAAACATTAGAGATTAGGTTTTAAATTAGGGGCTTTAATTACGAATTTTAGAGAGTTTTTGACTGCTAAGCCTTATTTCTGCATTTTTCTTCTTCTTTAATTTTTTTCAAGCTTTGGATGTTAAGGAGGATAACATTTATCTTTATTGTGTTAGCTATGTTTGCCATGAACTAAACATTTTTTTCTAGGGTTTAATGTAGTCACTTTGGATCTTATTAATTTTCTATTAAGTGCAATTTTATTCTTCTTCTTCTATTCTTAATCTCGATTGTTTTGTGTTTAATGCTTACAATTTATTGGCCATTTTTTGTATGATTTATGATTTTAATTCGAGATTCGAGAGGGGAGAGTTAAATATTCTATAGCCATTGAGATATATATTGCATATAGGACGATAGTATCTATATGATTTGTGTAGCTTTTAGGGTTATGATGTTTAATGTCTGCTATGTGTTGAAATATGTCACAGATATGTAGAAGATTCAAATATAGGTTGAATTCTTTTTATCTTGATAAAGAATTGAGATTGCCTTTGATACCGTAAGATAGAATTAGGAGATTGAATTGTGCTGAAATAGTTAAATTGACAAGTGAATTAGTTGATGAAATTAATACCCCAGGTCTTTATTCTTGAATTACTTGTTGCTATTGATTTGTTTACTATAAGTTTTTACTATTAGTTTATTAATTAATCTGAATTTTGATAGTCAAATAGAAACCAAGAGTAAATTATTGATAATTGATTAGTAGTCTCTGTGGGACGTTCCCATTCTTACAGAAATTATTACTTGTCACGACCACGTATACTTGCGTGCGTTATTTTACCGATCAAGCTTTTGGCGCCGTTGCCAAGGACTATTTAATCAATATCAAAATAATTGATTCTTGTTCTAATTTGCCTTCTCTTTGATTTCAGGGTTAATTTGTGTATGCGACGTCAAGGATTGGTGTCACTAGTGCCTATTGATCCTGAGATTGAGAAGACTTGTAAGAGGAATAGAAAACATAAGAGGTTAGAGAGAATGGCTGAGATTGCAAATAATGGTGTCAACAACAATGAAAATCTGGGTAACGTGGGTAATGCAGCAGCTATGTACTCCCTACTGTTACGGGGATACATTCAAGTATTCATCCTCCTATTGTCGAGGGGAAAATTTTTGAGATAAAACCCTCGATCATTCAGATGGTACAAAATTGTGTCCAATTCAAGGGACTACCAAATGAGGATTTGAATCTCCACATCACCAACTTTTTAGAGTTGTGTGCAACATTCAAAAGGAACAGGGTGAGTAACAATGACGTCAGATTAAGATTATTCTCGTTTTTGTTAAGAGACAGAGCTAAGAGTTGGTTGAATTCATTACTAGCCAATTCTATAGCCACTTGGGAAGACTTGGCTCAGAAATTCCTTGGTAAATATTTTCCCCCTGCGAAGTCAGCCCGATATAGAGGAGAGATTAATAACTTTCATCAGTTGGATGGGGAGTCTTTACATGATTTGTGGGAACAGTTTAAAGAGTTGCTAAGGAAGTGCCCACATCATGGAATAGAGAAATGACTGTTGGTGCACACGTTTTACAATGGTTTGGGGGGAAATACAAGGACTATTATTGATGCAGCATCGGGATGAGCGTTTATGAGAAAAAGCACTAATGAAGCTTATGAATTATTGGAAGAGATGGCCATGAATAATTACAATTAGCCCACTGAGCGTGAAAATAAGAAGGTGGCATGAGTCTTAGAGGTCGATCCTATTGCTTTATTGACCGCTCAAATGACATCTCTAACTAAGCAATTGCAATAGAATAGCCTCGCCACCCAAGCAATGCAAGTACAAAATGTTATGAGTTGTGAGATTTGTGGGGGTCCGACAATTTGCCTTTGGAACATGCACAGGCTATTGGTAACTTTCCAAGAACTTCCAACAACCCTTATTCAAATACATATACCCTAGCGTGGAAGAATCATCCCAACCTATTTTGGAAAAATAACCAAGGATTACAACCACAGTATCCATAATATCCACCTCAACACCCATCTCACCAACCGACCTATGGGCTACACCCTAGGACTTATTATGATCCACACTCATGCCCATCTCATCCACCACCACATCCTCCAATGAACCCACCAACAACTTAACTTGACTAGTTTAATCAATTCATGACAGAGACAAGGTCTTTAATCAGGAATTTGGAGACACAAATGGGTCAGTTGGCTAAGTTACCTTCTAGCAGATCGCAAGGAAATTTGCCTAGTTCCACAGAGGTAAAACCCAAAGAACATTTTCAAGTGGTCGCTTTAAGGAGTGGGACCAGTTATAAGAGGCCGTCAGTTTCAGTTTCAGAGGAAGAGGTGAAGAGTCAGGATAAACAGGCAGCTACACTAGAGCAGAAGAGGGTCACTAATGATCTTTAGAAAAAGGGTAATAAAAAAGCTGAGATTATGGAACCTACTCCTAAATTACCGTACCGTCAGAGGTTTAGGAAAGTGAATCTCGATAACCAGTTCTCCAAGTTTCTTGAAGTGTTTAAGAAACTTCACATTAACATACCATTCGCTGAGGCTTTGGAGCAAATGCCCAGCTATGTGAAGTTTATGAAGTATATATTATCCAAGAAAATGAGAATGGAGGATTTTGAGACAGTGGCTTTGATAGAGAAATGCAGAGCCATCTTACAGAGGAAGCTCCCTCATAAATTAAGGGATCTAGGTAGTTTTACTATTTCGTGCACCATAGGAAATTTTTAGTGTGAGAGAGCTCTTAGTGAATTGGGTGTCGGTATCAATTTAATTCCATAGTCAGTTTATCGGAGATTGGGGTTAGGAGAAGCACGTCCCACTACAGTGACACTACAGTTAGTGAACAGGTCTATCAAGTATCCTGTGGGATTCTAGAGGACGTCCTAGTAAAGGTAGATAAATTCATCTTCCCAGCAGATTTCATTGTATTAGATATGGAGGAAGATGAGGACGTGCCTATTATAATTGGAAGATCATTTTTAGCCACAGGGCATGCTTTGATTGATGTCTAGAAGGGTGAGTTAAGGCTCAGAGTACAAGGTGCTGATGTAGTTTTTAATGTCTTTAAAGCCTTAAACTACCCTCGTGCTAGTGACAGTAGTTTCAATGTCAGTGTATTGGATGAACAAGGTGAAAGGGTTAAGTCTATAGAGAACCCACTTGAGTTGAGTTTGGTTGCAAGTCAAGAGGAGTGTGATGGTACTGAAGCCAGCGAATATGTTAAGTGGTTGAACTCAGGGGGGAAAGTTTATAAAAAGAAATATGAGGAATTGGGGAAAGTTCCTGAGAGATCGCTCCCTTCTATTGAGAAGCCACCAGTCCTTGAGTTAAAGACATTGCCTGATCACCTTCGCTATGCATATTTAGGTGCAAACAACACACTACCAGTTATTATTTTCGCTTCATTGTCTCCTATGGAAGAAGAGAAGTAACTTAGGGTGTTGAGGGCTCACAAGCTAGTTATTGGGTGAACTTTGGCAGATATTAAGGGTATAAGCCCTTCAACGGTGATGCACCATATATTAATGGAGGAAGATAGTAAGCCTAGTATTGATACTCAGATGAGGCTTAATCCTTCGATGAAGGAGGTGGTACGGAAGGAAATCTTTAAATGGTTGGATGCATGGGTGATTTACCCAATATCTAACAATGCATGGGTTAGTCCTATTCAGGTAGTCCTAAAGAAAGGTTGCATGATGATGGTTAAGAATGATAATAATGAACTGATTCCAACTCGTACAGTGACGGAGTGGAGAATTTGTATTAACTACCGTAAACTGAATAAGGCAACCAGGAAGGACCATTTTCCCTTGCCTTTTGTTGATCAGATGTTGGACAGATTGGCAGGCCATCCTTATTACTATTTCTTGGATGGGTATTCGAGGTACCATCAAATTCCCATTGCACCGGAGGACCAAGAAAATACCACCTTCACGTGACCCTATGGAACATTTGCATTTTAAAGAATGCTGTTTGGGTTGTGTAACGCTCCAACAACGTTTCAAAGATGTATGATGTCTATCTTCTCAAACATGGTGGCAAAAGGTATAGAGCTTTTCATGGATGACTTTTCAGTCTTTGGGTCCTCTTTTGATGGATAATTGGAGATGGTTTTGAAAAGATGTGAGGAGTCAAACTTGGTATTAAATTGGGAGAAATGTCACTTTATGGTGACGGAAGGAATAGTCTTGGGCCACAAGATTTCATGCCATGGTATTGAGGTAGAGAAGGCCAAGATATCTACAATAGAAAAATTACCTCCATCGGTGTCTGTTAAGGGGGTTCGTAGCTTTTTGGGACATGTTGGATTCTATAGGAGGTTTATCCAGGACTTTTCAAAGATTTCGAAGCCCTTATCCACTCTACTCATGAATGGTGTGGCTTTAATGATGAATGTTTAAGGACATTTAACACGCTGAAGGAGAAATTAGTTTCTGCTCCTATTGTTGTGTCCCCAAATTGGGATCAACCTTTTGAGCTTATGTGTGATGCAAGTGACTATGCAGTGGGAGCGGTGTTGGGACAACATGTAGATAAGGTATTTGAGACTATTTACTATGCTAGTAGGACTCTCAATGATGCTCAACTTAATTATGCCACCACGAAGACAGAGTTACTAGCCATAGTATTTGCCTTTGATAAATTCAGACCCTGCCTAATTGGCAATAAAGTAATAGTGTATACGGACCATTCTGTAATAAAATACCTTATGACCAAGAAGGACGCTAAGCCACGCTTGATTCGTTGGGTCCTGTTGCTACAAGAGTTCGATATGGAAATCTGGGACAAAAAGGGGACCAAGAATTTGATAGCGGATCTCCTATCAAGGCTTGAGAAAGAGAATGAGGCTAGTGGAGTTCAAATTGATGATGAATTTCTAGATGAGCACCTCTTTGTTGTGAGTAATGATCAGGGGGTGTCTTGGTTTACAGATTATGTGAACTTTTTGGTTGCTAAGGTTCCACCTCTAGAGATGTCGAGACAACAGTTAAAGAAATTCTATTCGGAGGTCAAGCATTATTATTGGGAAGAGCCCATTCTCTATCGTCACTGTGCAGACCAAGTGATTCGAAGGTGTGTGTCTGAAGAGGAAATGCAATCTATATTGACTCATTGTCACACTTTACAGTATGGTGGTTATTTTAGTGCCACTATGACAGCAGCAAAGGTCTTGAGTTCAGGATTTTATTGGCCTACACTGTTCAAGGATGCCAATCTATTTGTGAAAATTTGTGACTGTTGTCAAAGAACCGGGAATATCTCTAGGAGAGACCAAATGCCTATGATAGGAATCCTAGAGGTGGAATTATTTGATGTGTGGGGGATCGATTTTATGGGGCCATTCCCATTGTCATTTAATAATAAATACATACTCTTGGTTGTGGATTATGTATCAAAATGGGTGGAAGTTGCAGCTACTCCTACAAATGCTGGGAAGGTAGTATTGAACTTTCTGCATAAGCATATTTTTACCCGGTTTGGAACTCCCCAAGCAATCATAAGCGATGAAGGGAGTCAT
Organism: Humulus lupulus; assembly: GCF_963169125.1. Classification (NCBI taxonomy): domain Eukaryota; kingdom Viridiplantae; phylum Streptophyta; class Magnoliopsida; order Rosales; family Cannabaceae; genus Humulus; species Humulus lupulus. The sequence goes on from NC_084799.1 coordinate 27,548,082, forward strand.
TTTTTCAATCACTGTTTCACTGCATTATGTGCCCGACATGGAGTTCGCCACCGCACTGCATTGGCCTATAATCCCCAAGAAAATGGCCAAACAGAAGTATTGAATCGGGAAATAAAGAATATACTTGAGGAGACTGTGAATACGTCAAGGAAAGACTGGTCAAAGAGGCTTGATGACTCCTTATGGGCATATAGAACTGCTTTCAAAACACCCATAGGGATGTCACCATATCACTTGGTATTTGGGAAGGCTTGTCATCTTCATGTGGAGCTTGAACATAGAGCATACTGGGCTGTGAAAAATCTGAATGTGGATTTGTATAAAGCTGGAGAGAAAAGGCTCATGGACCTGAATGAGCTAGAAGAGTTCTACAACGAGGCTTATGAAAATGCTAAAATCTATAAGGAGAAGACGAAGGCCTTCCATGACAAGCATATCTTGCGTAAAGACTTTCAACTGGGGGATAAAGTGCTCTTATACAATTCAAGGTTGAAATTATTTCCGGGCAAGTTGAAATCAAGGTGGTCGGGACCTTTCACAGTGGTGGTATCGCTTCCATATGGTGTAGTGCTGATACATAGCGAGAAGACAAGGCATTTTAAGGTGAATGGTCAGTGGTTAAAGCATTATATTGAGGGCCAAGTAGAGAAGGCAAAGTCTGTAGTGATTTTAAGACCTCTTTGAGAAAGGAAGGCACCGTCTGACTAAAAGACGTAAAAGACAGCGTTGTAGGAGGCATTCCTACGTTTTTTTTTATGCTTTATATTTTGTTGGAACAATTTGGGTATTAAGTTTTAATTTTTAGTCGTAATGTTTATTTTGCTTAAGTTTCAATTAGGTTGTGCTTAGGAACCGTGAAAATCGTGAAAAAAAAAAGAAATATACTGAAAAAATTTCCTGTGGAGGCCAAGTCGTGACTTACTTTAGCTAAGTCACGACTTATGGGAATGTCAGGATCGAAGAAAATGAAAGTCGAAATTAGGGCCGCGACCCTGGCGAAGTCAGAGAATAGGGGACGTTTTATGGGTGAATTAGTGCCGCAGCGCTTGTCAAAGTAAGAGAGTGGTGGATTTACGAGGGGTGACATGGGCTGCGGCATGCTCATTAGGGACGCGACTTCTGGGAAATTTTCTAAGGTGGGCCGCGGCATGGACATTGGAGTGCCATGACGCTTGGGTTTGAGGCACATACTAAAAAACAGGCGGCCCGCGACATGGAAAAGCACGAGCCGCGACGCGCTCCCGTATCAGCCTTTAAACCAACATTTTCCTTATTTTTTCCCGCATAATTCAAAACCACTTTCTCTCTTTACGAATTTTTCTCTCAATCTCTCTCATTCTCCCTTCTCTCACCCATTCTCTCATCCTAATTTCTCCCCATTCTCTATAAAAATCCAACACCCACTCCCAAAGTTCTTCATCTCAACCATCAAATACAAATTTCTCACCATTCCTAATCTTCAATCCATCAACATAGCCTTAGGATTCATCAAATCTCTACATTTGAAGAAAGAAGGAGGAAGTTTGGGGGAAGACATACATTGGGTCAAGATTTGTGTACATCAAGGGTTCTAGTCTTCCAAGGGGGAGTAAGTTTTATTATCATTCACTTTCATTGGAAATTATGTTTTGGATAATTTTGGGACATCAATTTTTAAGGGGAGGTATTGCCCAATTTTCTTAAACCCTAATACTAAATTTTTGAGATATGGCCACTAGGAAGAACCCATCTAGGGCAGCCACTACCAAGAAAAACAACTATGCTTCCACATCCCACCAACCACCACCACCACCCAAGTCCATTCCACAACCACCCCCTCTGGTTGAGTATGATTCTTCAAGGTTCATTATAATAAGGACGTTCTTTAGCATTATCAAAAATGTTGTCTACGGAGACTCATTAAGAAGAGATGTGTGGAATATGAGGATTCTCCCTTCCAAAACGACATTTATGAGACTATCAGACAAGAAATTCAAAGGAGAAATTGGAAGAGTTTTGCGGGCAATAAAATGACCAAGGTCAACTGTCCAATGGTATATGAATTTTATGCCAACTTTCTGGGTTATAGGAATAGGAAGGTATTTTGTAGGGGGGTGGAAGTGGAGTGTGATGTGGACAATATTGATGCTTTGTATGGCTTATCGATGATACCGAGGGAGGAGGATAAATACCATCGGTTGGTCACTTCTGAGAATATTAATTGGGATGATGTGAATGAATTTTTGGGTATTCCTGGATCTCAATTTGTGATGCAAGAGGGGCAGCCAAAGACCTTTAGAAGATACCAAATGAATAGGGTAGCCCGCACTTGGATGCTATTCGTGAGTGCTAGGTTTATGCCTAATACTCACCTATCTGATGTTGGGATTGACCGGTGCTTATTGATATATGCCATTATGAAGGGGCTCTCGATGGATATTGGGAGAGTGATACGGTCCAATATTCGTGATTGGTACATGGGACTATGATCACGGACCTGTGTTCGATATGAGAGGTGCCGATGTACCCAAGTGACTATTATATGAAAGGTATGAGACCTATTTATCGATCCACCGTGCACAATTTTTAGCCACCTTTTGTGGAGCCTCCAGCACGCCCAAGCTAAGGAGGAGGGAGAACAAGCAAATGACCAGCCTAATGTGAATTCTCCACAGCTAGAAGAGGAGGCCTTTGGCACAGAGCAACCACTATATTTGGCTTTACAAACACGGAGCGACTTGAACATAGCCTGCCTTAATTATATTATTAGACAAGGACAACACACTCACCAATACTTGAGTGCTTTCCATGACTACACGAGGGGGCGGGTTGACCGGGATAATGAGGCTCTGTATTGCATGACCAACAATGAGGCGGACCAAACTTTCTCTCAATATCCGCCTCCGTGGAGGCTGTTTGATGAGCCACCACCATTTTGAGATGATTCATAGCAGGTAAGTTTTCTTTCCTTAACTTTTATAAACATTGTGGACAATGTTTAGTTTAACTTTGGGGAGGGACTTAAAAATTTGTGTGTCTGTTCTTTGTGTCTATTTTCAGAGTATTTTTCTATGTATATTTGTGTTTTTGTGTTTGTGAATATGTTGTGCGTCATTGTTTTGTTTTATGTCATTTTGAGTTTTAAGTTTAAGTTTGAGTCTAACGTGAATTTATTGTGAACCATGATTGCCAATGAAGACAAAGTGAATGATAAATGGTATTTCACTTTAGTGTGCCAACATATGTAGAAAACTTTTTCATGCTCTATAAGTTGTATATTTGAATTTCTTGATGCATATTAAATGGATTTGTGGATTGTATAGTGGGAATTTGTAAATTCTAGAACTTGCTTATTTGTTATTTGAGGCGAAATAATACATCATGCTTGTTTAGAAAAGTGATTTAGTCCATTTTTGGATCATTTGAACTTTTTTTGCCAACTCTGAAATTTATTTTCTATTTCACACCCTTGTTGAGCCTAATATTGTACCCTTCTGTTCTTAGCCACTAATAAAGCCTAAGAATTGAAACCTTGATATAAATCCTTCCCTAAAGATACTATGATGCACATGATGATAATATGGTGGGGAATTGTATTGGGGTCGTTTGGGAAAGTTAGTAGGATTCAATAATAAATAGAGAGAGTATATGTACAAAAATTGAAAGAAATTTTTTTTTTGTTTATATATGAACTACACTCCCAACGTATAAAAAGAAATAAGCTTTGGGAAGTGTAGCTAGTATCTAAAAAAAAAAGAGAGAATAAAAACCTATATATCTATCTAGATCAAGAAAAAAAAAGAGAAATTATTGGAGGGTTTATTAATTGGGTGGTAGAAAAAGGTCATGTGTTTGTGGTAACTTTGAGCTTAAAAAGTCTTTCTCATCCACCGTTACTAAGCCTAACATTACAAGCATATAAAGTCCTATTGATTTCTAAGCATGTTTCGGTGTATATTAGTGGAGAATGGCAAACTGGTTAGCAGTCTGCTTGGTTGAAATTCAATATGTATTGATGAATTTATTGTGTTGTTTGTTGAGCATATAGCTAATCTTATTTATAGTGACGTAATCACGGTGGAATATAAATATGATTATATGTTCAAAATAAGTTAGTCCTAAGATTAGTCAGTGCATCGGATTTACACTGACTTGCCAATCTACGATATGATCTGCTTACACATTACAATGTTATGTTCTTTCCAGAACATTAGCAAAGTAGATAAGATCGGATGTATTTGTTACATCGGACTGGATCGATATTGACAGTTGATAAGATAAGTAAACATACTGTTATTATCTATTCTAGTCATATCATATAGTTGACCATAGGTCAATTCAATCTCAATTCTGAGTGGTTAGTATTCTAACTGATTGTATTATTTGAGTTCTTTGACTTTTTCGTTACTAGCTTACCCTACGGACTAGCCCATACTTACATCTTGGGAACTCGGTAGTATAATTAAGTGGGAGTGTTAATCATAGATATGAACATCTATAGCTTCTGATGAAGAAGTGAAACGATGGTTTCCTTTTAGTTTGGTTCAAGGTGTTAAATGATAGAGATCTCATTTCAGTAATTAAATTAGTTTACTGAAATATCATTTACAAGGAACTAAGTGTTTTAAGGATAAAATACAATGAGGGGTAAAACGGTATTTTAGTCCTATCTCATTGTAGACCGTCTATAGAGGATTGAGTGACAATTATGGTTGTAACAATGGATAATTAATAGCATATCTATATTTGTTATAGAGCGTTCTATGAATTCAAGAGTGCAATTCCAAGTCTATAGTGGAGTCACGAGGAATTAATAAATTAGTGAATTTATTTGTTAGATTTATGATAACTTATTGGAGCTTGATTTTATAGGCCCATGGTCCCCATTGTACATTGGATAAAATCATCTAGATAGTCTCAATTAATTGATTTAATAATAAATTAGAATTATCAAAGTTGACCAGGTCAATTTTGGATAGTTTCACAGAGTTGTGTAATTTTGAGAAGAAAAGAGAAATTATGGCAGATTTATTAATTAAGATAAATTGGTATCTAAATTAATAAATAAGTTTAAATCAAGGTTCAAATTATAAATAATTAATTTGATAAAGGATTTAAATAATTATTTAATTAATTAAATCAATAGAAAATAATACATGCATTGATTTTAAGTCCAATGGGCTTATATAATCAAATGAGAAATTTCACGGGCCTATAGCCCATGATAATTTCGACCTAGGGCTTCAAAATGACTATTATTTTATTGATTTTTAATTAAATTAAATGGCCTAATTGAGTGTATAAAAGGAGTGCTTAGAGAGAAGTCAAAACATAAGTCGCAAGTCAGATTTTCTGATAGTTTTATATTCTCTATAAACACAAGTCTTTTTCTAAGCCTCTTTGTTATTTTCTCTTCTTCTCTCTATATCTATCTCATGTGTTGAGAATTGCCCACACTAGTCTAGGTGGTTCTAAGGATACATTGGAAAATTGTGAAGAAAATAGAAGATCGGTTCAGTTTCTTGATAATACTCTACGACAGAGAGGATACAAGAGTTAGAGAAACTGAAGGAAGGACTCTTTAATTCCACTGCGTATACTGTAAGTATTCTATTATTTGTTTCTCTTTGAATTCAATTTTAAAAATATGTTTTAGGCTATCTCGTATTAATTTGTTTAATATTAGATATACATTAAAATAAATAAAGATCTTGTATAAGCAAATCCAACAACTGGCCTCAGAGCCTTTGGTAATCTTTATTTTCATGCATGAACATGTTTAAAATTGGATTATTTGATATGTTTGAATAATTGGATGGTTTTCATGTTTTTATGAAGCATATTGATTTTATGTGAATTTTAGTAATTTTTAGGTTATTTTGTTGTGTTTTCTATGCTATTAATTTTTATATATGCTTTATTTTGTGTAAAACATGTTAAAAATTAATTAGAAAATAGTTTTGGTTTGAAAAATTGCTCAAAAGAATTTTCGGAAAAAATTTGCAATGGCTCCCATGCGCGCGCACCCCAGCCCCGCGCGCGCGCCACCAGCAGCCCAGCCACGCTGGTGAACAGTACCCGAAACTGTTACTGTTCATCCAGTTTTTTTTTTTTTTTTTAGAATTAAAAAAAAAATTGTGAAAATACATTATTTATTATCAAAACCAAAAATATCTTTTTTTTGTTTTATCATTTAATTTAATTTTCTCTTAAATAAAGATTTTTTCTACAAAGATTCAAATTCAAATTTAAAAATAGACTATCAACTTAATTTTAAAACTTTTAATATATTAAAATATTATAATTATGATAACAGATATTTTAGATATTTTCATTTAAATTCTTGATTTTTTTATTAAATCTTTATTTTAAAATATAAATATCTTTTTATTCTATAGTTTTTAATATTTAAATTGTTTGAAATTTGAATATTGTTAGTTAGATATTTTTTTTTAGATATTTGAATTTGTTTAACTATTTTGAGATATTTTAGGATTGTTATAACTATTTATATAAATATTTTTTTAAAATGGTTAAAATATTAGCAAATAGTTGTAACAACACAAGATATTTTGGAAAATAGTTAAGATATTGATTTTAAAATTTAAAATTGGTTAAATTTTGAAAAATATCATTTTTTTCAGCCAATTAATAAAATATTTTTGTTAATAAATGGGATTTAAATTAACTTTGGTTAATTGTTGATAAATCCTATTTAAATTAAATTAATATTTTTTTTTTCAGATTAACCTAAAACCAAGTTGATTGTTGATAAATGAAATTTAAATTAACTATTGTTAATTGTTGATAAATTTCATTTAAATTGACTTATTTTTTGTAAAAATTTAATTAATTTTCATTTTTTTTTATAAATTCTAGATAATTAATTGTGGTATTTTTGCAAATGAAATAAATTGTGGTATTTTTGCATAAATTCATAGAATTGCTCATATAGTAATATGATTAGGCCCATCCAATTATAACATGTCTGTTTGCACTATATGCGGCATTTTTGCAATTGGGTTTAGATGCATATAGTGGCTCATATGTTTGTTAGATATATGGTATTTTGCCAAATAAAATATTCATAAAATGATAGGTTTTATTTGGGCCCATTAGAAAATGTAAAGTTTAAATTCCTCTCTTATGGGTGATTCCATTTGTGAATGCCCATTTGCTTTGCATGACTATAGTGGGCCTAATCAATTAATAACAATTAATAAAACGAATGTTTAAATTCCTATCTTTTGGACCTTATATGGAAGATAAGGGGCCTCTGTAGTGGGAACGACATACTGGACCCAGCCCTCCTCCATACAAGCCCAATTGTTAAGGCCCATTTACCTAAGTTGGACTTAATTGTATAGGTTCATTGTAACGCACCAACTCCAGGGACCGCTACAGTGCACGTTGCAAACAGTGCTAAACTCGCTAATCGAGTCGTTTGGCCATAAATGTGTAACTAAGTATGATTAGCGGTTTAGGGATTAAAATTTTGGTTAAGGTATAACGTTTCACTAGAACGTTTACTGTATACATTGGGATCCCAAAAATATAATTTCAGAGTCTATTACAAGAGAATGTTTACAACAGGCCGTTCTAAGCGGCAAAACAGGGTTTAACCCTAGTTCCTCTTTCAAACCTCCCCCAAGTATTGGTCGAGCAGCTGCATATGTACACGTCATCACCTAAGCTCTCCAACTCAAGGATGGTCCAACTTCCTTTTGCCTTTACCTGCACCACAAAGCACCCGTGAGCCGAAGCCCAGCAAGAAAACTCATATACTCATGAACAGTCATATCATGATATCAAATCATATCTGGCATGCCTAGCAAACATAGCTTTTTTCGAGCATGCAAATAAATTCAAACAAGGCTGGGGTATCCAGGATAAGAGATCCTGCCCTTCTGATTGGAGGACTATCAAGTCCATCCAAATCAGATGAGTGTCGCAACACTTGAGGTTCTGGTAAACCATGCTGAATGACTGCCAAACAAGTCACTAGGGGCTCAGATAAGAAATCCTGCCCTTCTGATTGGATGACCATCAAGTCAATCCTAATCAGATGAGTGTCTCAACACTTGAGGTTCTGGTAAACCATGCTGAGTGACCAACAAGCAAGTCACTAGGGCCTCAGTGCCCAAAGCCATGCATATGATGATCAAAATGATCATACAGAGCTCATAGCTCTGATCAGATGAGTGAATATCACTTTGAGGTCCTGTTAAACCATACTGAGTGACCGACAAACAAGTCACTAGGGGCCCAGTGCCCATAGCCGTGTAACAACACCGTTACCTAGGCTTTCCTGCAATGGCTCTTATCAAATGAGTGACTGACAAGCATGTCACTGAGGGTCGGTGCCCATAGCCATGTGACCTAACAATCACGGGGCTCACTAGCCCTGGCTCTAAATGACTAGCCTTTGGCTAGATAAGTGCTTGTTTATATTCATCGAACTTGAGGTCGGTCCTGCATTAATGCTCTTTGAGTCATTCAATGTAGAAGGTCGATTAGGTCTAATCGACATGGCTTGTGTTGAACACGCTAAGGCTGTCCTGACTAGTGAGTCAGCACAATGTGACCAGTGCCCAGTACCACTACCGAACTTGACTAGTGAGTCACAGCTTCACAGTTGATACTAACACCTTTGCCAAATCTGACTTGTTAGTCAGAGCCATGCACAAGTAAGCAATGCTATCAATATGTCATTCATCCAAGAGTAGAACATTCAGCATGCTTACCTAACAGTTGTGAGCATAATATTGATCAAGCACAAATACAGAGACTCAAGCTCTGACCAATCTCATATTCATCATTCATGGCATGCCCTAATCACATGTTTCTCGTGCATCCCATGCATCACATTTAACCATCCAGCATGCCTCAACAATAATCATATGCAAATGGGAAAAGTTTCCAAGCATTCATTATGCTATCAATGTTTACATTTAAACATCCAACATGCATCATAAATAGCCATGCATGTCACACATGGGGTGCAGTTTTCTTACCTTGGGTCCAAGCACAGGTTACCAAAAAATGAGCCACAAGCACGATTCTAATTCCAAGCCTCTAGTGATAACCTAGTCACAACCACAAATGGTGATCCAATGAGTTCAAGTTCTAAAACCAACCCTTGAACTAAAACTTAGCCTCCAAGACATCAATCCTCACTAATCCGGGTAGTAGGAATGATCCTGAGGCCTAAAACCATGTTCCCGGGGTCAAAACACCCAAACGGGCTCAAAAGCCTGCCAGAGCCGCGGCCCTAGAACCTTGAGCCGCGGCCCCCAGCACAACCAGAGGCAAGCGCCGCGACGCCCAACACCAAGGGCCTCGGCGCCCAGCAAGAGCAAAACAAGGCACCTGCTTCATCGAGCAAGGGCCGCGGCGCCCAAGAACAGGGCTGCGGCCCAACTTCGGGGCAGCCATTTTTCTTCGTTTTTAACCTTTTAAAACCTCCCAAAAACATGTCTAAACATTCCCAATCATCAAATCAAAGTTCCCAAACTCCCCAATGGTCCAAAACCACCAAAACCTGAGGCTCAAACAAACTAAAAACTCAACGATTCACAAAATCCAATTCAAGCTTAAAAACTTTTAAAAAATTACAACTTAAACTTGAATTACCTCCGCTTGAGTTGTTTCCAACTAAATCCTCCAGCTAATAAGCTTCTAATTCTCCTTAGGATTGCTATGCCTCGATCCTCGCTTGAATCCGAGTCCTAGAACTCAAGTTATCTTTGAAAACGCGATCGGGAGACGAAAAGGGAACTTCAGGGAGAGAGAACGTACAGAACGTTCTTTTTATTTTCTTAAAAGGTTACTTCAAGCTTAAGTAGCTTCCAATAAAACCTAATGCTCGGGGTCTCGAAAACACCCCCAGGGACATTATAGTCAAAACTTCCAGAATTTCCCCTGGTCTTACTAACTCCCAATTTATCACCAAATATTAATTCCCATTACCCAATAACCCGGTAATGCTCTAAATACCCCTTGACTTACTCCAAGTCAAGCTTAAATCCCGTTGTGACTTTCCCACTAGCTTACCTCCTAGGATCGTCTTGTGCTGGGTAACCCTAGCATAACCAAATAATAACAAAGCACCACACCCATTTCACATATATGCCAAAAATGCCTGAAATGGCCAAAATATGAAAATCACCCAATTAATCACAAATGGGTTCACATGCATATTTAATACACCTAAACATGCATATTATCATTAAATAGCATAATAAAGCAATTATGGCCCTCCCGGCCTCCTAATCAAGGTCCTCAACCTTATTAGGACATTTGGGGCATTACATTCATTATATTAGTTAAACCTAAATATTGATTAGCAACAAATTAATTCTAAATTAATTGAATTTGTTTCAATGTGACACTGTAGAATTAATAAGAAATTATAGGACTTTGGTTTTAAAAAATTTAATTTGTTTAATTTTTTTTTGGGAAAACCATAGTCATTAATTTTCTAAAAATAAATAATAAAAATACTATTTTTAATTTTATAATGAGCTTATTTTAAGAATTTTATTCAACCTCCATTGCTGGTTTAACATAGTCAATAGCTTAATGGGGTCTCGAGGCGCTTTGATTCGTCCCCCTATGGAAGGTGTATATTAGTTATTTTGACAAGGTTAGATTTCGAAAGATAGATAATTATAGGTCAAATTCTACTAGACTCACCCCTACGGTGACTACTAGGACTAAATCTATGATTATTGAAACTGTGGGTCTAGCTCATAAAATAAGAGATTTTATTTTCTTATTTTGATCGAATAGTAGGTTGTTAATAGTGGTGTTCATTATTAAATGAGTTTACAACTCTATTTAACTAGTGGTATTTTTTACTCTCGCCAACCGGGACAAGGATATCATAGATTAGTTAAAAACCTAAAAAAATAGAGATATGATTGTTTTTTGGTATTTTTTCTCATATCTTACATATTTTTGGTATATGTTGTGCTATTTCTTGAAATTTGTGTGAATAGAAGTTTTATTGAGCAAATGTGATTGATTTCTATTTTATTGGTAATTTGTAGTTTTGAGTTATGGTTGTGTCTACTCCCATCATTTCTCAACTTTCAATGGAGAAACTCACTGGAGAAAACTTCCTTAAATGGAAGCAAAACATCAACATAGTGTTGATAAGTGACAACTCCAAGTTTGTCGTGACTGAGGAATCCCCGGAAGTTCCAGCTGAAGGAGCTACCAAGTCTGTGAGGGACAAGTATGAGCGTTGGCAGGCGGCTAACAACAAGGCGCAGTACTACATGTTGACTAGTATGGTCAACACTCTCAAGACAAAGATGGAGAATGTCGAGACAGCCTACGAAATCATGGATCAGCTCCAAGACATGTTTGGTGCCAAGTCAGCGCAGACTCGTTTTGAGGCCACCAAGAAATATGCCAATGCTCGAATGGCACCTTCTCAACATGTTCATGATCACCTGATCAAGATGACAAACTACTTTCAGGAAGCTGAACTTCACGGAGCCATAATAGATGAGGAAACTCAGGTTGGCTTAATCCTCAACAGTCTTTCTCCAGCTTTCCTTCCATTCACCACCAACTATGTGTTGAATAAACTCAACTATGGTCTAACGCAGCTCATGAATGAGCTTCAGACTTTTGAGTCTATCATGTGTGGACCTAGTAAGGGAGGAGAAAAGAAGACAACTACTACTACTGCTGCTAATCCAGCTAAGGCTGAAGCTAACCAAGCTTCGTCTTCAAAAGTTGGAAACAAGAGGAAAGGTGGGCAAAACAACAACCCCAAGCCTGCAAAGGCTGCAAAGGCGAGTGCACAACCAAGTGCACAGACGCCTAAGGGGAAAAACAAGAAAAACAAGAAAGGTAAAGGTAAATGTTTTCACTGCAAAGAGAAAGGGCATTGGAAACAAGATCGCCCCAAGTTTCTAGCAGATAAAAACAAAGGTAATGATTATAGTTCATTTATCTTGGAAACATGTGTTTTAGAGAATGATAACTCTGTTTGGATTATTGATTCTGCATCTACTAACCATGTTTGTAACTCTTTACAGCTTTTTGAATCGTGGGAGGAAGTGAACAAAGGCGGCTTAAAGCTTAGAGTTGGGAACGGAGCGTTCGTTGTGGTCCAAGCTAGAGGAAGAGCTCGTCTGAAGTTTGGAAATAAATTTTTAATTTTAAAAGATGTATTTTTTATTCCGGATTTTAGTAGAAATTTAATTTCAGTTTCCATGTTGCAATTAGAACGATTTGTTATGACTTTCACAAGTTTTAATATATCTATTTCTTTCAATGGATCACAATTGTGTATTGCATGTTTGGAAAAGGGGCTTTATATTCTACGACCTAACGAACCCCTCGCTCTTAATAATGATTTATTCAAAGTAGCTAAACCTAGGACCAATAAACGTCAAAAGACCGATAACAATAATGTGACGTATTTATGGCACTTGAGACTATGTCACATTGGCTATGATAGGATTCAAAGACTTACAAAGGACGGACCTTTGAGGAAACTCACCTTAGGTGAATTACCTGTCTGTGAATCTTGTCTAGAAGGCAAACTGACCAAACGTCCATTCTCTGCAAAGGGTGATAGGGCCAAAGAACCACTTGGTCTTGTGCATTCAGATGTTTGTGGACCTTTGAATGTACAAGCCAGGGGTGGTTTTGAGTATTTCATCACTTTCATTGACGATTACTCAAGATACTCATGTCTTTACCTAATGCATAGGAAATCAGAAACATTTTCAAAGTTTCAGGAATTCCTAGCAATGGCTCAGAACCAATTAGGTAAAACGTTAAAGATCTTGCGATTTGATAGGGGTGGAGAATATTTGGATATGCAGTTCCAAGATCATTTAACTGAACTTGGGATTTTATCACAACTTACTGCCCCAGGTACTCCGCAACAAAATAATGTAGCGGAACGCCGAAACAGAACTTTATTGGAAATGGTTAGATGCATGCTTAGTTACTCAACTCTACCAACTTCGCTCTGGGGACATGCAATTGAAACCGCGAATGACATTCTCAATGTCGTGTCGTCAAAATCAATCCCCAAAACACCTTTAGAATGCTGGAATGGTCGTGAACCTAGTTTACGCTATTATAGAATCTGGGGGTGTCCCGCTCACGTCCTGAGGAAAAAGGAGGGAAAGCTAGAATTGCGAACTGAAGTTTGCATGTTTGTTGGCTATCCTAAAGGTACTCGGGGTGGACTTTTCTATAGTCATTCAGAAAATAAAGTGTTTACTTCTACAAATGCTACTTTTCTGGAAAATGACTATGTCCAGAACTTTAAACCTCGCAGTAGTTTTAGAGGAGATGGTTAAAGAATTGACTCCAACCAATGTTCCATCATCATCAACACGAGTTAATGATGAAATTCCCACTCTTCACGTCCAACCGACACAAGTCGATTTAAATGAAGAAAGTACCACTGTTCCTGAGCAAACAGTCATGAAGCCTCGTCGTAGTGGGAGAATTTCTAGGAACCCAGTTCGCTATGGTTTGGATGGTGAAACCAATATGGTTGTTGAGTGACACTAGTGATGATGATCCGTTGTCTTTCAAACAGGCAATGGCTAACCCTGAAAAGGAACTATGGCTCGAAGCCATGAAACAGGAAATGGAGTCCATGTACTCAAATTCTGTCTGGGATCTTGTGGAAGCACCTAGTGACTTTAGGGCCATTGGGTGCAAGTGGATCTACAAGAAGAAATGAGGTGTTGATGGAAATATCGAGACTTATAAAGCTCGATTAGTGGCAAAGGGTTATACCCAAAGAGAAGGTGTGGACTATGAGGAAACTTTTAGTCCGGTAGCCATGCTCAAATCCATTCGCATCCTCCTATCCATATCAGCTACTCTCGACTATGAGATTTGGCAAATGGACGTCAAGATAGCTTTTCTTAATGGAAAGCTTGACGAAGTCATTTATATGGATCAGCCAGAAGGATTTAAAGTATCTGGACAAGAAGGAAAAGTTTGCAAGTTGAATAGATCCATCTATGGACTTAAGCAAGCTTCTCGTTCCTGGAATCTTAGGTTTGATGAAATAATCAAAACCTATGGCTTTGAACAAAATATTGACGAGCCCTGTGTTTACCAACTAAAGGCAAATCAAATAGTGGTATTCCTGGTTCTTTATGTAGATGATATCTTACTCATTGGAAACAATGTTAAGAAATTATCAGATGTGAAGAATTGGTTGAGCACTCAATTCCAAATGAAGGATTTGGGTGAAGCAAGTTATGTTCTAGGTATCCAGATCATCAGGGATAGAAAGAACAAACTTTTAGCTCTATCTCAAGCAGCTTACATTGATAAAGTGCTTGAACGTTTCTCAATGAAAAATTCCAAGAAAGGGTGTCTACCGTCCCGCCATGGAATTCATCTTTCAAAGAAGCAGTCTCCCCAGACTCCCGAAGAGGAAGATGCAATGAGAAAAGTTCCTTACGCATATGCAGTTGGAAGTCTGATGTATGCCATGTTGTGTACTAGACCAGATATCTGCTATGCAGTGGGAGTAGTGAGCAGGTATCAGTCAAACCCAGGACCGGAACATTGGATAGCAGTTAAGCATATTCTGAAGTATTTGAGACGGACTAGGGATTATATGTTAGTCTACAAGGGTGGTGTTCTGAACCCTGTAGGCTACACCGATTCAGATTTTCAGACTGATGTCGATGACAGAAAGTCTACTTCTGGAATAGTGTTTACTCTTGGGGGTGGAGCTGTGATTTGGAGAAGCGTAAAGCAATCTGCAATCTCATATTCCACCATGGAGGCTGAGTACATAGCCGCGTCAGAAGCAGCTAAGGAAATAGTCTGGCTAAAGAAGTTCTATTCGGATCTTGGTGTTATTCCAGAAATGGATAAACCGCTTGTGTTGTTTTGTGACAATACAGGAGCGATAGCCAACTCGAAAGAACCTCGAAGTCACAAGAGGAGTAAGCATATAGAAAGGAAGTATCACATTATTCGAGAATATGTGGCCAGGGGAGATGTGAAGGTTATGAAGATTGCAACTGAAGACAATCTTGCGGATCTGTTTACAAAGACACTACCAGAAGCTACATTTGATAAGCATATCAAGGAGATGGGATTAGTAGAATTAAGGCATTAGTTTCAACTAGTGCAAGTGGGAGTTTGTTGGGGTTTTATGCCCTAATTAAAACTCAAATTCTTTGTAATCTCATTTTATTATCAATAAAAGAATAGAACTCATTTTTTGACTTGGTCAATCACTTTGCTCACATGTTTTATTTTCATGATTATTTGTTTAATATAAACTTCTATTATATTCCGAGCATATAACTAATCTTATTTATAGTGACGTAATCACAGTGGAATATAAATATGATTATATGTTCAAAATAAGTTAGTCCTAAGATTAGTCAGTGCATCGGATTTACACTGACTTGCCAACCTACGATATGATCTACTTACACATTACAGTGCTATGTTCTTTCCAGAACATTAGCAAAGTAGATAAGATCGAATGTATTTGTTACATCGGACTGGACCGATATTGACAGTTGATAAGATAAGTAACATACTGTTATTATCTATTCTAGTCATATCATATAGTTGACCATAGGTCAATTCAATCTCAATTCTGAGTGGTTAGTATTCTAACTGATTGTATTATTTGAGTTCTTTGACTTGTTCGTTACTAGCTTACCCTACGGACTAGCCCATACTTACATCTTGGGAACTCAGTAGTATAATTGAGTGGGAGTGTTAATCATAGATATGAACATCTATAGCATCTGATGAAGAAGTGAAACGATAGTTTCCTTTTAGTTTGGTTCAATGTGTTAAATGATAGAGATCTCATTTCAGTAATTAAATTAGTTTACTGAAATATCATTTACAAGGAACTAAGTGTTTTAAGGATAAAATACAATGAGGGGTAAAACGGTATTTTAGTCCTATCTCATTGTAGACCGTCTATAGAGGATTGAGTGACAATTATGGTTGTAACAATGGATAATTAATAGCGTATCTATATTTGTTATAGAGCGTTCTATGAATTCAAGAGTGCAATTCCAAGTCTATAGTGGAGTCACGAGGAATTAATAAGTTAGTAAATTTATTTGTTAGATTTATGATAACTTATTGGAGCTTGATTTCATAGGCCCGTGGTCCCCATTGTACCTTGGATAAAATCATCTAGATAGTCTCAATTAATTGATTTAATAATCAATTAGAATTATCAAAGTTGACCAGGTCAATAGTTTCACAGAGTTGTGTAATTTTGAGAAGAAAAGAGAAATTATGGCAGATTTATTAATTAAGATAAATTGGTATCTAAATTAATAAATAAGTTTAAATCAAGGTTCAAATTATAAATAATTAATTTGATAAAGGATTTAAATAATTATTTAATTAATTAAATCAATAGAAAATAATACAGACCTTGATTTTAAGTCCAATGGGCTTATAATCAAATGGGAAATTTCACGGGCCTATAGCCCATGTTAATTTCGACCTAGGGCTTCAAAATGGCTATTATTTTATTGATTTTTTAATTAAATTAAATGGCTTAATTGAGTGTATAAAAGGAGTGCTTAGAGAGAAGTCAAAACATAAGTCACAAGTCAGATTTTCTGATAGTTTTAGATTCTCTCTAAACACAAGTCTTTTTCTAAGCCTCTTTGTTATTTTCTCTTATTCTCTCTATATCTATCTCATGTGTTGAGAATTGCCCACACTAGTCTAGGTGGTTCTAAGGATACATTGGAAAATTGTGAAGAAAATAGAAGATCGGTTCAGTTTCTTGATAATACTCTACGACAGAGAGGATACAAGAGTTAGAGAAACTGAAGGAATGACTCTTTAATTCCGCTGCGTATACTGTAAGTATTCTATTCTTTGTTTCTCTTTGAATTCAATTTTAGAAACATGTTTTAGGCTATCTCGTATTAATTTGTTTAATACTAGATATACATAAAAATAAATAAAGATCTTGTATAAGCAAATCCAACAGTGCGTGCCCAGATTTTCCTTTGCTCTCTGCCACTCGCCATGCCGCGACCCTAAAGGGCATGACGCAGCATTAATTCATGCCAGATTTGAGTAGCTTCTGACTATTCTAGAGTTGCGGCCCTTAAGCCCATGTTGCGACTCTAATTCTATTTTTTTCAAAACATGACCATTTTAAATCCTTCCTTCATCAAAAACTTCTTCTAACTCCTCCTTGATTCCAATTTGACTCGAAAAACCATCAAAGGCTCCATTTCCCCACCATTTATTCTTCTTTTCGCGTTTATCTCATGATTCATAGCACCGACCTACAACAAAGACAAACACAAGCGTAATCTTGCACAAAACAAACAAAAAGACTCAATATTACCACAAAAACACTTCCTAAACCGACACTAAAATGGAGTTATCAATGGCACAATTGAGCGCTACAAAGCTCGTTTAGTAGCCAAAGGCTACACGCAACAAGAGGGCCTCGACTTCTTTGACACTTTTTCCCCTGTAGCTAAAATAGTTACATTAAAATTATTGCTTGCTATTTCTACTATTAAGAAGTGGCACACCATTCAACTAGACATTAATAATGTCTTTTTGAATGGCAATCTCCATGAGGATGTTTATATGACTCTCCCTCCTGGTTTACTTATACCAAATTCCCATCTAGCAGGTTCTCCTCTAGTGTGCAAACTCCACAAGTCTCTATATGGCCTCAAACAATCTTCTCGGCAGTGGTACAAAAAGCTCTCAGAAGCTCTTCTTCAAGCTAGCCTCACTCAATCCCAAGCAGATTACACTCTATTTACTCGAGGAATAGAAGACTCATTCATTGCTCTCCTTATTTATGTCGTTGACATAATAATAACTAGCCCTTTCTTTAGTTTGTCTATAGCAGCTTCAAACTTCACTCCACTCCCAGTTCAAACTCAAAGCTCTAGGCACTCTCAAGTACTTTTTGGGATTCAAAATTGCTCATTCTGCAGCTGGCCTATTCCTATTTCAGCGCCAATACACGAGTTATTTGGGCAGCAAGCCCACTGCAACTCCTATGAATCCTCGAGTGAAGCTTGACACTACCTCTGTAAAACCATTAGCAAACTCCTCTCAGTACAGAAGACTAATTGGGCACCTCTTATACCTCACTTTATCAAGACCCAACATTACTTATTCTGTTCATACACTAAGTCAGTTCATGTCCTCTCCACACACTACGCATCTTCAGGTCGTGCATCATCTCCTTAGATACCTCAAAGGGAAGCATGGACAGAGACTTATCTATCCCTCCACCTCTTCTTTGAACCTCAGAGCTTACTCAGATTCAGATTGGGTGTCCTGTTCAACAACTCGCAGATCCACAACTGGCTATTGCGTGTTCTTAGGTGACTGCCTAATCTCGTGGAGATCAAAGAAGCAACCTACCATATCTAAAAGCTCAACTGAAGCTGAGTATCATATTACCTGGATTCAATACCTACTTCAAGCACTACAAATCCCTCAACACTCTCCAACATATCTACTGTGATAACAATTCTGCTATCCATATTGCCACCAATCCTACATTTCACGAAAGAACAAAACATACTGAATTGGACTGCCATTTTATTAGAGACAAGATTTATGCTTCTACAATTTGCCTAATCTCAGTCAGCAGCAAGCACCAGCTAGCCAATGCATTCACAAAAGCCTTACCTTCTACAACATTATCTACACACATTTCCAAGATGACTATACATGACATACACAGTACATCTTGATGGGAAGCTTTTAGGATTATTAGTTTATTTTTATTTTCTTCTTTAGGTTATTCTGTTAGTTTTTTTTCTTTTGTATTGTGTATTTCTTTGTTCAGATCTGTTAGTTAGTTTAGTCTATTAGCTTTCTTTGATTAGAAAGTCTATTGGTTGTTTTAGCCTAAGCTATATATATATAGAGGACAATTCTTCTATAGGGGCTTCACTTTAAGCCCCATTGGTAGGGCTCTCAGTGTTTCTCGACCCGTGAACAGTTTTCGGCGCGACTTTTTTTTATGACTGTGTATATTGTAGCTATTTAGAGCATCCTACAAATTTTCAAAAAATTCTGAATAGTTCACAGTACTGAAAACTAGGTTCTAATATGTTGTTTTCCACGCGTATAAAAAAAATTAGTCACGCGTGCAACAACATGTTTGAACCTAATTTTCGGTATTGTAAACTATTCAAAATTTTCTGAAAATGTGCAGTATGCTCTAAATAACTACAATATACACGGTCATAAAATAAAATCGCGTCGAAAATTGTTCACGGATTGTAAACACTGAGAGCCTTACCGGTAAGACTTAGAGTGAAACCCTAGAATTCTCCGGTATATATATATATATATATATATATATATAGCTCAAGCTATCCCTGTATTCTTTAACTTGATTCATCTTTTCAACATCAGTCGGAAACTTTCTTCTTTCTCTCCTCCGTAATAGTAGCACATAGGCACACGTAGCCATGCATTCTCAAAACTAAACCGCTGGGCAGAGATCATAGTGAATTTCGGGTCCATGAACAAGGGGCAATAGTCAGAAGAGGATAGTTCTAAATTAAAAAGCTGAGCAAAAGTAAACATATCTCTCCAGCTCTGCGTTACCAATGCCCTATCCAATCTATATTAAAATGTTCTTAAGTTTTACTTACCGTAATTATAAGTTAAAGGCAACTAAAAATAAAAAATATACGCGGGCGGAAAAATAAAAATGTTGTTGTTGAACAATATTTGACGTCGTATAAAGCGATCGACCTTCACCTTTCTGTCGTTTTGTAATGCACTTTTATTCTGTTTTTGAGTGAGAAACTGGGGATCGAGACGAGTACAACCGCAGTCCATTCCGACCGAAACTTGGATGTATCATCATCCCTTCGTCAAACTGTGAGAGACTGACCCAAATCAACTGCCACAATTAGGCCGATGACCCACGTCATCATCTGTATGTGTCCCCTTCCCTCTTCAATTTCAGCTAATAAAATCGGGTTATCATCCTAATCTAATCTATCGAGTTATCAATTGATTTTGCAATCGGGCCATATTACCAAATATATATATATCATGAGAGGCGTATATGGCGGAAGTCGGATGTGGCACACATTTACATTGACCAGAAATTTCTGCTCACGACACTTTTCTAGCAAACTGTTTATTGGAGGTCTGGTCTTCCCTTTAAGCTTCAAGTTTTTGCCTTGAGCCATTTTTTCTTTAAGACCAAGTACTTTCTTTAATAAGTACATTTTTGGTCCCCAGCTACAAGATATTCCACTCAAATTATGCGTCATTGAAGTGTAGGTCTTTCTTATGATACAAATGAACCTGTTTTAAAGGCTGCTTTTGAACAACATGGTGATATACTAGAAGGTATTAATGTAAATCTCATTTCTTTTTTAGCAGGAACATTATTTTTCTTACAAGGGAATGCTAAGTTTGTCAAAATATATTTGTTGCAGTTAAAGTAATATGTGACCACAAGAGTGGAAGATCAAAAGGGTATGGATTTGTACACTTTACTTCTGAAACTGCAGCCACCACAGCACTTCAAGAAATGGATGGTCAGGTAATTTCACTATATTTGCTCTCTTTTCGCATCAAAATTAGCCCTACTAATCTGCTAAAGTTCATGATCAGATACTGGACGGCAGGAATATTCGGGTGCAATTTGCACACAAGGGATAACAGCATGAATTCAAGGTTTATATATGATTTAGTTTGTTGGTATTCTTCAATATGATTTTTTTTACTAGTTAAATTGGATTCTTTCTGCTCGTTTACTCCCAAAATTATCATCGACAGCTTGCGAAAGAAGGATTTATGTGTTCATGTATTGATTTGAACCAGAAGAAATGACATAAATGCATGGCATTTTCTTCATGCATGGACAATTATGCTACTGTGTTCTTCTGTTAGCACTTTTCACATCTCATGTTATTGCTTGTATTTACTCCTTTAAATATAATTGAGTTATTTCTTCTTAATCTTTGTCCCTAGTTAACTGTTAATTGACCTAAGATTCTAAAATATTTGAGCACCAATTTTCTTGTGTTGTGTCGACCATTTCTTTAACATAGTTGTCAAAGTGTTCAATGAGGAGAGACTGCATTGTTCGAGTGTCTTTTATATAAATGCTGTAAAAAGAGTAGAGTATTGGGTTTGGACTTAATTTATGTTCCATAAATGTATATTGATCAAGTGTGATTATCAACAGACGGTTCCATTCACTAATTACATCTGAAAAGGAAATGAGAAAATGCAGAAACTTTCTTTCATTTAGTTCTGTGACCAAATAAGCATATTGATAGAAACTGATGATGGGTTTACTCCATAATTTCTTATATGCAATTTTTTATTTCAGTAAAAGGGTACTTAAGGTTGTGATTTCACTATGCAACTCATTGGTACAATGCAAAAAGTTAGAAATTAAAAGAAAGAGATTAATCATTATGATATATGCTTTTTCTGCTTGTTGTTTCCACTGTTGGAATGATAACTGAAACTTCTTCGTGGCTTTCTTCAGGAGGAACAAAGGTTTGGAAGGGTGGCAGATTGCATTTCTTTATTCAACTTTTGACAATGAACAATGCTATGTTAGTTTTCCTTGTTTGCTATGTGAGGGAAAATATGTGGATGTTTTTGTTCCAACATTTTCTGATAAATCCAACTTTCATAATAACATACTGATATTTTGATTTGGGGACCTAACAACATTCTTCGGTGCCATTTATATATAAACATCAGAATTGAGAATGTCAATAAAGGATAATTGATGCATGCAAGCTGAAAATGAATGGAATGAGAATGAATTGGGACAAACAAAATCTAGAGTAGGCAACATCACTGACGTGGGTTCTGCACCACACAGATATCTGGCTCATATATGCCAACATTTTAAATTCCGAGAGATTGATCATCAAGAGGAGGAAGCATCTTCTCCAGGCAATTTTGCATGGGCAACTTCAACAAAGATTAGCCTCCCATCAACAATCTGTAAAGTTCAACAACTAAAACCAAGTTAAAATCATTTTACACAACAGATTTATTGAGAGAAAATGAAGTAAAACATTATATGCACATATATATATATATATATATGTGCAAGTATGTATATATGTAAGAATTCAGGTTACCCTGCCATTCATGGCCTTCAAAGCCTTTTGCGCTTCAACCTCAGATTCAAACGTCACAAATCCGAAACCTTTAGGCCTTTGAGTTCTTGAGTCCATAACTAACCTAGCTATATACACAACAGAACAAAAACCTTCAGTGAATGGAACAAAAAGCAGCGACTGAATTTCTCAGATGAATTAATTGTTTATAAGACTAAGTATGGAATGGAACATGAGAATACCTTCTGTGATTGACCCAAAAGGAGAGAATAACTTCTTGAAGCGTTCATTTGTGGTGAACGATGATAATCCTAGGCCCAAAACCAATAATCAAAACTAAAGTAGAAAAGGAAAATACATAAACATGAAATAAGAGAAAAAGAAAACTACTGCTGACAAAAAGCTGGGTTAATCTCTTGGGCATGTTTGCTTCCATGAGGTTAGGTCGTCAGACAACGGCCGTTTTGGGAGGACTAGCTCAGTTGCAACAAAACTGAGCAAGAAGAGTGATAAATCCACTATTGTATACTGGGCCTTGCCTAGACTTCTATTGGGCCTATTTAGGGACTTAAATTATTTTGTACCTTATTTTTGCACAAATGCAAGTACTCCTTAAATTTTATGAAAATACGATTAAAATGGACTAGGAATTGCAAAAACAATAAAATTTTTATAAAAATTCAAATTACAATAAATATGCCAAAAATAATATAATAGAAGGCAATCAATTATTTCAATGTATCTAATTAGTATAAAATTGTAAACATGAAAATGAACAATAAAGTCGATTTTTTTTGTCCGTGTTGTATTTTTGTAATTAAATGCTCAAAAACAGTCAAATTTCTAATTTCCTTATATGATAAAAATTAACAAAAAAAAATTAAAGAATATAAAAAAATAGTGAATTTATCATATTTTTAAACTTCTCTTCGTAATTTTCTAAAAATAATTGATCATTTTTATTTGAGGAAATTACATTTTCTATGGGATTTTTAATAGTGTGCAAAAATATGGTTTTTTTCAAAAAAAAAAAAGTTAATATATGACTTTTTTTAAGAATTTTCACTATTATGGGTTTATTTTCCCATATGTTTATATAAAAGTTGGTTTATGTCATAGTTTTACTCTTAATCAAGTTTTATTATCTTGGAAAGGGTATGTATATAATTTTATTATTATTTTTTTAGCTTATTTGTTTTTTTTTATATTAAATTTTTCTTTGGTTGTTTTGCAATTTTTTTTTTTGTAATATGAATTGTGTTTAAAATTATTTTTTATTTATTATAAACATTTTTTCTATTTTTTTTAGATTTTACGTGTCTTTTTTCAAGTACTGGGTAAGGTAACCAGTTATTTGATTAATCTTTGACAGTTATGGAAAAAAAATCCTAGAGCTAGGTTAAATAACATGTGCCAGGAGGAGTAACCAGTTATCCTGAGAGGAGTAACTTTTGGTCATAAGTGGGGTGACGGGTTACACATATTAAATATGAAAAAAAACATCAAATTTTGAGGAAAAATAGGAAGAACACCTCATTAAAAAATAAATAAGAAGTAACAATGATTTTAGTAACATAGGTAACAAATTACCATAAAGAACCCAAAAATATACACACACATCAGAACGTGAAGGTAACTAGTTACCTCTAGAAATATACACACAAAGAACGTGAAGGGAACTAGTTATCCCCAGAAATATACACACAAAGAACGGAAAAGGTAACCAGTTACCACAGATCTGAAGATAAAAAAAATCAGATCCACCTCCTTTCCCTTTTCTCCCATCTTCTTCATTTTTTTTTTTCTAGATTTGAATGTTCACATCAAAGTAACTGGTTACCCATTCACGTTTTCATATTTTTATTAGTTTTCTTTCAAAATTTTGGTGTTCCTATAAGAGTTACAGGAAAAAGACAATGTTGAAAAATTGATTTGAATTTTTTTACATATAGTGGAAAAAACTATAAAAAAAAATTACAATAATAAAAGATAATAAATAAAAAATAGTAAAATAATTATGTAATGTTAAAATATGTGTGAAGAAAAGGAAAGAAAAATAAAATGGAATGAGAAAAAAATAAGTACAAAAAATGAAGAAAAAAGAAAGAAAAAATGATGAAGGAAACAAAATAGATGAATGAATAAAAATGAAAAGAAGAAGAAAAAAATAATGGAAAAATGGAAAGAAAAAAATATGAATGAAAAAATTGGTAGAAAAAAAAATGGAAGAAGAAAAAAAACTTATATTTATGAAAAAAAAAGAAAAAAAAAAGGAGAAAATAATAAATACAAAAAATAAGGAAAAAATAAATAAAAAATGAACAAAAAAAAAAACTAAAAAAATATGAAAAAAATAAATAAAACAATACAAATGAAAGAAAAAAAATAGATAGATGAATAAAAATAAGAAGAAGAAGAGAATGGAATGAAAAAAAGATGAAGGAAAAAGTTGGTAGAAACAAAAAATTAAAAAGGAAAAATGGAAGAAAATATAAGTAAGAAAAAAATATCTTAAAAATAATTAAAAAAATGAAGGAAAAAATAAAATAAAATTATCTTCAAAATCAAATAAAACATAACTATAATAAAAATATGTAGCATTTCTATATTTTAATTAGCAAATGGAAAGAAAAAAAAAGATGAAGGAAAAAGTTGGTAGAAAAAAAAATTAAAAAGGAAAAATTGAAGAAAATATAAGTAAGAAAAACAATATCTTAAAAATAATTAAAATATGAAGGAAAAAATAAAATAAAATTATCTTCAAAATCAAATAAAACATAACTATAATAAAAATATGTGGTATTTCCATATTTTAATTAGCTACTGTTTTCTCATACTTTAATTTTTTTTAATAAATTTTTCTATACAAATTATGAAAAGTATAATTGTCATATTTTTTATAGAACAAAAACCATATTATTTAAAAATTTATTTTTTTATTTTAACCAGTTTTCATAGATTTTTTTTTCTTTTTGTTTAAATCTTTTATCTCTAAATATATTAAGTACTTTTCAGTAAAAAAAAAAATTGGTTAGTTTTGCTATAAGTAGTTTCGTAGCAAATTTGTCTTCCACAAAATTAAAATTTTTAAATTATAGTGTTTTTATAATCTTGAGTAATTTTGCTGCAAATTCCCAAAAAAACAGAGAGAATGAGCAAACTAAATTATAAACAAATATATGAAAAAAATATACAAGCCACGAGTGGGACTGCAGGGTGTATCACTTCAAGAACATTGAATTTACTCTTTTGATTTCCATAGTAAAGCAAATATTAATGTTATCTTATTATACATTAAGAGACACGTTCATATCACTTTTGTTGTCAAGTTTGATCATGAAGGGCGTTTTCAGCACAATTTAACTTGATTATTTCATATATTTATAATTTCAACTCATTTCTTTTGTTTACGTATTTCAGATCATAAAGTCCCCAAAATTCCAAAAATTACTTTTGTTAAGATATTTGAGGATTATGTGAAGGTAACAACATTAAAATGACAGGTAAGAGAACAGATATCAACAAAACGGGTGGGCACCATATAATAGAATACTTTGTGCATCGTACCCTAATACCCTAATGGAGATTCCAAATTATTAATAGAAAAGATTTAGTCTTTTTAGGGCCGGCCACATCGAAATTTTAAAAGCTCTTTATTTTCCAAAATCACATGGCGCCAACAAGTGGGCAAATAGTTTAAACAAAACCAAATTTGTTAACCCGCTAAAAGATCCAAATTTTGATAAAGCAATGAATCATCAAGATTTAAAACCACGATGACCAACAAAATTCAGACTTTCAATTTATGAACCGAAAAACAAAGCCTGCCAAGAAATTTTCAAACTGCGAAACACAAAAACCAAATTGAATACTATTTTCTTGATTCGACATCATTTAATTACCATCTCCGTTAACTTTAAACAAGAAATAAAATACCAATTACAAGGAAAACCCTAATTTGAGAAGTGGAATAATATAACCGTTTGAAGTTGTGAAGCGTTGTCTATTAATATCTAGATTAAGATACATTGGGATCGAAAAGATCCAGATGAACATACAATCCACTGAAAGTAAAGGAACCTAAACCCTAATTTAAGAACTGGTAAACTTGGTCACGGCCTTAGTTCCTTCCGAAACGGCGTGCTTGGCCAGCTCCCCGGGGAGCACAAGCCTCACAGCTGTCTGGATCTCCCGAGATGTGATCGTCGGCTTCTTGTTGTACCTAGCGAGCTTTGAGGCCTCCTGGGCAAGCTTCTCAAAGATATCATTGATAAAGCTGTTCATGATTCCCATGGCCTTACTCGAGATACCGATGTCAGGGTGAACCTGCTTCAGAACCTTGAAGATGTAGATCTTGTAAGTTTCCACATTCTTTTTCGTTCTCTTCTTCTTCTTGTCGCCGGCGGCGGCGCCCTCCTTGGGGAGTTTCTTTCCGGCCTTTGGCTTCTTCTCAGCTGGAGCCTTCTCGGCGACGGTAGACTTCTTCTCCTCCGCTGGCTTCTTCTCAGCGGCGGGCTTCTTCTCTGCCTTTGGCGCCATCGAAATCTAGGCTTTGCAAAAAGAC
Source organism: Humulus lupulus (assembly GCF_963169125.1). Classification (NCBI taxonomy): domain Eukaryota; kingdom Viridiplantae; phylum Streptophyta; class Magnoliopsida; order Rosales; family Cannabaceae; genus Humulus; species Humulus lupulus. The sequence goes on from NC_084799.1 coordinate 27,574,734, forward strand.
GAAAATAGGAGTTTCGAAGTTGCAGAGAATCGAAAGGAAAGAAGATGGGTTTGAAAATAAGATATTGGTGACATAGAATTGTGGTGGGATTTAACTTATATAGAAGTCAGAGACCAATTCTTATTGGCTGAAATGTTTTCACAAGGATCGATGTGTTGGAACTATTTCTACCGTAGGATGAATAATCTGATGTAATGGATATAAACGGTTGAGATGCGTTTCAGCTTTAAGCATGTTTATTCTTCACAATAATTCTGCAGTCCGACAACCTAATATTCAACTTTACTAAGGTAATGTTTGGTTGATAGGATTGGTTAAGAAAATAATGGAAAAGAAATAATCTTTTTGCTATTTTTTTGTTTGGTCCATAAAATTTCAATAGAAAAGTGATTATGTAGGAAACATTATTCATTCATGTGTTTTAATTGATATTCCATTTAAAAACAAATGAAATGGCCATTCAATTCTACTGTTTACATTTTTGTTCAATATCTTTTTGAATTTTTTTCTCGTGCACTTCTTTTTATAAAAACAAAGAACCAGATAGTTTATTTTTGTCTCTATCAATCTTTCTTAACAATTTTTGTCAAATAATTAATGCTATTTTTATTTAAAAATTCACTAACCATTATAAATTAAATAATAACTTTGACATTTTTATTAAATATTTTTTCTTTGAAATTTATTGTCATAATCTATGTATATTGTTATCATTATTTAGTTTTATGAATATGATTATAATATATAGTTTACTTACTTACAATTTTTAAGTATTAATGATATTTTATTGTACAACTTCTTTCTACAAAATATTTATGTATAATATATATAATTTATTTATTTAATTTTCCTATAAGGGTAATTTAATAAAAAAATCCTAATTTAGAATAAAAATGGTAGTTTGGTATATAATAAAAACTAACATTAAATAATAATAATTTAATTTTAAAAAAATCATTGATAAAAGTAGAGTAGGATATTTTGGTCAAAATAATATAAACTTTATTCCTGTTGACGCCGTTTTTCGTCAACAGTGAAAGAAGAGCACGTAAACAATTACAAGGAATGACCAATTAAAAAAATAACAACACAAAACACGATTTTTACGTGGTTCAGCAGTTAAATCTGCCTAGTCCACGAGTCTTTGTTATTAAACTCAAGATTATCTCTGAAAATTCTTTTAGCAAGAATTCTTCAGAGTTTTCTCTCCAGGTTCAGAATTTCGGTCCCTTACAATGGTGCATGACCTCTCTATTTATAGATAAGGTTGCAGAATACTATCCCACACATTTTGGGTAGTTACTCTTTTTGTGTAAATAAAATTAATGGCTTTAAATGCCTATAATCAGATATAAAAGGAAATGTCCCCTGAAGACCAGGGGACGTATAACTAACCAAATAATATCCCACGATTTTAGGGGATTTACAGTAATAAATGAAGATTACGTCTCTTATGGACAACACTTATAGATATTCTCGGTTTTTATCATATATCTCCAAGGCCTTAGCCTCCCAGTTTTCTCGTCAGCTTTCGAGCTAATGACATCTCCCGAGGTCACACGGCTTTCGAGATCGTATGTGCGTCGAGCTCGGAACCCCTGATCCGAGGTCATCCCTGAGGATAGATGCGTCTCCGGAGCTACCTTCCGAGATCGTGAATACTTCGAGGTCACCATATTCGAGGTCGTCCCAGTCTTGCAGGCTCGATATTTAGTCCTGGAGCATACTCTAAACCTTACGAGTCCATTCGTTTGTGAATCCAACTTTCGAGGTTACATTTAACATAGCTCGAAATCTGAGTATAACAATTCCATTTCATTCTATGTTATACTTATACCAAACATAATAATTCTTATTCAGCTACTGATTCCAAAGTCTCTACCAAACAAAAGAATCAAAATTTCATTCCATTTCTATTACCATTACCATTCCATTTTTGTTTTGCAACCAAACGTCACCTAAGAGTAATTGCAAAACCTAACCTCAATTTTGGAAAATTAGACAATTAATCCTTTGAGTACTCTCAATAGGTGATCTCAAATAACTAAATAGGTAAAATTATATCAAAATGTACTAAAATGAATCTTCAATTGATGTTTTATCCTTTAAAAATATTTACATTCATCTATAGTACATATCTATATTTATAACATACTATTCATCAATGTAAACATATAATATTAGGGTCTGATTGGTTCGCGATTAGAAAACTGTATTTTTGAAAAGTAGGATTCTGAAATGAAAATCTGAATTTAGTGACTAAAAACATGTTTTTGAAAATGTGATTGGTTCAATGTGAGTAAATTGTTTTTGAGTTTTAAAAAACTGAATCTGTAATTGGTATTAAATTTGAAAATATAAGAGAAACTGAATACGTGCTTGGTTCAGTTGAATCTGAATATTATTTTAATTTTATATTTTTTATACACATAGTTGTATAATATTAAATTTTGATTTATCAATATATTTAATTAAGTAAAATTTATTTATATTGATAAATTAAAATTTAATAATAATGCATTGGTTAAATTCATAACAATATTGCATTGTCACTAATTTTAATTTTTTTTTTAAATTAAAGTAATAGTGCATGAATCTAACACAACCCATCATCTATGCTCCATATATAAAACTAAAAATATCAATATATTAGTCAAACAATATATAATAATCAATAATAATAAATTCAATATTCAGTCAAACAATATATAATAATCATTTCGAAAACAACATTAATATTAATAATAATAATTTAAAGAAAGGAATAGGATAATACCAAGTGAAGTGGAGTTGGGCTCTGTTCCTTTAGGTGCTGCCAAGAGAGAGATACGGGAGGAGAAAGGATATTATTTTTAGAGTTTTGGGGAATAAGTTAGAAAACATGATTTTATCGTTTTCAATTTTACAACACAAAATCCTGATATTGTTTTGGATTTGGTTTTAAAAAACAAGCTACCAATCGTATATTCTTGTGGGACCCACAAATTTTAAGTTTTCAAAATCATAAAAATGTATTTGAATACCCAACCAATCAGGCCCTTAATTTTTCATATTCTCTCTCTTACATTATTCACAAACGCATAAAAGCTCACACGCAAATATATATACTAGATATAAGTAACGTGCAATGCACATTTACTTAGTTTTATTTATAGAATTTATTAATTATTTTTATTAAATTTATATTAATGTCATATAAATTTCAAATAAATATCCTATTTTAATTAGATAATTTATTTATTTTTGTTTAAGTTTATGTTTGTTCTAGTTTTTGAATTTGAGAGTGACAACAAGAGATTATACATTATATTTTTAATGTCCCTAAACTCAATTTTGGTAAAAGTTTTCTCATATGAAATCACAAATAGTTTACCAAAACTAACAATTCAAAACAAAAATACAATCATTCTGCTTAAAAACTGTGTTTAGAGGTTATATTCAATTTTTTCTTCATCAAAATTGAGTTTATGGGTCATATTTGAACCATTTTACAAAACATATAGTCTAAAATGAGTTTTTTAAAATACAGGGTCCAAACAGGTAATCAGAAAAAATACAGGGTCCAAAAAGATATAAATCATATGTTTAATATAATATTATTTCTAATAAGTGAGTTTAAGTTATAAAACGTATGATTTTATTATTTTTAAATAATTATCATTGTAGAATATCTCAAAAATATTTTATTTTAATTTGTTTAATTATTTATTTATTTAATTTTATATAAGTTTAAGTCAGGTTTACAATCTAATATTAAATATAAGAATATTATGGTAAATATAATAATATTACGTTAAAGTTAACAAAAAATAAATAAAAAACTATTAAAACCAAGAATTTCCGTTATCCACACATTTTTTATATAGAAGAGGCATGCTCTTCTCTTTTTTTCTTTCTCGTTTTATATATTTATCTGTATATATAGTTATATACCTAGTAAATGAGTTTTATTTATATTTTATAATATTATTATATTTCATTTTTTTAATAAATTTTTATTGTTATTTTTTATTTTATTTTGGCACATTATTACATATACATTATATTTATATCTCTTTTATATAAAAAAATATGTAGATAATGGAAATTTTTTGTTTTAACAATTTTTAACTATAATGAAATATTCTAAATATTTAATGGAATATACTTTTAAAATTAACTAAAAATAGATATTTATTAATTATATTAATATAAATTCAAATATTATAAAATATCATTATTATAATAATATTTACTATAAGATTACATAGATAATAATTATATTATTATAAATTCAAATTCAAATGTTATAAAATATCATTATTATAATAATATATAATACAAGACTAGATATTTAATACTTATAATAATATATATTTAAATATTATAAAATATTATTATAATAATATATAATACATAGAAATTATGGATTTTTTATTAAAAAATTATCATTTATGTTTGAAAATGTTATCATATTAGATATACTTAAAAAAATTATAAATAATGTTTTTAGTTTAATTTTTCATTTAATATGTTTATGTCATTTTTTTATATATAAGATTTTTTATTTATTTGAAATTTATATAACAATGATACAAATTTAATAAAATAATTAATAAATTCTATAAATAAAATTAATAAAACGTGCATTGCACATTGCTTGTATCTAGTATTATAATATAATTATGTGATATGATATATGTTGACGTCGTTTTTCGTCAACTTAAATAGTAGAGCAATTAAACAATAAAAAAATGGAGCAAATGAATAAAGAGGAAAACAAAAGGATTTTTACGTGGTTCAGCAGTTAACTCTGCCTAGTCCACGAGTTTATATTATTAAGACTTGAGAGTTTTCTATAAACTTTTCAGAGAAGAGTTGCCAAGAGTTTTCTCTCAAGAAATCAGAAATCGGCCTTTTACAAGTGGTGATTACTTCTCTATTTATAGAGAATGTTGCAGAATTCATTCCCACATATTTCGGGAAGATATTTTGTAAATCAATTGAAATAATGATATTAAATGCATTCTCTCCTATATACACGGAAACGTCCCATGAAGATCGGAAACGGATAACAGATTAAATGATATCCCTTAAATATTGGGATTGTACAACAATAAACATGTTCACATGTAATGGGTTATCCCAGGTGATCCATCAAATCTTCGAGATCAGCAATTGGCATTGAGTCTGTCAAGACTGAGTCAATCACGAGCTCGCCACCTAAACTGTGTTCGAGACAAGCAGATGCTGACGAGGCTATCACCTCCGAGCTTGCTCTTCCCGAGCTTGAACTATCTCGCCTGAGGGCAATCGGTGAAAAATATATTCAAGTGTCATGCCATTGCCCATCGCGAGCTTAGAGAATATTCGAGGTTACACATCCTTGAGGTCGTTGTTTTACTTCAGAGAGGTTTAATGGTCCGACCATATGATGTCTGCATATATTTCGAGCTCACACCTAACGAGCCCAGCTTTCGGGGTCATAACTTCTTATCTCAAAATCTGGGTGTAACATTTTGCCCCCTCAAAAGTATCAGTTCGAATCACATGAGAAGGAAACTTTTGAACTGCCTTCCTTGGAAATCGTACCATCAATTGTACTCGAGTGTAGACACGCGTCAGCCAGGTACTGGATGATCAGAGTACTTTAGTGCTTTTTATACCGCACGCACATCCATCTGCCTGCCACCTTTATGGCGCCACTCTTCCATTTGTCCCTGGCCATTTGATCAAATATTGAAATTGGCCAATGGGTAGATCACTTTATCGTTTGGTATCCTCTAGGGCCTATAAATATGCCATCATCTTCCTCATTTTAACATTACGTTTTCAGAAAGAAGAGAAGAACAAAGGAAACCAGAACTTAAAAACTTCGGTCCTTGCGTGTTCTCCAAGCCGAGGAAGCAAAATACCGCTGGTCTGTTCGACTCTGTGAAATCGTTCTTGCAACCAATCCTTCAGTCTTCAATTTCTTTGTTTCCACCATCTGCATTGTGTAAGTATTTGTTCTTGACCCCATATATTCGTGTATATACTTTGTTTTTTCCATGCATGTTTTACATTGTTGCACATTTACTAGTTTTGTACTAGGATGCTTTAATCAATATCGTGTAATGTTTTAGGCTCATCTGGTGTTACGACTTTCCAAACCCAGATTTTGCATAAATGATGCAAATATGGCTTTTACTGGGTTATCTTGATTTCGACTATCATATCGTGTAGACCAAGAAACTAGGTATAGGATTAGGGTTTTCAAATTGCACGTTTCCCAAAAATATCACTTTTTGAGTAACCGCCAACTTTTTCCCCAAAAATCTGGGATTCTTACAAATAAATCCACCTTTCCCCCTCTTCGTGGAATACACGCTCCGAGCTTGATCTCGTTCTTTTGATTGAGCTTGTTCCATAGTCTCGATCATTCGAGCTTAGACCGTCTTGATTTTCATTCTTAATCTCTTGTTCGTCTGGCCTTCACCCTTTTGCTCTCTTGCTAGATGCCGCAGAACTCGGAAAAGCGGTGGGGGTCAAAATTCACGATTCCTTACTCACCGACAACTCCGAGCCCTGGGTCACCTTTTACTCAGAATCAACGCTTGATTCGGGAGCACGAACTAAGGTGTGAGCAAGAAGACACCCGTGCTCACTTTCGACGCCAAATTGACGAGGTCGAAGAGAAAAAGAGGAGAAAACTTAGGTCGCGATATATCCGGACCCAGACCCCGAGCCCAGACCAATCCCTCTCGAACCTACTCTTAAAGTGACGGTCGCATTCAAACCAGGTGATCTAAGCTTTTCACTGATGGAAGAACCATCAAACCCCCCATCTACCTCGCAGCCAACTACTATCCCCACCTCGAGGGGAGAATTTTTCGAGGCCGAGCATTATTGGAGCTTGATTTCTTCACTAGGGCAAATCTCTGACATCTTGGCCCTCCATGGAGTTGGATTATCGATCTCGCTGAGGTGTCGAGCTCCTACCTCCCACGAGTGAAGCTGTCGCACCCCGGGAGACGATAATCCCGACAATAAGTTAAAATATGCGGCTTGGAGCCATAAGCATATGAGGGCAGGGGCCTTATTGCCCTTGAAGTCCTTTTTCAAGGACTTTCTGGATTTTGTTGGGCTCACTCCCTTCCAACTCAACACCAACTCATACAAGGTTTTGTTAGCCCTGAGGTCGCTTTACCACGAGCTAAAGTGGGAAGGACCTTCACCAAAAGAGATTTTGTATCTCTTTTGTTTGAAAAGCAACCCCTCCCGAGCTCGGGGAGAAGACGCCTTCTATTATCTCTCGAGCTATCCCAAGGAAAAGAAAATCTTCGAGGATCTGTCGAACCATCCCCCCAACTTCAAGCTGGCTTTCTTTTGGACAGACGACCTGGCTCCCTCCAGATACTATTTGTTCAGACGAATCCGTAAGTATACGATCTTTTTTCCTTTTTGTGCTTGAATTTTTTGCTTAGGCTCGAACCACTCATAATATGTTCACTTCTTCAGCCAATCATCATCGACCTACTCCCACCAATAAGATGAAGGGGCACAACTCCCTTATGGCAGGCGCTCCCTTTCCTATCTTCTTCATGAAGATAGGCTTCGAGCTTGTGGTCTCTTGGAGAAGGATCAATCCACAAACGACTAGTCCAACAAGAAGTACACCAAGTGGGAGTCTGTGCCTCTCCCAACCGGCAGCCTTCCCCTGAGGCGGAGCTCTAAGGCACGATCCCTAGCTCGCCGTCGCAAGAGTCCGCGCTCAGGGAACGAGGCCAATGACGAGGCTTCGAGCTCAAGTGACAGAGGTAAGGTCATCCTTAGCTCAAATTTATGGTCTCCTTTGCTACTCAAGCATAAGCCTAACACCTTAATCTTGTGTGAAGATGATAGGAACCACTTTTATGTATGGTCCTGGGTAGATGAGAGGATTCATAGGTTTGATAGTTGGCTAGGGAAGTACGATACTATGTATAGTCTGAACGAGGTTTGGGATGGAATAGCTGTCCAATACGGGACAAATGATTATAGGGACCTTTCGAGGTTGACTTCCACATATAGGGAAGGGACTCCCCCTGCCTCTTCCGAAGACGGGGCAATTACGTGGTCGCCGAGCACGAGCTCGGGGGAGAGTTCCAGTTAAGTTTTTCGTCACTTGTCCTTTATTCCTTCAACTGTCTGCATTATGCTATTGAGATAGTCTTCTAATGTGATTTGATTGTGTAGGTACCATGGACTCCGATCTCGATACCGTGCTTGCCAGTGCCGAGGGGGCTAAGAGGAGTAAGCACCCAAGAGCCTCGCAGAAGTCTGATCGGCCTGCTAAGGTCTCTAAGAGGTTTGAGAAGACTCCTCCCCCGGCTCCAACTGTTGCGAGCCCAGCCTTAGATCCGACTCCCCAGGTCAAAGCTTCCACCACAGGTGTCCCCCCTGTGCCTCCTGTTAGAGAATATATATTATTGCTCAATGGAAATATGGAAAAACCAAATATACAACTCTATGCAAAAATACAATGGACAAGATAATATTGATTAAATAAGTATTACAACTCAATTGCTCAAAATACAAGTAAATCAAAAGATGTAGAAGAAGAAGATTACAAACTCAATACTATAACAATACAAGTAAATAAGAAGAACAAAAGAATGAAAACACAAACTAACTCTCACACAACCAAAGTGTAGAGTAGTGGGGATCACCAACTTGAACAAGGTTCAAGACCTTTGTCCAAAAGCTTATTTCCCCATATTCTATAAGCACTAAGGGATCTCTCTAGGAAATAGCTCTCTGGAATTATCAAGCCTTTTGGTGTATTTTTCAGCCAAGTGCTTTGTGGATGAAAAATGGTGTGTCTTACAAGTGAGCATTAGGCTCCTATTTATAGAGTTTGAGATACCCCTTTGAATTTCAAATTCCTCCAACCCCCATGGTTGTTACCAATGATTAATTGGGTGTTTTATGGAATTAAAATAGAGATTTGGGAGTTACTTGGTTGTTGGAAACGTTCAAAATTGGATAAAAACCGAAATTCAAAGAAGCTGTCAGCCACTAGGGTCGCGACGCTTGTTCTAGGCGCCGCGGCGCTCAGTCAAGTTCAGACACTAGGGCTGCGGCGCTTGTTCCAGGTGTCGCGGCCATCAGTCAATTTTAGCAACAAATTTTTTCAGTTTTTTCCAAAACGTTCCAATTTATTCCCACTTGATTTTGTAACTTCCATACACAATATGGGAGTTAAAATTACATCTCTATCAGCCATTTCTCATATGACTTTATGAAATCCAATCTCAAAATGTGTAACATATAATATACACATTATTGGGTAATATTTGGGAGTTACAAATTTGTAACTGATTTTGTAACTCCAAAATATGTCACATTTGGACACACACATGTGTCCAATTTTGTGACTCTCAATAATATGTTACAAGATGTGACAAATCACATTTTGTCACATTATTTAATCTAATATTATATTATATGAAATAATATAACACCTCCTGCCATCATGGTCCGCTCAACGCTCAGCCCACTTCCGAAGAAGCCCGCGACCTCCAAAACACGCCTGTTGTCGATTTCTACTCATGTTGATGAGTATGTTGTCGACAATGCTGTCGGGACTCATGGGGCCACACTTGGCTCGGATGTCTTGTCTCGGGTAGGCCAGAGCATCAGCAACTTCGAGGCTCCCCAGTGGCAGTTTTTGAACAATGCTCTGGACTGCAACACTCTTTACGATAAGAGTGTCGAGCTCGCTGCTGTGGTAACCTCTCTCACCTTATTATTTGTTGTAATTGTGCTTAGTGTATGTTCTAACTTGATTTGTTTGTTTTTTAGTCTCTTACTGCCTTTGCTCAGCTTAATTACAAGTTGAACAACGAGGTCCACTCGAGCATGTCCTATGCCCAAGAGTCGAAGGATTTTCAAATTAAGCTCGTTGACGAGTTCAAGGCCGCAAAAGCAGAGATGGAGGCTGAAGCCGAGTAGATGAAGGCCAGGATAGCAGAGCTTGAGAAGTTTAATGTCAAGCTCGAGGAGCTTGAGAAGATCAATTCCAAGCTTGAGGAGGAGAAAAAGGCAACCTTCGAGATAATGGAGGGCAAAAAGGTCATTTTCTCGAAGAGTTCAAGGATAAGAAGGATTAGGCGGTTGACCTGGACATGTATAGGATCTGGGCCAGTAACGCCGATCTCGACACCAGCTTCCTAGGCTCTTTTGAGGAAGAGCTCGTGGCCAAATGGCAAGCTCGGCTTGATGCGGAGGAGGCTGCTCGGGAGGAGGCAGAGAAGGCTAAGGAGGATGCTGAGAAGGCTAAGGAGGGCGTTCCTTCCTCCTACATCTCGATCCGGGGCTGCGTCCCTTTGAAACCTTTGTAATAGTTTTTATCTTTTGTTTTCTATGCCCTTGGGGTTAAGACAATTTATGGCTCGTAAAAGGGCTATTTTCTTATGTTATATACAATACCATATTTGACTTTACTTTAATATTTTTGCTTTACATCTCTTAAATCGAAATATTTTAAGCAATTTATATTAAAGGTTTGCTTTTGTCTATTTATTCATACAAACACGCAATGGATTTAAGCTCGAGTTTCAATACATTCATGCACAGTTTACTCGATGTATCCGTGTCCGGTCTCGTTACTTGTCAAGGTCAGAACTTACTTTTACCATGCACTCGAAAGTACTTATATGGCGTGTAAGGTGGGTAGTTTAGTTATATCCTACTTTTGTAGTTACTTTTTCTCATCCTCGGGTAGCTCCCCAAGGTTATGAGGTCGAAACTATCCTTTTGCAAGATATTCCAACCTTGATCTCGACTTAATTTAAGGTGGATTTATCTATCTCCCATCTTTTGTCAATTAGTTTTAGCCGGTTTGTTCCAAACCTATTTAGGTCATGTTTTTGGTTCGTAATCCATACACTTATATATTTTTGATCTAGTTATATGTAGATCGCGCATTTGGTTATATCCAAATTACCTTGGCTCGCGCATTTGGTTATATCCCAATATTTTACTTTTAATGTCCAAATTATTTTAGCTCGCGCATTCGGTTATATCCAAATACTTCTATTCTTTAATAGTTTGGCTATGCCCAAACTATCTTAGCTCGCGTATTTGGTTAAATCCAAACACTTCTATTCTTTAATAGTTTGGTTATGTCCAAACTATCTTAGCTCGCGTATTTGGTTAAATCCAAACACTTTTATTCTTTTCGTGTATGCTATTTTTTATTTTTTCAAGCTTACGGTATATATACCACTAATGCCCCCTTAATATCCTATGAGTGTGACCATAGGTTATTAAATTAAGAGAGTTTGCAAAAAATACAGCATGTTGAAACGAACATGAACTTTATTCCAAATTGAACAATTTATTAACAGAAGCATAGTAAAGATAAAAAATCATGATTACAGGTGACATCATTCCTACACTATTGGTAGTAAGGTCGTAGATGTTCGCCATTCCATGCTCGTGGTACCAACTCCCCATTTAATCTTGCCAATTTGTAGACGGCAAGTCAGATAATTGATTCGATTTGATAAGGCCCTCCCCAATTAGGCCCGAGCACGCCAGCGGCTGTGTCCCGCGTAGCTAGGAACACACACCTTAGCACCAAGTCTCCCAATCTGAATTTTTTGTCTCGAACCCTTTTATTGAAATATCGGGTAGCTCGTTGTTGATAAGCTTCATTTTTTAGCTGAGCCTCGTCCCGTCTTTCTTCGATCAGGTCCAGACTTACTTCGTGCTGGGATTGGTTCGAGGCTTGATCATAAGCATGTCTACGAATAGTGGGTATTTCGACCTCGATTGGTAGCATAACCTCACATCCATATGCCAGAGAAAAATGGGTATGTCTAGTCGAAGTGCGAGCCATAGTCCGATATGCCCACAAGACTTGGGGTAATTCTTCGGGCCATTTTCGCTTAGCTTCTTCCAATTTCTTCTTCATAGAACTCTTCAAAGTTTTATTCACATCTTCGACTTGGTCATTCGCTTGGGGATGGGCCACAGAGGAGAAGCTCTTTATTATCCCATTTTTCTCACAAAAATTGGTAAACAGTTCACTATCGAACTGAGTACCGTTATCCGATACTATCTTCCTTGGCATTCCATAACGGCAGATTATATTTTTTACCACAAAGTCCAAGACTTTCTTTGAGGTAATTTTCGCCAGAGGTTCAGCCTTGGTCCACTTCGTAAAATAGTCTACTGCGACTACTGTGTACTTAACTCCGCCTTTGCCAGTTGGCAACGAGCCTATGAGGTCAATTCCCCAGACCGCAAATGGCCATGGGGAGGTCATCATAGTTAGCTCGGAAGGTGGAGCTCATGGGATTGTTGCGAACCGTTGACACTTATCGCATCTCTTGACGTAATTAAATGAGTCTGCCTTGATAGTGGGCTAGAAGTATCCTTGGCGTATAATATTCTTTGACAAGCTATGCCCCCCAGTGTGGTCCCCACAAAATCCTTCATGTATCACTTCTAGGATCTTCTTAGCCTTGGGTGGAGTCACACATCGGAGTAGTGGCATAGAGTATCCTCTCCGATATAGCCTTCCTTCCACAATAGTGTATTTGGGGATCTGATACATCAGTTTTCGAGCCTTTTTCCGTTCTGCTGAGAGAATGTTGGTTTCAAGGTACTCAACTATTGGGGCCATCCAGGTTGGCTCAGAGTCAATCATGCAAACATCTTCCTGTTCAGGCTCGCTTATACTGGGTGTCGACAGATGCTCGATTGGTACAATGTTCAGCTCGTCGACCTCGGTGGATGTGGCGAGCCTGGCTAGGGCGTCTGCATTCGAATTTTGTTCTCGGGGGACCTGCTCTATTGTGTAGAACTCGAAATGTTCGAGAGCTTCTTTTGCTTTTTCTAAATATGCATCCATTTTTGTCCCACGAGCCTGGTATTCCCCTAAAATTTGGTTGACCACCAACTACGAGTCACTGTAGCAATGTATCGCCTTAGCCTTGAGTTCCTTGGCTATTCGAAGTCCTGCCAGCAGAGCTTCGTATTCAACCTCATTGTTAGATGCTTCAAGTCAAATCTCAAGGCGGAGTGAAATCGGCTTCCAGTTGGAGTGATCAATATGATTCCTGCCCCCGATCCATTTTCGTTGGAAGACCCATTGACATAAAGTTTCCACAGCTCGCGGGTTGGGGCTATAACTTCGTCGTCAGTCATTCCAGTGCATTCCACTATGAAGTCTACCAGGGCCTGCCCTCTTATGGTTGTCCTCGGATGATAAGTGATCTCGAATTGTCCGAGCTCAACAACCCATTTTAGTAATCGGCCCGAGGCTTCTGGCTTTGACAAGACTTGCCGTAGTGGTTGGTCGGTCAGCACATGGATATGGTGCGCTTGAAAGTAAGGTCGGAGCTTTCGAGATGAGTGAATTAGGCTAAGAGCCAATTTCTCCATTATGGGATACCTCGATTCTGCCCCCAGTAACCTTTTGCTAACATAGTATACTGGCTTTTGCCCCTTCTGGTCTTCTCGGACGAGCACGGCACTAATGGCGTGCTCGGTTGTAGCGAGATATAGGTACAAAATTTCTCCTGTGATAGGTTTCGACAAGATAGGAGGCTCCGCGAGGTGCTTCTTGAGCTCCTGAAATGCTAGCTCGCATTCTTCCATCCACTCGAATTTTTTGCCCTTTCTCAAAAGGTTGAAAAATGGAAGACAACGGTCTGTAGATTTCGAGATAAACCTACTTAATGCCGCCATCCGTCCAGTCAAACTCTGGACATCTTTATGATTTCGAGGTGAGGGCATGTCAATTAACGCTTGGATCTTGTCAGGATTAGCCACTATTCCTCGAGCATTCATAATTAAACCCAGGAACTTCCCCAACGATACTCCAAAAGAGCATTTCTGGGGGTTGAGCTTCATGTTGTACTCTTGTAGCACGTCGAAGCATTCTTCAAGGTCGTCCACATGGTTATTTTTATGTTTAGATTTAACTAACATATCATCAACATAAACTTCCATGTTATTACCTATCTGTTCGAAGAACATCATGTTTACGAGCCGTTGGTATGTGGCTCCAGCTTTCTTGAGCCCGAACGGCATGGCATTGTAGCAGTACAGTCCTTTATCTGTCACAAAACTCGTATGCTCTTGGTCCGGGACATGCATGGCAATCTGGTTATATCTAGAATAAGCGTCCATGAACGACATAAGTCCATGCTCGGCTGTGGCATCTACGAGCTGGTCAATCCGAGGTAGGGGAAAGCAGTCCTTAGGACATGCTTTATTGAGGTCTGAGTAATCGATACAAGTCTGCCATGTTCTGTTAGGTTTTGGAACTTGTTATATTATTTTATAATATAATGTAATATTATATTATATTATAATATAATGTTTTAGATTAAATAAATGTGACAACGAGTGTCACATATTGTTACATATAATATAGAGTTACAATATTCAGATATATGAGATATATCCAAATAATGTAACATATTTGGTGTTACAAATTTGTAACTTCCAAATATTACCCTTTATTGTGTAAATTTGTCGTTACACAATATTGAGATGAATTTCATAAAGCCATATGTGAAATGGCTGTTAGAGATATGATTTTAACCCCAATAATGTGTTTTGGGAGTTACAAAATCATTTGGGAGGGTTTGGAACCATTTGGAAAAATAACACATTTTTTGTGCTGAAATTGGTCGGTGGCCGCGGCCACTGAATGTTGGTGGCCGCAGCCCTTTGGGACAGAGACTAGTGGTCGCGGCCACAGGCCAAAACTAACCAATTTTTCAGTTTTTTCAATCTTTGTTGAACGGCTCAAAAAACCCAAATAACTCCCAAATCTCTTTTTTAATTCCATATTAATCCAATTAAACATTGGTATCAGCCATGGGGGTTGGTGGAATTTGAAATTCAAAGGGTGTCTCTAAACTCTATAAATAGGAGCCTATAGCTCACTTGTAAGACACAACATTTCTATCCATTAGAGCACTTGGCTAGAAACACCTTAAGGCTTGATAATTCCATAAAGCTTTTCCAATATTTGAGAGAGATCCCTTAGTGCTTAAGTTAGGGGGGAAATAAGCTTTTGGACAAAGGTTTTAAACCTTGTTCAAGTTGGTGATCCCCAACCCTCTTCACTTAGGTTGTGTAAGTGAGAGTTTTCTTGTATTTATGTTCTTCTTTCTATTGTATTGTTTTCTTCTTATTCTCTTGTTCTTTTACTTGTATTTCTTGTTCAAGAGTTGTAATATTTTCTTTTCTTTTGTTTCAAACACTTTACTTTATTTGTAACCTTTTGCTTATAGTTGTATTTTACTATTCTTTTCTTCTTCATTTTCTTTGTTTATTTGTAATTTTCAGTTATAGAGTTGTAACTCCTTTTTTAATCAATCATTATTATTTGTAATATATTGCATAGATTTGTAATTTCTTACTATTTCCATTGAGGCAAATTTATATTTTCATAACAGAACTAACACCGGGTTCGCGACATTGAAAATACTTTTTCTCTCTCCCGTTAACCTTTGTGACGTTGGTGGCAATTTCGAAGAAATCTTGAGTTTTAGGAGTTGGAATCAAGTGAGGATCGAGGCATAACGATCCTTGGAAAGATTAGAAGCTTCTTGACCGAATGATTTAACGAGAAACAACCCAATCAAAGGTAATCTAAGCTTTAAGTTATGAGTTTTTAGAGTTTCTAAGCTTTGATTTGGATTTTGTGTATCGATGAGTTTTTGATTCGTTTGAGCCTCAAGATTTGATGAATTTGGATCATTAGGAAGTTTGGGAACTTTGATTTTTGGATTTGGAGATGTTTAGGTATGTTTTTGGAAGGTTTAGAATGGAGAAAATCGGAGTTGTGGCAGGTTCCCAGGTGGGGGTCGCGGCCCTGTTCTTGGGCGCCGCAGCCCAAGCTCGAAGAAGCAGGAGGTGAGGTTTTGTGTGTGTTGGGCGCTGCAGCACTGAGTAGTGGGCGTCGCAGCGCTTGCTCCTGGTGTGGCTGGGGGCCGCGGCACAAGGTTCTAGGGTCGCGGCTCATGAAGGGTTTTGAGGCCAATTGGGTGTTTTGATCATGGGAACTCAGTTTTAGGCCTCGGGATCGTTCCTACTACCCAGTTTAGTGGGGTTCGATGTCCCGGAGGCTAGATCTTGGTCCGGGAACCTTTGTTATTCATTTTATTGATGGTGTCCCATATTTGGTTATGACTAGGTGACCGCTAAGGAACTTAAAGGTTGATCGTTCTCAAGGGTCGTTCTTATATTAATTCTCGCTCGAATCAGAGGTAAGAAAACTGCACCCCATATGTGACATGCATGGTTATTCATGAGGCATGTTGAATGTTTAAATGTGGACATGGATTGAATACTGAATGCTTGGAAAATCTTGCTCACTTGTGTATGGCCCTAACTGAATAATCAGGATTGGCAAAGGTGTCAGTATCAACTGTGAAACTGTGACTCATTAGTCAAGTTCGGCAATGGTACTGGGCACTGGTCACACAGAGCTGACTCATAAGTCAGGAACGAATTTAGCGTGTTCAACGCAAGCCAACAAAGATTAGAACTAATCGATATTTGCATTAAATGACTCAAAAGAGCGTTAATGCCGGACCGACCTCAAGTTCGATGAATACTATAAGCGCTTGTTTAGCCAAAGGCTAGTTACTTAGAGCCACAGTGACTATTTAGTCACATGGCTATGGGTGTCAATCCCTGTGTGACTTACCCAACAGTCACTCATCTGTTTAAGTTAGTGACTTACCCAGCAGTCACTCATCAGTTTAAGTTAATGACTTACCCAGCAGCCACTCATCTGTTTAAGCTAGTGACTTGCTCGTCAGTCACTCATTATGGTTTACCAGAACCTCAAGTGTTAAATCACTCATCTGATTAAGAGCTATAAGCTCCTTCATGGTTAATGTAACCACAAAGTGATATTCACTCATCTGTTCAGAGCTATAAGCTTTGTATGATTATCATGATCACATTTGATATTATATGTTTGCATTATTGTGTTTTCTTGATGGGCTTTGGCTCATGGATGCTATGTGGTGCAGGTAAAGGGAAAGAAAAGCTCACCCAACCTTGAGTGGAGAGCTTAGGTGGTGCTGTGTACATATGCGATAGGGGGTTTACCTTATTTTTGTCGCTTAGATCGGCTAGTTGTAAATTTTATTTTATGCAGTGACCATTTTGCATTGTAAATAACTGGTAAACATTTTTATGGGCCCATGAATAGTTTTATATTTTAAATAAAATATATAATTTCCTTTTGATTGGTTTTCCACCTTAACCTGTTAATAACACCTACAAGCATGTTTTTAACCAAAGAACTCGGGCAGCGAGTTAAATTCACGGCTCAACGTTCACCGTAACGGTCTTGGGGTAACCAGGGTGTTACACTTCTACTCTTGGATCGATCTCTTCGTCTATTTCGAAGACTGTCCCATCCTTATTCTGAATTACGACAAGTGTTTGTGCACTTGTCTGTTTCTTTCCTCTAACGGAAATGCTATAGCATTCCCTCCCTGCGAGCTGGTCCCCTTTCAGAGTCCCGATGCCACTAGAAGTCGGGAACTTGATGGCCAGATGTCTTACAGACGAAACTGCCCCCAGCCCTACTATGGCAGGTCTCCCGAGCAATATTGTAATGCCATGAAATCCCTAATGCGATTTAATGACTGGATTAGAAGGCCGGGAGGGAAATAATTGTTTAATTATGCCAGTAAATGATTATATGCATGTTTATGTGAATTATATTATAATATGATGTTATATGCATGCATGTGGGTCCACATTTGGATTATTATGATATCTTGGTAATTTGGCCGTTGAGGGCATATTTGTGTATTTTGGTGCATATTGTGATTTATGGATGAGATCCCATTATTATGGGGATATATTCAAGCTATTTGGCATGAGACGGTCCTATATTGTAAATTAGCGATTTTGTCATAACGGGGTCAATTATTGGGATATTGGATAATGAGAGTGTTTATTTGATGATAAATTGGGAGTTATTGAGATCAGGATGACATTCTGGGAGTTTTGACTATTTTGTCCCCGGGGGTGTTTTTGGGACCCCGAGCCTTAGGTTTTATTTGAGGTTACTTAAGCTTGAAGTAGTCTGTCAGATAGAACCGTACGTTTAAAACACTTTTTCTCTCTTCCGTTAACCTTTGTGACGTTCGTGGTGATTTCGAAGAAATCTTGAGTACTAGGAGTCGGAATCAAGCGAGGATCGAGGCATAGCGATCCTAGGAAAGATTAGAAGCTTCTTGACTGAAGGATTTAACGAGAAACAACCCAATCAAAGGTAATCTAAGCTTTAAGTTTTGAGTTTTTAGAGTTTCTAAGCTCTGAATTGGATTTTGTGAATCGATGAGTTTTTGATTCATTTGAGCTTCGGGATTTGATGATTTTGTATCATTGGGAAGTATGGGAACTTTGATTTTTTGGATTTGGGGATTTTTAGGTATGTTTTTGGAGGGTTTAAAATGTGAAAAAATGAGGTTATGGCAGGTTCCTAGGTGGGGGCCGTGGCCCTATTCTTGGGCTCCGCGGCCCAAGCTCGAAGAAGCTACTGGTGGAGTTTTGCCTGTGCTGGGCGCCCCGGCACTGTGCAGTGGGCGCCGCGGCCCTTGCTCCTGGTGTGGCTGGGGGCCGCGGCACAAGGTTTTAGGGTCGCGGCTCAGGAAAGGTTTTGAGGCCATTTAGGTGTTTTGATCATGGGAACTCAGTTTTAGGCCTCTGAATCGTTCCTACTACCCGAATTAGTGGGATTCGATGTCCCGGAGGCTAGATCTTGGTTCGGGAACCTTTGTTATTCATTTTATTGATGGTATCCTATATTTGGTTATGACTAGGTAACCACTAAAGGACTAAAAGTCAGATCGTTCTCAAGGGTCGTTCTTATATTCATTCTCACTCGAATCAGAGGTAAGAAAACTGCACCCTTAGTATATGACATGCGTGGTTGTTATAGAGGCATGTTGGTTGTTAAATGTGGACATTGATTGAATATTAAATGCTTAGCAGATCTTACTTACTTATGTATGGCACTGACTAGTCAGGGACGACACTGGTCACGTATTACTGTCCTGAGAGTCAGAAATAGAATAAGCGTCATGAATGCAGGGCCGATAAAAGATTATATCTAATCGATATCAACGTTGAATGACTCTAGGAGCATTAATGCTGAATCGACCCTAAGGTCGATGAAAATTATAAGCGCTTGTCTAGGCTTAGGTGACTGTTTGTCACGTGGCTAGGGAGCGGAATCCCATGCTTGTGACTCTATGGTCACGCGATAGATTATGTTGGTGACATGTTCATCAAGCATTTATCCTGTTTAAGCTAGTGAAAGGATCACTTATTTGTAAAGCCCAGGTGATCCTATCGTCACATGGCTTATGGGAACGGAACCCACTTTAGTGACTTTTGTAACTGTCACTCCTATGTTTTGGACTGGAAGTCCTGAATGATTATTATGATCATGGTTGATATTATATTCATGCAATATTGTGTTTTCTTGCTAGGCTTTGGCTCATGGGTGCTATGTGGTGCAGGTAAAGGGAAAAAAAAGCTCACCTAGCCTTGAGTGAAGAGCTTAGGTGGTGTTGTGTACATATGCGGTCGCTTGACCACCACGGCCAAGGAGTTCTCAGAGGAACTAGGGGGTTTACCCTATTTTTGTCGCTTAGGTCGGCGGGTTGTAAATTTAAACAGTAATGACCATTTTGAGTTGTGAATAACTTGTAAATGCTTTTATGGGCCCATGAACAGTTTTATGTTTTAAATAAAATATATCCTTTCCTTTTGATTGGTTTTCCACCTTAACCTGTTAATAACACCTAGAAGCACGTTTTTAACCAAAGAAATCGGGTAACGAGTTAAATTCACGGTTCATCGTTCACCGTAACTATTCTGGGGTAACCAGGGCGTTACAAATACGTTGTAGGCCGATGGAAGATCCACTACTATGAATCCATCATCTTGGTTGTTGAGACTGGGATGTCTCCCAAGGTTATGGGGAGTACGATGGATCCCATACAGGCAATCCCTTCTCTTGAAAAGCCGTACAACGTCGTTGCACATGCCTTTAGGTCGCAAAGCACGAGTCCCATCTTTTCTAAGGTGGCCTTGTAGAGGATATTTACTGAGCTCCCGTTATCATCCAGGACTCGGTGTACCCTCTTGTTCGCGAGCTGAAGGGTGATGACCAGCGAGTCGTTGTGAGGAAACTGTACATGAGACGCATCGTCCTCAGTAAAAGTTATGGGTTGAGATTCAACCCTTTACTGTTTTGGAGCTTTGGGTTCAGGTTCGTAGGGAGACCCATCACCAGTTTTCAGCTCATTCACATATCTTTTTTGGGCGATCCTACCCGACCCTGCAATATGTGGTCCCCCCGAAATGGTTAAGATATCTTCTCCATCAATCAGAGGGGGTCGTTCGTCCTCCCTTGCTCGGGAGTTGTTATTCTGGGCAGGTGGAGCTGCTACTGCCCTCTAGCTGGTGGAAGCCTGATTGGGGTTTTGGTTCCTAACATATTGTCTGAAATATCCTCTCGAGATCAATCCTTCAATATCGTCTTTTAATTGCCTGCATTCATCGGTTGTATGTCTGATATCTCTATGAAACCTGCAGTACTTGCTGGAGTCTCTTTTTGCCTTTTGGTTCCTCATGGGGTTGGGCCGTTTGAAAGGGACCTGGTTTTCATTAGCCAGGTAGATATTCTCCCGAGACTCGTTGAGCTCGGTATACACTTTGTATATAGAGAAATATATTTCTCCTTTCTTCTTCTTTCCCCCTTCCGCCTCGAGATTATTCCCTTCATTCTTCTTCCTTTTAGAAGGGTTGTCCCCAGGGGTTTTTGAAGTCGTAGGATCCGCCAAGGTCGAGGCAGAGTTTACGTTTGTTATTGTTGTTATGGGGTGAGAGGTCATATTCAATGCTGACCTTGCCTGTTCTACATTAACAAACCTCTGAGCTCGCCGATTGAACTCGGTTAAGGACCTTACGGGCTTTCTCTACATATCCTCCCAGAGAGGACTCCCAGGCATTACTCCGGCTCCGACATCCATTAAATGGCCACTGTCGTCGATGTCACGAGCTCGGGAAACCTCCAAATTAAACCTCGTGAGATAACTTTTCAGTGTTTCATTCGGCTGTTGTCGTACATTAGTCAAGGCAGATGCCTCGGGCCTAATGCCGACCATGGCTTTGAATTGCTTCTTGAAATCTCTTGATAATTGATCCCAAGAAGCAATCGAATGTCTCTTATACTTCTCAAACTAGTTCTTTGCTGGTCCTGTGAGCGAGGCTGAGAACAACATGCATCTGAGCTTGTAGCCCACATTACTGGCTCGCATGATCGTGTTGAACGTGCTTAAATGACTGTATGGATCTGAATTCCCATCAAATGGTGGGACATGAGGAATTCTGAATCCCTGAGGAAACAGGGTGCTAGAAATATGCGGGGCGAAGGGCTCGAGCTCTTCATCGAACTCTTCGTCCCGTTTCTGACCTCGTTCATTTTGTAAGAGTCTGAATGCTCTTTCTAACTGTTCGATCCTTTCTTGGACTAGATCAACGAGGGGTATGACTTGAAGCAGCGGGAACTAGTTATCGTTGATTACAACTCCAGTTCCCCTGCCTGCGCACGTTGAGATGGTCTCTCAGGTCCAAATTCGGGGGATTGTCATTTCCCCGATTATGGTTAAGATATTCTCGTAAATCTGGGTGATTTCTTTGAGTCCCAGTGTTTCTACGTTCCTGGTCATATATGCTGACCAATCTAGTGTCACTTGAGCCTTCACTGACATGGCTCGTTGCATGGTTGTTTCGAGACGGGTTTCTTGCCGGTTGTCTCATCTCAATAGTGTGAGACCGAGACATTTGGCTTCTTGTAGGCTAGGGACCCCTATGCTCCCTAGTAGCCTCCCCATTTCCATGCCTTCGCCCAGCTCGCTTTTCCTTATCACCATGGGTCTGTTGTGTGTTCCTCCGAGTTGGTGAGGGATACCTTATTGGCGATGGTGGGTGCATTATTGGTGATGGTGGCTGCCATCCATTACGGGGCTTAGTAGGCCCTGAGTTTGCTCGATCTGGTTCGGGAACGTTCTGCGCGTTACTAGGATTTTGGGTCAGAGCCTCCGTTGGGGCTCGGTTATTCCCTACTTCGGCTGGTACCTCCGCAGTTGGGTTGGTAGGAGCTCCAGCCCGGTTACTTCTCCGGGGCCTTGACGGAGCAGGCTGTTCTGCTGGCGGCGAAGGTTGCTTTGTTCTTCGGGTGGCAGCATTTTTGCGCGGTCGCCCTCGAGGCCTACGTGGTGGAACATGAACGTCCCGCGGAAGCGGAGCCTGGGCCTTTGGCGGATGTGGGGCCTGAGCCGCCTGTGCCTCAGCAGCTAGTCTGGCTAGCTCTTCATTGTGCTTCTTGGCCTCTACCAATTGCTTTCGCAGTTGACGATTTTCAAGCTCCACTATTGGGACATATCGTTCAGAATTGTAGTACATGTCCTCGTCGTCCCTGGGGGCCGGTGGTCCTCAAGAGTCGGATGAACCATTCCTCTCATCAGGGTCCGAGTTCACCATGGGCGGCTTTCTAGGGCATCGGGGGTAGTCAGCTTCATCTAAAATTTCCTCCTCAGGAACATTGGGATCATTTGCTGCCATTGTTGATTCGGGAGGCTCTTTGACTGAAGAGACTCACGCACGCACTGTTTAATGACTCTCAATGAAAGCACCAAACTGTTTGACGCCGTTTTTCGTCAACTTAAATAGAGAGCAATTAAACAATAAAAAACTGGAGCAAATGAATAAAGAGGAAAACAAAATGAATTTTACATGGTTCAGTAGTTAACTCTACCTAGTCCATGAGTCTATATTATTAAGACTTGGGAGTTTTCTGGAAACTTTTTAGAGAAGAGTTGCCCAAAGTTTTCTCTCAATAAATCAGAAATCGGTCCTTTACAAGTGGTGATTCTTTCTCTATTTATAGAGAAGGTTGCAGAATTCATTCCCACATATTTTGGGAAGATATTCTGTAAATCAATTGAAATAATGATATTAAATGCATTATCTCCTATATACACAGAAACGTCCCATGAAGATCGGGAACGGATAACAGATTAAATGATATCCCTTAAATATTGGGATTGTACAACAATAAACATGTTCACACGTAATGGGTTATCCCAGGTGATCCATCAAATCTTCGAGATCAGCAATTGGCATTGAGTCTGTCAAGACTGAGTCAATCACGAGCTCACCTAACCTGTGTTCGGGAAAAGCAGATGCTGACGAGGCTATCACCTCCGAGCTTGCTCTTCCCTAGCTTGAACTATCTTGCCTGAGGGAAATCGGTGAAAAATATATTCAAGTGTCGTGCCATTGCCCATCGCGAGCTTAGAGAATATTCGAGGTTACACATCCTTGAGGTCGTTGTTTTACTTCAAAGAGGTTTAACGGTCCGACCATATGATGTCTGCATATATTTCGAGCTCACACCTGACGAGCCCAGCTTTCGGGGTCATAACTTCTTATCTCGAAATCTGAGTGTAACAATATATGGGTAGATATTATAAATATTAAAAGATATAAGGATATTATTGATAGTTAAAAAAATATTAAAAATGAATAAAAAATATAGTATTTAAATGATATAGAGAAAAAAATAGAGAAGCTGATGTATGGTATAATGTAAAATTTAGAAGTAAAATAGAAAAATATGTGTTTTCGGGAAGTATTTTAAAGAATGAAGTAGAGCACCCATTAAAAGTGTTCTTAGTCATTGAAAGTAACAAATTCTCCTACATAATAAACTTTTTAAACAAACTTACCCTTAATTGTGTGAAAAATAAAACAATGAAAGTGAAAAATACTTTTACAAATGATCACCACGAAAAATAATAAATATTCGAATAATATATTTATTTTTAAGTAAAAATTATATATACTACCAAAATTATATTAAAATAAGTATACATATTCATAACTTCTTCAAACCTATTATAATATGTGTCAAAAATACAATCATATAATTATTGAAAAAAAAAATCATAAAACATATATATCTTGATAACGAAATTTTTTTGTTTTAACTATTTATATTGTTAACTTTAATAGAATATTCTAAATATTTAACGGAATATATCTTTAAAACTAACTAAAAATAAATATTTATTAATTATATTAATATAAATTCAAATATTATAAAATATCATTATTATAATAATATTTAATATAAGACTACACATATAATAATTATATTAATATAAATATAAATTCAAATTCAAATGTTATAAAATATCATTATTATAATAATATACCATACAAGACTAGATATTTAATAATTATATTAATATAAATTTAAATGTTATAAAATATTATTATGATAATATTATATAATCTTAATTTTTTATTAATTATATTAATATGAATTTAAACATTATAAAATATTATTATTATAATAATATTTAATACAAGATTAAACATTTAATACTTATATTAATATAAATTAAAATATTATAAAATATCATTATAATAATATTTAATATAAGACTACACATATAATAATTATATTAATATAAATTCAAATTCAAATGTTATAAAATATCATTATCATAATAATATACAATACAGATATTTAATAATTATATTAATATAAATTTAAATGTTATAAAATATTATTATGGTAATATTATATAATCTTAATTTTTTATTAATTGTATTAATATGAATTTAAACATTATAAAATATTATTATTATAATAATATTTAATACAAGATTAAACATTTAATACTTATATTAATATAAATTAAAATATTATAAAATATTATTATAATAATATATAATAAATAATCATAATTTTTATTAAAAAAACTATCATTTATGTTTAAAAAAGTTATAATATTATATATATTAAAAAAAAGAAAATTTAAGTTATAACCAAAAACTAATAAAAAATAACAATTTTACAATAACACGGAGAAAACAACTTTTATACAGTACCAAACTTTTATTTACATAAATACGGTTTGCTCTTGAAGTTCCTCACCACTCTCTCCCAGGCGGAATGTGCTTCTCCTTCTCCTGCATCCCACGTCTCTAATCACACAGCAACATCAAAACACCATAGCTACTGGCAATCTGGATCTGACAGAACAATAGCAAAATCTACATGCAAAAATTGAAAACCACCATTCAATAGAAAAATTGGTTGGACAAAAATGGGTAAGCAACTGAAACCCAAAAAGAAAATAACAAAAATGGGCTGGTGGTGAATAGAGAGTTTCTCATTCGCTGATCACCTATGACAAAGAACTTTAAAGCAACGACATATCTCAATGGATGTTGGCAATCAATCTTTGCAAAGCATTAGTACCTAAAACCACAGTAAGATCTCAAGGGAACAACCGAAAAATAACATTCAATTTGCAAAATTGAAACCAAAAAATTTGTAAAAAACGAAACCCGAAAATTGAATCACCAAAATCTTCTAAACAACTTTCAATCGACAAGTTTAAATTTTTAGAACCATTCAAATCAAGTGAAAAATTGTTGATGGTCTAATTTATTCATCAAATTTTGTCATTTTCTGGTTGCTTTATGGTTATTTTCGAAAATCTGGAAGGGAAAACACTGAATTGAAATTCTTGGTAGTATAATGAGAACAAAGAGGGTACTTTTTAATTCAATTTAAAACATTGTTGTTGTCAGGTTGTTGTCATGTTGTGTTGATGTTGTTGTCAATGATCGTAGCATACAACTTGTACAGTCAACGCAAGATCAACAACAATGCAACATTGTCTTCAAAATTTGAAGACGAAGAAGAAGAAGGAATGAAAGAAAGAGACGGAGAGAGAGGTGTTGGGCACAAGAAATGAAAAAGAGATAGAATGGGCAGTGTATCATCAACAACATGTTTACTTATCCCATCTAAAAAGAAAAAAAAAAAATTCTTGAACCATATGATCAACCTTTTTATTATTTGTAATCTTCAAAAAGAAATAAAACAAACTTAAAAGTTGAAAGCAACTAAACAATAACTACAAAACATCTAAATATAAATATATCTTTATAATATAAAAATGATATTGATATGCTGAAATAAAAACAACAATTAAACAACATCAAAAAGTAAAAAATTAGTAAAACAACACAAAGATAATCTGCATAACAACAACATTAAGACAACTTAAAAACAATACAACACAAACTTAAAAGCAACAACACGAGAGTGAGAGCTTTATTTGCAAATGGAGAGGTAGAACCAAAGTTTGTGTCGTCAGCAACTATTATAAAGAATATGAGATCAAAAAATTATATTGATCTCTGGAAAAAAAAAGAGGGAAAATGGAGAAGATGAACATAAACTGAAATGGGTATGAGGCATTGGGCAACGTGCAAGAAAAGAACAGGAAAAAACGATTAAAAGGTGTAGGAAGAAGAAGAAGTAGGTAGGCTGTCATTGTCACTTAATAGTTGCTGAAAGCTACATTTTTTTAAAATATCACATTATTTTATTAAATTGCATTCTACACATCATATAATAATAATAATAATAATAATAATAATAATAATAATAATAATAACAAATAAAGTGGAAGTTTGAGAATAAGAATAGTCAACTACAAGATACACATAAATGTGTAGAAGCAGTAGAGTATATGTGACATGATAAAAAAAATAGAGTAATAAGTGGAAAGAGTGTAAACAATAAAAAAAAAGAAGTGAAATAAACATTGATATTGGTGAGTAGAAATAGGGAATCATGTATATTTGAAGAGAGTGTAAGAAATAAAAAATAATAATTACAATGTTTAGAAATGACGATGATGTAAGCGATAGAGTGTAAATAATATTTGTGTAATATTTAAACTTATATAATAGTATATAAGTTAATTGATGATGACAGTCTCATTATTTACTTGCAGTTGAAAATAAAATAAATTGATTTCAAGGTATCCCTTATGTGAGTATAATAGATACAAAAACAACAGTCAACCATTCTCTTTTTGGATGAAATGTAATGTCCAACGTTGATAAAAAATAACAATAAAAACTTGAAAATAATCCATAATCGTGATATAACAACGAATTAAACTAAGTATCAAAATAAAGATGTCTATAATTTGAAATGGATGAACATATGTCAACAGGATAAAAACAGTAGTTCTTGTGTTGCTTTCTTGTTGTTGCAACCTTGATTACTTTGATATGCATGATAAGTTTGCCCACTCCAAAGCCTCCATTTACCTTTGGATTTGATTGGAGCTTCACTATCATTGTCCATATTTCCAATTGCTTCATCAACAAAGTACTCAGCAAATGACACTACAAAAACATCTCAATCATTATAGAACAACAAAAAAGCAACATATAACTAATCAAAAAAAGAGAAACCAACAAAACAGAATAAAACTTTAAACATAAACAAAATTCAATAGATACTTGCTTATTTTCTTGCTCAGACAAACCCTAAAAGAGCCCAACACAACCTAAACACCGAAAAAACCCAACACAAAACCCTAAAATAACACTTAATAAAAAGAAAAAACAAACATACCAAAAAAATTATAAAATCTAGCACTAAACAATCTCATCTCAATCATTCAAGCATTACATCAAACACATTGCATGCATTATGAAAAAAAAGCACTAATATACACGAAAACAAAACAAAATAAACCAAAAAACAAGGCAACATAAACATAAAAAGCAGCAAGATAATAAAATACACAACAACTAAAGGAGTAAAAAAATCAAATCAACAAAATGAAAATACAATAACATAGTGGTCACGCGGATGACTGAGAAAAGTGGCTGGAAGCTGCTGGAGTGTTGCGACGTGGAGGCCGAACTGATGATGACGAGCAGGTCGAGCTTGGGCAGAGAGGAGATGGAGGAAGAAGAAGAGAGAAAACGTGCTGGAGGAGGAAGAAGAAGAGAGAAAAGGAGATAGAGGCAGAAGAAGAAAGAGAAAATGTGATGAATATGTGGGAAATGTGTGTAGTAAGAAAATAGTATTTTTGTTAATTTACAATTATAAAAATAGTACAAAAGATAAAGCAAAACAGTAAAAAAGTAAAAGTAAATGCCTAACAGTAAAAATGAAATAAATGTGCCAATTTTGGCACTTTGTGTAAATTTCTCTTAAAAAATCACAAACAATGTTTTGGTTTAATTTTTCATTTAATATGTTTATGTTATTCTTTTATATATAATATTGTTTATTTATTTGAAATTTATATGACAATGATATAAATTTAATAAAAATAATTAATAAATTCTATAAATAAAACTAAGCAAACATGCATTGTACGTTGCTTGTATCTAGTATTATAAATGCGAGTTTAACAAAAATGGTTCTTTTCCGTTAGATTTAATATTTTTTTTCATTATTTTTTTAACACTGTTAATTTTAAAGTCATTTATATGAGATAAATATATTAAAAAATAAATAAAGAGAAATAAATACATCTAAATAAGGTAAATAAATTGGAAAAAATAATAAATGAGTCATAATAATTTCTCATCATATATTTTAAAATTTTATATTAAAGTATTTAAATTACTCTATAAATTAGGTTTTCAAAACTGTAACTGAAAAATATTAATATGTTTAAATTTATTATTTTCATTATTTTATTAATTATTTATTTTGTCATTTAACGTATTTTGTTTATCCAAACATATATGTAATGATAAAATAGAACATAAATATACATATTTTCTAATCTTATCGTTTAGTTTTTTTTTCCAATGAGAAAATTAGTTATTTAATTTTCTCTAGCCATTAATTAAATAATTATTTATAACTTTTTGTTGGCTTTAAAATTTTAAAATTAAATAATTAAAATTTGATCAAATAATTTTTTTTAAATTCATAGTTTTAATTTAGAATTTTTTAATATTCTATTACATTGAGATTGTATGTATTTTTTCTAAAATAAAATTAGAAAAAAGATATTTACTTGTAAAACTAGAATGTACTATATCTTTATACATAAAAAGTGTGCATCTAACAAATTCTAGTTTGACAATTTTTTATTTATCTTAATTTTTTAAAACTGAACACAATGTTTTGGTTTAATTTTTTAAAATATGTTATGTCATTCTTTTAAAATATATGACATTGTTTATTTATTTAAAATTTATATGAAAATTAAAATAACATAATAAAAATAAATTAATATATTTTCTAAATAAAACTAAGTAAACGCGCGACACGTTGATTTTACCTAGTATATATACATATGCAAGTTATATATGAGAATATATATACAAGAGTATTTAATTCAATATAATATCATAAACATTGGTTGTAATCGCTACTATTACAGTAAAGGGGTGTTTGTTTAGGGGAATGGGAAAATGTACACTTTCCAATGTTTGGTTCGGTAATTAAGGAGGAAAAGTTTAACATTTTGTGAGACCCACAGACATATTTATGAGTAATCTGAATCCTTTTTCCCACTTGAGTTTCACTTTACTGCAATCTCCACTCCTAGACCACATTCCAATGCTAACCCACACCCCAAAACAAACGGCCCCTGAGAGTTTTTATATTAATTAAGATTATGAATATGGTCTATCTTCTATCTTTGACATGACAACCTAACTCTAATTATGAATAATTAGTAGAGGGTCATAACTCATGCAATGACTATATCAATGGAAAACTATAAGAGTTACTACTTCTAATAATACACGACTGTATGTTCTGAGAGTGCAATTATGAATTTTTAGTGGACAAATCTCATAGTTAATAAATTAATTTTATTGAGCCAACACTAAGTTAGATAATTAATTTATTTGATCTTAGAACTACTTGTCCATTTTGTCCTTGAGCTAGTTTGATAACACAAACAAAGTATTTGGTGAATTAAAGAAATAATAAGAGTATTATTTCATAATAAAAATAAAAAAGTATTATTTTTAATTAAATAAATATTTAGAGTATTAGTTCAAATTATTATTTGAGAAATAATAAATTACCTTTTATAATTATTGTTGACTGGATTTTTTGTCAACTACAAATAAATATAAAAACTTACAGAAAATATTTAGGGAAGCGGCCCTGGTGTGACTCTTTGGTCACATATCTAGGGCAACGGGCCCCGGTGTGACACTGTAGTCACTTATCTTAATAGAATGCATGCATGAGTAGGGTTATTACTGCTAGGCATATTGTGTATGATTATGTAATATGTTGTTAACTGATTATGAGCATGTTTAAGTTTTCTTGTTGAGCCTCGGCTCACGGATGCTTTGTGGTGTAGGGGAAAGGGAAGCTGGACCAGCCATGAATTGGAGAGCTTCGGTGGCAACGTGTACATGTGCGGCTGCTCAACCATCACAACCGGGCTTTCTCAGAGGAACTAGGGTTAAACCCTATTTTGTCGCTGAGGTCGGCTTATTGTAACTTTTGAGTTGTAAACAACCTTTTAAATGTTTATTTTGGGATCCCATGTACGAACTTAAACATTTTAATGAAATGGTTATTCCTTTTGACCAAAATCTTCAACCCTAAACTGTTAATCAGATTTAGTTACACGTTTACAACCAAGAGACACTATTAGGGAGCCTAACACTATTTAAAATACATAGTGTGGTGGTCTAGGCTATCCTGGGCGTTACAATGAGATTGCCGGAATTTATCACAAACTTGATTCCCGGAATCTATCACAACCTTGATTCCCGGCTTGTCAAGTAAATTACCACTCACAAGGTGTTTATCCAAAAAATAGTTGTGGATGACGTGGCAAGAATTTTCAGCACGTGGCCGACACGTGGCAGAGATGTTGATCGTCTATCGACTAGAGATACTTCCATGCGCGGGGTTCAAGTTTTATGTACGACCAGCCTGCTCGTATACTCCGTTTATTTATGTATAAATTTGTATAGTTGTAATGACGGCCGAGAATATCTCTTTATTATAACCTGAATATCCGTTTATTAAGGAAAGATATGATTGATTGACTCATGTAACCCTCCTTGAGCCTATAAATATACAGGAAATAGCTTAAGGGGGGATCTTTTTTTGACTCCTCTTTTCTGATCTGAGAGAAAGAGAATCATATTGCTATTATCCATTGTCTGTATTGTTTCTCCTTCTAAGGTTTGTGAAACTCAAGAACCCTAGTTCTTTGATAACACCTTTGAAGCTCAACATTAATAATAGCATCAAGTGGACGTAGGTCATTACCAATCTTTGGGGCCGAACCACTATAATTCTTGGTGTTCTTTACTTTCCATTAGATCGTCTTTTCAAGCATCGTGCTATTTTCCTGTCGTATATTTGACTCCGCGTCGTTGGCTAATTTGAGGGCCAACATTCTAGTGCTTTCATTGAGAGCTTGTGAAAGAATCTAATGGCAAAATCATCCAAGAAGACCAGACAGGCCGCTGGCGCTGCATCATCCCAGCCTCCTCCCCCAAATGTGGCTGAGGGCGAACCGCATATGGAGTTTGATAAGGAGGAGTTAGATTCTGAGACCCTGAAGGCAACACTGGGGGTGTTGCAAGATGAGTTGGCTAATCTGAGGGCCAATCAAGAAAATGCTGCCGAGATAATGGCATCGCAGCAGAGAAAAATAGAGCGCCAGTGTCAGGAGCTGAGCGAGCGGCAGGCTGAGATGGACCGTCGACAGAGGGATGCTATGGCCACCCTTGAAGCAACCATCCAGCTGGCTAAGAATCAGGCTGCGCCAGCTTCCCAGCCAGATCAGCCACCAAACAGGCCACCTCAAAGGGGTCCCAATCCTAGTCCTCCGCTCCAACCAGTAAGCCCTCAAAGGCCGGAGCAGCCACCTGTGGCTCAGGATGATGTCCCACCTGGGGATCCTGAGCAGCAGCCTCCATCCTAGGCTGGTCGAGGCAATCCCCCGCGCCTGAGGCAGAATAGGGCCGAGCAACTGCCCCGCAGCCCTAGACGCCCAGGGGATGAAGAGCCACATCCACAGAGCAGGGGGCAGCATCCTTCTGCCAACAGGAGGAACTCAGAGACAGGCTCTACGGTCAGGGCCCCCCCACGGCATAACAATGCACGGGGACCCACCGACCAGCGCAGGCCTCCCCCTAACGCTCGGGAAATGCCAGCCCAAGGAGGCAACAAAGTGAATAGTCGGTCGCACCATAGTCAGCCACGATTCAGAGATGGCCACGACTACAATGAAGTCGACTCCGGTAGAGGAAACACTAGTCGGAGGAATGAAGAAAGAGGTGGAGGCAGGAGCCCCCCACCTAGAGAAGACTGACCAGCGGGTCATAACGCTGGGGGACAGCCCAGGCAGAACAACGTCTTTAGTCGGCTGGGAGCCAGCGAACAGCAGCGAAGAGACGATGATCTGAGGGACGTGCTTAACGACCGTCGAGAAAGGCACGATGAGTACATTCCCCCTGTTATATTATTTTATAATATAATGTAATATTATATTATATTATAATATAATGTTTTAGATTAAATAAATGTGACAAAGTGTGTCACATATTGTAACATATAATAGAGAGTTACAATATTTAGATATATAAGATATATCCAAATAATGTAACATATTTGGTGTTACAAATTTGTAACTTCCAAATATTACCCTTTATTGTGTAAATTTGTTGTTACACAATATTGAGATGAATTTCATAAATCCATATGTGATATGGCTGTTAGAGATATGATTTTAACCCCAATAATGTGTTTTGGGAGTTATAAAATCATATGGGAGGGTTTGGAATCATTTGGAAAAATAACACATTTTTTGTGCTGAAATTGGTCGGTGGCCGCAGCCTATGGGTCAGAGACTAGTGGCCGCGGCCACAGGCCAAAAAACTGACCAATTTTCAGTTTTTTCAATCTTTGTTGAACGGCTCAAAAAACCCAAATAACTCCCAAATCTCTTTTTTAATTCCATATTAATCCAATTAAACATTGGTAACAGCCATGGGGGTTGGTGGAATTTGAAATTCAAAGGGTGTCTCTAAACTCTATAAATAGGAGCCTATAGCTCACTTGTAAGACACAACATTTTCTATCCATTAGAGCACTTGGCTAGAAACACCTTGAGGCTTGATAATTTCAGAAAGCATTTCCTATAATCTGTGAGAGATCCCTTAGTGCTTGAGTTAGGGGGAAATAAGCTTTTGGACAAAGGTTTCAAACCTTGTTCAAGTTGGTGATCCCCAACACTCTTCACTTTGGTAGTGTGAGTGAGAGTTGCTTCTATTTAGTTTGTTTGTTCTTTCTTTCTATTCTATTTCTCTTCATCTTCATATTCTTCTCCTTTGTTTATTTGTATTTCTTATTTTGAGTTGTAATCTTCTTTTCTTTATTTCAAACATTTACTTTACTTGTAACATTTTGCTTTGAGTTGTATTTTCACCATTCTATTCTTCTTCTCTTCTTCTTGTTCTTTAGTTTATTTGTATTTTTAGTTATAGAGTTGTAATCTTATTCAATCAATCATTATTTATTTGTAATATATTGCATAGAGTTGTAATATTATTATCAATTTCCATTGAGGCAAAACAATTTTTCCTAACATTCAAAAGCTTATCCCTTTTTGTTTCAATGGAAGGGGAGACAATCAAGATCATGAACCAAGACCTAGTGAGATTGGATAGGTTTGATGGATCCAATTTTACTAGGTGGCAAGACAAGGTGAGGTTTCTTTTAACCACTCTTAAAATCGCCTACATCCTTGAGTCATCCTTGGCACCTCTAGCCGAGCCATCCGACAAAGACACTCCCGGGGAGGTGGAGAAGAGAAGGAAGAGGGAGGAGGACAACCTCCTTTGTAGGGGTCATATCCTCAATGCCCTATCCAATAGGCTCTATGACCTCTACACCGAGACCAAATCGGCCAAGGAGATATGGGATGCACTTGAGAAAAAGTTTAAGGCGGAAGAGGAAGGTACCAAAAAGTTTTTGATATCTCAATACTTCGATTTCAAAGTTTTTTGTGATAAACCTTTTCTTCCTCAAATTCATGAATTGCAAATTATTGTTAATAAATTGAAAGTGTTAAAAATTGAGCTTCCCGAGGCCTTTCAAGTTGGTGCTATAGTGGCTAAATTACCACCAACTTGGAAGAGCTATAGGAAAAGAATCCTTCATAAAAATGAGGATTATTCTTTGGAGGAGATTCAAAAGCATATTCGAATCGAAGAGGAATCGATATGTAGAGATAAACTTGTGGAGGGGTCTAATGGAGAGACTTCCAAAGAAAATGCGGTGTCACAACCAAAACATCCCAAAAACAAAGGGAAAAAGCGTAATGAGAAACCTTTGGGTCCAAAAACCAACCCAAGCAAGTTTAAGGGAGAGAAAGGTCCTTGCTTTGTGTGTGGGAAAAAGGGTCACTATGATGGAGAGTGTAGGCATAGAAAAGACCAACAAGGACCTAAGGTGAACGCAACTCAAGAGGAAAACATAGTTTCTACCCTTAGTGAGGTGAATGCGATCCAAGGCAAGGTGAAAGGGTGGTGGTATGATACATGTGCCACCGTCCATGTCACCTATGACAAATCATTGTTCAAGACCTTTGAAGAGTCAAAGGGCAACCATGAGATACAAATGGGCAATGAGGACAAATCCAAGGTACTTGGCAAATGTACTATTGATGTCTACTTCACCTCTGGCAAGAAAGTTACATTAGTGAATGTACTTTATGTTCCCGAAATGAGTAGAAACTTGGTAAGTGGTGATTTGCTTGGCAAGCCCGACATTAAAGCCGTTTTTGAGTCCGGTAAACTTATACTTACCAAATCAAATGTATTTTTGGGAAAGGGGTACTCTTGTGAGGGTATGGTTAAATTGTGCACCAATGATGTAACTTTCAATGTTATCAATAAAAATGCTAATTCCGCCTATATTGTTGAGTATGATTCATTATTTTTGTGGCATCTTAGACTATCGCATATAGGTTTTTCAACCATGAAAAGAGTAGTAAAATGTGGTATGATTGCATGCAATATTAAAAACTATGGTAAATGTGAAACATGTGTTAAGGCGAAAATGATTAAGAAACCATTTCCTAGTGTAGAAAGATCATCTAATTTACTATATTTAATCCATAGTGATCTTTGTGAATTAAATGGTGTTTTAACTAGAGGTGGTAAAAGGTATTTTCTTACTTTTATAGATGATTTTAGTAGATATACCTATGTGTTTCTTTTAAAGCATAAAGATGAAACTTTTGATGCTTTTAAATTGTATAAATTAGAAGTTGAAAATCAACTAAATAAAAAGATTAAGGTGCTAAGAAGTGATAGAGGAGGAGAGTACTTCTCTAATGAATTCAATACATTTTGTGGCAGGTACCCTACTCACCATCTGCGGAGGCCCACATCTTGCAAGAGATAGTGGGAAAGCGAGGGAACGATACGCTCGAACCCTGCGCCACGACCAGGACATTGAGATGATGAGTGTTGAGGATCGAGCACC
Organism: Humulus lupulus; assembly: GCF_963169125.1. NCBI lineage: Eukaryota > Viridiplantae > Streptophyta > Magnoliopsida > Rosales > Cannabaceae > Humulus > Humulus lupulus. Next base: position 27,610,135 of record NC_084799.1, read on the forward strand.
AAAAAAGGCTTGAACAGAGGAGGAACTGATCACCTTCTCTGACGATGACGCCCAGCACGTGCGATTCCCACACTCCGATCCGCTGGTCATGGACGTACAGATTGCAAACATGATGGTGAAAAAGGTGTTGGTTGATACAGGAAGTTCGGTCAACATCCTATACAATTCTTCGCTGGAAAGGATGAAGTTATCCGTGAAAGACCTGGAGCCATGCAACCAAACCATTTATGGCTTTTCCGGAGAAGGGCTCGCCCCAACAGGGTCAATTAGACTCCCAGTCACAGCAGACACTGCACCTGCTAATAGGACATTACTCACTACTTTTATAGTAGTCGATTGTCCTTCAGCGTACAATGCTGTGATAGGGAGACCAATTTTGGTCGACCTACGAGTCGTCACCTCTATATGGCACCTTGCTATGAAATTCCCAACGGATGCAAGGATAGGATGCATATTGGGAAACCAGAGGGAAGCAAGGGAGTGCTACAATGCCTCGATCACCAAGGCAAAGAAGAGTGTATCGAGAGATGCCACCGGAAAGGAGTTGCAACTGAAGACTATTGTTCAGGCCCACTCGGGTGATAATCTCACCAAATAGGCGTTTCCCAAAGTGAGGATAGGGACTTAGATCCTCGCTTTGGGGATTTTGAAGAAGAAGTGGGGCCCATCGAGGACCTTGAAGAGGTCCAACTCGATGAGGAAAATCCGACCAGAGTTGTGAAAGGCAGTAAAAACTTAGAGACAACAACAAAACAAGTACTGGTGGAGTTTTTAAGGAGGAACCAGGAAGTTTTTGCTTGGTCGCACAAAGACATGGTCAGGATAGATCCTGCAGTCATCAGCCATGTCCTGAACATTGAAAAATGCTTTCACCAGTGCAACAAAAAAGGAGGCTGCTCGACAAAGATAGATCAAGGGCCTTGAAAGAGGAAGTCGAGAAACTGAAGGAGAATGGGTTCATCAGGGTGGCGTTTTATCCATCATGGGTCTCTAACCCCGTACTAGTGCCCAAGCCGAATGGCAAGTGGCGTACGTGCGTGGTTTTTACAGACCTAAATAAAGCTTGCCCCAAAGATTATTTCCCACTCCCAAGGATCGACCAACTAGTCGACGCCAAATCAGGGCATGAGATCCTCTCCTTTATGGGTGCATACTCAGGGTATAATCAAATTAGTATGCAGCCCCCTGATAAGGATCACACTAGCTTTCGGACTGATACAGGGCTCTAGTGTTACAAGGTGATGCCCTTCGGTTTGAAAAACGCTGGTGCGACTTACCAGAGACACGTCAACCACATGTTCAAGGAGCTGATCGGCACAAACATGGAGGTCTACGTCGACGACATGCTGGTTAAGTCAAAGAAAGTAGAAGGGCATGTAAGGGATTTGCAGGAATGCATCAGCGTCCTGAATAAATATCGGATGAAGTTAAATCCCCTTAAATGCTCCTTCGGAGTAGGATCAGGGAAGTTCTTGGGATTTATAGTTAACTCAAGAGGAATTGAAGCCAATCCCGAGAAAATTAAAGCCCTGATCGAGATGAAATCCCCAGTAAAGATTTAAGACGTTCAAAGCCTGACCGGGAGGATTGCTGCTCTCAGTAGACTCATTTCGAAATCGACAGACAAATGCGTCCCATTTTTCAATCTACTAAGAGGCAATAAGAAATTTGAATGGACAGATGAGTGCGAACAAGCCTTTCAAGCACTAAAAACACATATGGCGCAACCACCCCTCCTGTCAAAGCCGGTCGATAAAGAAACTTTGTTCATCTACTTGGCAATCACGGAATACTCTGCTAGTGCTGTTTTAGTAAGAGAAGAATAAGGCGTGCAAAAGGCTGTCTATTACGTAAGCAAAAGGCTGATTGGAGCAGAGCAGCGGTACCCGCCCATCGAGAAGCTAGCCTATTGCCTAGTTTTGGCCTCTAGGAAGCTGCGACCTTACTTCCAAGCTCATCCAATTACGGTCTTGACCGAACAACCTCTTCGACAAGTCCTGCAAAAGCCAGAGGTTGCGGGTAGATTGCTAAAGTGGGCAGTCAAACTTGATCAGCTCGACATATCTTACTTGCCGCAAATAGCGATAAAAGGACAAGCCTTGACTGACTTCATCGCAGAATTCACAGAGCTCACGAGTGGCGAGTAGACTGAAGAGCCTAGCGAGCCTGAGTGTCAAATCCAAGCACCCACGTGGAAATTATTGACGGACGGTTCTTCTAACGAGTCCCACGCTAGGGCAGGAGTAATACTGATAATGCCAGAAGGGCATCGATTTCACTGTGCAATCAGATTTGACTTTACCGCTTCTAACAATGAAGCTGAGGATGAAGCACTACTCGCTGGATTGCGGCTAGCCAAGGGTATGAACATAAAATTGCTTGACATCTGTAGTGATTCTCAGCTGGTGGTGAATCAAGTCCTGGGAGAGTACCAGGGGCGAGGTTTGAAGATGGTTGCCTATCTGAACAAAACAAAGGATTTGTTAGCTCAGTTCGACAGATACAGTCTCCAGCAAGTACCTCGCGATCAGAATTCCAACGCGAACGCTTTGGAAAAATTGGCAAGTGCAAAGGATGCTGATACTCTGAGCATAGTGCCAGTCGAGCGACTATATGTACCAAGCATCCAAACAGCAGAGACCACTCTGGTAATCCAGATGGTGAATACATGGATGGCACCATATGTAGAGTATCTATTGAACGACGTGTTACCAACAGACAGAAACAAAGCCAGGACCCTTCAGCACCAAGCTGCTAGGTATATCCTGGTCGATGGAATCCTGTACCGAAGGGGATACTCAATGCCACTCCTTAGATGTGTTACAAAGGAGAAAGCCAAAGAGTTGATGAAAGAGGTACACGAAGGTTTTTGTGGAGACCACACTAGGGGGCAAAGTTTGTCAAAAAAGATCCTAAGGCAAGGATATTTCTGGCCAACGATGAATGAAGACTCGATAGAATACGTGTGGAAGTTTGATAAATGCCAGAGATTCTCCAAAATCCCACGAGCAGCCCTTAATGAGCTTAAGCAAATGCAAAGCCCATGGTCGTTTGCAGTTTGGGGTATCGACCTCATCGGATCTTTGCCCACAGGAAAAGGCAGTGTCAAATATGATGTGGTTGCCGTCGACTACTTCACCAAATGGGCCGAAGTTGAACCACTGGCAACCATAACAACCAAGAAGGTGCTAGATTTTGTGATAAAAAATATTATTTGTCGCTATGGATTGCCAAGGAAGATCGTCTCGGATAATGGCACCCATTTTGACAGTGATTTATTCACGAATTTCTGCGAGCGGCATGGTATTATCAAGAGCTTCTCTTCAGTCACTCATCCCCAAGCAAATGGACAAGTTGAAGCAGTCAATAAAACACTGAAGGATACACTGAAGAAAAGGCTAGAAGAAGCTAAGGGGGCGTGGCCAGAACAATTACCTGAAGTACTCTGGTCGTACAGAACTTCCCACCGAACAGCAACGGGTCATACTCTAGGGCTGAGCATAAAATCCGAAAAACCGAAAAAACTGTGTACACCGACCTACCGAACACCGAAAAAATCGAAACCGTTTAAACCGAAAAAATCGCCGACGGTGCAAACCGCCACTGTTCGGTCGGTTTGAAAATTTTGGGTGAACCGACCAATAAAACCGAAACCGACCGAACACAATAAAATAATAATATAATATTATATAATTATTAATTATTAAAATTTTTAATAAAAAAAAAAAAAAAACTTAGGGCACTTGTAAATGTAATTATGTTATATATATTTATGTTGTAAAAACACACAAAAATGGATTCTAACAATCCAAAATTTTTAACTAAAACTTTAAAAAAAAATAAAAAAATAAAAAATAAATAATCATATTCGGTTTGGTCGGTTTAACCGACCAAACCGCGGTCCAAAACGGTCGGTTTTATTTTAAACTGGTTTGGTTCGGTCGGTTTTTGGATTGCACCAATCCGAACCGAAAACCGAATTCTGGATTTTTTTTTGTGAAAAAACCGCCCAAACCGACCGATGCTCACCCCTATCATACTCCATTCTCTTTGGCTTATGGATATGAAGATATGTTGCCTGTTGAATTAGATCCGCCTTCGCATCGCAGAATAACGTACGATCAAGATTCAAACAGCCAGCTATTGATGGAATCCCTAGACTCAATCGATGAGAAACGTGAACAAGCCCAACTCTGAGTAGCTGCTTACCAGCAGAAGGTCGCCTGGTATTTCAACTCTAAAGTGCGAGAAAGAAAGTTCAATGTTGGAGATCTTGTACTCCAAAGAGCTTTTCTAAACACCCGCGACCAAGCTGCTGGAGTTCTCGGACCTAATTGGGAAGGGCCATATCAGATTGACGAAGTCCTTCACCTAGGCACCTATAAACGTGCACGCTTAAACGGAGATCTCGTTCCTCGCTATTGGAATGGAGAACACCTGCGCAAGTACTACCAATAAAAAATTCTTCTTAAAGAATTGGCTTGTATTAATTTTACTTTTTACAAGTTTTGGAAAAGGGGTTAGTCATTTTATGTGACTGATCGCTTATAAATGTAAGATCTTATTGATCACTCGTACATACATGTTTAGTCCATTTATTACGAGAAATATAAGAGACTGTGTGCAGCCAGTCATTTATTGCCAATTATTGTAGTTATTACAAGTATTTGCTCATTACGTGTGTTGTTTTGATGTATTAAAATACAATTATATTGCTACGAGCAGTAATGTTCGAACAGGTTCTGGTCAGGGCAAGTGACCAAGGACCTAAAGCTCCTCGATCACTTGGGGGGCATATAAGGTACAAGTAAAGCAAAGCATATCATTTAAAGGTATGTAAACACATGAGCAAAATAAGTGAAAGCATGCTAGGGTACTTAGAGTATTTTTCAAAATTTATATTTTGATAAATCAATCCAAAGTGCTATGCTAAGTTCGGTCATGCGAACAGATATTATAATAAAATAAAAAAGGTGTTATAATATAAAAAACGAATTACTTTACACCGCGAGCACCACTGCTCGGATGTAATTGTCTGATTAAAAGGAAAATAACTGCAATAAAAAATTAATGTCTTTACATTACGACCCGTAGGTCGAGTACTTGAAAAATTAAAAGAAATAGCAGACTAAGAAGTTGGAGGATCTTGAGGGGTGTCTTGGTCAACGACATCTGTAGCGTCATTGTCCGCCCCATCCATGCCTCGCCAAGGAGATTTCGGGCAAAGCAGGTACCCTTGCCCTCTCCTCTTCTGCCAGTCGAGCTACGCAGCGAGCTATCTCGGCTTGCCTTGTGCGTTCGGGAAGGTAGTTGAAGTCCGCCCCTTGGTTGTGTTTTCAGAAGTCATAAAAACACTTATTCGTGGCGTTCTTGTACATTTCCAAATTGCTGGCATTGGCTTTCTCAAGCTCCTCGAGCTTGCCCTCCAAAGTTGTAGTCTCCTGTCTACTCGCGATCAACTCCTGCTCGAGCTTTTTAGCCTCGTGGTAGTTAATGCGATTAGAATCCTTGAACTGGTCCCTTTGCTTGACGACCTTATTCAGAGAGTTTTGCTTCTCCTTCAACTCCTCAGCTAGTTTGCTCTTCTCCTCGAGCACCGCCTCAAGCTGCTCAGTATACCGCACCTCGGCAGCTTTAAGTTCATCAGCGTGCCGTTGCTCCAAAGATTTTGACTACTTGGTGACAACGCCCGAGCGTAGCCGACCGGCAGTAAGGGTTAGAAATGCCTGCAATCAGTGCAAAGATTAGACAGACTGTAGAGTATAAAAGAAGCCTTCTCGACAGAAAAAAGATAACTTACACTGGTAAATTCATTTAAGGTGCGGGTTAGAATCTGGTCGACATCCATTGTTTCAGTCACGGCCATCACCCCTCAGCAGTGATCGTTCTTCACAATTTTTGCGACTCTGTCCTTGATCGATCTGAAGGCACGACCAGTTATGTCGACCTCAGTAGTAGCAGGACCAGCCTGCTGAGTCTGGTCGGTTAGGGTCGCTGGAGATGGAGTCGACCCGGCAGGAGCAGGGGGAGTCTGCTGCTCGTGGGGAGTAGGTGGTGGAGTTGCGTTGGCTGAGGGTTCGTCCTCCGGGACGCTGCAGTGCGAGGCTTCTTAGCCTGAGGCACTTTGCTGCTTTCCCCAGGATGCCTCTTGCTTGTTTTCTTTTTGCTCGAGGGAGCCGCGGGAGCCTCGGGGGCGCTGTAAATGTCGAACACATACTCAGAGTCCATATCTGAAACAGAGGCAAACATTCGAGCAATGAGACAGCATAAAAAATTAAATATGTCATATCAGGAAAAGAAACAGAAAAAATTGTAAGTGAAATACCCGAGCTATCATTACTGGTCGCTACATTATAAACTCTACTAGTCTTATACTCACTCTCTGGCATGAAGAAGGATGAATATAAATTTGGAGCATACTTAAAATTGCCATCCCAGTCAAATAGGTGACAGGAAATCGTCCGAAGATTCGTTGAGGGGCTCGAGGATTTCGGTGGCTTTCTTTTTCCCTTTTCCCTTTGAGGTAGGGGGAGCAGCAGCCCACAGAGTACTGGAAGGTTCCCTGATTGTTACTCGGTGGCCTTCCTTAGAGGAGTTTGTTCCACGTCCGGGTGCTGCTCGGGAACTTCTCTGCCAGTAGCACTCCCCGCTGTTGACTCCCTCATGTCCTGATGAGGGGCCAAAAGGCCGACCAGCCTAAGGTTAGTCTCTGTGACCAGATGTTTGATGCTTTTCTCCACGTCGGTCATACTGGCCAAGAGGGCTGATCTCAACTCCATATCTAGAGTGGGGTCTAGTCGCAACCATGGGCCTGAAAGGCATTAAAAGTCTAAGAAAGTGTAGAGGAAGCACTAAATAAAGATTAACGACCAGTGGTACAAAGGTTTTACCTCCTCGGGTAAAAGCCAGGTTGTTCGCGATCATGTCGGTCGTAAGGAAATACTCCTGGTAGTACCTCCCCACGTTCGATATGTGAGTGGTGTCGGTCAGGAAGGTGCGCCCAGTCTCCTGGTGAAAAAAATGAAAGAGCCCCGTACCTTCTTGGTTGGGGTTGGATTTGAGGTCGAACAAATAGTTAACCTCATGAGGAGTTGGCACGGGCCATTTTTTGTGGCTATAAAGGATATAGAGTGCTGCTAGCATTCTATACCCATTTGGAGTTATTTGGAAAGGGGCGACCCCGAAGTAGTTGGCCACCCCTTGAAAAAATGGATGAAGAGGCAAGGTAGCCCTTGCCTCAATATGGTACCCCGACCAGGCGCTGAAGGCGCCTCCAGGCAGGTTCGCTCGTTGGTCTTGGTTGGGTCGGACTAATGTCACCCCCGGGAGTCCGTACTTTCTGATATAGTTTGCAATCATCCTAATTGTCACCCGACTCTCAGGTACTACATACCACTCAACATCTGGTTGAATGGCATTTCCGGGCTGAGCGTGAGTTTGGATATTGGGGTTAGGAATGTTTTCTGCTCGACCACTGGTCGAGGGAATTTCAGCCTGAGGAACAAGCTGATTTGAAGGATTAGGAGTTCTCTTTTTCTGGGTTGTAGTTTTTGTTCGAGCCATATTTTGAACAAGGATAGATGGAGTGTTTAAGGTGGCACGAGAAAATGGAATGTCAGGTATTAGTGATGAAGGTTGCTCCTCGTCCTCAAGCAGCTGAGCCAATAAGTCGTCGTTGATGGGTCTTTCTCCTCCCCACGGATCTTGCATGAAAACTACGTACAGAGAAAGGAGGAGATAAGGCGCACAACCTGAAAGCTTGTGTTGAAAGTTGGAATAACGTTGCTCGCGTATACAACCAGCAGCATTCTAACAGAAACGCTAAGTTTTATGTGAGCAGTTTGAAAAACAGATTGAAAAGTGGAAGTAAAAAGTTTTTTTTTGGGAAAAAGCTTTTTCAACTCCAAAAGGGGCCGTAAAAACCCAGTTTTTCAACTAGCTTAAAAATCGAATTTTTACTTTGATTTTACGCCCTAAACTTACAATCTTGACTATCAAACTGGCTCCTAACTCCTACAGAGCAAAAATACGCTACCCTATCAAGCGTCAATCGGTATACACACAATCCTCATGCATTTCTACCCAAGAACACAAAAAATTTCAGAGCTCAAAACAAGCATGTAACAGTATGCATGGCATGTTAGAGAGCAAGAAAGTTGAAGAAATTTACCTAAAAGAAGATTGGAGGTTTTGAAATGAAGCAACTTTGGGCGTGCGAATAGAGGATCTTAAGAACAAGCGACAGATGATCTTCAAAGTTTCTGAGCTCTGGGTTGAAGTTCTTGAGGGTTCTTGGCAAGAAAATGGCAAGTAAAAAGTGAAAAGGTAAATTTTGGGGATTATTTATAATGGCTGAAATATGATAAAAAAGGGTAATCATGAGTTACCTTTTTCAAGGCATGGGGAAGTGTAATAGCCGTCAGAAGGGTTACTTGGAAACCGAAAAGGCATAGCCGTCCCGAGGCCTAAAACCAAGTTCCCGAGGCCAAAACACTCAAACGGGCTCAAACCTGACCAAGGGCTGCGGCCCTAACACCTTGGGCCACGGCCCCCAGCCACTCCAGGAGCAAGGGCCGCAGCACCCAACACCTAGGGCCGCGACGCCCAGCAAAGGCAAAATCGCTCCACCTGCTTCTTCGAGCTAGGGCCGCGGCGCCCAAGAATAGGGTTGTGGCCCCCAACCCAGAGCCATCCCCAAACACGTTTCCCATCATCCCAAACCCTCCAAAAACATACCTAAACACTTCCAAATAATCAAATAAAAGTTCCCAAGCTTCCCAATGATCCAAAACCATCAAATCCCAAGGCTCAAACGAACCAAAAACTCAACGATTCACAAAAGCCGATTCTAAGCTTAGAAACTCTAAAATCTCAAAACTTAAAACTTAGATTACCTTCGATTGGATTGTTTCTCATCAAATCCTTCGGTCAAGAAGCTTCTAATCTTTCCTAGGATCGCTATGCCTCGATCCTCGCTTGATTCCGACTCGTAGAACTTGAGATTTCTTCAAAAATGCTTCGAACAGTAAAACGAACTAACGGGAAAGAACGAGAGGTTTTCTAACGTACTTTCTATCTGACAAGCTACTTCAAGCTTAAGTAACCTCAAATAAAACCTAGTGCTCAGGGTCCCGAAAACACCCCCGAGGATATTATAGTCAAAACTCCCAGAATTTCCTCCTGATCTCAATAACTCCCAACTTATCATCAAATAACATTCTCATAACTCAATATCCCAATAAAAGACCCCCGTTATGACTAAACCGCTAATCCATAATATAAGACCGTCTCACGCCGAATAGCTCGAATATATCTCCATAATAATGGAATCTCATTCACAAATCACAATATGCACCCAAATATACAAATATGCCCTCAACGGGCCCAATTACCAAAACACCCTAATAATCAAATGTGGACCCACATGCATGCATATAACATCATATTATAATATAATTCACATAAACATGCATATATTCATTTAATGGCATAATTAAACAGTTATGGCCCTCCCGGCCTACTAATCCAGCCATTAAACCGCATTAGGGATTTCAGGGCATTACAGTAACCCTCCTTGAGCCTATAAATATACAAGAAATAGCTCAAGGCGGGATCTTTTTTTGACTCCTCTTATCTGATCTGAGAGAAAGAGAATCGTATTACTATTATCCATCATCTGTATTGTTTCTCCTTCCAAGGTTTGTGAAACTCAAGAACCCTAGTTCTTTGATCACACCTTTGAAGCTCAACATTAATAATAGCATCAAGTGGATGTAGGTCATTACCAATCTTTGGGGCCGAACCACTATAATTCTTGGTGTTCTTTACTTTCCCTTAGATTGTCTTTTCAAGCATCGTGCTATTTTCCTGTCGTATATTTGACTCCGCGTCGTTGGCTAATTTGAGGGGTCAACACAAGGTTTCTACTTATTTCCGGTACATACAAGACATTGGTGAGTAGAACCTTCTTGCCGAATGTGAAGAACAAATCAATGGTTTCCTTTCCTTCAACCTTGGACCTTTTCTCATTGCCCATTTGTATCCCATGCCCTTCCTTTGAAGATTCAAAGGTCTTGAAAAGAGTTCTATCATAGGTAACATGAACGGTGGCACAAGTATCATACCACCACCCACTCACCTTTCCATGAATGGCATTAACTTCGCTTAGTGTTGCCACTAGCTCATCTTGGGTTAAATTGACTCTTGCCTTATTGTTTTGGTTCCTCTTGAACCTACAATCTCTAGCAATGTGGCCATTCTTGCCACACACAAAGCAAGGTCCCTTGGAACTTTTGAATTGTCCCTCATTCTTCTTAGGCCCTAAGGATTTTTGACCCTTGCCTTTGTTCTTACCAATTTCTTTGCCCTTGTTAGGAGGGTTAGCCACCACATTGGCCTTAGAAGTCTCTCCATTGGACTTCTCCCCATTCATATCTCTAGAACGAGATTCCTCCTCAATTTTCAAGTGTTTGAGAATTTCCTCCAAAGAAATCTCTTCATTTATATGGAGAATTTTCTTTATATAGCCTCTCCAAGAAGGAAGTAACTTGACTATAATGGCACCAACAAAGAATTGTTCCGACAATACAATCTTAAATGTAGATAATTTATTCACAATAATTTGCAACTCATGAATTTGAGGGAGAATAGGTTTATCATGATGAAATTTAAATTCCATATATTGAGTAATGAGGAATTTCTTAGTACCTTTTTCTTCCACTTTGTACTTCTTTTCCAATGCCTCACAAATCTCCTTGGTGATCTTGGTGTTGGTGTAGAGATCTTGGTGTTGTGACCCCTCCATATCAATTCATCTTCTTCGCGCTTCTTCCTTTCTTTGACAACTTCTTGAGTATCATCTTCCTTGGGTTCTTCCAAGGCTTTTAGGTCTTTATCCAAGACATATAAACTTTCAAAGTGGTGAGCAAGAATCTAATCTTGTATTGTCAACGAACAAAGTTAGTCCCAACAAACCTATCCAATCTTACAAAGTCTTGCGTCATGAATTTCAATGCCAAAAAGGAGTTAGATTCTCCCATGATATGATATCTCAGATTATAGAGTATTAGAATGTTAGGGGAGAGTGAGATAACACCACCTCAAAAATTAGAATCTACACAAAAAATGGATTGACAGAAACTAAATAAAGATTGAGAAAGAACTTGCAAACCCAAGTAGATCAATGGTCTTCTTCAACTTTGATGAAGCTTCAAAAACCCTAGGCAAAACCACCACATTGAGCAAACCATTTGAACAAAGCCAAAAAAAAAAAGCACAAAACCAAGGCTTATACACATTGCAAAACATTTTCCTAATACTCTATTTCCTAGCCACCATAGATGCTTGAGGCCTTTTCTAAGAGGAAATGAGGATTGAGATTTAACAAGCCTTAAACTCTCAAAGTCAAGCACTTTCCTTGAGAGTTATTGGAGAAAACTAGAGATTCTTGGAGCTAGAGAGAGAAAGGGTAGAGAGAGATTGAAAAGAGTGATCAAGTCTTCCAAACACTATTTTGACCCTTATATTAGGTCTAACTAATAAGATTAGACTTGTAAAACATGCCATTAAGAGCATTTCACGTAACTTGTACGTACTACAGTAGGTGACGCATCGCCTGCATGCAGGCGATGCTACGCCACTTGGGTGGCGACGTGATTACTCTACAAAATAGAGTTATTTTACCATTATTTATAAGCTAATTATTGATAAGTTCTTAAGTTTTTTTATGAATTTTTTGAGTTTTTATGTAATTTTGAATTTATTAGGTTTATTTTAATTTTATAGAATTTTGTATGTTCTTAGTGTTATTTTGTTGTAATATGTTGTAGTTTAATTATTTTGAATTAGTGTTGTTAGATTAAAAGGTGATTTTATTGAGCTTAAATGCCAAAGTAAATTAAATTTTAATTAATATTTTCATAGATTTAATATGATATATTTTATAAATGAAAATATTTGATTTTTAATTTAATTTTTGTAGGGAAATAATTGAGTTTTGGGATGTTAGAAAACAAAGTGGCAAAGCTGAAGAAAGAAAAGAAAAAAATGGCACCTGAGGCCCACACACAGCCCCTTCCCCTACCTGGGCCGCACGCACCAGGCTTGCCTGAAGCCAGTAGCTTCCCCTCGCTTGGAGCCGAGTGCCTACAGCCGCCTGCAGTCTTCCAGCGAATAGGAGCCCGACACGTGGCCCTTGTTGGCCGCTGCTCTAGCAACTATCTCTTAACGGGCCCCACCACCTGCTAGCACAGTAAAAGGCCATTTTTGAGCCAATAATCACGCGACACCTCATGTAACGACCCAAAATCGCTAATAAGGCTTAAGGGCCTTGATTAGTGTGCCAGATGGCATTAATGGATTAATTGTGATTTCAATGTGTAATTATATGTTTAGTAATGTTTTTATGATAATATGAAATAAACATGTGATATATGTAAGAACCACATTATTATGTGGGCAGGTCCGCAGAGCACGACTCGAGACGATCTTAGGGTCAGATAGCGGGGAAAGTCACAACGGGACTTAAAATATGACTTTGGACAAGTCAGGGGTATTTTAGGTACCGGGTAGTTATTTAGACTATTGGGTTATGAAAATAAATATATGGAGATATATTTGAGGTTAGGATGTCTAGGCGGGAATATTGGGGGATTTTACCATTTTGCCCTCGGGGACGGTTCCGGCACCCCGAGCTTTGGGAATTAACTTAGTGGGTAAGACAAACATAAGGAAACCCTTAGAAGAAATATAAACCGACCTTATTTTCTTTCCTCAGTTTAGTCTTCTCTCTCAAGGAACACTCAAGAAACACTCAAGGGGAAAACAGAGGAAAATTCTTGAGAAATTGGAGCTGTAGATTGTTGGGAACTCAGAGGAATTCAGGGGTAATTTCGAGGCTTAGCTCAGTGAACAATCCAGGACTAAATCAAGACTAAGGTAAGGGTTAACCCATGTGTTTTTATGAAGTTTAACTCTGTGTACCAATTGGTTATTGAGGTGCTGTCCAACTATTGTTTAAGGTGGAATTGAGCTGGGAAATCACTGGGAATCAACTGAGTTTTGGTGAGAGGAAGGGTTCTATCAAGAAGGTAAGTTTTATTTCATGAATTGATGATTTGGGTTTGAGTTTTTGGCTGGTTAAATTAGGTGTTTATGTTCTTAGAGTTTTAAGAATTGAAAGTGAGATATTTATGGGGTTTTGAGCTGAATTTCTATTGAATTGTGTAGCATAAGTTGTTTAATAAGTTGTGGTAATGTTGGGTGTTGAGTTGGGGAGCTTTGGGATGGTTTAAGGTGAGGTTTCAAGCTTATAAATGGTGGGAAATCTGGGTTCGAAGGGAAGGGCCGCGGCTCTGTTCTAGAGCGCTGCGGCCCTAGGATGAAGAAAGGCTAAGGAGGCTCGGCCAAGGGTGGGCGCCGCGGCGCCCAAAGCAAGGGCCGCGGTACGTGTATTTGTTCAGGTTGGCCTTGGTTCTGTTTTGAGGCTAGGGCTGCGGCTAAGCTTCAAGGGCCACATCCCTTGGTTGTGCACATGAACTTTTGAGGATTTTAGGCATGGGAATGTGGTATAGTTTGCTCGGGATTGGTTTCACCACCGTGCTTGGTGGAATTCGGATTCCCGAGAGTTAGTTTTGTAACCGGAAACCTATATTTGAATATTAATGGAACCCTATACTTTGGTTGTGACTAGGTAATAAAGGCTTAGGCTCGGGATCAGACCGTGCTTGAGGGGCGTTGCTCGTAACTCAATAACTGTAAAGATTAAAGGTAAGAAAACTGCACCTGGTTGAATATATGTGACGGGACTAAGGGTTCCATATTGTAAATGCTTGAAAATATGGTATTATGCCATGCAAGCCATTTAGTGAACCAATGACCTAAGGGTGCCAAGGGTTTCACTAGCGCACAGGGCGCGGCTCGGTCACTGGTAGCCGAGGACAGCTTATTATGCACTGAGCTCGATTTAAGCGGGCCGGAGTCAGTGGGATAAACAGAGGGTGCGACCTAAGTCGCCATCCCTGAATATTATGTGATGTGAATGATATAAATGATTGATTGCATCTAGAATCTGAGCTTATGTGTTGAATGTCTATTGTGAATTATTTGATGAAAGATCATGCTTGCTGATTTAACTGTCTGATATCATTGATTGTGTTGTATATGATGTTTTCTTGCTGGGCCTTGGCTCACGGGTGCTACGTGGTGCAGGTAAAGGCAAGGGCAAGTTGGATCAGCCTTGATTGGAGAGCTTAGCGAGTGGAATGTACATGGCCAGTTGCTCAACCGCCACGGTTGAGATTTAGGCAGGGACGCGAGACCCAAAGACTGTCTATTTTGCCTTAATATGGCTAATGATTACTCATGTACCCTTGGGAGTCTGTAAACTTACTTTTAACTCTGTTTCTTTTGGGATCCCATGCATGTAACAGTTTAATCATATAAAATGAGTCTTTTGAGACCAAAACCTTTTTAACCCCAGCTCTTACATGTTTAATGACACATTTTTAAAATAATGACTTGATTAGCAAGTTATGCACCTTTAAAAGTACACAGTGTAGCAGTCTTGGCTATCCAAGGCGTTACACCTCACCCTTTTTACCCAAAAATTTCACAAAAAATACCAATGAGTCTCACATATGTTGATACTAATTTAAATTAAAAAATATCTCATTTATCCCACACAAATACACCACATTTCCCCCATCAATCTCAGATTTTTCCCTACTGTAACGCCCCGAATTTGATAATTAAGGCTGAGTGCCTTGACTACAGTGCTTGGAGGCCTAATTTGGATTATATGCGTGATGATGTGTTATAAATGAATTATGTGGTAATGTGATTAGACATGCATGATCGTGTGTATTAAATATGCATGTGGGCCCATTTTTGTGAATAGGCGCGTGTTTGTAGTTTTGGCCCATTGAGGGCATAAATGTAAATATGCATGTGTTATGAGTGAGACCCCAGTGTTACGGGGATATTTTTGAGATGTGAGGTTTGAGACGATCCTAGGGAGTAGTCTAGCGGAGTAGTCACAACAGGGTCAGATACCTGGCTCGGGGTGAGCCTAGGGGTATTTTGAGAATTTGGCATGTGCCAGGAGTTTACCGAGTAACAGATAATTATTAGTAATTATTCGGGTATGTTAGGATTAAATAGAATTTATTAGGAACACTCGAGGAATTAGCGGGATGTGACAAATGACGAGATTGCCCTTGGTGGCATTAAGACATTAAGGATGGATTTGGGGGTATTTTGGTCCTTTGGCCAAGGGATAGACCTAACCATAGAATGACTTAGCCATTATAAATAAGTGTAGAATTTAAGGAAAACACTTAGAAGGAAAAAAAAAACATAACTCTTCAGCTGTGCCTCACTCCCTCTCTCTCTCGGCTCTTTCTTCCTCTCTTTGTGGCTTAGGCAGTTTTGGAGAAATTCTGGTGGTGAGGCTTTGAATTGAAGGTTTGGAAGCTTAGAGATTGAGGAATAAAGCTAGGATCAATTGAGGATGAGTTTAGGGTCATCATTTATAGAAGGGGTAAGTGAATTCCCATGCTTCTTTATTGAATTGTAAGTTTGGTATTGGTGTTCTTGAGTTTCAAACTCAAGCTTTGAATTTTGGGCTGTGATGGAGTTTTGGCTTAGCTATTAGTATGATTATGTTGTCTATGGTATTTAGGAATGCTTGAGAGACTTAATTATGGATTTAGTTTATGTCTAGGATGGATTTTTGGTGAATTGAGTTCAGGGAAAACGTAGAAAATGGTGAGGTTTTTGGGTTTTGGGGATCGCGCCGCGGCCTTGTTCTTCAGGCGCTGCGGCCCGTGTGTTTGAAGAGGCTGGAAAGCCTCTGTTTGCCCAAGCGCACCACGACACAAGGTATAGCGTGCCGCGGCCCGTGTCCCTCAGCAGAGAGGCATTTTACCTCTGACTTGAGTGCGTCGCGGCCCTTAAGGGGCTGGGCCGTGACTCAAATGCAAAGTAATGGCTGTTTGAAGGTTTTTAGCTCGGGAACTCAAATGTTAAGGCTTAGGAAGGATTGTACTACCTAGTTTAGTAGAATTCAAGGTCCCGGAGGCTATATTTATATTTCGAAGTTATTTATTGGTTTATAACTTGATGGATGGTAATTATGAATGTGTTGTGACTAGGTTTTGCCGCTCAGGCTCGGGATTAGGATCGTGCTCGGGATCACTTTGGATTGTCAGCTCGGGACACCAGGTAAGAGAATTGTTTGTACTCGTAGAGATATGTGGTGTGTTGTACTGTATGTATTGTTTATAACTATTATGTCATACTTGGGATCATGACTAATCGGCAAGGGGCCGAGATCGGCGTTAAGCATGCTGAATGCAGGCCGCCAGGGCGAGACCCTCATGGGTGTTGTAAACACCCGTTTGGCTAGGACCACAGAGCTGGGAGTGGCAAGGGGCCGAGATCGGCGTTAAGCATGTTGAATGCAGGCCTCCAGGGCGAGACCCTCAAGGGTGCTGTACACACCCGTTCAGCTCGGACCGCGGACTTGATGCCTAGTAACGCACCCTGATCGGTGAAGGCCGCTGTTGTAGTATTGATTTGCAGTGTTATTATACTGCTGTATTATTATGTTGTCGTGCTATTTTACTGTATTGGGTTATTGTACTGCTGTGTTATGGTAATACTGTGTTATTATATTGATGTACTATTAGGTTGTTATGCCATTGTGCTTTTGAGCTGTTCTACTACTGTGTCGTTGTGCACTCTAATAGGATCTGGTAGTTGTTTGTTGCTCTAATTAAGTATGTTTTGTTAAGGTATATTGTTATTGTATGTTGTTTCATTATATTGATTCACACTAAATACTTTGAAATTATAATTTTATAAGTGAAGAAAAATCCTATATTTTTATAATAACTTGTGCTTAAATAGAAAATCTAATTTGAAACAAGTGATAGTTTGATTAATTTCTACTATCAATAAAACTTGGGAATAAATATACTTAGTATTATAAAACTTATATTTTTTGGATTCTAATACCTTAATAATCTTTCTTTTACAATTTGTTGCAAATCATAATTTGTTTATTTTTCTAGTCTTAAATATTCTATCTTTTATTTTCTTGACATTAAATCTTATCAATCTTTGCAGCTAGGTTATAATTTATTTAATTTTAGTTTAGAATAGTTTTTATTTTAGTCAATTCCTTTGGGTTAGACCTCGTGCTTACACGAACACTATGTTCCATATACGATTCGTGCGCTTACGAGTTATAAATATTTAAAACGTATCCATTTTGGGTCCATCACGACACATCGCCACCCTTGCTGTTTTTAGATAGTTTGCCCATTCCCTATCATTTATTTGATGGGGATGACAACTTTAAGTAAACACCCAATTTAAATTTAGATTTCTTCCAAGCAGTGAGTGAGTGTAGTAGTAGTTCAGTAAGTAATGTAGCGACCAATAGTTATAGCTCAGGTACTTTACTTATAATTTCCTTGTTCTCAATTTTAACTCCATCTATAGATATCGTCTAACTGCTCGCAATGTTTCCTTGCAATATGTCATCTGGAGATATGTTTGACCGCTACAGCACACCTACTGCTCCTTCAAGCAAGAAGAAGGAGAGCAAGCGACATCGTGGAGAGAGCAGCAAGGCTCCTTCAACCAAAAAGGCCCGGACTGAGGATCCTCTAGCTGCTACTCCCTCAAGATAAACAACGCCCCCTATGTCCCCACTCGACTAGCCGTCTCCCCCTGCACCAGCCAACCAGAATCCTACCCCTCCGACACTTGCCGACCAGACACCTCACGGTCAACCTGGGGATGCCCTAACAAGCACCGTGGTCACCTCGGCCAAAGAGAGAATATACAAACTCTCAAAGCACAAACTCAGCCGAGAGGCCATCATCGACATAGACTCCATGGAGGCCGATCAGATAATAAACCGAGCACTGAACGAGATAGCCAGTGTAAGTTGCTTTCTATTGCTGAGTTGTATTTATTTTACTTTGTCATTTTCTGCCATCATCTTATATCTTTTTCTGATTGTAGGGAATGCTGACTATGATTGCCGGTTGGCACCGCACAGGGGCTTTGGTCACCCAGACCAAAGAATCTGACGCCAAGCATACTGAGGAGGTCAAGGTGCTAGAAGGAAAAAACATTGAACTGCTCAGGAAAAACACTGAACTGCTCGAGCAAAACTCCAAGCTGGCTGAAGAGCTTCAACAGTTTCGGACTGCCCTAACCAAAGCCAATGAAGACAAAGAGAAGTTTAGGGAGAGTGCTAAACTTAACTATCAAAAGGCCAAACAACTTGAGGCCAAGCTGATCGCAAGCAGAAATGAGACTAAGGAACTGGAGGGGCGTATCAAGGAGCTTGAGGAGACTAATGCCAGCAACTTGGAAAGGTATAGGGAGCCACCCACCATTGCTTTTATGAGTTATGGAAGAACAATTGTGGGGCCAACTTCAATTATCTTTCTGAGTGCCTGAGGTGAACTGAAATAAACCGGTGCATTGCTTGCCTAGAGGAAGAAGAGAGCGCCAACATTCCTGCCTCCCCAGAAATCTCCCTAGCCACGGGAATTGAAGGCGTGGAAAATGAAGCTGGAACCACTATCGACCAGGACAATCCTCAAGACCCTCCTGCCTCGTAGCATTTTTGTTTTTCCTTAATTTTATCCTGTAGTCAAAACAATTTATATTTTTATTGCTGCACGAGCAACTTTTCTTTTAATAGACAATTACATCCGAGCAGTAACTGCTAGCGGTGTAAAGGGATTCATTTTTGATATTATAATACTTGCATTTTATTATAACATCTGTTCGCATGACCGAACTTAGCATAGTACTTTGGTTTGATTTAACAAAATAACAAAATATTTTAAAAAATACTCTAAGTACCCTAGCATGATTTCACTTATTTTGCTCGTGTGTTTACATACTTTTTGATATGCTTTGCTTACTATATACCTTATATGCCCCCCAAGTGATTGAGGAGCTTTAGGTCCTCGGTCACTTGCCTTGGCTAGGACCTGTTCGAACATTTCTACTCATAGTAGAAATTTTAAAACGATAATATAGCAAAACAACACACGTAATGAGCAAATACTTGTAATAAATACAATAGTTTGGCAAGATTGACTAGCTGCGCATAGTCCCTTTTATTTCTCGTAATAGATGGACAATCGTGTTTGTACGAGTGATCAATAAAATGATCTTACACTTATAAGCGATCAGTCACAAAAAATGACTAACCCTTTTTCATAAACTTGTAAAAAGTAAATTAATACAAGCCAATTCTGTAAGAAGAATTGTTTATTGATAGTACTTGCGCAAGTGTTCTCCATTCCAATAGCGAGGAATGAGATCTCCATTTAGGCGAGTAAGTTTGTAAGTGCCTGGATGGAGGACTTCTTCGATTTGGTACGGTCCTTCCCAGTTAGGTCTGAGTACTCCAGCGGTCGGATCGCTGGTGCTGAGGAAAACTCTTCAAAGTACTAGATCTCCTACATTAAATTTCCTTTCACGTACTTTAGAATAGAAATATCGGGCAACCTTTTGCTGGTAAGCTGCTACTCGAAGTTGGGCTTGCTCGCGCTTTTCATCGACCAAATCCAAAGATTCCATCAATAACTGGCTATTAGAGCCTTGATCGTATGTCATCCTCTGATGCGATGGCGGATCTAACTCAACATGCAACATAGCTTCATATCCATAAGCCAAGGAGAATGGAGTATGGCATGTTGTTGTTCGATGGGATGTTCTATACGACTAGAGGACTTTAGGCAATTTCTCTGGCCATGTTCCCTTTGCTTCTTCAAGCCTTTTCTTCAAAGTATCTTTTAGCATCTTATTGACTACCTCGACTTGCCCGTTTGCCTGAGGGTGAGCAACTGAAGAAAAGCTTTTGATAATTCCATAGCGACATACTATGTTCTTGACCACAAAGTCCAGTACTTTCTTGGTCGTTATGGTTGCAAGTGGCTCAGCTTCGGCCCACTTTGTGAAGTAATCAATGGCCACCACGGCATACTTGACGCCGCCTTTCCCTGTGGGCAAATATCCAATTAGGTCTATACCCCATTCTGTGAATGGCCACAGACTTTGCATTTGTTTTAGCTCATTAGGGGCTGCTCATGGAATCTTGAACAATCTTTGGCACTTGTCGCATTTTCGCACAAATTCCATCGAATCTTCATTCATTGTTGGCCTAAAGTATCCTTGCCTTAGGATCTTCTTCGATAAACTCTGCCCCCCAGCGTGATCCCCACAAAAGCCTTCATGGACCTCCCTCATTAATACTTTGGCCTTCTCTTTTGAAATACACCTGAGGAGTGGCATTGAGTATCCCCTTCGGTATAGGATTCCATCGACCAGGATATACCTAGCAGCTTGTCGTTGAAGAGTCCTGGCTTTGTTTCTATCCGTCGGCAAGACACCATGCGTCAGGTACTCTATTTAAGGCGCCTTCTAAGTGTTTGTCGCATGAATCACTAGAGAGGTTTCTTCTACTTGGATGCTTGGTGCGGACAGTCGTTCAGCAGATACTATATTCAGGGTTTCATCATCCTTGGTACTCGCTAATTTGGCCAAAGCATCAGCGTTTGAATTCTGGTTGCGAGGTACTTGCTGGATAGTATATTTTTCAAACTGTGCCAATAGATCCTTTACTTTACCCAAGTAAGCGACCATCTTCATGCCCCTGGCTTGGTATTCTCCAATGATCTGATTAATCACCAACTGGGAGTCACTGTAGATTTCTAGTGACTTTATGTTCATGTCTTTGGCTAATCGTAATTCGGCGAGCAGTGCTTCATACTTTGCTTCGTTGTAAGAAGCAGTGTAGTCAAATCTGATTGCGCAGTGGAATCGATGCCCTTCAGGCGTTATCAAAATTACTCTGGCTCCAACGTGATGCTCATTAGAAAAACCATCTGTAAACAACTTCCAAGAGGGAGTTTGGATTTGAGGTTCAGGATCTTCTGGCTGCTCGCTGTCTAGTGAGCTCTGCAATGAAGTCGGCCAGAGCTTATCCTTTTACCGCTGCTCGTGGTAAGTAAGAGATATCAAACTGCCTAAGTTCAATCGCCCATTTCAATAATCGGCCCGCGACTTCTGGCTTCTGCAGAACTTGCCGTAGAGGTTGGTCGGTCAAAACTGTGATTGGATGAGCTTGGAAGTATGGCCGCAGCTTTCTGGAGGCTAAGATTAGACAGTAGGCTAACTTTTCAATAGGAGGATATCGCAGTTATGCTCCTATTAGCCTTTTGCTTACATAATACACGACCTTTTGCACATTCTCCTCCTCTCTTACTAGAACAGTACTAGCAACATATTCTGTGATCGCCAAGTAGATGAACAGGGTTTCTTTATCAACCAGCTTCGATAGAATCGGTGGCTGCAACATGTGCGTCTTTAAAGCTTGAAAAGCCTGCTCGCATCCCTTCATCCATTCGAACTTCTTGTTGCCTCTAAGTAGATTAAAAAATGGGACGCATTTGTCCGTCGATTTGGAGATAAATATACTCAGAGCAGCAATTCTTCCGATTAAACTTTGAACATCTATTATCTTCGTTGGCAATTTCATATTGACCAGGGCTTTGATCTTCTCAGGATTGGCCTCAATTCCTTGGGTGTTTACTATAAATCCCAAGAATTTCCATGATCCAACTCCGAAGGAACACTTGAGGGGATTCGACTTCATCTGATATTTATTCAAGACGCTGAAGCACTCTTGCAATTCTCATATGTGTCCTTCTTCCTTTTTCGACTTAACCAGCATGTCATCAACATATACTTCCATGTTTGTATCGATCAGCTCCTTGAACATGTGATTGACTAGTCGCTGGTAAGTCGCACCAGTGTTTTTCAAACCGAAGGGCATTACTTTGTAACAGTAAAGCCCTATATCGGTCCGAAAGCTAGTGTGATCCTCATCAGGTGGATGCATATTGATCTAATTGTACCCGGAGTATGCATCCATGAATGACATGATCTCGTGTCCTGTAGTGGCATCGACCAGTTGGTCGATCCTAGGGAGTGGGAAAAAATCTTTAGGGCAGGCTTTATTAAGGTCTGTGAAATCCACACACGTTCTCCACTTGACATTCGACTTGAGAACTAGTACGGGATTAGAGACCCACGATGGATAAAACGCTACCCTGATGAATCCATTCTCCTTTAGCTTCTCGACTTCTTCTTTCAGAGCTTTTGATCTATCTTTGTCGAGCAGCCTTCTTTTCTGTTGTACTGGTGGAAAACTTTTGTCTATGTTTAGGACATGGCTGATAACTACCGGGTCTATCCCAACCATGTCTTTATGCGACCAGGCAAAGACTTCGTGGTTCTTCTTTAAAAACTCCACCAATTTTTGTTTTGTTGTTGCCTCTACGTTTTTACCGATTTTCATAACCCTGGTTGGATCTGCTTCATCGAGTTGGAGCTCTTCGAGGACCTTGATGGGTCCTATTCTTCATCACAATCCCCAAAGCAAGGATCCAAATATCTATCCTCACTTTGGGCAACACCCTATTTGGTGACACTATCACCTGATTGGGCTTGCACTTCATTGGCAGTTTGCAACTCTTTTCCAGCAGTTTCCCTCGATCCACCTTTCTTTGCCTTAGATATCGAGGAGTTGTAGCATTCCCTCATTTCTCGTTGGTTTCCCAATACGCATCCTACCCCTGCGTTAGTTGGGAATTTCATGGCAAGGTGCCAAACTTAGGTTACAGCTCGTAGGTCGACCAGAATAGGCCTCCCAATTACAACATTATACGTAGAAGGGCAATAAACTACTATGAAAGTAGTGAGTAATGTCTTGTTTGCGGGCGTAGTTCCTGCTGTAACTGGGAGCCTAATTGACCATGTTGGCGCAAGTCCTTCGCCAGAAAAACCATAAATGGTTTGGTTGCACGGCTCCAGGTCCTTGACGGACAACTTCATCCTCTCCAGTGAAGACTTATACAAGATGTTGACTGAGCTCCCTTTGTCAACCAACACCCTCTCAACCATCATATTGGCAATTTGGACGTCCACGACCAGCGGATCTGAATGTGGGAATCAGACATGTTGGGCATCATCCTCAGAGAAGGTAAACAACTCCTCCTCTGTTCAAGCTTTTTAGGTGCTCTATCCTCCACACTCATCATCTCAATGTCCTGGTCATGGTGTAAGGTCTGAGCGTATCGCTCCCTTGCCTTCCCACTATCTCCTGCAAGGTGTGGGCCGCCACAGATGGTGAGTAGCGTACCTGCCACATGAGCTGGCTATAAAGGTGGAAAGCGTTGGCGTGCAGGCGCTTGCTTGTTGCCTCCTTGAGCCTCTCGCTGAGACCCTCCTACGGCTCGTACATACCTCCTTAGGTGTCCTTGTCTGATAAGGAACTCAATCTCGTCCTTCAACTGGTTACACTCATTGGTGTCATGTCCGTAGTCGTTGTGAAAATGAAAGAATTTTGTTGTATCTCTCTTGGAGATATCCTTCCTTATAGGTGCTGGTTGCTTATAAGGGACATTGGCATTGGTCGCCTGGTAGACCTCTGCTCTACTCTCGACAAGGGTCGTATAGTTGGTGAATCTTGGCTCGTATCTATTGCCTTTGGGGCATTTATTTTTGGACGTTGATGGCTCATTGTTCACCCTTTCTCCACCATTCTTACCATTTCCGTTCATGTTGCCTTTACAGTTTCCATTGGGTTTATCCGACCCGTTGGTGGCTTTGGCAAGATCTTCCTTTGGTCCCTTGTCTTTCGTAGGCGATTTGCCCTCATTGGCAATCGCGTCCTCGAGCTTAATGTATCGATCAACTCGATCAAGAAACTCTTGGGTACTTTTTACCCCATTCTTTCTTTGGCTGTTCCAAAGGGGAGAATGACGCCTAACCCCAGCAGTTAGGGCCATCATCTTTCCCTCATCGCCCACTATTTTGGCTCCAGCTGCTGCTCGCATGAAATGCTAGACGCATTCCTTTAAGGGTTCTCCCTCCTTTTGGCGTATCTCTACCAGCTGGTTGGCCTTAGTGGGGTGTACGCAACATTTCCCATGATACTATACTAGCAAGAGGGAACTTAAAGAACCACTCCTGAGCAGTGTTGGTTAGGGTGGCGGGGAAGATCCTACAGCGGGCATCGTCCGACACTTTCTGAATATCCATCTGTATCTCAAATTTGTTTACATCAGATATTGGGTCCCCGTACCCATCAAAGTTTGGCAGCAGTGGCATCTTGAACTTGCTGGGGGTTTCTGCCATAGCAATCCTCTATACAAACGGAGTGCCTCTCCTCCGATCGTACTCAATGTGGGATGTTCGGCTCCCCACCAGATGCTGTACTGCCTAATTCAGAGCATCAATTTGAGCCCGAACAACGTCTGGGATCGCTGGGGTGACTGGTGCCGGAGGAGCGTACTCATTGTGCCTCTCGCGCCTGTCGTTGAGCATGTGCCTGAGGTCATCATATCTGCGCCTTTGTTCGCGAGCGCCCAGACGATCAAAGACGTTATATTGTCTGGGCTGCCCCCCAACATTATGGCTCGCAAGGCTATTTTCTTTCGGTGGGGGGTTTCTGTCTGGACTGCCCCCCCAGCATTCCTCCTACCGGAATCGGCCTCATTATAGTCATAGTCGTCCCTAAACTGCGACCGACTATGGTGTGACTGGTTGGTCACACTATTTCCTCCTCTAGCTGGCATCTCCCGAGTGTCAGGGGGAGGTCTGTGTTGGCCGGTGAGTCCCTGTGCATTATTATGTCGTGGGGGGCCCCTGACTGCAGAGCCTGACTCATTGTGCCTTATGTTAGCAGAAGGTCGCTGCCCCCTGTTCGGTGGATGTGGCTCATCGCCCCCTGGGCGTCTAGGGCTTCGGGGAGGCTGCTCAGCCCTATTTTGCCTCTGGCGCTGGGAATTGCCGCAACCAACTTGAGAGGGTAGCTGTTGCTCAGGATCTTCAATTGGGACATCCTCCTGGGCAACAGGCGGTTGCTCCGGCCTTTGAGGGCTTGCTGGCTGGAGCGGAGGACTCGGATTTGGGGCTCGCTGCGGTGGTGCATTTGGTGGCTGATCCGATTGAGAGGTAGGCGCAGCTTGTCCTCGGGCCAACTGAATGGATGCTTCAAGAGCGGTCGTGGCATCTCTCTGACGACGGTCCATGTTTGCCTACCGCTCATTCAGCTCCTGACGCTGATGCTCAATCTCCCTCTGTTGCAGTGCCAAGGTCTCTGTAATGCCCCAAATTTCCTAATAAGGGTTAGGACCTTGATTAGGAGGCCGGGAGGGCCATAATTGATTTATCATTGCATTAAATGATCATATGCATGTTAATGTGAATTATATTATTATATGATGATAAATGCATGCATATGGGTGTATTTATAATCATAATGGCATTTTGGTAATTTGGCCTGTTTAGGGCATATTTGTAAATTGGGTGCATGTTGTAATTTGTGAATTAGATTTTATTATTATGGAGATATATTCGAGCTATTCGGCATGAGACGATCATAGATTATGAGTTAGCGGTTTTGTCATAACGGGGTCAAGTTTGGGGTAATAGAAATGTTTATTTGATGATAAATTGGAGTATTTGAGATCAGGATGGAATTCTGGAAGTTTTGACTATAATGTCCCTGGGGGTGTTTTCGGGACCCCGACCTTAGGATTTATTTGAGGTTACTTAAACTTGAAGTAGCTTGTCAGATAAGAACGTACGTTAGAAAATCTCTCTCTCCCTTCCCGATAGCCTATTTTACCGTTCGAAGCTTTCTTAAAGGAGTTTCGAGTTCTAGGAGTCGGAATCAAGCGAGGGTCGAGGCATAGAGATCCTAGGAAAGATTAGAAGCTTCTTAACTGAAGGATTTTACGGAAAACAACCCAATTGAAGGTAATTGAAGTTTAAGTTTTGAGTTTTCCGAGTTTCTAAGCTTTGAATTGATTTTGTAAATTGTTGAGTTTTTGGTTGGTTTGAACCTTGGGCTTTGGAACTTTGGGAAGCTTGGGAACTTTGTTTTGATGATTGGAGAATGTTTAGGTATGATTTTGGAGGCTTTGGAGTGTTAAAAACACGTTTGGGAATGGCCCAGAGTTGGGGGTCGCGGCCCTGTTCTTGGGGTGCCGCAGCCCTGCTTTGAAGAAGCAGGTGGGAGTGTTGTACTTGCTGGGCGCCGCGGCCCTTGCTTTAGGAAATTCTGGGGGCCACGACCCAAGGCGCTAGGGCCACAGCCCTTGCCCTGTTTTCACCCGGTTTGCTCGTTTTGACCCCGGGAACTTAGCTATAGGCCTCAGGAGTGTTCCTACTACTTGGATTAGTTTGGATTGTTGTCCCGGAGGCTAGATTTTTGTTTGGTAACCTATGTTGATCATTCTATTGATGGTGTCCCATATTTGGTTATGAATAGGTGACCGCTAAAGGCTTAAGGGTTGATCGTTCTTAAGGGTCGTTCTTATATTGGTTCTAGCTCGAATCTGAGGTAAGAAAACTGCACCCTGTGTATATGTGACATGCATGGCTATTCTTGATGCATGTTGGTTGATTATTAAGTATGACATGCATGGCTATTATTGGTGCATGTTGGATTGTTAAATATAATGCATATGATGCACGAGAAACATGTGATTAGGACATGCTTTATATACTGAGTATGATATCGTTCAGAGCTTGAGCCTCTGTGTTCGGGCATGGTCCTAATTGTACTTGTACTAGTTAAGTAAGCATGCTGAATACCTTGTATATGGATATTGGACATGTGATATATGTTTGGTGGCATGGCTTACTTGTGTATGGCACTGGCTTATTAGTCAGAATCGGCAATGGTGTTAGATCCATCTGTGAAGCTGTGACTTATTAGTCAAGTTCACAATGAGTTGAACACTGGTCGTGTTTTACTGACCTAAGAGTCAGAAATGGCATAGCGTTATGAACGCCGAGCCAAATGAAGATTAGATATAATCGATATCAGCATTGAATGACTCATATGGGATATTAATGCTGGACCGACCAGAAGGTCAATGAAAATCATAAGCGCTTGGCTAGTCTGAGACTAGTTATTCAGAGCCAGGGCATATGGCCCCGGTGACTATTTGTCACATGGCTAGGGAACGTTGTTCCACAGTTATGACTCTAGAGTCAGGAGGAAGGTTATGTTGGTGACTAATCACCATGCACCTATCCTGTTAAGGCTAGTGAGATGCTCACTTATTTGTTAAGCCCTGGTGATCCTATCGTCACATGGCTAAAGGGTGTTGTTCCCATATTAGTGACTTTTGATATCTGTTAAGCCCTGGTGATCCTATCATCACATGGCTAAAGGGTGGTATCCCCATATTTGTGACTTTTGTGATAGTCACCTATTTGTTTGGACTGTTGGTCCTGAATAATTAATACAATCACTGTTGATATTATATCATATTATATTGTGTTTTCTTGCTTGACTTCAGCTCACGGGTGCTATGTGGTGCAGGTAAAAGCAAAAGAAAGCTGGACCATCCTTGAGTTTGAGAGCTTAGGTGGTGACGTGTACATATGCAGCTGCTCGTCCGCCACGGCCGAGGTTTCAAGGGGAACTAGGGTTAAACCCTGTTTTGTCGTGTAGAACGGCATGTTGTAAATATTTTCTTGTAATAGACTCTGAAATTATAATTTTGGGATCCCAGCATATATGTTAAACGTTCTAATGAAGCGTTACATCTTATCCAAAACTTTTAATCCCTAAATCGCTAATCATACTTAGTTACACGATTTTGGCCAAATAACTCGATTAACGGATTTAGCACTGTTTACAAGGCACACCGTAACGGTCCCTGGAGTTGGGGCGTTACAGTCTTTGTCACATTCTCCTGATTGGCCTTCAGATTGGCCAACTGGTCCAGCAACACACTCAGTGTTGTCCTCAGCATCTCAGAATCCATTTATGCCTCCTCAAAATCCAAGTGGGGCTCATTTTCAGCCATATTTGGAGGAGGAGGTTGAGAGTATGCAGCGCCAGCAGCCTGTCCATCTCTCTTGGATGTCTTCGCCATATGATCTTCTTGAATTTTTTTGTTTAATCTCTCAATGAAAGCACCAAAATGTTGACCCTTGATTTGGTCAATGACACGGAGTCAAATAAACGACAAAGAACAACAAGGTAATCAAGAAGAGAATCAAATAGAAAGAAAGTGACACAAGCGATTTATAGTGGTTCGGCCCCAACTAGGTGGTAATGACCTACGTCTACTTAGTGTTCTTATTGATATTGAATCCCAATACTGTGATCAAAGAACTAGGGTTCTTGAGTTTCACCAGTCTTGGGAGAATTACAATTTCGGTGGATAATCACACTATGCTTTTCTCTTTGAATTCAAAGATTAAAAATTCAAAAGTCCCTTCCTTGAGCCCTCTCATTCTTATTTATAGGCTCAAGGAGGTTACATAGGCCGATGGGCCTTAATTACCGTTAAGAGCAGCGTATCAAGGTAATAAAAGGAAATATAATAAATGTAATTATTACAATATTGCGTATTCCAAAAGGAGTAAATGAAAGTATGCGACCAAACTGGTCGCACCTAAACGCGAGACTTGACGAATCAACAATTATCTAGTCGATGATCAAATAGGATCCCTTCACTCAGAACTACCACGTGTAAGAAATTCTTTCCACGTCATCAGGAGCCATTTTTGGGTAAATAGACCCTAGTTCCTCTGAGAAACCCCGCCGTGGTGGTTGAGCAGCCGCATATGTACACGTCGCCACCTAAGCTCTCCAACTCACGGTTGGTCCAAATTCCTTTTCCCCTTACTTACACCACGTAGCACCCATGAGCCAAGGCTTAGCAAGAAAACTGAAACATACTCATAAGCAGTTAATAACATATCACAGAATCATAATAAGAATGCCTAGTAGTAATAACCTTACTCGTACATTCATTCTATTCAGATAAGTGACTACAGTGCCACACTGGGGCCCGTCGCCCTAGATACGTGACCATATAGTCACCTCGGGGCCGCTGCCCTAAATAAATGACTAATAAGTCATTCCAGTGCTCATTGCCCTATCCTATGTATAACAAGCCATAGAACTGGCACAGCATACCTAGCGCTTTAATTTTCCAACGACCATAGGGTCGGTCAAGCGTATAATGCGCTCCTAATTAGGCTTAACCACATCGACTAGTGGTCATCGTGCTATTGCGGCCCTTGACTTATAAGTCAATGCTTTCAACTAGTGCACAGTGCGCTATTACCATCCTTGACTTATAAGTCAAGCCTTTCGAGCAACGCTCAGCGCGCTATTGTCGTCCTTGACTTATAAGTCAAGCCTTCCTCAATAAGATAATGAAAACAAGCATACATCATTTAGCAGTTATTCACATACAAAGTACTCAAGCATGCTTAATCAAGTAATTGCAGGCACAATCATAATTATGCTCATTCACAGGGGGCCCGAGCCCTAATCAAATCTATGTTTAACAACTGTGCCAAGCCTTAATCACATACATCATGTATTGGGTGCAGTTTTCTTACCTTAGGTCCAAGCATAAGATAAATATGAACGACCCTCGAGCATGATCCCTTCCCGAGCCCTAGCGGTACCCTAGCCACAACCATAATAAATGATATTTATCAATATAGAGTAATTAAATAATTTTGGATCGAGTTCTAGTCTCCGGGACCTCGAATTCTACTAAATCGGGTAGTAAATCCTTCCCGAGCCCTTAGGTTTGAGTTGTCGCCATCCAAAACCTAATTTGGTTGAAATTCCCATTTGAGCCGCGTGCAGCTCTCCCCAAGTCAGAGAGCCCAGCCTTTATTTTCTCTGGACACGGGCTGTGGCGCAGCCCAGAAGGCGCCGCGGCGTGATGGTGGTTCAGGGGATCGGCCAAGCTTCTGGGTTCATGAGGGTCGCAGTGCCCCAAGAACAGGGCCACGTCGTGACCCTGAGAACCCACGAAACTTGTTTTTTAAACACTTTCCTCGAACTAATTCCCTTAAAATTCACCCCAAAACAGTACCACACCCCCAACTGAGTTCCAGAACACCATCGGTATGTCACAGTTTACGAAACCCAACTCTCAAACAAATCAAAACTCACCAAAACCATAAAATTCAATAAGCTTAAGAAAATTAAGGAAAACAAAAACTCAGAAACTTAAAGCTCAAATTACCTTTGATACAGTCATTTTCCAGCTAAATTCCCAGGCTATCAAGCATCAATTCTTCCCTAGAATCGTTATGACTCTAACCTCTCTTGAATTCGAGCTCTAGAACTCAAGTTTCCTACGTAAACGCTAATGAGCATGAAAAGAGAATGAGAGTGAGATTGTGTTTTTCTGAGTTAATGAAGTCAACCAAACCCTTATATACGAACGATCCCAAATGACCAAAATGCCCTCACTCAACCTGCTTCTCTTTCAACACCCCATAAGGGTAAAAATGTTATTTTCACTCTCTAACTCCTGCTCTATACTCCAAATTTCCCCAAATAATTCAGCTAATCCCCGGAATATTGCTATTTCTCCAAAAATATGACTCATGCTACAATGAGTCTCGGTGACTCTCCAAATTACCCAAAATACCCCTTGGCACGCCCTGAGCCGGGTATTTCTCCCCGATTTGACTATACCACTAACTTGCTTCATAGGATCACCTCATGCTAAATAACTCAAACATATCCACATAATAATGTGGTCTCAATCAATATGCACACATATATATACAAATATGCACCCAACGGGCCAAATTACGAAAACACTCTTCTAATAAGAAACGGGTCCACATGCATGCTCAATACACCTAAACATGTCATATAGTCATATTATAAAATAATTCGCATAATCATGCATATCATCACATAATAATGCAATTAAATCAATTATTGCCCTCCTGGCCCCTAATCAAGGGACTAAGACTTATTAGGGAAATTGGGACGTTACAACTATCCCCTCCTTACTGGAATTTCGTCCTAGATATTTTACCTGAACAACTCGGGATACTAATTGTAATGCCCCAAATTTCCTAATAAGGTTTAGGACCTTGATTAGGAGGCTGGGAGGGCCATAATTGATTTATTATGCTATTTAATGATAATATGCATGCTTAGGTGTATTAAATATGCATGTGAACCCATTTCTGATTAATTGGGTGAGTTTCATATTTTGGCCATTTGGGGCATATTTGGCATATATGTGAAATGTGTGTGGTGCTTTATTATTATTTGGTTATGCTAGGGTTACTCAGCACAAGACGACCCTAGGAGGTAAGCTAGTGGAATAGTCACAACGGGAATTATTCTTGACTCGGAGTGAGTCAAGGGGTATTTAGAGCATTACTGGGTTATTGGGTAATGGAAATCAATATTTGATGATAAATTGGGAGTTAGTAAGATCAGGGGGAAATTCTGGAGGTTTTGACTATTTAGTCCCCGGGAACGTTTCCGGGACCTTAAGCGTTAGGATTTGTTTGAGGCTACTTAAGCTTGAAGTAACCTTTTAAGAAATAAAAAGAACGTTCAGTAAGTTCTCTCTCCCTCTAAGTTCCATTTTCGTCTCCCAGTCGTATTTTCGAAGGAAACTTGAGTTTTAGGACTCGGATTTAAGCGAGGATCGAGGAATAGCGATCCAAGGAAAG
This sequence comes from Humulus lupulus, assembly GCF_963169125.1. Classification (NCBI taxonomy): domain Eukaryota; kingdom Viridiplantae; phylum Streptophyta; class Magnoliopsida; order Rosales; family Cannabaceae; genus Humulus; species Humulus lupulus. The sequence continues at coordinate 27,641,719 of NC_084799.1, forward strand.
ATTAGAAGCTTATTAGCCGGAGGATTTAGTTGGGAACAACTGAATTGGAGGCTACCACTAAAGGCTTGTAATCAAGATCGTGCTTGTGGCTCGTTTATTGGTAACCTGTGCTTGGACCAAAGGTAAGAAAACTGCACCCTATATGTGACATGCATGGTTATTATTGAGGCATGTCGAGTAATTAAATGTGATGCATGTGATGCATGAGAAACATGTGATTAGGGCATGCTATGAATGTTGAATATGAGATTGATTAGAGCTTGAGTCTCTGTGTTTGTACATGTTCATAATTATGCTAGCAATTGTTAAGTAAGCATGCTGAATGCCATGTATTCGGATATTTGACATATGATATATGCTTGGCAGCATTGATTACTTGTGTGTGGCACTGACTAATTAGTCAGAATCGGCAATGGTGTTAGATCCATCTGTGAAGCTGTGACTTACTAGTCAAGTTCACAACGGTTTGAACACTGGTCGCGTGTTACTGACCTAAGAGTCAGAAACGGCATAAACATCATGAATGCAGAGCCGATAAAAGATTAGATCTAATTGACATCTGCATTGAATGACTCATTATGAGCATTAATGCCGGACCGACCCTAAGTTCGATAAAAATTATAAGCGCTTGTCTAGTATATGACTAGTTACTCAGAGCCAGGGCCAAAGGCCTAGGTGACTGTTTTGTCACATGGCTAAGGGAGCGGTACCCACGGTTGTGACTCTATGGTCACTCAGTAGGTTTATGTTGGTGACTATTTCATCAAATACCTATCTTGTTTAAGCTAGTGAAAGGATTACTTATTCACTCGGTAGGTTTATGTTGATGACTATTTCATCAAATACCTACCTTGTTTAAGCTAGTGAAAGGATCACTTATTTGTAAAGCCCAGGTGACCCTATCGTCACATGGCTAATGGGAACGGAACCCGCCTCAGTGACTATTACAACTGTCACTCTTCTATTCGGGGCTAAAAGCCCTGGATGATTATTATGATCATTAGTTGATGTTATATACTCATCATTACGTAAACTTATTTGCATGCGTGATTAAGGTTGTTATTTCTAGGCATGCACTTTACGATTTGATGACATGCTATTACAGTTCATGAGCCTATTGAGTTTTCTTACTGGGCTTCGGCTCACGGGTGCTATGTGGTGCAAGTAAAGGCAAAAGAAAGCTGGACCATACTTGAGTTGGAGAGCTTAGGTGACGATGTGTACATATGCGGCTGCTCGACTGTAATGCCCCAAATTTCCTAATAAGGTATAGGGCCTTGATTAGGAGGCCGGGAGGGCCATAATTGATTAATTGTGTTATTAAATGATTATATGCATGTTTAGGCGTATTAAATATACATGTGAACCCATTTTTGAGTAATTGGGTGATTTTCATATTTTGGCCATTTTGGGCATATTTGGCATATGTGTGATATGTGTGTGGTGCGTTATTATTATTTGGTTATGCCAGGGTTACCCAGCACGAGATGATCCTAGGAGGTAAGCTAGTGGGAAGTCACAATGGGATTTATTCTTGACTCGGAGTCAGTCAAGGGGTATTTAGAGCATTACTGGGTTATTGGGTAATGGGAATCAATATCTGGTGATAAATTGAGAGTTAGTAAGATCAGGGGGAAATTCTAGAGGTTTTGACTATTTTGTTCACGGGAGTGTTTTCGGGACCTCGAGCGTTAGGATTTGTTTGAGGCTACTTAAGCTTGAAGTAACCTTTTAAGAAATAAAAAGAACGTTAAGGAAGTTCTCTCTCTCTCAAAGTTCCATTTTCGTCTCCCGATCTCATTTTCGAAGGTAACTTGAGTTCTAGGATTTAGATTCAAGCGAGGATCGAGGAATAGCGATCCTAGGAAAGATTAGAAGCTTATTAGCCAGAATATTTAGTTGGAAACAACTCAATCGGAGGTAATTCAAGTTTTAAGTTATTAAAAGTTTTTAAGCTTGAATTGGACTTTGTGTTTTGATGAGTTTTTGTTAGATTTGAAGCTTGGGTTTTGTGGGTTTTGGATGATGGGGATGTTTGGGAACTTTGATTTTTGAGTTTGGAGATGTTTGGATATGTTTTTGGAAGGTTTTAAAAGGTTGAGATCGGGGAAAAATGGCTGGTCCGAGGTTGGGCCGCGACCCAAGCTCGATGAAGCAGGTGACAGGGTTTTGTGAGCTCTGGGGGCCGCGACACTAGGTGTAGGGTGCCGCGGCGCTTGGGCCTAATGCCCCTGTTTTGGCTGGGGGCCGTGGCTCAGTGTGTTGGGGCCGCGGCGCTTGAGGGTATTTATGGCTGAAATGATGTTTTAAGCTTGGGAACTCAAACCTTAGGCCTCGGGATCATTCCTACTATCCGGATTAGTGGGGTTTGATGTCTTGGAGGCTAGGTCTTGGTTCCGAGATTGTTTTTATAACTTTAACTCATTGGATCATCGTTTGTGGTTGTGACTAAGTTATCACTAGAGGCTTGGAATTGGGATCGTGCTTGTGGCTCGTTTATTGGTAACCTGTGCTTGGACCAAAGGTAAGAAAACTGCACCCTATGTATATGACATGCATGGTTATTCTTGATGCATGTTGGATGTTTAAATGTGACATGCATGGTTATTGTTGAGGCATGTCAAGTGATTAAATGTGATGCATGTGTTGCACAAGAAACATGTGATTAGGGCATGCTATGAATATTGAATATGAGATTGTTCAGAGCTTGAGCCTCTGTGTTTATGCATGATCCTAATTATGCTAGCAATTGTTAAGTAAGCATGTTGAATGCCCTGTATTTGGATATTTGACATATGATATAGGTTTGGTAGCATTGCTTACTTGTGCATGGCCCTGATCATTCAGATTTGGCATTGGTCCTGTGTTACCGACCAGGGAGCCAGAAACGGCATAAGCATCATGAACGCAGGGCCGATAAAAGATTAGATCTAATCGACATCAGCATTGAATGGCTCATATGGGGTATTAATGTTGGACCGACCTTAAGTTCGATGAAAATTATAAGCGCTTGGCTAGTCTAGGACTAGTTACTCAGAACCAGGGCCAAAGGCCTAGGTGACTGTTGTCACGTGGCTAGGGAGTGGAATCCCATGGTTATGACTCTATGGTCATGCGGTAGGTTATATAGGTGACTAGTTCATCGAACACCTATCTTGTTTAAGCTAGTGAAATGATCACTTATCTATAAAGCCTCGATGACCCTATCGTCACATGTCTAATGGGAACGGAACCCACCTTAGTGACTATTACAACTGTCACTCTTCTATTTGGGCTAAAAGCCCTGGATGATTATTATGATCATCGGTTGATGTTGTATATTTATCATTACTTGAACTCATTTGCCTGCTTGAATAGGGCTGTATTTTCTAGGCGTGTGCCTTATGATTTGATGACATATTATAACTGTTCATGAGCAGATTGAGTTTTCTTGCTGGGCTTCGGCTCACGGGTGCTATGTGGTGTAGGTAAAGGCAAAAGAAAGCTGGACCATCCTTGAGTTGGAGAGCTTAGGTGACGATGTGTACATATGCAGCTGCTCGACTGCCACGGCCGAGGTTGGAAGGAGAGGAACTAAGGTTAAACCCTGTTTTGCTGCTTAGATCGGCTGGTTGTAAATATTTTGTTGTAATAAACCTTTAAATTATATTTTTGGGATCCCAATGTATACAGTAAACGTTCTAATGAAACGTTACATCTTAACCAAAATTTGTAATCCCTAAACCGCTAATCATACTTAGTTACACGTTTATGGCCAAATGACTCGATTAGCGAGTTTAGCATTGTTTGCAATGTGCACCGTAACGGTCTCTGGAGTTTAGGGCGTTACATCGACCACCACGGCCGAGGGTTGAAAGAGGAACTAGGGTTAAACTCTGTTTTGCCGCTTAGATCGGCTGGTTGTAAATATTTTCTTGTAATAGACCTTTACATTATATTTTTGGGATCCCAATATATACAGTAAACATTCTAATGAAACGTTATATCTTAACCAAAATTTTTAATCCCTAAACCGCTAATCATACTTATTTACACAATTATGGTCAAATGACTCGATTAGCGAGTTTAGCACTGTTTATAATGCGCACCGTAATAGTCCCTGGAGTTTAGGGTGTTACACTGATCCCACATGTTGGACTCTAATTCCTAGGTCGCCTCCTCGACCTTGATGTTCCTCCATAATACCTTAACCAAAGGTATGGTTTTGTTCCTCAGGACCTTGTCCTTCCTGTCTAGTATCTGGACTAGTAGTTCTTCATAAGAAAGATCTGCCTACAACTCCAGATCTTCACAACTTAATACATGAGTCACATCTGACTCATACTTCCAAAGTGTCAAAATATGAAACACATTGTGTACGGCCGACAGTGCCAGAGGTAAGGCCAATCTATAGACCACCAAACCGATCCTCTCCAGGATCTCAAACGGTCCTACAAATCCAAGGCTCAACTTGCCCATCTTCCCAAATCTCTTCACCCCTAATTCATGGTGAATATATAAGGGAAACATAGTCTCCCACTTGGAACTCCACATTCCTGCGCTTGGGGTCAGTATAACTTTTCTGTCTACTCTGAGAAGCGAGCATCCGAGCTCTGATCTTCTTAATAGCCTCATTGGTCCTCTGAACTTCCTTAGAACCCAATTATTTTCTTTCTCCCGTCTCATCCCAATGAATGGGCGACCTACATTTCCTACCATACAACATCTCATTAGGAGCCACCCCGATGGTCGACTGATAGTTGTTGTTGTAGGAAAAGTCTATCAAAGGAAAATACATACTCCAGGACCCTTCAAAATCCAACATACATGCTCGCAGCATGTCCTTCTTCCTAACCTGCTTCACCTGACCGATCCTCTCCATGATCTCAAATGGTCCAACAAACCTAGGGCTTAGCTTGCCCTTTTTCCTAAACCGCTTCACCCCTCTCAATGGAGAAACACGGAGGAAGACATAGTCCCCAACCTGGAACTCTACATCTCTACACTTAGGATTAGCATAACTCTTCTGTCTCCTTTGAGAAGCGAGCATCTGAGCTCTAATCTTCTCAATAGCGTCAGTGGTCCTCTGAACTACCTCAGGACCCAAGTATTTCCTCTCGCCCATCTCATCCCAGTGAATGGGTGATCTACACTTCTTACCATACATCATCTCATAAGGTGCCACCCTAATAGTCGAATGGTAGCTGTTATTATAGGAAAACTCTATCAAAGGCAAATATTTAATCCATGACCCCTCAAAGTCCAATACACATGCCCTCAGCATGTCCTCTAGTATTTGGATGGTCCCCTTAGACTGACCATCAGTCTGAGGATCATAAGCTATACTGAACTTTAATTGTGTACCCATCACCTTCTGCAAACTTCCCCAAAACTTGGATGTAAAGATAGGGTCCCTATCTAACACGATAGACCTCAGAGTCCCATGAAGGCGTACTATCTCTCTCACATAGAGATCTGCATACTGGTCAACTGTGTAGTTCGTTCTCACTGGTAGAAAGTGAGCAGACTTCGTATACTGGTCCATAATGACCCAGACCGAATCATGCTGGCCCACTGTCGTGGGCAATCCCACCACGAAATCCATCGTGATGTCCTCCCACTTCCACTCTAGGATTTCCAGAGGCTGTAATAGCCATGCTAGCCTTTGATGCTCTACCTTGACCTGTTGACAGGTCAAGCACTTTGCCACGTACTTAGTCACGATCCTCTTCATCCTAGGCCACCGATATAAGGCTTTCAAATCCCGGTACATCTTTGTGGTGCCTGAATGTAGAGAATAAGGGGTAGTATGAGATTCATCCAGAATCTCCTGCCTGATCCCAGTGTCCATTGGAATACAAAACTGATCCTTGTATCTCAATAAACCCATGTCTGACACTGTATAATCCCTAGCTACTCTAGCTAGGACATCCCCTCTAATCCTTCCCAATTGTGGGTCACTCAACTATCTCTCCTTGATCCTTTCCAAAAGAGTAGATTGCGAGGTAATTTTGGCCAACTGGCCCACTACTAGCTCAATACCTATTTTAGTCATATCCTCTGCCAACTCTCTGGATATCTGCCTAACATTGTACAACTCTCCCGGACCCTTTCGACTTAAGGCATCCGCCACTACGTTGGCTTTCCCCAGGTAGTAAAGGATTTGACAGTCATAGTCCTTCACCAGCTTTAACCAACGTCTTTGTCTCATGTTCAGGTCCTTCTAGGTGAAAAAGTATTTCAAACTCTTGTGATCAATAATCCTACTAGAAACAAAAGAGTGTGTAGCACTAGAATCAATCAAAATAGTATAAGAGGTTCCGGCACTTGAAATCTGACTTGTCATTACTGAGGGACTAGCCTCAGCCTCTGCCTACGTCAATGCGAACATTCGAGCTGGAGTCGAGCTATCCACCTTCCTTGGTTCTTCCTTTCTTGTTCTCTATTAATCCTTATTTAAGTGTCCCACTATCCCACACAGAAAGCAGGCCTTTGCCCGACACTCTCCCACATGACACCTCCTACATCTAGCGAACTCTGGGTAAGTCCTCCAACCTTCATTACCGCCATGGCGGCCTATCTTTATACCACGTGGTCTCCTGTCGGGGCCTGGAGCTGAAAAGGCATCTAGAGCTTTCTTTTCTGATCACTGGGGCCTCCGCCCGTACTTGAACCCATAAATGGAGGTCCCATCCTCCTATTTTCACTCCTAGTCGTGTTCTCGCGCCAAATTTTATTATGCTCCCTCTTTAGTAAGGGCTTTCTCTACCACATGTGCATAGGTAGTCACCCCAGGCACGGTGGTAATGCAAACATCCCGGGATATCATAGGTTGTATCCCTTGAAGGAATCTTCCCTTCCCTGTCCCATGAGTGGGTACCAAGTCTACAGCGAACTTGGCTAATTTGTCAAATCTCAGTGCATACTTTGACACTTACATGTTCCCATGTAACAACTTACTGAACACTTCTGCCTTTGCAACCCTAATTGCATCGTTGTAATACTTCTCATTAAGCAAAGTTCTAAACTCTTCCCAATCCATGGTATTCATGTTCTTGGTCTGGGATATCACTTCCAACAAGATTCAGGCATCCTTTCGAAACCTATAAGTGGCACAGGCCACCCTCTCATTACCAACTACCCTCATAAAATCCAAGATAGTGGTAACCATGCTCATCCACTATTCAGCCTTAGCCAGATCTGCACTATCCTCAAATACTGGAGGGTGCTACTTCCTGAACCTTTCACAGAGAGGTTCCCATCTATTCCCAGCCTCTACGGGTTGTAATACTATCAGTACCAACACAGGTGGCACCTCTAGCTAAATGTTCCCTGCAGGAACCTATTGCTGTCTCAGGAGGTGAAACTCTTCTTCCTGCCTTTGTAATCTGGCTTGCATATCAGTAAGCACTTGCTGCCAGTTCTTAGGAGTTGGCGGAGGGGTCTGACCTTGATTGTCATTCTCCGCCTGTATTCCCTGGCCGGCTTGCAGATCTGACTGCCCTGGAAGCATACTACCAAACTTGTACCTTGTTGCAGCAATCAAATCGACCAGTTAGATAGTAATAACAATACCTCTTGATGCCTACGGTCAAAGACCAAACAAACAAACATTCACACTCAACAGTCATGCTAATAAGCATGTCGATTCATATTCATACCCAAACATGGTGCTAATAAGCACTTCCTGACATTTATAAGCAAGAAATGATGCTAATAAGAATTTTCTAGCACTCATCGACAATTAGTGATGCTAATAAGCATTTTCTGACATTTATAGACAAATAAGCATTTCTATAACATTTAACAATGCTAATAAGCATTTCCTGGCATACATGTACATATAACATCACTAATAAGCATTTCCTTTGCTTTCACAAGAAATATCAGTGATAATAAGCATTTATTTATCAATCATTCAACAGTCAAGGGCCAGGCCCTATCAGAATATCTTATGCTCCCTAATAAGGTAGGTAAATAAGGCATTTATATCTTATTTAAGCAGTAAAACACATAACCACATAAATAGTTACCCAACCCTAAGTCGAGCTTGTCTTTAGTGGCGAGTTTACATGCCCAGCCAGTCTTTAGGAATCCTTAACCTTGGCACGCTCTAATACCAAGTTGTAACGCCCTGGATAGCCAATATCGTTACACTGTGTATTTTAAACAGTGCTAGACTCTCTAAACGAGTCATTTGGCCATAAACGTGTAACTAAACATGATTAACGGCTTAGGGTTAAATTTTTTGGATGAAAGGAATAGTCATTTCATTAAAACGTTAAGTTCGTACATGGGATCCCAAAATAAACATTTAAAAATGTTATTTACAACTCAAAAGTTACAACAAGCCGGCCTAAGCGGCAAAATAGGGTTTAACCCTAGTTCGTCTGAGAAACCCCGACTGTGGTGGTCGAGCAGACGCATATGTACACGCCGCCACCGAAGCTCTCCAATTCATGGCTGGTCCAGCTTCCCTTTCCCCTTAACTGCACCGCATAGCACCCGTGAGCCAAGGCTCAGCAATAAAACATAAACATGTTGATAAGCAGTTAACAACATATTACAAAATCATAATTAGCATGCCTAGCAGTAATAACTCTACTCGTGCCTGCATTATACTCAAATAAGTGACTACAAGGTCACACCAGGGGCCCGTCACCCTATATATGTGACCATAGAGTCATATCGAGGCCCATTGCCCTTGGATAAGTGACTATAGAGTCACCCTGGGGCCCAATGCCCTATCCTCTGTATAACTAGCCTTAGGGCTAGCCAAGCGTTCCTGGTGCTTTATCTCTAAGTGACCATAGGGTCGATCAAGTGTATACCACGCTCCTGATTAGGCTTAACCATATCGGCTAGAGCTCAGCGCACTATGGCCACCCTTGACTTATAAGTCAAGCCTTTCGGCCGGCGCTCAGCGCGCTATTGCCGCCCTTGAATTATAAGTCAAGCCTTTCAGTCAGATAATATAGACAAACATAAATCATTTAACAATTATCCAGATACAAAGTACTCAAGCAAGCTTAACCAAATAATCATAATCATGGCCATTCACAAGGGCCCAGGCCCTAATCATAACCATGTTAAGCAACGGGCCAAGCCCTAATCACATATATCACATATTGGGCGTAGTTTTCTTACCTTTGGTCCAAGCGCAAGCAAGAAAGCACGACTTTCGAGAACGATCCTCTCCCGAGCCCTAGCGGTGACCTAGCACAGCCCATAAATAACGTTATCATTACCAATTGATTCCATAAATGAACCACCGGGACCAATCCCGTGCTCTCGAGACTTCCAATTCCATCACACGAGGTGGTGAAATTTCCCCTCGAGCCCCTGGGCTTAAGCCCTAAAAACTAAAAAAACTAAGGCCCCTGAAAATGGCCTGGCACCGCGACACCTAGCCACTGCCACTTGGCGCCCCTGCACGAACCCAGATTTTCTAGGTTTTCCCACCATTTTCTCCGAACCAAAACTCCCAAAATCTCATCCAAAAGTTGCACCAAGGTCCCAAATGAGTCTAAGACTCTCAATAACACATCATAAGCAACATAAACACCCCAAAAACCAAGTCAAATCCTTAACCCAACCATAAGTTTAAAACTTAAACTAAACTTAAACCACATCATAATTTCACCAAAAACCAGAGCACAATCTTACCTAAATGAATAATCACGACCTTAAGCTGCCTCTTACTCCAATCATAGCTTCAATTTTCCAATTTCCAAGGTTTTCATCCTCAAAATAATAAAAAACTCACCAAGAGCTTCAAGAGAAAAAAGAGGAACGGGAGAGAGAGAGAGAGAGTGTGAGCTGTTATTTTGGTGTTTTGTAAACTCTAGAGGTTTCCTTCTTAGCTAACTAAGTAACCTCATGGGCGAGGGAAATGACCAAAACGCCCCTAGCCCTCACCTAAGCTCTTCAATGCCCTCAAGGGAAAGTTAGTCTTTTGCCACCATTTTCACTATTCCCAACTTAAACCATATTTCCTAATTAATTCCAATATCTCAATTAAATTCCCATTACATGATAAACCCCAGTAATGTACTAAATTACCAAAATACCCCTGGGCTCACCCCGAGCCGGGTATTGGACCTCGTTGTGACTAAACTGCTAACTTGCTCACTAGGACCGTCTCGTACCGAGTAACTCAAATATATCCACATAATAATGTGGTCTCAATCATAAAACACATATTTACAAATATGCCCATCTAATAAGGAACGAGCCCATATACATGCGTAATACACATAAACATGCAAACATAGTCATATTATGATATAACTCACATAATTAATTCAATTATTGCCCTCCTGGCCCCCTAATCAAGAAACTAAACCCTATTTGAGAAATTGGGACGTTACAATGGATCCCCTTGATGAATACCCCTCGAGGGGAAAATTGGCCCCAATTCTCTCCCACCATACACGATTTTATACTGCATAAAGCTCAAACACACCTCAATGAGTTGCTTCTATCTTGTAGCAAAACCCATCCTATGCAACATTTGTTTTATGTAAGCCATTCTACCCAATCATAAGCCTTACTCGTGTCCAGCTTCTGTGCCATAAACCAGGAATAAAAGCAGTCTTTCCTTTATTCTTCCTCTTAAATAGTGGAGCACTTCAAATGACACCATAATATTATCATAAATCAACCTACCAGGAATAAAAGCACTTTGAGTACCTGAGATAACCTGGTCAATAAATTGCTTAAATTTGTTAGCCAACACTTTTGATGCAATCTTGTAGAGCACATTACAAAGGGATACTCGCCTTAAATCGACCCTGGTAGTAGGATTTTCCTTCTTTGGGATCAAGACCACATTGGTTTCATTCAGCTCTGCGGGTAGCATTCCTTCCTCAAAAAACTGTCTCACCAGCTAACACACATCTCCACCCACTATGCTCCAGTACTTATGATAAAAGCCCGGACTCATACCATCAGGACCTGGTGACTTATCTGGATTCATCTGAAACACTGCTCCTTAACTTCCTCATCCAGAATCAGTTTAAGTAATTTAACATTCTGAGCCTCGGTAATGGAAGGGGTGACAGTGTCAAGTACTTCATCACACACTGTATTATCAGCTTTGAATAAATCAATAAAATACTCCACCATAACCCTAGATAAACCATTCTCCCAATCAGCCCAATTCTCGTCTCTCCTTCTCAACCTGTGAACTTGGTTATTTCACTTCCTTGTACTAGCAGTAGCATGGAAAAACTTACTATTTTGATCCCTTTCTTTGAGCCAAAGTTGCTTTGACCTTTGATGCCAAAAGACTTCTCTCTACGTAAGAACCTAAAAAAATTTCTCTTGTTGTGCCTTATATTCAATCATAAAAGTTGCATCCCTCCTCTGTTTTAGCCTCCTCACCTCCCTTTTACACTAAGCAATTCTCTGTTTAAAGTTGCCCTTAAATTCTTTACCCTAGATCAAAAGTTTGTCACTACAAAGCTTAATTTTATTATGTAAATCAAGACCCATGTTCGCCTCCCACTCCTCTTGAATAATTTGGTAACACATAGGCTCACGAAGCCATGCATTCTCAAAACTAAACCACTTCACAAAGATCATTTCAATAGTGAATTTCGAGTCCATGAACAAGGGGCAATAGTCAAAAGAGGATAATTCTAAATTAAAAAGCTGAGAAAAAATAAACATATCTCTCCAGCCATGCGTTACCAATGACCTATCCAATCTATATTAAAATGTTCTTAAGCATTACTTACCGTAATTATAAGTTAAGGGCAACTAAAAATAAAAAAATATACGCGTGCGAAAAAATAAAAATGTTGTTGTTGAATAATATTTGACGTTGTATAAAGCGATCGACCTTCACCTTTATGTCGTTTTGTAATGCACTTTTTTTTTTGTCGAGAATAAATTTTATTACTATTCAAATTGTATCGGAAAAAGAGTAAAAATTGGAGGGGGGATTTTCTCTAACCAGCAAAACTCATCGTCTAGCCTAAGGGCATGCTTCACCAAACCATGGGCCACATTATTAAACTTACGACCAACATGTGACAGAGATGCCATCGGAAAAGTAGATAATAAAGTTTTAATATCTGAAAAAATAATCCCCAGTTCATTTTGATAGGCTATATTATTATTCATAGCCAAAACAAGAGAAAGGGAGTCAGAAAAAACAACATCCAGCTGAAGTCCAAGTCTTTGAGCCCAAATGAGTGTGACCAACAGTGCAATAGCTTCTGCTTGAAAGGCTAACAAAATTCCTGCATTACAATCCATAAGAGAGTTTAGGTAAGAACAAAACAAAGGTATGTCGTACGAATTGAAAATAAAAATAAAACCTCCATCTAAAGCAACAAAATAACCTTAACCAAAAGGATGAATCCTTTTGGTTAAGGTTCCTAAAATTGATATAACCATTTACCATTTTCGCTCACTTATGGAAATACCTTTATCTTTTAGTTGCTGAGATTTGGTAGTAAGTTTCAACTTAAAGAAAACGACACTTACCTTTTAAAGGCTTTGATAGAACCACTATAATTTCCTTCTCGAGGAAGAGGATGATTGCTCTGAATTCTATTGTTTCTGTCTGGTTAGATATTGCAGCATCCACTAATAAGATAATGGGATGGTTCCCCGAATCTTCTCTTCTTTGGTGTGGAGATTTTGCACTTTGTAAGGGTTGCTCTGTCATTCTCTGTGTGCTTCTTATTGATTCGCAGTATTGGGTTATCCATTCAAACACTTGGTATCTTTGTCTTGCTGGTTGTCCATGGGTTCTTTTATTCCTCTCAAACCAAACTACTCAAGCTATGATGAGCATTTTTTTAAAGGATTCTTTTTCCAGAATTACGAAGGCATAAAGTATAATTTCCTTAAAGGAAATATCTTATTTCCTATGTGACATGAATGGATAATCCCACGAATCCCATATTTCTTTGGAGAAAGGACACCAAAAGATAACATGTGCGTTAGAATCCTCTCCAAAACCACATAGTGGACAAACACTGTGTGAAGAGATATTCGTCGATTTTAGCCTTTAAGAGTGGGCAAAATTTCATGATATCCTCTCCATGCCAAATGTAAAATTTTACATGGTATTTTGATTCCCCAAAGGGACTTCCACCACATTGATAATATTGTACCAGATGAAGAGGCCAGTGTAGTGTCCATAGTCGAGGCTAGATTATACCCACTTTTGACATAATAGTTTCCATGATTTGTATAGTGCCAAATCCATGAATCTGGATGATGAAAATGAGTTAAAGGTTTGGTTAAGATGTTTTGGGCGTAAGCAGCATTAAAAAATTATTGGACTCGTATGATGTTCCATGAACTAGGAGTTTCTATGAGATCATGTACTCTAAGGGGATCAGATATATCAACTATACTCGGGAGAAAAGATGGAGGTCTTGGGATCCATGGATCACTAAAAGCCAAGGTATCTTTTCCATTGCCTATACGTCTTTGCAATCATGTACATAAAAGGTCCCTAACCCAGATGATACTTCTCCATGTTATCGAAGGGTAATGACCTTCTCTAGCCTCCATTATACTTCTATGTTGATTGTATCTTGCCTTGAATACTTTTGCAAGAAGGGAGGTAGGATTTATTAGTGATTTCCAAGCCTGTTTTGCCAGTAGTGCCTGATTATACTGAATAAAACCCCAGAATCCTAATCCTCCCTAACACTTTGGTCTACACATTTTATGCCATGCCCGCCAGTGAATTTTCTTTTGTGCAGTAGTAGATCCCCACCAATACTGGGCTTGTAGTCTTTCAATTTCTTGGCACAATCCTTCTGGTATACGGAAGCATGACATTAGATAAGTTGGCATATCTTGGATAACAACTTCAAGTAAGATTTCTTTACCACCTTGACAAAAAGCTTTGATTGACATAAGTGTAACTTCATCCAAACTTTGTCTTTTATTGAATTAAAAAAATATCTCTTATTTCTACCTCCCAACATGGGTAGACCCATAAATGTTTTTATGGAATCTCTCCTTTGCATATTTAAAGAGGATGTATACAAAGTGGCAATCTCTTCCGAAGTATTTGGAGAAAAGTATAATAAAGACTTTGTAAAGTTAATCATCTGCATAGAAAGAAAGACATTTGTTTTAGATGTATTTGAAAAATTGGAAACTTATGTATTGATATCTCTAATTAGAGCTAGTTATTAGTAAATGCCTTGATTGTGTCTTCGGAATTGGATTACAGTGGATTAAAACTTTACCTGTCCTGAACATGTTGAATATAGAGAAAATATGTTTTGTATAGCTTGTAGAGATCTCTCATATGCCTGAACAATAATGAGGTTGTCATATGAAAATAATAAATGGGTAATGAAAGGAGCTCCATTAGCTATACATAGTGCCTTTATATCCTTTCTACTTTCTACTTGTTGAATTAAAGCTGAAAATCCTTCTACACAAACCAGGAAAATATAAGGTGATATAGGGTCCCCTTGTCTCATCCCTCTTGATGGAGTTACTTCGCCATAGATTAATCCATTACTTTGAAATGAATATCGAACTAAAGATACACATTTCATTAATTTGTTAACCCAGTTAGGCCGAAATCCCATCTTAAGTAACATTTTTTCCAGAAAAATCCACTTAACTCAATCATACGCCTTACTCATATCTAATTTCATTATTGCAAATGATTTCCTCCATGACTTCTTAGATTTTAAACTGTGAAGACACTCATAGGCAATTGATGCATTATCTGTAAGGAGTCTTCCTGGGACAAAAGCATTATTAGTAGAGTTGATGAGTGATGCTAGGAAAGGTTTTAATCTATTAATTAATACCTTGGAAATACATTTTTATAGGACATTACAAAGACTAATTGGTCGAAAATCACTGATAGCATCTGGATTTTTCACCTTTGGAATCAGAGTAACCAATGTTGAGTTAATTGTAGACAAATCTTCACTTCCATTTAAACATTCTAAAATAGTTCTTGATATAAACGGACCAACAATATCCCAATGTTCTTGGTAAAACAGTGCACTCATACCATCTGGACCTGGGCTTTTATTTGCAGGTAGGGATGGAAATTCGTGTAAACGTGTCAGATTCGTGTCGACACGATTATGACACACACGATTAAGATAAGCACGAACATGACACGATTATTAAACGTGTCAAAAACATGAACACGAACAAGACACGATTATTAAATAGGTCAACACGACATGAACACGACATGAACACGACACGACACGATAACACAATTATGACACGATTAATGTGTCATGACACAACATGAAATTGACATAATTAATCATAACTATATAAAAAAACCATAAAACCTATGATAAGTATTCGTGTTATCATGTTGACACGACGCGATTATTAAACAGGTCAGCACAATTATGACACGACACGATTAAGGTAAACACGAACACGACACAATTATTAAACGTGTCAAAAACTCAAACACGAACACGATTATTAAACGTGTCACCTAAACCCATTGATTTTCGTGTCGTGTCGTGTCATCGTGTCGTGACCCAAATTGCCACCCCTATCTGCAAGCATAGAGAAGACTGGATCTTTTATAACCTCCAGAGAAAATGGGGCTTCTAAACTCCTATTTATCTCATCTGTTACAGAAGTATGAACCCCTTGTAATAATTCTTCAATTTTTTCTTCTAAAGGAGACGAAGAAGTGAAGAGGGAATTGTAGAACTTCATCGTGATCTCGTTGATCTCACTATCACTTGTGCACCATTCGTTTTCATCATTGAAGAGGCTTGTCATATATAATATTAGGAAGGTTATTTTTTCATAAATAAAAGTTTTATATCCTACCCATTCTAGCTTGTATTTTTTAATGGTATGGAGATTTTTATATATGATTAAGGAATACTAGTTTATTATTGGATTTGTATCTTTATATTATAATTATTCCTTGACTTCTTTGGTTCCTATCTATTTTTGTGTCTTGAGAGCTTCTCCAATTGTTATATAGACTTTGTAAACCAAATTTTCACAACTAACTAATTAAGCTTATTAGGGAAGATATTTAAAAATAGAAATATAAAGTAAAATCAAGAAAAATACCTTTAATTGAATTGTTCTTATGTCGCTCTCTTGCCTTTTGATGAAAGAATTTTGCATTTTGGTGTCTTGCTCTTAGCCGTTGTATTCTGGATTGTTGATGCAAAAAGACTTCCTATTTGCGCAAAAAATCATCCAGATTTATTTATGTATGTCGTAACTCACTAAGATCTTCCATATGTTTCTATGAATTCTACAATCGGATAATATGTGAATGGGCTTATTTGATGTCTTTGGATAAGGATCCAAATTTTGACTTGTGCCATGCGAATAGGTTTGTAACGCCCTACTTCCTCAAAGCCGTTACTAAGTGAGTTTAAAACGTGCATTTAACTCGCTAATCGAGGTTTTAAGACAAAAGTCTAATTAAACCATAAACAGAGTCATAAACTTTGAAAATAATTCCATTTACTGAAAATCATAAAGCGTTAAACATTTGGGATTCCAAAATACTGTTTAGAAATATTTACAACTCAAAAGAATAACTAAAGTCGACTAAACGAAAAAATCTGGGTTTTATACAACCATCTCCCAAAATACCCCTGGTCGTGGCAGCCAGGCAGGCCAAACATGTACGCGCAGCTTCACGCTCTTCGTACTCATGGTTGGTCAATTTTCCCCTTGCCCTTACCTGCACCATAGAACACCCGTGAGCCGAAGCCCAGCAAGAAAACCCTCACAAGCAGATAACATATGCATATTACACACTTAACATATAAACAAGCCGCAATAAAGCTAAACACATATGGCCATGCCGTTCCAGGCACTTTACCAGGCCCTGGATTCGCGGTCTACACTGTGAGGATATCCCATGTATCCTTTAGGGTCTCACCCTGGCAACTCGTACTCCGCGTGCTAACCACTGCTCCCGGCCCCTTGTCGTTCTCAGCCTTTCCGCTCTCGGCCTTCGTCGTTCTCGGCTCTCGCCGTTCCCGGCTCTTGCTATTCATTCACATATATGCATACATAACATAATCAAGCAGATACTTAAATACGTATGATCTCAATCAAAGGGCTACGCCCTGCAACACAATCATATAGGTCTGAGCCCTGCAACACAATCATATGGGGTCGTGCCCTGCAACACAAGCTCTACGGGAACAGCAGTTTTCTTACCTGTGTCCCGAGCTTTCCAAGCACCAATGTCCCGAGCACACTCCCTTAGTCCGAGCCTCTCTGAAACCCTAGTCACAACGCACCAATAATATCCTTCCATCAAATTCTAATTCATTAAATAACTTTGGGTCATAATTCTAGTCTCCGGGACCTTGAATTCTATCAATCCGGGTGATAAAATCCATCCCGAGCCTTAACCTTCGGATTCCCAAGCCTAAAATCTCTCTAAAGCCCAAAAATGCACTAAGAGCCGCGGACCCATAAGGCCATGCCGCGGCCCGCCCCCAACCAAAGACCATTCCCCCCAAAACAGGGCAGGCGCGCCGCGGCCCAAGCTAGGGCATGCCGCGACCCGCCCTTCTTCCATGCCACCAAAATGCTTCAAAGGGTCGCGGCTCAGGAAGAACAATGTTGCGGCCCGACCCTTCAAACCCAGAAAAATCCTCCATTTTTTCCACGAAATCCTAGCCAACTTACCCAAAAATCAACCCAACAACTCAAGCTAACCATCACAGAAGTTATACCATGAACTCAGCAACAAAACCTAACAAGAATTCTAGCTCAAAACCTCATCAAACTCAAAGATGATTCTTCATCAACCTCACATGCAATACTCTAAAATATCAACAGAAAACCAATATAATTCATCAAGTTAAAGGCTTACTTTTGCTTAATTAAATCTCTGAGCTAATCTTCTAAGTTCCAAGCTTCAATTCCTCCAAGCTCCAACCTTGAATTCTGAGTTCCCTAGCTTAATCTCCTCAAAGTTTCCCTTAGTATGGTTTAGAGAAAAAGAGAGAAAAAAGAAGAAGTTTGGGTCGGTTTCTCCAAGTTTCTAAGTGTTTCTTGTATTCTGTTTTATTTGACTTAGGTCTTTAAGGTTACCTCAAGGGCTCGGGGTACCAAATAAGTCCCCGAAGGCAAAATGGTAAATTTCCCCCATATTCCCTCCTAAACATTCTAACCTCAAATATATCTCTAAATATTTATTTCCATAACCCCATAAAACATCTAATACCCGAAATACCTCTCGACTCTCCCCGAGTCGGATTTTCGACCCTGTTGCGACTTTCTATCTCACCGCTCCCTAGGACTGTCTCGGATCGTGCACACAGATATATCACAAGTATATCCAAATTATTACAATTATCACATATATGCCCTCAATGGGCTAAAATTACAAACATGTCCCTAATAATCAAACGGGGCCCACATGCATATTTAATTCACCTAAACATGCAAATCTAATCACATACTCATACAAATTCACATATTATAACAATAAATCACTTATTGCCCTCCAGGCACGCTAATCAAGGCCCTAAGCCTTATTAGCAAATTTGGGACGCTACAAGGTTAGATGTGCAGGCCTGAATATTACTCATAGTTAAGAGAAGGAAGGAAGAGGAAGAAAATGGTTTCCAACACTTTTTTATAATTTCTTTACATTTTGACTCGTTTAACCAAAGATTTTCAAATTTAATGATAGAAGTCTAGATGTGTTAAAGAGGCTGAAGTAAACCTCTTTTTCCACTCTTCGTTAACCATTTCCCAATCCAACCTCTCCTGTAAAAGGCCATCCTCACAATATCTATGCCAAGTAAATTGATTACCTCTATAACCCACGGGTTGTAATTCACATACCTCTAGTGTATTCCAAAATGCTTCAATTTGTTGTTCATTTCGAAGCCTTCCTCCATTGTAATTCACATCCCATGTGCTACTATTCGCAAATGTTGTAACAACTCTAATGTCATATGTCTATTGGATACTACTGGCTCACCATAAAAGCCACTGAAATGTCAGGACAAATGTTGATTATCAAAACTTATAAAGAAACTTATGTGATTCGAGGATGATGATTGTACTGAGATCACTACATTCTCTTTCCATAGTAGCATTATCCCTCCACCTAGTCCAATCCTTGGAACCTCAAAACCATTATCATAAGAGAGTTGCTAGCACATAGTTGCCACAGAGCTGTAAATACGGGCCGGGCTTTCTAGCACGGCACGAAACCAGCACGAGCCCAGGAGGCACGAGCACGACACGGCACGGCACGGCACGGCACGACATGGGCCTGAGCACGGAACGGCACGACAAGCTCGAAGGCACGACACAAAAGCATGAACAAACTAGCCCGAAAGCACGACACGATAAAAAGCCTGATATTTTGACATTAATAATCATAATAAATTTTTATTTGTCGATTATTAATAAATTAAAATGATAATAGAAGTCTTATTTTTCTCAATGTTTATATTTTTATAATTATATTAATTTATTTTAAGATTTGTGAGTTAAATTTTTTAGCATTTATTAGTAGGTATTAAAATTCTAATAATTATCTTTGATATAATTTTGTGTAAAATATTGTTAAAAAGTATATAAAAATACCTAAAATTATAATTTAAACAAAGAGATGTATTTGGTTTGGTGGTAAGTCCATTGATGGTTAAAGAGGAGGTGGAGGGTTTAATTCTCCATCCTCACATTTTTTGGCAATAATAAAGTGGGTCTAAAAGTGGGCCCAAATTTGGGCCCGAATATAGAAAGTGGGCCAGCCCGAATAAGGAAAGTGGGTCGGCCCGACTTGGGCCCGACACGGCACGACATGGGTCGGGCCCATGGGCCGTGCTGGGCCTACTCTTTCAAAAATGGGCCGGTCCGACCCGGCACGAATTGAATATGGGCCCGCCCCGCCCCGCCTCGCCCCGAATTTTTCGGAGGCACGAAAATGTGGGCCGTGCCGGCCCACATTTACACCTCTAGTTGCCACTTTATCATTTTTAAGTTTTGTTTCCATTAGAAATATTACTACCGGTCTATTGTTCTTGATGAGAAATCTTAATTGCCTCATAGCTTCATCTCCATTGAGTCCTCTGACATTCTAACTAACAATAGCCATTTGGAGACAAAACAAATATGAGACTAATGGAAACTTTGAAGCTAGCTTGTGAACTCTACTAATTCATTTTTAGTTGTTGTAGGCTAGAGAGATTCTTTTTCATTTTAATGAAATTAAAATATTTTTAATAGTGATCTCTTCCTTATCAGAATTAATAATGAATATTTCCTTCAATCTCCATGCAATTTATTATAATAATTGTTGACGGTAAAAACTCGTCAACCAAGTTAGATTAAGGACTTTTTGAATCATAAAAGAAGTGAACTTAAGCTGACTAAATTTCAAATAAACTTCCTAAAGATTGCAAGAACACAGAACGTAAATGCTAGAACTCTAAAGTGAAAAATAGAGATAATGTTGAGTGTCTATTAGCAATAGTTAGTTACAAGTTTTTCTCCCAAAAATCCTCTCCCGTCTCAGGTGAAGGGAGGTCATATTTATAGTAGAGCACTATTGGCTCATTGTACATGGTGGTCCCTGGGGACAAGACTCTGCATATGCAGTCTACAGATGGTAGTGGTGCTAGGAGCGTGGTGGTCAGCTCCAATACATGCTCAGGGTCTACGGAAGCACCTCCACTTTAGTACCTAGTTATACCTCCACCAAATGTTTAGTACAAATGTCAGAGGTTGGGTGGGAAGGACCACATCAGGTACCCTATTCATACGACCACTACTTGTCTGGCGTGGTGTTTAGGGTCAGACACCTGGGGCCTTCAGGGTTGCACCCCCGTACGTACTTCGTATATGTATGATCTCTTTTGAGTCATTCGTGGGTTTACTTATACTCATAATGCATCCTACTCTCTTAAACTTTAAGTGTTGGAGCCCTTATGGGTCATCATGGGAGATACGATCCCAAAAGGCATAGGAGGCCAGAGCCTCGAGGTGCTTGTCGCGGGGGGAAGGACCATGTGCGAGGTTATGTCTCGCGAGGTGTGGTGCGAGCCAATGGCGTAAGGCACTGATGTTAAGCGAGGTGTGGCACGAGGAGTGGGCTAGTGGCACGAGGCGCTGTTGCGCTGGTGCGCGAGGTGCGGGCCAGTGGTGCGAGGCTCGGGCCAGAGGCGCGAGGCACTGATGTCTCGTAGGATGTGGCATGAGGCGCGGGCCTGTAGTGCAAGGCGCTGGTGTCTCGTGAGGTGTGGCACGAGCCGTGGCAAGGCGCTGATGTCTCGTGAGGTGTGGCGTGAGACGTGGGCTGGTGGCGCGAGGCGGGCTACCGAGGCGGAGGCATGGGCATCTCGTAGAGGTGCCCGAGCGAGACCTCTGAGTCAAGCATGAGGAGAGCATCTCGCAAAGTTACCCAGGCGAGACTGCATTTCCAAGTGCGGATTGAGCATCTCGCGATGCTACCCAAGTAAGATCGCAGTCCTAGCACGAGGCACCACTCGTGTGAAACGACTGTGTTAGGCATGACGCAAGGACGAAATGGTGGTAATGCTGAGACCATGTTTGATGCCTTTTCCACTGAGTCAATGCTCCAAGAGATCAACGGGGCTTTGGTCATGGTTATCAGGACCTTTGAAAGGCTTCAGACAAGAGTTGGGAGCCTTTCATTGGTGTGGATATTTTTAAATCATTCCCTTCATGGTTTCGGGATTTCCATTTTGTCTTTTTTTGTGAGAAGGCTCCTCTTGAGAAGAGATTGTAAGGGCTACTTGGGGGATTGGCATATATGTTTATTTGTATGACTTCTTGATCAGGATTGTGGAGTTTTTATCATTGCCCAAAGCTATCTCCTTTTTCTCATTGGTCTTCATATTTGCCATAGCAATCTCTGAACATATCTGTCTGCTAGAGGATATTTAGTTTTCTCCTATATTTTATACATAAGACAAATTATGATCCAGTGAGAAATACTTTTTAAAAGTCTTGAATAATAAAGATAAAAAACATTTACCTATTGTTCCCGTTTTTTGGCGCTTGACCAACGATTCCAAGGATAAGGTTTGTTCGCAAGATAAAACAACTTGTTTAGCATGTTGTGCCATATATTTTTTCCTTGATCCATAAGCCAATGGAGAGAGTGAGGAGGCAGTTGGAATCATATTCGTCAAACCAAATGTTTTTAGTGCTTCATCATATTGTAGGGTTGGATTATGGCCCATATCGATTGCTTCTCTAAGAGCGCCATAATCATTCTGAAAATTATCTAGATAGCCACAGTAATAATAGAATGTGGAGAGCCACTCGAACCGGAAGGAGACCCATATGTTGTCCTTTTCTTTGTCTAGATTTAAGAAAATTCCTCTTGACAGTGGTTGAGAGGAATCTAAAATAACCCTTAGTCGCATAAAGGTTTGCCGCCAATTTGGATCAAACTCAAGGAATTTTCCAATGGAGTTAACTATATTTTCCCCCGGTGGTTGCGCTAGCGGTGGGGATATATTTCGCAATGGGCTTTCACGAATTTAAATCCAAAAAGGAATGTATTGGAAATCCTCTGCAGAGATCTAATCTGTCCCAGTTGATTCAATCAAGAAGAAGATATGACCAGAAAAATGCCACGGTTGACCCTTTAGGATTTTATTCATCAATGTCTTTGACTCGAATGTGATTATGAAAATGTCATCTATATAATCCTCAATTATCACCATTGACTTGTCATGCCATAGTACCTGGAAGAAGCTCTTCAGATTTTTCCTCTGTAATGGCTTGTTCGTTAACATTCTTCCAAAGATAACATTTGGAGGGTCAATTGCTTCAGATTCTGTGGTAAGAGAAGGGGTAGAAATTCTTCTAGTTCTTGAGGATGAAGCTGCAGAAAATCTGTAGGACTGTGGTTTGGAGAATTCATCTTTTAGGTGGTAAGGTTGAAATTGAAATATTTGTGTAAAGCTGCAATACTTGGATAAGATGATTTATATAATGGGCTCCTTAAGATGTGAAGACAAAATGTAATGAAATTTAATTTTGAATCATTTTTAATATAGTAAAAATTCTCATTAAAGGAATATAATAATAGAATATTTGTTTGGTAATACTAGAATATTTTTCTTGTATCTTATCCTCAATTTAATAGTGAATAATCATCTTTTTCTCTCTACTGGTTTCTATATCATGTTAAGATGCTCTTAATTTATATCTTAAATTCCTATTCTATTCCATTAACTGCTTCGCAATCTTAGGGATTTTATTAAGGAATTTACTTCTTTGTTAGAATTTTGGTTATTTGTTTGGATATCTCTTTTGATTCTTGTATACAAATTCTCATAAATGTATTTTAATACTGCCCTGCAATAATTGAATCTATTCTATCAACGGTAATTAGCAATAAATACTCTTGATTCTTGCAATTTGCTCTGTTAACCATATCCCGTTTCTTATCAAGTTTGAACATATCCCTATTTTGTTTATATTGTATACTCTCTTAGCTTTATGTTGGTTGTTGATTCTATTTTTTGTATCTAATCTATAAAAGGAAAAGCTTATGAGGATACTTTTAATTGTTAGTGTTATGTTTCTGAAAAAATTCTAAATTTATGATGAATTGGAAAGATTTGAAGAGACCATTAAATGGGATATTATCATTTGCCTATGTGGATGCCAAAAATCCACCAAGGAAAAAATCTTTGATCCCTAGTTGAAATACATGGCTAAGGGTCACTTATTCCTGTTATCAGGCTCAGGCCTAAAGGTCTCACGAGACCACGCTTTAGCCAACACTCCCAAGTGCCCCACAGGTCTCTGAAGATTCGAAGGCTCATGACACCCATGTGTGTCTCGTGCCTCTGGGCCTTGTGAGCCCCCCGCCTCGCGCCCATGTGTCGGGCGTCCATGTGCCCCACGAGATTTCCGCCTTATTGAACACCAGAGCGTCTCATCAAGGGCCTCACACCAAAGGCCTCGCACCACAGTCCCGCACGCCAGCACCTTGCCTCGCCCAGACGCCTCGCGCGCCTATGCCAACGCCTTGTGAGACATTGAGGCCACGCATAGCGAAGCGCACCTCACATCGGCCAAGAACCTTCATGCCGTGCTGTCTCATACACATGCCGCACGCCAACACCTCGCCTCGCTCAGGTGCCTCCATGCCATGATGCCAGCGCCTCGCGCGCCCATGCCAATGCCTCGCATACCCATACCTTGGTTGCCTAGCACCTCGCGAGATGTTAAGGTCTCGCATAGCGAGGCACACCTTGCCTCGCCCAAGAGCCTCCATGTCGTTGGGTCGCGTACCCATGCTATGCGCTAGCACCTCACCTCGCCCAGGTGCACCCCGCACGCACTCATCAGGCGCACCTCGTGTACTATCTAGCTGCACCCTCAGCGCACACCAATCAACCACATGGCGCCTCGCACCACGTAATCTCACAACTCCCTGCTTTCCATGGAAGGTCTCATCAAGAGAGTAGTTATATGAGCAGAGAAGGAACATTCAAAGGTTAAAAGAATAGGCACACTGTAAGGGTAAGAACCTGCATGCGACTCAAAGGGATTGTACGAGTATGAAGTACGTACTGATGTACGACTCTGAGGACCCTAGGCATCTAATCCTCATATCCATGCCACACAGGTAATGGTCGTATGAGTAAGGTACCTGATGTGGTCCTTCTCAGCCAACCTCTGACATATGTCCCTGACAAGTAGTGGCAATACGAAGAGTGGTGGCATGACTTGTGTCCCTGACAAGCGTCGACACCATGATCCTCTGTTCCACCACGACCTATGCCACTACCATGACAGTGTACCCAAGTACCTTCTTGTCCCCTGGGACCACCTTATATCAGAGGCCATTAGAGTCAGGCTATAAATAGACTTCCACCCCTCAAGCTATAGGGTTGGAAAATTCATTGAATACTCAAGCTATTAAGCAATATATGAATGTTTACTCCATTGTTAGTCTACACTTGTTCTTCCTCAAGTCTATTCTAAGTTCTTATCTAGCTATCTTCCTACTTACCTTTGAGTATTCCAACCTAAAATCGTTGATGAGCTCTCACCGTCAACAGTTTGGTGCCGTCTGTGGGAAGGACGACTATCAAGCCATTGTTCTTCCATCAATTTTTACAAGAAAAAATGCCAAGGAGATCAAAACGCCTACGAGAATCTCAGGATGCTGAGATCCACATTGACGGAGGCCAACCGAAAGCCTCTAGAAGAGACCCTCTGCCACCTGAGAATAGAGACATGCTGGCGGAACATTCAACCCTTGGAGAGGAGAAGGAGGCAACACTCCCGGCAGTCCAACCTAGGGGAGGTCATTGTGAACCATCTACAACCTGTGTGGGTGGCCTGAGTACGCACTCTCCTCCTCAACCACCGATTGCACCACGCTCCCGCCAGCAGGACCCATGCTTATCTTTGCACAGGCCCGATAACAGTTTGCGGGTGCACTCTGTGAGTCCCAGCTCCAGAACTCGATTTTACGAGAATGAGATGCGCGAGTTGCACATAAAAAATAGAAGGCTGGAAGCCGCAATCGAGAACATGCAGGAGGTGTTGAATGACCTGCTGCAAGGAAGGTCAAGCATACCCTTTCCCCAGCATAGGAGAAAAAAGCATGCACGAGGAGAAACCACCATACCCGTGGACGGTGACAAAATGCAACTCTCCACTTGTTACACCCCTCGCCCAAAACGTGAGGAATATTATACACCAGTGGCGAAACCTGGCGCGAACCCCACCTATGGGAGGTACGGACCCAAGATTACCCCCACAAAAGCCTTACCTGCCTTGAGGGGGAAATTTGACCAAAGAGGGTCTGGGGTAAAAACCACTCACCCCGCAGCTCCTCCGAGGGACACAACCAAAACAAGGGTTCAGTCTGAGAACCCGCAAGATTCCTTAAGCAAAAAGAAGAAAGAACTAGACACCGAAAAGCAAAGCCCTCAAGGAAAGATTATCACTGCACCTGGGGGGCACAGAGATGACGAAGAATTTGACCATGACTTGCCCTTCACAAGGGAGATCCAGGTTGAGCAACTCCCCACCAGCTTCAAAGAGCCTCGCATGGCTCCGTACGAAGGCACTACGGATCCAAAGTATCACTTAGACTGCTTCAATAACTTGATGAGGTTAAGGGGGGTCAACAGCAGAGCGAAGTGCCATTGCTTTGTCGTTACACTTAAAGGAGTAGCGTACAAGTGGTTCAAGAGGTTAAGGCCAGGTACCATAAAGTCATGGCAGCAATTCTCTGACGAATTTCTTCAGCAACACCGTGCAGTCTGTGATTATGTTATGCCAATTACCAGCCTCGCTAACATAAAACATAGTGAGAATGAAAGTTTGAAGAGCTATATCCATAGGTTCAATATGGAAGCAACAAAGTTGGGAAGTTCAACTAGAGAGGAGCTCAAGATGGCTATTAAAGCCGGAGTTCATCCAGGAAGCAAGTTATGGGGTAACAAGCTCAAGGGAGAGGTTACAAACTTAGATGACTTCTTCAAAAGAGCACAAAAATATATACATGTGGAAGAAGGCCATAAGAACTTGCATGTTGAGGAAAGTGAACCTTCCTTCGATCACCCTTCTACCAATACGTCTGAAGATTTCGTGTAGATGAGAACGTCGTGATAAAGGAGTCGCTGATCAAGTTGAAAATTGGAATAGGACTACAAAAATGCTTCAAAGAAGAAACTAGCAGGATTCATTAAATCATCACAATCGGCCCCCATAAAGATCCAAAGGATTCGCCTAGCTGATTCCAGAGATCTGGAATTGTTAAAGCATATCGGAGAGAACGAAAGACAAAGTACTTGACAAGAAAAATCCGACAAACCACTTATGAGGTATTGGACCCGACCTCAACATGCACCTAGCCATGTGCAAAATAGGTGCCTAGCCTCAATAGGCATCACGCCTTACGCAAATTAGGTGTCCAACCTCACGAACCTCCACATGCACCTAGCCATGTGCAAAATAGGTGCCTAGCCTCACAAGCCTCAAAAGGCATCTCGCCTTGCGCAAATTAGGTGTCCAACCTCGTGAACCTCCATAAGCACTTAGCCATGTGCAAAGCAGGCGCCTAGCCTCACGAGCCCCAATAGGTGCTTGGCCAAGTGCGAAACATGCATCTATCCTTGCGACATACATATATATAAAAGTATTTATAATACAAATATGTGAGAGCGGTGAACCTTATGAGACAACATTTGAATCTATAAGGACTAGCTACCCTTATAGAATCTAAAAAAGTCAAAAGGTCCCTCAAAAGTGACCTTGTCACGAACAAACCCATCCTGTAAAGGGACCACGTCACAGAAGACGAAAGGGGAACCTAAAGAGATCCCCAAGTCTAGATCGACAGAGTCTCCTTACCAAGGGAAAAAGGGCCTTGAAAATATGTGTTTGCAAGGTTTCACAAGGACCACCTCCCTACAAATGTCCCAACGCGAGGAAAGATCAACTCAAAAACCCAAAAAGGGTCTCAAAGAAGACGCTTATGAAAAGGGTCTCAAAGAAGATGCTTGCGAAAAGGGTCTCAAAGAAGATGCTTGTGAAAAGGGTCTCAAAGAAGACGTTTGCGAAAATGGTCTCAAAGAAGACACTTGTGAAAAAGGTCTCACAGATGACGCTTGCAAAAAGGGTCTCGAAGAAGAAACTTGCAAAAATAGTACTATGCGTAATGACGAGAAGGACGCTTCTCGCACAAAATAAAACATGCGCGCAAAAATATATAAAAAGATAGCGAGAACCCAAAGGGTCAACATATCCTCACAAGTAATCAAGGTGCATCAACCAACACGAATCACACGTAGTAGGGGGGTCCCAAAGGGAACCCTTTCAACATAAAGCTATTGACCATGAGGACTTGCAAAAGCTCCTCATACGAAGAAAAAAAATAATGGCTTATCAAAGTCTCACATTAATGAGATAAGGAGGCAAGCCTCACCATGTGAGAGGGTCTCGCTGTGTGAGACCATCTTGCATAGCGAGGTCTTCATCAACCAATAGTGTTGAACGACATCTTTTGATACCTTATATGCCTCCAAGTATAATGCAAGTATCGCAGTCATGAAAAAGATGACAAACAAAGGCCTTCACGTGTTGACAGGTGAAGGTTGAAGACTCGGAGGAAAGAAGGAAGGCCACCCTTGGCCCAATGCCCCCAAATAACTCGGTTTGTGGCCTCGCATGTCAATGCTTATTCCTTTTAATCCAGCACTTGACCATGCCCTCCAAAGCCTGTTCTCGAGTGCCATACCATTTCATCTATACTTAGTCATCCCGAGAGATCTCACGAAATAATAACAACATGCCATGATGCTCG
Organism: Humulus lupulus; assembly: GCF_963169125.1. Lineage (NCBI taxonomy): Eukaryota > Viridiplantae > Streptophyta > Magnoliopsida > Rosales > Cannabaceae > Humulus > Humulus lupulus. The sequence goes on from NC_084799.1 coordinate 27,669,995, forward strand.
ACGAATCCCTTGTGGAGGTAATGCATGACGGGATATCAATTAGTTGTCTTTCCACTCACGCGACCTTGACAGCCCAGAGTGTGCCACCATTGTCACTGGCATCACAAACTTCGTTGACGAATTCTCATAGTCAACAACTTGGTTTACAAGAAATCATACAACAATACCACCAGAGGATAGTGAGTGTAGCATTATAACGAGTCTACAAGGATGCCTAAAGACCTCCTTATAGACTAGGGGCAAGTGTGGATGCCAAAAATCCACCAAGGAAAAAATCTCTGATCCCTGGTTAAAATACATGGCTAAGGGTCACTTAGTCCTGCTATCGGGATCAGGCCTAAAGGTCTCACGAGACCATGTTCTAGCCAACACTCCCAAGTGCCCCGTAGGTCTCTAAAGATTCGAAGGCTCACGACACCCTTGTGTGTCTCGCGCCCCTGGGCCTTACGAGGCCCTCGCCTCGCGCCCATGTGCCGCGCGTCCATGTGCCCCACGAGACCTCCGCCTCGCTGAACACTAAAGCATCTCATCAAGGACCTCATGCCAAAGGCCTTGCACCATAGTCCTGTACGCCAGCACCTCGCCTCGCCTAGACGCCTCACGCGCCCATACCAGCACCTTGCGAGACGTTTAAGTCATGCATAGTGAGGCAAACCTCGCCTCGCCCAGGACCCTCTGTGTTGTGGTGTCTCATACCCATGCCACGCGCCAGCACCTCACCTCACCCAGGTGCCTCCATGCCGTGATTCCAGCGCCTCGCATACCCATACCTTGGCCGCCCGGCACCTCGCGAGACGTTGAGGTCTCGCATAGTGAGGTGCACCTCGCCTCGCCCAGGAGCCTCCATGCCGTGGGGTTGCCTACCCATGTCGCGCGCCAGCACCTCGCCTCACCCAGGTGCATCCCTCGCACGCCCAATAGGCACGCCTCGTGCACCACCTAGCTGCACCCTCGGTGCACACCAATCAACCACACGGTGCCTCGCACCATGTAACCTCACAACTCCCTGTTTTCCGTGAAAGGTGTCATCAAGGGAGTAGTTATATGAGTAGAGAAGGAACATTCAAAGGTTAAAAGAATAGGCACCCTGTGAGGGTAAGTACCTGCATGCGACTCAAAGGGATCGTACGGGTATGAAGTACGTACTGATGTACGACTCTGAGGACCCTAGGCATCTGATCCTCATATCCATGCCACACAGGTAATGGTCATACGAGTAAGGTACCTGATGTGGTCCTTCTCAGTCAACCTCTGACATCTGTCCCTAACAAGTAGTGGCAGTACGAAGAGTGGTGGCATGACCTGCATGTCCCTGACAAGCGTCGACACCACGATCCTCTGTTCCACCACGACCTATGCCACTACTATGACAGTGTACCCAAGTACCTTCTTGTCTCCTGGGACCACCTTGTATCAGAGGCCATTAGAGTCAGGCTATAAATAGACTTCCACCCCTTAAGTTAAGGGGTTGGAAAATTCATTGGATACTCAGGCTATTAAGCAATATATGAATGTTTACTCTATTTTTGGTATACACTTGTTCTTCCTCAAGTCTATTCTAAGTTCTTATCTAGCTATCTTCCTACTTACCTTTGAGTTTTTCGACCTAACATCGTTGATGAGTTCTCACCGTCAACAGCCTATTTTATCAGCTATGCTATTTAACATCATCACAATAATTATACCCTAATGATCCTCTTAATTTCCCTCGGAAATAACTATAATTTATTTTGTCGTTATCAACTCATTATATTTTAATTACTTTGATTATAAAGTTAAGAGGCAAGCCTATCACACTACATTCCTTATATACACCGTTATTATTATCTGATCATATTGATTTGTTTGTTTTAATCTAATTATTCATCCTATTTCTGTATCTAAATCTCAAATGAAAAAGCTTAAGAGGGTAGTATTTAATTTCTAGTTTTATGTTAGCTGGCCAGATTTGAAAGGGGCATTAATCCGATGTTATTATATGCCTACCTTATCGGCGATACTCTTTATCAAAATAATTGCACCATGATTGTGCTCCTAATATTCATCAGAATTAACTCTAGTTTATTTGCCATTATCTTCTCATCTTATTTTTAATTGCTTTCATAATAAAATTAAAAGTCAATCCTATCATACTACAATCCTAATACAATCAAATTTTTATTAATTTCTCATATTCCTTCCCAATATAATAATTATACTTCCTATTTATTTAATGTTTGACTTTATTTCCTCCAATGGAAATAAACGTCAACCTATACAGCTTGGGGTTATTAATCTAAAAAGATACTCCAATTTTTATATTCAAAGCATATAAGTATTTGTTCTTTCTTTTGGATTAGCTAGTTGAAGATGCGCATCTTCTTAGCTTAGATATTCCTATTATATAGAAAATATCTATTGGGATCCATTTAGTCTTATTTTAATTAATCTTCCCACTATATGTTTTGTCAAAACCAAATTAATCTAATACTCCCAGAGTGGAAGTGGGAGGATATCACGATGAATTTCGAGGTAGGATTGCACAGGACAGTGGGCCAGCATGATTCTATTTGGGTCATCGTGGAACGATATACAAAATCAGCTCATTTTCTACTAGTGAGGATGAATTACACAATTGACCAGTATGCAGATCTTTATGTGAAAGAGATAGTTTGCTTTCATGGGACTCAGAGGTCTATCGTGTCTGATAGGGACCCTATCTTTACTTCCAAGTTTTGGGGAAGTTTGCAGAGGGTGATGGGTACACAACTGAAGTTCAGAACAACGTATCATCCTCAAACCAATGGTCAGTCTGAGAGGACTATCCAGATATTGGAGGACATGCTAAGAGCATGTGTGTTGGACTTTGAAGGGTTCTGGAGTTGGAGTAAATACTTGCCTTTGATAGAATTTTCCTATAACAATAGCTACCAGTCTACCATTGGGGTGGCACCTTATGAAATGTTGTATGGTAGGAAGTGCAGATCGCCCATTCACTGGGATGATGTAACGACCCAAATTCGCTAATAAGGATTAAGGGCCTTGATTAGCGTGCCAGGAGGGCACGATGGGAATTATGTGTGATTTTATGAGTTAAATGCATGGTTATGATTTAAAGCATGTTATTTGACTATTTATTTATCTGAGATGCATGTCTATGTGTATTAGTATGCATGTAGGCCCTGATTGTGTTTGAAGGGCATAATTGTAATTTTAGCCCGCTGAGGGCATATATGTGATAATTGTATTCCGTGATTTGTACCACGTGAGTGTGGTGTTATTATTGTGATGCACGTGCCGAGACGGTCCTAGAGAGCAAATTTAACTTAAGAGTCACAACGGGAATTCTATAGCCGGCTCGGGAGGAGCCTAGGGGTACCTCGGGAATTTTATGGCTAAGTTGAGATTTAGCGGGTAATGGTTATTGGTGATTGAGTAACCTGGGTAACCGTTTGTAACTGCTGTGGGTAACAAGTTTTAAGATAGAAAGTGGTAGAATTGAAATGAAAGTGTAAAGACTTAAGTGCCCTTGAAGGTTTAGCTAAGAAGGATTAGTAGGAAGGGGTAATTTGGTCTTTTGGCAAGGGGATTATGAAATTCTCAGCTGGGATATAAGGGGTACGGTTTGGGCATTTGGGTTCACTTGAGGCTTTGATAGAAATTGAAGAGAAGAAAGAGAAGGAGAAAGAAGAGCTAGGGCAAGCAAAAAGAAAAGAAGAAGAAGAGAAGGAGAAGTGGGAGTCTAGGAGGAAATCAAGGAAGTTTTGTGTGGATTCTCCATTTGAGGTAAGGGTTTTATACATATTTAAGTTTGGGTTTTTTTTTTATTTGAGGAATTTAAATGCCTAAGCTAAGTATTGTTGAGTTTTGGGTTAGTTGTTGAAATTTAAGATCAAAGGTGTGGATCTTGGGTGTGTTGATGTTTTGATCTTGTTTCTAGTGTCTATAGGTTGTTAGATTGTTCATATGAAGTTTGGATTTGAGTTTTGGGGTTTAGGTATTGGTTTGGGGTGATTTGGAGAGGTTGAAGCTCGGGAAAACGCGAAGGGAAAACCCAGAATTCTGGGTCTGCGAAGGCGTGCCGCGGCACAGTTTTTGCGTGCCGCGGCGTGGAGCCCCTGACTTGCTGGGTGCCGCGGCACAAGGCCAATTTCAGGATATCATTTTTGGCAATTTTAGGCCTTTGCTCCGGGGGTTCGGGGGATGTTTCCGATGGATTGTTTTAGGAATTTGGGAGTCTTGAGAGTGTGGGATTGGTCCCGGGAAGAGGTTGTGAATTGATTAGTATTAAAGGATGATTCATGTGTGTTGTGACTAGGATATTGGAGAGGCTCGTGCTAGAGGACCGTGCTCGCGGCGTGAGTGTATCAGGAGGCTCAGAATACAGGTAAGAAAACTATAACACCCGTAGGATAGGGCGTGGGCCCATAGTGTGATTTCGGGGCACGGTCCTATATTGCATGATGAGATGATTGCCGGGCATGGCCCTATATTGCATTACATGTTAGGGTGTAGACTTAAATGTATTGATAATTGTTTGAATATTGTTTGATTTATGCTATATGTGATTATAGTGATATGAACGGCTATGGCCGAGGGCGGCAAGGCCGAGAACGGCAGCGGAGCTGGAAGTAACACCTAGCACATGGGATGCTTATGGTCAGGGTAGGACCCAGGGGATACGTGTGTTATCCCTACGGTGAGGACCGAGACCCCAGGCTTCGGTAAGGCTCTGGGGCGGCATGGCCGTGTTTGCTTAGTCTAATGGTTGACTTGTTTATTTGTGGATTATCTGTTATGATAAACTGTATAAATTGCATATGTTATGTTCTGCATGAGTTTTCTTGCTGGGCTTCGGCTCACGGGTGCTCTGTGTTGCAGGTAAGGGAAATGACTGAGTCAACCAACCATGAGTACGGAGAGCGTGAAGCGACGCGTACATGTTTGGCCTGCCCGACTGCTTTGGTTGGGGGTTTATTCGAAAATGGTTGTAATAATCTATGATTTTAGTACTGATCAACTGTAAACTTATTTTAAGAAGTAAAGAGTTTTCAAACCTCATTTTGGGATCCCAAATGTTTATTACTAGAAGTTTTTATTGAATCAACGCATTTTCAAAGGTTACAGCCTTAACTTTTAATTAGTCACACTTTCGTAAGAAAACCTCGGTTAGCGAGATCATTGCACACTGTTTTGTCTTAAAACTCACTTAGTAACGGCTCTAAGGAAGTAGGGCGTTACAGATGAGATGGGTGAGAGGAAATATTTAGGTCCTGGCGCAGTTCAGGGACCACCGAGGCTATTGAGAATATTAGAGATCGGATGCTCGCATCTCAGAGTAGACAGAAGAGTTATTCAGACCCGAGGTGGAGGAACGTGGAGTTCCAAGTGGGAGACTATGTCTTCCTTAGGGTTTCACCTCTAAGAGGGGTGAAGAGGTTTGGGAAGAAGGGCAAGCTGAGCCCTAGGTTTGTGGGACCGTTTGAGATCCTGGAGAGGATCGGGCAGGTGGCCTATAGGTTAGCATTGCCCCCTGCATTATCCAGTGTGCACAATGTATTCCATATTTCCATGCTGAGGAAATATGTGTCTGATGGAACTCATGTACTCAATTATGAGGATCTGTAACTAGAGGCAGACTTGTCCTATGAAGAGCAGCCAATTCAGATTTTAGACAGGAAGGACAATGTCCTAAGGAATAAGACTATACCTTTAGTTAAAGTACTATGAAGGATCAGCAAGGTCGAGGAAGTGACCTAGGAGCTAGAGGCAGATATGCAGACTCAGTATCCCAAGTTGTTCAGGTAAAATTTCGAGGACGAAATTTCCGTAAGGAGAGGATAGTTGTAACGTCCCAAAATTACATAATAAGGCTTAGGGACTTAATTAGGGGGGCAGGATGGAAATATATGGAGATATATGCTTATTTGTTACATTAATTGTATTATGTGGATTATGTGATAATATGATTAGTTGTGCATGCTTAGAGATATTGAATATGCATGTGGGCCTGTTTCTTATTAGAAGGGAAATCTTGATAATTTGGCATGTTGCGAGCATAGTTGTATATTTATGTGCATATATGTGTCAGACCACATTATTATGTGGGTTTATTTGAGTTACTCGGCACAAGGCGATCCTAGGGAGCAAGTTGGCGGGAAAGTCACAACGGGACCCAATACCCAACTCGGGGTGAGTCGAGGGGTATTTTAGGTATTAGGCATTTAATTAGGTTATCAGGTAATAGAAATGAATAATTCGAGATATAATTGAAGTTAGTGAGTTTAGGAGGGAATATTTGGGAATTTGACCATTTTTCCCAGTGCATTAGAGTTACCCCAGTGCATGAAGTCTCTACCTATGCTCAGGTGGTAGAGAAGGCTCTTGTTGTTGAAAGCATAATAGTTGAGAAGAAGAGTGCCAGGGAGCATGAAGCTCAGATAGTGGTATCTCCTCTCATTGAAGCAAGTAAGAATGAAAGCTGGAAGACTCGTCCAATATGCACGCGGTGCAAGAGGCGTCATTTGGGAGAATGCCGAGCAAGGTCATGTTTCGCTTGTGGCATGGTTGGACATTTCAAAAAGGATTGCCCAAGGCTAAGGGAGCTTGAGCAAAAGATGATAGATAGCTCGATTCCAACTCGAGTGTTTATTCCAGGACAGTCGGAATCAGAGACCGAGACTAGTTCCTCGGAGGTGACAGGTCAGTTTCCTAGTTCTGAGTTTTGAGTTATACTGATTGGTTTTGGTGCCATGCTGTCCTTTTGTTTGTTGCATATATGGAAGCATAAGGATGATACAATGGTCACATGGTTATGTTGTGATGAAAATGCAATATGGTATTGGCAACTTAAGAGATGAGTTGGGTTATGGAAAGGACTCATCAGTGATTTTGGTAAAACTGGTTATGACAGGCTTTGGTTGATCCAGGGTATGGATTGGTTAAATAACTATGGAGTAATCCTAAATGGCAAGGAAAGTATAGTAACTCTTGGGCTTGAGAGTGGAAAACCTTGTGATAGTTGGTATGGTACATGGTTCTTTATGTTTATAATACCTGTAGTGAGAGCTAGAGTTTTGTTGCAGGGAGGTGCATGGAACTCTTAGCTAGCGTGGTGGATACCACTTAGATTGTGCCAATGAGATCAGGACAGACTGGATTAGTCTGTGGGTTTTGAATATGTGTTTCCAGGTGGTCTGCTAGGGCTTCTTTTTATGAAAAGAGACTAGAATGGTGGTTGGACTAGTGCCTGAGATGGAATCAGATGTAAATACTATTTTGAATGGCTCAGCGGAGTTATAAGAATTAAAGGTTTAGTTCCGGAGTAGGATGAGATTCTTTAAGATGGATCTTGGATCTGGTTAGGACTAATTAAAGATCAGAGAGAGGAAATTATATAAAGGATTGTGTTGGTATCAGATTAGGGCACTGCGAGTGCTGAATATGTCTTGAGAATTGGTTTAATGCTAAGTGTTTGTGAATCAGATGAATGGTGTATTCAAAGGTTTATTTGAATGGGATTTGTGATTGTTTTGGACAATGGTATTGTGGTATCTTCTTTGCAGAGATTTGCCAAGGTTGAAGAGTGCCTTGGGGGCAGGAGTGTCCATGGATGGTAAAGATGTTTCAGGTGCCTTGGGAAAGTGTTCTGGGTCTTTTATAGACCAGGATCAATTAGTGGATTGTTATGACATTCCAGTAATAGAGAAAAGTGGGTGCTTATGCAATGTGTTGATTAAAGGATCTGACTGGAACTGGAGTAGAGTTCCTGGTGGGCCAAGTGGCCAGTTTATTGTTTAAGATTATCATCTCAGGGAAGATAAAAAGGAAAGATGGTTAAGTGAGCCACAGGTGGGAAAGATTGAATGGAAAGCTTTAGCTGGATTAGCTAGGAGTTGTATAGTGACAGATATGAATTTATTATTATACAGAGATCGGACTTGGGATCCGATGGACATTGAGATTAGTTGGGAGATTCTGGATGAATCTCATGCTATTCTTTTATTCTTTTCATTCAGACATCATGGAAATGTAACAGGGTATGAAAGCTTCATAGTGGTGGCCTGAGATGGAGAGGGATGTAATGGGATGTATGATAAAGTTCTTAACCTGTTAGCAGGTCAAGACAGAGTATCAGGAGTCAGCAAGGCCATTACAGCCTTTGAGTATTTCATAATGGGAATAAGAGAGCATCGCGATGAGTTTCGCGGTGGGGTCCCCCGGTTGATGGATCAGCATGAATTGGTATTGAGTCATTGTGGACTAGTAGTCCGAGTGGGTTCATTTTATCAGTAAGGATAAGTGAATGGTACATCTGATCAGTATTCAAATCTCTTGTGAAAGGGATAGAGCGCCTTCGTGAATGCAAGGTATATCTTATCAGATGAAGATTAGATTGTGACTTCCAAGTTCTGGAAGGGTTAAGAAGGCGATGACTATATAGATGGAATTCAGTACAGCTTATTACTCTCAGACTGGTGATAAATCAGAGAGAGAGGGTTATCCAATTATAATTGGAAGAATATCTTATAAGATGAATGAGTTAATATATATATCTGGATCCTGAGGGGGGTTCAGGGGATTAATGAGATTGCTAGAGATTGAAGCTTGGATGCTCACTTCTCAAAGTAAATGGAAAAGTTTTACTAAATTGAAAAGTAGGAATGTGGAATTCCAGGTAGGAGAATGTATCTTCTTTAGAGTATCACCATGGTAAGGGGTGAGGAATTAGGGCAAGCTAAGTCCTAGTTCATCTCAGCAGCCGGGTCCTGGATAGATCTGGATAGGTTGATTCTGGATCAGCTATATTTTCGGCATTGGCAGTTGTATACGGTGAGTTATGTACTTCCATGCAGTGGACATGAGTTAAAGGAACTTATGAGTCGAGTTATAAGAATCTGAAGGTTGAGGTTAAGTATTCCGGTAAGGAATAGCCAGTTCAGATTGTGACAGAAGTAATAAGGTTCGGTTGAACAGAGCGTACTTTGGATAACGCTGTAGAGATAGTAAGGTCGAGGAAATGACCTAAGGAATTTGAGTCAATTGTGCGGAATTGTTGTTCCGAGCTGTTTGAGTAAATTTCGAGGACGAAATTTCTATAGGGAGGGGATAGTTGTAATGCCCCGAATTTTCCTAATAGGGGTTAGGACCTTGATTAGGAGGTCTGGAGGGCCATAATTGATTTATCATGGCATTAAATTATCATATGCATGTTAATGCGAATTATATTATTATATGATGATAAATGCATGCATATGGGTGTATTTATAATCATAAGGGCATTTTGGTAATTTGGCCTGTTGGGGGCATATTTGTAAATTGGGTGCATATTGTAATTTGTGAATGAGATTTTATTATTATGGAGATATATTCAAGCTATTCGGCATGAGACGGTCATAGATTATGAGTTAGCGGTTTTGTCATAACGGGGTCAAGTATTGGGTAATAAGAATGTTTATTTGATTATAAATTGGGAGTATTTGAGATCAGGATGGAATTCTGGAAGTTTTGACTATAATGTCCCCGGGGGTGTTTTCGGGACCCCGAGCCTTAGGATTTATTTGAGGTTACTTAAGCTTGAAGTAGCTTGTCAGATAAGAACGTACGTTAGAAAATCTCTCTCTCCCTTCCCGATAGCCTATTTTACCGTTCGAAGCTTTCTTAAAGGAATTTCGAGCTCTAGGACTCGGAATCAAGCGAGGGTCGAGGCATAGCGATCCTAGGAAAGATTAGAAGCTTCTTAACCGAAGGATTTGACGGAAAACAACTCAATCAAAGGTAATCTAAGTTTGAAGTTTTGAGTTTCTAAAGTTTTTAAGCTTAGAATTGGACTTTGTGAATTGTTGAGTTTTTGGTTGGTTTGAACCTTGGGTTTTGAGGGTTATGGAGCTTGGGAAGCTTGGGAACTTTGTTTTGATGATTTGGGAATGTTTAGGCATGTTTTTGGAGGATTTGGGAAGTTGAAAATCGTGTTTGGGGATGGCCCAGGGTTGGGGGCCGCGGCCCTAGCTCGAAGAAGCAGGTGTCAGGAAATTGGTCTTGCTGGGCGCCGCGACCCTTGCTTCAGGAAATTCTGGGGGTCGCGGCCCAAGGTGCTAGGGCTGCAGCCCTTGCCCTGTTCTCACCCCGTTTGCTCGTTTTGACCCCGGAAACTTAGCTAGGGGCCTCGGGAGTGTTCCTACTACTTGGATTAGTATGGATTGTTGTCCCGGAGGTTGGTTTGTTAACCTATGTTGATCATTTTATTGATGGTGTCCCATATTTGGTTATGATTAGGTGACCGCTAAGGGCTTAAAGGTTGATCGTTCTCAAGGGTCGTTCTTATATTGATTCTAGCTCGAATCTGAGGTAAGAAAATTGCACCCTATGTATATGTGACATGCATGGCTATTATTGGTGCATGTTGGATTGTTAAATATAATGCATATGATGCACGAGAAACATGTGATTAGGACATGCTTTACATATTGAGTATGATATTGTTCAGAGCTTGAGCCTCTGTGTTCGTGCATAGTCCTAATTGTACTAGTATTTGTTAAGTAAGCATGCTGAATACCTTGTATATGAATATTGGACATGTGATATATGTTTGGGGGCATGGCTTACTTGTGTATGGCACTGGCTTATTAGTCAGAATTGGCAACGGTGTTAGCTCCATCTGTGAAGCTGTGATTTACTAGTCAAGTTCACAATGGGTTGAACACTGGTCGTGTTTTACTGACCTAAGAGTCAGAAATGGCATAGCGTCATGAACGCCGAGCCAAATGAAGATTAGATCTAATCGATATCAGCAAAGAATGACTCATATGGGGTATTAACGCTGGACCAACCCTAAGGTCGATGAACTTATAAGCGCTTGGCTAGTCTGAGACTAGTTATTCAGAGCCAGGGCATATGGCCCGGTGACTGTTTGTCACATGGCTAGGGAACGCTGTTCCAAGGTTATGACTCTAAGGTCATGAGGAAGGTTATGTTGATGACTATTCACCTTACACCTTTCCTGTTCAAACTTATGAAAGGTTCACTTATCAATTAAGCCCGAGTGACCCTATCGTCACATGGCTATAGGGGGATGTACCCACTTTTGTGACTTTTACGATTGTCACCTATTTGTTTGGACTGAAAGTCCTGGATGATTATTATGATCATTGGTTGATGTATTATACTCAACATCGCATCTCTATATTGGGGCTAAGAGTCCTGGATGATTATTCTGATCATTGGTTGATGTGTTATACTCAACATTATGTGGATTTGTTGCCTGCTGGAATAGGGCTATATTTTCTAGGCGTGTGCCTTATAATTCGATGCCATGTTATAACTGTTCATGAGCATATTAAGTTTTCTTGCTGGGCTTCGGCTCACGGGTGCTATGTGGTGCAGGTAAAGGTAAAAAAAAGTTGGACCATCCTTGAGTTGGAGAGCTTAGGTGATGATGTGTACATATGCAGCTGCTCGTCCGCCACGGTCGAGGTTTAAAGAGGAACTAGGATTAAACCCTGTTTTGCCGCATAGAACAGTCTGTTGTAAATATTTTCTTGTAGTAGACTCTGAAATTATAATTTTGGGATCCCAATATATATATCACGTTCTAATGAAACGTTATATCTTATCCAAAAATTTAAATCCCTAAACCGTTAATCATACTTAGTTACATGATTTTGGCCAAATGACTCGATTAGCGAGTTTAGCACTGTTTACAAGGCACACCGTAACGGTCCCTGGAGTTTAGGGGGTTACAAACAAGGTTTTAAAATTTCTTTTAATAATAATTCAATTGTTATTTCGAGATATGGTTTTAAGATATGTTATGCAAAATCTATTGATGGGCTTTATAAACTGCAAGCTAAAGAGAAATCTACTTATAATTCTGAATTATTTAAAACAGTTAATCCTAGATCTATTAAACGACAAAAGACTGATTCTGATAGTGAAACATATCTGTGGCACTTAAGATTGGGCCATATTGGTCTAGATAGAATTAATAGGCTTGTAAATGATGGTCCTTTAATTGAACTATCTATTGGATCTCTCCATGTTTGTGAGTCCTGTCTAGAAGGCAAGATGACCAAGAGACCTTTCTCTACTAAAGGTTCAAGAGCTACAGAACCACTTCAGCTGGTACATACGGATTTTTGTGGTCCACTAAATGTACAAGCAAGAGGAGATTATGAATACTTTGTCACTTTCGTTGATGATTATTCAAGATATGGTTACCTATACTTTATGCAAAGAAAATCTGAAACTTTTAGAAAGTTCAAAGAATTTAGAGCAGAGGCTGAAAAGCAATTAGGTAAATCACTGAAAGTTCTTCGATCTGATCGAGGAGGAGAGTACTTGGATTTTGAATTCAAGGACAATCTGCATGAGCATGGTATTCAATCCCAACTCACAGCACCTGGAACACCACAACAAAATGGTGTTTCAGAAAGATGGAACAGAACGTTACTAGAAATGGTTAGATCAATGATGAGCTTCACGTCATTACCACTGTCATTCTGGGGCTATGCGATTCAATGTGCTCTGTAATGCCCCGAATTTCCTAATAAGGGTTAGGACCTTGATTAGGAGGCCAGGAGGGCCATAATTGAGTTTTGATGCTATTTAATGACCATATGCATGTTTATGTGAATTATATTATTATATGATGGTAAATGCATGCATATGGGTGTATTTATGAATATAGGGGTATTTTGGTAATTTGGCCGCTGTGGGCATAATTGTGTATTATGGGTGCATGGTTGTGATTAATTAATATATCCACATTATAAGGTGGATTGGTTCGAGCTATTCGGCATGAGATGATCATGAAATGTAAGTGTTCGGTCTAGTCATAACGGGTTTAAGTTCGGGGCTCGGGGTGAGTCTCGGGGTCATTTTGATGATTAGAGCATTACCGGGAATAAAAGGGTAATGGGATATGATTTATTGGCATTTGAGAATATTGAGAATAGCAGGAATTGGAGGGCGTTAATTATAATTAACGGGATAAGTGGGAAAGGACGATTTTACCCTTGGGAGACTTTAGAAGCCTTCATTTGACCTAGGGGCAAAATAGTCTTTTCACCCCTAAGATTTATATAACTCAAGTCTGTAAAAAATACAGAACAAAAACAGGGCCTCATCAACCTTATCTCTCTCCCTCACCCGTGTACCATTTTCCTTCTTTCTCTCTTTGGAATTTTGAAGCCAATATGAAGGGACAAGCTAGGACACTACAAGAAATCTGATCTTTACCTACCAATATATATTGGTAGGTAAAGGGAACCTTTACCCACCAATATTTATTCGTAAGATTTATTGGTAGGTAAATATTGTCAATATTATAATATTTTAGAAGGATGATTATCTACTAATAATATGGGTAAGTAAAGAGTGTTACCCTAGACATATACTGGAGGGAAAAAAATTTTCATTTGGCGCCAATGTTTCCCTCTTATTATTTTAATTTTTAATAAAAATGATGCTGAGTTGTGTGATGATGTGTTAAAAATATCCTACATGTCATCTTTCTTATTTTTAACAAAGTACAAATCTTACAAAAAAATAAACATTACAAAAACAAAAATTAAAATTAAATTAATTCTAACTATCAAAATCATAATAATAATAATAATATATATTTTATCATTTAACCCTTTCAGACCAAAAAAAATACTCTGGTCTGGTCTGGTCTCTCTCCCTCTTAGAAAACCAGACGAAGAAGAAGCACCCATCGAGAAGAAGCGCCCATCCTTAGCGAGAGTACCCCGGAGGCCCCGACGCTGACCATCGCCTGAGAAGAAGCGCCGATCCTCAGCAAGAGTACCCCCGAGGCCCCGACGCTGACCATCGCCTGAGAAGAACACCCATCCTCGCCTGAGAGAAGAACCCATACTCGCCGACCGCCACCTGAGAAGAAAAACCCAGATGTGCATGAGCGGGGTGCCTCTTTCGTCCTCCCCTTTAGCCCAGAAATCCTTAGAAGGTTTATGAGAAGAAACGCCCAAAAAAACACTCTGGTCTGGTCTCTCTCCCATACTCGCATCAGATTGCATTTTAAGTTTATGCCATAATTTCAACCAAAGTTGCTCCTATATATTATTTATTTGTTTTTTTATTTATATGACTTTTGGTAGGTTTATGCCATAATTTCAACCAAATGCCCAGTCTGCTGAATTGAATGGGGCAAGATGATCTCATCGAGGTCTACACCATCATCGTCTATACCTACTACTAACAGCAAATACATATTCCATACATAAAGGACAGATGAAATGATTTATGAGATTTTGTTTGGGTAGGTTCTCTTTTCTACTTATGTGTAAGCTTTCTTTTATAGGGCTAGCCGAAACTGGTAGTGCCTGATCATGACGATAATACCATCAGCCGGCCCCGTTATGGAATTTATGAATTTTACTTACCTTAAAACTCAATTTTCAGGATGATGATATGGATATTCAGTACTCACTATTGAATTCTTACTAATAATTCACCCATAAAAAATATATTTGCATATATTTTATAATGTAAATAATCAGTTGTGTAAGTTTTAAGAGTATATATATATATATTTACTGTCACAACGCAAACATTTGTAAGCAACTAGAATTATTATAAGCCTCCTGCTATAATGAATATTATTATTACAGTGTATAGTTTGTGATTCATTGAGTAAAAAAATGTTGAATTTATTTTCTCGAGAAAATGAGGGTAAGAACATAGGGGAGTGAAGGTAGAGAATGTAATGGAGGCAATTTAAAGAGGGTGCTGAGGCTGAGAGGTTTTTGTTGGACCACATAGAGACTTAGAGTAGGACGAAGACTGTAATGGATTACATTGTTGTCTACACATCTTTGCTTTCTTTACTATCTTTTTCCTCGTGGGGTGAATTTAGTTGAATTGGAGATTGTAAGAGTATTAGGTGATCTGTACATGTTTTACTAGAGCAGCTGAAGGAATTTTCATTTCAGTTGGGAGTGAAAAAAAAACAGAAGTACATAGGCAAAATGAGAAGGAACACAGGTGGAGAGGTCATCGAAAGCTTGTTAAACTGGGTTTGTGACCTTTTATTTTTATATTTTAAGGGGTAGAAGTCCAACAAAGACGACAATTAATGAACAGGTGGCAATTACATTGAGAGATGGCTTGGCTTGGCATGTGAAAACAGAGTAAGATGAAGTGGTGTTAGTACCGTGAGAGCAGTAGTATTAGTAGGGTAAGAGTGGTGTGTGTGTGTGTGTGCATGGAGCACAGGTTACTGTCGCACTGAATTAAGCTATATCTATCTACAACTACAAGCTATGGAGGGGGGGTTTCTCTCTCTCTTTTCCATGTAGCAAAACAAGACAATTAAAGTTAAAGATCGATTTTCTTGTTTTCTTATGTACAGAACACAGCCACGTTTATTGACTCACATTCAATGGCATGTAGTACCCTTTATCTCTCTTACTTTTTGCTGCTGCATCATTTACAGTCTTTTCCAAAAGCCTTTCTTTACATATATTGCTGCAGAGTGTGGCCATGCGGCCTGCTTGGTGGGTTCAGACTATTAAAGACCCTATAAAAATGCTCTCTCTCTCTCTTCTGTCAAACCCCCTAAGCCACTAGCAATATTAGAACTATATATATATATATGTAGTAGTACTAGTACTAGTGCTCTTGAGAAGTGTTTGTACTTGATGATTGGAAACTGTGGTGATCATCAAATCGAGATTCTTATTATTATTATTGTTGTTGTTTTTGTTATATATGCTAAACATTATTTAAGGCATTAATTTATTGGTCATTCGTATCATCATTTCTGTGCCTTGTTGAATTTTGATCTTATCATGTTTTGAAATTCCTACTCTCACCATTTACAACAGGGAGCTAACTACTCAGGTAGTGATGGCATGAATTCTGGCTCAATGAATATTATCAGACGTTTTTAATCAAGTAAGGTTTATAGGAATCTTATCAATGGAAGTTGTTGAGATTTTTATTTATATATTTTTATTTTAAAGATTTTTGCTTTATTATTTTGTGTTTTTTTGTCATTGCCAATGAATATTAGAGTTAGGGACTTTTGAAGATACACCATTTTGAAGACTTTCCCAGCTTCCCTTTTCTTGGTTTGGAGTCTGTTTAATTTGAATGCATCTCTGAAGACTCACTACTCTGTTTCTATGAAGCATGTAATAATAATAATGTATGACTTGGTATGGATTTCATATCTTTGTGAATTTGTGTTTGAATTTGATTGATTTGTTTCTGGTATGATAATAACTACTATAATAATATAATGAATATTGAGGATTAGCCTAAAGAAGGGGAACACATCTAGATTAAGTTGATCAACTTTCATACTTAGCTGGTCCAAAGAGAGATGAGTCATTTTTATCAAACTCTTTTGGTAAAATTTGGGCAAGTATAGGTGTCTCTTTTGGTACATGCATACTGCATACATAAGAAAAAATGTCCTTTTGTAAAGTGGATACTCTTTAAAGTGGTTGATACTCTTTATTCTTGGCAAAGAAGTACCTTGTAGTAGCTCATTTTGTCTCCTATATGAGAGTAAACCAACCACTGTAACTGAACAGGAATATATATATATAAAATACAGAGGAATTTGCCAAACTAACAACCTGAAAATGTGATATTTAAAGTGGGTTATTTTAGTGTAAATTTTGGGTAACAAGAGCGATTGTTTAGGTATAAATCAGTCAATTTTGCAAAAGTGCTCGTAAAGTTAACAAATTGTTCAAAGAAAAATACTCACAGCTTCCATCAGCTGCTGTATTTCGGATTCAGAAAGTTTAGATCCCAATCTGGTCAACCCAGTTTTCAGTTCTTCTAGTGTGATTGTGCCACTTCCATCTGTGTCCATGTTGTTGAACATTTGTCTCAAGCCATGGATTTCTTCTTCTTCTAGGTTCTCTGCTATTACCTTACAACAGTCCAGTCCAACATTTGAAATGTTAGAATATTTTTGAAATGTTAAAATTCATCAAAAATTTGTTATCAAGATTCATATCTTAAATATTTAGTGGTGTAATAGAGTATACAAGTAAGTAGCTTTTTTTTTTTTTTTTGGTAGTGGAGAGGTTAAAAAGGTACAAATATTATAATAAAGGCTATAGATTATAGTACCTTGAGAGCAAGTTTCTTCATTTTGTTCATAGGCCTGAATTGCTTCATCCTTGTTAGAACAACACTGTCAATAGGCTAATCAGAGACTTCACCATCTTCCTTCAGCCATGGATGTTCTAATAAAAATAAATTACTGTCAAACTAGTTTCAATTCAAATTAATTAAACATGAAAAGTTGTTTTAAATAAGTTAGTTACTCACCAAGGGCTTCAGCGGCTGTAATTCAGAAGCCAAAAACACCTTGAAAATCATATTACTCCCTTGTGAGACTCCCTTTATTATTGTAGTAGTACTACTCTATATATGTGTACTCTTAATACACACCACATATTTCAAACTCATAGAAGAGAAATTACATTAATATCCACCCTATATAGCTAGCTAGTAGTGCTAAAATATATATAAATATATATGCTTTTTTGGACCAGATGTGACTTATATATATATATGTAGTTGATCATGATGATCATTAAGGTGTGTATATACTAGCTAAACTTATAGCTAAAGTCTAAAGATTATATATGGACCCCTCTCTTAATATATATATATGCATGGTTTATAGATTTTTATAGAGAGAGAGGGTCTAAACTATTTTTTGGAAGTGTTGGCTCCATTTATGTAATTGCTCTACAGCATTATATTTTCTTTAAACTAAACACCCGGAAAAAGGGTCCATTTATAAAGAGACATGTTATCTTAGAAAAGAGTATTATTAAATATTGTTAAACCAGTCACTATTATTTATTTTATTATTATTATTATTAAAAAAAAAGATAAAAACATGTCTGCCCATTTGAGAAACGATATCCTATTTCAGCATTTTGACAGCTGAAGTATTCTGAATCAAGTTTTTCAAGTAAACTAGAGCCAAAAACAAAAAATAAACAACTGAATTATGGAGTTGCCCGACAACTTATATGCCCCTGTGACTAAAATATGACCATGTTCCATAACAAAGTTCACTCTATTGTCCATTCACAAGTAAATATAATTGCCAAAACAGCCCTATGAGAACTCAACTGTTTAGCTGCTCCAAGTAGCTGAACCTTTTATTTAGTTTTCTTTATTTCTAAGTCTATTTGAATGTAGTTTTACTGGTTTAGTCTATTTTTTGTATTATCTTTGTTTGTTGTTACAGAATCCTCAAATGAAAGGCTATCACGCCAGAAATTTCATTGTTTTCCTCATCCTTTTTAGCCTTTCCTTTTTCATTTCACTTCCCCCAAATCAATCTCCCACTCTCTCTTATTTCTTATTTTCCTATTTCAATTATAATAATCTACAAAAGAGAGAAATCTTTAATATTTACCATCCTTTCTTTTTCTTTTTCTTGCTCTTGTTCTCCTCTGTCTTCTTTCTAGAATTTGGGTTCATCATCAGCTCTACCAACTACAACAAGGGACACCATTTTGTTGGTTCATGGATCGTCATTGGATAGGGACATCATCAGCTCTGAATTTAAGGTAACATTTTTTATCATAATATTGCTATTATGATAGGAACAAGAGACCCGACATACTATTTACATATTACTATTTTATTTGGATTTATTTCTTCAGGAAAGAGCATTAAAGAATACTACCAATCGATCAAAGAGGAAATGGGAGTCGAAAAATGGTTCAGTCTCCACACCACGACATCACATTCGACGTGGAATGGTGTTAACTTCTCCTACCGGTCAAATTGAGACATGGCATCTAAAGCATTATGATGCTGAGAAAGGATGGACTGTAATAGAGCTCGAGCCATTATATGTAAATAATTTAAATTTTTATTTATTATATTTCTTATTAATAATTAATTAAATATATTATTAGGATAAAATGATGGAGTTAAGGGGTCAACATCCTCCAGAAGAACTGTCTGATAAAGAGATTATGGAGCGTGTGCTTGGACGTGATTCGGTATACTTGCGAGGGTGGGGGCGGTCTCCTAGTGTCACAACTTCTACTTCACATCGTGAAAATATTGTGGGTAATCAACCAACTTATGAAGAGTTAGTTGAATGACTTAATGATACAACTTCCCGCCTGAATGCTACTAACGAACAACTTAGTGTGGTTGTAGATATACTTTGTCATAACAATTTGATGGAACCGCCTCCACCACCTCCAACAGACCAGGCTTCAGATGCAAATTTAAGAGAGTCACCATCTTTTTCAGTTCGGGAGTCACAAGAGGATTCTTAGTTTATTTACATTAATTTACTAAGGAATGAACTTTATGAAGTTTTTTTTTATTTTGGTAGGGGTAACCTTAAAATGATAACTTTATGACTTATTTTAGTATTGAACATTATAAAGAATTTTAGCATTAAACATTTTATTATTGTATGGTTTTTTTCTAGTTTATTTCTAATATAGAACATTTATAAATAACTGTTATTATGTTTTACCTACACATAACCATTAAATTTGAACAAAATATAAATTGTATAACAGACCAATAAAATAATGCTATGTGGGCTAATAAAATGACACCACGTAGGATGCCACGCAGGATGCCACATAGGGTGCCACGTAGGAAGCCACATATGATGCCACATCATCAGCACGTAAAACTACAGAAACCATGTCAGCATACACGTAGGATGCCATGTCATCAAACACGTCATCTGATGACTCATCAATTGATTTATAACTTAGTGGGGTCCACTGATTCTTTTACCTACCAATGTTAATAAGTGTAGGTAAAGACTCTTTCCCCACTAACCTTTACCTACCAATCTCTACCAATTCAATATTGGTAGGTAAACCATATTACCCACCATTAGGCTAGTTTTACCTACACTTACAATTGGTAGGTAAAGACCCCATTTTCTTGTAGTGGGAGATTAAAGGTGGGAGCTTAGAAACTTAGTTTAACCATTGAAGAGGGTTTAATCTCAAGTTTGAGGTAAGTCTCAGCCATGGAATCTCTGGTTTTATTCTGTTTTTTATTTAAGTTTTAGTTTGTGATTTCTTGATGGAAGGTTTGGATTAATGGAAGTTTTGATTGATGTTTACCTTGGGTTTTGATGAGGGTTTGATATAGATGATGTTTAGGGGTTGGATTGAGTGTTTGGATGAGGTTTGGAACTGGTTTGAAGGTTTGGTTTCGAGGAAAAACGCAGGGGAAGAAAAGCTGGTGGCTTGCTGTTTTGTGTAAAGTGTCGCGGCATGGCTATGGTGAACCGCGGCCTATGTTGATTTCTAGGGAGGTTTTGCCTCTGTCTGAGGGTGAGTCGCGGCATGGCTATGGTGAGCCATGGCCCATAAGGGCATTTTTGGCCAGAAATGGGTTTTTGACTTGGGGATGCTAGCTTTAGGCCTCGGGGTCGATCCTACTACCCGGTTAAGTGTGGATTGATGTCCCGGAGGCTAGATATTGGTTTGGGAACCTATGTTAATCATTTTTATTAATGGTGTCCCGTGTTTGGTTATGCTAGGTGACCGCTAAAGGACTAAAAGTTGATTGTTCTCAAGGGTCGTTCTTTTAATCATTCTAGCTCGAATCTGAGGTAAGAAAACTGCACCCTGTGTATATGTGACATGCATGGCTATTCTTGATGCATGTTGGTTGATTATTAAGTATGACATGCATGGCTGTTATTGGTGCATGTTGGATTGGTAAATATAATGCATATGATGCACGAGAAACATGTGATTAGGACATGCTTTATATACTGAGTATGATATCGTTCAGAGCTTGAGCCACTGTGTTCGTGCATGGTCATAATTGTACTTGTACTAGTTAAGTAAGCATGCTGAATACCTTGTATATGAATATTGGACATGCGGTATATGTTTGGTGGCATGGCTTACTTATGTATGGCACTGGCTTATTAGTCAGAATCGGCAATGGTGTTAGATCCATCTGTGAAGCTGTGATTTATTAGTCAAGTTCACAATGAGTTGAACACTGGTCATGTTTTACTGACCTAAGAATCAGAAATGGCATAGCGTCATGAATGCCGAGCCAAATGAAGATTAGATCTAATCGATATCAGCAAGAATGACTCATATGGGGTATTAACGCTGGACCGACCCTAAGGTCGATGAACTTATAAGCACTTGGCTAGTCTGAGACTAGTTATTCAGAGCCAGGGCATATGGCCCCGGTGACTGTTTGTCACATGGCTAGGGAACGCTGTTCCACAGTTATGACTCTAGAGTCAGGAGGAAGGTTATGTTGGTGACTAATCACCATGCACCTGTCTTGTTAAAGCTAGTGAGATGCTCACTTATTTGTTAAGCCCTGGTGATCCTATCATCACATAGCTAAAGGGTGTTGTCCCCATATTTGTGACTTTTTGTGATAGTCACCTATTTGTTTGGACTGTTGGTCCTGATTAATTAATACAATCACTGTTGATATTATATCATGTTATATTGTGTTTTCTTGCTGGGCTTCGGCTCACGGGTGCTATGTGGAGCAGGTAAAGGCAAAAGAAAGTTGGACCATCCTTGAGTTGGAGAGCTTAGGTGATGATGTGTACATATGCAGCTGCTCGTCCGCCACGGTCGAGGTTTAAAGAGGAACTAGGGTTAAACCCTGTTTTGCCGCATAGAACGGTCTGTTGTAAATATTTTCCTGTAATAGACTCTGAAATTATAGTTTTGGGATCCCAACATATATATTAAACGTTTTAATGAAACGTTACATCTTAACCAAAAATTTTATTCCCTAAACCGCTAATCATGCTTAGTTACACGATTTTGGCCAAATGACTCGATTAGCGAGTTTAGCACTGTTTACAAGGCACACCGTAACGGTCCCTGGAGTTGGGGCGTTACATGCTCTATACATATTGAATGTTGTTCCATCTAATTCTATCCAGAAGACACCCATGGAATTATGGAATGGTTGTAAACCTAGTTTACACCATTTCGTATTTGGGGGTGTCCTGCACATTTGCTAAAAGGATAGACCGGGAAGTTGGAATCAAGCTCTGAAGTGTTCATGTTTGTCGGCTATTCCAAAGAGACTAGAGGTGGAATTTTCTATAGTCCCAAAGAAAATAAAATATTTGTATCGACAAACGCAACTTTTATTGAACATGACTATGTTAATAACCACAAACCTCGCAGTAAGGTTGTACTGGAGGAGATGGTCTCGAATGAAGTTGCAAAGTCACCAGCAACAACCAATGAAAAACGACAATAGGAAACTGCTAGTTCTAGTTAGAATAGTAGAGAGCCTCGTTGTAGTGGGAGGGTTAGTAAGCAATCAATACGCTATGAACATGAAGTTCAAATGCTTGTGTCTGACACAAACAAATATGACCCATTGACATTTAAAGATGCAATGAATGATTCTGACAAGGACAAATGGCAAGACGCCATGAACCAAGAAATAGAATCGATGTATTCCAATTCTGTCTGGGTTCTTGAAGATCCACCTGAGAATATCAAGCTCATTGGTTGCAAGTGGATATTCAAGAAGAAAAGAGGAGTGGATGGGAAAGTAGAGACTTTCAAAGCAAGGCTTGTAGCTAAAGGCTACACACAGAAAGAAGGGGTTGATTATGAAGAAACTTTTTCTCCTGTTGCCATGCTAAAATCCATTTATATACTCTTATCCATTGCTGCGTGCATGGATTATGAGATTTGGCAAATGGATGTCAAAACAGCTTTTCTGAATGGCTACCTTGACGAAACCATTTACATGTCTCAACCGGAAGGGTTCGAAGTAAAAGGTCAAGAGAAAAAAGTTCACAAGCTTCTTAGGTCCATCTATGGACTCAAACAAGCTTCTAGATCTTGGAATCTTAGATTTGATGACACAACTAAAACATTTGGTTTTGAACAAAAAATTAACGAACCATGTGTCTATAAACAAATCAAAGATGGTGTAGTAGTATTCCGCATTCTTTACGTTGATGATATATTATTGTTTGGCAATGACATAACATCATTATCAAAGGTAAAGAACTAGTTAGCTGAACAATTCCAGATGAAAGATTTGGGAGAAGCCAAATATGTTCTAGGCATTCAAATTCTTAAAGATAGACAAAACAAGATTTTGGCACTGTCTCAAGCAACTTATATTGATAAGGTGCTAGAACATTTTAATATGCAAAACTACAAAAAGGGTGATATGCCAACCCATTATGGAGTAGTCCTTTCCAAGGAGCAGTGTCCCAAAACACCTCAGGAAGAGGAAGATATGATACAGTATCCATATGCCTCAGCAGTAGGAAGTCTTATGTATGCTATGCTTTGTACAAGACCTGACATTTGTTATGCAATAGGGATAGTCAGCCGTTATCAATCCAATCCTAGATTGAGTCATTGGATTGCAGTGAAGAATATTCTCAAGTATCTTAGAAATACTAGAGATTATATGCTTGTATATTCAAGTGGAAACTTGAACCCCACTGGTTACACTGATTCTGATTTTCAATCAGACAGAGATAGTCGGAAATCGACTTCTGGATCAGTCTTTACTCTTGGAGGAGGAGCAATAGTCTGGCAAAGTATTAAACAAACTAGCATTACAGACTCCACCATGTAAGTCGAGTGTATAGCATCTTGTGAAGTAGCTAAAGAGGCTGTGTGGCTCAAGAAGTTCTATTCCGATCTGGAAGTAGTGCCAGATGTGGATAAGCCACTAGTCCTATACTGTGACAACAGTGGGGCAGTAGCTAACTCAAAGGAACCACGGTGTCACAAGAGGGGAAAGCACATTGAGAGGAAGTATCACTTGATTCGAGAGATAGTTCACCAAGGAGATGTTGCAGTTATGAAGATAGCTTCAGAGCATAATCTTGCAGATCATTTCATAAAGACTTTATCTATGAAATCTTTTAAGGACCATGTAAGAAACATAGGAATGAGAGAGATGCCTCATTTGCTTTAGGGCAAGTGGGAGATTGTTGGGAATTGTGCCTTGAAAGCATATGTAGCAGAAATTGTTTTTAAGAAATAAATAAATAAATTGAATTTGGTATGCATATATTTTATGGACTATATTATTCTGTGATAATATTAAGTAAATATCAGAAAAATTCATAAGTTCATATATGTGATCTCAACCACATATTGGTACGAGAGGATTGTGATTGAGATAAATGAACTTGAATAGTACGCAATAAAGTAAAGTTATGGAATCTTTAGATTAATTACTGCAAGTACGGTCCACTAGTATTATGAATACATGTGATCTAGATCCAGATTACTATTGTAGTAGGACACTTTAGTGGAGGTGCTTTATATATTAGAGAATATATAGAACTCGACCAGATATGTTTATTAATACTTAGTTAAATACCGTTTTGAAGTATTAATTAAATATATTATCTGATGATCATATACAAATAGATCTTAATCCTGAAGTTACTATGAACTCCTGTTTATGTTATATGAGTTCTTTGATTCACTCGTTAGGGTTTGTCATAATGATCAGGCTATAAACTTTTGTTTTGGGAACTCATTAATGTAAATGGCTGAGGTCATAGTATACAGATAAGGAATCTATACTTTCTCGTAAGATATTGAATAATGGTTCTCTTAATGGCTGACTTTTGGAACTGAAAGGTTATTGAGCTCAAATTCATAATTTGGTTATGAATTAACCTTCACTAGTAAAGTCGATGGTACTTAAGGAAACAAGATATAATTAAAAGGGTAAAATAGTAATTTTATTCTTAGTTAATTATGAACCATTATTAGAGGGTTAATTTGTATGTAATGATTATATCAATGGACGCTTTATTGTTATAAAGTACTCAGTAAATGAAATGTCTATAATTACAAGAGTTCAGTCTCATATTTATAGTGGAGTAATCATGAGATTAATAAATTCAGATTATTTAATTGAAGAGTTTAATTAATAATCACAAATTTATTGGAGCCTAGAATTATAGGTCCATAGGTCCCCATAGTAGCTCTATCACCACTATTCAAGGCAAGAGTTGATATAAAGGGTAAAATGGTAAAAATACATTTAAGAATAATTTTATTCTTCGGGCCAAATATACAATTATGTGATAATAGTGATTAATTAATTAATTACAAATTAGTTATAATTATCAAAATTAATTAATAATTAATTATTGTATAATTTTTGAAATTATATAAATAATTATTTTATTATAATTTTTGAAATTATAATAAAATGAATATTAAATTTTTGAAATTAATATTTAATTAAAATTAGTTTTCATTAGTTAGTAGAATTAATTAAATATCTTTATTTGAGTGGGAGATAATAATCTGACAAGTTCAAATTGGATTTGAATTTAAAAAGAATAATATTTATTAAAATAATTAATTATATGTGATAATTAGTTAAAAAGATAATAGATTCAAATTTGAATTAATTATCAAGTTGTTGGATTTTATCTGATAAGGTAGTTTGAATAATGTTGACGCTGTTTTTCGTCAACAGTGAAAGAAGAGCACGTAAACAATAACTAGTAATGGCCAATTAAAATATGACAATACACAACACGATTTTTTATGTGGTTCAGCAGTTAAATCTGCCTAGTCCACGAGTCTCTGTTATTAAACTCAAGATTATCTCTGAAAATTCTTAAGCATGAATTCTTCAGAGTTTTCTCTCAAGGTTCAGAATTTCGGTCCTTTACATTGGTGCATGACATCTCTATTTATAGAGAAGGATGCAGAATACTATCCCACATATTTTGGGTAGTTACTCTTTTTGTGTAAATAAATTAAATGGCTTTAAATGCCTGTAATCCGATATAAAAGGAAACGTCCCCTGAAGACCAGGGGGCGTATAACTAATCAAATAATATCCCGTGATTTTATGGGATTTACAATAATAAATGCAGAACACGTCCCTTATAGACAACACTTGTAGATATCCAAGGTCATTATCATATATCTCCAAGCCCTTACTCTACCAGGTTTCTCATCAGCTTTCGAGCTAATGACATCTCCCGAGGTCACATGGCTTTCGAGATCGTACGTGTGTCAGGCTCGGAACCCTTGATCCGAGGTCTTTCCTGAGGATAGATGCGTCTCGGAGCTACCCTTCGAGATTGTGAATATTTCGAGGCCACCACGTTCGAGGTCGCCTCAGTCTTGTAGGCTTGATATTTAGTCCTAGAGCATACTTCAAACTTTACGAGTCCATTCGTTGCGAATCCAGCTTTCGAGGTTGCATTTAACATGGCTCGAAATCTGGGTATAACAAATAAATAAATTAAATAATTGTGGAAAAATCACATTCCCCTATTTTATAGGGTACTGCACGACGTGCAGCTATAGAAATCAGGGAATGGATTTTTCACTTTTATTTATTTAATTAATTAATTATGAAAATTTCAAAAAGATAGTTTTGATTTTTTTCATTAATAAGATAATTAATTAATTAAAAGATAAATTGTAATTGGTTACATATTTTTTTTTAAATTTAAATATTTTCTATATAAGTTAGACTTATAAAAAAAATATACTGAATACTCAATTATTCGCTCTAAGAAAAGAACGATACTTTCCATCTCTCTCTGAAAAGATGCAGAACTAATCTCAGACCTATTCTCTTGATCTCATGTGTTGAGTAAATCAAGTTGAATCAGAAATATACCATCATTTATTCTCTAAGTGCCCACACACTTCTTGAGGTGTAGAGAACGATGTGGAAGATCTTGGTGTGAGTACCTGGGAGCAGCTTGGATAGGAAGATCGTTTATTTTACGAAAAGATAACAATGACACTTGATAGGCATCAAGAGGTATGTTCTTTATTCTTTTCTTGTTTATGATTAATGTATGTATATTAATGGATCTGCATATTTAAAAGTAGTTTAAATATGTTACAAAATTTTTGTTGTACACTGGGCCAACCCATCACACAATTCCGATGCGTATTAGGAAACTTGTTCCTAACAATAAGGTGGAATTTCAATGGTTGTCCTTGAATATTTCAGGTAAAAAATATATAATTTTTTAAATTTGTATCTAATTTTTCTTTAATACTGTATATTGTATTTTATTTCTTGCTTGGACTGTTATAAATATGGATAAGTAAAGCAATGCCAAAATTGGGAGAAATGATTAGACATAGAATTCCAGAAAATCATATTTCACGATGGTTTGGTTGGAAGTTTAATGAGATCCATAAAAGTATCTCAGTTATAGGTTTATTTGACGCTATAGAAAGAGAAGCAGAGGTATTTATCCACATAAAATTACTTATTAATTTTATTTATGTAAATATTTGGCTATGGTAACAAATTTACTTTCATTTGTTTTCTTTTTAGTTGTTTGTGCGACCTACTCTTGTTCCATGTCCAGAAGAAAATGTACAACTCTTCTATGAAAGAATGAATAACTACATAGATGACACAAATGACATCAAAGATCAAAAATCTTCATTTTTATCTGGTGATGTCACCTTGCGTAATAGCCATGACTGAGTTGCAAGAGTAGAGGCACAGAGCCATCTAGAGTCTTCACCATCTCATCCACCATCCTCACAGGGTCCCTCAACACAAGTCTTAATAGATTCTTCTCTGCCACATTTATCTCCTCTAGTTGATACGAGTCATGTGTGTATGGAGTCTTCACCATCTCATCCAACATCCTCACAAGGTCCCTCAACACAAGTCTTTGTAGATTATTCTCTGCCACATTTATCTCCTCTAGCTGATGTGGGTCATGTGCTTATGGAGTCTTCACCATCTCATCAACCATCCTCTTAGGGTCTACCACCTCCTCAAGTTACTCCAACTCCTTTTGTGTCATCCTCGCAGTCAGTCCCAACTCATGATGTTAATAATGAATTATTTAAGTCACTAAAATGTTTCATGGCTGAGCAAGAAAAGTTGCACAGATCAAGATATGAGGAGATGGAGCGATTGAATAAAGAGAGGCATGAGGCAATTATGGCAGACAATGATCAGCGTGAGTTTTTGAATATAGAAAAGAATATAGCATTAATGGAAAAGTTGGTTGACTTGATTGACATCCTTCAACTTGTGCATGCACACTGTTCTGGGGAGGGAATGACCCCATCTAGAGGAGAGAAAACTACAATAAATGACCAACAAGGAGAGCATAATGTGTATGGTGACACACAGGTAACTAATATTCTTGCACAACTTTAGTTTTTTTTTACTATATTTCTTAATTATGTTTATAAATGTCTTGTTACTTCATAGTTGTAGGATACACCTTATGTGCATGCAGACAGTTTAGATGGACCCACCACACCTCAAGGAGAGAAGAATATAGATGATGAGCCACATATAACTGATATTCCTATAGAGCCTTCAATAGACAAAATCGCCACACCTGAAGGAGAGGAGAATATAGATGAAAACCCACATGTAACTACACAAATTTCCAGAGAGCATTGCACCACACCGCCCCATTCACCTGCAAATACCCATGAGACACCACCATCAATTATTTATGAAGGGATTAGTAAAGAAGAACATGGCAATGAGGTAGAACAAGTAGTTAGAGATGGTAAACCATTGAGGTTAAGAAAACATGCCCGACATTTGTTGTCACCTTTCATATCTTGGCCGAAGAAACATCGATACTCAAAGTCTAAACCTCCTACTTTCGACCCTTTTAGGCTGCCCATCGAGGCAGATGTGGAAGCTTTCTTCAGGTGGTATAATGAGGATACAGGTGGCAAAACAACCATTTAGTGTGACCAAACATTTCGAGACAAAATATTTTTCGAGATATTGTTGGCAAAGCAACAATATATTAATAGCAACGTAAGCATTATCATCAATACTTAGTTAACACTATTTTTTTCAGCATAACTAATATTTGAATAAATGATCATTTTTGGTAGCACATAGATGAAATTACCTGTATATTTAGAAAACGAATTGACAAATTTCAAGATATCTTTCAAGAAGATAGATGCATATTGACTGATGAGTTTGGGAAAGATGTGTGTGAATTATACTATAAGTCTCATGAGACTAGCACCGTAGTCTATAAGAAGTCTTCAAAGTTATTGTCATTTGTCGATGCAGTCAAACCAATTAGGGGGAGACCTTGGTCTAAGGTGAATTACTTCTATGTGTCATGGAATCATGAAAACAAACATTGGACATTAGCTCCGATTGACATCAGATTGTGGACAATATGGATCTATGAGTCGAAATGGAATTATTGGAGGTCCATAGAGGCAATGGAGAGATCAGTGCAGCCACTTGCTGAATATTTTCCGTTATTACTTCGTGATAGAGGTCATTTTGATGAATTTAGATCTCAATGTGCTTACTTCATGACGATAGAAGTAGCCCCAGGAATACTGTTCCTCAAAGCCAGAGAATGTAAGTTTTATTTAAATTTTACATGTATCTCTTGATAACATATAAAAATGATACTAATATAGTTACATTGTCTTTAACAGTGGAGATTGTGGTATATTCATGCTTAAGACAATAGAAATGCACATTGTTGGTTAGTGCAACGAGTCTGGTACAACATTGCTCAATGATGACAACATAGATTTTTCAAACAGGCATATGCAATTCAATTATATGTTGGTAGTGCAGATCCCTAGTTAGATAACTTTTTTTGGGAAGAACTTCTGCTTTTGGATATGTCTAGTGCAGATTTAACATACAGTATTTCATATTATGTTTATGGAACTGTATTTGTTTTTCTATTTGTGTATATCAATTTCTATAGGTTTCTCAGTGTTATTTGTACCAATTTTGGAGAGACCCTCAAAATGCACTAAGAGACTCGAGTCTCTCAGTGTTATTTGTACCAATTTCAGAGAGACCCGGGTCTCTCAGTGTTATATGTACCAATTTTCGAGAGACCATCAAAATGCATTGAGAGACCCTTAAAATGCACTGGACACATGGGTCTCTCAATGTTATTTGTACCAATTTCAGAGAGACCCTCAAAATGCACTGAGAGCCCTCAAAATGTACTGAGAGATTGTCAAAATGCACTGAGACAATGTGATTTATGTGACTTATATAATGTGACATGTAATTAAATAATCAAATTATATAGTTAACGTTGTTATATAATGAAATTTAATAATAAAACAACTTATAATAGTGTTGTTTGGTAACACGTAAAAAAATAGTTTTTTATTTAATTAATTAAAAATTTGACAATTAAACATAAAATAGTGCTTGATAACTCTATTTTTATTTATTATTTTTAAAAAAATTTAATTAAACTTCATTAAATTTTGAAAATAGAATTTTTTCACTTTTGAAAATTTTTTAAACCGTTGTCGACTTTTCGTTTCTTTTTTTATTCTTCTCTTCTTTAAATCAACAGCTCATTTTATATTTTTAAACAAAAAATAAAAATAAAAGTTATCAACCACATTTATCATTTTTTATTTTTAAAAACAAAAAACTAAAATAGTTACCAAATATATTTTTATTTTTTTAAAATAAAGAAACAAAAATAAAAATAATATTTTCATTTTGTGTTTAAAAAATTCAAAAAAATTTTTTTTACCAAACACAACCAATGTAATAAGAATGTTAAATTATTAACAAAAAACTTATATGATGTGATTAGATGATACAATTACTCATGTACTGTAATTAAATTGTGAAATTATATAATTAACGTAGTTATATAATGAAATTTAATAATAGAATCCCTTATAATGTAATAAGAATGTCAAATTATCAATAAAAAGACTTATATAATGTGATTAGATGATACAATTACTCATGTAGTGTAATTAAATTGTGAAATTATATAGTTAACGTAGTTATATAATGAAATTTTGTAATAGAATCACTTATATAACGTGATTATTAATAATGTAATAAGAATGTCAAATTATTAGTAAAAAGACTTATCTAACGTGATTAGATGATACAATTACTCATGTAGTGTAATTAAATTGTGAAATTATATAATTAATGTAGTTATATAATGAAATTTAATAATAGAATCACTTATAATGTAATAAAAATGTCAAATTATTAATAAAAAGACTTTTATGACGTGATTAGATGATACAATTACTCATGTAGTGTAATTAAATTGTGAAATTATATAATTAAACGTAATTATATAATGAAATTTAATAATAGAATCATTGATTAAATGGTTATTTCATTAATCAACGAACTTAATAAAATGATAGATTAGGGTCTCTCATGTCTCACAGGTTCTCTTAGGGTCTTTCATGACTACATAATAATAATAAGTCACACATTAGTTGTGCTTCTAACATCTGATGGCCCTTTTCGACTGGGACATTTCTATGCATTATGTCCTGATTGCCCACACGCCCCACAATTATATTGTTTCTTAGGAACTTCACCTTGGGAAGGTATGCAGTTGATTTTTGGTCTTCCTTTAGTTTTATCTTCAGGTGGTGCTATCACTTGTATTGTCATAACATCTTCAAGAATGTTGGTCCACTGTGAGTTTGAAGATACAGGATAAATAGTCTCAGCATATGCTAACAGCCAATATTCTGAAGTGCAGTATTTTGACCACATAGAATATATGAGTTCCCCAGTGTTCTGGGGTTGAGACTTTCCTGCTGCAGCTATAGCATGAACACATGGAAGCTTCTCAATATCAAAAACCTTGCACGTGAAACTCTTTGAATTTAAATTCACTATCGCATCAAATTCTCCACACATCATATTGTACTCATTCTCATTTAATTGGAGTGTTGTCAACGAACCGACTTCATCCCATCTTTTTCGTAAGATTTCCTCTCTAGTAGATGTCAATGGCGTTGTTACTGCATATGCTTCCCGACGACAAGTAAAGAACCATTGCCCCATCGTGCTTAGGATAAAATCGATCATAGCAACGATTAGATATTCTCTTGCCTTTCGCATCAAATTATCCATAGTCTCAACTATGTTAGTAGTTATAACTTCATACTGGTCACCACTGAAGTGCACTCTAGACCACTTATACAACTTGACATCATCCTCAAGATACTTAGTGACACGTGGATATGTTTTGCGAATTTGGTCGAAATGTTTATTAAGCTCTTCAATATGGTACACGCTATTGCAGCTTTTTTTGTACAATTTAGTCGAAACAACACTTTTATAACTATGTTTTATATTCTGCTTTATGTGCCAATAACAAGCCCCGTGAGAAGCCATAACATAACCGTGGTACACTACATGCTTGATACTTTGATGTCTATCAGAAATAAAACATAAGATCATGTATCAAATCCTTCAACTTCTCCAAGAACCATGACCATGAAGCATTATTCTCACTATCAACCAAACCCCATGCAATTGGGTAAGTATGATATTCACTATCTTGTGTAGTTGCTATTAATAGTACACCCTTATGCTTGGTTTTGATCCAAGCGGCATCTATACCAATTACTTTCCTCATGTATGTGAACCCTTTAATAGCCACTCATAAAGCCACAAAAAAGTACTTGAATGTATTTTCTGAATCAAGCTCAATGTGAGTAATTGTACCTGAAGTTACTTGCTTCAACATGTGACAATACGAAGGGAGCAAGGCAAAATTTTCTTTTGTCGTTCCTCTAATCAAATTTTGAGCCCATCTTTTTCCCTTCCAAGATTTCCAATAACTAACTTGAACTTTTATTTCCTCGCGCATGAATCCTAGGATGTTTGTCCTTACTATTCTTGAAGTGTGAGCATGAGCCCATCTTTTTCCCTTCCACTCTTGGGTTGAGTGGGTCCTTACTATTCTTGAAGTGTCCTTGTACACGAGCACCAATAACGTGGCTGGATGCTTGTCTATGATTGACATTTCGGTTCATCAATGAGAAAGAATAAAGATTATGGTATTGTCAAATGACAAAAAAATGTGAATCTTTCATCTTTGTAGCACGCACTCGCCATGGGCAATTTTCACTAATACATCGAACCTCTTTTAATGACTTTATTGATTTTATTGTTTTCATTTCAAATCTTCCATTAATGGCGATGACGCTTAAATAATAATTCAATTCATCTTTACTCACAAAGTGTCGACCCACTTTTAAATCAGATCCATCATGTCTCCCACTATTTTGACTTGCTTCTCTATTCAATTCTGCAATATTTCCCACGACCATGTCAAACTATTGATAAGGGATGATTTGACCTTCATCGACCACGTTGTCACCTCTCTCAGTTACATAATTATTTTCTTCAACTACTTTATCACATTCCTCCAGTACATTGTCACTTCCCTCACGTACTATATCCTCTGGTGTTGGATTGGAGCCAATGATGCCTTCGTTGCTCTGGATCTTCATTTGGAGCATAACGAGTATCATTCTGAATTTGTTCTATTATATGACACCCAAAGTAGTTATCATAAAAACTTTCACTATCAAACAAATCATCATCACCAACGAACTCACCACCCTTACTAACAAGCTTTGTCTTTCCTTTATCATTATTCTATTTGACGTGAACGTATAAAGGAATTACATCTTTATCTTTGTAGAATATCATAAAATCTTCAACATCAGAATCGTTGCAAACCTGACTTGGTGTCATTTTATTGAATGATTCACCAACCAACTTATGAGTTATTACAATTTCATACAAACTTCGATCAATGCCTATTTTTTCATAAACTTTATCCACTAATTGACGAAACTTGATACTCCTATCAACCAAGAAGCCCTTATTGCAACCAGTACCAAACCATTCCCATAGAGTGTCTATAAACTTCCACTCACCATTATAGTCCATGCAAATAAATACGTAATCCATACCTGTCATAAAGTTCAATATTTGAATTAACAAGTATAAAATAAGCATACATATCAATTAGCTTATATTCATTTTAAAGCCAATCAAGTGCATTTTAAAAACTTACAAAAAACCTTAAAAGACGCCACGAATCAAATAGGACCTCTCAGTTTAATTTGGTCGTAACTGAAAATTGTACTGAGAGACCATGAAGTCTATTTTAGGTCGCACAGGGTCTCTCATTGTAATTTAGTCATCACTAAAAATTGCACTGAAAGATCCTAAAGATCATTTTGGGTCGCACAAGATCTCTCGGTATAATTTGGTCATCACTGAAAATTTCATTGCAAAACCCTAAAGACCCTTTTAGGTCGCATAGGATCTCTCAGTATAATTTGGTCATTACTAAAAATTGCACTGAGAGATCTTAAAGATCCTTTTGGTGTAGGGATGTAAATGGGGCGGGTCTGCCCCGCCCCGCGAACATTTTGCCCTGCCCCGATTAGTTTCTTGGAGCGGGGCGGGTCGCCCCGCCCCGGCTTAATCGCGGCGGGTCTGCCCTGCCCCACTTGCCCCATTTAACTTCTTTTTTTTTTAAGAAACATTAAATTATAATTTTAGAATTTTCCCCAAGCCTAGATATTATTTTTTATTGTAATCTTTATATTTTACACTTTGTATCAACTACACCATCAAATATTATATTTTGTTTTTTTATTTTGAAATTTACAAAATAAATACAAGAATAAGGATGAATTATATAAAACATATTTATCAATATTTATAATTCTTTCTAGTCTATATAGAATTGAAAATATTCTAAACCACATATAAAATGTCAATTTTACGTACTATATATATAAGTAGCATAAGATAATTGAGTTAGAGTATACAAAAAAAAAAAAAAAAATTGACGCAGGGCAGCCCCGCCCCGTTTAAATTCCTAGCGGGACGGGGCTGCCCCGCCCCGCTTAAATTCATACCACAGCGGGGCGGGGCGCCCCATTTTTATCGGGGCAAAGATGCCCCGTCGGGTCGGGGCCCCGCCCCGCTGCCCCATTTTGCCATGCCTATTTTGGTGGCACATGGTCTCTCAATATAATTTTGTATCATTGAAAATTGCACTAAGAGACCTTAAGAGATTCTAAAATTTATTGTCCATCTTCAACCTCAAACAAAACTTATTTTTACCCTAAAATTTTATTTTGTTGGCAAAAAACTTTAGATTTATGCTAAATATAATTATATAATTATAAATTATAAATACCCAATAGTTAAACACAAGATTCATGTACATTACTAACATTTTTATATCTGAAATGGAGATGTTAAGTGAGTGATGAGAAACTGAGTAGACGTGCCTCCATAAGTCTTTCTCTCTCTAGGCTTTCTTCTATTTTTTCAATTTTTGTTTCTCCTAATTCACTTTCCAATTAAAAAAAAATAAAAAATGATTAACTTAACGTTAATTAAGTTTCATTAAATTAATTTATATTAATTAAAATAAATGTCATTCTGCTAATAAATTTTTTGAAAAGTTATTTTGCTCATAAAAGTATTATGTTATTTTTACCAAAGGCTCCATCACGAACAGTATATTTGAAAGAAAAGAAATTTAAATTTAAAATAAAATGTAGCAAAATTTCAGAAAAGAGGAAAATTAGACAAATCGAAGAGTTATTATACCAGAATTTGAACTTAGGGAGGCGACGAACAAAGGGGCGGAACTCGTCAGATCCCCAGGTATGGAGGGAGGGGCCATTGGAGAGGTCGTGGATCTCTCTAGTTCAAACCTAATCTGCCTCCAACATTTTCATCTTCTTCCTGCAACCGTGGCTGGGTTTCCAGGATTGTGAGGGTCGGAACTCGACGCCAGTGGTGAGGGAAAGAACTCGACCCTGATATGAGGGAATTAATTATATGTATGTATACAGGATAGATTAGAAATCCCTAAATCCCCAACACTTCTCTCTCTCTCTCTCATCTCAGCCGCTGTTCTCTCTTTCTTTCTCTAATTCAAACCCCATCTCAGCCCATCTCTCTTTGTTGTCGGAGTTCAACGGAGGTAAGGCTTGGGAAATGGCTGAGCTCGTCTTCCTTGTATGATTCGGCGAAGGGAAACCCATGGACGGCTGTCGTCGGGGTTCAGCAGAGCTAGGCTCGATGCTTGGCTAAGTTCATCTTCGTCGTGCGGCGGAGAAGGGCTACGCATGGATGGTGTGAGGTCTTGGGACAAAGAGGACGACGCACAGACCGATGGACATCTTCCTTTCTTTGTGTGACCTTTTTTTTTTTTTTTGTAATGCACTTTTATTCTGTTTTTGAGTGAGAAACTGGGGATCGAGACGAGTACAACCGCAGTCCATTCCGACCGAAACTTGGATGTATCATCATCCCTTCGTCAAACTGTGAGAGACTGACCCAAATCAACTGCCACAATTAGGCCGACTGACCCACGTCATCATCTGTATGTGTCCCCTTCCCTCTTCAATTTCAGCTAATAAGATCGGGTTATCATCGTAATCTAATCTATCGAGTTATCAATTGATTTTGCAATCGGGCCATATAACCAAATATATATATCATGAGAGGCGTATATGGCGGAAGTCGGATTTGGCACACATTTACATTGACCAGAAATTTCTGTTCACGACACTTTTCTAGCAAACTGTTTATTGGAGGTCTAGTCTTCCCTTTAAGCTTCAAGTTTTTGCCTTGAGCCATTTTTTCTTTAGGACCAAGTACTTTCTTTAATAAGTACATTTTTGGTCCCCAGCTACAAGATATTCCACTCAAATTATGCGTCATTGAAGTGTAGGTCTTTCTTTTGATACAAATGAACCTGTTTTAAAGGCTGCTTTTGAACAACATGGTGATATACTAGAAGGTATTAATGTAAATCTCATTTCTTTTTTAGCAGGAACATTATTTTTCTTATAAGGGAATGCTAAGTTTGTCAAAATATATTTGTTGCAGTTAAAGTAATATGTGACCACAAGAGTGGAAGATCAAAAGGGTATGGATTTGTACACTTTACTTCTGAAACTGCAGCCACCACAGCACTTCAAGAAATGGATGGTCAGGTAATTTCACTATATTTGCTCTCTTTTCGCATCAAAATTAGCCCTACTAATCTGCTAAAGTTCATGATCAGTTACTGGACGGCAGGAATATTCGGGTGCAATTTGCACACAAGGGATAACAGCATGAATTCAAGGTTTATATATGATTTAGTTTGTTGGTATTCTTCAATATGATTTTTTTTACTAGTTAAATTGGATTCTTTCTGCTCGTTTACTCCCAAAATTATCATCGACAGCTTGCGAAAGAAGGATTTATGTGTTCATGTATTGATTTGAACCAGAAGAAATGACATAAATGCATGGCATTTTCTTCATGCATGGACAATTATGCTACTGTGTTCTTCTGTTAGCACTTTTCACATCTCATGTTATTGCTTGTATTTACTCCTTTAAATATAATTGAGTTATTTCTTCTTAATCTTTGTCCCTAGTTAACTGTTAATTGACCTAAGATTCTAAAATATTTGAGCACCAATTTTCTTGTGTTGTGTCGACCATTTCTTTAACATAGTTGTCAAAGTGTTCAATGAGGAGAGACTGCATTGTTCGAGTGTCTTTTATATAAATGCTGTAAAAAGAGTAGAGTATTGGGTTTGGACTTAATTTATGTTCCATAAATGTATATTGATCAAGTGTGATTATCAACAGACGGTTCCATTCACTAATTACATCTGAAAAGGAAATGAGAAAATGCAGAAACTTTCTTTCATTTAGTTCTGTGACCAAATAAGCATATTGATAGAAACTGATGATGGGTTTACTCCATAATTTCTTATATGCAATTTTTTATTTCAGTAAAAGGGTACTTAAGGTTGTGATTTCACTATGCAACTCATTGGTACAATGCAAAAAGTTAGAAATTAAAAGAAAGAGATTAATCATTATGATATATGCTTTTTCTGCTTGTTGTTTCCACTGTTGGAATGATAACTGAAACTTCTTCGTGGCTTTCTTCAGGAGGAACAAAGGTTTGGAAGGGTGGCAGATTGCATTTCTTTATTCAACTTTTGACAATGAACAATGCTATGTTAGTTTTCCTTGTTTGCTATGTGAGGGAAAATATGTGGATGTTTTTGTTCCAACATTTTCTGATAAATCCAACTTTCATAATAACATACTGATATTTTGATTTGGGGACCTAACAACATTCTTCGGTGCCATTTATATATAAACATCAGAATTGAGAATGTCAATAAAGGATAATTGATGCATGCAAGCTGAAAATGAATGGAATGAGAATGAATTGGGACAAACAAAATCTAGAGTAGGCAACATCACTGACGTGGGTTCTGCACCACACAGATATCTGGCTCATATATGCCAACATTTTAAATTCCGAGAGATTGATCATCAAGAGGAGGAAGCATCTTCTCCAGGCAATTTTGCATGGGCAACTTCAACAAAGATTAGCCTCCCATCAACAATCTGTAAAGTTCAACAACTAAAACCAAGTTAAAATCATTTTACACAACAGATTTATTGAGAGAAAATGAAGTAAAACATTATATGCATATATATATGTGCAAGTATGTATATATGTAAGAATTCAGGTTACCCTGCCATTCATGGCCTTCAAAGCCTTTTGCGCTTCAACCTCAGATTCAAACGTCACAAATCCGAAACCTTTAGGCCCTTGAGTTCTTGAGTCCATAACTAACCTAGTTATACACACAACAGAACAAAAACCTTCAGTGAATGGAACAAAAAGCAGTGACTGAATTTCTCAAATGAATTAATTGTTTATAAGACTAAGTATGGAATGGAACATGAGAATACCTTCTGTGATTGACCCAAAAGGAGAGAATAACTTCTTGAAGCGTTCATTTGTGGTGAACGATGATTATCCTAAGCCCAAAACCAATAATCAAAACTAAAGTAGAAAAGGAAAATACATAAACATGAAATAAGAGAAAAAGAAAACTACTGCTGACAAAAAGCTGGGTTAATCTCCTGGACATGTTTGCTTCCACGAGTTTAGGTCGTCAGACAACTGCCGTTTTGGGAGGACTAGCTCAGTTGCAACAAAACTGAGCAAGAAGAGTGATAAATCCACTATTGTATACTGGGCCTTGCGTAGACATCTATTGGGCCTATTTAGGGCCTTAAATTATTTTGTACCTTATTTTTGCACAAATGCAAGTACTCCTTAAATTTTATGAAAATACGATTAAAATGGACTAGGAATTGCAAAAACAATAAAATATTTATAAAAATTCAAATTACAATAAGTATGCCAAAAATAATATAATAGAAGGCAATCAATTATTTCAATGTATCTTATTAGTATAAAATTGTAAACATGAAAATGAACTATAAAGTCGATTTTTTTTTGTCCGTGCTGTATTTTTGTAATTAAATGCTCAAAAACAGTCAATTTTTTCAAAAATATGGGTTTTATGCTATCAATGTGAAAAAATATGAGGATTTTTATTTTTCTTAAATTGTTTGGGAAAATTTATTAAAGAAAAAATTAAAGTATAGAAAATACAATTAGTAGTTAATTAAAATATGGAAATTAACTTTAAACTAATACATCAGCCAACACAAATGTACTATTAGTAAAAAATTAGGTAGTTTCGTAGCAAATTTTTCTTGCACAAAATTAATAATTTTAAATAATAGTGTTTTTATAATCTTGAGTAATTTTGCTGCAAATTTTAGAAAATGAGCAAACTAAATTATAAACGAATATATGATAAAAATATAGAAGCCACGAGTGAGGGTGTATCATTTCAAGAACATTGAATTTACTCTTGATTTCAATAGTAAAGCAAATATTAATGTTCTCATATTATACATTAAGAGACACATTCATATCACTTTTGTTGTCAAATTTGATAATGAAGGGCTTTTTCAGCACAATTTAACTTGATTATTTCAGATATTTATAATTTGAACTCATTTCAGATCATAAAGTCCCCAAAATTCCAAAAATTACTGTTCTTAAGATATTTGAGGATTATGTGAAGGTAACTACATTAAAATGACAGGTAAGAGAACAGATCAACAAATAGGGTGGGCACCATATAATACTTTGTAATAGAAAAAAATTAAGTAGTCTTTAAAGAGCCTGCTGCATCGAAATTTTGAAAGCACTTTATTTTCCAAAATTCACATGGCGCCAACAAGTGGGCAAATAGTTTAAAACAAAACCAAATTGGTTAACCCGCCAAAAGATCCAAATTATGATAAAACAATGAATAATAATCAAGATTCAAGACCACTATGACCATCAAGATTCAAGACCACTATGACCACCAAGATTCAGACTTTAAGAGATAAAGACCAATTTATGAACCGAAAAACAAAGCCTGCCAAGAAATTTTCAAAACAAAAGAACCCAATTGAAAACTATTTTCATAATTCGACATCTGTGAGGCTTGTGAAGTTGTGAAGCGTTGTCTATTAATATCTAGAATAAGATACATTGGGATCGAAAAGATCCGGAT
Organism: Humulus lupulus; assembly: GCF_963169125.1. NCBI lineage: Eukaryota > Viridiplantae > Streptophyta > Magnoliopsida > Rosales > Cannabaceae > Humulus > Humulus lupulus. The sequence goes on from NC_084799.1 coordinate 27,710,223, forward strand.
GAACATACAATCCACTGAAAGTAAAGGAACCTTAACCCAATACATATGAACATCTCATCATCCCACTACTTTCAATAAAAGGAAAACAACAGCCAAACACAAAACAATCTACAAGATAGCTGATTTAAGAACTGGTAAACTTGGTCACGGCCTTAGTTCCTTCCGAAACGGCGTGCTTGGCCAACTCCCCGGGGAGCACAAGCCTCACAGCTGTCTGGATCTCCCGAGATGTGATCGTCGGCTTCTTGTTGTACCTAGCGAGCTTTGAGGCCTCCTGGGCAAGCTTCTCAAAGATATCATTGATAAAGCTGTTCATGATTCCCATGGCCTTACTTGATATACCGATGTCAGGGTGAACCTGCTTCAGAACCTTGAAGATGTAGATCTTGTAAGTTTCCACATTCTTTTTCGTTCTCTTCTTCTTCTTGTCGCCGGCGGCGGCGCCCTCCTTGGGGAGTTTCTTTCCGGCCTTTGGCTTCTTCTCAGCTGGAGCCTTCTCGGCGACTGTGGACTTCTTCTCCTCCGCTGGCTTCTTCTCAGCGGCGGGCTTCTTCTCTGCCTTCGGCGCCATCGAAATCTAGGATTTGCAAAAAGACGAAAATAGGAGTTTCGAAAAGAAGATGGGTTTGAAAATAAGATATTGGTGATATAGAATTGAGGTGGGATTTAACTTATATAGAAGCCAGAGACCAATTCTTATTGGTTGGAATGTTTTCACAAGGATCGATGTGTTGGAACTGTTTCTGCCGTAGGATGAATAATCTGATGTGATGGAGATAAACGGTTGAGATGCGTTTCAACTTTAAATATGTTTATTCTTCACAATAATTATGCGGTCCACCAACCTAATATTCAACTTTATTTAAAGAATAATTACAAAACCTAACCTCAATTTTTATTTTTATTTTGAAAATAACCTAACCTCAATTTTGGTTAATTAGACAATTAATCCTTACTACTCCATCATTTAAAATATTTCCTCAAAACATACATTTTTCTATTTTACCTTTAAGTTTTACATTATATTATATCATACATTAGTTTCTCTATTTTTTTTTCTATATCATTTAAATATTATATTTTCAAACATTTTTTATTCATTTCAAATATTTTCTATAACTATTAATTTATATATTTTTCAATACCAATTTATAATTTTTTATTCTAATTATTAATATTATAAAATATATGATCAACTTACAAATATCTTATATTTTATATTAAGTATATATAATATTGTGCTAAAATAAAAATTAAATATATTATAAAATTAAATATAATAATAGTTGATACTTATTATAATAATAGTTGGTCAATACAATAATAGTTATCAAGGCATATATATATATACATACATTCTTTTGTATATGCAGTGGGAATAGGAGACAAAGAAAAATGAGAGATTGTTGATTAATTAATAAAATAATGTTTTGAAGGAAAGACAATGCTCACTTTATCTAACGAAGCACTATAGTTGGAGGTAAAAAAAAAAGTTAAAATACATCACCCAATGGAGCAATATTTTAGCACTTCTCAGATAAATTTTATATATTTCACTCTTTTAAATCATCCAATGTAAGTGCTCTCAGAGTACTCCCAATGGATGCTCTATTTCATTTTTTAAAATACCTCCCCAAATTACACATTTTTCTATTTTACCTCTAAATTTTACATTATACCATATATCAGCTTCTCTATATATTTCTCCACATCATTTAAATATTATATTTTTAAACATTTTTTATTCATTAGAGTAAAATAAAATAATTAAAAAAGAAAAAAGAAATAATAAATATATATACTAAATGGAGAGAGAAAGCTTATAAAGAAAAATAATAATATTAAAATATTATATAAATATTATGTAAATGTAGATATGGATTAATTAAAGTTTGTGTATAGCTATTATAAATATATGTATAAAGGAGCTAATGGAAGATGTTTTTGTGAGTTTTAGCTAAATATTATAGAGAAAGTGTATTACAAAATACATCACCAAAACATATTTTTTTATAATTTACCTCAAACTTTTACATTGTACCATACATCAGTTTCTCTATTTTTTCTCTACATCATTTAAATATTATATTTTTTAAAAATATTTTATTCATTTTAAGAAATAAAATAATTAAATATAATAGTACCACACTCATATATATACAAAAGTTTATAAAAAATAATAAAATATTTATAGCTTGATGAATAGTGTTTCATTACATATAGAGAAATGTTATTCATTTAGGTAAAAAAAAATATATTTACATCACCCATTGGAATAATATTTAACAATTTTATCTCTATATTATAAAGAATTAGATATTTTATCTCCTCTATTGAGAGTGCTCTTAGTCATCGAAAGTAACAAATTCTCCTACATAATAAACTTTACAAACAAACTTACCTTAATTGTGTGAAAATTAAAACAATGAAAATGAAAAATGCAATCATGTAATTACTAACTTAAATCTTTAACAGTATATATATTTAAAACTAACTTAAAAATAAATATTTATCAATTATATTAATTTTAATTTAAATATTATAAAATATCATTATCATAATAATATTTAATATAAGACTACATATATAATAATTATATTAATATAAATTCAAATTCAAATTCAAATTCAAATATTATAAAATATCATTATTATAATAATATATAATACAATACTAGATATTTAATAAAAATATTAATATAAATTTAAATGTTACAAAATATTATTATGATAATAATATATAATCCTATTTTTTTACTAATTATATTAATATGAATTCAAATATTATAAAATATTATTATTATAATAATATTTAATGCAATACTATATATTTAATATTTATATCAATGTAAATTTAAATATTATAAAATATTATTATTATAATAATAATATATAATACATATCTTAATTTTTATTAAAAAAATTATCATGTTTAAAAATGTTATCATATTGTATATATATTTAAAAAAATATTCTAAATATTTAACAGAATATATACATTTAAAATTAGCTTAAAAATATATATTTATTAATTATATTAATATAAATTTAAATATTATAATAATATTTAATATAAGACTACATATATAATAATTATATTAATATAAATTCAAATTCAAATATTATAAAAGATCATTATTATAACAATATATAATACAAGACTAGATATTTAATAAATATATTAATATAAATTTAAATGTTATAAAATATTATTATGATGATAATATTTAATCCTATTTTTTTTACTAATTATATTAATATGAATTCAAATAATATAAAATATTGTTATAATAATATTTAATACAAGACTAGATATTTAATACTTGTATCAATATAAATTTAAATATTATAAATTATTATTATAATATCAATATATAATATATAATCTTAATTTTTATTAAAAAAATTATCATTTATGTTTAAAAATGTTATCATATTATATATATTTTTTAAATCGTAAACAGTGTTTTGGTTTAATTTTTTATTTAATATGTTTATGCTATTTTTTTATATATAATATTGTTTATTTATTTGAAATATGTATATGACAATGATACAAATTTAATAAATTATATAAATAAAACTAAGCAAACGTGCATTGCACGTTGTTTGTATCTAGTATATATTATAAATGTGACTTTAACAAAAATGTTTGTTTTCCGTTAAATTTAATATTTTTTAACACCGTTAATTTTAAAGTCGTTTATATAAGATAAATAAATTAAAAAAAATAAATAAAGAGTAATAAAGTTATCTAATTGAGGTAAATAAATTAAAAAAAAAGTAATAAATAAGTCATAATAATTTCTCATCACATATTTTAAAATTTTATATTAAATTATTTAAATTAATCTATTAATTAGGTTTTCAAAACTATAACCGAAAATTATTTATATGCTTAAATTTATTATTTTCATTCTTTTATTAATTATTTAATTTGTCATTTAACGTATTTTGTTTATCCAAACATATATGTAAGGGATATTTGCAAAGAAAATACATAAGTTTTGTAGATTGTGACAATTACCTAACTCCTTTTTTTTTTTAAGTTAAAATACCTTCTGTCACACTTTTTCGGCACCCGTAGGTACCTAGCCATTAAGTGTCAGGTAAGCGCCTACATGGTGGCTTCTCATTGATCCACGTTATTTATTATTTAATGTTTAATTAAGAAATTCATTTAATTATTTAAAATATAATAAAAATTAAAAAAACAAGAAAATACTAATTTTAATAAAATTAAAAACCAAACATAAATTAGAAAAATAACATAATAAAAATAAATTAATACATTTTTTTAAATAAAACTAAGTAAACGCACAGCACATTGAATTTACCTAGTATATATACATATGCAAGTTATATATGAGAATATATATATATATACAGAAGTATTTAATTCAAGGTAATATCATAAACATTGGTTGTAATCGCTACTATTAAAGTGAGAGCTTTTATATTAATTAAGATTACGATTATAGTCTATCTTCTATCTTTGACATGACAGTCTATTCAAATTGTTACGTGTAGTTGACACATAAAGGTAGGGGTGTAGTACACAATGAAAGAAAAAACTTTTAATAATTTTCGTTAAAATATAGAAGTTCATCATTCATTACTCAATGGTCGTTTGAGAGTTGACCTTACTCCCGAAGTGAGTAATGGACTCTTATTTGTATCTTATAGCTTTTCACTTATCGGGTATAGTCTATGAAAGAAAATGTAGACACAATTCTTGATATCTTGGAGTCATAGGAATATGGGTAGCTGATAACATACTTGTTGACGCCGTTTTTTGTCAACTTAAAATGTAGAGCACGTAAACAGCAAAAACTATGGCAAGAATAACACAATAAAACAATGAGATTTTTTTACGTGGTTCAGCAGTTAACTCTGCCTAATCCACGAGTCTTTGTTATTAGAACTTAGGAAATTTCTAGAAATTCTTCATGGATGAATTCTCCAGAGATTCTATCAAGATCACAAAATTTCGGTCATTTACAATGGTACATGACTTCTCTATTTATAGAGGAGATCTCAGAATACTTTCCCACACGTTTCGGGAAGTTATTTTGTATATTAATAAATTTAATGGCTTTAAAGCCTGTAACTCCTATATACAAGGAAACGTCCCTTGAAGACTAGGGGGCTTATAACCGACTAGTTAATATCTCTTTATTGTAGGGAAGTTACAACAATAAATATCTCTTGAATGCATGGACTGCGTCTCCTCAGGCGACCTATTAAGCCGTTCGAGATCAGTAATCAGCATCATGCCAGTCTAAGTCTCTGAGTAAATTACGAGTTACATTATTTTCCCAAGACCAGCTCGGAGTGGGTAAATACCACCGAGGCTGCCTTACTCCGAGCTCACACTCATGCCAAGCTCGGTCCACTTGATCCGAGGCTGCCCGACAATGGATATACTCCGATTGTTCTGTTTTTCGAGCTTATAAAGACTTCGAGGCTACCCATCTTCGAGATTGCCACCTGCTTTGAAGATTCGGCGTCTAGATTACGAACATGTATTTTAGCTATCGCGAGCTTACACCTGACGAATCCAGCTTTCGAGGTCACAACCTCAAGACTCGAAATCTGGGTGTAACATTTTGCCCCCTCAAAAGTATTAGTTCGAATCCTCTGAGAAGGAAACTTTTGAACTACTTTCTTCGGGAACCGCACCGTCACACATCCTCGAGTATGGACACGCGTCAGTTAGGTATTGCTCACTTGATGTACTTGAGTACCTTGGAAACCTGCCCACGATCGTTCGCCTGCCACCTTTATGGCATCATGTCACTTATCCCTGGCTGTCGGATTTGATACGGAATCTGGCCAATGGCTCAGATTAATCCCTCTTTTGCTCTGATAGTCTATATATAAGACTCCAGTCGTCTTCCTCCTTTCATTTTTACGTTTATCAGAGGAAAAAAGGAGAGAAAACCAGAGGCAAGCCCAGAAAGTATTTGCTTTTACATGTTCTCTCAGCCAAAGAAACAAAGAACCATCAGCCTGTTCGAGACCGTGAGACTATACCTGCAGCCTCTTCTTCAGTCATCTATTTCTCTGCAACCACCATCTTCAGTGTGTAAGTATCTGATCTTGGCTTTATAGATTTTTTCTTTTTTCTTTACATTAGTTTCTACCTCTGTTGCTTTTTTGTTTCTGGGACTGTGCTGGTTCATTCTTCAGTATAATGCACTAGGATGTTTCGATTAATTGGTATTAAATTTAGGTTTCAACACTTACTGGTTTTAAACCCAGTTCATGTGTAGGAAGACCTAATTTTAATCCCTTTTTTTTTTTTTTTTTTGGGTTTACTAACTCTTGGAGGACATATCTTGTATACCAAGATATCGGGTACAAACTCTTGGTTTTAAAGAATGCACGATTCTCAAAAATACCACTTTTGAATAACTGCCACCTTTTTTCCCTGATATTTCGGGATTTTCAAAAATTAAATCCACTTTCCTCCCTTTTTCGATAAATACACATCGTGACTCTAATCGGCTCCCCAGGATCGAACTTATCTCGTACCCAAGCCTTTCGATCTTGAACCACCGATATCGCCATTCTTGATTCCTTGCATGCATGGCCCTCACCATTTTTCTTTCTTTCTAGATGTCATAGAATCTGGGAAGACGGTGGGGGTCGTTGCTTGCCATCCCGCACTCGCCAAAAACTCCGAGCCCGGAGTCGTTGTTTGCCCGGAACCAGCGTTTGATTTGCGAACACGAGCTGAGGCGTGAGCAAGAGGACACTCGAGATCACTTCCGACGTCAGATAGACGAGATTGAGGAAGGGAAAAGGAAGAGACTAAGGATCGCCCTTCATCCAGTTCCTGACACCGAGCCTAGACCGATTCCTCTCGACCCTAAGCTTAAAGTGACAGTTGCCTTCAAACCAGGTGATCTGTAGTTTTCACTGATGGGGGAGCCCTCTACCTCACAGCCGAGGAGGGAGTTTTTCAAGGCCGAGCATTATTGGAGCTCGGATACGTCACTAGGCCAGATAACCGATATCCTGGCCTTTCATGGTATAGGACTATCAGGCTCGCTAAGGTGTCGAGCCCTGACCTCCCACAAGCGAAGCTGCCGCGCTCCAGGAGATGGAAATCCTGACAACAAGTTGAGATATGCGGCTTGGAGCCAGGAGCACATGAAGGCAGGAGCGGTACTGCCTTTGAAGTCTTTCTTCAAAGACTTCACAGACTTTGTTGGGTTGGCCCCTTTCCAGCTCAACACCAATTCTTACAGGGTTTTGTCTGCCCTGAGGTCGCTATACCACGAACTGAAGTGGGAAGGACCATCGCCAGAGGAGATCCTGTATCTCTTTTGTTTGAAAAGCAATCCCTCCCAAGCTCGGGGAGGAGATGGCTTCTATTATCTCTCGAGCTACCCCAAGGAGAAGAAGATGTTCGAGGATCTTCCCAATCATCCTCCTGACTTCAAGAAGGCCTTCTTCAGGACAGATGGCCTAGCTCTGTCTCGAATCTACTCGTTCAGACGGATTCGTAAGTACCTCAACCTCCTTCTTTTCTGTGCTCGAACCTTGTTTTTAGGCCCGTACTTAGTTGAAATGTGTTTGATTTTCCAGCCAACTATCATCGCCCTACTCCCACTGATGAGATGAAGGAGCATAGAGAGACTCTGCTCCAACTCCCTTACGGCAGGAGATCCCTCTCATATCTTTTGCATGAAGACAAGCTCCGAGCTTGTGGGCTCTTGGGAAAGGATCAGTCCACCTCGGATTGGTCCAATAAAAAATACGATCGCTGGGAGCTCATGCCTCTGCCAACGGGCATCCGAGGTGAGGCCTCCACCTCCAGTTCGTCAAAGGAGTCCACAATCAGGGAACGAGGCCAATGACGAGGCCTCAAGCTCGGGCTCGGATGAGCAAGATACAGTCATCCTAAGCTCGAATATGTGGTCCCCCTCCCTATTAAAGCATAAACCCGATAGGTTAGTATTGTGTGAGGACGATAGAAACCATTTTTATGTATGGTCCTGGGTAGATGAACGGGTTCATAGGTTCGATAGCTGGCTCGGGAAATACGACACCATGTATAGCTTGAATGAGGTGTGGGATGGAGTAGTCGTTCAGTATGGAACTAATGATTATAGGGACCTTTCGAGGTTGACGTCCACCTATATGGAAGGTACTCCCCCCGCCTCTTCTGAAGATGGGGGAATTTCGTGGTCGCCGAGCTCAAGCTCGGGGGAGAGTTCCAGGTAGGTTTTTCTCCACTTGTCTTTTTATTCTTTGTCTGTTAGCGTCATGCTAAATCTTAATTGCAATTGTGCAGGTGCCATGGATTCCGACCTTGATGCCGTGCTCGCTAGTGGCGAGGGGGCTCAAAAGAGTAAGCGCCTGAGAGGCTCGTGGAGGTTGGACCGACCCTCCAAGGTCCTCAAGCGCACTGAGAAGACTCCACCAGCTCTGACTACTGCGAGCACAGTCGAGGACTCGACTACCCAGGTCAACGCATCCATCTCGACCGCATCTGCCGCGCTTCCTCCGGCCACAATTCATCCAGTACTCGGCCCACCCCCGAAAAAACCCTCAACCTCCAAGTCACATATGCTGTCGATCCGACCTCATGTCGATGAGTTCGCGATTGACAATGCTGTTGGGGCACGCGAAGCTGTAATTGGTTCGGACATCCTGTCTCGGGTGGGTTAGAGCGTTGGTGGTTTCGATGCTGAGCATTGGGAGTTCGTGAATAAAGCTCGAGACTGCAATACTCTTTATGATAAGAGTATTGAACTTAGTGCCGCGGTAAATTTTCACAACTTACTTTTAATTGTTTATGTGCCTTGGCATATGTTCTAATTCAGTCTTCTTTGTGTGCCAGGCTCTTGTTGTCTCAGCTCAGCTTAATTATAAGCTGACCAACGAGGTGCACTCAAGCATGTCTTTAGCCCAAGAGTCGAAGGATCTTCAACTTAAGATGGCTGATGAGCTCAAGCCTGTGAAGATAGAGGTCGAGGCTAAGACAGTCGAGCTTGAAAAAGCGAATGCTCGGCTTGCGGAGCTGGAGAAGGCCAATGCCAAGCTTGAGGAAGAGAAGGTCGCTACTTTTGAGATAATAGAGAATGAAAAGGCTCGTCTCCTCGTTGAGTTTAAAGAGAAGAAGGACAAGGCGGTTGATTTAGCCATGTATAGGATCTGGGCCAGCAACGCTGACCTCGACACCAGCTTCCTTGGCTCTTTCGAGGCAGGATTCGTGGCCAAATGGCATGCTCGGCTTGAAGCGGAGGAGGCTGCTCGGGAAGCTCAGAAGGGTAGTCATGCTATTTGTCCTGGAGAGTCTAGTGCTGCTGATGCTGAGAAGGCTAAGGAGACTGCTCCTTCATAAATCTTATCTCGGGGCTGCATCCCTTCATTTTTGTAATTGTTTTAATTTATGCCCGTAGGGCTGATACAATTTCTCTTTCTTTTTGACTTTCTTTTAATATATATGCTTTACATTTCTCAGTTTGAAATATTTTGCACATTTTATATTAAAGAGTCGTATATGCTTGTTTAATCACACAAACATAGTTTGGATTTAAGCTCGAGGTTCAATGCATTCATGCACAGTTTGCTCGAATTATCCGTTTCCGATCTTGTTATTTGTCAAGGTCGGGTATTACTTTAACCATGCACCCGAAAGTACTTATATGGTGTGTAATGCAAACGGTTTAGTTATATCTTACTTATTAGTTACTTTTTCTCGTCCTCGGTTATCACTCCGAGGTTATGAGGTCGAAACTATTGTTTTGTAAGATACTCCAACCTCGGTCTCGGCTTATCCGAAGTGGGTTATGCTCCAACTTACTGCCGATTAATTTTAGCTGGTTTGTTCCAAACCTATTAAGGTTGTGTTAGGTTTGTAATCCATACACTTACATTTTAATCTAGATTGGTTATATCCAAACTGTCTTAGCTCGCGTATTTGGTTATGTCCAAACACTTGTACGTTTTTTTTTATGTTTTATAGCTTGGTTACATCCAAACTATCTTAGCTCGCGCATTTGGTTATATCCAAACACTTGCATGTATTTCGTATGTGTTATTTTATTTTTCAAGCTGATGGTATATATACCACTGATGCCCCCTTAATATCCTATGAATGTGACCATAGGTTATTAAATTAAGAGAGATTGCAAAAAAAAAAAACACAACATATTAAACGAAATAAATCTTTATTTGGCAAAAACCAAAAAATAGACAAAACAATACGGATAAACAAGCAAGGTTACAGGCAACATCCTTCCTATACTATTGATAGTAAGGTCGTAGGTGTTCGCCATTCCATGCTCGCGGTACTAGACTTCCATCCAATCCTGCCAACTTGTAAACACCGGGTTGGATGACTGACTCTATCTGGTAAGGTCCTTCCGAATTTGGCCCGAGCACGCCAGTTGTTGGATCTCGCGTTGCCAAGAATACACGCCTTAGCACTAAATCTCCCACACCAAATTTTTGATCCCGAACCCTCTTGTTGAAGTACCTGGTAGCTCGCTGTTGATATGCAGCATTTTTTAGCTGAGCTTCGTTCCTTCTTTCTTCGATCAGGTCAAGGGTTTCTTCGAGCTGAGTGTGGTTTGAGGTTTGATCGTAAGCGAGGGCTTGAATTGTGGGAATTTCGACCTCAACTGGCAACATAGCCTCACAACTGTACGCCAGAGAGAACGGGGTATGTCTCATCGATGTCCGGGCCGTAGTCCTATATCCCCATAGGACTTGGGGCAATTCTTCGGGCCATCTTCCTTTTGCTTCTTCCAACTTTTTCATCAGTGAACTCTTTAGAGTTTTGTTTACAGCTTCGACCTAGCCATTCACCTGGGGATGGGATACTGATGAAAAACTCTTTATTATTCCATTTTTTTCGCAAAAGTTGGTAAACAGATTGCTGTCGAACTGGGTTCTGTTGTCGGATACAATTTTCCTCGACATCCCATATCGACATATGATGTTCTTTACTACAAAGTCAAGGACTTTTTTGGAGGTTATGGTTGCTAACGGTTCAGCTTCTGTCCACTTCGTGAAGTAATCTACGGCGACTACCGCGTACTTCACTCCGCCCTTGCCAGTTGGGAGAGAGCCTATGAGGTCAATTCCCCATACCACAAATGGCCATGGGGAGGTCATCATAGTCAGCTCGGACGGTGGAGCTCGAGGAATCGTGGCGAATCGTTGACACTTATCATACTTCTTTACGTACTCAAAAGAATCTGACTTAATGGTAGGCCAGAAATAACCTTGGCATATGATTTTCTTGGACAGGCTATGCCCCCCAGTATGGTCTCCACAGAACCCTTCCTGAATTTCTTCAATGATTTTCTTGGCTTCGGGTGGAGTCACACACCGAAGTAAGGGCATGGAATATCCTCTTCTATACAGCCTTCCATCCATAATGGTGTAGCGGGGAATTTGATACATCAATTTTCGAGCCTGGTTCCGATCTTTTGGAAGGACGCCGGTCTCGAGATATTTGACTATTGGAGTCATCTAGGTAGGCTCGGAATCGATCATACACACATCTTCCTGCTCGGGCTCGTTAATACTAGGTGCCGAGAGATGTTCAATTGGTACAACGTTCAGCTCGTCACTCTCGGTAGAGGTTGCGAGCCTGGCCAGGGCGTCCGCATTCGAGTTCTGCTCTCGTGGGACCTGTTCTATCGCGTAAAACTCGAAATGTTCCAGTGCTGACCTTGCTTTTTCTAGGTAAGCTGCCATTTTCGTGCCACGAGCCTGGTACTCTCCCAAAATTTGGTTAACCACTAGCTGGGAGTCACTGTAGCAATGTATTGCTTTAGCATTGAGCTCCTTGGCTATACGAAGTCTCGCCAATAAAGCCTCGTATTCGGCCTCGTTATTTGATGCGTTGAAGTCAAATCTCAAGGTAGAATGAAATCTGCTTCCTGCAGGAGTGATCAAAATTACTCATGCCCCCGATCCATTTTCATTAGATGACCCATCAACGTAAAGTTTCCACAGCTCGTGGGCCGGGGTTATAATTTCATCGTTGGTCATGCCAGTACATTCCACTATAAAGTCTGCCAAGGCTTGTGCCCTAATGGTCGTCCTTGGATGATAGGTGATCTCAAATTGCCCGAGTTCAACTGCCCATTTAAGAAGTCGACCTGAAGCTTTTGGCTTAGACAAGACTTGTCTTAATGGTTGATCAGTTAGTACATGGATGGGGTGCGCTTGAAAGTAGGGTCGAAGTTTTCGAGATGAATGAATCAAGCTGAGAGCTAGCTTCTCCATCAAGGGATATCTCGACTCTACCCCCAGTAACCTTTTACTGACGTAATATACGGGCCTTTGTACCTTTTCTTCCTTTCGTACGAGCACTGTACTTATGGCGTGCTCGGTAGTGGCTAGATATAAGTATAGCACTTCTCCCGTAATAGGTTTTGATAAGATAGGTGGTTCTGTGAGGTGTTTCTTAAGCTCCTGGAAGGCTAACTCGCATTCTTCTGTCCATTCAAATTTCTTGCCTCCCTTCAACAGGTTGAAAAATGAAAGACAACGGTCTGTAGATTTCGAGATAAACCTACTTAGTGCCGCCATTCTGCTGGTCAAACTCTGGACATCTTTGTGTTTTCAAGGTGAGGACATCTCGATCAGGGCCTGGATCTTGTCTGGGTTAGCTTCTATTCCTCGAGCGTTTACAATGAAACCGAGAAATTTTCCTGAAGATACCCCAAAGGAGCATTTCTGGGGGTTAAGCTTCATGTTATATTTCCGGAGCACGGCAAAGCATTCTTCGAGATCGTCAACATGGTTATCGTTAAGTTGAGACTTGACTAACATGTCGTCAACATAAAGTTCCATGTTGTTCCCTATTTGCTCCGAGAACATCATGTTTACGAGCTGCTGGTATGTGGCTCCAGCATTTTTGAGCCCGAATGGCATGACCTTATAACAATATAACCCTTTATTTGTTATGAAGCTCGTATTTTCCTGGTCAGGGGCATGCATGGCAATTTGGTTATATCCAGAATAGGCATCCATGAATGACATTAGTCCATGCCCTGCCGTGGCATCCACGAGCTGGTCAATCCGTGGTAAAGGAAAGCAGTCCTTTGGACAGGCCTTGTTGAGGTCTGAATAGTCAATGCAGGTTCGCCATGTCCCATTGGGCTTCGGGACCAGTACCGGATTAGCTACCCAATCGGGGTAAAAAGCATCCCTAATGAATTGGTTTGCTTTTAACCTGTTGACTTCCTCTTTCAGTGCCTTTTCTTCTATTGTCGTCCAGTTGTCTTCACTTTTGTTGCTTCGGTTTTCAAGTTCCACAATGAGGACGTACCGTTCAGGATTATAGTACATATCCTCATCGTCCTTGGGGGCCGGAGGTGCTGGAGGTCCTCGAGAATCGGAGGACTCACTTCTTTCCTCAAGTTCTGGATTTACCATTGGCTGCTTCCCAGGGCGTCTTGGATAGTTTTCTTCAGGAATGTTTTGATCATTCGCGGCCATAACTGTTCAAGGATCGTACTGCTTAAGGCTCTCAATGAAAGCACCAAACTGTTGACGCCGTTTTTCGTCAACTTAAAATGTAGAGCACATAAACAGCAAAAACTATGGCAAGAATAACACAATAAAACAATGAGAGTTTTTTATGTGGTTCAGCAATTAACTTTGCCTAGTCCACGAGTCTTTGTTATTAGAACTTAGGTAATTTCTGGAAATTCTTCAGGGATGAATTCTCCAGAGATTCTCTCAAGATCACAAAATTTCGGTCCTTTACAATGGTACATGACTTCTCTATTTATAGAGGAGATCTCAAAATACTTTCCCACAAGTTTCAGGAAGTTATTCTGTATATTAATAAATTTAATTGCTTTAAAGCCTGTAACTCCTATATACAAGGAAACGTCCCCTAAAGACCAGGGGGCTTATAACCGACTAGTTAATATCCCTTTATTGTAGGGAAGTTACAACAATAAATATCTCTTGAATGCATGGACTGCGTCTCCTCAGGTGACCTATTAAGCCATTCGAGTTTAGCAATCAACATCATGCCAGTCTAAGTCTCTGAGTAAATTACGAGTTACATTATTTTCCCAAGACCAGCTCGGAGTGGGTAAATACCACCGAGGCCGCCTTACTCCGAGCTCACACTCATGCCAAGCTCGGTCCACTTGATCCGAGGCTGCCCGATAATGGAGATACTCTGATTGTTCTGTTTTTCGAGCTAATAAGGACTTGGAGGCTACCCATCTTCGAGGCTGCCACCTGCTTTGAAGATTCAGCGTCTAAATTACGAACATGTATTTTAGCTATCGCGAGCTTACACCTGACGAATCCAGCTTTCGAGGTCACAACCTCAAGACTCGAAATCTGGGTGTAACAATACTTCACAGATACGAAATCCACGCCTTCCTTGATTGAAAGTAGATTAATTATTCCTTTTAGTATTGATAGTTGTACTTGAACATAGAGTGCTTAATTATCAATTAGAAAACAGAAATATCATTTGTATATGACTTACATAAATGTTATTAGAGCATCAAGGGTATTGGTTGATGAATATATAATTAGAGAGGTTAGCAGACAAAGACCTAACTCTAATTAAGAATAACTAGTAGAGGGTCATACCTCATGCAATGACTATATCAATGGACAACTATATGAGTTACTACTTCAAATAATACACGACTGTATGTTCTGAGAGTGCAATTATGAATTTTTAGTGGACAAATCTCATAGTTAATAAATTAATTTTATTGAGCCAACAGTTAGTGAGATAATTAACTTATTGGAGCTTGGAACTACTAGTCAATTTTGTCCCCAAGCTAGCTTGATAACACAAACAAAGTATTTGGTGAATTGAAGAAATAATAATAGTATTATTTCGTAATAAAAATAAAAATAAATTATTTTTAATTAAAGAAATCATTAGAGTATTATTTCAAATTATTAATTGAAAAATAATAAATTACATTTTATAATTATTGTTGACTGGATTTTTTGTCAACTAAAAATAAATATAAAAGCTTAAAGAAAATAAAGATTACATAGAGGTTTTTTCGTGGTTTAAGCTTTTAGTTAGCCCTAGTCCTTGAGTCAATTCTATTGAGGATGGAGAACTTGCAATGCTCAAGCTCTCTAGAAATATAGACAGCGTCTTTGCATGCATTAAAGTTGAGATCCACTCTTTAAAAATTGGAGTTGATTACAAAAATCTTCCACTTTATGGATTAAATTAGGGTAGGTAACCACTTGGTACCTTGTATTTTTGCAAAGTATCATTTCGGTACCATGTGTTTACAATAATGCTTATTTGGTACCCTGTATTTTGAAATCGTACATATTTCATACCCTTTATTATAAATTCGTACATATTTGATACCCTAAACTCAAATTTAATTAATAAAATTTTACAAATTTCATCAAAATGCTCTCAATTATATGAGTTCCAAATTTATATTTAATTACTTAATTACATATAACTGGTGGCAGTTTGGTCATATTGACAAAATTTTATCTATCAAATCAAAGTATAGGTTACCAAATATGTATGCTTTTAAAATGCAGGGTACCATATGAGCATTATTGAAAATGGAGGGTACTAAAACGATACTTTGCAAAAACACAAGATACCAAATGAGTAAATTCTCATTAAATTACATCTAAATGAGTGCCCTTTTCCCCTAAGTAAGGCTCCTGGGCCTTGGCAAGGACCCACTCTAAGGTTAACCAGCCCATGGCCATATTGGAAAGGTACACTCTAATACTGTCGGGGGTAGCTATGTTAGTAATAAACATAAAAATATTAAAATACGCAGCAGAAGGTAGGGGATGGAATTTTCAAAAAATATTAATATCAGCCAGGAACATACATGTATATACATTAAATTAACACATACAAGGATATAGAGATTACCTCTCGCATCCTATTAAGTATCATTGAATCTTTTCGTAAAAATCAACGATCTTCCAATCCAAGTTGAAAGCTCACACCTAGCCTTCCAAGTCGTTCCTCCAACACACAAGGAAGTGTGTTGGCACGTAGGATTCACAGGTTGATTTTAAGCTTTTTAGATATTCTCAGCACATGAGATCTAGAGATGTTTGAGAAAAGAGAATGCTATGGAAACTTTTAGAATTTAAGGGGTTTTTTTTCTTTAAGAGAGTCTGATAACCAAAAAACTACTTACTTGAAAAGTATCATTTTTTTCACTTTTATAAAGATAATTAAAACTATTTTAATATTGTAATTTCCGGACACACATTTTTAATTTAATTATTATTTAATTTAATTTAATTAATTGTTGTTTAATTTACTTATGATAATTTAATTATTTTATTTTGTTATTCTTTTATTATTGTCTTGTTTACTTGTTTAATTAGTTACTATCTTATTTACCATATAAGTTATTCTTTATTTTTTTAGTTATTTTTTTATTTTATTTAATATTTGTGTGTGCTTTGAAAGCCTTCGGCGTGTGGTGTGTGTGAAAGAGAAGTGTGGTGAGATCATAGGTATTTGTGTGGTTTAATGCTTGAAAGATTGGATAAAATTGTGGAGAATCAATGAGGATTTCTTGTTCACTCTACAAGCTGAATTCTCGAAATATAAATGGGAAATATAAGCTGAATTTTCAAAAATTCAAAGAAAGGAAGTTGGCAATGTGAATAGCAAGATTTGTTTATTGATTGAGTAGAATCAATAGCTACCTTAGAGAGCCATTTTCGAAAATCAAGCATGCTTGTTGCTCTTGATTGATTTGGTGATATAAATGGAAGGAGTGTCTCTTATTTCTAGCTTGGAAATTTCGACATTCATGGGATTTGATGATGGAAGATCAATCTTGTGTAGAGTGCAAGATTAAGGCTAGGTACATAGAAGAATAAGAGAATTTAATAGTGATTGATTCTAGGAAATCATGAATGGTGATAGTGTTTGAAGAGCATGGCTAGAATGAGGATCAAGTTAGGATATGAATAAATTAATGGTGATTGGAATCAATTAGCATTAATGGGGATTTGTTGATGGCAATGTTTTGGAGCCTATATAATGAGAGAGCTTAGCTCTCATTTTCGCACAACACAAAGAGAGGCAGGCGTGAGAAAGAAAGAGACAAAGAAAGAGAAGAGGCGTGAGAAAGAAAGAGAGAATGAAAGAGAAGGTGAGGTTGAGAAGGTGGAGGTCTAGCTGGAAGGCTCGAGATTATTCGTGAGGAAAAGGGAACAAAGGTTACAGTAAGATCTCAATCTTTGGTTTGAATTTAGTTATGAGTTTCCTCTTTTTCTTGGTGGTTATTGGAGTGTGGTTTTGTGGTTTAGAGGTGTTCGAATTCCAAGGATCAAGGAAGGGTAGGAATCGACTTTCGATCTCCAAAGGTATCATTATCCTTTACTGTTTTTAAGTTTATACTCACTTAAGGTTTGTTTTAGGTTTAAGTTTGATTATAAAAATATGGAAACAAAGTCGTCTCAAGGGCCTAATCATATTTCACAATGTTGTACTAATAATGAAGATCATATGTCACATTGAGATGTTAACCTTCTCCCACGTACCATTTTAGAATATATGTGTTTATTAAACTAATCAATTAATTTTAAATGAATTACTAGTTTATTAATAACCATATGAATGTAATTACTTACAAAAATAAAATTACAAAATAGTCTATTTCTACAATTAAAGTGATTAAATAATTAACCATTACATTTATTTAACTTGACTAAAACACATTTTAAATCATGTTTGTTATCCTAAAAGGCCCATACAACTATTGCCTTTATTATGGTGTGATTTACTAAGTTTTAACTAATTTAAGACTTAGAAGTTTACATGCAATTGATTTCACCATAACAATTAAAGACACCTTTGACATTACCCTTAATTGCAAATTATCTAAAACCTAGAGTTCTAAATGAATAGGTGAATAAAAATCCTAAGATGGTAGTAGACTAAAGCAAAATCATATTTAGGGGCTCACAAAACAAGATAAAAATAATAATAAAATTAAGAATAAAAGAATATAAGAAATTCAATATTAAGGAATAAGATGAACAATAATCATCATTGAAATCAAGAATTCATGTTTAGGGTTTTAAAATAACTCTTAACCTAGAAAAAAACTAGTCCACAATCTCAAATATAATCAAAATCATAATTCAAAATAATAGAGTTTAAGAAGAAGAAGAAGAAAAACTAGAATGTTAATGTAGATGACGATCAATTATCTTCCTCTCTCAAGTTTTCTTTTTAGTTTAAGTCTCTAAAAGACGCAGTTAAAATTTATTTTATAATTTTCCCTAATTTCCCTTTTATAGCCCCCTTTGATTGCATTTAAATTTAAAATTTAAAATCTAAAGAACGTCATAGGCTGCGGCCTAGGATGTTCACCGCAACGGCTTGCAGTATCCACCGCCGCTACCTCAAAGTCTGGAAATCTCCTAGTCGCGGCCTATAATGTGTTTGTGGCGGCCTCAACGCACTTTAATTTATCTTCAATTGTCAGGTCGCTGCCACATTATCTCCTTGAAGCTCTCATTTATATAAATATATATATGTTGAATTTTGAGTACATTAACTAACACTCTCAACAAGTTGTAATAACCAAGGTTATTATTTTCTTATAAGTTCCTTAAATATGATCGTATGTTAGATTTAGTTATGACTTGAGTTGTGGAATTGTAACGCCCTAATTTCTCTTAAATTATCGAGAACACAACGTTGGATCATAATCCTAAACATTGCTCTTTTGTTGAATGAAAACTTAAAAATAAGTATATGGATCTATGGTTTTACAAAAATAAAATAATTGTCTTTGACATATTAAAATGAGCAACATTAAATAAAACTTTAAAATAAAATATTCTTTAATAAAAATAAATAGGCCCGCTTGATATTCTTCAACTATATGGTCCCCACGAGTACATCACGAAGCTCTTAGGTCCCACTCGCCATCAGCCTTTCTATCTTTAGTTGCTTGAAACAACAACATCATAAGGGGTGAGCTTCTAAGCCCAATAAGGAAAATACAAATAAGAGTTAGTCATATAATCAAACATATCAAAAATTTCACAAGAGTCATTACAAAACTTATTTATACTAATCATACCACATCATAAAACCCTAGATCATATCATAGCCTAAGTCATAATCATAAATCCAAATCATAGTTCATAGTCATAAGTCATAGGTCATAAGTCACAATCATAATCATAACTATAGGTCTAGATAAATGCTTATATAGGGGTGGCAATTAAGCCCCGGACATCAACTTAGGTCTGTCATAAAATTTGGTGGCCTGGAAACGGGGCGGGCCGCGACACACCTTGGCTTGGACCGCAGCGCGCCTGCCCTGCTTTGAGGTTGAGGGTTTCTAGTTGAGGCGGGCCGCGGCATGGGTTCATGGGGCTGCGACACTTAGTGTGTTTTTGGGCTTCAAAGAGGTTTTAGGCTTGGGAATCCAAAAGTTAAGGCTCGGGATGGATTTTATCATCCGGATTTATGGAATTCAAGGTCCTATAGACTAGAATTATGATCCAAAGCTATTTAATGGATTAGAACTTGATGGATGGATGTTGTTGATATGTTGTGACTAGGTTTTCAGCGAGGCTCGGACTAGAGGATTGTGCTCAGGACATCGGTGCTTGGAAAGATCGGGACACAAGTAAGAAAATTGTTGTACCCATAGAGCAGGGCGAGGCCCTATAGTTTGTGTTGCAGGGCGTGACCCTATATGATTGTGTTGCAAGGCGTAGCCCCATTGATTATGTTAATACATGTTTAAGTATTTGTTTAATTATGCTATGTGTGCATATATGTGAATGAACGGCGAGAGCCGGGAATGGCGAAGGCCGAGAACGGCGAGGTTCAGGAACGGCGAAGGCCGAGAATGGAAAGGGGTCGGGAGCAGCGTTTAGCACGCGGAGTGCGAGTTGCCAGGGCGAGACCCTATAGGATACCTAGGATATCCTCACGGTGTAGACCGCGAACCCAGGGCCTGGTAAAACGCCTGGGACGACATGGCCGTATGTGTTTAGCCTGTTGGCAGCTTGATTATATGTTGAATGAAAGATATGCATATGTGTATTTGCTTGTGAGAGTTTTCTTGCTAGGATTCAGCTCACGGGTGCTCTATGGTGCAGGTAAGGGCAAGGGGAAAGTCAACCAACCATGAGTACGGAGAGCGTGAAGCGACACGTACAAGTTTTTGCCTGGCTGCCACGACCACGGGTATTTTTGGGAGATGATTGTATTAAACCTAATTTTGTCATTTAGTCGACTTTAATTATATTTTTGAGTTGTAAATAATTTAAATAGTGTTTTGGGATCCCAAATGTTAAACGCTTTATAATTTTCAATGAATGGAATTATTTTCAAAGTATATGACTTTGGTTATGGTTTAACTACACTTTTGTCTCAAAACCTCGATTGGCGAGTTAATTGCACGTTTTAAACTCACTTAGTAACGACTCTAAGGAAGTAGGGAATTACAATGTGTCTAGAAGAGTTAGATAAATGGAGATTTAAATTTTTTAATTTAAGTAGTCAAATAACTAAGTAGAGATAATAGGGTGATGGTTGAACTAAGAGTTAGATAGATAAATGAAGTTTTCGTAACTTTATGGTGTTGTAATTTTGGACCTAGTTTTGACCCAGTTATATTATGTTTTTGGAAAAATAATATATCTACAAAGTTGTAGATAATTGAATTAGCTTTTCCAACGATATAAAAATGGCCTAAATCGGACTCCTACACAACCAGTTACATTAATTTTACTACAGGAGGGTCCGGAGTTACGAGATATAGGATATTAGTTTGGACTTTGACTAAAGTTTGAACCAAATGGCGACTATGTGGCATACTTGGAGATGATGTAGCAACAAGAAGCGAGTAAGACTAGGCTATCCAAAACCATATAGTGGAGGGATGGTTTGATTATTAAAATTTAAGTTGAATAGTGTGGAGAAAATCAAGGAAGGGAGTTGGGGTTTGAAGCCTATAAATAGAGACTTACACTTCACCATTTTTCTCACACTCAAAAGCTCTCAAAAACCTCTCATAATTTCGAAATCCATAGTCCCAAAAGTTCTCTCCATTGTTCCATAAACACTCTACATAGCCATAGCCGAAACACTAGTCCTTATAGTGCTCGGGATCTTTTTTTTCTATTTTCTTTATTTTTCCTTAAACACTATTGCATTTCTAAACCTTATGATAGTCGAAATATTGAACCCCATTTGGTCAATATATAGCAAAAATCTACCAGAGTATCCAAACTCTTGGTGTTGTTGTTGGAGATAGACATTAGAGAGAAGACTCGGGATTTCATCATTTTGGTTCTAGGTTGAAGGTATCACTTTATGAGGTTTAGAAAATTCTTGAAAGTATATTTTTATTATAAGGCTATAATATAAATATCTTATGTTGTATTTAAGGTTGATTGGATGTTTTCTATAGCAAGCAATCTCTTCTCTTTCTTTTTCTCTCCACACTCAAAGTAAGGAAAATTAGGTAATTTAGTTTATGACCTAGTTTATGTTGTGTATGACCTAACATTTCAAGTACAATAAATGGGTAAGTGTGGCTGGACCTAAGGTGTCCAATGATGTATGACAGACTTATGTTCGGTAGGCTCAGATGCCAAAATTTTATGACGAACCTAAGTTGATGTCCTGTGATGACGGACTTATGTTCAGGGCTTAATTATCACCCTTGTATAAGCACTTATCTTTTTATTATATTTTGTCTTGTTATTATGACCTATTATTATGACTTATGACCTATGACCTATGGTGATGATTATGACTTATGACCTATGACTTATGGCTATGAACTATGATTTAGATTATGATTTATGTAACGTCCCAAAAATGCTAATAGGGTCTAGTGCCTTGATTAGCGTGCCAGGAGGACATAATTGGATATATGTGTGATTTATTGATTAAATGTGTGACTATGTGGTATGCATGATTTGTATAATAATATGAATATATTTATAAGCATGTTTATGAGCATTAAATATGCATGTGGGCCTGTTCTTGTTTATAAATGCATATTTGTAATTTTGGCCCGTTAAGGGCATAAATGTGATTATATGTGCTAAATGGTTGAGACCACATTATTATGTGGATATATTTTTAGTATACGGCTCAAGACGATCCTAATGAGCAGATTAACGGAATAGTCACAACGGGGTTTAACACCCGGCTCGGGGTGAGCCTAGGGGTATTTTGGGAACTTAGAGAATATTTTGGGGTTTAATGAGTAACAAGTAAGTGTTTGGTGATTAGTTGGGAATGTCGGGAATAATTGGGAATTTGTAGGACAACTCGAGGAATTAACGGGAAACAGGGAAAATGACTGTTTTACCCTTAGAAGCAATTAAAGGGTTGTGCTAGTATCAAGGGTAATTTGGTGTTTGGTTAAGGGATATGGTCAATTGAACTCTAGGGAATAACCAGAACATAGTGGAACAACCCTCAGCTCTCTCTTTCTCTCTCATTCAGATTCTCTCTCTCCCTCTCTCTCGTGCTTGAAGCTTTGAAGTGCTGAAGGAGAAGTCTGGGAGTTTAGAGCTTGGGGATTGAAAGATTGAAGCTAGAAGTGGGCAAGGAACAGCTGAGGATTAAGCCATCACTGAGGTAAGATTTTAAGCCCTATTATGCTGAATTCTGGTTGGGTTTGGATGTGTTTAGAAATGCTTGGGTTGGTTTCTGAATTTGGGGTTTAAGGGAGATTAAACTAGTGATATAGGCTATTTGTGTTGTTTATGATGTGTTATAGAGAGTTTTAGGCTCAATTCTAGCTTTAACACATATTTGAGGTGATTTAAGCTGAAATTGGTTTAGAGAAAACGCTGGAAAACCCAGGGATTTATGGGTTCACGGGGGCGCACCGCGACCCAGTTCATGGGCTTCACGGCCCGCTTGCCCCAGAAGGCCCTGGGAGGGCTTGCTGACTTGTGGGCGCGCTGCGACCCTGGGGGGCAAGTCGCAGCCCGCCTTCCCCCTAAAGCAAGAGGTTGGCGCCTCTGACTTGAGGCACTCCGCTACCCTTAGGGCCAGGTCGTGGCCCGCCTAGGCAGCCATAGCCTAGGTTGGTTTTTAGGCTAGGGGAGGCTCGGGGATCTAAACCTAAGCGCTCGAGACAAATTCTACTACCCGATTTAGTAGAATTCGAGACCCCATAGGCTAGTATTTGTTTCCAATGCATTTAATTGGATTATATTTTGATAGTTATTTATTGACACTTGTGACTAGAGTTACCATTAAGGCTCAGGATTGAGGATCGTGCTCGAGACCGCTTCATATCCTTCGCTCAGGACTCGAGGTAAGAAAACTACACCCAAGTGGTTGTGAATGGGATTGAGATTCCCTGTAAATAAACATATGTGTTCTGTAATTTATATATCTGTTATGTGTAATGTGAAAGTACGACCTAAGGGAGCCAGGGCTGATAATAAGCGTACTGAACGTAGCTCGACCTAAACGAGTCGGGATTGTAATGCCCCAAATTTCCTAATAAGGGTTAGGACCTTGGTTAGGAGGCCGGGAGGGCCATAATTGATTTATTATAGTATTTAATGATTATATGCATGTTTACATGAATTATATTATTATATGATGGTAAATGCATGCATATGGGTTCATATGTTAATTATAAGGGTATTTTGGTAATTTGGCCGCTGTGGGCGTAAATGCGTATTTTGGGTACATGATTGTGATTAATTAATATAGCCACATTATAAGGTGGATTGGTTCGAGCTATTCGACATGAGACGATCATGAGATGTAGGTGTTCGGTTTAGTCATAACGGGTTTAAGTTCGGGGCTCGGGGTGAGACTCGGGGTGAATTTAATGATTAGAGCATTACCGGGAATTAAACGGTAATGGGATATGATTTATTGGTATTTGGGAATATTGAGAATAGCGGGAATTGGAGAGCGTTAATTATAATTAACGAGATAGGCGGGAAAGGACAGTTTTACCCTCGGAAGCTTTTAGAGGGATTTATTTGGCCTAAGGGCATTATGGTCTTTTGACCTTAAGGATTTATATCAGTTTTGGGGTTTGGAAGGCTGTAGAAACAGAGCAAAACAAAGGCGTTTCTTCCTTCTTCCCGTACACTACTTCTCTCCATTTTCTCCTTTGGGGTTTTTGTTGGGGTTTTATGCCCTAATTAAAACCCAAATTCTTTGTAATCTCATTTTATTATCAATAAAAGAATAGAAATCATTTTTTGACTTGGTCAATCACTTTGCTCACATGTTTTATTTTCATGATTATTTGTTTAATATAAACTTCTATTAAATCCCGAGCATATAGCTAATCTTATTTATAGTGACGTAATCACAGTGGAATATAAATATGATTATATGTTCAAAATAAGTTAGTCCTAAGATTAGTCAGTGCACCGGATTTACACTGACTTGCCAATCTACGATATGATCTACTTACACATTACAGTGTTATGTTCTTTCCAGAACATTAGCAAAGTAGATAAGATCGGATGTATTTGTTACATCGGACAGGACCGATATTGACAGTTGATAAGATAAGTAAACATACCGTTATTATCTATTCTAGTCATATCATATAGTTGACCATAGGTCAATTCAATCTTAATTCTGAGTGGTTAGTATTCTAACTGATTGTATTATTTGAGTTCTTTGACTTGTTCGTTACCAGCTTACCCTACGGACTAGCCCATACTTACATCTTGGGAACTCGGTAGTATAATTGAGTGGGAGTGTTAATCATAGATATGAACATCTATAGCTTCTGATGAAGAAGTGAAACGATGGTTTCCTTTTAGTTTGGTTCAAGGTGATAAATGATAGAGATCTCATTTCAGTAATTAAATTAGTTTACTGAAATATCATTTACAAGGAACTAAGTGTTTTAAGGATAAAATACAATGAGGGGTAAAACAGTATTTTAGTCCTATCTCATTGTAGACCGTCTATAGAGGATTGAGTGAAAATTATGGTTGTAACAATGGATAAGTAATAGCGTATCTATATTTGTTATAGAGCGTTCTATGAATTCAAGAGTGCAATTCCAAGTCTATAGTGGAGTCACGAGGAATTAATAAGTTAGTAAATTTATTTGTTAGATTTATGATAACTTATTGGAGCTTGATTTCATAGGCCCATGGTCCCCATTGTACCTTGGATAAAATCATCTAGATAGTCTCAATTAATTGATTTAATCATCAATTAGAATTATCAAAGTTGACCAGGTCAATTTTGGATAGTTTCACAGAGTTGTGTAATTTTGAGAAGAAAAGAGAAATTATGACAGATTTATTAATTAAGATAAATTGGTATCTAAATTAATAAATAAATTTAAATCAAGGTTCAAATTATAAATAATTAATTTGATAAAGGATTTAAATAATTATTTAATTAATTAAATCAATAGAAAATAATACAGGCCTTGATTTTAAGTCCAATGGGCTTATAATCAAATGGGAAATTTCACGGGCCTATAGCCCATGAAAATTTCGACCTAGGGCTTCAAAATGACTGTTATTTTATTGATTTTTTAATTAAATTAAATGGCCTAATTGAGTCTATAAAAGGAGTGCTTAGAGAGAAGATTTTAAAGACGGCAGATAAGTCACAAGTCAGATTTTCTGATAGTTTTATATTCTCTCTAAACACAAGTCCTTTTCTAAGCCTCTTTGTTATTTTCTCTTCTTCTCTCTATATCTATCTCATGTGTTGAGAATTGCCCACACTAGTCTAGGTGGTTCTAAGGATACATTGGAAGATCGTGAAGAAAATAGAAGATCGGTTCAGTTTCTTGATAATACTCTGCGACATAAAGGATACAAGAGTTAGAGAAACTGAAGGAAGGACTCTTAATTCCGCTGCGTATACTGTAAGTATTATATTATTTGTTTCTCTTTGAATTCAATTTTAGAAACATGTTTTAGGCTATCTCGTATTAATTTGTTTAATATTAGATATACATGAAAATAAATAAAGATCCTGTATAAGCTTTTTACAACAGTTTTGAGTTCCAAGTGGGGTTTCAAGCTAGGGAATTCAAGAGCTGAGGTTGTGGACATGGTTCAACCATTGAGGAAGGTTCAAAGCTGGTTTTAAGGTGAGTTCTATCCATGGAATTCAGGTTGTGCTCTGTTTTCCTTTTGGTTTTTAGCTTATGGTTTTTGATGTAGAAAGTGGGAATCAAGGGGAGTTTTTGTGTGTGTTTGGTTGGGTTTTGATGGGGGTGAGTGGTAGAGGATGTTTGGTGGTTGAATTGGGTGTTAGGTTGAGGTTTGGGGCAGATTTGAAGGACTGGTTTCAAGGGAAAACGCAGGGGGAAAACTCAGGTGCGTGTTGTCACTTTTGCCTGGTCTGGGCAAGGCGCCGCGGCGCGGCTGTGGTGTGCCGCGGCCCTTGGCGTTTGGCAGGGTGGCCCTCTTTGTTTGGAGGGCGCGCCGCGGCGCAGCTGGGGAGGGCAGCGGCCCTTAAGGTCATTTTAGCCCGAAATGGTGTTTTTAGCCTGGGGATTCAAGCCATAGGCCTCGGGGTTTGAACCTAGTACTCGATTAAGTGGGGATTGATGTCCCGGAGGCTAGATATTGATTTGGGAACTTATGTTGATCATTTTTATTGATGATACCTTATATTTGGTTATGACTAGGTGACCACTAAAGGACTAAAAGTTGATCGTTCTCAAGGGTCGTTCTTTTAATCGTTCTAGCTCGACTTTGAGGTAAGAAAACTGCACCCTGTGTATATGTGACATGCATGGTTATTATCGATGCATGTTGGTTGATTATTGAGTATGACATACGTGGTTATTATTGATGCATGTCGGTTGATTATTATGTATGATATGCATGGCTATTATTGATGCGTGTCAGTTGATTATTATGTATGACATGCATGGCTATTCTTGATGCATGTTGGTTGACTATTAAACGTGACATGCATGGCTGTTCTAGGTGCATGTTGGATTGTTGGATACACTGCATATGATGCATGAGAAACTTGTGATTAGGACATGCTTTGTATACTGGGTATGATATTGTTCCTAGCTTGTGCCTCTGTGGTTGTGCATGGTCCTAATTGTATTAGTATCTGTTTAGTAAGCATGCTGAACACCTTGTTTACGAGTATTGGACATGTGATATATAATTGGTGGCATGACTTACTTGTGTATGGCACTGACTAGTCAGGGACCGACCCTAAAGTCGAGAATCATGCATTGAATGGCTCTATGGCATTAATGCTAGACCGACCCTAAGGTCGATGATCACGCATTGAATAGCTCCATGGAATTAATGCGGGACCGACCCTAAGGTCGAAGAACTTATAAGCGCTTGCCTGGTCTAAGACCAGATGTATTTAGCGAAGGTATATGACCCCGGTGACTGTTTGTCACATGGCTAGGGGACGTTGTCCATAGCTATGACTCTAGAGTCGAGAGGAAGGTTATGTTGGTGACCAATCACCATGCACCTGTCCTGATCAAACTTATGAAAGAATTACTTATCAGTTAATCCCTGGTGACCCTACCGTCACATGGCTAGAGGAAGCTGAGCTCATTATTGTGACTTTTGGCTATTGTCACCTATTTGTTTGGACTGATAGTCCTGAATGGTTATTATGATCGTTGTATATATTATATCATGTTATATTGTGTTTTCTTGCTGGGCTTCGGCTCACGGGTGCTATGTGGTGCAGGTAAAGGCAAGAGGAAGCTAGACCATCCTTGAGTTGGAGAGCTTAGGTGATGATGTGTACATATGCAGCTGCTCATCCTCCACGACCGAGGTTTAAAGTGGAACTAGGGTTGAACCCTGTTTTGCCGCTTAGAACAGCCTGTTGTAAATATTTTCTGTAATAGACTCTGAAATTATATTTTCGGGATCCCAATGTATATATTAAACGTTCTAGTGAAACGTTACCTCCTAACCAAAGTTTTTGATCCCTAAACTGCTAATCATACTTAGTTCACGATTTTGGCCAAATGACTTGGTTAGCAAGTTTAGCACTGTTTACAAGGCACACCGTAACGGTCCCTGGGGTTTGGGGCGTTACAGGGATCAACTTAATAACCATAGGGCTCGGCTTAAGGGCGCCAACACCTAAGTATTTGTATTAAAGATTGAATTATATGTTTACTATTGCCTAACTTATCGCTGGTACTTTGTTGTTGGTTGAATTAGTTGATTTGAAGTTTACTATGCACTTTATGTGTTATCTATGCTTGTTGATTAGGGTTTTCTTGTTGAGCCTTGGCTCACGGGTGCTACGCGGTGCAAGTAAATGCAAGGGAAAGCTGGACCAACCATGAGTTGGAGAGTATTGGGGGCAAAGTGTACATCAGCAGCTACTCGACCGCCACGGCTGAGGGAATTACAGGGACTAGAGCTCAAACTTGTATTTTTCCATTTAGACTAAGTACTGTTGTGTTAACTTTTGAGGGTTGTATCCACCATGTAAATCTTATTTTTGGGATCCCATGTATCAAACTCTTATTTTAATGAAAATCAACTATTTTACGTTCAAAATCTTTTAACCCTAACCTGTCACTTGATATTAGAAACACTTTTATGTTCAAATGACTTGGTTAGCAAGTCTTGCACTATTTTAAACACATAGTGTAACGGTCTTGGTTACCCAGGGTGTTACAATTTATGATTATGACTTAGGATATGTTATAACCTAAGGTTTTATGATGTTGTATGATTAGTATAAATAAGTTCTGTAATGACTCTTGTAAAATTTATGATATGTTTGATTATATGACTGACTCTTCTTTGTATTTTCCTTACTGGGCTTAGAGGCTCACCCCTTATGATGTTGTTGATTCAGGCAATTAAAGATGGAAAGGACGGTGGCAAGCGGGACCTAGGAGCTTTGTGATGTACTCGTGGGGATCATATAGTCAAGGAAGATCAAGTGGCATGATTCTTTTAAAGTTTTATTTAATGTTGCTCATTTTAGCATGTTAAAGACAATTATTTTATTTTTGTAAAACCATAGATCCATTTACTTATTTTAATTTTCATTCAATAAAAGAACAATGTTTATGTTTATGTTTATGATCCAACGTTGTGTTCTCGATAATTTATGATAAATTTTGGCGTTACAAGTGGTACCAGAGCCACAGGTATATTGGTCCTGAACGTTCCCACGAAATACACACGACAGCTACAAAGGACCAACTCGCTACTAAGTAAGTATGATTTACGAAATGTGTTTGTTATGTGAAATAATGGTTTTCTTTATGACTCATTTCCAGAACTTAGCACCATGAGCCCTAATGTTATTAGGAAGGATAAGGTGATAAGGAGAATCAAAGACCTTGAAGATGCATCAGAGCTCGAAAGAGTATTTTTAAGAATAAATCGCATGAAATTTTTTAGTCCTTATGCACTTAAATTACCATTAGCAGAGCAAAGCTTGTAGATAGTGTTGACCCTTGATTTGGCCAACGACACGGAGTCATAAATACGACAAAGGAATAAGAAGGCAATCAAGAATGGAATCAAATGGTAAAGAAGTGACACAAATGATTTATAGTGGTTCGACCCCAACAATGTGGTAACAGCCTACGTCCACTTAGTGTTATTATTGATGTTGAATCCCAATGCTGTGATCAAAAACTAGGGTTCTTGAGTTTCACAACCCTTAGGAGAATTACAACTTTTTGGTGGATAATCACACTATGCTCTCTCTATGAGTATTTAGAAAAAAGGTTCAAAAAGTCCCTTCCTTGAGCCTTCTCTTTCATATTTATAGCTCAAGGGGGTTACATGGACCAATGGGCCTTAATTATCCTTAAGATCAGCGTATCAAGGCAATAAAGAGAAAACAATAAATGTAGTTATTACAAGATTGCGTATCTTAGAGGAAATAAATTGAAGCATGCGACCAGACTGGTCGCATCTAAACGCGAGATCTGATGAGGCAAGAAACTTCTGGTCGATAGGCGAACAACATCCCTTCACTTTAATGTTGTCACGTGCCAACCACGTGTAATAAATTCTTGCCACGTCACTATGAGCCATTTTTGGGTAAACATTTGCCCCCCATGTTTATTTTACTGCGACCAGTATAAAGTAAACTTAGGAAACTGACCCTTCGCATACCCCACCAAATCTGTCAGAGCCGCCATGCCTTCTTGAGAAAAGCAACCAATCATGTCTTTTCAGTTTCCCAAAAAGTTGTTTGACGGATATCGTGCTTCCCCATGCCTTGAAAAGTTAATCCCATTATTACCTCTTTTACAACGCCACGATCAATATAAATAACCCCTCTTTTTTACTTTTCACTTTTTACAATTCTCTTTTCCTCAAGAACTTCTGAAGAACAAAGCGAAACAGACCCAGAAAAGATCACTGATCCAAGGTGTGCCTGCCCAATCGCTTGAATCAATGCTCCAAACTTTCATCCAAGTAAGTCTTCTGACCGATTCCTTTCTGTTACGTTATGCGACTTTCCCTTTATTTTAGATTTCTAAGTTTCTAAGTTCTTGAATTTTTCTGTCTGTTCTTGAAAAATCGTTTTGGGGTAAATGGGTATGTTGATCTGCGCTTAAGATGATAGGGAAATAATACCTTGCTGGGGTTAGGAATCAGTTTGGTAGTCAGGATAATCGATTTAGGGCGTAAAATCGAAGTAAAAATTCAATTTTTAAGCATGTAGAAAAACTGGGTTTTTCCCGCCCCTTCAGAGTTTACTTCTGCTTTTTGATCCGTTTTCCAAACTGTTCGTATGAAACATAGTGTTTTTGCTAGAATGTTGCTGGTCGTATAAAAGCTTATCTTTTATACGCGAGCAACGCTATTCCAACTCCTAACACAAGTTTTTAGGCCGTAAATTCTCATCTCCCCTTCTCTGTTCGAAGATTTTCATGCAAGATCCGTGGGGAGGTGAGAGGCCAATCGACGACGACATGCTCGCTCAGCTGCTCGTGGACGAAGAAGAGCCGTCACTACTTATCCCAAATATTCCTTTTTCTCGAATTCCACCCAACATACCTCACTCAAATCCACCAAATATGGGTAGAGTAAAATCCACTGCCCAGAAAAAGAAACCATCTAAACCTTCTGAAAATTAGCCTACCCCTCAGGTTGAAATCCCCTCGACCAGTGGTAGAGCTGAAAATACTCCTGAGCCAAGAATCCAAACACAGGCCAAACCCCGAGATACCCTCCGACCAGACGTCGAATGGTATGCTGCACCCCCTAGCCGAATCACAGTTAGGATGATAGCCAATTATATCAGGAAGTACGGACTTCCTGGAGTAACCTTAGTCCAACCTACCAGAGACCAGCGGGCAAACCTGCCTGGAGGTGCCTTAAGTGCCTGGTCGAGGTATCATATTGAGGCAGGAGCGATCTTGCCTCTCCAATCCTTTTTTCCAAGGAGTGGCCAACTATTTTGGGGTCGCTCCTTTTAAAATAACCCCAAATGGATATAGAATGCTCCCCGCACTCTATATCATTTACAGTCATAAAAAGTGGCCTGTTCCTATGCCACACGAGGTCAATTACCTGTTCGACCTCAAATCCAACCCCAAACAAGAAAATACGGGGTTTTTTCACTTTTGCCACCAGGAAACGACTCGTGTTTTCCTGAGCAAAACTACCTACAAGTCCAATGTAGGAAAGTACTTCTAGGAGTACTTTTTAACCACAGACCTGGTCACCCACAACCTGGCCTTCACCGAAGATGGTATACTTTCTACTTCACTGATCGCTTAAACACCATTTAGCATTCTCATGTGTTTATTAGATCCTTTATGCCATTCAGGTCCATGGTTACAACCAACCCTTACTCCAGAGATGGAGATTCGAGCGGCCTTTTTGGCCAGCATGACCGACGTAGAGAAAAGCGTCAAACAGATGGTTACACAGGCCAATCTGAGGCTGGTCGGCCTTCTGGCCCCTCACCAGGACGTGAGGGAATCCACAGCGGGGGGCGGCACCGGCGGTGATATCCCCGATCAACAACAAGATGTGTCACAACCCCCGTCGAGGAGGGCAACAGGCATGACCATTAATGAACCATCCGGCGCCCCGCGACCTGTCGCTGCTTTGGTCCCCCTAGGGAAAGGCAAGAAGAAGGCCTCCGAGCCTATTCTTGAATCATCGGACGAGAACGATACTGATTTCTCGCTTGTAGATAGTCTGTCTATTCCCTGTCACCTATTTTATGGGGACAACAACTTTAAATACACACCTACTTTAAATTTAGACTTCTTCAGGCCAGAGAGTAAGTGTAGCACTAGTAAAGTAAATAGTGTAACGACCAGTAATTATAGCTCGATTATTGTACTTTTAATTTCTTTGCCCTTGTTTCCTTACCTTAGCAAGCTCATTTTATTATATTGCCTGACTATTTGTTTGTTTCTCCCTTGCAGACATGCTTGCTGACCGAGCCTTTGACTTGTATGCCAAATCGGCGAGCAAGAAAAAATCCAGCAAGTGGCAGCCTGAGGAAGGCTGCAGCAATCCCTCTGCGAAGAGGTCTCAAATAGAGGACCCTCCTGCGTCTACTCCCACAAAGGAGACAACTCCTCCACCAGCTGCTGCCAAAGGGACACCTCTGCCGATTCCAATGAACGAAGACCCCCCAGCTCCGGTCGAACAGACTCCTCCACCAGCTCCCGTCGACCTCACGCTTCTAGTTTCCACCGACCAGCAACTTGCTGGTCGCCGAGAAGAAGCCTCGAGAGAAGATCTTACAGGGGTGGTGCTTAATTCAGCTAAGGACAGGCTGTCCAGAATAACAAAGCACCTCCGCAGCCGTGAGGCAATTCAGGAGACTGGTTCCATGGCGGTTGATCAAGTCTTCAACCGCGCACTGAATGAAGTGCTCGATGTAAGTTGCTGTGCTTATCGTACTTCACTACTTTCTCCGTCAATTTGTCTCTACTAAAAGCTTTATCTCTTTTTGATTGCAGGGAGTTCTTACCATGACCTTTGGCTGGCGGAGCTCGAGGACACTGATCGCTCAGTTCGAGAAGAAACTCAGCGATCAGCTTAGCACTGCTGAGGCCCAACATGCCGAGCAACTCATGGCGACTGAAGCCATTCATGCCAATCAGCTGAAGGAAGTTGAGGCAAAGCATACTGAGGCACTCAAGGGGGCTGACGCGAAGCACATCAAGGCGTTGCAAACGCCTGAGGCCAAACTCCCATCTCTCGAAGAGAAACTGCAGAAAAAGGAAGCGAGAATCGCCAAGATCACTGCTTCTAAGGAACAGTACAAGGAGGTCTCGCTCATGAACTACCAGGAAGGCCATAAGCTCCAAGAAGAGCTGAGATAAGCCGCAAAGAGGTTGCTGGTTTGGAGGAGGCGAATGCCCGCAACCTTGAAGACTATGAAGGGGCGGCGTTTGAATGCTTCTACATGTTCTGGAAAAGCAACCGCAGCGCCAATTTTTCTTACCTTCCAGATCACATCAAGGAGGCGGAGCTAGCGAGGTGTGTTGCTCGCTTGGAAGAAGAAAAAATTCCAGGGTCTCCAGAGATCTCCTTAGCAACCGACATTGAAGGCGCTCGAGAAGAGGCTGGAGTTACTGTCGACCAACAACAACAAGAATTACCGCAGGATCCTCCGGCTACCTAAGAAGTCTATCTCCCTTTTTTTTTCATTATCTTTTATATACATGACCTACAGGTTGTGATGTAAAGACAATTTCTTTTTTTATTTTTGACTTTTATTGCTACACGGGCAGCTTTTTCCCTTTTTATCAAACAATTACACCTGAGCAATAACTGCTCGTGGTGTAAAAGGATTCTTTTATGATATTATAATATATTTACATTTTATTATAACATTTGTTCGCATGACCAAACTTAGCATAGTACTTTGGTTTGATTTAACAAAATACAAAATTTTGAAAATACTCTAAGTACCCTAGCATGCTTTCACTTATTTTGCTCATGTGTTTACATACCTTTCGATATGCTTTGCTTACTAGATGCCTTATATGCCCCCCAAGTGATTGAGGAGCTTTGGGTCCTCGGTCACTTGCCTTGATCGAAACATGCTCAAACATTTCTGCTTGCAATAAAGACTTGTAAAAATGATAATACAGCAAAATAACACACGTAATGAGCAAGTACTTGTAATAAATACAATAGTTGGCAAGAATGACTGGATGCGCACAATCCCTTTTATTTCTCGTAATAAATGGGCAAAACATGTCTGTACGAGGGATCACCAAAATGATCTTACACTTATAAGTGATTGATCACATAAAATGACCAACCTTTTTTCATAACTTGTAAAAAGTAAAATTAATACAAGCCAATTCTTTAAGAAGAATTGTTTATTGATAATACTTGCGCACATGTTCTCCATTCAAATAGCGAGGAATGAGATCTCCATTTAAGCGAGCAAGTTTATAGGTGCCTGGTTGAAGGACTTCTTCAATTTGGTACGGTCCTTCCTAATTAGGCCTGAGTACTCCAGTAGACGGATCGCGGGTGCTGAGAAAAACCCTTCAAAGTACTAGATCTCTGACACTGAATTTCCTTTCGCGAACTTTAGAATTGAAATACTGGATGACCTTTCGCTGGTATGCAGCTACTCAGAGTTGGGCTTGTTCTCGATTTTCATCGACCAAATCAAGAGATTTCATCAATAGCTGGCTATTAGAGCCTTGATTGTACGTTATTCTTCGAATCGACAACGGATCTAACTCAACAGGCAGCATAGCCTCATACCCATAGGCCAAGGAAAATGGAGTATGGCCTGTTGCTGTTCGGTGGGAAGTTCTGTACGACCAAAGGACTTTAGGCAATTGCTCTGGCCATGCCCCCTTTGCTTCCTCAAGCCTTTTCTTCAGAGTATCCTTTAGCGTTTTATTGACTGCCTCGACTTGTCCATTTGCTTGAGGATGAGCAACTAAAGAAAAGCTCTTGATAATTCCATGTTGCTCGCAAAAATCTATGAACAAATCACTATCAAATTGGGTGCCGTTGTCTGAGACAATTTTTCTTGGCAATCCATAGCGACACACGATGTTTTTTACTACGAAATCTAGAACCTTCTTAGTCATTATGGTTGCGAGTGGCTCAGCTTCGACCCATTTAGTGAAGTAATCGACGGCCACTACGGCGTACTTGACGCCGCCCTTTCCGATGGGCAGAGATCCGATTAGATCTATCCCCAGACTGCGAACGACCATGAACTTTGCATCTATTTTAGCTCATTAGGGGCTGCTCGTGGAATTTTGAAGAACCTTTGGCATTTGTCACACCTTCGCACAAATTCCATAGAGTCTTCATTCATTGTTGGCCAGAAGTATCCTTGCCTTAAGATCTTTTTTGATAAACTCTGCCCCCCAGCATGGTCCCCACAAAAGCCTTCATGGACCGCTCTCATCAATTCTTTGCCCTTCTCTTTCAAAATACACCTGAGGAGTGGCATTGAGTATCCCCTTCGGTACAAGATTCCATCAACCAGGATATACCTAGCAGCCTGCCGCTGAAGGATCCTAGCTTCGTTTCTATTTGCCGGTAACACACCCTACATCAGGTACTCTATGTAAGGTGCCATCCATGTATTCGACGCCTGAATCACCAAAGAGGTTTCTTCCGCTCGGATGCTCGGTGCAGACAGTCGTTCAACTGGTACTATATTCAGGGTGTCAGCATCCTTGGCACTTGTTAACTTGGCCAATGCATCCGCATTTGAATTTTGGTTGCGAGGTACTTGCTGGAGGGTATATTTCTCAAACTGAGCCAACAAATCTCTTGCCTTATTCAAATAGGCAACCATCTTTAGACCTCGGGCCTGGTATTCTCCAATAATCTGATTAACCACTAGCTGAGAGTCACTATAGACTTCAAGTGACTTTATGTTCATATCTCTGGCTAATCGTAACCCTGCGAGCAATGCCTCGTACTCTGCTTCGTTGTTGCACGCCAAGAAGTCAAATCTAATTGCGCAGTGAAATCGATGCCCCTCAGGCGTTATCAAAATCACTCCTGCTCCAGCGTGATGCTCATTAGAAGTGTCATCCGTGAACAACTTCCATGAGGGAGTTTGGCTTTGAGGCTTAGGCTCTTCAGGCACTTCTGGCTACTTGCTATCTGGAAGCCCAATGAGTTCTGTGACGAAGTCTGGCAGGGCTTGTCCTTTTACCGCTGTTCATGGCGAGTAAGAGATATCAAACTGCCCAAGTTTGACCGCCCATTTCAACAATCTACCTACGGCTTCTGGCTTCTGCAAAACTTGCGGTAGAGGCTGGTCGGTCAAAACTATGATTGGGTGAGCTTGGAAGTAGGGCCGTAGCTTCTTGGAGGCTAGGATCAAGCAACAGGCTAATTTTTCAATAGGTGGATACCGCAGCTCCGCTCATATTAGCCTTGCTTACATAATAAACAACCTTCTGCACGCCTTCCTCTTCTCTTACTAGGATAGCACTAGCTGTTAGAGAATATATATTATTGCTCAATGGAATTATGGAAAAACCAAATACAACTCTATGCAAAAATACAATGGACAAGATAATATTGATTAAATAAGTATTACAACTCAATTGCTCAAAATACAAGTACATAAAAAAGATGTGGAGGAAGAAGATTACAAACTCAATACTAAAATAATACAAGTAAATAAGAAGAACAAGAGGAACAAAAGAATGAAAACACAAACAAACTCTCACACAACCAAAGTGTAGAGTAGTGGGGATCACCAACTTGAACAAGGTTCAAGACCTTTGTCCAAAAGCTTATTTCCCCCTATTCTCTAAGCACTAAGGGATCTCTCTAGGTAATAGCTCTCTAGAATAATCAAGCCTCAAGGTGTATTTTTCAGCCAAGTGCTTTGTGGATGAAAAATGGTGTGTCTTACAAGTGAGCATTAGGCTCCTATTTATAGAGTTTTGAGACACCCTTTGAATTTCAAATTCCACCAACCCCCATGGTTGTTACCAATGATTAATTGGATGTTTTATGGAATTAAAATAGAGATTTGGGAGTTGCTTGGCTGTTGGAAACGTTCAAAATTGGATAAAAACCGAAGTTGGAAAATGCTGTCAGCCGCGGCCTGAAAAACACAAGCCGCGGCCCACGGTGTGTTTTTGCCTATTTTTGCCTCTTGGGCCGCGGCCTGAAAAACTCAGGCCACGACCTAAGATGTTTTTTCAACAACCAATTTTCCAACTTTGCCAAAACGTTCCAAATTCATTCCCACTTGATTTTGTAACTTCCATACACATTATGGGAGTTAAAATCACATCTCTAACAACCATATTTCACATATGGCTTTAAGAAATTCAAATAAAAATGTGTAATATCAAATCTACACATTATTGGGTAATATTTGGGAGTTACAAATTTGTAACTGATTTTGTAACTCCAAAATATGTCACATTTGGACACACACATGTGTCCAATTTTGTGACTCTCAATAATATGTTACAAGGTGTGACAAATCACATTTGTGTGACAAATCACATTTTGTCACATTATTTAATCTAATATTATATTATATGAAATAATATAACACTAGAAACGTATTCTATGATCACCAAGTAAATGAACAAAGTTTCTTTATTGACTGGCTTTGATAGAATCGGTGGCTGCGACATGTGAGTTTTTAAGGCTTGAAAAGCCTGTTCGCACTCCTCCGTCCACTCGAATTTCTTGTTGCCTCTGAGTAGATTAAAAAATGGGACACATTTGTCCGTCGATTTGGAAATAAATCTACTGAGAGCAGCAATTCTTCCAGTCAAGTTTTGAAGATCTTTAATCTTTGCTGGCGATTTCATATCGACCAGGGCTTTGATCTTCACGGGGTTGGCCTCAATTCCTCGCGAGTTTACTATAAATCCCGAGAACTTCCCTGATCCTACTCCGAAGGAGCACTTGAGGGGGTTGAGCTTCTTCTGATATTTGTTCAAGACGTTGAAGCATTTTTGCAAGTCCCCTATATGCCCTTCTGCCTTCTTCGACTTAACTAGCATGTCATTGACATATACTTCCATGTTTGTGCCGATCAGCTCCTTAAACATGTGGTTGATAAGTCGCACCAGCGTTTTTCAAACCGAAGGGCATTACTTTGTAACAGTAAAGCCTTGTGTCAGTCTAAAAGCTAGTGTGATCCTCATCAGGAGGATGCATATTGATCTGATTTTATCCGGAGTAAGCATCCATGAATGAGAGAATCTCGTGCCCTGCAGTGGCATCGACCAGTTGGTCAATTCTAGGGAGTGAGAAACAATCTTTAGGGCAGGCATTATTAAGGTCTGTGAAATCCACGCATGTTCGCCACTTGCCATTCGGTTTAGGAACAAGCACAGGATTAGAGACCCATGATGGATAAAACACTACCCTGATGAAACCATTCTCCTTCAGCTTCTCGACTTCTTCCTTTAGAGCCTTTGATCTATCTTTGTCGAGCATCCTTCTTTTCCGTTGTACTGGTGGAAAACTCTTGTCTATGTTTAGGACATGGCTAATGACTGCAGGGTATATTCCAACCATGTCTTTATGCGACCAGGAAAAGAATTCCTGATTTTTCCTCAAAAATTCCACCAGTGCTCGCTTCGTTGCTGTCTCTAAGTTTTTACCGACTTTCACAACCCTGGTCGAATTTTCCTCATCGAGTTGGACCTCCTCGAGGTCCTCGATGGGTCTTATCTCTTTATCGAAATCCCCAGAGCAAGGATCTAAATCTCGGTCCTCAATTTGGGCAACGCCCTATTTGGTGACATCATCACTTGATTGGGCTTGTACATCAATAGTCGTTTGCAACTCTTTTCTGGCAACTTCCCTCGATACACCTTTCTTTGCCTTAGATATCGAGGCGTTGTAGCACTCCCCCGCTTCCCGCTGATTTCCCAACACGCACCCTACCCCTACGTCGGTTGGGAATTTCATGGCAAGGTGCCATATCGAGGTAACGGCTCGCAGGTCGACCAAGATAGACCTCCCAATTATAGCATTATATGCTGAAGGACAATCAACTACTATGAAAGTAGTGAGTAATGTCCTATTTGTAGGTGCAGTTCCTGCCATAACTGGGAGACTAATCGACCCAGTTGGGGCGAGCCCTTCTCCAGAAAAACCATAAATGGTTTGGTTGCATGGCTCCAGGTCCTTGACAAACAATTTCATTCTTTCTAGTGAAGACTTGTATAAGATGTTGACTGAGCTTCCTATGTCAACTAACACCCTCTTAACCATCATGTTGGCGATTTGAACGTCAACGACAAGCGGATTAGAGTGTGGGAATCGTACGTGCTGGGCATCGTCCTCAGAGAAGGTTACCAATTCCTCCTCTGTTCGAGCCTTCTTTGGTGCTCGATCCTCCACACTCATCATCTTGATGTCCTGGTTGTGGCGTAAGGACCGAGCATATCGCTCCCTCGCCTTCCCACTGTCCCCTGCAAGGTGTGGGCCGCCATAGATGGTGAGTAATGTACCTACCACAGGAGCTGGCTGTAAAGGTGGCGAGCGCTAGCGTGCAAGCGCCTGTTCATTGCCACCTTGAGCCTCTTGCTGAGACCCTCTTGCGGCTCGCACATATCTCCTTAGATGTCCCTACCTAATCAACAACTCAATTTTGTCCTTCAACTGGTTGCACTCATTGGTGTCATGTCCGTAGTCGTTGTGAAAACAACAGAATTTTGTTGTATCTCTTTTGGAGATATCCTTCCTTATAGGTGTGGGTCGCTTATAAGGAACATTAGAGCTGGTCGCTTGGTAGACCTCTGCTCGACTTTCGACAAGGTTCGTATAGTTGGTGAATCTCTGCTCATATCTATTGCCTTTGGGGCATTTATTCTTAGACGTTGACGGCTCATTACCCGCCCTTTTCCCCCCATTTCTGCCATTTCCATTCCCGTTGCCATTGGGTTTATCCGACCCGTTGGCGGCCTTGGCGGGTTCTTCCTTCGGTCCCTTGTCTTTGGTAGGCGATTTCCCCTCGTTGGCAATCGCATCCTTGAGCTGTATGTATCGATCAGCTCGATCCAAAAACTCCTGGGTACTCTTTACCCCGCTCTTTCTTAGGCTATTCCAGAGGGGAGAATGGTGTCTAACCCCAGCAGTTAGGGCCACCATTTTTCCCTGGTCCCCCACTGTCTTGGCTCCAGTTGTTGCCCGCATGAAGCACTAGACATACTCCTTTAAGGGCTCTCCCTCATTTTGACATATCTCGACCAGCTGGTTGGCCTCAGTGGGGTGTACGCGACCCGCATAAAACTGTCCATAAAATTCCTTCACAAACATTCCCCAGGATACTATACTAGCAGGAGGGAACTTAAAAAACCACTCTTGGGCGGTGTCAGATAGTGTAGCGGGGAAGATCTTGTAGCGAACATTGTCCGACACCTTCTGAATATCCATTTGTATCTCAAATTTGTTGACATGAGACACTGGGTCTCCGTACCCATCAAAGTATGGCAGTACTGGAATTTTGAATTTGCTGGGAGTTCTGCCACAACAATTCTATGTGCAAACGGAGTGCCTCTCCTCCGGTCGTACTCTATGTGGGATGTCCGACTCCTGACCAGCTACTGTACTGCCTGGTTCAGAGCATTAATTTGTGCCTGAACCGCATCTGGGATTGCTGCGGCGACTGGTGCTAGAGGAGCGTACTCATCATGTCTCTCACGATGGTCGTTGAGTACGTCCCTCAAATCATCATCCCTGCGTCTCTGCTCGCTAACTTCTAGCCGATCAAAGACGTTATTTTGTCAGGGTTGCTCCCCAGCATTATGGCTCGCCGGCCTATTTTCTCTAGGTGTGGGGTTTCCACCTCTTTCTTCATTCCCCCGACCAGCATTCCCTTTGCCAGAATCGACCTCATTATAGTCATGGCCATCTCTAAATTGTGGCCGACTATGGCGCGATCGGCTGTTCACGCTGTTTCCTCCTCGGGTTGGTATCTCTTAAGCGTCAGGGGAAGGCCTACGCTGGTCATTGGGTCCCCGTGAATTATTGTTCCATGGGGGGACCCTGACCGCAGAGCCTGACTCATTGTGCCTTCTGTTGGCAGAAGGGCGCTGCCCCCTGCTCGGTGGATTTGGCTCTTCGTCCCCTAGGCATCTAGGGCTGCGGGGCGGCTGCCCGGCCCTATTTTGCCTCTGGCGCTGGGGATTGCCACAACCACCCTGAGAGGGAGGCTACTGATCAGGATCCCGAATTGGGATATCCTCCTGAGCCACAAGTGGCTGCTCCGGCCTTTGAAGGCTTGCTGGTTGGAGCAGAGGACTTGGATTGGGAGCCCGCTGTGGTGGCGCACTCGGTGGCTGATCCAGTTGAGAGGCCGGTGCAGCCTGTCCTTGAGCCAATTGAATGGCTGCTTCCAGAGCGGCCGTGGCATCCCTCTGGCAACGGTCCATGTTCGTCTGCCACTCATTCAGCTCCTGGCTCTGACGCTCAATCTCCCTTTGTTGTAGCACCAAGGTCTTTGCTGCATTCTCCTGATTGGCCCTCAGATTAGCCAACTCGTCCTCCAACACCCCCAGTGTTGCCCTCAGCGTTTACGAATCCAACTCCTTCTCTTCAAACACAAAATGTGGTTCATTCTCTGCCACATTTGGAGGACGAGGTTGAGATGATGCAGCGCCAGCGACCTGTCCAGCTCTCTTGGATGGCTTTTCCATTTGATGTTCTTAAAGCTTTTTTATCAAACTCTCAATGAAAGCACCAGAATGTTGACCCTTGATTTGGCCAACGACACGGAGTCATAAATACGACAAAGGAATAAGAAGGCAATCAAGAATGGAATCAAATGGTAAAGAAGTGACACAAATGATTTATAGTGGTTCGGCCCCAACAATGTGGTAATAACCTACGTCCACCTAGTGTTATTATTGATGTTGAATCCCAATGCTGTGATCAAAGAACTAGGGTTCTTGAGTTTCACAACCCTTAGGAGAATTACAACTTTTTGGTGGATAATCACACTATGCTCTCTCTATGAGTATTTAGAAAAAAGATTCAAAAAGTCCCTTCCTTGAGCCTTCTCCTTCATATTTATAGGCTCAAGGGGGATACATGGGCCAATGGGCCTTAATTATCCTTAATATCAGCGTATCAAGGCAATAAAGAGAAAATAATAAATGTAGTTATTACAAGATTGCGTATCTTAGAGGAAATAAATTGAAGCATGCGACCAGACTGGTCGCATCTAAACGCGAGATCTGATGAGGCAAGAAAC
Source organism: Humulus lupulus (assembly GCF_963169125.1). Lineage (NCBI taxonomy): Eukaryota > Viridiplantae > Streptophyta > Magnoliopsida > Rosales > Cannabaceae > Humulus > Humulus lupulus. The sequence continues at coordinate 27,752,349 of NC_084799.1, forward strand.
ATCTGGTCGATAGGCAAACAACATCCCCTCACTTTAACGCTGCCACGTGCCAACCACGTGTAATAAATTCTTGCCACGTCACCAAGAGCCATTTTTGGGTAAACAGATAGCATGGAATGAGGTTTTGTTTGATCATAGTGTACCTATTGAAGATAAGTATGATACATTTATGGATAGGTTTGCACGAAAGTTTAGAATATTTGAAGATATAATCCTACCAAATGGAGGGATGGGAGAACGAGTTCATCAGTTAGTTGATAACCTTAGGATGAGATTTCTCCATAATGCACCCTTCACCTCACGAGTCATTTACTCTCAGGATGATTATGAAGATCTCAGTCAAGACATGTTAGAAGAAGGATCCGATGTGGAGGATTATATAAATAAGAACACATTGTTAAAATTTTATGAATTTATCATTAGCTTGTAAATATTTTCTTATTTGAATAAAACATGTTATTTCTTTCCTTTTATTTATATTGTTAGTAAAAGTTAAGAATTTTGGATTCAATTGAAAGTGTAAGGTTTAAATTCCTCTCTTATGGGTTAGCTCATTTGTGAAGGCCCATTTGCTTTGCATTATTAGATTGGATAATTAAAATGAATAACAATTAATAAGGCAAATGTTGAAATTCCTGTCTTTTGGGTCCAAGTGGAAGTTAGGGAGCCTTAGTAGTGGGTACGATATACTGAACACAACTCCCCTCCATGGAAGATTCAATTGTTAAGGCCCATTTACCCGAGTTGGACTCAATTGTAATAAGATAGTTTTAATAGATAGATGGACCTAATATACAGTAGTACAATAGGCTAGGTTATAATTTTTGTTTGTTTGTCTTATTTTTTACAATTTTTCTCTTTCAGGGGAAACAGAAAAGAAAATGGAGTAGGAACTAAGAAGATCCAGAAGACTAAACAAACAAGAAATCAAACAGGAAAGAGGATAAGAAAGAAGCCAAAGAATGGCTTCGTTCGGTAGAATCCATATTGGAACATATGCGCTTGGGAAACGAGGACCGAATCTCATGCGCCTCAAGCTTACTCAAGAAGGACGCCCGCATCTGGTGGGATATAGTGAAGCAGACCCGAGATGTCAATGTCATGACTTGGAAAGAGTTTATCCAAGTATTCCATAAGAAATACTACAACCTTGCGATTCTAGCCACAAGGGTGGACGAATTCATTGCGTTAACTCAAGGGAATTCGATTGTGACGAAATACGCCAGAAAATTCGACCAACTGGCCAAGTTCGCAGCGGACATGGTACCCACCAAGACGCTAAGAATTCAAAGATTCCTAAAAGATACTGAAGCCAATGATAGTCTGAGACGTAAAGTTGGTTTGTGGAATAACAACATTCGTGGAAACGTTGGAAATAGCTTGGGAAGCCGAGCTAGCGAAGGATAAAATATGGAAAGAAAGAGCGACCAGGAAGGATGCCAAGAAAAGCATTCACAAACAAAATGACCACAAAAGGAAACATGACGGTGTTCATAACCAAAATGCGGACAAAAAAGGGAAAACTACGTCGGAAGGCAATGGGAATAAAAAGCCTTAAGAAGAATATCCTCAATGCCCAATCTGTAGATAAAACATTTAGGAGAATGCCGATATAAGACTAGAGGTTGCTTCAATCATGGAGACTAAGGTCATCTCAAGAAAAACTTCCCATTGAGAGACCAAAAGAATGATGAAAAGCTAATACCAGCCAGAGTTTTCACTCTTGCATAAGGTGAGGCTGAAACTAGCAATACAGTAGTATCAGGTCAGTTCACAATAACTGGCAAGCAATTCAATGTTTTATTAGATTCAGGAGCGACGCATTCCTTTGTCTCTATGAATATGATTGATAGCTTAGATAAGCCATGCAAACTTTTTAGAGATAAGTTTGTCACGGAATTACCCTCGAGGAAAAAAAATGCTATCTAGTAGAGGGGTGGGTAGCGTTGTAGTTAGAATCGAAGGAAGAGAATTACTAGTAGATTTGATCGAGTTAGACCTTAAGCACTATGATATGATATTAGGAATGGATTGGTTAGAAAAATCGGGCAACAATTGACTGTAAGGAGTAAGACGGTCAATTTTAAAACAGAAGATGGCGAGAAGTACACTTATAGAGGAGTAATTTCTAGAACTCGCATACGATAGTCTTAGCTCTCAAAGCTCAATCAGTAGCGGTTGCTAGGCATTTCTAGCCAGCATAGTAGACAAGTCACGAGAGAGGCAACCGAACCAAAGAATGTGCACACAGTATGCGAATTTCCCGAGGTATTTCCAAAAGATCTACCGGGATTACCTCCGAGTAGGGAGATCGAGTTCGAAATAGAGTTGGCACCGAAAATGGCACCAATATCAAAAACTCCATATAGGATGGCGCCGACGGAGCTTAAGGAATTAAAGATACAACTGCAAGAGCTTTTAAACAAGGGTTTCATTAGACCAAGCTTTTTTCCTTGGGGTGCACCAGTGTTTTTTGTCAAGAAGAATGATGGGAGCATGAGGATGTGCATTGATTATCGAGAGCTAAACAAAGTGACGATCAAGAACATGTATCCTTTGCCTCGAATAAATGATCTTTTTGATCAATTGCAAGGATCCACGGTGTTCTCAAAGATAGATCTATGGTCAGGGTATCACCAACTAAGAGTACGAGAGAAGGATATCCCAAAGATGACTTCTAGGACTCGATATGGACATTATGAGTTCTTAGTAATGTCATTTGGATTGGCAAATGCACTAGCCACGTTCATGGATCTTATGAACCGAGTATTTAAGGATTACTTGGATAAGTTCGTGGTGGTATTCATTGACGGCATACTAATCTACTCAAAGACAGAAGCCGAACATGAAGGGCACTTGCGCATGACTTTAGAAAGGCTCAAGAAACACCAATTATACGCCAAGTTTAAGAAATGTGAATTATGGCTAGAGAAGGTGGCATTTTTAGGACACATCGTATCCAAAAATGGCATAGAAGTAGACCCAACCAAGATAGAAGCTGTGAAAGACTGGCTCAAGCCTAAGAGCGCCACCAAAGTAAGAAGTTTTCTAGGCTTAGTGGGATACTATAGATGATTTATTGAAGGGTTCTCCAAAATAGCTACGCCCTTAACAAATTTTACAAGGAAGCACAGAGATTTGTATGGACAGAAAAGTGCGAAGAAAGCTTCCAAACGCTAAAGGACAATCTCATAACAGCCCCAGTTCTATGCATCCCAGATGACAAGGGCAAGTGTGTAGTATATTGTGACACGTCAAAACAAGGACTTGGATGCATTTTGATGCAAGATGGAAAGGTGGTCGCATACGCCTCAAGATAGCTAAAGGAGTACAAACAAAGGTACCCAACCCATGACTTGGAGTTGGCAGCAGTGGTCTTCACCTTAAAGATTTGGAGGCATTATCTGTATAGAGAGAAGTGTGAGATCTATACAGGCCACAAGAGTTTAAAGTACTTCTTTACGCAAAAGGAGCTCAACATGAGGCAACGAAGGTGGCTGGAGCTAGTTAAGGACTACGATTGTGAGATTTTGTATCATCCGGGAAAGGCTAATGTTGTGGCATACGCGCTTAGTAGATGGAGTTATGGTAGCATATCGACGCTTAAAGGCATTGCACAACCCTTACAAGATGATATTAAGAAATCCTAAATCGAGCTGATAACGGGACAATTAGCTGATCTCACAATCAAGTCAACACTTATGGAGGAAATTAAGGAGAAACAACAAGAGGACGAGTTTCTTCTTAAGAAAAAGGCAGCATTACAAAGCTCGAAAAATGTTGATTTTTCGATAACAAAGGAAGGTATCCTACGATATAGAAACTGAGTGTGTTTGTCGAATTAGGACGGATTAAGAGAAAGTATCATGCAAAAAGTGTAATGCCCCAAAATCCCTAATAAGGTTTATGACCTTAATTAGGAAGTCGGGAAGGCCATAATTGATTTACTATGTGATTAAATGACTATATGCATGTTTAGGTGTATTAAATATGCATGTGAACCCATTTCTGATTAATTGAGTGATTTTCATATTTAGGTCATTTCGGGCATATTTGGCATATATGTGATATGTGTGTGGTGCTTTATTATTATTTGGCTATGCTAAGGTTACTCAGCACGAGACGATCCTAGGAGGTAAGCTAGTGGAATAGACACAATGAGATTTATTCTTGACTCCGAGTGAGTCAAGGGGTATTTAGAGCATTACCGGTTTATTGGGTAATGGGAATAAGTATTTGATGATAAATTGGGAGTTAGTAAGATCAGGGGGAAATTCTGGAGGTTTTGACTATTTTGCCTCGGAGGACATTTTCGGGACCCCGAGTGTTAGGATTTGTTTGAGGCTACTTAAGCGTGAAGTAACCTGTTAAGAAATAAAAAGAACATTCAGTAAGTTCTCTCTCCCTCTAAGTTCCATTTTCGTCTCTCGATCGCATTTTCGAAGGAAACTTGAGTTCTAGGACTCAGATTCAAGCGAGGATCAAGGCATAGTGATCCTAGGGAAGATTAAAAGCTTATTAGCCGGAGGATTTAGTTGGGAAACAACTTAATCGGAGGTAATCCAAGTTTTAAATTCTAAGTTTTTAAAGTTTTTAAGCTTGAATTGGATTTTGTATTTTGATGAGTTTTTGGACAAATTGAAGCATGGGTTTTATTGGTTTTGGATCATGGGGATGTTTGGGAACTTTGATTTTGGGATTTGGAGATGTTTGGATAGGTTTTTGGAAGGTTTTAAAATGGTAAAATCAAGGAAAAATGGCTGGTTAGTGGTTGGGCCGCGGCCCTGTTCTTGGGCGTCGCGACCCAGGCTCGATGAAGAAGGTGGCGGTTGTTGAAAGGCCTGGGGGCCGCGGCGCTTGGTTAGTAGGGCCATAGTGCTTGGGGCCATTTATGGCCAAAATGATGTTTTGATCATGGGAACTCAAACCTTAGGTCACAGGATCGTTCCTACTACCCAGTTTAGTGGGATTCGACGTCCCGGAGGCTAGGTCTTGGTTCTGGGATCGGGTTTTAGAACTTGAACTCATTGGATCACCGTTTATGGTTGTGACTAGGTCATCACTAGAGGCTTAGAATCAGGATCATGCTTGTGGCTCGTTTATTGGTAACCTGTACTTGGACCAAAGGTAAGAAAATTGCACCCTGTATATGACATGCATGGTTATTATTGAGGCATGTCGAGTGTTTAAATGTGATGCATGTGATGCACGAGAAACATGTGGCTAGGGCATGCCATGAATGTTAAATGTGAGATTGATCAGAGCTTGAGTCTCTGTGTTTGTGCATGATCCTAATTATGCTAGCAACTATTAAATGAGCATGCTGAATGCCCTGTATTCGGATATTTGACATATGATATATGCCTCGTAACATTGCTTACTTGTGTGTGGCATTGACTAGTCAGAATCAGCACTAGTCGCGTGTTACTGACCTAAGAGTCAGAAGCAGCATAAGCGTCATGAACGCAGAGCCGATAAAATATTAGATCTAATCAACATCGGCATTAAATGACTCATATGGAGTATTAATGCTGGACCGACCTTAAGTTCGATGAAACCTGTACTTGGACCAAAGGTAAGAAAATTACACCCTATATGTGACATGAATGGCTGTTATTGAGGCATGTCGAGTAATTAAATGTGATGCACAAGAAACATGTGATCAGGGCATGCTATGAATGTTGAATATGAGATTGATCAGAGCTTGAGTCTCTGTGTTTGTGCATGTTCATAATTATGCTAGCAATTGTTAAGTAAGCATGTTGAATGCCCTGTATTCAGATATTTGACATATGATATATGCTCGGCAGCATTGATTACTTGTGTGTGGCACTGACTAACTAGTCAGAATCGGCAATGGTGTCAGATCCGTCTGTGAAACTATGACTTACAGACCCCCTGTTAGTGACTTGTTGATTAGTCACTTGTTTAAAGGTACATACCGCCTATTAGTGACATGTTGATCAGTCACCTGTTCATTGTCTGAACTTATTTGCATGCGTGATTAAGGCTATTATTGCTAGGCATGCACTTTATGATTTGATGACATGTTATTACTGTTCATGAGCATATTGAGTTTTCTTGCTGGGCTTCGGCTCACGGGTGCTATGTGGTGCAGGTAAAGGCAAAAGAAAGCTGGACCATCCTTGAGTTGGAGAGCTTAGGTGACGATGTGTACATATGCGGCTGCTCGACCGCCACGACCGAGGGTTGGAAGAGGAACTAGGGTTAAACCTTGTTTTGCCGCTTAGATTGGCTGGTTGTAAATATTTTCTTGTAATAAACCTTTAAATTATATTTTGGGATCCCAATGTATACAGTAAACTTTCTAGTGAAATGTTATATCTTATTCAAAAAACTTAATCCTAACCGCTAATCATATTTAGTTACACGATTATGGCCAAATGACTCGATTAACGAGTTTAGCACTGTTTAAAATGTGCACCGTAACAGTCCCTGGAGTTTAGGGCGTTACAAAAAGTGCACACCACTCCATATTCACTTCATCCGGGATCGATCAAGATGTACAACGATTTCAAGACAATGTACTGGTGGCCGGGAATGAAGAAAGACATAGCAGAGTTTGTTGCAAAATGTCTTACATGCCAACAAGTTAAGGTCGAACACAAAAGACCCGATGGAACATTACAACCGTTAGAGATTCCCGAATGGAAATGGGAAGATATAGCGATGGACTGCGTGACGGGATTACCAAGGACCACCAAGTAGCATGACTCTGTTTGGGTGATAGTAGATAGACTCACAAAATCTGCTCACTTCTTACCGGTAAGAACAGTTTAAAATGTTGAGCAGTGTGCAAAGCTTTATGTAGCGGAGATAGTAAGATTACACGGAGTCAGACGATAGTCTCTGATAGAGGATCGGTTTTTACCTTGAAGTTTTGGGAAAGCCTATAGCATGCTATGGGCACTGAGTTAAAGCTAAGTACAACATTTCACCCTCAAATTGATGGTCAGTCAAAATGTGCCATTCAAATTTTAGAAAATATGCTAAGGGCAAGTGCATTATACTTCTCAGGATCTTAGAGCAAGTATCTACCCTTAATAGAGTTCTTTTTCAACAACAATTATAAGGCTACAATAGGCATGGAACTTTATGAGATGTTATATGGATGGAAGTGTTAATCACCACTTCATTGGGATGATGTTGGTAAAAAGCAGTATTTAGGACTGAAAGTTGTAAGAGAAATAACAGAAGTGATAGAAAAGATAAGACATAGAATGGTCGCTGCTCAAAGTCGCCAGAAAATTTACGCCGATGCTAAAAGATGAGACGTTGAGGGTGCAATAGGCAATCAAGCTTTTCTTAGAGTATCTCCAATGAAGGGAATTATGTTTTTCAGAAAGAAAGGAAAGTTAATCCCGAGGTTTATAGGTCCATTTGAGATATTGGAAAAAGTAGGGCAAGTAGCATATCGGTTGGCCTTACCGTCATCACTAACTGAAACGCATAACATTTTTCATGTATCGATGTTAAGAAAATACATATCAGATCCATCCCATGTGCTCAATTACAAGTGTAACGCCCTGCTACTTAGGGTCCGTTACCAAATGTGTTTAAAATTAGTACTAGACTTGCTAAACATGTGATTAAGCCACTACGGGTTCAGGTATTCAAAATTTTGTCAGGTCATAAACATTTTCATTAAACCAAAAGCTTTGTTATTTACATGGGATTCCCAAAATACAAGTTTAAAAGTCAATTACAACACCAAGGTTACAAAATAAGCCGACCTAGGCAGAAAAACTGGGTTCAACCCTAGCTTCCTTGAGTTTCTTGGCCGTGAAGGTCGAGCAGATTGCATATGTACACGTCACTGCTATCGCTCTCCAACTCATGCCTGGCCAAGCTTCTCTTTACCCTTACTTGCACCAGAAAGCACTCGTGAGCCAAAAGACTCAGCAAGAAAACATATTCAACAATTCACAGATTAATACATCAGACTAAGCAGTAATAACTGAAACTAGCATAAACAATAAACATATCAGCAATCATAGAGTTGCACAAGTGCGTGTTGCACTCCCTTTCAATTTTTTTGGCGTCCGAGCCAGTCAGGTGCTTGGCGCACCCCCGAGGTGGCCCAGCCATAGTGCCCTGCAGTCCACGTGCGTAATGCCAATTTCAGCTCATAAGCGTAGTCTTACAGGTCCTAGACTTATGAGTCGAGCCTCACAAACCCCCAACTTGTAAGTCGAAGCTTAAAGACCCTCGACTTATAAGCCGAGCTTTGGAGATTCTCAACTTATAAGTCGAGCCCCTTAAATCAGATATGCCCTCTGTTATCCCCAAAATTTGAAAAGGATGATGTGGCAATAAAAGTGACAAGTGGCAAGAGATACTTGACTGATCAGTTACCTGCTCCGGCCAACCAGATAGTTGTTTGGCCGACTGGTGGGGTGCATGGCTGGTCAGTCAGGTACTTGGCCGACCATATAGGTGTTTGGCTGACCGATGGGGTGCATGGCCGGTCAGTCAGGTGCTTGGCCGACCAGTGAGGTGTTTGGCCGACCGGTGGAGTGCTTGGTCGACCAGTGAGGTGTTTGGCCGATTGGTGGAGTGCTTGGCCGACCAGTGAGGTGTTTGGCCGACCGGTGGAGTGCATGGCCGACCGGTCAAGTGTTTGGCCGACCAGTTTTTATCCAAGGAGTGAAGTCGACTTACTGAACAGATTATTGTTATGCAAGCAAAATTCCAGCAACGACTTAGTCTAGAATCAGTCGTGCCTACACGGGAATCTCTCAGATTATCCCAAAGAAGTCGCGTATTGTTGTATTTTAAATATTATTATTAATTAAATATTGTGAGAATAATAGAAAGATCCCGATTACGGGGGATTTCGATTTGTACGATCCTGGGCCTATAAATACAGAGCTCATGGCATCATTTAGGGATTCAGATTCTGTTTTCCTAAGAGAGTATTTGATTTTTGAGATAAGTATTGTATTCTTTTCATTTACACTGAAGAAACTCAGTTGACTCAAGTTCATCTGATCTTTAGTGTAGATCTATAAATCGTTAAGTGGACTAGGCTATTACCAACACATTGGGGCTGAACCACTATAAAAATCATCAGTGTCATTTTTTCTCTTGAAGGTTTAGTGTAGTTTTGACGTCTACTCATCGTTGGCCAAATCTGTGGTCAACACCCTTGACTAATAAGTCGATCTTTATCTAGATACAACAACAAATCCCTAGTTTATAAACCGAGTCCCCTAGTCACAGTAGACAATCACGTAATCCATTTATCACATATATACAGGCACAATGCATTACAACACATTTAAACAGACATACATAGGCATAATCATAATCATGCGCATTCGCAGGCCCAACGCCCAAATCAAGATTATATTCAGCATAATGGCCTAGCCCCAATCATGTATATCATATTCTGGGTGCAGTTTTCTTACCTTCGGTCCAAGTGCAAGCTATCAATGAACAACTTTGGAGTACAATCCCCGATCTGAGCCCCTAGCGTTGACCTAGTCACAACCATGATAAAGAATCCCGTAAAAAACAAGTGAATAAAGGCTTCCAGACCAAGTCCTAGCCTCCAGGACATCGAATTCCACTAAACACGGTAGTAGGATTGATCTCGAGCCCTTAAGGTTGAATTCCCGCACTCAAAACCCTCTCGGGGTCCACAAACCCCTTAACCGCCGTGACCCACCCCAAGTCAGAGGCTCAGCCTCCCCATTTAACTAAACACGCACCACGACCTTGCCTAAGAGGCATCGCGGCACGCCCTCGCGACAGAGCCTTCCTTGGCTCCTTTGGTTCAAGAGGGCCGCGACACCCTAAGAACAGGGCCTCGACCCGACCACCTTCGAACCCACAATTCCTGGGTTTTTCCTTTAGCCGAACCCAATAAAAATCAAACCAACTATACTTAAAACTTCAATTCAATCTTCATAACCAATTTAACACTTTTCCAGCAACAAAACCTAGCTAAATACTTGATTGAAAACCCATAAAAATCAAAGATTCAATCTTCAACCCTACCTCACATGCACACTCTAAACTTTCTACAGAAACAACATAATTAACATAAGGGAATTCGAGTTAAGATCTTTACCTCTGAGATATCTTCACTCATCATTGTTCCAAAGTTAACCATACTGAGGGAGGGCTGGGATCAGTAAAATCGTTCCCACTACTATGACCCCCTAACTCTCAATATAGAACCATGATTCATTGATTTGTATCCACCCTCACCGAACTTAATCATTATTTATTAAATTTATTATTTATTATGATTGAAAAATAAAATCAAGCATACATGTCATCAAAATAACAATAATATTAATTTGGAAAAATAGTTTTCACTAAGTACAATCATAAAGGCAAAATAATAAATAAAGAAACTAATCTATTCTAAAAATCGGGATCTTCTACATCAGATCCTCCATCTAACATGTCATCATCTATCTCTTCATAATCATCATTTTCGTGAGCCTCAAAAATTCCTCGGGGAAGATTCGTAAAGATTCTATTCTTTTGCTCTCTTGTGAATTGGAATTCCATCTTAGAGCTAAACCTAATTATGAGAAAATAATATCTCATCGCCACTAGTATTTCATCTTCAACATCTATTGTCTCCCATATTTCTTCCAAAGCAGCAATTACAAAAGGAAAATCTTTAAAAAGTCTAATTACTAAAATATATTGTTCCATAGCTCTCATCATTATTTGCTTAGTAGTTTGGAGATGAACTATTTGATTATGGAATAAAAGTAATCTCCGAGTGATTCTTTCCAATATTCCTACTGTATTTCTTGGTTCTCTAATCCTTTTTAAGGCCCTAATGGCTCAGATATCGTTATATGTTAAAGCTCCATCCATTCTTAACTGAAAACATAAGACTAAAATGTTAGCTAAACACAGAAACATAATAACTAAAACATAAATACTTACATTGACAGTTAGATTTGGAGCTTGAGCGTGTGTATCAAGGAGAATTTCATGTAAATGGAGTCGTTGCTCTGATACCAACCGTAATGACCCAACTATTCTAAGACCTTGGACCATTAGAACTACTAAACATAGCTATTACTTTGAAGAACATATACATAAGAAATAATAATAACTTTATTAAAACTTCAACATAATATTACAAAGTAAAATAGAATTTTGATATGGGTACCCATTGTTTAAAACATAAACATAATTTTAACTAAATAAAATTGTTTACAAAACTAAATGCGGAAAATACATAGAAACATAATTTGAGAAAAAAAACTAAAAATATTACTAAGGGTGATATATCGCCCCTATGTGGTGATATATTGGCTTTGCCCTAGTCCCAAGCCTCCATTCGTACGTTCGTGCAACGTCAACGTGTTTTTCGTATCCTTCGTCAGGCGATATATCGGCTCCATGCTGCGATATATCGGCATACGTGAATATTTTAAACACGTAATTGCACTTTTTTAGCATAATTTGAATGGAATAACTGCTTTGACTGAGTCATAATACGACCCTAACAGTTTCTGGTATGTGCTAAAGCTTCTATATCTTTATTTTATCATCAAAATACTTAATTCCTTAATAATCATGCTTATGACAAGTGTCATGTTCTTATTGGCTCTATCTAAACCTTAGGTTGTAATAAATAATATATCTAAGACTAGCAATATTAATCAAACCTTATGCTATAATTAATATTCTTAAACTATAGGTTAAACTTATAAAATCCATAACTGTTGCTATGAGTTTCCAAGTAAGTCCCGGTTTTAACCAAAATCCACGCAATCTAAAATACTATAACTACTACTAACTAGCTAACTAAGTAAACATTATGGGACTCTACAATTCTCCCCTACTACAAAGAATTTCATCCCCGAAATTTACTTACCAAACAATTCCGGATACCGAGCCTGCATGTCCTCCAACTCCCACGTTGCCTCCCATTCAGAACTATTTCTCCATAGGACTTTGACTATCGGGATACTCTTAGACTGTAATTCCTTCATCCCTCTATCCAGGATGCTAACCGGTTGTTCCTCGTAACTCAAGTCTTTCTAGAGTGCTATCGTATCATACTTGAGGACGTGAGATGGGTTTGACACATATCTATGCAACATCGAGATGTGGAACACATTGTGACTATCTGCTAGAGCTGGCGGTAGGGCTAATCTATATGCAACTGCTCCCACTTTGTCCAATATCTCAAAATGACCTATAAACATGGGACTAAGCTTTCCTTTCTTCCCGAACTGCTTCACACCTTTCATAGGAGATATTCTTAAGAAGACTTGATCTCCGACTTTGAACTCCACATCACGCCGCTTGGCATCCACATAACTTTTATGACGACTATGAGCAGCGAGTGTAGCGCCCTACCTCCTTAGAGTCGTTACTAAGTGATTTATAAAAGTGACATTAGCTCGTTAATCGAGGTTTAAGACTAAAATGTGTGCTCGGATAAAAATAAAGACTCATTTAATAAACATTAAGTATAAAAGTTGGTCTTTTATTAAAGTTCGTAAAAACATTACATCGGGATCCCCAAAATATAGTTTTGAAACTCATTTACAATTCAAAGGTACTGTAGAGTCCAAGAACTTTACTTAGCTAATTGTTAGTAGTATTATAGTATGTTTAGTGTTATCTTTGTTACTATGGATTTTTGGTTCAGACCGGGAGTTATTTGGACACTCATAGTAGTACTTATAGATTTTCTAAGTTTAACCTATAGTTTAAGAATATTAAGTATAACCTAAGGTTTGATTATATGACTGATATTAAGGATAGTATTTGTTATATTTTAAGGTTTAGATATCAACCAATAGGATTTTAAGCACATGTTATGAATGGTAATTAAGGATTAAGTATTTTTGAGGATTAAATTAAATAAGGGTAAAATTTGAATGTTATAGGGTCAGTCAGCAGCCTTGAGTACGTTGAGGGCTTAGTCAAGGCTGTTTACTCCATTCAAACTTAGCTAAAAATGTGTAAATTCGTGTTTAAATATTCAGCGTATGCCGATATATCGCAGCTATAGGGGGCGATATATCGCAGCACGTAGATACGGAAAACACGAATCGATGCACGGTTGCCTCGGGAACAAAGGTCCAGGCGATATATCGCCTATAGGGGGCGATATATCGCCTCCTCCAGTATGTTTTCAAATGTTTTTGAATTCATTTCCTTTCAGCCATTCAAACTCCTTCAACAGTCCAGCATCTTTTGAACGAGTCTTCAGCCTCTGCTGAACGATTATTCAAATGATTTTCACCTAAAAAGCCATTATAATAAGTGTATGTTATATGTATTATGTTAAGTCTTTATGTTTTCTTATGAAATTATGTATATGACTTTGTGTTAGATTTTCCTTGCTCGGCATTAGGCTCACTCCTTTCTGTTTATGTGCAGGAAAATAAGCTTTAGAGGTGGAAAGATTCGTGACGCTTGGAGGATGTGTATCGATGATGAATGGAGTCAAGGGGCCGAGCGTTAATCGATTCGAGGATGTAGTTTCGGTTTTATGTCTTTTTATATGTATTTTCTGCACTAATTTTGTAATGTCTTATTATTTTAAATTATGTTTTTGTTTTAAAGACAATGGGATCCCATATCCGTTTTGGTATTTACTTTGTAAATAACTCTTATTTTGCAAGTTATTCAATAAATTATGGTATTTTCGTAAAAATGTAAGTTTTATGTATAGTTTCGTTAATGGTCCAAATAGTCTAGAGTAGTGGGTCATTACAGGTACAATACGGTCGACCTAAGCCACAAAACGGGACGTTTACCACGTGTCCTTGAAATAACTCCAGCCGTGGTGGCCAGGTAGGCCAAACATGTACACACCGCTCCATGCCCTCCAACTCATGGTTGTAAGATCCAACTTCCTTGCTCTTACCTGCACCACAGAGCATCCGTGAGCCAAGGCCCACCAAGAGAACTACAAGCATACCATGAAATAAGAATATATATCTCAATAAACCATATTCAATCAGAGCAATAGACACATATACCATATCCTACTAGCATACTCAAGGACACAGCATCTAGATCAACTTAGAAGTACAATAGCTTATCAACCTAATAATACAGCAGTATGATAACACATTAGCACTATAACCAGACAATACAGTAATACAACAGTACATTCACACAGCAGCTCAACACTACATCAGCATATAACAAAACAGCCAACATGCTAAATACATAGCGGCCATGCCATCCCAAGCGCTTTACCAAGCCCTGGGTTCGCAGTCCACACCGTGAGGATATCCCAGGTATCCTTTAGGGTCTCGCCCTGGCAACTCGCACTCCACGTGCTAAACGCTGCTCTCGGCCCCTTGCCATACTTGGCTCATAACATACATAAACAATACATACAACACAATACACCACATAGCTCTACGGGTACAAACAGTTCTCTTACCTGTGTCCCAAGCTTCATAAGCACCGAAATCCCGAGCACAGTCCTCTAACCCGAGCCTCGCTGAAAACCTAGTCACAACACATACATAGCACTCTCGTTACTAACTAATTCATAATCATCTTCTGGAACCAATCCCGTGCTCTCGGGACCTCCCGTTTCCCCACACAAGGTAGCGAAAGCGTCCCCCGAGCCCCTTGAGCCAAAACCCTAAAACCACAAATTCCCATCTCTTGAAATTGGCCTAGCGCCGCGGCAAAGCCCTATGGGGGCCGCGGTGCCCAAAATGTTTCCCATTCCCTGATTCAACCTAGCGCCACGACACGAAAGAACAGGGCCGCGACGCTTATACGCAAACCCAGAAAATTGGGTTTTTCCCAACATTTTTCTCGAGCCAAAACTCTTCCAAATCAATGCCAAGGTACACCCAAGCCCCAATTCGACCTAAAACCCCAAATAAACAGTATGGAAACTTAGAAACAACAACAACAAGCTCAAACACTCAATCAAACCCATAGATCACCTAGTGGTTTTAAACTTCCTAAAACTTAAACCACAACTGAAAATTCATTTCAGAAATCAATGAAATCCTTACCTTAAGGAGGAATTCGACCCTGAGCTGCTTCCAATCCCATTCCAAGCTTACGTTCTCAGATTCCTAAGCTTAGGCTTCTTAAAACTTCATCCCAAAGCCAACAAAGTAGAACACAAATTCAGCTCACAACCACACCACTTCTCAGCAAAATTCAACTGATAAATTGAGTTAGATATTTACCCTTGAACTTAACTAAACCTCTAAATCAATCCCTAGAATTCTAAGCTGCTAGCCTCCCATATTTTAGCCTTGAACCCTTGATTTCCTAGCCTAAAGTCCTTCAAAACTCAAACACCATAGAGAGAGAGAGGGAGCCGAATGAGAGAGAGAACCCAAGCTGAGAGTTTTTCCTTCTGTTTGTTTTTCCCTTCTAACCCCTTCTCATCCATTCTAGTGCCTTAGCAATCAAATAAATCCAAGCATATCTCTTAACAAAAGTCTAAAATACCCCTCTTACCTCTCTACATCCTTAAGTGACCCAAGGGCAGTTCTGTCATTTATCGTGTCCCGCTAATTCCTCAAGTGTTCTTATAAATCCCCATTTAATCCTGATATGTCCAAATCATACTTAACTACTACCCGTTTACTCAATAAATCCTGAACACATATTACGTTCCCAAAATACCCCTAGGCTCCTCCCGAGCTGGGTATTTGACCCCGTTGTGACTTTCCAGCTAAACTGCTCCCTAGGACCGTCTCGGATCGTGCAACACAATCAAATCACCACTCACACGTGGTGTCAATCACAATATATACAATTATTGCATTTATGCCCTCAGTGGGCTAAAATTACAAATATGCCCCTAATAACCAAATTGGGCCCACATGCATATTTAATTCACCTAAACATGCATTTCTAATCACATACTCATCAAATTCACATATTAACATAATAAATCAATTATTTCCCTCCAGGCACGCTAATCAAGGCCCAAAGCCTTATTAGCAAATTTGGGACGCTACAACTATCCCCTCCTTACAGAAATTTTGTCCTAGAAATTACCTGAATAACTCGGGATACCACACCCGCATATCGGACTCAAGTTCCCACGTCGCCTCCTCTACCTCTCTGTTTCTCCATAGCACTTTTATCAAGGAGATGGTCTTGCTCCACAAGACTTATCCTTCCGGTCAAGAATCTGAACCGGCCTCTCCCCATAAGATAAATCTTGATCTAACTCCAAGTTCTTGTAACTCAGTACATGCGTAGAATCTGATACATGCTTCCCAAACTATAGGCACTTGGCCTAATCCTTATTTAAGATTTCACAACATAAGTAAACTCCTCTTCCCATCTTGAACTACCATACCCTTGCTAGGTCATAACACCCAGAGAACACAAGGTTCACGCTCCTAAAACTCTTTGTTCCCACATTTAGACTTGCGAATTCTCATATCCTTGAAGTAATGCAAACACTCCTGTCCTTAATGTTTCTTAAAATTTTACTCGTCCTTAAGCCATTACCGATTTAGGGTACTTCCTGTCCCTAAGTTCACTTTCCAAAATATGCACTTCTCGTTCCCTGTTTCACAATATTCTACTTGGGGTCACTCTACGACCCCCCTTTTTTTCCAAAACCTAAAAGTCCATGGGCTCCAATCTGACACTATTACCCTTGGTGTTCAATGGAGACGTGCAGTCCCCTCTCGTACCCATTCTCTCTTTTGATACCTCACTCACACCAACTATGGTGTGCCAACCAAGCAGGTCAAATCACACTTTTGTATTTACTTACCTCACCTGTAACCCAAGGTGGTCCACCCCTAGGGTTCATAGTCATATCCCTTTATACTAACTCCAGAACACACCACAATCATAATAGCCCTTCCGACCTCTGTTTATTACCTCTTGTTTACTAAATGATTAGATCGTATGCCTCCCGATATACATAGTGCAGTTTTAGCATCCATTCAACTTCTTGGATATAATACCCGTAAGGGGTGATTTAAGGTTCATCCCACATCTTCCTCATTGCCAATATCCTTCGGATTACTCATTAGAACCGTATAATTTAACTCATCTATTCCAAGGTAGTAGAATTCTTAACCTTTCCTACAAAATCCTCTTCCTGCGTTTCATGTTCATTCATAGGGATATACTTGCCAACTATAACCTGCAAGTTCCAAATCAATTTCAGTCATTACTTCATTCCAACCGTGGTTAACCAGCATGACTATCATCTTGCCATTCACTGTGAGGTGAAAACGGTCACTCTTTCAGGTACACACAATGCACCTTAACCCAAAACATAATGCACCAGGACTCCATATTCTAAGCAAGGACGATGTCTCTCGCATCGTTCTCCTATACCAGTCCATATATGCAAACCTTAATACTGTGGCATGTGAATCAATCTTTATACTAACTTCTGAAAATCTGGTTCGCAACCACCTATTCAGATCAACTTTATATTCTCATGTTACCTCAGTCAAAGTACGGATGTCCTCAAACATGCCTCATATAGTAGTAGATGTGTTCCTCTGGTTTCACTGTATTCTTCGCCCCTAAGGCATTCCTTTGGTAATTCCCTTAAGGTTTCTATCTTAATTACATTATACATGATCCCATTACCTTCCATAACACGACCTTGAACTTCTTCCGGACAAATCAGAACTTTTCCTTCTTGGAACCCTTCCTATAATTTTGTTTCCTTAGCCTTGATACTACCAATTAAGGTGGTATTCATGTTCTACTTCTAGCTGGGAGTAATCTGAAACATCCTTGATCAATCTGAATATGACTCATCAACATTATCCCTGTACTCTCTGCTTAACAAACTTACCTGGGTCACTGAAATATCAAAATTTAAAAGCATTTACCAATACTCTATCATATCCTACTTAGTGCAAGTGGAGATTCTTGAAATGCCTCTCGACTTAATCCTTATCAGGGTAATTCTTGAAAACATTTTCCTATCCTCGTAGACTAGGCCTTTTCCCTTGTCAAACCATATTGACATGTCCCATGATAAAATGCTCCGTCTAATCAACCTTCAAGTCAAATACTTCTTCGACTAAACCTTAATTCTTCCTGCTGATCCAAGTCTATACTTCATAATGTCTCGAATACCATTCCATCTCTGCCTTAATTCCATTACACGCTCTTTTCCCTAAATGCGACAATTATCCCACCGAATCCTCATGAATCTATTTGAAACCTTATCTGCCGATCCAACATTCGTCTGGTCTATCTGGTATAACCTCAATGGTATCTTCCTCAATAGCTAGGCACCCAGCAACTGCAACCAGGTCCTTTCCTTTTAATCTCATAAGTCACCATCTTCTTCTTCAATCCATGGTTGTCCCTTATTTAACCGGCAAATTCACATTCAAGATCACCTCATATACCTCATAAAACCAACGTAATCAATTCAATTTTATAGCAGAAATAAGAACTAGAAATCCAACCAGCCATCTTCGAGGACTAACCTCGGACTCTAACCATGTCAAAACGTTCACTCGAGCTGGGGTAGAGTTATTTGTACTCTTCAGTTCTTCTGTCTTTTCTTCGAGCAACTCTCCCTGATGAGCCTTACGATTCCTTACTAATAACATCCCTCCACTCAACACTCACTCACGTGTTGTCTCCTACACCCAGCGCATACCATGTAACCCCTCCGGACCTCACAATCGTCCCAATGACCACTATGAACTCTCCTATCGGGACCAGGTGTAATAAAACCATCAAAGATCTTTCTTTCCTGGTTACTAGGCCTCCACCCTTACCTGCTTCTGCAAATGATGATACCTTTGGCCGAGCTTTCTGCCCATCGGCACTCTTACTTCACATCTCAATTCTTGCGTCCTCCATACTGCCCAAGCGTAGGTAACAATCTCCTACACTAGAGCCATCCTAACACACTGGCCATCCCAGGGTTCAATCCTCAAGTGGATCGCTCTTTTCGAGCCCCATTCGTTGATACCAAACAACACACAGATTTAGCTGATCTACAAACCTCACTAACATACCTTGTCACTGTCATATCCTAAACCGAGTTCATAAATCCATTAGTCCTTGCAACTCAAACTGCGTCACCGTAGTGCCTCTCATTGAACCTTTGTCTGACTTTCCTTTCAACCCATCATGTCAATATTCCAAGTCCGGGATACCATTTCCCTCCACGTTCGATAATCCTCCCGTAAAACATACGTGACACCAGCTTCTCCATTATTACCGTTCACTCTTAAATATAGCCGAAGAGGAGGCTAACCATGCCCGTCCACAGTTCAATTCTAAACGGGTCCAAACCTCCCTCAGAGACTGGAGGTTAACACTTCTAAAGTATTTCTTATGGTAATTCCCACCTATCTCCATCATCAGGTTAGGTCGTAACTAGTGCCATTGTTGCCAACCCTCACAAGACAGTATTCCCCTACAAAACCCACTGTCTCAATCCCCTAATCTCTTCCTCGTACCTTTACAACCCTACATGCATATCAACAAATACATGTTGCCAATTCCGAGGTCGACGGGTGATTCTGGCCTCAACTTCCACCATTCACCCTGCCTAATCCAATTGCTTGCCTCAGATACACAGCGTCCAAATCTATCTGCAACCAACGACTTGGCCTACCAGCCCTAATACTCTTATACAACGCTAAACCATAGCAAGACTAATCAACATAGAAGCCAAAGATACACATACTACGATACAAAAACAAATTTCTCATGCATCAATCATCAAACCTCATTCCCATAAATCACACACATAATCATCATGCTCCCTATTCTAGCAAATAAGGCAACTCACATAACCAGTTAAACAAATATCGCATTTAATACCAACCATGAGTCGAGCTTGTCTCTAGCAGCGAGTGTACATGTTCGGTCAATCTCCAAGAACCATAAACCTTGGCACGCTCTGATACCAAGTTGTAATGCCCTACCTCCTTAGAGCCGTTACCAAGTGATTTATAAAAGTGCCATTAGCTCGCTAATCGAGGTTTAAGACTAAAAAGTGTGCTTGGATAAAAATAAAGACTCATTTAATAAACACTAAGTATAAAAGTTGGTCTTTTATTAAAGTTCGTAAAAACATTACATCGGGATCCCCAAAATATAGTTTTGAAACTCATTTACAATTCAAAGGTACAGTACGGTCGACCTAAGCCACAAAATGGGACGTTTACCACGTGTCCTTGAAATAACTCCAGTCGTGGTGGCCAGGTAGGCCAAACATGTACACACCGCTCCATGCCCTCAAACTCATGGTTGTAAGATCCAACTTCCTTGCTCTTACCTGCACCTCAGAGCATCCGTGAGCCAAGGCCCAGCAAGAGAACTACAATCATACCATGCAATAAGAATATATATCTCAATAAACCATATTCAATCAGAGCAATAGATACAGATACCATATCCTACTAGCATACTCAAGGACACATCATCTAGATCAACTTAGAAGTACAATAGCTTATCATCCTAATAATACAGCAGTGCAATAACACATTAGCACTATAACCAGACAATACAGTAATATAATAGTACATTCACACAGCAGCTCAACACTACATTAGCATATAACAAAATAGCCAACAGGCTAAACACATAGCGGCCATGCCGTCCCAAGCGCTTTACCAAGCCCTGGGTTCGCGGTCCACACCGTGAGGATATCCCAGGTATCCTTTAGGGTCTCGCCCTGGCAACTAGCACTCCGCGTGCTAAACGCTGCTCCCGGCCCCTTGTCGTACTCGGCTCTTGCCTCTCCTGGATTTTACCGCTCCCGACTCTTGCCGCTCCCCGCTCTTGCCAATCCCGACATTTGCCTCTTCCGGCTTTTTTCGCTCCTAGCTCTTGCCGAACAATCATAATCACATATATGACATAACAAACATAAACAATACATACAATACAATACACTAGGGGTGAACATTTGACCCGAAAAACCAGCAAAACCCGCAAACCCGCCTGACCCGCAACCCGAAAATCCGTTTTTTTGGAAAACCTGTCGGATTCGAGTTAAATCCGACCCGAACCCGACAAAATTTGGGTCGGGTTCGGGTTTGAAGTTGGTTAAAACTCGGGTTCAAACCCGAAATCCGAAAAAATGGTATTTTTGAAAAAAAAAATGGTATTTTGAAAAAAAAAAGTGTTAAAAAATGGTATTTTTGCAAAATTTGGATTTTCGGCCCAAAACCCAATTTTCCCAGTCCAACCCAAAATCAAACCCAAAATCCGAAAAAATGGTATTTTTGAAGAAAAAATGGCATTCTTTAAAAAAAGTGTAAAAAATGGTATTTTTGCAAAATTTGGTTTTTCAGCCCAAAACACAAATGGCTCAGCCCAACCCGAATCAAACCCGAACCCGAACTCAAATAAAACCCGAAACCCGAAAAAACCCAAAAATTTCGGATCGGTTTCGGTACCATTTTTCTCAACCCGAAACCCGTAAAACCCTAACCTGATGAACCCGAAACCCGAAAACCCGACCCGTGTGCACCCCTACAATACACCACATAGCTCTACGGGTACAAACAGTTCTTTTACCTGTGTCCCAAGCTTCATAAGCACTGAAATCCCGAGCATAGTCCTTTAACCCGAGCCTCGTTGAAAATCTAGTCACAGCACAGACATAGCACTCTCGTTACTAATCAATTCGTAATCATCTCTTAGAACCAATCCCGTGCTCTCGGGACCTCCTGTTTCCCCACACAAGGTAGCGAAAGCGTCCCCCGAGCCCCCTGCGCCAAAACCCTAAAAACACAAATTCCCATCTCTTGAAATTGGCCTAGTGCCGCGGCAAAGCTCTATGGGATTCCATACTTGGTTATGATTAGGTGACCGCTAAGGGGCTTAAGGACAAATGGTTCTCAAGGGTTTTTCTTTTATTATTTCACGCTCGAACCAAAGGTAAGAAAATTGCACCCAGTATGTAACATGCATGGTTATTAATAAGGCATGTTGACTGCTCTATTTATGGACATTGATTGCATTGTAAATGCCTGGCAGCTTTGCTTACTTGTGAATGGCACTGACTTATTAGTCAGAAACGACATTGGTGTTTAGTATTGGTCGTGAAGTACTGACTTATCAGTCATGATCGGCAGTAGTACTGAGCACTGGTCATATGGTATTGACTTATGAGTCAGGAGCGGCATTAGCGTGTTTAACGTAGGCCGAAATGATTAGATCTAATCAACATGAGTATTAAATGCTTGACCGACCTATTGGTCGAAGAAAACTAAAGCGCTTGTCTAGTGTAAAGGCTAGTTACTTAAAGCCAAGGCTAAAAGGCTCAAGTGACTGAAACGTCACATGTCTTGGGACGCGATACCCCAAAGAGACTTATTAGTCATCTATTCAGAGAGACTTATTAGTCATCTACACCAGAGAGAATTATTAGTGTAATGACCCAAATTTCCTAATAAGGCTTTGGGCCTTGATTAGGAGGCCGGGAGGGCCATAATAGATTTGTTATGCAATTAAATTGTAATGCTCCAAAATCCCTAATGCGGTTTAATGGCTGGATTAGTAGGCCGGGAGGGCCATAATTGTTTAATTATGCCATTAAATGATTATATGCATGTTTATGTGAATTATATTATAATATGATGTTAAATGCATGCATGTGGGTCCACATTTGATTATTAGGGCATTTTAGTAATTTGGCCCGTTGAGGGCATATTTGTGTATTTTGGTGCATATTGTGATTTATGGATGAGATCCCATTATTATGGGGATATATTCAAGTTATTCGGCAAGAGACAGTCTTATGTTGCAAATTAGTGGTTTTGTCATAACGGGGTCAATTATTGGGATATTGGATAATGAAAATCGTTATTTGATGAAAAATTGGGAGTTATTGAGATCAGGAGGAAATTCTGGGAGTTTTGACTATTTTTCCCCCGGGGATGTTTTTGGGACCCTGGGCATTAGGTTTTATTTGAGATTACTTAAGCTTGAAGTAGTCTGTCAGGAAGAACCAACGTTGAAAACACCTTTTTGTCTCTCCCATAAGCCTTTGTGACCATTTCTGGCAATTTCGAAGAGAACTTGAGTTCTAGGAGTCGGAATCAAGCAAGGATTGAGCCATAGTGATCCTTGGAAAGATTATATGCTTCTTGACTAAAGGATTTAATGAGAAACAACCCAATCAAAGGTAATTCAAGTTTTGAGTTTTAGAGTTTCTAAGCTTTGATTTGGATTTTGTGTATCGTTGAGTTTTTATTCGTTTGAGCCTCAAGATTTGATGATTTTGGATCATTGGGAAGTTTGGGAACTTTGATTTTTGAATTTGGAGATGTTTAGGTATGTTTTTGGAAGGTTTAGAATGTGGTAAAACGGAGTTATGGCAGGTTTCCCAGGTGAGGCTGCGGCCCTGTTCTTGGGCGTCGCGGCCCAAGCTCGAAGATGAAGGAGATGGGTTTTGTGTGTGCTGGGGGCCGCGACACTGGGTATAGGGCGCCATGGCGCTTGCTCCTGGTGTGGCTGGGAGTCGCGGCTCATTGAGGGATTTGAGGACAATTGGGTGTTTTGATCATGGGAACTTAGTTTTAGGCCTCGGGATCGTTCCGACTACCCAGTTTAGTGGGGTTCAATGTCCCGGAGGCTAGATCTTGGTTTGGGAACCTTTGTTATTCATTTTATTGATTGAATCCCATATTTGGTTATGACTAAGTGACCGCTAAGGAACTTAAAGGTTGATCGTTCTCAAGGGTCATTCTTATACTAATTATCGCTCGAATCAGAGGTAAGAAAACTGCACCCCATATGTGACATGCATGGTTATTCATGAGGCATGTTGAATGTTTAAATGTGGACATGGATTGAATATTGAATGCTTGGCAAATCTTGCTCACTTGTGTATGTCACTAACTGAATAATCAGAATTGGCAAAGGTGTCAGTATCAACTGTGAAGCTGTGACTCATTAGTCAAGTTCGGCAGTGGTACTGGGCACTGGTCACACAGAGCTGACTCATAAGTCAGGAACGGCTTTAGCGTGTTCAACGCAAGCCAACAAAGATTAGATCTAATCGACATCTGCATTAAATGACTCAGAAGAGCGTTAATGACGGACTGACCTCAACTTCGATGAATACTATAAGCGCTTGTCTAGCCAAAGGCTAGTTACTTAGAGCCACAGACCCACTATTTAGTCACATGGCTATGGGTGCCGAGCCCCGTGTGACTTACCCATCAGTCACTCATCTGTTTAAGCTAGTGACTTACTCATCAGTCACTCATTTGTTTAAGCTAGTGACCTACTCATCAGTCACTCATTTGTTTAAGTTACTGACTTGCTCGTTAGTCACTCATTATGGTTTACCAGAACCTCAAGTGTTAAACAACTCATCTGATTAAGAGCTATAAGCTCCTTCATGGTTAATGTAACCACAAAGTGATATTCACTCATCTGTTCAGATCTATAATCTCTGTATGATTTTCATGATCATCATTTGATATTACATGCTTGCATTATTGTGTTTTCTTGCTGGGCTTTGGCTCATGGGTGCTATGTGATGCAGGTAAAGGGAAAGAAAAGCTCACCCAGCCTTGAGTGGAGAGCTTAGGTGGTGATGTGTACATATGCGGCCTCTTGACCACCACGGCCAAGGAGTTCTCAGGGGAACTAGGGGGTTTACCCTATTTTTGCCGCTTAGATCGGCGGATTATAAATTTTATAATGTATTGACCATATTGCATTGTAAATAACTGGTAAACGTTTTTATGGGCCCATGAACAGTTTTATATTTTAAATAAAATATATCATTTTCTTTTGATTGGTTTTCCACCTTAACCTGTTAATAACACCTAGAAGCGCGTTTTTAACCAAAGAACTCGGGTAGCAAGTTAAATTCACTATTCAACGTTCACCGTAACGGTCTTGGGGTAACCAGGACGTTACATAAATGATTATATGCATGTTTAGGTGTATTAAATATGCATGTGAACCTATTTTTGATTAATTGGGTCATTGTCATATTTTGGCCATTTTGGGTATATTGGGCATGTGTGTGGTGCTTCATTATTATTTGGTTATGCTAGGGCTACTCAACACGACACGATCCTAGGAGGTAAGCTAGTAGGAAAGTCACAACGAGATTTATACTTGATTCGGAGTGAGTCAAGGGGTATTTAGCACATTACCGGGATATTGGGTAATGGGAATAAATATTTGATGATAAATTGGAGTTAGTGAGATCAGGGGGAAATTAGGGGAATTTTGACTATTTTACCCCCGGGGGCATTTTCGGGATCCCGAGCATTAGGATTTGCTTGAGGTTACTTAAGCTTGAAGTAACCTGTTAAAATTATAAAAGAACGTTCAGAACGTTCTCTCTTCCTCCCGTTCTCTTTTCGTCACCCGATCGCATTTTCGAAGGAAACTTGAGTTCTAGGGCTCAGATTCAAGCAAGGATTGAGGCATAGCGATTCTAAGGAAGATTAGAAGCCTATTAGCCGAAGGATTTAGTTGGGAAAGAAATCAATCAGATGGTAATCCAAGTTTTAAGTTCTGAGTTTTTAAATTTTTTAATCTATGATTGGATTTTATGTTTTGATGAGTTTTTGGATGAATTGAAGCTTAGGTTTTATTGGTTTTGGGAGATTAGGATGTTTGGGAACTTTAATTTTGAGATTTGGATAGGTTGGGGTCGGATTTGGAGCTTTGAAACTCGAAGAACACGAAGTTAGAACCCAATTTGGTTTGGGCGCTGTAGCGCTAAGAGCTCTGTTTGTGGGAGTTAGGTCTGCTTGTAGCACTGTAGCGCCCAAAGGTAGCGCTGTAACGCTACATAGCCTTCAGAAATTGGTATTTTGGTACTTTTTGGGGTTTTGACCCGAGGGCTCGGAGGATGATTCCACCACTCTGTTTGGTGGAATTTGAGGTCCCGAGAGCGCGGGATTGGTCCCGGGATTGGGTTTTTGAAACTTGAACTCATTGAAACACCGTTTATGGTTGTGACTAGGATATCGCTAGGGGCTTGGAAACAAGATCATGCTTGTAGCTCGTTCATTAGTAACCTATGCTTGGACCAAAGGTAAGAAAACTACACCCAGTATGTGATGCATGTGATGCATGAGATACATGTGATTAGGGCATGACATGAATATTGAATATGAGATTGATCAAAGCTTGAGTCTCTGTAAATGTGTGTGATCATAATTATGCTAGTGATTGTTAAGTAAGCATGTTGAATGCCCTACATTTGGATATTTGACATATGATATATGCCTGGTTGCATTGCTTACTTGTGTATTGGCTTAAGAGTCAAGAACGGCATTGATGTGTTCAATACAACCCGAAATGATTAGATCTAATCAACATAAGCATTGAATGAAGCATCATGAGCATTAATGCTTGACCGACCTCAAGTTCGATGAAAACTAAAAGCGCTTGTCTAGTCTAAAGGCTAGTTACTAAGAGCCAGGGCCAAAAAGGCTCAGGTGACTGCAACTTCACATGGCTATGGGTGTTGAGCCTAAGTTCATGACTCACTCATTAGTCACTTATCTGATTAGGGTGCAGAGCCCAAAGTGTGACTTTTTAGTCACCTATCTGATTAGGGTGCCGAGCCCAAAGTGTGACTCACTCAATTGATTAGGGCTACAAGCCCCAGCATGATTAGCAGAATCTCAAAGTGTTAGTCACTCATCTAATTAGGGCTACAAGCCCCAGTATGACTAAAAGCGCTTGTCTAGTCTAAAGGCTAGTTACTAAGAGCCAGGGCCAAAAAGGTTCAGGTGACTGCAACGCACATGGCTATGGGCGTTGAGGCCAAGTTCGTGACTCACTCATTAGTCAATTATCTTATTAGGGTGCAGATCCCAAAGTGTGACTTTTTAGTCACCTATCTGATTAGGGTGCGGAGCCCAAAGTGTGGCTCACTCATTTGATTAGGGCTACAAGCCCCAGCATGATTACCAGAATCTCAAAGTGTTAGTCACTCATCTGATTAGGGCTACAAGCCCCAGTATGATTATCAAAATCATAAAGTGTTATTCACTCATCTAATTAGGGTGTAGAGCCCAAGTGCGTGGCTTAATTGTCACTTACTTGAGTCACTTAATTTAGATGGATACATTAGCCATCTATTCTTATTATGACTTGAAAGTCATATATACAAAGGGCAGGGCCCATAACTCATTCATACAAAGGGAAGGGCCCACAATCATTATTTGGACTTATTTGCATGCATGAATAGGGCTATTATTGGTAGCCATGCCTATTATGATTTAGTAACATGTTATTACTATTCATGAGCATATTGAGTTTTCTTGCTGAGCTTCGGCTCACGAGTGCTATGTGGTGCAGGTAAAGGCAAAAGAAAGTAGGACCATCTATGAGTTGGAGAGCTTAGGTGATGATGTGTACATATGCGGCTGCTCGACCGCCACGACCGAGGGTTTAAAGAAGAACTAGGGTTAAACCCTATTTTGCCGCTTAGGTCGGCTGGTTGTAAATAGTTTATTGTAATTAACCTTTAAATTATATTTTGGATCCCAATGTATACAGTAAACGTTTTAGTGAAATGTTGTATCGTAACCAAATTTTTTAACCCTAAGTTGTTAATCATATTTATTTACACAATTATGGCCAAATGACTCGATTAGCGAGTTTAGCACTGTTTTAAAATGCACACTATAACGGTCCTTGGGTAGTAGGGCGTTACAATTAGTCATCTACCCAGAGAGACTTATTAGTCCTCTACCTAGAAATACTTATTAGTCATCATCTGATTAGGGCTGCAAGCCTCAGAATCATTTATTTATATTGTATACATGTAGTACTAAGTTTTCTTGCTGAGCCTTGGCTCAAGGGTGCTATGTGGTGTAGGGAAAGGGAAAGAAAAGCTCACCCAGCCTTGAGTGGAGAGCTTAGGTTGCGATGTGTACATATGCGACCGCTTAACCGCCACGGCCAAGGTGTTTCTTAGGGGAACTAGGGTTTAACCCTATTTTTGCCGCTTAGGTCGGTGGGTTGTAACCTTTATACTATAATGACCATTTTGGATTGTAAACACTTTTGTGGGCCTATGTACAGTTTAATATTTTAAATAAAATATATCCATTCCTTTTAATTGAAATTTTCACCCAGGCCTATTAATAACACCTAGATGTACGTTTATAACCTAATGACTCGTTTAGCGAGTTAAGCACTTTAAAATACACAGTGTGACGGTCTTGGGTTAACCAGGGCGTTACAAATCTCCTCTTTTTCTTTTTCTCTCCACACTCAAAGTAAGAAAAATTAGGTAGTTTAGTTTATGACCTAGTTTATGTTTTGTATGACCTAACATTTCAGGTACAATAAAAGGGTAAGTGTGGCTGGACCTAAGGTGTCCAATGATGTATGACAGACTTATGTTCGGGGCTTAATTGCCACCCATGTATAAGCACTTATCTTTTTGTTATATTTGTCTTGTTATTATGACCTATGACCTATTATTATGACTTATGACTTATGACCTATGACCTATGGTGATGATTACGACTTATGACCTATGACTTATGGCTATGAACTAGGATTTAGATTATGATTTATGATTATGACTTAGGCTATGTTATGACCTAGGGTTTTATGATGTTGTATGATTAGTATAAATAAGTTTTGTTAAGACTCTTGTGAAATTTATGATATGTTTGACTATATGATTATATGACTGACTCTTGTTTGAATTTTCCTTACCGTGCTTAGAAGTTCACCCCTTATGATGTTGTTGAATAAGGCAATTAAAGATAGAAAGGTCAGTGGCGAGTGGGACCTAGGAGCTTCGTGATGTACTCGTGGGGACCATATAGTCGAAGAAGATCAAGCGGGCCTATTTTTATTAAAGCATGATTCTTTTAAAGTTTTATTTAATGTTGCTCATTTTAGTATGTTAAAGACAATTATTTTATTTTTGTAAAACCATGGATCCAATTACTTATTTTAATTTTCATTCAATAAAATAGCAATGTTTATGTTTATGATCCAACGCTTTGTTTTAGATAATTTATGAGAAATTAGGGTGTTACACAAGTGCATACGCATTTTTTTCAATTCTAAACTCGTAAATTATAATATTGTATAAAAATAGA
Source organism: Humulus lupulus (assembly GCF_963169125.1). NCBI lineage: Eukaryota > Viridiplantae > Streptophyta > Magnoliopsida > Rosales > Cannabaceae > Humulus > Humulus lupulus. The sequence goes on from NC_084799.1 coordinate 27,781,376, forward strand.
ATATAAACAAACTGGAATACTATATAAAATAGTGCTTAGTTTGAGGAATAAGAATATGAGGGGAGATAATCTTTGATTAAGTACTACATTTTCTTCTTTGGTTTTTCTTGAGTATGTTAAAAATGTTTTCATGGAATTATTTTGCCAATGAATATGGTATGAGCATTCTTGAACTATTAATTTCCAAGCTTAATTACCCTTTGAACATTATCTTGCTATATTTTATTAAATTGAAATAATAAAATTTGGTGTTAAAAGAAAAAGAGTTAGGTTGCAAAATATTGTAACTTATACAATTAGAAAACATAATTGCGTTTCATGCAGTCTTTTGTAAATATTAAAAAAAATATTTTAAATTTCTTTGGGAGATTGTGGTAGAGATTCTTTTTCACCCTATTCGTACAACATGCTCCTTCTATAGACACGCAAGAGCATCTTGACCGTAGTTTTTTTCATGATGGTGTTCATTGTATAGCAAACATCTTGCATGTTTTTGAGAAATTCTGAATAATAAAGGTTATTTTGGGCCTTTATTTTTAAAAATTAGCTTTTAGGCCTCATGTTTTGTTAAAAGGTTAAAAACATAAATAGATAGATCGATTATTTGAAAACTATATTTTAGCCAATTTTGACCCTTTATTTTTAAAAATTAACCTTTGGAACATGTATTTATTCAAAATGATAAAAAAAATTATAAAAATTAAATTTTATATTTATATAATTTATATATTCAGGGTTCACACCATTTTGAATCTTGTATTTTAGTTGATTACTCGTTTGAATTCTTTATTTTTAAAAATTAACTTGTAGACCTCATATTGACAAAATGTTAAAAATAGGAATAAATAGATAGACTATTTGAACCATGTGTATTTTGGTTGATTACCTGCTAGAACCATTTATTGTTAAAAACTAACTTTTGGACCCCGTGTTTTGTCAAAATGTTAAAAATATAAATAGATAGACTATTTATTAATATTATATGTAGATGTTTTTAATTGACATCTGTTATAATTATTAAATATCTAATCAAATTGGAATTAAAAAATAGATAGATATTTTGTTTTTTCTTTAATTATTAATTAGTAATTGTAAAATTTAAAATGAAGAATTTAAAATGTAAAAAAATGAGAAAATAGAAAGAGTGTTTTGGAGCAATTTTAGAGTGTCACGTCATTTCTTTGGGAAAATAGTAATAAATAGATAGATTATTTGAACCACGTGTATTTTGATTCATTATCCGTTTGGACATTTTATTGTTAAAAACTAACTTTTGGACCTCGTGTTTTGTCAATAGGTTAAAAATATAAATAGATAGATTATTATTTATTATTATTATTATCATATATAGATATATTTAATTTACATCTATTATAATTATTAAAGATCTAATCAAATTGGAATTCATATTAGATAGATATTTTGTTTTTTCTTTAATTATTAATTAATAATTATAAAATTTAGAAAGAAGAATTAAAAAATGTGAAAAAAATGAGAAAATATAAAGAATGTTTTGGAGCAATTTTTTAGTGTCACATCATCTCTTTAGAGCTATCATTTATATAGATGTGTAAATAAGAAAAAAATTGTAACTTATACATCAATAGGTCAATCTTTAAACTTGAATTTGAGACTGTAACTTATGTGTAAATATGTTTTGGTGCAGTGTATTTATCATTTATATAGTGTATAACAGATTGGAGTTGGTAAATATATATTTTGGAGTTTGAAATGAGCTAAAAGAATTGTTCTAGAAGATCCAATGCTAAAATGTCACCATTCATATGGCATCGCCTAAAAGCTTTAAGGTTTGGGCGAAACACAACAGGTGATGCATCGTCTACTACTAGGTGACGCATTGCATGGCAAGTGATGTATCGCTTGTGAGAAAAGTTCACATCCAATTCAACCCAGTTTTTTATGTGCTAATTTTGTAAAACTTAAGTGTTTTCGCTGCCAATTACTCTATTTATTTTTATGTGTATCAATTATTAAAAATATAACCCTCCAAAGCAAGCTTTAAAATTGCCAATATATATATATATGCTATCCACCTTTTCAACCAAGCATGAACAATTTTTTTTTTTTTTTTGATAAACATCATTCACAAGTTTTATAAAAGAAAATATTAATTGAATAAGAAGAAAAAGGTGATTTTATATATATGAGACAAAGAGTAGATAAATAGAAAAATCTAAAAATACATTTGGCTTTCTTGTAGCGTTACTACATTTTATGTAATATATGGTTTATGTTTTCATCTTTTTCTAAGCTTGGTCCTTTTATATTTATATCATCTTTTACTTTCTAACAATAAAAATTATACTTTCTGTCTACTCGGTTCTTTTTTAAGTTAAAGGAATCATTTTAGAATAATATATATACTAGCTATTGCATAACAAAACTTTTCTAACCAAACCATCAATAATATAATTAGCTTTTGCAAAAGTAGAAAAATAATTTCTTGCCATTGCGTCGCCTATTAATTTGTTAGTATATGATATTTGAGAGAGACTTACTTAATTTGTGTATGTCATGATATTTGAGATATGTATTATTTAACCTATAATGCCAAGAAATGAAATTCAAAATCCCCCAAAAAATATTTAACCGTGTTCTTGAGTTTTTCAAACCTAGAATTTTTAAATGTGTTCATCAAGTTTAAGTTCACATCCAATTCAACCCACATTTTGAAGTTCCAAATTTAATGATTTCAAACCAAACAAAAAATCAGATTAACTATATGATTCCTATTTATTGGATTTAAAGAAGGTGCATACCATAAAATGGTTCTCTTAAAGTTTTTGTTATATTGGTTGTGTTTAGTAAAAAATTTATTTTTGAATTTTTTAAACACAAAAATAAAAATATTATTTTTATTTTTAAGAAATAAAAATATGTTTGGTAACTATTTTTGTATTTTGTTTTTAAAAACAAAAAAATAATAAATGCGTTTGATAACTTTTATTTTTATTTTTTCTTTAACAATATAAAATGAAGTGTTGATTTGAAGAAGAGAAGAAAAAAAGAAACAAAAAGTAGAAAATGGTTTAAAAAAAAATTGAAAGTGAAAAAATTTTATTTTCAAAATTTAATGAATTTTAAATAAAATTTTTAAAAATAATATATAAAAATAGAGTTACCAAACACTATTTTATGTTTAAATATCAAATTTTTAATTAATTAAAAAAAAATTATTTTTTTAAGTATTACCAAACAATACCATTATTTTAAATAATAAAATGTTAGATTAAATAATGTGTCACACCTTGTGACATATTATTGAGAGTTACAAAATTGGACACATGTGTGTGCTCAAATGTAAAATGTAACATATTTTGGAGTTACAAAATCAATTACAAATTTGTAACTCCAAAATATTAATCAATAATGTGTAGATTGAGAGTTACATATTTGTGTTTGAATTTCATAGAGTCATTATGCAATATGGCTATTGAAGACATGTTTTTAACTCCCATAAGGTGTATAGAGGTTACAAAATCATGTGGGAAGAGGTTGGACATTATTTGGAAAACTGAAAAATTGGAAGCTAAAATTGCACTGTGGTCGCGTCAAATGATTATCCCTGGCCGCAGCCGTGGGACAGAGGCCAGTGGCGGCCACAATCTGGGGCACTGACAGCCTATTCAAAATTTGTTTTTTCTCCAACTTGAACGATTTTAACATCCCAAGTAATTCTCAAATCTTCATTTTAATTCTATAAATATCGAATTAAACATTGGTAACAACCATGGGGTTGGTGGAATTTGAAATTCAAATGGTATCTCAAACTCTATAAATAGGAGTTTAATGCTCACTTGTAAGACACACCATTTTCTATCCTCAAAGCACTTAACTAGAAAATAAACCATAGAGGCTTGATAATTCTAGAGAGTTATTCCCTTGTGAGATTCCTTAGTGCTTAGATAATAGGGGAAAATAAGTTTTTGGACAAAGGTTTTGAACATTGTTCAAGTTTGTGATATCCACTACTCTTCACTTTAGTTGTGTGAGAGTTTGTGTTCATTCTTTTGTTCTTCTTGTTCTTATTTACTTGTATTATTATTGTTTTGAGTTTGTAATCTTCATCTTCTACATCTTTCTATTTACTTGTATTTTGAGCAATTGAGCTTTAATATTACTTTTATCAAATACCTTGTTTATTTTATTCTTGTTTAGAGTTGTATTTTGTTTTTCCATATTTCCATTGATTATAATATAGTCTCTAACAATCAAAAACTTACTTCTTTCATTTTTAATGGAAGGAAAAACCATAGAGATCTTGTCAGGATCAAACTTTAAAAGTGGTAAGATAAGGTAATATTCTTCTTTGTTTTTCTTAGAAGATCTAATGGACTTCATATAGTGATAGAAATGAGAATAAGAATTTTTTTACAAATGAGGTTCATTTTTTTCTAATCTCCTTTGCTTTTGCAAATAAAGTTGTTAGATTATAAGATAATTCAACATCTTGAGTTTTTGCAATATGTGATTAATTAACATATTTTGTAAATAATCTCTAGTGGGTTATTGGGTTATGTGCTAGCATGTTATATAATTATCTTATTTTATGATAATGGGAAAGTATTAGAATGACAATTTTATGAGATTTATATGACATGTATAAATATGTTGATTTTGTGAATCAATAGAAATGTTAAATCATATGTGTATGATATTTGTGATTTATGTCTACCATGTTAGTATGATACAAGTCATATGTGTTGACAATTATGTGAAATTATATTGAAATATAATCATGCAAATATTTGTGAGATGTTAATAGGTTTTATCTTATATTATTGTTGATATGTGATTCGTAAATAAAATGAATTATTTGAGAATTTTAATTTTCTCATTTAAGAGATGAATATCTCATTTTATGAGATAAGAAAAGATGAACCTAAGGGGGTTACATCTTTTAGTGGTTGTATCTTGCTATTGCAAGAAAATATTGGATCAAGGTGGATCCAAAATTTTGAGATAACATATTGTCCAATAGACTTGGAGTTATAACAAAAAAAAGACTTGGAGTAGAGAGTGTGGTCAACTGAAATATATTTGAGAATTATTTAGTGACAATGATTCTTAAATATTCAATGTCTCAATGAAGAGACATTACAAAATTGGAGAAACAATTTTGAATTTTAAAACCAAAAATAGTGAATGAATTGATGAGAATTTTGTTTATTTTAGTTAAAGATAATAAAATGGTGATATGATTAATTTAATCTCAACGAGGGGACATTTTTAATTGTAAAACCAATTTTAAAGTATAAATATATCAATGAGGGTTTATTTTATTTGATTTAAGTGTTTTGACATTTTCAAACTGATCTTAGTGAGAAAAATCAATGGATGTCAAAGTGGTGTTTTGAAAAGAATCTAAAAAAGACTCTTAGAAAATGCACAAATGTTGTTTAAGTAATTTTGAGATTATTTAGACAACTAAAAGTGAAAATGAGTGATTATTTGCTTGAGAAATTTTCACATGACATTTGTTCACAAATTTCATTTTGTGAAATATAAAAGAAAGCAAACCAAGTGAATGTTATTTTCAAAGGGGTATATCTTGCTTCTGCAAGTAAATAAATCAAAATAAACTAACATTGCGGTTTTGTTTATCTTGATCTATTGAGAGTTTATCATGTGGCTTAAGGACTCATGATGAACTTTGAGAATTACATATTTATTTTGGAAGATAAATGACTTAATAGAAATAAAGAGATTTTTATTTAAAAGTGATATTTTCACTTTATGTGTAAAATGTTGGGGTGATGCTCCAAAGTTAATCAATTTATTTTGTTGATAATAATTAATTAATTTGGTCATTCTATCAAATAGGTGAGTCAGAATTCAACATTCTAAATTACTTTGGCTATATGTGTATAGAATCTAGATATGTTTGATGTCTAAAGTTATTGTTTGTAAAATATTAGATTCAAGAAGGAATCAATTTAAAACATTAAGAGAATTTTAGAAACAAAGAGGTTTCTAGAATTAATATTCAAGAAAAAATTTATCTTGAATATTGAAGTTTAAAATAGTGGGGGTGTTGACAATGGTCAAACTCACTATTTTAATGGTGTAACTATTATAGTCAAACTATAGCTAGCAACAAGGTTTGAATAAAATAATGAGAGAATGATTAAGTATTCATACATGAGAAAATAAATTACTCAAATGGAATCATTTCTACATCTCAAGATATGGGACTTAGACTCCGTAAAGAGATTCGTGGTTGATGGTAACTTATCTTAATACTAATAACCAAACTAGTATTAGGTTCAATAGGTAATAATAAGTTAATCAAGTGAATAGTAGTAGTACTCAAAATTTTATCCCATCTGAGATAAGAGTACTAGTGTGTTACTAAAATAAGGGTTGAAACTGAAAGGATTTTTAATATAACTCAGTATTGAAAAGACAAGTATTTTAGGGTAACTATATACTATAAGAGTTCTACCTATATAGACATGGGGGTGGTGCCGTCCCTCATGAGAATTGAGAGTCATTCTCAAGAAAGTCTATGAATGGAACGTGCACATGGCAATTAACGGTGCATAAATGAGTCATTGAGGTCTCAAGTGAACACAGAAAATGTGTGTGCTATCAGCGATTTTTTCTCAAGGAATGGTGGTTCAATGCTTCGGCAACCGAAATTTCAACAAACTTTGTGACAAATACACTAAGGTAAAATTCAAGTCGAAAGACATTTTATTTTATGCATCAATGCAAAGATTTCTATAGAGAATGGTTATTTAATCAAGTGGGGGAATATTATATTTTAATATATTGTTTGATTGATTAAATAATATTACAAAACGTGATTATTTATTCTAAGTGGGGGGATGTTATATTATTTTAAATAATATAATGTTAGATTAAATAATGTAACGAAATGTGATTTGTCACACCTTGTAATATATTATTGAGAGTTACAAAATTGGACACATGTGTGTGCTCAAGTGTAATATATTTGGGAGTTACAAAATCAGTTACAAATTTGTAACTCCCAAATATTACCCAATAATGTGTAGATTGAGAGTTACATATTTGTGTTTGAAATTCATAGAGCCATTATGTAATATGGTTGTTGAATACATGTTTTTAACTCCCATGAGGTGTATGAAGGTTACAAAATCACGTGGGAAAAGATTGGGCCATTTTTTAGAAAAATGACAAAATTGGAAGCTAAAATTGCCTGGGGGACAAAGGCCAATGGCTGCGGCCAATTATACTCTTGGCCGCGGCCTGGGGCGCTGACAACCTATTCCAATTTTATTTTTCTCCAATTTGAACGGTTTTAACATCTCAAGTAATTCCCAAATCTTAATTTTAATTCCATAAACACCCACTTAAACATTAGTTACAACCATGGGGTTGGTGGAATTTGAAATTCAAAAGGTATCTCAAACTCTATAAATAGGAGCTTAATGCTCACTTGTAAGACACATAATTTTCTATCCACAAAACATTTGACTATAAAATAAAGCATATAGGCTTGATAATTCCAAAGATTTATTCCCTTGTGAGATCTCTTACCCTTTGTTTGTTAAGGAAGAAAAGTGGGAGGATGGAAAGATTTTGAGGGAAAAGTGGGGAGAAGTAAAAAAATAGAGTAGTTTGGTAAGAGAGAATATAGAGTGGAAAGGAAAATTGGAAATAAAAAAATGAGTGGGCCCATACCAAATATTTTCTCTCCAAATTGGAGAGAAATGTGAGTAGAAAACATGTTACTTTTGTAGTTGATGATAATATGACTAAATTAACCTTCAAAAGTTGAGTAATGTAAGGGTAAAAGTGTCAAAATATTTTTTTTCTTTTCTGAATTTCAATTAAAATAATAACTAATTAAATAAATTAGTTTTTTCTGTTTTCCTTTCTCTTCTTCTACCAAACGTGTAGGAGAGAAAATACATTTACTTTATTTCCTTTGATTTTTCTTTCCCTTATATTTTTTCTCTCCTCCTTATTTTATATCCACTCTACCAAACATAGGCTTAGTGTTTTAAGAATATGGGAAAATAAGCTTTTGAACAATGATTTTGAACCTTGTTCAAATTGGTGATCCCCACTACTCTACACTTTGGTTGTGTGAGAGTTTGTGTTAATTTTTTGTTTTTCTTGTTCTTATTTATTTGATTATTATTGTTTTGAGTTTGTGATCTTCCTCTTCTGCATCTTTCTATTTACTTGTATTTTGAACAATTAAGTTGTAACATTACTTTCATTAAATACATTGTCTATTGTATTCTTACTTAGAGTTGTATTTTGTCTTTCCATACTTACATTGAATATAATATATTCTCTAACAACTTTGATGGACTTGGTTACTATTTCAAATCTTTCTCTAACCTCTTTCTCTCTAGCTCTCAAAATCATAAGGGTGTGATTGGTATCCAATTTGGATACAACTTTATGATTTTAGATTTTTAAAATTTGTGGGATCCATCAAAATACATGATTGGTAGACTGTATTTGAAAATTAAATTCAAATCAGAATTCAGATTTTATGAAGTAAAGTAGAGAACAATAAAACCATGTTTTCTCCATTTTCATAGATTTAATATTTTAAAACTCAAAAACAGTTTACATTGAACTAATCACATTTTCATAAATATGTTTTTAGTCACTAAATTCATATTTTCATTTCAGAATCTCACTTTTCAAAATTACAGTTTTCTAATTGCGAACCAATCAGACCCTAAGTTTTCTCCAATAAATTCATTAAGAAAATATTCATGAGGGACTAGTAAATAGATAATTTTGATGATAAATCAAATACCTTGAGGTAAACGAAATAATGATTTGTGAACATATGAGTAAAAGATAAGTGTTTTGGTAACCATATGCCTGTGAAGCAATTAATACTATACCAGCACTAGTTTTCCTCTTAATATTGGACATAAGTAATTCCTTACCCCCACAATACATTGTGCCATGTCATACTAGGACACCAACCAAGCCAAGAGTGAAAAAATAGTCACTGGAAAAGTATATGGGCTTAAGTACTCGATTGTGAAGAAAATTTGGATACTAAAAAATGCGCCACGCTTGTTTAGCTAAAAAAAGTCTAATTGAAATGTTGTAATGGACGAAATTCCCATACTTTTTTCCAGGTTGGATTCGCATATAAACTTCCAATTTCGCTAATGTATATATGAACCTGAAGCTTTCAATCCACACTGTTGGGCCCAAAATGTTCGGCCCAAAAACCCTATTCTCATTTATCAAATATTCAAAACAGAACGTTTTGGCATATAGAAGTTCCGAAGGCAGAAGTTGTGGGTCAGAGGCGGTCCGCGCCTCTGACCCCTGAGCGATACATTCAAAGTTGGTATTTTTTTAGGGAAATTCAGTTATTTCTTCCCCCCATTCCAGGATTCGCTTGAACCAACTAACTGCTTTACATATTTTGTCCTATAAATATAAGATTCATAGAAGGAAAAGGGCATCGAACTTTGAACTGACTTAAGCATCGGAGTGTCTTTCTTGCAGGTGATCCCGACGAGTCAAAGGCAAACTTCATCACCGGAATAGTAACAGGTCATCATTCATCGTTGGGTTTTACTTCCAGATATAGAAAGACAAATTGTTGCTCTAACAATTGGCGCCGTCTGTGGGAACTGAAAAACTTTTCGGCCTTTGCCACGTTGTCGAACCAAGAAATCAAGATCCTCTACAAACCCTGAAATCATGCCACCAAAAGGCAACGGAGTTTCGGGCCCAGTCACACAGAGCGTCCCTCCGGCAGACGTGAGCGATCAGATCGACAGGATGTGTCGCCTGTTGGAAGCGAGCCAGCAGCGATTCGATGAAGCGATCAGGACATTGACCGAAGCTCAGGCTAGGCTCGAAGCTGAAATAACTGAACTGCGCAGATCCGCTAACACCGCACGCAATACCCAAGTCAACAACAATCTCGATTCTGGCAGATCTGAAGTTCCAATCGACCGCATTAATTCCCCTCATCAAAACATGAACCCAGGTAACGAAAATTCCCAAGGCATGCCGCCATCCTCCGGGGCCGAAGAGCGACGAGCCCCAACCTCTGACACGCATGGGCGGACGGAAGCAGAACCCACCGGATCCGCTCAGCCAGCAGCCAAAATCTGGCCTCAACGCACCGCACCTCAAGCCGCGCATGATTCTCCCTCTGAAGGTCGTGTTCCCTCAATCCGGTTCTTAGACAGTTGGAAAGAAGACATGATGAGGGAAATGATGCAGAAGTTCTCAGATGGGCGATCAGCCTACGCCACCGAGCATTTGGATCTAGTATCAAGAACCAATGAGAAATCGCCTTTCTCGGAATGGATTCAGAATGAGCCAAAGCCTCGAGACTTCATCATCCCTTCCCTGCCTGCGTTCAATGGAAAAGGAGATCCGCTAAACCATCTATTCCAATTTCAACAGAAGATGGCAATAGAAGCTAATAACGAAGCCATACAGTGCAAAGTCTTTTCAACGACTTTCTCCAGGCCAGCTCTGTTATGGTTCCGACAATTAAATCCCGGGTCACTCAACAGTTTTAGTGATCTCCGACGGACCTTTTTACAGCAATACAGTGCGAACCGAGAGGCACCCAGAATAATGGTTGATCTCTATCGGATTGAACAGGGGGAGAATGAACATCTGAAAGCATACTTACAGCGTTTCATTGACCTCGTGCATCAAATCCATGACGTCGATCCAATCACCGCAACAAATCTCTTCGTCAAAAGCTTGCAGGTGGGATCTCTTTACATGAGAATCTCACCATGACGCCACCATACAACATGGCAGACGTGCAGACCCGAGCCGAGGGCATCTTCAGGGTCTTGGAAATTCGAGACCGCGCACAGAAGAAGTCTGCACTCATCTCTGCTCCACCAAAAAATAATCCTCCACCACCTGCCATGGATGACAAGAGGAAGCGGAACCAAACAGATCACACGAAGGAAGGAAAAAGGCCAAGACAGGAACGACAGTCATCACGATACCCGTCCTTCGAATACACCGTCCTGCAAGAAGTCATTTATGAAGAAAATAAAGACAGACCTATCTGGCGAAAGCCCTACAAAATTACCACTCCTTCTGACAGAAGGGATAAAAGCAGATACTGTCTCTTCCACAAAGATCACGGTCATACGATCACTAAATGCCACAACTTGAACAATCAGATCCAAGCCCTCATGAGGAGTGGGAGGCTTACCCAATACATCAAGGAGACGTGCAGACCAGGTGCCTCGCGGCATAATCCCGCTTCTGCCCCCGCTCCACAAGCGTCAGACCCCGTGCACGCAGCCTCTGACAACACCCAGGAGCCCCTTAAGCAAGTCCCCATGATCCACGGGATCGTAGAACTCACTGAAAATCAAGAGCATACGACCAAAATCCATAAAAGGATGGAAGAATGAGTGAAGCGATACAAATCATTAGGCCACGTGGTCAATCTCGTCACTTCAGAAGATAGAAGCTACCTAGCCTCTGCAATCACCTTCACCGATGATGACCTGAAGGGCGTACACCTACCCCATGATGATCCACTCGTCATTTCCCTACAGGTTGACCATTGCCAGCTGGGCAGAGTTCTGATCAACGGGGGCAGTGGGGACAACATCCTCTTCTAGGAAGCCTTCCAGAAGATGGGGCTAGAGGAGAATCAGATTCGGCCCTCCACCATGCCCATTTTGGGATTCAACGGCTAAAGAGTATATCCAAAGGGCGTCGTTCGATTAACTGTGGTGGCCACAGAACGTGCCCTGCCAGTAGACTTTCTCATTATAGATTCCACCATAAGCTACAACGCCATCATGGGGAGAAATTGGATCCACCGGATGCAGGGGGTAGTCTCAACTCTACATTAGGTGATGCGATGTCAATCACTCAACGGGTGCTACACTGTCGACATCAAGGGCTGCCAGAAGCAAGCCAAAAAGTGCTTCCTTAACTTGAAAGAAATAAATAGCTCTGGCACTGCTTCCCATAACAACTCCCCTGACAAATAGCAATTACAGCAGAACCTACCAGCATGCCTAAAAGGAATCGATCTAGAGGAAGACCAAGAAAAACCCCTAGTTACGCTAGATACCTTAGAACAAGTGGGTCTAGACGACGCTGACCCCTCTAAGACAGTGCTGGTAAGTACCAAGCTCTCTGAAGAAGAGAGACAAACCCTCATGCGATTTCTCAAGACCAGAATGAGAACTTTCGCCTGGTCTCCACATGACATACCCGGAATAGACCCCTTCGTCATGAGTCACAGCCTAAATATCTCCAACAACTTCCCACCAGTCAAGCAGAAGCAGAGGAGGTTCGCTCCAGAGGTGAATCAAGTCATACAAGAGGAGGTCCAACGGCTCCTGAGCACAGGGGCAATAGAAGAATGCTTATATCCCAGTTGGCTTGCCAACCCCGTCGTGGTCCCAAAGAAGAATGGGAAAAAGAGAGTATGCATAGACTACACAAATTTAAATAAAGCATGTCCCAAAGATAGCTACCCTCTACCGAAGATCGATCAGATGATAGACGCCACGGCAGGGTATGAAAGAATGAGCTTCCTCGACGCTTACTCTGGATACAATCAGATCCCCATGAAATCATAAGATTGGATTCACACGGCTTTCATAACAGAAGGTGGTTTATATTGCTACAAAGTTATGCCCTTCGGTCTAAAGAATGCAGGTGCGACGTACCAAAGGCTGATGCACAAGTTGTTTTCCTCATTGCTCGGGAGAAATATGGAGGTTTATATTGACGACATGGTCATCAAGTCCAAACAAAGCTCTTCACATATAGACGACTTGACCGAGTGTTTTGACATCCTTGATGCTTATAAAATGAAATTAAACCCCTCTAAATGCGTCTTTGGGGTGTCCTCTGGACAGTTCTTGGGGTACGTTGTCAGTTAGAGGGGCATCGAGGCGAACCCAACACAGATTGCGTCCCTCTCAGAAGTCAAAGAGCCCCGAACCATCCGAGACATACAGGCTCTGACGAGCAAAGTAGTAGCATTAAGTCGATTCATATCACGAATGTTTGACCGTTGCCAGCCCTTCTTGCAGTGCATAAAGAAATCTACCAACACCACCTGGGGATCGGAGCAAAGAAAAGCGTTGGAAGAATTGAAAACTTATTTGAGCTCCCCTCCTATATTGAGCTCCCCCATAGCTAACAAAGATTTATTCTTGTACCTGTCTGTCTCACAATTCGTTGTGAGTTCTGTTCTCTTCCGAGAAGAAGCTAATCGTCAGAAGCCAGTGTTCTACTGCAGCAAGATGCTCCTGGACGCTGAAACTCGTTACAGTATGATGGAAAAATTGGCACTCGCACTCCTTACAGCAAAGAAGAAGTTACGACAATATTTTGAAAGCCACACCATCATTGTATATACGGACTATCCATTAAAGCAAGTATTGAGTAAACCCGACCTCTCTGGAAGGTTATCTAAATGGGCAATTGAGCTAAGGACGTATGATATTCAGTTCTCGCCACGAAAAGCAAAAAAAGGACAGGTACTAGCTGACTTCCTGGTCGAAATTCAGTCGTTCACCCCTGACACTCTGCCAGAATTGATAGAGTCAGAAGATCAATGGGTGTGGACGATGTATACTGACAGAGCATCCAATTCCCAAGGGGCTGGTATTGGCATCGTATTAGAGGCTCCCTCAGGCCTCAAAATCGAAGAATCCATTCGTTTAGAGCAATCCACGACAAATAATGAAGCAGAATATGATGCACTAATCTATGGTTTAGAACTAGCACGAGAAATGGGCATCCAACGTCTGACTGTCAGAGGAGACTCACAGCTTATGATAGAGCAAGTGGCTGGAAATTTCGATACTAAAGCACCCCATCTGGCTAGCCTTCTACAGAAGGTAACTGACTTGCGAGCACATTTTCACCAGTTCGAACTCATACAAGTACCTAGGGAGCAAAATCAGAAGGTCGATGCCCTTGCCAAATTAGCCTCTGCAGGAGGTTGCACACGCCAGTCCTCCATATCTATAAGCTGATCAAGCAAAGACATGGAAGTCTATTCAACATCATCTGAACCAGAGTGCTACATGGACCCAATCATTCGATACTTGTCCACCTCCGAACTCCCACCTAATCCGAATGATGCAAAGCTTCTGCGCCTTCAGGCACAACGTTATTCCATAATACATGGGACGCTATACCGCAGGTCCTTCAACGGCCCCTACCTATGGTGTTTGCGTCCATCAGAAGCTAAAAAATTGCTAAAAGAGATACACGAGGGGACATGTGGAAATCACACCAGGGGACGGAGTCTTGCACATAAGGCACTAACAGCAGGGTATTACTGGCCATACATGATGACAGAAGCGCGTGACTATGCCAAAAAATGTGACAAGTGCCAAAGATTTGCACCCACCATACATCAGTCTGCTCAAACTTTACACTCCATCGTTGCACCATGGCCTTTTGCAAAATGGGGTATGGATGTAGTAGGCGAACTACCTAAGGCTGCCGGAGGAAGACGGTATGCTCTGGTGGCCACGGATTACTTCACAAAATGGGTTGTGGCAGAGGCATACGTCACAGTCAACAAAACAGACACTATGTCCTTCATTTAGAAGCATATCATATGTCAATTTGGGATACCATGGGAGATAGTCGTGGACAATGGAACCCCGTTCCAAAATGCGAAGGTACAAGAACTATGTGACACATACAAGATCAAGCTGAGCTTTGCCTCTGTCACTTACCCACAAGGCAACGGCCAAGCAGAAGCTTCCAACAAAGTTATCTTTGCCAACATTAAGAAGAACTTAGAAGATAAAATAGGAGCATGGGCAGAAGAACTACCAAAAGTGTTATGGGCATATAGGACAACAAAAAGATCCTCTACGGGAGAATCTCCCTTCGCCATGGTATATGGGACAGAGGCCATCATCCCAATAGAAGTGGGCCTACCTACACTTCGAACAGAGATCGCGTCTGATCAAACAACAAACAACATTCAACTATTACACAACCTAGACCTTCTGGAAGAAGTACGAAAGGTGGCGCAATTACGACTAGAAAATTATCAAAAGGCTACAGAACGCTACTACAACAAAAGAGTCCACTCATGCACATTTCGAGAAGGTGATTGGGTTCTGCGTAAGGTCACAGGCAACAAGAAGAAGCTAGAACCTAATTGGGAAGGGCCTTTCGAAATCATAAAAGTACTAGGCAGAGGGTCTTACACCCTAAAGAATGTACGTAGTGGGAAAATCGTACCCCGTACTTGGAATTCAATGTCTTTGAAACAATATTATTGTTAATAGTTGTACTGTGCAATTCAAAAGTAATACAACAACTTTCCATTTTTTCACATTATTTTAAATTTCTCTTGTACATTCAATTTCTTGGCATTATTGTCTACCATATTACGCCAAGCCAGACACGTGACAATTAACATTTCACTCGCAAGGTTTTCTCAAATATATCCCCACCTACCCTTGTTCAAAAATAACATTATTCACGTGCACTCAAAAACCACCTACCACAATGGCTATAAATAAACGATTATCTGAATGCTTGAAGTTATCAACCTCCCCTAGCAATACACCGTATGTCTTCAGTCTCAATACATACGTTACCCACACCTACACTCCAGTAAACAAAGAGCAATAATAATGCACAGCGAGGATCTGCCCCCGCACGTCGGCACCAGGCTGAATCTCAACAGATCGTGGCAGCAAGGCCACTACACATAATCTGCGCACACGATCCTATCGCCTCTGCCGTTTCACTAGATATTGTGCTGCATTCTAATCTGACTTGACTAAGCTCACAGGGAGCTACGGCCAGCCATTTCGCAGTCTAATCTGCCCTGACTATGCCGATATGGCCGTCCAACGGAGGTGCACTGCAAACCCTACCCTCTTACCTGCATAAGAGGAGCACCTCCTGCTGTCTACTCTGCCCTGACTATCGCAGCAGAACCATTAACTGTCACGCTTCGGATTCTTCACCAGTACATACTAACTGGTTTGGCAATCCAAGGCCTGGGAGGAACTTTTCCCGCAGTCGCACCCATATCCTACGCAATGGGTGCCTCTGACAGGATACAAGACAGCCCAAACAAGCCATCGCTATACCACACGGTATGGGTGCATTGGAAAGATATCTACCTCGCACTCTTCACATTAACCCCTCTGACCCTGTGGGAAAGTATCAGCCCCCAGAGGCCGAACCCCCTTGAATCAGACTGCTACATAACTACCTACACGTAAGAAGGCCCACCACTCAACAATAGTGACAACGTCGCAGGAATCTAGCACTCTTGCCACTATAACTTAAATTGGCAGATGCTAAGCGTGGGCACACATATTTGTTCAATTCCTTCCTTTATAAACAAAAATGAATATTTGTACTATGCACGATCAGAAGGCGACGTGTACCCAAAAATGGCAATAAATCAGAAGTTGTTATTTATAAATTATGTTACATTAACGACAATATTAATTCCTAATTTCATAATTGATCTATTCTCTATGCACAAATATTCTCTCGCCCATAATTAATCCCATTCAATACGACGCATGTACTCTGCCATCGCACTCTCTAGCTTCGGATGGCCTAACCCATAACGTTCACACGATATGTAGCACGGGATGCCACTTCTAATAAGTTCTTCCATAGCCCACGTTGAGTAAAGCCACTGAGGGTTATCAAAGATCCTCCTCAAAAAGGGAACCTTCGTCCACTCACGGTGCTCACCTGCAGCAACAATGTTGTCAGCTCCAACCCATCACCAAAACACTAAGACGGATCGTTCACACAACACTTAACTGGGCATTCTCTCCCACCATCTGTATGATCTTTCGCTGTATCTCGCACGCAATGGCCTGAAGGGTTTATGAAGCTTCTGATCCGAATAAACCATATGACTCTCACCTGTCATCACGCCTTCAATTAAGTCCTAAACGAAAACGAACACATCCAATACACACACCAAGACAGCCAACAGGAAACAAAGCTCAATTTGTATTGAAAATTTGCTCTATTACAATCATCTACATACTAGCGGCCACAAGAGCCCAAAGAATGCATATACAGAAATTAATTCAAAGCAAAACATGACAGAATTTAACAAAACGATAGTGTGTCGTTCATTCTACGGCACCTCTTTCACCATCTGGCTTGGCCTCTGCAACAGGCACGGATTCTGATGCCTTCTGATCAGACACCACATTGGCAACACTATCTTCAATAGCTTCCCCGTTGGCATTATACATCAACCCCAGCACGTCGCCCCTCAACTTCAACTTCTCCAGATGACACGGCGGATAGGAAATCTGCAGATCCCCAAGTTCATTCAAATACTTGTCGACATCATACTCTCCTATTTTTACATCGACGCTTTTACAATACATCTCCATTTTTGCCCATTTCTCCTCTGGGGTCTGCTTCTTATTGCGTAATGCCAGATCCAGATACTTCGCAGTATCTACCTCAGCCACCCTCACAAGTTTGCGTTCGGTGATCTCGCGATCTCGAATGCGCTGCCTCGTGGCTTCAATCGCCGCCTCTGCTGCCCTCTGCAAAACCAAAAACATTATGAAATCAACACACGTGTTTTACGGGCCCATTAATTTTCTAATACATTAATAACAAAAGAAGAGTCACATACCTCTGCCATCTCCTCCAACTGCTTCTTGGTTTCGGTCACCGCCTCTTCTGCTTCCTTCAACTTCTTCCCTAAATGAAGCTCAGCCTCCAACTTCTGCTTCCTGGCATCCGCTACGCTGGCCTCAAGATCATTTGACCTACGCTGCAGCTCTTTTTTTCTCTTTTTCTAAGATCTCCTTATCAGTTTGCAACGACACTATATCCTCTTCAAGGTCATTCATCATACTGCTAAGCTTCTCCATGCGGGCTTCATGCTGAACGCAGACTTGATTTTTCTCCATCCACTTATTGGTCATATCCACCAAGTCAGCTTTCAGTTTGTCTCGCTCTACTTCGAGCCCGACAGTGCCTACCAGTTTCTCCTCTATGGCAATCACCCTCTTTTTTGCCTATGCCAGCTCTGCCTCTAACTTCTTGATGGCTTCCACAAGCACGTCCCGATTTTCCTCGGCCATCATTCTCCCTACCCGCTCCTCTTCTAATTTCGCCATCTGCTCCGCTAGTTTAGAGCCATTCTGTATAGCCGCTGCATATTCCCGCCTTGCAGCAGACGCTCATACATAGCTCTGTGACAAAACAATTACGCCCATTAAATATAACATCATACATATATCACGAGATATAACAAGGCCTGATTTGTTAGCCAACTTACCATCCAGATGTGGTCTCATACTTGCTGCAGCAAATCACCTTGCCCGCTCAAGGATCCAATTGCTTCTGTAGGTAGATGGGGTCTGCTTATGCGTAGCATTTCCTCCATAACTTCAGTAGACGCAGAAGGGCCATATTCTGACACCACTCCTGCTCTGTCACTTGCTTCTCCCCCTGCAGATGCAGCCGCAGAAGCAACGGGGGCAGCTGGCTTCCCACCTTCTGCTAACGTCGATACCATAATGCTATTAGACGCCAGCGCAATTGTCCCCACGCCAGAAGAATACGTCTTTGAAGGGCGTATAAATAAGCTATCATCTTCACCCAAATCACTTGGGAGGTACACCGGTGTCTGCACGGCAGAAGACGTTAGCTGCTCCAAGAAAGCGCTAGGAGATTCAAAAGTGCTAGTACCCTTCGGAGACAGAACAATGACATCTCCTGAATGAGACTCAGAAGCGGTAGGTGGTAATGAGGAAACGTCAACACTGAGAATGTCAACACCTGTTACTGTGACAGCCCCTGATTCCTGACAACCAGGGGTTGTTCCAGATACAACGGTCTTACTTGGCTCAACTGGCAGAGGAGGGGTATCCGCAGACTCAAAACCCTCTCCGAAGGCATCCTCTTGAAGCTTGTTCTTACGAGAGGCAGAAGAAGGGCGTCTCCCCTCTGAGCCACGCTTATGGCCAATGTCAGACCCTTCAGCCAAAGCAGAAGCAGAGGGTAATGCCTCTGACGGCTTCATACAGACAATAGGAGACTTCACCTCAACTGGTAAGCCACCCTGCACTCCATCTCCAGTCACCACTCCTGATAATTTGGACGGAGAAGAGGAAATTCCCTCTGCATGAGCCACCCCTTCTGAGCCTGCCACCGAGGAAGACCCAATTGCGTGTGAAGTAAGAGACGCCCCAGGTAAATGTTCAACGGGGGCAGATCCTCGTGGCTTCTTGCACAACGAGAGACCTTGGCCCGTTGGTAATTTTCCTGGGGTAAGTTTGGGGATTGCAAAGGGACATCCTTGAGCAGTAGAGACAAAACCTTTTGGGATCCGAAGCTTGGACGAAATGCATTTCCCGTCGTCCGAATCTTCGTCAGAGGATTCCTCACATTCCTTTCTTTTTCCTAAGGCGTCTGCAGGCAAAGGTACTTGTTGGAGAGGCTGAATCTGCAGAGCATCAGAAGGCATGGACGACCGCCCTTGGATACGGGAGGATCTGCGCAATAAGCCGGACTTATCAGGGGACGACTCTGCAGCAGAAGCCAGACCAGAGCCCTCTTTCTTTTTACCTTCTGGGACCTCTTGACGCTTGGCACACGCATCATAGGTCTCAGAACACGCCCTTTCGCACTCAGTCTTCGTCAGCGATAGAGTTGAAGGAGTAGGAGGGGATTTCTTCATAAAAATTCCCAGCTGCTTCGTGCATGCTGCTGTAATCTTGCTAAGGGTCATGTCACCCCTCTGCGATCTAACTCGCACGACGCCAGGATCGACTCGATCCATGAAGCAAAGCCGAGTCATAATCTGCATACAGTAGGGGTTCAGCACACCCCTGATACTAATAGCATTCTCCTTAGACTCATGCAGAAGCCCTTTCTCCGTCAGCTTGCTCTGCCTTTCAAGACTCATGTTAACCTGAGGCCAAGAAAAATCTGATACAGAGAAGCGAAACAGTAATACACAGAGTTAAACTAGCAGATAATCATCCAGATATGATTAGTTCACATTAAAATCAATAAGGAACGTAATGAAAAATGTGACTCGCCTTTTATAAACACCCTGGCCAAAGGAAAAATTTCCTGAGGCAGGAATTCAGGATACCACGCTCCTCCAACAGCAAAGAAGTATTTATCCTAATTTTGATGGGAGCTATCGAAATCGGTGAAGATTGTCCGATCCTTTTTGGGAGAGAGGTAGAAGGTTTTCCAAGGCTTTCCCTCTATCGCCTTGTTCGTAGACTTGGTGAAGCACGCGTAAATGGCGTCCGATTGAATGTTGACATTCCTGAGGCTCCCTATCATCTGAGCCCCGACTATAGACTGGATAGCATTTGGGAGAAATTGCGAAATGTGAGCCCCGGAGTTTGAAATTATCTGAACAAGCAGAGCCAGGAGAGGGAAGCGGAGCCATTCGATATGTCTCAGACTCATGACGATCTCGGAAGGCTTCACTACATCCTTAAATCGCCATTCTCGAAGCTCAGCATCCGAGAGCATCCTCACCGTGACGTTGTCAGGAATGTCGAACGATTTGCGCATGCGTTCAAACGCATTCTTGTATCCATCACGATACAAAGGCTCGGGAGATGAACGAGAAGACATTATTACACAGAATGAGACGATTGTCGAAGGATTGAACTGAAGGAAATCTCTAGGGTTTCTTCGGAGCTTCTCTTTGGAAGTTGGAATAAAGTTTGGAAATTTGAATGAAAATTATTTTAAAATAAAACTATTTAAGTGGAAGGTAAAATTCTGAACCAAACGCCTCACTCGGTAACTGTGTTTGCATTAAGTGTAGCTTGTCAGGCAATCAAATGATCATGCACCTATGAATTACCTCGATTTGTGGAGAATGACGGCTTTAGGCGAAATTTTTGGCATTGAAGAGTCGGCCCAAGACTCGAACAAATTAGCACGCCTCGCCTGTCCGAAGCCTGGGCCAGGGGGCATCTGTTGGGCCCAAAAACCCTATTCTCATTTATCAAATATTCAAAACGGAACGTTTTGGCATATAGAAGTTCCGAAGGCAGAAGCTGTGGGTCAGAGGCGGTCCGCGCCTCTGACCCCTGAGCGATACATTCAAAGTTGGTATTTTTTTTAGGGAAATTCAGTTATTTCTTCCCCCCATTCCAGGGTTTGCTTGAACCAACTAACTGCTTTACATATTTTGTCCTATAAATATAAGATTCATAGAAGGAAAAGGGTATCGAACTTTGAACTGACTTAAGCATCGAAGTGTCTTTCTTGCAGGTGATCTCGGCGAGTCAAAGGCAAACTTCATCACCGGAATAGTAACAGGTCATCATTTATCATTGGGTTTTACTTCCAAATATAGAAAGACAAATTGTTGCTCCAACACACACAAAATATTGGTCATTAAGCTTTCGATATCATGACATAAAGTGCTTAGTAACTTGAAGCAACTCATCACATAAATTAGTATAAATTGCACCACTACTTTGAGAAATACTTGTTTACCTCGGATGGAAAAAAACTTCTCCTACCAAGAACATAGCAACTTTCAAATCTTGTCCTTGATATATATACTACTAAACAACAACTTCTTATCTTTTCGTGAAAAAGAAGATATTCATGACACGAGCATATGACCTTGCCAAAAGTGTGTTCAAATAAAGTTTGGGCAACCATTACAGTATTTGGAATGAAAGAAAGAACTGAATTATGGGAGTTGATCAACTATTGAGAACCTTTGCTATAGGTATCCAAAGATCATTTAACAAATAGGTTTGAGTGTGTAAAAGCTAGGCAAAAAATGAGGCTATCATCCCCAAACAATAAGTGAGAGATCTAAGGAGCATGCCTAAAGACCAAAAAAGCATTGACAAATTACCTAAGGATTCTTTATTTCTCAAAGGCCTATTTAAGATGTGGAAATGAATTGAATTGGACTTTCAATTATGATTGGATTGGATTTGAATTATACTATACTATACCATGTTTGATGTAGTACAAGACTAAATAAAGTATGAAATAATATTTTAAATAAATTTATCAAATTAATTTTTTCTTAGTATTTAAAAATAAATAAATTAAATAATTTTCAATAAAAAAATAATTCTAGAAATTGAATTATATTTTATAATTTTTCTTATAATATATATATTTTTTAATTTTTAAAATTTATATTTATATATTATATATAAAAAAAAAACAACTAATAATTGAAAAAAATAGAAAAAATATTTCAATATAATTTATAGTAGACATAATTTATTATTTTTAATATTTAAAAATTTATCATTTGAAATAAAATATAATATGTATTATACATAAAAAGACTAGTTAAAAAAGTTATTTGAGATTAAATTAACCAACCCCACCCTTTTTGGTGGATTAATATAGTCTAAAATCAAGGGGATTAATTTAGAAGATTCAACAAAATTGTCCATTCCTATGAAACCTTGAAAAATTAGCAAACGAACAAATTTGTCAATTCCCAATTGTTTGTCCAAGACTCTTAAAGGACTCTAAAAGACAGAAGAGGACTTCAACATAGATAAGGAAAATGCAAGAAGATAAAAAGCGTAGACCAAGCTCAGGTGCAAGGTGATGGTGGGGAGTGTCATTAACAAGTAATGAATTAACTAATAATTTTATATATATATAGTAATCATTAGGAAAACTTTATCAATTTCTTTTTTTTTTCTTTAAAAGAAGAGTTTCTTTTATTAGTAGAAATCAATAATCTACACCAATTTGGTGAGTAATACATCATTTAATTACATTATGAAATAAATGATAATAATTGTCGTGCAGACTCAATGTCTAGCTTAGTTGAAATTATCGATTTCAATTTATAAGCCAAAACTACCAATAATAACAATAAAATGCATCAGAATAACTGGAAAGTTTCGAATCAGAAAAATACATCATTCACACTACAAAAAAAATATTTTTTTTAGCATATATTAAAAGGCAGACTCATAAATATTATTATCAAAACTGAAATTATGGAAGAAGAAAAACACAAATTTTTTTATACTTATAAATAGATCTTAAAACAAAACAACTTAGAAAGAAAAAAAAATAGAACTTCAATAAATCAATTAAAATGAAAAGAAAAAAGTTATTTGTAAATTTCAATTACTTCTAGTTCTAGTGGTGCGCCCTTTTAATCTGATGACTAAACAAAATGGTATTGAACAAAACTTCTTTGTCGTAATTTGGATAATGACACAATAACATGGGAAAAAAATATAACATAATGAATGGTAGTGGTACTACTAAGAACAGTTTCACACTTTTATATAAACATATTTTAGCTTAGTATTTCACTTGTAACATTACACTTGTATAATGGTTCTTTTTTTGAGGAAAACTTGTATAATGGTTCTAAGTTTATCAAAATAAAAATTATAGTTTTTTTTGGCTGAATCTTATTTATTTATTTACTTCAGTTTATTACATATCAATTGGTATTTTGTCAAAAAAAAACATATATTTATATTGTGTGGAAATATGTAAACCTTTTTTAGTTAAATATTTTGTGTACGTATAATATACGTGTCAAAAATCTATTATCATTATTATTTTATATATTATTATAGATTGGTACGTATAAGAAA
Source organism: Humulus lupulus (assembly GCF_963169125.1). Taxonomy (NCBI): domain Eukaryota; kingdom Viridiplantae; phylum Streptophyta; class Magnoliopsida; order Rosales; family Cannabaceae; genus Humulus; species Humulus lupulus. Next base: position 27,804,961 of record NC_084799.1, read on the forward strand.
AGTTTCAGCGTAAAAATCTATATATATAAAAACAAATAGAAGTTTTGGGGAAAATAAAGTTCCGAACATAAAGGCATAAATTTTTCTAATTAACTTTACTTTAAAGTATAAGGAAATGTACCTAAGAGCAATGCTAAACTTAGGCAAACTAAAAAAAGTATATCGAATAGTAAGATGACAATCTTTGTAAATAAAGTTAGAAAGCATTGAACACCTCAAATTTATTAAGCAGATCCAAGATTTTCAAGTCTTAAGTAAATATTACAACCTCCACAACAACCAAATTGTATTCCAGCAATTTTCCAGTAACCTTGTGTGCAGTTACATTTTCATCTAACTAGAAAGAAAAAGAACCAAAACAAAAAGCTCTCATCAAAGTATATTCGAGACGAAAATTTGTATTTTCCTTCATTTTAAAAATGTTAAACAAGGCGCCAACGGGTGCATATATTTGATTAGCGCGAAACAAACCAACACCTCACAAGACCGAAGGAAAACCGTGTGCGCGTTCGAAAACATTGAGACTACTTTGGCATAAATTTGGTTGAATCAATCCCTTGTCTCGTTAATAAAAATTAGAATCAGAAACCAAATTTAGTAGATAATGTCCATATATTTCTTAACAAACTTTAGGATCGAGCAGATCCAGATGAACATACACGTCATTGAAAGTCAAAATAAAAATAAATAAGCACTAAAACTAAACACAAACATCTTATCCTATCCTTTCCGAAAGTATCTTCACCGCGGCCAAACGTAAAACCGTCTACAGTAAAGATTGTTTTCAAGAACTGGTAAACTTGGTCACCGCCTTGGTACCCTCCGATACGGCGTGCTTGGCCAGCTCACCGGGGAGTACAAGCCTTACGGCGGTCTGGATCTCCCGAGAAGTGATTGTGGGCTTCTTGTTGTATCTAGCGAGCTTTGAGGCCTCTTGGGCGAGCTTCTCAAAGATATCGTTAATGAAACTGTTCATGATACCCATGGCCTTGCTTGAGATACCGATGTCAGGGTGAACTTGCTTGAGAACCTTGAAGATGTAGATCTTGTAAGTTTCCACATTCTTCTTCGTCCTCTTCTTCTTCTTGTCTCCGGCGGCGGCACCGTCCTTAGGGAGCTTCTTCCCAGCCTTCGGCTTTTTCTCCGCTGGAGTCTTCTCGGCTACGGTGGACTTCTTCTCCTCCGCTGGCTTCTTCTCAGCGGCGGGCTTCTTCTCTGCCTTTGGCGCCATTGAAATTTAGGATTTGTAGTGAAAGAAAACAAGGGTTTCGATTTGCTAAACTGGAATTGAGAACTTGAGATTGTGATGTGTAATAAAGCGGTGAGATTTTACTTATATAGAGGCCATAAGTCGTTTCTGATTGGTTGTAGGGTTTAGTGAGGATCGATGAGTTGGCGTGCTTAAAACCGCTGGATTTTTTAATTCTAAGTTGAACTTGGACGGTTGAGATATGTTTAAACTTTTCATTATGAGATTGTGAGTAAGGCTTTTATGAGCCGTTAGATCGTTTCATTTACAATAACGAATGGGCGGTTTAGATACTACCACAGTTGATTGTCCGGATTCATTACATCAGCTGCTTTTCCCTCGCTTTCTATTTTTCGGGTTTCCGCTATTTGGTCATTTGATATCAAAATTTTCAATCTTATGTTTGCGTTCATAAGATTTGTGTGCGAGTTCTAGCTTGCAGCTATAATATAATTCATTTTTATAAGTCCTGACTATAATTTTTTTCAACCTAGGTAACATAGTTTATTTAAGATTTTAATATTTTATGTCTACCATTTTTTTCCAAATACAATACTTTTGTTTCTAACTTTTATACATTTTGGTTTGTATCTTACATTAGTCCCAACATTTGGTAAAAAAATTTCTCATTGAGTGAACTCATCATTAATTTAAAATACATGTTCAATGACTAATCTAAAAAACTAATAGATAACAAATATAATATCTCTAATGAACCTAATTTATTGAGATAAAATAAAAAATTAAGAAAGATCATAAAAATATAATTTCAGTAACCTTAAGACACTCAAATATAAGAGTAGCTAAAATAATTACAACGAAAAGTTTCTTCTACTCTAGATGTAAAAAACATCAACATAGTTTGAGAGAATAAGTTATTGGAAGACCAATGAAAATTGAAAAAACTTCATCTCTAACATCCTCCTGCATTTCAGTGCAATATCTTATAGTACATAACTTTCCTCCAAATAATTTTTGAACAACATCATCCTCCAATCTATAGATCAAGTAAATGAGCACAAACTTAGTATAGTAATGAAATGTTGAGGATATATATTTTAAACTTGGAAAATATGAAGATATTTACCATGACGACTTTATCCACAATCAATAACACCACCATCCCATATAAGATTAGAATGGAGAAAATCGAACCTAACAATAAAATAAATAGATAGTAAATAATAGTAATTAAAGATTTTAAAATAAGGATTTTAGAAGAAAAGTCTTCCAACAAATATAATTCAAAAATAAAATCATAGACAGTGGTGGGTGTCGAATCCAACAAAAATAAATTATTGTTTTCCTTAACAATAAAAACTGTAGTAGTGATAAGCAATGTCCTATTCCACATAGATTGGGTAGATTTATTTTCTTAAAATTTACAAAATGGGGATTTTAAAATTTGAGAAATAAAATGATTTAAAGCAAACAAGTGGCAATAAACAATAAAAATGTAAAGAAATAAGAGATCAATATAACAAGAATCCAGCCCACGGTATTATTTCAGTATTGGTTCACAGAGATCGATCATTGATACAAAGATAAATTCATTTATCCTTCACTAAATTGGTTATAGTTATTAACAAGCCTTAACAACCTATCTTTCATTGGTTTCTTGATAACCAAAACAAGCTCTTTGATTATTTCTCTTATTAATAAACAACCCTAAACATGCTCTTAGGATTTAATTTACTAATAGCATTAAGAATTAGAAAGACTACCAATTCTAGCCAGCAAACACAAATCTTAGTTCATTTAGACTAATTTTATATATCTTCATAACATGAATTGAAAATATGTTTATAATCAACCATGTTATTTTACCACTAACATTAGATCATTCAAACAATTACGTATTTAAAGTTCTAAACTTCAATTAACCTTTTGCTCGAATTAACATTAAACTTCAATTACGTATTAAGATATCACAATCTTGAAGAACCAAACTTCAATTAACTTTTTGCTCGAAATAAAGTTTAGCAATCCATGACAAAGAAATAGAGAAAATGGTTGAGAATAATTAATACAAAGATTTGAAGTTGAGTTACTTTTCATGTTCTAGGACTCTCTTTTTATAAAAATCAACACTCTCTCTCCAAATTAATATTCCACGATAATAGGAAGTCTAACCATGTTGACTAATTCTTTTTTTTTTTTTTATTCAAAAAGAAACTTTATTGAACCAACCAACAAAATACAAGCACAAGCTCAAAAAGAGCTCAGAACAACTAAGATAAGAACAAACAGACTACAACTGATTCAATAGAATCAAGAAAAGACTTCTCAAGAATTCCAAGCTTCTTCCTAACAAAACCCAACAATCTAGCCTTTAAGCTAGCCTTAATCAGACAAAGAATTCTATTACTAGAAATAGCTGCGTAATTAAAAATACAGGAGTGACGATTCAGCCATATGAAATAGACAGTAGCAGGAAGAGCAGCGGCCAAGATTCGCTGAGAAAGACCTTTAGGCCACCCATCCATCCAAGCAATCCATTCATAGAATTTGGAAGGCCATATAGCAATTCCCAACCAATCAGCAATCTTATTCAAAACCTGTTGGGAGTAAAAACAGTCAAAAAAAAGATGTGCGTGAGATTCCAAATCTATCTCACAAACTGGGCATAAGGGAGAATCAAGAGGGATCTTCCGAAGAAGAAGATTGTCTCGGGTTAGAAGGTGACCAAGGATAGATTGCCAGAGAACAAATCTGTGTTTCGGAAGAGACAAACTGCACCAAACCACTTTGGCCAACCTCACTTTACTCTGCTGAAGCAGCAACATATACATATTGTTCAGCTGAAGCTTCCAACCTGAAACCGCAGCCTCCAAGGTACCTCTGGTCAGAAAGGATCTCAGATGCACCAACTTCCTCCAATACCAGCTCACATCAGCCATTAGGTTGTACTCCCAAAAATCCATATCTTTGAGATATATATTATTAACCCATTTTACCCAAAGCAGATCTTGTTTGGATGATAACGCCCAAACATATTTGGCCAGTAAAACTTTATTCCATTTCGGACCTTCCTTGAACCCAATGCCTCCCAAGCTTCTCGGCAAACAAACATGGTCCCAACCTGTAAAATGCAGCTTACTACGATTACCTTTTGAACCCCAGAGAAAATTCCGACAAAGCCTATCAATCTCAAGAGTGACACTTTGGCGAAGTAAGAAAATACTCATCCAATAGGACCTAATATCCAGTAAAACATAATGAATGGGCTGAGCTCGACCCGCAAATGAAAGATGACGACTAGCCCAAGAATGCAACCGAAGATGTATCTTTTTTATGATAATTCCACAGTCACCAGCCTTCCACTTGGTAGGACGGAGAGGGATACCGAGATATTTCAAAGGAAAAGATCCTTCTTCAATGTTAATACAATCCAGGATATCCTTCTTAGTTTCAACTGTCAAACCACCAAAATAAACATGAGATTTAGCCAAATTCATAGTTAAACCCGAAGCTCTACTAAACTGAGAAAAACCATCCCGAAGAATTTGGACAGAGCAAACATTCCCTTTACAGAACAACACAAGATCGCCAGCAAAACAAAGACTAACCAAATTCACATTTTTACAAATGGGATGAAATCTGAAATCCTTATGATGTGATGCTTGAATAAGGAGTCTAGTAAGATATTCCATAACAAGAACAAATAATAAGGGAGATATAGGATCCCCTTGTCTAAGCTTTTTTTTCCCAATAAACTTCCCTTGAATCCTTCCATTCAACATAAGCGAGTAGGTAGTTCCCCTCAGACACACCATAATCCAATGAATAAACTTACTAGGAAAACAAAATGCTTTCAAAAGGTTCTCTAAGAATAGTCAGTCGATAGTATCATAAGCTTTACTCAAATCAATCTTCAAAACACACCGATGGGAAATATTCCTACAATTGTAACATTTAATAAGATCCTCAAAAATAAAGATATTATGAGCCAAAGACCGATTCTGAACAAAAGCACCCTGATTTTTGTTAATTAAAACTGGTAACACCCTAGCCAATCTCACACAAATCATTTTCGAGATACACTTATAAAGTGTATTACAGCAAGCAATCAGTCTAAAATTCACTGCCTTAGAAGGATTCTCCACTTTGGGAATGAGAGAAAAATAGTATTATTTATCTCATTAGGCAGCTCACCTTTTTCAAATAACCCCAAAATAGCATTCAAAATTTCATCTCCAATATCCTTCCATAAGAACTTATAGAAACCAGCACTAAAACCATCCGGTCCTGGACTTTTAATAGAGTTGATAGGAAACAAAGCAACTTTCACATCTTTATAAGTGAAAGAAATTCTTAGAAATAAAGAAATTGAAACAAAAGAAGTCTAGTGGTCATTTAAAACTCATTCCTCTATAAAAATTCGTAATTGCACCAGACTGCTCCAACTTAATAAGGTGCGCCCACACTTTATGCAAAAACATCTTCTGACTTGCTAAAACTTTTAAGCTCCTATTTTCTTGCTTAAAAATATCATATTTTTATCATTTTGATCAATTCCTTCAACCTACTTCTCAAAATATAAAATATTTTCTAAAAAAATTATTTAATCAAAATCAAATATTAAAATGCAAAGAAATATGATTAATAATATGACAATATACACACTTATCATACAAAATGAAACTAATTTTGTATTGTTTAAAACACTATATTCATGTCTCGATGCAAATTCTCAACTTGAAAACAAAAGTAATGTCAACAAAGCTTGACAACTGATCATACATCATCATGCATTATCATCCTTCATCATTGATTTCTAAACTCCTCTCTGTGAATCGTCTTCTCATCTTACGCCCATTTATAAGGAAGAGATAACCAAACAACCAACAACCAATAACCAATTTATCACATATATTAGGAACATAACTCATAAACGTCATAATAACATGAGAAAGAAAAACAAAACCCAAAGTCTAAAATATAATGACTAAAAAACTAAAAATAACACTTACTCACCAAGGCACTAAAGTCAAGCAATACTCTTACATTGTACATACATTCCAACCTATAATAGTTTTCTGTAAAAATAGACAAAAATATAATACGGCATAAAAAATAGAATAGGCATGTTACTTTAGAATTATTCAAAGGGATATTTGGAGTAAAAGTACCCAATTTATTATGTTTGTAGCACTTAAGTACTTAAGTTATTTTCTTAGCAGCGAAAGTACCTTCTGTCCATGTTTTTGTGCAATTTAGTACAACCGTCAATTCTCACCGTTAAATTCGATTGTAACACGTAGGCGAAAGTGCCCAATTAAATGGATATTTACAGCGAAAGTACTCAGTTTAAAATATATTTGTGGCAAAAGTACCAAATTTAAGAGATATTTGCGGCAAAAGTATCAAAGTTATAAGTAAATTTTACCTCATGGTGGCAAATTTAAGGGCGAAACAAACAAATGCACTGAATTATACCAAAACATGGACGGAATGTATTTTCGCCACAAAAAAAAAATTAGGTACTTAAGTGCTATAAACACAATAAGTTAAGTACATTCGCCGCAAATATATGTTATTCAAACTACTTGTACTACTCACTAACAATACACTACACATTAGTCTAAAAAAACAAGCATGATCAACTCATACATTTATGAAGAAAGTAAACACAATTAAAGCATGAAGAACCCAAGACACAAGACTCCATGTGTAGAGTCTCCATATGTAAAAAGTCACCAAATACCAAGAGAATCTATTTTAGTTTATATGTAAGACTAAATTATTTACAATTTGATTCTTATCAGTTACTAACAAAATTATTAAAATGAAAAAAGTGAAACAATTAAGAATAATAAAAATAAATTGTAGAACAACTAATAATTTTCTACTGAGAAAAATTTACAGATGAAACACATTATAAATTGGACATATAAGAGTTATTCATAATTTGCAAAATTTTACAATTTAAGAGAAAACATACAAAGATAATTCCTAAAAAACAAGAAGAAATCTAAATACATAAATAATATAGGTAACTAATTTGAACAATTGAGTAACTAATGCTTTTTGGTGGATAAGAATGAATAAATGCTTATTACATATTTTTTTAGGCAAATTGATTGACCGATTCATAGAAGGGAAAATATCAGTTTGGCACTTGTGTTTTATTTGAATATTCGATCGACTTCAATATTTTATTAAATGATATTTTAGACCCTGTGTTTTACAAAATTGATCAAAATAGTTCATTAGACCTGATTTGGGTCAAAATATTTTATAATAAGACCAAAATACCCCTAGATTTTTTTAATTAATGAATTGAATTATAAAAGTAAATAATTATTAAATTAAAATTGATATAAAATTATATTTTAATTAATTTCTCAAACACACTTTCTCTCACCTCTCTCTTCCCTTCTCCTTCAATCCAGCCTGTTGACCCTAATTTCTTCTTCCCTTCTTTTTCTTCTTATCCTCCTTATTCTTCTTCTTCTTCTTGTTTTCGTCAACGATGTAATGGCACAAATTTCCTAATAAGGCTTAAGACCTTGATTAGGAGGTCAGGAGGGCCATATTTAATTTATTATGTCATTAAATAATTATATGCATGATTATGTGAGTTATATTATTATATGATGATAAATGCATGCATATGGGTCCACTTTTCATTATAAGGGCATTTTGGTAATTTGGTCCGTTGAGGGCATATTTGTATATTTTCATGCATGTTGGTGAATTATGAATGAGGCCACATTATAATGTAGATTTGTTCGAACTATTCGGCATGAGACGATCTTTGAATGCAAGTTAGTGGTTTTGTCATACGGGGTTAATTTCCGGGCTCGGGGTGAGTCTGGGGATAATTTAATGATTAGTACATTGCCGAGAATTAAAAGGGTAATGAGATATGATTTATTAATTATTTGAGAATATTGGGAATAACAGGAATTGGAGGACGTTAATTATAATTAGCAGAATTAGACAGGAAATGATGATTTTGCCCTTGGGGGCTGTTAAGAAAATAAATTGGGCTTGGGGGCATTTTGGTCATTTGACCTTAGGATATATGTTAAGTTAGAAGGCTATGGAATAGAAGAATAAGGCAGCAAAACAGAGTACTCTTCTTCCTCTTCCCCTTCCCCAATCATCTCTCTTCCTCTTCCTTCCTTTGAAATTTTGAAGCTGAGATTAATGATTCAAGCTTAGGAGTTAAAGCTTGAGGGTTTAGGATTATGTTCATCCATTGAAGGGGATTCAATCTTGATTTTGAGGTAAGAATTCAGCCATGGTTTTGCTGGTTTTTGCTCTGTTTTAAGTCAGTTTTTTAGCTTAAAGTTATGAGTATATGTAGAGTCCAAGAACTTTACTTAGCTAATTATTTAGTAGTATTATAGTATGTTTAGTATTATCTTTGTTACTTTGGATTTTTGGTTCAGACCGGGAATTATTTGGACACTCATAATAGTACTTATAGATTTTCTAAGTTTAACCTATATTTTAAGAATATTAATTTTAACCTAAGGTTGGTTAATATGACTGATATTAAGGATTATATTTATTATACTATAAGGTTTAGATATCAACCAATAGGATTTTAAGCACATGTTATGAATGGTGATAAAGGATTAAAGATTTTTGAGGATTTAATTTAATAAGGAGTAAAGTTTGAATGTTATAGGGTCAGTCAGCAGCTTTGAATACGTTGAGGGCTTAGTCAAGGCTATTTACTCCATTCAAACTTAGCTAAAAATGTGTAATTTCGTGTTTAAATATTCAGCGTGTGCCGATATATCGCAGCTTTAGGGGGCGATATATCGCAGCACGTAGATACGGAAAACACGAATCGATGCACGGTCGCCTCGGGAACAATGGTCCAGGCGATATATCGCCTATAGGGGCGATATATCGCCTCCTCCAGCATAAATTCAAACACTTTTGAATTCTTTTCCTTTCAGCCATTCAAACTCCTTCATAAGTCCAGCATCTTTTGAACGAGTCTTCAGCCTCTGCTGAACGATTATTCAAATATTTTTCACCTAAAAAGCCATTATTTTTATTCAAGTAAAATCAAGATACTTTCATTCCCAAACTCTATAAATAGGACCTAGTACCCAGCCATTATTCACATTTTGCTCTAAGTTCAGAAGCTGCTAGTGTTAAGTGAGTGTGAGAGTGTAAACACCTGGTTTGGGAAAAATCATAAGCTTAAACATCATAAGCTTATCAAACACTTTGGGAAGTGAGGTTCTATAGTATTTCAGTTGTGGTGTAGATTGATCTTACAAGTCTTTGAGGTAACCAAAACTCTAGTTCATTTCTGTATTATGTTATTTTCTTTCTCATAGTCTTCTACTCAATCTCTAACCTTAATCTTCATTTTGGTTAGGGAATCTAAGTTTTTGAGCACATAAGTTTGGTAAGTGTGACTTTCAATGGTTTAGTCTTCCCATTCCTTTTCATCTATTTTCCTTCTTTAGACTCACTCTTGTTCATTATGGTTTTAGGAGTGTTCCAAAAGTCCCAACTCAGTCCATCATATCCCGGTAACTTTGGTAAGGAAAATAGGATAGAATCTATATGTGTATTGTTTATGTTATGAAGTATGATATGTTATGAATATATTATGAATGTGTATGTTTGTAGGCTTGGGCTTATGCCCTATTTGACTAACAAGACCCCAAAAAGATTATGGGCATATGCCTACTTAGCTAGTAGGACCCCACTAATCTCATGGGCATAAGCTTGTTTAGTCTATGGGACCCCAAGTAATAATGGCCATTATAATAAGTGTATGTATTAAGTGTTATGATATGTCTTTACATTTATTATGAAATTTATGTTTATGATTATGTGTTAGATTTTCCTTGCTGGGCATTAGGCTCATTCCTTTCTGTTTTATGTGCAGGAAAATAGCTTTAGAGGCGGTAAGATTCGTGACGCTTAGAGGATGTGTATCGATGGTGAATGGAGTCAAGGGGCCGAGCGTTATTCGATTCGAGGATGTAGTCTCATTTTACCTTTTTTATGGTTTTACATGTATTTTCCGCATTTTCTATGTAACTCTTTTCACTTTAAGTTATTTTTGTTTTAAAGACAATGGGTACCCATATCCTACTTAATTTTATGAAAGTAACATTTGTTTCTACAAGTTTATAATAAATTATGGTATTTTCGCAAATGTATGTTTTAGTAAGAATTTGTATGTATAGTTCGATAATGGTCCAAGAGTCTAGATTAGTGGGTCATTACAGTTGGTATCAGAGCAACGGTTCCTTTGCATGAAGTTCTCCTCGATACACACGCTCGAAGCTCCGAATCTGACCGCCAAGTAAGTGTTTAAGTTACAAGTTACTTTGCCTATGTGTATAGCTAACAACTTTAGTGTTTATGTTTCAGTTAAGAATGAACGGAGCTTTAACCTACCAAGACATCCGAGCCATTAAGGCCTTAAAAAGAATAAGGGAGCCAAGAAACACCGTAGGAGCCCTAGAAAGGATCACTCGAAGGTTGCTTTTGTTTCACCAAGAGATAGGTGGCCTTCAAGAGGCTAAGCAAATAATGCTAAGATCAACAGAACAATATGTACTAGTGATTAGGCTATTTAAAGATTTACATCCTGTAATAGCAGCTTTAGAAGAAATATGGGAAGAGATGCATGAGGAGGATGAATTACCATTAGCGATGAGATACTATTTCCTCTTAGTTAGGTTCACCGCCAAATTTGAGTTTCAATTCACAAATGAGCAAAAACATAGGATTCTCACCAACCTTCCTAGAGGGCATTTTGATGCTCATGATAATGATGACTATTAGGCAATAGATGATGATATGTTAGATGACGGATCAGATGTAGAAGATCCCGATTTTTAGATTAGTAGTTTTTATTTGTTTTATTTACTTTTTATGTTATGATTGTAATAAGTGAAAATTGTTTTTCCAAATGAATAACATGCTATTTGAATATCATGTATGAAGTTGATTTTATTTTTGCAATCATAATAAGTAATAAATAAAATGAATAATGACTAAGTTCAGTGAGGGTGGATACAAATCAATGAACCAAGTTTCCTTATTGAGAGTTAGGGGGCCTTAGTAGTGGGAACGATTTTACTGATCCCAGCCCTCCCTCAATATGGTTAACTTTGGAACAAAGATAAGTTTCGAGCCTGAGAATTAAGTCATATAGGATGAGTAGAAACACACTTAGAAAATAAAGATGACTTGTTTTTCTAAGTATAGAAACCCACTCTAAATAATAAATAAAGACCTATATAATTTTTCATAAGAAGTCATAATAAATAGGTCCGAGATATGTTTGTTGTAGAATAAGTTTTTGCCTTAGAGCCTATTAGGAAAAGTTCTAACATGTTTCTTTCAACTGTTAGAACTCTGCTACGATGTCTCTCCGAAGATCTGCACGCACCAACGGAAACGCCTCCAACGATGTTCCAGCGACCAATGCGGTTCCAACAGTTCGCCGAAGGGGAGTGCGTGCTACTGCTCGCCGCAACGCGCCGGCACAGCCAGCTGACAACACTGCAGAGATTGCCAGACTGCGACAACAAGTCGAGGAACTTCTGCAGCAACAACGCCAACAGGCTCAATCTCAGCCTCAGCCTCCGCCACAGCCACAAGAGCAGCCACAGCAAATGGCCCCAGCACCCCAGCAAGTTGGTCCGTATGGGGGATGGCCTATGACGAATTACGCGCCGTATCCAGTACAGCACATGGAGCCAGTGTACGAGAGGTTCCGCAAGCAGCACGCTCCGAACTTCGAAGGGACTACGGATCCCTTTGAAGTAGAAGAATGGCTAAGGAATGTGGAGCCGATCCTAGCCCACATGAATCTCAGTAATGCGGATCGCATATCCTGCGTCTCGTCCTTGCTCAAGAAGGATGCCAGGATATGGTGGGACTTGGTCCAGCAATCCCATGATGCTGCCACCATGACATGGACCCGATTTGTGGAGCTGTTCCACAAAAAGTACTACAATTCAGCGGTACTTGCTACGAGAGTTGAGGAGTTCACCAATCTGAAGCAAGGGAATTTAACAGTGGCGGAATATGCTCGTCAGTTTGACCGCTTAGCCAAGTTCGCAGCAGAATTAGTTCCAACCGATTATCTGAGGGTGAACAAATTCGTGAGAGGACTCCGACCGAAGATCGAGATGGGGGTTAAACTAGCGAACCCGGGAAACACTTCATATGCCGACGTTCTTGAGACGGCAATCGAAGTAGAAAGGTTGCAGGCCAACGTAAGCAAAGAAGAAGCTAGTAAGCCTGAACCCAGACAACAGAGCCAACCTCAGGCCAGTCGGAACAACAATCAGTCTAGCAATAGTGGCAACAATCAGTCCAACAACAACGGTAACGGACAGAAGAGAAGGCATCCTGACAACAAGCAATCTGACAACAATAAAAGGGCACGACCAAATAATGGGGGAAATAGGTCGGGCTACGTGGAATACCCGCCATGTGCCAAATGTCAGAAGAAGCACCCCGGAGAATGCCGCGCCAACACCAAGGAGTGTTTCAATTGTGGTCAAGAGGGGCATCGTAAGAAAGAGTGTCCTCAGCAAAAGCCAGAAGGAAAGAAGGACGAAAAGATGGTTCCTGCTCGGGTTTTTGCTTTAACCCAAGGAGAGGCGGATGCTAGCAACAAGGTGGTCACAGGTCAGGTTTCCATCCTCAATAATTTATGTCATGTATTATTTGATTCGGGAGCCACTCATTCGTATATTTCGTTAGGAATGATAGATAAACTAGACAAACCTAGTGAAAGATTTAGAACTAGGTTTGTAACCGAGTTGCCTTCGGGCAAAGTAGTTCTATCATCACGAATAGTACGAGGCGTACCAATCAAGATTGAGGACAAGGAACTAGAAGGAGACCTGATAGAACTGGTGATCAAAGACTTCGACGTCATACTAGGCATGGATTGGCTAGCACGGCATGGCGCAACGATCGACTGCAGATGCAAGAAGGTGATGTTCGAGACTCCTGACGGCCAGAAACTGTGCTTCATGGGACAAGCTTCAGGACTACGCACCCCGTTAGTGTCATCTCTCAAAGCTCAGAAAATGATGGAGAAAGGATGCCAAGCATTCTTAGCCAGCATCACGAATGTGGAGAAGGAGACATCACTTAAAGTTGGAGATGTTCGGGTTATACAAGAATTTCCAGAAGTTTTTCCCGATGACTTGCCAGGATTGCCGCCAACTCGAGAAATAGACTTCACGATAGAATTAGTACCAGGCACCGAGCCTATCTCTAAGGCACCATATCGGATGGCACCTACGGAACTCAAGGAGTTAAAGACGCAGCTACAAGAACTCCTAGACTTGGGTTTCATTAGGCCAAGCCATTCACCATGGGGAGCTTCGGTACTATTCGTGAAGAAGAAGGACGGGAGTATACGGATGTGCATAGACTACCGTGAGCTGAATAAAGTAACAATTAAGAACAAATACCCGCTACCTCGGATTGATGATTTGTTTGATCAACTCCGAGGTGCGACTGTATTTTCTAAGATCGATTTACGGTCCAGGTATCATCAGCTCAAGGTAAAGGGAGAAGATATTCCTAAGACAGCCTTTAGGACTCGTTATGGATATTACGAGTTCTTGGTTATGTCTTTTGGTCTTACTAACGCGCCAGCCGCGTTTATGGACTTAATGAATAGGGTCTTCGAAGACTACTTGGATATATTCGTCGTTGTGTTCATCGACGACATTTTAATTTACTCCAAGGACGAAGTAGAACACGATGAACACTTAAGGTTGATTTTGACGCGATTGAAGGAGCATAAACTCTACGCCAAGTTCAAGAAATGCGAATTTTGGCTTTCGCAAGTGGCGTTCCTCGGGCACATCATATCAAAAGACGGAGTTGCAGTAGATCCATCGAAGGTAGAGGCCGTGAAGGATTGGCCTAGGCCAAAGAACGCGTCAGAAGTAAGAAGCTTCTTAGGGCTAGCAGGTTATTATAGAAAGTTTGTAGAGGGCTTTTCTAAGATAGCCACTCCGCTTACCAACCTGACCCGGAAGCAACAAAAGTTTAACTGGAATGATAAGTGTGAGGAAAGCTTCCAGTTACTTAAGGATAAGCTTTGCTCAACACCAGTACTTAGTGTCCCAACACCCAACGATAAGTTCGTTGTCTACTACGATGCATCAAAGCTAGGATTGGGATGCGTGCTGATGCAAAACGATAAGGTGATAGCCTATGCCTCATGTCAGCTAAAGGAGTATGAGCAACGCTATCCAACTCACGATATGGAGTTGGCAGCGATGGTCTTTGCGTTAAAAATCTGGCGCCATTATCTTTACGGAGAACGGTGCGAGATTTACACGAACCACAAAAGTTTAAAATACTTCTTTACGCAGAAGGAGCTCAACATGAGGCAGCGCAGGTGGTTAGAGTTAGTCAAGGATTACGACTGTGAAATCCTGTACCACCCAGGGAAGGCGAACGTAGTTGCCGATGCACTTAGCCGGAAAAGCTATGGGAATTTAGCAGCCTTATCCGGAATAGAAAGGCCGTTACAGCAGGAGCTTATCAGTGCCGGAATAGAAGTGGTTGTAGGCAAGCTGGCTAACTTGTCTATCCAATCGAATTTTCTAGAGGACATACGGATTGGCCAGAGACATGATGAATCACTAGTAACACACATGGATGCAGTCAGAGAAGGCAAGACTACAAATTTCTCAATATCTAGCCAAGGCTTATTGAGATACAAGGATCGGGTATGTGTGCCAAATGATCAAAGTATTAAGAAGACGATTCTGGAAGAAGCGCACAGCACCCCGTACTCAGTTCATCCAGGGTCTACCAAGATGACTCATGACATCAAGGCAGTCTATTGGTGGCCAGGGATGAAGAAGGAGATAGCAAAGTATATATATCTAAGTGTCTCGTATGCCAGCAAGTGAAAGCGGAGCATCAGCGGCCTGCAGGATTATTGCAACCGCTTAGCATACCGGAATGGAAGTGGGGCGACATAGCCATGGACTTCGTGACGGGTCTGCCAAAGACGAATAAGCAGCATGATTCCGCTTGGATAGTAATAGATAGACTAACCAAGTCGGCTCATTTCCTGCCGGTTAAGACTTCATATACGGCAGACCAATATGCAGACATCTACATCCAAGAGATTGTACGATTGCATGGAATCCCCAAGACGATAGTGTCAGATAGAGGATCGGTGTTTACATCAAGATTTTGGAGAAGCTTACAGCAAGCCATGGGTACTAAGTTAAGTCTTAGTACAGCTTTCCATCCTCAGACAGATGGGCAGTCCGAGCGTACGATTCAGATCTTAGAGGATATGCTACGCGCGTGTATACTTGATTTCGGAGGATCGTGGAACAAGTACTTACCGCTGATCGAGTTCTCGTACAACAACAGCTACCAGTCGACGATCGGGATGGCACCTTATGAGTTGCTATATGGAAGAAGGTGCCGATCACCGTTGCACTGGGACGAGGTAGGAGAAAGACAGCTTCTAGGGCTCGAAGCTGTTAGACAAGCTCAAGAAGCAGTAACCCTTATTAGACAGCGTATGCTTGCTGCTCAAAGCCGACAGAAAAGCTATGCGGATACCAAGCGACGCGATGTGGAGTTCCAAGTTGGAGATCAAGTCTTCCTGAAGATATCTCCTATGAAAGGTGTCAAGCGGTTCGGGAAGAAAGGCAAGCTTAGTCTCCGATTCATAGGTCCTTTTGAGATATTGGACAAAGTGGGACCAATAGCTTATAAACTAGCCCTACCGCCAGCACTAGCCAATAGTCATAACGTCTTCCACATCTCGATGTTACGCAAGTATGTGTCAGACCCATCTCACGTCCTCAAGTACGATACCATAGCGCTCCAGAAAGACTTAAGTTACGAGGAACGACCGGTTAGCATCCTTGATAGAGGGATGAAGCAGTTACGGTCCAAGAGCTTTCCTATAGTCAAAGTCTTATGGAGTAATAGTTCTGAACGCGAGGCAACGTGGGAGCTGGAGGAGGACATGCAGAACCGGTATCCGGAGTTATTTGATAAGTAAATTTCGAGGACGAAATTCTTTTTAGTAGGGGAGAATTGTAGAGTCCAAGAACTTTACTTAGCTAATTATTTAGTAGTATTATAGTATGTTTAGTATTATCTTTGTTACTGTGGATTTTTGGTTCAGACCGGGAATTATTTGGACACTCATAGTAGTACTTATAGATTTTCTAAGTTTAACCTATAGTTTAAGAATATTAATTTTAACCTAAGGTTGGTTAATATGACTGATATTAAGGATTATATTTATTATACTATAAGGTTTAGATATCAACCAATAGGATTTTAAGCACATGTTATGAATGGTGATAAAGGATTAAAGATTTTTGAGGATTTAATTTAATAAGGAGTAAAGTTTGAATGTTATAGGGTCAGTCAGCAGCTTTGAATACGTTGAGGGCTTAGTTAAGGCTGTTTACTCCATTCAAACTTAGCTAAAAATGTGTAATTTCGTGTTTAAATATTCAGCGTGTGCCGATATATCGCAGCTTTAGTGTAACGCCCCAACTCCAGGGACCGCTACAGTGCATATTGCAACCAGTGCTAAACTCGCTAACCGAGTCATTTGGCCATAAATGTGTATCTAAGTGTGATTAGCGGTTTAGGGATTAAAAAAAAACTTTGGTTAAGATGTAACGTTTCACTAGAACGTTTACTGTATACATTGGGATCCCAAACATATAATTTTAGAGTCTATTACAAGAGAATATTTACAACAGGCCGTTCTAAGCGGCAAAACAGGGTTCAGCCCTAGTTCCACTTTCAAACCTCGTCCAAGTATTGGTCGAGCAGCTGCATATGTACACGTCATCACCTAAGCTCTCCAACTCAAGGATGGTCCAGCTTCCTTTTGCCTTTACCTGCACCACAAAGCACCCGTGAGCCGAAGCCCAGCAAGAAAACTCACATGCTCATAAACAGTTATATCATGATATCAAATCATATCTGGCATGCCTAGCAATCATAGCTCTATTCAGCATGCAAATGAATTCAAACAGATGCTGGGGTATCCAGGATAAGAAGTCCTGGCCTTCTGACTGGAGGACTATCAAGTCAATCCTAATCAGATGAGTGTCGTAACACTAGAGGTTCTGATAAACCATGCTGAGTGACCGACAAGCGAGTCACTAACTCAAGTGGAAGGGTGGCTGTTGGGTAAGCCTCTAACCTTCGATAGGTTCTGGTAAACCATACTGAGTGACTGACAAGCAAGTCACTAATTCAAGTGGAAGGCTGGCTGTTGGGTAAGCCTCTAAGCTTCAACAGGTTCTGGTAAACCATACTGAGTGACCAACAAGCAAGTCATTGGGGCCTCAAAGCCCAAGCCATGCATATGATGATCAAAATGATCATACAAAGCTCATAGCTCTGATCAGATGAGTGAATATCACTTTGAGGTCCTGGTAAACCATACTGAGTGACTGACAACCAGGTCACTAGGGGCCCAGTGCCCATTTCCTGCAATGGCTCTACATGACTAGCCTTTGGCTAGATAAATGCTTGTTTATATTCATCGAACTTGAGGTCGGTCCTGCATTAATGCTCTTTGAGTCATTCAATGCAGAGGGTCGATTAGGTCCAATCGACATAGCTTGCACTACTCACTAGGGTTGTCATGACTAGTGAGTTAGCACAATGTGACCAGTGCCCAGTACCACTGCCGAACCTGACTAATAAGTCACAGCTTCACAGTTGATACTAGCACCTTTGCCAATTCTGACTAATTAGTCAGAGCCATGCATGAGTAAGCAATGCTTTCAATGAGTATCAGATGCTAATTATCCAAGAATAGGGCATTCAGCATGCTTACTAAACAGTTGCTAGCATATTTATGATTATGCACAAACGCAGAGACTCAAGCTCTGATCAATCTCATATTCATCATTCATGGCATGCCCTAATCACATGTTTCTCGTGCATCACATGCATCACACTTAATCATCCAGCATGCCTCAATAACCATATGTAAATGGGCAAGATTGCCAAGCATTCATTATGCTATCAATGTTTACATTTAAACATTCAACATGCATCAATCATAACCATGCATGTCACATATGGGGTGCAGTTTTCTTACCTTAGGTCCAAGCACAGGTTGCCAACAAATGAGCCACAAGAACGATCCCGATTCCAAGCCTCTAGTGTTAACCTAGTCACAACCACAAATGGTGATCCAATGAGTTCAAGTTCTAAAACTAACCCTTGAACTAAAGCTTAGCCTCCAAGACATCAATCCTCACTAATCCGGGTAGTAGGAATGATCCCGAGGCCCAAAACCATGTTTCCGGGGTCAAAACGAGCAAACGGGGTGAAAACAGGGCAAGGGCTGCGGCCCTAGCACCTTGGGCCGCGGCCCCTAGGGTTCTCTGAGGCTAGGGCCACGGCGCCCTCAATCAAGGGCCGCGGCGCCCAGCAAGGCCAAATCCTGACACCTGCTTCTTCGAGCAAGGGCCGCGGCGCCCAAGAACAGGGTCGCGGCCCAACTTCGGGGCAGCCATTTTTCCTTCGTTTTAACCTTTTAAAACCTCCCTAAAACATGTCTAAACATTCCAAAATCATCAAATCAAAGTTCCCAAACTCCCCAATGGTCCAAAACCACCAAAACCCGAGGTTCAAACAAACTAAAAACTCAACGATTCACAAAGTCCAATTCAAGCTTAAAAACTTAAAACTTAAAATTGAATTACCTCCAATTGAGTTGTTTCCAACTAAATCCTTCGGGTAATAAGCTTCTAATCTTCCTTAGGATTGCTATGCCTCGATCCTCGCTTGATTCTGAGTCCTAGAACTCAAGTTATTCTCGAAAACGCAATCGGGAACGAAAAGGGAACTTTTGGGAGAGAGAACGTACAGAACATTCTTTTTATTTTCTTAAAAGGTTACTTCAAGCTTAAGTAGCTTCCAATAAAACCTAATGCTCGGGGTCCCGAAAACACCCCCGGGGACATTATAGTCAAAACTTCCAGAATTTTCCCCTGGTCTTACTAACTCCCAATTTATCACCAAATATTAATTCCCATTACCCAATAACCCGGTAATGCTCTAAATACCCCTTGACTTACTCCAAGTCAAGCTTAAATCCCGTTGTGACTTTCCCACTAGCTTACCTCCTAGGATCGTCTTGTGCTGGGTAACCCTGGCATAACCAGATAATAATCAAAGCACCACGCCCATTTCAGATATATGCCAAAAATGCCCGAAATGGCCAAAATATGAAAATCACCCAATTAATCGCAAATGGGTTCACATGCATATTTAATACACCTAAACATGCATATTATCATTAAATAGCATAATAAAGCAATTATGGCCCTCCCGGCCTCCTAATCAAGGTCCTAAACCTTATTAGGAAATTTGGGGCATTACATTTAGGGGGCGATATATCGCAGCTTTAGGGGGCGATATATCGCAGCACGTAGATACGGAAAACACGAATCGATGCACGGTCGCCTTGGGAACAATGGTCCAGGCGATATATCGCCTATAGGGGGCGATATATCGCCTCCTCCAGCATAAATTCAAACACTTTTGAATTCTTTTCCTTTCAGCCATTCAAACTCCTTCATAAGTCCAGCATCTTTTGAACGAGTCTTCAGCCTCTGCTGAACGATTATTCAAATATTTTTCACCTAAAAAGCCATTATTTTTATTCAAGTAAAATCAAGATACTTTCATTCCCAAACTCTATAAATAGGACCTAGTACCCAGCCATTATTCACCTTTTGCTCTAAGTTCAGAAGCTGCTAGTGTTAAGTGAGTGTGAGAGTGTAAACACCTGGTTTGGGAAAAATCATAAGCTTAAACATCATAAGCTTATCAAACACTTTGGGAAGTGAGGTTCTATAGTATTTCGGTTGTGGTGTAGATTGATCTTACAAGTCTTTGAGGTAACCAAAACTCTAGTTCATTTCTGTATTATGTTATTTTCTTTCTCATAGTCTTCTACTCAATCTCTAACCTTAATCTTCATTTTGGTTAGGGAATCTAAGTTTTTGAGCACATAAGTTTGGTAAGTGTGACTTTCAATGGTTTAGTCTTCCCATTCCTTTTCATCTATTTTCCTTCTTTAGACTCACTCTTGTTCATTATGGTTTTAGGAGTGTTCCAAAAGTCTCAACTCAGTCCATCATATCCCAGTAACTTTGGTAAGGAAAATAGGATAGAATCTATATGTGTATTGTTTATGTTATGAAGTATGATATGTTATGAATATATTATGAATGTGTATGTTTGTAGGCTTGGGCTTATGCCCTATTTGACTAACAAGACCCCAAAAAGATTATGGGCATATGCCTACTTAGCTAGTAGGACCCCACTAATCTCATGGGCATAAGCTTGTTTAGTCTATGGGACCCCAAGTAATAATGGCCATTATAATAAGTGTATGTATTAAGTGTTATGATATGTCTTTACATTTATTATGAAATTTATGTTTATGATTATGTGTTAGATTTTCCTTGCTGGGCATTAGGCTCATTCCTTTCTGTTTTATGTGCAGGAAAATAGCTTTAGAGGCGGTAAGATTCGTGACGCTTAGAGGATGTGTATCGATGGTGAATGGAGTCAAGGGGCCGAGCGTTATTCGATTCGAGGATGTAGTCTCATTTTACCTTTTTTATGGTTTTACATGTATTTTCCGCATTTTCTATGTAACTCTTTTCACTTTAAGTTATTTTTGTTTTAAAGACAATGGGTACCCATATCCTACTTAATTTTATGAAAGTAACCTTTGTTTCTACAAGTTTATAATAAATTATGGTATTTTCGCAAATGTATGTTTTAGTAAGAATTTGTATGTATAGTTCGATAATGGTCCAAGAGTCTAGATTAGTGGGTCATTACAGTATATAAGTGGTTATTTGAGGTGATTTTAATTGGTTTCAAGCTTGGGTTTTGTGGTTAAACTAGTGGATGTGATGTGTTGATGGTTGGTTTTGATTTTGGGTTGGTTTTATGGAGGTTTGATTGAGGTTCTTGGCTGGTTTTAATGGAGAAAATTGCAAGGGGGCTCTATTCATGGGGTCAAGTTGCGACTTGGCCAGGCAAGTCACGACCTGCCCTAGTGCCCAGGCTGAGTGTGCTTTCTGACTTGGGGTGCACCGCAACTTGCTAGGCCAAGTCGCGACTTGCCCCTTTCTTTTGTGCCAAGGAGGAGTTTTCAAGGGCTTAAGCTTGGGGTTCAATTTCTAAGGCTCGGGATCGAATCTACTAACCGTTTTAGTACGATTCAACGCCCCGGGAGCGAGGTTTTAGATTATAAACCTTTTATTATTGATTTTATTGATGGGATTCCATATTTGGTTATGACTAGGTGACCGCTAAGGGACCAAAGGATCGATCGTTCTCAAGGGTCATTCTTTTATTATTTCACGCTCGAACTAGAGGTAAGAAAACTGCACTCAATATGTGATGCATGTGATTATGGCATGGCATGAATGTGAAATATGGAAGTTGCTAGAGCTTGGGTCTCTGTAATTGTGCATGATTATAATTATGCTTGTGATTATTGATTAAACATGTTGAATGCCTTATATATGTATATTTGACATATGATATATGTCTGTTTGCATTACCTCATGGAGGAAGCACTGACTTATTAGTCAGGGATCGACATTGGTGTCAGTATTGATTGTGAAGCTATGACTTATCAGTCAAGATTAGTAGTAGTACTAAGCACTGGTCATATGGTTTGGCTTAGGAGTCAAGAATGGTATTAACGTGTTTAACGAAAGCTGGAAAGATTAGATCTAATCGACATAAGCATTATCATCATAAGCATGAAATGCTTGACCGACCTTAAGTTCGATGAAAACTAAAAGCGCTTGTCTAGTCTAAAGGTTAGTTACATAGAGCCAGGGTTATAAGCTCAAGTGACTGATACGTCACAAGGCTAGGAGAGCGTGGGACCTCAGAGATAGACTTATCAGTCATCTAATAGAGATATGCTTATCAGTCATCTACATAAGGATAGACTTATTAGTCATCTATACAGAGAGACTTATTAGTCATCTATACAGAGAGACTTATTAGTCATCTACCTCAGAGATAGATTTATCAGTCATCTACATAAGGATAGACTTATTAGTCATTTATACAGAGATAGACTTATTAGTCATCTATAAAGAGATAGACTTATTAGTCATCTATAAAGAGATATACTTATAGGTCATCTACATAAGGATAGACTTACTAGTCATCTATACAAAGAAACTTATCAGTCATCTACACAAAGATAGACTTATCAATCATCTACATAGAGATAAATTTGTCAGTCATCTATATAGAGATGGACTTATCAGTCATCTATACAGAGATGGACTTATCAGTCATCTACATAGAGATAGACTTATCAGTCATCTATACATAGATGGACTTATCAGTCATCTACACTGAGATAGACTTATCAGTCATCTATTCAGAGAGAGACTTATTAGTCGTCTACCTCAGAGAGACTTATTAGTCATCTACCTCAGAGAGACTTATTAGTCATCTACCTCAGAGCGAGAGACTTATTAGTCATCTACTCAGAGCGTAGGACTCCACAAACATTTATTTGTACCTGCTTGCATGCATGAGTAGGGTTATTACTACTAGGCATGCCTATCGTGATTTGGTGACATGTTATTACTTGTTCATGAGCATATTGAGTTTTCTTGCAGAGCTTCGGCTCACGGGTGCTATGTGGTGCGAGTAAAGGCAAAAGAAAGCTGGACCATCCTTGAGTTGGAGAGCTTAGGTGACAATGTATACATATCCGGATGCTCGACTACCACGGCCGAGGGTTTAAAGAGGAACTAGGGTTAAACCCTATTTTGCCGCTTAGGTCGACTGGTTGTAAATATTTTATTGTAATTAACCTTTAAAATATATTTTCGGGATCCCAATGTATACGGTAAACATTTTAGTGAAACGTTGTATCTTTAACCAAAAAATTTAACCCTAAATTGTTAATCACACTTAGTTACACGATTATGATCAAATGGCTCGGTTAGCGAGTTTAGCACTGTTTAAAATGCACAACGTAACGGTCCCTGGGTTGTAGGGCGTTACAACTTGGTATCAGAGCGAGGCAAGGTTAAGGGTTCCTGAAGACAAGCTAGGCATGTACACTCATCACTAAAGATAACTTCACTCAGAGTATGGTAACTATTTATGTGGTTATGTGCTTAACTGCTTTAATAGAATGTAAATGCTTTACCTGCATATTGTACTAGGGAGCATGAGATTCTGATAGAGCCTGACTCTTGACTATTAATATCATTATATGATTACATGCTCCGTGAATATATATATATGAACGTGATAATTGCATGCTGGAGTTGGAAGCATGATGGGTATGTTGGAAGAGTAGGGGTGTTGCGAATTTTCATTATGGAAATGTACATGCGGTCGAAAAATTACGACAATCTATTGAGATATGGTATGCTACAAGTGAATATTTGCGACAAGGTGTACACAATCATCAAACAAGTAATATAATGAAAGTAATTATTATCGTCTCCTCAAGGATTGCCAAACAAATATTGTAAAAATCAACACCAAACAATTTGGGGTACAATTAATTTTTTTGATGACTTAATTAATTGAACTAAAGAAAAATTAAACAAGAGAATTAAAATAGGTCTTTAACACTAAAGCTAGAAAATGACAAGTTGTGATTAATATTATGATAAAAGTTAGGCATATCAAATCTCCCTAATTTGTAGTTTTGCCCCTGATGTTGCAATTATGATTTCCAATTTAATGCACATGCCATTTTTACAAATGCTCATGTTAAATTCCATCAATTAAATTCACATACTCTTACGCTAAAGTTAATTTCAAGAACATAATTTCAAGCATCAATCCTTCAAGTTTGCAAGGTGAATAAAATATCCCCAAGTTATCCACTCATCAATAACAAAACTATTAACATGCATCAATCAAGCATTTCCACTAATTCTAACCCTTCCGGAATTGAAACTAGCTTGTTTCTCACCTAAGTTGATCATTCTCAAGCAAGAGTTTTCACAATAAAAATAGCTCAAATGAACAAGAGAAAAATTGCATAAAACATTTAACACTTTGGGGTTGATTACAAATTAGGGTTCATCAATATCCCTAACACACAACAAATTAGCTCATAGTCAAAATACTCATATCACCACAATATATATTCAACATTATCTCAAGAGTTCAAGATGAGAAAAAGAAAATTATAGGAAAAGAGAGTTTATAAAGACAAGCCAAAATACTCTTCTTCTTCTTCTAGCTTCCTCCTCCTAGGTTTTCCTCTTCTTTTTCTTGATGTTTCAGCTCCCAAAAGTGCAGAAAAAATTCCTTCAATGGTGATAGGCGGTTGGGTTTCTTTCTTGGAGAAGATGTCTTTTCTTTTTTTGGGCTTACAAAGGGTATAAACTCTCTCTTTCCATCTCTACACGTGGGGACCACTCTCCTTTTCAGACTTTTTCAGCTGCTTTCCACCTCATCCTCCTACTATTCAAGTCTTTCCACCTCATTTAATCACATGCCAAGTGTGCCAACTTTATGTTGCTGACTGCCCACACTTTGTTGCAACAAAGTCGACTGATGCTATGACAAAGTACCAGAATTTCAGCTCCAAGATGATTTCCTTGCACATGTTTCACTAAGCTTTCCAAGCACCCTTTCTTTTTGCCTTCAAAATAGATACCACATTTTTATAATATAATCCCATTATTTTCCTCAAGAGTTATCATTTATTAAAACAAAATACACAAACAAAATTAAAAGACAAAATGACTAAAACCACACAATAATACTCTATTTCACTTTAAATTTTTAAGTTCAAAAGCTCAATTAATAACTCTAAAATATAGAGTTATCAAGGGGTTATGAATTGATGAACAAATGTTATGGGCAAGTTTTAGCACTGCAGTGGTTTGTGATAGTAGTGTGGTATGATTGTTCCCGTGGGGAAGGCTTTTGAATATGCTCATCATGTTTAATGGGTCAAGTTATTGACTACAGATTCAATCAGCAGATATGTATCTAAGGCAGATAATGAGACCTGGTGGTGGTTATACCGGGGCTAGGGATTACAGCTAGGGTTTGAGTTCTTCACCTGCCCCTCAGAATTTCTAACAAGTGGTTATAGATATGCAATTAAGATTGCAGAGGCAAGAGGAAGAGATTAGGTGTTTGAAGCAACAACATAATCTATTAGCAACACCTCTTCCTTTATTATGCTAGGAGTGGCACCAGTTTTGGCTCAGCCTGGGGTTGAGAACAGGTGGGAATTTCTTTGTGGAAGATTCTAGGTGTATTACCCTCTAGCCTTTGAGGGAGGCCTAGATCCATTCAGAGCTAAGCAATGGATGGGCATGATCAGTTCCATTTTCGATAGTATGGGAATGGTAGGTCATGATAGGGTGATATGTGCTACATATGTACTGCGGGATGATGCCTGGACGTGGTGGGAAGTGGTATCCCAGACACGAGATACAATTGTGTTAGACTGGAAAGAATTTAGGCAGCTATTTAATGAAAGATATTACTGTGATGCAGCCAACACTGCTAAGATGAATGAGTTTCTGAACCTGATTCACAGAAATGCAACAGTAACTGAGTATGTTAACAGATTTGATGGGTTGGCCAAATTGGTATTTTCCCTTAACTAAATAAAAAATATCCCAAATTTCCCCCGTGGCCTTAACCAAATTCCCCATTATGTTGACGTCTTTCATGGTCATCCATGCTTTTCTATAGCTATCGGCTTCGCAAAATATACCAATAATTGCACTATACAAAGGCTCCTCCCATCCAAGTCCATCTAATTTTCCTAGGCATTCCTCAGCATCAGGACCACTATTCTTTTTAGTTAACAACTCAAATACAATAGACATCTTATCGTCAATATCATGTTGAGATGATAGCTTTCCTTTCTTCCTCATCATTTGTCCTCCTAAAGGGTTTGAATATTGAGATGGAGAAATGTTTGCATCTTCATCATTTTGGTTACCAGGTGAACTTTCTTCCGCATAAACATGTGTCTCAGTATAAGGAGATGTAGATGAGATAGCATGTCGAGGAGTTGTGCAACTGACTCCAACCATAAACTCCAATTGCATTAGTACCATCAAAGAATGTTTTACAGAGGTCTGAAAAGGGTAAAGGATAACTTTTCAATTTTTTTGCCTTTGGGTGAGCCTATATCCAATATCGAAATACAATGCATTTTAATATGCAGCTAAAATATAAAAAATTGTAAATAATATGACTAGATCAAGATAGAGAAAAATAACATTAATGTACTCATCATATTCATCATTTGACATAAGAATGGTATTAGTGCAGGATCATAAACATTCCATGTTTTCTTATTTATTGGCAACCAAGCTTGATATTTATCCTTTAGATAATCAAAATGATTCTTCATTTGCTTTTGTGTTGTAATAAAAGAATGAGTAGTATCCAAAACTTCGTTAACTTTATTCCATGAATCTGGCTTCAAACTACTTCTAAATTTTCCATTTAAAGATACTTCTTGAATACAAGTCTCTAAAAAAGTTTTTACTACTTCCATATTCCTCCAACTTACTCTTTGAATCTCACTAGATTGTTCCATCTAATCACCATAACATCCACACCACAATTAAAATATAATCATTTTTCAAATCCATATAAATAGGCAAACAAATAATAAATTATAAAAAAAAGCTAGTAATATCTAATTTAAACTAACACCTAATATTATAAAGGGGAATTAGGTGCAAAAGTACCCAATGTTTTGAAAAACTTGTGAATTAATACCCAATCATTTTTTTTTGTGGGAAAACTACCCAATATCCACTTATGTTGGTACCCAGCCTATTAACTCCATTAAAAGTTGACCCTGAACCCACCTGTCAGCTTTATATTGGCCTATTTAAAAATATTTTTTTAAAAATTAAATTTAAAATAGAAAAAAATTATTAAAAAATAATTTAATCAATTAAAAAAATTAAAATCAGTAAAAAAAATTAAAATTTATTTTTATAATTATTTTTTAGAAAAATATTATTAAAGAAAATAAATTTAAAATAAAACAACCATTTAATCAATAAAAAATTAAAATTTATTTTTATAATAAGTTTTTAGAAAAATATTATTAAAAAATGAATTTGATATAGAAAAAAATGATTAAAAAATTAAAATTATTTTAATAATCTGTTTTTTTAAATATTATAAAAATTAAATTATAAATTATAATTTTTTTATTGATTAAATAATTTTTTAATAATTTGTTTCAATTTTAAATTAATTTTTTAATAATTTTTTTCTAAAAACTTATTATAAAATAAATTTTAATTTTTTTATTGATTAAATAATTTTTTGATGATTTGTTTCGATTTTAAATTTATTTTTTTAATAACATTTTTCTAAGAATTGATTATAAAAATAAATTTAATTTTTTTTATTGATTTTAATTTTTTTCTACTGATTAAATTATTTTTGTATAATTTTTTTCTATTTTAAATTTAATTTTAAAAAATATTTATAAATGGGCCAATAAGGAGTTGACACATGGGTCCAGGGTTAGCGTTTAACAGACTTAAGGAGCTGGGCACCGACAGATACCAGTGGAAGTGGACATTGAGTATTTTTCCCACAAAAAAAATGGGTATTAATTCATAAGTTTTTTAAAACATTAGGTACTTTTGTCGTTAATTCCCTTATTATATAATATTATCTATGGACATCAAATCATGGCTCACATCTCCACTTTTTTAATATTATATATATAAAAAGATAGATATAGATAGAGACAAAATGTTATAAATGTGTACATTTATAAATATATATATATCATAAAATCTATTTTATATGAAAATGAGACTAACATATTGTTGTTGCAAAGAAATAAATATCTAATGTGGTAGAGAGAAGAAAATGAAAAGCCATATATATGATGTATTAGAGAAATAAAATATAAAATATATGTCTTAAAACTTTTAAGAGCCCAATACATATATAACTAAATCAAATATTGATGGTAAATACTCATTTGGTATCATGTGTTTTATCGAAATACAAATTTGGTACGGTATATTTTCAATAATGATCATCAAGTACCTTGTAATGTGAAATCTTACTTATTTGGTATCATGTGTTTTATCGAAATATATATTTTGGTACCCTGAATTAAAATTTGCTCAATATTTTTTTCAATATGACCAAATTACCCTTAGTTATAAATAAATAATTATCAAAATTGATTTAAAAGACAACTTTGACATGTGTCATATTTTTATTAGTCCAACTTATAATGTTTTTTAAATTACAAAAGTAATTAAAATATATTTTAAACAAATTAAAATAATTTTATTTTTCTTTTTTAATTATTTTACTTTGTTTTTATTAATTAAAATATATTTTAATTACTTTTGTAATTTTTGAAAATTTATAAGTTGGACTAATAAAAATATGACACATGTTAATTTGTTTTTCTAAATTAATTTTGATTACTTATTTATTTATTTATAATTGAGGGTAATTTAGTCATATTGACAAAATTTGTTGATCAAATTTGAACTCATGGTATCAAAGTACGTATTCCGATAAAACATAGGGTATCAAATGGGTACAATTTCAAATTACAAGGTACCAAATTATTATTATTGAAAACATAAGTCTGTATTTCGATAAAACACAGCATACCAAATAAGTATTCACCTTATATTAAGAGTAAAAAGTAGTTGAAAAAAGTAGAAAACAAATCGTCTTAATGGGTTATGACCGAATCAAATTTCCTCTCTCATTAAGTGCAAACAAATGAACTCTTACTTATGTTATTTATGAAATAAAAGCAACTAAACAGTACCCCGCATATTTTTTTAGTAAGAATTTAATATCCAATTGTGTTGGAGGATAGTTAGATAACACCATCTCTAAATTTAGAATCTACACAAAAAATAGATTGACAAAGACTAAATAAAGATTGAGAAAGATCATTCAAACTCAAGTTGGTGAATGATCTTCTTCAACCTTGATGAACCTTGAAAACTCTCATAAAACCACCACTTTGAGCAAATCCTTAGAACAAAAACAAAACACAATTCCAAGGTTTATACACATTTCTTAACGCTTTCCTAATACTCTATCTCCTAGCCACCATTGATGCCGACGGCCTTTTTTTAGGAGGAAATGAGGATTGAGATTGAACAAGCCTTAAACTCACAAAATCAAGCACTTTCTTTACGAGTTATTGGAAAAAAATTAAGATTCTTTGAGCTAGGTAGAGAGAGATTTGAGAGAGTGATAAAGTCTTCCAAAACTCTATTTTGACCATTATATAGAGTATGCACCGTCATTAGGTCTAACCAATAGGATTAGACTTGTAAAACACGTCATTTGGTAGGGCTGGGCATTAATTCCATTAGGCCGACCAAACCAACCAACCCAACCTGCAAAATGGGCCGAAGAGGCCAAATTTGAGTAGCCCGAATTTGATTGGGCCATTTGAGCTACAACTTGCATATGAATGGGTCGGCCATGGCCCAAACAAATCCTAACCCATTTGACCCAATCTAGGTCGACCTTATTGCTATATTAAATAAAATATATATACGTACATGTTATAATTTTGAATCAGAAACCCTAAATCTAACTCAGCCCCTCTCACTCTCACGACTCCCTCTCTTCTTCTTTCTCACGTTTACTCTCGCCTCTCTCTGTCGCTGACATCACCAGGCTGTTGCTGAAGCGAGGAAGAAGGAGAGACATCTCTCTCCCTCCCATCCCATCTTGCCTTGCCTCTCTTCGGTCCCTACCCTCTCGGCACATCTCTCTCCCATCTCCGTTTATCTTTGTCTCTGCTTCTTTCTCCATAAGTGACAAGCAACAAGTTCTCTAATGTCGTCGTTGACTTGTCGAAGCTCTCCACTCCACTCAGGTTTGTTCAATTTGCAATTTAATGTGAAAAAATCATTTGAATATGAATATAGACATATATTATATATATTTAAGTGATGAAGGT
Source organism: Humulus lupulus (assembly GCF_963169125.1). Taxonomy (NCBI): domain Eukaryota; kingdom Viridiplantae; phylum Streptophyta; class Magnoliopsida; order Rosales; family Cannabaceae; genus Humulus; species Humulus lupulus. The sequence continues at coordinate 27,835,197 of NC_084799.1, forward strand.
GATTGAGCCTACTCCGTGAGGATGAGGGGCTGATTTTTTTTATTTTTTTTTAAGTGAGGAGCTACTTTGATCTTAGGCATGAAATTTGCTTATGATATTGATGTTTGACGTTCTATGTTTTGTGTTGGTGGTGCTATTATTTGATTATGTTTTGGTACAGGTTGCTACTCTTAAGGATGTAAAAAAGGGAATGAAAGTAAAAAATTACATTGTACAGATTCTGATTGGCTATATTCTCTTTTATATATATATATATATATTTCACACATATTAATTTTGTTTGGCATTGAAATATTCACGTGAATCATGTCAGAGTATTATTTGTGTTTACCTGTATTATTATATTTGATAGGGAATTTACTTATTTGGTACCTTGTGTTTTTGCAAAGTATCGTTTTGGTACCCTCTGTTTTCAATAATGCTCATATGATACCTTGTAATTTAAAATCATACATATTTGGTACCCTAGACTCACATTTGATAGATAAAATTTTGTCAATATGACCAAAAATGCCATTAGTTATATGTAATTAAGTAATAAAATTTAAATTTAGAATTCATATAATTGAGAGCAGTTTGATTAAATTGGTAAAGTTTTATTAATTAAATTTGAGTTTAGGGTACCAAATATGTACGGTTTCAAAATACAAATGAGCATTCTTGTAAACACATGGTATCAAAATGATACTTTGCAAAAACACAAGGTACCAAATGGTTACCTACCCTATTTGATATTGTTTTGATTATTATTAATATTGCTTTGGTGGTGATTCATAAACATATTGGTTGCTAAAATAAGTTAGTGCTAACATATGGGATTATTTTGTGTATTTTTGTCATATTTTAAAATTGCTTATTTGTAAAGTGTTGAAATAAGTGTTATATGTTATGATATTTGCTAAACAAAATGACTAATAATGTTCTTTCTTTATTTCTTTCTATTTTCAATAAGTGTTTAGCTTTGGTTTTTGAATTGTAGACAACAAACTTAAGGACAAGGAGCAACAAAGGAGATTGTCGTTGTTGATTGATGGATTCAAACTTTTTACTTTGTTTAAGTTTTTATGAACTATCTAGTTGCTATTATAGATGACTGTAATGCTTTTAAGACTTGTGTTTCGAAATTGGATGACTATAATATTTGGGTTGTTAAGTACTAACTAGTAGTAGAAACTATTAAGACGTGATTTTCTTCATTTTAGGTTTTAAATTGATCATCTTTTCATTACATTGAATTATAAATTTTGATAAACTTGATATATTTTTTAAATGTGTTATAACCCAACCCAAATCTATCCTAAATGTAATTAGTAGGGTTGGGTTATATATTAAAAACATTTTAAATGGGTTAGAATTCTGTAGGTCGATTTAATTGGGTTGACTCATTCAAACACCCTCAACCCGGTCAACCTAACTCATGCCCAGCCCTATCATTTGGAGCTAATTTACATAAGTCATACGAAATCCATAGGCAATACATCGCCTGCTAGGGTTTTTGAAACCCTAAGTATCAGGCGATGCTACGCCACTTGGGTGGTGAAGCATTGCCACCATCTCTAATTTTGGACCCCTCCAAAGGTCCTAAAAATGCTCCAAATGCTAACAAATTTTTTGGGGACCCTTAGATACATCCATTCATCACTTTGCACCCAAAAACACATTTTTTAAAGTGCCTACAATTGAAATTCAAATTTTATATCTTCACTGTGAAATTTCTATAATTTTAGGTCTAGGAAATTCTATCGTTAAACCTGAAATTCTATCAATTTCTTGAGATAGAGTCTGACAGTCAAAACAACTTCATAAAACTTAAATTGAAAGTATCGCTTCTTTCAGGTTTATAAAATAATAAACTAATTTAATTAATTTTTATTTTATTTAAAATAAAACTGATCAATTACTTTAATTTTAATTATTTTATTTTAAATCCTATTTAAAAAGAATAATTAAATAAACAAATAAATTTGAAATTCAAATCCCATGGATATTTTCTATCCCTGGGTGGCACCACATTAGGTATTTCCCTAGTTTTCTCATTTGTTTATTTAATTAATATTTAAGATAATATATTTATTCAAAAATAAATGTGAGTTAATTCAAAATTAACTTTATCTTAAAATATCTGTTTTAAATAAATAAATATCTTATAATAAAATAATTATTAATCTCTCTCTATATTATTCCAAACATGATTAATATTTATTTTAACATTTAATTTTTCAAAATAAAACTATACATTTAAATGATTAATTAATTCACAATTAATCATTTGCCCATAATTATCACATAATTATTGCCCCGAAAAATTAATTCATTTGCAATTAAGTCATTCTCTCTACAAATTTTCCTTATGACATCCTTACCCTTGACAGTATAGGACAGAGGTGACCTGGGGACCATGGACCTATAATACGAAGCTCCAATAAACCAGGTTATTAATCAAACTCTTTAATTTAATAATCATATTTATTAATTCCATGATTACTCATCTATAAATATGAAATTGGGCTCTAAGTATTTATAAAATTATATTTACATAGTTTTCTTTGTAGTCCATCGATATAATCAATAAATGTAGTTATGTCCTCAAATTATTGGTTCGTTAATTAGAGTTGTTCAAAAATTATTGTTTTACCCTTATAATTACCTCTTGTTCCTTAAGTACCATTAATTCACTAGCGAATAATTAATCTATAATCAAATTATGATTTGAACTCCAAATATATCCACATATTAATGTGGTCTCAATCATTTACTCACATATATTAACATTTATGCCCGCAACGGGCCAATATTACAAATATGCCCCAACTATTAAGAATGGGCCCACATGCATATTTAATACTCATAAACATGCATATAATCATACTCACATCATTATATACATCATGCATGCTAATAGTCACGCATTTAACCAGTTAATCACACATTGTAACGCCCTAATTTCTCATAGATTACCGAGAACACAGCGTTGAGTCATAATCGTAAATATTGCTCTTTTATTTAATAAAAGCTTAAAAATAAATACATGGATCCATGGTTTTATAAAAATAAAATACTTGTCTTTAACATAAAAATGAGCAACATTTAAATAAAACAAACTTTTAAAATAAAAGTTTAAATAAATAAATAATTTGGCCCGCTCGATCTTGCTCGACTATATGGTCCCCAACGAATACATCACGAAGCTCTTAGGTCCCACTCGCCACCGGCCTTTCTATCCTTAATTTCTTGAAATAACAACATCATAAGGAGTGAGCTTCTAAGCCCAGTAAGGAAAATACAAACAAGGGTTAGTCATATAATCAGACATAACATATATTCACCAAAGACATACAAACACAAACATCTAGATCATATCATATCTTAAGTCATAATTCTAAATCATAATCTAAGCCATAAATCATAAATCATACTCTAAGTCATAAGTCATAGATCATAGGTCATAAATCATAACTATAGGTCATATATCATAATAATAACTAAAAATAACAAATCAGATATAATAAAAAGATAAGTGCTTATACAGGGGTGGCAATTAAGCCCCGGACAAAAGTCCGTCATACACCGGACATAGGTTCGTCATAAAGTTTTAGCAACCGAGCCTACCGGACATAGTCCGTCATACATCATTGGACACCTTAGGTTCAGACACACTTACCCCTTTATTGTACCTTAAATGTTAGGTCATACAAACATATACTATATCATACATTACATAAACTAGATCATAATACTAAACTATCTAATTTTCCTTACCTCAGAATTAAAGAACGAGCGTGAGAGATTGCAAGCATAGACCCCTAGAAAAAAAAATGATCACCTCAGCTATTGACCACTATCACTTGAATCTAGCATTAATAAGATCTCATTAGTGTCTTTCTAACAAAATTATTTAAAACATAAAAGATACAAGAATAGTCTTACTTTAATTATCCAATGACGAGTCCTCCACAATACATTAATGAGAAGATTGAATTTTTAAACCACCTTCTTTTCCCTTCTTCCTTCTAGACTTTGAACTCTTATTGCCACTCTAAAATGCTTCTAAGCATCTCGGCCACTAGGCCCTTTTATAGACTAATAGCCTAACAACTTTCTTATGAATTCAAATTCACATTTCAAATTCCTAAAATATCTTAACTTCTTTGATAGCAATAAATATATCTCTACCAGATTATTGCTAAACTTGTAATATAAAATCATAATATAAACATTTAAATAATATTTTTTCTTTTATATAAAATAATTCTTAACAACTTCTACTCACTGAACTCTCTCTCTATAATAATAACAAATATCTTTTTTTTTAATCTATCAATATACTAACCTCAAACAATAGCCTTAACATACGTAAATTTTTAACTTGCTTCTATCCCAATTACTTAGTTATCATTATTATTTTAGTTGCCACATTTGACCAAGTCAAATACTTAAATATCTTAATAACCATATCATACTATCATCTATTCAAAATAAAGTTCTATTTTTCAATTTCAAAGTATATATAACTTTGAACTAACGTAGTCACTATATGACTAACATTATATAATTGGAAAATTACTAACAACTAAATAAAACTTAAAATCTATTCTCCATAATTTATTCAACCATTTTTTTTTAAACTAAACATAACTTGATACCAATTTATCTAACAAGCTAGAATTCTATGCAATCATCTCACTTTTCTAAAATTAATTAAAATAATACCACTACTAAAAATATTATTTTAAATCAACACTATTAATGAGCATGTCATAACTAAATAGCAAACAATTAATTAACCGAGCTACTTGGATATTACACACATATATCCAGTTATGCCCTTCTGGCATGCTAATCAAGGCACTAAACCCTATTAGCATTTTTAGCACGTTACAAAAAGTCATTAGTCTCATTATACTAAGAAACCATAACGAGTGAATCAAAAGATCCAATAAGCACAAACATGTGTTCATGACAACTCAGGATTTAGACTGATCTACAAATGATCATTTATTATGATAAGAATTAAATCATATCCTCATAAATGAATATGGAGTTTTCTTGAAATTCATATATATTATTCAAATAATAATTGTAACATTCAAATATAATAAAATTGTACTTTTATTCAAATCAATAAATGTATTTACATGCTTTTATGACATAAATCCTACAGACTATTGATTTATGGAATAAAGCTACGTGTTGCATGACTCATGCAAAGAGGTTATTGGGCATCTAACTTAGTTATTTAAGCATGATATTGTCTAAATAATGTTATTTTTATTTTATGGATAGGCTTTGATCGTTAAACATGATCACTTTCTTCTTTTTTCAAAGACTCCACACACGCGCTAAGGTAAGGAGGTTAAACATGTTTGCTTGATTGCTAATGTTTATGGAATGCATGTTGTATGCTAAATGTTTCAAGGCATGTACTTGGGAAGGTAAAAGGTGGACAAAAGTTGCCACAGTTTTGACCAAAGTGGTCGCAGAAAGGACCCCAGTGCTTCCTCATATTATATCTCTCATTTACATGCGTAGTGCACGCATATGTTTTACGTATGATGATTCTATGTTATGATATGAGTATATAGTTTGCTTGTAAGGTTTGCTTATATGATGATTGTTTGGTTTGATTCTCCTTACTAGGCTCTAACTCACCCCATTTTTCATTTCCACATGCAATAATTTATTTATGTGATGGCATGGTGGGTTGGAGACCATTCCAAGAAGGTATATGTACTTTGTGAGGGAACCACATGAACGAGGATGATTCTAGAACACCATAGTAGTTTTCTTTTTATGGAATAAATCTTACGATATTAATGATGAGACATATTTTACTAAATTGCATGTTTTATCATTACTTTTGGAAACTCAGATATGAATTATTTATAAAGTTTGATTTTCTTTAGCATTTGAAATTTTATTTAAAGAATATGTCCTCGTTAAAAGTAGGGTGTTACACCTGTAGAGCATCTCATACTCACTCTCACTAATCACTTAAGCATTCTCAAAAGCTATGTAACACTGTCTCGAGGCTTTCACGGTATTTCTTCATTCGTTCAACTGGTTGTCAGTGCTTGTGATCCATCTTTACGATCATTGTAAAATTTGCCAAATAAAATAGCCAAATTGTGTTTCACGGTGGGAGTTGATATTGGAATAGTGTATTATTTTTAATGGTGTTTTTTTTTATTGATGAGATTTTGACTTCAATGGAGGTTCCTGTTACAATTGCTTGGAGTTTGGGTGAAACTTTTTTAATTACATTTTTAGTTGCTTTTCAAATTTGGAAGGATGAAATGAATGTGATCCATTTTGAGATTTACTCGCCCCCAAATTAGGGAACATTTGTTGCTTAGGCGCGCAGGGATGGGTGAGTTGATAGGGAGTTGACCATTTTCCTTTTCATAATCTTTTATGTATTTTTTTTTATTTTGGTATATGAATGGTGAGGTGGCACGTTAGAATTGTAATTAAACTTTGTCACACTATAATTGTAATTATTTCGTATTATATGTATGGGTTATAAAAAAATCAAAAAAGAAAGGAATATTTACACGTCATGTTGTTTTTCAAACACTATTTACAAAAATTACCTAGGAAATGATATTTATAAATATACATGAATTAAAAATAACGCTACTTGAAATTAGAAAAAGGAATTTTGTTAGCTCAACATGGAAAAAGAGACACCAGTCTCGCTGCTTGAATTTTTCCATTTTTTTGAGTTTTCAAAAGTAATATTTTGGTTGCTTACAATACTGATATGATACTAATTGGTTACCTTTTCATAAAAAGCTTTTGTAACACCCTAAACTCCAGGGACCATTACGATGTGCATTTTAAATAGTGCTAAACTCGCTAATCGAGTCATTTGGCCATAATCATGTAACTACGTATGATTAGCGGTTTAGGGTTAAAATGTTTGGTTAAGATATAATGTTTACTGTATACATTGGGATCCCAAAAATATAATTTAAAGGTTAATTACAAGAAAATATTCACAACCAGTCGACCTAAGCGGCAAAATAGGGTTTAACCCTAGTTCCTCTTTAAACCCTCGGCCGTGGTGGTCGAGCAGCCGCATATGTACACATCGTCACCTAAGCTCTCCAACTCAAGGATGTTCCAGCTTTCTTTTGCCTTTACCTGCACCACATAGCACCCGTGAGTCGAAGCCCAGCAAGAAAACTCAATATGCTCATGAACAAGTAATAACATGTTACTAAGTCATAATAGGCATGCCAAGCAATAATAACCCCACTCATGCATTCAAGCAGGTACAAATACATGTTTTTGAAGCCCTGCGCTCTGAGTAGATGACTAATAAGTCTCTCTGAGGTGGATGACTAATAAGTCATTCTTTAAACAGTTGACTAATAAGTCACTTTCTAATTAGATGACTGATAAGTCTATCTTAGTCAGATGAGTGATAAGTCCATCTCGGTCAGATGACTGATAAGTCTATCTTAATTGGATGATTGATAAGTCCATCTCGGTCAGATGATTGATAAGTCTATCTCAATGAGATGACTGATAAGTCTATCTCGATTAGATGACTGATAAGTCTATCTCGATTAGATGACTAATAAGTCTATCCCGGTCAGATGACTAATAAGTCTATCCCGGTCAGATGGCTGTTAAGTCTATCTCGGTCAGTGACTGTTAAGTCTATCTCAGTCAGATGACTGATAAGTCAATCTCGGAGGTCCCATACCCTCCTAGCCATGTGATGTGTAGGTCACCTTATCCTTTCTGGCTCTGGCTCTAAATAACTAGCCTTTAGACTAGACAAGCGCTTTTGGTTTTCATCGAACTTAAGGTCGGTCCGACATTAATGCTCATGATGAGTCATTCAATGCAGATGTCGATTAGATCTAATCTTTATTGACTTGCGTTAAACACGCTAAAACCGTCCTTGACTCATAAGTCAATGCCATACGACCAATGCTCGGTACTACTGCCGAACTTGACTAGTAAGTCACAACTTCACAGTTAATACTGACACCATTGCCGATTCTAACTAATAAGTCAGTGCCATTCAAAGGTGAGCAAGATTTGTGAAGCATTTGATATGCAATCAATGTCCACATTTAAACACGCAACATGCCTCAATAATAACCATGCATGTCACATATGGGGTGCAATTTTCTTACCTCTGGTTCGAGTGAGAAATAACAATAGAACGACCCTGGATAACGATCAATCCTTTAATCCCTTAGCATACACCTAGTAATAACCAAATATAACCTCCATTAAAGAAAATCAACATTAAAAGGGTCTTGACCTAAACCTCACTCCCGGGACCCTGAATTGTACCCAAACGGTGAGTAGATTCGAACTCGAGCCTTAGGAATTGAAACCCCGAGCCAAAAACCCTCAAAAGAGCCTAAAACAGGAATCTGGAAAAGCAGGGTAGCGCTGTCGCGCTACCCCCCTAGCGCCCCAACGCTATTGGCAGGGCTGAAAGCCCTTTGGCTAGCGCTGTAGCGCTACAACCAAGCTGATCAGCCATGGTTTTTCCCTCCCTCAATTCCTCCATTTCCAACCTTCAAAACAGACTTCCAAACTCCATCCAAACCCCCAAATGAACCCAAAAACCATCCACACATGACCTAGGCATCACAACCCAAGTAACCCTAGCCAAAAACTCCCATCAATTCCCATTATCCAACTCAAAATCCAGCTGAAACTTAAATAGAAAAATAGAGCAAGAACAAGAGTTTTAATGGCTAAAAACTCACCTCAATCTCAGTAACACACCCTCTTCAATGGTAGAGCATAACCCAAAACCCTCAAGGCTTGATTCCCTAGCTTGGTTCCTAAAAAAAAGCTTCAAAAATTAAGAAGAAAAGAAGAAGAAATGATGAACGGAAGAGAAGAGAATGGTGCTCTGTTTTGGGTTTAAGCTTCTACAGCTTTCCTTGATTCAAATATATCCTTAGGTAAAATGGCAATATTTCCCCTAGATCATTTAAAATCTTCTTAAGGCCACCAAGGGCAAAACTGTCCTTTTGCGCCTAACTCGTTAATCATAATTAACGCCATCCAATTCCTGTTATTCTCAATATTCTAAAATGCTAATAAATCACATCCCATTACCCTTTAATTCCCAGTAATGTTCTAATCCTCAAATTACCCCGAGATTCACCCCAAGCCCCGAAACTAATCCCATTATGGTCAGACCGATAACTTGCATTCAAAGATCGTCTCATGCCGAATGGCTCGAACAAATCCACATTATAATGCGGTCTTATTCAAAATTCACCAACATGCATGAAAATACACAATTACGCCCTCAACGGGCCAAATTACCAAAATGCCCTTATAATAAAATGTGGACCCATATGCATGCATTTATAATCAAATAATAATATAATTTACATAAACATGCATATAATCATTTAATGGCATAATAAATCAATTATGGCCCTCCCGGCCTCCTAATCAAGGTCCTAAACCTTATTAGGGTTTTGGGGCATTACAGCTTTGTTTTTAGATCGTATACATTTTGGTTGCCTCCAAAATATATTTGTAGAAAATTAGTTATCTCAAGAGATAACAATTAGTTACTTTTAAAAACATGACTTCATTTTATTTTTATATTGTGATATTTGTACAAAATTAGTTATCTTAATATATTGTTTAGTCACCTTTAAAAAATATGACTTAATTTTTAAGTTATATTATGGTTTTTTATTATTTAAGAGACCAAAATGTGTATTTTTAATCATAATTCGAAAGTAACTTCTAAGTTGATTTTCTGCTTGGTTGGTAAAAAAAATACTATTACTCATATGTAAATTACAGGAGTGACCAAATGTGTAATGACTCAAATTTCCTAATAAGGTTTATGACCTTGATTAGGAGGCCGGGAGGGCCATAATTGATTTATTATGTTATTAAATGATTATATGCATGTTTATGTGAATTATATTATTATATGATGATAAATGCATGCATATGGGTCCATTTTTTCATTATAATGGCATTTTGGTAATTTGACCCGTTGATGGCACATTTGTATATTTTCATGCATGTTGGAGAATTATGGATAAGATCATTATTATATTTGGATTTTTTCGATCTTTTCGGCATGAGACGATCTCAGAATGCAAGTTATCGACTTGGTCATAACGAGGTTAATTTCGGGGCTTGGGGTGAGTCTCAGGGTAATTTGAGGATTAGTACATTGCCGAGAATTAAAGGGTAATGGGATATGATTTATTAGCATTTGAGGATATTGAGAATAACGAGAATTGGAGGGTGTTAATTATGATAGACGAGAAATGACGATTTTGCCCTTGGTGGCTGTTAAGGGTTTTAAATAGGCTTGGGGGCATTTTGGTCTTTTGACCTAATGGATATATATCTCTTGAGAAGGCTGTAGAAACCTTGCAAAAACAGAGCATCAACTTCTTCCTTTCCCGATCATCATTTTTCCTTTCTTTTCTCTTTGAATTTTGAAGCTCCATTTGAGGAACCAAGCTAGGGAGTTGAGCCTTGATGGTCTAGGGTTATGTTCTACCATTGAAGAGGATTCAATTCTTAGTTGAAGGTAAGAATCTCAGTCATATTTTCTCTGGTCTTGCTCTGTTTTAGCTGGGTCTTTAATTGATATTTTGGGATTGAATTTGATGAGGTTTTGAATGGTTTAAAGCTTAGGTTTTGTTGGGTATATGATGGATAAGTTGTAACGCCCTGGATAACCCAGACCATTACACTGTGTATTTGAAATAGTGTGAGACTTGCTAATCAAGCCGTTTAGATAAAAACGTGAATCTAATGACACAAACAGGTTAGGTTTAAAAGATTTTGGTTGTAAACGAAATAATTTTCATTAAAATAAGTGCTTGGTACATGGGATCCCAAATTAGGGTAAAAATAACGTAATCTTAAAATTTCCAAACTTTATAAATAATCACGCCACTCTAATGGCAAAATACACGTTTCAGGTTCTCGTTCCTGTACAACCCCTCGACCGTGGTTGTAATGCCCCAAATTTCCTAATGAGGTTTAAGACCTTGATTAGGAGGTTGGGAGGGCCATAATTGATTTATTGTGTTATTAAATGATAATATGCATGTTTAGGTGTATTAAATATGCATGTGAACTCATTTCTGAGTAATTGGGTGATTTTCATATTTTGGTCATTTTGGGCATATTTGGCATATATGTGATATGTGTGTGGTGCTTTATTATTATTTGGTTATGCCAGGGTTACCCAGCACGAGACGATCCTAGGAGGTAAGCTAGTGGGAAAGTCACAATGGGATTTAAGCTTGACTTGGAGTAAGTCAAGGGGTATTTAGAGCATTATCGGGTTATTGGGTAATGGGAATAAATATTTGGTGATAAATTGGGAGTTAGTAAGATCAGGGGGAAATTATTTTGACTATTTTGTCCCCGGGAGTGTTTTCGGGACCCCGAGCGTTAGGATTTGGTTGAGGCTACTTAAGCTTGAAGTAACCTTTTAAAAGAATAAAAGAACGTTCAGGAAGTTTTCTTTCCCTCAAAGTTCCATTTTCGTCTCCCAATCGCATTTTCGAAGGTAACTTGAGTTCTAGGACTCGGATTCAAGCGAGGATCGAGGCATAGTGATCCTAGGGAAGATTAGAAGCTTATTAGCTGAAGGATTTAGTTGGAAACAACTCAATCGGAGGTAATTCAAGTTTTAAGTTCTAAGTTTTTAAAGTTTTTAAGCTTGAATTAGACTTTGTGTTTTTATGAGATTTTATTAGATTTGAAGCTTGGGTTTTGTGGGTTTTGGATCATGGGGATGTTTGAGAACTTTGATTTTTTTGGATTTGGAAGTGTTTAGGTATGTTTTTTGAGGGATTTAAAAGAGGAAAAACGAGGTTTTTGGCTGGGATCGTGGTAGGGTCGTGGCTCTGTTCTAGGGCGCCGCGGCCTAGGCTCGATGAAGAAGGTGAAGGTTGATGGTGGGCTGTTAGGGTCGCAACGCAAGTTGGAATGCCACGGCACTAGGCTCAGGCAGAGAAGGGTTCTGCCTCTGGTTGGAGGCAGGCCGCGACGCTTGGGAGTTAGGGCAGCGACGCTTGAGGGTATTTAAGACCGAAATGATGTTTTAAGCTTGGGAACTCAAACCTTAAGCCTCGGGATCATTCCTACTACCCGGATTAGTGGGGTTTGATGTCTTGGAGGCTAGGTTTTGGTTCCGGGATTGGTTTTAGAACTTGAACTCATTGGATCACCATTTGTGGTTGTGACTAGGTTATCACTAGAGGCTTGGAATTGGGATCGTGCTTGTGGCTCGTTTATTGGTAACCTGTGCTTGGACCAAAGGTAAGAAAACTGCACCCTGTGTATATGTGACATGCATGGTTATTCTTGATGCATGTTGGATGTTTAAATGTGATGCATACGATGCACGAGAAACATGTGGTTAAGGCATGCTATGAGTATTGAATATGAGATTGTTCAGAGCTTGAGCCTCTGTGTTTATGTATGGTCCTAAATATGCTAGCAGTTGTTAAGTAAGCATGCTGAATGCCCTATATTCGGATATTCGGATATTTGACATATGATATATGTTTGGTAGCATTGCTTGCTTGTGTGTGTGGCAATAATTGTTCAGGATCGGCACTGGTCACGTATTACTGACCTGAGAGTCAGAAACAACATAAGCGTCAAGGACGCAGGGCTGAATGAAGATTAGATCTAATCGATATCAACGTTGAATGAATCATATGGGGTATTAATGCTGGACCAACCCAAAGGTCGATGAAAATTATAAGCGCTTGGCTAGTCTAGGACTAGTTACTCAGAGCCAGGGCCTAAGGCCTAGGTGACTGCTTGTCACATGGCTAGGGAATAGTGTTCCATAGTTATGACTCTAGGGTCATGAGGAAGGTTATGTTGGTGACTAATCATCATGCACCTATCTTGTTTAAGCTAGTGAAAGGATCACTTATTTATAAAGGGAACGAAACCCACCTTAGTGACTTGTACCACTATCACTCTTTTATTTAGAGCTATTAGCCCGGTATGGTTACCGGAACCACCAGTGTTAAATCACTTATCTGATTGAGATTGACTTGATAGTCATCCACTCAGGAGGGCAGGATTTCTTATCCTGGATACCCATCATTACATGGATTTTTTTGCCTGCTTGACTAGGGCTATATCTGCTAGGCGTGTGCCTTATGATTTGATGACATGTTATAACTGTTCATGAGCATATTGAGTTTTCTTGCTGGGCTTCGGCTCACGGGTGCTATGTGGTGCAGGTAAAGGCAAAAGAAAGCTGGACCATCCTTGAGTTGGAGAGATTAGGTGACGATGTGTATATATGCAGCTGCTCGACCGCCACGGCCGAGGTTTGAAGGAGAGGAGCTAGGGTTTAACCCTGTTTTGCCGCTTAGATCGGCCTGTTGTAAATATTTTCTTGTAATAGACCTCTAAATTATATTTTTGCGATCCCAATGTATATAATAAACGTTCTAATGAAACGTTATATCATAACCAAAAATTTTAATCCCTAAACCGCTAATCATACTTAGTTACACGATTTTGGCCAAATGACTCGATTAGCGAGTTTAGCACTGTTTACAAGGCACACCGTAACGGTCCCTGGAGTTTAGAGCGTTACAGTGGCGGTCGAGCAGCTGACAATGTACACCTCGCCCCCAGAGCTCTCCAACCCATGGTCAACTCGCCTTACCCTTGCCCTTACCTGCACCACGTAGCACCCGTGAGCCAAGGCCCAGCAAGAAAACATAACATTTAAAACACAAACAATAATAATAACCAACTATTTCACAAGACATAACCAGGTACTCAACAGTACACAACATTTACCCATTCAACGATAACATTCAACAACTAACCATCTCTCATTCAATTAACCGCATATCATAATCATCAAAATAATTGCAATCAAATCACATGATAATCAGGGCCGACAACTTAGGCCGCACCCTCTGTTTATCCCACTGACTCCGGCCCGCTTAAACCGAGCTCAGTGCATAATAAGCTGTCCTCGTCTACCAGTGGCCGAGCCGCACCCTGTGCGCAAATGTAAACTTCGGTGCTCTTAGGCTGCTCGTTTACTATTTACATGGCATGTTACCATCCATATACAATTCACATGTCATAATACCATCCTCTCAAAAAGCATACAAAACAAGGAACCCTTAGTCCCAATATAAATCCACAACTAGGTGCAGTTTTCTTACCTTTAATCTCCAAGCGCTTTAACTAGGAAAGACAACCCCCGAGCACGATCCTGCCCCGAGCTCAAGCATAAACCTAGTCACAACCATAATAAAGGATTCCATCAATAGTTGTAAAAGGCTTCCGGATAAGGTTCTAATCTCCGGAACATCGAATTCCACCAAACACGATAGTGGAATCGATCCCGAGCACCCTAGGTTAAATTTTCATGTTTAAAATCCCAAGGATACAAATTTCCTTAAGGGTCACGACTCAATCCTCCTCATGCCACGGCATGACCCCAAACAGAGCCCAACATTTCCCAAAAATAGACACGGGTCGCGGCCCAACAGGCCCCATGCCGCGGCCCGCCCTCCTTCTTCATCACCCATCAACTTCGAGGGGCCACGGCTCACCAAGAACCATGCCACGGCCCGACCCCTTAGAACCCAGAAAAACCACCATTTTTGACACCCAAATCTCTCTCAAAACTACCCACAATCATCCCAATAACACAATCCAATTACCCCAACATTCTAACATGATTTCAACAACATAACCCAATAGAAACATAGTCTAGAAACTCATCAAAACAGCATCTCCATCTTTGAAACCCAACAACTCAAGAACTCCAAAACTAGTCAGAAAAACCCAGAACTCAAACACTATATCACAAATTAGAGCTTACCTTCATTGAAGAGTCCATCCTCCAAACACTCACTGAGCTAACTCCCAAGCTTTCTGCCCAAATTCAACCTTTAATGCCAAAACCCAAAAACACTTAAAACTCAGCTATATACACAGAATTTGACCACCAAAAATAAAACTCAGAACTTACCTTAACTCTTGATTAGATCCTTTAGCTAACCCTGAGCTAATCCCAAAGTCTCAGCCCAATTTCTCTGAATTTCCCAGCCAATCTCCTCTTGCATCTGTGGTTCCTTTGAGAGAGAAAGAGAGAGAGAAAGAAGAAGGTCAGTTCTAACTTTTGCTCCACCGAGTTCTACACTTTACTTAATCTATCATTAACTAGTTAAATCAATCCCAAGGCTCGGGGTACCGAAAACGTCCCCGAGGGCAAAATGGTAAATTTCCCCAGTATTCCCACCTAGGCTTCCTAACCTCAAATATATCTCCAATTATTTATTTTCATAACCCAATAACCTATATGACCACCTAATATCCCAAATACCCCTTAACTCACCCCGAGTCGAGTATCGGGTCCTATTGTGACTTTCCCACTACCTGCTCCCTAGGATCGCCTCTTGTCAAAAGCTACAAACACACATATGTACATATATATATCCACATAATAATGTGCTCTCACCAATTTATCACAAATAATCACGTTTATGCCCTAACGGGCCAAAATTACAATTATGCCCTTACCATCCAAACAGGGCCCGCATGCTTGTCCAGTACCCATAAACATGCTTTCTTACCATTAATTCTCATAACCTCCAATTATGCCCTCCCGAAACACTAATCAAGGCCTTTAAGTCTTATTAGTAATTTTGGGTCGTTACATAAGTTGTGGTAATAATTGGGAACTTTGCTTTGTGGAATTGTAAGTGTTTTAGTAGGTTTTTGATGTGAGTTCGAAGAGGAAAAATAGGGTTTTTGGCTGGGTATCAGGTAGGGCCGCAGCCCAAGCTTGATGAAGATGAAGGGTGGTGTTGAAGGGTCGTAGGGCCGCGGCATGGGGGAAGGCTGGCCGCGGCGCGTGTTGATGGCAGGGTTGAGGCTGGTGCCTCTGTTTGGTAGGCGGGCCGCGACATGGTGGTGTAGGGCCGCGACTCTTAAGGGCCTATTTGGCCAGAATTGTGTTTTTGTCATAGGAACTCAAACCTTAGGCCTCAGAATCATTCCTACTACTCGGTTTAGTAGGTTTCGATGTCCCGGAGGCTAGGTCTTGGTCCGAGAACCTTTTGTTGCTCATTTTTATTGATGGAATCTCATATTTGATTATGACTAGGTGACCGCTAAAGGACTTAAGAACTAATTGTTCTTTAATTATTCCACGCTCGAACCAGAGGTAAGAAAATTGCACCCAGTATGTGATGCACGAGAAACATGTGATTAGGGCATGACATGAATATTGAATATGAGATTGATCAGAGCCTGAGTCTCTGTAATTGTGCATGATCATAATTATGATAGTGATTGTTAAGTAAGCATGTTGAATGCCCTACATTTGGTTATTTGACATATAATATATGCCTGGTTGCATTGCTTACTTGTGTATGGCATTGAACCATGAGTCAGAAATCGACACGAGCAGTATGGTATTAGCTTAAGAGTCAAGAACGGCACTGATGTGTTCAACACAAGCTGAAAAAGATTAGATCTAATCAACATAAGCATTGAATGACTCATCATGAGCATTAATGCCTAACGACCTCAAGTTCAATGAAAACTAAAAGCGCTTGTCTAGCCTAATGGCTAATCACTTAGAGCCAGGGCCAGAAGGCCCAGGCGACTACATCGTCACATGGCTATGGGTGCTGAGCCCACGTTAGTGACTCACTCATCAATCACTCATCTGGTTTACGTTAGTGACTCACTCACCAGTCACTCATCTGGTTTACGTTAGTGACTCACTCATCAGTCACTCATTGATGAGTCTATTTTTAGCATAGTTTTAACATGTGTTTAGGATAAGTTTGAGTCATTTTGGTGGAGTGTGTTGCGGTATTATGCTTGTTCTAGTATGTTTTCAGGAAATAGGAGAAGAAATCGTGAAGTTTGGGAAATGACGGAAAAAGTAGCTGAAATTGGGAAATTTGTGCTAAAAGTCGACAAGAAGAAAATTTAAGACTCATTTGTGGAGATATTTGGTAGATTTGGAGTTTGGAGTCAAGATTTTGGAAGAATTAGAGGGGATGCGGCGCTTGAATGGAGAGCTGCGGTGCAAGGGCGAAACAGAGAAAGGCAATTTCTGGGATTTTTGAAGGGCCGCGGCGCCTGAGGGACGCGCCGCGGCGCTTGCCAAAGTCAGAGAAGGCGCACTGGGCATACATGCGCGCCGCGGCGCCTGGATGCAAGGGCCGCGGCGCGTGTGGCTGAGCGTGATATTTTTTAGATTTTCAAAAATTGTTATTTTTAGGGTTTGGATTTAAATTCGTTTTGAGAGGGAATTAAGGGGAGGATTCATAATTTAGAGAGGAGATAAGTCACTGGAGGCAGAAGAAAAACATTGAAGACCTAAAGTTTGAATTCTTATTCTCTTCTGTAATTTCTCTACTGATGTTTATGTTTATATTTAATTTGATTGATTTCATTATGTCTGCTTTGAACTAATCTTGTTATTAGGGTTTTAGTGGATTCTTCTTGAAACTTTGATATCTTAATGAAATTTTCCTAAATTTCTTTCTTTTGCTGTGGATTATTTATCTTATGCTTAATGCTTGTGAATGTTTGATCATCATTTACATGTTCATATGATTTTAACCTAAACTCTGAAAAGAAAAGGGTAATTATGCTATAGATAAATAATTACAATTTCATATTAGACGAAAGTACTTTTATGAATTGTGTAGTTTAGGGTTTATGTGCTTAAGGCCTGCAATATATTGATTTACCACAGAGATGTAGGAAATAGTATATTGTAGAGAATTATAGATCCTAACAAGACTATAATATATAATTGTAATCTGCTACCACAATAGAGTTAGGAAATCTTGAGAATTGATTAGAAATCATAAGTGGAAAGTTGATGAAACTAAAGCCCTAACTTTTGCATCTATTGAATTAAATCAACTTTTATTACTGCATTTATTTAAGTGTTTAGTAGTTTCTTAATTTCTAGTAATAATTATTTTAATTGTCAATCTGAAGTTATTAATCAAATCAATTAGAATTAGAGATTAATTATTGGTAATTAATATCAGTCTTCGTGGGATCGACACTTGACTTATCATATATTACTTTATTAGACCGCGTATACTTGCGTGTTACATTTTGGCGATCACTCATCTGGTTTAAGTTAGTGACTTACTCACTAGTCACTCATTTGATTAGTGCTACACGCCCCAGCATGATTATCATAACCTCAAAGTGTTAAATCACTCATCTAATTAGGGTTATACGCCCCAGCATGGTTATCAGAACCTCAAAGTGTTAAATCATTCATCTGATTAGGGCAACAAGCCCAACATGGTTATCAAAACCTTAAAGTGTTAATCATTCTTCTCATTATGATTGACTTGATAGTCATCCATACAAAGGGCAGGGCCCACAATCATTATTTGGATTTATTTGCATGCACGAATAGGGCTATTATTGCTAGGCATACCTATTATGATTTAGTAACATGTTATTACTGTTCATGAGCATATTGAGTTTTCTTGCTGAGCTTCGGCTCACGGGTGCTATGTGGTGCAGTTAAAGGCAAAAGAAAGCTGGACCATCCTTGAGTTGGAGAGCCTAGGTGACAATGTGTACATATGCGACTGCTTGACCGTCACGGCCGAGGGTTTAAAGAGGAACTAGGGTTAAACCCTATTTTTCCACTTAGGTCGGCTGGTTGTAAATATTTTGTTGTAATTAACCTTTAAATTATATTTTTGGGATCCCAATGTATACAGTAAACATTTTAGTGAAACATTGTTTCTTAACCAAAAATTTTTAATCCTAAACTGCTAATCATACTTAGTTACGTGATTATGGTCAAATGACTCGATTAGCGAGTTTAACACTGTATAAAATGCACACCGTAACGGTCCTTGGGTAGTAGCGCGTTACAAACTTGGTATCAAAGCGAGCTAAGGTTAAGGGTTCCTGAAGACAAGCTGGGCATGTACACTCGTCACTAAAGATAACTTCACTCATGGTATGTGTACGCCCTAATTCTCCAACGAGCTATTAGCAAGCTGAGGTATGGCATAATTATTTATCAGCCACGTGGATGACATGTACCCGGAGCTGCTGTTACCAGCTCCCACCTCCTTAGCTCAAGGTAACCAAAGGCTTACTAAGGTTACTAAGGGATCAGGTCAGAAGTATGGACACCGCGGGCTAGGAAGACCTCCAGTTCGAGGTACGAGCTTGAGTTGGCAGCTGTGACCCCTTATAAAGTCAACCACGCAATATAACCGTGCATATATCAGACATCACGTGTCTGATATATCCCTGAATTCTCGGACACGCAGCCTAAACGTGCGTGTTCAGGCACCCACGACTGGGTTGGGCCGTGCGGCCCATTATCCACCTTACCTATTGATTAGACCACACTTCATTTGTCAGGTTTTAGGAATTAATCATGAATGTCACAGAAGTGACATGATGGGTAAGAAGGTCACGGGATGGCCCCCCTTGCCAACCCCCAGGTGCCCTCTCCTATAAATATGGAGACCCTGGGAGTTGCAAAGGGTTGGATTCTATTGTGTAAAGAAATACCCTGTAAAGAAAACCAGAAAACTAGCAATAATATTGGCTGGTGGAGTAGAAGGATTTTAACCTTTGAACCACCTAAAAAAGTATTCGTATCACCATTTTATTTCAAGATCATTCATCTGTTACGGTTCATTACTTAGCACTAATCCCATTCTCTTATTCTATTAATTACCTGTTGGCAAAGAACCGCGTCAACAGTTTGGTGCTTTCATTGAGAGCTTGTTAGATTGGTGCTATCGTAAATACCCAACCATGGTGGTCACTCGCTCGAGACATGGTAACGAGGCGGACCAACATGATGGGCAGGAGGCCCATCATGTCGCCATTTCCGATGATCAGAACCCTCAGGTTCAACAACGACTGAGCAAGCAGCCAATAGGCCAGGATAACACTGGAAGTTCGGCACCCCGACCACCTAATCCGAACCCAGATTTCTACACGGCGGTGGAAATGGAGAATGCACAACTGAGGAGTCAGCTGGCGAAAGCTAACCAGCAGATTCGAGAGGTGTTGGTCCGATTACCCCCTCTTACAACTGACGCTAACGTCGAAAAGAGGCAAGGCGAGACTCATAAGTCCCGCTGAGGTAATCAGTCCAGGCCTAGCCGGTCAGTTAGACCCCCGACATCAAACTCTACTCCCACATCGCACCACCGGGAGACCACTTTTGAGGAACCACCTAGGGCCGAGCAACAGTATAGCCGATCGGTCCAGACCTCAACTCCCAGCTCACTTCCACCCTCGAGTGCGCCCAAGAGGGCTCGAGGGAATTCTTAAAGGAGATCCAGGGAGGGCTCACAGCGACAGCCCACCCCGCCCAACCGTCCGGCGCCTCGCTCAGATCGCCGAGCACAGGACCCGACGGAGAGTAGAGCGGAGCGGCCCCTACCTAACCTAATCTGCCCTGACGGGACCAGGATTGCATCCCTTGTCAGGCATTCTCCTTCACCGATAAGATATCCGTCTTCTTCTCGGCCAGTCTGAGATGTTCCAGCTTATGGGAGCAATAGGAGAAATCAACCTTCCACAGGGCCTTCCCATCGTAGTAGGGCGCCCAGAGAAGTCTCGAATCCTCCTCCCCAGAGGCGGGCTTCGAGCTTCTCAAATGGGAGCTATTGGACTGGGAGCCGTCGAAGTTACCTTTCTGGCGGAGACCTGCGCCAATGCTTGAGCTCGGCGTAGAGTCCTCAAGACACCCCGAGGGACGACCTTCATGATCGTCTAAACTCCCAAAGAGGAGACCCAGCGGGAAACGGCAGCCGTGCTCGCCCAAGGGAAGACCTGTCCAAGGTACGCGACAGCGGGAATGTCCCATATAACTTATCTCAAGATAGGAGGGACAATAGCCCGCCAAACGTGTACAATGGGTCCGGAGCTGTTGAACAGCCCCGGAACAACCAAGGAAATCAGGACAAAACCCTTGAGCGCCTGGCTCAGATGGATGAGCTAATGAGGAAGCTCTTGTCAGAGAAAGAAAAAGACGAATATGATTCAGGGCACGAACTTGAGCTCTTCGCCCCCAGCATAGCAGCGACGACGTATCCACCTGGGTTCCGTATGCCGCACTTGTCCAAATTCAACAGAGATGGAGATCCATCAGATCATCTGGGTATGTTCAATACCTTGATGATGGCCCACAACATCGGCCCCGAGCTGAGATGTTTAATATTTCCCTCCACTTTGACTGGGCCGGCCAGATAGTGGTTCAAACAGAGTAAAAAACAGTCAATCAGCTCGTGGAAAACTTTCTTTACTGACTTCAAGAGAGCATTCAGAGCTTCCCAGGCTACCCTCGTCAAGGCCGACACCTTGGCAAACGTACGACAGCAACCCGACGAGCCTCTGAAGGCTTACCTGAGCAGATTCGCGAACGTCGCTGCTCGGGCCAGAGACGCAGATGACAGCTCTAAGCTCATGGCTTTGAGGACTGGAATCCTTGTCGGAGGGGGACTCTGGAATGAGATACAAAGGAAAGGAGCCAGCTCCGTCAACGAATTCCTAAATAGGGCCCAGGGGTGGATCAACCTGGAGGAGGCGCAAGCCTCAGCTGCAGGAACCAACCAGGTCCCCAAGCAGCCCGCTGGAGTGGGAACAGAGGTCGTGACAACGACCCAGACCGTTACGCAGAATAACCAGTTTGGTGGAGGCAAGAGAAAAGGGAGCAGCGAGGGCAACCAACACGGCCCAAAGAAGAACAAATCCGTAGAAAAATTTAAGCCGATCTACGCGACTTATACGGAGCTCACCCACTCTAGGGAGAACATCTTCCTAGCAAATTCTGCTTGCCTCCCCTGGAAGAAGCTGGAGCCGTTAAAGCACCAGAAGGGAAAGTGAGACCCTTCTAAGTTTTGTCGGTTCCACAACGACGTTGGCCACAATACCGATGACTGTAGACACCTGAAGGATGAGATCAAAACTCTCATCAGAACCGGACCTTTGGCTCAGTATGCACGGAATAGAGTTCCCGCAGGCCATCTAGCTCCGGAAGTCCCGGTCAGTCAGCCCGGGTCTCGGATAGATCAGGACATCCCTCCTCCCGTGATAGGAGGAGAGATCTCCATGATCTCTGGAGGTCCTCATTTGGCTGGCACGAGCCGAGGTGCCCAAAAGAGGTACGTCAATGAACTTAAGGCTCATAATGGAGTGGAGTTCGTCCCTGAGCAGCATCTACCAAAGCAGCAACGATTGGAGAGGCAACCAATCATTTTTACTGAAGAAGATGCCAACCAAGTCCAGTTCCCTCATAACGACCCTCTGGTCGTAGCAGTGCAGCTTGCTAATCGAAGGGTTAGGAGAGTGCTGGTCGATAATGGGAGCTCGGTAAACCCTCTATTCTGGTCCACGCTGGAGAAGATGGGTTTATCTGGCACCGAGCTAAAAGCAACCTCCATGATTCTTTATGGATTCTCTGGAGAAGCATCGGCGGCAATAGGAATGATTGAGCTGGTGATCACCTTGGGAGAGGGACCTCGAACAGTCTCGAAACTCCTCGAGTTTGTGGTCATCGATTGTCCCGTCGCATACAATGCCATTTTGGGTCGACCTACACTTATAGCTTTTGAAGCCATTACCTCCATCCGCCACCTCGCCCTGAAATTCCCCTCTTCCACGGGGATATGCACGGTTCGTGGCGATCAACTTGCTGCCAGGGAATGCTACAGCATTTCCATGAAGGGAAAATTAAAACCCGGGCAGTTAACGATGACCGTCCAAGGTGGAGAAGAGGAATCTCAGGAACCCTTGCCTAATCCTGAGATTGAAAAACCTCAGAACGCCGAAGGGGAAAATATCGTCCTGAGTGATTATATTGACCCCAGAGTAGGCGAGGATAAGTCCGAGCTCCAAGCTATCAAAGAGCTCAAGGAGGTAAATATCGATCCACAGAATCCCTCACGGATGGTTAAGCTCGGGAAAAACCTCTGTGGCAAGAGGAAGGCGGAGCTGATCAAGTTCCTGTAGGAGAACCTGGATGTGTTCGCATGGTCACATGAGGACATGGTGGGAATTAGTCCAAGCGTCATCATGCACACCCTTCATTTGGATAAGAGCATGCCTGCGAAGTCCTAGAAACAGAGGCGCCTGGGAACAACTCGAGCAGAAGCCCTGGAAGAGGAAGTAGCCCGGCTCAAAAAGTGCGGCTTTATTCGCAAAGCTAAGTTCCCGATCTGGGTCGCCAATCCTGTGTTGGTCCTGAAACCAAACGGGAAATGGTGGACCTGCATCGACTTCTCCGATCTGAACAAAGCTTGCCCTAAATACTGTTTTCCCTTGCCAAGGATCGACCAATTGGTAGACGCCACGGCAGGGCACAAGCTCATGTCCTTTATGGATGCGTACTCGGGTTATAATCAGATCGCCATGAATCCAGTGGACCAAGAGCACACTAGCTTCATGACCCCAACTAACGTCTATTGTTACAAGGTCATGCCATTCGGGCTGAAGAACGTCGGTGCTACATACCAGAGATTGGTGAACAGGATGTTTTCCAACCAGATTGGGAAGAACATGGAAGTGTAAGTTGACGACATGCTGGTCAAGTCGAGAACTGTTGATAACCATGTTTCCGACCTGGAGGAATGCTTCAAGATACTAAGAGAGTACGGCATGAGGCCTAACCCGCAGAAGTGCACTTTCGGGGTCGCATTTGGAAAATTCCTGGGTTTCATTGTCAACACTAGAGGAATCGAGGCGAACCCTGATAAGATCAGGTCGTTGCTCGAGCTACCCTCACCTCGGTCGCGAAAGGACGTTCAAGGCCTGACAGGAAGGGTGGCAGCCCTTAATCAATTTATTTCTAAATCCACCGACAAGTGCCTGCCATTCTACAACCTACTCGGGGGGAATAAGAAGTTCAAATGGACAGAGGAGTGCGAACGTGACTTTCTCGACCTGAAAGCACATTTAGCCGAGCCGCCCGTATTGTCCAAACCAACAGCAGGAGAGCCTCTTTTCCTTTACCTAGCTGTCACAGAAGATGCAGCTAGTGCCGTATTGGTCCGAGAAGAGGACTGGGTTCAAAAACCAGTCTATTACATTAGCAAGAGGCTTATCGGAGCTAAGTCTCGATATCCGTTAATGGAAAAGATGGCGTTCTGTCTCATCACGGACTCCCAAAAGCTCAGACCGTATTTCCAATCCCACTCAATACATGTCATAACCGATCAACCTTTAAGGCAGGTTTTGCAAAAACCTGAAGCATCGGGACGCTGTTGAAATGGGCTATTGAGTTCAGCCAGTTCGAGATTTTATACACTCCGCGAACTGCAATAAAAAGCCAGGCCCTGGTTGATTTTGTGGCAGAATGCACAGGATTCCGGGAAGATCCTGTGGAAGATTCACCCCAGGTCACCTCGGCCCAGGCGTCATGGAAGATCTTCGTAGATGGCTCATCTAATGAGAACGGCTACGGGGCTGGAATCATTTTGATATCCCTAGAAGGACACAGATTCCACTCGGCGTTGAGATTCGGATTCAAGGCTTCCAACAATGAGGCCAAATACAAAGCTCTACTGGCCGGGCTAAGGGTGGCCCAGGAGCTGAAGGCCAGCTCCATTCAGTGCTTCAGCGATTCCCAACTCGTGGTAAACCAGGTGCTAGGTGAATATCAAGCATAGGGAACCAAGATGGCTGCTTACCTGGCCAAGGTAAAAGTCGAGCTGTTCGCATTCGAACAGGGCTCAGTCGAGCAGATACCTCGGGAGCAGAATGCCAACGCATACGCCCTCGCCAAGCTCGCTACCTCCGGGGAGACGGAGACTTTGGGGTTAGTACCGGTAGAGTTCTTGGAGAAACCAAGCATAGAAGTCGAGGCGGAGGTCGAGATGATCGACGCCAAACCGACCTGGATGACCCCCATCCTCGAATATCTCACCGAAGGGAAGTTACCGGAAGGGCGTAATGACGCAAGGCAGGTACTTTACCAAGCTCCAAGATATACGGTGGTAGATGGCCTATTATATCGGCGTGGGCACTCCTTGCCTCTCCTGCGATGTGTTTTGCCAGGCGAAGCAAAGACCATTTTGCAGGAAGTGCACGAGGGTTTTTGTGGAGATCACACTGGGGGGCAAAGCTTGGCCATGAAGATCTTAAGGCAAGGATATTACTAGCCCACTCTGTCAAAAGACTCGATCTCTTATGTCAAGAAATGTGACAAGTGCCAGCGATTCGCCACAGTTGCCCGAGCTCCCCCAGTCGAGCTGAAGATGATCTCGTCCCCGTGCCCATTTGCGGTCTGGGGAATCGACTTGGTTGGCGCCCTCCCTACTGGAAAGGTAGGGGTCCGTTACGCGGTGGTGGCTATCGATTACTTCACCAAGTGGGCTGAGGCAGAACCCTTGGCAATAATTACTTCCAAGAGAGTCCTCGACTTCGTGGTCAAAAGCATTATCTGTCGGTTCGGGCTGCCAAAAAAGATCATATCAGACAATGGAACGCAGTTTGACAGCGACCTCTTCACCGAATTCTGTGAGAAATATGGCATTGTAAAAAGCTTCTCCTTTGTGGCCTATCCCCAGGCGAATGGACAGGTCTAGGCCTTCAATAAGACACTAAAGGCGAGTCTTAAGAAGAGACTAGACGAAGCCAAGGGAGTCTGGCCAGAACAGCTCCCCCAGGTACTGTGGGCATACCGAACCTCGCATCGAACTCCTACGGGTCATACTCCTTTCTCCCTAGCTTTTGGGAGTGAGGCAGTCCTTCCTGTCGAGATAAAGGTATCTTCGCATAGAGTCCAGGCATATGACCAGGACCACAATCACGAACTGCTTTGCGCATCCCTCGACCTGATTGATGAAAGACGAGAAGATTCACAGCTCCAGCTCACGCATTACCAGCAAAAAATCACTCGTTATTTCAACTCAAAGGTCAGAAAATGTGCCTTCAGCATTGGCGATCTGGTCCTCAGGAGAGTCTTTTTAGCCAGTAAGGACCCCAAAGACAGAGTATTGGGACTGAACTGGGAAGGGCCATACCAAGTAATCGAGGTCATAAAGGAAGGAACCTACAAATTAGCTCGGCTTAATGGAGAAGCATTCCCACGAACTTGGAACGCCATCCATTTGAAGAAATATTATCAGTAACACCCTTGTAAGGCTTACTCAAAAAGGCCATTTTTTGTTTATTAAGCAATGAGAATTAAATCTTTTTTCATTATTGTGTATATTTGCGAATGTAATCTCAAGTAACCACGAAAGACCATTTCCTAATTACTTGGGGGGCATATGGTGCCTGGATACAACCAGGTCGCCTTAAAGACTTAGAAGTTAATTCAAATCAATTGATCGATGTTTTTTTTTTAAAAAGCACGAGCTATTGATAAAGGATTAACGCGAACTAAGTCGTATCCTGGATATAACCAGGTCGTCCTAAAACTTAGAAGTTAGTTCAAATTGATTAATCGGTGTTTTTCTTAAAAAAGCACAAGATATTAATCAAGAATTAACGCAAACTAAGTTTTCAAATTAAAGTCCTGGATGTAACCAGGTCCTAAAACTTAGAAGTTTGTTCAAATTGATTGATCGGTGTTTTTCTTAAAAAGCACAAGATATTAATCAAGAATTAACGTGAACTAAGTTTTCAAATTAACGTCCTGGATGTAACCAGGTCGTCCTAAAACTTAGAAGTTTGTTCAAATTGATTGATCGGTGTTTTTCTTAAAAAGCACAAGATATTAATCAAGAATTAACGCGAACTAAGTTTTCAAATTAACGTCCTGGATGTAACCAGGTCCTAAAACTTAGAAGTTAATTCAAATTGATTGATCGTTGTTTTTCTTAAAAAGCACGAGGTATTAATCGAAAATTAGCAAGAACTAAGTTTTTAAATTAATGTCCAGGATGCAACCAGGACTTGTCTTAGAAGTTGGTTCAAAATTGGTTAGCATGTTTTTTCCTAGAAAAGCTTGAAATATCAATCACACCACCAACAAAAACTGAGACTATTACCAAAATGCATAGAGGCAAAAGGATGTAAATCAATTAGAAACAAAAAGTTGATAAAGCCAATTGTCTAAAGGTTAGAAAACCTCATACAATATTACAAAAAAAATGTTCAAATGGTAAAAAGAAAAGAAGTCATAGGCCCCGCCAGGCTGCTCCGATGAGGTCACCACCTCGCCCTTCTGCTCGGCGGCTGTGAAGGTCTCCCCGGTCTCGGAGGGTGCCTCTTGCTAAAGGTGAGCTTTGAACTTCTCCAGGAAGCTATCCCATTCATCCGCCCCCAGAAAGGAGAAGTCACCATCTGGGTTATAGACCCAGCAATGGTACAGCATAGCCTCCATGGAGGAGCTAGCGGCTGCCCTCTCCGTCTCCAGGGGGGCCTTGGCCTCCTCGGCCTCGGCCTTCGCGGCGTCCAGTGTAGCTCGAGCGGCCCTGGCCTCCTCAAGCTCAGTCCTCGTGGTGGCTAGGGTAGCCTTGGTAGCCTCGGCCTCCTGCAACTTAGGTCGAGATGCGTCCAGCTCGGCCTGCGCAGTCGCCAGGGCATCCTTGGCATCCTGTTCCTACTTTTGGGCAGTCTTAATGGCAACCAAAGTTTTCTGGTGCTCGCCCCTCATATCCTCGAGCCGAGCCCTGGATCGGGATATGCTCTGATGGAGAGCCAAGGCACCCTGCAAGACTAAAAGATGATAAGGCAACTGCCTTAGAGGAAAAAACAAACATGTACTGCATAATGAGCAAGGGATACAAATGGCAAGGCCAACTTACCGTGAGAGCCATCCCCAGCGAAGACTCCATCACATTCTTCACGCTCCTTGTCTCGATCGCCCGCAGGTCCTTCTCAGCGGCATTGTAGTAATGGTCCACGGTGTAGCTCGCTGTCTCGTAGACCGTCCCCCGAAAGACGTCGG
Organism: Humulus lupulus; assembly: GCF_963169125.1. Taxonomy (NCBI): domain Eukaryota; kingdom Viridiplantae; phylum Streptophyta; class Magnoliopsida; order Rosales; family Cannabaceae; genus Humulus; species Humulus lupulus. Next base: position 27,863,104 of record NC_084799.1, read on the forward strand.
GGATCTTCTCTAGAGCCCGGGGTTCACCGGGACGCGCACCTCGGGGGTTGTGGTTGACAAGGTCCCGGGGGGCACCTCCATTTCCTGAGCAGGGTCAGGAACTCGCAGGGGAGGAGGAGGCATCTTCATTGCAGGAGGGGGCGGAGTCACTTTCTCCTGAGCTGCCGGAGCCTGGTTTGTCCCCTTTAAAGGGGACTTAGAGGTACTCCCGATGGCCTTCTTCGCCAGTCGGAGCTTTTTCACCATGGGCCCGGAGGCCCCAGAGGAAGGGTTCCCTCCAGGGAACATAGCTCGTAGATCGTTGCTCCCGGGCTGAGACATATCCTCTGGCAAAACAAAGAGTATTAATATACAAGTAGAAATATTTATGCAAGACAACAAAAGCTAAAGGGAAAATAGATCTCAAGTATATATTGAAAGGGATCCTACCCTCCGAGCTAGAGAAGGAATCTATGGTCACGACCACCGGCCCCGGAGCTGCAGCGGGGGAATCTAGGATAATGACTTCGCGGGCTGGAAGAGGCTCTGGGTCCGAATCTGGCTTGGGAGTAGAATCTTCTACGTATTGCCTAAGACCCGGAGCTACTATACCCTCCCGAAGGGAGGGCCACGACTGAAGATTGGTCCCATACTCCTGAAAAAAGACCGACCCAAAAGCTATGGTGTTATCTACAACTACAGTGCCCTTAGGGCGGCTACTTTCGTAATCCAGCACGAGCTGGTCGACGCATTGGAGTAAGGTTACGTCGCGGTCTGGGTCACTTTGATGGCGATGAACGGGCTGGCTGGGATTGAACCTAGCTAACCGAAGGTCTGCAGTGGCCCTATCTAAGTCCCTAAACATATAAGGATTACCTTGCCCGGAGGGACCGGCTGTTGCTCCGGACCGGGCCCTCTCCACGTCTGTTTCTTGGGCGACCTCGAACGCCCGCTTCCGCCTCACGAGGGGCACCTCGTCCTCCTCATCCTCTTCTTCTCCCGTGGCCTCCTCCTTGGGGACGGGTGCCATCTCGTGAGCTGGAGGGAGGCCCCGTGGTCTCCTTAAGGCCAAAGTTTGGCCTGGGGAGATTAGCTTGCACGCCAGCATCGTCTCGTCTGACACGAGCTGGCGATAGTCCTTTTCGCTGGGGGGTAGCCTCGCCAATGTCTCGTATTGACCCCCGAGGGTCACAGACTTGGTCGTCCTCGCGAAAATGGTTGTATGATTGTTTCTAAGTCAGGAACTAATAATGGAAGCTAATCAATAATCAACTTACAAGCTAAGAGCAAAGGGTACTTACGAGGGCGGTTGAAATAGTGATATTCGCAATTGCGAAACCCCTCAGACATGAAGAATTGGTCTTTAAAGTTGTTGGGGTGGCTGGGCAGCTCGATGACCGCAGCCGTGTTTGGAAAACGGGTCAGATAATAGAACCCGTCGCCTCGCCCCCTCTGCTCCGGGCTGGCCTTGAGGCAGAAAAAGTAAAGGATGTCCGCAGGCGTGGGGACCTCCCATTCTTGCTTCAGGAATAAATATCTCAACCCCGCTAACAAACGGTAGGAGCCAACTTCACGTAGTTGAGAAAATTCGCGAAGTACTGGTCCAGCGGAAGGAAGGCCCCAGCCTTGAAGTGCTCATCACTCCAGGCCGCGTATTCCTCATCAAGCGGCGCGCAGCTCCGCTAGCCTTCTAGGGGGGGTCAGGCGTTTAGGGCGCCCCTCCCAATCTCAATATTGTGGGAAAGGAATATCTTATTCACTTTCCCCTGGTTGGTGATCTTCGAGACGATCCTCTCGGCCTCGAAGAAGGCGTCAGGTCCCACCTCGAGCTCCTGCTCCACGGCTGGACCGAAAATAGGGATTGGAGAGTCCGTGACCACCTCATTTCCTTTGGCTTGCTGAGAAGACGAGCTGCCAGCAGTCTTCTTAGGGGCATTCTTCTTTGGTCCCATCTGGTCGCCTAACGAACAAAAGAAGAAAATTTAGAAAAGGTGACCTAAGCATAAGAAAGAATCTGACGCGAAGTGTTTCCTTTACACGGGCTGAGGTAATCTCAGCCCGTGGAGAGTAAGACCACGCGGTTCTATGAACACGCGCCTGTGCTCCCAACGGATCCTCGATTACTCGGAATCCATGTGTCAGGAGGGTCAGAATGAAAAATTTTGCCTTGGAAGGAAAGTTTCAGTAGGCAAACAGTGCAATATCGCCTGTGAAGCGTGTCCCCTAAGCTACCCGGTTTTGCACCCTAAAAGTTGGTTATTTCAAACAGGCCTACAAAAAATCTACCTAGAAAATTTCCCCAAAAAGTGTACCCTTTGAGTCGTATTCCTAAATGGTTTTTTTCTACGGTCGATGCCCTGGAATAAAAACCTACGCCTATCATACCCACAAAAACCAGCAGGATACTGCATGCGGTTACAGAAACAATTTACCTAATCAATAGTGAAAAGGAAATTTAAAGCATGCATAAGCGGAGAACTTACAGAGTGTTTTGCTGTGAGGAGGCTGAAAGGGTCGTCTGGGTTGGAGTCCTGTGGAAACTGCTGGTGCCAAAGCCTCAAAGGAGCTCTCGCGCCTGAACTTCTGGAACGCTGGGAACAGTAACCAGAAGAAATGGAGGTTTTTTTGAGACTGAGAAAGAAGATGAGAAAATCAGAAAATTTCCAAATAAACGGGTGGCCCATGCGTAAGGTGGCCACCCCTTTTATATACGTAAGAGACCAAGTGAGGAGGGCCGTTGGATTGCCTTGATGTAGGATACGAGGATCTCTACTCGAAAGGCGAAACGATGGCCGAGTATAGGCTAGGCCATTTAATGCGATTCTCGGAAGACGTACAGTCACCAACCACGATGCTCCACGTATTCGACGCCTGCGTAATGGGCGGGATGTGAAGAGTCCACAAGGAAGCCTAAAAGCCCCCACTGTGGCCCCAGGTGACGTCGTGTGCCACGAGTAGGGGCTTGGGGGGCAAATGTACGCCCTAATTCTCCAACGGGCTATTAGCGAGCTGAGGTATGGCATGATTATTTATCAGCCACGTGGATGACATGTACCCGGAGCTGCTGTTACCAGCTCCCACCTCTTTAGCTCGAGGTAACCAAAGGCTTACTAAGGGATCAGGTCAAAAGTATGGACACCGCGGGCTAGGAAGACCTCCAGTTCGAGGTACGAGCTTGAGTTGGCAGCTGTGACCCCTTATAAAGTCAACCACGTAATATAAACGTGCATATATCAGACATCACGTGTCTGATATATCCCTGAATTCTCGGACACGCAGCCTAAACGTGCGTGTTCAGGCATCCACGACTGGGTTGGGCTGTGCGGCCCATTATCCCCCTTACCTATTGATTAGACCACACTTCATTTGTCAGGTTTTAGGAATTAATCATGAATGTCACAGAAGTGACATGATGGGTAAGAAGGTCGCGGGATGGCCCCCCTTGCCAACCCCCAGGTGCCCTCTCCTATAAATATGGAGACCCTGGGAGTCGCAAAGGGTTGGATTCTATTGTGTAAAGAAATACCCTGTAAAGAAAACCAGAAAACTAGCAATAATATTGGCTGGTGGAGTAGAAGGATTTTAACCTTTGAACCACCTAAAAAAGTATTCGTATCACCATTTTATTTCAAGATCATTCATCCATTACGGTTCATTACTTAGCATTAATCTCATTCTCTTATTCTATTAATTACCTGTTGATGAATAACCGCATCAACAGTATGGTAACTATTTCTGTAGTTATGTGCTTAACTAGGGGTGAACAGTTAACCCGAAAAACCCGCCCGACTCGCAACCCAAAAACCCATTTTTTGGGAAAACCCGTCGGATTCGGGTTAAATCCGACCCGAACCCGACAAAATTCGGGTCGGGTTCGGGTTTGAAGTTTGTTAAAACTCGGGTTCAGGTTCAAACCCGAAATCCGAAAAAAATGGTATTTTTGAAAAGAAAAGTGTAAAAAAATGTTATTTTTGCAAATTTTGGATTTTCAGCCCAAAACCCAATTTGCCCAGTCCAACCCAAAATCCAAAAAAATGGTATTCTTGAAAAAAAGTGTAAAAAAATGGTATTTTTGCAAAATTTGGTTTTTCAGCCCAAATCACAAATGGCCCAGCCCAACCCGAACCCGAATAAAACACGAAACCCGAAAAAACCCAAAAATTTCGGATCAGTTTCGGTACCATTTTTCTCATCCCGAAACCCGTAAAACCCGAACCCGAAACCCAAAAACCTGACCCGTGTGCACCCCTATGCTTAACTGCTTTAATAGAATGTAAATGTTTTACCTGAACATTGTATTAGGGAGCATGAGATTCTGATAGATCCTGGCTCTTGACTATTAAATGATTATATGATTACATGCTCTGTGAACATATATGAATGTGATTATATGATTACTTGCTCTATGATTATAGAAATGTGATATTCTCATGCTGGAGTTTGAGACATGGTGTGTATGTTGGAAGAGCAGGGGTCATGAATTGATGAATAAATGCTATGGGCATGTTTTTAGCACTACAGTGGTTTGTGAATGTAGTGTGGTAAGATTGCTTCCGTGGGGAAAACTCTTGATATGCATATCATGTTTAATGGGCCAAGTTATTGACTGTAGATTCAATCAGCAGGTATGTATCCAAGGCAGATAATGAGACCTGGTGGTGGTTATACAGAGGCTGGGAATTATAGCCAGGATTTGAGTTCTTCATCTGCCCCTCAGAATTTCCAGAAAATGTTTACAAATATGCAATTAAGATTGTAGAGGCAAGAGGAAGAAATTAGGTGTTTGAAGAAACAACAGAACCTGTTGGGGAACACCTCTTCCTTTGTTATGCCAGGAGTGACACCAGTTTTGGCTCAGCCTAGGGTTGAGACCAGATGGGAATTTCTTTGTGGAAGATTCCAGGAGTATTACCCTCCAGTCTTTGAGGGAGGCCTAGATCCATTCAGAGCTGAGCAATGGATGGGCATGATCAGATCCATTCTCGATAGTATGGGGCTGATAGGTTACGATAGGGTGATCTGTGCTACATATGTATTGCGGGATGATGCCCGGACATGGTGGGAAGTAGTATCCCAGACGCGCGATACAGCTGTGATGGACTGGAAAGAATTTAGGCAGCTGTTCAATGAAAGATATTATTGTGATGCAACCAAGACTGCTAAGATGAATGAGTTTATGAACCTGGTTCAGGGAAATGCAATAGTTTCCGAGTATGTTAACAAATTTGATGGGTTGTCCAAGTTTGCTTTTGACATGGTACCCACAAATGTTAATCTTATGAGTTCAATGTTAATCTTATGAAAAATCTAAAAATGACAAAATACCCAAGGGCAATAATGCAATAGAAGATTAGACATAAAATTATGTATCAATATTACTTTTACTAATTAGAAGCACTTAGAAAGAGCATGACTAATCCTATATACTATTAACACAAGTAAATAGAGATGAGGATGAAGATTATAAATAACTCAAATACATTATATTAAGAACATAGTAAATCAAAGTAGCAAAATAACATCACTAGCATATGGAATCATCCCTAACCTCCCTAGGAAGATTAGGCCATTATGCTCATGATTCTCACAAAATTCTGAGAAGAAAGTGAGTAGAAATTTTGATATAGTTTCTTTTCTCTCAAAACTGCATTGCAAATGTGAAAGAAGAGCCTCTATTTATAGAGGGAGAAAATGACTAAAAAGAAATTTAAACAACAAATAGGGTTACAAAATAAATCTAAAATATTAATACTAAAATATGATTTTGAAAAATTAAAATTTATTATTAATATTAACCTAGCTATTTTGGTGAATGATCATTTTGCCTTTTTTCTAAAACACCACAAAATATGAGCTTAAGAGCTCAAAATGGAAAGGTGCAAGACCCAACACACACAAAATATGGGCTGGAAACACTATGGCTGCTGGTGGCTTTTGACCAAATAACAGCCAATGCAAGGGAGCCACGTGGATGCACAAAGGCTGAGGGGAATTTCTTGGTTAACCGGGTCAACGCAGGAGGAGAAGGGAGGCATGTGGGTCGCCAGCGGGTCGTCGGGCTGGGGCGTGAGTCGAGGCCAGGTCAACGGGCTACTGGAGAAGCTCGCGGACAGCTGGCGCGTTTGGGCTTGGCCACGTGTTGGCTAGAGGTGGAGAAAAACTTAGGCAGGCCTGAGCTCTTTTGGGCCGATTTACTTGAGCTTGGATCTCAAAAATACAAGTTTTTCAATTCTTTTTCAGCTTAAAATCTTTATTTCTTCTTTCTTTTTCTTTATGCCAAAATGCAGTTTTAATTCATACAAAATAACAATAAATTAAATCATAATTAAATATTTTCATTTACAAAATAAATCATATTAATTCCATGAAAATATTAATTAATACTTAATTTATTTGACCAATAAAATCAATAAATATGCATTTTTTTTTACCACTAATCACGTCTCCGAAATTTTACTTAGCTAGATAGTAGTAGTAGCAACTTAGTATTTTAGTTTTTGTGGTTATTGATTCAAGCCGGGATTTAGTTGGAAATTTATAGAGATAGTTATAGATTTTATAAGTTTAGCCTATAATTTAGAAATATTAATTTTAACATAAGGTTTGATTAATATAGCTGGTCCTAGAAATGATATTTGGAATAACCGAAGGTTTAAATAGAATAATTAAAAATGTGACACTTGTCACATGAATGTTTATTAAGGATTTTAGATGAATAAAAATCAAGGATAAACCTAGGAAGTCTAGAAACTTTCATCAGCTGTTAGGATCACAGTTTACTCAGTCAAAGTGGTTTAAACAAATTCAAGTGTGCTGAAAGTGTGCAAAAATGTGTTTGATATATCGCAGCTATAGGGGCCAATATATCGCTTATGATTAATATGGAAAACACGTCGACTTCGCACGAACGAAACCACGAAAGCTCGGGATTATGGGGCAGGCGATATATCACCTATAGGGGGCGATATATCGACTCCCTTATGCATTTTTGAAAATCCATGGAATCCGAGCTAGAAACAGCCCTCAACAACTTGGACTTGCTCTTGAACGTTTTTGACTGAGTTCTGGGCATCTGTTGAGCAGAAAATTCTATTTTTATTCAATTATATATTCATTTTAAAAGGAGTTAGTTTCACTCCTTGAACTCTATAAATAGGACCTTTCACTCAGCCATTTGCTTCATCATTCAAGCATTTTTTCAGAGCCTCAAAGCTGCTAAGTTCGTTCTATAGAGAAACACTAGGGTTTTGAGCTTAAAAGCTTTCAAATCTAAGTTTTTCTAAACACTTGGGAAGTAAGATAAAGTGTGATTTCGATATTGAGGTGTAGATAGAAGTTCTAATCTATCTAAGTTTTTTTTTATCCTCGGGTTCCTTGGCGTTAGTTCATTATAGTTCCTCTTATTCTTTTCATTTTCTTCAAATCCTAACTTGTTATAATGACTTTTGGTTAGGTGTTCAATTTCTTTGAAACTTAAGGTTTTTGGTAAGTCTTTATTCCAATGGTTTAGATCTTCTTTTCGTCTTTTCTCTAGAGGACTTATTTTTTCTTTATGTTTGGTTTTAGGAGTTTTCGATCTCGCATTTGTCTCCAATATCCTGGATTTAGTAAGGAAAATTAGGTAGTTTAGTTTATAATCTAATTTATGTTTTGTATGACCTAACATTTCAAGTACAATAAAGGGGCAAGTGTGTCTAGGCCTAAGGTGTCCAATGATGTATGACAGACTTATGTCCAGTAGGCTTGGTTGCCAAAATTTTATGACGGACCTAAGTTGATGTCCGGTGTATGGCGAACTATTGTCTGGGGCTTAAGCACTTATCTTTTTATTATATCTGACTTGTTATTATGATCTATGGTTATGATCATGACCTATGACTTATGATTATGGACTATGATTTAGATTTAGATTTATGATTATGACTTAGGCTATGATATGACCTAGAGTTTTATGATGTTATATAAATAAGTTTTGTTACGACTCTTGTGAATTTATGATATGATTGATTATATGATTATATGACTAGCTCTTGTTTGTATTTTCCTTACTGGGCTTAGAAGCTTACCCCTTATGATGTTGTTATTTCAGGCAATTAAAGATAGAAAGACCGGTAGCGAGTGGGACCTAGGAGCTTCGTGATGTACTCGTGGAGACCATATAATCAAGGAAGATCAAGCATACTTATTTTTATTAAAGCATGTTGCTTTTAAAGTTTTATTTAATGTTGCTCATTTTAATATGTTAAAAACAATTATTTTATTTTTTGTAAAACCGTGGATCCATATACTTATTTTTAAGTTGTCATTCAATTAAAGAGCAATGTTTATGATTATAATCCAACGTTGTGTTATCGATAATTTATGAAAAATTATGGCGTTACAATTTACTTAGAGTTACAAATTAGGACGTTATAATTCAATTTTATACATATAATAATTTAAAAAATATTTGAAATAATAAATAAATATAAAAAATAAAATTGAAATGATAAAATTAACCTCTTGATTCAAAACTTTTAATTAAAAACAAAACTATAGCTTAATCACCAATTTATAAACAAATATAGGGAAATAAAAACCATAACTTAAGAATTTTAATAAAAAAACCCATAAAATATATATTTTTACAAAAATCCTATAAAAAAAACCATAAAATGTGTAATTTTCACGTGTTATACGTATATCAGTACAACATCTAAAAGTGGAAATTAGATCATGTACCCATTTTAAATGATACACTTTAATTTTTACTTACTATTTTTAACTTTTATTTTAGTACCTAAATTTTCAATTGATGTACCCATTATACCCCTTCAATTACATGCTTTTTTTTTCTCCTTAAACACACTACAATTAGAATGTATTTACAATTTAACTATAATATGACACATATAATACATATTACAACAACACTTAAAATCATGTGCTCAAATAAGGGTAATTTGGAAAATCTCATAATAATAATGGGTAAAGTTCAACTAAATATATTTAGTGTCTAATTTTAGTTAATTACTCCTAAAAATGATTATTTATCAACTTTTCCCCATCTAAAAAGGACACAGAAAAAGCCCACAGAAAAAACCCACAAATGGTCATAAGCCGGCCCCGTTTATGAAACCACGTATCTCTTTGAGCCGTCGATCTTCCACTGTATACCAGCCAAAACCAACGGGCGTGTGCTTTCCATGTCATCAATCCGCACCTATATGTACTCTCCAATAAAAAGAGTTCATCGACTTGTATATATACAAAATAACTCCACCAGAATTCCATCCATCGAAATTTAGTTATACTCCTATTCTCCAACTTTTTCTCTCCATATTTTTTCTTCGTTTTCCCTGAAACATCAGATGGCGCCAAAGGCAGAGAAGAAGCCCGCTGAGAAGAAGCCAGCCTTCGAGAAACCCACGGAGGAGAAGAAAACTGTGGCGGAGAAGGTACCAGCCGAGAAGAAACCCAAGGCTGGCAAGAAGCTCCCAAAGGAAGGCGGTGCTTCCGTCGGGGACAAGAAGAAGAAAAGAACGAAAAAGAGCGTGGAAACCTACAAGATCTACATCTTTAAGGTCTTGAAGCAGGTTCATCCCGATATCGGAATTTCTAGCAAGGCCATGGGTATTATGAACAGCTTCATCAACGACATCTTTGAGAAGCTGGCACAGGAGGCATCGAGACTCGCTAGATACAACAAGAAGCCCACGATTACTTCTCGGGAGATCCAGACCGCTGTGAGGCTTGTGCTGCCCGGCGAATTGGCGAAGCATGCCGTTTCTGAGGGGACCAAGGCGGTGACTAAATTTACTAGCTCTTGAAGCCGTTATATTTTCATTTGAGACTAGGGTTTCAATGAGTTCTTACGAAATTGTTGAACATATTAGGGATAGGGTTCTGTCTTTCAATATTGCTATGTTATTTCCAATTAAATAGATGGTTGTGGTTCTGTAACTACTGATGTTTGATAAATGATTTAAGGAAATACATTTGAAGCCATTGATATGTGGGGTCATATATATATATATATATGCTTGTTTCTTTCTGAATATGAATTTGGTTTGGTGGTGATCGTTTCCGCATAAATAACCTCTGATTTTTTGCCGATTGATCTTGTGAGATCAATATAATTTTTCATACTAGATTTGTAAAGCGGTTTATGGAAGGTAATGTGCTTACTTTCCTATACTTCATATTTATAATGTTGTTTGTGAATTTTGTTTAATTGTAATATTACTTTGAATGCGCTGGTTATTCATGCTTTTTCTGCTGACCCAAATGGGTTTATCATTTAGGCATTTAAAGGAGGCACTGAAAGTGTTTAAATAATTGATATTGAATTCTTCCGAATTTAAACGTTAACTGTTCAAATGAAATGATGTATCATTGTATGTATATAAAGATCATAGACTTGTAAAATGGTTATCCTTTCGTTTATAGGCCCAATTAAAGCCTTTGTTATTGTTTTGGTTTTTTATTTTGGCTGAGAGCAGGGAGCTTTCAAATATGTCTATATTACATCTGAAGAACCGATTTTATCTTCAATATCTCTATTGATCACCCTTTTCAGTCTTTCCTACCTTAGCTTATTATGCAATAAAAGGTAGGAAAGAGGAAAAGAGAAAATCTCTTCTGAACCCATTGATGTCTGACTTGGGGTAGCACCAAGCTACTTGGAGCTGTCAAGTTTAGATTATCGATCGTTTATTATCTCTTCTGAACCCATTAATGTCTGACTTGGGGTAGCACCAAGCTTCTTGGAGCTGTCAAGTTTAGATTATCGATCGTTTATTATTTGTTTGTTGTGATTGCCACTGTAAAAGAATATATTTCAGATTCATTACCTGTATTTATGTCTTGTGGAGATCTTTCCTACAAATCCTAACTAACTCAACTGTTTTAGCTGTCAATTAATCTTGGCAACATATATATATATATATATATGTTGTTGTCTTTCACTTCAGAGAGGTGAAAAAGAGAGTGAAAGAAAGAGGAGAGAAGTTGTATTGAGAGAAAGAGAATTTGAGTGTGTGTATTATGAGGACTGAGAGAAAAACACAATTGTTAGAAAGTGTTTGAGATTAGAATCTTACAGAGAGAAAGGTCCTTGGGAGTTCTTAAGTGTTTGTTCAACTGTAATTGTATTCAGAGATTGCATCGATTGATGATGATGATAGTGGATCAAACAAGATGTAGGCCAGATTGATCTGGTTCGAACCTTTATAAAATTTCTAGGTGTTCTTCCTTTATTTTTCTGCATTTAACTTTTGATTACTAGCATTTCATATTAATTAGTTTGATATATTAGTTATTGCAATTGTTTTATGTCATTGCTGATTGAATTATAAGAATCTTGATCACAGAAAACATAAGAGTTTTTCTACAAAATTAGAGCCAGGTTCGACGATCAAGAGGAGAGATCAAGATTCAAAGCTTCCGCATAAAGAATTGTTCAAGAACACAATCAAGAAAGTATGTCAACAATGGCAAAGTTTGAACTAGAAAAATTTGATGGCACCAATGATTTTGCCTTATGGAGAGAGAGTTTAAAAGGTATCTTAGTGCATCAAAAGATGGCTAAAGTGCTCGAAGATCAAAAGCTTTTGGCAGAGAAGAAACCAGAAGAAATCACTGAAATGGAGGAGATGACTTATTACATGATCATCATGTATCTTTCCAATGGAGTAAGAAGGAAATTAACCTCAGAAAAGATTCCAAAGGGTCTTTGGGACAAGCTGGAACAATTGTACCTGAAGCCATCAATTTCGAACAAAATAAATCTTCTTGAAAGATTATATGGTTTTAGAATGAACTCCTATATTTCTTTAGATGAAAATATTGATAAATTTAATGAGATTATTGTTGGTTTGGCTAATATTGAACATAAGGTAGATGAAGAAAGTCAAGCAATTACCTTGCTCAGATCATTACCAATTGCCTATCAAGAAGTCAAAGTAGCAATAAAGTATGGCAGAGATGTGATTGCCTTGGAGGATGTTCTTGGAGCTTTAAAGTCGAAGGAGTTCGAGTTACAACTTGAGAAAGAAACCAGGAAAGATGAGGCTTACTTTGTTCGAGGAAGAAATCTAAAGAGAGGCTCATCCAGAGGAAATCAATCACACCATTCAAGGTTGAAGTCAAGAGGGAAAGACTCAAGACAGTGTTATCACTGTGGGAAAATTGGACATATTAGGAGATTTTGCAACTTGTTAAGAAATCAACAAGGGTCCAGATCAAACCAGGACCAGAGAAGACCAATCTACAATCAATTTCATAATGAAAACAAACACCAGCAAGGAATGAAGTCTCATAATGATTCTGCAGCTGTGGCAGAAACCAAAGATGACTGCTAATCAGGAGAACTTTTCTCAATATCTGAGAAATCAGATATCAAAGAGTGGATCCTTAATTCAGGATGCACTTACCATATGTGTCCTAACTTAGATTCATTTTTTGATTATAAAGAAACTGATGGTGGTAGAGTACTAATGGGGAATGATGTTTCTTGCAGGGTAATTGGTCTAGGAAATGTGGCAATTCGACAGTTCAATGGAGAGGTGAAAGTGCTCAACAATGTGAGATACATACCCGAATTGAGAAGGAATTTGATATCCTTGGGAGCTCTTGAAGAAGAAGGATATGGCTACAAGTCTTTGAATGGGAACCTAAAGATCACAAAAGGATCTTTACTGGTCATGAAAGGAAAGAGAGTCAATGGACTGTATGTACTAGAAGGAGAAACTGTAGCCATTGCTGAAACATTTGTTGTTAAGACTCAAGAAAGTGAGATGAATCTGTGGCACCAACGGATGGGACATATCAGTGAGCAGGGGCTGAGAGAGCTTCACAAACAAGGAAGCATAGACAAGTTGAAGACCTGTGCATTACCTTTCCGTGAAGCATGTGTATTTGGAAAGTAACACAAGATTAAATTCACAACTGCTACACACAATACAAAGAAGGTTTTGGAGTATGTTCATGCGAATTTGTGGGGGCCAAGTAGAGTTCCAACTCATTTTGGTAATTTTTATTTCTTATCCATTATAGATGATTTTAGTAGATGTGTTTGGACATATTTGCTTAATACTAAAGATGAGTGTCTAGAGAAGTTTAAAATTTGGAAAAACCAGGTAAAAAATCAAACAAATCTTAAACTTAAGACACTTAGAACTGAAAATGGATTAGAATTTATAAATAATGAGTTTGATGATCTATGTAATGAGTATGGAATCACAAGGCACAGAACTGTAGTTAGAACCCCACAACAGAATGGAGTGGCTGAACGCATGAATAGGACCTTATTGAATAAAGTGAGATGTTTGCTTATTAGTTCTAGTCTAGGGAAGTCATATTGGGGAGAGGCTTTAGCAACTGCTAGTTATCTTATAAATAGAAGCCCAAATCGTTTTATAAAACTTAAGACCCCATATGAAATGTGGTATGGCAAGCCTCCTAGTCTTAAACACTTGAAAGTTTTTGGTTGTGCAGCATATGCACACCAAACAAAGGACAAACTAGATGATAGATCCATTAAGGGAATTTTTCTTGGATACCCTTTAGGCACAAAAGGATATAGGATTTGTTTGAATCAAAATGGTAGACCTAAGGTCATAATTTCAAGAAATGTAGTGTTTAATGAATATGATTTTCCTCACTTGAAAGCCGAGAAAGGTTGTGATGTTTATGGTGCAGGTGCATTGAAAAAGAATGATGACTTGACTGAGTTTAAGATAAAATTGAAAGGATATGAACCAGAAAATGAGAAAAGCAACACACCAGGTGAAGATTATACTGAAGATCAATTAGACCAGTCCACAGATTTAACAGGATATCAGCTAGCAATGGATTGTGTGAGAAGAAAAATTCACCCACCTGCAAGATATGCTGAGGCAGACCTGATAGCCTATGCTTTGGCTATAGTTCAAACAGGTGACATACCAGAACCATTAAGCATAGAAGAAGCTACTTCAGGAAAATACAAGAAGGAGTGGAATCAAGCTATAAAAGAAGAGATGGACTCTCTGAACAGAAATGACACATGGGAATTGGTGGAAAAACCAGATAACAAGAAGGTGATAGCTTGCAAGTGGATTTTTAAAGTAAAGGAAGGAGTAACACAGGAAGAACCAGTGAGATTTAAGATCAGGTTAGTGGCTAAAGGCTTTACTCAGGTGGAAGGAATTGATTACACTGATGTGTTCTCACCTGTAGTAAAGTATAAAACCATAAGACTGATGTTATCTATGGCTACTCAACAAGATCTGGAGGTAGAGCAACTAGATGTAAAAACAGCATTTCTAAAAGATTATTTGAAGAAGAGGTCTACATGCATCAACCACCTAGATTTCAGGTGGAACAAGAGGGAAAGGATCTTGTATGCAAACTGAAAAGGTCCTTGTATGGCCTTAAACAATCTCTACGACAATGGAACAAGAGATTCAACAATTATGTCCAGGAAATTGGTTTCACAAGATCAAAGTTTGATCACTGCTTATACTATAAGCATCTTGAGGAATCAACTAGAGTATATTTACTGATGTATGTAGATGATATGCTCATCATGGGCAAAGACAAAACAGTGATAAAGGGAATCAAAGACAAGCTTAAAGAGGAATTTGAAATGAAAGAGCTCGGTCAAGTTCAAAAGATACTTGGGATAGAAGTGACAAGGAACAGAAAAGATGGGATTCTGAATCTTAAACAAGCAAGTTATATTCAGAGGGTACTTCAGAGATTCAACATGCAGGATTCAAAAAGTGTTTCAGTACCTCTAGGAGGAAAATTTGTACTTTCAAAAGATCAAAGTCCAAAGACAATCGAGGAGACAAAAGAAATGGCAAAAGTCCCTTATGCTATGGCTCTAGGGTGTTTAATGTACATCATGACCAGCACTAGACTAGACATAGCACATGCTCTAAGCATTCTTAGCAGGTTTATGTCCAACCCCGGATTAGAGCATTGGAATGCTCTTAAGTGGCTACTTAGATATCTAAAGGGAACTACTGAGATAGGACTGAGATACAGACAGATGGATCAGAAAGTTACACTTGAAGGTTTTGTAGATGCAGACTATGCAGCAAGTAAGGATACAAGGAAGTCAACTACTTCATATGTATTCACAACAAATGGAGATTGCATATGTTGGAAGTCCCAACTACAGTCAGTGGTGTCACTATCAACAACTGAAGCTGAGTTCATGACCACCACCGAAGCATTCAAAGAGGCAATATGGTTACAAGGAATCTTAAAGGAGCTTAAACTTCTCAAAGGCAAAGCTATTGTGTACTCAGATAATCAATCATCGATTCATCTATGCAAGAATCCGGTTTACCATGAGAAAACCAAGCACATCGATATTAGACTATTCTGGATTAGAGAGAAGATTGAAGAAGAAGTAGTTGAGCTGGAAAAGGTGAAGACTGAAGAAAATCCTGCTAACATTGGTACTAAGGTGTTATCTGTAGGCAAATTCAGGCATTGCTTAGATTTGCTTAACCTTAATAACTAAGCAAGGATTTTATGGTCCACTATCGGAGTCAAAGACAACTTTGCTGAAGCTAGGATTTGAAGAAAAGAGGTGGAATTTGTGGAGATCTTTCCTACAAATCCTAACTAACCCAACTGTTTTAGCTGTCAACTAATCTTGGCAACCTATATATATATATATGTTGTTGTCTTTCATTTCAGAGGGGTGAAAAAGAGAGTGTGAAAGAAAGACGAGAGAAGTTATATTGAGAGAAAGAGAGAATACAGAGAAAGAGAATTTGAGCATGTGTATTGTGAGGACTGAGAGAAAAACACAACTGTTAGAAAATGTTTGAGATTAGAACCTTAGAGAGAGAAAGTTTCTTGGGAGTCTTGAAGTGCTTGTTCTCAACTGTAATTGTATTCAGAGATTGCATCGATTGATGATGATGATAGTGGATCAAACAGGATGTAGGTCAGATTGATCTGGTTCTTCCTTTATTTTTCTGTATTTAACTTTTGATTACTAGCATTTCATATTAACTAATCTGATATATTAGTTATTGCAATTGTTTTATGTCATTGCTGATTGAATTCTAAGAATCTTGATCAAAGAAAACATAAGAGTTTTCCTACATGTCTGAACATGTGAATCCAACACTATTTGGCATCTTTGTGTTATATGATGATAAATAGTTGTTGCTTCATGAACTCTATTCTCTACAAGGTCTGTGAAACTTCTCACCAGAATCTGCATCGTTACATGGCAAGAAACTTTGATGGCTATATTATCAATGATTTTACTTACTATTATACTGGAATTTTACTATGATCGTAATATTAGGGTAGGGATGCTAGTATTAGAATAGGATCTAGTTCTAGATCGCTGGGGCCTTAATGCCCTTTTAAGTTTAATCGTGAAAGGTATCCTACGCTCTATGACTTCACCTAGTATTGCATTGTGCACCAAACCTGATTGCAAGGTGCTTAATTTGACATGTTCATAACTTCATAATCTTTCTTATGCATAACTCTAATTTATTTATGCTCTAGATGCAGATTACAGAACATTGAGTACCAATAAGTAAAAATAGGCTTGTTTATAGACTATAAGGGGGTGACCCGTTTCAGGGCATGGGATAGCGGCCTTGGATAACCAGTTACTCCATGGCTAATGAATCCCCTATTTGATTGTCTCTATCTAGTTATTGAATATACTTGAATCACTATTGATTGTTGTTAGTAAGTAAGCTACAATTGTCAAAACTATACCGAACTTTTCTTCTCAACCCCAAATTTACAAGTCGTGTTATTTTGCTCCAACTTTTCGTAATTAAACCGATTTCGTTTTCTCTGAAATTGAATTCATTGGAATGAGTCTTCTTGTCATGCCCCTATTGAAACGGGACTAACTGATCAATGAAGCCTACAACGTTTCTTGCACTGTGATTGCTTGAATCAGGAAAGCAAAAGACTCAGATTTATTGTCATTAAAAAAAAAATCAGATTTGTTATCACTTAACACTTTACACGTGTTGGAACATGAAACGGTTTATTTTTTCTCGTAGAATTTCTTATGATGTAGTTATCCAATTTCTGTCGGGATTGGTTTACTATATTTGTACGTTGAATGGCAAAACTGTAATAAACGGTACACTGACTCAGGCAAAGTGGGTTACTTCGTTGTCGTAAACGACGACCAGCTCCTGTCCAATCATATTCGAGAAAACTCCGTACGGAATCATGCAAAGAGAGCAAGAGAATAGGAGGGTTATATGGTCATTTCACCTCCTCATGCTGTTGACGAAGGTAGTTTAAACTTCAATTGCGTGCTTCTATTTCACTTCCCCTGTTTTTCAAAACTCTCAACAAAAATTAAGAAAAAAAATAATCTCAAAGGAAAAAATTCGGTAGTGTTTGGATTATGACTCTATCGTTATTTCGATCTGTGGTGGAGGGAATCGTAACTCGGCGGATAATTCTTCTGTACGCAACGACGTGGACGGTTCTGTTAACGGTCACGGTAGCGGTGGCGTCGTTTGCACCGGAAATCGCATACGTGATGGCGATAACGCCGTCGTCATCGTTTTCCAAGGCCTGTAATTCGAAAGGGTTGGTAAGAATACCACTGAGCGATCCAATGGAGGTGCTATGCTTCCCATCCCATATGGTAAAGAGGTCCAGGATAGATTTCTTCGTCCCTACAGTCTTCGCCGCTCTTGTTGTGGCCGGTTCCGCTTGCGTTGTTCGTTCTTTTGGCTTATATGGTGGTTGACGTTGTTCCGTGTGATCGTTTTTTTTTTTTTTTTTTGAGGGTAATCCCTGTGATCATTAAGCCTTTTCTTTTTTATTTCAATCTCTCTTTAATTTTATTTTATGGAGAGTCTCTCAACTCAATATAGGTTTATTAGTGGTATGAGTTTGTGTTGTAACAATTGGCTAGTTTATGTATGGTCAATGTTGGTTGAAATGAATTTTGAAAAAAAATTGTATTTTTGTGATGGTGTTCTCCATTGTGTATTCTTGCTTGTGATTACTAAAAGATCACCTTTTTGTTACAAGGCAAGTTGTGAAGAGCATTAAGCATAATTGCAAGTAATGGAGTTGGAGTTTTCATTAATAAATTCCATGGGTCCGTCCGTTATAATGGTTGAAGATAAATTTGTATCAAGTTTTGCCTAAGTGCGAGAAAACTATGATAATAATATTATACATATATATATATATAAAAAGAACCGACTTGACAACTAAGGGTCCATAGCTCAGTGGTAGAGCATTTGACTGCAGATCAAGAGGTCACCGGTTCGAACCCGGTTGGGCCCTTTTTACTCTTGTTCTTAAATGAAAATACGATTTGTTGGACAGAGATTATTGGGTGATGGGTTTTTGAGTTTGGGTCGGCGGCTAATGTTGCTGGGCAGAGATTTATGAGTTTTTGGGTTTTTTATTAAATTTTGTTTAGTTTTTAATTATTCAATTTAAATAACTTAATTATTCAATTTGGTTTATTAAAATTATTTTTTAATTAATCTTTTAATTTAAAATCAATTAATATATATTTTAAATTATCAAATGACCCAACTAGGTGGTGATAGTTGTTATAATTTCCTACTCGTGTCTTTTTTTTCCCAAATAATGAAGTGGTAGTGACAAAATTAACTAAATCATAACGTTTGATATTTAATCTGTTGAAAAAAAATATGATATATAAGAATATAAAACTAAAAATACGTAGGATTTTTGTAGCAAATACCATTTCATAAATGACTACTTTTTATGCATAATACAAAACATAAAAGAGACTATCACTCAACACTACAAATTTGAACGTGAATACAATATTATTGTTGTGAAATAAAATTGTTATCTTTTGCAAGGGTTAATGACATAAATTTTTAATTTTAATTGTTAATTTTGATGAAATATTATAAATATTTAACCCGGTCTTCTTCACGGACCAATACGGCACTAGCTGCATCTTCTGTGACAACTAGGATCCCAAAGATGGAGTATTGAGACCGGACTGGGAAGGGCCATATCAAATCACCGAAGTCATTAAGGAAGGAACTTACAAATTAACTCGACTCAATGGAGAAGCAATCCCACGAACCTGGAACGCTATTCATTTGAAGAAATATTATCAGTAGCACCCTTGTAAGGCTTAAATGCCACTTTTTTTTTAAGCAATAAGAATTAAATCTTTGTTTATTATTGTGTATATTTGTGGGAGTAATCTCAAGTAACCATGAAAGACCCTTTCCTAGTTACTTGGGGGGCATATGGTGCCTGGATATAACCATGTCGCCTTAAAGGCTTAGAAGTTGATTCAAATTGATTGATTGTTGTTTTTCTTAAAAAACACGAGATATTGATAAAGGATTAACGCGAACTAAGTCCTATCCTGGATATAACCAGGTCGACTCAAAACTTAGAAGTTGATTCAAATTGATTAATCGGTGTTTTTCTTAAAAAGCACAAGATATTAGTCAAGAATTAACACGAACTAAGTTTTCAAACTAACGTCCTGGACATAACCAGGTCATAAAACTTAGAAGTTAATTCAAATTGATTGATCGATATTTTTCATAAAAAGCACGAGATATTGATAAAAATTAACGTGAAATAAGTTTTCAAACTAACGTCCTGGACATAACCAGGTCCTAAAACTTAGAAGTTAATTCAAATTGATTGATAGTTGTTTTTCTTAAAAAGCACGAGATATCAATAAGAGGTTAACGCGAACTAAGTTTTTAATGCAATGTCCGGAATGCAATCGCGATTTATCTTAGAAGTTGGGTCAAGATTGGTTAGCATGTTTTTTCTAAGAAAAGTATAAAAGCATCAATCATAGCACCAACAAAAAGAAAAACCTCGAGGTGGAAAAAAGAAAGGTGTATAGAAGCAAAAATGGATAAAGCCAATTGTCTCGAGGTGGAAAAACCTCATACAAAAGTTACAAAAAATAATAATAATAAAAGTGTTCGAAAAAGAAATGCCCTAGGCCCCACCGGGCTGCTCCGTTGAGGTCGCCGTCTCACCCTCCTGCTCGGCCGCTGTGGAGGTCTCCCCGGTCTCAGAGGGCGCCTCTTGCTGAAGATGAGCTCTAAACCCCTCCAGGAGGGGCTCCCAGACATCCGCTCCTAGAAAGGAGAAGTCGCCATCCGGGTTGAAAACCCAGCAGTGGTATAGCATGTCCTCCATGGCGGAGCTGGAAGCTGCCTTCTCCGTTGCCAAGGCGGCCTTGGCCTCTGCAGCCTCGATTTTCGCAGAGTCTAGCGCGGCTCAGGCAGCCTTGGCCTCCTCGAGTTTGGCCGTTACAGCGGCTAGGGCGGCCTTGTTAGCCTCGGCCTCTTGCAGCTTAGGACGGGACACGTCCAGCTCGGCCCGCGCAGCCACCAAGGCATCCTTAGCCTCCTGTTCCTGCTTTTGGGCAGTCTTCAGGGCGGCCAAGGTAGTCTGCTGGGCGGCCAAAACAGCCTGATTCTCGCCCCTCATGTCCTTGAGCCGAGCCTTGGACCTGGTTATGCTCCGGTGAAGAGCCAAGGCACCCTACAAAGCAAAAAGACAACTGCCTTAGGAAAAAAATAGAAAGAACGTGCGATGCATGATAACCAAAGAGTACAAAATGTAAAGCCAGCTTACCGTTAGAGCCATTCCCAGTGAAGACTCCATCACGCTCTCCGGGCTCCTTGTTTCGATCGCCCACATGTCCCTTTCGGTGGCGCCGTAGTAGTGGTCGACGGTGTAGGTCGTCGTCTCGTACACAGTCCCCCGAAAGACATCAGGAATTTTATCTAAGGCCTGGGGGTCCACCGGAATGCGCACCTCAGGGGCTGTGGTTGCCAAATCCCGGGCTCCGCCCCCATATCTCGAACAAAGGCGGGAGCTCGTGGAGGGGGCGGGGGCATCTTCTCCACTGCGGCAGGAGGTGGAGGTACCTTGGCCTGGGCAGCTGGGGTCTGGGCAGCTGGGGTCTAGTCTTTCCCCTTTGCAGGGGCCTTGGATGGGGTCCCAGCGGCTTTCTTCGCCACCCGGAGCTTCTTCATTTTGGGCCTAGAGGCCCCAACAGAAGAGTTCCCCCCGGTGAACATAGCTCGCAGGTCTTTGTTCCCGGGCTGAGACATTTCCTTTGGCAAAACAAAGACAACATTAGTATACAAGTAAGCATTTATGCAAGAACAAAAATAAGGGGGAAAAAGCGGAACTCAAGTATATATATTGAAAGGGATCCTACCCCCCGAGCTAGAAGAGGAATCTATGGTCACGACCATCGACCCCGGAGCTCCTGCGGGGGAATCTAAGACAATGACTTCGTGAGCTGGAACAGGTTCTGGGTCCGAATCTGGTTCGGGACTAGACTCTTATACATACTTCCTAAGACCCGGAGCTACAGTACCCTCCCGAAGAGATGGCCACGACCAGAGATTAGTCCCATACTCCTCAAAGAGGGCCGACCTAAAGGCTAAGGTGTTGTCTACGACTACAGTACCCCTAGGGTGGCTACTCTCGTAATCCAGCACGAGCCAGTCGACGCATTGGAGTAGGGTTATGTCGAGGTCTGGGTCGTTTCGATGGCATTGGACGGGCTGGTTGGGATTAAACCTAGCTAACCGAGGATCGGCGGTGGCCCTATCTAAGCCCCTGAACATGTAAGGATTACCTTGCCTAGAGGGACCTGTGGCTGCTCCGGACCGGATCCTCTCCTCGTCTGTTCTTTGGGCGACCTCCAGCGCCCGCTTCCTCCTCGTTCTTATGAGAGGCACCTCGTCCTCCTCGTCCTCATCCTCTCCTTCCCCCGCGGCCTCCTTCTCGGGGATGGGCCTCTTCTCGCGAGCTGGGGGAAGCCCCCGGGGTCTCCTTAGGGCCAAAGTCTGGCCTGGAGAGATCAGTTTGCATGCCAACATCGTCTCGTCTGTCACGAGCTGGCGATAGTCCTTTTCACTGGGGGGCAGACCCGCCAGTGTCTCGTACTGACTCCCGAGGATCACAGACTTGTCTGTCCTCGTGAAAATGGCTGCAGAATTGTTCTAAGTTAGAAACTGATAAAGGGGAGCTAATCAATACTTAACTTACGAGCTAAGAGTAAAATGTACTTACGAGGACGCTTGAAGTAATGAAGTTCGCAGTTGCGAAATCCCTTGGACATAAAGAACTGGTCTTTGAAGTCATTGGGGTGGCTGGGCAACTCGATGACCGCAGCCGTGTTTGGGAAGCGGGACAGGTAGTAGAACCCATCGCCTCGCCCCCGCTGCTCCGGGCTGGCCTTGAGGCAGAAAAATATAAGATGTCCACCGGAGTGGGGACCTCCCATTCCTGTTTCAGGAACAGATATCTCAACCCCGCCAACAAACGGTAAGAGTTGGGGGGGAGCTGGAAAGGAGCCAACTTCACGTAGTTGAGGAAGTCGGCGAAGTATTGGTCCAGTGGGAGGAAGGCCCCAGCCTTGAAGTGCTCGTCACTCCAAGCCGCGTATTCCTCGTCGAGCGGCGCGCAGCTCAGCTCACCTTCTAGGGGAGGTCGGGCGATCAGGGCGCCCCTCCCCAGCTCGATGTTATGGGAGAGGAATATTTTATTCACTCTCCCCTGGTCGGTGATCTTCGAGACGATCCTCTTGGCCTTGAAAAAAGCATCGGGAGCAACCTCGAGCTCCTGCTCCACGGCCGGCCAAAAGACGGGGATTGGGGAGTCTGTCATCACCTCCTTTCCTTTGGATTGTTGGGAGGACGAGCTGCCTGCGTTCTTCTTAGGAGCGTTCTTCTTGGGTCCCATTGGGTCGCCTAGCGAACAAAAGAAGTAATTTTAGAAAAGGCGACCTAAACATAAGAAAGGATCTAAAGAGAAGTGTTTCCTTTGCACGGGCTGAGCTGGAGAGTGAGACCACGCGGTTCTATGAACACGCGCCTGTGCTCCCAACAGATCCACGATTACTTGGAATTCATGTGTCAGGAGGGTCAGGATAAAAGTTTGCCTTGGGAGGAAAGTTTCAGTAAGCAAGAAGTGCAAAACCGCCTGTGAAGCGTGTCCCCTAAGCTACCTGGTTTTGCACCCAAAATGCTGGATATTTTAAACAAGCATACCAAAAAAAATCATACCCAGAAAATTTCCCCAGAAAACGCACCCTATGAAGCATGTTCCTAAATGGTTTTCTTCTACAATCGATGCCCTAAAATAAAAACCTACACCCTCCATACTCACAAAAACCAGCAGAATATTGCATGTAGCTACAGTAATTATTTACCTAGGCTACAGTGAAAAGAAAATTTAAAGCATGCACAGTCAGAAAACTTACGAAATGTTTTGCTGTGGGGGAGATGAAGGGGTCGTCTAGGTTGGGGCCTCGATGGGATAACTGGTACCAAAACCTCAAGGGAGCCCTTGCACTTGATCTTCTGGAATGCTGGGAACGGTAACCGGGAGAAAAATAGGGTTTTTTTTAGGGTGAGAAGAGAGAAGAAGATGGGAAATTTAGAAAATTTTCAAATAAACGGGTGGCCCATGCGTAAGGTGGCCACCCCTTTTATATACGTGAAAGGCCACGTGAGGAGGGCCGTTGGATTGCCCTAATGTGGGATCCGAGGCTCTCCACTCGAAAGGCGAAACGACGACTGAGTATAGGCTAGGCCATTTAATGCGGCTCTCGGAAGACGTACCGTCACCAACCACGATGCTCCACGTATTTGGCGCCTGCGTAATAGGTGGAATATGGAGAGTCCATGGAGAAGCCTAAAATCCCCCACTGTGGCCCCAAATGATGTTGTGTGCCACGAGCAGAGGCTTGGGGGGAAAATGTACGCCCTGATTTTCCACAGGCTATTAGCAAGCTGAGATATGGCCTAATTATATCAGCCACGTGGATACCACATGGCCGGAGCTACTGTCGTCAAGTCCTACCTCTTTAGCTCGAGGTAACCAAAGGTTTACCAAGATTATTTAAGGGCCAAGTCAGAAAAATAAAGACCGCAGATCAAGAAAGCGTCCAGCTCGAGGCACGAGCTGGAGTTGGAAGCTGTGACCCTTTATAAAGTCAACCACGTAATGTAAACGTGCATATATCAGACATCACGTGTCTGATATATCCCTGAATTCTCGGACACGCCGCATGAACGTGTGTGTTCAGGCACCCACGACTGGGTTGGCCCGTGCAGCCCATTATCTCCCACTTCATTTGTCAGGTTTTAGGAATTAATCATGAATGTCACAGAAGTGACATGATGGGTCAGAAGGTCACGGGATGACCCCCCTTACCAACTCCCAGGTGCCCTCTCCTATAAATATGGAGACCCTGGGAGTTGCAAAGGGTTGAATTCTATTGTGTAACGAAATACCC
This sequence comes from Humulus lupulus, assembly GCF_963169125.1. Taxonomy (NCBI): domain Eukaryota; kingdom Viridiplantae; phylum Streptophyta; class Magnoliopsida; order Rosales; family Cannabaceae; genus Humulus; species Humulus lupulus. The sequence goes on from NC_084799.1 coordinate 27,887,363, forward strand.
TATAAAGAATACCAGAAATATAGCAATAATATTGGCTGGTGGAGTAGAAGGATTTTAACCTTTGAACCACCTAAAAACGTATTTGTGTCATCAGTACATTTTAAGATCATTCATCTATTTCGGTTAATTATTCAGCACTAATATTTTTCTCTTATTTTCTTAATTACATGTTGGCGAAGAACCGCGTCAACAAAAATTATATATTTAATAATTATATTAATATAAATTTAAATGTTATAAAATATTATTATGATAATAATATATAATCCTAGTTTTTTACTAATTATATTAATATAAATTCAAGTATTATAAAATATTATTATTATAACAATATTTAATACAAAATTAGATATTTAATATCTATATTAATATAAATTTAAATATTATAAAATATCATTATATTAATAATATATAATACATAATCTTAATTTTTATGAAAAAAATATATCATTTATGTTTTAAAAAATTATCATTATATATATATAAAATCATAAACAATGTTAATGATAAAAAATTAATAAATATTATAAATAAAACTAAATGCATGTTGCTTGTATCTACTATATTTACTCTTGTTCTTAAATGAAAATACGATATGTTGGACATAGATTATTGGGTAATGGGTTTTTGAGTTTGAGTCGGCGGCTAATGTTGTTGGGCAGAGATTTATGAGTTTTTGATTAAATTTTGTTTAGTTTTTAATTATTCAATTTAAATAACTTAATTATTCAATCTTGTTTATTAAAATTATTTTTTAATTAATCTTTTAATTTAAAATCAATTAATATATATTTTAAATTATGAAATGACCCAACTAGGTGGTGATAGTTGTTATCAATTTCCCACTTGTGTCTTTCTTTTCCCAAATAACGGAGTGGTAGTGACAAAATTAACTAAATCATAACGTTTGATATTTAATCCGTTGAAAAAAAATATGATATATAAGAATATAAAACTGAAAATATGTAGGATTTATGTCGCAAATACCATTTCATAAATGACTACTTTTTATGCATAATACAAAACATAAAAGAGATTATCACTCAACACTACAAATTTGAACGTGAATACAATATTATTGTTGTGAAATAAAATAGTTATTTTTTGCAAGGGTTAATGACATAAATTTTTAATTTTAATTGTTAAGTTTGATGAAATATTATAAATATTTAACGGAATATAATTTTAAAACTAACTAAAAATATATATTTATTAATTATATTAATATCAATTTAAATATTATAAAATATCATTATTGTATTAATATTTAATATAAGACTATATATAATAATTATATTAATATAAATTCAAATTCAAAAGTTATAAAATATAAATTATTATAATAATATACCATACAAAATTATATATTTAATAATTATATTAATATAAATTTAAATGTTATAAAATATTATTATGATAATAATATATAATACTAATTTTTTACTAATTATATTAATATAAATTCAAGTATTATAAAATATTATTATTATAACAATATTTAATACAAAATTAGATATTTAATATCTATATTAATATAAATTTAAATATTATAAAATATCATTATATTAAGGGAATATACTCATTTGGTACCCTATGTTTTTGCAAAGTATCATTTTGGTATCCTCTGTTTTCAATAATGCTCATATGGTACCCTGTATTTTAAAATCGTACATATTTGGTACCCTAAACTCAGATTTGATAGATAAAATTTTGTCAATTTAATCAAACTGCTGTTAATTATGTAAGTTACAAATTTAAATTTAATTACATAATTACATATAACTGATGACAGTTTGATCATATTGACAAAATTTTATCTATCAAATCTGAGTTTATGGTACCAAATATGCACGATTTTAAAATACACGGTACCATATGAACATTATTGAAAACAGAGGGTACCAAAATGATATTTTGCAAAAACATAGGGTACCAAATAAGTATATTCCCTTATATTAATAATATATAATACATAATCTTAATTTTTATAAAAAAAATATATCATTTATGTTTTAAAAAGTTATCATTATATATATATATAAAATCATAAACAATGTTAATGATAAAAAATTAATAAATATAATTAATATATATTATAAATAAAACTAAATGCATGTTGCTTGTATCTAGTATATATAGAATCACAAACAATGTTTTGGGTTAACTTTTAATTTCATATATAATTATATTAATTTAAATTCAAACTTAAATTTTATAAACGATTATTATTATAAGGGAAATTTGCGTCAATAATTCATATATAATTAACTTTGTTGTACTTAAATGCTTATGTAAAAAATTTGGTGGCAATAATGCCTACCATTACAAATTTGGTGTAGACGTTGGTCCCTCGCCGTCAACTCTTATTAGGGACCAACGTGGTAGCCATGTGGCGGCACCTGATTGGCCTGATTATTTTTATTTGAATAAAATATTATAAAAATATATATTTTTAAATTTAGTTAATTAAAATTTTAATTTAAAAATATATTAAAAAAATTAAACTGATTATTAAAAAAAAAAGTCTTCTTCAACCTCACCTCCCCCCGACCCCATGGGTCTTCTTCAACCTCATCTCCCCCCAACCCCTGCCTTGCGAAAGCTCCGGTCGACGCCGTGGGTGGAGTCTCGACCCCCTCGACAAGCTCCGGTCAAATGGTACCACCACCAAAGCTCAAAAGCCAACAACAATGACACTGCAACACCAAAAATCCCAGCAACTATGATTATGGCAAGACTCTTCTTAGTCAACCCACCACACTTTCCCAAAGGCTTCCCACAAAGCCCACTATTCCCATCAAAATCCTCCTCAGAAAAACGATTAAGAGACGTAGGAATAGTACCCATGAGTTGGCTCCTAGCCACAAATAACTTCTTAAGCCTACCCAAGCTAACAATTTCATAAGCTATAGTACAAGAAAGATGATTCTCCGAAAGCACCAACTCATTAAGGTTGAGCACTTTCCCAACTCAGGTGGGATAGAGCCTGATAAACCATTGGTGGACAAATCCAAAGTAGTAATAAAAGGAACCCAATCACATATCTGTGAAGGGATGGTACAAGAGAATTCGTTTCCACCTAGATCCATCTTTTGAAGGCTGCCACAATACTCCAGCGCTGGGTCGAGACTCCGCCCATGGCGTCGACCGGAGCTTGTCGCTAGGCATAGGTTAGGGGAGATGAGGTTGAAGAAGACCCATGGGTTCGGGGGGAGAAGAGGTTGAAGGAGACCCATGAGGTCAGGGGAGTTGAGGTTGAAGAAGACTTCTTTTTAATAATCAATTTAATTTTTTTAAATATATTTTTAAATTAAAATTTTAATTAACTAAATTAAAAATATATATTTTTATAATATTTTATTAAAATAAAAATGATTGGACCAATCAGGTGCCGCCACATGGCTACCACGTTGGTCCCTAATCAGAGTTGACGACCAGGGACCAACATCTGCACCAAATTCATAACGGTAGACATTATTGCCACCAAATTTTTTACATAAGTATTTAAGTGCAACAAAATTAACTATATAGGTATTATTGCCGCAAAATTCTCTTATTATAATGATATTAGATGTTTAATAATTATATTAATATAAATATAAATGTTATAAAATATTATTACGATGATAATACATAATCATAATTTTGTATTAATTATATTAATATGAATTCACATATTATAAAATATTATTATGATAATAATATTTAATACAAGAATATATTTAATACTTATATTAATATCATTTATGTTTAAAAAGTTTATCGTAAAAAAATCATAAACAATGTTTTAGTTTAATTTTGCATTTAATATATTTTTGTCATTCTTTTATATATAATATTGTTTATTTATTTGAAATGTAAATGACAATGATAAAAATTTAATAAATTCTATAAATAAAAACTAAGGAAGTGCACGTTGCTTGTATTTAGTATGCTAAAATGTTAGTTTTAAAAATAAGTTAGAATATTATGTCCTTAATTGTTGTAAAATCAATACTTTATGAAATTCACTAAGTTTTGAGAAATTGATTTCTAGTTTCTTAAGGAAAATTACTTTGTAAAATCTAGTTTCCACCTAGATCCATCTTTTGAAGGCTCCAACGCTGGGGTCGAGACTCCACCCATGGCGTCGACCGGAGCTTGTCGCAAGGCAGAGGTCAAGGAAGATGAGGTTGAAGAAGACCCATGGGGTCGGGGGAGAAGAGGTTGAAGGAGACCCATGAGGTCGGGGGAGTTGAGGTTGAAGAAGACTTTTTTTTAATAATCAATTTAATTTTTTTAAATTAAAATTTTAATCAACTAAATTTAAAAAAAAAAGATATATTTTTATAATATAATATTAAAAGAAAAATGATTGGGCAAATCAAGAGCTGCCACATGGCTACCACGTTGATCCCTAATTAGAGTTGACGGCCAAGGACCAACGTCTGCACCAAATTCGTAACGGTAAGCATTATTGCCGCCAAAATTTTTATACAAGCATTTAAGTGCAACAAAGTTAACTACATATGTATTATTGCTGCAAATTTCCCTTATAATGATATATAATACTAGAATAGATGTTTAATAATTATATTAATATAAATATAAGTGTTATAAAATATTATTACGATGATAATATATAATCATAATTTTGTATTATATTAATATGAATTCAAATATTATAAAATATTATTATGATAATGTTGACGCGGTTCTTCGGCAACAGATAATTATACGAATAAACGGGATGGATTAGTGCTAGATAATGAACCGTAATATGTAAATATTTATATTCCAAACTGGCGAAAATAGTATAGGGGGATGGTTATAACTCCTTTCCTTTTAGGTGGTTCGAAAGTTAAAATCTCTCTAGTCCACCAGCCAATATTATTGATATATCTCTAGTATTCATTACAGGGTGTTTCTTTACAAACTAGACGCCAACCCCTTGCAACGCCCAGGGTCTCCATATTTATAGGGAGAGGATACCTTGGTGTTGGTAAAGGGGGTCATCCCGTGACCTTCTTACCCATCATGTCACCTCTGTGACACTTATGATTAATTCCTAAAACCTGACAATGAACTGTTGTCTAATCAATAGGTAAGGGGGATAATGGGCCGCATGGCCCAAACTAGTCGTGGGGTACCTGAATACGCACGTTTATGCTGCGTGTCTAAGAATTCAGGAATGGAGTAGACACGTGATGTCTGATATGCGCACGTTTACATTGCGTGATTGTAATGCCCCGAATTCTCCGATGAGTTTAACGGCATGAATAGTAGGCCGGGAGGGCCATATTTGTTTAATTATGTGATTAATTGATAAATGCATGTATATGTTGATTATATTATGATATGATGTGAAATGCATGCATGTGAGTCCATATCTCCTATTACAGGGGTGTGATGGTAATTTGGCCCGTTGAGGGTAATTTGTGTATTTGGGTGCATAACTTGATTTGTGAATGAGATTCCATTATTATGGAGATATATTCGAGCTATTGAACATGAGACGGTTATTTTTAGTGGATTAGTGGTTTTACCATAATGGGGTCAATTTTGGGGTAATAGAAATGTTCATTTGATGATAAATTGGGAATATTTGAGATCAGGGTGAAATTTTGGAGGTTTTGACTATAATGTCCCCGGGGGTGTTTTCGGGACCCCGAGCATTAGGTTTTATTTGAGGTTACTTAAGTTTGAAGTAGCTTATCAGATAGAACATACGATAAGAAAACCTTCCGTTCTCCCTTTTCAAAGTCCGTTTTACTGTTTAAGCCTTTTTGACGAAATCTTGAGTTCTAGGAGTCGGAATCGAGTGAGGATCGAGGCATAGCGATCCTAGGGAAGATTAGAAGCTTCTTAACCGAAGGATTCGACGGAAAACAACCCAATTGAAGGTAATCGAAGTTTAAGTTTTGAGTTTTTCCGAGTTTCTAAGCTTTGAATTGATTTTGTGAATTGTTGAGTTTTCGGTTCGTTCGAGCCTTGGGTTTTGAGGGTTTTGATGCATGGGGAAGCTTGGGAAATTTGTTTTGATGATTGGGGTATGTTTAGGTGTGTTTTTGGAGGCTTTGGAGTGTTAGAAACGCGTTTGGGAATGGCCCAGGGTTGGGGGCCGCGGCCCTGTTCTTGAGCGCCGCGGCCCTAGTTCGATGAAGCAGGTGTCAGGAATTTGTGCTTGCTGGGCGCTGTGGCCCTTGATGGAGGGCGCCGCAGCCCTTGCCTCAGAGAACACTGGGGGCCGCGGCCCAAGGTGCTAGGGCCACAGCCCTTGCCCTGTTTTCGCCCCGTTTGCTCGTGTTGACCCCGGGAACCTAGTTTTAGGCCTCGGGAGTGTCCTTGCTATTTGGATTAGTTTGGATTGATCTCTTGGAGGCTAGATATTGGTTTGGAATCCTTGATTATCATGATTATTGATGGTATCCCATATGTGTTGTGTTTAGGTGACCGCTAAAGGACTAAAAGCTAAACCGTTCTCAAGGGTCGTTCTTTTGTTCATTCTAGCTCGAATCAAAGGTAAGAGAACTGCACCCCAAGTGTGACATGCATGGATGTTCATGAGGCATGTTGATTGTGAGAATGTGGACATGGATTGAATATAGAATGCTTAGCATATGTTGCTCACTTGTGCACGGTACTGACTCATTAGTCAGGTTTGGCAAAGGTGCTAGTATCAACTGTGAAGCTGTGACTTATTAGTCAGGTTCGACAGTGGTACTGGGCACTGATCACGTTGAGCTGACTCATTAGTCAGGATGGCCTTAGCATGTATTACGCAAGCCAATAAGATTTGATCTAATCGATTATCAGCATTGAATGACTCAAAGAGCATCAATGCCAGACCGATCCCGAGGGTCGATGAATGAGATAAGCGCTTGGAGGCTAGTGGCTTACTTAGCAGCCACTCTCCCATTTGAAAACAGTGACGTGCTTGTCAGTCACTCAGTATGGTTTACCAGAACCTGTTGAAGGCTAGTGGCTTACCTAACAGCCACTCTTCCATTTGAATTAGTGACTTGCCTGTCAGTCACTCAGTGTGGTTTATCAGGACCTCATGTGATATTCACTCATTTGTTTAAAGCTTTATGCTCAGTATGGTTATAATGATAATCGTTTGATAATGTTTATGAAAGTGTTATGTTTTCTTGCTGGGCTTTGGCTCATGGGTGATATGTGGTGCAGGTAAAGGGAAAGAAAAGCTCACCTAGCCTTGAGTGGAGAGCTGATGTGGTGTTGTGTACATATGCGGCCGCTTGACCACCACGGCCAAGGAGTTCTCAGAGGAACTAGGGGGTTTACCCTATTTTTGCCGCTTAGGTCGGCGGGATTGTAACTTTACAACTATAGTGACCTTTTTGTACTGAGAACCACTTGTAAATGTTTTGTTTAGCTCTGTAGAGCAGTTTGTAATAAAATCTTCATTTCCTTTTTATTGGTTTTATACCTTAGCCTGTTAATCACACCTAGAGCACGTTTTTGACCAAAGGACTCAGGCAATGAGTCAAATTTCCAGTCCACCGTTCACCGTAACTGTTCTGGGGTAGCCAGGGCGTTACAGTGATTGACTTCATAAATGGTCGGGGGTGTCAGTTCTATGCCACACCTCGAGCTCAATGTAGTTCCAGCTCGTGATGTCCACACTGCTCACCCTATGCCTTAGAGTATTCTTACTAACCCTTTGACTAGCTCGGGCTAAAGAGGTGGAGACTCGTAACAGCAGCTCCGGGTAGGTGGCTTCCACGTGGCAGATAGAATTATGCCATTTTCCAGCTCGCTAATAACCCGTGGATATTTAGGGCGTACATTTGCCCCCCAAGCCCTTGCTCGTGGCACATGACGCCACGCCACCTGTGGCGACAGTGGGGGCTTTTAGGCTTCCTTTTCGACTCCTCATGTCCCGCCTATTGCACTGGTATCGGATACGTGGAGCATCGTGGTTGTTGACGGTCCGTCTTCCGAGAATCGCATTAAATGGCCTAGCCTATCTTTGGCCGTTGTTTCGTCTTTCGAGTTGTGACCCTCGTATCTCGCATTAAGACGATCGAACGGTCCTCGCTCCTTTTCCTTTTACGTATATATAAGGTTGGCCACCTTTCGCATGAGCCACCCTTTATTTGAAAATTTTCCCTCATCTTCTCTCTTCTTAGCCTCAGAAGCCTTTTTCCTTCCGGTTATCGTTCCAGAAGTCTCTGAGTTCCAGACACAAGGGTTTCTCCGTGACTCCAGTTCTAAAGGCTCCACTAGGATTCTGATTCCTACGCTCTTTTTTATTTTCACACAGCAAAAACCTCTGTAAGTCCTCTGCCTGCTGTACGTTTAAATGTTTCCGTCTCTCTTTGTTCATGTAAACTTCTTTCTTAGTCGCACACTGTAGGTTTTTTTCTTTTTTCTTTTGGCTGGTATTTTGTGCGTAGGTTTTTATTCTAGGGGTATCGACCATAGGAGAAAATGCTTAGGAATATGACGCATAGGACAAGATAATTCTGGGGTGACTTTTCTGGGTAATCTCTTGAAATGCCTGTTTGGAGAGGGGAAGGCGACAAGTTTCTGGGGTGCAAAACCGGGTGGCTTAGAGGCCACGCTTCCCAGGCGGTTTTGCTTTTTGAAACTTTTCCTCCCAGGCAAGCATTATCCTGACCCTCCTGACACACGGATCCCAAGCAATCGGGGACTCGTTGGGAGCATAGGCGCGTGTTCATAGAACCGCGTGGCCTCACTCACCGCGAGCTGAGATTACCTCAGCTCGTGTAAGGAAAATCATTCCTTGCGCTAGATTCCCTTTCTCATTTTTAGGTCGCCTTTCTAAATTTTCTTTATCTTTGTTCGTGAGGCGACCGGATGGGACCCAGGAAGAACATGCCCAAGAAGAGTGCCGCCAGCTCGTCATCCCAGCAGGCTAGCAAGGGGAAGGAGGTGGTAGCAGATTCCCCTATCCCCCACTTCGGTCCCACCGTGGAGAAAGAGGTTGAGGTGGGACCTGATGCCTTCTTCGAGGCCGAGAGGATTGCCTTGAAGGTTACAACTCAGGGGAAGGTCAACAAGATCCTGCTTTCCCACAACATCGAAATAGGGACAGGCGCTCTTGTCGCTCGTCCTCCCCTTAAGGGCGAGCGGAGCTGCGCACCGCTCAACGAGGAGTTCGCGGCCTGGAGCGACGAACACCTCAAGGCCAGGGCCTTTCTTCCCCTGGACCAGTCCTTCGCGGACTTCTTGAACTTCGTGAAGTTGGCCCCCTTTCAACTCCCCCCTAACTCCTACCATCTGTTAGCGGGGCTGAGGTACCTGTTCCTGAAGCAGGAATGGGAGGTCCCTACACCGGCGGACATTCTCTACTTTTTCTGCCTTAAAGCTAGCCCGCATCAACGGGGGAGAGGTGACAGGTTCTATTACTTGACCCGTTTTCCCAACTCCGCCGCAGTCATCGAGCTGCCCAGCCACCCCAACGACTTCAAGGACTAATTCTTCATGTCGACGGGGTTCTGCAACTGCGAACACCATTATTTCAACCATCCTCGTAAGTTCTTTCTATCCTTAGCTCGCAAAATCGTTGCTGACTTGTTTCTTTCCATGCGTATTGACTTGAATACTACCGTGCAGCTATTTTTGCGAGGACGGCTAAATCGGTGACCCTCGGGGGTCAATATGAAACCTTGGCGGGGCTCCCTCCAAGCGAAAAAGACTACCGCCAGCTCGTGTCTGATGAGACGATGCTGGCGTGTAAGTTAATTTCTCCGGGCCAGACCCTGGCCTTGAGGAGGCTGCGGATCGCTCCAGCCGCTCGCGAGATGGCGCCCATCCCCGAGGAGGGGGTTGCGGATGACGACGAGCAGGAAGAGGAAGACGAGGTGCCGCTCGTGCGTCGGAAGTAGGCTCTTGAGATCGCCCAGGGGGTCAACGCGGAGCGCACCCAGTCCGGGGCAGCAACCGGCCCCTTCGGCCAAGGTAACCCATACTTGTTTAAGGATTTAGACAGGGCTACCGCAGACCTACGACTTGCTAGGTTTAACCCCACCAACTCGTTCACCATCATCAAAATGACCCAAATCATAACATAACTCTACTCCAGTGCGTTGACCAACTAGTGTGGCGCTATGACATGGGCCGCCCTAGGGGCATTGTAGTAGTAGACAATACCCTACCTTTAGGTCGGCCTTTTTTGAGGAGTACGGGACCAACCTTAGGTCGTGGCCCTCCCTTTTGGAGGGTATAGTAGCTCCGGGGCTTAGGCAGTATGTAGAGGAGTCCAGTCCTGAGGCGGATCCGGACCCAGAGCCCCCTTTTCATTCGTGAAGTTATAATCTTAGACTCCCCCATAGAAGCTCCGCGGCTGGAGGTCGTGGCAATAGATTCCTCCTCTAGCTCGGAGGGTAGTACCTTTTTCAATACATTCTTTAGATTTTTTTGCGATCAAATATTTTTACATGCATACTGACGCTTCGTTGTCTTTGTCTCAGGCGAGGAGATGTCATAGCCCGGGGACAACGTTCTGTGATCCATGTTCCAGGGGGGAATCATTCCTCCGGGTTGTCTGGACCCTTGGTAAAGAAGCTCCGGCTGACCAAGAAAAATCCCCCTCTCGGGACCACCTCCAAGTCTCCTGCCAAGGGGAAGGGCCAGGGTCCTTCCGCCACAGAGAAGGTGCTTCCACCCCCTCCCGCCACAGAGAAGATGGCTCCACCTCCCCCGCGACCTCCTATCTCTACCCGGGAACTGGAGGTACCAACCGGGACCTTGCCGGCTCCGACTCCCACCGTGCGCATCCCGGTCAACACTCAGGCCTTGGAGAAAATCCCCGAGGCCTTTCTAGGGACGGTATACGAAACTGCGACCTATATGGTGGATCACTGCTACAACGCCACCCCGAGGGACTTGCGGGAGATTGAGATGAGGAGCCCCGAGAACGTTATGGAGTCTTCACTGGGGATGACCCTCACGGTAAGTTTGCTTTATCAATGGTTCTCTTTGCTTTTTCTAAAGCACTTGCCTTATTATCTTTTTACCTTGCAGGCGGCTTTGGCTCTACACCGAAGCATACCTCGATCCAGGGCCAGGTTTGACGAGATCAGGGGCGAGCACCAGATTGCTCAGGCCGCTCTCGCGTCTGCTCAACAACAAGAGCAGGATGCCAAGGCTGCCCTGGCGGCTGCCAGGGAAAGTGAGAAGGCCGCGCAGGCCGCCTTGGTTGCTGTGCAGGCCGACCTAGAGATAACCCGGGCCAAACTGCTAGAGGCCGGGTCTACCAAGGTCGCCTTGGATGCCGCGAAGGTCGAACTTGAAGAGGCCAAGGCCGCCCTTGTGGCGGAGAGGGCATATTCCAGCTCCTCCATGGAGGCCATGCTGTATCATTGCTGGGCCTTCAACCAGGATGGTGACTTTTCCATCCTGGGGCCGGAGGTGTGGGAGTCCTTCCTCAAGAAGCTCAAGGCTCGACTTCAACAGGAGGCACCCTCTGAGACTGGGGAAACTTCCGCTGCAGCCGAGCAGGACGTCGAAGGGGTGACTTCGTTGGAGCGGCTTGGTGGGGCTTAGGACTTTTGCGCCTTTTTCTCTTATTTTTTATTTGTAACTTTATATCACGAGGTTTTTTTATCATCGAGACAGTTGGTTTCCTCATATTTACTTTAATTTATTTATATATATTTTTTTGTGGTTTAACTTTATTGTTACTCCTCTTTAACACATTTGGTGAGAACTTAGTTTCTGTTGGTGTTATGATTGACATCTCATGCTTTTTAGGAAAAAAACATCGATTAATCAATTTGAACCAACTTCTAAGTTTTAGGACCTGGTTGTATCCAGGGCATTAATTTTTAAAAAACTTAGTTCGCGTTAATCCTTTATTGATATCTCGCGCTTTTTAAGAAAAACATCGATTAATCAATTTGAATCAACTTCTAAGTTTTAGGACCTGGTTGTATCCAGGACATTGATTTTAAAAACGTAGTTCGCGTTAATCCTTTATTGATATCTCGCACTTTTTAAGAAAAATATCGATTAATCAATTTGAATCAACTTCTAAGTTCTAGGACCTGGTTGTATCCAGGATATATTAATTTTAAAAACTTAGTTCGTGTTAATCCTTTATTGATATCTCGCGCTTTTTAAGAAAAACATCGATTAATCAATTTGAATCAACTTCTAAGTTCTAGGACCTGGTTGTATCCAGGATATATTAATTTTAAAAACTTAGTTCGCGTTAATCCTTTATTGATATCTCGTGCTTTTTAAGAAAAACTTCGATCAATCAATTTGAATCAACTTCTAAGTTTTAGGACCTGGTTGTATCCAGGATATATGCCCCCCAAGTAATCAGGAAAGGACCTTTCGCGGTTACTTAACATTACATCCACAAACATATATGACACCGTGAAAAGACTCTCTCTCATTATTTAAGAAACAAAAGGTGGCTTTTCTAATTAAGCCTTACAAACATATTACTGATAATATTTCTTTAGGTGTATAGAGTTCCAAGTTCGTGGGACTGCTTCTCCATTAAGTCGAGCTAGCTTGAAGGTTCCTTCTTTCACGACCTCTGTTATTTAATAGGGCCCTTCCCAGTTTGGTCCCAACACTCCGTCCTTGGGATCCTTACCGGCTAAGAAGACTCTTCTAAGTACCAGGTCGCCTACGCTAAAGACGCGTTTCTTGACCTTTGAGTTGAAATAACGAGTGATCTTTTGTTGATAATGCGCGAGCTGCAGCTGTGAAGCTTCTCGTTTTTCGTCAATTAGGTCGAGGGACGCGCAGAGCAATTCGTCGTTCCAGTCTTGGTCAAATGTCTGGACTCTGTGCGAGGCTACCTTTACTTCGACAGGAAGGATGGCCTCACTCCCGAAAGCCAGGGAGAAAGGAGTGTGACCCGTCGAAGTTCGGTGCGAGGTCCGGTATGCCCACAGTACATGGGGGAACTATTCAGGCCAAACTCCCTTGGCTTCATCCAGTCTCTTCTTAAGTCTTGCTTTTAGCATCTTGTTGACATCCTAGACCTGCCCATTGGCCTGGGGATAGGCCACGGAGGAGAAGCTTTTAACTATGTCGTGCCTCTCGCAGAATTCAGTGAAAAGGTCGCTATCGAACTGCGTTCCGTTATCTAATACGATCTTCTTTGGCAGCCCGAATCGGCAAACAATATTCTTGACCACAAAGTCGAGGACCCTCTTTGAAGTGATCGTCGTCATGGGCTCTGCTTCTGCCCACTTTGTGAAATAGTCGATGGCCACCACCGCGTAGCGAACTCCTCCTTTTCCAGTGGGGAGGGCACCAACCAGGTCAATCCCCTAAACCGTGAACGGCCATGGGGACGAGATCATCTTTAGCTCGACCTGAGGAGCCCGGGCAATTGTGGCAAATCGCTGGCACTTGTTACATTTTTGGACGTAGGAAGTCGAGTCCTTTGATAGAGTGGGCCAATAATACCCTTGCCTTAATATCTTCAGGGCCAGGTTTTGCTCCCCAGGGTGATCTCCGCAAAAGCCCTCGTGCACCTCCTGTAAAATGGTCTTCGCCTCGCTTGGCAGAACACACCATAGGAGAGGTAAAGAGAGGCCACGCCGGTATAATATCCCATCTATCGCTGTATACCTATGAGCCTGGTAAAGTACCCTCCTTGCATCATTTCGCCCCTCCTGTAACTTCCTTGCTGTGAGATACTCGAGGATGGGAGTCATCCAAGTCGGTCTGGCGTCGATCATCTCGACCTCCGCCCCGATTTCCTCTATGCTTGGTCTTTCCAAGAACTCTACCGGCACCAGCCCCAAAGTCTCCGCCTCCCCAGTGGTAGCGAGCTTTGCCAGGGCGTTCGCGCTGGCATTCTGCTCCTGAGGTATCTGCTCGATTGAGCCGCGCTCAAATGCAGATAGCTCTTTCTTTACCTTGGCCAGGTAAGCAGCCATCTTGGTTCCCCGTGCTTGGTATTCTCCTAACACTTGGTTTACCACGAGCTGGGAATCGCTGTAACACTGGACGGAGCTGGCCCTCAGCTCCTGGGCCACCCTTAGCCCCGCCAATAAAGCTTCGTATTCGGCCTCGTTGTTGGACGCTTTGAATCCGAATTGTAACGCTGAGTGGAATCGATGTCCCTCTGGGGATATCAATATGATTCCAGCCCCGGAGTCGGTCTCGTTAGACGAGCCATCTACGAAGACTTTCCATGAGGCTTGAGCTGATTCTTCCACCGGGTCTTCTCGGAACCCTGTGCATTCTGCCACAAAATCAGCTAGGGCCTGGCTTTTTATAGCAGTTTGTGGTATGTATAGTATCTCAAATTGGCTGAGCTCGATAGCCCACTTCAACAGACGTCCTGATGCTTCAGGTTTCTGCAAAACCTGCCTTAAAGGCTGATCGGTTATGACGTGTATTGAGTGGGACTAGAAATACGGCCTAAGCTTTCGGGAGGCCGTAATAAGGCAGAAGGCCATCTTTTCCATCAACGAATACCGGGATTCAGCTCCAAGAAGCCTCTTGCTGATGTAATAGACTGGCTTTTGAGACCGGTCTTCTTCTCGGACTAGTACGGCGCTAGCCGCATTTTCCGTGACAGCTAGGTAAAGGAAAAAAGGTTCTCCTGCTGTTGGTTTGGATAATACGGGCGGCTCGGCTAAATGTGCTTTCAGGTCGAGGAAGGCATGTTCGCATTCCTCGGTCCACTCGAATTTTTTATTTCCCCGGAGAAGGTTGTAGAATGGCAAACACTTGTCGGTAGATTTAGAAATAAACCGATTAAGGGCCGCCACCCTTCCTGTCAGACTTTGAACGTCTTTTCGCGACCGGGGTGAGGGCATCTCGAGTAGCGACCTGATCTTATCGGGGTTCGCTTCTATTCCCCTGGTATTGACGATGAAACCTAGGAATTTTCCTGACGCAACCCCGAAAGTACACTTTTGGGGGTTTAGCCTCATGCCGTATTCCCTCAAAATCTTAAAGCATTCCTCCAGATCGGAGACATGGTTATCGACAGTTTTTGACTTGACCAACATGTCGTCAACATACACTTCCATATTTTTCTCGATCTGATTGGTAAACATCCTATTTACCAACCTCTGGTACGTAGCTCCTGCGTTTTTCAGCCCGAAAGGCATGACCTTGTAACAATAAACGTTAGTTGGGGTCATGAAGCTAGTGTGTTCCTGGTCTGTGGGATTTATGGCGATCTGGTTATAGCCCGAGTATGCATTCATAAAAGACACGAGCTCGTGCCCCGCCGTGACATCTGCTAATTGGTCAATCCTTGGCTAGGGGAAGCAATCTTTGGGGCAGGCTTTGTTCAGATCGGAAAAGTCGATGCATGTCCGCCATTTCCTGTTGAGTTTCAGGACCAACACAGGATGGCGACCCAGATCGGGAACTTTGCTTCATGGATAAAGCCGCACTTTAAGAGCCGGGCTATTTCCTCCTCTAGGGCCTCAGCTCGGGTCGTTCCTAGGCGCCTTTGTTTCTGGGACTTTGCAGACACGTTTTTATCCAAGTGGAAGGTGTGCATGATGACTCTCGGGCTGATCCCTATCATGTCTCCATGAGACCGGGCGAACACATCTAGATTTTCTTGCAGAAACCTAATAAACTCCGCCTTCCTTTTGCTACATAGGTTTTTCCCGAGCTTCACCACCTTCAAGGGGTCTTGTGGGTCGATATTTACCTCATTGAGCTCTTCGATGGCCTGGAGCTCGGATCTATCCTCGCGCTACTCTGGGGTCGATATCATTATTTAAGATGATACCCTCCCCTCTGACATTCTGAGGTTTTTCTATCTCAGTACTAGGTACAATTTCCTGAGATTCCTCACTCCCGCCCTGGATGGTCATCGTCTGCTGCCCGGGTCTTGATTTTCCATTCATAGAAATGCTATAGCATTCCCTCGCAGCGAGCTGATCACCTCGGACCGTGCATATCCCCGTGGAAGAGGGGAATTTTAGTGCGAGGTGGCGGATGGAGGTTATGGCTTCAAACGCTATCAATGTAGGTCGGCCCAAAATATCATTGTACACGGCGGGACAATCGATGACCACAAACTCGAGGAGTTTTGAGACAGTCCAGGGTCCCTCTCCCAAGGTAATCACCAGCTCGATTGTTCCTATTGCTGCCGACCCTTCTCCATAAAATCCATATAGCATCATGGAGGTGGCTTTCAACTCGGTGACAGATAAACCCATCTTTCCAAATGTAGACCGAAACAGCAGGTTCACTGAGCTCCCATTATCGACCAGTATCCTCCTAACTCTCCGGTTGGCGAGCTGGGAGGCTATAACTAGAGGGTCGTTATGGGGGAACTGGACGTGACTGGCATTTTCCTCGGTGAATATGATTGGTTGCCTCTCCAGTCGTTGCTGTTTGGGTAGATGCTGCTCTGGGACGAACTCCACTCCATTATGAGCTTTCAATTCGTTGACATATCTCTTCTGGGCACCTCTGCTTGTGCCGGCCTCCGAAGATCGTGGAGATCTCTCCTCCTATCACAGGAGGAGGGGTGTCCTGATTTATCCGAGACCCGGGTTGACTTATCGGAGCTTCTAGAGCTGGTTGACCGGCGGGAACTCTATTCCGCGCATACTGAGCCAAGGGTCCGGCTCTGATGAGAGTCTCGATCTCATCCTTCAGATGCCTACAATCGTCAGTGTTGTGGCCAATGTCGTTGTGGAATCGACAAAACTTAGAGGGGTCCTGCTTAGCCTTCTGGTGCTGCAAAGGCTCCGGCTTCTTCCAGGGAAGGCGAGCAGAGTTTGCTAGGAAAATGTTCTCCCTAGTGTTTGTGAGCTCGGTATAAGTAGCGTAGACTGGCTTAAACTTTTCTACAGGCTTGTTCTTCTTCAGGCCGTGATGGCCGCCCTAGCCGCTCCCTTTTCTCTTGCCTCCACCCAATTGGTTATTCTGTGTAACGGTTTGGGTCGCTTTCACGACATCCGTTCCCACTCCAGCGGGCTGATCAAAGGCTTGGCTGGTTCCCGCAACCGATGCTCGTGCCTCCTCCAGGTTTATCCATCCCTGGGCCTTGTTTAGGAACTCGTCCACGGTGCTGACACATTTTCTCTGTATCTCTTTCCAGAGTCCGCCCCCAACGAGGATCCCAGTCCTCAAGGCCATAAGCTTGGAACTATCGTCCGCGTCTCTGGCTCGAGCCGCAACGTTGGCAAATCTGCCCAGGTAGGCTTTCAAAGGTTCCTCGGGCTGCTGCTTTACGTTTTCCAGGGTGTCGGCTTTGACGCGGGCAGCCTGAGAAGCTCGGAATGCCCTCTTGAAGTCGGCAGAAAAGGTTTTCCACGAGCTGATGGACTGCTTTTTATTCTGCTTGAACCATTGCCTGGCCAACCCAGTCAAGGTGGAAGGAAATATTAAACACCTTAGCTCGGGACCAATGTTGTGGGCCATCATCAGGGTGTTGAACATACCCAAATGATCTGACGGGTCCTCGTCTCCATCGAATTTGACAAGTGAGGCATACGGAAACCAGGTGGATACGCCGTGCTATGCTGGGGGCAAAGAGCTCGAGTTCATCCCCCGAGTCGTACTCATCTTTTTCTTTTTCCGATAAGAGCTTCTTCATCAGCTCTTCCATCTGAGCTAGACGCTCTAGGGTTTGGTCCTTACTTCCTTGGTTGTTCTGGGGCTGTTCAACAGCTCCAGTTCCATTGTACGCCTTAGGCGGGTTATTGTCCCTCCTAGCTTGAGCTAGGTTATGTGGGACATTCCCGCTGTCACGTACTTCCGACAGACCCTCCCCTTGGTGAGCACGACTACCATTTCTAGCTGGATCTCCTCTCTGAGAGTTGAGGCGATCTCGAAGGTTGGCTCGAGGGCTTTGAGCCGAACTCAAACGATGGCGCAGGTCTTCGCCGGACATGTCACTTCGATGACTCCCGGTCCATTAACTCCCGTTTGAAAAACTCGGAGCCCGTTGCTGAGGGTGAGGATTCGGGATTTCCCCGTGCGCTCGGCTGCGGTGGGAAGGTCCGACGGAAGGAGGATTTCTCCTGCTGCTCCCATGAGCCGGAATGTCTCGGACTGGACGAGGAGGATATGGGTATCTTATCGGTGACGGGAGATGCCTAACTGGTGACGCGATCCTAGTCCCGTCAGGGCGGATTAAGCTAGGTTGCGGCCGCTCCGCTCTACCATTCCCCGCGTTCTGCACTCGGTGGTCTGACCGTGGTGCAGGACAGCTAGTCGGGGTAGGTTGTCGTCGCAAGCCCTCCCTGGATCTCCTTCGCGAGCTACCTTGGGCCCTCCTGGGTGCACTCGAGGGTGGAATCGAGCTAGGAGTTGAGGTCCGGACCGATTGGCTGAATTGTTGATCGGCCCTAGGAAGTTCCTCAAACACAGTTTCCTGGTGGTGTGACGTGGGAGCAGAATTCGGAGTCGAGGTTCTGACCGACCGACTGGGCCTGGACCGGTTACCCCGGCGGGACTTATGAGTCCCACTATGCCTTTTTCCGACGTTAGCGTCGGTTGTAAGAGGGGGTAATCAGGCCAAGACCTCTTCGATTTGCTTGTTTCCTTCGACAGCTGACTTCTCAACTGTGCATTTTCCATTTCTATCGCCGTGTAGAAATCCGGGTTCGGATTTGGCGGCCGGGGAGTCGAACTTCCAGTGTCGCCCTAGTCCATTGGCCGCTTTCCCGGTCGCTGCTGAACCTCAGGGTTTTGCTCATCGGATATGGTGGCTTGGTGGGCCTCCTGCCCATCACGTTGATCCGCTTCATTACCATGCCTCGAGCGAGTAACCACCATGGTTGGGTTTCTGCAATACCACCAATCTAAATTCTCTCAACGAAAGCACCAAACTGTTGACGCGGTTCTTCGGCAACAGATAATTATACGAATAAACAGGATGAATTAGTGCTAGATAATGAACCGTAATATGTAAATATTTATATTCTAAACTGACGAAAATAGTATAGGGGGAAGGTTATAACTCCTTTCCTTTTAGGTGGTTCGAAGGTTAAAATCCCTCTAGTCCACCAGCCAATATTATTGATATATCTCTAGTATTCCTTACAGGGTGTTTCTTTACAAACTAGACACCAACCCCTTGCAACGCCCAGGGTCTCCATATTTATAGGGAGATGATACCTGGGTGTTGGTAAATGGGGTCATCCCGTGACCTTCTTACCCATCATGTCATCTCTGTGACACTTATGATTAATTCATAAAACCTGATAATGAAGTGTTGTCTAATCAATAGGTAAGGGGGATAATGGGCCGCATGGCCCAAATCAGTCGTGGGGTGCCTGAACACGCACGTTTATGCTGCATGTCCGAGAATTCAGGAATGGAGTAGACACGTGATGTCTGATATGCACACGTTTACATTGAGTGGTTGACTTCATAAATGGTTGGGGGTGTCAGTTCTATGCCGCACCTCGAGCTCAATGTAGTTCCAGCTCGTGGTGTCCACACTGCTGACCCGATGCCTTAGAGTATTCTTACTAACCCTTTGACTAGCTTGGGCTAAAGAGGTGGAGACTTGTAACAGCAGCTCCGGGTAGGTGGCTTCCACGTGGCGGATATAATTATGCCATTTTCCAGCTCGCTAATAACCCGAGGATATTTATGACGTACAGATAATAATATTTAATACATGAATATAATTAATACTTATATTAATATCATTTATATTTAAAAAGTTTATCATATTATATATATTGATATGTTGTAAACAAATCATAAACAATGTTTTAGTTTAATTTTGAATTTAATATATTTTTGTCATTATTTTATATATAATATTGTTTATTTATTTGAAATTTAAATGACAATGATACAAATTTAATAATTATATAAATAAAATTAAAGAAGTGCACGTTGTTTGTATTTAGTATGCTAAAATGTTAGTTTTAAAAATAAGTTAGAATATTATGTCCTTAATTGTTGTAAAACCAATACTTTATGAAATTCACTAAGTTTTGCAAAATTGATTTCTAGTTTCTTAAGGAAAATTACTATGTAAAATCTAGAATCCACCTAGATCCATCTTTTGAAGGCTGCCACACTACTCCAGCCCTGGGTCGAGACTCCACCCATGGCGTCGACCGGAGCTTGTCGCAAGGCAGTGGTCAGGGAAGATGAGGTTGAAGAAGACCTATGGGGTCGGGGGAGAAGAGGTTGAATGAGACCCATGAGGTTGGGGGAGTTGAGGTTGAAGAAGACTTTTTTTTAATAATCAATTTAATTTTTTTAATTTATTTTTAAATTAAAATTTTAATTAACTAAATTTAAAAAAAAAGATATATTTTTATAATATTTTATTAAAATAAAAATGATTGGGCCAATCAGGTGCCGCCACATGGCTACCACGTTGGTCCTTAATCAGAGTTGACGGCCAGGGACCAACGTCTGCACCAAATTCGTAACGGTAAGCATTATTGCCGCCAAAATTTTTACACAAGCATTTAAGTGCAACAAAGTTAACTACATATGTATTATTACTGCAAATTTCCCTTATAATGATATATAATACTAGACTAAATGTTTAATAATTATATTAATATAAATATAAGTGTTATAAAATATTATTACGATGATAATATATAATCATAATTTTGTATTATATTAATATGAATTCAAATATTATAAAATATACATGAATATATTTAATACTTATATTAATATCATTTATGTTTAAAAAGTTTATCATATTATATATATTGATATGTTGTAAAAAAATCATAAATAATGTTTTAGTTTAATTTTGAATTTAATATACTTTTGTCATTATTTTATATATAATATTATTTATTTATTTGAAATTTAAATAACAATGATACAAATTTAATAATTATATAAATAAAATTAAGGAAGTGCACGTTGTTTGTATTTAGTATGCTAAAATATTAGTTTTAAAAATAAGTTAGAATATTATGTCCTTAATTGTTGTAAAATCAATACTTTATGAAATTCACTAAGTTTTGAGAAATTGATTTCTAGTTTCTTAAGGAAAATTACTGTGTGTGCTTAATTTTGCCCGATTAAATTGATAACTCCTATTAAATTATACCCAATTCAAAGTGACTTGTACATGTGCCATTCCATTTATGAAGGGTAAGTCTATATTTTTTATGTTTAAAATAGTAAACAAATAGCTAAAAAAAAAGTAATTTGTTTAGGAAAGTCCTTAACATAATTTAAAATACTCATAAAAAAAGAACTTAAAATTTGATAAAAACTATGGCGTCGCCCGGACTCGAACCGGAGACCTTCAGTGTGTTAGACTGACGTGATAACCAACTACACCACGACACCTTTGTGTTCCTTTCGTAATAAATATATATAATATTCGTTTTTCACGTTAATATAATCCTTCCGTGTTAAGTCATTGTCTTCCTCTGGCTCAATCTCAAAATACGCTCTTCCCTTTCACACCTTTCTCTTTTCTTCTCTGTTCATCGACGAAACCCTAGCTCTCTCTGTTCCTGCACCTTCGTCCAAAATCTATCTTTCTCAGAGATCAACATGTCAGATCCTTTAAGCATGTCCCTTGACGATATCATCAAGGGAAATAAGAAGTCTGGATCCGGAAACCCTAGAGGCAGGGGCAGACCCTCCGGCCCTGGTCCCGCTCGACGACTTCCCAATCGCGCCGCCAATCGAACTGCTCCTTATGCTGCCGCCAAGGTAACATTATCTCTTCTTTTACTCAGATCTGTATTTTCTTTATTATCGTTGTTGACTTGTTGTTGCTGTTTAATCGAAGCAATTATTCTTTGGTGACTGAGGATTCTAAATTTTCATTTTTTTTTGTTCAGGCTCCGGAGACGCCATGGCAGCACGATTTGTATATGGATCAAGGGGCTGCTTTCTCTGCTCAGGCTGGCCGAGCTTCTGCAATTGAAACCGGGACAAAACTCTACATATCAAACTTGGAATATGGGGTTTCAAACGAGGATATTAAGGTTTATATTTTTTTCCTATTTCTATTTATATTTTTTCATATATATATATATTTTAATTTTGGGTATTGTATTTTATTCTTTTTTTATTCTAAGATCAGTTTTACTATGTGTGCAGGAGCTGTTTTCTGAAGTTGGTGATCTGAAACGTTATTCAATCCATTACGACCGAAGCGGTAGATCGAAGGTACCTAGCAAAGTTTGGCAAAATTTGATCCTTTCTGATGATTCATTCTGTGCTACTGTAGCTTAGAAAACAAAGCTCTTTTTCTTAGGGAACCGCGGAAGTAGTTTTCTCACGACGGGGAGATGCTGTGGCAGCGGTCAAAAGATACAACAATGTTCAGCTGGATGGGAAGCCAATGAAGATAGAGATTGTGGGAACTAACGTAGCAACAGCTGCTGGGCCGCCTCCTCCTGCCACCAATGGCTCGTTTGGAAATTCAAATGGATTTTCAAGCTCAAGACTGTATGTTTTCCTGTCTTCTGCTAATGTTTTGTCATGTTTCTGGCAGTTTTTTAAGTCCCTATCCATGTTTTGTTGAATAAGTCTACCTATTAGTTTGACATCTTACTTTATAGCTATGTTTATATCAGCAAGAATTATGATGTTGGCAATTGATAAGAAAATAACACACAGGAGTGTTCAACTCATATCCTTGTATCATGTATGCGAGAGAAACATGTAAAAACAATTCTATAATTGAATAAGTCTAACAACAGAACGTACTTTTGTTATAATATAATACCAGAGTTTTCGGCATACGTAGAGAATGAATGTTCTGTTTTTATGCGAGCACCTGTTGCTAGAAGAAATTATTAGTTCGACTGTGAGGCTATTGGAGAAAGTAAAAGCAAATCGTGATGCTTTTCTTGGATTGATCTCGCTTATGAGGATTGGATCTTGTAATCAAATGTGAGACTGTTGCTCTCATGGTCTAGGTTTCAATTCCTCACGGGGACCTATCTAGTTTACATCTAGCCTCCAAAGATTCTAGAGTATAGGGTTCAGCTAAGAGAACTTATGTCATATACTATTGTGCGTATGTATGGTCAGTTTTGTTTTGTTATTGTGTTTCTATTTGAATGTGTGCAGCGTAATGTCCGATAAATTTTTGTTTCTTGATTGTTTTCATGAACTGAGATCAATTGCACTGTTTACTGTTAAACCGCATAACTCTGCATATACACATAGAAGCCCTAATTAAAATAATTTTTTTCTACACAAGTATATAGTTGTACAACATTCTCAAGGCATACAAATTTGTTCAAGATTATTCTACTTTTATTTATTTATTTTGGAATTGTAGCTCCCACTGACCAAAATTTGTGGCTCTGTCCCCTGTATGAATCTTATATATGAGAAAGTTGCTGATGTGATATTTGATCGTTTGGGTGTCATTTATTTTTTTGTTGCTTTTACAGAGAAATTTTTTATATTATTGCTGACTAAGCTTTTCATGTGTCTATTGAACAGTGGACAAGGTAGGGGTGGAGCCATTGGACGCCCACGAGGAGGTGGGCCTGGTGGTAATGGCAGAGGCCGTGGTCCTAGAAGGGGGGGCCGCGGACGGGGAGGCGGTCGTGGTGAAAAAGTATCTTCTGATGACCTTGATGCTGATCTGGAGAAGTATCACGCAGAAGCCATGCAAGAAAACTGAAAGCAGATCCTGTGTTTATTCATTGCTATTATATCTTCTGTGGCTGTTTAAGTATTGGATGATTGAGAACTCCGTCTATTTTGTGTACTTTACCAAAATCCAACTTCTAGAGAAAAACAGAAGAAATTACCATAGGAACAACTGTTAGAATCTTACTTTATGGAGTTTGGGCATTTAATGTTGATTGTTCCTTTTAACTTGGGTGTGTATGAAATATGTGGGTTACTGCACTGCTGTCTGTATGTACTCAGTAATCTGCACCAGCACTTTTTTGGTTTTATTTCGTCCTCTTTTATTTCATTCAACAAGTTGGAGTATGGGAGCGGAAACTTAATTCTCTGCTCTCCATGTTCAAAGAGAGCATTGGCTGCAAGTTGTGAAAGGATTGAGTCATAAAGAATCACACACTGCTGCTATGTCTTTTGGTTGCAACTGCACTTAAAAATCTGAGGGGACGTCACTGAGGTAGATTTCCTTGTTCCCTTTGTTTACTTGCTTTTTGTTAAGTTTTGCCCCTTGTGGTTAACTGGTGCAGTTGATTATGCTGCTTAGCTTTTCCATTTGATATTTATTAATTCTATAGTTCATGGAAATAGTAGTGTATGATGTGTTATAGTGGCACTCATAGGAATATTTCTGTTTTGGCTCAACTCAACTTATTGACATTCATATAGATATAGATCTCTGCTATGCAACTTGTAAACATGCTAATAGTAAATTTGAGATCGGATGAAAGTTATCCGAATGCTCATTACTATTACTCTTGGAAGGAAATTGATCAATTCCTGTCTTGACAATGTTTGCAAATGTATCAGAATTTTTTGCAGCTCGACACTATCTGAAAGAATAGCTAACCTGCTGCTTAATTCCGAATCCTGTACGTCATTTTGGTTTTTTGCTTGTTGATATGGCTTGGAACTTTATGATCTCTCCACCCTTGATCGTTGGAGGATTGTAGCTTTTGGCAGTGTTTGTTCTATTGGATTGTCGGTTGTAGTAACAGCAATATATGTTCTGCAGTCTGCCGAAGAAATGTGCATGTCCGTTTGGTTAACTCCTTTTTCATTAAACCACAATGGTGGGGTTTGAATGGTGATGACTGATGTTACGCCACTCCCCGCTGTTACTGCATGCTGATACACTATCAAAAATTTGTTCTCCGAAGGTGTGATTTGTAGCTAACAAACCTATTAAGCAGGAAAGATTAGAAGATTGAAAGGGGCAAACAGATGTTTTCGCGCATGGTAGTTCAGATACTGATTTGATCCTCTCCTGAAATTAAATTGAAGTTTTAAATGATAGCCCAGATAAGTAATCGTCGTGAATTTACTTCATTAAATTGGTCTACATTAGTTAAGTCTAACCAGGCTAATGTTTTTGTGATTAAAAGATGTGGTCGAGGATCAACAGTTTCTTTAAAATATCTCATTCATCTAGTCTTTATCTCAACTGTTCGAGCATTATTTCTATCATTGTTCGACTAAAGACTTTTCACAGCGCTGTTGGGGTTTATTACGACTTTCTTGTCTTCTCTCTTCTGATATATATTTAGGTCACTAATGTTCAGATTTCCATTCGTTAATGAACCAACAAGAATGAAGCGTTTATCTCTTAAAGAAAAAGGTCACTGTGAATTTAGTTTTCTTTTGCTTTTCTTGTATCTTCATTTCTGTTTGTTCGTGTTATTAGTACATTTTGGTGTTTCTGTTCTTGTAAATTTCTATTTCTGATTCAAAGAATAAATGGTTATCCAGAATTCAAATATTATTGGCACTGGTTTTCTGATTGGAGCGACATTCTTTATCATCTCGTGCAATATCAATATAAGACTTTTATCGCGCTGCCTTGGCTTCAAAAGTGTTAAAAGTATAAGATTATTAGTATGCAATCTGCCGAAGAATGATAAAGGTGTTATATTTCCCTCTTATTTTAGCCCGTACGCTATTACAAGCTACTACGTCAGGCACAAACAAATAGTTGGAAAAATGTTGATGACATGAATAATGTATAAATGTTGGAAGACATCTTTTGAAGCTGAAATTGAAACACATCAAAAGTGATACGTAGAGTGGCACGTGTTTTATCCTTTACAGAACGATGTAATTGAAAATTTGAAGCACCCTAGGACCTTTTAGAATTTATCAGCTTCTCCCAACTGCAAATGATCAAGCCGAACACAGAATACAATATTGCCTTGATGCAAGACATTACAAAGTTCCAACAAGAGGAAGGCCAATACCATGGATAAAGCAGTCTGAAAAACAAGCTAATGAGATGACGAGGATAACGGCCGATCTGTAAGGAAGAAGATACAAGTTTAGTCAGTCACAACTCCCACCAATTTCAACGTATGTGGTGTCATTAATGTAGGAGGAGAAAGAAACAGTACTCACCGGGAAAAGAAAATCCAACACATCCCAGGCAGCATGACGAACAGCCCTAGTGGGATACATAGGACCTCCAGGTGAAGTGAAGCTATACAAACAACTTTTCAATCTTGTGCTCGTACTCATTCTTAGTTCCATGCCTGAAAAACTCAAGCAAATGATACGAGTATAACAATCAACCAATTTTCAACCAAGAAATTGCAGAAATATATTTACCTTGAAGAAATTTCATTTGTGAGAAGTAATGTAGTAGAACTGGTTCCACCTTTAGCTTTTGAAGCTGGACAACATAAAGTAGAACATTATTAAGAACAGTAATTTGTGAAAACTTCTTCCCTATCAGGGAGTAATTAACGATTGAAAAAAAAAACTAAAGCTGAGATGTGTGATTGAAGAAACTGATATTACCTGGTCTGCAAGTTCAATGACAAAAAAATCTGCTGGACCACCTACTAGGAAAGCATTTGGGAACACAGGAATATGCTTTAAGAAGCTTTCGAGCTCGTCAACTGCAGGAAACAGCAAATTAGGAGAGTGCACAACAAAATGTTCAAGAATAAAATGTCTACATCACAAACCTACCCGAGTTATAAAATAATATAAACCTTGAAAGTAAAAGATAGAGATCTCGCTGTGCCTGAGAATTAACAAAAATTTCTCAAATTAAATTCTACTTGAGAATGATTATTATTAGAGAATAGGCCACATCGTTATCCCTAATATTAAAAATATCAGCATCATTAAGAAAAAAAATCTCAGCATGTACGCTTAAAAGGAAAGATTTATGTGTGACCTGTACAGGAATCTTATTTAACCGTGCCGGCTCCAACACCACTTCCTCAAGAAGATACTGAATCCACAACAACATAAGAAAGAATACAAATCATGGCATTTTTAGTCAACAAATACAATTGCAAAGGAAAGACACTCACACGAAACAAAGATTGAAAACGTCTTGAATTTGTTTGGATGTCAATCCTACAAATTGGCATACAAATAAATACCATTAGAAAAGCATATAAATAGAATCCTTTGTTAGAAAAAGAATGCAGAATATAGAGAATAAAATAATATACACTAACAAAGAACACTGTAAGTTGGATACCCAAATAAATTAAACACCACACTTCTCATGGAAGGTTGCTGACACTAACAGTAGCTTTTAGCCAAGGCAAAACAATTTCAATGCAATAGCATGACTATAATTCCACTGCTGAATAAAGAGAGTGCTAGTGCATAACAGTACAGGGGATGGCAACGACAGCTAAATAAAATGAATTCATACTATTAAGAAGTAATGAAACAAAGCAAACAGTACAAATAAAAGTATTTCTTAAGGCCTGTTAATATATTATCATACTGTAAAAAGTAGTGCCCCAATATAGTTAACAATATTTCATTTGATCCAAGCATATAAATACAAATATTTGTTTTGGCTTCGAAACTAATTAGTAAGATTTAAGACTTAACTTGCTTTCTTTACCCATTTAAAGGAGCGGGGCAAATTATTCCCATCTCTCAACAGCAAAAGTACCAAAAAGTTTCAGAGTAGAATACAGAACTGACTCTAGACAATAATCATTTAATTCAAATATGAAATTGAAGCTATCTTCTTAAAGCCATTTAATTCATAACTAGCTTCACGTAGGTTTAATCAGCCACTTGAACACACAAAATATGTTAATCTTCGTACCAGAATAAATTTGTAGCACCTTGAACAAGTGCAGATGAGTAACGAAGGAGGACTTCAGAGCTGGCAAGTTCCACTTCAAACAACTGCCAAAGAAAAGCACACGCCACATTTTAAGCATCGTGGTAGTCACAGGAAAGAAAAAAAATGTTAAACTTCAAAGTTTTGGTGTAAATTGCAAACTAGGCACCTTCTTAAGTGCTTGATGTTATCATATATATATATATATATATATATAAATTAAGAAAATTTTAAAAGAAGAACTTGAAGACCAAACCACTCAAACAGACTCACCCACACAACCACTTGAGGCGGCATGTTAACATATTATCATTAGTAATACTCTATAATACAGCAAACATTAGCACTTAAAAACATAACAGCTATGAGTTCAAACAAGAATTGAAAAGGCAATAATAAGCCACAAGCTCAGGTACCCATTTGTGGAACAGGAGGGCAAAGATGTGAGAAGCAAAGGACTGGCTCCATAGTTGTACAATCAATTCCAGGATGGATTTTCCACTCTCAGGAACCCGAATATAATAATCAGCAAGCACATCATAAAAGCACAACGGACCATCAACACAATCATCAGCAGGAGAAATAAGATCTTCATCCTTGCTGAGAATTATATCTGTATTTCATTTTTAACACCAAAAGTAAAAAGTTAAGAGAACACCGCTCTTAAAGCTTCGCATGACAGCTAAAACAGTGGTTTATCGGATGAATAGTAAGTGTTTATCTAGGACAAGATCTAACTCTTTTGAAATGTGCATTAACATATGCGATTCAAACACCTAGAGCATACTGTTACCAAGAACTATAAACTTCCATCATCATGGAACTAGTTATCTTAAATTCCATTTTCATCAACGTATTCCGAATGATATGTGCTGTTACTATAGTCTGAAGTAATATGCACAGCACATAAATATAAGCAGTATGAGGTTTTCACAAATCTTATCTAACCTCTGGCTCGGTCATCAACTTCCAGAGCTATGTCGGCAAACAACTCTTGCAACAAGTTGGGCCTTTGAGAAGGAGAAGCTAGTGCCTGCAACAAATTAAAACACTCAATTACACCGAATGCCCAAATTATGTGATGCTATTTGCATTTGAATACATCTTATAACATTTTATTAAAAAAAAACAGAATATATATATATATATATATGTATAGATATATATTAAGCCATTGCAAGTTTCATTATTACCAAACCAACAACTCCCTAATTCCATTAAAAAAATTGATTATCACTAAACGTTCGTTTAATTGCCTTAAAATCCCACCCCAAAAAAAAAAAATCGCACACCCACTTGGTCAGAGGCAATCAATAATTTCACCCCGCTACACCCAACTAATCATATCATACAAAACAATCTGAAACACAACATTTATTATTTGGAAAAGAAAAATGAAAGAAAAAAGTGAAGCAAAATTCGTGACAGGACGAACCCTCTGAAGCTTCTTATGGATTTCCTGGGTGAGAGCACTAAGATAAGCAGAGCTTCGAGGCGTTGAAGAAGCTTTAGGCATTGTGAAAAGTAACTCCCAGAAAATAACATTAGAAACGATCAAAAAGTAAGAAATAACAAACCCTAATTCTGATCCCAAAACGGTTGGTCTCTTCCTCTTCTTCTTCTTCTTCTTCTACGTATTAATTTTCTTCTGACAAAACCACCAGAATATCAAACGCCCCAAGATTTGAACTGCATGTTACAGTCCTCGCCGACCAAAATAATAATTTAAAATTAATAAAAAAAATCCAAACTAGTTTTGTTTATTATTTTTATTTTAAAAAAGAAAATTATGTAATCGATAATCTAATTCAGTCGATCTGGCCTAGCAGAGAAGCAACACGGTGGAGCTGGAGACCTTTGGTCTGGGTTGAGAAGCGTTGCGCTCTGCGTCAGCTTTCAACACGTGGCTTTTTAGTTTTATTTATTTTATTTTGTTTTGAAAATTTTGAAGTTGGATAATTCGGATATGATAGGACTACAGGGCGTGTATAGAATATGAATGACTTGCACGCCTTTCATTGGGCCACGTGTGAAAATACTATTTTTTTTGTCTGAAAAAATAATCACTGATAATAAGAAAGCTCAACAACTTGCTCAGATCAGATGTCATTTTCGTATTAGTTTGAACAGGCTCTGACCACTGCTCCGTGGGCTTCTCCCCCGGCCCGCTCAAGCAAGACCTTTCCGAATCATAGAGGAGGTAGAAAACGAGATGAATATCAGAGTTGCCCGCCACGCTCGATTAGGAAAGCGCCACTCGTAGTATGTTGACGCTATCCATCCTTCCAATGCTACGTGTTGGTTAATCAAAGCAACTATTCATTTCTTAGGCCCCAAGCCGAGCTCTCCCACGTTCCGAACATGAGACTTCTGGAACTCGACGCCCCATCGTTCGTACCCGGCCACGGCTCTCACCTTGATTCCCCTTTGGTTGATGAAGGCGAAGTTGATTCCCATATCCTTAAAAAAAAGGCGCTTTATCTTCGACGTTCTATTCTACTGTTTGTTCTATATGGATTTTAAATGGTCAAAGGCCTAATAGATTTCATTCAAAGCATTCATAGGTTCTCACGGAACTCACCTTGTGCTGCTTTCCCTCTCTTGGAGTGGAGCTCTCAGTTGATGAGAACTGGCCTTTTAGCTGTACTCTTGAAAGTTCCCTTATTAATAGACTTCATTAGCTTCAGTTTAATAAAAATGGATAGTAGAAACAGATTTCTTTTCTTGTTTTTTTTTGGTAAATCGGAATTGTTACCTCCTGTATTGAAATAGGGAATTGTCTTTTCAGTATTATTATCCAATGTTTATAATAATCATCACTCATTCTGTTTGTAATTCATACTAATTTAATATTCTCCATACAAAAATCTGATCAACCCAATCCAAATTTCAAATTTGATCATATTATCCATCCATTTAATGATTTATTTGACTTTCTTTTATCTTTAATATTTTAAAATAATTTAAAAAAAATTATGAATTAATAATAAAACAAAAACAAATATTTTTATAAATTATTCAATAATCTAACCCCGAAACTAAAACCCAATAATTAAAACCAACACCCTATATATAAAAGCTAAAATTTAAACTAAATTCAAACAAAGTAGTTTAATTAAAACTTTAAAAATTTATTAGGGTTTTAGTTTACTTTAATTAATTTAAAAATATTGGTTTTAGTTTTATAAAAAAAAACTGATATTTGGAATTAAAAATATTTATGTTTATTTAATTAATTAAAATATTTTTATTAAATAATTTTATTTTTAAAATTAATTTAATTATTTTTTATTCAAAAATTTATATTTAATTACTTCATAATTGATTAATTTATAAAACATTTTTTTGTTTTTGTTTTATTAATTCAGAAAATATTTTTAAATGCAAAAACATAAGAAGATCAAATAAATCATTAAAAAGATGAGTTATATGGTCATATTTGAAATTTAGGTTGACAAAACTCCAATAGAGGGTACCAAATTAGTACGAATTACAAATAGAGGGTACCGAACGATCATTATTATAAATATAAATATAGGGTACTAAGTATGTATTTCAATAAAACACAATGTACCAGTGTACCAAATGAGGATTTATCATTTATTTTTCTTCTCTTCCATTTAATTTTTTACAATTATTTGACAAGTAGTTTTAATTTTTTTTTTTTACGTATAAGACTTTTTACACTAATGATTTGGTCATGACACATAATAATTTGATAAAACAAAATAATAAAAGAGATTTTACAATTCTTAAGTAACTCAAGTGAATAATAATTTTATGCCTACGTATTCTCTCAAGTATAGTGGTGTAGAGGTGACTTATTTTTCAACCATTGCCTATTTTCCGACTATAGCATGTGTCCTTACACTGGCGAGGATATTTCCATTATGAATAGTGATGATTTATCAGCCCTATATGAATCTCTTGCTTTTGAGGATGAGGAAAATGATGAGTTCTGTGATGTTGATGGCCAATTCCTCCTTGATAAAGGAGCGGAAATGGTGGCCAAATCTTTGGTTGGTAGAGTGATTACAACAAGATCGGTCTCACCCGATAACTTTTATTTACAACATAAGAATGTATTGGAAGATTAAAGGCTCTTTTGAGACAGAAACTTTGGGTAGCAATATATTTTTGTTTCGATTCTTGATGATTGCCGATAGGAAGATGGTCCTGTAAGGAGGCCCATGGATCTTTGAAAACATATTTTTGGTTCTCAAGGAACCAGATGAGTTGTGTGACGGGGTAGATATGGCTTTTGAGTGTGCACCATTTTAGGTTTAAGTTCTTCAAGTCCTGGTATGTTGTATGCGAAAAGTTGGGGATATGAACTGGGAAAATCAGTTGGGGTGGTTCAGGAAGTGATATGAAATGTATCAAGTGACACGTTGGGAAAGTATATGAGGGTGTTGGTTGATATATCCAAGCCTCTTATACGGGTTGTAAAGAAACAAATGAAGGTGGGAAAACCTCTGGCTATTATTCAATCTGTTACGACAAGTTTCCCGAGCTATGTTATTTATGTGGTATTCTTGAGCACCCGTTCCTTGAGTGTCCGACGAGGGTGGATAGTAATGCTACTTTGAAGTACGGAGATTGGATTTGTGCACCCATTCTAGGGAAAAACATGGGCCGGCCGGTGAAGTGGAGTCGTGGAAAGGAAGTTGGGGATGCCTCAAATAGCAGTGGGGGTGGCTCATCATCTGCCAAGATCGTCGGTGGCTGGCAATGAAGGGAATGATATTGGGAAACATCCCAATATGGAAACAAAAGTTAAGTGACACCCTATTTCTAGTATGTTTAATAACACCATTTTGGAAAATCCAAATTTGTCTCCTCCCTGTAATGGGGAGGTGAGTGAGTTAATTCCAAATAAATCACCCATTCTCACTGATTTGAGTAGACCTTGTTGAGATTGGTTAAATATAATGGTTAAGATATTTACACGTTGAGATGCAAAACACTTAACTATTTTCATTTAAAGAGAAGTGAAAACATGAGATTGTGTAGAAGACATCTAAAAGTGAAATTTGTGGGTCTAAAGTAATACAATAAGGTATCCAAACATTCCCAAAAATTTCGGTAACATTTGGATCAATTTTAGGACCATTGGAATGGTCCAAAGTTAGAGAGGGTGGCGATGTGTCGCCCCCTAAGTGGCATAGCATCGCCAAAATACGAAGGGCTTCAAAAATCCTAGCAGGTGAAGCATCGCCTGCTAGTAGGCGACATATCGCCTCCTGACAGGCGATACATCGCCTGAGTGATCTTTTAGGGTCGTACAGTTTATGTAAAATGCTCCAAATGATGTGTTTTAAATGCTCTAATCCTATTGGTTAGACTAATGATCATGTCTACACTATATATATGGGATATTAGAGTTGAAAAATCTTGATCACACTTTCCAACTTTCTCTCTAAAATCATTATCTCTCTAGTTTTCTAAGACCAAAGTTTTCTCCAAGAAACTCATCAAGCATTGCTTGACTTGCATGAGTTTTAGGGGTGTTCATATAAACCGCAAACCGTGGTTTGGAACCAAACCGCACCGCACCAAACCGCCAAAAATCGTAACCGGTGAAACCGTTTTCGATGGTTCGGTTTTATCCGGACCGCTCAACTTTAATGGTTTGGTCACGGTTTCTAATTTTTTAAAACCAATTAAACCAAACCGGACCGTGATTTTTTCTAAAAAAAATAGTTTTTAGAAATGATGGTTCAAAGATTTGAACCCCTACACTTAAGTTAATATAAAATCTACCAAACCATCCAAGCCAAACAATTTAATTGTTTAGGATATGTTTTTAGTAGTATTTAATACATGCACAAGTTTCCAAAACTAAAAAAAGAGAAATGTAAAGTCCCACATTGTTTAGAAAGTAAACATTTATTTTTCCCACTTCTATAAAATGATTCAAAATACTTACACTTACAACAACAAAGAAAGTAAGCTTCTTGTAGACTTTTATGGTCTTAAAAGAAAAACTAAAATTATTATTATTTAAATACAATTATTTAGTTAAGTATTTTATAATAAAAAAAGTTTAAAATTTTAATAATTTGGTTATATGGTTAAAACCAAACCAAATCGCACCAAACCGTTTATTTATGGTTTGGTTTTTTAATTTTAATGGTTTGGTTTGGTTTTTTATTTTGAAAAAACCACATGAGCGGTTTGGTTTCAAAATTCTTCTAAACCGCACCAAACCAAACCGTGTACACCCCTAATGAGTTTCAAGGCTTGTTCAATCCCAAATCTCATTCTACTTAGTTGAAGCTTCAATCAATTGGGAAGGCTTGGAATAGAGATTTTGGATAACAATATTCATATTGTGTATAAGCCTTAGAAGTTCTCCAAGTTTAAAGATTCAAGTTGCTCAATACAAATGTTGTATCTCTCTAACCCTAATCTTGTATTTTGTCATTCTATTATGTTTTTCATTGTTGGTATAGATGATTAAATGTATCTAAATTCATCTTATCATCATTTAATCATTTAGTTCTTTATATTCAAGATTAACATTTATATCATGAACATGTTTATTTGATTATCAAGAATTGCATTCATACCTTGAATTTGAATCTTGATCAACATCTAGGGTTTGTAATATTGTTGTAACACCCTACTACCCAAGGACCGTTACGTTGTGTATTTTAAACAGTGTTAAACTCGCTAATCGAGTCATTTGGCCATAATCGTGTAACTAAATAAGATTAACGGTTTAGGGTTAAATTTTTTGGTTAAAGATACAACGTTTCACTAAAACGTATACTATATACATTGGGATACCGAAAATATATTTTAAAGGTTAATTACAACAAAATATTTACAACCAGCCGACCTAAGCGGAAAAATAGGGTTTATCCCTAGTTCCTCTTTAAACCCTCGGCTGTGGTGGTCGAGCAGCCGCATATGTACACATCGTTACATAAGCTCTCCAACTCAAGGATGATCCAGCTTTCTTTTGCCTTTACCTGCACCACATAGCACCTGTGAGCCGAAACTTAGCAAGAAAACTCAATATGCTCATGAACAAGTAATAACATGGCACTAAATCATAACAAGCATGCCTAGCAATAATAGCCCTATTCATGCATGCAAGCAAGTCCAAATAAATGATTATGGGGTCCTGCGTCTGAATAGATGACTAATGAGATAATATCTGGGGACCTGCTTCTTGAATAGATGACTAATGAGTCAATCTCTGGGGAGATGCTCCCTGAATAGATGACTAATGAGTCTATCTCTATGTGGGTGACTAATGAGTCACACCCTGTATAGGTGACTAATGAGTCACACTCTATATAGATGACTAATGAGTCTATCTCTGTGTGGGTGACTAATGAGTCACACCTTGTATAGGTGACTAATGACTCTTTCTTTGAGGTCTCATGCCCTCCTAGCCATGTGACGTGTAGGTCACCTTAGCCTTTTGGCTCTGGCTCTGGCTCTAAATAACTAGCCCTTAGACCAGACAAGCGCTTTTTGATTTCATCGAACTTAAGGTCGGTTAAGCATTTCATGCTTATGTTGATAATGCTTATGTCAATTAAATATAATCTTTTCGGCTCTGCGTTCATTACGCTTATGCCGCTCTTGACTCATAGGTCAATTCCATATGACCAGTGCTCAGTACTATTGTCGAACTTGACTAATGAGTCACAGCTTCACAGTCAATACTGACACCCTTGCCGATTCTTGACTCATAGGCCAGTTCCACTGACAAGTAAGCAATGCAACCAGGCATATATCATATGTCAAATATCCAAATGTAGGGCATTCAACATGCTTACTCAACAATCACTAGAATAATTATGATCATGAACAATTATAGAGACTCAAGCTCTGATCAATTCCATATTCAGGATTTATGTCATGCCCTAATCACATGTATCTTATGCATCACATGCATCACATACTGGGTGCAGTTTTCTTACCTTTGGTCCAAGCACAGGTTACCAATAAACAAGCCACAAGCACGATCCTGCTTCCAAGCCCCTAGTGATAACCTAATCACAAACATAGTATAAAACATCATCAAAATGAGTAAATAAATACTTCTAGACCCAACCCAAGCTTTCGGGACATCAAATCCTACTCAACTGGGTAGTAGGATCGATCTCAGGCCCTTAGAGTTAAGTCAAGTCCCCACGACTAAAAACCAAATTTGGGCAAAATTTCCCTTAAGCATCGCGACCCTCTAAACCCTATCCCGCGACCCGCCTCCAAACAGAAGCCAGCCTCTTCTCTGACTGCACCTTGTGCCGCGGCGCTCCAACACAATGTCGCGGCCCTACCTGCAAATCAACCAGCCTCCTCCTTCTTCAAGCCTGGGCTGCGGCGCCCAAGAACAGGGCCGTGGCCCAACCACGAACCCAGCCAAAAACCTCCCAAAAACCTATCCAAACATCTCAAAATTCCAAAATCAAAGTTCCCAAACATCCTAATTATCCAATACCACTAAAACCCAAGCTTCAATTCATTCAAAAACTCATCAAATCATAAAATCCAATCAAATCTTAAAAACTTAGAACTTAAAACTTGGATTACCTTCGATTGAGTTGTTTCCCAACTAAATCCTCCGGCTA
Organism: Humulus lupulus; assembly: GCF_963169125.1. NCBI lineage: Eukaryota > Viridiplantae > Streptophyta > Magnoliopsida > Rosales > Cannabaceae > Humulus > Humulus lupulus. The sequence goes on from NC_084799.1 coordinate 27,923,576, forward strand.
AAAAGATTCTAATTTTCCCTAGAATCACTATGCCTCGATTCTCGCTTGAATCCGAGTCCTAAAACTCAAGTTTCCTTCGAAAATGTGACCTGGTGTCGAAAATGGAACTTTGAGGGAGAGAGAACGTTCTGAGCGTTCTTTTTATTTCTTAACATGTTACTTCAAGCTTAAGTAAACTCAAGCAAATCCTAATGCTCGGGGTCCTGAAAATGCTGTAACGCCCTGGTTACCCCAGAACAGTTACGGTGAACGGTGAACCAGAAATTTGACTCGCTACCCGAGTCCTTTGGTTTAAAACGTGCTTCTAGGTGTTATTAACAGGCTAAGGTGAAAAACCAATAAAAAAGAAAGGATATATTTTATTTAATACATAAAACTGTTCATGGGCCCATAAAATCTTTTACAAGCTATTTACAACTCAAAATGGTCATTACTGTTTCAAATTTACAAACCCACCGTCCTAAGCGACAAAAATAGGGTAAACCCCCTAGTTCCTCTGAGAACTCCTTGGCCATGGCGGTCAAGTGGCCGCATATGTACACATCACCACCTAAGCTCTCCACTCAAGGCTGGGTGAGCTTTTCTTTCCCTTTACCTGCACCACATAGCACCCATGAGCCAAGGCCCAGCAAGAAAACACAATATTGCATATAAACATTATCAAATGATTATTATTATAATCACATAGAGCTTATAGCTCTTAAACAGATGAGTGATTCAACACTTGAGGTTCTGGTAAACCATAATGAGTGACTAACAAGCAAGTCACTAATTTAAACATATGAGTGACTGCTGGGTAAGTCACTAGCTTAAACAGATGAGTGACTACTGGGTAAGTCACTACCTTAAACAGATGAGAGACTGATGGGTAAGTCTCTAACTTAACAGATGAGTGACTGATAGGTAAGTCACACAAGCGCTTTTAGTTTTCATCGAACTTGAGGTCAGTCCGACATTAACGCTCTTCTGAGTCATTTAATGCAGATGTCGATTAGATCTAATCTTTATTGGCTTGCGTTGAGCACGCTAAGGCCGTCATGACTTATAAGTCAGCACTATGTGACCAGTGCCCAGTACCACTGCCGAACTTGACTAATAAGTCCCAGCTTCATAGTTGATACTGATACCTTTGCCAAATTTGACTAATTAGTCAGTACCATGCACTAGTGAGCAAGATTTGTTAAGCATTCAATAATCAATCCATGTCCACATTTAAACATTCAACATGCCTCATGAATAACCATGCATGTCACATATGGGGTGCAGTTTTCTTACCTCTGGTTCGAGCGAGAATTAATATAAGAATGACCCTTGAGAACGATCAACCTTTAAATTCCTTAGTGGTTACCTAATCATAACCAATTAGAAACTATTAATAAAGTAAATCAATGAATGGTTCACAATCTAAACCACACTCCTGAGATCAATCCCTCACTCCTGGGACTCTCAATCTACTCAAAACGGGTAAAGGAACCAACCCTCGAGCCTTAAAAACCATCCCGAGCCCTAAAAATAACATTCCCTGAAACTGACCTAGCGCCTAGGCGCTGCCAACTAGCGCTGGGGCGCTGCCCCAGAAACAGAGAGGGCTATTCTCTGCCCTGCATAGCACTGGGGCGCCAGCTTCAGACCAGCAACACCTCTGATTTTCCCTCCTTACGATTCCCCTTGAAACCAACCTTCCAAACCAATCCCAAACCATACCAAAACATCCAATTCAACCCCAAATCTTCATCTACATCACACCCTCATCAAAACCCAATCAATCTTACACAAAAACTCCCATTAATTCCAACTATCCACATCAAAATCTACAGGCTGAAAACTAAAAGAAAAACAGAGTATAACTTAAAATTCATGGGCAATTTCTTACCTCAATCTGTTTTGAATCCTTCTCAATAGATGAACTAAATCTATAACCTCCAAGCTTTGATTTCCTAGCTTGATTCTTCAATTTGGGATCAAAACTTCAAAGGAAGATAGAGGGAAGATGATGTACGTGAAGAAGAAGTGAGGGCTCTGTTTTGTTCTGAATGTTTCTACAGCCAACTAAGTCATACATATCATAAGCCAAATGACCTTAATGCCCCTAGGTCAAATAAAAGCTTCCAAAGCCTCCCAAGGGTAAAATCGTCCTTTCCATCCTATTTTGTTAATCATAATTAACACTCTCAAATTCCCACTATTCTCGATATTCCCAAATACCAATAATTCATATCCCGTTACCCTTTTATTCCTGGGAACGCTCTAATCATTAAAACATCCCGAGACTCACCCCGAGCCTCGAACTTAATCCCGTTATGACTAAACCGCTACTTAATATTCAAAGATCGTCTCATGCCGAATAGCTCAAACAAATCCACATTATAATGTGGCCTCAACAATACATCACCGACATGCATACAAATATACAATTACGCCCTCAACGGGCAAATTACCAAAACACCCCTAGAATGAAATGTGGACCCACATGCATGCATTTAACATCATATTATAATATAATTCACATAAACATGCATATATTCATTTAATGGCATAATTAAACAGTTATGGCCCTTCCGGCCTACTAATCCAACCATTAAACCGCATTAGGGATTTCGGGGCATTACAACTATCCCCTCCTTACAGAAATTTCGTCCTCGAAATTTACTAGAATAGCTCGGGGTACTGACTCCGCATATCTGACTCCAGTTCCCAGGTCGCTTCCTCGACCTTGCTGTGGGTAGATGAGAATGACTGTAGGGATATCGTTTTAGAATGCATATGGGCTCAAAGGTTCATCTTCTCTACAAGAGCTTCGACACAAAATTAAAAGAGTGACATATGAGCTTAGATCTTGGAATGTGACCACTTTTAAGAGAATTAGAATGATGATTAAAAAAAAAAAAAAGATGGCTTCCATGGACAACATCATGGATGAGAACAACTGGGATGCTTATAGAAAACTTGAGAAGGAGTTGGATGTTCTTATGTACAGGGATGAAAAGTATTGGGCTTCCCGATCAAAGGAATTCTGGCTTCAGTTGGGGGACAAAAACTCAACCTTCTTTCACCAAAGTGCATCATATAGAAGGAAGAATGTTATTCATGGTATCCTTGATAACAATAATACTTGGGTGGAGGATGAAAACGGTATAGCTGGGGTATTTGAAGGTTACTTTGATGCACTCTTTACGTCGACTCAAATACCATAGGTGAACCTGGACCGTGTGTTACGTACTATTCCAAGCCGAGTATCACCTGATATGAATAAACAGCTACTACGAGGCTTTTCCAGATGGTGTCAAGACTGATTCGTTTCAAATGAATCCTAGAAAGAGTCTTGACATTGATGGAGTGGGGGTTGGTTTCTACCCAAATTTTTGGGACATTATTGGCACTGATGTATGTAAAATGTGCCTTGACTTTCTTAATATCTCAAGTACTATCTCTTGTATAAATGAGTCTGTTATCACTCTTATTCCTAAGATTAAGGACCCTATTTGTGCTACTGATTATAGACCTATTAGCCTTTGTAATGTTTTGTATAAAATTATTGCAGAAGTATTGACTAATAGGTTGACAGAAGTGCTTGGGGATGTCATATCTGAGGAGCAAAGTGCATTCATCCCAGGACATTTAACCACTATAACACCATGATTGGGTATGAATGCTTGAATGTTATTAAGAGGCATAAGAAAGGTAGAATGTGGTGTTATGATTGGTTAAATACAAATGAGAAGTGTTAAAATACAAGCAAGGTATAAACACTTATTTAGTAGAATTCACATAATGAAGATGTGAGTTTGAGTTTCAATTGTAGACACTTATAAAATACAAATCTGGGTCCAAAGTGATACATGCGAGTATCTAAGGGTTCCAAAAAATTTTGGTAGCATTTGAATCAATTTTGGGACCTTTGGAAGTATCCAAAGTCAGAGAGGGTGGCGATACGTAGCCACCCAAGAGGCGAGACATCGCCTAACACCTAGGGTTTCCAAAAACCCTAGCAGGTGACGCGTCGCTTGCTGTATTACGTGGAAAAATCGTAAATGCTCTAAATGACGTGTTTTGCAAGTCTAATTCCATTGGTTAGACATAATGGTGGTTTCTACTCTATATAAGGGTAAAAAAAAGTGATTTGGAAGATTTGATCACTCTCTCCAATCTCTCTCTAGCTCCAAGAATCTCTAGTTTTCTCCAAGAACTCTCCAAGAAAGTGCTTGACTTAGAGAGTTGAAGGCTTGTTCAATCTCAATCCTCATTTCCTCAAGAGAAGGCCTCAAGCATCAATGGTGGCTGAGAAATAGAGTATTAGGACAATGTTCTACAATGTGTATAAGCCTTGGTTTGTGTTTGGTTTGCTCAAAGGATTTGTTCAAAGTGGTGAATTTGCCTGGGGTTTGAAGCTTCATCAAAGTTGAAGAACACCATTGTTCTACTTGGGTTTGCATGTTCTTTCTTAATCTTTTTTAAGTCTCTATCAATCCAAATTTTGTGTAGATTCTATTTCTTGTGGTGGTGTTATCTCACTCTCCCCCAACATGTGGTACTTGGCTCTCAAAGCTGACATATCTAAAGCATATGATCAGGTGGAGTGAACCTTTCTTTGTGGTATCATGGAAAATCTTGTTTTCCAAAAGGAATGGAACAAAATGATTTATAAGTGTATATCATCGGTAAGATACTCGATTAATGTGAATGGGGAGATTATTGGAATTATTATCCCCTCAAGAGGTCTGAGGCAAGGTGACCCTCTATCTCCATTTCTCCTTCTTTTGTATGCTGAAGGTTTTTCATCTCTCATAAGGAAAATGCAAGTGGATGGTAACCTGAAGGGTTTGAAATGTGGTAGAAATGGACCTATGATCCTTAACCTTTTTTTTTGTTAATGATAGCTTCTTTTTTCTTGAGGCTAATTTGGAGAGGTGTCAAATATTCAAAGAAATCCTTCACTAGTACAAGGTGGCCTCAAGGCAGCTGGTAAATATGACCAAATCTGTTGTATGTTTCTCGCCCCAAATGGACAAGAATTTATGTGATGTGTTAGCATCGTTATTGGGGGTTCCATCAGTACCTTGCCATGAGAAATATTTGGGGCTGTGTTAGTTTGCTAGTAGAAGCAAGAGTAACTTGTTCCAGTCCATCAAAGTCAGGGTGTGGTTATAAATTATTTATCTGGAAGTCCAAATTATTCTATGTGGTAGGGGAAGAAGTTTTGATCAAGTCACTAATTCAGGCCATAGCATCTTATGCTATGAATTTATTCAGATTATCGATGTCCTTAATGCATGAGATACACAGATTATGTGCAAGGTTTTGGTGGGGGATGTTATGATTAGTTAAATACAAATGATAAGTATTGTTATACAAGCTAGGTATAAAACTGTAATGCCCCAAATTTCCTAATAAGGTTTAGGACATTGATTAGGAGGCCGGGAGGGCCATAATTGATTTATTAAGCTATTTAATGATTATATGTGTTGACTGCGTTTTTAGCCAACGACGTGAGAACGTCAAATACGACAAGCCTTCAAGAGAAATAAAAACGACACAGACGGTTTAAACAAGAAAAATAAATAACACAGGAGATTTTTATAGTGGTTCAGCCCCGATTGTCGGTAATAGCCTAATCCACTTAGAGTTGTGATTTATAGATCTGTACTCAAGATCAGATGGACTGAGCCAACTGAGTTTCTTCAGTACAAATAGCAAAAATACAAGAATTCTCTCTCTAGAATACTCAGACCCAACTTTCTCTCTCTAGAATACACAGTCCCAATTTTCTCTCTCTAGAAAGAAGAAGCAGAAGAAGACCTCTCTCTCATCCCATAAGCTCTCTATTTATAGGCCTGGGATCCTCAACTGATATCCCCTTATGATAGGGATATTTTATTATATTTATTACATTTAAACATTCAAAATTCGAAATGTAACAAACCCCCCATTTGTGGGAAGAATGAGAGATTCCCGCGTATGTTGTTGAAGCTGTCTCTGGGAATCTTGACTTAGTCTCCTCTAGCTAGTTGATCCACCTCCTACTGACCACTCATGCAAGTGTTGGTCGGACGTGCATGGTGGTAGGACATATTTTCGTGGGTTGAACGTGCATGGTGGTAGGACATGCACTTCTCCCCTCTAACATGGCACTCTCCTCTAGCATGCCATGTTCCTCCTTGAACCAATCTCCTTGGCTTCTCCTCGGACCAAGGTGGTCCGAGGCAACCTCCTTGGCACCTCACCTTGGACAACATTGAGGCAACCTCCTTGGCACCTCACCTTGGACAACATTGAGGCAACCTCCTTTAGCATCTCCCAAACATGTCCGATCGAACATTGTATAGGCTCTCCTTATCAAAATCTAAGTCTCCATTCTCTTGCATGAGACCCCTCCTCCTTAGCTACTTACCTTGGACACGTTCGAGCCAACACTTAGGAAACCTTGGGAGGCTTGCCTCCTACACACCCTTGGGGTCTCTTAGGACCACATCCTCCTTGGGGTCTCCTAAGACCACTTTCTTGAGTTCTCCTCGGACCTCATCCTTGGGTTCTCCTAGGATCACTCCCTTGGGGTCTCCTAGGACCACATCCTCCTTGGGGTCTCCTAGGACCACTCCCCTTAGCTCTCCTAGAATGCATTCTCCTTAGCCTCCTAGGATGCATTCTCCAATTTTTGGGTATAACAATATGCATGTTTATGTGAATTATATTATTATATGATGGTAAATGCATGCATATGGGTTCATTTTTAATTATAAGGGCATTTTGGTAATTTGGCTCATTGAGGGTGTGATTGTGTATTTTCATGCATGTGGGTGAATTATAAATAATACCACATTATATGTGGATTGGTTCGAGCCATTTGGCATGAGACGATCATGGAATGCAACTTTTTGGTCTAGTCATAACATGATTAAGTTCGGGGCTCGGAGCGAGTCTCGGGGTAATTTGGTGATTAGAACGTTGCCGGGAATTGGAGGGTAACGGGATATGAATTATTGGTGTTTGAGAATATCGAGAATAACGGGAATTGGAGGGTGTTAATTATAATTAACGAGATAGGCAGGAAAGGACGGTTTTGCCCTTGGTGGCTGTTAAGGGTTTTAATTTGACCTAGGGGCAAAATGGTCTTTTCACCCCTAAGATATATATCAGCCCTTTGAGTTTAGAAGGCTGTGGAATTATAAGAAAACAGAGCATCATCCTCATCTCTTTCTCTCCCTCCTGTACATGTTCTTCCCTCCTTCTTCCTTTCAATTTTTGAGAGCCAATTTGAGGTAGCAAGCTAGGAGAGCAAGGCTTGAGGGATTAGGACCTTAGTTCAATCATTGAAGGATATATAAATCAAGCTTGAGGTAAGGAATTCAGCCATGAAAATCTTGTTATACCCTGTTTTTCTAATAAGTTTGCAGTTAAGGATTTTGATGTGTTAGTTGGGAATTAATGGAAGTTCTTGAGTTTGGTTGCTTGGGTTTTGATGAGGGTGTGATGTAGTTGAGGTTTGGGGGTTGAATTTGATGTTTTGATGATGTTTGGGATTGGTTTAGAGGTTTGTTTTTCAAGGGAAATCGCAGGGGAGAAGACCAGAAAAGTTTCTGGTCTGCTGATGGCGCCCCAGCACTAGGCAGGGCAGATTCTGGGGTTCTCTAACTTTGGGGCAGCACCCCAGCACCACTAGGCAGCGCCCCATCACTAGTGTTTTTCTAGAAACCTATTTTTAGGGTTCGGGATGACTTTTAAGGCTCGGGGGTTGGTTCCTTTACCCCGTTTGGGTAGATTAAGAGTCCCGAGAGTGCGGGATGGATCCCGGGAGTGAGGTTTTAGATTATGAACCTTTTTATGATTTATTTTATTGATGGGATTCCATATTTGGTTATGACTAGGTGACCGGTAAAAGATCAAAGGATTGATCGTTCTCAAGGGTTGTTCTTTTACTAATTCTTGCTCGAACCTGAGGTAAGAAAACTGCACCCTGTGTATATGTGACATGCATGGTTATTCTTGACGCATGTTGGATTTCTAAATGTGATGCATGAGAAACATGTGATTAGGGCATGCTATGTATATTGAATATGATATTGTTCAGAGCTTGAGCCTCTGTGTTTATGCATGATCCTAATTGTGCTAGTAATTATTGAGTAAGCATGCTGAATGCCCTTTATTTGGATATTTGACATATGATATATGTTTGGTGGCATTGCTTACTTGTATATGGTACTGACTAGTCAGGGATACTGACCTAAGAGTCAGAAGCGTCATAAGCGTCCTGAACGCAGGGCCGAATGAAGATTAGATCTAATCGATATCAGCGTTGAATGACTCTAGGAGGATTAACACTAGACCGACCCTAAGGTCGATGAATCCTATAAGCGCTTGCCTAGTCTAAGACTAGTTACTAGAGCCAGGGCCTAAGGCCTAGGTGACTGCTTGTCACATGGCTAGGGAACAGAGTTCCATGGTTATGACTCTGTGTGTAACGATCCAGATTTTCAAGACTCAATAATGCGGAAATATAAATGTTTTCATTTAACAAAATGTCTCAAAAACCCATAGAAAAAAAACTTTTTAAAAAGTCGTATGGCCATACTTAACATTTAGTTACAAACATGTTTTATAAAGAGTAGAGTGAGCCTAGTTTAGGAAAATTACACAACATTTCCAAAAATAAAAAGGCTTCCCAAAAGGTCGGTCCACATGTACATTTGCAAGGAAGACTCCAACGCTCACTGCTCTGCCTTGCCCTTGCACTTACCTACAACATGAAACAACTAGGTAAGCGAAAACGCTTAGTAAGATCAACTTTCAAACAAAGCATAAAGAGAATTAGGGTTCCGGACCCATCCGGGACCCTACACAATCAATTTCAAGAACGCTAAAGCGTCCTAGCAAACTTATGGTCATGCCTGATAACCAAGGATAAATTAATTCATAACTAGATAAAAATCCTGCACTCAGAAAAATCCCAGAACAAGCAGATATATCATATCACAGCTAATTCTTATCAACAATTATATCCCTGCACTCAGAAAATCCCAGAGCAAGCAGATATATTATATAACAATATAATTCGAGACCAACGCTCGACAATTTCCAACAATTCATGCGTAACGCGCCCTCCAACATAATTGCTAATCTGTAAAAGAGAACTGAGTCTCCACACTAAGATCTAGCCAATAAATATTCTCATCAAGGGTAACTATCGTGTTACCTAGGGCATCGCTACTTATTCAAGAGTGTAATCCAATTTACACGGTTTTACGGAGACTTCTATGTTAATCAGTGGTGCTGGTGAGCAGCTGCCCCTAGGGTGTTCAACCTCACTCAATCTTGGCAACCCCTAGTATCTCTAGGCACTCTCACGGAATGGCCAATATTCACGGCTGCTATCCGGGAATAACTTATCAGAGCACTTGCTCGGATTCTAACCGTCCAATGATTAAGTAAGCATGAGGGCCCCTAGGTCCCATTTATCTTGGCGCCCCTAGGTTTAACCAGCTTATCCTCATCTCATGGCCACTCGTCGCGGTAATGAACCGGACATAAATAAAATCAAGCAGTGTGACGGGGATCAACCGCTAGGATATGACGGACTTCTACCGTTCATATTTTCTAAATCAGCACTCACTAGACTAACGTCTCTAAGCAACTTTCTATGACAGCCTATATATATGCATGTATCCCTATACTAACATACAAGACAATAATCATTTCATGTTGCAGCCATACAATATAAGTTGACTTACTTGGAGTCCTTAGCGCTCAGCAGGTTTTCACCCTCCAACGTTCAGTCCAGTTACGCTTAGCCAATACTGTAGTTATCCCTACAGTATACTCGGATTAATTATGGCACTCATAATTCATTATTATTATTTTGGGCAGTTTGGTCATTTTAATAAAAGTCATTTGTAAGGATTTATAATCCTTATTTGGTTTTAAACCTATTAAGGAAAGTCATACAAAATATTCGAGACTAAACCCTAAGTCTCGGGGAGACCTATCCTAAGGTCTCGATACCTAGGCTCGGGTATCACAATGGTATTTCCCACAATCCGCTAAAAATCTTATTCTTTCAAGGTATCGCTATTAACCCGCACTTTCGACTAGTCGGTTAAAATATGTAAGATTTTAGCCGGTATTATATCCAGAAAATACAAATAAATTCCTTACTTATTTTTAAAGAAAATAAACTCTTTAAATTTTCCTTTTATTTTTCTTAAGGTTTTAATATCTAAAAACCGTTTTAAGAAAATTGCCTAATTTGTCTTAATTAGGAAAACCGTTATAAATTTCTCATCTTGACTAATTAATTTTCCAAAAGCAATTAATCAATTTTACTTACTAGGAAAATAATTTATTTAATTATTTTCTCAAAATATAGGGTTTTAAACCCTCTTTTAATTTATTAACTATTAATAAATTAAATCTCTTATTTTTAGAAAGAATAAAAACTCTTTAATAAAAATAATTCATTTAAACTCAAAGGGATAATTTTAGTTAAAATATGATTTCAAGACTTACCAATTTATATCTTGAAATAAGCAAAATTTTACTTTTTACCTTATGTTCCAAAATCTCATTTTTACACTAAGTGTGAAAAACTTAATTTTCACATTTTTAACTACATACTTCGTTAGTTCATAACTTGAAATTTACTTACCCAATTGTTACCAAAATTTCCCAATTCCATTTTTGTTATGCCATTTAGGTCTTTGTAAAATCTTAGGTCAAAATGAGCATTTTTGATTGGTGAAATCATTTTCCAACAATGAGGTAAAAATGACCTTATTTTCAAGTCCTTATTTTTTCCAAACTTTGACAGTTAATAACTTTCAACCCGTTTAATATTTTCTTACCAAATTTTACAGTGGACTAATAGGTTATGCCAGAAATATGTCCACAAAATTTTAGAAAAAAACTGGGTTCATTTGCCCTATACAGTGGCTGTCGAAACTTGGTTCCGAAAATGAGAATTCGAAAAAACAGTTTTTTACCTAAACTTTGAAATAGCATAACTTACTCATTTCTAAACATTTTTTAGTGTTTCAAAAGCTCAATTTTATGTACTCAATCTCAACAACATCACAGTACAATTAAATTTTACAAAAACAATATACAGTGGCTGCTTGACCCCTTGGAAGTCACAGCTCAAAACATGTTTTGTTTTAGGGTATCCTACAAAACCCTTGGGGGTTTTGGTTCCCATTTTCAAAAATCAATACACATGCATCATAAAAATTATTAAACAACTACCATAACCTTATTACATCACCAACAAGAAACTTTAAGCATTAAATATACAAAATAATGCTTAAAACTAAAAACCCTACAACAAAATCATCAAAAGTAAACTTTTTACCTCTTTGGTGTTCTTGCTTAAGGTTTGGACCTTCCTATTAGCTTTGGCTCCTCCAAAACCTTTCAAAAACCCTAACCAACTTCCCCCAACAACATAGTTAATTAGCTATTTGAAACTCTAAGCTTAAAACTTTACAAAAGCCTAGATTAGTGAAGCTTTACCTTAGGGAAAATACTTCCTAGACCAAGACTTAGCCTCCAAGTTTTCCTTGGTGTTCTTGAGGTTGAATATTGAGAGAACACTTTGAGAGGTCTTCAAAAAAGATGATAGTGAATGAGAGAGGGAGAGTGGTCGGTTTCTTAGGGGGGTTAGAAGAGTTTATGGTATCTAATTTATCTAAAAAACACTCAAGTGTTTTCCTCCCACTTGCCCACTTGACTTGACTTAGTTAAAATGAGATTTATCTTTATTAAGTTGGGTTCACACCACCTAAAACACCACATGGCCGGCCAACCCTTGCTATATATAATCATTTCATTTTTTTTTTAATAAAGGTTAAAAAAAGGTTTCATAAGAAGAAAAGTCCAAATTGGCTTTTGACACCTTTTTCACTTTTATTAAGTTTTAATCACCAAACTTAACATTAATTAATTAAATTAAATGTCTCTCACATTTAATTTAATTAATCACATAATAAAATTTAACCTAAGGTCCATTCATGGAATAAAATTCCCCATTTCGGCAAAATTAGGCATTTACCACAAAATGCCTTAAAATTTCCATTTTCATTTAGGTTTATTATTTTTGACCAAACTTTAACTTTTATGAATGTATTTTATGCCCAAAATATAATTGCCATGATTTTTCGTTTTATTTTCCGAGATTTTTACCTGATCAGGGTTTTTGTGTCGGTCCAGGACCGAAAGTCTTATCTTGACTTTTAAAATCACAAAATTCATATTTTGGCTAGCAATAACTCATGGAATACTTACAAACAAAATATAATATTATTTCAAATAATATTCTTAACCCGGGGGAAAAATCCCGACCCGAGTCGTTTAAAGGTACCCAAAAATGTAGGACGTTACACTATGGTCATGAGGAAGGTTATGTTGGTGACTAGTCATCATGCACCTATCCTGTTTAAGCTAGTGAAATGCTCACTTATCTATAAAGCCCTGGTGACCCTATCGTCACATGGCTATTGGGAATAAACCCACCTTAGTGACTATTACAACTGTCACTCTTCTATTTGGGGCTAAAAGCTCTGTATGATTATTATGATCATTGGTTGATGTGATATACTCAACAATACGTGGATTCATTTGCCTGCTTGAATAGGGCTATATCTGCTAGGCGTGTGCCTTATGATTTAATGACATGTTATTACTGTTCATGAGCATATTGAGTTTTCTTGCTGGGCTTCGGCTCACGGGTGCTATGTGGTGCAGGTAAAGGCAAAAGAAAGCTGGACCATCCTTGAGTTGGAGAGCTTAGGTGACGATTTGTACATATGCAGCTGCTCGACCACCACGGCCGAGGTTTGAAGGGGAACTAGGGTTTAACCCTAATTTGCCGCTTAGATTGGCTGGTTGTAAATATTTTCTTGTAATAAACCTTTAAATTATATTTTTGGGATCCCAATGTATATAATAAACGTTCTAATGAAACGTTATATCTTAACCAAAATTTTTAATCCCTAAACCCAAATCATACTTAGATACACGTTTTAGCCAAATAACTCGATTAACGAGTTTAGCACTGTTTATAAGGCACACTGTAACGGTCCCTGGAGTTGGGGCGTTACAACTTTGGTATCAGAGCGAGCCAAGGTTTATGGTTCCTGAAGACAAGCTGGGCATGTACACTCGTTACTGAAGATAACTTCACTCAGGGAATGGTAACTATTTCTGTAGTTATGTGCTTAACTGCTTAAATAGAATGTAAATGCTTTACCTGCACATTGTATTAGGGAGCATGAGATTCTGATAGAGCCTGGCTCTTGACTATATGATTATATGCTCCGTAAATATATATATATATATATGAATATGCTCATATGATTACCTGCTCCATGAATATATAATTGTGATATCTGCATGCTAGAGTTGGAGGCATGGTTTGAATATTGGAAGAGCAGGGATTATAATTGGTGTATGAATGCCATGGGCATGTTTATAACACTGCAAGTGGTTAATGAATGTGGTGTGGTTTATATCCAAGGCAGATAATGAGGCCTGGTGGTGGTTATGATGAGGCTGGGAGTTACAGCCAGGGTATTAGTTCTTCATCTACTCCTTTGAATTTTCAGCAGATAGTCTCAGATTTGCAATTAAGGTTGCAGAGGCATGAGGAAGAGATTAGGAGTTTGAAGCAACAACGAAATCTGTTGGGGAGCACCTCTTCCTTGGTTATGCCAGGAGTGGCATCAACTTTGGCTCAGCCTAGGGTTGAGAGCAGATGGGAATTCCTCTGTGGAAGGTTCCAGGAGTATTACCCTCCAGTCTTCGAGGGAGGCCTAGATCCATTCAGAGTTGAGCAATGGATGGGCATGATCAGTTCCATTCTTGATAGTATGGGGCTAGTAGGTCATGATAGGGTGGCTAGTGCTACATTTGTTTTGGGGGATGATGCCTGGACGTGGTGGGAGGTAGTATCCCAGACACGAGATACATCTGTGATGGATTGGAAAGAATTTAGGCAGCTGTTTAATGAAAAATATTACTGTGATGTGGCCAAGACTACTAAGATGAATGAGTTTATGAATCTCATTCATGGAAAATCAACAGTAACCGAGTATGTTAGTAGATTTGGTGGGTTGGCCAAGTTTTCTTTAGACATGGTACCCACCGATGTGGATCGAAAAGAAAGATTTGTGCAGGGATTGAATCCTGGAATAGCTCGGGGCATTAGAGTCGCCCCAGTGCATGAAGTCTCTACCTGTGCTCAGGTGGTAGGGAAGGCTCTTGCTGTTGAGAGTGCAGGACATCAGATTAGGCAGTAGAGTGCTGGAGAGCACGAAGCTCAGATAGTGGTACCTCCAATTATTGGAGCAAGTAAGAAGGAGAACTGGAGGACTTATCCAATATGTGTTTGGTGCAAGAGGCATCATTTGAAGGGGTGCCGACCAAGGACATGCTTTTTATGTGGAATGGTTGGGCATATAAAAAGGGATTGCCCAAGTCGAGGGATAGAGGATGAGAAAAAGGGGATAGACAGCTTGATTCCAACTCAAGTGTTTATTCCGAGGCAATCAGAGTCTGAGACTAGTTCCTCAGGGGTGGCAGGTTATTTTTCTAGTTCTGATTTCTAAGTTATGCTAACTGGTTTTGGTGCCATGCTATTTCGTTATTTGTTGCTTATAGAGAAGCATAGAGCTGTTATGCAGATTGCATGGTTATGTTATGAAGAAAATGTGATACTGTATTGGTAATTGAAGGGATTAGGTGAATTATTGTGGAAAGGACTTGTCAATGGTTTTCATGAGTTGGTTATGACTGACTGGTTTTAGTATGATTCTGGATTTGAATTGGTTAAGTAATTATAGGGCAATGCTAAATGGCAAGGAAAGTATAGTAACTCTTGGGCTTGAGAGCGGAAAGCCTTGTGGCAGTTGGCACTGTGCATAGATTTGGTATGCTGATGACATCTATATCGAGAGCTAGAGTTTTATTGCAGGGAGATGCATAGAACTCTTAGCTAGTGTGGTGAATACCACTTAGATCGTGCCAGTGGGGTCAGGGCAGACTGGATTAGTCTGTGAATTTCTGGATGTGTTTCCAGGGGACTTTCCAGGGTTCCTTTTATATGAAAAGATAGAAAGGTGATTGGATTAGTGCCAAGAATAGATTCAGGTTTTAAGGCACTGTGTTTAATGGCTCAGCGGAGTTGTAAGAATTAAAGGTTCAGTTATTGAGTAAGATGGAATTCTTTAAGGTGGATCTTGGATCTGGTTAGGACCAGTTAGAGATCAGGGAGAAAGTTATATAAAAGATTGTGTTTATATTAGATAAGAGCACTGGGAGTGCTGAGTATGTCTTGAGAATTTATCTAATGCCAAGTGTCTATGAATCAGATGAATAGAGCATTCAAAGGTTTATTTGAATGGGATTTGTGATCGTCTTGGACGATGGTATTATGATGTATTCTTTGCGGAGATTTGCCAAGGTCAAGGAATGCCTTAGGGGCAAGGGTTTCCTTGGGTGGTAGAGATATTTCAGGTGCCTTGGGAATTATTTCTGAGTCTTCTTACAGATCAGAACCAGTTAGTAGGTTGTTATGACATCTCAGTGACAGAGAAAAGTAATTGCCTATGCAATATGTTGGTTAAAGGATCTGACCAGAACTGGAGTAGAGTTTCTGGTGGGCCAGGTGGCCAGTTTTATGTTTGAGATTATCATTTCGGAAAGAATAAAAAGGAAAGATGACTAAGTGAACTACAGATAATAAAGATTGAATGGAAAGTCTTAGCTGGATTAGCTAAGAGTTGTATAGTGTCAGATATGAATTTATTGTGGTATAGGGTTGGATTTGGAATCCGATGGACATTGAGATTAATTGGGAGATTCTGGATGAATCTCATGTTATTCTTTTATTCTCTTCATTCAAGCATCATGGAAATGTAACAGGATATGAAAGCTTTATAGTGATGGCCTGGGACGGAGAGGGATGTAATGGAATGCGTGGTAAAGTTCTTAACCTGATAGCAAGTCAAATCAGAGTGTCAGAAATCGGTGAGGCCATGGTAGCCTTTGAGTATTTTATAGTGGAAATAAGAGAACATCGCGATGGGCTTCGCAGTGGAATTGCCCAGGTTAGTGGGTCAATATGAGTTGACATTGGGTCATTGTGGACCAGTTTATCCAAGTGAGTTCACTTTTACTAGCAAGGATGAATAGTGCAGCTGATTAGTAATCAGATCTTTATGTGAAAGAGATAGAGCACCTTCATAAAACTCAAGGTCTATCTTATCAGATGAAGAATCTATTGCAACTTCCAGGTTTTGGAAGGGTTAAGAAGGCGATGAATATATAGAAGAAATTCAGTACAGTTTATTACTCTCAAACTGATGGTAAATCAGAGAGAGAGAGGGTTATCCAATTATTATTGGAAGAACATCTTATAAGATGATGAATTAATATATATATATCTGGATCCTGAGGTGGTTCAGGGGACTATTGAGATTATCAGAGGTTGAAGCTTGGATGCTCACTTCTCAGAATAAAGGGAAAAGTGTTACTGAATTGAAAAGTAGGAACATGAAGTTCCAAGTAGGAGATTGTATCTTCCTTAAAAGTATCACCATGGAAATGGGTGAGGAGATAGGGGCAAGTTTAGCCCTAGAGTAATTTAACAGTTTGAATCCTGATTATTTGACAGTTTGAATTCTGGATAGGACTGGTCAGGTTGATTTTGGATCAGCCTTTTCTTTGGCACTATCAGCTGTATACAGTGTGTTATGTACTTCCATGCAGTGGACATGGGTTGAAAGGAGTTCATGGGTTGAGTTATAAGGATCTGAAGGTTAAGTATTCCGGTAGGGAATAGCCAGTTCAAATTGTAACAGAAGTAATAAGGTTCTGAGGAACAAAGTGTACCTTGGGTTAAGGTATGTTGCAGAAACAGTGAGGTCAAGAGAATGATCTGGGAAACTGGAGTCAATTGTGCGGAATTCTTATTCCGAGTTGTATAGATAAATTTTGAGGACGGAATTTCTGTAAGGAGGGGATAGTTATAATACCCTAAATTTCCTAATAAGGTTTAGGACCTTGATTAGGAGGCCGGGAGGGCCATAAATGATTTATTATGCTATTTAATGATTATATGTATGTTTATGTGAATTATATTATTATATGATGGTAAATGCATGCATATGGGTTCATTTTTAATTATAAGGACATTTTGGTAATTTGGCCCTTTGAGGGCGTGATTGTGTATTTTCATGCATGTGGGTGAATTATAAATAATACCACATTATATGTGGATTGGTTCGAGCCATTCGGCATGAGACGATCATGGAATGCAAGTTTTCGGTCTAGTCATAACGGGATTAAGTTCGGGGCTCGGAGTGAGTCTCGGGGTAATTTGGTGATTAGTGTTATATTATTTTATAATATAATGTAATATTATATTATATTATAATATAATGTTTTAGATTAAATAAATGTGACAAAGTGTGTCACATATTGTAACATATAATAGAGAGTTACAATATTTAGATATATGAGATATATCCAAATAATGTAACATATTTGGTGTTACAAATGTGTAACTTCCAAATATTACCCTTTATTGTGTAAAATTGTTGTTACACAATATTGAGATGAATTTCATAAAGCCATATGTGATATGGTTGTTAGAGATATGATTTTAACCCCAATAATGTGTTTTGGGAGTTACAAAATCATTTGGGAGGATTCGGAACCGTTTGGAAAAATAGCACATTTTTTAGTGCTGAAAATGGTCGGTGGCCGCGGCCTGTGGGACAGAGGCTAGTGGCCGCGGCCACAAGCCAAAAACTGACCATTTTTTTTCTTCAGTTTTTTTAATCTTTGTTGAACTGCTCAAAAAACCCAAATAACTCCCAAATCTCATTTTTAATTCCATATTAATCCAATTAAACATTGGTAACAACCATGGGGTTGGTGGAATTTGAAATTCAAAGGGTGTCTCTAAACTCTATAAATAGGAGCCTATAGCTCACTTGAAAGACACAACATTTCTATCCATTAGAGCACTTGGCTAGAATCACCTTGAGGCTTGATTATTCCAGAAAGCATTTCCTATAATCTGTGAGAGATCCCTTAGTGCTTGAGTTAGGGGGAAATAAGCTTTTGGACAAAGGTTTCAAACCTTGTTCAAGTTGGTGATCCCCAACACTCTTCACTTTGGTTGTGTGAGTGAGAGTTTATTGTTTTGGTTCTTGTTCTTATTTTTTTCTTCTATTGCTCTTTCTTCTTTTCTTCTTATTCTATTTACTTGTACTTTGGTTTAAGAGTTGTAATCCTTTTATTTCCTTTGTTCAAACACTTCTAGTTTACTTGTATCTTTTTGTAATAGAGTTGTATTTTCTATTTCTATCATCTTACATCTCCTTCTCTTTTTATTTGTATTTTCAGTTATAGAGTTGTAACACTTTATTTAATAAATCCTTGTCTATTGTAATATTTTGCATAGAGTTGTAACATTTTCTTACCATTTCCATTGAGGCAAAAACATTTTTTCCTAACATTCAAAAGCTTATCCCTTTTTTGTTTCAATGGAAGGGGAGACAATCAAGATCATGAACCAAGACCTAGTGAGATTGGATAGGTTTGATGGATCCAATTTTACTAGGTGTCAAGACAAGGTGAGGTTTCTTTTAACCACTCTCAAAATCGCCTACATCCTTGAGTCTTCCTTGGCACCTTTAGCCGAGCCATCTGACAAAGACACTCCCGAGGAGGTGGAGAAGAGAAGGAAGAGGGAGGAGGACAATCACCTTTGTAGGGGTCATATCCTCAACGCCCTATCCGATAGGCTCTATGACCTCTACACCGAGACCAAATCGGCTAAGGAGATATGGGATGCACTTGAGAAAAAGTTTAAGGCGTAAGAGGAAGGTACCAAAAAGTTTTTGATATCTCAATACTTCGATTTCAAATTTTTTGGTGATAAACCTATTCTTCCTCAAATTCATGAATTGCAAATAATTGTTAACAAATTGAAAGTGTTAAAGATTGAGCTTCCCGAGGCCTTTCAAGTTGGTGCTATAGTGGCTAAATTACCACCAACTTGGAAGAGCTATAGGAAAAGAATCCTTCATAAAAATGAGGATTATTCTTTGGAGGAAATCCAAAAACATATTCGAATCGAAGAGGAATCGATAAGTAAAGATAAACTTGTGGAGGGGTCTAATGGAGAGACTTCCAAAGCAAATGCGGTGTCACAACCAAAACATCCCAAAAACAAAAGGAAAAAGGGTAATGAGAAACCTTTGGGTCCAAAAACCAACCCAAACAATTTTAAGGGCGAGAAAGGTCTTTGCTTTGTGTGTGGGAAAAATGGTCACTATGCTAGAGAGTGTAGGCATAGAAAAGACCAACAAGGACCTAAGGTGAACGCAACTCAAGAGGAAAATATAGTTGCTACCCTTAGTGAGGTGAATGCGGTCCAAGGCAAGGTGAAAGGGTGGTGGTATGATACATGTGCCACCGTCCATGTCACCTATGACAAATCATTGTTCAAGACCTTTGAAGAGTCAAAAGGCAACCATGAGATACAAATGGGCAATGAGGGCAAATCCAAGGTACTTGGCAAAGGTACTATTGAAGTCTACTTCACCTCCGGCAAGAAAGTTACATTAGTGAATGTACTTTATGTTCGCGAAATGAGTAAAAACTTGGTAAGTGGTGATTTGCTTGGCAAGCCCGGCATTAAAGCTGTTTTTGAGTCCGGTAAACTTATACTTACCAAATCAAATGTATTCTTGGGAAAAGGGTACTCTTGTACTCTTAAAACTTAGATTACCTTTGATTGGGTTGTTCCTCGTCAAATCCTCCGATCAAGAAGCTTATAATCTTTCCTAGGATCGCTATGCCTCGATCCTCGCTTGATTCCGACTCCTAGAACTCAAGATTTCTTCGAAATCGCCTCAAACGGTAAAATGAACTAATGGGAAGAGAGAGTATTTTTCTAATGTACGGTTCTATCGGACAAGCTACTTCAAGCTTAAGTAATCTCAAATAAAACCTAGTGCTCGGGGTCCCAAAAACACCCCCGGAAACATTATAGTCAAAACTTCCAGAATTTCCTCTTGATCTCAATAACTCCCAATTTATCATCAAATAACATTCTCATTACTCAATATCCCAATAAAAGACCCCGTTATGACAAAACCGCTAATTTGAAATGTAAGACCGTCTCATGCCGAAAAGCTCGAATATATCTCCATAATAATGGGATCTCATCCATAATTCACAATATGCACCAAAATACACAATTATGCCCTCAACAGGCCAAATTACCAAAACACCCTAATAATCGAATGTGGACCCACATGCATGCATATAACATCATATTATAATATAATTCACATAAACATGCATATTATCAGTTAATGGCATAATTAAACAATTATGGCCCTCCCGACCTACTAATCCAGCCATTAAACCACATTAGGGATTTCGGGGCATTACAGTAGGTTCAAGAGGAGCCATAACAATGAAGCAAGAGTCAACTCAACCGAAGAAGAGCTAGTGGCAACACTAAGTGAAGTCAATGCCATCCATGGAAAGGTGAATGGATGGTGGTATGATACTTGTGCCACTATTCATGTTACCTATGATAGATATCTTTTCAAGACCTTTGAATCTTCAAAGGAAGGGCATGAGATAAAAATGGGCAATGAGAAAAATTCCAAGGTTGAAGGCAAGGGGATTGTTGATTTTTTCTTCAGATCCGGCAAGAAAGTTCTACTCACCAATGTTTTGTATGTACCGGAAATGAGTAAAAACCTTGTGAGTGATAGTTTGCTTGGAAAATCGGGAATCAAAGTTGTGATAGATTCCAACAAGCTCACTTTGTCAAAGGGGAATGTATTTGTGGGACAATTAAAAGCTTCCTCTTCTTTTTGTTATATGGTTGACTCAAATTCTATTAATTTGTGGCATATTAGACTTGCACATATAAGATTTAGCACAATTAAAAGAGCAATTAAATGTGGATTGATTGATTGTGATAATGCTGAGCATGATAAATGTGAATTATGTGTTAAATCTAAGATGGAAAAGAAACATTTTCCAAGATTTGAAAGAAACTCTAAGTTATTAGATTTGATACATAGTGATTTATGTGAACTAAATTGAATGTTGACTAGAGGAGGAAGTAGATATTTTATTACTTTCATAGATGATTTGTAACGTCCCAAAATTACCTAATAAGGCTTAGGACCTTGATTAGGGGGCCGGGATGGCAATATATGAAATTGTGTGTTTAGTTGTTATATTAGTTGTACTTATGTGAATTATGTGATAATTTGACTAGTTGTGCATATTTAGGGGTATTAAATATGCATGTGGGCCCGTTTCTGATTAGAAAGGCGATTTTGGTCATTTTGCCCGTTGCAGGCATAATTGTATATTTATGTGGATATATGTGAGAGACCACATTATTATGTGGGTTTATTTGAGTTACTCGGCACGAGACGATCCTAGGGAGAAAGCTAGCGGGAAAGTCACAATGGGACCCAATACCCGACTCGGGGCAAGTCAAGGGGTATTTTGGGTATTAGACATTTAATTGGGTTATCAGGTTATGAAAATAAATAATTGGAGATATATTTTAAGTTAGAAAGTTTAGGAGGGAATATTGGCGAAATTTACCATTTTGCCCTCGGGGACATTTTTGGTACCTCGAGCCTCGGGACTGGCTTAAGTTAGTTAAGTTAGATAAGATAAAAGTTAGAAACACATAGAACTTTCTCTAAACCGACTCTTTCCCTCCCTCACTTCACTCTCTTCTTCCCTAACCTTTTCCTAAGCTTGTACCTTTGAAAACCAAGGAGATTTTGGGCTAGGATCACATGAATTGAAGCTAAAATCTTGGGGATTAATTCAGTAACAGTTTGTGGAATCAATCTTCAGTAGAGGTAAGCTTTGAATTATGATTTCTAGCATTTAAATTTTGTGTGTTTCTTGGCTGGTTTTTAAGTGTTCTTGAGCCTTTAAGTTCAAAGATTTAATTGGTGTTTTGATGAGTTTTGAAGCTAGATTTTTGGTGGGTTCTGTTGCTGGGAACATATTAGAACTATTATGATGATTAAATTATGATATTGGGGTGATTTTGGGTTAGTTTGGATTGGTTTTGGCTGCTGAAAGTGGAGGATTTTCTCGGTTCGTGGGGCCAAGTCGCGACTCAGCCTGAGCCCAAGCACCTTGGGAGGCCTCTGCCTAGGGGGCGCACTGCGACTTGTTAGGCCAAATCGTGGCCCGTGCCTCTGGACAGAGGGGAGGAGGAGGCTGGTTTGAGGGGCATGCCACGACTCACAGGGGGGCAAGTCGCGACCTACCTGGGCATTTTTTCCTTGGAGAGTTTGTTTTAAAATGGAACTTTTTCCTTAGGGCTCGGGATTGTTTCCACTACCCAGTTTGGTGGAACCCGAGGCCCCGGAGGCTAGGTCTTGGTCCGGAAGCCTTTGATCGCTCGTTATTAATAGAATCCTATTTTATAGTTGCGACTTAGGGTATCACTAGGGGCTTAGAACTGGGATCATGCTAAAGGGTCGTTCTTATTTACGCTTACTCAGACCTGAGGTAAGAAAACTGCACCCAATACGTGTTATATGTGATTAGGTGTAACACCCTACTACCCATGGACTGTTACGTTGTGCATTTTAAACAGTGCTAAACTCGTTGAACGAGTCATTTGGCCATAATCGTGTAACTAAGTGCGATTAACAATTTAAGGTTAAAAATCTTGGTTAAGATACAACGTTTAACTAAAACGTTTACTGTACACATTGGGATCCCAAAATATAATTTAAATGTTAATTACAATAAAATATTTACAACCAAACGACCTAAACGACAAAATAGGGTTTAACCCTAGTTCCTCTTTAAACCCTCAACCGTGGTGGTCGAGCAGCCGCATATGTACACATCGTCACCTAAGCTCTCCAACTCAAGGATGGTCCAACTTTCTTTTGCCTTTACCTGCACCACATAGCACTCGTGAGCCGAAGCTCAGCAAGAAAACTCAATATGCTCATGAACAGGTAATAACATGTTACTAAGTCATAATAGGCATTCCTAACAATAATAGCCCTATTCATGCATGCAAATAAGTCAAAATAATTTTTGTGGGCCCTGCCCTTTGTATAGATGATTTATGGGCCCTGCGCTTTGCATAGATGACTTATGGGCCCTGCCATTTTGTATAGATGACTATCAAGTCAATTCGAGAATAGATGACTAATGTGTCCATCTAAAATAAGTGACTCAAATAAGTGGAAATTAAGTCACGCACTTGGGCTCCGCACCCTAATCAGATGAGTGAATAACACTTTATGGTTTTGGTAATCATACTGGGGCTTGTAGCCCTAATCAGATGATTGAGTCACACTTTGGGCTCTGCACCCTAATCGGATAGGTGATTAAAGAGTCACACTTTGGGCTTTACACCCTAATCAGATAAGTGACAAATAAGTGAGTCGCGAACTTGGGCTCCGCACTCTTAGCCATGTGACGATGCGGGCACCTGAGCCTTTTGGCCCTGGCTCTAAGTAACTAGCCTTTAGGCTAGACAAGCGCTTTTAGTTTTCATCAAACTTGAGGTTGATCAAGCATTAATGCTCATGATGATTCATTCAATGCTTTTGTTGATTAGATCTAATTATTTTAGCTTATGTTGAACACATCAATTCCGTTCTTGACTCTTAAGCCAATACCATACAACTTGTGCCGATTTCTGACTCATTGGTCAGTGCCATACACAAGTAAGCAATGCAACCTGACATATATCATATGTCAAATATCCAAATGTAGGGCATTCAACATGCTTACTTAACAATCACTCGCATAATTATGATCATGCACATTTACAGAGACTCAAGCTCTGATCAATCTCATATTCAATATTCATGTCATGCCCTAATCACATGTATCTCATGCATCACATGCATCACATACTGGGTGCAGTTTTCTTACCTTTGGTCCAAGCGCAGGTTACCAATGAACGACCCTCGAGCACAATCCTGATTCCAAGCCCCTAGCGATAACCTAGTCACAACCATAAACGGTGTTTCAATGAGTTTAAGTTCCAAAACCCAATCCCACGACCGACCCCGCGCTCTCAGGACCTCCAATTCCACCAAACAAGGTGGTGGAATCATCCCCCGAGCCTTTGGGTCAAAACCCCAAACAATACCAAAAAAACCTCATTCTGAAGACTATATAGCGCTACCTTTGGGCGCTACAACACAACAGGAGGACTCAAAACCCCCAAAACAGAGCACCAAGCATTGTAGCGCTACCAACCTAGCACTACAGCGCCCAAACCAAAACTTCGAATTTCTGGGCTTCTCTCTTCGTGTTCTTCGAGCTTCAAAGCTCCAAATCTGACCCCAACCTATCCAAATCTCAAAATTAAAGTTCCCAAACATCCTAATCTCCCAAAACCAATAAAACCCAAGCTTTAATTCATCCAAAAACTCATCAAAACATAAAATCCAATCAAAGCTTAAAAACTTTAAAAATTAAGAACTTAAAACTTGGATTACCTCCGATTATCTCGTTTCTCGCTAAATCCTCTGGCTAATAAACTTCTAATCTTCCCTAGAATTGCTATGCCTCGATCCTCGCTTGAATCCGAGTCCTAGAACTCAAGTTTCCATTGAAAATGTGATCGGGTGTCGAAAAGGGAACGGGAGGAAGAGAGATCGTTCTGAATGTTCTTTTATAATTCTAACAGGTTACTTCAAGCTTAAGTAGCCTCAAGCAAATCCTAATGCTCGGGGTCTTGAAAACGCCCCTGGGGGTAAAATAGTCAAAATTCCCAGAATTTCCCCCAGATCTCACTAACTCCCTTATCATCAAATATTTATTCTCATTATCCAATAACCCGGTAATGTACTAAATACCCCTTGACTCACTCCGAATCAAGTATGAATCCCGTTGTGACTTTCCCACTAGCTTGCCTCCTAGGATTGTCTTGTGTTGAGTAATCTTAGCATAACCAAATAATAATGAAGAACCATACACATACTACATATATGCCAAATATACCCAAAACGGGCCAAATTATGAAAATCACCCAATTAATAAGAAATGGGTTCACATGCATATTTAATACACCTAAGCATGCATATCACGTCATATTATAATATTATTCACATATTCACTTAATGATACACATAAATATCACATAATCATATAATTCCAAGATTTGCCATCCTGCCCCCCATAATCCAGGCCCTTTCTTATTAGGAAATTTGGGTCGTTACAACTATCCCCTCCTTATAGAAATTTCGTCCTCGAAATTCATCTGAACATCCCGGAATATAAATTCCGCATAACTGATTCCAGTTCCCAAGTCGCTCCCTCGACCTTACTGTTTCTGCATCATACCTTAACCCAAGGTACAACTTTGTTCCTAAGAACCTTTTTTTTCTATTAAAATCTGAACAGGCTACCCTTTACAGGATAACTTATCTGCTAATTCCAGATCTTCATAACTCAACACATGAGTTTCGTCTAACACATGTCCTCAACATGGAAATATGAAATACATTGTACACTGCTGACAGTGTTAAAGATAAGGCCAATCCAAAGGCAATCTGACCGGTCATATCCAGAATTTCAAACGGTCCTACTAATCTAGGGCTCAACTTGCCCTTATCTCCTCACCTCTTTCCATGGTGATACCCTAAGGAAGATACATTCTTCCACTTGGAACTCCATGTTCATGCATTTCAAATCAATATAACTTTTCCATTTACTCTAAGAAGCGAGCATCCCAGCTCTAACCTTTTCAATAACCTCAATGGTCCCCTGAATCACCTCAGGATCCAAATGTAACATCTCATCCATCTCATCCAAATGAATGGGCGACATACATGCTCCTCCATACAACGTCTCATAAGGTGCCTTTCCAATAATTGGATAACTCTATCTCTGATTTACCATCAGTTCGAGGATAATGAATAGTACTTGATGGACCCAAAACGAGTATGTTTTAAAAATTTATAACTCGCAAGCGCACGAATCATATATGAAATATAGTGTTCGTGTAAGCACGATATCGAACCCAAAGGAGTTGTCTAAAATAAAAAAGAAAACTATTTTAAATCAAAATTAATAAATTCTAACCTAGCTCCAAAGATTGATGAGATTTTTGTATAATGAAAATAAAATAAAACATAATAATAAAGAAATTAAAGACAATATATGTAAATAAATTACTAGCAGAAATCAAGATGGTAAAATAAGATTATTAAGGTATTAGAATCCACAAAATATAAGTTCAATAATGTTTATAAGTACATTGATTCCCAAGTTTCATTAATAGTAGAAATTAATCAAATATCACTTATTCAAATTAGATATTCTATTTATGCACAAATTATCATGGAATTGTAGGATTTATCTTCACTTTTAAAATTATAATTTCAAAGTATTTAATGTAAATCAATCTAATGAAATAACAGATAAATCAATGAATATTATTTTTAAGGCAAAACATAATATTTTTGTTCTAAGCATTTGATGTGCACAATTTAATGACACACCTTAATCAAAGAATATTATGACTTTGCACTAATGAAGAACAAAGTGTAAATATGTTCTAACAATAAAAAAATACAAGATATTTAAGATGAAAGAAAATATTTGAAGAAGAAAATCCATAAACTTTATTGCACAAAATGGGAAATCAACACACAACATAAATACTATCTAGTTACATATTATTTCATTATCACCTTAATAATTTTAAAAAGATTAGAAACTCATAACTAGAATAGAAATTACAAACCAAAAAATTATAAACATAAATAGGAAAATTTGGAGGAGGAACCCCCAAAGTTTTCCTCTAAAAACTCATAGAAAAAATGACCAAAAAGAAGAAAAAGATGAAGAGAATGGAGTGGTCATCCAAGTGTAGGAATTTTGTGGTATGACCTCCCCTAAAATAAGCACCCCCCAAATGGTCTTGAAAATTCCCTATTTATAGCCAAAATGAGAGTATTAAAATAATCAATTTAAATTAAATTAATCGATTAAATTAATAATAATATGGAAAATAGGGGTAAATTTTAGGGTGTAATGATGATTTTTGGGTAAAATGTGTAGAAAAGTTTAGGTAAAAAATGAAAATTTTAAACAAAGGGGACAAGGGGACATTTAGGCATTTGTTGGGCTCAAGAGGGGAAAAGGCAGCTGTTTTGGCAGTGGTTGGGCTCGTGGGCCTTGTGCCTTTGGTGGCTAGGTGGAAGGTGTGCGTTTGGGCAGGGGCGTTGGGCTGGGCCGAATGTGGCATCTGGGCAGGGAAGGCACGGGAGGCAACGTGGTGGGCTGAAGGCAGCGGATGGGCCGGGCTGGGCAGGTGCGTGGGCTGGGCTTCTGGCGGGCTTGGGCAGGCGTCTGGGCTGGGCTTCTGGCGGGCCTGGGCCGGTGCGGCCCAGTGGAGCAGCAGGCAGAAGCAGGCTTGGCCTCTTCTGTCAAAAATATCACAAATCCTTTGGGCTTTTGATTTTCAAAATTGTCAATTTCCCAACTCTCTTTTCAGCTTTAATTATTTTATTTTCTCTTCTTTTCAAAGTACCAAAATGTAACATAATTCATGCAAAAACAATCATAAACTACATTAAAATTAAATATTTTCCCTAATAAAATATACCATATAACTTCCATGAAAATATTAATTAAAATTTAATTTGTGTAACATTTAATTTCAATAAAATCATATTTTTTTGCATTCAAACTAACAACACTAATTTCAAATAATTAAATAACAACATAAAACAATAAAATAACTATAAAAACATATAAAAATCTAGAAAATTACAATGAAACTAATAAATGGAAAATTACTTAAAAACTTACTAAATTACTTAAAAACTCAAAGACTAAGCAACAATTAGCATAAAAAATATGGTAAAATAACTCTATTTTGTAGAATTATCAGTACTAAACTTCAACTATATACCCATTGCCTTCTGTAATCTTCCTCAAGACTTGGAAGTAAAAACAAAGTCATCATCTGATAAGATAGACCTCGAATTCCATGAAGGCGTACTACCTTTGTCACTTAGAGGTCTGAATACTGATTAACTGTATAAGTAGTCCTTACTAGTAGAAAGTGAGTTGACTTAAATACTAGTCCATAATGGCCGAAACCAAATCACGCTGACCCACTATCTTGGGCAGCCTCACCGCGAAACCTATCGCGATGTTTTCTTACTTCCACTATGAACTACACAAAGGCTACAATTGTAAAGAACGCCCTAGACTAATACTTACAAAACATTCGCATAACATAATTTATAAAAGAATACCATCCATTATTAAAGTCTCAGGGGGACTTATTTAAAATCATGCAAGTTGGCGCCATAAGTTTAAAATAAAACATAGGTTTTTATGCAAAGTTCAAAGAAAACCAATTAAGTTAAATAACAGAGTCCCACTGATAATTTAGGAAAAAGTCCCTTAAAACAAAACATAATTTAAATGGCGTTCTACGTTGATCGTTTTATCGTCCATAGGATTGCCCCACGCCATACACCCCATGATGAAAGAACTCCTCACGTCACCACGCGTGCCATAGAGAAAACCTATTTGCTACCTGGAAGGAAAGTAAGGGGGTGAGCTAAAAGCCCAGTAAGGAAGTACAAACAAATAAGCAAGTAAGAAAAACAACAAACAACCAAACACTAACGTTCATCTAAAACATCATGGTATATCATAACATAATCGTAACATTTCATCATATCATAACATAAATATGACATATCATCATATCATAACATAAATGTAACATTTCATCATATCATAACATAAATGTAACATTTCATCAGATCATAACATAAATGTGACATATCATCATATCATAACGTAAATGTAACATTTCATCATATCATAACATAAATGTGACATATCATCATATCATAACATAAATGTGACATATCGTCATATCACAAACATACAGCATACATGATGAGCATGGAACGCTAGTTGTCCATGTCACCCTATGAGGTAAACAGGAGATCACTGGTCCTTGAATAACCTCGGCGCGTCCGCCCTAGGAGTCACGTCTCAATGTCCTTAGTAACTCGTTCAATGTATCTGACATCGAAATCTGTTGATGTATCTAACATCGCATTCTGTTTGATGTATCTAACATCCATACACATATCACATTCAACAGATCATCACATTAAGGCATTCATAATTTCATAACAGTTCATTCATATAATAGCCTTACCATTCATAGCATAAAATCATAAAATCTATCTAACTTCCTTACCTCAGGTCCAAGCTAAGAATTTTACAATCTTTCAACGAGCCTATATCATAATCAAAATAACGTTTCATAGGTTCATAAAATTACTATTTTGCCCTTCCATACAACTCATGTGTGCATGGGCCATGCACTCATGATAACAGTTACACTAAACATGCAATTATCGCCAAAAAGAATAATGCTCGTTCTACCCATTTTACTAACATGATTGTTTTATAAAAATCACATAGTTGAATAATAATCATGATTTTGGACGTAAAAGTTGATTTGCATGTAACATGCATACGTGGGAACATTGCGTAATAAAGACGTTTTTCAAAAACGATAATTCTACATTTCTTTTATTATTTTAAAATCAATAGACATATTACATGCTTTATTTTCTTAAAATTTCTAAGTTGATTAAATTTCTCAAAAACTTTATTTTATTTTATAAATTTATTTTATTTTATCTCAAAATAAAATATGTGACATTTTCATTAAATAAATATTAATTTATCAAGAATTACCCAACAAGCTTGGATTTAATTAAAATACCTATTTTAATATGTTTCTTTAGAAAAATATATTTTGTCATTGTGTTACATAAATGATGTGACAAATATATTTTAAGTGTGGAAAAATACATTTTGATTTAATTTATTTAAGACTTAGTTTTTAAGTAGCAAAAATCCATATGTGACAATTTAATAACAATTTGTTAACCTTTTTAAAACAAACTTTCAGCCACCATTTATTTTATTCAAAAATCACAAATAAATAGAGTCTAAATATTTTTCTCAATCAAAATAAAGAAAAATCATTATTTAACAAAATATGCATTTATACCATTAAAATATCATTTTTCAATATTACCATAACTTAGGAAAAATAATTTATTCCAAAAATTACTCAAATTCATTTTTAGTGAAACTTACTTCATATTTTATTACAAAATTCCAGCAACTATTATTATCATTAAAAATCACCATATTCAATTTTATAAACCCATATTTTCTCAAAATTCAATAAAAATTCTGTAGGAAATTAATTGAGTAAAATATCATAACATGAGACTTAAAATCCTATTTTAATTTCATAAAAATTAACATATTCATCAAGAACATTATTTATGCATGCAACTCATCTTTTTATCAACTTTTACCCAATTATTTACAAAAAAACAGCAAGCTTATTTCTTTATAAAACTCAACTTTTGTCTCAAAAATTACATAAAATCATACATGCTTAAAATCTCATTATACTCTTATTATATGCATGATTCTAATATCACTAACATATTCACATGAATCCTTTTAAAAACCATTTGTTGCAATTCCATGAAAACCAACAAAACACTATCAATAAAATAACATATAGTAATTTATAAGCACCATATTCACATATGCCTTATATTAACCTAACATGTTTCTATCATTATTTCATGCATCTAACAAAATTTCATGATCAAGATATCAAGATTGCCACTTATTCTCTTACCCATATAACATAGGTCCTAAAACATGGATCTAATATATTGTAAATCACACAACATATCAAGAACACCCCTTGGGTGTACCTAGGCCGAAATCACCATACGAGTATTCATAGATTATTACAATTTTTTTATGCATAGCAACATCAACATCACAACCCTTAAACACAAATCATACTCTCACAAAATCCAAATCCTATACATCAATCCTACCAAAATCAACCATTAGCACCATTAACAAAACCTCATATACAACCCACCAAAAACAATATAAGGGCTAAGAAAAGGCCATTACCTCTCTTGATTGTAAAATCAAGATCACAAAAGATCAATACCCAAACTCCACACCCTTGTTCAAGCCTAGGGTTTTTATGGGAAAGCCACCATGAGGAGAAGGAAGAACCCAAACACACACAAGAAAATAACACAAATCAATATCATATTATCAAATAAAGAGATTATGCAAAAGAGAAAACAAGAAGACATACTCTAGGAGGGGTTCCTCCTCACGTTCTCCTTCCTTCTTCCTTTCTTTCTTTCTTCCTCTCTCTCTCTCTCTCTAGGTCACGACAGCCACACACACACAAGAGCAATGGCTCTTCTCTCCTTTCATAGCCCCTTTATCACAAATCTTCCCATAAAGTCTCCCCTAACACAATAAGGTAAGTTTCCATTTCTCTTTTATTTTTCTTAATTCCTCTTTATTTTTAAAAGATATAAAGGAGTAATAATATGATCATGCCTATCCCCAAATGATCATGGTCTTCAATTTTTTATTTTTACCATCTTAAGGAAATTATTCCTTTCCCACTAGGTCACACGCCCAACTCCCTATTTCCCTTTTATTTTCTTTTTTTTTTATAAATAAATTAACCCAAATAAAATCTAAAATAAGGAAACATAAAATGTGTAGAAAATCTACACATGTGCACCATGCTACCATGCACTAACACACACTAAATCACTAGGGTGCATTACTATCTATCATGCACCTTAGTGCATTCCACCATAGCTCACATAATTACCTCAATTGTCACACTTAATAAAATGTAACACTAATAGTAAAATAACATGTTACACAATTATTCACTTATTAAATTAATTAACCAAAATATTTCTAACAATTAAATAAAATAACACACAATCAAATAAAACAAATAATCAACCAAATAAAATAACAACACTTAAATAAAAACAATTCATCACACTTAACATTTAAATCAAATAAATCACAAAAAATTTAATAATCTAAAAAAAAAAAATTTGGTGCACTACAACAATGGCCTTACTGGTTTCTGATACTCTATTTTGACCTGCTAACAGGTTAAGAACTTCGTCATATATTTCATTACGTCCCTCTCCATCCCAAGCCATCATTATAAATCTTTCAGACTTTGTTACATTCACATGATGCCTGGATGGAGAGAATAAGAGATAATATGAGATTCATCCAGAATCCCTCATTTAATCCCAGTGTCCATCGTATCCCAAGTCCGATCCTTATATCTCACTAAACTCATACCTGACACTGCATAATCCTTAGCTAATCCAGCTAAGACATTCCCCTCAATTCTTCCTATCTATGGGTTCACTTAATTGTTTTCCTTTAATCTCCTCTGAAATAGTAAACTCAAATGTAATGTTGGCCACCACGCCCACCAGTAGCTCTACTCTAGCTCTGGTCTCATCCTTCAACTAACATGTTGCTTGGGCAATGTAGTGTCTCAGAATTTTACTTAGCTAGATAGTAGTAGTAGTAGCTTGTAGTAAGTTAGTTTCTGTGGATATTGGTTCAAGCCAGGCCTTAGTTGGAAACTCATAGCAACAATTATGGATTTTATAAGTTTAGCCTATAGTTTAAGAATATTAAATTATAATATAAGGTTTGATTAATATTCCTGGTCCTAGAAATATTGTTTATTATAACCTAAGGTTTAAATAGCATTAATAAGAACGTGACACTTGTCACAAGCATGTTTATTAAGGATTTAAGTATTTTTGCTGAATAGTTTAATTAAAAGAAAAATCTAGAAGCTCTAGAACCTTCCAACAGCTGTTAAGATCACATTTTTACTCAGTCAAAGCGATTTAATCAATTCAAAATATGCTAAAAGAGTACAAATACATGTTTGATATATCAACGTATGCCGATATATCGCAGCTATAGGGGCTGATATATCGCCTACGGGAGACACGGAAAACACGTCAACTTCGCACGAACGAAAGCACAAGGGCTTGAGATATAGGTCCAAGCAATATATCGCCCAGGGTAGGCGATATATCGCCCCTGGGAGTCAATTTTTGAATCTTGAGGATTTAATTTTAAAAACATCCTTAACCACTTGGACTTGCTCTTGAACGATTTTGACCGAGTTCTGGGCATTTGTTGAACGAAAATTCAAATATTTTTCATTTTACATCCATTTATTTATTCAAATTAACAGGGGTTAGTTTCACTCCTTGAACTCTATAAATAGGACCTAGTACTCAACCATTTCACTCATCATTCAAGCATTGTTCAGAGCCTCCAAGCTGCTAAGTTTACTATAGAGAGAAACACTTGGGTTTTTGGGTTAAATTTTTTTCTAATCTAAGATTTTCTAAATACTTGGGAAGTAAGATATAACGTTATTTTGGTATCGAGGTGTATATCAAAGTCATAAGTTTATTCAAGGTATTCCTATCCTTAAGTTCAGTTCTTCATGGTTATCTAGTTTTCTTTTATTTTCTTTTAGATCCTAACTCTTGTTTATGATTCTTGGTTAGGTGTTTAAGTTCTTTGAAACTTAAGATTTTCGGTAAGTTTTCACTTTGATGGTTTAGTTCTCTTTTCATCTTCTTTTCTTTAGAAGCTCACGATTCTTACTGTTGGTTTTAGGAGTGTTCCAAATCACTTTCTTGTCTCCATATCCCGGCTTTTGGTAAGGAAAATAGGTTAGATTATATGTGTTTATATGTTTATGTTATGATATATTTTATGTTATGATATGATATTTGATATGATATATGTTGTAGTCCTTGGGCATATGAATTGCTTAGATAGCAAGCCCCAAGAATTTATGTTGTAGTCGCTTGGGCATATGACTTGCTTAGATAGCAAGCCCCAAGAATTTTTATCATTTCCGTGGTTTAGAGTTATGATTTACCCTACCTCGATTAGTAAACAGAGGACCTAGATGGGTTATCATATACTATAGTTGTGATCTAACCAACCTCGATTAGTAGACTGAGGACCTAGATGGTTTTATCACATTCTATGCTAATGAGTTAATGGCCATTAATATTGTAGTCCTATATGATATATGTTTTTACGTCATATGTTTATAGTATATGATTTATGATATGATATTATGGTTTATGATATGTTTGTAGTAGATTTTCCTTGCTGGGCATTAGGCTTATTCCTTTCTTTTTAGATGGTGCATGAAAATAAGCATGGAAGGCGGGAAGGATTCGTGGTAGCTTGGCATGTGTGTTGAGGATGAATGGATTGAATGGACTGTTGGAAGATCGAGGATGTCGTTGTTTTAAGTCTTTTGATTTATGTCTTTATGTATTTCTGCACTTAGTATTTAAACAATTCATTAAAGTTATGTTTTTGTTTTTGTTTTATGTACTAAACAATGGATACACATACCGTATTTTGTATTTTAAATAAAGTTATGTTGTTTCCTGTGTATGTATTCCAAAATAGTAGCTATGTTAGTAGTTTTTAATGGTCTGAGGTCTTAGAATTAGTCGGGGCATTATAGTTGGTATCAGAGCCCACAGTTCATAGGCATGAAGTTCTCCTTGATACACACACACAAGCTCCGAATCTAACTACCAATGTAAGTGTTTCTGTTTATGTTATTAGCTAACGTTTTAGCCATTATGTTTTCAATTATAATGGATGGAGCCTTGATCTATCAAGATATTTGAGCCATTAAGGCATTGAAAAGGATTAGAGAGCCAAGGAATACAATATGAGTGTTAGAAAGAATCACTCAAAGACTGATCTTATTTCACAAGGAGATAGTTCACCTTCAGACTACTAAGCAAATTATGATGAGGGCTACGGAAAAATATGTCCTAGTAATTAGGCTTTTTAAAGATTTTCCTTCTGTAATTTCAACATTAGAAGAAATATGGGAGACTATAGATGATGATGATGATGATTTACCGGTAGCCATGTGTAATGACCCACTAATCTAGACTAATTGGACCATTATCGAAACTATACATAAAAACTTACATTTTACGAAAATACCATAATTTATTGAGTAACTTGAAAATAAGAGTTATTTACAAAGAAACAGAATACTAAGAAGGATTTTGGGATCCCATTGTCTTTAAAACAAAATAAGATTTAAAATAAAAGACATTACATAATAATGCGGAAAATACATGTAAAACCATAAAAAACATAAAAGGAGACTACATCCTCGAATCGATAACGCTCGGCCCCTTGACTCCATTCATCATCGATACACATCCTCCCAAGCATCACGAATCTTACCGCCTCTAAGCTTATTTTCCTGCACATAAACAGAAAGGAGTGAGCCTAATGCCCAGCAAGGAAAAACCTAACACATAGTCATATACACAATTTCATAAGAAAACATAAAGACTTAACATAATACATATAACATACACTTATTATAATGGCCATTATCACTTGGGGTCCCATAGACTAAACAAGCATATGCCCATGGAATTAGTGGGGTCCTACTAGCTAAGTAGGTCATATGCCCACAACCCATTTGGGGTCTTGTTAGCCATATGGGTCATATGCCTAAGCCTACAACATGCATACATATCATAACACTTTTAATAACATAAAACATATAGATACATAAGCACATAACATATTGATTCTAGCCTATTTTCCTTACCAAAGTTACCGGGATAAAATGGACTGAGTTAGGAATTTTGGAACACTCCTAAAACCACAATGAACAAGGGTGAGTCTAAAGAAAGGAGATGAAATGAAAGAGAATAGGAAGACTAAACCATTAAACGAAAATATGCTTACCACCACTTAAGTGCTTAAGAACTTGGATTCCCTAACCAAAAATAAGAATAAGGTTAGGGGACTGAGTAGAAGGTTTTGAGAAAAGAAATAACATAGAATACAGAAAGGACTAGAGTTTTGGGTTTACCTCAAAGATTGCAAGATCAATCTAACATCCACCGAAATACTATAGCACTCACTTACTTCCCAAGTGTTTGATAAGCTTATGATGTTTAAGCTTATAGTTTTTTCCCCAAACCAAGTGTTTACACTCTCTCACTCACTTAACACTAGCAGCCTCTGAACTTAGAGCAAATGGTGAATAATGGCTGGGTACTAGGTCCTATTTATAGAGTTTGGGAATGAAAATATCTTGATTTTACTTGAATAAAAATAATGGCTTTTTAGGTGAAAATCATTTGAATAATCGTTCAGCAGAGGCTGAAGACTCGTTCAGAAGATGCTGGACTGTTGAAGGAGTTTGAATGGCTGAAGGGAAAAGAATTCAAATGTATTTGAATTCATGCTGGTGGAGGCGATATATCGCCCCCTGTAGGCGATATATCGCCTGGGCCAGTATGCCCGAGGCGACCGTGCATCGTTTCGTGTTTTCCGTATCTACGTGCTGCGACATATCGCCCCCTATAGCTGCGATATATCGGCACACGCTGAATATTTAAACACGAAATTACACATTTTTAGCTAAGTTTGAATGGAGTAAACAGCCTTGACTAAGCCTTCAACGTACTAAAAGCTGCTGACTGACCCTATAACATTCAAACTTTACTCCTTATTATATTTAATCCTCAAAAATCTTTAATCCTTAATCACCATTCATAACATGTGCTTAAAATCCTATTGGTTGATATCTAAACCTTATAGTATAAAAGATATAATCCTTAATATCAGTCACATTAATCAAACCTTAGGTTAACTTAATATTCTTAAACTATAGATTAAACTTAGAAAATCTATAAGTATTGCTATGAGTGTCCAAATAATTCCCGGTCTGAACCAAAAATCCACAGTAACAATGATAATACTAAACATACTATCATACTATTATCTGTCTTAGCTAAGTAAAGTTCTTGGACTCTACACCATGAGATATTATTTTCTCATACTTAGGTTCACCTCTAAGTTAGAATTTCAATTCACAAATGAACAAAAGCATAACATCTTCATGAATCTTCCCCGAGGTAATTTTGAGGCTCAAGATAATGATGATTATGAAGAAATTGATGATGATATGTTAGATGAAGGGTCAGACGTAGAAGATCCTGATTTTTAGATTTACCCTAGTTATTCTTAGTTTAGTTTGTTTATTTATTTATTTAATTTTGCATTTATGATTGTATTTAGTGAAAACCTTTTTCCAAATGAATATTATTGTTATTTTTGAATGATATGTATGCGTTTGATTTTCTTTACAATCATAATAAATAATGACCAAGTTCGGACCGGGTTCTATATTGAGAATTTAGGGGGCCATAGTAGTAGGAACGATTTTACTAATCCCAGCCCTCCCTCAATATGGTTAACTTTGGAACAGCGAAGAGTTTCAAGCCTGAGAATTAAGTTATATAGGATAATTAGAAAAAGACTTAGAAAATAATAAATATGGCTAATTTTCTAAGTATAGAAACACACCCTAATTATAAAGAAGGCTTACATATTTTTCATTATAAATCATAACTAATGGTTTGAGTTATGTTTGCTTAAACTAAGTCTTGCCTTAGAACCTATTAGGGTAAGTTCTAACATGTTTTTCTCGACTATTAGAACTTTGTGGAAGATGTCGGTTAGAAGGTCTGCACGCACTGCCGAAAATTCCCCTCCAGTCCGAAGAAGGGGCACACGTGCTACCAATGATGCTGCTAACAGAAGTGCACCGCCGCCTCTAGTTGACAACACCGCTGAAATTGTCCGGCTACGACAACAAGTGGAAGAGCTGCTGCAGCAACAACGACAACAGACTTAGCCTCAGACTTAGCCCCAGCCTCAGCCACAACCGCAGCCTCAGCCAGCGGTTCAGGCACCCCAGCAAGTAGGTCCGTATGGGGGATGGCCAATGGCAAACTATGCGCCTTACCCAACTCAGTACATAGAGTTAGTCTATGAGCGTTTTGTAAGCAACACACTCCAAACTTTGAAGGGACAGGAATGTAGAGCCGATACTTGCACACATGAACCTCGGCAACACGGATCGCATATCCTGCATTTCGTCTCTTCTAATGAAGGATGCTAGAATCTTGTGGGATTTAATATAGCAGACTCACGACGTCGCCACCATAACATGGACTAGATTTGTGGAGATCTTTCACAAGAAGTACTATAACTCGGCAGTCATCGCCACAAGGGTGGAAGATTTCACTAGTCCGAAGCAAGGCAACTTAATGGTAGAAGAGTCTGTTTGACAGTTCGACCAACTAGCCAAGTTTGCACCAGAGTTGGTCCCAACTGACTTTTTGAGGGCCACCAAGTTTGTTAGAGGACTCAGACCCAAAATTGAGCTAGGAGTCAATCTAGCAAATCTTGGAACCACTTCTTACGCCGATGCTCTATAAACGACTATAGAAGTGGAAAGGCTTCAGGCGAATGTTAGTAAGGAGGAGGCCAGCAAGCCTGAACCGAAGCGGCAGAATCAACCTCAGAATGGTCGGAACCACCACAACAATAACCATCAGCATAGCAACAATAATGGGCAGAAGAGAAGGCATACTAATAGTAAGCAGGCTGATGGTGACAAAAGAGCACGGACTGGCATTGGAAGCAATGTTGGATTAGCTTATACAAGATCTTTATTTATTTTCATGTATATCTAATATTAAACAAATTAATACGAGATAGTCTAAAACATGTTTCTAAAATTGAATTCAAAGAGAAACAAAGAATAGAATACTTACAGTATACGCAGCAGAATTAAAGAGTCATTCCTTTAGTTTCTCTAACTCTTGTATCCTCTCTGTCGCAGAGTATTATCAAGAAACTGAACCGATCTTCTATTTTCTTCACAATCTTCCAATGTATCCTTAGAACCACCTAGACTAGTGTGGGCAATTCTCAACACATGAGATAGATATAGAGACAAGAAAAGAAAATAACAAAGTGGTTTAGAAAAGAACTTGTGTTTAGAGAGAATCTAAAACTATCAGAAAATCTGACTTATGACTTATCAAACTTATGTTTTGACTTCTCTCTAAGCACTCCTTTTATAGACTCAATTAGGCCATTTAATTTAATTAAAAAATCAATAAAATAATAGCCATTTTGAAGCCCTAGGTCGAAATTATCATGGGCTATAGGCCTATGAAATTTCCCATTTGATTATAAGCCCATTAGACTTAAAATCAAGGTCTGTATTATTTTCTATTGATTTAATTATTTAAATCCTTTATCAAATTAATTATTTATAATTTGAACCTTGATTTAAATTTATTTATTAATTTAGATACCAATTTATCTTAATTAATAAATCTGCCATAATTTCTCTTTTCTTCTCAAAATTACACAACTCTATGAAACTATCCAAAATTGACCTGGTCAACTTTGATAATTCTCATTGATGATTAAATCAATTAATTGAGACTATCTAGATGATTTTATCCAATGTACAGTGGGGACCATGGGCCTATGAAATCAAGCTCCAATAAGTTATCATAAATCTAACAAATAAATTTACTAACTTATTAATTCCTCGTGACTCCACTATAGACTCGGAATTGCACTCTTGAATTCATAGAACGCTCTATAACAAATATAGATACGTTATTAATTATCCATTGTTACAACCATAATTATCACTCAATCCTCTATAGACGGTCTACAATGAGATAGGACTAAAATACCGTTTTACCCCTCATTGTATTTTATCCTTAAAACACTTAGTTTCTTGTAAATGATATTTCAGTAAACTAATTTAATTACTGAAATGAGATCTCTATCATTTAACACCTTGAACCAAACTAAAAGGAAACCATCGTTTCACTTCTTCACCAGAAGCTATAGATGTTCATATCTATGATTAACACTCCCACTCAATTATACTACCAAGTTCCCAAGATGTAAGTATGGGCTAGTCCGTAGGGTAAGCTGGTAACGAACAAGTCAAAGAACACAAATAATACAATCAGTTAGAATACTAACCACTCAGAATTGAGATGAGATTGAATTGACCTATGGTCAACTATATGATATGATTAGAATAGATAATAACGGTATGTTTACTTATCCTATCAACTGTCAATATCGGTCCAGTCCGATGTAACAAATACATCCGATCTTATCTACTTTGCTAATGTTCTGGAAAGAACATAACACTGTAATGTGTAAGTAGATCATATCGTAGATTGGCAAGTCAGTGTAAATCCTATGCACTGACTAATCTTAGGACTAACTTATTTTGAACATATAATCATATTTATATTCCACTGTGATTATGTCACTATAAATAAGATTAGCTATATGCTCGGGATTTAATAGAAGTTTATATTAAACAAATAATCATGAAAATAAAACATGTGAGCAAAGTGATTGACCAAGTCAAAAAATGATTTCTATTCTTTTATTGATAATAAAATGAGATTACAAAGAATTTGGGTTTTAATTAGGGCATAAAACCCCAACAAGCAATAGGTCGGGTTACGTAGAATACCCGCAGTGCTCCAAATGCCAAAAGAAACATCCTAGGGAGTGTCGTACAAACACCAAGGGGCGTTACAATTATGGCCAGGAAGGTCATCGGAAGAGGGAATTTCCATAGCTCAAGAAAGAAGAGAAAAGGGACAACAAGATGGTTCCAGCCAGAGTCTTTGCCTTGACCCAGGGAGAAGCCAAAGCTAGTAACAAAGTAGTCCCAGGTCAGATTCCTGTCCTTGATAATATATGTTCAGTATTATTTGATTTGGGAGCAACACACTCGTATATCTCGTTAAGAATGATAGAGAAATTAGACAAACCTTGTGAAAGATTTAGAACTAGGTTTGTGACAGAATTGCCTTCGGGTGAAGTAGTTCTATCATCACGGATAGTACGAGGTGTAACGATCAAAATCGAGGACATAGAACTAGAAGGAGACCTGATAGAACTAGAAATCAAAGACTTCGACGTAATGCTGGGCATGGATTGGCTAGCAAGGCATGGTGCAACCATCGACTGTAGACGTAAGCAAGTGATGTTCGAAACTCCTGACGGTCAGAGACTATGTTTTATGGGAAAGATTTCAGGACTATGAACACCGCTTGTCTCATCTCTCAAAGCTCAGAGAATGATAGAGAAAGGATGTCACACATTCTTACCCGGCGTTACGGATGTGGTACAGGAAACACCACTAAAGGTTGGAGACGTCTGCATTATAAAGGAATTTCCAGAAGTATTTCCTGACGACTTACCAGGGTTGCCGCCGACTCGGTAAATTGACTTCACAATCAAACTAGTACCAGGAACCGAGCCTATCTCAAAGGCACTATACCGGATGGCACCTACCGAACTCAAGGAGTTAAAGACGCAGCTACAAGAACTCTTAGACTTGGGTTTCATAAGACTAAGCCATTCGCCATGGGGAGCACCGGTTCTATTTGTGAAGAAAAAGGATGGAAGCATGCGAATGTGTGTAGATTACCGCGAGCTGAATAAAGTGACAATTAAGAATAAGTACCCGCTACCTCTGATCGACGACTTGTTTGATCAACTCTGAGAAGCGATCGTGTTTTCTAAGATTGATTTACAGTCCAGGTATCACAACCTCAAGGTACGGGAAGTGGATATTCCCAAGACAGCTTTTAGAACTCGATATGGACATTATGTGTTTCTAGTTATGTCTTTTGGTCTTACCAACGTTCCAACCGCATTTATGGATTTAATGAATCGGGTCTTCAAGGATTACTTGGATAGATTCATCGTAGTGTTCATTGACGATATTTTGGTGTTCTCCAAGGACGAAGTCGAGCACGAGGAACATTTAAGAATGACCATGTTGCGACTGAAGGAGCATCAACTTTACGCCAAGTTCAAGAAGTGCGAACTTTGGCTTTCGCAAGTGGCGTTCCTCGGCCATAGTATCCAAAGATGGAGTTGTTGTAGACCCAGCTAAGGTAGAGGTTGTGTAGATTGGGCAAGACCTAAGAATGCGTCAGAAGTTAGAAGTTTTCTCGGGCTAGTAGGCTATTAACGGAGATTTGTAGAAGGCTTTTCTAAGATAGCCACTTCGCTTACCAACCTGACCTGGAAACAGCAAAAGTTCAACTGGACAGATAGATGTGAAGAGATCTTCCAGTTGCTCAAGGATAAGTTATGCTCAGTACCAGTAATTTGTGTACCGACACCCAACGACAAGTTTGTAGTATATTGTGACGCGTTAAAGCAAGGTTTGGGTTGTGTGCTGATGCAAAATGACAAAGTGATAGCCTACGCCTCAAGGCAGCTGAAGGAATATGAGCAACGCTATCCAACGCACGATGTGGAGTTGGCATCGGTGGTCTTCACATTAAAAATATGGCGCCACTATCTTTATGGAGAACGGTGTGAGATTTATACGGACCACAAGAGCTTAAAGTATTTCTTCACACAGAAATAGCTCAACATGAGGCAGCGCAGGTGGTTATAACTAGTAAAGGATTATGACTGAGAAATATTATACCACCCAGGAAAAGCAAATGTAGTTGCTGATGCGCTAAGCAGGAAGAGTTACAAAAATCTAGCAGCATTATCCGGAATAGAAAAGTCGTTTCAGCAAGAGCTAAACAATGCCAGAATAGAAGTAGTCATTGGTCAATTGGCTAACTTGTCCATCTAGTCAAGTTTGTTAGAAGATATACGGATCGGGCAAGGGCATGATGACACATTAGTATCTCTCATAGCTGCAATCAAAGAAGGCAAGGCCACATATTTTTCTATATTAGGACAGGGGTTCTTGAGATATAAGGGACGGGTGTGCGTGCCAAATGACCATGAGATTAAGATGAGGATTTTAGAAGAGGCACACACTACCCCATACTCAATTAGAGTATGTGTCCAAATACCTTATATGCCAGCAAGTAAAAGCAGAACATCAGCGACCTGCAGGCTTATTGCAACCGTTGAGTATTCCAGAATGGAAGTGGGAAGACATAGCCATGGACTTTGTGACAGGATTACCATGAACAAATAAGCAACACGACTCAGCTTGGGTAGTGGTAGATAGACTAACCAAGTCAGCTCACTTCCTGTCTGTCAAGACTACATACACAACAGACCAGTACGCAGACATCTATGTCCGAGAAATAGTACGACTACATGGAATCCCTAAGACCATAGTATCAGATAGAGGATCGATGTTTACATCGAGATTTTGGGGAAGCTTGCAACATGCCATGGGTACCAAGTTAAGTCTTAGTACGACATTTCATCCTCAGACCGACGGTCAGTCTGAGCGTACCATACATATTTTAGAAGATAAGTTGCGCGCTTGTCTACTATACTTCGGAGGATTGTGGAGTAAGTATTTGCCACTAATAGAGTTCTCCTACAACAATAGCTACCAGGCAAAGATCGATATGACACCCTATGAGTTACTTTATGGAAGGAATTGCTGATCACCGTTACATTGGGACAAGGTATGAGAAAGAAAACTTCTTGGACCCGAAGCTGTTAGAGAGGCTCAGGATGCAGTGGCGATGATTAGAAAGTGTATGCTCGTTGCTCAGAGTCGACAGAAAAGTTATGCAGATGCCAAGCGATGAGATGTGAAATTCAAAGTCGGAGATAAAGTCTTCTTAAAGATATCTCCTATGAAAGGTGTGAAGCGGTTTGGGAAGAGAGGCAAACTTAGTCCTCGGTTTATAGGTCCTTTTGAGATATTAGACAAGGTGGGAACAATTGCATATGGATTAGCCCTACCGCCAGCTCTAGCAGATAGCCATAATGTGTTTCACATCTCGATGTTGCGTAGATATGTGTCCGACCCATCTCACGTCCTCAAGTACGATACGATAGCACTCCAGAATAACTTGAGTTACGAGGATCAATCGGTTAGCATCCTAGATAGAGGGATGAAGGAATTACGGTCTAAGAGTATTCCGATAGTCAAGGTCCTATGGAGTAATAGTTCAGAACGGGAGACAACGTGGGAGTTGGAGGAAGACATCCTAGCACGGTATCCAGAATTGTTTGGTAAGTAAATTTCGGGGACGAAATTCTTTTAAGTAGGGGAGAATTGTAGTGTCTCAGAATTTTACTTAGCTAGATAGTAGTAGTAGTAGCTTGTAGTAAGTTAGTTTCCGTGGATATTGGTTCAAGCCGGGACT
Source organism: Humulus lupulus (assembly GCF_963169125.1). Lineage (NCBI taxonomy): Eukaryota > Viridiplantae > Streptophyta > Magnoliopsida > Rosales > Cannabaceae > Humulus > Humulus lupulus. The sequence goes on from NC_084799.1 coordinate 27,967,594, forward strand.
TAGTTGGAAACTCATAGCAATAGTTATGGATTTTAAAAGTTTAGCCTATAGTTTAAGAATATTAAATTATAACATAAGGTTTGATTAATATTGCTGATCCTAGAAATATTGTTTATTATAACTTAAGGTTTAGATAGCATTAATAAGATCGTGACACTTGTCACAAGCATGTTTATTAAGGATTTAAGTATTTTTGCTAAATAGTTTAATTAAAAGAAAGATCTAGAAGCTCTAGAACCTTTCAGAAACTTTTAGGATCACATTTTTACTCAGTCAAAGCGGTTTAGTCAATTCAAAATATGCTGAAAGAGTGCAAATACGTGTTTGATATATCAATGTATGTTGATATATCACAGCTATAGGGGCCGATATATCGCCTACGGGAGATACAGAAAACACGTCGACTTCGCACGAACAAAAGCACGATGGCTCGGGATATAGGTCCAGGCGATATATTGCCCAGGGTAGGCGATATATCGCCCCTGGGAGTCAATTTTTGAATCTTGAGGATTTAATTTTAAAAAACAACCTTAACCATTTTGACTTGCTCTTGAACGATTTTGACCGAGTTCTGGGCATCTGTTGAACGAAAATTCAAATCTTTTTCATTTTATATTCATTTATTTATTCAAATTAAAAGGGATTAGTTTCACTCCTTGAACTCTATAAATAGGACCTAGTACTCAACCATTTCACTCATCATTCAAGCATTGTTCAGAGCCTCCAAGCTGCTAAGTTTACTATAGAGAGAAACACTTGGGTTTTTGGGTTAAAAGCTTTTCCAATCTAAGCTTTTCTAAACACTTGGGAAGTAAGATATAGCATTATTTCAGTATCAATGTGTAGATCAAAGTCATAAGTTTATTCAAGGTATTCCTATCCTTAAGTTCAGTTTTTCATGGCTCTCTAGTTTTCTTTTATTTTCTTTTAGATCCTAACTCTTGTTTATGATTCTTGATTAGGTGTTTAAATTCTTTGAAACTTAAGATTTTCGGTAAGTTTTCACTTTGATGGTTTAGTTCTCTTTTCATCTTCTTTTCTTTAGAAACTTACGATTCTTGCTGTTGGTTTTAGGAGTGTTCCAAATTCTGTTATTGTCTCCATATCCCAGTTTTTTGTAAGGAAAATAGGTTAGATTATATGTGTTTATATGTTTATGTTATGGTATGATATGTGATATGATATATGTTGTAGTCCTTGGGCATATGACTTGCTTAGATAGCAAGCCCCAAGAATTTATGTTGTAGTCGCTTGGGCATATGACTTGCTTAGTTAGCAAGCCCCAATAATTTTTATCATTTTCGTGGTTTAAAGTTATGATTTACCCTACCTCGTTTTGGTAGACAGAGGACCTAGATGGGTTATCATATACTATAGTTGTGATCTAACCTATCTCGATTAGTAGACTAAGGACCTAGATAGTTTTATCACATACCACGTTAATGAGTTAATGGCCATTAATATTGTAGTCCTATATGATATATGTTTTTACGTCATATGTTTATAGTATATGATTTATGATATATGTTTGTAGTAGATTTTCCTTGCTGGGCATTAGACTCATTCCTTTCTTTTTAGATGGTGCAGGAAAACGAGCATGGAAGGCGGGAAGGATTCGTGGCAGCTTGGCATGTGTGTTGAGGATGAATGGACTACTGGAAGATCGAGAATGACGTTGTTTTAAGTCTTTTGATTTATGTCTTTATGTATTTTCCGCACTTAGTATTTAAACAATTGATTAAAGTTATGTTTTTGTTTTATGTACTAAACAATGGGTACCCATACCGTATTTTGTATTTCGTACAATATTTTGGGTTTTAAATAAAGTTATGCTATTTCCTATGTATGTATTTCGAAATAGTAGCTATATTAGTAGTTTTTAATGGTCTGAGGTCTTAGAATTAGTCGAGGCATTACACTTACCTATGCTGATCTATTGTGATAATAGTGTTGTTGTTTTCTTTGCCAAGAATAATAAGATTAGTGGTGCTTCGAAGCATATGGAGATCAAGTATCTTACTGTCAGAGACCTAGTCTAGAAAGTAGATGTTATTATAGAGAATTGCAAGACAGAATTGATGTTGGCAGATCCTCTAACCAAATGATTAAGTGTGTCATTGTTTAATAAATATGTTGTTGATATGGGCATTTTAGAATGCTTTGATCTTTTTGGTTAGTGGGAGTTTTCTTTTCTGTTTTTTTTATCCACCAGGAATTATGATTATTTGTAATTTCTTTATTGAACTTATGAACTACAAAGTTTGTTTTTTGGTTTCTTTTGATCAATGAATAATTATGCTTTCATTTATGTTTTGTTATATTCTCGAGAATGTTGAGTTGAAAACATGTAGTTCATAATATTGTCGTTGTCGTCATTTAAGTTTATTTGCTTAATGGCGTGAATATCATATTGTTTTATGCCCAGTTAATGATATAACACTGACTTATTTATTAAGCAGTGCTTTAGTTATTTCACTGGCTTATTTATTAGGCATCACGGTATCAGTGACATGAGGACCGATAAAGAGATTATGTTATATAACTTATCACATGTTGGACATAATCTCTTACCACACTACTAGACTTATTGACCATGTCGATTTAATACTTTGATATTTGTAATTATGAATGTTTTTTGTTGATTGGAAAGCAAATTGATAATTATAGTTCAATATCAAGGATTAAATTAGACCGGTTGTTTTAAATACTATCAAAGAACTATTGTTTTTAAAAATGGCCACTATATTTTTTCTTGTTACTCAACTCATGAGTTGTTTTTAAATAAAATTATTTTAATATATATATGTATTACAAAATTAATGTAGCCCAAGTGGGATAATGTTAGATATTTATTTGGTCTTACATTATTTATTCTCATGTTTTATAAAATATGAGTTGATAAATAGTTCTTTGCTAATCTAGCCTATTTAATTTGTTTATGGGCTCTACGAAGGTCTAGTCTAATTAAAGTAATATAAGTTAAGTCCCCTTCCTAACTCTATATATATATATATATGAATAATTTCATCGCTATTTTGTAGTCTGATAATCTGCTTATAGAGATCATAAGGCTTATAGAGATCATAAGGAGAAATGCTTAGTTGGTTAGTATTATATTATGTTTACTATATTATTTAATTGTTTATTATGTTCCAAGTTGTATGTAAAATTATTAATAAGATGTGTATGCTAAATTGAAAATTATAAGACTACCACCTTGTGTTTGGCCTTAGTGATAAATTCCATGCTTGTACTCATATGGCTCTTAGCCAATTGGAAATGAATTATCCTCGTTATTCAAAATAAAAAGAAAAATCTGTGCTTTTAATAGACAAGTGCTACTTTCATTTGAGACGTAGTTAAGCCAAACTGAGGCATGAATGCTATTTTCTTCCGTGGGTATTACAACATATACACTTGAGAAACTAGTAACTACATTACATAAATTACAGCCATGACCGAAAAAGCACACGAAGCATTAATGGTAGACAAGCATACATGCTCGTCTTACAGACGATAATGGTGAATAGATTCCTATAATGCGAGCCAAGTAATTAGATATCTAAATGGAAACTTATTCACCATCCAAATTACCCAAACTCACTCACCAGCCCATCAATGTTCTTCTAACTCTATCTACAATCTGATTCCTAGCCACCATGTTCGACAGTTGAAATCTACTACAGCTCTCGTCCAATAGAAAGCTATACACCTCCCATTCACGATCTGAGGCTGAATGCCTTCCGATTTCAGCCTGAAAACAAGATAGAGAAAGCGTTACAAACTTCAAAATTCCTGAACTTGTCTTTTCAGAAAGAGAAGAAAGCAATGAGCAACAAACAATCTGTACTATGTAACCAGTGAAAGTCTACTGGGGAGTTCCCAAAATATGTGTCTTACTTACCGAGAAAATGCAGATCCCACGAGATTTTAGAGCAAGTGTGACATCGTAGAAAACTCGAGGCCTACCCTTTCCAGATAGCTCAACTGGATTTGCAACCAAGAGTTCAGTATCTGGCCCTCTGTTCACAATGATCACCCGCAATGGATGAAGCATTTCCACTTTTAAGCGGGAACACAGAGCATTCTGTTTATCAAGATCCAAAATCTTTTTACCACCATTTTGCTGAATAAAAAGGTCTAAATCACAATAGCCATTAGTAGTTGGTGTGAATCGACCATAAGCTATCTGAAAATGAAAGAATAAAAAAAAAATTAACACATCAGCATACCTTACCATATTATTAGGAAATGAATGAATGAACTAGATATCTAAGATTTGGGAGCTGATTAGATCTACCACTAGAAAGATTGGGCCAGAAAGCAAACAATAAAGATGTATTCCAGTTGACCACATCTAAACCTGTTTTCTTCACTTTTATTCTATTGAATTACGTTGAAGTAATTCAATTACCATAATCTCATTATATATTGACCAATTGATTATATTTTGAGTGGAAAGGGACAATTTATGTATAATAATAATTTAAAAAAAAAAGGTTGGCATCTACATGTTGGAGGGCCAAGGAACTACTTGATATTAAAACATACAAAACGGCAGAAACTATGACAGTAAATAAACAGGTCTCTAATTTTATTAGTACAGGTGGTAGGTTGCTATTATACTTTTTTTTGGATTAACTTAGTAATTTATGTTGGACTCCTATTCTTTGGGATGTCGAAGCAGGTGACACTGCTGGTTCAAAATAAAAAGGCCGAATGGTGATACATGTCAGTCAATTCGTGACATCCTGATTCCCATAACTAATTGAAGAGGTGGGTGGTCACTTGAAGTCTTTGCATTGTATTTTGAATTTCTGTTAGTATTCTATCCTTTGAACTAAATAGGTGGGACACAATCCAACGAAGAGAAACTCGTCAACTTGAAAATAGCAGTTGTAGCCATTCCATACAGCTTGATATACATTAGAGGACAACTGAATTATCTAAACTATATTCTTTAAGAAACAAAGAGAATATTTACCTGAATACTGCAATCTTTCAAAGTTCGCATGATATCGTAGAGGAGCCCCTTGTGATCAGCACAATGAATTTGGAGTAATGTATGAGCTGGACTTAGTGAATTGTCCACTGTTACATTGGCATTCTTCAATTTAGTCATATCCGGGCTCAAGGCTTGAGAGTGGATTTCTTTATCTGATAATTCACATCTAAAAAGTTCTTCAGCTACAACAGGAGAAAGAGAAGAGATTCCTTGACGACGTTCACACTCTGGGCCTGCCAATTGAAGTTCACAGGTGATACACGATTCGCCCAATACAGCATGCAATTGCTCTAAAGTCTCATTCTGCCGGTCTTTAGTGTGTAGAAGGTCCCTGCAATGAGAATACAAGATACATCAGAAACAAGAAAGAAAATAAACCTTATAATTTTCCTAGGAAAACATTGTACTTCATCAAATGCACTTTGACATCAAATGAGTTTTACTTCAAATTGTTAAAATTTATAGGACTGATAGAAAAGTTCAGAAGATGATTTCAGAACAATATTTTACAAAAGCTGTCGTTTCTGGTCCATACTTACACGAGTTCCGTGATAAAACTTAATTTTTTGGTTCAGAAATCAACTTTGATATGCAAACCTTGAGAAAAAGTTCAAAACATTTGTTTTTGGGTTTGATCAGAGATGAACCACCTATTAAGTGGCAGGGGGGAAATGCGGGAAAGGTTGGTCAATTCCTTAAAATAGAGATGAAACCAGGCAGCCATAGCACATTCACGATTCATCTAGCATGAAAACAAAAGCAAAAATTACCGATTATCTGTTACAAAGAATAGGTCCAAGACTCTGTCATCTGGAGTTGTTGTTACTTTAACCCTTTGGATTGTAAGCTCAAGCTCGCATAGAACTTGTGTGACATCTAGAGAAAGCATAATGATATTAGGACTTGATAATTATGAACGACATATAGACTTTAAAAAATAAAAAGCCAGCAAAAAACTGTTTGTCATTCGAATCAAAGAAAAATGGGATTTATGGAGAAAAATTATTTACCATTTAATAATCCTCTCCGATCTACGCAAAAGAACTTCAATAGATAAACTGGAGAAATCGACGAAGACGTGGATGGTTCATTAAAATAAAAGGTGGGCAGGCACGAAGGGCATACTGATTGCATCCTGTTCTTCAAACTTGACCATTTCACAATGACTGAACTGGAATGAGGAACAACCCACAATACTATGTAGCACCATATGCCATCAGTCGAAATATCTGAACCAGTAATGTAATGAAAAGAAAAGAAAGCAGCGTCAGCGTAGGCAAAACGACTAAAGAAGTACAAACTTCTTTGTAGACTCTCATAAACCACAACAATTACCAAACACAGTTATCAGTCAATCACCAGAATTCTATTACATCCCTGTTTGGATGGATCCTAAGGTGAGAAGCAGTCAATAAAATGAAACTAAAATTACCCTATAGAAACCTTAGAACATAAATTCAAACTCAAAATTAACACATTTGATTGCATAGGATATCTTAGAGAAAAAAAAAAGGGTAAAAGATAAAGCACAAAAACCTCGATTCCTCATAACTCTCCATAAATTAATAATTTGAACCCCCATTGAAAAGCATAAAGTATCTAAGAACTTCGAAGAAACTACCAGAACCTAGAAACCCTTCTCTTTTTATCAGCGAATGAAATATTCAACTGATGGTTTTCAAGATTAAGTGCGAATTTATTATGGAATTTGCATGAATGAGGAAAATGACCATTATACATACATAAAGTAGAGCAAATAACCACATAATTAGAGTTGACAGAAATTAACAAAAATATCATTTATATATATTTTTCCAGGTGCGAACCGTAATAGAATGCAAAACATAAAAGAATTCTGTTTTGGTCGAATATAGATAGATACCTCCTTTGGTAATATGAAGGCCAAAATCGAGAATAATTCTGCAAATATCGCATCCAAGGCCGGTCTTGTCGGGGCAATTGACGGTGAGGATGTAGGGTTCTCCAGGGTTCTTCCCTTTCTGGATCAAAACGACGTCGTCGCTCGGCACTCCCATACCGAACCGAACACCGTCGAAATCGGAATGCCTCGGCAGTCGGCTCTGGCTGAAACTTGAGCTGACTGAGAGTTTAGGGGATGGAATGGAATGGAATGGGATGAGATGGAGTGGAGGTGGTTGAAGTTCCACCAGAATTGGAGAGAGAATAAAAAAATCGAAGGAAATGGATAATAAAAGGTAGACACTCGACAAGTGGGAGGCAAGCACTGCTGAGGTGGGGATAGGTAAGCCAATTGAATTGAGCTGGTTTGGTCTGACTCTGCTGCACCAAAATAGTGGGTACTGCAAAGCAGGGCAAATCCACGTCAGCTATTCTGTTGGTGTTGTTTTGCCACGTGCACCACCAGAGCCCACGTCAGCTAGCCTGTTGGTGTTGTTTTGCCACGTGCACCACCAGAGCCCACGTCAGCAATCCTGATGGTGTTGTTTTGCCACGTGCAACCCCAGACTTTATTCATTCATGAATGCTGTTTTGCATTTCAATTCCGTACTACTCTACTCGTCTCTAGAACTTGTGAGATTTAACAAATTTTCGAACTCACTATACTTGACAATCTTCCGGAATAGACAAGGGTTAAATCTAGCCCACAGCTTTAACGTTTTGTAAAAAAATATTATAAACTCAATCTGCAACACCGCCCGTGGCTAACGATCCAATCCAAATACCAACAAATAAAAAGAATAGCAAAAACAATTTCCACCGTTGAATTTCAATAAAATTATAATTGTATACATTTATGCAACGGTTAACACCTTTAGTTTTTTATAAAACTAAGTAGAAAACAAAAAGTAACCTTGGAAAAATAAAAGGAAAGAAAAACAAATTAGGCGGCAAGTCAAAATGAACTCTACCCTCTGATTATGACATCATTAGAAAAAGCTCTGGACAGATTAATAGGATTCTTGATTTCTCACCAACCAATTATTTAAAACGCGACAAAGATTTCATATCTATAAATGTGACCTTCCAATACTTTAACAGACAAACTATGAATCCGGGAATCGAAATCTAAAAACAAATAACACTAACGAAGTACCACACATAATAATAAAATTACCCTGTAAAATTGATTCAATTATTTTTCTTGGCTCTCAATATATCCTTGTCATTTGTTGGATCCATTTTCTCTCTACTTTCTTGGTCTCTCTATTCTAACAAATCAAAACCAGACCAAAATCTCAACTGAAACACTCATAATCCCTCACCTCCCTTCACATTTTTCGTGTAATCGTGGGCCTTGTTTTCCATGACCATGCGCCAGTGGCCAAAAAATCGATGGAGGGGACGACCAGAGTAGACGGAGAGGTGTGTAAACCCCAAAATAGTCAAAGGTGAGAACTTTACGCATTTATTCTTGAATAAATTGTCTCGATCTGATTTTTTTTAAGTTTTTTTAGTCACCTCGACAGAAATCGACGAGCCTCGATTACTGAGGCCTCGATGGAAACTAGTTGTAGTAGTTGAAGGGCCTCGACATGCCTCAATAGGTTTAGATAGATATTGAATTTCAATGTGCCTCAATAGACCTAAATGGGTCTCGGTAGGCATCGATTGAACATAGAGATGGGCGAGGCCTCGATTGAACACAAAGTTGAGTGAGGCCTCGACATGCCTCGATAGTACTCGATGGGCCTCGATGTTTGCATTTTTTTATTTTAGTTGGGTTTGTGCCTCGATATGCCTCAACAGGCCTCGATGGGTGTAGCCAGCATTAATATTGTGTGAAACCTCGACATGCCTCGACAGGCCTCGGTGATTTTTGTAGCCTTTGCATTTTTTTTTACCTCGATGGGCCTCGACATGCCTCAATTATCCTCGATAGTTACCAGATTGTTTAAAATTGTATTTTAATATTTTTTTTGTTTTTTTTTTTCAGATGACTGATTTCATTGTACCATTGGAGAAGCACTTTCCTGGTCGTGTCACCTATAGGGGTAGTGTTTACTTAGAAACCCTTATAGAGCAGTTTAAGAGGCACGGGCTAATTGAACGGGCAAAGGCATGCCCATTGGAACAGTTCTTCAAGGCTAAGCCCTTTAGTTTTTCTAGGGTTATGATGCATCAACTTATGTTGCGGAAGGTGGAAAGAATGAAGGCTGAAGAGGGCCAATTCTACTTGGGCAACACTGTAGCGTCCAAAATTTGCTAATAGGGCTTAGGGCCTTGATTAGCGTGCCAAGAGGGAAATAATTGATTTAATTACGTTAATATATGAATTTGATGATTATGTGATTAGAAATGCATGTTTAGGTGAATTAAATATGTATGCGGGCGCCATTTGGTTATTAGGGGCATATTTATAATTTTATCCCGTTGATGGCATAAATGTGATATGTGTTAATTGTGATTGAAACCACGAGCAAGTGGGGCTATATTTGTGATGTAAGATTCGAGACGGTCCTAGGGAGCAGTTTAGTTAAAAGTCACAATCGGGTCAAATACCCGGCTCGAGAGGGGTCTATGGGTATTTTGGGAACGTAATATGTGCTCGGGATTTATCGAGTAACAAGTAGTAATTTAGCAATGAATTGGACATGTCGAGACTAAATGGGGATTTATAGGAACACTCGAGGAATTAGCGGGGCTTGGCAATTGACGAAATTTCCCTTGGTGAGTAGATTCGATCTCGAGCCTTAGGAATTGAAACCCCGAGCCAAAAACCCTCAAAAGTGCCCAAAATATCCATCAGGAAAAACAGGGTAGCGATACAACTGTAACGACCCGAATTTGTTAATAGGGCTTAGGGCCTTGTTTAGTGTTCCTGGAGGGCAATAAATGGATTATTATGTTGATATATGAATTAATGTGAATATATGATAATGATGCATGTTTAGTTAAGTTAAATGTGCATGTGGGCCCCATCTGGATATTAGGGGCATAAATGTGATAGATGCGATAAATGTGATCAATGTTATATATATGTGATATGTCTGTGCAGCACGATCCGAGACTGTCCTGGGGAGCGGTTAGCCAGGAAGTCACAACGGGGTCGAGAATCCGACTCGGGGCGAGTCGAGGGGTAATTTGGGTATTAGATATATTATGGGGTTATCAGGTTATGAAAATAAATATTTGGAGATATATTTGAGGATAGAATGTCTAGGAGGGAATATTGGGAAAAATTACCATTTTGCCCTCGGGGACGTTTTGGTACCCCGAGCCATTAGGTAACCACATAGATTAAGTTAAATAAAACAAAAAGGAAGAATTATTTAGAAACTTGGGGAAATCGACATATACCTTTCTTTTCAGTTAAGGATAGCTTCTCATCACTCTCTCTCTCTCATCTTCTCTTCGTTAAGGCATATCAAAGGAGAACTTTGGTGGAACTAGTCAAGAATTGAGGACTTGGGGCTGTTAGAGTTAAGGAGATAAGGGCTGGGCATTTAAGGAATCAGTTCAGAAGCATAGCACAGCAAAGGTAAGCTCTAATTATGGGGATTATGCTTGGATTTCAGTTGTGTTTTTGGGTTATGCATGTGGGTAGAACTTGATCTGTTTTTGGGTATTTTAGTTGAGTTTTGGAGCCGGTTTTAATGGGGTTTTGATGTTGATATTGAGCTGGAATGTTTGTGTTAATTATCTGGGATTGTTAGCTAAGTTTTGGGTGAATTGGCTTGAGAAAAATGTAGAAAGTTGATGAAGAATTCTGGGTTGGAGGTGAGGGCCGCGGCCCTAGGATGGGCGCGCCGCGACCCGTGTGCGCGCGCGGCCATGGGAGGCCGAGAAGTTCATGCACGCCGCGGCCCGTGTGGGTGTCAGTGGGATGCTAGCCCCTATTTCGAGGCTAGCCGCGACGCTTGAGGGTAGGGCCGCAGCTCTTAGTGCCAGTTTGTGTTTTTAGGGGTGTTTAGGCTTGGGAACTCTATGGTTAAGGCTCGGGATGGATTTTATCACCCGGATTGATAGAATTCAAGGTCCCGGAGGTTAGGGTTATGGCTCAAAGTTATTTATTGGATTAAAATTTGATGGATGGATATTTTTAATGTGTTGTGAGTAGGGTTTCGGCAAGGCTCAAGTTAGAGGACTGTGCTTGGGACATCGGTGCTCGGAGAGCTCGGGACTCAGGTAAGAAAACCCTTGTTCCCATAGAGCTTGTATGCAGGGCTGAGCCCAATGTGTTTGATTAGAACTGGTATGCAGGGCTGAGCCCAATGTGTTTGAACTGCAGAGCGTAACCCTTTAACTGAATTTACTAGAATTCTGTACTTGCTTATTATGCTATGAATGCTATTATGTGAATGATCGGCAAGAGCTGGGAACGGTATAGGCCGAGGTCGGCAGGGGGCCGGGAACGGCATTAGGCACGTTGAGTGCAAGGCCGAGTACGGCAAGGGGCCGGGAGCAGCGTTGAGCACGTGGAGTGCGAGTTGCCAGGGCGAGTCCCTAAAAGGATACCTGGGATATCCTCACGGTGTGGACTGCGAACCCAGGGCTTGGTAAACGCCTGGGACGGCTAGGTCGTATGTGTTTATCTCATTGGTGGCCTGTTTATATGCTTGATATATGTGTTGCATATGTTATCTGTTTGTGGGTTTTCTTGTTGGGCTTCGGCTCACAGATGCTCTGTGGTGTAGGTAAGGGTAAGGAGAAAGCCAACTGACCATGAGTGTAGCAGGCGTGAGGTGGTGTGTACATGTTGGGCTAGCCTAGCTCCCACAGCCAGAGGATTTTTGGAGATGGTTGTAAATAAACTTAAATTTTGTCGTTTAGCTGACTTGGTTCGATTTATATGATGTAAATGTTTCTAAACTATATTTTGGGATCCCAAGTGTCAAACTTTTATGATTTTCAACGAAATGGAGTTATTTCTAAAGTTTTTCCTCTGTATATGGATTAATTACACTATTTATTCTAAAACCTCGATTAGCGAGTTGAATGCACATTTTTAAACTCACTTAGTAACGACTCTAAGGAAGTAGGGCGTTACAACAACGCTGTTCCCCTAGCGCCCCAGCGCTACAACCAGGGGAATTTTGCCCTGGCTAGCGTTGTAGCACCACCCTTTGGGCGTTGTAGCACTAGGACCAGGAAAAATTGCCCTAGTTCTTCTCTCCTTGGACTCCTCCATTCCCAACCTGAAAAACATGCTCCCAAACTCCATTTAAACCCCCAATTGAACCCAAAAACCATATACACATGACCTAGGCATCATAACCCAAGTAACCTTTGCCAAAAACTCCCATTGAAACTCAACTTTCAAACCAAAAACCCAACTGAAACTCAATGAGAAAATAGAGCAAGAACTAAGGTTTTAATGGCCAGAAACTCACCTCAATCTCAGGTTATAACCCTCTTCAATGGTGGAACACAACCCTCGATTATCAAAGCATGGTTCCCTAGCTTGGTTCCTCTAAAGAAGAATCAAAATTCAAGAAGAAAAGAAGAAGAAAATGGTGATCGGTTGAGGGGAAGAAGATGCTCTGTTTTGGTTAACTTCCATAGCCTTCTAATGGCTAATTATAACCTTAGGGTGAAAAGACCTAAATGCCCTCATGCCTAATTAGAACCTTTAACAGCCACCAATGGCAAAATCGTCCTTTCCCACCTATCTCGTTAATTATAATTAACACCCTCCAATTCACGTTACTTCGAATATTCTCAAATGCTAATAAATCATACCACATTACCCTTTAATTCCCGGTAAATTTCTAATCCTCAAATCACCTCGAGACTCACATCGAGCCCCGAAAATAACCCCGTTATGACCAGACCGAAAACTTGCATTCCATAATCGTCTCATGCCGAATGGCTCGAAAAAATCCACATATAATGTGGTATTATTCATAATTCACCCACATGCATGAAAATATACAATTACGCCCTCAACGGGCCAAATTACCAAAATGCCCTTATAATTAAAAATGGACCCATATGCGTGCATTTATCATCATATTATAATATAATTCACATAAACATGCATATAATCATTTAATGGCATAATGAATCAATTATGGCCCTCTCGACCTCCTAATAAAGGTCCTAAACCTTATTAGGGATTTTGGGGCATTACAGCGAGGGCTGGGAACGGCGCAGGCCGAGATCGGCATTGAGCACACTGAGTGTAGGTCGTTAGGGCGAGACCCTCCTAGGGTGCTGGAGCCACCCTCACGGTGAAGACCACGAACCCAGAGCCTGGTAAAGCACCTAGAATGGCGCTGGCCGCTATGTGTTTAGCATGTTGGCTGTTTTGTTATATGCTATGAATGGTTGTGCATATGTTATATGATTTTGTGTTGGGTTTTCTTGTTGGGCTTTGGCTCACAGGTGCTCTATGGTGCAGGTAAGGGCAAGGGAAAGGTCGACCAACCATGAGTACGGAGAGCGTGGAGCGACGGGTACTTGTTTGGCCTGCCTGGCCGCCACAGCTAGGGTTATTTTTTGGAAAATGGTACTGTAATAGTTATTTTATCTCCTAGGTTAACTATATTTTGTGTCGTAAAGTATTTTCTAAATAGTATTTTGGGATCCCAAATGTTTAACTCTTTACGATTTCAATGAATGACCATACTTTTGTATTAAATGTCTTAAAATGACTTTTATTTCAGTTTAGCTACACTTTTAACCTAAAACCTTGATTAGCGAGCTGTCAGCACGTTTTTAACTCACTAAGTAACGACTTTAGGGAAGTAGGGCGTTACAACTTGGTATCAGAGCGAGCCAAGGTTTATGATTCCTCAAGATTGACCGAACATGTACGCTCGCTGCCAATGACAAGCTCGACTCAGGGTTGGTTGGTATTTAATGAATTATATGCTTGATTGCTAGTTAAAATGCCCTATTTGCCTGAATATTTTAATAGGGCATGATGAATGAGTTGATATATGTGTGATGCTAGGGCATGACCCCTTGATTGGTGTATGTTATCTATGATTTGTGGATTTGCTGGATGTGATTGTTTGATGAATTTGGGAGGTGGTTTTGGATGTTGTTATCATTCCTGATAAGCGACATCATTGATTGCAGGCATACTGTGGTAATGCATCGGTGATTAATCAGACTCTGTGACAATAGGGCCGAGGATGACAACCAGGGTCAGGACCCTCGAACTACCCACCGAATTGGCAACAGTTGATTGCCGAGATGGAAACTAGACTTCACCGAACAGAAGAAGAACTTCAACAGTTGAGGTAATAGGCCCATCCTCATGACATTGGGTTATAGGTTTCGCAGGCTGTGGCACTAGTGCCAGCCCAGCCTGCTGTGGAGAATAGATGGGAACCTTTGTATGAGAGGTTCAGGAAGCAGCATCCTCCCACCTTCGAGGGTGGTCCAGACCCACTGCGGTCAGAGTAGTGGATGAACATGATTTCTTCCATCCTGGATTTCATGAGGGTGGAAGGGAATGAGATAGTAGCTTGCGCCAGCTACATGTTAAGAGAAGATGCCCGCATCTGGTGGGATGTGGTGTGTCAGAGGAGGAATATTGCAGTTATGACATGGGAAGAGTTCATAAACATTTTCAATGAGAAATATTATAGTGTCACAGTTTGAGCTGCGAAGGTTGATGAGTTTACCAACCTGACTCAGAACCGGATGACGGTTACTGAGTATGCTTTGAAGTTTAACCCGTTAGTGAAGTTTGTGCCGGATTTGGTGTCAACTGACACGACACGAAGAGATCAGTTTGTGCGGGGATTGAATGTCATGATCGCCCGTGATGTCAAGATAACTTTGGATCCGGGGACGATCACTTATGCATAGGTAGTGGACAAGGCCCTTACAGCTGAGGGGGCCGAGGATTAGATATGGAGAGAGGGAGATGTTAGGTGCAATGATCGGAGGATGGTGCCTCTTTTTACTGGACCTAGCCAGGGTAGTGGCCCCAGTGAGCAGAAGAGGAAGGCTCTAGACTCTTTTGTTCCTCCTAGTTCAGACAGGAGAGCCTGGGGTGCTTTTAGTGGCCGTCAGGGCGGAGGAGACAACTGGAGGAATTTCCCAATGTGTCCTCGATGTAGATGATGACATCAGGGAGCATGCAAAATCAGGGCCTGCTTTACTTGTGGGAGCATTAGTCATCTAAGGAAGGACTGCCCATAATCCAAGAAGGAAGAGCTAAAACAAAGTGACAGTCTCGCTCCTGCCAGAGTATTTACCTTGACCCAGACTAAGGTTGAGGCTGAGGCTAGGCCCTCGGTCGTGACATGTCAGATTTCTAGTGCTAGTTCTTCTTTTACTGCATTGATTGACTCAGGGGCTACCCATTCATTTGTTTATGGTAAAGTGGTAGATCAGCTTTGTAGACCTAGTGATTTTTATGCTAGGGGATTTCAGACTTTGTCGCCAACTGGGGAACTGGTAGTCTCTAGGAGACGGGTTAGAGCACTGCCAGAAGAGATAGACAGTAGGGAGTTGTCTATGGATTTGATTGAGTTAGCGATGGATGACTTTGATATGATCCTAAGGATGAATTGGTTATCGAAATACGGTGCGACGATTGACTACAAGCGCAAGATGGTAACTTTTGAACAGAAGGGGAGGTGCCCTTCATATTCGTGGGGACAGTGAGTGAACCGCGAGTACCTATGATTTTGGCATTGAAGGCTAGAGATCTGATGCATGAGAGTTGCATAGGATTCTTAACAAACATTGTGGATACCTCTAGATTTGTGTCGGTTGGACCGGGTGAGACCAGACTGGCATCTGCATTTCTCTATTTGTTCCTCGTAGATTTGCCAGGGTGTCTGCCACATCGAGAGATCGAGTTTGTCATTGAGTTGGCACCAGGGGTGGAGCCAGTATCTAGGACACCTTATAGAATGGCTCCAACAGAATTGAAGGAACTCAAGATTCAGTTGCAAGAGTTACTAGATTTAGGATTCATCAGACCGAGGTTTTCGCCATGGGGTGCTCCAGTGTTGTTCGTTAAGAAGAAGGATGGTCATTAAGGATGTGTATTAACTACAGAGAGCTGAACAAGTTGACCATTAAAAACAAATACCCACTACCTAGGATCAACGACTTGTTTGACCAGTTACAAAGGAAGACAGTATTCTCTAAGAATGATCTTCGGTTAGGCTACCATCAGTTAAGGATTAAAGAGGAGGACATACCAAAGACCGCCTTTTGCACAAGGTATGAACACTATGAATTCCTGGTTATGTCCTTTGGATTAACCAACGCCCCAGCATCCTTTATGGACTTGATGAATAGGTTCTTCAAGGAATATCTAGACAAGTTTGTGATCGTATTCATTGATGACATACTAGTGTACTCTTAGTCAGAGACAGAGCATGAGCAGCATTTACTTCTAGTTTTACAGCGATTAAGAGAGCATAGGTTATTTGCTAAGTTTAGTAAGTGTGAGTTTTGGCTACCCCAAGTAACATTTCTGGGTCATATTGTCAGTAAGGAGGGGATTCTAGTGCACCCAAGTGGTGGCTGACGCGTTGAGTCGGAAAGGCTCAGGACATCTATTCAATTCGAGGCTGATATCAGACAAGTTAGCTGAAGAGATGACTAGAGCCCGTATAGATTTGGTGGTTTTTCAGTTAGCCAACATCACTCTACAATCTACGCTCCTTGAGAGGATCAGGGAGGTGTAGGGGGAGGATCCTTGAATGAGAGAGCACAAAGAGGGCGTAATAGCCAGTGCGGCTAAGGACTTTTCTGTTTCGGAGATGGGATTACTGAAGTACAAAGGCCGAATTTGTGTTCTGATGGATTCTGGTATCAGGCGAGAGATCTTGGATGAGTGTCATACCACTCCCTATTCTTTGCATCTGGGTACAACAAAGATGTACCAAGATTTGAGAACTTTGTATTGGTGGTCGGGAATGAAGAGGGATGTGGTGGATTATGTGGCCAAGTGTTTGACTTGCTAGCAGGTAAAAGCTGAACATCAAAAGCCAGCAGATTTGTTGCAACCTCTAGGGATTCCAGAGTGGAAATGGGAGGATATCACCATGGACTTCTTGGTTGGGTTACTGAAGACCATGGGACAACATGATTCAGTGTGGGTGATTGTGGACAGGTATTCTAAGTCCACCCACTTTTTTCCTGTTAGGACAACTTATACTGTGGAGCAGTATGCTGAATTGTATGTAAAGGAAATCGTGCGACTTCATGGGGCTCCGAGGTCGATAGTATCCAACAGGGACCCCAACTTCACCTCCAAGTTTTGGGAGAGCCTACAGAAGGCTATGGGCACACAACTGCAGTTTAGCACTATTTATCATCCTCAAACATATGGGCAGTCTGAGAGGACGATTCAGATACTGGAGGATATGTTACAAGCCTGTGTGCTGGATTTTGGGGAATCTTGGAGTAAGTATCTCCCTTTGATTGAGTTTTCATACAATAACAACTATCATGCGACTATCAGAGTGGCTCCGTATGAGATGTTATATAGGAGGAAGTGCAGATCACATATCCATTGGGATGAGATGGGTGAGAGGAGATATCTTGTCCTGAAGTTGTTCAAAGGACAAATGAGGCAATTGAGAAGATTAGAGCTCGAATGCTCGCCTCCCAGAGTTGGCAGAAGAGTTACTCAGACTTGAGACGCAGGAGCGTGGAGTTTCAAGCTAGTGACCATGTGTTTCTCAGAGTTACTCCCTTGAGAGGGGTGAAACAGTTTGGTTTACGGGGCAAGCTGAGCCTTAGGTTTGTTGACCCCTTTGAGATTTTGGAGCAGCTTGGAGAGGTAGCTTACAGATTGTCAATGCCTTCAGCTCTAACAGGGGTTCACAATGTGTTTCATGTATCCATGCTCCGGAAGTATGTATCAAATTCTACGCACGTGCTGAGTTACGAGAACTTGGAGCTGGATCAGGGTTTGTCATTTGAGGAGAAGTCGGTTCAGATTCTGGACCAGAAGGATAAATTCTTGCGGAGCAAGACCATTGCCTTAGTGAAAGTGTTGTGGAGGAACAACAGAGTTGAGGAGGCGACTCGGGAACTTGAGAAAGATATGCGGGATCAGTATCCCGAGTTAATGAGGTAATTTCGAGAACGAAATTTCTATAAGAAGGGGATAGTTGTAGCGTCCCAAATTTGCTAATAGGGCTTAGGGAATTGATTAGCCTACCAGGAGGGAAATAATTGATTTAATTATGTGGATGCTCAAATTTCACCAAGGGAAAATATGGAAGTCTACCATCATTAGCCTCAGACAGTTCAAGCAACCCGACATTTTTCCTTCAACCCAGGTCTCATAGGAGGCCTTAATAAAGACGCATCAGGAGACCCGAGGAGTCATGCGAGGCTCCTCCGCGTGCCCCGCGCGAAGCCCCCGCCTCGCTCCGCGGCACGCCCATGCGAGGCCCCCGCCTCGCTTCGCAGCACGCCCATGCGAGGCCCCCGCCTCGCTCCACGGTGCGCCCACGCGAGCCCTGCCTCGCTCCACGGCGCGCCCACGCGAAGCCCTCGCCTCGCTCCATGGTGCACCCACGCGAGGCCCCTGCCTCACTCCACGACGCGCCTACGAGAGCCCCGCCTCGCACCACGGCACGCCCACATGTCAGCTGCGCCGGGGGGTCGCGAGGTCGACACCACGCCCTCGCCACGCCCGTGCACCCACCGCGCCAAGGGCTCGCGAGGCCAGCGCCTCGCCCGCATACAAGCTGCACCAGGGGCTCGCGAGAGACACCCCCATCGTCTGAAAGGGAATGACCAAGTATGATTCGGAAAGGTCGTGCTAGTATAATCTTGAACGGGGTACGACTTTTAGGACCCCGTACGCCCGACCATAGCACTTATGTTAGACAAGTCGTTGGAACACTAGGAGAGAGGACATGGCCGGCATGCTCCCAATCAGATGTCAGAGCCGACACCACTACCACTTGCACCACCCCTCGGACATTCGTACGGTCAAGTAGTGGAGGCATCCTCCTGGCACCTATCCCTTTACTGGTTGCAAGACCACTACCTCTGAAACCAATCTCCTGACAGTGTACTTATGTACTACCTGGTCCCCTGGACCACAATGTATCTAGGGCCATTAGAGCCCACTATATAATGAACCCCAATTCCACATGGAGGGGGGTTGGAAAACTTACTGTAGTAAGTGCACCATAGTGAAAACAAACTGAATTCACCATTGTTCTTCTGCAATTGTTCTTGGAGTTTATACTTAGATTCTAAAGCTTTTCTTTTGATAATCTTTACTTTGCACTTTTTCTAACCTAACTTAGTTGACGAGTTCTTACCGTTAACAGTTTGGCGCCGTCTGTGGGAACCTAAGTACTAAGCTACTGTTCTACCATTACTTTCGGCAAGAAGAAATGCCGAGACGTTCAAAGCGACTCAGAGAGCCACGAGAGGTGGAGGTCCACCTTACCGGAGTCCAGCTGAAGGCCTCCATGAAAGATCCTCCTCCACCCAGAGATGTGGAGCCCCCAAGGGACCCTAAGGTTCATGAGGGTGATAGAGAGGCCTCGTGCCGGCCGTCCCGCCCGGAGAGATCCCTCCAAGGGCACCACCGGGAAATGCCAACGAGTACCCGCCTCCTAAACCACCACAAGTACCGAACTCCGGCCGGCAGGACCCGGGCCCCTCGACGCATAGACATGATAAACACCCCCGGGTCCATTCCGTGAGCTCGAGTTCAAAATCTCGGTTCTATGAAGAGGAAATACGTGAGCTGCACTATAAGAACCAAAGGTTGGAGACCACCCTGGAGCATATGAAAGAGGTGTTGAATGGCCTATTGCAAGGTAAGTCAAGCGTGACCCTGCCCAAGAGAAAAGGGAAAGGTCAGGAGGGGGCGGAGACCACCGTCCCGGTAGACGATGGGAGAACTCGACATTCCACTACTAACACCCCCCGAACGAAGCAACGAGAACATCCTGAACCACCGAAGCAGGCCCAAAAGCCAGAGCCGAAGACCAATGCTGCCCCTCGCAACGATGACGAGGTCAACTCAAAAAGGGCACCCTCGGATTTACGGGAGGAGCTCAACAAGAAGAGGGCGGGCAAAAGGACCACGCCCCCTATGGCGCCTCGGGAGGGCAAAGGAAAGGGGGATCTTAACCCGTCCGCTTTAAGGGACTCCCTAAGCAAGAGGAGGCAGGACCTGGACACAGAAATGAGGAGCCTGTGAAGCAAGATCGTCACCGCCTCTGGAGGTCAAGCTGTTGAGGAAGAGTTCGACCATGAGTCACCCTTCGTTAGGGAAATCCATGCCATCCGGCTCCCTGCCAATTTTAAGGAGCCCCATATGACCCCCTACGAAGGAAGCACAGATCCAAAATACCATCTAGATACATTTAACGACCTGATGAAGCTGAGGGGAATTGGGAGCGGGGCGAGATGTCATTGCTTCGCTGTCACCTTAAAAGGACCTGTGTACAAGTGGTTCAAAAGACTTAGATCGGGGTCCATCAGATCTTGGCAACAGCTTTCTGATGAGTTCCTCCAGCTGCACCACGCCGTGCGCGACTACACGATGCCAGGCACCAACCTCGCAAATGTGAAGCAAGGAGAAAACGAGAGCCTGAAGAGCTATATTCACAGGTTCAATATGGAGGCAGCTAAAGTAGGGAGCCTAACCCGCCAAGAGCTAAAAATGGCCATCACAGCTGGAGTACGCCCAGGAAGCAAGTTATGGGACAACATGCTCAAGAGCGAGGTCACAGACTTGGATGATTTCTACGAGCGGGCACAAAAATACATTCGCGTGGAGGATGGTCACGAGAACCTCAAGGCCGGAAAAGGTTCATCGCCCCTGAAACCTTCAACCCGAGAGAACCCAAGCGGTGCAAAGAAGAAGAGGGTTTATGAGGGAACGAGAGATGATCAACCCCGGAAGCATCAACGCTCTGAGGAGCGCCTACAGGGCCCTTACACCTTTTACACTGACCTCACCCATGCGAGAGAGCATATTTTCATTACGAACGAAAACCAGGTCCCTTTCAAAAGGCCCCCGCCAATGAAGAAAGATCGGTCTAAAAGAGACCCCAGCAGGTATTTCCAATGAAGAATGTAACCATTTGAAGGTGGAAATCGAAGAGCTCATTCGCAGGGGACATTTGGGCAGGTATGTGCACAAGGAGAACCAGAGGCTAGAAGAAGGAACGTCCTCACCGTGGGCGCGAGAGGTGGCCCCAGAAGTACAGGGAGAGGTCAGGACCATATTTGGAGGACCAGGATTCGGAGGCGATTCAAGGAAGGGACGAGACAAATACGCCAAGGAGGCCAGACGAAGTCCACCACCGTGCATTTTAAGTTTGGAGCAATGCCCCCCGAAGAGTTTCAAGGGCGAGAATAGCTCAATAACTTTCACTGAAGAAGACGCGCAGGGGGTGCATTTCCCTCATAATGACCCCCTGGTGCTAACTGTCCAGCTTGCGAACATGAGAGTGCATTGAGTCCGAGTGGATAATGGAAGCTTTGTGGACATCTTGCATCGCCCCGCTTTAGAGAAGATGGGACTGAGCGTCCGACACTTGAAACCCTGCAATTCCTCCCTCTACGGGTTCACAGGGGACTCGATACAGCCCCTAGGTGCGATTGAATTAGCCCTCACCATGGGGGAACAACCCAAGCAAACCACCATAACGGAAAACTTTGTCGTGGTGGATTGCGCCTCAGCCTTCAACGCGATATTAGGGAGACCCTCTCTGAGAGAATTGAAGGCAATAACTTCTGTGTATCACCTGGCTATGAAATTCCCAACCCCTGGGGGAGTAGCATGCATGAAAGGGGAGCAGAAGGAAGCGAGGGAGTGCTATAACATGTCCCTCCGCACGGCCACAAAACCATCGGTGCCGATGGCAATGGTTGTGTATGAAGGTGCAATCCATGCAAGTTGGACCCACGAGTTGCGGAACACCTCGAGAAATGCTACCAGTGGGGCTTCGGCCCCCGGTGCACAGAGGACCCATGTTTAGTTTGTTCCTGGTTATGTTATCATAGTGTGTAAGAATCAAAGAGGCTACCTAGGTAACCTCCTAATTAGATGTAACCTTCCTTTAAATATGCCATTGTAAACCACATGCTATGAATGAAACTGTTTGCAACTTCGCGTGTTATTTTTCTTCTCTATGCGAGCATCAGCCAAAGTGCCTGCCGAAATAAATTTCACCAAACACTTGGGGGGCAGGACAGGAGGTGACGACATACAGCAAGCAAAAAAAAAAGGGACCCTCTAACATGAGGAACCTAAAAAAAGGACCCTCTAACAAGAGGAGCCTAAAAAGGACCCCTTAGCAAACAGGAGGATAAAAAAAAAAAGGACCCCTTGCACCAGGATCCTAAAAAGCCCCTCTATCAAGAGGATCCTAAAAAGGCCCCTATGCACCAGGAGAATCCTAAAAAGGACCCTCTATCAGGAGGACCTTAATAGGGACCATGATCCCAAAAGGACCCCTTGTATCAGGGCCTTAAGCGAAGTCTGTATATTTATAAAACAGGGAGAAGACCTTACAAGGCATCCCTTGGGTTCACAAGGATTTGCTACCCTTGTGAACATCAAGGAGGCCAAAGGGTCTTACAAAAAAAAAAAAAAGAGTATTGTAACAACAATAATAAGTCTAGAGCGGCCACCAAGCCGCCTAGCCGAAAAGGGTCCTAAAAGAGACCCTTGCAAAAATAGTACTATGAATAACGACGAGAAGGACGCTTCTCGCAAAAAATAATAAGCGCGCGCAAGAATATATAAAAGGATAGCTAGGACCCAAGGGGTCAAAATATCCTTATAAAAGTAATCAAGAGGCACCAAAAGAGGTCCCATTGAACCCTTTCACATGGGCTCAGAAGGACCTCCAGCCTGGTAAATAAAAGAGGGGAACCCGCCAAATCCCATCATACAGGCTCAAAAGGGCCTCAAATGCAATGGAATAAGAGATAAATAACCACACATGTATATATACATTAAAATAGGGAGTCTTGAGGACATGACATGATTTACAAAAGAAAAATAGTAATAACGATAATATTACAACGGCTCAAACGAGCATACATCTACAACAGGCTGGTTGGCAGAGGTAATGAAATAACAACCTCAGGGCCTCCTGCCCCGGGCGCTCCACCCAGCTGCCCGGGACACGGCATACTCGCCAAAGGAGGAGAAGTCGAAGTTGGGGTCCTGCCTCCATACCCCATAGAGGGCGCGCTCTATAGACCTATGCTCAGTAGTCGCCCTCTCCGCTTCTAAAGAGGCAACCCTCTCCTGCGATGCAACAACCTCAGCTCTAGCAGCTTCAAGATCAGTCTCTAGGGAAGAGACCCTCGCCTGCACAGCAGCCGCGGTAGCCTGGGCACCCTGGAGCTCGCTCTCTAGCTTGGTAACTGTGTCCTGCAGCTTCGAGGCTTTGGCAACCGCTTTCTTCCTCTTTTTTAACGAGTTGGAAAGTTTGGTCCGAACCCTTGTCAATTTATCCTTGGTTTCATTAAGCTCTCTCTCGAGCTCCTGAGCCCGTGCTGCAAGACGGTCCCTCTCGGTGCATGACGCAGAGAGATTGCCAGCCGAGTCGGCAAACCGCAGAGCCACTATATAGGCCTGCACAAGAAAGTTAACAACAGCAACAATAAGTAACAAAAACAAAAAATATATGCATGTAAATCTATACATAATAGGGCCGACGCGAGGTGCAGGAACTCACCCAAGCCATGGTGCGCCTTAGGTTTTCCCCAAGGTCCGACAGAGCAACATTCCCAAGATCGTTCCAGTCAGATACGGGGAGGCCCGAGGCAAGTTGGACGTATCGTTGCTCGTAAGACGTCGCCATCCGAGTCACCCAGGGCTCCCCATCCACACTGGGGGCATCTGGCTGGATGAGGACAGACGAACCGCTCGCCGAAACGGGAGGGGGCGCAGGGAAAGTGGAAAAGTGAGGCCCCGGTAGATCTAAGGGAGGCTCCGGAAGATCGGCAAAATAAGCTCCCGATGGTCCAGGGTCGAGAGGAGCCTGAGTGAAAGCGTCGTAGCCCTCAGGGTCGGGGCAAACATAGCACCCCGGTACGGCATGCTGGTCTTGAGATTGGGAGGCTATGTCCCGGTCATAAGAGACATAAGGGGGGCATCCCCCAGGGGACGAGGATCGCTGGTGAGGTCCCCCGCGTTCAAGGGGGGCTTCTCCCGGCTCATCCTCAACTTCACCTTCATTTGGGCAAGGCTCAGCCGACGCAGCCGTAGTCTTCTTTGACCCAGAAATCGACCACAGTAACTTGGGGTCCGAAACCGGGGACAGTTGGTGGAGGTTGAGATTTTCAATGGTGAATAAGAATGTCGCCTTCTTCAGAGCAGGGTCAGCATTAATGAGGTCCTTCACGGCGTCCGCCTCCGACCCAACGACCGCCAGAACGGCAAATTGCTCTGCATGATCCACGCCATTGTCAATGCAAACATAAGTATAAAGCTGTAAGTTCCAACAAAAAGAAAAGGAGGCCCAGGGTACTTACTGGGGGTGGCGCGGAAGTGCTCACAGACAGAGAGAGGGCCCTCTACGAAGAAAAATTCTCGTTTCCAAGACCCCGTATTGGACAATGAGCCCTCTATCAATGAGAGCTCGTTATTGGCCTTTTGCAAATAGTAGAATCCCTTGGACTTGGGAGAGGGCATGAGATTATACAGGAAGTGCACCTCTTGTGCCGTAGGAGCACGTTTGGCAAGTACCGCGAACGCCACAAAAAGGTAGCTCAAGGTCAACTAACTGTTGGGTGACAGCTGAAGGGGGGCCATGTCGAAATAGTTAAGGACCGCTACAAAAAACGGGTGCAAGGGGATGGTACCACCCGCCTTCAGAATGTGTTCACTGAGGGCCACAAGGCCAGTCCTGGGGTGGTCGGCCTGGCATGCCTCCAGAGGAGCGTATAAGGCATACTCTGGGGGAACACGATAGTGCTTCACAATTTCTCTCAATTTGTTCTCTAACACATGCGACACCAGTTCGGATGCCAGTAAAGGAGCGTCGTCCGGCTCCTGGGTAGATACCTGTCGTCGTGCCCTCGGCATATCTGCAAAACCAAAAGAAAAAGGTGAGAAAGATACGGAACACTTGACCCTCCATTTTTTCTTCCTAGCAAGAGTCTTCCATCAGGAGAGCGACTGTGGAAGCGCTAAGTTAGGGAAAACCGAGACTAAGGGTTGAGGAGAAGCGGAAGCGGCCCCATGACAGTCATCAGGCAAGGATGGGCTGGAGGACTCGGGCGGAAGGTGTCCCTCCATAAACTCCAACTCCCTCTGCAACTCTAAAAGGGTCACCCTAAGGCTCGCTACATGGTCACTAAGGTCTGGGGGGAAAGGTGCTCCGTCTCCTCTCAACACCGAGTCAATTTCGCTCTCCACCACCCAAATTTTTCGCCTAAGTTCAGCCAGGTGCTCAAGATGACGGATACGGGCCTGCCTTAAGGAGCCTGCCTTAAGGAGTCATAGTCTTGGTAAGGATTTTCCTCATGGGACTCTGAGTCTGAAGATAGGTCAACAAACTCAACCCCTGGAGGTATGTCGGACAGACCGTCACTGGCCATGAGACCTCGTCCCGAAAGCAAAAAGGGGTTCACGTATAAATGAGGGGATGGCTACAAAACACAAAGGAATGGGCTTAAAACCTCTAGATGCAAACTCCCTAGATGATTCACTACGGGGTATAAAAAAGAGGGGCATGCAAATGGGCAAACTCACTACAAGCCCAGGCCGAGGTACCCCATCCCGAGTAATGCTAATTTGGACCCAATGAACGTGAGGGAAAAAGAAAATATACCTCAAGCAGGTGAAATGGAGCGTTGTCGAGGTCAAAAGGAGGTCGAGGGCCAAAGGCACCAAATGGTCGAAAATACGCGTTTGCAAAAATAGACAAAAAGGATGTGTTAGTCTCCAAATAGACATACCCAAAAATTAGCTCACATATAAAAAAAATAATAATAAAATAAAATGAAGGAAACTATGGCAAAAATGAGGGTGAGGGGGATTGAACCCCTTACCTCTTGAAAGAGGAAGGATTCTCAAAACCACTAAGCCAATAAAGTAAGGTGAAAATAATAAGCCTTGCATGAGGGCCTATTTAGAAGAATCAAGGAGAATAGTCTACAAGAGCACCTAAAGGTCCTCTCCTAGACTGGGGGGCAAGTGTGGATGCTCAAATTCCACCAAGGTAAAATATGGAAGTCTACTCTCATTAGCCTCAGATAGTTCAAGCAACTCGACATTTTTCCCTCAACCCAGGTCTCATAGGAGGCCTTAATAAAGACGCATCAGGAGACCCGAGGAGTCATGCGAGGCTCCTCCGCGTTCCCCGCGCGAAGCCCCCGTCTCGCTCCGTGGCACGCCCACGCGAGGCCCCTGCCTCGCTCCGCGGCACGCCCACGCGAGGCCCCCTCCTCGCTCCACGGTGCGCCCATGCGAACCCCGCCTCGCTCCACGGCACGCCTACGAAAGCCCCGCCTCGCTCCGCAGCATGCCCGCGTGAGGCCCCCGCCTCGCTGCACGGTGCGCCCATGTGAGCCCCGCCTCGCTCCATGGTGCGCCCATGTGAGCCCCGCCTCGCTCCACGGCACGCCCACGCGAGGCCCCTGCCTCACTCCAAGACGCGCCTACGAGAGCCCCGCCTCGCACCATGGCACGCCCACATGTCAGCTGCGCCGGGGGGTCGCGAGGTCGACACCACGCCATCGCCACGCCCGTGCACCCGCTACACCAAGGGCTCGTGAGGCCAGCGCCTCGCCGGCGTACAAGCTGCACCAGGGGTTCACGAGAAAGACTCCCATCGTCTGAAAGGGAATGACCAAGTATGATTCAGAAAGGTCGTGCTAGTATAATCTTGAACGGGGTACGGATTTTAGGACCCCGTACGCCCGACCATAGCACTCATGTTAGACAAGTGGTTGGAACACTAGGAGAGAGGACATGGCCTGCATGCTCCCAACCAGATGTCAGAGCCGACACCACTACCACCTGCACCACTCCTCTGACATTCATACGGTCAAGTAGTGGAGGCATCTTCCTGGCACCTGTCCCTGTACTGGTTGCAAGACCACTACCTCTGAAACCAATCTCCTGACAGTGTACTTATGTACTACCTGGTCCCCTGGACCACAGTGTATCTAGGGTCATTAGAGCCCACTATATAATGAACCCCAATTCCACATGGAGGGGGGGTGGGTTGGAAAATTTACTGTAGCAAGTGCACCATAGTGAATACGAACTGATTTCACCATTTTTCTTCTGCAATAATTCTTGGAGTTTATACTTAGATTTCTAAAGCTTTTCTTTTGATAATCTTTACTTTGCACATTTTCTAACCTAACTTAGTTGACGAGTTCTTACCGTCAACAAATTACGATAATATATGAATTTGATGATTATGTGATTAGAAATGCATGTTTAGGTGAATTAAATATGCATGTGGGCACCATTTGGTTATTAGGGGCATATTTGTAATTTTAGCACGTTGAGGGCATAAATGTGATATATGTGTTAGTTGTGATTGAAACCACGAGCAAGTGGTGATATATTTGTGATGTAAGATTCGAGACGGTCCTAGGGAGCACTTTAGTTAATAGTCACAACAGGGTCAAATACCCGGCTCGGGAGGAGTCTAGGGGTATTTTTGGAATGTAATATGTGCTCGAGATTTATTGAGTAACGAGTAGTAATTTAGCAATGAATTGGACATGTTGAGACTAAACAAGGATTTATAGGAACACTCAAGGAATTAGCGGGGCTTGGCAATTGACAAAATTGCCCTTGGTAGCACTTGCGGATTTGATAGACTTAAGGGGAATTTTAGACTTTTGGCTAAGGTTGAATATACATCTAGATGGCTTGAGAAACCACCAGAATAGAGTAAAGGATAAATAGCAACTCTCTCTCTCTCTCTCACTCATTCGGTTCACTTTCTCTCCTTATGGTGCTTGGTGTTTGAAGAGATTTCTGAGGAATTTCAGGCTAAAGACTTGAAGGATTAGATTGGCTAGGCTTAGGGATTAATTCAGGGTTGAACTTTCTCAGAGGTAAGAGCCTAAACGTAATCCTTCTGCTTAACTCGGCTAAACTGTAATGCCCTGAACTTCCTAATGCAGTTTAATGGCTCGATTAGTCGGCCGGGAGGGCCATAACTGTTTAATTATGCCATTAATTGATAATATGCATGTCTATGTGAATTATATTATAATATGATGTTAAATGCATGCATGTGGGTCCACATTTGATAACAGGGGTGTTTTGGTAATTTGGCCCGTTGAGGGCATAGTTGTATATTTGTATGCATGTCGGTGATATATTGTTGAGCTATTCGGCATAAGACGATCTTGGAATATTAACTAGCGGTCTAGTCATAACAAGTTTAAGTTCGGGGCTCGGGATGAGTCTCAGGGTGATTTTAATGATTAGAGCGTTACCGGGAATTAAAGGGTAACGCGATATGAATTATTAGTGTTTGAGATTATTGAGAATAGCGGGAATTGGAGAGCGTTAATTATGATTAACGAGATAGGTGGGGAATACCAATTTTGCCCTTGGGAGCCTTTGGAAAACCTTATTTGACCTAGGGGTATTTTGGTCTTTTCACCCCTAGGATAGATATAAACTATTTTGGGCTGTGAAAGAAGAGGAAAAACAGAGTAGCTTCTTGAAGCTTTCCCGTATCTTCTTTCTCCAGTTTTTCCTTTGAGATTTTTGAACCATTCTTGAGGATTCAAGCTTGGAAAGTAAACCTTGGGAGTTTGGAAGAGTGTTCCTCCATTGAAGAGCATCATAAGCTGAGCTTTGGGTAAGTTTCTAACCATTGAAATCTCTGGTTTGCCCTGTTTTGGTTCTGTTTTGCAGTTGTGATGTCTAGGTTGAGATCTTGGTTTTTTGGGAGTTTTGGCTAGGGTTCTTATGGTTGTGATGTTTGGGGTATGTTAGGATGGTTTTTGGGTTCATTTGGCATCAAAAATGGGATTTGGAAGCATTGGAATGAGGTTAGAATCGAAGGAATTGAAGAAGAAGGTTTCAGGGGGCATCTGGTCTGGAGGTAGCGCTATAGCGCCAACCCTAGGGTGCTACAGCGCTACCCAGGAGGCTTTTGGGCCTGTTGGGGGTTCTGAGAATAGCACTGAGGCGCTAGGGAGCAGCGCTGTAGCGCTACTCTGTTCCTTCAAAGTCCCGTTTTGAGTATTCTTAAGGGTTTTTGGCTTGGGGTTTCAATCCTTAAGGCCCGTGATCGAATCTACTCACCGTGTGGGCATGTTTCGAGGTCTCGAGAGTGGTGCTTAGGTTAAGACCCTTTCAATGTTGAATTTCATTAATAGAGGTTATAATTGGTTATGATTAGGTAACCGCTAAGGAATCAAAGGTCGATCGTTCTCAGGAGTCGTTCTTATTATATTTCTCGCTCGAACCAGAGGTAAGAGAACTGCACCCCATATGTGACATGCATGGTACTGACTTGTGCATGAAGCATATTAATTGTGTAAATGTGGACATGGGTTGATTATTGAATGCTTAGCAAATCTTACTCACTTGTGCATGGTACTGACTAATTAGTCAGATTTGGCAAAGGTGTCAGTATCAACTGTGAAGCTGGGACTTATTAGTCAAGTTTGGCAGTGGTACTAAGCACTGGTCACACAGTGCTGACTTATAAGTTAGGACGGCCTTAGCGTGTTCAACGCCAGCCAATAAAGATTAGATCTAATCGATATCTGCATTGGATGACTCAAAGAGCATTAATGCCAGACCGACCTCAAGTTCGATGAAAACTAAAAAGCGCTTGTGTGACTTACCCATCAGTCACTCATCTGTTAAGTTAGAGACTTACCCATCAGTCTCTAATCTGTTTAAGCTAGTGACTTACCCAGCAGTCACTCATCTATTAAGGCTAGTGACTTACCCAGCAGTCACTCATCTGTTAAGGCTAGTGACTTACCCAGCAGTCACTCATATGCTTAAATTAGTGCTCGCTTGTCAGTCACTCATTATGGTTTACCAGAACCTCAAGTGTTGAATCACTCCTATGTTTAAGAGCTATAAGCTCTGTGTGATTATAATAATAATCAGTTGTTAATATCTATAGGCATTACTGTGTTTTCTTTTTGAGCCTTGGCTCATGGATGCTATGTGGTGCAGGTAAAGGGAAAGAAAAGCTCACCCAGCCTTGAGTGAAGAGCTTAGGTGGTGATGTGTACATATGCAGCCGCTTGACCACCACGGCCAAGGAGTTCTCAGAGGAACTAGGGGGTTTACCCTATTTTTGCCGCTTAGGTCACCAAAATTGTAAATTTGAAACAGTAATGACCATTTTGAGTTGTAAATAACTTGTAAAAGATTCTATGGGCCCATGAACAGTTTTATGTATTTAATAAAATATATCCTTTCTTTTTTTATTGTTTTTCCACCTTAGCCTGTTAATAACACTTAGAGCACGTTTTTAACCAAAGGACTCGGGTAGCGGGTCAAATTTCTGGTTCACCGATCACCGTAACTGTTCTGGGGTAACCAGGGCGTTACATAAACTTTGTTAGAACTTAAGCTTGCATGAAAATGGTTTTCAAGGCTGGTTTGGATGATTGGTGGGTTTAAGAATTTGTTTATGAGTTTGTTAGGATGTTTAGACTATATGGATAAGAATTTTGGGCTTAATTCTGAGGTTGGCTGAAGTTTAGGGTGTGAATTGTGGGTTTAGGCTATGGGGAAAACTTAAGAAATTGGCTGGTTTCTAGGTTTCTGGGACCCACGCCGCGGCCCTGTTCATCAGGTGCCGTAGCCCGTACGTGCAAGAAGGCCTGTGTAACACCCCAAGTTGCTAATAGGGTTTAGGGCCTTGATTAGCGTGCCTGGAGGGCAATAAGTGAATTAATATGCGAATACATGAATTTAAATGAATATGTGATTAGAATGCATGTTTAGGTGGTATAAATATGCATGTGGGCCCCGTTTGCATGATAAGGGTAAATTGGTAATTTTAGCCCGTTGAGGGCATAAATGTGATAATTGTATTATGTGATTTGTACCACGTGAGTGTGGTGATAATAATGTGATGCACGTGCCGAGACGGTCCTAGAGTGCTAGATAACTCAAAAGTCACAACGAGATTTCACACCCGGCCCGGGAGGAGCCTAGGGGTACATTGGGGAATTTCGTGAGTTGAGTTGAGAGTGAGAATTTATGGTTAATGGTTATTGGTGATTAGGTAACCTGATTAACCATTAGTAACTGCTAAGAGTAACAAGTTTAGATGGAAAATGGTAGAATTGTAATATAAGTGGAATGACAAGAGTGCCCTTGAGGTTTAGTTAGGAGAGGATAACCATGGGAGGATAGGGTAGTAATTTGGCTGGGATATAGATGAATTTGGCTGAGGAAGAATCATTTACGTTATTTTACTTAAGTATAGTATGAATATTGTGTTGGAAAGCTCTAGAGGAAACTAAAGAAAACAGAAGGGAAGGAGAGGAGCTTCTGAATTTCTATGGAATCAAGAAGGGAATTGAGGTCAGAAAACCTAGAGGATTGTTTTGCATATTGAGGTAAGGGAATTTTTATGTGATTATGTTGTGGAATTCAGCTATGAATATCATGGTTTGAGAATTGAATTGTGTGGCTATTTGGTGGATTCTTGGGGATGAAGCTTGCCTAGGTTCAGTTTGGGAATAAGAGGGATTTTCTTGGAGTTGGACTTGAAGAAGGCTCAGGGGCGAATTTCTACTTGAAGTAAGGGTTTTATGTATCTCTGTTATGTATTAGCTGCTGTGATTCAAGTTTCTGGTTTGTTAGCTTAAGTTTCATGAAGTTTTAAGCCAATTTGTGAATTGGGGATTTGATTGTGTGTTTAGGCTTGTTGTTGGTGTTTCTGAGTTGTTAGAGGATCTATGTGGGGTTTTGAATTAAATTTGGGACTTAGGTATGCTTTAGGTTTGATTTGGGAGTGTATTGGCTTGGGGAAAATGCAGGAGAAAACCCAGAATTATGGGTTCGCGAAGGAGCGCCGCGGCCCTGTTCTTGGGCGTCGCGGTGCGAGGCTGCTTCAGGATAGGGGAAGGCTCTCTGACTTGCTGGGCATCGCGGCCCTCTAGGGCAGCGCCGCGGCGCTAGTCTATTTTCATAACATGGGGTTTTGCAATTTTGAGCTTTTGCTCCGGGGGTTCGGGGGATGTTTCCGATGAATTGTTTTAGGAATTTGGGGATTCCGAGAGTGTGGGATTGGCCCCGGGAAGTGGTTTTGGATTGGTTAGTATGAAAGGATGTTTTATATGTGTTGTGACTAGGTCTCCAGAGAGGCTCGGGCTGGAGGACCGTGCTCGCGGCCTTGGTGCATCGGAAAGCTCGGGATACAGGTAAGAGAACCATTGTTCCCATAGAGCTTGTGTGCAGGGCTGATCCCAATATGTCTGAGTTGCAGGGTGTAGCCCTTTGATTGAATTTGTTAGTATTTAGTATATGTTTGTTATGCTATGAATGTTCGGCGAGAGCCGGGAACGGCGCAGGCCGAGGTCGGCAGGGACCGGGAATGGCAAAGGGCCGAGAACGTCATTCGGCACGTTGAGTACAAGGCCGAGTACGGCAAGGGGCCAGGAGTAGCGTTGAGCACGTGGAGAGCGAGTTTCCAGGGTGAGACCCTAAAGGATACCTGGGATATCCTCACGGTGTGGACCGCGAACCCAGGGCCTGGTAAAGCGCTTGGGACGGCATGGCCGTATGTGTTTAGCCTATTGGTGGCCTGGTTATATGCTAAGTGTTTGTTGTGCATATGTTATCTGCTTGTGAAGGTTTTCTTGCTGGGCTTCGGTGCACGGGTGCTCTGTGGTGCAGGTAAGGGCAAGAGGAAAGTCAACCAACCATGAGTATGGAGAGCGTGAAGCGGCGTGTACATGTTTGGCCTGCCTGGCTCCCACGGCCAGTAGTTTTGGAAGATGATTGTATTAAAACTTAGATTTTGTCGTTTAGTCGACTTAAACTTGTAAGTTATATGTTGTAAATATTTCTAAACAGTATCTTGGGATCCCAAGAGTCAAACACTCAACGATTTGTAGTAAATGGAATTATTTTCAAAGTTTATTTCACTGTTTATAATTTAATTACACTTTTGACCTAAAAACCTCGATTAGCGAGTTAAATGCACGTTTAAAACTCACTTAGTAACGGCTCTAAGGAAGTAGGGCGTTACAGCCTGGGGAGGCTTCTGTTCATCAGGCGCGCTGTGACCCTAGGGTGTGGGTCGTAGCCTGTGTCCTCCACAGGGAGGGCCTAGCCCTCTGACCAAGTAGCGGGTCACAGTTCTAAAGGGCATGCCACAGCCCTAATTGAAAAATAAGGGAGATTATGGCTTTAAGGCTTAGGAACTCAAATGTTAAGGCTTGGGAATGATTTTACTACCCGGTTTGGTAGAATCCAAGGTCCCGGAGACTCGATTAATATTCTGAAGTTATTTTTTGGTTTAGAACCTGACGGATGATTATTATACATGTGTTGTGACTAGGATTTCATCAAGGCTCAGGTTAGAGGACTGTGCTCATAATCGCAGTGCTCAGATAGCTCGAGACACGGGTAAGAAAACTGTTGTAGGGCATGGCCCCATTGTTTGATTTGTAGGTCACGGCCCTAATACTTGTGCTTAACATGTGTTTAAATTATCTGTGATTATTATGCCATGTGATACATGTTTGTGATAGAACGACAAGGGTCGGGAACGGCGAAGGCCGGGATAGACATTGAGCACGTTGAGTGCAGGTCGTTAGGGCGAGACCCTCCTAGGGTGCTGGAGCCACCCTCATGGTGAAGACTGCGAACCCAGGGCCTGGTAAAGCGCCTAGAACGGCGTTGACCGCTATGTGTTTAGCCTGTTGGTGGTTTTGTTGTATGCTATGAATGGTTGTGCATATGTTATATGATTTTGTGTTGGGTTTTCTTGCTGGGCTTCAGCTCATTGGTGCTCTATGGTGCAGTTAAGGGAAAGGGAAAGGTCGACAAACCATGAGTACAGAGAGCGTGGAGCGACGGGTACATGTTCGGCCTGCCTGGCCACTACGGCTAGGGTTATTTTTCAGAAAAATGTACTGTAATAGGATTTTTATTGCCTAGGTCAACCTTAACTATATTTTATGTTGTAAAGTATTTTCTTAATAGTATTTTGGGATCCCAAATATGTAACTCTTTACGATTTCAATGAATGACCACACTTTTGTATTAAATGTCTTAAAGCGATTTTTATTTCAGTATAGCTACACTTTTAACCTAAAACCTTGATTAGCGAGCTGTCAACACGTTTTTTACTCACTAAGTAACGGCTCTAGGGAAGTAGGGCATTACAAACACTCTTTCCAGATTTGGGATTGCAGAGTTTGCCCTAGTCACCGGGTTGAATTTTGGGAACACCCCGTCCCCAAATGAGTTGAGAGAGCATATTTCAAGTGATCGGATCATCCAAGAATACTTTAATGGTGATTCCAAGGTTAGTTTCGGCTAGTTGGAAGATAATTTGAAGGCCTCGACAAACCCAGAAGATGCATTTAAGCTGGGTTTGTGCTATTTGATAGAGGGGGTACCGAATGCCTCAGAGAAGACAACACAGATATGGGGTGATTCCCTGAAGATGGTTGGGGATCTTGACTACTTTTTCAAGTATCTGTGGGGTAAGTTGTCCTTCAAGAAGGTTATTAGAGGAATTCAAAAGGACATGCAAAAACAATTGAAACATTATGATGAGAATAAGAAAGAGGGTTCAAGCAAAAAATAGAAGGAGTCGAAGTATAGTTTCTATGGCTATGCCCCCGCACTTCTGTACTTGGCTTTCGAGGCCATGCCAGCTATCGAGAGTAAGTACGGTGAGAATAGTGGGAACCAGATTCCCAGGATGCTTAGCTGGGCCGAAGACCGATATCACTCTTTCGACAGCTGAGTTGGTTCCTATGTTCGACAAGCGTCGAGTAAGTTCCACTTTTTCTTGTTAAATGTCACAAATTAATAGATTAACGGTTTATTTTATTAAAGTTTTTCTGACACATGTTATTGTAGTAGACTACCTCACCGAGACGTGGCTTCAGCATGCAGTTAGTTGTATTTTTCATGCTGAAGCCACGTCTCGGTGAGGTAGTTTACTACAATAGCCTCCCATACATTGATTCCAGGCTATTCCCTGAGTTGGAATCAACTGTAGTGGACGCTGGGACTACAGTGGAGGAGGTAGTGCCTAAGAAGGATGCAGAGAAGCTGGCAGAGGTTGCAAAGGAAGCTTCTATTTTTTACAAGGATGTCCCAATGGTTGAGGAGGGCACTTCACAGGCCTCTGCACCTTCCTCTAGTCAGGTTGCCCAGCCTGATTATGAGCAGTTGATGCAGAGGCTCAAGAGGGTTGAGGAGGGTTAGGAAACCTTACTTCAGAATCAAACTACGATTAAGGCTCAGTTGGCGCAGCTAATTTCAGTGGTCTCAGGTCGATCCAGCCACTTAAAATCATATACAAAGTCTAATATCTTGCCTGAGGACTATGAGCCTGGTGATCCACCCTCCAATCCACAGGCCCAGACATCTCTTGTTGCCAGTGACGCCGACAGTCCCAGTGTACGAGTACTACAGCCTGAGGAGGCAGCTGGCCTTGAAGTTGTCAGGAAGAAACGTAGGCCCAAGCATTTTGATGACTCCACTGACCCAACGAAGAGGATGAGAGTAGATAAACAAGAGCTAGTTACTGAACCTTTGAGGAAGTGTGACCTGCAGTAGGAGAAGAGCTTCCATAAGTGGATGATCGAGAAGATCGACAACAAGAGGGAGCAGAACATCTATACTGGGACGCACGGTGTGGCATGGTTCTTGCAGTTGCACACGATTCACACTTGGCTTTGGGATTCGATATGTAAATTACATTTATATTTTCAATTCAATCTTAAAATATGTTGATGGTGCTAACGAATTTTCATGTTTTTACAGCATATTGATGTCGCTCTGCACATGCTACACCACCGACGCCATTTTTATCATGTCGCATTTCAGCAGGATGCTGCGATCATGAACACCACCTTCCCCAAAGTGTGCCTAGGTCGTTGGAATCATTTCAAAGAAATTGGCACTAAGTATACATGGGATGATGATGTGCTGAAAATGGTGAAGGGTGATGATAATCAATTCCTCGTATCCTGGCACAATGTGAGTGAAGTATATTTTGCCTTGCATGTCGAGCAATCTGTGCATTGGATTGCCATTAGAGTCTCCATTCCATTGTTGTGCATCAACATTTATGATTCTAACCATAGTGTGCTTAGTCCGACTTTGTTGGAGGAAGTGATCAAGCCTTGGTGCCTATTGTTGCCTTCGTTGTTGTGGTGTTCTGGCATGTTTGACGACCATGATGACCTCTAGACATATCATAAGCAGAAAGCAAAGCCTTTTTTGTATTGTCGTATTTCTCCTGAGGAGTGTCCTCAGACTAAGACAAGGTATTCCCCTATTTAATTAGTGTTTTTTTGAAATCTTAATATTAAAGTTATTTTTATCTTGTATTGACACAAAATCGATTTTATGCAGTGGGGATTGTGGTATGTTTGCCATCAAACATATCGAGCATTTGGTTTCCAGGCTACCACTCGATACCGTTATCGATGAGAACATGCACTGTTTCAGGTTCAAGTGGTGTGTGGACCTATTCTATCAGAATTTGTCACTGTGATGCTTTTTACATTTTCTTGATACACCTTTTGTATAGTATAGTATATAGTTAGTTTTGTATATGGTTTTTTATCAAACATTATTTTTTTATAAAGTTATTAAATAAAAAACTACTAAATTCACATAATGTGTGTAGCGTCCCAAATTTGCCAATAAGGCTTAGGGCCTTGATTAGTGTTACTCTCACTTTGGCATTATACTTGGGTCTTTTGGAAGCTCTAGAGGAAACCAGAAACCAAAGGAAGGACTTCTGAATTTGTAGGATCAAAGTGGGAAATCAAGCCAAGGGAGCTACAGGTTGTTCTACACATTTGAGGTAAGAATTTCACGTTGTTATTTTGTTGAATTCTACTGTAATCCATGAGCTTGCTTAAGGGTTGAAATTCTGAGATTTGGTTTTGAGTTTTGGTGAGATTATGGAAGTGTTTTTGGAGTTGTTGTGGTACTTAGGTTGTGTAGATGGGGATTCTCTACTTGATTCTAGGTTTGGTGGTTGTTTGGGGTGAGAATTTAGGGTTTGGGCTCAAGGAAAACGTAGGGAAAAAGGATGAATTTCTGGGTTTTTGGGTTCGAGCCGCGACCCTGTTCATCAGGCATCGCGGCCCGCTTGAGTTAATAGGCCAGGGGACTTCAGAAAATTGCCCAGGCGCCACAGCGCAAAGTTTAGGCGCCACAGCCCATGTCTCTCAACACAGAGGCATTTTACCTCTTACTTGGGGTGCGTCACAGCCCTTAAGGGGGGTGGGTTGTGGCCCAAATGCAGAATTTTTGTTGTTTGAAGGGTTTTTAGCTCGGGAACTCAAACGTTAAGGCTCGAGAATGTTTCTACTACCCAGTTTGGTAGAATCCAAGGTCCCGAATGCTAGATTTATGTCTCGAGGCTTTCTATTGGATTAGAATTTGATGAATGACTATTATAAATATGTTGTGACTAGGTTTTCAACGAGGCTCCTGTTAGAGGATTGCGCTCAGGATTGTGGTGCTCAGATAGCTTGGTACACAGGTAAGAAAACTGTTGTACCAGTAGAGCAAGGCGTGGCCCTATTGTTTGTATTGCAGGGCACGGCCCTATGTGATTGAATTGCAGGGCATAGCCCTATTGTTTATGTTTAGTATATGTGTGAATATTTGTTGATATTATGCTATGTAATGCATATTTGTGAGTGAAATGGCAAAGGCCGGAAATGGCGAAGGCCGAGAACGACAGGAAGTCAAATACGGCAAGGGGCCGGGAACGGCGTTAAGAACGCGGAGTGCAGG
Source organism: Humulus lupulus (assembly GCF_963169125.1). Taxonomy (NCBI): domain Eukaryota; kingdom Viridiplantae; phylum Streptophyta; class Magnoliopsida; order Rosales; family Cannabaceae; genus Humulus; species Humulus lupulus. The sequence continues at coordinate 28,005,420 of NC_084799.1, forward strand.
CCGTTAGGGCGAGACCATCCTAGGATGCTGGAGACATCCTCTCGGTGAAGATTGCGAACCCAGGGCCTAGTAAAGCGCCTGGGACGGCATGACCGCTATGTGTTTAACCTGTTGGCTACTTTGTTATATCAGTTCGTGCGAGGATTGAATGTTATGATCGCTCGTGATGTCAAGAAATCCTTGGATCTGGGGACTACCACTTATGCACAGGTAGTGGACAATGCCCTTTTAGTTGAGGGGGCCGAGGATCAAATATGGAGAGAGGGCGCTGCTAGGCGCGATGCTCGGAGGGCGGTGCCTCCTTTTACTGGATCTAGCCGGGGTAGTGGCCCCAGTGAACAGAAGAGAAAGGCCCAGACTCTTTTGTTCCTCCTAGTTTGGATAGGAGGGCACGGGGTGCTTTCAGTGGCCATCAGGGCGGGGGAGACAATTAGAGGAGGTTCCCAGTGTGTCCTCGGTACAGACGACGACATCAGGGAGAGTGCAGGATTAGGGCCTGCTTTACTTGTGGGAGTATCAGTCATTTGAGGAAGGATTGCCCACAAGCCAGGAAGGAAGAGCCGAAACAGAGCGACAGTCTCACTCATGCTAGAGTATTTACCTTGACCCAGACTGAGGCTGAGGCTAGCCCTCAGTCGTGACAGGTCAGATTTCTAGTGTTGGTTCTTCTTTTACTGCATTGATTGATTCAGGGGCTACTCATTCATTTGTTTCTGCTAGAGTGATAGATTAGTTGTGTAGACCTAGTGATTTTTATGCTAGGGGATTTCAGACTTTGTTGCCAACTGGGGAACTGGTAGTCTCTAGGAGACGGGTTAGAGCATTACCAGTAGAGATAGAAATATGGAGTTGTCTGTGGATCTGATTGAACTAGCAATGGATGACTTCGATATGATCCTTGAGGTGGATTGGTTATCAAAGTATGGAGTGAAGATTGACTGCAAGCGTAGGATGGTGACCTTTGAACCGGAAGGAGAGGTACCTTTTGTATTCGTGGGGACAGTGAGTGAACCGTGAGTACCTATGATTTCGGCACTGAAGGCTAGAGATCTGATGCAGGAGGGTTGCATAGGACTCCTAGCAAATATTATGGATACCTCTAGAGTTATGTCAGATGGGCCTAGTGAGACCAGACTGGTATGTGAGTTTCCAGATTTGTTCCCCACTGACTTTCCAAGGTTGCCACCATACCGAGAGATTGAGTTCGTCATAGAATTGGCGCTAGGGGCGGAGCCAGTATTTAGGATACCTTATAGAATGGCTCCGCCAGAGTTGAAGGAACTGAAGATTCAGTTGTAAGAGTTACTAGATTTGGGATTCATCAGACCAATTTTTTCGCAATGGGGTGCTCTGGTGTTGTTCGTCAAGAAGAAGGATGGATCATTAAGGATGTGTATTGATTACAGAGAATTGAACAAGCTGACCATTAAGAACAATTACCTACTTCCTAGGACCGATGACTTGTTTGACCAGCTACAGGGGAAGAGAGTGATCTCTAAGATTGACCTTCGGTCGGGCTACCACCAATTAAGGATTAAAGAGGAGGACAAACCAAAGACCACTTTCCAAACTTCATGTTGAGTTTGCACATCTACTTCGTCCTCTCCAACAGTGGGAGGATCCTCTTTCAAGAATCTGGCAAGACTCAGTGTTGTTAAGTAGAGTATCATTTTCTCCTGCCAGGTCTTAAAATTCACACCAGTGAATTTTTCTGGTTTCTCATTATGGCTCACAGGAACCGTTGGAACCGAAACTTGCACAGGCTGGTCCCTTGAGGACTGGTTCTTTGTGATCAAAGTCGGAGTTTGGGGAGATCCACCAGTACTTTTAGTAGGAATAACATCCATGTTTTCAGCCATATCTGAACGATGAAAAGAAAATTTTACTTTTAGCAATTACGTTTTAAGATCAAAATTAAAAACTAGCAATTACATCATACTTGAATGGTGAGTATACAAATGTGATAGGCAGTGAAGAAACCATTAATAATGAGACATTTAAATACATATACAATTTTCTATGTATATATATATATTTAAAAGTAATTTTAACTTTATACATAATTTAAATATGCAAAAACATAAAAAATAAAACAGAGAAGAAAAAAAACGTAACATTCTTTTTATATATATAATTTAAATATGCAAACTCACTTTAAAAAAAACAGAGAAGAAAAAATGTAACACTTTATATAAATATATATGTGTATATATACATATTTATACATAAATATTAATGTTAGTACAATTAAAGGAAAAAAACATACATATACTAGACGAAATATGAATTTTCACCGATTGAAATATATTAAGTAATTTTTTTCTTTCCAAATAATTTCAATACATGGATATGAAACAGAAGGAAATTAATAGATATAGAAATAATTATATATGAATATCTATGTGATATAATTATATATGAAACATATATATATATAGAATATAAAATTAATATGAGACAATTATATATGAAACATATATATAGAATATAAAAATTTAATATAAGACAAATAAGATAAACGAAACCTATAAAGAAAATAGGTACCGAAAAATAAAATGAATTGGATCAGTGCAACTATAAGTATAAAGTTACTGGCACCAATTAACTATAAAACAAAGAAAAACCCTGTACGCCCTAAATATCCACGGGGTATTAGCGAGCTGAAAAAAGGCATAATCCTATCAGCCACATGGAAGCCACCTACCCGGAGCTGCTGTTACGAGTCTCTACCTCTTTAGCTCGAGGTAGCCAATGGTTTAGTGAGAATACTCGAAGGCATCGGGTCAACAACGTGGACACCACGAGCTGAGACCACATCAACCTCGGGGTACGATCTGGAGCTGACACCTCCAACCCTTTATAAAGTCAACCACGCAATGTAAACGTGCGCATATCAGACATCACGTGTCTACTCCATTCCTGAAATCTCGGACACGCAGCATAAACATGCGTGTTCAGGCACCCCACGACTGGTTTGGGCCATGCGGCCCATTATCCCCCTTACCTATTGATTAGACCACACTTCATTGTCAGGTTTTAGGAATTAATCATGAATGTCACAGAAGTGACATGATGGGTAAGAAGGTCACGGGATGACCCCCTTTGCCAACACCCAGGTGTCCTCTCCCTATAAATATGGAAACCATGGGTGTTGCAAAGGGTTGGCTTCTAATTTGTAAAGAAACACCCTGTAAGGAAGATCAGAGAGATATCAATAATATTGCCTGGTGGACTAGAGGGATTTTAACCATCGAACTACCTAAAAAGAGTACACGAGTCATAACCCAGCCTTGAGATTATTCACATATTACGGTTCATCATTTAGCACTATTACATCTCATTTGTTCATATAATTATCTGTTGCCGAAGAACCGCGTCAACAGTTTGGTGCTTTCATTGAGAGTTCTTGGATTGGTGCTATCGCAAAAACCCAACCATGGTAGTTACTCGCTTGAGACATGGTAACGAGGCAGATCAACGAGATTGGCAGGAGGCCCACCATGCCGCCATATCCGACGAGCAAAACCCTGAGGTTCAGCAACGACTGAGGAAGCAGCCAATGGGCCAAGACGACACTGGAAGTTCAGCTCCCCGGCCGCCCAATCCGAACCCAAATTTCTACACTGCGATAGAAATGGAGAATGCACAGTTGAGGAGTCAGCTGGCGAAAGCAAACAAGCAGATCGAAGAGGTTTTGGCCCGATTACCCCCTCTTACAACCGATGCTAACATCGGAAAGAGGCATGGTGGGACTCATAAGTCCCGCCGGGGTAATCGACCCAGGCCCAGTCGGTCGGCCAGACCCTCGACATCAAATTCTACTCCCATGTCGCATCACCAGGAAACGGTATTTGAGGAACTTCCTAGGGCCGATCAGCCATTCAGCCGATCGGTCCGGACCTCAACTCCTAGTTCAGTACCACCCTCGAGTGCACCTAGCAGGGCTCGTGGCAGCTCACGAAGAAGATCCGAGGAGGGCTCGCGATGACAGCCCGCCCCGGCCAGCCGTCCTGCACCACGCTCAGACCGCCGAACGTAGGACACGGGGGATGGTAGAACGGAGCGGCCACGACCTAACTTAATCCACCCTGACGGGACTAGGATCTTGTCACCAGTCAGGCATCCTCCATCACCGATAAGATATCCATCTCCTCCCCGTCCAATCCGAGACATTCTGGCTCATGGGAGCAGCAAGAGAAATCATCCTTCCGTCGGACCTTCCCGTCGCAGCTGGGCGCCCAGAGAAATCCCGGATCCTCACCCTCAGCGGCGGGCTCCGAGATTCTCAAATGGAAGTTACTGGACCGGGAGTAATCAAAGTGGCAGGTCCGGCGAAGACCTGCGCCATCGTTTGTGCTCGGCTCAAAGCCCTCGGGTCACCCTGTGGGGCGACCTCCGAGATCGTCTCAACTCTCAGAGAGGAGATCCAACTGGAAATAGCAGTCGTGCTCGCCAAGGGGAGGACATGTCTGAAGTACGTGACAATGGGAATGTCCTACATAACCTATCTCAAGATAGGAGGGACTATAACCCGCCCAACACGTACAATGGAACTAGAGTTGTTGAACAACCCCAGAACAACCAAGGAAGCAAGGACCAAACCCTGGAGCGACTGGCTCAGATGGAGGAGCTGATGAGGAAGCTCTTATCAGAAAAAAAGAAAGATGAGTACGACTCGGGGGACGAACTCGAGCTCTTCGCCCCCAGCATAGCAGCTACGGCGTATCCACCTGGTTTCCGTATGCCTCACTTGTCCAAGTTCAATGGGGACGGGGACCCGTCGGATCATCTGGGTATGTTCAACACCCTAATGATGGCCCACAACATCGATCCTGAGCTGAGATGTTTAATATTTCCTTCCACCTTGACTGGGCCGGCCAGGCAATGGTTCAAGCAGAGTAAAAAGCAATCCATCAGCTCGTGGAAAGCCTTTCATGCCGACTTCAAGAGGGCATTCCGAGCTTCTCATGCTACCCGCATCAAAGCCGACACCCTAGCGAACGTAAGACAACAGCCCGACGAACCTTTGAAAGCTTACCTGAGCATATTCGCAAACGTTGTGGCTCGGGCCAAGGACGCAGATGACAGTTCCAAGCTTATGGCCTTGAGGACTGGAATCCTCGTCGGAGGCGGGCTCTGGGAAGAGATACAGAGAAAAGGTGTCAGCACCGTGAACGAATTCCTAAATAGGGCCCACGGGTGGATAAACCTGGAGGAGGCGCGAGCGTCGGCCGTGGGAACCAGCCAGGCCCCTGAACAGCTCGCTGGAGTAGAAGCGGATGTCGTGACAGTGACACAAACCGTTACACAGAATAAACAGTTTGGTGGAGGCAAGAGAAAAGGGAGCAGCGAGGGCAGCCAGCACGGCCCGAAGAAGAACAAGTCCGTGGAAAAGTTTAAGCCAGTCTACGCGACTTATACCGAGCTCACACACACTAGGGAGAACATTTTCCTAGCAAACTCTGCTCGCCTCCCCTGAAAGAAGCCGAAATCGTTGAAGCACCAGAAGGGTAAGCGAGACCCCTCCAAGTTTTGTCGGTTCCACAACGACATTGGCCACAACACTGATGATTGTAGGCACTTGAAGGATGAGATCGAGACTCTCATCAGAGCCGGACCCTTGGCTCAGTATGCGCGGAATAGGGTTCCCTCCGGCCAACCAGCTCTGGAAGCTCCGATAAGTCAGCCCGGGTCTCGGATAGATCAGGACATCCCTCCTCCTGTGATAGGAGGAGAGATCTCCACGATCTCCAGAGGCCCCCATCTGGCTGGCACGAGCAGAGGTGCCTAGAAGAGATATGTCAACGAACTTAAGGCTCATAATGGAGTGGAGTTCGTCCCTGAGCAGCATCTACCCAAGCAGCAGCAATTGGAGAGACAACCAATCATATTCACCGGGGAAGATGCCAGTCACGTCCAGTTCCCTCATAACGACCCTCTGGTTGTAGCCGCTCAGCTCGCTAACAGGAGAGTTAGGAGGATACTGGTCGACAATGGGAGCTCGATGAACCTGTTATTCCGGTCTACGCTGGAAAAGATGGGTTTATCTGTCACTGAGTTGAAAGCCACCTCCATGATGTTATATGGATTATCTAGAGAAGGGTCGGCAGCAATAGGAACAATTGAGCTGGTGATCACCTTGGGAGAGGGACCCTGGACTGTCTCAAAGCTCCTCGAGTTTATGATCATCGATTGTCCCGCTATTTTGGGCCGACCTACTTTGATAGCGTTCGAAGCAATAATCTCCATCCGCCACCTCGCGCTAAAATTCCCCTCTTCCTCGGGGATATGTACTGTTCGAGGCGATCAGCTCGCTACCAGGGAATGCTATAGCATTTCTATGGAGGGAAAATCAAAACCCGAGCAGCAGACAACGACCATCCAGGGCGGGAATGAGGAATCTCAGGAACTTGTGCCTAGTCCTGAGATTGAAAACCCTCAGAATACCAAAGGGGAGAATATCATCTTAAATAATGATATCAACCCCAGAGTCGGCGAGGATAGATCCGAGCTCCAGGCCATCGAAGAGCTCGAGGAAGTAAACATCGACCCACAAGACCCCTCGAAGGTGATAAAGCTCGGGAAAAATCTATGTAGCGGAAGGAAGGCAGAGCTGATTAAGTTTCTGCGGGAGAATCTAGATGTGTTCGCCTGGTCTCATGGAGACATGGTAGGGATCAGTCCGAGCGTCATCATGCACACCCTCCACTTGGATAAAAGTGTGCCTGCAAAGTCCCAGAAACAAAGGCGCCTGGGGACAACCCGAGCTGAGGCCCTAGAGGAGGAAGTAGCCCGGCTCTTAAAGTGCGGCTTTATCCGTGAAGAAAATTTCCCAATCTGGGTCACCAATCCTATGTTGGTCCCGAAGCCCAACAGGAAATGGCAGACCTGCATCGACTTCTCCGATCTGAACAAAGCCTGCCCCAAAGATTGCTTCCCCTTGCCGAGGATCGACCAATTAGTAGATGCCACGGCGGGGCACGAGCTCATGTCTTTTATGGATGCATACTCGGGCTATAACCAGATCGCCATGAATCCGACAGATCAGGAACACACTAGCTTCATGACCCCAACTAACGTTTATTGTTACAAGGTCATGCCCTTCGGGCTGAAAAACGCCGGGGCTACATACCAGAGGTTGGTAAATAGGATGTTTACCAACCAGATCAGGAAGAATATGGATGTGTATGTTGATGACATGCTGGTCAAGTCAAAAACTACCGATAACCATGTCTCCGATCTGGAGGAATGCTTTAAGATATTGAGAGAATACGGTATGAGGCTAAACCTCCAAAAGTGTACATTCGGGGTCGCGTCAGGAAAGTTCCTGGGGTTCATCGTCAATACCAGGGGAATAGAAGCAAACCCCGATAAGATCAGGTTGCTACTCGAGATGCCCTCACCCCGGTCGCGAAAATACGTTCAAAGTCTGACAGGAAGGGTGGTGGCCCTCAATCGGTTTATTTCTAAATCAACCGACAAATGTCTACCATTCTACAACCTGCTCCGGGGAAATAAAAAAAATCGAGTGGACAGAGGAATGCGAACATGCCTTCCTCAACCTGAAAGCACATTTAGCCGAGCCGCCTGTATTGTCCAAGCCGACGGCAGGAGAGCCTTTTTTCCTTTACCTAGCTGTCACGGAGGATGCAGCTAGCGCCGTATTAGTCCGAGAAGAAGACCGATCTCAAAAGTCAATCTATTACATCAGCAAGAGGCTTCTCGAAGCTGAATCCCGGTATCCGTTGATGGAAAAGATGGCTTTATGCCTCATTACGGCCTCCCGAAAGCTCAGGCCGTATTTCCAGTCCCACTCAATACACGTCATAACCGATCAGCCTTTAAGGTAGGTTTTGCAAAAACCTGAAGCATCGGGACGTCTGTTGAAATGGGCTATCGAACTCAGCCAATTTGAGATATTGTACGTACCGCGAACTGCAATAAAAAGCTAGGCCCTGGCTGATTTTGTGGCAGAGTGCACAGGGTTCCGAGAAGATCCAATAAAAGAGTCAGCCCAGGCCTCCTTAGCCCAGGCCTCGTGGAAGGTCTTCGTAGATGGCTCGTCTAACTAGAACGGCTCCGGGGCTGGAATCATATTGATATCCCCAGAAGGACATCGATTCCACTCGGTGTTACGATTCGGATTCAAAGCGTCCAACAACGAGGCTGCATACGAAGCTTTACTGGCTAGGCTAAGGGTGGCCCAGGAGCTGAAGGCCAGCTCCGTCCAGTGTTACAGCGATTCCTAGCTCGTGGTAAACCAAGTGTTAGGGGAATACCAAACATGGGGAACCATGATGGCTGCTTACCTGGCCAAGGTAAAGAACGAGCTATCCGCATTTGAGCGCGGCTCAATCGAACAGATACCTCGGGAGCAGAATGCCAACGCGGACGCCCTGGAAAAGCTCGCTACCTCTGGGGAGACGAAGACTTTGGGGCTGGTGCTGGTAAAGTTCTTGGAAAGACCAAGCATAGAGGAAGTCGAGGCGGAGGTCGAGATGATCGACGCCAGACCGACCTGGGTGACCCCCATCCTCGAGTATCTTACAGCAGGAAAGTTACCCGAGGAACGAAATGACGCAAGGCGGGTACTTTACCAGGATCCAAGGTATATGGTGATAGATGGGATATTATACTGGCGTGGACACTCTTTACCTCTCCTACGGTGTGTTCTGCCAAGCGAGGCGAAGACCATTTTGCAGGAGGTGCACGAGGGTTTTTGCGGAAATCACACTGGGGGGCAAAGCCTGGCCCTTAAGGTACTAAGGCAAGGGTATTATTGGCCCACTTTGTCAAAGGACTCGATCTCCTACGTCAAGAAGTGTGACAAGTGCCAGCGATTCGCCACAATTTCCCGGGCTCCCCCGGTTGAGCTGAAGATGATCACGTCCCAATGGTCGTTCGCAGTCTGGGGTATTGACTTGGTTGGTGCCCTCCCTACTAGAAAGGGAGGAGTTCGCTACGCGGTGGTGGCTATCGACTACTTCACCAAGTGGGCAGAAGCAGAGCCCCTGGCAACGATTACTTTAAAGAGAGTCCTCGACTTTGTGGTCAAGAGTATTATCTGCCGATTCGGGCTGCCAAAGAAGATCATGTCGAATAACGGAACGCAGTTCGATAGCGACCTCTTCATCGAATTCTATGAGAGGCATGGCATTGTTAAAAGCTTCTCCTCCGTGACCTATCCCCAGGCCAATGGGAAGGTCGAGGCTGTCAACAAGATGCTAAAGGCGAGCCTTAAGAAAAGACTAGATGAAGCCAAGGGAGTCTGGCCCGAACAGCTCCCCCAGGTACTGTGGGCATACCGGACCTCACATCGAACGCCAATGGGTCATACTTCTTACTCCCTAGCTTTCGGGAGTGAGGCAGTCCTTCCTGTCAAAGTAAAGGTAGCCTCGCATAGAGTCCAGGCATTTGACCAAGACCGGAATGACGAATTGCTATGCGCATCTCTCGACCTAATTGACGAAAAATGAGAAGCTTTACAGCTACAGCTCCCGCATTATCAACAGAAGGTCACTCGTTATTTCAATTCAAAGGTCAAGAAACGCGCCTTTAGTGTTGGCGACCTGGTCCTCAGAAAAGTCTTCCTAGCCAGCAAGGATCCCAAGGACGGAGTGTTGGGACCAAACTGGGAAGGACCCTATCAAATAATCGAGATCGTGAAAGAAGGAACCTTCAAGCTAGCTTGGCTTAACGGAGAAGTAGTCCCACGGACTTGGAACGCTATACACTTAAAGAAATATTATCAATAACATCTTTGTAAGGCTTAGTTAGAAAGGCCATCTTTTGTTTATTAAGTAATAGGAGTTAATCTTTTTGCATTATCGTATATGTTTGTGGATGTAACGTCAATTAACCACGAAAGACCCTTTCCTGATTACTCGGGGGGCATATATCCTGGATATAACCAGGTCCTAAAACTTAGAAGTTGATTCAAATTGATTGATTGATGTTTTTCTTAAAAAGCACGCACTACAAGAAATATGATATTTACCTACCAATTTCTTACCTACCTATATATATTGGTAGGTAAAGTTACTTTTACTTACCCAAAATTTAATGGTACACACTATTGGTAGATAAATATTAAAATTTTCCATAATTATATTTTCTGTACCAATAATATTGGTAGGTAACGAGTTTTTCCTACGAATATATTGGAGGGAAAATTTTTCAGCTTTTGGAGCTCATTTTTCCCACCAATTTTATTTAAAGTTTTAATTTTTTTAATTAAAATTAATGCTGATGTGGACAACATTAACATTATAATATTCATTTTTTCTTCATAAAATCATAATCATATACATTTATATATAAAAAAAATAACAAATATAATTATATAAATATATTTTATTTAATAAAAACATAAATATAACTTTTATAAACCTAAACCTAAAACTATCTATCTCTCAAATCTCTCTTTCTCTTCTCTCTTCTTAGTCACGAACTAGACCCTCCCAGCCGCCTCCCCCTCGACGAACCAGTCCCTCCCAACCACCTCCCCATCGACGAACCCAGCCGCGTCCCTCTTCATCGGGCCCAACCACCACCTCCCCATCGACGAACCTAGCCACCTCTTCTCATCTCTTCCAAACACTCAGCCAACCCTCTATTTTCTCTTCTTTGAGACACCTCATTTCTTCAACCTCTTGTTGGAACCCAAACACCTTTTAAGCCACCCATTGCAGCATCCAGAACCACCCATCACTGCCTCTAGAGCCACCCATTGCTGCCTTTTTTCTCTGTTTGCACGACCTTCGATTTTCGACTCTATTTGTGGTTGGTCCTTAATTTTTTTTAACTTTATGTTTGTGGTGGGTATTGTTTTATCTAATTCTAATTATTGTGTGGTTTTTAGTATATGTGTATATGTGTTTATTAGATTGCATTTTTGGTTTTTTTTGGAGGCAGGGAGCTCGGGCCTGGCTTTGGATTGCAGTGGCTGGGTTATGGCTTTGGATTGCAGCGATTAAGGTGTGGCTTTGGAACAAGTTTGAGGTTTTCATATTGGTTGGCTGGTGGCTTTCAGGATTTTGTATTCGTTGCTTGGTTTTCAAACCTAATTATGGTTTATTTTGGTTAAGTTTGAATATGTAAATCTAACTTTTAATATGAGTTTCGGCTTGGGGCTTTCAGATTTTTGGATTTGTGGCCTTGGTGGGTTTGAGATTTTTCAGATTGGTTGGCTGGTTGTTTGAGGTAATATTTATGACAATGCTGATGAAATCCCCAATAATCTAAAGGGTTTATGATGAGTCATTGTTCTGAGGTTTTTTGTGTTGTTTTCTTTATGATCATGTTATGTGTATTTAGCTTTACAGTATGTTTGTGTTTTAATGTTAGATTTATATTTTGTTTTTGTGATTCATTTTTCAGATTAATTGATTTTAACACATACATGTTTTTGTTGGATTCATTTTATCTGAATTTAAATGTGTGGGATTTATAGGGATCAAATTTATGACTTTGATGCATTTTTGTTTTGGCGATTTATGTGTTTCATTATTGTTCTGAGGCTTGAGTTGTGTTTGTATTGTTCTAGAGGTTTGTTTCATTGCTTTGAAGCTTTATTTTTTTCATTGTTGAACAATCTAAAATATATAAAGATCTCCATTGTTGTAGACCTATGTGTTTCTAGGTTGGGTTTGGTCTTTATTTTGCCTCTGTGATTGTGGATGCTATGTTAGTATAAGATTCAAATTTCTAGTATTTTTTTCTTTCAAGATATTTAAAATCTGTTTTGTGGATTTATGTCTTTTGTAATATGAAGAATTGATGATGGCGACTTTTTACACTTTCTCTTATATATATCTCTGTTTTGTTGTTATTTGGTAGTGAGTTTTATTTAGTCTAAGTACACTTGCTCTATTTTTAAAGTCTTGCATTATAAGTGTTTTTCTGAAGCATAAATGATATTTGTAATCTGGTTTTTTAAGTATGAGATATTTATGTGTTTGAATCTAATTTTTTAATCTAATTGGAGTGTGTTTTATGATTTGTGTCATGTTTGTAAATTTTCTAACATACTTGTAAATATTTCATTGAAAAATACCTTAGTCATTTTGTTTGAGTGATCTTATTTGATGTTTGCTATCTATATATGTATATAAGAAACTAGTTTTTATGATTCTTTTTCATATTTAAACTTTATTTATTGTTTTATTGAGATTAGGTTTGACAAATTTCTGTTTTGATGATTAGTGTGTTTCGGCTTTGAGTTGTGTAGAGTTTTTCAGTTATGTTTCATTGTTGTAATCTGGTTTATGTGTTTCATTGCTATATTCTATTTTATTTGTTTGATTGTCCTTAAGCTTTGAGTTGTGATTCATGGTTTTGGGGTTTTGTTCATGTTCAGGGAGTTTGTCATATCTGATATTGTTTTCCCTATGCTTTCATTAGTTTTATTTTGATGAAAAGTTAGTTTTACATGTAGTTCTATATAAATCTGATTGATTATACTTGAATGTAGTTTTTAACTTTTATTTATTCATGTATAAACTTTAATGGGAAACTTAGGAAATGTATCTTTCTTTATAGAGTAACTAATATGTTTCAAGTATTAGTGTGTTTCACTGTCCTAAATCTGATTGATCAAGCTTTTTTTTTTATGTATTATAGCTGATGAAATTAACTAAGGATGAGTTTTTTTTAATATGTTTTGAGCAAACAATCTGTTTTAATATGTCTATATATGAAGGGATCTGTTTTGAGTAAGGATTTGATTTAATATATGTTGTTTGGTACTTTGTTTATGATATTTGTATTTAGCTTTGGTGTTGCTATTTGAGTGTAGGGTGTGGTTCTGTCTTGATGAAGGAATCTGTTTTAATGCCTATATATGAAGGGATCTATTTTGAGCTATATTTTAGTATATTTTGTTTAATACTTTGTTTCTGATATTTGTATTAAGATTTAGTGTTGCTTTTGGTTGTAGGGTCTGGTTCTGTGTCTATAATCTGATTTTTATAGTTTGTGGATTTTCGCCATTGTTACTTTGAATTTATTTTGCCTATGATGTTCAAGAATAAGTGTACTTATTCTATGTTGGTTATTATGAGACTTGATGTGCTCATATATTTGTTTTTAATATATGCTGGTATGCCAAGTGTCATAAATGCCCATAATAATAAGTCATATATAATCTGAAATCCTTATGATGATTAAATTGGGGATATTTTTTATGTTGAAGTTAATTATAGTCATTCCCACTATCGCCAACCCATACCTCACCTATCAAAGCCATCATCGACATTCTCAAAGTTCAGTTAGAGGAAGGAGGTTCTCGTGCAATAATTCCAAAGTGAAAAATATCAAGAAAAATGTAGTTAGAGAAAAGAGAATTGTATAGAATTGTTGATATTATATTTTATGAAATGTAATTAGTGTAACACTCATCATTTAATAAGCAATGAATATTTTATAATATATGTTTGTTTATTTTGTTATTCATGTTAAATAATTTATTTGAGGAATAATGACAAATATTTTTAAAATTAATTACTTTCATTTATTGTTTATTTTAAATTAAATTTAAAGATATAATTAAAATTACCTACATATAAACATTATCTTTTTTTTTTTTTGATCAAAAGAAAAGATAAATTGATCAACTAACAATTACAAACAAAACAGAGGAAGGGAACAACCCACCTCAGCCAAAAACAATACAGCAATCACAGATTTCTAACAAACTTAAGCATCTGTTTTTCTCTGTAAGTGCAATTACTTCCAACTAAATTCAAAACTCTAGCTTTGATAGAGTATCTAATCAAATGGTCAATCTGGTAAACTGGTATACAGAAATTATTAAGCCAACAATGGTTCCTATTCAGCCATATATGATACATAGCTGCTGCACATGTTGCATGAAGAATCCATGAAATCCAGGCATCCCGAGGCAAAGACAGCCACTGGATCCACTTCCTAAACTGAGCTGGCCAAGATAAACCTCTCAGCCAACCCTAGACAGCAAGGAGAATTTTCCTGGAAAAGACACAATCAAAAAATAACTGAGTATGATTCTCCTCCTCTTGACCACAAACTGGGCAACTAATAGATGGGAGATGAATATGACAGGATTGCAACCAGTCTCTGGTATTCAGTTTCTGGTTCACAGCAAGCCAAAGAATGAACTGGTGCTTTGGAGCCGAGAGTCTACACCAGACGGCTTTAACATACTACACCAGCTCGCCAGGAAACACTATCGAGTACAGAGTGCTCAGATGGATTTTTCCATTTCTAACTGCTGCATTCATCACAGAACCAGACCAAAGATGACTCAATTTGATGATCCTCCTCCAATACCAACTGGTGTCCTGCTTTAGCCTATACTCCCTAAACATTATCTTTACTCACAAATAAATAAGTGTAGGTAAAAATAGGTATACCAACTCATGCCATGTGGACCAGTTATTTAGTGCCACGTAACCGATAAAAAGGGACAAGTAACCCAATCATTTAGTGCCACGTCATGTGCCACGTGGAGTGCCACATCACTCGCCACGTATAATGCCACGTCAAACACTAGGTCAATGAAGTTGACTCATTTTTTGTGGGGTCCACACGATTTTTACCTACCAATATACTAATCGTAGGTAATAATACCTTTCTTGACTAACTATTACCTACCAATAGGTTATTGGTCAAAATTGGTAGGTAAAGGGATTTACCTACCAATGCACCATTTTTACCCACAAATAAAATTGGTAGGTAAAGGCCGAATTTCTTGTAGTGACGAGATATCGATAAAGGATTAGCACGAACTAAGTTTTTTTTTTAAAAAAAATTAATGTCCTGGATATAACCAGGTCCTAAAACTTAGAAGTTGATTCAAATGGATTGATCGATGTTTTTCTTAAAAAGCATGAGATATCGATAAAGGATTAGCACGAACTAAGTTTTTTAAAAAAATTAATGTCCTAGATACAACCAGGTCCTAAAACTTAGAAGTTGATTTAAATTGATTGATCGATGTTTTTCTTAAAAAGCACGAGATATCGATAAAAGATTAACGCGAACTAAGTTTTTAAAATTAATGTCCTGGGTACAACCAGGTCCTAAGACTTAGAAGTTGGTTCAAATTGATTAACAGATATTTTTTCCTAAAAAGCATAAGATGTCAATCATAACACCAATAGAAACTAAGTTAAACCAAAAATATATATAAATAGATTATGGTCCGATCGGACCATGCTTTCCCTAAAAAAAAAAAAAACCTGTCTCTATACCATGATGATTTTGCAAAATAGACAAAGGGAGAATCAAAAGGGAGCCTATGCTTTCATTATATCAAGAAAATAGAGTTTGAAGAAATCACAAGACAAGTTCAGTCGTGGGAGTTTACGTGAAAGTTATCGACTGGATAAGAGCTTTTGGATGACCTCGAGAACATTTGGTTAGAAGAAAAGTTTATCATACGAAGAAAATCGTATAATAAACTTGGGGGGCAAATGTTATCCCCAAAAAATAGAGATCGATGACGTGGCAATAGAGGTGACAAGTGGCAGTACATGCTCCGTAAAAGACACATTAAATAGTCAATAAATACATTGACTCCTCAGAGTTGTGATAAAGTGACCCAATACATCAGTGAGGAGTTTAGACTGCTTGAGAGATGTCATAACCAAGCCAAGTGCACCCAAGGAGAGTACTTGGGCTAGAGTGTGCCCGGTCGGACCTTAGTCCGAGGAGTCCAAGTGGTGTGCTCGGACCTTAGTCCGAGGAGTCCAAGTGATGTGGTCGGACCTTGGTCTGAGGAGAACCAAGTGTTGTGGTCGGACCTTGGTCCGAGGAGAGCCAAGGAGAGTGTGATCGGATACATGTCCGAGGAGAGGCTAGAGACATGGTCCTTATGCGTATGTCCAACAAGAAATGGCATGCTAGAGGAGAGTGCTAGAGGAGAGTGCCATGTTAGAGGAGAGACATGGCATTCTAGAGGAGAGTGCCATGTTAGAAGAGAGGAGAACCATGAGGTGTGGTTGGACCTTAGTCCGAGGAGACCCCAAGAATGTGGTCCGAGGAGAGCCCAAAAAGTGACTGGTCAGACTTTGGTCCGAGGAGAGTCCAAAGGGTCTGGTCCTTATGCAT
This sequence comes from Humulus lupulus, assembly GCF_963169125.1. Classification (NCBI taxonomy): domain Eukaryota; kingdom Viridiplantae; phylum Streptophyta; class Magnoliopsida; order Rosales; family Cannabaceae; genus Humulus; species Humulus lupulus. Next base: position 28,021,509 of record NC_084799.1, read on the forward strand.
GTGTCCAGCAAGTGCATAGTTGTCCAACGAGAGATATGGCATGCTAGAGGAGATTGCCATGTTAGAGGAGAGACATGTATATGTCCTACCAGCAAGTGTATGTCCTACCAGCACTTGCATATGTCCAGCATGCATGTGTCCGACTAGCACTTGCATGAGTGGTCAGTAGGAGATATGGGTCGACCAGATAGAGGAGGACTAAGTCAAGATTCCCAGAAACGGCTTCAACAAGAACCGGTCTTGGCACACGCGGGAATCTCTCATTCTTCCCACAAATTGGGGGTTTTGTTACATTTTGAATGTTTTTTGTAATTTAAATGTAATAAATATAATAAAATATCCTGATTCTAGGGGATATCAGATGTATGATCCTAAGCCTATAAATATATGGCTTATGGGATTAGAAAGGGGCTTCTTCCTCTTTGGAGACTTTTGGGGAAATTTTGGGTCTGAGTTTTCTAGAGAGAGAAAGTGCTGGTATCATAAAGAATTCTTGTATTTTTGCAATCTGTACTGAAGAAACTCAGTTGGCACAGTTCATCTGATCTTGAGTATAGATCTATAAATCACAACTCTAAGTGGATTAGGCTATTACTAATATATTGGGGCTGAACCACTATAAAAAATTTTGTGTTATTTACTTTCTATTCAAAAACCATCTGTGTTGTTTTATTTCTCTTGAAGGTTTGTCGTTTTTGACGTTCTCACGTCGTTGGCCAAAAACGCGGTCAACAGAAATCAATTGTCTCGAGGATAAAAAACCTCGTAATATAAAGTTACAAATAAAAATAAAAGAAAAAGGAGCAAAAATCCTAAGCCCCGCCAGGCCGTTCCGTTGAAGACACTCCCTCGGCGTCCTGCTCGGTTGCAGTGGAAGTCTCCCCGGTCTCAGAGGGCGCCTCTTGTTGAAAGCGAGCTTTGAACTTTTCCAAGGACTCCCACACCTCCGGCCCCAGGAAGGAAAAGTCACCATCCTGGTTGAAGGCCCAGCAATGGTACAGCATGGATTCCATGGAGAAGCTGGATGATGCCCTCTCCGCCACAAGGGCGACCTTGGCCTCTTCAAGTTCAACCTTTGCGGCATCCAGGGCGACCTTAGTAGCCTCGGCCTCCAGCAGCTTGGCCTGAGATGCCTCCAGGTCGGCCTTCGCAGCAACCGAGGCGGCCTGCGCGACCTTCTCGCTTTCCCGAGTAGTCGCCAGGGCAGCTTTGGCATCTTGCTCCTGTTGTCGAGCGGACGCAAGGGTGGCCTGGGCAGCCTGGTGCTCGCCCCGGATCTCGTCAATCCTGGCCCTGGACCGAGATATGCTTCGGTGGAGAGCCAAAGCCGCCTGCAAGACAAAACGATAATCAGGCAAGTGCCTTAGAGAAAAAAAAAACAACATAAAGAACCAGTGGTAAAGCAAACTTACCGTGAGGGTCATCCCCAGTGAAGACTCCATCACATGCTCGGGGCTCCTCATCTCGATCTCCCGCAAGTCCCTCGAGGTAGCGTTGTAGCAGTGGTCCACCATGTAGGTCGCGGTTTTGTAAACCGTCCCCCTAAAGACCTTGGGGATTTTCTCCAAGGCCTGAGGATTGACCGGGACGCGCACGCCGGGAGTCGGGGCTGACAAGGTCCCGGTTGGTACCTCCTGTTCCCGATTAGGGACAAGAGGTCGTGGGGGAGGTGGAGCCATCTTCTCCACTGTAGGAGGGGGTGGAGGCACCTTCTCTATGGCAGCAGGACCCTGGTTTTTCCCCTTGGCAGGAGACTTGGAGCTGGTCCCGGGGGGAGGAGTTTTCTTGGTCACCCGGAGCCTCTTCACTAAGGATCCAGACGACCCGGAGAAGGGATTTCCCCCCTAGAACATAGACCGCAGAACGTTGTCCCCAGGCTGCGACATCTCCTCGTCTGAAACAAAGAGCGAATCATTAGTATGCATGTAAAAATACGTTGATAACAAAAAAATCTAAAGTGTGTATTGAAAAAAGTCCTACCCTCCGAGCTAGAGGAGGAATCTATTGTCAGGACCTCCGGCCCCGAAGCTTCTACGGGAGAGTCTAAGATAATGACTTCACGAGTGAGAGGAGGCTTTGGGTCCGGATCCACCTCAGGACTGGACTCCTCTACATACTGCATAAGACTTGGAGCTACTACACCCTCCAGAAGGGAGGGCCACGACCTAAGATTGGTCCCGTACTCCTCAAAAAAGGCCGACGTAAAGGCCAGGGTATTATCTACTACTACAGTACCCCTAGGGCGGCCCATGTCATAACGCAACACTAGCTGGTCAACACACTGGAGTAGAGTGATGTTGCGATCTGGGTCATTTTGGTGGTGGTGAACGAGTTAGCTGGGGTTAAACCTAGCAAGTCGTAGGTCTACGGTGGACCTGTCTAAATCCCTAAACAAGTAAGGGTTACCTTGGCTGGAGGGGCTGGCTGCTGCCCCGGACTGGGTCCGCTCTGCATTGACCTCCTGGGCGACCTCAAGAGCCTGCTTCCGGTGCACGAGGAGCACCTCGTCCTCCTCGTCCTCATCCGCGGCCTCCTCCTCGGGGATGGGCGCCATCTCGCGGGCTGCGGGGATGATCTGCGGCCTCCTCAAGGCCAGAGTCTGGCCCGGAGAAATTAACTTACACGCTAGCATCGTCTCATCAGACATGAGTTGGCGGTAGTCTTTTTCACTTGGGGGGAGCCCCGCCAAGGTTTCATACTGACCCCCAAGGGTCACCGATTTGGCCGTCCTCGCAAAAATAGCTGCACAATAGTTTTCAAACCAATAACGAATGAGTAGAAACTAGCCAGCGACGATCTTGCGAGCTAAAGTTAGAAGGAACTTACGAGGATGGTTGAAGTAATGGTATTCGCAGTTGTGAAACCCCGTTGACATGAAGAATTGATCCTTGAAGTCATTGGGGTGGCTGGGCAGCTCGATGACCGCGACCGAGTTGGGAAAACGGGTCAGGTAGTAGAACCCATCACCTCGCCCCCATTGGTCCGGGCTGGCTTTGAGGCAGAAAAAGTAGAGGATGTCCGCCGGTGTGGGGACCTCCCATTCCTGCTTCAGGAACAAGTACTTCAACCCCGCTAACAGACGGTAGGAGTTAGGGGGGAGTTGGAAGGGGGCCAGCTTCACGAAATTCAAGAAATCTGCGAAGTACTGATCCAGGGGGAGAAAGGCCCCAGCCTTGAGGTGTTTGTCGCTCCAGGCCGCGAACTCCTCATCGAGCGGTGCGCAGCTCCGCTCGCCCTCAAGGGGAGGACGAACAACCAGGGCGCCCTTCCCTATCTCGATGTTGTGGGAGAGCATGATTTTATTGGGTTGTGACCTTCGAGGCAATCCTCTCAGCCTCAAAGAAGGCATCAGGTCCCACCTCGACCTCCTTCTCCACGGTGGGACCGAAGTGGGGGATTGGGGAGTCTGTTGCCACCTCTTTCCCCTTGCTGGCCCGCTGGGAGGACGAGCTGTCGGTACTCTTCTTGGGCATATTCTTCTTAGGTCTCATCTGGTCACCTAACGAACAAAGATGAAGAAAGTTTAGAAAAGGCGACCTGAGCATAAGAAAGAATCTAGCTCGAAAGATGGTTTCCTTTACACAGGCTGAGGTAATCTCAGCCCGCGGTGAGTGAGGCCACGCGGTTCTATAAACACGCGCCTATGCTCCCAACGGGTCCCCTATTGCTCGGGATCCGTGTGTCAGGAGGGTCAAAATAAAGTTTGCCTTGGAAGGAAAGTTTTGAAAGGCAAAACCGCCTGCGAAGCGTGTCTCCTAAGCTACCCGGTTTTTGCACCCCAGAAACTTGTTGTCAGAAACAGGCATAAAAAAATTTTACCCTGAAAAATCACCCCAAAACTTTGTCCTACGAGTCATGTTCCTAAGCATTCTCTGTCCTATGGTCGATACCCCTAGGATAAAAACCTACGCACAAACTACCAGCAAAGAAAAACAACCTACTGCATACGGCTAAGAAGGAAGTTCACCTAAGCAAAGAAAAATGGAAACATTCAAAGCATACAACAAACAGAGGACTTACAGAAGTTTTTTTTTGCTGCGTAAAGACTGAAAAGAGCGTCGGGGTTGGAATCCTGGTGGAATCTTTGGAACCAGAGTCACGAAAGAACCCTCGTGTCTGAAACTCAGGAACGTCTGGAACAGTGACCAGAAGAAAGAAAGGGTTTTGAGACTTAGAAGAGAGAAGAAAGAAGATGAGAAAAAAAATTCAAATAAAAAGGTGGCTCATACGAAAGGTGGCCAACCTTATATATACGTAAAAGGCAAAAGAATGAGGGTCGTTCGATTGTCTTTATGTAGGATACAAGGATCACAACTCAAAAGATGAAATGACGGCCGAAGATAGGCTAGGCCATTTAATGCGGTTCTCGGAAGATGGACCGTCACCAACCACGATGCTCCATGTATCTGATACCAACGTAATGGGTGGGACATGAAGAGTCCACAGGGAAACCTAAAAGCCCCCACTGTGGCCACAGGTGACGTCATATGCCACGAGCAGGGCTTGGGGGGCAAATGTACGCCCTAAATATCCACGGGGTATTAGCGAGCTGAAAAAGGGCATAATCCTATCAGCCACGTGGAAGCCACCTACATAGAGCTGCTGTTACGAGTCTCTACCTCTTTAGCTCGAGGTAGCCAATGGTTTAGTGAGAATACTCGAAGGCATCGGGTCAGCAGCGTGGACACCACGAGCTGAGACCACATCAACCTCGGGGTACAATCTGGAGCTGACACCTCCAATCCTTTATAAAGTCAACCACGCAATGTAAATGTGCGCATATCAGACATCACGTGTCTACTCCATTCCTGAAATCTCGGACACGTAGCATAAACGTGTGTGTTCAGGCACCCCACGACTGGTTTGGGCCATGCGGCCCATTATCCCCCTTACCTATTGATTAGACCACACTTCATTGTCAGGTTTTAGGAATTAATCATGAATATCACAGAAGTGACATGATGGGTAAGAAGGTCACGGGATGACCCCCTTTGCCAACACCCAGGTGTCCTCTCCCTATAAATATGGAAACCTTGGGTGTTGCAAAGGGTTGGCTTCTAATTTGTAAAGAAACACCCTGTAAGGAAGATCAGAGAGATATCAATAATATTGCCTGGTGGACTAGAGAGATTTTAACCTTCGAACCACCTAAAAAGAGTACACGAGTCATAACCCAGCCTTGAGATTATTCACATATTACGGTTCATCATTTAGCACTAATCCATCTCATTTATTCATATAATTATCTGTTTCCGAAGAACCGCGTCAACAAACCCAAACTGGTTTCTGCCCTTCAACATGTTCATCTTTTCTGAAGGAGTCGAAATTTTCTTTAAGATTGTTAGAAATAATATAGTAGAGAAGAACGAAACATATATATTGGTATATTTAATTGACTAATGGAAATACAAAACTATAATACAAGGACTAAACCAAAGTTGAGGCACGCAAAACGTGCTTTCTTTAAAAAAAAATTGTCCCCTCTACCTGAATGGTGCTAGAGGATTCGTGAGCAACCACTTCTCAGGATACAACAGCTATCAAGTAGAACAAAAGCACCAATGCGTCTGCTTAGGCGAACTCGAAACAAACCTTCCCTCTATCACTAGAAAATACTATAAAGACTGAAGAGAGAAAGAGACTAAGTGTGTGATACTCTGTATCTGTGTGTCCTAGAATGAGAGGAGAAGTCTCATTTTACAGGCTTCATGGAGAGTTGAAAATGTGTGTGAATCAAGTGCATTAATGCCTAAATATCCAACAAATCTGGAATCTTAATTTCTGAAAATCAATCAGAATTAATCACACTTATTTTGGTAATATCAGTAGTTACCCAAAGTGATTTTCTAATAATCAATCAGAATTAATCACAGTTATTCTGGTAATATTAGTTGTTAGGCAAAGTGATTTTCTGACAGTCAATCATAATTAATCACACAATATTCTGATATCTCAATTTTGATCAAAGTGATTTACCAAAATCAATTAAAATAAATCACACAATATTAAGATAATATCATTTTTAATCAAAGTGATTCGTTGAATCATTACCATTTTAGGCATCAATTTATCATTCACTCAATTTTTTCCAACAATTTTTTTAGTCACTTTACTAGTACAACGAGTTTAAATTTTATGATTTTTTTATAAAAAATATCTCACTCTTTAGCCAACTAACGGGAGAAAAGACAACAATAATTCAAGGATCAATCATAAGTATCACTTGAAAAATAAGATTAAAGTAGAATTCATTTGTGTATATCTCTTTTTTTTATTTTGAAATGGTGTATATGTATTTTCATTTTTTATATAATTTGAATTACAAGCTTAACTCTTAATTGTATTTAGGGCTGGGCAAAAATAGGTATAGGCCGACCAACCTGGCCAACCCACACCGAATAGTGGGCCGAATAGGTGGAATAGTGATGACCGAAATCTATTCAGTGGCTGAAAGCCACAGGCCGAATTGTACGGCTCGGCCACGGGCCCAGAAGCCCAAATCCTTATATAAGCCCATCCTTGCCGGCATCTTTCTAATATTTTTTTTATTGGGGCATGGAGCAAAATGACCCTTAATATTATGTGAAAGTAAGTAAATGTTTATGTTTTTAATTTTGTAGTAAAATAGCCTAATCATCTATTTAATATCACATATTACCAAATATACCATTTAACAAATTACTATTTTATTCTAAATATTTTAATATTATGGTATATGTATATTAGTTTTGTTTAATTAGTTTTTATTTTAAAGTTATTTTGATTTTTTTTCGTTTTTTATGAGTTGTTGAATGATATATCATACTACAAAATATATATACTGAGTTGAAAAATAATATATCATCAAAACTTATAAAATTATTACTTAAAAATGTATATACTATGCTAACAAAATTATATACTATCATTAAAATATATATACCATGATATAAAATTATATACTACCACTATGTATAATAAAATAGAAATTAAATATCACAAAAAAAAAATTATATACCATACCACAAAAAATATATACACTAATTGAAAAATAATATACCAACAACCTATAAAAAACTTAAAAAATCAATATAACTTTAAAATAAAAGCTAATTAAACAAAACTAATATACATATACCACTATATTAAAGTCATACAGTCCTAAATAAATAAATAAATTATAAAAAATGGTAATTTAAGTAATCAACAATGTAAAATAGTCATTTATCTACAATTTTAAAAATGAGGACATTAGCTCCTTGATCGTTTTATATTGAGCTATTTCCTATAATTTCTCTTTTTTGATTATTTTTATATCTAAAACCCTAAAATATAAATACAACTTATATAATTTTACTTCCCCAACGCTAATCGGTAGCAGCCACTTTTTCTTCCTCACTCACTTTACTCTCATTTCAGTCTCTCAATTTCTCAAAGCCTAAAACAGTAGTCACTCACTCTCAATATCTCCACCATGCACCACACTAGTCCACCACGGTGGCTGCAGGTCATTTTCACGAAGGCGTCGACAACGGCTCCAGGTCACGGTGATGGCGGCACTGCTCTCTTCTCGGTTGCACCCTCTCTTTATCTCACAGTTACAGCCAAGCAGCCACCGCACCAAGTGTAGATGCATCTTTTCCTTTTCTCTAGTGATAATATAGAATATACATTGTATGTTGTAATGGTATAATATGTCTCTTATTAAGAGTTGCACTGTATGTGATTATAGACTAATAGGTTCTTTATATCTATATGTGTGTTGAGAAAAAGAAATTTTCGCCATGTTGATTTTTGTCCTTATAATAAAATTTTAATAATAAGTGATTTTAATAATAAGTGATGGCTTCTAAGAGCATATCTAAAATAACTATGGTAAAATTATACCAAAATGTACTAAAATGAGTCTCCAATTGATGCTTTATTCTTCAAAAAAAAAATTATCTTCATCTATAGTACATAGCTATATTTATAACACTCTATTCATCTGTGTAAATATATAATATTAAATTTTTATATTCTTTCTTACATTATTCACAAATACATAAAATCAAACACACAAATATATATATGCTCTTCTACTTTTTTTTTTCTTTTTATATATTTATACATATAGTTATATACCTAGTAAATGAGTTTTATTTATATTTTATAATATTATTAGATTTCATTTTTTAATAAATTTTTATTGTTATTTTTTTATGAGTAGTATTATAATATAATTACGTGATATGATATATGGGTAGATTTTATAAATATTAAAAAATATTATGATATTATTGATAGTTAAAGAAAATATTTTAAAATATAGTATTTAAATGATATAGAGAAAAAAATAGAGAAATTGATGTATGGTGTAATATAAAAGTTAGAGATAAAATAAAAAAATGTGTGTTTTGAAAAAATATTTTAAAGAATGAAGTAGAGCATCTATTTAGAGTGACCTAATAGCCGCAATATATATATATATATAAATATATATATATTTCTGTTGAGGTAGAGAGATTTTTGTGTTAGAGTTTCTGCTATATCTTTTTTTAATAAATCAGATTTGACACCAGAATTGGAATTTGGAACTGCTCCTCAAAGGAAAAGAAAAATTGTGCAGGTATTTCTTCACTCTTTTATGTTTTGATGATTACTATATTAAATTTGTTTTTTTTTTTTTTGGTAATTTTTTCCAATTTATGCATACTGTTATAGTTATAAAATGATTTGTTTACTATATATTTGGTGGTGACATATTTGCTACTGTTTTTTATTTATTACTATTATTAAAATAGATTTTAATTATTTTATTATGCTATTGCGGTGGTGACATAACTATTAGAATGAATTCAATCATCTTTATATGGTATTGCTTGCTGAAATTAGAATAGTTTTTGTAGAGTTTTAATATAATATTTTTCTGGTAAGGTTCTGTTTTATTATTATTATTATTATTATGAATGATTTTAATATGTTATTGAATGCTTTAGTGCTGAAAGTAGTGATTATTTTGTGGATATTTTGCTACTATTATTTGTCAAGTGCTTAATATTATGATATTTGCTCAAATAAATTAGTTTTGTTAGTTTGGTTTTTGAATTGCAGACAATAAACTTATGGAGAAGGCATCAACAAAGAACAACACCTTGTAGCTGGACTATTTGGTGAGTTAATTTTTTTTTTTTTTTTCGTTTTAGCTGTTGCTACAACTGTAGCTGGGCGGGCCGAAGAGCACATAAGACATTCAAACAAGTGAATATTTGGATGTTATACACACATATAAGTTCTTGAAGAAGGTAGGTAGATAAAATGACTTGTTTATTTTTAATAAGTTGTATAAATTTAGTTTTTGAATTGTAGGCAATAATCTTAAGGTGAAGGCAACAATAAAGGAGAAACAAAGGAGAGCATCAAGACACTCATTGTCATTGTTAATTGATGGATTCAAATATTTTATTTTGTTTAAATTTCAATTAATTATCTAATTTCTTTAATGGATGACTATAATAATTTTAGGACTTATGTTTAGAATTTGGATAACTACTAAAAAATGATTTTTTTTTCAATTTAGATTTTTAATTTGATATCTATTATTTGTATTAAATTAATGATTTTGATAAACTTGATAGATTTTTTTTAAATGGGTTATAACCCGACCCAACTCAACTTATAATGTAATTAGTAGTGTTGGGTTACATATCAAAACTATTTTAAATGGGTTAGAATTTTTTAGGTCGATGTAATTGGGTGGCTCATTCAAACACCCTCAACCTGGCGAGGCATGTCCAATCCTAATTGTATTTCATTTGATATAAAATTTGGTTCGAAATAATAGTGAGTTGAAAAAAACAAATTCTTTTCAAAATTAATGAACTGAAAAAGAGTAGTCAACATCTTAATAACATATAAGATCTTTTATTTTGGGTCAAGTCCCACATCAAAATAAAATATATATATAAAGAAATATTAATATATTTAGAAAGAAATGAATTACTACCCATCAAGAATTACTTTTAAAATTAAAGTATTTTTGAAAATGATGAAAAGATTTGTTTAATAGTTTTAAAATTACGACTAAAACAATTTTAGTTTTGACAAATGTGATAAAATTTGCTATATTACAAATTATTTTGATGTTCATGTTTGCAAGGAAAGAAGAATAAATTTTATATTAGTTCTTAGATTTTTTTTAATTAGTATTAATAGTCAATCTCATGAGTTAATATAAAAAAACTCCTTAAAAAAAACTAAAATGTTTGTTGAGAAATACCATTAAATTTTTATTACAAAGTTTTTTTTTAGAAAATATTACTAATATATATAATTTTTTTAACAAGATAAAATAGATAAATTTTTTCAATCTTATTTTAATATATGATTTATAACTTCCATTCATTTAACTGAGATTCAATTTGTCAAAGAAGGAATTTTCAAGATTAGTTCAATTCCTCTACCATAATCATACACTATGATTATTCTGATCATCTATTATGATTGTATCCTACATGTAATCTTACACTAATGGGCATGCACTTTTAAATTTAGTGACTTTTATTCTTAAAATATATATCTTTTATATAAAAAATGTGTAGATAACGACGATTTGTTTTGTTAACCTTAACATAATATTCTAAATAATTAATGGAATATACATTTCAAATAAACTAAAAATTGATATTTATTATTATATTAATATAAATTTAAATATTATAAAATATCATTATTATAATAATATATAATATAAAAGTAGATATTTAATAATTATATTAATATAAACTTAAATGTTATAAAATATTATTACGATAATAATATATAATCTTAATTTTTTACTAATTATATTAATATGAATTCAAATATTATAAATAATTATTATTATAGTAATATTTAATAAAAGACTAAATATTGAATACTTATGTTAATATAAATTTAAATATTATAAAACATCATTATAATAATATATAACACATAATCTTAATTTTTATTAAAAAAATTATTTAAAATGGTTATCATATTATATATATATATATTCAAAAAAATCATAAATAATATTTTGGTTTAATTTTTCTTTTAATATGATTATGTCATTTTTTTTATATAATATTATTTATTTATTTGAAATTTGTATAACTAAGTAAATGCATGTTGTTTTTATCTAGTATATTTGGACATATAAGTTCAAAACTTGACAGATTAACAACTTTTGCCACAATTTTTTTTAATATCTTCACTCACATAAACATTTAACATCGCAATTTATTTATAAATTTTTTTGATATGTTTTTATCAATATTTACGATTTTGATACTAGTAAAATCTATTTATATTTTACAATTATTATTATTATTGGTAAGAAATTTTATATCCGTTTTAGAGATTAGAATTACTATATAGAGTTCTCGTAATTAAAGCCAATGTGATTACCTATTAATACTCTCTTTTAATAAAATTATAACCCTTTGTATATATTCACCAAATGTAGTAATTTTTCCTCACAATGTTTCTGCTCACTGATTTTTCAACTTCCATAAATCATAGTGATCTATCTATTGCATTTCTAGTACCTAATAGTCCAGTGCTTCTAGTACCTAAGATATGAAGATTCAATGAAAAACCCAAGTGGCAAAGTTCTAAAAATCTTTTTAATGCCAAGTACAGAAAAAAAGACATCTGATGCTAGTAGCTACTAGCTAGCCATAAAGATGTCTTGACTCGTATTAAAAGGAACACCTTACATTCCTCTGCCCTTAATATGAGATTATTATCCTTATTACCAAAACCTTTATCTTCTGGCATATACAGACAATTTATGAGCAGAATTATACAATGACAGCAACACCATCTTCGTTTGTCTGTTCCAACTGTTTTGAAGATTTGATGAGCGGTTCGGTCTGCTGTTCATTGTCTAAATCGTCCCCCACTTGCCCGGATGACTTTGGCTTCCAGTATATTGCATAGAGAACCAGCTGAAGACTTCCAAGGAAAAATCCAGTCCCATTTGGTATCTGCACACAGTAGATAATATATCCATTTCATTTATCCAAATAGTTGACCAATACTGTGACTTAATAACCAAAACAATGAGGAAAAAATTTGTTTTCCATAGGAGAAGATATATGATATTAGAATGCAACTTACTCCAACAAATGTGTCTTTTGCAAGTACAGCATAGACAGTCCAAACTCCACCATTCAAGAAAAAGACAAGCGAAAGGAAAGGCATGTACTCAACACTTTTTGTCAAATATACTGTTTTCTGTAACATCAAAATGTAGCATTAGACTAAAACAGATTCAATTGAAAAAAAAAACAAAGAAAAGAATTGAAATTGAAAAAGGGAAAGAAGAGAATATGCAAAGAGAGTAATTTTTTATTAATGCGTTCTCTTTCATTTATTCCTTATTTGTTACCATAGCAAAAAGAGGAGATGCATAGGCAATCATACTGAAGATCATACACAACAACCCCGCAATATCAATTCGAGTATCACCGCGGAGAAGAAATTGGGTATGCAAAATTGCTGCTGCTGGAAATATCACAACACAAACAACCACAAGAATAGCAGGCATAATCTGATAACATAAGAGTAAGACATATGTTGATTAAATTTGTGAGAAGGTAAGCTCGTACATGATAAAAAAAGAGACATGAAGTGGGAAAGCACAAGGGAAACCTTCATTCTTGGAGGTGCATAAAAAAGGAAGATGAATAGAAAAATAATCTCAACAAGAACACCAAACATATTTATGGTAGCAACCAAAATACTGTAAGGTTTAATAACTCAATGGTAAACCCAAAAGTAAGCATTCAGCAATTTGCTACATAAGGGATGCTCTCAAATGCTTCGGTTGATCTACGCTTCAGGATCCGGCAAAACGCATTTCTGAGTTCAAAAAGTTTGTTTAAAGTTGAGTTAAAAAAAAAAAAACCTTTTCAACTTAGACTAAGGTAAGAACTGAGGATGATAAACTGTGACTAGGCTTAAGTACTTACGCAGGGGAAATATAGAGTAGCCCTGTTGTAATATTACCTGTACGAAAGCAAAAACCACAAGCACCATCAATTCACAATTCACAGTACAAACGAAATCTTGGAGGAAAATATGATGCACTTTATTAGTTATTACCCAGGAGACCAAAAAAGATTACTATGACCCTCACCATGCTCAACCTTGGTATAAGACTTGGGAAGTCTATTCCTTCTTTGAAGATGGGATTTTCTTAGATTCAACTTTCGTCGTTCTGAAAGTATAGCTATAATTTTATTTTTCTTGTGGTGTTATGTTCTCTACTGGGTCATTCATCACACTTTTAGATATGCAATAATATATTTATGATTCTTATAAAGTAAATATATCACTGCTGTTAGTCACCTAACAGGACAAAGGACGGCGATGAGAAAATTGCAAGGGATCCACAATACATAATTGGACAAATATTTAGCATACAATTTGGAAGACCGAAAAAGAATAGGAAAATCATAAACAAGTTAAATATATGAAAAACAGAGTTGAAAGTCAAGTCTTCACAAGCGGATTACGGAGAATCTTCACTGCAAGCTATTTTCACCTATTGATTGTTTAGGGCTAATAATATTATGAAAGCATGTTACATACAAAAGAAGCAATAAAGCCCTCTAAAGTAGATAATTGGGAAATTGATACAACTTGTATTAGATGAAATTGAAATAAAAGTTAAAAAGAATTACAATAATAGCAAACTAGCAACATAAACGACCATACACTTAAGATCTAGAGCCAAGATTAACGAGTACTAATCAACTATTGACAATCTTACAAGAGCATAAAGAAAATTAACCGCCGAAACCGTAAAGGGTCCTTCCTTGCCTCTTCAAAGCATAAACAACATCCATGGCGGTCACGGTCTTCCTCCTTGCGTGCTCAGTGTAAGTCACAGCGTCACGGATAACATTCTCCAAAAAGATCTTAAGGACTCCTCTGGTCTCCTCGTAGATAAGGCCACTGATACGCTTAACTCCACCTCTACGAGCCAAACGACGGATAGCAGGCTTTGTGATACCTTGGATGTTATCCCTGAGGACCTTTCTGTGACGCTTGGCGCCCCCCTTGCCCAAACCCTTGCCTCCCTTTCCGCGACCTGACATTTTCTCGTGAAAGTTATGAGCTGAGAAAAGAAAATTGGCTCAAGAGGAATTGCAGAATTTGACTCTGGGTTTAGGTGAGTGGATTACGAGGGTTCTTATAAGATTGGGAATTTGGCATTTTGGGTTTTGAAGTTTGGCGGGCATTAATTTAAGACCTTAGATCTGCGCCCATATCGACGGCTTGGAGGCTCTATCCGTGTCAATCCGTGTAAGTAGATCTGAACCGCTCATATTATTTAAATGAACGGATGAGAATGCGACTTTAGTTATGACACAGATTGTGCTTTTTTTTGTCAGAAATGAAATTTTTGAACTTTGAAAACCTTGACCTTTATTTTTGGATCAAATTGATATTAAACTGAAACCGCTTGTTATTTTTCCTCGCCCTTGATTACTTGATTTTTTAGTTATTTTACATTTATATACCTTTTTTAGTAACATAATTTCATCTAATAGTATTTGGTTAAATAACTTTAAAAATGGTTACTATGTAACCTAATGCAAAGAAAAAATAAATTCTAACATTCATCTAATTGAAAGAAGAAAAAAAACTGATAACTCTTGGCTTATATTTATATAAATCTGATAAAATATCCCATTCTATTACCTCAAATTTTTTGTCGATGATATTTGGATAACCGACCACTAAACAATATAATAATTTTTTTTCCTTTTCTCATTCGTCATTCCATTCTTTTTTTTTTTTAAGACATTCATATTTTATTTGTTATGATATAAATGATGGTTTAAAGGACAAATTTACAAGCTTCCAAGAATAGTTATATACAATTAAAGGTTACTCTAATGACAAAATACACGTTTTAGGTTTCTGTCCTATATTATCCCTCGGTCATGGCGGACAAGTAGCTGACAATGTACACCTCGCCCCCAGAGCTCTCCAACTCATAGCTGATCCACTTTACCTTTGCATTTACCTTCACCACGTAGCACCTGTGAGCCAAGGCCTAGTAAGAAAACCATAATAGCATAGCAGACACATAATTAGTGATGGCAATCAATGAATCACAAGTCAATCATCCTGATATTCAGCTAGCCATAAACATTAGTTTAACAACAGAAAAAATATTTATATTCAATAGTTTATCACAATCATCATACAATTTTCAGGGTCGACGCCCTTAGGTCGCACCCTCTATTTAACCCATTGACCCTAGCTCGCTTAGGCCGAGTCCAATGTTTATCTAGTTGACCCCAGCTCACAGTAGCCAAGTCGCGTCCTATGCGCAAATTATCAGCCCCAGCTGTAATGCCCTAAAATCCTTAATGAGGTTTAATGGTTGGATTAGTAGGTCGGGAGGACCATAATTGATTTATTATGCTATTAAATAATTATGTGCATGTTTTTGTGAATTATATTATAATATGATGATAAATGCATGCATGTGGGTCCACATTTCATTATAGGGGCATTTTGGTAATTTGGCCCGTTGATGGCATAATTGTATATTTGTATGCATGTTAGTGAATTATTGATGATGCCACATTATAATGTGGATTTTTTCGAGCTTTTCGGCATGAGACAATCTTTTAATGCAAGTGAGCAGTTTGGTCATAACGGAGTTGATTTCAGTGCTCGGGGTGAGTCTCGGGGTGATTTGATGATTAGTACATTACCGAGAATTAAAGGGTAATGGGATATGATTTATTGGTATTTGAAAATATTGGAAATAACGGGAATTGGAGGGCGTTAATTATGATTAACGAGATAGACGGGAAATGATGGTTTTGCCCTTGGTGGCTGTTAAGGGTTTTATTTAAGCTTAGGGGCAATATTGTCTTTTGACCTAAGGATAGATATCAACCATTAGAAAGCTGTAGAACTTGCAAAAACAAAGCATAGTTTCCTTCTTCTCTCGATAGTTTTTCTTCTCCTTTTCTCTTAGAATTCTTTAGCTCCATTTGAGGAATCAAGCTAGGGAAATGAACCTTGAGGGTCTAGGGTTGTGTTCCACCATTGAAGAGGGTTCCATACTGAGCTTGAGGTAAGTTTCTAGCCATTGAAACTCTGGTTTTCTGCTCTGTTTTCATTTGGTTTTCAGTTGGAATTTTAAGTTGGATAGTTGAGAATTGATGGGAGTTTTTGGCTATGATAAATTGGGTTATGATGCCTAGGACTTGTAGAGTCGATATTTGGGTTCATTTGGGAGATTGAATGGAGTTTGGGATCAATTCTTGAAGGTTAAAAGTGGTGAAATCGAAGGAGGGAAAAACCAGGGTAGTTCAGCCTGGTCCTAGCGCTAGCCAAGGCAAACTTCCATGCTTGTAGCGCTATGGCGCTAGGGGGGCAGTGCTACCCTGTTCTTCCTGGTTCCTATTTTGGGCACTTTTGAGGGTTTTTGGCTTGGGGTTTCAATTCCTAAGGCTCGAGATTGAATCTACTAACTGTTTGGGTACCGAGTGTGTCTTCATCCATGCTGGTAGGTCGACTTTGTAAGAAAGTGTACACGAGTGAGAGAGAGTTTGGGAGAGTTGAGAGTGTTTTTCTATTTTGTGTGGCTTACTTAGGGTTCAAGTAACCTTAAGCAAATCACGAGGTTCGGGGTTCCAAAAACGTCCTCGAGGGTAAAATGGTCAAAATTCCCAACATTCCTTCCTAATTTCACTAACTCCGAATATATCCTCAAATATTTATTCCCATTACCCGATATCTCAGTAATGTACTAAATACCCAAAATACTCTTTGACTCACCCCGAGTCAGTATTTGGTCTTGTTGTGACTCTCCCGCTAACTTGTTCCCTAGGATCTCCTCGTGTCGAGTAACCCAAATATATCCACGTAATGGTGTGGTCTCACACATATATGAACATATATTCCAAATATACATGTAACAAGCCAAATTACAAAATCTGTCATTGTAATAAGAAACGAGCTCACATGCATATTTAATACACATAAACATGCATATCTAGTCATATTATAAGATAACTCACGTAATCATATAATGATACACATATATATATCACATAAACACATATTTCATAATTAAATCACATATAGTCGAATAATTCTCAATAATTTGTCATCTTGGCCCCCTAATCAAGGCCCTAAGTCTTATTAGGTAATTTGGGGTGTTACAACTACCCCCTCCTTACAAGAATTTTATCCTCGAAATTTTTACCTGAAGAGCTCGGGATACTGATCCCGCATATCTGACTCTAGCTCCCAGGTCGTTTCCTCAACCTTGTTGTTCCTCCATAATACATTAACCAAATGTATAGTCTTGTTCCTCAGGAACTTGTCCTTCTTGTCTAAAATCTGAATTGGCTACTCCTCATACGATAAATCTGTCTCCAGTTCTAGATCCTCATAACTCAACACATGAGTTAAATCTGATACATACTTCCTCAACATGGAAATATGAAATATGTTGTGCACAATAGACAGTGCCGAGGGTAAGGCCAATCTATAGGCCACCTGACCGATCCTCTACAAGATCTCAAATGTCCAACAAACCTAGGGCTCAACTTACCCTTCTTCCTAAATATCTTCACCCATCTCTGTGGTGAAACCATAAGGAAGACATAGTCTCCCACTTGAAACTCCACGTTCCTTCGCTCTGGGTTTGAATAACTCTATTGTCTACTTTGAGACACGAGCATCCGAGCTCTAATCTTTTCAATAGCCTCAGTGGTCCTTTCATCTGCCTCAGGACCCAAATATTTCCTCTCACCCATCTCATCCCAGTGAATGGGCGACCTACACTTCCTACCATACAGCATCTCATAAGGTGCCATCCCAATAGTCGATTGGTAGCTGTTATTATAGGAAAACTCTATTAGAGGCAAATATTTACTGCAGGACCCTTCAAAGCCCAATACACATGCTCTCAGCATGTCCTCCAATATCTCAATAGTTCTCTCAGACTAAACATCAGATTGAGGATGATAAATTATACTAAACTTAACTTGTGTACCCATCGCCTTTTGTAAACTTTCCCAAAACTTGGAAGTAAAGATAGAATCCCTATCTGACACGATAGATCTCAGAGTCCCAGGAAGGCATACCATCTCTCTCATGTAGAGATTTGCATACCGGTCAACTGTGTAGTTTGTCCTCACTGGTAAAAAGTGAGCTGACTTCGTATACCGGTCCACGATGACCCAGATTGAATCATGCTGGCCCACTGTCCTGGGCATCCCTACCACGAAATCCATCGTGATGTCCTCACACTTCCACTCTGGGATATCCAAAGGCTGTAGTAGCCCTAATGGTCTTTAATGCTCTGCCTTGACCTGCTGACAAGTTAGGCACTTTCCCACATACTCAGTCACGTCCCTCTTCATCCCAGGCCACCAATATAAAGCTTTCAGATCCTGCTACATCTTCGTGGTGCCTGGATGTAGAGAATAAGGGGTAGTATGAGATTCATCCAATCTCTTGTCTGGTCCCATTGTCCATCGGAACACAAATCCGATCATTGTACCTCAATAAACGCATGTCTGACACTATATAGTCCTTAGCCACTCTTGCTAGAACGTCCCCTCTAATCTTTCCCAACTGTGGGTCACTCAACTATTTCTCTTTGATCCTCTCTAAAAAAGTAGACTACAGGGTGATGTTGGCTAGCTGGCCCACCACTAGCTCAATACTTGCTCTATTCATATCCTTTTCAAACTTCTTAGATATCCATCTCACATTGTATAACTGTCTCGGACCCTTCTAACTTAAGACATCTGCCACCACGTTGGCTTTCCCCGAGTGATAAAGGATCTCACAGTCGTAATCCTTCACTAGCTCTAACCAACGCCTTTGTCTCATGTTCAAGTCCTTCTGGGTGAAGAAGCATTTCAAACTCTTGTGATCAGTGTATATCTCACACTTATCACCATACAAGTAGTGCCGCCACACCTTCAGTGCAAAAATCACTGCTGCAAGTTCTAGATCATGTGTGGGGTAACTCTATCCATATCCTTTTCGCTGGCGTGATGCACAGGCAATCACTTTTTCTGTCTGCATAAGGACACAATCTAAATCCTGTCTCGAGGTGTCATAATAAACCACAAACTTGTCCTTATATGTAGGAAGACTCAGAACTGGAGCAGTGATCAGATTCTACTTCAGTCTCTGGAAGCTGTCCTCACATCTGTCTGACCATATAAACCTCTGATTCTTGCGTGTCAACTCTGTCAATGGTGACACAATCTTGGAAAACCTCTCCACAAAGTGTCTGTAATAACATGCCAATCCTAAGAAACTTATAATCTCTTAAGCATTCTTCAGCCTTGTCCAATCCCTGTCTGCCTCAATCTTCGCTGGATCCACCATAATTCCATCTTTACTGACTATGTGACCTAAGAAGGTCACATGTGGTAACCAGAACTCACACTTGTTGAACTTCGCAAACAGTCTGTGTTCTCTCAGCCTCTATAGTCCTAATCTGAGATACTGCTCGTGCTCTATCTCTGACTGAGAGTATACCAGTATGACATCGATAAAAACAATCACAAACTGATCAAAGTAATCTTTGAACATTTTGTTCATCAGATCCATAAATGTTGTTGGGGCATTAGTCAATCCAAATGACATCACCAGAAACTCATAATGCCCATACTTGGTGCGAAAGCTTTCTTCGGTATATCTTCCTCCCTGCTCCTCAGTTGGTGATAACCAGATCGAAGATCTATCTTGGAGAATATCATCCTACCCTGTAACTGATCAAACATATCATCAATCTTTGGCAGATGATACATGTTCTTAATAGTTAACTTGTTTAGTTCTCTATAATCGATACATATCCTCAGAGAACCATATTTCTTCTTCACGAAGAGAACTGGTGCGCCCCATGGCGAGAAACTGGGCCTGATAAAACCTAAGTCTAGTAATTCCTGTAACTGGACATTTAGTTCCTTCAGCTCTGTTGGAGCCATCCTGTATGGCGTCCTAGACATTGGTTTCATCCCTGGTGCCAACTCAATCACAAACTCTATCTCCCTGTGTAGAGGTAACCCTGGCAGATTCTCTGGAAACACAACCGGAAACTCACACACATTCTGGTATGTCCTGGTCTCACTGGCACGACCTGAGTGGTATCCACCACACTAGCTAAGAATCATATGCATCCTCCCTACAATAGGTCTCTAGCTCTAAGTACAGATATCATAGGTATACGGGGTCCATGCATAATGCCAACGAATACAGAGGGATCCTCACCCTCAGGCTTAAAGGTTACCATCTTATTCTTGCACTCTATCGTTACCCCATACTTAGCTAACCAATCCATACCCAAGATCATATCAAATTCACTCATGACTAGCTCAATCAGATCAACTGATAACTCTCTACCATCCACTGTCACTAGTAATGATCTGACCCCTCTCCTAAAAACCACAAACTCCCTAGTAGGCAACAAAGTACCAAACCCCACAGGATATAAGTCACAAGGTCTACACAGTCCATCAATAATCCTACTAGCAACAAAAGAATGTGTAGCACCCGTGATGGACCCAAAACGGGTATGTTTTAAATATTTATAAATCGCAAGTGCATGAATTGTTCATATAGAATAGTGATCGTGTAAGCAAGGATGTCAAACCCAAAGGAGTTGTCTAAAATCGAAAAGAAAACTATTTTAAACCAGAATTAACAAATTCTAACCTAGCTCCAAAGATTGAAGAGATTTTTGAATAATGAAAATAAAATAAAAGACAATAATATAGAAATTAAAAACAATATATATTACTAAATTAATAATTGTAAACAAGATGGTAAAATAAGATTATTAAGGATTAGAATCCACAAAATATAAGTTCAATAATATTTATAAGTACATTGATTCCCAAGTTTTAGTGATAGTTCAAATAAATCAAACTATCATTTTCCAAATAGATTTATAATTTTAAGCACAAATTACTTCTAAAAAGATAAGATTTTTCTTCACTTTTCAAAATTATAATTTCAAAGCATTTAGCGTAAATCAATCTAATGAAATAACAAATAAATCAATGAACATTATTTATAAGGCAAAACATAATATTTTTGTTCTAAGCATGGATGTGTACAATTTAATGACACATCTTACACAAAGAATATTATGTTTTTGCACTAATGAATAACAAAGTGAAAATATGTGCTAACAATCCAAAATACATGATATTTAAGATGAAAGAAGATATTTGAAGAAGAAAATTCCATAAACTTTGTTGCACAAAATGGGAAATCAACATACAAAATAAATACTATCTAGTTACATATTGTTTCATCATCACCTTAATAATCTCAAAAAGATTAGAAACTCATAACTATAATAGAAAATACAAACTAAAAATTACAAACATAAATAGGAAAATTTGGAGGATGAACCCCCAAATTTTTCCTCTAAAAACTCATAGAAAAATGACCAAAAAGATGAAGAAGAAGAAAATGGAGAGGTCTTGAAAGTGTAGAATGTGTAGTATGGTAACCTCCTTTTTTTCTAAAATAAGCACACAAATCCCTTATTTATAGCCAAATGATGAGTATTAAAATAATCAATTTAAATTGATTAAATTAATTAAATTAATAATAATATGGCAAATAGGGGTAAATTTTAGGGTGTAATGATGATGTTTTTGGGTAAAATGTGTAGAAAAGTTTGGGTAAAAAGTGTTGTATTTTTAAACAAAGGGACAAGGGTACAAAAGCATTTTGTTGGACTCAATAAGTGGGGAAATGGCAGCATGTTGGTTGCTAGTGGCTGTTTTGGCAGATGGGCCTAGGCGTGGCAAGGAAGGGAGCGTGGGTTGGCTGAAGAGGAACCAGGCGGGCCTTGGGGTTGGGTGCATCAGGTGGTTTTAGCTGGACGTGGGCTGAAGCTTGGGCCGAGTGGGGTTCCTGATGTGTTCGGCTGGGCTGCTGTGGGTTGACTGGGAGAAGAATGGGCCTGGCGTCTGGGCTATTGCAAAGGAGCTGCTACGGTGCTTGGGCTGGGCAAAAGGAGGCAGCTGGCTAGGTAGATTGGGCAGGCTTGGGCCTGGGCTTCGGGTGTAGCTGGGCTGAAGGCAGCATGGGCTGGAGCAAGGGGAGGCACGGGCTGAATGAGGTGGTTTTGCAATTGGAGAAATGCCACATTTTCCTATCTTTTTAAGCTTTTTATCATTTTCCAAACAAAAATGCAACATATTACCTACACAAAATAATATAAATTAAGTCATGATAAAATATTTTCAATTATAAAATAAACCATATTAATTCTTTGAAAATATTAATTACAACTTAATTTAATTTAACATTTAAATTCAATAATTTTACCTCAAATTCAACTACAATAATTCAAATAATTAACTACATCATTTTACAACAAAATAACTATAAAAATACACAAAAATATATAAAATCAAAATAAACCCAATAAATTCAAAATTACTTAAAAACTTAATAAATCAATTAAAAACTCAAGAATTAAGCAACAATTAGCACATAAAAAGTGGTAAAATAACTCTATTTCGTAGAGTTATCAACCCGAATCAATCAAAATAGTATAAAGGGTCTTGGCACTCGAAATTTGACCTGAAACCACCGAGGGACTAGCCTAGGCCTCTGTCTGAGTCAGGGTGAACACCTGAACTGGCGTCAGGCTGTTCACATTCTTGGGATCTTCCTTCCTAGCTTTCGAGCAATCCTTCTTCAGGTGTCCCATAATCCCGCAGACTAAGCAAGCCTTCACCCAACATTCCCAAATATGGTGCCTCCTGCACTGATTACACTCTGGGAAAGCTTTCCAAGTCTCACCACCACCCTAGCGGCCTATCTGTACGCCCCGTGGCCTCCTATCTAGCCCTGGAGCTGAAAATGTATCTAGAGCCTTTCTCTTTTGGTCACTAGGGCCTCCGCCCCTACCAAAGCCTGCAAATGGAGGTCCCGTCCTCCTAAAATCCCTTATGGCCGCACTCTCACTCCAGATCTTGTTCTCCGCGCTCTCTGTTGTGAGCGCCTTCTCAACAACCTATGCATAAGTAGTCACTCCTAGCATAGTAGTGATGCGAACATCCTGGGCTATCATAGGTTGTAGCCCCTGGAGAAACCTCTCCTTTCTGGTCCCATCAGTGGGCACCAGATCCCCGGCAAACCTTGGCAATCTGTGAAACTTCAAAGCATAATCAGTCACTAACATATTTCCCTGAAGTAACTTGCTAAACTCTCCGGCCTTCACAGCTCTAACTGCGTCGTTGTAGTATTTCTCATTAAATAGAGTTCTGAATTCTTCCCATTCCATAGTATTTACATTCCTAGTATAGGATACCACTTCCCACCATATTCGGGCATCCTCCCAAAACATATAAGTTGCACATGTCACTCTCTCATTACCACTCACCCTCATGAAATCCAGGATGGCAGTTATCATTGTCATCCACTGCTCCTCCTTTAGTGGGTCTGAGCTACCTAAAAAAATGGAGGGTGCTGTTTCTAGAACCTCTCATACATGGGTTCCCATCTGTTTTCCACTGCCTGGGGTTGTACTACCACTGACTGTATCACTACTGGTACTGTCAGTTGTAGGTTCCCCGTTGGAACCTACTGCTATCTCAAGAGGCGAATCTCATCTTCTTGCCTCTGTAACCTGGCTTGCATATCAATAAACACATCTTTCCATTTCTCTGGAGCTAGTAGTGGGGCCTGGCCCCGGTCATTCTCTTCCCTGGCCTGTATTTCTTGACCAACCAACCTTTCCAACCTTCAAGGAAGCATACTGATAATTGTCCCACTCTATAGTGATAAATTCAATCGTTAGGTAAGTAATAACTATACCTCTTGTCGCTTGGCGATCCAAGAACGAACAAACAAACAAATATAATGCTAATAAGCATGCCAACACATAATATATTCAACCATGGTGCTAATTAGCACTTCCTGACATTCATCAGCAAATCACGATGCTAATAAGCATTTCTGCCATTCATAAGCAGCTAACGATGCAAATAAGCATGTTCAAGCATTTATACATTGTACGCCCTAAATATCCACGGGTTATTAGCGAGCTGGGTAAGGGCCTAATCCTCTCAGCCACGTGGAAGCTCCTATCCGGAGCTGTTGTTACAAATCTCAACCTCTTTAGCTCGAGGTAGCGAAAGGCTCAATAAGAATACACGAAGGTATCTAGACAGTAGTGGGGATGTCACGAACTGAGATTACATCAAGCTCGTGGTACGAGCTTGAGCTGACACCTCCGACCCTTTATAAAGTCAAACACGCAATGTAAATGTGCATATATCAAACATCACGTGTCTAATCCTTTCCTGAAATCTCGAACACGCAGCATAAACGTGCGTGTTCAGGCGCCCCGCAACTGGGTTGGGCCGTGCGACCCATTACCCCCCTTACCTATTGATTAGACCACACTTCATTGTCAGGTTTTAGGAATTAATCATGAATGTCACAGAAGTGACATGATGGGTAAGAGGGTCACGGGATGACCTCCTTTGCCAACACCCAGGTGCCCTCTCCCTATAAATATGGAGACCCTGGGAGTTGCAAGGGGTTGGCTTCTAATTTGTAAAGAAACACCCTGAAAAGAATATCAGAGAGATATCAATAGTATTGACTAATAGACTAGAAGTATTTTAACCTTTGAACCACCTAAAAAAAGTATTCGAGTTATAATATTCCTTTGAGATCATTCATCTATTACGGTTCATTATTTAGCACTAATCCCTCTCCTTATTCTTATAATTATCTGTTGCCGAAGAACCGCGTCAACATACATGTATAACAATGCTAATAAGCATGTTCTTTAATCCCTGCCAGTATTCACAGTGCTAATAAGCATTTCCTAGCCTATGTGCAATTAACAGCGCTAATAAGCATTTCTTTAACATTTATAATCAATCATAGTGCTAATAAGCATCTCTCTATAATGCACATTACAATCAAGGGGCTAGGCCCTATAAAATAATCGCATGCTCCTAATAAGGCATGTAGATTAGGCATATACTTTCATTTAAGCAGTTGAGCATGTAATCACATAAATAGTTACCAAACCCTAAGTCGAGCCTGTCTTTAGTGGCGAGTGTACATGCCTGACTAGTCTTCAGGAAACCTTAAACCTTGGTAGCTCTAATATCAAGTTGTAACGTCCTCCTTATTTAGGACCGTTAAATTGTGTATTTAAATTGTGACAAACTTGTTAATCAAGTCCCTTGGTTATAAACGTGTAACTAAGGTTAATGACAAGGGTTATGGTTAAATTTTTTGGTCAAAAGGAAACATTGACTTTTCATTTAAAATATTTACGTTCATACATGAGATCCCAAAATAACATTAAAAGGGTAATACAATTCAAATGTTACAAGATAAGCCAACCTAGGCGGCAAAATAAGGGATACAACCCTAGTTCCTCCATGATAACCCCCGTCGTGGTGGTCCAGCTTAACCCCAAAAGTGATCTGTGGTATGAGCCCTCTTGAAAACTTGGTTACCCACAAGTAGTCGTTCTAGACTAACTCTAGTGCGAACTTTGTTAGTCGATCAAACTGTCCGGGTGTACTTGACTACCAACAAATTTCCCTGTTTCAGGCAGACAAATTCTTCCACCCTGGTAGCGATGACTGCCAAATTGTAATACTTATTGTGAAACAGCTCCAAAAATTTGGCCCAAGTCATGGTGGTGATATCGTGAGACTGTTGCACTGTTGGGAATAGTGCCCTTAAAGCAATTGTAGTTGACAAATGTTTTAAATGAAATATGTTGACGCAATCTTTCGCCAACAGTATATTAAGAAATCAAATAGATAGATTAATGCTAAATTATAAAATGTAATGAAATAATAAAAGAATCCTCTCGATCACACACAACTTTTGCGTGGTTTAGTGGTTAAAATTCACCTAGTCCACGAGACAGTGTTATTGCTTTTCTCTCTCAATTTCTGCAGAGTTTTAGTAATACAAAAATAGTCGTCCCTTTCCCTCTCCATTATCCTTGGTATTTATAGGGGAATTTCCTGGTCAAATTTGGGTAACCACATGAATTAATAAGGTATACATTTAATACCGATTATTCCCATTTACATTGGGATATGATTTGATAACAGAATAGAGTATACTTCTGCTATCTCGAATAATAAATGATAGATATGCAATACAGCTTGGGCATTAATGAGCGTATAAGGAGCCTCTGAATCTCTTGGGATCCTTCAGTATGCATTCTATCTAGGTGTCCACTAGCTGAATATCTCACCCGAGCTCGTGTCCAAAGACTATCTGAAACCTACCTCGTAGTAAGCTTAGAGCGCCCAAAGTTGGATCTGGTCATTATAAGTCTCGAACTCAATTGTTATCCTGAGAGGCGGTCTGATAATAGCATGTGTATTGTGTTGTCAGGCCCCCAAACTTGAGTTGTTCACATCATTGTTAGCCAGATATTCTACTTGGCTATTTTTCCACATATTCATCTACCAGCTTTACCCGAGCTGAGTAATTGAACTCGTACTAATTTTAGGGTACAACATTTGCCCTCCAAGCTCCTGCTCGTGCTTGATGTCGTCACTTTCTGGCATGCACACTAGGTTCTTTTAGGCTTCTGCCATGTAAAATCATGCATGTCCACAACTCGAGTACTAGACATGTGGTTGCCTGTAATTGGCCTCCGTTCATATTTCGAGGACTGTGATAAATATCCTGTCAACTTTTTGTCGTCGTATGGTTTATTTAATCTTAGCCTTTGGATCTTGAGCTAACCCAATCGGATGACCCAAATTAATTCTCGTAGTTTACGTATAAATAGGGTGATCAGACCTGAACCCTCACCACCTTTACATTCAAAAAGTTTCCATTTCAAAAACAAAGTTTCCTTTTTTATTCTCCAACTTCTCCCAAAAATCCTCCATCACCTTTCGGATTCTCAAAAGCTTTCAGGGAGTTTCCTGTGGATGTATCGACATTTCCTCTGAACCGATCATATAAATTGTAAGTATTTCCTCATTTGGTTTGAATTTTTCAACTCTTTGCTTTCAAGTGAGTTTTTTTTAGTGTGAAAAACATCATTTGCTCCATGTCGTTTAGGTTACGTCTGTTTGTAAATAAGTAATAAGGTTCGGTTTAGGCTAAATAAACAATATTAGGCTTATTTAGAAACAAGGTTTTCATAAAATTGGGAAAATTTTTATGGGTTTTTCAAAGAAAATTCTATTGGTAAATCAATTAGAATACTTGTTTGAGGTGTAGAAGCCAAATGGGTTTTAGGTTTGGTTCTAGGTAGCTTAAAGGTTACGATTCCTTAAGCAGTTTTGCATTAAACCTCTTTCAAAAGAAAAGTAGTGGGTCTGACGGATCTGACACACGAATCCCGAAGTATCAGGGAATTTTAAGAAATCGAAGCACGTGGCCTAAGACCACACGTTGAGGCTAGGACACAAATTAGCTCGTATAAATTTTCAAATCCAAAAAATAAACCACTTAAACCCCCGGATTTCTATACCTCCACAACCGTAGCTAGAAATCATCTTATGAAACGCCCTCCTAATCTAGGACCGTTACAATGTGTACTTAAAATTGTGTCAAACCTGCTAATTAGGTCATTTGGTTTAAATTGTGTAACTAAGGTTAGTGACAAGGGTTAGGGTTAAAAAATTTGGTCAAAGAACCATTGAATTTTATTCCAAAAGTTTTATATAACATGGGATCCCAAAATATTACAACTCAATTGGTATAAAGGGTAAATACATATCAAAAGTTACATCAGCTGGCCTAAGCGGCAAAATAGGGCTATGACCCTAGTTCCTCTAAGATAACCCTGACCGTGATGGTCGAGCATCCCCATATGTACACGCCGCCACCGAAGCTCTCCAACTCATGGCTGGTCAATATTTCCCTTTCCCTTACCTGCACCACAAAGCACCTGTGAGCCAAGGCTCAGCAAGAAAATAGAATGTGCAACAATAGAGAATATAACTTTAAAATAACCATTCAACGATTATCAGTAACATTAATTTATAGCCAATATCATTTAAGTTAAATCACATGATCTTTGGATCAACCTGGGGTCGTTGCCCTATTCAGTTGGCTTTTAAGCCAACTCTCGGGCATATGCCCTAGCTATGTGACCAAAGAGTCACCTGAGGCCTCACCCTTAGCTCTGTCTTACTAGCCATAGAGCTAGCCCAACCCTCGTGGTTCACCTTCGACCTTAGAGTCGATCAACGTAATAGTACGTTGCTGGTTTAGGCCAATGCCTCTCGACCAGCGCATAGCGCGCTATTGCCGTCCTTGACTCATAAGTCAAGCCCTAATCCAGGATTACATACCTTACTTATAAGAAACAGATGTGGATAGGCACATCCCGACAAATTAAGCACATATTCAAGCTAATCATATAATCCCATTGGATAACCATTTCCATAATACTAAACATATTCACATAACGGGGCCACATGCCCTAACCATAGAATTCATGTAACGAATATAAGCACTTAAGCATTTATCAGCGAGCATTTAGAACAATAGCCTAACATAACCAATCCTTGGCCCCAAGCCCTAATCATATTAATATATAACAAATGGGCCAAGCCCTAATCACATACAACACGTTCTGGGTGCAGTTTTCTTACCTTAGGTCCAAGCAAGTGTAAATAAGAACGACCCTCGAGCACGATCCCTGTTCCGAGCCCTTAGTGATACCCTAAGTCACAACCATAAAATAGGATTCTATTAATATCGAGTGATCAAAGGCTTCTGGACCAAGTCCTAGCATCCGGGGCCTAGGGTTTCACCAAACCAGGCAGTGGAAACAATCCCGAAGGAAAAAGTTCCATTCCAAAACAAACTCCCTAAGGCAAACTGCCTAGGCAGGCCGCGACTTGCCCCCCTGTGGGTCGCAGCGCACCCCCTGTCCAACCTCATCCTCCTCTCTGTCCAGAGGCACGGGCCGTGACTTGGCCTATAAAGTCGCGACGCACCCCCCAGGCAGAGACCTCCCAAGGTGCCTGGTTCAAGCTAAGTCGCGACTTGTCAAGAACAAGGTCGCGACTTGACCCCCTGAACCCAGAAATGTCTCCACTTTTAGCAGTCAAAACCTATCCAATTTAACCCAAAATCATCCCAACAACACTACTAAATCATCACAACAACTCTAATATGCTCCAAGCAACAAAACCCAACAGAAAACTAGTCCCAAAACTCATTAAATCCTTATTTCAATCTTTGAACTTCAAAGGATCAAAACACTTAAAAACCAGCCAGCAAATACAGAATTTACTTGATAGAAAAATGAAATTTAAAACTTACCTCAATAACAGTTTGAACGCAAAGCTGCAACTAAATAATTCCCAAAGATTAGAGCCCCAATTCTAGTGAACCTAGCCCAAAAATCTCCTTGATTCACCAATGGATAGCCCAAAGCTTGGAGAGGGAGAGAGGAAAAGAGGGAGAGTCGGTTTAGGCAGCTCTATAAGTTTCTAAATTTTGTCTTTTGTTTCCTAACTTAAGTGACTTAAGTTAATCCCGAGGCTCGGGGTACCAAAAACGTCCCTGAGGGCAAAATGGTAAATTTCCCAAATATTCCCTCCTAAACTCTGTAACTTCAAATATATCTCCAATTATTTTTCCATAACTCGATAACCCAAATAAATATCTATTACCCAAAATACCCCTTAACTCGCCCCGAGTCGGGTATCGGATCCCGTTGTGACTTTCCCACTAACTTGCTCCCTAGGATCGCCTCGTGTGGAATAGTTCAAATAAACCCACATAATAATGGGGTCTCTCACATATATCACATGTATGCACATAATACACATCTATGCCCACAACGGGCCAAATTACCAAATTGCCCTTCTAATAAGAAGCGGGCCCACATGCATATTTAATATTCCTAAATATGCGCATTTAGTCATATTATCACATAATTCACGTAATTACAATTTATATAGCAATTAAACATATAATTCCATATATTGCCATCCTGACCCCCTAATCAAGGCCCTAAGCCTTATTAGGTAATTTTGGGACGTTACATCTTAGGTCGCCACTAATAGACCGCTTTGTCTTCAGGCAATCTAAATTATGGCCCCTACAAAGAAAAACATCGCGAGCTTCTCTGCTCAGAGCAAAGATAAGGGAAAGTAGGTCGCCTCTGTCTCTCCCATCCTTCATTTTGGTCCTGTGGTGGAGAGGGAAATCGTGGTCGACCTTAACGTATTCTTCAAGGCCAAACAAATAGCCTCCCGGATCACGACTTAGGGGAAAGTTAACAAGATTCTGCTAAGTCACAGGATTGAGATGGGAGTTGACGGCCTTATCGCCTGACCTTCGCTGGAGGGAGAGCGGAGCTGCACCATTTTCCAAGACGACTACAGGGCTTGGAGTGATAAGCACCTGAAGGTTGGTGCCTTCCTCCCATTGGACCAATATTTCATAGAATTTCTGAACTACGTCAAACTGGCTCGATTTCAGCTCCCCCCAAACTCATACAAGCTTTTGACGGGGTTAAAGTATTTGTTTATGAGGCATGAGTGGGAGGTCCCCACTCCGGCAAACATTATGTACTTCTTTTGCCTCAAGGCTAGTCCCGATTAGAAGGGGCAGGGTGATGGTTTTTACTACCTCACTTGTTTTCCCAACTCAACCTATGTCATTAACCTCCCCAACCACCCAAATGACTATAAAGACTTGTTCTTTATGTCAAATAGGTTCAAGAACTGCGAACATCGATACTTCAACCGTCCTCATAAATCTTCTATCTTTATGAATTTAGCATGTGAACTTTTTATCACTTTCACACATTTTTTTTTGTTCTAACTGAGTTCTTTCCTTATGCAGCTATATTTGTGAGGACATGACGATCTGTGACCATTGGGGGTCAATACGAGACATTGTCTAGTCTTCCTCCGAGGGAGAAAGACTATCGCCAGATTATGAATGACACCACCATGGTGGCCTGCAACCTGATCAACAAGGCCTAGATGCTAGTTCTCAGGACCCGAGCTCCTCTTCTCGTCATTCCCGAGCTTCCCCCTCATTAAAAGGCCTTGCCAACCAATGAGGACGTCGAGGAGGAAGAAGACGTGGCATCGCTAGTGCATAAAAGGCGAGCTCCTGAAGATAATCAGGAGCACGATCCAGAGCGAGCTATGTTCAGGGCAGCAGCCGACCCCTCCGGCCAAGGTAACCCATACCCCACAAAGAGTTAGCTCGGGTTGCTGCCAGTTATAGGCTAATTCGATTCAACTCTAACCAGCTCGTTAGTCGTCACCCCACTGACCCGGGCCTAAAATCAACCCTCCTCCAGTTCGTGGAGCATTTGGTGGTACGCTCTGACCACAACTACTCCAGAGGTACCATCATAGTTGACAACACCCTCAATTTTAGGTCCACCATTTTTCAAGAGTATGGGACAAACTGTAGGTCCTGGCCTTCCCTGTGTCAGGGTGCATATGCCTTTAGTTTTAGGCAGTTCGTAGATGAGTCCAGCCCTGAGGAAGGACTTGAACCCCCTAGGACCAAAGAGGTCATAATTTTAGATTCTCCCTTACCTCCGTTAATCCAAGAGTTAGAGGTTGTGCCAAGCCCTGTCAATAACCCCAAGTTGATCGTAGTAGATTCCTCCCCTAGCCCGAAAAGTAGGGTTCTTGCTCTTTCTCTTGTGTTTATAATACTTTGAATAATTACTTCTTTAAACTGAATCTTTTGTTCACTCTTTTTCAGGAGAAGAGATGGAGCTGCCAGAAGCCCCGGATTTGAGGGGTGCTTTTAAGGCTGGTGGGACCGGAGTTGGTCCCGTGATGAAGAGGCCTAGGGTGACAAAAAAAAAAGCTCCGAGGACTGGGGGTACCACTGAGTTCCCTGCCAGAGACAAAGGTGCTAGCTCCACCCAGGAATAGACACAAAAGAAACTTCCCATTGCTCTGGTAACAACAGTCACGGTTCAACAAGCTCCACCTCCTCCTCCTCAACACATACCTCCCTCAAATCCTTAAGTGATCCAAGGCTAGGATCCCATTGTTGAGATCCTGGTCAAGCCACTAGATCTGGACAAGATCCCTGAGGCTTTTCGGGGTATTGTGTACGAGACGGCAAGCCACATGGTCGGCCATGCCTACAGAGCCAACGTTAGACATTTAAGGGCTATAGAGGAGCGCACTCCTGAGGACGTCCTCGAATCTACCATGGGGATGAATTTCACTGTGAGTCCTTCTCACTCTCCTAACTTTTTCTTTCTCTTTAGTTTTTTTTTTATAAACTATTCTTGACTTGCTTCATTCTTTTGCAGTCTATCCTGGCTCAATTTCGAGGAATTGCTCGAGTTAAAGCCAGGGACGAGGTGCTTCAAGTTGCCTTGGGCGCCGCTCAAGAGGGCGAACAACCACCAAAGCCGCCCTAGCTTCCTCCCAGGAGAGCGAGCGGTCTGCAAAAGCCGCCCTGTCAGCCTCCCAGGATCAAGTCGTGGAGGTGAGCCGTCGTGTGGACCAGCTTCAGGCCAAAAATGAAGAACTCAAGAAGAAGCTGATCGAGGACGAGGCCAAGGCCAAGGAGGAAGTTGCGGAGTCATCGACTCAAATGGAGGAGATGCTTTACCATTGCTGGGCTTTCAACCAGGACGGGAACTTCTCTTTTATGCAGCCCGAGCTGTGGGACCCATATCTTGCTAGGTTCAAGATTCGGTTCTCACAGGAACCATCGGAGACTGCCGATGCCTCTAGGGCTGTTGAGGGAGATGGTGAGGAGGTGACTTCTCTAGAGCGAGCTGACGAACCTCAGTGAATTATTACTTTCGTTTTTGTTTTCAAGCTTTTGTAATCAAGTCCCTTGGGATCAAAACAATTTCCTTAGGGCTAAGGTCTAGGTTTTTTCTCCTTGAGATGACAATATATTTTTTAATATTCATCTAACTTATGATCTATTTGCATTCCCTTTAGTCTATTATTTTCTCATGTTTATGAATCCTTAGATTCTTGTACATTCGAAATCTTAGGGGTTGACTTTAGATCGAGATAAATTTTATCATTATCTTAGTTGTATCCTAAGATTTTGCTCGCTTATTTGCGTCATACTTGTTAAGAATCAGGCCTCAAACCTTGTTATATCCAGGGTTTTTAATAGGCTTAGTAGCTTTATATCTGTTAGGAATCAGGCTCCGGACCTGGTTGTATCCAGGGTTTTTTAATTTGCTTAATAGCATTGCACCTGTTAGGAATTAGGCCTCGGGCCTAGTTATATCTAGGATTTTAGTGATTTCTCAAACTTAGTTCACGTTTGGGGGTTTTTTGTTTGTTGAAAATTTGAGCTTTATAAAGTTGTTGAATAATAAATTTCACCAAACTCTAAGTTTTTAATCCTTATCCGAATAAGTTGAACTTTCTTAAAAACTCTCCTCAGTTATGTGCCCCCAAAGCAACCAGAACGTATGAACGTTCTGG
Source organism: Humulus lupulus (assembly GCF_963169125.1). NCBI lineage: Eukaryota > Viridiplantae > Streptophyta > Magnoliopsida > Rosales > Cannabaceae > Humulus > Humulus lupulus. Next base: position 28,054,940 of record NC_084799.1, read on the forward strand.
GTTGCTTTTACAAAAGCGAGCTTGTGATAACAAAACGATAAAATTGGTTATTTAATAATCCAACTGTTATTAAACTGAAATGACTTTTATAAATAATCCTTACATAGATTGTAACTCTGAAACCTTAAAGACAACAAAACTATTGATAATACTTTTTTAAGTGTAGGGCATTCCAGGTCCATGGGACTATTTCCCCACTTAGTCAGGCTAGCTTGAAAGTTCCTTCGCGCAGGATCTCTACGATTTGATACGGTCCTTCCCAGTTCGGCCCTACCACACCATCCTTGGGATCTTTATTTTCCAAAAAGACCATTCGAAGAACCAGATCGCCTAATCTGAGTTTGCGTCCCTTGACCTTTGAATTGAAATAACAAGTGATCTTCTGCTGGTAATGGGTGAGCTGTAATTGCGATGCTCTCGTTTTTCTTCGATCAGATCGAGGGATGCACTAAGTAGCTCGTGGTTATGTTATTGATCAAATGTATTTTTTCTGTGAGTCGTTACCATTACCTCAATTGGGAGAATAGCCTCACTTCCAAAGGTTAGGGAAAAAGGGGTATGTCCCGTGGAGGTTCTATGTGATGTCCGGTAGACCCATAATACTTGTGGGAGCTGCTCGAGCCACAATCCCTTGGATTCATCTAGTCTTTTCTTCAAGTTTGCTTTCAGAGTCTTATTTACAGCCTCGACCTGTCCATTGGCTTGTGGGTACGCTGCCGACGAGAAACTCTTGGTTATGCCATATTTTTCACAAAAGTCTGTGAAAAGATCACTACAAACTGAGTTCTATTGTCTGGCATGATCTTTTTAGGGAGTCCAAATCGACATATATAACATATTTGGTGTTACAAATTCAATCACAAATTTGTAACTTTCAAATATTGCCCATTATTGTGTAGATTTGATGTTACAAAATATTGAGATGAATTTCTTAAAGTCATATGTGAAATGGTTGTTAAAGATATGATTTTAACCCCAATAATGTGTTTTGGGAGTTACAAAATCAATTGGGAGTGGATTGGAATCGTTTGGAAAAACAACACATTTTTGTGTGCTAAAATTGGTCAATGGCCGCGGCCAGAAGATGTTGGTGGGCGCAGCCTGGGGAATAGAGACCAGTGGCTGCGACCACAGGTGCTTGACTGACCAATTTTTTTTTCAAATTTTTCCAACTGTTTTTAACGGCTCCAAAAACCCAAATAACTCACAAATCTCATTTAAATTCCATAAACATCCAATTAATCATTGGTAACAGCCATGGGTTGGTGGAATTTGAAATTCAAAGGGTGTCTCTAAACTCTATAAATAGGAGCCTATTGCTCACTTGTAAAACACAACTTTTCTATCCATTAGAGCACTTGGCTAGAAAACACCTAGATGCTTGATTATTCCATAAAGCATTTCCAAAATTGTGAGAGATCCCTTAGTGCTTGAGTTAGGGGGAAATAAGCTTTTGGACAAAGGTTTCAAACCTTGTTCAAGTTGGTGATCCCCAACACTCTTCACTTTGGTAGTGTGAGTGAGAGTTGTTTGTCCTTTGTTTCTTGTTCTTTTCTTTTATTCTATTGCTTTTCATCTTCATATTCCTCTTGTCTCATTTACTTGTATTTATTGTTTAAGAGTTGTAATCTCTCATTTCTTTTGTTACAAATATTTTACTTTATTTGTATCTTTTGCTTAGAGTTGTATTTCACAATTCTCTTCTTCTAATTATTTTCTTATTTATTTGTATTTTCAATCATAGAGTTGTAACATTATTTAATCAATATTGTTTATTTGTAATATTTTGTCTAGAGTTGTAATATTTCTTACCACGTCCATTGAAATTACATATATTTTCCTAACATTCAAAAGCTTACCCCTTTGTTTGTTTCAATGGAAGATAAGACTATCAAAATCCTGAATCAAGACCTAGTGAGTTTGGATAGGTTTTATGGGTCCAATTTCCATAGATGGCAAGACAAGGTGAGATTTTTCTTGACCACTCTCAAGATCGCCTACATTCTAGAGTCCACTCTAGAACCTCTCCCAACACCATCCGACAAGGACACTCTCGAGGAGGCGGAGAAAGGAAGGAAGAGGGAGGAGGAAAATCTCCTTTGTAGGGGTCATATCCTCAATGCCCTTTCCGATAGGCTCTATGACCTCTACACTGAGACCAAATCGGCAAAGGAAATATGGGATGCACTTGAGACAAAATTCAAGGCGGAAGAGGAAGGTACCAAAAATATTTTAATATCTCAATATATTAATTTAAAGTTTTTTGGTGATAAACCTATTCTTCCTCAAATACATGAATTGCAAATAATTGTTAACAAATTGAAAGTTTTGAAGATTGAGCTTCCCAAGGTATTTCAAGTTGGTGTTATAGTGGCTAAATTACCACCAACTTGAAGGAGCTATAGGAAAAGAATCCTTCATAAAAATAAGGATTATTCTTTGGAGGAAATCCAAAAGCATATTCGAATCGAGAAGGAATCAATATGTAGAGATAAACTTGTGGAGGGGTCTAATGGAGAGACTTCCAAAGCAAATGCGGTGTCACAACCAAAACACCCCAAAACACAAAGGGAAAGGCAAGAAGGGTAATGAGACATCCTTGGGTCCAACAACCAACCCAAACAAGTTTAAGGGTGAGAAATGTCCTTGATTTGCGTGTGAGAAAAAGGATCACTATGCTAGAGAGTGTAGGCATAGAAAAGACCAACAAGGACCTAAGGTAAACGCAACTCAAGAGGAGAATATAGTTGCTACCCTTAGTGAGATGAATGCGGTCCAAGGCAAGGTGAAAGGGTGGTGGTATGATACATGTGCCATTGTCCATGTCACCTATGAAAAATCGTTGTTCAAGACCTTGAAGAGTCAAAGAGCAACCATGAGATTCAAATGGGCAATGAGGGCAAATCCAAGGTACTTGGCAAAGGTACCATTGAAGTCTTTTTCACCTCCGACAAAAAAGTAACATTAGTAGAAACTTGGTAAGTGGTGATTTTCTTGGCAAGCCCGACATTAAAGTCATTTTTGAGTCCGGTAAACTTATTCTTACCAAATCTAATGTATTTTTGGGAAAGGGGTACTCTTGTGAGGGTATGGTTAAGTTGTGCACCAATGATGTAACTTTCAATGTTATCAATAAAAATGTTAATTCCACCTATATAGTTGAGTATGATTCTTTATTTTTATGGCATCTTAGACTATTTCATATAGGTTTTTCAATCAAGAAAATAGTAGTAAAATGTGGTATAATTGCATGCAATATTAAAAACTATGGTAAATGTGAAGCATGTGTTAAGGCAAAAATGATTAAGAAACCATTTCCTAGTGTAGAAAGATCATCTAATTTACTAGATTTAATCCATAGTGATTTTTGTGAATTAAATGATGTTTTAACTAGAGGTGGTAAAAGGTGTTTTCTTACTTTTATAGATTATTTTAATAGATATACCTATTGTTATATTATTTCATATAATATAATATTATATTAAATAATTTGACAAAATGTGATTTGTCATACAAATGTGATTTGTCACACCTTGTAACATATTATTGAGAGTCACAAAATTGGACACATGTGTGTGTCCAAATGTGACATATTTTGGAGTTACAAAATCAGTTACAAATTTGTAACTCCCAAATATTACCCAATAATGTGTATATTATATGTTACACATTTGAGATTGGATTTCATAAAGCCATATGAGAAATGGATGATAGAGATATGATTTTAACTCCCATATTGTGTATGGAAGTTACAAAATCAAGTGGGAATAAATTGGAACGTTTTGGAAAAAACTGAAAAAAATTTGTTGCTGAAATTGACTGAGCGCCGCGGTACCTGGAACAAGCACCGCGGCCCTAGTGTCTGAACTTGACTGAGCGCCGCGGCGCCTAGAACAAGCGTCGTGGCCCTAGTGGCTGACAGCTTCTTTGAATTTCGGTTTTTATCCAATTTTGAACGTTTCCAACAACCAAGTAACTCCCAAATCTCTATTTTAATTCCATAAAACACCCAATTAATCATTGGTAACAGCCATGGGGGTTGGAGGAATTTGAAATTCAAAGGGGTATCTCAAACTCTATAAATAGGAGCCTAATGCTCACTTGTAAGACACACCATTTTTCATCCACAAAGCACTTGGCTGAAAAATACACCAAAAGGCTTGATAATTCCAGAGAGCTATTTCCTAGAGAGATCCCTTAGTGCTTAGAGAATAGGGGGAAATAAGCTTTTGGACAAAGGTCTTGAACCTTGTTCAAGTTGGTGATCCCCACTACTCTACACTTTGGTTGTGTGAGAGTTAGTTTGTGTTTTCATTCTTTTGTTCTTCTTATTTACTTGTATTGTTATAGTATTGAGTTTGTAATCTTCTTCTTCTACACCTTTTGATTTACTTGTATTTTGAGCAATTGAGTTGTAATACTTATTTAATCAATATTATCTTGTCCATTGTATTTTTGCATAGAGTTGTATATTTGTTTTTTCCATATTTCCATTGAGCAATAATATATATTCTCTAACACCTATGTGTTTCTTTTAAAGCATAAAGATGAAACTTTTGATGCTTTTAAAATATATAAATTAGAAGTTGAAAATCAACTTAATAAAAAGATTAAGGTGCTAAGAAGTGATAGAGGAGGAGAGTACTTCTCTAATGAATTCAATACATTTTGTGAAGAAAATGGTATAATTCATGAGTGCACCGCACCTTGTACACCACAACACAATGGTGTTGCCGAAAGGAAAAATAAGACTTATCTAGAGATGATAAATTCTATGTTTATGTTTTCTAAGTTGAATTTCAACTTATGGGGTGAAGCGTTGTTAACCGCTTGTCACATTCTTAATCAAATACCGATGAATAAAAATGAGATATTTCCATATGAGTTATGGAAAGAAAGAAAACCCAACATAGGGTACTTCAAAGTGTGGGGGTGTCTTGCATATTGCAAGAAAAATGAACCTAATAGAACAAAGTTAGGTTCAAGAATCATAAAGTGTGCTTTGTTGGTTATGCCAACAATAGTAATACTTATAGGCTATTAGACTTAGAATCTAATATTGTGATTGAATCTAGAGAAGTTGAATTTTTTTAGAACATGTTATGTGACAACAATTCTCAAGCTTCAACATCTCTAAAGGATAATTTTTTATATGAGAATAATTCTCAAGCTTCTACATCCAAAAATAACTCTCAAGAGGAGAATTATCAAAGGAATTTAAAGCAACCCATTGAACTTAGAAGAAGTCAACGACTTAGAAAGGAGAAAAATCTAATAGTGGATGAGATAGATTCTCAACGAATTTCTTTCTACATGGTAGAAGGAAATAGAGAGGAAGTCATTAGGAAAATTCCTATTGTACTTCTTATTGAGGATGATCCTAAGACTTATAGAGAAGTTATGCAATCAAGAGATAGTGCATTTTGGAAAGAAGTCATCAATGATGAGATGGATTCCATTCTTTCCAACAACACTTGGGAATTGGTAGACCTCCCACCGGGGTCTAAGCCAATTGGATGTAAGTGGCTATTTAGGAGAAAATACCACACTAACGACACTATCCAAACCTTTAAAGCTAGATTAGTAGCTAAAGGGTTTAGGCAAAAATAGGGTATCGATTATTTCGATACCTATGTGCTTGTTGCAAGAACAACTTTTATAAGAATTTTGTTCGCCTTGGCTTCTATACACAACTTGTATGTTCATCAAATAGATGTCAAAATGACATTCCTTAATGGTGACCTCAATGAGGAGGTCTATATGGAACAACCCGAGGGGTTTGTCCTACCAAAATATGAACATAAAGTATGTAAACTTGTAAAATCCTTATATGGATTTAAACAAGCTCCTAAGCAATGGCATGAGAAATTTGATCAAGCTATCATGTCCAATGGGTTTAGGCATAACAATGGAGACAAGTGTTTGTATTCCAAAACTTGTAAGGGATATGTGATCATTTTTTGCTTATATGTGAATGACATGCTTATTCTAAGTGATAGCATGAAAGGGATAGAAGAAACGAAGAGGTATCCATCATCAACCTTCAAGATGAAAGATCTTAGAGAAGTTGACACCATACTTTGTATCAAAGTGAAGAAACATAGTGGGGGTTTTGCGTTGGGGCAAGCCCACTATGTTGAGAAAGTGTTGAATAAATTTAACCATATCAAAGTTAAAGATGCCAATACTCCATTCGATCATAGTGTAAAACTAGAGAAGAATGAAGGAAGAGCGGTGGCTCAATTGGAGTATGCTAGTGCCATAGGGAGTCTAATGTACGCTGCCCAATGTAACGCCCTGGTTACTCCAAGACCGTTAGTGTGAACTTTGAACCGTGCTTAACTCATTAATCGAGTTCTTTGGTTATAAACGTGCATCTAAGTGTTATTAATAGGTTAAGGTGAAAAACGAATCAAAAGGAAATGATATATTTTATTTAAAATATAAAACTGTTCATGGGTCCATAAAAAACATTTACAAGTTATTTACAATCCAAAATGGTCATTACAATTTAAGATTTACAACCCGCCGACCTAAGCGGCAAAAGCAGGGTTAACCCCTAGTCCCTTTGAGAAACTCCTTGGCCGTGGTGGTCAAGCGGCCGCATATGTACACATCACCACCCAAGCTCTCCACTCAAGGCTGGGTGAGCTTTTCTTTCCCTTTACCTGCACCACATAGCACCCATGAGCCAATACCCAGCAAGAAAACTCAGTACTGCATATAAATATTATCAAATGATTATCATTATAATCATACAGAGCTTATAGCCCTGAACAGATGAGTGAATATCACTTTGTGGTTACGTTAACCATGAAAGAGCGTATAACTCTAATCAGATGAGTGATTTAACACTTGAGGTTCTGGTAAACCATAATGAGTGACTGACGAGCAAGTCACTATGGGGCTCAGTACCCATAGCCATGTGACTAAACAGTCACTGGGGCTCTCTGGCCCTGGCTCTAATCAAATGAGTGACTGATGGGTAGTCACTACGGGGCTCAATACCCATAGCCATGTGACTAACAATCACTGGGGCTCTCTGGCCCTGGCTCTAAGTGACTAGCCTTTGGCTAGACAAGCGCTTATAATATTCATCGAACTTGAGGTTGGTCCAACATTAATGCTCATTTGAGTCATTCAATGCAGATGTCGATTAGATCTAATCTTTGTCGGCTTGCGTTAAACACGCTAAGACCGTTCTTGAATTATGAGTCAATACCAGGTGACCAGTGCTCAGTACCTGTAATGCCCCAAATTTCCTAATAAGGTTTACGAGCTTGATTAGGAGGCCGGGAGGGCCATAATTGATTTATTATGTTATTAAATGATTATATGCATGTGAATCCATTTCTGAGTAATTGGGCAATTTTCATATTTTGGCCATTTCAGGCATATTTGACATATATGTGATATGTGTGTGGTGCGTTATTATTATTTGGTTATGCCAGGGTTACCCAGCACTGGAAGATCCTAGGAGGTAAGCTAGTGGGAAAGTCACAACGGGATTTATTCTTGACTCGGAGTGAGTCAAGGGGTATTTAGAGCATTATCAAGTTATTGGGTAATGGGAATAAATATTTGGTGATAAATTGGGAGTTAGTAAGATCAGGGGGAAATTCAGGAGGTTTTGACTATTTTGTCCCCGAGGGTGTTTTCGGGACCCCGAGTGTTAGGTTTTGGTTGAGGCTACTTAAGCTTGAAGTAACCTTTTAAAAGAATAAAAGAACGTTATGTACGTTCTCTCTTCCTCAAAGTTCCATTTTCATCTCCCGATCGCATTTTCGAAGATAACTTGAGTTATAGGACTCGGATTCAAGCGAGGATCGAGGCATAGCGATCCTAGGAAAGATTAGAAGCTTATTAGCCGGAGGATTTAGTTGGAAACAACTCAATTGGATGTAATTCAAGTTTTAAGTTTTAAGTTTTTAAGCTTGAATTGGATTTTGTGTTTTGATGAGTTTTTGTTAGATTTGAGACTTGGGTTTTGTTGGTTTTGGATGATGGGGATGTTTGGGAACTTTGATTTTTGAGTTTGGAGATGCTTGGATATGTTTTTGGGAGGTTTTATAAGGTTGAAAACGGGGAAAAATGGCTAGTCTGAGGTAAGGCCGCGGCCCTGTTCTTGGGCGCCGCGACCCAGCCTTGAAGAAGCAGGTGGAGGTTTTGTTTTACTTGAGGGCCGCGACGTTTGCTGGGAGGGCCGCGACGCTTGGTGCTGTTTATGGCCAAATTGATGTTTTGGTTAGGGGAACTCAAACCTTAGGCCTCGGGATCGTTCCTACTACCCGGATTGGTGGGGTTTGATGTCTTGGAGGCTAGGTTTTGGTTCTGGGATTGGTTTTAGAACTTGAACGCATTGGATCACTGTTTATAGTTGTGACTAGGTTATCACTAGAGGCTAGGAATCGGGATTGTGCTTGTGGCTTGTTTATTGGTAACCTGTGCTTGAACCAAAGGTAAGAAAACTGCACCCTGTGTATATGACATGCATGGTTATTCTTGATGTATGTTGGTTGATTAAATGTGACGTGCATGGTTATTGTTGAGGCATGTCAAGTGATTAAATGTGATGCACGAGAAATATGTGATTAAGGCATGCTATGAATATTCAATATGAGATTGTTCAGAGCTTGAGCCTCTGTGTTTATGCATGGTCCTAATTATGTTAGCAACTGTTAAGTAAGCATGTTGAATGCCCTGTATTCGGATATTTGACATATGATATATGTTTGGTAGCATTGCTTACTTGTGTATGGCACTGACTAGTCAGGGACAGCACTAGTCACGCATCACTGACCTAAGAGCCGAGAACGGCATAAGTGTCTTGAACACAGGGCCGATTAAAGATTAGATCTAATCGTTATCAGCATTGAATGACTCTAAGGCATTAATGCTGGACCGACCCTAAGGTCAATGAAAATTACAAGCGCTTGACTATTCTAAGCTAGTTACTCAGAGCCAGGGCCTAAGGCTTAGGTGACAGCTTGTCACATGGCTAGGGAGCGGAATCCCATGGTTATGACTCTATGGTCATGAGGTAGGTTATGTTGGTGACTAGTCATCATGCACCTATCCTGTTTAAGCTAGTGAAATGATCACTTATCTATAAGACTCGGTGACCCTATCGTCACATGGCTATTGGGAACGGAACCCACCTTAGTGACTATTACAACTGTCACTCTTTTATTTAGGGCTAAAAGCCCGGGATGATTATTATGATCATCGGTTGATGTTGTATATTCATCATTGCGTGAACTCATTTGCCTGCTTGAATAGGGCTACCTCTGCTAGGCGTGTGCCTTATGATTTGATGTCATGATATGACTGTTTATGAGCATATTAAGTTTTCTTGCTGGGCTTTGGCTCACGGGTGCTATGTGGTGCAGGTAAAGGCAAAAGAAAGCTGGACCATCCTTGAGTTGGAGAGCTTAGGTGATGATGTGTACATATGCAGCTGCTCGACCACCATAGCCGAGGCTTGAAGAGGAACTAGGGTTAAACCCTGTTTTGCCGCTTAGATCGGCTGGTTGTCAATATTTTCTTGTAATAGACCTCTAAATTATATTTTTGGGATCCCAATGTATATAATAAACGTTCTAATGAAACGTTATATCTTAACCAAAATTTTTAATCCCTAAACCGCTAATCAAACTTAGTTACACGTTTTTGGCCAAATGGCTCAATTAGCGAGTTTAGCACTGTTTACAAGGCACACTGTAACGGTCCCTGGAGTTTAGGGCGTTACAGTACCACTATCGAACTTGACTAATGAGTCACAACTGCACAGTTAACACTGACACCTTTGCCAATTCTGACTATTTAGTCAGTGCCATGCATAAGTGAGCAAGATTTGCTAAGCATTCGATATGCAATCAATGTCGACATTTAAACATTCAACATGCCTCAAGAATAACCATGCATGTCACATATGGGGTGCAGTTTTCTTACCTCTGGTTCGAGCGAGAAATAGTAACAGAACGACCCTTGAGAACGATCGACCTTTTGATTCCGTAGCGGTTACCTAGTCATAACAAATTATAACCTCCATTAATGAAAATCAACAATAATAGGGTCTTGACCTCAACCTCACTCCTGGGACCCCGAATGGTACTCAAACGATGAGTAGATTCAATCCTGAGCCTTAAGGATTGAAACCTCGAGCCAAAAACCCTTAAAAATGCCCAAAACAGGAATATGATGGAACAAGGTAGCACTGTAGCACTACCCCACTAGTGCCCCATCGCTCAAGTCAGCAAGGATTCCCTCTAAGTAGCGATGTAGCGCCCCCTAGTAGGCGCTGTAGCGCTACACCCAGCCGAAAAAGCCCCTGAACCTTTTCCCTTTGACTTCACCATTTCCAACCTGAACCAAAAGCTTCCAAACCTCATTTTAAGTCCCAAATGAACCCAAACCCAACCACACATGTCCTAGGCATCACAACCCCAAGAACCCTAGCCAAAATCTCCCATCAATTCCCTTCAACCAACCTAGAAAACCAAGCTGAAAACTGAAACAAAAACAGAGCAAAGCTAGAGTTTTAATGGCTAGAAACTTACCTCAAGCTCAGATTAGGATCCTCTTCAATGGTGGTGTGATTACGTCACTATAAATATGATTAGCTATATGCTCGGGATTTAATAAAAGTTTATATTAAACAAATAATCATGAAAATAAAATATGTGAGCAAAGTGATTGACCAAGTCAAAAGTGATTTCTATTCTTTTATTGATAATAAAATGAGATTACAAAGAAATTGAGTTTTAATTAGGGCATAAAACCCCAACAATTTGTCCATGTGCCTTGCACAAACCACTTTGTCTCACGCTTCCGCGAGGCCATCTCACCTCGTGCCTCCGCGAGGCCACCTCGCCTTGCGCCTCTGCGAGACCCACTTACCTTACACGCCTGACCAGTGCCTCGCGCGATACACGTCTGCCTCACACCTAAGATCTCGCGAGGCTCCCCTAGTGCCTGATGTCGCTCCTCGCGCAGAAGCTCAAGATTCCTAACCTCGCACTGAAGGCCTCACCCAGCACATGCCTATCTCGTGTCTGGGATCTCGCGAGGTCCCCCTTGCACCTGGTGTTGCGCCTCACTTTTATAGGCCATCCTGTGGGGCCTTTGCTTCTCGAAACTCTTGGAAACATGCACCTTGCTAACGAGGCCCTGCCTTATCTTCTGGGGTAAGTGTCACCAGCGGGGCGCGCCTCCCATATGTATACCCACCAAGGCCACAAGTAGTTCGATTCTTAGCAGAATATAAATTGGCTTGAAGCACAGGCACATCTTGGAAAGGTGAAAACATATACGGGGCACATGGAACACGTATGGGTACAGAACATACGTACCAACCAAAAGAAGACAAAGCACAGGTATGGTGTCCATGCTAGACAAGTAGTGGCAGTACACGAATGGTACATGGCAAGGACTCCCCCAGCACGCCTCTAATGTTTGTAGCAGACAAGTGGTGGAAGTACGGCATGGTACAAGACCATGAGCATTTTTGCACGCCTCTGACCATGTACCAGAGCCGACACTACGACCTTCTGCACCACTACTACTTGTGCCACCACCCTGACGATGTACCCATGTACTATATGGTCCCCTGGGACCACAATGTATATGGAGCCATTAGAGCTCCACTATAAATAGATCATCACCCCTCAAACAAAGGGGTTGGAAAATTCATGGTATACTTAGGCTATTAAGCAATACACGAGTTTTACTCCGTTGTTGTTCTGTAATTAATTTTCCTCAAGTCCATTCTAAGTTCTTTCTACGATTTTTTCTTACTAAGGTTTGAGTTTTCCAACCTAACATTGTTGACGAGTTATCACTGTCAACATATGGGAAATCCAACCAAGCTTTAAAAGCACCTTTGACATTTTAAAACCTCAAAAGTGATGTTAAAAACCCAACCAACCAAGTCCAAAATGTGGCCTGTTGATAGGGAGCTTTTTAAGAGTGAAAAGTTAAAACATAGGTAAATCCAACCAAAATTGTAAAATAGCTTTTTGTTTTTAAAAAGCCAAAAATGCTTTTAAAAGCATTCTCAACCATACCTTTTAGTAGAACATCTATATAAGAATAATTTATATTTTATTATAAAAAAAAAATTGGTCCCAACTTGTACCAATTATGATTAAGAACAATCTCTAAATTATAATAAGTTATAAATTTGTTAAGTCTCGTATTAAGAAAATATACCTTTATATATTAATAATTATATATATAGTCAATTGTACTTTGTAGCCCTTATTCATTGGCCCTGTTTGGCATAGTTTTAAAAGAGCTTTTGGGATCTCAAAGTAACTTTCAAGTGCGTTTGGATGAAACATTAAAAGAGCTTCTTTAATTTAGAAGAGCTTTCTAGAGAAGTAACTACTCATCAGCTTTTCTAGGAATGACTTCTAAAAATATACGGGAAGCTATTTTATTGTTTTAATGAAACTTTCATAATTCCTATTTTACCCATTTTTTTATGAAAGAAAAAATTTAAATTACATCCTTATCCTTAATTATATATTACGATATATTACACACAGCTTTCATTCATCTCACAATGAAAACCTAGCAGCCATTAGTCATTTCTTCATCAAGAAAAAAAATTGAAGGTTAGTAATTTCTTTGATCTATTTTGTCTAGTTTCTTCATGAAGAATATAATATAATTTTCTCTACTTTTCATTTTTGTAACAGCCATTTTCAAAATAATCTCACTCATTTTTTGATCGACAAAAATTCAAGGTTAGTAATTTTTTTATTTATTTTTTCTGCTAATCGTATTCAAAGTTCTTATTAAACTACGATTGTTTTTTCTACAAATCGTTTTTAAGTTTAAATTTTAAACAAATCGTATCTTTTATTATTTGTTTAATTTTTTTATTTTATAAATAGAAATTAATTTCCTAACTATATTTAGATTTTCTTGTATTATAATATTCTCTTTGAAACTTTGGTTGTTATTTTTGTTTAGATCTTGTTGTATTATGATGAGATATTTATTTTTTGTTATAGAAATATGATGTGCTTTTTCACTACTGTCTTATTTACACTTTCATATACATAGGACTAATTTTTTTCACATTCATTATTATTGTTTGTTATTTTATTTAAAATTGAAGTTTGGTTAATTTTTTCACATTCTTTCACATAGCACATTTTATATATATATATATATATACACCAATTACATTTACTTACGAAAATAAAATCCCTAAAATACATAAAAAGTTAAAGATTACGTGACAGTGTCGTATTTCATTTTTGAATGGCACTTCTCAAGTAAATGCAATTGGCCATATATATATATATATACTAGCAAATGTTTAATCTCAATAATGAAGGCGGTAAAAAACAAATGGAATAAAAGGCAATAGAGAAAAGAAAAACCAAATATAGATAATTTAAGAGAAGGAGAGGAGAATATAAGAAAGTAATGTTTCTGAGAAATGTAATGGAAATTATATCATATTCGATTGCTTACATGTTAAGATATGTAATAATATATAAAAAAACAGAAACGATAAGAATGAGTAACTTAGTTAATTGGTTTTGTATGTTTAAAGTTTTAATAAATATAAATATTAATAATTTAATATAATAACATTATCATTTATACAGTAACAAAATAAAGATATACAGTAAGAGTTGGAAAAGTCAAATCACCAATATACATATTTTATGATGTAGGACCAGATTTGTAGATACGAGTATAATGAAATTTTTTATCTTTATTATGACTACCCAAACTATCCATGCTTCTATTAAGATATCTAGATAAGTATAATTATTAATTGGATATAAAAAATTTTATTTACAAAAATAAAAATATATATGAGTGTGTATGCATTCTAGCCTAAATGGATATATGTAAATTGTAGAATTATAATTATGTAAAAAAGATTTGTTTGAATGACATTTCTCAAGTTCCATCAATTGATCATCATTAAATACATGAACAAGGGTTTCCAACATTTTTTTATATTAGATTTTAGTGCTTTTAAATTACTATTGTATTATTATTCTTTGTGACACATACGTATCTATAACAAAATTTTTATTTTTGGTCAAATATATCATTTATGTTGTTATTAATTATTATTATTATTAAAAAAAACTATCCTAAATCATTGACTTTACTTATTACTGAATTTGAAAAAGAGAAAACATACATGCTTAGGGATGAAGTTGTTTAAATAATACAATATACTGATATAATTAAATTTGATTCTTCCTTTGCTTGCTTCTCTACAATGTGATCCTTAATATGATCCATGAGTGATCCAATTTCTCTTCCATTGTAATTAATATGTTGTCTTAATGACTCTTGATAAGTAGTATTTCTATTAATCTTTTTGTCTTCCTCCTCTATCATGGAGGATAGACCTTTTTCACACACAGATATATATATATATATATAAATTAATGAATTGTATTAGAATCGATTTCTACATATGTCATTTAAATCTGCATATGTCTTTTGGATTTATTGTCTATCCATTATTATACTTCTTTAATTTTTAAATTTCAATTTATTGTACTCAATTTTATTTAGTTAAATTTCACATTATTAATAATTATTGCTCCCATTTTGAGAAAACAAAATCTTATGTGTGTATATTATTATGTTTTGTTAGTTTTCATTTCTTATATGAAACTTTTTTTTAAATAGAATGGCGAGTGAGGGTGAGGTAACACAAGGAAAATCAAAAGCAATTTGGGATCCACCAACACATGAGAAATGGATTGATTTAGCTGTAGAAGAAGTGAGAGCAGGTAATAGAAATGGATCACATTTGAGCAAATTAGGTTGGAAAAATTTTATTGAAAAATTTAATCTTGCAACAAAAAGAAATTATGATCGAAAGCAAATGAAAAATCATTGGGATAATGTTAAAAAAGAGTGGCAACTATGGGATTCATTACTTAGAGGAGAGACTGGACTTGGTTGGGACATACAGAGGCAAACAGTTGATGCTCCAGATGAATGGTGGGATGCAAAGTTACAAGTAGGTTTCTTTACAAAGCTCTTATAATTATGATTTTTTTTATAATTAATAATCTTACTATATATATTTTGTTTCCTAATTAATAAATCATCAACAGAAATATCCGGATGCTGCTAAATTTCGAGTGAGAGGTTTAGAACATTCTTTCAAACTGGATGAATTGTTTAGAGATGTTACTGCTACAGGAGCTAGAGCTTGGGCACCAACCTCTGGTTCACTACCTCCTTTATACACCGAGGATCATAATGATATAGAGATTGATGAGAATTTGGAGGAAAGTGATCATGAGGGAGTGGGTGATCCAATGAAAAAAGAGACTAAATTACTTGGTCCAAATAGAAAGCAATTTAAGAAGGGAAAAAAGAATAATTCTACAACATCAAAGTTGTCCAAACAACTTGATGAGATTTGTGAGGCGATCAAAAATAGGAGTTCATACATACGTACCGATCCACCGGGATGTAGTGTTCAAGAAGTTATCGATAAGTTAGTTACACTTCCAGATTGTGAACCAATGAGCCCTCTTTTCAAAGTTGGTACTTCCTTGTTCACAAAGAAAGCAAATAGGGAAATTTTTGTAGCTTTGAAGGAGCCTAAATATCAAATTGAATGGCTGAAAGAACAAGAGTTCGATTTCTAAGTTAGATTTTATTTGTTTTTTTTTTCTTGTCGAACATTGTGGTTTGTTTATTTCTTGAACAATGTAGTTTGTTTATTTCTTGAACAACGTTGTTTGTTTTGTTTCTTGAATTTAATATTTATGAAAGACACAATATGTTTTCTAATTTTTTAATTATCTTTTTTATTTTATATAATCCAAAATAATACAATTTTATATTATATGTTTACATGTTTATCTTTTTTAAAGTGTATTATATCACACTCATTTATCTTATAAATAAAAATTATGTACATTTTTTCAAATACAGAATGGATAGTGACACAAATTCAGAAGACATGAATGAAGAATATATACAACAAGTCATAGCAGAAGAAATGGAAATTGATGAACTTGTCCTTGTTGTTGCAAGAACATCAGTATATTATAATAATTTTTTGGTTAAGGAACCATGTAGAAATTCACCTCACACTGGCTGGAAATTTATGATGGAAATTATGGATGGAAATGGTCGACGATGTCATGAGATGTTTCGAATGGAAAAACATGTTTTTTGTAAACTGTGTGATAGATTGAGAAGTTATGGACTAAAATCTAGTAAAGGTGTGAGACTAGAAGAGTCAGTTGGTATGTTTATGATGATTTTAGGACATGGTGCAGGAAATAGAATGATTCAAGAGCATTTTCAGCATTCAGGTGAAACTGTTAGTAGGCACTTTTCAAATGTATTGGAAAAAATGAGTATGCTTGCTTTGGATGAAATTAGACCACCTGAAGATTTTGATGAAGTCCCATATTATATACGAAACAATCCTAGATATTGGCCATACTTTAAGGTATGAATACGTCATCTCCATATGCATATATATATATATATATTAACTCCCTATGTAGATTTTGATTTTATAATTTTTATCAAATTGTTATTAATAGGATTGTATTGGAGCAATAGACGGAACACATGTTCGAGTTTCACTTCCAGTAGATAAACAAATACCATACATTGGAAGAAAGGGTTGTCCTACACAAAATATTATGGCTGTATGTGGATTTGATATGTTATTCACATTTGTATGGGCGGGTTGGGAAGGAACAGCACATGATACTCGTATATTTCTTGAAGCATTAAGAAATACACATCTTAATTTTCCTAAACCACCCAATGGTATGTTGTAATCATTTATATTATTTTTGTGAATATGATTTGAAATTTTTTAAAAATGATAATTTTTTTTTTATTGTAGGTAAGTATTACTTAGTTGATGCAGGGTATCCAAATATAAAAGGTTATTTAGCTCCATATAAAGGGACAAGATACCATCTTCCTCAATTTCAACAAGGTAGTCAACCTAGTGGCTCTAAAGAAGTATTTAACCACGCTCATTCATCATTACGCAGTGTTATTGAACGCTGTTTTGGTGTATGGAAAGCACGATGGGAAATTTTGCAACGAATGCCAAATTATAAGTTTGATAAACAAGTAGCTATTGTTACAGCTTCAATGGCTTTACATAATTTTATCAGGAGAGAGACCATTAATGACATAGAGTTCCCATCTTGTGATGAAACAAATGATGATTTTGTAAATGACGATAACCCAAATATTAACTTAGTAAGAGATGAGAGTGAAATGGGAGTTATTCGTGATAAAATCGCAGCTGAACTCATGCTTAAATAAACATGAGTATTAATTTTTGTTTATGATTATGTAATAATTAAAGATTTATTTTTGTGCACATGGTTAATTTTGCTTATATTTTTATTTTTATTTTTTATGATTGCAAAAAAAAATTAATATTATTGTTATTTTTATGGACAAAATTGACATATATTATTTTGTAAGAGCTTTTATATTATACTTACCAAACACTTTCAAAAGCTCTTTAATGGAAAAAAAAGCTCTTTTAAAACATAAATCCAAACACTAATTTAAAAGCTCAAACTTTTACTTCTTTTCTTCTAGTATCCAAAAGTAAAAGTAAAAGATATCCCAAACAAGCCCATTGTGTATGAGATTAGTCGTGCATAAAGATGTAATAACGACTCTAAAAAGTAAATCAATGTGCCAAACAACTTTACATAAATATTTGAGAAATTTACATAATACACTTAATTTCGCCCAATTTTTTGTTTTTAAGGAGATTTTTACATTTTTAAGTTTTTGCCCGTTTTTCTTCTTTTGTGTTGTTTTTTTAGTTGTTTCTGTGCTGTTTCAGTTTATGTATAGTTATTTTCATGTTGTTTTTTAGTTATTTCAGATTATGTAAAGTTGTTTTTGTGTTGTTTTTTTAGTTGTTTAAGTTTATGTATAGCTGTTATGTTGTTGCGTTTATGTCTAATTTGTATTTAGTTGTTTTAAGATATTTTTTTTAAAACGTGTTAGTATACAGTGAGTTGACTTCTAGTTGTTGTCTAATTATTATTTTTAGTTATTTTTTAACGTGTTAGTATGCAGTGTGTTGATGTCTAGTTGTTATCAAATCGTTGTTTTTTTACACCGTATTTTTGTAAATAAAAAACTTAAGGTAGTATTTTTCAAGAAAAAAACCGTAAAAAAGTAATAAAACAAAAAAAATATATATTTATGAAAAAATCCCTAAATATTTTTTGAATAATAGTTATTAGGAACTTCTTACTTTTATTATTACTATATTTTATATTTTTGGGTGCTATTTTTTTTTTTTTTTTAAATTTTATCAATACCTCTATTCAATTATAACCTATTGATTATAATACAATTAGTTTAGTCCTAAATGTATTCTAATAGAAGTTTTATTGTATAAGGCTCATTTGTTTTAATATTATAATTTAAAAATTATTTTAATATTAGAATGTGAATAGAATGATAATTATAAAAATGTCATCAATATATATAATTTTTTAAAATAATTTATGAAGTACATTTCTACTTCTTATGAAAGTATTGATAACAATTATGTTGGTCTTATTTTAATTTTACCCTTATTGGCAACGACTTTAAGTATTACGTATGAAGGTAATTATGGTATTCTTGGAACGACGCTACCCTTATTTTGGTTTGAGAAATTATAGTAAATGACCCAAAATAATGGCATGAAGAAGCTAATGTCCTCATTTTTAAAATTGTAGAGAAATGACCATTTTATAGTGTTGATTACCTAAGTTATCATTTTGCACCAAGCCCTAAGTGAATATTAGGGTTTACCTAAGGCTAAAGAGGTTAAAGAAGGTAAGGGTAAATGTGGAATTTTGCTATACTAATTTGTTGTATTGGGTCGGTTGTTGATTTTTTTTTAAAACTGAGACATTTATCTAAATAATAATTGTTTTGAGAGCTATTTTTCTCGTTGCCCGGGAGTTGTTTATGTGTATATACTTTCTTGGTAGAAATTCATTGGAAATAAAAATTAATTACTAGCCTGATTATTAGTCAAAAGTGCATATTTATTCAATATAGAAATAAACTAAGATTAAATTGATATTTTTTTTTGGAATTAATAGGATATATTCTGATATTTGAAATTAATTAATTAATTTATTTATATTTTTTCAGAAAATGAAGTATATTTTGGTATTTTGAGATGAAGAGAAAATAAAAGAATTAAAGCTGAAAAGAGAATAAAAAATATTGGCATTTTTTAAGTATAAAAGCTCAAAAATAAAGTTGGTATTTTCGCAATCCAAAGCCCAAAAGAGAATAGCCCAACCCGTTCTCTCTTATCCTAAGCCTGCTGCGTGTGCACCGGGCAATCAATCAACATAATAATAATAACTTATAATATAATATATTAGTCACAACTAGGGGTGGCAATTTAGGTCACGACACGACACAATTAAGGTAAACACGAACACGACACATTTAATAATCATGTCGTGTTCGTGTTTACCTTAATCGTGTCATGTCATAATCGTGTTGACCCGTTTAGTAATCGTGTCGTGTCATAATCGTGTCAGACACGATAACACGAATAATTTGCATAGGTTAATATGATTTTTTTCATATAGTTATGATTAATCGTGTTATCGTGTTGTGTCGTGTTGATCCGTTTAATAATCGCGTCGTGTTCGTGTTTGATTAGTGGTGAAAAATACACATTTGTTGATTTTAATTGTCAAAATAAATTAAGTTTTAATTCATATTTTCATGGAATTAATATGATTTATTTTATAAATGAAAATATTTGATTATGATTTAATTTATTGTTATTTTGTAGGAATTAAATTTGTATTTTGACACTTTGAAATGAAGAGAAAAGAAAATAATTAAATCTAAAAAAAAAAAGAATAGAAATGGCATTCTTGAAGAGACGCAGCCCAGCATCCCTTTGGCCCAAAGAGCCCAACACGCCCCAGCCACCTGGCGGCCTCTCCACGCGCCACCTGTCAGAATGCTCCAGTAGCTCTTCACGCCCATGCAGCCTTCCCTCCTTCAACGCAGCTTCAACATCTCACGCCCAAGGATCCCAGCAAGCCCAACAACCACAGACCCAGCCTTTGACCCACGTAAGTCTCCAGCGGCCCAAATCGCAGCAACCCATCAGCCTTCTCTTCAACCCAGCCGCCCACGTGGCACGTTTTCATTGGCTGAAAATGGGTCAAAACCCACTTCTGTCACCTGCCACCTTCAACCCATATTTTGTGGGCATTGGGCCTTGCAAAATTGCAATTTTGAGCTTTAAAGCTCATCTTTTTTGGTATTTTAGAAAAATGACATTTTGACCATACACCAAGATAATTAGGTTAATATTTATAATAAGATTTGATTTTTCAAAAAATCATATTTTATTATTAATATTTCAGATTTATTTTGTAAACCCTATTTTGTTGTTTAATTTCTTTTTAGTCATTTTCTCCATCTATAAATAGGGACTCCCACTTCACAATTTCTATGTAATTTTTAGGTAGCAAAACTCTACCAAATTTTAGTCTCATTTTTCATATTTTATCTCTAGAATTTCATGAGAATGTCTAGCATAATAGGCTAACCTTCTTAGGAAGGTTAGGATGATCCTATATGCACTATAACTTTGTTTAGTATTTTTGATTCACCATGTGCTTAAAGTTTATATATTTGAGTGATTTATTTTCTTTCACCTCTACTTCTTCATCTTGTTATCTATATTTATGTTTACTAATAGTATATAGATTTTGTCAAGCACTTTCTATGTATTATCAAATTAGTGAAAATAATATAGATAATATATTTATCATTTTCTCCATCTCATTCATATATATTTACTTTTGCTAAAATCTATATAGAATTAGTCATGCTTTTTCTATGTATTTTATAAATAGTAAAAGTAATATTTGTGTTAGTTTTTATGTCCAATCTTTTATTGCATTATTGCCAATGGTATAATGTCATTTTTAGATTTCTCATAAGAATTATCTCATCATTTCATAGTAAAGAATATTAATCACTTGAATACATTTTTGTAAAATATATTTGTGCTTCAATGTTAATCTTCCAAATGAATAGTTGGGATATGAGCTATCCATTTGTGTAATTTTTGTGAATCAAAGATCCTAATAAATAAGTATGCATATTGGTGACTATTGATCCTTCCTACTTGTTACCTATTGTTACATCACACTTTATTCTATCTTTATTTCTAATCTTTAAATTTAAAAAACAACAAAATTATCACTTGTTCTATTTTCCTCACATTATTTATCTCTAAACTTTATTTATTGATTAACTTTATTTCTTTGCCTCATTGTGAAATCGACCGCCTGATCTATACTACGACTACCGCTAAGTGGAAGTCACGTTTGGGCGTTAAACAAATTTTGGCGTCGTTACCGGGGATGTAATAGTGAAAAAAAAAGTTTTTCAATAAATTTTGCAAAAGAGTAAGTAATTCTATCATTTTCTTTTTGTGTATACTTCTCTAAGATTTTCTTTAGATTTTTCTTATTTACTCTAAAAAAAAAGAAAAAAAATCAATATCATTTTTTTTAATTGTTCCTTTTTAGTTAGTTTTTCATTTTTTTTTACATTGTTGTACTATAAAAAGAAAAAAAATATTGTCATCCTTTCTTTTCTAGGATTTGTTAGTTTTATTCTTAGTTTATTTTGTTGTTATTTTTCTTTTGTTATTTTTTTCCTTTTCCTTCTTTCTCTCTTTTCTTTATTATTGTTGAAATTTTTTTTAAAAAAAAACTTGTGTGTGTATTTAGTTTCTTTTTTTTTTTTTTAATTTATTTTGGGTATCTTATTTTATTCTATTTTTCTCCTTTTTTTATTGTAGTAGGAAAAAAAACTTGAAAAAATGTATGTAAATTGGTTGCTTAACTATTTGTTAGCTTAGTTTTAATTAATTAATTTTTTTATTTTAATTATTGGTTCCTTAGTTAATTGGTTGCTTATATTTTCTTAGTTTAATTTTCATTTATTTTTTTTATTTTAATTATTTGTGTTTAGGATTAGTTACAATTTTTTTTTCTATCTTACTTTGGTACTATTTTTTTTATGTGTTTGTAGGATTACTTTAATTTTTTTTTGTTTACTTAGTTTTTCCTCATTTTTGAAAAAATGTTACTTTCTTAGAATTTTTTTTAGCCCTTTTATTCATTTGTTTTATTTTTTTTCAATAATATTTTGTTAGGCTTTGTGAGCATCTTATTTCTTGTGTTTCGATCATTTTATTTATTTATTATTTCTAGGTTCGTCTCTTTATTATTATTTTTTAGCCCTTTATTTATTTATTAATTTTTGTTATTAGTTTTTTTTAATTTTTAGGTTTTAAATCTTAAAAAAACAAAAAAAATCATAAAATACAAAATAATAATAATAATAATAATAAAAACAAAGCTTGTTTTGTCAACATAAGCAATTTTTGCTCAAATGCCAATTTGAGTAAAGTTCCATCTATGCTTACTTGGTAACCTCGGGGTGTTCTAGTAAGTGTTGGTTGTAAGAGGACCGTTTTTGTGAATTGTGACCCCTTCACAATTATCTCGCAACCGCGGGGAGTTCTAGATAAAGTGTGGGTCTTAAGTGAGATCGTTCTAAAAATCTCAAATCGACCTGGAAACAAGTAAAACAAAAAAAAAAAAATCAAAAATCAAAAATAAAAAAAAAATCATAAAAACAAAATTTAAAAAGAAAATGAATGATGAAGAGAAAAAACGTTTCGAGCTGTATTTTTCGATGTATTATCCTTCAGTTAGAAACAACCATAATTTTCTAGTGCTACTGAGGGTACTAGCTGTTTTTAGGAGTGCATGCAAACTTAGTGTAAGAGAATACCGAGAACTTGAGGTCTTAAAAACTAAGTTTGAAAGAGAAAATTACGAGATTCCCGAGGTAGATTATGATGAACGTTATTGTGACTTTGAAAGAGCCGACCATAGGAATCATAATTCTAGTTGGACCAACCCCATAGATTTTAGTTGGAAGCCTGAGTACAACTACCATGCACCGCCTCCCATAGATTTTGACCAAAATTTTCCTAACTTCCCACATGAACCTCCATATAATGTTTGCACTAATACGAATTCCTTAGAGGACACTTTGCACACATTTATAGAAGAGCAAAGAGAATTCAATAAACAATTTGGGGAAGATTTTAGGGAAACTAGTACTCAACTTTCAGAATTGACCAACGTTATCCTCGTTTCCAGTCAGGCGCCCGGATTCGCGTTTCAGGCCCACGGGCTGGCCCAATAAGTTTGGGCCCAGCCCAGGCCCGTTTGGCAAGAAGTATAATGGATATCGATGACTCGATTCTAGGTGAGGCCCGAAGGGCGTCCGGAGAGTACTGTCCGGACAGTCATCCGGGAAGTGGTATGTTTGGCTTCTGGATAGCAGTCGAGATCAAAGTGGGTGATCCCGAAGCCTGGTAAATGGTCCGGGCCCTTGGTAAATGGTACGGGACCTCGACAAACGGAAAGGGACCTGGGTAAACGAACCCGGGTCGATTCTCCAAGGTTGGCAGGATAAAGCATCCGCGATCCTGACTGCGTCACAGGAATTGTGGGAGTTGTCCCCTCGTTTCCCTTGCAGAAAAGGCCACCTCGGGATTGTACGCCGTTAGTTTGGTCCTACGCAACCACTAATTTGACCAATCTTGTCCCCCGAGTCTGCCTCGTAACTCAAAATGCCCAGACCAAAGCTCCAATTTGTCGCATGATGGATATGGTTTGGGCTGGCCCAGTGGATTCAGATTAATATTTTTCTTTCGCGTTTTAATCCTTTGTATTGGGCTTCCGATAGAGGAGCCAACATTATTTATACCTTTATTGGGCCCGGATCAGCCCAGCCCAAGCCCAGTGCACCTGTGAACCTATAAGTACAAGCAACAGAGCACTGAAGAAGGGATCTCTTTTTAGCGTGTATACAGTTACTTTGCTAAAACTTGTAGAAAACTCCATTGTTTTAGATTCTCTAAGCTCCAATACAACTGACTCGTGGACTAAGGCTCATTAACGCCCCAACCACGTAAAAATCCAGCTTACAACTTCTAGACCCTTTCTCCCTAATCTCTCTTATCTTTTTTTATTCTAGTTTCCAAAAAACTCGGTAAACATTTTGGTTCATTCATTGAGAGCCTGAGAAAGCTAGTGTTGACATCAAACCTCTACAACAATGGTGAACACAAGACACACCACTTTCAACCCTACTAACCCAGAACAGGGCAATGGAGAGCCACTGCCCACCCAACCTCTTCCTCAAAGTCCGCTTGAGGACATTCCCCATCAAATGTCCCAGCCTGACGAGTCGCAGAACTACGAAGGTGGGGCGGAGTACGAGGAGGACTACTACGAGGAAGAGGAGGATAATGAGGGGGACTACCACAACGAAGCGGAGGATCCCGAGATCCCAGAAGGAGTGGACCCCAACCAGGAGGATCTAGAGGTGACTAGGCTGAGGCAGCAGGTCCTGGACCAAGAAGCCAGGATTGCTGAGCAGGCAGAGGCTTCTCGGCGGATGCAAAAGTCCCTCCAAGCCTTGCAGGCTTTCATAGCCGCCCAGGGTCCAGCGACCAATCCCCTAGCTGGCCCGCCTCCGGGAGCACAACCGCCCGCTCAACAGGCCAGAGCCGGCGCCCCTGAGGACGCAGTGTCGACACCTCTTCCGGGACAGGCTCCTGAGCAAGGCCCAGGAAACCTGGACTGAGAGAAAAAGAAATCTGGGGCAAGAACCCAAAGGAAAAACCCTCCCGTCCAGAGAACCGGGACCTGTCCCCGGTCGCTCCTTAGGAAAGAGAAGGTGCGCCCTGTCCCAGGACAGGGCCACCCGACCAATCCGCAAGGGACACAGCCACAAGGTACAAGGCCCCGGTATGCCCTAGGGCAAGCCGGACGGGAGAGGTCTTTACCTCCCAGCGCTTCAGTGAACAAAATCTGCCGGGAGCACCCACGTAACAATGAGCACCATGCCCTCAGCTCTGGGGATGATACGTCCTAGGTAGACCTGCGCGATGGGCTGAATGCTCAGAAGGAACGGGCCCGCAAGGAAAAGATTCGCCTCCGAGATGGCGACCTTCGGAACAACATCAACGACAGGAGGAACGAGAGGGTTCCCCTAGAAGGTGGCATGGCCAAGCAGCTCATGGAGCAGTTGGCCACCTTGAAAAAGGTCACGGACCGCTTGGTCCGCAAACAGGAAGGCACAAACACCGATTCTGATGAGGAGGACAAAGAGCCCTGTGCGAGGCACATTCTGGGCGCCCTGCTCCCCAAGGGATTCAAGATGCCGAGTCTGACTGCCTACACTGGGAACACTGACCCCAGGGATCATCTGTCTCGGTATAGCTGACTAATGACCGTGGCCCATATTAGTGACGACTGCAAGTGCCTCTGTTTTTCGATCACTCTAGGCGGCCCCACAGAAGAATGGTGGAAGAGACTCAAGCCAGGATCCATCCAATCTTAGTCAGGACTACAGTCGGCGTTTCGCAAACAGTTTGTGGCCGCCATGAGAATGGACATGCAAATCAGTGCCCTCGCCAACATTAAACAGCTCCCCGCGAAGACACTGAGAGCCTACATCCAGCGTTTCACCGAAGAGGCCTCCAAGACCAAGGTGGACGATGGCCAACGCCTAGTGGCGCTCCAGTCCGGGATCCGGGCCAGGTCCCCCCTCTAGGATGATATGCAGTGTAGCAAGGCGGCTACCCTGGAGGAGTTCATAAGGAGGGCACAAAGATTCATCAATTGGGAAGAGGCCCAAATTCAGGCATTCGGACGGCAGCCGGCTCCTCAGCCCAATGGCCAAATGTTTTCGGGATACGAGCTGCAGTTTCCGGCGCAACAGTACGTCGCTCCCCCGCTTGCCCCAGGATCGGCGACCGCGCCCGGGATGACCTTCACCATGCCCACGGTGTACGGTCCTGCCTCTTTGGGATATGTTCCGGTCCAATCCCCCCCTTTTTCAGATATGGAGTCGCACCGGTCGGGTACAACGCTGCCCCAGCCATCCCAGGCAGAGGGAACTGAGGCGAGCGTAAACCCCTCCCGGGGGAAAAGATCCGACAGGGGCCAAAACCGGTCTAAGCCGGCTAAGAAAGGAAAGAGGGGTTACGAGCCCCAGTATTCGGAGTATACCAACTTGGTGGACACCAGGGAGAACATCTTCCTGGCCACAGAAAAGGCGGTTCATTACCGGATGCCTACCCCCATGTTTAAAGGAGGAAAGAATCCGAGAGATACCAGTAAACAGTGCGCTTACCATAAGGATGTGGGACACACGACTGAAGAGTGCCGACAGTTCAGGGACGAGATAGAGAATTTGATCAAGTTGGGGCATCTCCACTAGTGGGTCAAGATGCCCGTGGGAGTCCCGGGCCTGTCAGCAGTCCCGGACAATCCACAGTCCCGTGTGCACCCGGAGCATATCCCCTTTCGGGAGGATATGGAAAGGGTTTGGCAGCACGGGCCCCTCAAGGGGTCCCCGCTGTGCAAGCACCCGGACCTGGAATGCCTTATCCATCCAAGACGGCACCCCCCCCCCCCCCCCGAGTGGATGGCCATGTGGCCACCATCTCGGGCGGGCCTCATCTAGGAGGGTCGTCTAGGAATGATCAGAAATGCTACATCAGCGAACTTGACCATAATCAGGAGGTTTGCACTCTGGTCCAGGCCCTGGCTCAGCACCCAAGGCTGATGAACCTCCATATCACCTTCACGGAAGACGACGCCCGTAACGTCCACTTCCCGCATCATGACCCTCTGGTCATAGATGCCCATATCGCCAATAAACTGGTGTCTCAGGTTCTGGTGGACGACAGAAGTTCCGTCAACATTCTGTTCAAGCCTGCCTTTGTTGCGATAGGCTTAACCGAAGCGGATTTGGCATCATGCCCAACCCAGATCTACAGCTTCAATGGGGACGCGATACTCCCCATGGGAAAATTCCAGTTGCCCGTAACGTTAGGGAACGAGTTGCAACGCTCATTTAAGTTCTACACATTCGTAGTAGTGGACTGCCCCACTGCTTACAATGTCATTTTCGGTCGGCCCGCACTGGTCGAGTTCGGGGCTATCACCTCCATCCGTCATCTTTGCATGAAGTTCCCTTGCGATAACGGAGGGGTGTGAACAGTCTGGGGAGATCAGAAGAGCACCTGAAAGTGTTACCATGTGTTCGCCGGACCAATCTACATGGTCTGGGAGGAACCCTTTTGAGGGAATCGTTGGTCCGGTTCTACCTCCTCCAGCTAGAAGAATTGTTTGGGAGGAGGACGAGCTAGACCAGAGGATGGGAGATGATCGCGTCCTAGAGTCCATGGACAAGATTGAGGAGGTGTGCATTAGTGACTCCTACCCGACCAGGGTAATCCAAGTCGGGAAAAATCTGCCAGCAGAGGTCCGGGCCTCCATCGTCGCCCAGGTAAAGGAGAACCAGGATATCCTAGCCTGGTCTCATTCGGATATGATGGGGATCGACCATAACATCATCTACCATGCCTTGAACATCGACGAAGATGCGACCCCGGTACGGCAAAAACGAAGGCCCTTGGGAACGGAGAGGGCTAAGGCCGTTAAGCTGGAGGTCGAAAAGCTGTCGTCAATCAACTTCATCCGCGAAGCTATATACCCCGTATGGCTAGCCAACCCAGTTCTGGTACCAAAGTCGAACGGGACTTGGAGAACATGCATTGATTTCAGAGATCTCAACAAGGCTTGCCCTAAAGATTGTTTCCCGCTTCCCCGAATCGATCAGATGGTGGATGCGACGTCCAGGTACGAGATCTTGAGTTTCATGGATGCTTACTCCGGCTACAATCAAATATATATGCATGTAGTAGACCAAGAGCATACCAGTTTCCAAACCGACAAAGGGATATACTGCTACATCGTCATGCCTTTCGGGCTAAAAAATGCCGGAGCCACCTATCAGAGGCTCGTCAACCGAATGTTCCGGGCCCAGCTGGGGCGGAACATGGAAGTCTACATTGACGACAAGCTGGTCAAATACATAACCTCCGGGAAACATTCTGACAACCTGGCCGAAGCCTTCGCGGTCATCCGAAAGTATGGGATGAAGCTGAATCCCAAGAAATGCACTTTCGGTGTGGCTTCCGGGAAGTTCCTTGGTTTCATAGTGAGTTTTCGGGGAATAGAAGCCAATCCGGACAAGATCAAGGCATTGATTGAAATGCACTCTCCCCGGAAGCATAAAGACGTCCAGAGTCTGACCAGGCGAGTGGCCGCCTTAAGCCGTTTCGTCTCAAAGGACACAGACAAGTGCATCCCGTTCTTCAATGTTCTTCGGGGAAGCCAACGTTTCGAATGGTCAGTTGAGTGCGAAGAAGCTTTTCAAAAGTTGAAAGAGCACCTAGCCCAGACACCGATATTGGCGAAACCGGTGGACGAGGAGCCACTATACCTCTACTTGGCCGTGACCGAACACGCGATCAGCGCCGTACTAGTGCGGGAGGACGAGAAAACCCAACTCCCGGTGTACTACGTGAGAAAGAGGTTATTAGGGGAGGATTCAAGGTATTCGTTGATTGAAAAGTTGACATTTTGTTTGCTGGTGGCGTCCTGGAAACTCTGGTCTTACTTCCAGGCCCACGCCATAAAAGTTATGACCAACCACCCTTTGCGGCAAGTGCTGCAGAAACTCGAGTCATCAGGAAGACTCTTGAAGTGGGCTATGTAACTGAGTCAATTCGATATAGCTTACGTTCCTAGAGTCTCAATCAAGGGGCAAGCCCTAGCCGACTTCATCGTGGAATGCTCCAGGATCACCGAAGGGGACGATCCTGCAGACCCTGCGACGCCCGTGTGGAAGGTGTTCTTGGACGGAGCCTCGAATGAAAATGGAGCAGGGGCCGAGATAATCCTAGTGTCTCCGCAAGGGTACCAGTTGCAAAATGCCCTGTGCTTCCACTTCAAGGCGTCAAACAACGAGGCTGAGCACGAGGCCATGCTGGTCGAGTTGCGTCTGGCCCGGGAAGTGGGGGGCGTGAACCTGGAGATTTATAGCAATTCCCAAATGGTTGTCAGGCAAGTCTCGGGAGAATACCAAACCAAAGGGGAAAATATGGCGGCTTACGTGACTCATGTAAGAGAAATGCTGCAAATGTTCAAGAGGAACTCCATCCGCCAGATCCCCAAGGAACAAAATGTGTTTGCAGACACACTAGCAAAATTGGCCACCGATGCCGAGGCAGAGCTGTCTGAGCTGGTCCCCATCAACCATCTCCCCATCCCAAGCATTCAAGTCTCCACGATCAATGCCATTGACCACTCCACATCCTAGATGGGACCCTTTATCCACTACCTGACAACCAGTGGGTTACCAGCGGACAGGGCCGCAGCCAGGAAGCTTCAGTATCAGGTCCACAGATTCGTCATAATAGATGGAAAGCTCTACCACATAGGGCTATCCATGCCATACCTCAGATGCGTATCCGGGACCGAATTGAGCGTAATCATGCATGAAGTGCACGGAGGCTTCTGCGGAGACCATACGTCCGGACTCAGTCTGTCAAAAAAGATCCTGCGCCAAGGATATTTCTGGCCAACCATGAAGAAAGACTGTATCGATTACGTCCGCAAGTGCGAGCAGTGCCAGAGGTACGCGAAGGTCCCGCGGG
Organism: Humulus lupulus; assembly: GCF_963169125.1. Lineage (NCBI taxonomy): Eukaryota > Viridiplantae > Streptophyta > Magnoliopsida > Rosales > Cannabaceae > Humulus > Humulus lupulus. Next base: position 28,084,602 of record NC_084799.1, read on the forward strand.
CCCCTCCAACAGAAATAACTCTGATGACAAGCCCCTGGCCTTTCACGGTGTGGGGAATCAATCTGGTAGGATCGCTCCTGACCAAGAAGGGAAGGGTGCAGTACGCCATCATGGTCGTCGACTGCTATACCAAGTGGGCTGAAGCGGAACCCATGAGTACAATCACCTCGAAGAAGGCCCTGGATTTCGCCATCAACAACATTGTGTGTCGATACGTGCTCCCCTACAAGATTGTCTCCGACAACAGAAAGCAGTTCGGCAGCATCCACTTCACGAATTTCTATGAAAGACATGGTATCGTCAAAAGCTTCTCCCCAGTCGCCAAACCTCAAGCAAACGGGCAAGCAGAGGCCGTCAACAAAATCTTGAAAGGAACATTAAAGAAAAAGCTCCAAGCCTGCAAGAGCAAGTGGCTCGAAGAGTTGCCCCGCGTGTTATAGGCTTACCAGACCACCAAAAGGACGTCTACCGGGCACACTCCTTACTCCATGGTGTACGGGTGCGAAGCCGTCATTCCAGTTGAACGGCCATCCTGTCCCACAGAAGGGACACATATGATCCCGCCCAGAACCACGCCTTACTTCAGGAATTCCTGGATCTCATCGAGGAGATCCGGGAAGAGTCACAGGTCCAGCTGAAGATGTACCAAGGCAAGATCGCTTGACATTTTAACTCGAAAGTAAAAAGCCGGAGGTTCAAAACCGGCGACCTAGTCTTGCGAAGGGTCTTCCCTGCAACCCAAGATCAGGGAGTAGGGGTTCTGGGCCCGAATTGGGAAAGACCGTACGAAATCCAGCACGAAGTGTGCCACGGAACATACCGTTTAAAATGGCTCGACGACACGGAAGTCCCAAGAGCCTGGAACGTGGAGCATCTCCGTAAGTACTATCAGTAGTTAAGAGAGTGTGTTCCAGTTTTATATTTTCGTTGTAAATAATATACACCTCAGGGAGATTCCTTGAATAATAAAAATGGTGTGTACAAAACAACATAAAAGAAATATTATCAGATAATGAAAAATCCAACCTGCTTCCTTAATCAAGTGACCCAAGACCAGTCTTCGCTCACTTGGGGGGTATCTCCGGTATGAACAAATATCACGTGGGACACAAGGCCTAGGCCTAGTCCCAGCCCAGACCGACAAGGTCTGGGGGTACAAACCCCGAAGGACCAAGGCTCAGGCCTGGTCCCGCCCCGGACAAACGCTGTCCGGGGGTATGACAAAAAGGGACCAAGGCTCAGGCCTGGTCCCGCCCCGGACAAACGCTGTCTGGGGGTATGATAAAAAGGGCCAAGGCTCGGGCATGGTCCCGCCCGGACGAACACTGTCCGGTGGGTAAAAGTACCAGTAGGACGTATGGGCTAGCCCATATCCTAACTGTCGGTCGACCATGCACAGCCCCAAACAACCGAGTACCCGTCCGCGTCACTCCCACAATAGCTCACGACTATTAGGGCGCGGGTCTCAGGTGTAAGTTGTATAAAATTAGTATTATAAACGGCCCAGGCCGGGGGAGCCTAGTCTAGGTTTCAAAATAAGCTAATCGACTAAACCCCGATGGTCCAGACCGTCAGATTTTCAACATTGGGGACTGGACGACTAGATTCAGTGATAATTATCAACTCCCTAATGGCCCAGGCCATTGGAACCTGAGCGGCAGGGTAAGAGTGAGTTGATAAATTAAAGTCAAGAATAGTCTAGTCCAAGCCGTTGGAACCGGGACCAAACACTCGGCTCATTCATGCACGATGATTGTAACGCCCTACTTCCTTAGAGTCATTACTAAGTGAGTTTAAAAACGTGCTTTCAACTCGCTAACCGAGGTTTTAAGTCAAACAGTGTAATTAAGCCACAAACAAAGGAAAGACTTGAGAAATAGTAATTTCCATTGAAAATTATAAAAGTTTAACACTTGGGATCCCAAAATACAGTTTAGAAATATTTACAACATATAAATTGAACCAAGTCGGCTAGACGAAAAAATCTAGGTTTATTTATAAGCATCTCTCAAAATCCTCTGGCTGTGGCAGCCAGGCTGGCCAAACATGTACACGCTGCCTCATGCCTGCTGTACTCATGGTTGGTTGATCTTCTCTTTACCCTTACCTGCACCACAGAGCATCCGTGAGCCGAAGCCCAGCAAGAAAACCCACAAACAGATAACATATGCAACACATATATCAAGCATATAAAGAGCCCACCAATGGCTAAACACATACGACCTAGCCGTCCCAGATGTTTACCAAGCCCTGGGTTCGCGGACCACGCCGTGAGGATATCCCAGGTATCCTTCTAGGGACTCGCCCTGGAAACTCGCACTCCACGTGCTCAACGCTGCTCCCGGCCCCTTGCCGTTCTTGGACTTGCACTCAACGTGCCCAACGTCGTTTCCAGCCCTTCGCCGTTCTCGGTCTACACCGTTCCCGGCTCTAGCCGTCCATTCACATCATAATACACATAGCATAACAAGCAAGTATAGAATTCTAGCATATTCAGTTAAAGGGATACGCCCCGCAGTTTTAACATATTGGGCTCAGCCCTGCATATCAATTCTATTCAAAAACGTTGGGCTCAGCCCTGCACACAAGCTCTATGGGAACAAGGGTTCTCTTACCTGAGTTCCGAGCTTTCTGAGCACCGATGCCCCGAGCACAGTCCTCTAACGTGAGCCTCGCCGAAACCCTAGTCACAACACATTAACAATGTCCTTCCATCAAATTCTAATCCAATAAATAACTTAGAGCCATAACCCTAACCTCTGGGTCCTTGAATTCTATCAATCCGGGTGATAAAATCCATCCCGAGCCTTACCCCTTGAGTTCCCAAGCCTAAAATACCCTTAAAACTCAAACTGGCACAAAGGGCTGTGGCCCCACCCACAAGAGCTGCGGCTAGCCTCGAAACAGAGGCTAGCACCTCACTGACCCCCACACGGGCCGCCGCGTGCATGAGCTTCTCGGCCTCCCATGGCCCCGCGCGCACACGGGCCGCGGCTCTCACCTCCGAACCCAAAATTCCTCATCAGTTTTCTACCTTTTCTTCAAGCCAATCCTCACCAAAACCAGACTAACAATCCTAGATAATTAACACCATCATTCCAGCTCAATAACAGCACTAAAACCCCATTGAATCCTACTCCAAAACTCAGGTAAGGCATCCAAAATTAGACCAAACTTGACCAACATGCAATCCTCAAAACCAGCAGAAATTCAAGACCAAATCTTAATAATTAGAACTTACCTCTTACTGAATTAAGCTTCTGAACCAGTTCTCCTTATGCCTCAATCTTCAAACTTCAAGTTCCCTTAGATTTCCCCAGCTGAAAACCTTTAGCTTTAAGTTGATTTCCCTTAGGTTTCCCTTGAGTTTTCCTTAGAGAGTGAAAGAGAGAGAGAAGTAAGAACTATCTTCAGTTGGGAGGAAATATGAGTCGGTTTCTAAAGTTTCTAAACTATTCTCCTATTTTGTTTTACTTGACTTAAGTCTAAAGGGTTACCTCAAGGCTCAGGGTACCAAAACGTCCCCGAGGGCAAAATGGTAAATTTCCCCAGTATTCCCGCCTAGACATTCTATCCTCAAATATATCTCAAAATATTTATTTTCATGTCCCGATAATCCCATAACACACCTAATACCCAAATTACCCCTCGACTCACCCCGAGTCGAATCTCAACCCCGTTGTGACTCTCTGGCTAAGCGCTCCCTAGGACTGTCTCGGATCGTGCTGCACAGACATATCACATATATAACATTTATCACATTCATGCCCCTAATATCCAGACGGGGCCCACATGCACATTTAACTCACTAAACATGCATCACTATCATATATTCACATTAATTCACCCATTAACATATTAAAGCATATTAAATTATTTATTGCCCTCCAGGCACACTAATCAAGGCCCTAAGCCCGATTAGCAAATTCGGGTCGTTATAACTATCCCCTCCTTACGGAAATTTCATCCTCGAAATTACCTGAACAACTCGGTATACCGCTCCCTCATCTCTGTCTCAAGTTCCCCCGTCGCCTCCTCAACCTTGCTGTTTCTCCACAGCACTTTCACCAAGGCGATGGTCTTGCTCCGCAAGACTTTGTACTATCCCCTCCTTAATATAATTTCGTCCTTGAAATTTACTTGAACACATCAGGCTGTATACCTCATACCTCCGATGACAATTCCCAAGGTCCAATGCCTTTACTCTTAATCATTAGTAATACCCAAGCGCGAGTACAATCTTGTTCCACAAGATCTTGTTTGATAACCATACTTTCTTTAACTTTTACTTATACATTAAATCTACAGAACTCCAGTGTCTGCTTGGTTCACAGCAATCTCTTCGTTGATTATTCTCAATGTCAAAATACTTATGAATCATCATCCTTACCAGGATAAGATCAACTCATAGGCCTGCGGCCAAATCCTTAGTATGACTTTAGAACTCTTGTCAAAACGAAAATCATAACTCCCTTTTTCTTTCCTCACTATCCTACTCTTCCTCGCTGCTTAACTTGGAGGAATATACAACTCCCATTCTGGAACCCTGTACTCCAAAGTTAACAGTTTACAGGTTCCTATAAACTTTCAGATAGGCAAACATCCCCTGCCTTAAGAATTCCAACATCCTTTTTACTTTTCCTCTGAATTATTACTGAACTGTAGTGTCCACTAACTCTTAATTCTTTGCTTTTATCTTACCAAGTCTTATGCCTTGTCACCTTAGCTGTACTCCAGCATCCAATACCGTGACTGTCTCATCAAAGAATACACCTCCTTTGATATTCTAAAAGTTGCACATTCAATGCTTAAACCCTTAACATAATTGTTAAACCCTCAGATTGCTATCCTTTCTGCAATCAATCAGTAATTCCGGATTACTACTCTGTTTTCTTCGATCTCAGGTCCCTTTCCATAACTTAGAAACTATAGGGTCTCAATTCATCATTACCAATGCCCTATTTCATTACCAATTTATACAAACCAAAGTATGCTATCTTATTCAGCTGAGTTACAACTCCTCCCCTAATCCATCACCTTATTTACAGTCTAATGTGATCCATTCTTATGATGCATCATCGTATTATTTTACTTCTCAATATTCGAGTATCCCAGGTTCTACCATCAGCCAAAACCTCCCAGTACCACAAACCCTAGGAGGTGAAACAACACCCACTTATAATTCCCATCTCCACACCAAATTCTCTTTGGACCATTCATCTGGTTCTTTTACCTTATCTTGTATAATACTCGTAGGGTTCTTCCCTGTTTCCACAAAACCAAAGCTCTGGATTCCATTACCCAAAGAAAACATATGTGTCCATTACCACACACTAACACTATACCAATTTCAATCGTTATCCTGTCCATTCCATTGTAACCTGTGGCGCTCTTTTAACTGACACACACCTTCCAAGTAAGAGATCCACCTCATATTAAATCTCCTCCTCGTACAGTCAAAGACTTATAACATCAACCTTCCATCTGTTGCGTTCCACTAAATTTTAGTCTCAAGATTATCTTTCTTACTAACAACCCAACACTCAAGTACCTCATGCTAAGCATCACTGTCAACTTAACATTCCAAGTATATCAACCATGTTCCATTCTTTCACCTCCCGCGAGGTTCGACCCATCCTCGTGCCAATCTGAGCCTGGGCGTGCCCAATCTGTGGTGCACCCCCCACGGTTCCATACCCTTATCATAGATCAGGTCCTTTATGCTATCCCTCTATAGTTAACCATAACACACACATATTCCTGCATCACCAGATACCAATCAACTCTTACCTTGTCTTCTGAATTCTGATTTGACACCATTCATTCCGTCTAACCTCAAGTTTTACTGTTCTTCCCATCTCTGATGTAGTTGTCTGCGGAGATACTTATGTGATAGATGACGTGCTTGCCAGTCTTGTTATGCCTTCTGTTCTTCAGACGTTCTTCATTAGCTTCTTCGTGACTTTAAATCAAATCTTCTCATACCTGTCCTTTCTTCTTATAGCTCTACCCTGAGTACTCCTAACGAAATCCAAACTGACACTTCGTAGAACCTTACCTGTGACCCTGCTCCCTTGGTACTAACGTCTTTAGCATAATAGTCATTTGCTCTCCATTTCCGTCTGGGAGTAGTCCACATATACTGCTCGTGAACTTGAAGGGGACTTGCCCATACCGTTCTAATATTCTATACTTAAGAACTTACCTGTGCTGCTGTAGCTTGAACCATTCTAGAATCTTTGTTACCAACTCCTTACACCTTACTCACTACAAAATGAAAATTCCTGAAATATCTCTCTCCTTGATTTCCAGCTGGTAATAACCAGGTCGTAGATCAACTCCTGGAGACATTGTCCCATCTTGTACCCAACATCAAACTTTTCATTCTTAACTGTTGATGCCAGCAATTCTCGCCATATAATGCTCTGACTACTCCAAGGTCAAATTTCTTTAATTGCTTCAGGTAATTCTTTCTGTCAGCCAGTGCCGTCTTCCACAACATTCCTGATACCAAATCTACCTGTAGCCCGACTCTATAATAACCCCAATCTTTCCTTATATACCTATACAAGTTTCCCACTGGTTAGCTCAGCTTCCATTCAGTCTAATTAAAATACTCGAAATGATATCCCTTATAATCCATGGTTGTCTCTTAACAGATCCATTTTCACTCTGCCTCATGTTGAGGCTTCCTTAAGACGAACTCTATTGTTCTCACTATGAACTTCTTAATTACTTGTATCCCAATTCATCTGCCAGAAGTTCCTTATTCCTCCTCAACAAATGCCATTATCCTCAGCTTCTCATATAGCACCCTTGAGGCAAACTCTCTATGTTTAACTCCCTCTCGGAACATTCTCAACACCGAGTTCCTCCAGCTCGTTACATGACTAAAACATAAAACATCCAGTTAAATACTCATCTTCGAGGAATCGGCCTCGAACTTCGAGTGTAACGAGGCATTCTAGTCTTTCGTTCCCTCACCATGGAAAATCCATCCTAACATACTGAGTTATTTCATTTAAAAGTCGTGCCCTCACCTGACATCCTCTCAAGTGGCATCCTCTCCCTCAGGTGCACACCGAATAACCTCCCTGGTTCCTGTCACCATCTTGATAACTACCTTTTCAATCATGCTCCTTTCCAATCATAAATTAGGTGCCCTAGCACTGTCTGGGGTCCTTCTACCTCAAAAATTGAGAATTTGTCCTTACTGAATTCTACCAATAGAAGCACTGTCTTTCACATCCCTTGCCCCGCAGCACTCATGCTCTTTACCTCATTCCACAGATCTCAAATAACATGGCTCTCTCTACTACTCAAATACCACCGAAGATCTAATACACTGGAGCGGCCCTGTCACCCTGAACCATTCTAGAATTTAATCCTTACATGGGTCATTATTCCCAACCACCACCACTTGCATAAATTTCCAAAGTAAGGTACCCAACCCCTTACACTCACTAAAACAGGTTGTCATTGTCTTATCATTTCAAATCAAGCTCATAGATTTATTAATCTCCTCGTCCTTATGACTTCTTTTATCGAGTCCCCATTTGAGTTCTTTCCAACCCATCACACCAATATCTCAACCTGAACACCACTATCTAGTATCCTCCTGTCACAAGTACTTAGCACAATCCTTTAGTTATGACCTTTCACCTCCATATAACCAAGAATGAAGTTAGCTTTGTGCATCCACTAAACAATTCCTAGGCAACCCAAACTTTCCTCTCCAACCAGAGGTTAACGCCTCTTAAGCCTTCCAGTTACTATTCTTTACCTGTCTGTATCCTTATATTGTACCGATACCATTTACTCATATGCTAGCGGACATCTCCGGACTTTCAGGGTAGATGGAAATTTCCAACCCCAACTATCATCTGCAACTCTCCTGTATTACGATGCCATGTCTACTTAACCATCCCGGATGCAAACAATCTGAGTTCATCCGCCACTGTTGACTAAACTTCTCCACCTTGAGGTTCACACTCCGAACCAAACCACATCCAGGTCCAAAAATCACAACATTCATACACACATAAAGCATATTAAGCCAAATCCACAATACCATACATTTAGCTACCCAATTATACCACAACTAGGTATACTCACGTTTCATTATGCCTCCTACAGGCCAATAAACAAATATCACATATGGATTCAATTTTAGACAGTTAACCACACACATTCAGTATGCAAACCATTATCCCAATATTCATCCACATGCAATAGCAATGCTATTCAGCACACTTCAATCTCATCATGCAATAGTCAAGGGCCAGGCTCTATCAGTATCTCATGCATACGTTGACTCATTCATCATGCTCTATATATATATAAGATAAGCAGGCAAACAGGGCATTCAAATACATATTTAGACATATTAACCAATCTTACCAACCAGCCCTGAGTTAAGCCTGTCACTGACTGCGTGTGTACATGTTCGGTCAATCTCCAGAACCAATAACCTTGGCTCGCTCTGATACCAAGTTGTAACGCCCTACTTCCTTAGAGCTGTTACTAAGTGAGTTTAAAAACGTGCTTTCAACTCGCTAACCGAGGTTTTTAAGTCAAACAGTGTAATTAAGCCATAAACAAAGGAAAGACTTGAGAAATAGTAATTTCCATTGAAAATTATAAAAGTTTTACACTTGGGATCCCAAAATACAGTTTAGAAATATTTACAACATATAAATTGAACCAAGTCGGCTAGACGACAAAATCTAGGTTTATTTACAAGCATCTCTCAAAATCCTCTAGCTGTGGCAGCCAGGCTGGCCAAACATGTACACGCCGCCTCACGCCTGCTGTACTCATGGTTGGTTGATCTTCTCTTTACCCTTACCTGCACCACAGAGCATATGTGAGCCGAAGCCCAGCAAGTAAACCCACAAACAGATAACATATGCAACACATATATCAAGCATATAAAGAGCCCACCAATGGCTAAACACATACGGCCTAGCCATCCCAGGCGTTTACCAAGCCCTGGGTTCGCGGACCACGCCGTGAGGATATCCTAGGTATCCTTCTAGGGACTCGCCCTGAAAACTCGCACTCCACGTGCTCAACGCTGCTCCCAGCCCCTTGCCGTTCTCGGCCTTGCACTCAACGTGCCCAACGCCGTTTCCGGCCCTTCGCCGTTCTCGGTCTACACCGTTCCCGGCTCTAGCCGTCCATTCACATCATAATACACATAGCATAACAAGCAAGTATAGAATTCTAGCATATTCAGTTAAAGGGATATGCCCCGCAGTTCTAACATATTGGGCTCGGCCCTGCATATCAATTCTATTCAAAAACGTTGGGCTCAGCCCTGCACACAAGCTCTATGGGAACAAGGGTTCTCTTACCTGAGTTCCGAGCTTTCTGAGCACCGATGCCCCGAGCACAGTCCTCTAACGTGAGCCTCGCCGAAACCCTAGTCACAACACATTAACAATGTCCTTCCATCAAATTCTAATCCAATAAATAACTTAGAGCCATAACCCTAACCTCCGGGTCCTTGAATTCTATCAATCCGGGTGATAAAATCCATCCCGATCCTTACCCCTTGAGTTCCCAAGCCTAAAATACCCTTAAAACTCAAACTGGCACAAAGGGCCGCGACCCCACCCACAAGAGCCGCGGCTAGCCTCGAAACAGAGGCTAGCACCTCACTGACCCCCACACGGGCCGCGGCGCGCATGAGCTTCTCGACCTCCCATGGCCACGCGCGCACACGGGCCGCGACGCACCCCTCCTAGGGCCGCGGCTCTCACCTCCGAACCTAGAATTCCTCATCAGTTTTCTACCTTTTCTTAAAGCCAATCCTTACCAAAACCATACTAACAATCCTAGATAATTAACACCATCATTCCAGCTTAATAACAACACTAAAATCCCATTGAATCCTACTCCAAAACTCAGCTAAGGCACCCAAAAGTAGACCAAACTTGACCAACATGCAATCCTCAAAACCAGCAGAAATTCAAGACCAAATCTTAATAATTAGAACTTACCTCTTACTGAATTAAGCTTCTGAACTAGTTCTCCCTATGCCTTAATCTTCAAACTTCAAGTTCCCTTAGATTTCCCCAGCTGAAAACCTTTAGCTTTAAGTTGATTTCCCTTAGGTTTCCCTTGAGTTTTCCTTAGAGAGTGAAAGAGAGAGAGAAGTAAGAACTATCTTCAGTTGGGAGGAAATATGAGTCGGTTTCTAAAGTTTCTAAACTATTCTCCTATTTTGTTTTACTTGACTTAAGTCTAAAGGGTTACCTCAAGGCTCGGGGTACCAAAACGTCCCCGAGGGCAAAATGGTAAATTTCCCCATTATTCCCGCCTAGACATTCTATCCTCAAATATATTTCAAAATATTTATTTTCATGTCCCGATAATCCCATAACACACCTAATACCCAAATTACCCCTCGACTCACCCCGAGTCGAATCTCAACCCCGTTGTGACTCTTTGGCTAAGCGCTCCCTAGGACTGTCTCGGATCGTGCTGCACAGACATATCACATATATAACATTTATCACATTCATGCCCCTAATATCCAGACGGGGCTCACATGCACATTTAACTCACTAAACATGCATCACTATCATATATTCACATTAATTCACCCATTAACATATTAAAGCATATTAAATCATTTATTGCCCTCCAGGCACACTAATCAAGGCCCTAAGCCCGATTAGCAAATTCGGGTCGTTACAATGATGAAACACCTAGTGAAAGCTTAGCGGATGGAAACGGGAAAGCAATAAGCAAAAAAAAATATGGAGTGGGTAAAACACCAAAAAATTTCTTGGACGCACACGCGTCCGTAAAAGTATTGCAAAATTATAAACAAAAAGAAGATTCGGGTCTAGAATTCGCCAGGTACTGATGCCTCCGAGATAGGTCCATCCGCTTCTTCATCCTCCAAAGGCTTCGCGTCAGCTTTCTCCTTGGCCTCAAATTCGGCTCTCTTCATGGCAAGGTCAGGATAGACCAGGAGGTTCATGTTCTTGTCCCGGACCCAGGCCATATAGATGTCCTCATCGAAAGTGACGCGCAACATGTCATCCGCCTGCTCTTTTTTCGCGGCAGGTCTCCTCGTGCGCCTTCAGTTCCTTGTGAGGCAAGCCATCCAGCTCATGGATCCAGGCCTCCAGACATTTGACCCTCTCCCGGTCCTGGGTGGACCGAGTCACCGCCGCCTCCTGCGAAGCCTTTACTCGGAAAAGCTCCGCCTCCAAATTGGTCGTTCGCTCACCAGCCTCGGCTTCTTTCCGAGACAGAGCCTTTTCAAGCTGAAACTTGACCCGGTCGAACTCCGCGCGGTCTGCTTCGGCCTGAGCAACCGTGTTGGCCAGGGACGTTTTGGCCTGGTCTGTCTCCCTGGCCAAGGCCTCCTTGGTGGCTTCTCTTTGATTCTCTGCCGCCTCCAGCTCCAGCTGGAGCGTCTCCATCTTCATGGCAGCCTCGGCCACCAGGTCGGCATTCCGATGGGATAATAGAGCATCTTGGAACAAAGCAATGTTAGAAGAGTCCTTACTGAGCAAAGAAAAGGAGAAAGAGAAAATGCAAAGCAAACTTACAGCGGTGGCTTGGTGGCGGAGAGCTTGGGAAATGAACAGCATGCCCTAGTTGGAGATGGTGGCATATCGCTTCAGTTGAAGATTGGACATGGTTTTCCCCACTTGATCCAGCAGATCCACCGCAAACGGGGCCGTGTCCTGCCCCAGCTTGGGGCAGAAACCTGTCTTGGCAACCAGCCGATCCACGATTGGATGAGGGGCACTGAAGGCTGCCGGGCGATCAACGAATTCAACCTGACGACGAATCGTCAGGGCCTTGTAAACCTCCTCCCTCCTTTCCCGGCCACTCTCATAAGTCTGGGAAATAAGTTTGGACTGCTCCTCCCGCAAGACGGCCTCCCCCTCCTCAGGCAAGGACGGGTGGACGGGAAGAGTCGGTGCCGCCGGAAGGTCTTTAGCGGCAATGTGACTCTCCCCGAACGACTCCCCAGCCGAACCAGCCCGCCTCGTCCGGGCCCTCTTGTTTCTTGGGTCTGCCTCCTCCGTGCTCAAGTCCGCGACTTTTCACGGAGCTCTGGCTTGCCCCTGGTACTAGCTCCAGGTCAATCACCAGGGGGTGAGCAGGAAGCTCGGGGGAGTGGTCGGGCCAACGGCCACGATCGGAACCGCTGTCAGGGTTACGTTGCTGGGTTGAGGCTCCGGCCCTAGCGTCTCCTTGCTAGGTTGAAGCTCCGGCCCTGGCGTCACCTTGGACATTTTCTTGGCAGCTTTCCTAGCCGCGACCCTCGCCTTGGCAGCCCGGATCTCGAGGAGCTACTTCATCTGGTCTCCGGGGTCGGACATATCAGAGTCTTCTGAAATAAACACAAATAAAAGGGTTAGCACAATAAACAAGCAAGTAAGGAAGTCAAGACTAAGAGTGACCCGGGACGAACCCTTATTTAGGCCCCGAACCCGACTCAATTCATCTAACGTGAAAGAATAGACTCGGTGCCCCATGTCATCTGGGCGTAGAAAGTTCCCGCATTGGAGAAACCCAAACAAGTACATGAGGACTTCTGAGCCTGGAATGGGAGACGAAGGTTTCATTTCCCCGTTAGCCCCGAACACAAGGCCTCGGTGTGCTAGCCTATCCCTAGCTAAGTCTTGGGAGCATAAGTCAAAATCATAAGTGAGTTACCTCGCCCTGATGCGCTAGCCCCGGGGTCCCCGTATTCGGCTGTCCCTCGTTGAAGAGAGCTTCCAGCTCCTTGGAGGTGGCCGCCTCCCTCGGCTGAGCTTGGTCCCTCTTTCGCTTGGCTGCGTCCGCCAGCGCCGCTTCCTCTATGACCCTGATGTGTTCCAGGGCCAGCTCCTCCCTCAGCGCGGGGTCTTTCTCGCATTGTATCCCCCGAAGGCTCGGGGCATGGATCGTTTGGTGGGCCGTGAGCATTCCGATCACTCGCACTTAGCTCGGAGTAAAGCTTCTGCCGATATATGATGAACTGGGTGAGGGGAGTCTGGGCAAATGGTCCTGCCACCCGAGATGGTGTGGTGAGAATAAAAGAAAGGGGAAGAAAAGAGGACAAAGACAAGAAAAAGGGACGGGAGACCACTTACCCACTCGCTGGAAGTCCAGCATCAGTGGGGTTCTTCTCTATGAGGAACCCGGACGTCATGAACCAGTAGTGTCGGACGTCTGGGGGATGCTTCCAGGCGCTGGTAGGGGCGGGGTAGTTGCTCCGCAGTTTGAGCCTATAGAAGTCATCCAAGGTCTTGTCCTTGACGTTGACCTACGGCTCCATCTTGTAGAAGTACAAGATTTTTGTGGGGGTCGGCTCTGGGATCTCCCCCACGAAGCAGAAGACGCGCCATCCCGCAAGCAATCGGTATGCTTGGGGCAGAAGCTGGAAAGGCGCAATCCCCACGAATGTCAGGAACCGCGCGAAGTAAGCCCCCACACTGATGTGGCCTACGCTCCAGGCCCCGAACCCGTTCACGGAGGTGTGGGCCCTCTCCTCTTTCCTGGGCAGGCGGTTGTGGATCAGTCCGGGAGTCGACTCCATGCCCAAGCGCTTCTCCAGGACGTATAGCATTCGGTAGTTCCGGAACAAGTTCGGCACCACATCCATCTCCCACCTGTTTCCTTTGAGGGTCCTGGACCCGAGAAGAGTGGCAAGGGCTTTGTTAACATCCTCCTCTAAATGAAGGGTGACGCCCGATGTCATGGTTGGTGATCTGGGAGCAAAACAGAGAAACAAACCAAGCAGTCAGCACCAAAACCCAAGAAGGTTGGTTAAGGTACGGGGGCTCTCCTACGAACTGCTTGGAGTCCCCTCCGGATCAGGTCTGGGATCACCAAGGATCCGCAAGATCCTAATCGGGAACGAAAAATAGGCTACACTCCTAAGCCGGCCCATCGCCGCTTGTCCATGAATCACCCGGATCCGAAAAGGGCCCAGAGCGGCCCGGACCAAGCTGTCTTTCCCTAACACTAATTCTAAACGCAGGCAAGATCTAGTAGCCTAAGCAGACAAGCAAAATGACAGGAAAACTACGTTTGCCTACATATAAAGGTGCAAAGGCGAAAGGCAGAGAAACTCACTGTAAGTTGCTGGTCGTGAAAAATGGTGGTTGTCCGGTGGCAAGGACAACAAAATCTTAGTCTTGAAATGGTGGAGACGATTCAGCAGCTCGTCGAAAGGGCAGGCTGGCAGCGTTTGCTCGGGCGAGGGTGCAGATATCAGAACCATTGGAAAAAGGCGACAGCGCAGGCGGAGCAGACGGTGGAAGATATCGTCGGCAAGCTCGGTCATAAAAAAATCCTTCGAGTTCTTTGACTGACCCAAGAGTGTAAATGTTTCAAATGAAAGCCTGGGGGGTATTTATAAGAGCCCAGGCGATGAATTTTGATCTAGCGGTTAGAATCGGTCCCCCCATCGGACGGTCCGGGATCGTGCAGGGGCATTAATGGATCCACTTGAGTGCTGGATCAAGGTACCCCCGAGGAGCGATCTGCGCCATTCCGATCCGACGTTCCAGAGAGAGAGGCTCTTCAAAGGTCACCCCATCCTACGATCTTCCTTGTCGCAGAAGTAATAATGGAAAGCGCTCGTGCGGATGGGACGCTTCGTGATCCGAGCTGACATAGTAGCCCTAGCCTAGCGACCCTTGAGGTGGTTTTTGACCTTTCAGGATCAAGTGCCATCGATGCAACAGTTGTTGTGAGACACGTGTACCCCTCGTCATGAACCAAGACAGTGGTAAATGAACCCGGACCCTGGTAAATGGTCCGGGCTCCACAGTCGTCCAGCACGCGATGCCCTTTGCCGTGGACTAGTTGCTCTGAGAAGGAACCGGGAAGATGCCGAGAGGATCCAAGACAGATACAAGCCTCCATCGCGCAAGCCCGGATGAAGGCTTGGGGGGTAAATGTTATCCCCGTTTCCTATCAGGCGCCCGGATCCGCATTTCAGGCCCACAGGCAGGCCCAAAAAGTTTGGGCCCAGCCCAGGCCCGTTTGGCAAGAAGTATAATGGATATCGATGGCCTGATTCCAGGCGAGGCCCGAAGGGCGTCCGGAGAGTACTGTCCGGACGGTCATCCAGGAAGTGGTATGTTTGGCTTCCGGATAGCAGTCGGGATCAACGTGGGTGATCCCGAAGCCTGGTAAATGGTCTGGGCTCCTGGTAAATGGTCCAGGCCCTTGGTAAATGGTACGGGACCTCGACAAACGGAAAGGGACTTGGGTAAACGAACCCGGGTCGATTCTCCAAGGTTGGCAGGATAAAGCATCTGCGATCCTGATTGCGTCGCAGGAAGTGTGGGAGTTGTCCCCTCGTTTCCCTTGCAGGAAAGGCCATCTCGGGATTGTACGTCGTTGGTTCGGACCTACGCAGCCACTGATTTGACCAATCTTGTCCCTTGAGTCTGCCTCGTAACTCGAAATGCCCAGACCAAAGCTCCAATTTGTCGCATGATGATATGGTTTGGGCTAGCCCAGTGGATTCATATGAATATTTTTCTTTCGTTTTTTAATCTTTTGTATTGAGCTTCCAATAGAGGAGCCAATAGTATTTATACCTTTATTGGGCCCGGGTCAGCCCGGCCCAAGCCCAGTGCACCTGTGAACCTATAAGTACATGCAACAGAGCACTGGAGAAGGGATCTCTTTTTAGCATGTATACAGTTACTCTGCTAAAACTTGTAGAAAAATCCATTGTTTTAAATTCTCTAAGCTCTAATACAACTGACTCATGGACTAAGGCTCATTAACGCCCCAACTACATAAAAATCTGGCTTACAACTTCTATACTCTTTCTCCCTAATCTCTCTTATCTTTTATTATTCTAGTTTCTGAAAAACTTGGTAAACAAACTCCATTTAGCTTTTACTTTGCCTTTCAATCCTCCTTTCTCTCCATAAATAAAGACACTTATTCATAGTTGAGGCATGTAATTTTTTAGAGTAGAAAGACTATAGTAAATTTTTGTCCACATTTTCTTCTCATATTTTCTCCTTAGAATATTGTGAGAATGATGAACATAATAGACTAACTCTCATTCAAAGGTTAAAGATGATCCTATATGCATTGTGAATTTATTTGTAGCTTTTGACTCACTATGGTTTAAATGTTTGAATATTTGAGTAATATATTATCTTTTCTTCTTCTTGTCATATCACTATCTCTGTCTAATTTTACTAAATATATATATGGAAATAGTCATGCTCTCTATATATATTTTTAATTAGTAAAAATAATATTGATAGTAAGTTTTATGATCAATCTATTATTGTATTACGGCCTACAAGTATAGTGTCATTTTTAGGTCTTTTGTAAGATTAATATTGTGCTTCAAAGTTAAGAAATTTTATTACTCAAATTTAGGGCCAACCCTAGGCATAGGCGAGCCAGACCCGTGCTTAGGGTCCCCAAATAAAAAGGCCAAATTTTTAAAAATGCTATTTTTTTTCTATACAAAAATGCCCCATAATTTTACAAAAATACCATTTTATATATAAATATTGTTAGAATACTAAAATTTTTCTTGGGCCCCGATGCTCATGGGCCGGCACTGCTCAAATTAAATTTTGAAAAGAAATATATATGTGCTCTATTGATATATTCTCCAAATAAGATGATAACTACTTATTTGAGTAAATTTTGTGAACAAAAAAGCCGAAAGAATGAACAATGCATGTAGGTGACTCTTGCCACCCTTCTACTTCTCTTGTTTTTTTTTTTTTTTTCACTTATTCCACTATCAAATCTTTACAAACAAAAACCACAAATCCCCATTTCTATTACTTTGCACTAATTTTTTGTGTTTATTTTTCTATTAATACTTTTGTTCTTAATTACATTCTTGTAGAATTGATCGCTTATCTATATTATAACTATCACTTAGTAGATACACGTTTTGAGTGTTAATTTTAACCGCTTCTTAAAAAGTATAATATATATATTTTTCTTTTATTTTAATTGTAGATTAGTTAATAAACATATCAACAAGTGCTTCTTAATATTAAAACTTTTCATATTCATGATATTTTGTCGTCTATAATTTTTTTTTCTATGCATTGGTCAAGGCGGTTGGTTACCTTTGGTATTGATATTTTTCAGATGATTTTATTTAGGTACTGGAGAATCATTGTAACAACTCATTGAAAAGAGTGTTATACACATGTTTATGTTACTGCTGAGGAGTTTTTTACAAGGTTATGGACATGTTAGTTTCATTCATGCTGCTTTTAAATACACTTTCTTCATTCAATCTCTATCCAATTTACCTCTTTAAAAAGGTCTGCAGCCAAAACCACATTTGTAACCCAAGTCAATTCAGGAGTTTTTTTGAAGCCACCATGTAATTTGCATGTGCAGACAATTCATCAGTATACTTTCAAAACAACTTTTACCTTCTGAAGTAGTTTTGAAAGCTCAAAATGACTTATAATCTATTAGTTCTAATTTGTACAATCTATATAAATGTGAACACTATAGTAATTAGGATGTATTTAAAAGTAATTATAGTAATTACAATAAATTTTAAAATATAAAGTGCATGTAATTACTTATGACAAAAATTTAGTAATAATACAGTAAAATAATATTATTTAATAATTACACCAAATTTCCATCAGAGTTATGAGAATTAGAAGGTGTAATTAGAACACTTCAATTACTTCATTAAACAAACACACAAATTACACTTGAATTCAATTACAGATATATTTCTGGCCGTAGGACTAGAATTCCCCAATAGAAGTTAATGTTTTTTGGAATATGCTCTTTATTCTTCAATGTTGTATGTAGAAAAACTACTCTTGTAGCTAGCAATCTTGCTGATTGGCCTGCGTTTTGGGAAATATGAGTGTATTGACTCAATCCCTTCTCTGATGTTTTTTTGTAACAAGGAGCTGGTGCTCCCCAGCTTTTGAATAATTGAATGAAAAAAAAAAAAAAATGAACTTCCCAGTCCAAAGTTCCAACAAAGGAAAAATAATAAAATTCAACAACCAGATAAATGAGAAATAACATACTATTCTTTAACAGCGGTAGCAAAATTTATATGGTTTCTATAAGCATCATACAAAGTTTCGACTCAACATGAAAACAAGCATTTATAATGTGGAGTTCCACAGTATATTTCATATGTGAAGAAGAAAAGAAAAAGAAAAATGAAATGAGAGACCAAGCCACATAATTTTCCTATAGTGACATGATCGAAATTGAAAGAGATAAAATTTTGACACAAGAAACAATGTAGACGAGAAGTGCAATAATGAAGAAGAGCCCCAGAATCGGTTTTGGCCAGAGAATGCACTGCACTCCCATTGTTGGATGTAATCTTCCGTGAATGAGAGTTCACCTTCCCCTGCTCATCTATATTTTTCCAGCGGTAAGAATTCATTTCTTTTTGGTTACTCCAAGCCTTAGTCGGAAATCCTCCTCCATGAGAGGAAGACCTTCCCTTAACTTGATTTTTGGCTCCCACCCCAACAACTCTTTTGCTTTTGTAATGTCGGGTTTCCTCTGTCGAGGATCATCAGGAGTGTTCTCCACCTTCTTTATCTCCACCGCAGGATTAATCAGCTGTCAAAAAAGTTGCTTTGTTAGACACCCGTCCTAGCCCGTTCATCGTTATCACAATCTATTTTCCACTGACCAGAAACCCTTAAGCAATTTTGAACCTGAAATCATATTTGATTACTACCTTGTGCATTCTCAATTTATTGAGACATCCCTACCCAACATATGACTAGGCAGCTGGTTTAGGTTAACAAGTCTATATAATTTTATTCTGCAGTAGCTCACGGTAAAATATCACCATATATCAGCCCGGATATTTTTAAATGTATTTTGTAAGAAAGATTTTCGGGCTCAAAGTTTTTCATCACAAACATGTCAGCGCCTCAACTTCATAATAGTTGAAGAATCAATATAGCTAAAGAAAAACTACTATTGTTAAATGTATTTTGTAAGAAAGATTTTCTGCCTTGAAGTTTACCATCACACAGATATCAGCACCTCAACTTCATAATAGTTTAAGAATCAATATAGCTAAAGAAAAACTATCACATATTAATTTTGTAAGGGAAGCAAAACAAGGTAAAAAAGCAACAAACCTCCTTCACTGTCTCTGCAAGTTCAAGCATTGTGAATTCACCTGAATGTGTAAAAGAAATGGTCTAAATTATTAAATGGAAATTATGAAGAAAATAAGATTTAAGTCACTCTACATAAATAGACTGTGTGTATAATGCGAATTTCGTATGACTAACCTGGGTTTCCAATATTGATGGGCCCAGTGTTCTCTCCTTCCATAAGACGAATTAGGCCGTTGACCTGAAAATTTTATAACCAATAAATAGTTATTATAATTCAAAACCTAGTAATGAAATGCTTAAAATTTATGGAAACAAAAGTTTCTTATACCATGTCAGAGACATAACAGAAACTGCGAGTTTGAGTTCCAGGAAGCTGGACAGTCAAAGGTTCATCACTGCATAGTGCAAAATAGAAATTTGACACAATCAGAGAATGAGGACATAATAATGGAAATTACAGACTTTAACAGTAGTTAAATGCATGCAAAGTAAACATCCCTCTTGACTTTTATATCTGTGTCTAAACTTGCGGCATTGTAACATTGCAATATTCAAAAGAAAGTGCCTATACATTGTTCCGGTCTTAGCTTGGCAACAAATTTACCATCAGAACTAATACCATAAAACAGCACATAGACTCACCGGAGTGCTTGTGCAATGAAATTGCTCACCACACGCCCATCATCAATATTCATGCGTGGTCCGTATGTGTTGAAGATTCTAGCAATCCGAATTTCTGTCAAGAGAAGAAAGGAATTACATCAACTGATTGAGTAACTGTAGTCCAAAAGATACGAAATACTCTTGCTGAAAAACTTACCTATTCCATGCTGCCTATGATAGTCAAACATCAAGGTCTCAGCCACACGCTTCCCCTCATCATAGCAGCTCCTGACTCCTGCAATTTTAAATAACGTATATGATGATGATAGATATACTTTTTTCTTCAACTTAAAAGAGATCTTTGCAGCAACCATAAAGAAGATAACTGAAGTTCTATCTTGATAAGCAAAATGATTACAAATTATGTTAGGGCAAGAATAATTTCTTTGTCTATTGTATACAAGGAGTGGAAAATCCTATAAGCCACAATAAAGAAGAGTAGTAACTTGAAATAAGGTAAATTACCAATTGGGTTAACATTGCCCCAATAGCTTTCAGGTTGAGGATGTACTAGGGGATCTCCGTATACCTCTGAAGTTGATGTAAGCAAAATCCTGTGCAACCATTACACTTGAATAAAACAGGTTTATGACAGAAGCAAATACATAACTGCAAAATCAAGTTGTCTCACCTTGCTCCAACTCGCTTTGCTAGTCCAAGCATATTCAGAGTGCCAATTACATTTGTCTTTATTGTCTGCTCAAGTATCACAAGCAATTATGTTAGCTTTGTGTTTTAACTTTTAAGTGTTCATAATTTAAAATAATCTTATCCTTGGGGGGGAAAAACTCCAATGAATTAGACTTAGAGTGGTTATGAGTTATCATTACATTAACCCAATAATACTTTCTGGCTTTTCTGAGGAATCAAGGTAAGAAGATACAAATCCAGACCCATTAGTTTCAACAACCTAAGGTCAAACATCACAAGTTTCTAGTGACTAGTAACGTCCAAGGAAATATTGTTACATAGCAATGATTTTCTTTTCTTTATCTAATAACATGCAAAATGAAAAGTCCTGCCACGATTTCCTTGATAAAGAGATCAAATTCATAATTGCACCACAAAACTTTGATGTATTACCCCTAGCAATTTATAATGAATGGTGATAGAAAAGTAGACGCTGCCTATGTTTTCTCTTTTTTTTTTTTTTGAAAGAATGTAAAAGGTGCAATGTAATGAAGACTGAAGGGGGATATACAACAAGGATTACAACGATCAAGCAAGATATATCATCAGCATAAAGAGAAGAGTAAATGGGAATCTATATTGCACTTGATGGGTTAATAAAACTTACAAGTATATGAGAACTAATAAATTAGGCTGAATTTAAACTTAAAGATGTATGCACACACACCTTGACAGGATTGTATTTATAGAAAATTGGAGAAGCTGGGCAAGCAAGATGGTAAATCTGATCAACCTCAACCAACAATGGCTCAGTAACATCTACATAAAAGAAATATAAAAGAGCATTATCAAGATAAACCCATCTGTATCAAACCATGAACTAGTAAAAGAAATTAGATAAAATTGATGGTGGCCAATTGCCAAAATTAACATACGTCGAAGTCAACAGGGACTTATCATAAAAAAAAAAAAAAAAGTCAACAGGAACTTATTCCATGTTTTTTTTTTTAGAGAAACCAATATTTAATATTAATCCAGAACAAGTTTAAACCTCAAAGATATATCACTAAATGCAAATCATAGTACAAATTAATCTTACTAGGTTTATTCAGGAAATAAACTGTTAAATTCATGAAGGGTGAAGATACAATTAGCATTTGTATATTACGGATTAGCAGAAACCATGAATGAGGATTAATTTAGAGCTTTCAGTTCCATTTTATCTTGTTTGCAGAACGGATATTTCATAGGAGTATTCAACCACTTCCAACCAAGTATAATTGGAACGAGTACAACTCTACAAGGAGAAAACACCTACCATGACGAATAAGCTCAAATCTGGGATGACCAATCCATTTCTTAAGGTTGTCCTTTGATCCAGTGAAGAAGTTATCAGCAACAATTACCTGAGTAGAAAACACAAGATGCATAAATAATTATGTTGCACAATCAGTATACTTAGTTGCATACTCGATTGGATGTAAATGAACATAACCCAGTAATCCTTATATACGCTGGTTGGAGGAACATAAAAATGAAAATATCAAAGCAAGCTAACCTCATTTTTTTCGTTTTCCATCAATTTGTCCACAAGGTGAGAGCCAATAAATCCAGCTCCTCCCGTAACCAAAATTCTCATATTGGACTGTCATTGACAATGTAAATCAACTCATTGCACACAGAAATAATAAACAAGTTATGATACTAGTCTTAGTTTTACATCTTATAAGACAGTAAAAAGATTTCTTCAAATGCAAGTGGGAATCCTATATGAAAAAGAACACCAAACAGCAGATATATATAAGCACAATAGCAAGGGGCGGAAATGAGAATCTGCCTAAATCTATAGATTAAATAAGATAGAAGATTGTACTTATGTTCTTCCAGATCTAGACGTATGTAATCAATTTAAAGAAAAAACAAGTATTCTTACTTTGATTAATGTTTTTATATAATGTAATATGTCTTGCTCAATAAAACTTATTAATTTTTTTTATAACCGAAGTCTTAGATACAGAGTCCCTTTACTGTGACAGATCCTTAGTACACACATCTATTCATAATATCACCCAAATTATTACCATTTGTTCTTTGGGTAAAGAGAAAATTTTGAAGATCCAGTTATACAAACAAAATTGGGTAACCCAATTTATAATACCAATCAACAATGCAATAAATAGAGGAAACATTGGATTTCCACTGCATAACGTGTAATATCTACAAACACAGGAGCGTCCATTTCAACCACTAAATTGCTTACAATAAATGCCTGCAGTGAGGGTCAACTAGCTATAGGCATAAATATCAGAATCGCCATATCAATAATTGAAATGGCAATATCAAAGTATTATTGCTAGAAAGATGATATATAAATATATAATATCAATCAAAGGAGTATGCTGACCTGAAAAAATTTTGAATTACGTAATGGTGATGGCTGTGGAGGTGGCTTTGTTGTGCTCTTTTCTCCTCCGTTGGATGAGTTGTTTGCCATTGCTAAGATCCGTTCTCACAAACCTATAAAAACCCCCAAAGTCATATACTGAAACACATGAGTGAAAATGGGTGATATCAAAACATTAAATTTCAGCTTTCTTTAAGTCCAATTCATTTGACTTCAAAATTCAAAGAACGTAAAGAAACAAAAAATAAAAGCAAGTCAGTTATAAAATATATCAAATTTTCTTACGAAAATTGAATTAGAAAATTACAATGCAACCAGAAACCCTAATCAACTTCTGGAATTTGGATCCACAATGCTCTATGATCAGAAACTGGTATTTATAGTTCCAAAACCAAAACTTTCTTTCACCAGACGACGAATTTTTAGGGGAGAAAAATAATAAATAATAATTTGAATTTGATAATTATAAAAAATAATAATAAAAAAAAGACTTGAAATTGAAGGCAAGTTTTTTCAGGTCATTATGATAGCTCCTCGAGAACAATAATTAAAGCATAAACCACACCAAACTGTAATCCAATTATAAATTACTAAAAAAAAGAGGTTGAATTTTGACATTCAACTATAAGTATTATATAAATATGTATTACCTCACAAAACTCAAACGTTTTGGATCTTAGCAGAGAGGGTTTTGGGTTTGGAAGAAGGTTTTGGAGTATGTAGATAGTTACGGAGATAAAATACTTCCTAGTATTTACTTCCTATTCACCTCAAGAACCTTCTTGGCTTGCTTTCAAAGATAGAATCAGATGCTCCACAACCATTTTTTTGTCTTTTACGCTTACCTATACTGTTTTGACACGTGTCAATACAAATGCTACGTGTCCCATGTTTTCAGGGGTCCGGACTGAGAAAGGAGAATGTTGATGGAAATATAACCGAGAGAGGTGGGCTTTTTATGACCGTTAAATTTATTGACTGAGATTCAACTTTGGAAGGTATGCACAATTTACGGTCTGATTAGCTGTCAACATCTGCGGATACAAAGTTAAATCCAAGCAATAATACTACAAAAGGATTGACGCCACGCTACCGACTTTAATGCACTCACAAAGTCACAATAGCAATAAAGGTCAAATTATAGCTAAAATCCATTCTCATTTCTCCATCAGCTCTTTCATAAATAGCTACAAAATATAGATAAGTTGGAGTGTTTCCCTACATATAACTAAGCTACAGTAGTTCTTTAAACTTATTTAATTATTATTTTTGTTTGTTTTTTCTTTCTCTTTTCCTCTCTCATGTTTTTTTTATTTAGTCAAAATAATTTTTTTTAAAATATAATAATTAAATGATGTAAAAAAATATATAAAAAGTTGATGTATGGTATAATAGAATTGTTTTAGGTTAAATAGAAGAAAAAAAAATTAGTAACGTATTTTAAAGAATATAAAAAATTTATTGTGCGTGATCTTAAGACTGAAATTTAAAATTGGAAAACTTATTATAATTGAATCAGGAAAAGTCATCAAGTAGTCTTAATTTAAGTCATTAAATAGTTTTTTTTGGATGCAAAAATTACACTTTACATCAGTTTAGTACAGTAAAAATTAATAAGTAATTCATTAGATTTAATAGAAAATGACTAACCTCTATACTAAATTAGTGTAAAATAAATTATTTAGTGACTTAACTGTAATTTTTCAGACTATTTATTAATTTTTGTTGCCAAAAAAAATTATTTAAGAGCTTAAGTACAAATTTTTAAACTATTTACTAATTTTTACGGTAAATTTCTTAAGATAAAATAATCAAAATCAAAACCTATTTTAATTAAAGAATGAGGCGGAATTTTGACATTATATTTATTTATCTTTGGGCATATTTACAACTTTTATAAAGATTTAGATCTGTCCAATAAGTCTTAAATTTAGCATGATACCAGAAGTTGAGAAAAAACTCTTATACAAAAAGTTCTTTAATTTTTTTAAAAATAAGACTTCATGGACACATTTCAATATTTTAAAAATATTCTTAATATTCCAAAAAATAAAATTAAAAAAAATCTATTGTTAAAATTCTGCCCTATTCATTAATTAAAGAAAATATTTTTATCTTGAGACATAAATTAAGCACTTTTTTAAAGTTTAGATTGATGTATCTTTGTTTTTTTTCAATGAATTAAAGAAAAAAAGAAATAAAATTATGCTATGCTATGAATTAGATTGGTGTATTAGTTTTTTTTCAATGAATCAATGAGTTTAAGTATTTATGCATTATGGGTCCTAAATAAAAAATATGATATGCTATATACATATGATCATTTTATATAATTATTTTTTTGTTTCAAAAAATGTCCCTAACATAAGTTGTCATTTACTATTCTTTATCTTTCTCACCTTCTCTCATCCATTTTTTCTTAGTTTTCTCATCTCTCTTTCACCTATATCTTTTTCCCCTTCCTTATTTCTTTTCTCTCATAAGTTATTCATAGATACTAAAAAAATACCCATGATAGTCTTTTATGATTTCGAATTTGAACTCACTAAAAATTCAATTTAGACACTAATATATGTATTTCGAACAAATGTGTGCATAATTTGTTTTGTTTTTCCTGTAATTTTTTCAAAATTTTCACAAAATTTTAGATTTGAAACGTAAAAATTTACAGAAAATTCGATGCACCACGATATACCTCGATGTTTAGCTCAATGGAGCCTTAAAAATCATTATTTTTATGAAAAACTCGATTCACCTCAATGCACATCGATGAAATTCGATGTCATTCATTAAAAATGCATAATTTTTCACTCGGATGTTTGTGTGAGATGATTTTTTTAATTTGGGTATTTTTTTGAGATCTACACATTTGATATGCGTACATACACATTTAGAAAATTTAGAAATTCATAATTATTTGAATAGTTTTAAATTTAAATAAAATTGTATAATTTAATTATTATTATTTTTTAAATATATAATTTAAAACTTTTTGTGTTGCTTCATTTCCATGTAAATATGCTTAAATATAAGGTAATTATCTTAATTTTATCAAACTAGTTTTGAACCCCTTAAAACATAAGTTTTAATCAACTTTACGAAATACTAAAATAATAATGCATAATAATTTCTCCTATCAAGTGGTCATAATCATAGTTTGGTAATATACTCACAAAGAGAAGATTCAAAATTCAATTCTCTCTCCCTTAATATATATATCTCTTGTATATAATAAATGTGTAGTTAACGAAAATTCTTAGTTTTAATGGTTTTTTATTTTTTTTAATGTTAACTTTAACGGAATATTCTTATATTTATCATAATATTTTTATATTTAACGGTATTTTGTAAACACTTAAACTTAAATAAAACAAAATAAATAATTAAAAATAGATATTTTGAGATATTGTACAATAATAATTATTTAAAAATAATAAATAATTAAACAAATTAAAATATGATATTTTTGAGATATTTTACAATAATAATTATTTAAAATTAATAAGATCATATGTTTTATAACTTAAATATAATTTAATTAAACTTAAATTGACTTATTAGAATAATATCATATTAAATATATAATATAATCTACTGTGAATTAGCAACAAATTATTTTAAAAAAAAAACTAGCAAGAAACTTAAATTTTAAATCCACCTATAATGTTTAATATTACATTAAACATATAATATATGATCTCTTGTTGTCCCTCTCAAATTCAAAAACTAGAACAAATATAAACTTAAACAAAAATAAATAAATTATTTAATTAAAATATAATATTTATTTGAAATTTATATGACATTAATATAAATTTACTTGTACAAGCAACGTGCAATATGAACGTTTGCTCAGTTTTATTTATATAATTTATTAACTATTTTTATTAAATTTATATTAATGTCATATAAATTTCAAATAAATATCATATTTTAATTACATTATTTATTTATTTTTGTTTAAGTTTATGTTTGTTCTAGTTTTTGAATTTGGGAGGGACAACAAGATATCATATATTATATGTTTAATGTAATATTAAACATTATAAGTGGATTTTAAATTTCAGTTTCTTACTAGTTTAAAAAAAAAAACAATTTGTTGTTAATTCACAGTAGATTATATTATATATTTAATATGATATTATTCTAATAAGTCAATTTAAGTTTAATTAAATTATATTTAAGTTATAATACACATGATCTTATTATTTTTAAATAATTATTATTGTAAAATATCTCAAAAATATCTTTTTTTAATTTTTTAATTATTTATTTTGTTTATTTAAGTTTAAGTATTTACAAACTATTGTTAAATATAAGAATATTCTCTTAAAGTTAACCTTAAAAAAATAAAACAAAAAATTTTTGTTATCTACCCACTTATTATATAGAAGAGATATAAATTTTCTTCTCAAAATTGAGATTATATCTAAAATTTGTAAAATCATAGTTATTTGACTGTTTTTATTTTATTTGTAATCAAGGGTGAATGAATAGATGGAAAGTGCAACCGTTGTTTGTCTTATGCGGTCAAGATTTATCATTTTAACTTTAAATGAAATC
This sequence comes from Humulus lupulus, assembly GCF_963169125.1. NCBI lineage: Eukaryota > Viridiplantae > Streptophyta > Magnoliopsida > Rosales > Cannabaceae > Humulus > Humulus lupulus. The sequence goes on from NC_084799.1 coordinate 28,111,959, forward strand.
AGCGTGATAACATTACCGATTAATGTTGCGATTTATTGATTCGGAAAAAAATGATAATTTAATTTATAAGAAATCGAACAAATAATTTAATAATTGAGAAACGCTTTGTCATCATGTGGCTGTAGTTTAGTGGTGAGAATTCCACGTTGTGGCCGTGGAGACCTGGGCTCGAATCCCAGCAGCCACACCATATATTTTTTCCAATCTTTTTGGTCAACTAACTGGTCTAATGTCTTTTTCTACCGTTAGATGAGTTCCCATCCCTGCGAGCTAGGACCACAAGAAGTTGGTTTCTAGCTACATATACTTTAACTATATATACAAATATAAAAATAATAATAAAAAAAAACCTCCATAAACACCTAGATTTAGTAACAACCGATCGACCGACCCAGAGTCAAAGGCAACCAAATTCATCTACATGCACAAACTATAATGATATCTAAATCTTCTAAATAATCAACAAATTTTTTTAGAGTTGTACTGTACTCAACGTGTTATAAATATAAAAATCGTATGGTGTACATTTGCTTTCAAGAGATGTTAAAATATTATATGTTTGGTTTTTTTCTAAGGAGGTTATTAGTCTTTAAATTATATATTTGTTACATAGCATGGGATTTATTTATTTGCTGGGAAATCGAATATGCCTTTTTAAAACTTTTGTAAACACTTAAAATCTTTATTTAAAGAAACAGAGGAAATTAATATAAAATATTATTTTTTTAAAAAAAAATCTATTAACCCAATGAGTCTCCTTAGAATAGTGTTCGAGATATATAAACAGTTCAGCTTCTTTGATAGAAATAACTTGCGTCTACATCTGAGTTATGATTCTTATTTTCTTTTTATTATTTTTAATGTATTAGGTTACCTTAGTTTTATTTCTATTTTTTCCTTTATTATTTTTTCATGTATTTTAGTTATTTTTCCCAAGTAGTTTAGTTTGTTAGGCTCAGTTTTAGGCTATATATATACTTGCTCCTCTTATTACTCTGTACAAAAATCATTCAAGATTATTCTAATTCAATACAATTTCCTTTTTCAATCTTCTCTCAATTTTCACAATATGGTATCAGAGAGGACACTCTAAGCCTGTCCTTCGAATCCTTTGCTCCTCCATTAATCCAGCTCAGTCGTGCTCTTTCCTCTCCTCCGGCGAACTGGTGCCCTATGTTTCTTCGTTCCTCTGTTCTAGCTTCCCGTGTTTTTCCCCTTCTTCTCCGGCGGATTGGTGCCCTTCCTTTTTCTTCCGGTGAAATCAGTGTTTGCTTTCCTTTTCTTTTCGATTTCGATTTTCATGATTTGTCTTTCCCTGTCTAATTTTTTTTCCATCGTTCTTCTTTGTTGATTTTCTTGCTTTTTTTTTAACCATGTTTACCAATCCTACTACTAATGATAATGCTTCCTCTGGCCGTACTACTGATTCTTCTATTCCAGCCATCCCCACGAATCAAAATCCCCAGAATCCCAATTCACGAAGTCCTCTCGAAGACCCTGTTGATCCATATTATCTGCATCAGGCAGATAATCCTGACAATATTTTGGTTTCCCAGCCTCTCATGGGACAAGATAATTATGCTTCGTGGAGTAGGGCTATGAAACTTCCTATATTAGTGAAGAACAATCTAGGTTTTCTTGATGGTTCCATTCCAAAACCTCCTCTTCCTGATTCCCCCTTGCACAATGCTTGGATAAGAAATAACAACATTGTTATTTCTTGGATCCTTAACTCGATTTCTAAAGAGATCTTTGCCAGTATACTTGTAACGCCCCCCGTCACTATGACTGCTTCCTTGAATGATGATTGGCCATACAAACCAACACGAATTTGTTCACCATGCTCTGTCCTCACTCACACGCTTCCTAGGAAAACTTCCCAGGAGGTCACCCATCATGAGACTACCTCAGGTCAAGCACGCTTAACTTTGAAGTTCTCAAGTGATGAGCTATCGAAAAGAAGATGCATCTTGTTGGCATAGGTAGTACCCATCAATCCATTTAAGTCATCTTCAACAGTGTAGTCCCATACCTAAATAGTCTTAGAATCATCACACTTGACCTTCCCCAGGCGATGTGGGATTGCACAGTGTTGACTGGTTTTTTAGCCAGCTAACGCGGAGTCAAATAAATAATTAGAGAGCTTCCAATTAGACAATCAATATACCATAAATGAACCAAGAACCTAATAATAATATTTAGCAATAAGTAATAAAGAACACAAGGATTTATAGAGGTTCGGCCCCAAGAATTGGTAATGAATTACGTCCTCTTAGATTTGTATTAATTTTGAAGGTTTACACAAGACCACAAGGGATTACAAGTGGATTTATCTATGTAAAAGACAATACAGTATGACAGAATTATCGCTAAGTACCAAGCCAAGCTGCTCGGTATGTTCTTGGTGCTGGTTGGTAGGCTATTTTTCTGAACCCCCTCCACTGTGGTGGAAAGTTTGTATTTATATTGTTCCTGTCGCCCAATGGTTGCACATGAGCATTCTGATGTGGAAATATCCATTTCTTTCCGTGGGTAGTTGTTGACCTATTCTTTAGGAGCTTTTCCCAAGTTTTTAGGGCTGTTAAGCACTCTTGGCGGGTGGTTGGACGATTTTTGCGGAATGCTAACGGAGAGTGTGATTGCTTTCATTCGAGCAGGTATGTCTGTTTGTCACACCGACCAGCCTCTAACCTGGCAAGCGTATCAAGCAGTGACTGTTATTCATTTGTCAAGTGTATTCTGACCAACCTGCCTGTCACACCGACCAGCAAGTTTTCTAGTGTTCCCTGCCCAGTCTACTCCACGTGTTCAAGTTTAGTACCACGTCGGATACACCAACTTTTTGGGATAACATTTGCCCCCCGATACATTTGCCCTTGCTATCCTTAGCCCTGTGATTAATGCTTCGTACTCCACTTCATTGTTGGATGCTTTAAATCCAAAACGAAGTGCACAATGGATTCGTTGCCCTTCAGGGATGATTAGTGTGAGACCGGCCCCAGATAGTTGGTCAGTAGATGAGCCATCGATGTGCAGCCTCCAGACTTGGGGTTATTCCTCGTAACAAATAGTGTTGCACGCTGGGTGTTTGATGTTCCGCTCAACATCTGTATGGGGCAGTAGTCCAGACTCATGTGACTGCTCGACCATTTCTTTGTTCGTATCTGGTATCCCAGTACATTCAGCTACAAAATCGGCGATAGCCTGGCCTTTAATTTTTGTTCGGGGCTGGTAAGTGATTTCATATTGTCCGAGCTCTATGAACCATTTTAGTAACTAACCTGAGGTGTCTGGTTTTAGCAGGACTTGGTGCAATGGTTAGTCAGTAAGAACCTTTATGGGATGAGCTTGGAAGTACGGGTGAAGTTTTCTGGACAACAGGAGCAGGAAGTAAGTCAATTTTTTGATTAATGGGTACCTGCTCTCGGCTTCGACTAGCCTTTTACTAACATAGTAGACTAGATGTTGGATCTTCTTTTCTTTTCTAACCAAGATTGCACTGACTGCATGTTGAGTTCTTGTTAGGTATATGCACAATTTTTCACCATCCAGAGGTTTTGAAAGGATTGGAGGTTGCGCTAGCTGATGCTTTAGGGCTTGGAAGGCTTGTTTACACTCTTCAGTCCATTCAAATTTCTTTGTGCCTTTGCGGATATTAAAAAACAGAATACACTTATCAGTAGATTTAGACACGAATCTGCTAAGTGCTGCTATGCGTCCTGTCAGACTCTGCACGTCATTGATTCTGGCTGGTGAGGGCATGTTCAACAGTGCTTTTATCTTTTCGGGGTTTGCTTCAATTCCCCGGGAGTTCACTATAAATCCCAAAAATTTCCCCGACCCCACACCAAAGGAGCACTTTAATGGGTTTAATTTCATTCTATACTGCCTCATGATGTTGCAGCATTCCACCAAGTCTTCAATGTGCCCCCCAGCCTTTTTGGATTTTACCAACATATCATCCACGTAAACCTCCATGTTATTTCCTATTTGGTCTTGTCTCATGCCACGCCTTGGCAAGACTTGCTCATTAGCTGGTAAGGGTCACCTATCGTTATTTGCTTAGGCACCCCGACTAGATCTGTGACTCCTGGTCGGCCCCTGGTTACCGTTCTAAGGTTGAGTCTCTGGCCCATGCATAACACCTTCACTGAAACCAAAAATGGGAGGGCGTTGTTGGTTTTGGGCAGTAATTCCAGCTATCTTTCCCATGTCTTGGGTTTGCTACTGCTGCATATAATTGCAGATGGACTCAGCCACCTCCCGAGTTTGGCATTCCATGTCCTCCTGACGGGCCTGCACCTCCCGGGCATGTCAATCCATCCATTCTTGAAAATCTCTCATTTGTTTTTTTGAAAGCTTCATTTAGGGCCTCCTGCGCAGTGGCTCACCCTTGGTTCATGGAGGCAAGTTGATCTTGCATCTGCCCAACGACTTCCCATATCTGATCGATTTCAGGGTCAATTCCTTCAATATCTATATGGGGCTCATACCGTCCAGGACCTCCAATTCTGGGTCCAGCAACTCCACTTGACGTTCCTGCATGGGTGATTCCAGCAGAGGTAGCAGCTCTGCGTCCTGGTGCGGTGGGCCCAGCAGTTTTCCCCTCGACACCAGATGGATTCTTAGGCGGCAAATCACTTCACTGCCCATTGAAATTGCTCATTGATGGGACTTGTGAGAGACTTCAGCGTCGGGCTTTGGAGGCTCTTGGCTTGACCTTCTGGTTGAGACTACTATCCTTACAGTAATAGAATTCAAATGTGATTGTCTTAGGCTTTCAATGAAAGCACCAAAATGTTGATTGGTTTTTTAGCTAGCTGACGCGGAGTCAAATAATTAATTAGAGAGCTTTCAATTATACAATCAATACTTTATAAATGAACCAAGAACCTAATAATAATAAGCAATAAGTAATAAAGAACACTAGGATTTATAGAGGTTCGACCCCAATGATTGATAATGACCTACGTCCTCTTAGATTTATATTAATCTTGAAGGTTTACACAAGACCACAAGGAATTACAAGTGGATTTCTCTATGTGAAAGGCAATACATTATGACAGAATCACTACTAAGTACCAAGCCAAGCTGCTCGGTATGTTCTTGGTGCTGGTTGGTAGGCTATTTTTTGGAACCCCCTCCACTGTGGTGGAAAGTTTGTATTTATATTGTTCCTGTCGCCCAATGGTTGCACCTGAGTATATTCGATGTGGAAATATCCATTTATTTCCGCAGGTAGTTGTTGACCTATTCTTCAGGAGCTTTTCCCAAGTTTTTAAGGATGTTAGGCACTCTTGGCGGGTGGTTGGACGATTTTTGCGGAATGCTAACGGAGAGTGTGACTGCTTTCATCCGAGCAGATATGTTTGTTCATCATACCGACCAACCTCTAACCTGGAAAGCGTATCGAGCAGTGACTGTTATTCATTTGTCAACTGTATTCCGACCAACCTGCCTATCACACCGATCAACAAGTTTTCTGGTGTTCCCTGCCCAGTCTGCTCCACGTGTCAAAGTTTAGTACCGCGCCGGATACACCAATTTTTTGGGATAACACAACTTTTACCCAGTCTTTCCCCCCGCAGGTCACGGGATTCTGACTGTCAAAATTTTGTACGATGAATCAGCTACTGACATTTGGAGTGACCTTCGGACAAGATTTCATCAAAAGAATGGACCTCACATCTTCAACCTATGCAAAGAACTCATGAATCTCAGACAAGATGTTCAATCTGTAAGCATGTATTATACATGTTTAAACATTATTTGGGAAGAACTTTCAAATTATAGATTTGTCTGCACTTGTAATTATTGTACTTGTGGAAGAGTCACAAAATTACAGGAACACTATCATATGGAATACATCATGTCCTTTCTCATGGGATTGAGAGATTTTTATTCTCAAGTTTGTGGGAATATCTTGCTAATGGACCCCTTACCCGAACATAGTCGAGTTTTTCATTTAGTCACTCAAGAAGAGAACCAAAGAGGTCCCATCAATTCTGTTCCAATTGAACCTAAACCAACATGGCCTTTTTTTTCAAGGTGATAAGGCAGCTTCTTCAAGATCTGATTCTACTACTTCCAAACCTTATCCTCCTCGCAAAAGGCCACTCTATACTCACTGCAATGTCCTTGGTCATACCATTGAACAATGCTACAAGCTACATGGGTATCCACCGTGTTATAACAAACCCAAACCAAATAAGGAGGCAGCTGTTGACGTCGTTTTTCGTCAACTTAAAAAGGAGAGCAATTAAACAAGAATATATCAGAGGGAATGAAATAAAAAGATGAAAACAGGATCTTTTTACGTGGTTCAGCAATTAAAATCTGCCTAGTCCACGAGTCTGTGTTATTAACACTTGGGAGTCTTCTGGAAACTTTCAAAGAATAGTTGCCCAGAGTTTTCTCTTCAGAAATCAGTTTTCGGTCCTTACAAATGGAGCTTCCTTCTCTATTTATAGAGGAGGTTTCAGAATCCGTTCCCACATATTTCAGGAAGATATTCTGTAAATCAAATAATATAATGCCAATCAATGCATTATTTGCTACGTGTATGATAATATCCCATAGAATGTGGGATCGGATAACTAATTACATCATATCCTTAAACATAGGGATTTTACAACAATAAATACATTCGCACGTAACCGACTAGCTTAGATACTGGGTTCATTACGCCTTCGAGACTATTTGTCTATCACGAGCTCGTCATCTTGCTTCGCTTATGCTCCCAACAAGTAACCATTGACGAAGTCATCACATTCGAGCTTACACTTCTCAAGCTCGAACCATCTTGTCTAAGGGCAAGAGATGCATCAACTTATACAAGTGTTGAACCCTTGCTATTGCGAGTTGCGAGCCTATCTCATAAGCTCGGAGCATCTTCGAGGCTACACTCAGCTCGAGCTCACGAGGTCGTCATTTACAGCAAAACTGTCTCTGACTAGTGGATCAAATGATGACTGTGCTTATTTCGAGCTTACACCTAATGAGCCTAGATTTGGGATCATAATTCCTCATGCTCGAAATCTAGGTGTAACAGCAGCAACAAATCAATTTCACATAATTGATGACAGCAACAATAATGCTTCTGACAACACCACTTTTATAACGTCCCAAATTTGCTAATAAGGCTTAGTGCTTGGATTAGCGTACCGGGAGGGAAATAATTGATTTAATTATGTTATTATGTGGATTAAATGATTATGTGATTAGAAATGGATGTTTATGTGAATTAAATATGCATGTGGACCCATTTTGGTTAATAGGGACATAATTGTAATTTTGGTTCGTTGATGGCATAAATGTGAATTATAAGCGTGTTATGCTTAATACCACAAGATTGTGGTGATATATTTGTGATGTGTGAACTGAGACGGTCCTAGGGAGCGGAATAGCAAAATAGTCACAACAGAGTCGAGTACCCGACTCAGGGGAGCCTAGGGGTATTTCGGGAACATAGCACGTGTCCGAGATTTATAGTGTAACGGGTAGTGATTTAGTGATGGTTTAAGTATTTCAGGGGTTAAATGGAGATTTATAGGAACACTCGAGGAATTAGCGGGATGTGGCAAATGACGGGATTACCTTTGGTAGCATTAAAGGACTAAGGAATTACTTAGGGGCATTTTGGGTATTCTACAACTAAGGATAGACTTAAGCTAACTAAAATTCCAGAACTCACCAGAAAGGAAACATAAACCTCAACTCATTTCTCTCTTTCTCTCTCTTGGCTCCCTCTCCCTCTCTTGGTGACTTAGAGAATTTTGGGAAGAATTGAAGGGAAAACTCATAATTTGAGGCTGGAAGTTGGGGATTTGTAGCTAGAGGTGTTGGAAATCTAGTCCAAGGTCAAAATTATAATTGAGGTAAGATTCAGAACAAGTTTCCTTATTGAATTCTTTGGTTTACTTTAAGTGTTTTAAGGTTTTGAACTCAAGTGCTTAAGCTTAGGTTGTAGTGAGGTTTTAGTTAAGTTTTTGGGGTGCTTGTATCAGTTATGTTGCTTGGTTATGAATTCTAGGTTTAAGGTTCAAAATTGGTGAATTTCAAGAAGTTTAGCTCGTAAAATGCAAGAGGAATTCTGGGTTTTGGGGCTCGCGCCGCAACCCGCATGAACTCAGAGGTTTGGGGGCCTCAGATTTTTGCCCTGTGCTGTGCGCCACAGTCTATGTCCCTTTGATGAGAGCCCAAGGCTCTCTGACTTGTGGAGCACCGCAACCCTTAAAGGCTGGGCCATGGCTCAAATAGGCAATGTTGGCCAATTGAAGGTTTTAAGCTATAGAACCCAAATGTTAAGGCTCGGGAGGATTCTACTACCCGGTTTAGTAGAATTCAAGGTACCGAAGGCTAGTATTTTAATATGAAGTTCTTAATTGGTTAGGGATTGATGGGTATCTATTTATTATGGTGTTGTGACTAGGTTTTATGTCAAAGCTCGGGTTTAGGGGATCGTGCTCAGGATCGCGTTAATCTATCAGCTCGGGACACATGTTAGAAAATTATTTGTGCCTGTAGAGCAGTACATGGCCCTATTATTTGTGTTTCAGGGCGTGGCCCTAATATTTGTGTTTACTATATGTATGAATACTTGTAAATAATATGTTGTGTTGTGCATGATTATGAATGAATGGCGAAGGCCGAGAATGGAAAAGGTCGGGAACAACGAAAGCACACTTAGTGCATGTCGCTAAAGCAAGACCATCTAAGTGTGTAGTATCCACCTGCTCGGTGAAGGCCGCGAACTCAGAGCCTGGTAAAGCACCTGGGTCGGCATAGGCCGTTATATGTTTAATCTATTGATTGTTTATGCTGTATATTATTGGATTGAATTGTGATTTGTTATGCGTTGAGTTTTCTTGCTGGGCCTCAGCTCACGGGTGCTCTATGGTGCAGGTAAGGGCAAGGGAAAGGTCGATCAACCATGAATTGGAGAGCATGGAGCGATGTGTACATGTTCGGCCTTCCTGGCTGCCACTGCTAGAGTTATTTTGAGGAATATGTTGTAATGGTTGGTTTTGTCGCTTAGGTCGACTGTATTCACATTTTTGAGTTGTAAAACATTTTCAAACAGTATTTTGGGATCTCAAATGTATAACTTTTAAGATTTTAAATGAATGTCCAAAACTTTATAATTAATGTTATCCAATGAGTCTTTATTTCAATTTAATCACACTTTTCAACCTAAAACCTCAGTTAGCAAGCTAATGACACATTTATAAATCACATGGCAATAGCTCTAAGGTAGTAGGATGTTACAACTATGCTCCCTCAACTTACATCCAGTCAAGATCAACAATTTCTAAATCTCTTAGCAGCCCAACAACCTGGTATGGCTTCATCAGATCCTTCCTCTTCGACTAACTCAGGTAATTCAGGTATCATTCTTTCCACACACTCTATAATGCCCCAAATTTCCTGATAAGGTTTAGGACATTGATTAGGAGGTCGGGAGGGCCATAATTGCTTTATTATGATATTAAATGATAATATGCATGTTTAGGTGTATTAAATATGCATGTGAACTCATTTTTGAGTAATTGGGTGATTTTCATATTTTGGCCATTTCGGGCATATTTGGCATGTATGTGATATGTGTGTGGTGCTTTATTATTGTTTGGTTATGCTAGGGTTACTCAGCACAAGACGATCCTAGGAGGTAAGCTAGTGGGAAAGTCACAACGGGATTTAAGCTTGACTTGGAATAAGTCAAGGGGTATTTAGAGCATTACCGGGTTATTGGGTAATGGGAATTAATATTTGGTGATAAATTGGGAGTTAGTAAGATCAGGGGGAATGTAACGCCCTGGTTACCCCAGATTAGTTACGGTGAACAGTGAACCGGAAATTTGACCCGCTACCCGAGTCCTTTGGTTAAAAACGTGCTCTAAATGTAATTAACAGGTTAAGGTAGAAAACTAATAAAAAAGAATGGATATCTTTCATTACAAACTGCTCTGCAGAGCTAATCAAAACATTTACAAGTTGTTCTCATTACAAAATAGTCATTACTATTTTAAATTTACAATCCCGCTGACCTAAGCGACAAAATAGGGTAAGCCCCCTAGTTCCTCTGAGAACTCCTTGGCTGTGGTGGTCAAGCGGCCGCATATGTACACATCACCACCTAAGCTCTCCACTCAAGGCTGGGTGAGCTTTTCTTTCCCTTTACCTGCACCACATAGCACCCATGAGCCAAGGCCCATCAAGAAAACATAATACAACATGATATAATATCAACAATGATCGTAATAATCATCCAGCCATAACCTTCCTCATGACCTTAGAGTCATAACCCTGGAACAGCGTTCCCTAGCCATGTGACAAACAGTCACCGGGGCCATATGCCCTGGCTCTGAATAACTAGTCTCAGACTAGCCAAGCGCTTATAAGTTCATCGACCTTAGGGTTGGTCCAGTGTTAATGCCTTAGAGCCATTCAACGCTGATATCGATTAGATCTAATCTTCATTTGGCTCGGCGCTCATGACGCTATGCCATTTCTGACTCTTAGGTCAGTATCCCTGACTAGTCAGTGCCATATACAGATAAACAACATTCACTAGCATTTAATATGCAATCCATGTCCACATTTACCAATCAACATGCCTCAATAACCATCACGCATGTCATATATACACAGGGTGCAGTTTTCTTACCTCAGGTTCGAGCGAGAAATATAATAAGGACGACCCTTGAGAACGATCGATCTTTTAGTTCCTTAGTGGTTACCTAATCACAACCAATTATAACCTCCATTAATGAGAATCAACATGAATAGGGTCTTAACATAAGCACCACTCTCGGGACCTCGAAACATGCCCACACGGTGAGTAGATTCGATCCCGGGCCTTAAGGATTGAAACCCCAAGTCAAAAACCCTTAAAAACACTCAAAACGGGACTTTGAAGGAACAGGGTAGCGCTACAACGCTGAACCCCTAGCGCCCCAGCGCTATACTCAAAACCTCCAACATGCCCATCTGCCTCTTGAGGAGCGCTGTAGCGCCCTAGGGTGGGCGCTATAGCGCTTCCTCCAGACCAAAACTCCCCTGAACCGACCTTCTTCATCTCCTTCGATTCCAACCTGATTCCCAAGCTTCGAAATCCCATTCTTAATGCCAAATGAACCCAAAAACTATCCTAACACACCCCAAACATCACAAGCATAGGAACCCTAGCCAAAACTCCCAACAAAACCAAGTATTCACCCTAGAAATCTCAACTGCCAAACAAAACCAAAACAGGGCAAACCAGAGAATTCTATGGTTAGAAACTTACCCAAAGCTCAGCTTATGATGCTCTTCAATGGTGGAACACACTCCTTGTTGACTGTGTTTTTAGCCAACGACGTGAGAACGTCAAAAACGATAAACCTTCAAGAGAATTTAAACGACATAGACAGTTTTATCAAGAAAAGTAAATAACACACAAGATTTTTATAGTGGTTCAGCCCCGATATGTTGGTAATAGCCTAATCCACTTAGAGTTGTGATTATAGATCTGTACTCAAGATCAGATGAACTGAGCCAACTGAGTTTCTTCAGTACAGATTGCAAAAATACAAGAATTCTTTATGATACCAGCACTTTCTCTCTCTAGAAAATTCAGACCCAAATTTTCCCAAAAAGTCTAAAAAGAAGAAGAAGCCCCCTTCTAATCCCATGAGCCACATATTTATATGCTTAGGATCATATCTCTGATATCCCCTAGAATAGGGATATTTTATTATATTTATTACATTTAAATTACAAAAAACATTCAAAATGTAACAAAACCCCCCAATTTGTGGGAAGAAGGAGAGATTCCCGCGTGTGCAAAGACCGGTTCTTGTTGAAGCCGTTTATGGGAATCTTGACTTAGTCCTCCTCTATCTGGTCGACCCATATCTACTACTGACCACTCATGCAAGTGCTGGTCGGACACATGCATGTTGGACATATGCAAGTGCTGGTAGGACAAGCATTTGCTGGTCGGACATGTGCATGGTGGTAGGACATGTGCATGCTGGTAGGACATGTACTCCTTTCCTCTAACATGGCACTCTCCTCTAGCATGCCATGTCTCCTATAGCATGCCATGTCTCTCGTCTAACATGGCACTCTCCTCTAGCATGCCATTTCTTTATTTGGACAACCATGCACCTGCTGGACATATGCATAAAGACCACATTCTTGGGGTCTCCTCGGACCACTCTCTTGGGTTCTCCTCGGACCAAGGTCCCTTGAGGTCTCCTTGGACCAAGGTCCCTTGGGCTCTCCTCGGACCACTCTCTTGGGTTCTCCTCGAATCAAGGTCCCTTGGGCTCTCCTTGGACCAAGGTCCCTTTGGCTCTCCTCGGACCAAGGTTCGACCGGGCACTTGGACTGCTCCTCGGATGTACTTGGCTTGGACGTGACACTCTCAAGCAGTCAAAACTCTTCATCAGTCTACCGGGTCACTTTATCACAACTCTGAGGAGTCAATGTATTTATTGACTATTTAATGTGTCTTTTACGGACCATGTACTGCCATTTGTCACCTCTATTGCCACGTCATCAATCTCCATTTTTGGGGATAACACTCCTAAAATCCCAAGGCTTGCTTCCCAAGCTTGAATCCTTAAGAATGGCTCAAAAATTACAAAGAAAACTGAAGGAGAAAATGGTACAGGAGAAACTCTTAAACGTGCTCTGTTTTTGCTCTCTTCTTCAGCCAACACTAGTTATATCTATCCTATGGGTGAAATGACCACTTTACCCCTAGGTCAATTTAAGATTTCTAAAGGCTCCTAAGGGAAAAATTGGTACTTTCCTCCTATCTCGTTAATCATAATTAACGCTCTCCGATTCCCGCTATTCTCAATAATCTCAAACACCATTAAATCCCATCCCGTTACCCTTTAATTCCTGGTAACGCTCTAATCATTAAAATCATCCCGAAACTCAACCCGAGCCCCGAACTTAAACCTGTTGTGACTAAACCGCTAATCAATAATCCAATATCGTCTCATGTCGAATAGCTCGAACAAACCCACATTATAATGTGGTCTCAACATATATCACTGACATGCATACAATTATACACTTATACCCCTGTAATTAAAATGTGGACCCACATGCATGCATTTAACATCATATTACAATATAATTCACATATACATGCATAATATCATTTAATGGCATAATTAATCAAGTATGGTCCTCCCGACCTACTAATCCCGCCATTAAACCACATCGGAGAATTCGGGGCATTACAACTATCCCCTCCTTACAGAAATTTTGTCCTCGAAATTTACCTGAACAGCTCGGGATACTGATTCTGCATGTCTGACTCCAGCTCCCAGGTCACTTCCTCGACCTTGCTGTTCCTCCACAATACCTTAACCAAAGGTATAGTCTTATTCCTGAGGACCTTATCCTTTCTGTCAAGTATCTGGATAGGCTGTCACTCATAGGAGAGATCTGCCTCAAGCTCCAGATCTTCATAGCTCAGAATATGATTAACATCAGGCACATACCTCCGAAGAGCTGAAACATGAAATACATTGTGCATGGCCGATAACACCGGAGGCAAAGCCAACCTGTAAGCCACCTGACCAATCCTCTCCAGGATCTCAAATGGACCTACATATCTGGGGCTCAGCTTGCCTTTCTTCCCAAACCTTCTCACCCATTTCCATGGCGAGAGTCTAAGGAAGACATAGTCTCCTACCTGGAACTCCACATTCCTGCGTTTGGGATCTGTATAGCTCTTCTGTCTACTCTGAGAAGTAAGCATTCTAGCTCTAATATTCTCAATGGCCTCACTGGTCCTCTGAACTGCCTCAGGACCTAAGTATCTCCTTTCACCTGTCTCATCCCAATGAATGGGGGATCTACATTTCCCACCATACAACATTTCATAAGGTGCAACCCTAATGGTAGACTGATAACTGTTGTTGTAGGAGAATTCTATCAAAGGCAGATACTTACTCCAAGATCCACCAAAGTCCAGCACACATGCTCTCAGCATGTCTTCTAATATCTGGATCATCCTCTCATATTGCCCATCTATCTGAGGATGGTATGCAGTACTGAACTTCAACTGTGTCCCCATGGCTTTTTGCAAACTCCCCCAGAACTTGGAAGTAAAAGTAGGGTCCCGATCTGACACGATCGACCTAGGCGCACCATGGAGCCGCACGATCTCTCTCACATAGAGATCTGCATACTGGTCAACTGTATAAGTAGTCCTCACTGGCAGAAAGTGAGCTGACTTGGTGTAGCGATCCACTATCACCCAAATAGAATCATGCTGACCAACAGTCCTGGGTAAGCCCACCACGAAATCCATCGTGATGTCTTCCCACTTCCACTCTGGGATATCCAGAGGCTGCAATAAACCTGCCGGCCTCTGATGCTCAGCCTTGACCCGCTGACATGTCAAGTACTTAGCCACATACTCAACTACATCTCTCTTCATCCCCGGCCACCAGTACAACGATCTCACATCCTGATACATCTTCGTGTTGCCTGGATGCAAAGAGTAAGGTGTAGTATGAGATTCATCTAGAATCTCTCGTCTCAAAGCAGTGTCTAACGGAACACATATCCGACCCTTGTATCTCAACAAGCCCAACTCAGACACTGAATAATCCCTAGACACTCCAGCCAGAACATCCTCTCTAATCTTGATCAGCTGTGGATCACTCAGCTGACCTTCCTTAATTCTCTCTAACAGCGTAGACTGTAGCGTAATGTTAGCCAACTGGCCCACCAGCAACTCTATACCAGCTCTGGTCATATCATCAGCTAATTCTCTGGCTATCAGCCTCATACCATGAATCTGCCCCGGACCCTTCCGGCTTAAAGCATCAGCTACCACGTTGGCTTTTCCTGGATGATACAAGATCTCACAATCATAGTCTTTTACTAACTCCAGCCAACGCCTTTGCCTCATATTCAGATCTTTTTGGGTGAAGAAGTACTTCAGGCTCTTGTGGTCTGTATAAATCTCACACTTCTCTCCATAGAAATAGTGCCTCTATATCTTCAACGTGAAAACCACAGCCGCCAACTCTAAATCATGGGTAGGATATCTCTTTTCATACTCCTTCAACTGACGAGAAGCATAGGAAATTACCTTCTCTGATTACATCAAAACACAGCCCAAACCCTGATGAGAAGCATCACAGTAAATCACAAACTTCTCCTGATCTGTTGGAAGACTCAGAATCAGAGCTGTAATTAATCTCTGCTTCAATTCCTGGAAGCTGTTCTCACATTTATCTGACCACACAAACTTCTGACTCTTGCGTGTCAATTCAGTCAACGCACTAGCTATCTTTGAGAATCTTTCCAAGAAACGCCTATAATAGCCTGCCAATCCAATGAAACTTCTAACCTTAGAAGCATTCTTTGGCCTTGGCCAATCTCTGACCGCTTCAATCTTCGCTGGATCTACCTTAATCCCCTCCTTACTGACAATATGCCCAAGAAATGATACCTGAGACAACCAGAACCCACATTTCTTAAATTTAGCAAACAGTCTGTGTTCCCTCAGTCTCTGTAGAACCAACCTCAGATGCTGTTCATGTTCTGACTCGGTCTGAGAATACACCAGAATATCATCGATGAAGATGATCACAAACTGGTCCAAATAATCCTTGAACACTCTGTTCATCAAATCCATAAACTGGTCCAAATAATCCCTGAACACTCTGTTTCGGGATTGGTTTTAGAACTTGAACTCATTGGATCACCATTTGTGGTTGTGACTAGGTTATCACTAGAGGCTTGGAATTGGGATCGTGCTTGTGGCTCGTTTGTTGGTAACCTGTGCTTGGACCAAGGTAAGAAAACTGCACCCCATATGTGACATGCATGATTATTCTTGATGCATGTTGGATGTTTAAATGTAAACATTGATAGCATATTGAATGCTTAGCAATCTTGCTCATTTGCATATGGTTATTATTAAGGCATGCTGGATGATTAAGTGTGATGCATGAAAGACATGTGATTAGGGCATGCCATGAATATTGACTATGAGATTGATCAGAGCTTGAGTCTCTGTGTTTGTGCATGATCATAATTGTGCTAGCAATTGTTAAGTAAGCATGCTGAATGCCCTACGTTTGAATATTCAACATATGACATATGTTTGGTAGCATTGCTTACTTGTGCATGGCACTGACTAATTAGTCAGAATTGGCAAAGGTGTTAGTATCAACTGTGAAGCTGTGACTCATTAGTCAGGTTCGGCAGTGGTACTGGGCACTGGTCACACAATGCTGACTCATAAGTCAGGACGGCCTTAGCATGTTCAACGCAAGCCAATAAAGATTAGATCTAATCGACATCTGTATTAAATGACTCAGAAGAGCGTTAATGTCGGACCGACCTCAAGTTCGATGAAAACTAAAAGCGCTTGTGTGACTTACCCATCAGTCACTCATCTGTTTAAGCTAGTGACTACCCATCAGTCACTCATCTGATTAGAGCCATTGCAGGAAAGCCCAGATAACGATTTCGTTACACGGCTATGGGCACCGAGCCCTATAGTGACTTGCTTGTCAGTCACTCAGTATGGTTAACAGAACCTCCAAGTGATATTCACTCATTTGTTCAGAGCTATGAGCTCTGTATGATCATTCTGATAATCATTTGCATGGCTTTGGGTACTGAGCCTTGTAGTGACTTGCTTGTTGGTCACCCAGTATGGTTTACCAGAACCTCAAGTGTTAAAACACTCATCTGATTAGGATTGACTTGATAGTCATCCAATCAGGAGGGCAGGATTTCTTATCCTTGATTCCCCAGCATTATTTGAACTTATTTGCATGCTTGAATAAAGCTATGTTGCTAGGCATGCCAGATATGATTTGATACCATGATATGATTGTTCATGAGCATATTGAGCTTTCTTGCTGGACTTTGGCTCACAGGTGCTATGTGGTGCAGGTAAAGGCAAAAGAAAGTTGGACCATCCTTGAGTTGGAGAGCTTAGGTGACGATGTGTACATATGCAGCTGCTCGACCGCCACGGCCGAGATTTGAAGGAGAGGAACTAGGATTAAACCATGTTTTGCCGCTTAGATTGGCTGGTTATAAATATTTTGTTGTAATAAACCCTTAAATTATATTTTTGGGATCCCAATGTATATAATAAACGTTCTAGTGAAACGTTAAATCTTAACTGAAATTTTTAATCCCTAAACCGCTAATCATACTTAGTTACACGTTTATGGCCAAATGACTGGATTAGCGAGTTTTGCACTGTTTGCAATGTGCACCATAACGGTCCCTGGAGTTTAGGGCGTTACACACTCTGTATTACCTTTAGTCAATTCGTGGATTCTTGACTCTGGAGCTACTAAGCACATTTGTTCTACTAAGAATTTTTTTCAATTTATTTTCCCTATCAATCCAACAAAAATAATATTACCAAACCATGACACGCTAATGGTTCATCACAATGTTTCTATTTCTTTAACAAAAACTTTAGTTCTTCATGATGTTTTATATGTTCCTTCATTTAAGTACAACATCATTTCAGTCAGTTCCTTAACCTCAACTGGTACATTTTCTATATTCTTTTCCTCTCATTCTTTTTACATACAGGACAACACCAGTAAGAGGATGATTGGCAGCAGTAGATCCAAGAATGGACTATACATGCTGGATATCACACCTACTGCACCTTTTGTTTTTGTTTTTGTTTCTGCCGAGACTTGGCATTCTAGGTTAGGACATTTGTCAAATAAGTGCTTAGATTTACTTAGTTCAGATTTACATTGTAACACTTCTAGTTTGCAGAAACTTTCTCTTTGTTACATTTTCCCTTTGGCTAAACAAAATAAGCTTCTTTTTTCTAATAATAACATTTTTGCTTATCAAATTTTTGATATCATACACTGTGATAAATGGGGATCTCGTCACATTGCATCTCATTCTACTTATAGGTTTTTTCTTACTCCTGTTGATGATTGTTCTAGATTTACTTGGATTTACTTACTCAAGCATAAATCTGATGCTTTAACCATTATTCCACAATTTTTTGCTCTGATTAAGACCCAATTTGGTCATGTTATTAAAGAATTTAGATCAGATAATGCACTTGAACTTGCATTTACTGATTTTTTATCTGAAAAAGGTATCCTCCATCAATTTACTTGTGTGGAGACTCCTGAACAAAACTCCATTGCTGAACAAAAGCACCAACATTTATTAAATGTTGCTCGTGCTCTATACTTTCAAGCTAATATTCCTATTTTCTTTTGGTCTGATTGTGTTCTTACAACTGCTAACTTTATTAATCGAACCCCACACCTAATTTGAAAAACAAAACCCCATATGAGATATTGTACAATAAATAACCTGCTTATGATCATTTTCATACATTTGGCTGTTTAGCTTTTGCCTCTACTTTGGTTTCTCATATGACTAAGTTCCAACCAAGAGCTCGGTCATGTGTGGTCATGGGTTATCCTCAAGGCATTAAAGGTTATCGATTATATGATATTAATCTCAAACAATTTTTTATTTCTAGGAATGTTGTTTTTCATGAGAATATTTTTCCATTCCAACATTTAAATCAGTAGCATTCCTTCACTGACCCTTTTGCCAATATTGTACTTCATTCTTCCTCTATTTCTCACACTCCAATATATGATTATATTGCACAATTATCCCTTATATCTTCTTTTCCTGATTCTTGTAGCTCCAAGACACACATACTGCTACACCTTCTTCAAGTGGCTTAAATCAGTCTCCTGATACATCAATTGATATCATCCTTCCTCCTCCAAGGCACTCCACTAGAGTGTCTCAGCCACCTCCATACTTACGTGACTTTGAGTGCCATTCACTCATATAGGACAATTCTTCTACTCCCTATCCTATTGAGAATTTTGTTTCTTATTCTAAATTGTTTACTTCTCATAAATATTTTGTTTGTGCAGTCTCTGACCAGCATGAACCAGCCTCATACAAACAAGTTATTCTCAATAAAGCTTGGATACAAGCTATGGATTCTGAATTATAGGCTCTTCAAAACAACAATACATGGACCATTGTCCCATTACCTCCTACCAATAGGCTGACGTTGAGTTTACAAAATTAAATATCATAGTGATGACAATATAGAAAGACACAAGGCATGTTTGATTGCTCAAGGGTATACCCAGCAAGAAGAATTAGATTTCTTTGACACTTTTTCTCCAGTTTCCAAGATGGTCACTCTAAAACTTCTTCTTATTGTCTCATATATTTGGCCTCTTAGTTTTATTAATCTTTTGGTCCTTCCTAAGTTATATTTCTCCCTTTGTTCTTGGTGCTTAATGTTATGTTATTTTAAATTAATAGATGGCATACTTAAATATGATTATTACATGTGTTAAGTGCTTCCAAAATTTAAACTTTGTTTATAATGGACCAACTTCTTCGTTGAGCAAATATGGAATAATTCATTTTTTTCTTTAAAAAAATACTTCTTCATTGCGCAACACAATATATATATATACTAGATACAAGCAACGTTCAATGCACGTTTACTTAATTTTATTTATAGAATTTATTAAATTAGTATCATTATCATATAAATTTTAAATAAATAAAAAATATTATATATATATAAGAATGACATATTAAATGAAAGATTAAACCAAAACACTATTTATGATTATTTTTAAATATATATAATATGATAACATTTTTAAATATAAATAATAATTTTTTAATAAAAATTAAGATTATGTATTATATATTATTATTATTATAATGATATTTTATAATATTTAAATTTATATTGATACAAGTATTAAATATCTAGTCTTGTATTAATTATTATTATTATAATAATAATAATATTTTACAATATTTGAATTCATATATTAATAAAAAATTAGGATTATATATTATTATCATAATAATACTGTTGACCCAGATTTTGGTCAACTGACACGGAGTCAGAATATGCTTGATGTGAATGAATGCGTTGAAAAGAACGTAATGACAAAAATAATAAGAACACGATATTTTATAGTGGTTCGGCCCCAGGATCTGGTAATAACCTACGTCCACTTAGATTGTTATTGATGTGAGAATCAAAGGGGTGATCAAAGAACTTGGGTTCAATGAGTTTCACTAACCTCTTAAGAACAGTACCATATTTCAAGCAGAATTACTCTAGTCTCAAATAATTCCAAAGCCCAAAAAAAAGGTCCCTTCCTTGAGCTATCTTTCTCTATTTATAGGCTGAAGGGGGATTACATGAGATTGTTACAGATATTCTCTCCTGAATAATCGGATACCCAGGAGATTGTGTGAGTTAATTTCGGGATTTACAAAGATCTTTATTGGAACATCATGCTGCATGCGGAACCATCGACCAGACTGGTCGTAGGAAAGGCTGGGCCGCCTACTGCCTGTAATGCACCTTCTGGTCGATGCACTAGCAGAGTTCCTGCAGATGTCAGCCACGTGTCCAGGGATCACTTGCCACATCATCAATGCCAATTTTTTGGATAACATTTGCCCCCAAGTTTATTTATTACGAGCAATAAATAAACTTTTGAGTAAACGACCCTTCGGTGACCCCGCCATACGTGTCAGAACCCTTCGTGTGTTTTCGGAAAAAGTAACCTACTCCTGTCTAATCATGACTTTTTGGTTCCCCAGTAATAATTCGACGGCTATCTCGCTTCCCCATACTTAGAAAAAGGGGAAACTGATGATTACATCTTTTTAATGCCACAGACAAACTTATATAACATCTCCGAAGTTTTCTTTTTCTTTTTACGCACGTTATTACTCATTCTAGAAGCCCTAAAACCAAAGCTTTTATCTTCTCTCAGAGACCGTTCTTCTGTGCTTTCAAGACTCGGCCAGAGAGTACCTTGATCTCCGAAAAATCCTATCAATCTTCACGACTATCTTTCTGGTAAGTTTTTGAATCCTTATGCTTCAAATTTTCGTAATGCATGCTTCTGTATGTCGACTGTTTGAGTTCATCTTCTTCTGGTTTAAGATGCTTGTCAGTAGAATGTCTTGTGGGTGAAAAGAGTTACGAGTTAGTTTGATAGTTGGGATCGTACTTTTAGGACGTAAAACCGAAGTAAAAATTCGATTTTTAGGCCAGTCGAAAAATAGGTTTTTCCCGCCCTAAGGGGAGTTGAAAAAGCTTTTATGAAAAACTTTTTCCTTTCACCCTTTGATCCGTTTCTCAAACTGTTCGTGTGGAAAAATTTTAACTTTCGTTAGAATGCTGCTGTATAAAAGTTTGACTTTTATACTCGACCAGCGTTATTCTAAAAAGTCTTTAAAAATTCTCTATCCTCACCTCCCCATTCTTCTGTTTGCAGACTTTGATGCCAGATTTGTGGATAGGTGAACGACCCATCGACGACGATCTTCTCACCCAACTGTTCGAAGGCGAAGAACAACCGACCGACCGAATTCACGAGATTCCTTTTTCACGATCTTCCACCAAACCTCGTCCTTCTCCTCCTCAAATGGCTCGTTCTAAATCCTTAGGCAAGAAAAGACCCGAATCCGAAGATAGTCCAAATTCTCCTGCCCAGCCTGATCCACAGGCCAGGGTTCCTTCGACCAGTGGTCGAGAAAATCCTGCTCCTGACCCTAACATCCAAGCTAGAGCCCGCCCTCGCCATCAGAACCTGCCTGATGTCGAGTGGTATTTCTCCCCGACCAGCCTAGTGACTCCTAGGATGCTTGCTAACTACCTTAGGAAGTATCCTCTCACAAGGGTCACTCTCAAAATTCTTGCTGCAGACCAAAGGGCTAACCTCCCCGGAGGTGAATACAGTGCTTGGTCTCGGTACCACATAGAGGCGGGGGCTATCCTCCCTCTTCATCCTTTTTATCAGGGGGTGGCCAATTATTTCGATGTCTCCCCCTTCCAAATTACTCCAAATGGATATAGAATGCTGGCCGCACTCTATATCCTGTACAAACTTAAAAAATGGCCAGCACCTACCCCCCATGAGGTCAATTATCTCTTTGACCTCAAGTCCAACCCTCAACAGTATGGGACGGGCTTCTTCCATCTTTGTCACCAGGAGACAAACCGGACGTTCCTGAGTGACACCACGCACATATCCAACGTGGGGCAGTACAGCAAGGAGTACTTCCTTACTCCGGACATAACTAGCAACAACTTGGCCTTCGCTCGAGGAGGTAAGTGCTGCTTTCACTGGTCGATACTTTTCATCATCGAATTTCCCTTCATTTTTCTTAAAGTACATTTTGTCTTTCAGGCCCATGGTTACGTCCGACCCCAACACCAGACATGGTGTTGAGGTCCAATGCACTGGCCAGGATGACAGACGCAGAAAAAAGCGTCAAGTCCCTGGTCACTGATGAAAATCTGAGGCTAGCTGGCCTCCTGGCTCCTCGCCATGAAATAAGAGGACTCGTGGTAGCCAATGCCACTGCCGAGGGGGTTCCCGAGTAGCAACCTCCTGCGTCCCCTCCACGAAGGAGGCCGACGGGGGTTACAATCAGGGAACCCACGGGCAATCCTTCTGCAGAAGGGCCTTCTGCTCCCCAAGGCAAGGGGAAACAAAAGGCGAAAGAGTCGATTGTGGACTTGGGGGAATCCTCTGATGAAAACGGTACAATTATTTTGCTTTTAAATAGCTTGCCAATTCCCTGTCACTTGTTTGACGGGGAGGGCAACTTTACATATACTCCAAATCTAGGGCCAGACTTCTTCGTGCCAGATAGTGAGTGTGTGACTAATAGAGTCAATAGTATAGCGACCAGTAGTTGTAGCTCGGGTATTAACTTTGTGACCTCTTTTCTATTTGATAAAGAGTTTTTATCTGCCTTTGTCTTATCATTCGCATGTGTTTACTTGTATGCAGATATGGCCACTCCCAACGTTTTTGACTTATATCAGGCTGAGGAGGAAGTAGAGGTTCCCCTGGTCCGGTGGAAGTCGTCTAGGAGACACAATGGCGAAACAAGCCAAGGACCTCCTGCCAAGAAGGGTCGAACAGAAGATCCTTCTAAGGGCGTGCCAACTGGGCAAACTTCTGCTCAGCCTTCGGCTCCTGCTGAAAAGGAAGCTCTTCCTGCGACGACGACTCCTCAACCTGCAGCTGCCAAGGAACAGACCCAACAGGACGAAGCTCTTGGAGCCAAACTCTTGAACCACGCCCTGTGAGCAGCCAAGGACCGCCTTGCACACATCGTGAAGTACGACCATTGCAAGGAGGCGATGGCTGAGGCAGAGACTATGGGGGTCGACCAGATTCTGAACCGGGCCCTAAATGAAATGGCCAGCGTAAGTGTTTCTTCTCTTTTTGGCTTCTGTCGTTTACTCTTTGCAACAGATTCTAACTTTATCTTTTTATTTGAACAGTTACATCCAAGCAGTGATGCTTGCGGTGTAAAAGATTGCTTTATAATGTTATACTATTTTCATCTATTATAATATATGTCCGTATGACCGAACTTAGCATAGTACTTTGGCTTGATTTAACAAAATATAAATTTTGAAAAATACTCTAAGTACCTTAGCATGCTTTCACTCATTTTGTTCATGTGTTTACATACCTCATGGTACGCTTTGCTATCGATGTGCCTTATATGCCCCCCAAGTGATCGAGGAGCTTTAGGTCCTTGGTCACTTGCCTTGACCATGACCTGTTCGAACATTTCTGCTCGGGTAAAAAAGTAATACTTGTAATACAGCCAAACAACACACCTAATGAACAAATACTTGTAAATATAAATTTACAAAGGTTGGCAAGAATGACTGGCTGCGCACAGTCCTTTATAATCTCGTATTAAAAATGGACTAAACATGTCTTTACGAGTGATTCTAAAATAGAATCTTACATATACGAGCGATTAGCCATACAGCGTGGCTAACCCTCTTTGCTAAACTTGTAAAAAGAAAAATTTAATACAAGCCAGTCCTTTAAAAAGGACTGTTCACTGATAGTACTTGCGTAGGTGTTCTCCATTCCAATAACGTGGAACGAGATCTCCGTTTAGGCGTGCAAGTTTGTAGGTGCCCGGATGAAGGACTTCTTCAATCTGGTAAGGTCCTTCCCAATTAGGTCCGAGTACTCCAGCAGTGGGGTCGTGGGTATTTAAGAAAACTCGTCGTAGCACCAAGTCACCGACGTTGAATTTTCTTTCTTTAACTTTGGAGTAAAAGTACCGGGCGACTTTTTGCTGGTACGCAGCAACTCGGAGTTGGGCCTTTTCCCGTATCTCGTCAATTGAGTCTAGGGACTCCATCATTAGTTGGCTGTTCTGGTCCTGGTCGTATGTTAGGCGTCGATGTGAGGGGGGATCTAACTCGACAGGTAACATAGCCTCATATCTGTAAGCTAAGGAAAATGGGGTATGACCTGTCGCTGTTCGGTGAGACGTTCTATATGACCAGAGGACTTCAGGCAGCTGCTCTAGCCATGCTCCTTTAGCATCTTCAAGCCTCTTCTTCAGGGTGTCCTTAAGAGTTTTATTCATGGCCTCGACCTGCCCGTTTGCTTGGGGATGCGCAACTGAAAAAAAGCTTTTAATAATTCTATGCCTTTCGCAGAAGTCGGTGAATAAGTCACTGTCAAATTGGGTTCTGTTGTCTGAAACGATCTTTCGAGGCAAACCATACCGGCAAACAATGTTCTTGATGACAAAGTCAAGAACTTTCTTGGTCGTGATGGTAGCGAGCGGCTCAGCTTCGGCCCATTTGGTGAAGTAATCAACTGCCACGACTGCATACTTTACTCCGCCTTTTCCCGTAGGCAGGGATCCAATTAAATCTATCCCCCATACCACAAAAGGCCATGGACTTTGCATTTGTTTTAACTCGTTTGGGGCTGCTCGTGGAATCTTGGAGAACCTTTGACATTTATCGCATATTCGGACAAACTCCATCGAGTCTTCGTTCATAGTTGGCCAGAAGTAGCCTTGCCTTAGAATTTTCTTTGCCAAACTCTGCTCCCCAGCATGATCCCCGCAGAAGCCTTCATGCACCTCTTTCATGAGTTCCTTAGCTTTTTCAGGTGTAACGCATCTGAGTAGTGGCATTGAATACCCTCTTCGGTACATAACACCATCGACCAGTATGTACCTGGCGGGGCCTGCCTTTGTAGAGTTTTGGCTTTGCTTCTATTTGCTGGTAGCACACCGTTCGTCAGATACTCTAAGTAAGGTGCCATCCATGTATCCTCCATTCGAATCTCCATATTGGTCTCAACCGCTTATATGCTTGGCTCACTCAGTCTTTCTACTGGCACAATGTTCAAAGTGTCAGCATCCTTCGCGCTCGCGAGTTTTGCTAAGGCATCTGCGTTTGAATTCTGATCCCGCAGAATTTGCTGGAGGGTGTACTTCGTGAACTGGGCTAGCAGGTCTTTTGTTTTATTCAAGTAGGCCACCATTTTTAAGCCTCGCGCTTGATATTCTCCTAGAACTTGGTTCACCACCAGCTGGGAATCACTGTAAATATCAAGTGTCTTTATGCTCATGTCTTTTGCCATTCTCAATCCAGCGAGGAGTGCTTCATATTCGACTTCATTGTTCGACGCGGTGAAGTCGAATCTAATAGCGCAGTGAAATCGATGCCCTTCCGGCGTTATCAATATCACTCCCGCTCCTGCGTGGGATTCGTTGGACGACCCATCCGTGAATAACTTCCACGAAGGAGCTTTCTCTTGAGGCTCAGGCGCACTAGGCGATTCGCACTGCTCGCTGTCTGGGAGTTCTGTGAACTCCGCAATAAGATCAGCAAGATTTGTCCTTTTACTGCTGCTCGCGGTGAATAAGTTATATCGAACTGCCCCAGTTCGACTGCCCATATTAATAATCGCCCAGCCGCCTCCGGTTTTTGGAGGACTTGCCGTAGGGGCTGGTCAGTTAAAACTGTGATAGGATGGGCTTGGAAGTAAGGGCGCAACTTCCTAGAGGCCAGGATTAAGCAATATGCTAACCTCTAGATTGGTGGATATCTCAATTCTGCCCCGATCAGTCTCTTGCTAACATAGTAGATGACTTTTTGTACACCTTCTTCCTCTCGCACTAGTACCGCGCTAGCAGCAGCTTCAGTAATCTCCAGGTAAATAAACAAAGTTTCCCCTTCGATTGGCTTTGATAAGATGGGAGGCTGTGCCATATGATCTTTCAAGGCCTGGAATGCCTGCTCGCAGTCTCCTGTCCATTCAAACTTCTTATTGCCTCTTAGTAGATTGAAGAAAGGGACGCATTTGTCTGTTGATTTCGAAATAAATCTACTTAGGGCCGCGATTCTCCCAGTTAAACTTTGTACATCTTTGATTCTTTCTGGAGACTTCATGTCGATCAGGGCTTTTATCTTGTCGGGGTTGGCCTCAATTCCTCTTGAATTTACAATGAACCCCAAAAACTTCCCTGAGCCAACTCTGAAGGAACATTTGAGGGGATTTAACTTCATCTGGTATTCATTCAATACATCAAAGCACTCCTGTAAATCCTTCACACGTCCTTCTGCCTTCTTAGACTTTACCAGCATGTTGTCCACGTATACCTCCATGTTTACTCCGATCAGCTCCTTGAACATGTGGTTGACTAGCCGCTGGTAAGTAGCACCTATGTTTTTCAGTCCGAAGGGCATTACTTTGTAACAGTATAAGCCCGTATCGGTCTGAAAGCTGGTGTGATCCTCGTCGGGGGGATGCATGCTAATTTGATTGTAGCCCGAATATGCATCCATGAACAAGAGGATCTCGTGTCCTGCAGTAGCATCGACCAGCTGGTCGATTCTTGGGAGTGGGAAGCAATCATTTGGGCAAGCTTTATTGAGGTCTGTAAAATCCACGCAGGTTCGCCATTTACCATTAGGCTTGGGAACCAGCACTGGATTGGAGACCCACGATGGATAAAATGCCACCCTGATGAACCCATTCTCTTTTAATCTTTCAACTTCATCTTTTAAGGCTTTCGATCTATCCTTATCGAGCAGCCTTCTTTTTTGTTGCACGGGTGGAAAAGTCTTGTCTATATTTAGGACATGGCTGATAACTGCAGGGTCTATCCCAGCCATGTCTTTGTGTGACCAGGCAAACACCTCCTGGTTCTTCCGCAAAAATTCCACCAATGTGTGCTTCGTGGTTGGTTCTAGGTTTTTCCCGACTTTTACAACTCTGGACCTCTTCCAGGTCCTCGACGAGTCCGACGTTTTCTTCAAAATCCCCAAAGCGAGGATCTAGATCTCTGTCCTCACTTTGGGCAACACCCTATTTGGCGACTCTATCACCGGATGGGGCTTATGTATCAACTGCCATCTGCAACCTATCCGAGGTAGTGGCCTTTGGTGTTCCATTCTTTGCCTTTGTGATTGAGGCGTTGTAGCACTCTCTGGCTTCCCTCTGGTTCCCCAATACACGTCCTACCCCTGCGTCTGTCGGGAACTTCATGGCCAAGTGCCACATAGAGGTGATGGCCCGAAGATCAACTAGTATATGCCTTCCAATGACGGCATTGTACGCCGAAGGACAATTGACTACTACAAAAGTAGCGAGTAATGTCCTGGTAGCAGGTGCTGTACCTGTCGTCACTGATAGTCTGATCGATCCGGTGGGGGCGAGCCCTTCACTAGAGAAGTCGTATATTGTTTGGTTGCAGGGCTCTAGGTCCTTAACGGACAATTTCATGCGTTCCAGCGAAGACTTATACAGGATATTCACCGAACTTCCTGTATCGACCAGCAATCTCTTTACCATCATGTTGGCCATTTGGATATCCACGACCAGCGGATCGGAATGTGGGAACCAGACATGTTGGGAATCGTCATCAGAGAAGGTTATTTCGCCTTCTTCTGACTGAGCCTTTTTTGGTGCGCGGTCCTCCACAGTCATCATTTCGATGTTCTGGTCGTGGCGCAGGGTCCGAGCATATCGTTCCTGGTCTTTCCGCTATTTCCCGCGAGGTGCGGGCCTCCAAAAATGGTTAATAATGTGCCGGTCACGGGGGCAGGCTATAAGGGTGGCGAACGTTGGCGCGTGGGCACCTGCTCGTTGCTACCCGGAGCTTCTCGTTGGGAATTTCTCGAGGCCCGTACGTATCTTCTCAAGTGTCCTTGTCTAATAAGGAACTCGATTTCGTCTTTCAGCTAGTTGCATTCGTTAGTGTCATGTCCGTAGTCGTTATGATAACGACAGAACTTGGTAGTGTCTCTCTTTGAAATATCCTTTCGAATGGGGCCAGATTTCTTACAAGGCACACTAGAAATTATGGCCTGATAAACCTCTCCCCGAGACTCAACGAGGGCAGTGTAGTTAGTGAACCGAGGTTCATAACGGTTACCCTTGGCTCGTTTATTGTCGGAGGTGGAAGGCTCATTGTGCGGCCGTTTTCCACCATTCTTGCCATTGCCGTTGCCGTTCCCGTTGCCTTTGCCGTTAGGTTTAGACCCATTGGTGGCTTTAGCGGGCTCAGCAGCCTTCTTATCCTTGCCTGAGGGCTTTCCATCGTCGGCAATGGCTTCCTCGAGCTTGATGTAACGATCAGCCCGGTCCAAGAATTCCTGGGTAGTTCTAACTCCATCTTTGCGGAGACTTTTCCAGAGGGGGGAACGACGCTTAACTCCTGCGGTTATGGCCATCATTTTGCCTTCGTCCCCCACTGTTTTCGCTCCAGCTGCTGCTCGCATAAAACGATGGATGTAATCCTTCAGTGATTCTCCATCCTGCTGGCGAATTTCAACCAGCTGGTTTGCTTCGGTCGGATGCACTCGACCTGCGTAGAACTGTCCGTAAAATTCTCTTACGAACATCTCCCAGGAAACTATGCTTGCAGGAGGGAATTTAAAAAACCACTCCTGCGCGGCCTCAGAAAGTGTTGCAGGGAAGATCCTGCACCGAGCGTCTTCGGACACTTTCTGAATGTCCATTTGTATCTCAAACTTATTGACATGAGATACCGGGTCTCTGTACCCGTCAAAGTTTGGAAGCGTAGGCATTTTAAATTTGCTAGGAGTCTCTGCCATAGCTATCCTCTGAACGAAAGGAATGCCTTTCCTCCTATCATGGTCGATATAAGATGTCCTTCCCCCGACCAGCTGTTGCACTGCCTGGTTGAGGGCATCTATCTGGGCCTGTACAGCGACAGGAATCGCTGTGGCCTCTGTTGCTGGGGGGACGTTCTCGCCATGCCGTTCGCAGCGATCGTTGAGTACGTCTCTCAAATCTTCGTCTCTTCTCCGCTGCTCGCTTCCCCCGAGCCGGTTGAAGACATTATTCTGCCTGGGCTGCCCCCCAGCATCCCGTCCATTGGGTTGGTCATCTTGAGGTATCTGGCTCCCGCCTCTACCTCTCTCTTCATTCCTCCGACCAGCATTTCCCTTGCCTGAGTCGGCCTCATTATACCCATGGCCATCTCTGAACCTCGACTGGCTATGGTGGGATCGACTGTTCCCTCGATTTCCATCCCTGGCTGAAACGTCCCGAGCGTTAGAGGGTGGTCTGCGCTGGTCGTTTTGTCCCCGTGCATTATCATGCCGTGGGGGACCCCGGACCGCAGAATCTAACTCTAAGTTCCTCCTGTTACCAGGAGGATACTGACCTCTGTTCGGTAGGTTTGGCTCATCGCCCCTACGGCGTCTAGGACTGCGAGGCTGATGCTCGGTCCTATTCTGCCTCTGATGTGGGGGATTACCACGACCAGCTTGGGATGGTGGCTGTGCCTCAGGGTCCAGCGGGACATCGTCATGAGGTGCCTGAGGCTGCTCGGGCCTTTGCGGACTTGAGGGCTGGATTGGTGGGCTAGGATTAGGACCCCTTTGGGGTGGCCCATTTGTAGGGTGTTCAGGCTGCGAGGCAGGTGCAGCCTGATTCCTTGCCAACTGTAAGGCTGCCTCGAGGGCTGCCATGGCTTCGCTCTGGCGACGGTCCATCTCCGCCTGCCTCTCACTCAACTCTGCGCGCTGTCGTTCAATCTCCTGCTGCTGCCGCGCCATGACTTCGGCAACACTTTCCTGACTGGCCCTCAGATTGGCTAGCTCTTCATGCAACGCTCCCAGAGTACTTTTCAGCGTCGTATCATCCATTTCTTCCTCCTCAAAGTCTAAATGTGGCTCATCCTCAGCCACGCTTGCAGGAGGAGGAGAAGTGGCGGGTTTGACGGTGCAGCGGCGGCCGCCTGTCCAGTTTTCTTTGCAGCTTTTGCCATTGGTTTTTTCAACGGTGATATATCAAGCTCTCAATGAAAGCACCAGAATGTTGACCCATATTTTGGTCAACTGACACAGAGTCAGAATATGCTTGATGTGAATGAATGCGTTGAAAAAAACGTAATGACAAAAATAATAAGAACACGATATTTTATAGTGGTTCGGCCCCAGGATCTGGTAATAACCTACGTCCACTTAGATTGTTATTGATGTGAGAATCAAAGGGGTGATCAAAGAACTTGGGTTCAATGAGTTTCACTAACCTCTTAAGAACAATACCTGTAACGACCCAAATTCACTAATAAGGCTTAAGGGCCTTGATTAGTGTGCCGGGAGGGCATGATGGGAATTATGTGTGATTATTATGATTAAGATGCATGATTATGATTTAAAGCATGTTATATGACTATGTGAATTATATTATGTGATAATTATGATGTGTGAATTGTACCGCGTGGGTACTGTGATACCAACGTGATGCACGTGTCGAGACGGTCCTAGGAAACTAGATAATGGTAACTGGTGATTTGGTAACCTGCGTAACTGTTAGTAACCATAGAGAGTAACAGGTTTTATGGGGAAAGTGGTAGAATTGCAAAGCTGGTGAAAAGACAAGTATGGCCTTGAGGTTTAGTTAGGAAGGGGTATTAGTGGAAGGGTAGAACAGTCATTTGGTAGGATAAATGATCATTAGCTGAAGGGAAAATATGATATACGTATAACACTTGGAGAAATGGGTTTATGCTGAAATTGGGGACCTAGAGGAAGAGCAAACCTAAGAAGAAGAAGGGAGAAACTGAATTTAGCTTTTGGAAGAAGAATTTAAGGGTGATTGAAGTTGTCAAGCAAGCTTAGATCAAGGATATTCAGAGGTAAGATCTTGATTATGATATATCCAAGTTTTAAGTCAGAAATTTTAGTTAATGAATGTGAATTGAGGCAAGTTGGTGGTTGGTTTTATGTAATTTCAGAATTGGGAAATCAAGGGGAAAGGAGGTTTAGAGCTGGAGGTTGGACTCATCATTCAAGGTAAGGTCTCTGTGTGTTTATTAGGCTTGTTTCTGTTAAGGTATAGGGAGTTTGGAGTGTGGTTTGTGTTTGAGTTCAAGCTGTTCTTAATTTTCTGGTTTGAATTGTTAAGTGTGAAATTCAAGAGTGAATTTTAGGATTGAAGGTGTGAGTGAGCTTGGGCATGATGTTTTTGGGTTGTTGTGAGGTTTATTAAGGGTTTAGAGTTGGTTTTGGGACTTAGGATGGAGTTTGGGGTGATTTGGAGAGGTTGGAGCTCGGGAAAATGCGAAGGAAAAACCCAGAATTCTGGGCTGCGAAGGCGTGCCGCGGCATGGGTTTTGTGTGCCGCGGCTTGGAGTCTCTGACTGATGGGTGCCGCGGCACAAGGAAGTGGTGCCGCGGCACAAGGCTAATTTCAGAGTGTCACTTTTGGCAATTTTTGGCCTTTGCTCCGGGGGTTCAGGGGGATGTCTCCGGGGTGTTGTTCTAAGGTTTTGGGGGTTCCGAGAGTGTGGGTTAGGTTCCGGGAAGGTAGTCTTGGATTGGTTAATGACAAAGAATATTATATTTGTGTTGTGATTAGGACTTTGGAGAGGCTTGGAGTAGAGGACCGTGCTTGTGGCTACGTGGCATCGGAAACCAGTGAATTGAAAGGTAAGAAAACTGCACCCGAATGTATGGTTGTGAATGGGACTAAGTGCTCCCGAGAGTTGTATTGTGTCATCGTTGGTATTATGCCAAGGGACACGTATAAGCGGTCTAAGAGTACCGTTCATGATTTTAGCGCACAGAGCGCGAATTGGCCACTGGGCGCCGGAAACAATAGGATAACAGAGGGAGCTGCCTGTGAGCGCTAGCCCTGGTTATCGTCTGTGCATTATGTATTTGAGCGGAGATGCTTAGTATATGAAATACTTGATTGATGATATACTTGATTTGATGAGATGCTATATGTGTAATTGACTTGTTGCTAGTTGTTCATGCTCTGTTATTGCTGTGTTTTCTTGCTGGGCCTTGGCTCACGGGTGCTACGTGGTGCAGGTAAGGGTAAGGGCAAGGGCAAGCTGGACCAGGCCTGAGGTGGAGAGTTCCGAGGTGAAATGTACATAGCCAGCCGTTCGATCACCACGGTCGAGGAGTGTGTCAGGACAAAGATTACCTAACAGCTCGTTTTTGCCTTAGTATGGCCAGTCAATGTATTTAAACTTTGTAACTTTTGTAAATGGCTTTTAAACTGTCATTTTTTTTGGGATCCCATGTACATAAACAATGTTTGGTAATGAAAATGTAACTTTTGAGACCAAAACTCTTTTAACCCTAGTACCTCTACTATTCCAGTAACACGCTTTTACTTTAATGACTTGATTAGCAAGTCTGGCACTTTATAAACACACAGTGTAACGGTCTTGGCTATCCAGGGCGTTACAATACCATATTTCAAGCAGAATTACTCTAGTCTCAAATAATTCCAAAGCCCAAAAAAAAGGTCCCTTCCTTGAGCTATCTTTCTCTATTTATAGGCTCAAGGGGGATTACACGAGATTGTTACAGATATTCTCTCCTGAATAATCGGATACCCAGGAGATTGTGTGAGTTAATTTCGGGATTTACAAAGATCTTTATTGGAACATCATGTTGCACGCGGAACCATCGACCAGACTGGTCGTAGGAAAGGCTAGGCCGCCTACTGCCTGTAATGTACCTTCTGGTCGATGCACTAGCAGAGTTCCTGCAGATGTCAGCCACGTGTCTAGGGATCACTTGCCACGTCATCAATGCCAATTTTTTGGATAACAAATACTTTATAACATTTAAATTTAAATTAATATAATTATTAAATATCTAGTCTTGATCATATATTATTATAATAATGATATTTTATAACATTTGAACTTGAATTTAAATTTATATCAATATAATTTTTTTTTTTGGTAAGCAAGAAATTTATTAATACCAAAACGAACCAATACAAAACAAGGCTCCTGCCAACAGCCCCTTACAAAGCAAGAGGGACAAACAATCAAAATTTCAAAACTCACAAAGCAAAAATGCCTTCTATACAAGACTCTAATCTTCAAAGACCAAAACCAATCTCTATCTACAGTATGTGTTTTGGCAGGAATACAATTACTTATTCTTTTATGAACGGTACACTTTACATTTTGAACAAGAATCTCTCTTCTCATGACTTTAGAATCCCAAAACACAATATTCCTAGCATTCCAAATGGAATAAACTGCTGCTAATATCATTGTTGAGTACACCATTTTCCTGGATCTTGAAACTTTGCTTCTATTCACCCATCTCATTAATTGCATAATATTGTCAACTTGTACATTCCAACCCAACCACTCTTTGAGCTGAAAAATACAATAATCAAAATAACAACACCTAAAAAATAAATGCTCAATAGTTTCCTCATGAATATCACAAAAAAGGCAGCTGCTATTCGAGATAATGCCCATGTGATGCAAACGATCTCTCGTATGTAATCTATTAGAGGCAACCAGCCACCCAATAAATCGATGCTTAGGCACCACCCCCCTATTCCAAACAATATCATCCCAAAAGACTCGAGAATATTGAGGAGAAAGAGCATTATAGATTTCAGCAATATTATACTTACCTGTGGTGTCACAATGTAAGTTGGGTATGTGCCTGATTTGGTCTTTGACAGCCACAAGTTTCCTCCAGTACCAACTAGCTTCCAAAGGAGCTTTATAATTCCACCAATCTTCATTTTTGAGATAAAAGGAAGTAATCCATTTAACCCAAAGATTGTCTTTTTTGGCAGCCACATCCCAAACGTATTTACCAACCGCAGCAAGATTCCATCTCTCAATGTTTCTCAACCCAAGACCTCCAACTTTTTTTGGTCTACAAACTGCATCCCATGCAATATTCCCGGGTCCCGAAGTATCTGAAACTCCTTTCCAAAGATAAGCTCTGCAAACGGCATTGATCTTCTTCATGATCCTTTTAGGGAGAATCATTATTTGAGCTCAATAAGAATGAAGAGCAACCAAGACAGATTGCACTAAGGTAGTTCTTCCAGCATAAGATAAACTTTTCCAGTTCCAAGTTTTGATACGATTTGTCATCTTATCAACCAACATATCACATTCAGCTACATTAATGTGCCTAGTACAAATAGGAACACCCTAATATTTTAAAGGGAAGGTACCTTGAGCAAAGCCTGACATTTCAAGAATGCGCTTCATTTCATCTTCTTTGATCCCGCTGAAAATAATATCAGATTTATTTTTGTTTGCTTGGAGACCCAAAGTATCAGAGAACAGCTTCAAACCTCTAAGCAAAAGATGAATGGATTTGTAGTCCCCTTTTGAGAAAAGGATGACATCATCAGCGAAGCAAAGATGGTTCAATTTTAGGCCACCACACCTATCATGAAATTGAAATTCAGCATGCTTACTAATTCTTCCCAGAATGCGAGTAAGGTATTCCATCCCGAGCACAAAGAGAAGAGGAGATATGGGGTCTCCTTGTCTCAAACCTCGTCTTGAAGCAAAAAAACCATGTAAGCTTCCATTGATCATAAGAGAAAACTTGGGTGTTCTAATACAACTCATGATAAGCTTAATAAAGTGGGTAGGAAAGGCCAAGGCAGCAAGCATTTCTTCTAAAAAATCCCATTCAATGGTATCATATGCCTTCCTTAAATCCATCTTGATTAAACAATTAGGCTTGGCATTTTTCCGGTTGTAGTATTTGACCAAATCTTGGCAAATCAAGATATTGTGAGCAATCTTCCTACCCTTAACAAACCCACCTTGATTCTCAGAGATTAGAGAAGGAAGAATATTGTTCAACCTTTCCCAAATCATTTTTGCACCAATCTTGTAGATAACATTGCAACACGAGATTGGCCGGAAGTCACCAACATTGTTCGGGCAAGCCACTTTTGAAATCAAAGTAATAGAAGTAGTATTAATTTCTTTTAAGATCTCCCATGATTCCAAAAAGGACAGCACCGCATTACATACATCTTCACCCACCACATCCCATTGGTTTTGAAAAAAATAACTGTTGAAGCCATCTGGACCAGGGGCTTTAGCACCAGGGATAGAGAAGACAGCTTTTCTAACATCCTCACAAGAGAAAGGAGAATTCAAATAGGCTGCCTGTTGATTCGAAATAATAGGACCATCCCGAACAATAGCCACATTAACAGCTTTCCTGTTATGCAAAGTACTTCCCAAAAGCTCCATATAATAGTTCAAAAAAGCTTGAGACACACCATCAGGAGTACTAACCTTTTGCCCATCTTTATTGATTATTGAGTAAATTGCATTTTGCCTCTGTCTCTCCTTTAAGCTCTTGTGAAAAAAAGCAGTATTCTCGTCTCCATCAACCATCCATGCCATCTTTGCTTTTTGGCTGAGAAAATCTTGATAGAGCTTATGAGCATTAAAGTAGTTTTCACGGGCCTTTATTTCATCCTCAACAAAGATGGTATTATGCGGGTCTTGTTGCACTTTGATTTGGGCACGATTCAAAATATCAAGAGAAGTCGTATCTGCTACAAATAAGTCCCCCACAGCTCCTTTACTAAACTCCCGCAAAACCCTTTTAAGTCTCCTGAGTTTCTTAATAACCTGATACATAGCAGTGCCCGTTTGCCTTCCATTCCAACTTGTGAGAACCACATCTTTGAAGCCTTCTAAGTGTTGCCAAAACTTGAAGTACCTAAAAGGCTTGCGACCTGAAAATTGATGTGGATAAATGGAGAGAATCACAGGAGAGTGATCAAAGAGACCTTCAGGTAAGTACTCCACTTTGGCTGTTACATAACGATCCAACCACTTCATATTCGCAACTCCCCTATCTAGCTTCGCAAAAATACGATCACTGGCTTTTTGTTTGTTATTCCAAGTGAAAAATTGGCCTCGAAATCTGATATCAGTAAGTTCGCAACTCTCCAAGAAATCCCAAAAAGCTGTAGACATAGAAGGTTGAGATCTCAGACCAATTCTTTCTTCAGGATTAATGATATCATTGAAATCACCAAAACAGCACCAAGGGTCTTTTGTTTGAATACTATCCGGCTTTCCATAAATCTTCTCTACCCTTTTCATCATTGAAAGCATACACAAAAGTGGCATAGAAACCTTCATCAGTATGTAATGGTTTAACCCAAGAATGTATCATTTGACTAGTACACAATTTGACATCCAGGTTGAAACTATTAGGATTCCACGCCAAAATGATACGACCATTCGGATGCCAAGCACTATTCGACACAAAACACCACCCTCTGAACATGTTAAGGTATAAGGCCCCTAGCTTATGAGCCTTAACCCTTGTTTCTAGGAGACAAACCAATCCAAAATTTTTGTTAAAATAAAGGCATTTCACCTCATTTTGCGTTTTTGGATTGGTTATCCCCCGAACATTCCAAACAAGGAACTTATCCATTCACTTCCGGAGGATCTCCACCTCCTTCAGTGTAAACTTTTTCCCCACTAACCGTGGCCTCTCCACCATCTAGTGGCCCTAAGGCTTGAAAAGTGTTCGCTACAGTAACTGGAACATCTGGCTCATTCTGTTTCACTATTTCAGTATTCACACCCTGCCCCTTGTTCATTTTTTTCCTTGGTTTTACCATCTGGAACCCATCTGCATCAACCATGGAAGCTTGTGATGCCTTAACTTCTTGTTTCGGCCTTCACTCTTGTTTCCCCGAATTCTTTTTGCACACCAATTCACTATGCCCAATTCCTTTACAAATTTTACACACTGTAGGTAGCCATTTGTAACGACCCAACTATTCTAGACTTTGGACCATTAATGACTACTATACTAATCTTCAGAAAACGTACATATGAAATAACCATAACTTTATTTAAAAACTCTAAAGTAAAGGTTAAATACATAAAAATTCATTTAGGATATGGGATCCCATTGTTTTGAAAACAAAACATAACTTAAATAAATTGGTTACAAAATTAAGTGCGGAAAAATAATACATAGAAATCATAACTAAAAGACTTAAAAACTTCATCCTCGAATCGAACGCGCAATCCACCGATTCCATCCTGCCTCAATACACATCCTCAAGCTGCCAAGAATCTTTCCGCCGCCATAACTGTTTTCCTGCACATATAAACATAAAGGAATGAGCCTAATGCCCAGCAAGGAAAAACTACTAACCACATAAACATACACATAAAATCATATCATAACATATGCTAAAAACATATCATAACATATGCTAAAAACATATCATAACATATACTATATAAGACTATACTAATAATGGCCATTATGACATGTGATAAACCATCTACGTCCCCTGTCTAATATTTGAGGTAGGTTAGATCACATGTAGTGTATGATAACCCATCTACGTCCCCTGACTAATATTTGAGGTAGGGTAAATCATAACATAACATATAAAAACATAAACTTATCATAACATACAAACATACAAGATCTAGCCTATTTTCCTTACCAAAAATACCGGGATATGAGAACAGTTTTGGGACTTTGGAACACTCCTAAAAACCATAAATGGAAGGGTGAGTATACTAAAGAGAATGAGATGAAAAGTGTAGCACCCACATTATTTTGATATATATAGCCAATAATCACATGATTGCATTGCATTACATATCATACAATATGTATAATTTGAGCATATGCATATTCTTATAAGTGTTTTCATGTATAAGTATAAAAGTTGTGTATGTGATGTCTATATGTATGCTCAATATTATTAACCTTGTGGCATTTGAGTTGTCTTTTATGGGTGTTTGATGTGCTCAAGATATAAGAAAGTATGAAAAATATGGACAAGGCATGGAATTAAGTGTTGAAAGTGAGATATAGAAGGCAAAATAGGTTAAGTAGTGGAAAATAGTACAATGTCGATTACTAGTATTTCGGTGTAAAATTGAGTATTTATGGATTTACCAAATGTAATCGAGGTATGATTAAGGTCTCATTGATGATGTAAAAATGGTTTTAGAACCATTAGATCAATTCTTGATGGGAGGTATACATAATCAGTGGTATTGATGCAAAGTCAAAACGAGCTTAGCATAAGTGCGCTACGCTCGATCGGGTAAGCATAACTATTGGGTATGAAGTCATATGGACCTAAGGTTTGGTGTGAGTGTTTTACACATAAGGATAATAGGCCTAGCAGATGATTAAGTCGAAATTATTGAAGTGATAAGGTTTTCATAAGTCAAAAGGTGAAATGATGAGATGAAAGGTGTCAACTTTTGACAATAAGGCTAAATCATTGAAAATAAGGAATTTTCATCAAACCTTATCACTTTGCACGACCATTATTCTGAAAAACAGAGAGAAAAGAAAACCAAAAACCATTTCTTGGCTGGTTTGAAGAAATTCTATGGAGATCCAAGTGAAAGCAAAGCCAAAGAAGTAGATTAAGCTTAGTTCTAGCCTTTTTATGGTAAGTTCTTGTACTTGGAAGTTAAACTATGTTTTTGAATTTTTCTGAGAACTTATATATGGTGTTTTATCCTTTTTAAGATATTTCTTGGGGTTTCCAAGTGGTTTGAGGTTTAGAAAAGCTTGAAGAGATTGTTTTCGCCGAAAAGTTGCTCGGTAAGTGAAATTTTGTGTTTTATGAGGTTTTTGGGGTTCTTGGAGTACAAGATGATTTTTGGTTATTTGATTGAGTTTATAAGAGAGTATATATGTTTATAAATGTTTGAATATATGTGGAGACTCATTTAATTTGGGTGATGATCTAGGAGATAAGAATTTTATCAAAATCGGTATATGATAACTTTATGATGAATCATGTTGGTATTTGGGATATATGGTTATGGCAGGTTAATTGATGTTGATTATTGGTGTATTTTGATATTTGAGGATAGCTAAAATTAAGGGGAAACTCTGTCAAAATTTCCCCAAATGTCTAAGATAAATCTAATGCTCGATCTAGGTGGTTTAAGGCATTTTAGGCATGTTTTGGGTATGAAATTTGATATGAAGTCTTATGGGTATTTTTAAATGAGAGTTCAATGTATTACTGCCATCATTATGATGAGAAATCCATGCTATTGTCAGGATAAGCACATCAATACCTAAGACATCACTTGTTACACGGTGAAATATATTGTGGACAAAAGGTAAGTAAAGTACTCAACTGCAACACAAGAATTATGTGTTATGTGAAAGTATGCATTATATGAATATTTTGTGAGTAAGTGGTATTAACATACAGTGACACTTCATCATAAATTTGTATGCATGGCATAATAGTGATATGATAAATTATTATATGATATAAGACCATGCATGATATTATGATGATTAATTATATGATGCCTTTGCAAGTTTTGTGCAACATAAAAGAAAGTTGTAATAAGAAGTTTAAGTTCAGTGCCACTGTTTTGAAAAGGCAAATGAAAGTGTTAATAAGTGTAAACGGAGGCCTATAGTAGGCTTATAGTGGCTGCCCAATAATTTGGGCTAGGTTTAGTGAACCAATTATATTGTTTGCCATATTTCCGTTTTTATTTCTCCTCCATATGAGTTATTGTTATATGTATTGACACCACAGTGTGTGGCCGCCTTAACTCTTGAGCCTGACGGGGCAACGATGGAATAAGGTTTTTAATGTGCCCTACTGTGGTGAAGGCTAGCCGGAGGAGAACCCATGGGATTTTGTATTATATGTGTAACAAGCCCTGCAGGCATTGACCAATTCAAACAGTGTGCACAATATTAAGGGGCCCAAAATTTAAAAAGAAGTTGTATATGTCCATTGATATTGGGTAATCATTAGCATTGCATGCATTACTTTGCTTACTGAGCTTTAGGCTCACAGTTGTCTTGTGTTGCAGGTAGAGAAAGAAATATGTGAATGATATGAGGAGAACTGAAGCATGGTCCTGACCCTGATTTGTACATATGAACACATCGACCTTTTTGTGGGTTATTTCAGTTATCAGTGAGATGTTTGTAATAAAGTATGAAGTTATGTTTTGAAAATAAATTGGGTTATTTAATACTTATGTATAATATGTTTGAGACACACTTTATGTTTAATGTAAATAATGTGAAATAAGTTTTCAAGTTTTAAAAAAAAAAAAAAAAAAAAAAATGTCCAAACTTCCGCAGAAATAAATTATGATATAGTTTTAAAACGTAACACCTCAAATATGGTTTTTAACTAAAATAAGTGAGGGTGTTACAAAAAGAATGGAAGAACTATACCATTAAGAATATACTTACCAAAAACCTTATGTTCAAGAACTTAGATTTCCTATCCAAGAATAAAGAATAAAGTTAGGGGCTGAGTAAAAAACTATAAGAACTTGAAGAAAATAATACCAAATGAATTAGAGTTTTGGAATACCTTGAATGCTTTATGACCAATCTAAACCTTGAACCGAAATGTGTTATAAACCTTACTTCCCAAGTGTTTGGTAAGCTTAAAAATGATTAAGCTTATAATCTTCAACCCAAGTGTTTACACTCTCACAATAACCTAGCAACTTGGAGCCTCTGAACTTAACTTGATGAATGAATGAAAAATGCTTGGTGCTAGGTCCTATTTATAGAGTTCTAGGAATAAAAATCTTCTAATCATAATTCAAATTTAAATTTAAATTTAAAATAGAATCCTAAGGAATAAAAATCTTCTCCAAATTTAAATTCAAATTTAAAATAGAATCCTAAGGAATAAAAATCTTCTAATTTTCTAAATCCCGTAACTCTAAACTAACCTACAGTAAAATCAATATATCTGGAGCTGTAGGACTCCAATTTAAAATATCTTTATACCGTTAGAAAGCTAATTAAATTATCTAAAACTTTTTAGAAATACTATTTTTCGAAATTCATAACCTAACTGGGTCAAAAACAGGTCGGAATAAAATATATAAATCACAAATAAATAAAAATTGTGAGTCTAAATATCTAAATAAATATCATGCTATTTTGATGAAGACTAAGTCTTATATTTCCCTTATTTTATCATTAAAATAATAATTACTTAATAATCCTTCATATGACAAGTGTCATAATCCTATTGGCTCTATCTAAACCTTAGGTTATAATAATCACCATATTAATAACCAGCAATATTAATCAAACCTTATGTTATAATTAATATTCTTAAACTATAGGTTAAACTTATAAAATCCATAACTATTGCTAGGAGTTTCCAACTAAATCCCGGCTTGAACCAAAATCCACAGTAATGAACATACTATAACTAATACTAGCTATTACTACTACTACTAATACCTAACTAGCTAAGTAAATTATGGGACTCTACACCATTCATAGTGCACCATTATCTCAATTTCTCTATCTTTCTCATTGATGAAAGATATGATGCTTGGGAAGGCTTGCTCCTTGGTCACCTCAATCATTACCCGCGCATAATTAAGCTTTTCTCTTCTTTTGGTGATCTCATAAACTTTAATAGGCTTCCCTAATTGTCCAACTATCTTAAAAAGTGACTTCTCTCCCCAATATTTGAAATCCAACTGTGAGATTTGGATCCAAATAGGTACAGATTTAATGTCTTCTTTTTGAAATTCTTCATTTGTGTTCCAAGCCTTCATAATCAGTGGCTTCTTATAAAAAAACAGGGACCCTCCAGTCAAGACTTTATCCCTCTGATCAATAGACATGAATCTCACAATGAATATTCCCCTATTTACAACTCCAATCTTATCCACACCATTATCTTTCCACATCCTTTTACAGAATCCCTCAAAAACAGGCATTGGAGGGTTCGCCCCCAACACATAGCAAACTATTGACGAGTTCCAGAACCTTACTTCATCCTCAATGTCCTCATCATCAATCTTGACTACCTCAGGTAATGTATTTGGACTATGATTCACCTTACTCAATGGATCAGACCCAGCAATAGCAGAAATTGATTTCATTGACAGAGCATCATTTGTTTTCAAACAAGATTCAACATCAGGAACATGAAGAATTGGTGGGAAAGATTTACCTGCTTTCTGTGCCGAAAGATGTTTCGAAACATCAAGCCAAGTCGCAAAGTCACGCCTTATGTCCTCCCTGCGTTTCAATCTCTCCAACGATTCCTCTGGATTCAAGCAATTCAAGTCTCCATTCTTAAAATTCCTTTCTTGAATCTGCTTCTCAATAATCGAATCCTCAGAGATCACACCTGTAAT
Organism: Humulus lupulus; assembly: GCF_963169125.1. Classification (NCBI taxonomy): domain Eukaryota; kingdom Viridiplantae; phylum Streptophyta; class Magnoliopsida; order Rosales; family Cannabaceae; genus Humulus; species Humulus lupulus. The sequence goes on from NC_084799.1 coordinate 28,154,280, forward strand.
TCCGCCAATCTCTGTAATCCCAACACCCAAATCTGAATTTTCAACTCCCCTCCCATCGTCCTCATCCATCGGGAAATCCATGGTCTCCACTCCAAGAATTTCAGCCATGGATTTGGTTTTCTTCGGAATATCCAACGACGTAGGCCCAGCCTTCTTCCTTATTGCCTTGCTTGCTTTTCTCGGATGTCCCCTCCCGGTCATGGCACCAGCGAGATCGCTGCAAGAGAAGCCCCAATCGTAACCTCGTTAAAATTATATCAATATAATTATGATACATGTAGTCTTATATTATTAAATATTATATTAAATATTTATGTAGTCTTATATTATATTATTAAATATTATATCAATATATGTAGTTTTATATTAAATATTATTATAATAACGATATTTTATAATATTTGAATTTATATTAATATAATTGATAAATATCTATTTTTAAGTTAGTTTTAAATGTATATTTTGTTAAATATTTAGAATATTCCGTTAAAGTTAACAAAATAAACCGTTAAAACCAAGAATTTCCGTTATCTATACACTTTTTATATAATAAATATATATATATATTTATATACTAGATACAAGCAACGTTTGAACGCTGTCATACAATGCACGATTTCTTAGTTTTATTTATAGAATTTACTTATAATTTTTAGTAAATTTGTATCATTATTATATAAATTTCAAATAAATAAAAAATATTATATATAAAAAATGACATAAACATATTAAAATAAAAATTAAACCAAAACATTGTTTATGATTTTTTAAAAATATATATAATATGATCACCTTTTTAAACATAAATGATAATTTTTTTAATAAAAATTAAGATTATGTATTATTATTATAATGATATTTTATAATATTAAAATTTATATTAATATAAGTATTAAATATCTAGTCTTGTATTATATATTATTATAATATTTGAATTCATATTAATATAATTATTAAATATCTAATTTTGTATTGCATATTATTATAATAATGATATTATATAACATTTGATTTTACATTTAAATTTAAATTAATATAATTAATTTTAAAGGTATATTCTGCTAAATATATAGAATATTCCGTTAAATATTTAGAATATTCTGTTAAAGTTAACAAAACAAACCATTAAAACAAAAAATTTCCGTTATTTACACACCTTTTATATAGAAGAAATATATATTTTAAGCAATGATAACTCGCAATACAATATAGTTGAGTATTGGTATATAACAAAAATTACTAATAAAATGATGTTGTACGTAGGAACAATTTTTTTTAAAAAAATAAATGTGTTTGCATTGCTCAATACCACAATCTATCTATCTATCTATATATACCTAGTTTTTTTTTGGAAATTCATAACACTACCTAAGATTTAAAAAAAATACTAAAAATACGGAATTTGGAAAAAATTATAAAAATACAGAGTAACATAATCGTAAATACGAAGTTTTTTTAGAAAAGACAAAATTTACAAATTTGTAACAATAAAATTTTTTTTTAACAAAAATTTATAAGTTTGTATCCGTATGTTACAATTTTATAAACAACATTTACAGATACAATAGAAAATTGTAACAGACAGTTATAAAACTTTTACAAACTGTGATCCTTATTTTTGTAATTTTTGTAAAATTTCGTATTTTTCAATTTACAGTACTATGTGTAATTTTTTTATTTTTTGTTGTTGAGAAAAGTATACACCTAGTTTTAACTTAGAAAACAACCGAAGAAGGAAAATAAATCAATTAGGAGGTGGTAGTTAGAATCAATAAGATGAATTAATGCTAACAACAACCTTCTATTTCAACCTCTTAGTCAACCTCCACTTTCGAAAATACATGCCGGAGTTTTTTTTTCAATCTTTTTTACGGCGGTGTTCATTGTAATTACAATACATATCTTGCAAATTTTCAGAAAATTCTGAATAGTTTATAGTATCGAAAATAAGTTTGTATTTTTTTGAACAGACGTGGTAAACTGGAATATCAAGAAATATTAGGGGCTGATTGGTTCGTGATTAGAAAACTGAGTTTTCTAAAATTGTGATTCTGAATTTAGTTATTGAAAACATGTTTCTGAAAATGTGTTTGGTTCACTGTCTGTAAATTGTTTTTGAATTTTAAAAAACTGAATCTGTGATTGGTAGTAAATTTGAAAATATAACAGAAACAGAATATGTGATTGGTTCAGCTCAATCTGAAAATTATTTTAATTTTTTTTATATATATATAGGTTGTATTATATTAAATTTTGATTTTTCAAATAAACTTGATTAAGTAAAAATTAATAATATTGATAAATCAAAATCAAAATTTAATAATAGTACATTGATTATATTCATAATAATATTGCATGGTTACTAATTTTGGTTTTTTTCTAAATTAAAGTTACATTTTTTTCAATTATTTAAGTATTGTTGTTATAACTAAGCCACATTTGTCCAGCAATGTCATCTCTAACATTTTCCATCTGGGTCATATAAGCTTGACTGAAATTCAACTCTGGTGTCTCGGAAATTCTTGCTTCATCTCCTTCTTGTTGGTTTTCAGTTGTTGTATTAGATTGGCTTTCAGTTCCTTCAATATCTTCTACAGTTCAGGCATCAACTGAATATTGTTCAAACATTTCATCATTAATAGAATGCATTCTAATCCAGTTGTGGATAGCACAACATGCTATTGGTATTTGACGTTGCTTTCCAAGCAAGTATGGAGGCATTGACTTCAAAATTGGAAACCTAGCTTTTAGAAGTCCAAAACAACGTTCAATCACATTAAGCAATGATGAGTGTCTATAATTGAATAACTCCATCGCACCTCTAGGATGGTTCCCTCTTCCTCTAAAACGGCGCAAGTGATAACGTTCACCACGATATGGTGCTAGAAACCCAGGCATATTTGGATAACCAGAATCAACAACATAGTATTTTCCTATATTAAAAGAAATTATTAATATATAAGAACATAGTATTTTCGATGGATGGATTGGCCCCTTTGTTCTTTTTCTCTTTTGGTTTTGGTGCATCTGGTGGAGCAGAAGTAGCTCGACGACGTACACCAGTAACTTCTTCCTCCTCTCCATAATTATCACCATCAAATTCAAAACCAACATCAACATGTGCTCCAGTTCCAACAAAATGACTGTAACACCCTGGATAGCCAAGACCGTTACACTGTGTGTTTGTAAAGTGCCAGACTTGCTAATCAAGTCATTTAATTGAAAGCGTGTCCTCGAAACTATAAAGGAACTAGGGTTAAAAATGTTTTGGTCTCAAAAGCCACATTTTCATTAAGAAGCATCATCTGTTTACACGGGATCCCAAAAATATTAAGTTTAAAGACTGTTTACAAAAGACACAAGGTTTATATACAATATCAGGCCATATTAAGGCAAAACAGACAATTAGGTAATCCCTGTCTTGACCCACTCCTCGACCACGGCGATCGAACAGCTGGCTATGTACATTCCACCCTGCGGCCCTCCATCTCAGGGTTGGTCCAGCTTGCCTTTGCCTTCACCTGCACCACGTAGCACCCGTGAGCCAAGGCCCAGCAAGAAAACACAACAACAGAGCATAAGCAATCAACAGACAAATCAATATCTCACATTGCATCATATAATCTCAACCATATAGTCATTCAGTATAATCAAGTATTCGACATGCTAAACATATCAATTCATATCATACATCACTGCACAAATGATAACTAGGGCTAGCGCTCTCAGGCTGCTCCCTCCGTTATCCCACTGACTCCGGCTCGCTTAAACTGAGCTCAGTGAACATTAAGCTGTCCTCGGCTACCAGTGGCCAAGCCGCGCCCTGTGCGCAAATACTATGTACGGCACTCTTAGGCCGCTTTTACATGTCCCATAGCGTAATACCATCATTGACACGATGAAAATATCGGAAGCACTTAGTCCCATCACAAACATATAACCGGGTGCAGTTTTCTTACCTTTCAATTCACCAGCTTTGATCTCCCGACTCTTTGAGCATGATCCCCCTCGAGCCCTAGCGCTCACCTAAACACAACCATAGGACAAAGTCATTATTGAACCTCAAGTCCAAAACCTAGCCTCGGGGCCAATCCCAAGCCCCCGGGAAGTCCTAGTTCCACCAAACAAGGTGGTGGAAACAAACCCCAAACCTTTGGTCAAAAACCCTTGCAAATAACCCTAAAATCCCTTTCTGAAAACAGGGTAGCACTACAGCGCTCATGGGAGGGCGCTATAGCGCTACAAATAGAAGCAAAATCCCCTCAGCATCATGGCCTAGCACTACAGCGCCCAAAGGCTAGCGCTGTAGCGCTAGTCACAGATAGACCAGCATCAGTTTTCCCTTCCTGCGATTTCCTCGAACCAACCTCAACCAAAACTCTTCCAAATCTTTTTCAACCTAAAAAACAACCTTATGACCATACTCCACACATCCCAAGCACCCCAAAAACCTAGAACTCAAGCACATGCATCCCCAAACTCAAAATTCACCATAACCACTCCTAAACACTAAAACTCAGCAGAAACCAGCTGAACAACCAAGTTAGAGTTAAGAGTTTATACCTTTGGTGGAATTTCGACCTCAAGGTGCCTTTAGACTTCCTTGACTTGCTCCTCCTCAGCCTTAGGCCTGAATTCCCTAAATTTTCCATCCAATTCAACTTAAACACCATAGCACACAAAAACCAGAAACAGAAACTGAAGAACTCTAAAGTCTTACCTCAAGTGTTGATGAACTCTTGCTAAACCTCTGCCAGTTTCTCAATCCTAGGTTGGAATCCTTGATGCTTAGTTTATCCCAGCTCTCCTCTGAGCTTTACTCCAGAAATCCTCAAGAAACAAATGAAGGAAAAAAAAAACCGACCTAGAGAACTCTCTCTCTGTTTTTCTCCCTTTCTTTTCCTTCTTTTTCAGACTTCTACACTTCTCTATAATTCCCACTAACATAAAGCCTGGGCAATACTTAACTCCTGTAAGCCAAATGACTGTTATGCCCTCCCTATTAAGTCTAAGCCCTTTAATCCACTTAGGGGCATTTTAGTCATTTTACCCCAATTCCCGCTAACTCCTCGAGTGTCTCTAATATTTCCCGCTTAACTCCCGATACCTAATTAATCACCAATATTATTCCTCAATGTCAAGATAGACTCCAGTATATTCACTAAATTCCCGTTTATACCCTTGAGCTCTCCCCGAGCCGGGTATAAATCCCCACCATGACTTTTTCGCTACTTTGCTCACTAGGATCGTCTCGAGTCACAGATCATAGATATATCCACATAATAATGTGGTCTCGGCAATTATCACATATATCAAAGCAGTTATGCCCATAATGGCCAAAATTACGATTATGCCCCTCTAACCTAACCAGGGCCTACATGCATACTAATACACATAGTCATGCATCTCAAATATTCAAATAGTCATATAACATGCTTTAAATCATAATCATGCATCTTAATCATTAAAGTCACACATAATTCCCATTATGCCCTCCAGGCACTCTAATAAAGGCTCTTAAGCTTTATTAGCAAATTTGGGTCGTTACAATGACACTCTTGTTGGCGTTCTTCAACTGAAGAAGGCAGAAGTTGAGTGGAGGCATAACTCATCCCACCAGTGGCTGTTGTATTATTGAATATTTCTCCAAGCATCTCATAATGTTGCAATCCTTTTTTTCGAAATCTTTTCGCATTTGGATATTTCTACAAAAATCCAAAAACACATAACGTTACAATGTAACATGAATTTAGAATAATCAAGTAATCAACAACACAAGTATAATATAAGTATATTACCTTTAGATAAGTGTCCCATACTTCATCATTTGCTGTAACAGTATTTGTTTGAGGATCCCATCCTATACCAGTTTGTTCCAAAATATGAGAAAATTCACGATGTGCCTTTCTTAACCGATTGAATTTGGATTTCAATTAAGGCATTTTATATCTCTTTCCAAAAGAATTTAATATGTCATTTTCTATTTTCAGCCATCCTTTTTTGTCCAAGGTTGTTGTTTGTAATCCTTTTTTGGCTTCTTCATATAGAAGACTAATAAAATGTGATTAAATAGCCTCAGGCCAAGAAGCATGATCGTCAATGTCTACATTCTTCTCATCCATCTAATCATAATTTTAACTATCACAATCTATGTCTTCATAAATAATGCTTCTTTTAAATTTAATAGCCCAAGTTTTCAAAATCAAACATTCAAATCAAAGAATTCCAGAGATGTAAAGAAAGTAGAGAGAGGGAGAGAAAGAGCTCACCTTAGATGATGCAGGTTGAGCGTAGAGGGACTACAATGGTGTGATGGTGTTGTGGTCAGCTGTTGCTTCAAACAAAAGATAAAAAAAAAAAAAATGCAAAACTTTTAGATTGGTATTCATCAAGAAGTCGAATATATGCTAATGTACTAAACTCAACATAAAACAGAACACTATAAAGATTAGGCAAAAACAAGAGAACTAAACTTATGAATCAAAACAGAAAGTAAAAATAAAAGGCAAGACATTTTATTCTGTTTCAGCCTCAACAGTAATGGCCTACTTCCAGCTGTTTCACTCCAAACTAGAAATCAAAATGTCAACTAATTAATATTGTTGGCTGCCAATCTGTCAACTTAAAAACTCAGTTAAAAGCATGCTCAGGAAAGAAATCCACAAAAATGAAAGACGAAAAAGTTGCTAATCGATATAAACAAAGGACTGTATAATATGATGCAAGTGAGTTTTCAATTAAAATACACAAAAGAAAAAAATCCAATGCAACCAACCCTATTATAAGCAAACAAAACAAAGCTATCAGATTCTAAATCAAAGGCTACAAAAATGCCCCCACGCATGAGAGCAAAATTGGTGCTCTCACCTAAGCAGTACCTGTATATATATGTGCATAAAAAAAGCGAGTGAAGTAAAAATAAGACAATTCAAGGCTGCAAAATGAAGTATACAAATCATATAATTAAATGAGTCCTTGAAATGAAAAAAAAAACATAGAGAGTAATTGAGCAAATCCAACAAAATTTTACACAGTCTCAGAGTTTGTCATATATGTCCTAACACGTTATTATTGTCATATCTAACATCTTATTCAGTCCTTGGTAAGCAATGGCTACTCCCCTATACTATACAACCTATACATACATATATATACACACTTCAGTACCGGTATTAATTGTATTAATCTTAATAAATATGATGTCTCCATCACTCTTATAAATATTTATATATATTTTTTTGAAAATTGTGAATAATAGACTCCAGCTTCCATATCCCCAAGGCTCTGCCTCCTCTGAGCTCTACTCAGAGTAGAAGAACTCCTCTCTTTGTTACTTCTAAACACACCCCTTCATGCTCCACTACTCACCTCAATCCTAAGGTACAATATTTTTCAGGTTTTGGTGGTTGTATAATTGTAAATGTATATATTACATATATACTCAGAACTATACTTAAATAAATATATATATATATATATACTCAAAGCTATACTTATATGTATATATATATATATACTCGGAGCTATACTTAAATATATATATATATACCCCTGACCTCCACTACTCAAAGCTATACGAGCTATACTTAAATGTTTATATATATATACTCAGACCTTCACTACTTAGAGCTATACAAACTATACTTAAATGTATATATATATATACTTAAATGTATTACATATATATTATGAGAAGATTTTACCTTGTGTTAATTGGAGAGGAAAAGTAGATCTATAGAGCTGTACGCCTCTGGTTTTGTTGATAGAAGGAGAAGACTGGTTTTGTTGATTGTTGATAGAAGGAGAAGATCTGATTAATGAGAGAGGAGAAGAGAAGTTCTATGAATGTCAATGGTATGGTTTTGTTGAGAGAAGGAGAAGACCTTTGCTTTTGACAAAAGAGGAGGCGCAGAGAGAAAATGAGAAGAAGAAAGCTCTCCGAATTTGATTTTAGGGTTTTTAGATTGGAATTTTACAAAATTCAGAAAACATTATTTTATTGTTTTCTCTTTTCCTTTATAAATTTGGGATACCGATTTCAATTTGATTTTCAAAAATAAACTTCCAATCAGAGATTTTAAAGGGTCCCACTAAGTTTTAGTATTTAAAAACATACAATTGTATCCCAATAACATACCAATCATACCCTTAGGAATTTTGTATTTGATATTGTAAATTATTTGGAATTTTTAAAAAAAATTTGCAGGAAGGATGTTGTAACTAAAGCGAACACTACTATGAAAAAAAATTAGAAAAAAAAAAAAAACTTCGACATGCATTTTTGAAAGCCAAAGTTGACTAAGAGGTTGAAATAGAAGATACATATCACTCCTCAATCAATAATTAGAAAAATTGATTAATTCCAAATAAAGAATCAACGTTCACACCGTACTACTTATATATAATAAGTACCATATAAATTTATCTATTGTGCTTTGTTTTAATTTGAGTAATGACACGTGAATCTAAAATATGCATAGTTTAATTTAACTAACCACATTTATCAAAATTGAGACACTGATTTAAACAATAGTACTATATTAGTATATATAATGTTTAAGTCTATATTTTAAGTTCCATAGGTTAGAATATTATTTATTTGGTATATAAAATCAACTAATTGATTTAATATATTAAAGTCAATATTTAATTTATTGACAAAATATTCTAATTAATGGTCAACATTGTTTGTTACCTGATTTTGTTGTTACCCGATTTTTCATATCCCAACTGATTGAGGAAATATCTCAATCTGTGGCAGAGACTCTGATGGTAGGTCTCACTCTATAAATATAGAGTACCGGTCCCCAAGCTCGCTGCTCATTTTCTGACTTTCAGTAACTCCATCTAAAAGAGTTAGTGAGAGCTTGGAAGCCCGTGTACTCGTTCTAACTTCTGTTTCTTTTCTTTTGTAGATCTAAAGCTAGATCGAGGTTATCAATAGCAATGGCTGGAGGTATACAATATTCGATTCTTTTTGTATATGTTCATTCTATATATTAATTCCGCCTACATGTATATAGGATTGTTCATATGCCCACTTTCATATTAATCTAACACCATATCATTACTCTTTTAATTTTGATGGCCTTTTTCTATTATCATATATCTTTTGATCAAACGACACGTGAAAGAACGACAATAAAATTAAAAAACGACAAGACAACTACAACGAACAGGAGAAACGACATGAAACAAACAACAATAATTTGAGGAATCGATATTAATGCCAAACGACAATAAGCGAAAGAACCACAGCAGAAGGGAAAAGGCCAATTAATGCAAAAACGACAACAAGAGAGGTATTCTATAAAAATACATCACATATGACTACTAACATATCAATTCATGTCGTTTTCCAAAAAAGTTGACACAAGTTATAGTTTTATTTATCTCTACAAAAAAACTTGTATTTTTTTATTTTATTTTACTTATTGTGAAAATAGAAATGCATAAATTTATTTTGCATGTACTAAATAATTATAATAATTATTTTATTTTACTTATTGTGAAGATGAGGTCTTTAAAGCATGTATCATACACGAGATGTTATACAAATCGACACGACTGGAAGGGTTTTCCCACTGAACGACCTCCTTGATTTCAACTTCAATCTCCTTAGTCTCTTTCATAAAACGACTTATGCAAAACCCAAGAGCACTTAAACTCAGAGTTACCATTTGGCTCTCGATCATTTTCACCTCATCACGATCATTAGCCACTTGTTTATTATTATGAATCTCATCATCATTAGTATCATCATTCTTAATCTTCTCAATGACTTCTCTTGAATGTTGCATGTAAGAGCCCAAGATCATGTCGACCTCATCTTCATTCAACTGATCAGTGTTACTAATAAAGTTGGTATTATTATTTGGGTTTCCAGAATATTTTCCCATCTCCACGTCATGTGGCATTTTATTCTTCTCAAACTCCTTTTCGAGAACAACCAATGATTTTATCAGACTAACCTCTTGGAAACATGTGACTGAAGAACAAACTAGTTTCTTGAAAAGGGCAACATCACCGTCAATTTTGATCACGATTTCGTTATCGTGATCATTGGAGTGCTGAAGAAAGCCCAATGCGTGAGCACTAAAGTCAAGGAGATCCACCATTTTGGACAAAGAGTTGGTAAGCTTACCGTATGAACCACTAGGAAATGGCACAAACCAGAAGTTGGGCTCCAGCTCAGCTTCTCCAATGAAATTCTCAAGCTCCCTAATGTTCATTTTCAGCTTCTTTCGGTTCTCTTCCAATAGGGCTTTGGTGCTTGAACTCAACGACCCAATGCACTCGTTCAACGTGTTGAGACTTTTTGATAGGTGAACCTTCGTCAGAGTGGAAGCTCTAGTGGGTTGCAAGAGTAAGTCCACCATGATGGAACAAGATAACCCAATGAAGGTTTCGACTATTCTTGCTATGGCGAATTGGCTTGGAGGTCCGAAACCTTCTCGGCCCAAAACCAAGATGGCCCCAATGATGGCTGAGATACCCCCAGCCTGTCCATACATCCGGCTACGTTGGAGAAAGCCAGTGAAAATGAACCAAGGGAGAAGAGAAAAGAGTCTTAATGGTAAGATGTTCGAGAAGAGAAACCAAACCAAGACTCCATAAATGGTTCCCAGAACAGTCCCTTGGGCTTTAAGGTTGGCAACTCTAAACGTGGGCTCTCTGCCAGCTGACAGGCTTATGGCGACTGGGAGTCCGGCCCAAAATCCATTAGGTCTGCTGTAAAGAAGCCCAAAGAACACAGCAAGGCCCAATGAAAGTGAACATTTGAATGCGTACATGAGCCTTTGGTTGTTGCTCACTTTTGGAAAAATATGGGCCCAGGCACTTTCATTTTCTATATCAGTAGAACCCTTTTGCGTTGCCGTAGTAGTGGGCTTTATTGTTTTGGTAGCTAACTTTTTCATTTGAAGGAGTTTCATGCAGAAGAGAAAGAAAAATGAGGGTAACTCTTGGTGGGTTGGTGGAAGATCCTTAGGCACTGTTTGAAGGAAGTTTTTATCTTCTTCAATAGATTCAGGGACTGTGAACGAATCGTTCAAGTGCAAGCTTCCCAAAGTGCCAAGGTTCATGTTGTTCTCCATTACAACTAGACCATCTCTGAGCTCTCCAGTTAGATTTTTAACCGGAAACGACGTAGTAGTTTTCAAAGCCATCTCCAACCCTCTTAATGGAACTTCCAACTCTTGCATTTTGTCTCCTGGGTTCATCAAGATGTTGCATGGTTTAAAACATTTCAATGGAGGTCTCTCCCACAGCATGCTTTCCTGTAAACATTTAATTATATATATCCAAAAATTAGAACTCTATATATGTCTTAATATTGTCATTGATTTTTAATAATGAGACCTGTGATTTAGACTAGTATTAGAGTTATCATTAAAATTAATTGGCCGGTGCTACAATATTGTTTTATATTATTTTAACATGGGATCTAATACATCATAAGGTGTAGAAATATGTATATATATATATATAGTTATATATCGACATGTTACAAACTATATATTAATAGATCCAGTGGGATTGAGCTTCATATTATTTCAATGCGAGACTTTAAGTAAAATATTCAGGAATAATATTCTTACTTGGAATTTTTTAATGTTTTGAATAACTTTGGTGCCGGTAGCAGCCAATGTTTTTGCTTGAGATAGTGATTCAAGAGCAGTTGTCTTATCCTCTGCGGTATAGGCCTTCACAAAGTTGTTTAGTCTCTTTGAAGCATTATCTCCGTAGAGCTGGCAATTGTGTTTCACCTAGAGAAACAAGGAAGAAATAATTAGATTGAAATATACATGTATAAATATAAATAAAATGAAATTATATAAAACGTGACAATATGTATATGTGAACATACTTTGCCTTTAAATACAAATTAAAATGCTTGTCAACATCTGAAATTTCCGTACACCACTAACTAGCTACACCATGGCCTATTGCAAAATTGGCTGTATATAGTGACTATGGACTCGACAATCACTTTACTAGATTTGACTTCTCTCGTGACGCAATATTTTGTCTTCTAATCTTATATTTATATAATATAATATGGCTGTATATGGTAACGCAATATTTTCTCTCTATATACAAGGCAAAAACGTTGTTTGTCGAAATACTACATGTATCTATATGATTGGACAAAAATTCTAGGGGAAAATGATATTTCCACTAATTATCGCAATATTGATTGGGTTATGTATCTAAATAATTTGCATTTTCTTTTATTAGTAAGATATAATTTCTTTAAATTAAACAATATATAAAGTAAATCTGTTAATTAATAGTTTTCTCATACGTACAAGTTTAACGATTTCCTTTTCAATTAATTTACGGGAAAACAAATAAAATATACGTAGGTGGTAGATCTGTACGTGGAAAGATATATATCATTATGTTCCAAATGAATTAATAAGATTATACAAATATATACATGATAATAACGTATGTCTTATAAACCAACCACATCCTATCCATGCATTAATTAATGAGCGTTGTGTAAATCTCGTTTTGGTTAATAGTTATACTATACCGTATATATATCCTCAAAGAATATTCAAATAGCCCCACATCACGAGCAAAATGTTTCTGGTTAATGTATATGGATGAACATGCATAACTATTCATCTAAACTTTAATAATTATTTATGTATAGTGTTCATTGCTCATTTATATAATTTAAAGAACTGTTTTTTTTTATTTATTTAAATGATTAGAATTTGTTCTTTTTGTTGTTGTTAAATTAGCCACAATAAATACGTACCTCCTTGAAAGCTAGTCTTGGAAAAGGAAGCAGCAAAGCCAAGACACAGGCCGAGAGTCCAACACCAGTGCTCGCTGCCACGCGGAGGGGGTGCATAACAGCCTCGTCTAGGTCCCCATTAATGAACCCTACAACGTACACGATCACAATCTGGCCCAGCGCTATTCGCTTCGAGATCAGATGAGTCGACTCGGGCAGGGCAACCACAAAAGCGCCAAGCGCCACAGTCAGGGCAGTCACGCTTTCCGAGAAACGAGATGGACCTATTAGCCATAGACTAAGCATGGCCGGGCCAAGGCTCTGGACCGTAGCGTGGAGGCCGAGCCAGCAGCCGCGCAGCGTGTCACCCAGGGTGGCGTCCGTGACGACAAGTATCACGGTCACATAAGAGAATGCCGGGAAGCGCACCAAGCTGCGGAAGGATTCTGGGCCGTAGAGGGTTGTGCACGCCACTATGGCGCAAGCTATGGCAGTCCTGAAGGCTGCGGCTAGGCAGGTTAGCAACGTGGCTTGGGCTTGGTCGGAGTGGTGGAAAAACGAAACCATATTTAGTGCTGGTTGGTAAATGAGTAAGGGTTTTTTTTTTCTTTCTTTTGCCCGATAGAGAGGGTTTGTACGGTACTAACTGCTGGGATTGAGAGGAGGGGTGAGGAGGGTTTATATAAGGCAATTAATGTTAAGTCATAGTCGAAACTACGTGGAAGGCTCCACTGGGGCCACGTTTGGTTAATGGAATACTCGACCATATGCCACTTTATTAATTTAGTTTAGTATTAGTTACATGAAGTAATATAGTGTCTTCTGTCAAATTGAATCAGAAATATATTGTCTCACTGCTACCATTTATGTGTAAGTGTGAAATTTATATATATATAATTCTAATTATAATTTATATCAATCTGCGGTGACGTTACGTAATGTTATATATCTATCGTGGTGAATATATATCATGAATCATATTGGCAATTAAAATCGTTCATTTTTCCAACCAAAATTGCTCCATGTGCCACACGGATTTAATATAAAATCACTAGCACTGATTTTATTTCATCCTTATTGCTCTATTCAATTTTTTTTTTTTTGCTTGAATGGATGATTGCACACAATACAACAAAATAAACATTTAATGGCTATGAGGAGACATTATAGACATTTAATGTCTTCCCCTAGTGGAGATCTAAAGTGGCCCTATGACGTCTCCCCATGAGAGTCATCATAGGTTTTTGTATTTTAAAAAAAAAATTAAATAATTATTTTTATTATATTAATTTTTTAAAAATAGAATTAAATATATTAATTAAAAAATCTAAATTATATGCAAATTTAAATTGTGAATTTTCATTAATAAAACCGAAATGTGTATATAATATATTTTTGCTAACTAATTATACAAAATTGTAATATTATTGTTAAACATACAAAACTAACAAATATCACACTAGCTAGCTAGACATATAGTAAGAAAGAAGAAAAAGTAAAAAAAAAAACCTAATATGTGAGACGATGACTTTGAATTATCGGTAGCATATGGTTCGCTCAATGTTGTCGCATTTTATTAATCTGTACTGGTGTATATGGCGTAGTGTTTGGCTACAAAAAATTCAAAGTAAAATATATTAGTTAATTATTATTTGATTATATATGTACTTTAATAATAAATAGATTGTTAACTTTGTATAAATTTATATACATGTACCTTTTTCTTTAAGTGACGTCCAAGTCGTGAATGTTCAATGTAATCCTTCAACATTCTCATCACATAATATCCACATGTCACATTGTTTGGTTGGTGTGGACACTAATATTTAAATAAAATGTCAAGCAATTAATATAAAGAATATTAGTAAAATTAAAGTATAAATTTTCAAAATAATTAAAGTCGTAGTTACTTACTTTCGGTTGCACAATTTCTATATTATTTGGAATCTTGGGAGGTTTTGGTAGATTGGTCAGAAAAAGGTTGACCCCGTTTTTATATTCCATGGATAACCTATTCGTTGACATCAATTTTCTATCCATATCCTCTCCTATGTCTATGAAAAATTAAACAAAAAAAACTAAATAAGCATACGGAAAATTGAGCAGTATTTCCCCTATATTAGTAACATAACCATCTGTTAATCTAATCAAGTCCAATCAAATAAGCACAACACAATACAAATATAATAATAGAATACATAATTCTAGACAAAATCGAGCAGCGTTTCCCCTATAATAGTGATCTAACCATCTGTGAACAATAAGGCAAACAATTCAAACAACAAACAATAAATTTCTTCCTTATAGCTCCATAGCACACAAACAAATTTTTAAGAACCTACTTCACTAAAACACACAGTTCTCAACCTTCTGTTATCACCGAAATTAAATTAAAATTAAAATTATTTTATTTATTTTAGACAAAATTATTAAATACATTTTAGCAAAACATATTTACATATATATACTTAACAAACATTAAAAATGTATAATTTTCGAATTAAATAGTAATAAAAATTTAAAAATAGTAAATAATGTGGTATCATCTTAAAATTAAACAATATAGTATCTCAAATATACATAAAAATTATTTTTCATACTTTAAACTAATATTTCTAAGAAAACCCACAAATCATATAAAAAATGCACAAAAATAATTTTTTCTACCATTCTAACTATAATACACTGTTTTATCTTGAAACCCTACCTCAAATATGCTTTGAATCCACTTTGTTGAGCCAAAAATCACCCAAAATCGCAACTCATAAACCCTAAAATCCCAATATCAATCCCTTAATAACTAGAGAAAATAAACATGAAAATTATCCTAAATATTATACAACACTTATAAATAATAAAAACTTACATCAAATGAGATTTTATAGCCTAAAATTAGCCAAAATCATCAAAAAATGGCCATGAAATCGCCCAGAAAGTCGCCCTTCTCCGCCTCTGGTTTGTGCACTCGGGGAAGAAGAAGGAAATGCTGAGTATATAGTAGGCCAGACTTCTTCCAGGGGAGACGTTAGATGTCTAACACGTCTTCCCATGTGACACGTCTTCCCAGGGGAGACGTTAGATGTTTGGCACGTCTTTCCAATGGAGACATTAGATGTTCTTACATAACTTACCACTTTTAATGAAGAATGAATAATATAAATGAATAATTTTATATTCATATTTTTAAATTAACGTCTCTCACCACTTTTAATGACTTACTTAGGTAGTCATTAACAAGAACTTTTAATGACTTACATCATTAGACTTTAAATATCCTTGAATACTTTTAATTACTTACACCATTGGTGTAAGTCATTAAAGAGAGTCATTAAAAGTGAAAATTATTGTAGTGACGTTAAAGTTTTGTTTTATAAATTGTGAAAAATATATAATGACCAAGCGCGTTTTATAATTAAAGTAGTTCATTAAAAAAAAAAATAGTCGAGTTACTCATGTTCTTATTAATTAATGATGTTTAATATGAAATAAGTATAAGAATATTGAGCTATTAATAAGAACATGAATAACTTCACTGATCACCAATTGATTTTTAGATGAATTCACATGATTCTTGTCATGATATCATGAGTCATTTCTCTAGCGGACATTCGATGTAAAGAAACACTTGAGAACCCATATAGTGCAATAAGACCATTGAGATATCTAGATAGTAAGCTAAGGCGTAGTAAACTAAGGCGTACTAGATATGCATAGTGCAAAAAGATTAAAAAAAAGATAAACCAGCTGAAAAAATAAATATTTATAATTAGGTGACTCGGGATCGAACATGATATAACTCCACTAATTAAACCCGTTAATTTTTAGGTCAGCGAGATGATTCTTGTCAAGTAGGATATGTTAATCTATGTTACGTAGATATAATGCTGACGTAAACGGATCAAATTCTTGAATTTATCTAACACTTTCGATATGCATATACACACATGAATATATATATATATATATATTATATACATGGATTTTTCAAGAGATGTATATTAATTATAAGAGGATATACTAAAGGTGTAATATATACAGGATAACTCTCTCACATTTCTTTGAATTTTTTTTATCGCCATCTGAGTGGACCGCGCGGCGCCGCCACGCGCGGGGAAAGTACTTATCGATGAAGGAATTAATTAAATAGATGTAGACCAAGTTCCTATTCTTCTTACTTAGAACAGTAGGCTTTTCTCTTACTTTATTGGACAGAACTATTAGATCGATCGTCTTCTTTATGATGATAGTTTATGAATTTATTTCCGCTATATATCCATTAATAAGAAAATGGTAAACCAATTAGGTCAAACTTCCTTTGTCTTTGTTATTTTTTTTCTAATAATTTCTTTACTTAGTGCTGGGGGCACAGATTAAGGATGAGATATGCATATTGAATATATATAGTGCGAATTCTTTTTTGAGTTTTCTTAATTGATTATTATTTATATTTTTTTATGCGCATATGCATAAAATGCCATATTGTTAATACTGTACGTCTTGTTGTTATAAAATTCTGGTGTAGTGTGGTTTTAATGCATGGTGCTTCCGCAAGTGGAAGAAATTTAATCACTTTGATACACTAATGAAGCAGAGTACATATATATATAATGTGATCATGAGCACAAAAACAGTCACAAAACCATGTGTGCCTTGTCATTATGTACACATTTTTGTATATATATATATTTATATATAAAGACACACACACATGCATGCACACACCTTACACATTTAAGCCGGCCTCCATGTTTTTGGCGTCCTTTCATAGTAATGATCTATTTGATAATGTCAGTCAACCTTACAAAGGCAGGCATTTCAGGGTTGAATATATATTAGCTTTAAAGCAACAAAAAATTAATTAATTAAAGATCTTATAACCCAACTACCATAAAGTCTTGTAGGAGCTTTTATGTGGCCAAGTTGTGCATGCGCAAAAAAAAAAAGTCCAATTCCAAAAGATTGATATCACTATTGAAATATATCCAATTCCAAACCAAATAAGATTGATAATACTGTTATAGTGGAGATGAAATACAGTACTACTAAAGTTATTTGTCTTTGCAATATATATATATTTGATGTTACAAGAATTTAATTTATATAGCTTATAATATATAATAATGAATTAAAAAGCTAATAAATTAATTAATTGACGAATGGGGGTCTTTCAGATTATATACATATAATAATAGAATCTAAGTGGGGTTTTCCTAGATTTCCACCCATTAATGTTAATGTCCTAATATTTGTACGAATGTGTGTTCCTTCAGCCGATGGAAGGGTCAATATGAGTGAGAAGCGGTTTTGATGTTCTAACCTAGCTACATGAATTTATTGCGCTTATCAAATATAATAGTTCGATAAAAGGTTAGTTAAAAAGCAAGAATATCCCTGTCACTTTTTCTCTCATTTAATTCGTACGACAAAAATAAGGAAGAAAATAAATTAAAAAAAAAGTGATCATATATGGCCAATATTTTTCAAATCATATCATTATTTTTTTTTTCCCTTTTTTTCTTTATTATTTCTTGGGGGTGAGAAGGTGGGGTTTATTACTAGTACCTAACTTGCTTACGTAGTTGAAGCAGCACAATGTCACGAGCAAGCTCATTCTCTTAATTGGGAAAAACAATAAGTAATTGGGGTTCCACATGCACCCGGAGACCCACTTTTAATTTGTATATGTGCGCTGACATCAAAAGAAGCTTTAAGAAATTAAAGCTTTCTCCTTTTTTTTTTCATGAGAATTTGAAGCAGCCATAGACATCGTAGCCTCATATGGTGGGATCCTATGCGAGAAAGTGGCCTTAATTTGTCGGGATAGTGTGAAATATATAGTTTCATTAGTTGGTGCTTTATATATATATGATCTATCCAGTTTAATTTGTTTCTCCCATTTCGGTAGCATTTGTTATATAAACACCTCATATTGTCCAGCATTTTAATTTCCGAATTTTATATGGTACGTCCGTATATGTCCTATAATGTAGTTATAGGATATCTAGTAATAATAAGGGAAAATATTTTTTCAAAAAAAAAAAAAATCATAAATATTGTTAGGCAGCCAAGTAAATTAATTATTATCCAAATTAAATTAAATAAACAGATAATAATGTGATGATATTGTAGAACTCATGATTATCTGACAATAATCTTTATTTTTTTTTAACAGTTTCTTTTGATTTTGTTTAGTTGGGAAAAAAATCTAAGATGCCACTTGATAAAAGTACAAACAAATAAATCAATTTAATATATCACATGCATATAGCTTTAAAATATTTAACAAAACGATTATATATATATTAAAGAGAAAATTTGTCCACTAATCAGTTGGAATGAATTTTGTTGTCTTTAATCCATATTTGGTAAGAGAGGAATCGAGTTACAAACTATTTGACATCTAAAAATCAAATCTTACTACTTCTTAATTAATTATATAACTTTTTGTTCTCGTGTTAATGACAGCGTTCTTAGCAAGCTAGCTTTCTCTTATTTTACTATATGTTTTGTTGAATTTAACTCATTTATTATAAAACCGTAACTTTTATTGATTTATATAATAACATGTTGGAAATATGTTATCATAGTTGGAATGTCTACATTCTAACTCCAGTCACCAACAACCTTGAAAAAAAAATCTGAGTATGCGATGGTGCTATATTTTGTTTTAGTAAAGTAGGACCAAATAACATTTAGACAAATTAGCCATTACTCAATAGAAGCCAAAGATGAACAACTTATCATCAATTATGTTCAGTTGAAATATCTCTAAATAAAAGACGTTATAATGAGAAATTCTCAATCAAGAGGTTGTATGTATATATTCCAAATTAATGGGGCCGGGACTAGACAAACTGTGTGGTAGCTAGCTCTCGAGGTTCATTACGTATAGTACTAGTCCAATGATTAAGCAAGTATATATGTATTTATAAAGGTAAAAAAGAAAAGAATAAAGAGATTATTTGAACCTTGTGACCGGTTCGCTCCCTTTAAAGGGGAGTAACTTTCTCTTTAAATAGGAATATTGACACAGGCCAGGTCAGGTCAATTTCCAAATGTGACAATTTTTATGTTACTGAGGTTGATTTGAAGACTTTGGTGTTATTGATAAAGTTTCAGCCTCTTGGAGTGTAGTTGGATTAATTGGGGTCTCATCAAAGTTGAAGTGACACAAAGAAATGCCACTTCAACCTTGTTCGGGTAATTATTTTTCTCTAGATAATTGGAGACTTTGATTAGTAATAATTAACTCTGATTTGTTATCTTATTATTCTAGTCTTTGAGCTCTTATCTTCATAAATGTCATGTTCGGATTAAAGAGTTGTGATGTTTAAGATAACCGCAATATAGTACATATATATATTGGAACAGTTTTGAGTACTCAAAAGCTTGGTTCATTGATTTGGTGGCATCGCATTACTGACCTAATAAACTAACAAATAATATATAATACTAAAGATTTTCCCATAAATGAGATCTAGAACTCACCATATTTGGACCATTTGTTTTGACACGTAACGATGGTTCTTCGTCGACGTTTACATGCTTTTTTTTTTTTTTTAAATTTCTTCGTAAAAACAAAAGGTGAACCTTAAGTTATAGTTTTTCTTTCGGTAGGCACTAGCATTTTCTGTCGACGACAAGTCAAACTAATTCAGCCCACACAATAGTTACTAATTTGTCAAATTGTACAATTAATTTCAATAAAACCCGAAAGTGGTTTCGTCATATATATAATCATCAACGGTGAGCCACTCAAACTAATTTGATCGAAAAGTTGAGTGGTTCTCACATTCGATTCATTCTATTACTGCGCTCTTCCCAGCTTGCATTATATTCTTTAATTACGAATTGAACAAGCCAATTGTCAGTTTCTTATATATTAAACGAAAGTTAGATACTCGAATAATGTCAGAATATCAAAGACCCATTTGCCAAAAGTAGTGTGTCATGAGCTAGTAAAATCTTTGTTTTATTATATATTTTAAACAAAAACGATATCAAACTTTTACTGTCAAGATCGGAGACGGTTTAAAGATGATGGAATAATATAAGGAAATGGGAAATGGGAAATGGGTTACCACTTACATTACCATACCACCCAACCCCAACCCCAACCCATCGATTCAGGAAACAAAAAATCTAATATTAATTAATAACTCTACTTGCTGCTAGGCCACATCCACCCACCCATAACCAAAGTTGGGGTCGGGCTTTTTACGGACATTTTCATTTTGTAACCACATATGTGGCCTATTCCAATTGATTGGTAACTAGAAGATTTATTTTTGCAGGGACCAATTGAAATGAGTCACGTTAGTTCGAAACACTAACATTTTTATAAATGTTAGTAACAACCCCTAAAAAAACATAATTGAGAAAAATAAGTGCCAATTTCTTATGGTATGTTGTATGAAATTGAGAAGAAATCTAAGCATAAAAGTGGGGAAGAAACATGTGAATTGATGAGACTAGATACCTTATTTTCAATTGCAAACGTCAGCTGTGTCGTATCTGTTCGAAATTCCAAAGGTCACCGTTACAAGTTTCCACAAAAAGAAATGTATATGATAAAAAAACGACAACGAAGTGCTCTTCTTCAACATCAATCGCATGGTGGCGGGGCATGCATTTTATTTTTATATGTGTATGCTGGGGACAATTCACTTTATGCAAACTTACGTGCTTCATTATAAAGATTTATTTGGCCCAGAGTTTGACACCTGAATATATTTATAGGTATAAAACTATACCACTATAAAATCTGTTTAAATAACCAGTGGATCACACAAACTTGCAGGAAAGAAGGTAGAGAGAGTATAGAGAGACATGGATTTGAAAGCTATTCTCGCAATCTAAAAAATTAAAATAGAGGATCACTTAATTAGAATAGTGTTCTTTATTTTCTTTTTAATATATATAACTATTCTTAAGAAAAAGCAAAAGTAAAAATAATAAAGTCAAAACATAAATTATTTTACTCTGTTCACCTTATTGGATTTTAGAATCACTTGCAACAACCACACTCTGTTCGTGCTAATATTTTTATTAATTAAGCCAAAATTTAGTTCCCTAGTGCTCTACGAGTTAGCAAACCCACCATCAAGTAAGTGTACTCTCTATTCGTACTCGTTTCATTATCACTAATGATAGCAACCATGTTTCTCAGCTGTAATTATAATGTCAATCATCATTGCCTAGGAGTTTTCTTTTTTAGGGCTTGACTGTTCTCATTAAAAGTAACAAAGGCTACTTCAAAGCCCTTTTTTCTTCTTTTTTTTTAACATCTTTTCGATTGTTTAGTTTGCACTTTGCACTAACAAAAGTACATACAACATGTTTATAACTGCAGATTCTTGCTTTAGCATTTCCTAGCACGAACTGTTTACTCTAGCTAGCTTTATAGAAGGATGTGTTTTTCATATCTTCCTTGACAGGAACCAATCAATGGCTTGCCAATTATCCAATTAAAATTGTATCCATGTGTATATTTATAGACTGAGGCTGTAAAAAGCTATGAATTATACATATACACACACATATATTAATATACTAATAGTAAATCTTATGGGATACTTGAACGAATACATGCACCCCTCCAGTTCAGCGCAATCTCTTATTTAGAGTTCTATTCAAGGTTATTTAAGTTTTGTTTTGGAGGACAAAAGAAATAAGAGTGCAGTTCGTATTACAATTGTGTCACTATACAAATTTAAATCCACACGGTACAATACATATAATCTGTCATTTATGCAGACAATTTTCCAATGATGTTTAATCCATTCTAATATACTATCACAATTCTCATTTCATTTTTTTTGTCGGACAATTATGCATTAGAATATTGAAATTAAAAATCATATATTTAATTTAATTTTTAATTGTGTTAATCAAATTAATTTCAAATTTATCATATTAATTAATACTTTGATTCATATATGTTTATGCTCAATCTAAATATGCAAACTTCTTACACATTTCGAGTTGTGTTATTATGTTTTAACTTCTATGTTATATAAAGCCAGTTCTTAGAATAGCATGCCATAAGCTTAAAAATACGTAAAGACACATCCCCCATATCGTTGACTAGTTAATGAGACATTTCCACCCTTTTACTTTAGACTTCCAAAAGGGTCTGTTTAAGAAAAATCATGGCTTGGACAAGACCCTTAATGATAGCACATTTTGAGCAGCACCATGTCCATGTCCGTGTGAGGAGGCAATTGCAGAGAAAGCATTTAACTGGATTGGACGTACTAGTCAATAATAGCATCCTACTACATTCGACAGAAAATCTTATAGAAGTACAAAAATGATAGAATACGAAAGTGTACTTATTTTTTCCACCTTACAACTGAGATCAATACATCGAGTAGCCGCATGCATAACTTGATTCGTAACTACACCTCTCTTCCAATTGTCACAATATTGAGGAAAAGCAAACATAAATTTTATACTAAGTTGAAATTCTATAGACAAACCATACTTGTGAACACAAATATTCCTATTAAATATACATATCACGACAAATACGGGATTCAATTACCAAATATACTAATTTAGCACATGTGATACTAAAATATATATTTTATGAATTACTAATATGGATTACTTTGATGAAGAACCAAGTGCCAAGAGAACGAAGAAACGACAGTCTTATGGTATTGCCTCATGTAGATGGAGCGAATGGACTGCTTTCAGGGTCAAATATTCCAGCTATAAGAGCTATGAAAACCCAAAACATGATGCAGCTTATAATAGCAGTTCTCACCACCTGGTCGCAGTTACTATTAGAGTTGGCTCCTGTCTCATAAGATGAATCGAGTAGAGGTGGGTTTTCACCATCATAAAAGCTTTCAGTTGACTCCCTCCTTGTGATTTTATTTCTAAGAGGAGAATGTCGCATATTGGAGGTGCCCAATTCTAAACATTTTTCACATTTGCATTTGCCTCCAAGATATGCTGGGACTGTCTGAAGATGCTCCAAAAGTAACTTCCCATACGCTTCCCCCCAAATTTTTAACTTTTTTCGCGTCACAGGCTTTAGCATCTGACAAAGCAAGCACACAAGTGTTGTATAATACTGAGTAACATATAAAGAGCACATCTTTCACCACAGCCAAATTCCACGAGTCAAAATCATAAAAAGGAAAGAACCGGCAATATTGTAATGAGAAGCTTACCTTTATAAAAGTTTGAGCAATAACACGAAGAACTGGAGGAAGCTGTACAACAAACAAACAGCCAAGACGGTTTGGGAAGTGATCTTGCAGAAAAGAAGAACAGGTTCTTATGACTTGCATTGGAATTTTAAGTGGAGATAAACCTTTACAATCCACCAAAACTGTAATTTCACCCATTTCTGCATCAACTAAATGCAAGACTCCACGCTCAACGGAAGATACTGAAGTTAGCGACAATTTATTTCTGTCAGAGCATGGCATGTAAAGGTGATGAAATAATTAAATATTAAAATACATACTTATAAACGTATATAGAGAAATCCATTAAAAATTAACTCAAAATTAACAGTGAGAACCCTTGCTGCCTCAAATGGGTCCCTCGGTCTGCACTAAAAACTAAGAACAGCAGGTAAAATGCCACAGTTGACAGAAGCTAATATAATCACACACAAAAGCAAGAACTCAATGCTATAGGTGCTTGCTTCCAGTGTTAGTATCTTGAAACTTTAATAATTTAACAAAAATCTTGAAACCATAACAGGAACCCAAAGACATACTGATTGCTTGAGCAAAACGAGGCTTATCAGTAGGTGACAAACTGGTGCAAGCTAACCCGAGTCGTACAATGAGACAAGGTCGTTGCTGTACATCATATCCATGCCAGAAGACCAAATTCGACCACATCTCCAGCTCCTCATCGGTAAACATTCTGTAAGTCTCCCTCCAACGGATTGTCTTCTTGATTGAGGATAGAAAACTTGAAAAGTTTCCATTTGCAGCCATATAAAATCTACGGAGTTCATCCTCATTAATTCTGCATAAACATTAGTATGTCATGGTTCATTGCAACAAGACAAAACAACAAAATTCCGATATAAATAACCTACATGTAAAAACAAAGGGAAATACAGATGAGTACAAAATGGTTTTGCCTGATTTGAGTTATAAAAAGAATATTCCAAAGTGATGCATGAGACACTTTGAAGTAACAATGCGGGGTTCTTGCCCAATTTCGAGCCTCTGTTCAGTAGATGTCCTCTTTTCAAATTTTATAACAAAATGACCAGTATATACCAATTGTAAAATTGAATAAACAAAAGTGAGGCGTGGAGACTTAAAACACATAATGAAATGCTATCTTTAAACTTTAAAGCGTTATTTGCTACCTCTCCTCGAAGTTGCTTAAGGGATTTTGCAGCAAAACACTTCCAAGAATAAATCAAGCACTTACTATAGATCACATTAAGAAAATTAAGACTCACAACACAGAGGAAGAATGGCTTTTGATTTATGAATAGAAGGAAGGAAACGAAAACAACTTTCTCCAATTCATTTTTCCTTAAAAAATTTATAATTGCTTAGACACCTTTTGTAATAATTGTATCTATCAAAATAATTGCAGCTGTTCAGAAAAATTGTACCCACATGCGTGGGTGTGCGAGCCAAAGTGAGTCCACTTATCCTCTTAATTACCCTCATCATAGACCAACCCTTTATAAAGTGTTTTAGCACTTATTTGTTTTCCATATGCACAAATATGAACATATATACTGAAGAATCTACCCTATTTTCCCTTACTGACAGATTGATTACAACATATTAGGTAAGGTTAATATTGGACATCATTCCTCAGTGAAAGAACATAAAGACTAAGAGAACACCATATATATAACTGCAAACCTTCCTCCATGCTAGCTTCTTTTACTTTTAAAGACGTGAAAAACTGATTTGTTGGCAGACTGGAGAGGAGTGATAGCCATTAGCGAGAGAAAACAAAAGATTCTACAATTAGTCAGTTTGGTCAGGATTATTGAGTGGCATGAATGCCCAACTACAGGAGATTAATGATACAGAAAAATGCACAACAGCTTTAGTACCCTGGTTCTGAAGGGAAGGTAATATTTCATAAATGTACAATATCATATATAACTCTGTTAAATTGTCTAATCACCTTTCTGGCAAACTAATCCCTTGCTTTTCAAGCTCTTCGTGGAATTGAATCAACCACAATTCAGATGGTACATTTTGATGACTTTCATCGCACACACTGCAAATTACAAGAAACTGTGAGCGTTTTTCAAAAAGAGAACTCGAGATATGATTTGATTTGATGCGACCAAATGAAATCTTAATAATATTCATGCAAGTATATTCCAAATCAGGTCACACTGTAGCAAGTATACCTGTACATAGCAAAATTTAATTTCTACTGCTTCAGTCTTAAAAAAAAAAAAAAAGATATATAATGAACTGAAAAGTTTCAGGGTAAATAATTTCACGTTAATGTCAATGCTTAGATAATCTCAATTGTAAACATCTCTGGGGACGCCTTGTCAATGTAATTTACCTTGTCTCCATAGTATTCTGTACAGATGATAGCTCTGAAGGTACATCCGACAATGCGCTAGAAGCATGTGTGCCAGCTGAAGATGTATTAGATTCAGGTGTACCACCTGATGGTCCATCATTTGATTCTAATTCTTCAGAGAGTGCTGTTGCTATTGAAAGTATCAATAATGGCCTTGAAAACATCTGGAATCATGCAAAAGTTATTAACCTTAAATGTCCCAGAGATATAGCAAATAGCACAAGCTGAACACAAAGCTCATTGTGAATAACATATTTCCATATTGTCAGCAGTTGGTATATGATATCCAAATGTAATTACATATAAAAAAAACGAGAACAATTTCTGTGAACAAACCTGTGCGCCTTTGACCAAACCCTTGAAGGGAGCAAATCTTTGAATCCACTTGAATGGTGGATAGCATAGAACTTGCAAAGCCTGAAGACCACGCCACACAAAGGGGCACTTAGCCTTTGAAAATCTGCGAACGGTCTCCAGTGCAGCAACTTTCAGTACAAACACTGCTATGCGGCCAATTGCATCACTTCCGTTACTCCCATTGGCCAGGGAAGAAATGCGCCTAAAAGAAGGCCGTGATGAGGCTTTATGGAGAGAAACAAGTGAACTTGTGTTTGATACTTTATTTCCAGATAAAACATTTGCCTTATCGATGATTTTATTAGACTCAAAAGAGTCTCCCATCGAATGGTTGGAAAAAATCTTGACTTTAAAGAGTTTCAGACTCTCCTTCTAAGTCGATTAATACGCAATAACCCAGAGCATAGAGCACTCATTGAGGTGTTGGTAATTCAAGAGCAGTAGTTCTATGAATTTCTCAAATCAGCAAGTATGACATAGAAAAACACCAGAGCAGAGTAGGTCCTTGAATATCCTTAAACATAAAAACAAAAATCATATACAATAAAATTTAAGAAGAATAACAGGCATATAATAATATTTTCTGGAAAAGCATATTTCATAAATTGTGCTTCAGAAATTCTAAATTGCTAAACCAAGTCGTCAATGGCAATCTACAGAAGCTAAATATCCTCTAATTTTGTAAGACAGTTGATAAATTCATCATCAATTACTAATTATAAATCATAACGAAATTCCAGTGTACCTATATTCGATTAATTGCTTCTTTTGAAAGCAAAAAAAAAAAAAAATGCAATCTTTTTATTTTCTAAGAAATGGTAAAGAATCAGAGTCACGTAGTCTGCATTAATACATTAATCCTCATCCCACAATTAAAGCAATCAAACTCAAACATAAAAAAAAAAAATCAAAAATTCAGAAAATCAAAACTTTACACAGCAAAATTAAGCACTAAACATCAAATAAAGAATCCTTACAGATTCAAATCAGAATTGAGCTCCACGATCTCGATCCTAAACTGAGCAAGTCAGCAGAAGAAGAAGAAGGACAAAGACAAATAGAGTTAAGTCGCTTTCGTGTTTTTGGTGAGATCACATACGTAAATTTTTTGCGAAGATTTTCAAATCGCTCTGGATTTTTCCTCTCTTGTAAATAATTTATAATTTAATTAATTAAATTCGGGATGAGGTTGGGGAGTGGGATGGGACCATAGAGCTGGGCTTGGGCCCATCACGTGACCTTCATTCATTTATTGACTGCGGTGGTTGATGAACACGTGTGCGATGTGTGTCGATCGAATGGAAAAGCATATAGTATCGACACAGACCTGGGGGGGCCGGGGCCGGGAGAACCGTGGTAGCAAGAGAAATGGACGGGTCTGCATAATTTGATTCCCAAAATAAACTGTCTAAAATGATTTTAGAAGACGTAGGTCCCTACAATTTTTTTTAAATTATGTACTGTATAATTCCCAAAAATTAACTTCAAATTATTGTTATATTATTTTATAATATAATATTTTAGATTAAATAAATATGATAAAGAGTGTAATAAATTGTAACATATAAAAAAGAGAGTTACAATATTTAGATATATGTGAATATCCAAATATGTAAAATATTTAGTGTTACAAATTTGTAACTTTCAAATATTGTCTATTATTGTATAGATTTGTTGTTACACAATATTGAAATGAATTTCTTAAAACTATATGTGAAATGATTATTAGAAATATGATTTTAACCATAATAAAATTTGAGATTTGGGAGTTATTTGTTTTTTTAGAGCCATTAATAAATGTTGGAAAAAATTGAAAATTTGGTCAGTTAGCCTCCGTGGCCGCGGCCAGGAGTATCAGTAGTCACGTCCACTGGTCTCTGTTCCCCAGGCTGCGACCACCAACATCCCTGGTTGCGGCCACTGACCAATTTCAGCACACAAAAATGTGTTGTTTCTCCAAACGGTTCCAATTCACTCCCAATTGATTTTGTAACTCCCAAAACACATTATTGGGGTTTAAATCATATCTCTAACAGTCATTTCACATATGACTTTAAGAAATTCATCTCAATATTGTGTAACAACAAATCTACACAATAATGTGCAATATTTGGAAGTTACAAATTTGTAACATCAAATATGTTACATATTTGAATATTCACATATATCTAAATATTGTAACTCTATTTTATATGTTACAATATGTGACACTCTTTGTCACATTTATTTAATCTAAAACATTATATTATAAAATAATATAGCATTCCCCAACTAGATTAAATAGTTATTTATTGTAACACTTATTTAATCAATCAACATTATACTTTGAAATATAATATATCCCCCACTTAATTAAATAATAACTCTCTCTTATAGAAGTCATTACATTGGTGCATAAAATAAAGTGTTTTTCAACTTGAAATTTACTATAGTGTAATTATCACAAAACAATTCAAAAATTTGGTTGCACTAGGCATTGAACCATCTTTTCATGATAACAAATCGATGATAACACACACTTTTGTCATGTTCACTTGAGACCTCTATGTCTCCCTTTGCACCGTTAATGGCCATGTGCACTTTCCATTCATGAACGTTCTTGAGAATACTCCCAATTTTCATGAGAGGCGGCACCACCCCTAGGTCCATATAGATAGAACTCTTACAGTATTTTGTTACAAAAAATACTTGTCTTCACAAGATAGAATTCTATTAAAAAACCTCTCGGTTTTAACCCTCAATTTAGTAACTCATAAGTACTCAACATCTCAGATTGGACCTGTTTTGAGTACAACTAATATTCACTTGATTGACTTGTTACCTATTGAACCTAACACTAGTTAAATAACTAGTGTTAAGATAGGTTATTGTAACGCCCTACTACCCAGGGACCATTACATTGTGCATTTTAAACAGTGATAAACTCGCTAACCGAGTCATTTGGCCACAATCGTGTAACTAAATGTGATTAACGGTTTAGGGTTAAAAATTTTGGTCAAATATACAACGTTTCACTAAAACGTTTAATGTATACATTGGGATCCCAAAATATAATTTAAAGGTTAATTACAATAAAATATTTACAACCAACTGACCTAAGCGGCAAAATAGGGTTTAACCCTAGTTTCTCTTTAAATCCTCGGCTGTGGCGGTCGAGCAGCCGCATATGTATATATCGTCACCTAAGCTCTCCAACTCAAGGATGGTCCAACTTTCTTTTGCCTTTACCTGCACCACATAGCACCCGTGAGCCGAAGCTCAGCAAGAAAACTCAATATACTCATGAACAGGTAATAACATGTTACCAAATCATAATAGGCATGTCTAGCAATAATAGCCTTATTCATGCATGCAATAAGTCCAAATAAATGATTGTGGATCCTGCCGTCCAGTATGGATGACTATTAAGTCAATCCTAAGTGAATATCACTTTAAGATTCTCGTAATCATGCTGGGGCTTGTAGCCCTAATTAGATAAGTGACTATGGAGTCACGAACTTGAACTAGTAAGTGACTATGGAGTCACGAACTTAAGCCATGTGACATTACAGTCACCTGAGCCTTTTGGCCCTGACTCTAAGTAACTAGCATTTAGATTAGACAAGCGCTTTTTTTTTCATCGAACTTAAGGTCAGTCAAGCATTTCATGCTTATGATGATAATGCTTATGTCGATTAGATCTAATCTTTTCGGCTTGCGTTAAACACGCTAATACCGTTCTTGACTCATAGGTCAATTCCATATGACTAGTGCTTAGTACTACTATCGAACTTGACTAATAAGTCATAGCTTCACAGTCAATACTGACACCATTGCCGATATTGACTCATAGGTCAGTGCCACTCACAAGTAAGCAATGGAACCAGGCATATATCATATGTCAAATATCCAAATGTAGGGCATTCAACATGCTTACTCAACAATCACTAGCATAATTATAATCATGCACATTTACAGAGTCTCAAGCTCTGATCAATTCCATAATAAATATACATGTTATGCCATAATCACATGTATCTCATGCATCACATACTGGGTGTAGTTTTCTTACCTTTGGTCCAAGCACAGGTTACCAATGAGCAACTCTCGAGCATGATCTTGTTTCCAATCCCCTAGCGATAACCTAGTCACAACCATACACAGTGTTTCAATGAGTTCAAGTTCCAAAAACCCAATCCCGGAACCAATCTCGCGCTCTCGGGACCTCCAATTCCACCAAACAGGGTGGTGGAATCATCCCCCGAGCCCTCGAATCAAAACCCCAAAAAGTACCAAAAAACCAATTTCTGAAGGCTGTGTAGCGCTACAACACTACCTTTGGGTGCTACAGCACTACAAGTAGACTCAAAACCCCCAAAACAGAGCACCTAGCGCTACCAACCTAGCGCTAAGTGCCCAAACCAGAATTTTGAATTTTTGGGCTTCTCTCTTCGTGTTCTTCGAGCTTCAAAGCTCCAAATTCGACCCGAACCTATCCAAATCTCAAAATTAAAGTTCCCAAACATCCTAATCTCCCAAAACCAATAAAACCCAAGCTTCAATTCATCCAAAAACTCATCAAAACATAAAATCCAATCAAAGCTTAAAATTTTTAAAAAATAAGAACTTAAAACTTGGATTACCTTCGATTAAGTTGTTTCCCAACTAAATCCTCCAGCTAATAAGCTTCTAATCTTCCCTAGAATCGCTATGCCTCAATCCTCGCTTGAATCCGAGTCCTAAAACTCAAGTTTCCTTCGAAAATGTGATCGGGTGACGAAAAAAGAATGAGAGGAAGAGAGAACGTTTTGAACGGTCTTTTTATGTTTCTGACAGGTTACTTTAAGCTAAAATAACCTCAAGTAAATCCTAATGCTCGGGGTCCCGAAAACGTCCCAGGGGGTAAAATAGTCAAAATTCCCAGAGTTTCCCCCTAATCTTACTAACTCCCAATTTATCATCAAATATTTATTCACATTACCATATATCTCGGTAATGTACTAAATACCCCTTAACTCACTCCGAGTCAAGTATGGATCCAGTTGTGACTTTCCCACTAGCTTGCCTCATAGGATCGTCTCATGTCGAGTAACCTTATCATAACCAAATAATAATGAAGCACCACACATATATATCACATATATGTCAAATATACCCGAAATGACCAAAATATAAAAATCATCCAATTAATCAGAAATGGGTTCACATGCATATTTAATACACATAAACACATGCATATAATCATTTAATTGCATAATAAATCAATTATGGCACTTCCGACCTCCTAATCAAGGCCCTAAGCCTTATTAGGAAATTTGGGTCATTATAACTATCCCCTCCTTACAGAAATTCTGTCCTCAAAATTTATCTGAACAGCCCGGAATATAAATTCTGCATATCTGATTCCAGTTCCCAGGTCGCTCCATCGACCTCACTGCTTTTTTGTATCATACCTTAACTAAAGGTATAGCTTTGCTTCTCGGAACCTTGTTCTTTCTGTTAAAACCTAAACTGACTATTCCTCACAGGATAACTTAGCCTCAATCTCCAGATTCTCATAACTCAACACATGAGTCTCTGCTAACCCATGTTCTCAACATGGAAATATAAAATACATTGTATACAACCGACAGTGCCAAAACTGAGGCCAACCCAAAGGCAACCTGACCGATCATATCTAGGATTCAAACGGTCTTTACTAATCTAGAGCTCAACTTGCCTTTATCTCCTCACCCCTTTCCATGGTGATATTCTATGGAAGATACAATCTTCCACTTGGAACTCCATGTTCCTGCATTTCAAATCGACATAATGTTTCCATTTACTCTAAGAAGTGAGCATCCAAGCTCTAACATTTTCAATAACCTCAATAATCCCCTGAACTACCTCAGGATCCAAATAAAACATCTCACCCATCTCATTTCAATGAATGAGTGATATACATTCTCTGCCACACAGCATCACATAAAGTGCCCTTCCAATAACTATATAACTCTCTCTCTGATTTACCATCAGTCTGAGGATAATATACTGTACTGAACTCCAACTATATACCCATTACTTTCTACAACCTTTCAAAAGAACTTGGAAGTAATAATAGTGTCTTCATCTAATAAGATAGACCTCGAATTCTATGAAGGCGTACTACCTTTCTCACACAAAGATCTGAATACTGATCAGCTATGTTACTTGTCCTTACTGATAGAAGTGAACTCACTTTAAATACTGGTCCATAATTGTAATGCCCCAAATTTCCTAATAAGGTTTAGGACCTTGATTAGGATGCTGGGATGACCATAATTGCTTTATTATGTTATTAAATGACTATATGCATGTTTAGGTGTATTAAATATGCATGTGAACCCATTTATGAGTAATTGGGTGATTTTCATATTTTGGCTATTTCGGGCATATTTGACATATATGTGATATGTGTGTGGTGCTTTATTATTATTTGGTTACGGTAGGGTTACTCAGCACAAGATGATCCTAGGAGGTAAGCTAGTGGGAAAGTCACAACGGGATTTATGCTTGACTCGAAGTAAGTCAAGGGGTATTTAGAGCATTACTGGGTTATTGGGTAATGGGAATTAATATTTGGTGATAAATTGGGATTTAGTAAGATCAGGGAGAAATTATGGAGGTTTTGACTATTTTGTTCCCGGGGATGTTTTCGGGACCCCGAGCATTAGGATTTGGTTGAAGCTACTTAAGCTTGAAGTAACCTTTTAAGAAATAAAAAGAACGTTCTGTACGTTCTCTCTCCCTCAAAGTTCCATTTTCGTCTCTCGATCGCATTTTCGAAGGTAACTTGAGTTCTAAGACTCGGATTCAAGCGAGGATCGAGGCATAGCGATCCTAGGAAGATTAGAAGCTTATTAACTGGAGGATTTAGTTGGAAACAACTCAATTGGAGGTAATTCAAGTTTTAAGTTTTTAAAGTTTTTAAGCTTGAATTGGACTTTGTGTTTTGATCAGTTTTTGTTAGATTTGAGGCTTGGGTTTTGTTGGTTTTGGATGATGGGGATGTTTGGGAACTTTGATTTTTCAGTTTTGAGATGTTTGGATATGTTTTTGGGAGGTTTTAAAAGGTTAAAGTCGGAGAAAAATGGCTGGTCCGAGGTCGGGCCGCGGCCCAAGCTCGATGAAGCAGGTGGAGTGTTTTGGGAGCTCTAGGGGCCACGACACTAGGTGTAGGGCGCCGCGGTGCTTGCCCCTGGTTTTCTTATTTTGGCTGGGGACCGCGGCTCAGTGAGTTGGGGCTGCGGCGCTTGAGGGTATTTATGGCCGAAATGATGTTTTAAGCTCGGGAACTCAAACCTTAGGCCTCAGGATCATTCCTACTACCCGGATTGGTGGGGTTTGATGTCTCAGAGGCTAGGTCTTGGTTCCGGGATTGGTTTTAGAACTTGAACTCATTGGATCACCTTCTGTGATTATGACTAGGTTATCACTAGAGGCTTGAAGTAAGGATCGTGCTTGTGGCTCGTTTATTGGTAACCTGTGCTTGGACCAAAGGTAAGAAAAATGCACCCCATATGTGACATGCATGGTTATTCTTGATGCATGTTGGATGTTTAAATGTGAACATTGATAGCATATTGAATGCTTAGCAATCTTGCTCATATGTATATGGTTATTATTGAGGTATGCTGGATGATTAAGTGTGATGCATATGATGCACGAGAAACATGTGATGAGGGCATGCCATGAATATTGACTATGAGACTGATCAGAGCTTGAGTCTCTGTGTTTGTGCATGATCATAATTGTGCTAGCAACTGTTAAGTAAGCATGCTGAATGCCCTACGTTTGAATATTTGACATATGACATATGTTTGGTAGCATTGCTTACTTGTGTGTGGCATTGACTCATTAGTCAGAATTGGCAAAGGTGTTAGTATCAATTGTGAAGCTGTGACTCATTAGTCAAGTTCGGCAGTGATACTGGGCACTGGTCACACAGTGCTGACTCATAAGTCAGGAACGGCCTTAGCGTATTCAACGCAAGCCAACAAATATTAGATCTAATCGACATCTGCATTAAATGACTCAGAAGAGTGTTAATGCCGGACTAACCTCAAGTTCGATGAAAACTAAAAGCGCTTGTGTGACTTACCCATCAGTCACTCATCTGTTTAAGCTAGTGACTACCCATCAGTCACTCATCTGATTAGAGCCATTGCAGGAAAGCCCAGGTAACAATTTCGTTACACGGCTATGGGCACTGAGCCCCATAGTAACTTGCTGGTCAGTCACTCATTATGGTTTAGCAGAACCTCAAAGTGATATTCATTCATCTGTTCAGGGCTATAAGCTCTGTATGATCATTCTGATCATCATTTGCATGGCTTGGGTACTGAGCCCCGTAGTGACTTGCTTGTCGGTCACTCAGTATGGTTTACCAGAACCTCAAGTGTTAAATCACTCATATGTTTAGGATTGACTTGATAGTCATCCAATCAGGAGGGTAGGATTTCTTATCCTAGATTCCCCAGCATTGTCTGAATTTATTTGCATGCTTTAATAGAGCTATGTTTGCTAGGCATGCCAGATATGATTTGATATCATGATATGATTGTTCTTGAGCATATTAAGTTTTCTTGCTGGGCTTCGGCTCATGGGTGCTATGTGGTGCAGGTAAAGGCAAAAGAAAGCTGGACCATCCTTGAGTTGGAGAGCTTAGGTGATGATGTGTACATATGCAGCTGCTCGACTGCCACGGCTGAGGTTTGAAGGAGAGGAACTAGGGTTAAACCCTGTGTTGCCGCTTAGATTGGCTGGTTGTAAATAGTTTCTTGTAATAGACCTTTAAATTATATTTTTGGGATCCCAATGTATACAGTAAACGTTACATCTTAACCAAAAAAATTTATCCCTAAATCGCTAATCATACCTAGTTACACAATTTTGGCCAAATGACTTGATTAGCGAGTTTAGCACTGTTTACAAGGCACACCGTAACGGTCCCTGGAGTTTAGGGCGTTACAATAATGACCCAAACCAAATCACACTGGCCCACTATCCCGAGTAGCCCCATTGCGAAACCTATCGCGATGTTCCTTATTTCCACTATGGAAGGCACAACGGCTATAATGACCTTACTGGTTTCTATTACTCTGATTTGACCAGCTAACAGGTTAAGAAATTTGTCATGCATTCCATTACGTCCCTCTCCTTCTCAAGCCACTACTATAAAGCTTTTATATCTTGACAAATCTTTCATAATTCTTGGATGAAGAGAATAAGAAGTAGTATGAGATTCATCTAGAATCTCCCATTTAATTCTAGTGTCCATCGGATCCCAAGTTCGATCCTTTTTTACCACAATAAACTCATACCTAACACTGCATAGTCCTTAGCTAATCCAGCTAAAACATTGCCCTCAATTCTTTCCATCTATGGGTTTACTTAACTGTTTTCCTTTAATCCTCTCTGAAAGAGTAACTCAAACATAATGTTGGTCACCTGGCCCCACCAGTAACTCTGCTCTAGTTCGAGTCATACTCTTCAACTAACATGATTCTTAGGCAATCACTATTCCCTGTCAATAAGGTGCCATAACAACCTATAACTAGTTCTAATCTATAAGAAGACTCAGAACTCTTCCACAAAGTACATGTAATATCTTGCCCGTTCAAGGAAACTCCTGCCCTCTAAGGCGTTCCTTGACCTTGGCAATTCTCCAACCGAGAATATACCACAATACCGTCGATCAAGACGATCACAAATCCAATTCAAATAATTCTTGAATACTTAGTCCATCTAATTCATCAAAACAACTTGGCATTAACCAAATCCTCAAAATATAACTCAGCACTCTCAGTGCCCTTATCTGATATAAAAAATAGTCTTATGCATATCCTTCTCCCTGACCTTCAGCTGGTACTAACCAGATGAAAGATCCACCTTAGAGAATACCATCTTACTCAATAACTGAGTCTTTAGTTCTTACAACTCTGTTGAAGCCGTTCAATACAGTGCCCTAGACCTGGTTCAGTCCTTGACACCAATCCAATCATCACTTTATCTCTTTATGTAAAGGTAACCCTGACTATTCCTGGAGATAAATCCAGAACTCACAGACTATCCAGTCTGTCTTGGTCCTACTGGCACGACCTAAGTGGTATCCACCACACTAGCTAAGAGTTCTATGCATCCTCCTGCAATGATCTCTAGCTCTAAATACAGATGTCATATGCACAGTGCCAACTATTACAAAAGTTTCTCACCCTCAAGCTCAAGGATTACTATCCTTTCCTTACAAGCTATCATTGCCCCATACTTGGTTAACCAATCCATATTCAGAATCATACTGAAGTCAGCTGATGAGTCATTTCCACAATAATCTAACTCATCTCTTAAGATTACCAATAGAGTATCACATTCCCATCACAACATAACCATGCAATCTACATAACAATTCTATGACTCTCTAAGAGCAACAAGCAAATAACAACATGGCACCAAAACCAGTCAGCACAATACAAAAATCAAAACTAGAAAGCTGACCTGCCACCCCTGAGGAACTAGCCTCAGTCTCAGTCTCAGTCTCTGACTCTGACTGCATCGGAATGAACACTCGAGCTGGAGTCGAGATGTCCATCCCCTTTTGCTCATCTGTCCCTCTCCTTGGGCAATCCCCCTTGAGGTGCCTTGTTATCCCACATAAGAAACATACCTTGGTCGGCATCCCTTCAGATGACGCCTCTTGCACCGAGCGCATATTGGGAAAAATCTCCAATCCTTGTTCTTGCTTACTCCAATAAACGGAGGTGTCACTACTTGAGTACTACGCTCTCCAGTGCCCTCCTTTATAATCTCATTTCCTGTGCTCTCAACAGCAAGAGCCTTCCCTACCACTTGAGTGTAGGTAGAAATTTCATGCACTGGGGCGACCCTAACGCCCTGAGCTATTCTGGGATTCAATCCGTGAATAAACCTTTCCTTCTGAGCTACATCTGTGGGTACCATATCAAAAGCAAACTTGGCCAACCCATAAAATATGTTAACATACTCGATTATTGTTGCATTGCCCTGAACGAGGTTCAGGAACTCATTCATCTTAACAGTCTTGGCTGCATCACAATAATATCTTTCATTAAACAGCTGCCTAAATTCTTTCCAGTCCATCACAGTTGTATCTCATGTCTGGGATACCACTTCCCACCACGTCCAGGAATCATCCCGCAATACATATGTAGCACAGATCACCCTATCGTGACCTACCACCTCCATACTATCGAGAATGGAACTGATCATGCCCATCCATTGCTCAGTTTTGAATGGAACTAGGCCTCCCTCAAAGATTGGAGGGTAATTCTCCTGGAATCTTCCACAAAGAATTTCTCACCTATTTCTCAACCCTAGGCTGAGCCAAAAATGGTGCCACTCCTAGCATAACAAAGGAAGAGGTGTTCCCTAATAGATTCTGTTGTTGCTTTAAACACCTAATCTCTTCCTCTTGCCTCTGCAATCTTAATTTTATATCTGTAAACACCTGCTGGACATTTTGAGGGGCAGGTGAAGAACTCAAACCCTGGCTGTAATCCTCAGCCCCAAATTTTGTAGGCCTCATTATCTGCCTTGGATACATACCTGCTGATTGAATCATTAGTCAATAACTTGACCCATTAAACATGATGAGCATATTCAAAAGCCTTACCCACGGGAACAATCATACCACACTACAATCACAAACCACTGCAGTGCTAAAAACATACCCATAGCATTTGTTCATCAATTCATAAACCCTGCTCTTCCAACACACACACCATGCTTCCAACTCCAGCATGCAATTATCACATTCATATATATATATATATATATATATTCACGGAGCATGTAATCATATAATCATATTAATAGTCAAGAGTCAGGCTCTATCAGAATCTCATGCTCCCTAATACAATGTGTAGGTAAAGCATTTACATTCTATTTAAAGAGTTCAGCACATAACTACAGAAATAGTTACCATACCCTGAGTGAAGCTATCTTTAGTGACGAGTGTACATGCCCAGGTTGTCTTCAGGAACCCTTAACCTTGGCTCGCTCTGATACCAAGTTGTGACACCCTACTACCCAGGGACCGTTACATTGTGCATTTTAAATAGTGATAAACTCGCTAACCAAGCCATTTGGCCATAATCGTGTAACTAAATGTGATTAACAATTTAGGGTTAAAATTTTTGGTCAAAGATACAACATTTCACTAAAACGTTTACTGTATACATTGAGATCCCAAAATATAATTTAAAGGTTAATTACAATAAAATATTTACCACCAGTTGAGTTAAGCGGCAAATAGGGTTTAACCCTAGTTCTTCTTTAAACCCTCGGCCGTGGCGGTTGAGCAGCCACATATGTACACATTGTCACCTAAGATTTCCAACTCAAGGATGGTCCAGCTTTGTTTTGCCTTTACCTGCACCACATAGCACCCGTGAGTCGAATCTCAACAAGACAACTCAATATGCTCATGAACAAGTAATAACATGTTACCAAATCATAATAGGCATGCCTAGCAATAATAGCCCTATTCATGCATGCAATAAGTCCAAATAAATGATTGTGGATCCTGCTGTCCAGTATGGATGACTATCAAGTCAATCCTAAGTGAATATCACTTTAAGATTCACGTTATCATGCTCGGGCTTGAAGCCCTAATCAGATAAGTGACTCATGAGTGAGTCACGAACTTAAATCAGATAAGTGACTATGGAGTCACAAACTTGAACCAGATAAGTGATTATGGAGTCACGAACTTGAACTAGATAAGACTATGGAGTCACGAACTTAAGCCATATGACATTATAGTCACCTGAGCCTTTTGGCCCTGACTCTAAGTAACTAGCCTTTAGACTAGACAAGCGCTTTTGTTTTCATCGAACTTAAGGTCAGTCAAGCATTTCATGCTTATGATGATAATGCTTATGTCGATTAGATCTAATCTTTTCGGCTTGCGTTAAACACGCTAATACCGTTCTTGACTCATATGTCAATTCCATACGACTAGTGCTTAGTACTACTGTCAAACTTGACTAATAAGTCATAGTTTCACAGTCAATATTGACACCATTGCCGATATTGACTCATAGGTCAGTGCCACTCACAAGTAAGCAATGGAACCAGGCATATATCATATGTCAAATATCCAAATGTAGAGCATTCAGCATGCTTACTCAACAATCACTAACATAATTACAATCATGCACATTTACAGAGTCTCAAGCTCTGATCAATTCCATAATCAATATACATGTTATGCCCTAATCACATGTATCTCATGCATCACATACTGGGTGCATTTTTCTTACCTTTGGTCCAAGCACAGGTTACCAATGAACAACTCTCGAGCACGATCCTGTTTCCAATCCCCCAGCGATAACCTAGTCACAACCATAAACGGTGTTTCAATGAGTTCAAGTTCCAAAAACCCAATCCCGGAACCAATCTCGCGCTCTTGGGACCTCCAATTCCACCAAACAGGGTGGTGGAATCATCCCCCGAGCCCTCAGGTTAAAACCCCAAAAAGTACTAAAAAACCAATTTTTGAAGGCTGTGTAGTGCTACAATGCTACCTTTGGGCGCTACAGTGCTACAAGCAGACTGAAAACCCCCAAAACAGAGCACCTAGCGCTACAGCGTCCAAACCATAATTTTGAATTTCTGGGCTTCTCTCTTCGTGTTCTTCGAGCTTCAAAGCTCCAAATTCGACTCGAACCTATCCAAATCTCAAAATTAAAGTTCCCAAACATCATAATCTCCCAAAACCAATAAAACCCAAGCTTCAATTCATCCAAAAACTCATCAAAACATAAAATCCAATCAAAGCTTAAAATTTTTAAAAAATAAGAACTTAAAACTTGGATTACCTCCGATTAAGTTGTTTCCCAACTAAATCCTCCAGCTAATAAGATTCTAATCTTCCCTAGAATCGCTATGCCTCAATCATCGCTTGAATCTGAGTCCTAAAACTCAAGTTTCCTTCGAAAATGTGATCGGGTGATGAAAAAGGAACGAGAGGAAGAGAGAACGTTTTGAACGTTCTTTTTATGTTTTTGACAGGTTACTTCAAGCTAAAATAACCTCAAGTAAATCCTAATGCTTGGGGTCCCGAAAATGTCCCCGGGGGTAAAATAGTCAAAATTCCTAGAATTTCCCCCTAATCTTACTAACTCCCAATTTATCATCAAATATTTATTCACATTACCCAATATCTCTTTAATGTACTAAATACCCCTTGACTCACTCTGAGTCTATGGATCCCGTTGTGACTTTCCCACTAGCTTGTCTCATAGGATCGTCTCATGCTGAGTTACCCTAGCATAACCAAATAATAATGAAGGACCACACATATATCACATATATGCCAAATATACCCGAAATGGCCAAAATATGAAAATCACCCAATTAATCATAAATGGGTTCACATGCATATTTAATACACATAAACATGCATATAATTATTTAATTGCATAATAAATCAATTATGGCTCTTCCAGCCTCCTAATCAAGGCCCTCAGCCGTATTAGGAAGTTTGGGTCATTACAGTTACCATCAATCGTGAATCTCTTTAGGGAGTTTAAGTCTCATCCCTCAAGATGATGTAGCCACTAAATCTCTCGTTAGTGGCTTAGTGAAAGGATCCGCCAGGTTTTCACTTGTTCTCACATAGGATATTGAAATGACTCCTGTAACA
This sequence comes from Humulus lupulus, assembly GCF_963169125.1. Lineage (NCBI taxonomy): Eukaryota > Viridiplantae > Streptophyta > Magnoliopsida > Rosales > Cannabaceae > Humulus > Humulus lupulus. The sequence goes on from NC_084799.1 coordinate 28,195,619, forward strand.
CCCCAAATTTGTTAACAAGGTTTAGGACCTTGATTAGCGTGCCTGGAGGGCAATAAGTGAATCAACATGTTAATATATGAATTTAAATGAATATGTGATTAGGATGCATTTTTAGGTGGAATAAATATGCATGTGGGCCCCGTTTGTTTGTTAGGGGTAAATTGGTAATTTTAGCCTGCTGAGGGCATAAATGTAATAATTGTGTTATGTGATTAATACCACGTGTGAGTGGTGATATTATTATGGTGCACGTGTCGAGATGGTCCTAGGGAGCTAATTAGTTTAAAAGTGACAACAGAATTAGATACCCGGCTCGGGAGGAACCTAGGGGTATTTTGGGGATCTTATAATGTGAGTTTGTGAGCTAATGGTTAATGGAGATTGAGTAACTTGGGTGACCATTAGTAACCATTAAGGGTAACAAGTCTAGATGAGGAAATGGCAGAATTGTAAGAAAGATGAAATGTCAAAAAGGCCTTGAGGTTTAGTTAGGAAAGGATTTTTATGGAGGGGTAAAATGGTCATTTGGCAAAGGTTAGATAGCTTCAGCTGAAGGAAAGGGTGAGTCACGTTCAGCACTTAGTCACAATTGAGTTTATGCTGAAATTTGAAGGAAAAGCTAGAATAAAAGAGGAGAAGAAGAAGAAAGCTGAATTTAGAACCTAGGAGGAGAATCAAGAGGTTTGAGGCAACCAAAATCAAGTTTAGGCTAAGATTGTTCAGAGGTAAGAGTTATGCTCTGTTTTTGGTTTAAGTTCAAGTTTGATTTTTAGAGATTAAGTGTGGGAATTTAAAGAAAGTTACGGCTGGTTTGCATGGAGTTCAGTTTGGATAATCAAGGGGGAAAGTGGCTTGGAGCTGAGATTGAAGAGAATTCAAGCTGAATTCTTGATTGAGGTAAGAATTTTTAACATTTTTGAATTTCGTATCTGATGTGGTTTAAGATTTTAGAAGCATGTTTTATATTTCTCAAGCTCTGATTTAAGTTTTGGAAGCCATGGTTTAAGTTTCTGAAGTCTGAAACTCAAGTGTGGATTTTGGGTGTAATTGTGTGATTGAGCTTGGTGTTGATGTTTATAGGTTGTTAAATGGTTTACTTGGGGTTTTAAATTGATTTTGGGGTTTAGGTATGTGTTTGGGTTGAATTGGAGGTGTTTTGGCTCGGGGAAAATGCAGAGGAAAACCCAGAATTCTGGGTTCGCGAAGGGGCGCCGCGGCCCTATTCTTTGGCGCCGCGGCGCGAGGCTGCATCAGGGCTGGGGGACTCTCTGACTTGCTGGGCGCCGCGGCCCTCAAGGGTAGCACCGCGGCGCTAGGACATTTTCAGCACAGGGTAATTTTGCATTTTTGGGCATTTGATCCAGGGGCTCGGGGGATGTTTCTGTTGTGTTGTTTTGGGAAGTTGGAGGTTCCGAGAGTATGGGATTGGTCCCGGGAAGTGGTTTTGGATTGGTTAGTGTTAAAGGATGTTTTGTGTGTGTTGTGACTAGGTTTTCAGAGAGGCTCGGGATAGAGGACTGTGCTCGTGACTTTGGTGCACTGTGAAGCTCGGGATACAGGTAAGAAAACTGTAGCACCCGTAGAGCAGGGCATGGGCCCATAGTGTTGTTGCAGGGCACGACCCTAGATTGTATTATTGTTAGGGTGTAGCCTTGATTGAATTATTATATGCTTGAATTATGTTTAAGTATGCTTTATGTGGTTATAGTAGAACGGACGGCAAGGAGCCGAGAACGGCGAAGGCCGAGAACGGCGAAGGCCGAGAACGGCAGTGGGGCCGGGAATAACACTTAGCACATGGAGTGCTTATAGTTAGGGTGAGACCCCAATGGATACATGGGATATCCTTACGGAGAGAACCGAGATCCCGGACTTTGGTAACGCTTCCGGGACGGCATGGCCGTACTTGTTTAGTCTGATGGACTATCTGTTTTATCTGTGGATTGTCTAATATGTTGATTATATAATATGCATATGTTATGTTCTGTGTGAGTTTTCTTACTGGGCTTCGGCTCACGGGTGCTCTGTGTTGCAGGTAAGGGCAAGGAAAAAGTCAACCAGCCATGAGTACGGAGAGCGTGGGGCGGCGCGTACATGTCTGGCCTACCCGATTGTCTTGGTTGGGGCATTTTGAGAAATGGCTGTATTAAACTCTGATTTTAATGGTTAATTACCTGTAAACCTACTTTGAGTTGTAAATGTTTTATGAACTGTACTTTGGGATCCCAAATGTTAAACTCTTGGAACATTCAATGAAATAGAGTACTTTTAAAGATTACAGCCTTGACTTTTTGTTTAGTCACACTTTTGTTCTAAAAACCTCGTTTAGTGAGTTAATTGCACATTTTAAACTCACTTAGTAACGGGTCTAAGGTAGTAGGGCGTTACAACTTGGTATCAGAGCGAGCCAAGGTTTATTGGTTCTGGAGATTGACTGGACATGTACGCTCGCTGCCATTGAAAAGCTCGACTCAAGGTTGATTGGTATGGTTGATTATTATGATTGAATATGTGCTTGAATGCCCTGTTTGCCTGTTTAGTTTGAAATAGCATGATGAATGAAATAACATATGTATGATGTCAGGGAATGGCCCATTGTGTGATATATGTTATTTGTATGTTATCTGGATTGTTGATCTTGGTTGGTTGTTGGTTGTTGAGAGTGGAAGGTGGAATTGGATTTTGTTATCATGCCTGATGAGCAGTGTCACTGATTGCAGGCATATAGTTGTAATGCCTCGGCAATCATCTAGACTCTGCGGCAGCAGAGCCGAGGATGACAATCAGGGTCAGGACCCTTCACCTGCCCCACAGAACTGGCAACATATATTAGCCAAAATGGAGGCTAGATTGTAGAGAATAGAGGAAGAACTTCGTTAGATGAGGCAACATGCCCCTTCACAGGTTACAGGGTTATCAATTCAGCAGAATGTAGCGCTAGTGCTGGTTTAGCCTGTGGTTGAGAACAGGTGGGAACCTTTGTATGAAAGATTCAGAAAGCAGCAACCTCCTACCTTTGAGGGTGGATCAGACCCATTGCGGGCCGAGCAGTGGATGAATATGATTTCCTTGATCTTAGATTTCATGAGGGTTGAAGGAAATGAAAGGGTAGGTTGTGCTAGCTATATGCTTAGAGAGGATGCCCGCATCTGGTGGGATGTAGTGAGTCAGCGAAGGAATGTTACTGTTATGACTTGGGAAGAATTTAAGAGTATCTTTAATGAGAAATACTACAGCGTAGTAGTTCGAGCTGCGAAGGTTGATGAGTTTATCAACCTGACTCAGAACAGGTTATCAGTTACCGAGTACGCCCTGAGATTTGATAGATTGGCGAAGTTTGCGCCAGACTTAGTGCCGACAGATGCGGCCAGGAGAGATAGATTCATACGGGGGTTGAATGTGATGATCGCTCGTGATGTGAGTATTACCTTGAGTTCAGAGACTACTACCTATGCTCAAGCAGTGGATAAGTCCCTTATTGCAGAGAGGGCTGAGGATCAGATATGGAAAGACAGCGCTGTTGGCGCGATGCCAGGAGGACGGTGCCTCCTTTTATTGGGTCTAGTCGGGGCAGTGGCCCCAGTGAGCAGAAGAGAAGGGCTCTAGATTCATTTGTTCCTCCTAGTTCTGATAGGAGGGTACGAAGTTCTATGGGTGGCCGCCAGGGCGGAGGTGACAACTGGAGGAGTTTTCCAGTGTGTCCTCGATGTAGACGATGACATCAGGGTGAGTGCCGGATTAGGGAATGTTTTATCTGTGGGAGTGCCAACCATCTGAAGAAAGACTGCCCACAAGCTAGAAAAGAGGAGCCAAAGCAGGGAGATAGTCTCGCTCCTGCCAGAGTATTCGCTTTGACTCAGACTGAGGCAGAGGCTAGTTCCTCAGTTGTGATAGGTCAGATCTCTAGCGTTGGTTCTTTGTACACTGCATTGATTGCTACCCACTCATTTGTATCTGCTAGGGTGATAAACCAGCTTTGTAGACCTAGTATTGTGTACGCTAGGGGTTTTCAGACTTTGTTACCAACAGGAGAACTAGTAGTCTCTAGGAGATGGGTTAGAGCATTACCAGTAGAGATAGATGGTAGGGAATTGTTTGTTGATTTGGTTGAATTAGACATGGATGATTTTGATATGATATTAGGGATGGATTGGTTAACGAGGTATGGAGCAACGATTGATTGCAAGCGGCGTATGGTGACTTTTGAACCAGAAGGCGAGGTACCTTTTGTGTTTGTGGGGACAGTGAATGGACCACGAGTGCCTATGATCTCACCACTGAAGGCTAGAGACCTGATGCAGGAAGGTTGCATAGGATTCCTAGCAAGTGTTGTGGATACCTCTAAAGTAGTAACAGTGGGACCAAATGAAACTAGATTGGTCTGTGAGTTCCCAGACCTATTTCCAGCAGATTTGCCAGGATTGCCGCCGCAGCGGGAGATCGAGTTCGTCATAGAGTTGGCACTGGGAGCAGAGCCAGTGTCCAGGGCACCCTATAGAATGGCTCCAGCGGAGTTAAAATAGTTGAAGATTCAGTTACAGGAGCTACTGCATTTGGGGTTCATTAGACCAAGTTTTTCACCATGGGGTGCTCCAGTGCTATTTGTTAAGAAGAAGGATGGGTTGCTTAGGATGTGCATTGACTACAGGGAGTTGAATAAGTTGACTATTAAGAATAAGTATCCACTGCCTAGGATTGATGATTTATTTGATCAGTTACAGGGGAGTACGGTGTTTTTGAAGATTGACCTCCGGTCAGGCTATCATCAGTTGAGGATTAAAGAGGAGGACATACCAAAGACTACTTTTCGAACAAGGTACGGGCATTATGAATTTTTGGTTATGTCCTTTGGATTAACCAATGCCCCAGTAGCTTTTATGGATATGATGAACAGGGTTTTTAAGGATTATCTTGACAAGTTTGTGATTGTATTCATCGACGACATCCCAGTGTACTCTCTCAGTCAGAGACAGAGCACGAGCAACATCTACGATTGGTTCTACAACGATTGAGAGAGCATAAGTTATATGCTAAGTTCAGTAAGTGTGAGTTCTGGTTACCACAAGTTACATTTCTAGGCCATATTGTTAGTAAGGAGGGGATACTGGTTGACCCAAGTAAGATAGAGGCGGTGAGAGATTGGCCTAGACCGAGCAGTGTTCCTGAGGTTAGAAGTTTCCTTGGGTTGGCAGGATACTACCGGCGGTTTGTAGAGGGGTTCTCCAGGATTGCTATTCCATTGACATAGTTGACAAGAAAGAAGACCAAGTATGTGTGGACATATCGGTGTGAGAATAGCTTCATGGAATTGAAGCGGCGATCGATTACTGCACCAGTGTTGAGCCTGCCAACAGATAATGAGAAGTTCATGGTTTACTGTGACGCTTCTGGACAGGGTTTGGGATGTGTGTTGATGCAAGCTGAGAAGGTAATAGCTTATGCATCAAGGCAATTAAAAGAGTATGAACAGAGGTATCCCACGCATGATCTGGAGTTGGCTGCTGTGGTATTCGCACTTAAGGTCTGGAGACATTACCTGTATGGTGAAAGGTGCGAGATATACACTGATCACAAGAGTTTAAAATATTTCTTTACTCAGAAAGATTTGAACATGCGTCAAAGATGATGGTTGGAATTGGTAAAGGATTATGATTGTGACATCTTATACCATCCTGGGAAGGCTAATGTAGTGGCTGATGCATTGAGCCGGAAAGGCCCATGACAATTGTTTAGTTCGAGGCAGGTATCGGATAGATTAGATGAGGAGATGGTCAGAGCAGGTATAGAGTTGGTGGTTGGTAGGTTAGCCAACATAACTCTTCAGTCAACGCTCCTTGAGAGGATTAAAGAGGCATAGGGAAGGGATTCCCAGTTAGTTGAACGTAGAGAGAATGTACTAGCTAGAACGACCAATGACTTCTCTATCTCAGAGATGGGTTTACTGAAGTAAAAAGGACGGATCTATGTTCCGATCGATTCAGATATTCGGCGAGAGATTCTGGATGAGTCTCATACCACTCCTTACTCCTTACACCTAGGCACTACGAAGATGTACCAAGATTTAAGGATTTTGTATTGGTGGGTAGGCATGAAGAGGGATGTGGTGGACTATGTGGCTAGGTGCTTAACTTGTCAGCAGATCAAGGCTGAACATCAGAGGCCAGCAGGGTTATTGCAGCCTCTAGGGATTCCCGAGTGGAAATGGGAGGATGTTACTATGGATTTTGTGGTAGGATTACCGAAGACCATGGGTCTGCATGACTCGGTGTGGGTGATTGTGGACAGGTATACTAAGTCCGCCCACTTTTTGCCTGTGAAAATAACTTATACTGTGGAGCAGTATGCCGAGCTATATGTGAAGGAAATTATTCGACTTCATGGGGCTCCGAGGTCGATAGTATCCGACAGGGACCCCACCTTTACCTCCAAGTTTTGGGAGAGCCTGCAGAAGGCAATGGGCACACAGTTACGGTTTAGTACCGCTTATCATCCTCAGACAGACGGGCAATCTGAGAGGACGATTCAGATACTGGAGGATATGCTACGAGCCTGTGTGTTGGACTTTGGGGGATCTTGGAGTAAGTATCTCCCATTGATTGAATTCTCGTACAACAATAGTTATCAGGCGACTATCGGAGTGGCTCTGTATGAGATGCTGTATGGGAGAAAGTGTAGATCACCGATACACTGGGATGAGACAGGTGAGAGAAGATATCTAGGTCCAGAGATGGTTCAGAGGACCAATGAGGCAATTGAAAAAGATTAGAGCTCGTATGCTCGCCTCCCAGAGTCGCCAGAAGAGTTATTCAGACCTGAGACGCAGGAGCATAGAGTTTCAGGTCGGTGATCATGTGTTCCTTAAGGTTTCACCCCTGAGAGGAGTGAAACGATTCGGTGCCCGGGGCAAGCTGAGTCCCAGGTTTGTTGGCCCCTTCGAGGTTCTGGAATAAGTTGGAGAGGTGGCTTACAGATTAGCGATGCCTCCAGCTCTATCAGGGGTTCATGACGTGTTTCATGTAACCATGCTCCGGAAATATGTGCCAGATACTACCCATGTGTTGAGCTATGAGAATTTGGAGCTGGATCAGGATTTATCATACGAGGAGAAGCCTGTTCAGATCCTTAACAGAAAGGACAAAGTCTTGCGGAGCAAGACCATCGCCTTGGTTAAAGTGCTGTGGAGGAACAGTAAGGTTGAAGAGGCGACGTGGGAACTTGAGTCTGATATGCGGGAGCAGCATCCCGAGTTATTCAAGTAATTTCGAGGACGAAATTCTTGTAAGGAGTGGATAGTTATAACACCCCAAATTTGTTAACAAGGTTTAGGACCTTGATTAGCGTGCCTGGAGGGCAATAAGTGAATTAACATGTTAATATATGAATTTAAATGAATATATGATTAGGATGCATGTTTAGGTAGAATAAATATGCATGTGGGCCCCGTTTGTTTGTTAGGGGTAAATTGGTAATTTAGCCCGCTGAGGGCATAAATGTAATAATTGTGTTATGTGATTAATACCACGTGTGAGTGGTGATATTATTGTTGTTGGAAATGTGCCCTGAAAGCATATGTAGTAGACATTGTTTTTATGAAATAAATAAATGAATTGAATTTGTTATGCATATATTTTATAGACTATATTATTCTATGATAATATTATGTAAATATCAGGAAAATTCCTAAGTTCATATATGTGATCTCAAACACGTATTAGTACGGGAGGATTGTGTTTGAGATAAATGAACTTGAATAGGTCGCAGTAAAATAAAGTAATGGAATCTTTAGATTAATTACTGCAAGTACGGTCTACTAGTATTATGAATACATGTGATCTAGATCCGGATCACTAGTGTGGTACGACACTTTAGTGGAGGTGCTTTATATATTAGAGAATATATAGAACTGGACCAGATATGTTTATTAATACTTAGTTAAATACCGTTTCGAAGTATTAATTAAATATATCAACTGATGATCATATACAAATAGATCTTAATCCTGAAGTTACTATGAACTCCTGTTTATGTTATATGAGTTCTTTGATTCACTTGTTAGGGTCTGTCAAAATGATTAGGCTAGAAACTATTGTTTTGGGAACTCATTAATATAGATGGCTGGGGGCATAGTATACAGATATGGAATCTATGCCTTCTCGCAAGAGATTGAATGATGGTTCTCTTAAGGGTTGACTTTTGGGACTGAAAGGTTATTGAGCTCAAATTCATAATTTAGTTATGAATTAACCTTCATTAGTAGAGTCAATGGTACTTAAGGAAACAAGAGATAATTAAAAGGGTAAAACAGTAATTTATTCCCGATTAATTATGAACCATTATTAGATGGTCAAGTTGTATGCAATGATTATATCATTGGACGCTTTATGATTGTAAAGTACTCAGTAAATGAAATGTCTATAATTACAAGAGTGCAGTCTCATATTTATAGTGGAATAATCATGAGATTAATAAATTAAGATTATTTAATTAAAGAGTTTAATTAATAATCTCAAATTTATTGGAGCTTGGAATTATAGGTCCATAGGTCCCCATAGCGGCTCTATCAACACTGTTCAAGGTAAGAGTTGATATGAAGGGAAAATAATTTAAAGACATATTTAAGAAATTTGTTCTTCAGGCCAAATATGCAATTATATGATAATATTGATTAATTAATTAATTACAAATTAGTTGTAGTTAACAAAATTAATTAATATTTAATTATTGTATAATTTTCGAAATTATATTAAATAATTAAATTAATTTTGAAAATTTATTAAATAATTAATTAATTATAATTTTCGAAATTATAATGAATTAAATATTTATTTTCGAAAATTTTGGATTTAATTAATTGGTAGAATTAATTAAATATCTTTATTTGAGTGGGAGAAAATAATCTGATAAGTTCAAATTGGATTTGAATTTAAAAGATTAATATTTATTCAAATAATTAATTATATTTGATAATTAATTAAAAAGATAATTAATTTGAATTCAAATTTGAATTAGTTATCAGGTTGTTAGATCTTATCTGACAAAGTAATTAAATAAAATTTGAAAAACCAATATCCCTAAAAATTAGGAAGCTACACGTTCACACACAGTCCATGGACTGTGTGTGGCGTGTAGGGCCAGCATTTTCAGGGATGAGATTTTCATTTTTATTTATTAATTAATTAATTAATGGATAATTCAAAAATTGGTTTTTGGATTTTTTCATTAATAGAATAATTAATTAATTAAAAAGTAAATTGTAAAATGGTTACAGATTTATTTTTTAAAATTTGAATATTTTCTTTTAAGTATGACTAATCAGAAAATTATTTAGAAAAATGAGTGAGACAACTCTGAACATTCGCTCTGTGAAAAATAGAACGATAGTTTTCTCTCCCTGAAAATAAAGAACCAATTCTCAGGCCTATTCTCTTGACTCATGTGTTGAGTACATCAAGTAGAATCACAAATAAACTATCCTTCATTCTCTAAGTGCCCACACATTTCTTGAGGTGTAGAGAACGCTTTGGAAGATCTTGGTGTGAGTACATGGGAGCGGCTTGGATAGGAAGATCGTTCTATATACGAAAAGATAGCAATGAAACTTGATAGGCTTCAAGAGGTATGAATTCTATCCTTATCTTGTTTATGATTAATGTATGTATATTAATGGATCCGCATATTTAAAGATAGTTTAAATATGTTACAAATTTTTTTTTGTACATTGGGCCAACCACACCACCATTCCGCTGCGTATTAGGAAACTCGTTCCTAACAATTGTGGTGCACGTGTTGAGATGGTCCTAGGGAGCTAATTAGTTTAAAAGTGACAACAGAATTAGATACCCGGCTCGGGAGGAGCCTAGGGGTATTTTGGGGATCTTATAATGTGAGTTTGTGAGCTAATGGTTAATGGAGATTGAGTAACTTGGGTGACCATTAGTAATCATTAAGGGTAACAAGTCTAGATGAGGAAATGGCAGAATTGTAAGAAAGATGAAATGTCAAAAAGGCCTTGAGGTTTAGTTAGGAAAGGATTTTTATGGAGGGGTAAAATGGTCATTTGGCAAAGGTTAGATAGCTTCAGCTGAAGGAAAGGGTGAGTCACGTTCAACACTTAGTCACAATTGAGTTTATGCTGAAATTTGAAGGAAAAGCTAGAAGAAAAGAGGAGAAGAAGAAGAAAGCTGAATTTAGAACCTAGGAGGAGAATCAAGAGGTTTGAGGCAACCAAAATCAAGTTTAGGCTAAGATTGTTCAGAGGTAAGAGTTATGCTCTGTTTTTGGTTTAAGTTCAAGTTTGATTTTTAGAGATTAAGTGTGGGAATTTAAAGAAAGTTACGGCTGGTTTGCATGGAGTTCAGTTTGGATAATCAAGGGGGAAAGTGGCTTGGAGCTGAGATTGAAGAGAATTCAAGTTGAATTCTTGATTGAGGTAAGAATTTTTAACATGTTTGAATTTCGTATCTGATGTGGTTTAAGATTTTAGAAGCATGTTTTATATTTCTCAAGCTCTGATTTAAGTTTTGGAAGCCATGGTTTAAGTTTCTGAAGTCTGAAACTCAAGTGTGGATTTTGGGTGTAATTGTGTGATTGAGCTTGGTGTTGATGTTTATAGGTTGTTAAATGGTTTACTTGGGGTTTTAAATTGATTTTGGGGTTTAGGTATGTGTTTGGGTTGAATTGGAGGTGTTTTGGCTCGGGGAAAATGCAGAGGAAAACCCAGAATTCTGGGTTCGCGAAGGGGCGCCGCGACCTTGTCCTTTGGCACCGCGGCGCGAGGTGTAACATGCCGGCCTTGATGGCATGTTACAAGCTAGGATGGCGCTCGGTCAGATGTGCACGCGAGGGTGCAGGCTGGTGAGCATGCTGATGCTTAGTTTGTACGGCAGTGGCATTTTCGTAAATATCTTCAATATTGCCCGGAAATGGACGGGACTTGGCAGGTTCCATATTGAAGGGTCAATGAACGCAATGGTATGATTGGATTTGGGAGATTCGGAGAATTGGCGAGCTGGAAGCCAAATATGTCTCCCAAGCGAAAATCATATATGTTCCTGGTAGAAGGCTAAAAGCTCAGAAGGCTCTTTGTAGGGGAAGCACCTGGTGTCAGCTCTCCACCACCCCCTGGCGCAGGTGCGTCAAGTGAGCTACTACTAGTTGGGAGGACTAGTAGGGCGGGCATATGAGGACCACGAGGGGACTCATATGTCTCCATGAGTAGGAGTACTCATGGACATTACCGGGCCGCCCCGGTAGTGCGTCGAAGTATGCTGCCAGAGGTTTAAGGGTACGGTTCCCTTGGCTTTCCGGGATGCCGCTTGCATGGAACGTGGCCCAAACCTTCCAGAGATGTCGTGGTGCGCCATGGCCACGAATCTCGACACGAGATGGCACGTGAAGTCATTCGTGAGACTTGTTAGCATGCAAGCATTGGAGGGTGCACTATGCTTGAGTAGGACAGAGGTCCAGTGTATGCTACTAGTTTGGCAGCTAGTCTCGTGGGCCTGCCAACATGCACGATGGTATGGTGCCTTGAGGCTTGGACCATGGACGTATGGGAGTCCTTGGTCTGTGACGTGAGCTAATCGGATAGTATTGAATGGGACATGATGGGAGGGGTTGGCACGTCAGCTTGATGTTGGCTCTTAGCCACACATGCTACCTTGAATTGCGAATGTTTGGGTGGGCATCGGTGTTGGGATTTGCCTCGCCATAGTGAGAACCTATGGACCGTGTGAGTGTCTTGGCTAGATAGCCTTGATGCATGATTGCACTCATAGATGCTTGAGAGCATGACTCAGCGAGAGTTGTTTGAGAGACGGAAGTGTGCAGAGGCACATGGTCGCGCGAAAAATGTGCCCATTGTTATTCGAATGGTTGGAAGGCTGACCTTGGCTCAGAGGAGTCAAGGTGCCGCACGGGCATTTCCGCTGTCAAAATGTCAGCCCGTGACAATTGGTATCAGAGCCAGGTTCATCTCAAGTTGGGGTGAACCTGGTTGGCCCATCCTAAAAAGGATATAGGCATGCTGAAGGACCATAAAGGTCTGGATGCTTGGACAAATGTCGTTGAGCCTTTTAGTCACCTAGAAAGGATCAGTAGGCTGAGACGGGATGAGACTTGGTTGCTCTTCTTCATGGGAATACTGGACATCCTAGAGTGGGGACAAGTTATGGTTGCTTCGAATCAAAGTTCAGAGATGCTAGAAAGACAACAACCACGTGCAATTGTGGAGAGGTGCTACAAAAGAGTTGGAACTCATTGACACGAGACAAGGTTTGATCGAGAGGTCAATGTTTTATGCTTGGTTCACTAGTTCAGGTTTGCCTGAGTGACAGTGTAAGTTGCGTGGAGCGCTGTTGTTGAAAAGGGAACTTGTACGCAAGAGTGGGTGAGCATAATAGTGGCCGTCAGACGCTTGTCAGTCACGACAGAAGTCGAGAGTGGATAGCTTTGGGGAACTAGATAAAGTTGGGCATGGAATGCTTCAGTTGCTACTTGTGTGCCAAAAGGCATCACATGGAGACCAAGGTGGCAGTGGCCGCGATTGTCAGAGGATAGTCGTACTTGGAAGTGTTTGCATGTTTACTGGTTCTGGTCCGGAGGGGAGGTGCCGAGACAATTGAGTGGGACGTGTTGGCTCACAGAGATGTTATCTTGTGTGAGCAACACTAAGGCATTGTAAGATATGCTATGTTGTGGAATATATGCATCATAGGCCAGCAGGGCCGAGTAGACCGCATGCAGTGGTCAGAATAGTACTAGAGTTTCGAGAGCGCTGGAGGGCTGCGTCAGGGAAACTTAGTACTGCAACAAGGCTTAAGGAGGCAGAGATGGTGCTTGAGTTTAAATGTGGGCCAGAGGGCCTTGCTGTTGGGACTTTGTGACCATAGAAGCCGAGAGAAGCTGCCCGGAGGGGCGAGATGCTAGTATAGAGTAGATGGATAGCTATGTGGACAGTGCACGCATAAGGGAATCGATAGTGGTGCTACACGAAGTAGTTGACTCGAGAGTCACATCCTACAGGGTGCACTTCTAGATTTGTTGTGTGCATGAAAACTTGGGGTGGTCAGACGTTCTTGCGTGTGGGCAAGTTGTCGAGGACGCCAACAGTTGAAGTGGGGGAGAGACCTTCACGGTTCAAACATCCAAATAGCAGACCAATGTTCCATTACGAAAGCATCGAGATGAGTTATCATGGAGATCGTTAGTTGTTCAGAATGTAAAAGTCAAGGAGACTCAGAGACAAAGACAGAGCCAGTTACCTAGGGTGAAAGTTGTCAGGACTCAGGTACTAAGGTAACATCAGTGCAACGTTTGCCTAAGGTGAAAGTCAACAAGACTCAGGTACTAAGGCAACATAGAGATGTTGATAAGCGAAGAGTAAGAATGGCCGAGACATTAGTTCAACATCATCTTCAAAAGTGATAAATGGAACGAGGGACCGCACGAGAGAAAGCGGTTAGCTTGCGAGCTATACCTTGAGAGGTACACCTCGAGAAGAGAAGTTATTCCCAAGTTGAAGTGGGGGAGCCCACTAATTCATATGTTCGAAGGGTTAGGGTACTTGTTCAGTTTTGGTATGTGAATCTAGAGAGAAACACAACAATAGATGGGTTGTACAGTGCGAAGACATGCATGACTGATGCGAGTAGGTCAGGTGACCAATTGAAACTGCAGATAGACAGTATGCATGGGTGTAGGCTGAGACCAAGATTGGGTAAGTTTTGCAGCATGTTATGGGACATGCTTAGTGTTTTATGGGGACACGTGTTTATGGGAACACAAGCCGAATGATTCAGAGAACATATGCCGAAGGGAGATAGCAGATTGGGACAACTTCAGACCTCAAGGGTGAGGTAGAGTGCAGTCAAGTTGGTCAAGATTCAACATGCCGTATAGAGTTAGGTAAGGTTGATTTGGGGGCAGAACTTGAGGCACGATGCTGAGAGTCAGCAGGAGCACGAGCCAGAAGGCAGTGTAGTGGTTTCAAATGATGTCAGATCATTGACCACATTGTAGAAGCTCAGAGGAGCAGTTATGCTTATGGTCAGGAGTGGCCATTTCGCATCAAGCCATGGGTATGCAGTAGGCCGGAGGGCCAAAAGTCTGAGAGACTACTTCACGAAGTCTGTGTGCAAGGATGCACTAGATACTGCATAAAGGCTATAGTTGGCATGAGTGCCACGTTGAAGAGAGACATGCCTTCAATGGAAGGATGTTTCGTAGGTGCCGTTGGGAACGGTTGGTTTGCGAACCTCACCCTGAGGGGGTACACCTTAATTTCCTCCATGTCAATAAGAGAGTAGGCATTGGAAGATTGGCGGGAAAGCAACAATCAAAAGATGTGTTGGCTTTGGGGTCAGTGTTCCAAGGGCTGCTTGGTTGACTGGAGGGGCAACGTGAAGGGACTCGGAGGAGTTCATGTGTGCAAGGAGTATTCGAGTGCAGTGGCACTACTTCATGGGAGAATTCTGAATAGTGACGGTGGCATGGGTTCCTTGATCGAGTCCAAGGCTGGACGTGGGAGATCATCACCAAGTTAGTGGTTCTACAGTGGTAGAGGGACTAGTGCAGACTCAGGATTCGGAAGAAGCATGGAGTGAGCTTAGGAGTCGAGGCAGGAAGATTGGCCAGCGGTCTGTCGATGAGGGAATCGACAATTGAAGTGTGGGAGAGTGTAACATGCTGGCCTTGATGGCATGTTACAAGCTAGGATGGCGCTCGGTCAGATGTGCACGCGAGGGTGCAGGCTGGTGAGCATGCTGATGCCTAGTTTGTACGGCAGTGGCATTTTTGTAAATATCTTCAATATTGCTTGGAAATGGACGGCACTTGGTAGGTTCCATATTGAAGGGTCAATGAACGCAATGGTATGATCGGATTTGGGAGATTCGGAGAATTGGCGAGCTGGAAGTCAAATATGTCTCCCAAGCGAAAATCATATATGTTCCTGGTAGAAGGCTAAAAGCTCAGAAGGCTCTTTGTAGGGGGAGCACCTGGTGTCAGCTCTCCACCACCCCTAGCGCAGGTGCGTCAAGTGAGCTACTACTAGTTGGGAGGACTAGTAGGGCGGGCATATGAGGACCACGAGGGGACTCATATGTCTCCATGAGTAGGAGTACTCATGGACATTACCGGGCCGCCCCAGTAGTGCGTCGAAGTATGCTGCCAGAGGTTTAAGGGTACAGTTCCCTTGGCTTGCCGGGATGCTGCTTGCATGGAACGTGGCCCAAACCTTCGAGAGATGTCGTGGTGCGCCATGGACACGAATTTCGACACGAGATGGCACGTGAAGTCATTCGTGAGACTTGTTAGCATGCAAGCATTGGAGGGTGCACTATGCTTGAGTAGGACAGAGGTCCAGTGTATGCTACTAGTTTGGCAGCCAGTCTCAAGGGCCTGCCAACATGCACGATGGTATGTGCCTTGAGGATTGGACCATGGACGTATGGGAGTCCTTGGTCTGTGACGTGAGCTAATCGGATAGTATCGAATGGGACATGATGGGAGGGGTTGGCACGTAAGCTTGGTGTTGGCTCTTAGCCACACATGCTACCTTGACTTGCGAATGTCTGGGTGGGCATCGGTGTTGGGATTTGCCTCGCCATAGTGAGAACCTATGGACAGTGTGAGTGTCTTGGCTAGATAGCCTTGATGCATGATTGCACTCATAGATGCTTGAGAGCATGACTCAACGAGAGTTGTTCGAGAGATGGAAGTGTGCAGAGGCACACGGTCACGCGAAAAATGTGCCCATTGTTATTCGAATAGTTGGAAGGCTGACCTTGGCTCAGAGGAGTCAAGGTGCCGCACGGGCATTTCCGCTGTCAAAATGTTAGCCCGTGACACGAGGCTACATCAGGGCTGGGGGACTCTCTGACTTGCTGGGCGCTGCAGCCCTCAAGGGTAGCGCCGCGGCGCTAGGCTATTTTCAGCACATGGTATTTTTGCATTTTTGGGCATTTGATCCGGGGGCTCGGGGGATGTTTCCGTTGTGTTGTTTTGGGAAGTTAGAGGTCCCGAGAGTATGGGATTGGTCCCGGGAAGTGGTTTTGGATTGGTTAGTGTTAAAGGATGTTTTGTGTGTGTTGTGACTAGGTTTTCGGAGAGGCTCGGGATAGAGGACCGTGCTCGTGACTTTGGTGCACTGTGAAGCTTGGGATACAGGTAAGAAAACTGTAGCACCCGTAGAGCAGGGCATGGGCCCATAGTGTTGTTGCAAGGCACGAACCTAGATTGTATTATTGTTAGGGTGTAGCCTTGATTGAATTATTATATGCTTGAATTCTGTTTAAGTATGCTTTATGTGGTTATAGTAGAACGAATGGTAAAGGAGCCGAGAACGGCAAAGGCCGAGAACGGCAAAGGTCGAGAACAGCAGTGGGGCCGGGAATAACACTTAGCACATGGAGTGCTTATAGTTAGGGTGAGACCCCAATGGATACATGGGATATCCATACGGAGAGAACCAAGATCCCGGGCTTTGGTAACGCTTCCGGGACGGCATGGCCGTACTTGTTTAGTCTAATGGACTATCTGTTTTATCTGTTGATTGTCTAATATGTTGATTATATAATATGCATATGTTATGTGTTGTGTGAGTTTTCTTGCTGGGCTTCGGCTCACGGGAGCTCTGTGTTGCAGGTAAGGGCAAGGAAAAAGTCAACTAGCCATGACTACGGAGAGCGTGGGGCGGCGCGTACATGTCTGGCCTACCCGACTGTCTTGGTTGGGGCATTTTGAGAAATGGCTGTATTAAACTCTGATTTTAATGGTTAATTACCTGTAAACCTACTTTGAGTTGTAAATGTTTTATAAACTGTACTTTGGGATCCCAAATGTTAAACTCTTGGAACTTTCAATGAAATAGAGTACTTTTAAAGATTACAGCCTTGACTTTTTGTTTAGTCACACTTTTGTTCTAAAAACTTCGTTTAGCGAGTTAATTGCACATTTTAAACTCACTTTGTAACGGGTCTAAGGTAGTAGGGCGTTACAACTCCTCTTTGAATCAATTCTCTTACATATCCATGTCTTAGACTAATGTGTCTAGATTTCCCATTATACACTCCATTGTATGCTCTAGCCAATGTTGCTTGGCTATCACAATGTATCGATATAGTGGATACATTTTCTTTGATTAGGGGTACCTCTATCAATAGATCCCTTAACCATTCGGCCTCTTTGCCAGTAGCAGCTAGAGCTATAAACTCTGCTTCCATAGTGGAATAAGATATATAGGTTTGTTTCTTGGAACCCCAAGAAATTGCACCCCCACCAAGTGTAAATACCCAACCAGTTGTGGACAAGTTGTCCCCAAGATTGGATATCCAACTTGCATCTGTATATCCTTCTAAGATTGAAGGAAATTTGGAATAGTGAAGGCTTAGTCCTTTGATTTTCTTGAGATAACCTAGGACTCTCTCAATAGCCTTCCAGTGTCCCACACTTGGATTACTTGTAAACCTACTAAGTTTACTTACCGCAAATGCTATATCAGGTCTAGTACATTGGGCAACGTACATTAGACTTCCTATAGCTCTAGTGTACTCCAATTGAGCCACCACTCTTCCTTCACTCTTCTATAGTTTTGCACTATGATCGAATGGAGTATTGACATCTTTAACCTTAAGATGGTTAAATTTATTCGATACTTTTTTAACATAGTGGGCTTGCCCTAACGCAAAACCCTCACTATGTTTCTTCACTTTAATACCAAGCATGGTGTCAACTTCTCCAAGATCTTTCATCTTGAAGGTTGATGATAGAAACCTCTTTGTTTCTTCTATCCCTTTCATGCTATCACTTAGAATAAGCATGTCATCCACATATAAGCAAACAATGATCACATATCCCTTACTAGTTTTGTGTTGTGATAAATTAATATTTGATTTTAAATACACAAGTGCACGTAATCACACAAGTAATATAATGATAAGTAGATCGTCTCCACATGGATTGCAAATTAGAAAAAATAGCAAAACAATTACTAAACAACTTAAAAGTACTAAAAATCAAATGGGTTGTTTTTAGGATAAAAAAAATATTAAAAGAGAGGGAAATATTGAAATTGAAACTGAACTAAACAAGAAAATTGAAAGAAATATATGGATTGCAAAATGGACTTGAATTATTGATTTCCCCTATATTAATCATCCTGAACAAATTGCGACAGCAATATTCTAGCAAAACTCCCAGGTTAACAAGAATTCATTAAACAGTCATAAAACTTTCCCAAATTTTATGACATTAATTTTTTGACCTAATTAAACATATTCCTATGCAAAACCAGATTTAAGAATGCAAATTCAAAGTTTAATTCTCAAAAGTTACACAAGGCAAATGACACATCCCTATGTTACTAACATAATCTAACCTAGACTATGACTTATGTCATCCAAGTTCTTCCCATTACATTTAATCTTTCCAGCATTAAACATAACTGAATATCTTGCCATTGCTGGCCAAACGACAACAAGAAATTAATATAAGCACACTTGAATGAACAAGAGAGATTTTACTAAAATAAAGTGCAATAAATTACTAGACTATAACATAGGGTTCATCAACAATTCAAGCCACCTAAAATTAGTTCATGGCTAAGTTAATAAAAATTAATCCACAATCAAAACATCCCATAATATTCAAATTCAGAAATCACTTAGAAAATATAAAAATGAAGTTTAGGAATAGAAGGAAGAACAAATCCAAAATGATGCTTGAGCTCTCTTTTTCGTTTTCCTTCTTCTTGCTGATTTCTGGTTCTCCTTCCTTCTTCTTGCTGGTTTTTCTTTCCAAAAATTGTTGCCTCCTCTCTATTTCGGCTGATGCTTCTTTTTTTTTTTTTTTTTTTCTATTCTAGGTTTTCTCCTTTAGCCTCAAAAGTACCATATTACCCCTCCTTGTCAAAAACGTGAGTCTCCTCTTTTCTTTTGTCATTTTCTCCCAAATGTTGACTGATGCTTTTTGTACTTGCCACCTCAGCCAATATTGCAGCTCACCCATTGACTTGCCACGTGTTCTATGTGCCCAAAAACTGCCTGATCAAAATGCTTTAGATAGTTTCACATGTTAGTTCATTCTTTTTGCAAATATTTATCCATTAAACTACTACCTTTAACCCATTAGCTATTAAAAACTAAAAAAATAATTAAACTTAATTAAGATCATAAAAACACCAAAGCTAGCTACAAAAGCTAAAAATAAACTAACATCACCCACGATTTTTCCACAATTATAAGTTCAAAAGCACATGAAATTCTATTTATTCAAGAGTTATCACACCCCCAAACTTATGACATTACTTATCCTCGAGTGATGATTCTAATAACAAAACACAAATAACAAAAAGACACAAAAGGCACAAACTAAACAACAAAATACAAGGAAACAACAAAGACAAAACACAACAACAATAGACAAACTTTGCTATGCCAATGGTAAAAAAGGGAAGACTCTCAGGAAATTTTATTTTGAATAAGAGAAGCTAAATTTCAATCTTTCACAAATTTTAAACCAAATTCTTCAAGCATTAACGTTGCTGCCAAAATATGAATCAAGTGTTTCACTCTTTAGTGCATGCATAGATTTTCCTAAACAATTTCAATTACCAAAAATCAAGCTAGACCTTGGTCCTCAAGCTTAAATAATGTCTCCATAAGTTACTTAGTGATTCCCTCTCCACCAATGTAGACAAACACCACACCAAAGATCAATAGGACTTTATCAAGCTTGTAATGATAGGCTTGGGTGAAGGTAGGATAAGAGAGATAAATTTTAGCTCAAATCACCCTAAGCACCTCAATCTTTCTAAGACCTAAATACATAAATGCACACTTTAATTTCCCCCAAAGAAAACCTTACAACACAATATAAATCTTGCCACTAGCCTTTATTACTAACATACAAAGACAAAAACTAAAACAACTTTTCCTTTATTTGAAGAGTTACACCCCCAAACTTATTTACAAACATACATACTTTTTGCTTTCTTTTTCTTTTATGATTTTTTTTAGATGCTTTGATGCAAGGGAGTGCACTCTTTAATTTTTTTTTTCTGTTTGGATGTTCTATTTTTTTATTTTTAGAATGAAAATAAATAACTAGATGGCAAGAGAACAAGAAAATTAAGAACACACCCCCCCCCCAAAAAAAAAACTTAAAATCAACATTGCCCCCAATGGTGAAAACAAGCAAAAGAAGAAAAGGAAAACACTCACCCAATTTTCTCTCATCCACTCAACTCAACTCAACCCCCCAAAATTCACAACAAATAAATCCTAAAAAGATCAAGGTGCTAAAAGGGTGTGGTGAAAAGAGGTGATTATATATATGTTAAGCTAAGCTAATGAGTGGCTACGAAAGAAAAAATGACACTTAAGCTCAATGGGGTAACTAGGGATAAAAATGCATACAAGGTGGGCTTAAAGGCTCAAATAGTCCAAGGATGGCCTAAATCATGTCATCGGTGTGGTGTTGTCTAGGATTTCGCCTCAAGGAAAATCACTAAGTAATTCTAGAAACTTAAGCTCTCACAAGAAACTAGCTCTTTCTAGGGTCTCAAAATTGTTTAATCAAGCTATGCACATACTAAAAAGAGAAACACTAATCAATCAATTGCTAGCAACATTCACACCCAAAGAATTTAGTTGAAAACTTAAGAAAGAAAGACATTCCACTTAAAAGTGTTTTCTTAAAGTGTTGCAAAGTTGTCATTGAGCCCCCTAGTTAAACACTAACAAAAGCAAAGAGTTACCTGAAAAGATGAACTAAACAACAGGACAAGAACATATCAATCAACAAGACAACACAGAAGAAATACAAAACAATAGACAACGAAAGGTAAACAACAAGATAGTTCAGAACAGGAAGTAAGTACAGAAAATTAAATACAGATCAAAAGGTGGGTTAAAGAGGCTCCCCGCACCTAGTCCTCGGAATCAGCATCCGAAGGACTATGTTCATCATGAACAACTGGAGCAGTCCAAGCCTCCAAGATGGAGCTGGGGAACATTGGAAATGCAGCAGTCAGTTTGGTGAAGTTCTGCTGAAGGGACTTAATGAGCGCGACATCCCGCTGTTTAGCATACTTCCAGTAGTCATGCTGCTGAGTTTCCAGGGACACCAGCCGCCCAAGAATTTCACTCTACTGAGCGATGAGGTCGGTGAGTGCAGGAGCAAGGGGCGGAGCTGGTGGAGGCATGGTGGATGGCCTAGCTGCTGAGGTAGACGCGCGACACTGACCAGTGATAGTGAAGTCGATGTCTCGGCGCTCGAGGAGTACATCCTTTGTGGAGGCAAAATGCACCCCAGCTTGAATGCACAGCTATGTGATGAGTGATGGAAATAACAACTTTCCCTTTTTCTTCTTGGCACAACTAATAATCTACCTGGAGATCAACTGGACCACATTGATACTCAAGCCAGCTAGCATACAGTATAGTAGGAGCACCTTCTCCTTGGACACCATAGTGTCATGCATAGTGGGCAGCAAGCGACATTTGAGAAAATTTAACCACACTCCAGCTTCTGGCAAAATAGAGGTGTGCAATAAAGTGCGCACACCGTTAGAAGAGATACACCACTGAGCGCCGGGGGATGCGACATGTTGCAGCGCCTTGTCAAAGTTTTCTGGTGAAGGGGCCAAGACCATCTCATTATATGCAGTGCACTCAACACTGGCTAACCCAAAGAGTGAATTAATAGCCTCACCAGAAAAGAAGACAACCTTGCCTCGAACAATCACTTCACAATTCTCAGAAGAGGCTATGTTGGCATAAAACTCTAGCAACACTATTGATAAATTCTGGCACCTCAATAGTGGTGGGTAAGAATCTTTTTTCGAGGAGAAACTTCTTGGTTTTAATGGATTCATACTTTGCCTTGGCCTGAGCAGAAACAAAATTTTTAGTGGGGCCTGAAGGGATCGAGTTTTTCTTGGTGGATGGGGCGGTACAGTCGTGGGTGCTGGCTGGGAGGCAGATGTGGTGGTAGTGGAGGTCCTTTGTTTCTTGGGAGGAGGTGCGGCTACTGCGGGCTTGGTGGCACATTTGGATTTGGGTCGAGTTGGTGTTGATCTAGTGGCTGGTGGGGTAGATTTGGTGGGGGTAGGATCATTTATAGTTGCTGGGGAAGGCAAAAGTAATGGGGCAGTGGGAATTTGTGGGGCTTTTGGTGGGGCAGTGGTGGGTTTGGATTTCTTTTTGGTTGGTTGTGGGATAGAGGTTGGTTTAGATTTTGGTTTGTCTGGTGGTAGGACAGTGGATGGTGGGGTAGATTTTGGTACAGTGGTTGGTGGTGGGGTAGAGGTTGGTTTGGGTTTCTTTCTCTGGGCTCGTGTTTTAATGGGCAAAAAGGGAGCAGCTAAGTCACAATTCAGCAATACACACTGAGCACCCAAACAACAAATACCCTGCATATCAATGAACACTTGACAATTGGCTTGCACAAACAGATCACCTCCCCCAACAGCCACAGAACAACATAGTACTAGAGCAAACCAACAACACCTGAGCAATATTGCTAATGGCCTCCCCCAAACTCAAATATTCACTAACATATAGCCCAACAATAGACACAGCAAAGGCACAACAGATACATATCAAGAAAAAATAACTGAAGCAATTACCCAGGAGTGATCTCAGAGAAAAATTTGTATGAGTCTGTGAAATTTCCAAAATCCCAGTGTAACTCATAGTGGAGGCGGATTATGCACTGTACCTTGGCTTGGTTTGGTGTATACTGGGCCTTGACTAGGAAATGTCTGGGCACCGAGTGGTTGGAGGCGAATGGGTGTAGACGAGTGGCCATGGTTGATGCTTGGAGGCTCTTGGCTTGGAGACGCGTGGGCTTAGAATGGGTTGGAGGTGCCTAGGCTCGGAACCGTGCTTCGGAACCGTGCGCCTGGGTCCGAGTGTGGTGAGCAGTTTGGTCTCCTGGGTGGTTGGATGTGAGGTGCCTTCAGTGCTCGAGTGGCTGGACAGCACAGGTGGGAGCACACCTCCGTGGGGTGGTGCGGGGCGAATGACGCCTGGGATTGGTGCGTGCGATGTAGCCGCGCCTGGTGTACGATGGTGCTGGGTCGCTTGGAATCGTGTGCTTGGGTGGGCAAGGCATTGGTGCGCGACTAGGTGGCTTTGGTTCCAAGGCTTGGGGTTCACACAGATGGGTCTGGGCTGGTGAGTGCTTCTCGCGGCTGGGTCTGGGCAGAGAGTTAAGGGAAATAAGGAAGATGATAATGGGGAATTAGGGTATTTGGGTGTTCTATATACATCTATATAATTTATATATGATATTATATTTTACTGATAATATATCTATCTATATATATTTTGTATAATTGATATTATATATATATTTTTGTATATCTAAATGTAGTAATATATATTTTATGTTTTTTTATATATATGTAGTAATATATATATATATAAATATAGTATTATAAAAAATTTCTCTTCTTTTTTTTTTGTATATAAATATATATATTTTCTAATGAACCCACGACCTAGAACTTTTGCCTGCTCAGATTGCCACCCTTTTGCCTAAGTTTTGCTTTAGCAACCCATATTTGACGTAACTCCATTTTTTTCGGAAATATTTGCTCGCAGTTTGCTAGAGCAAAACTTTCGCAAAACCATCAGACCCCCAAAGTTACTACCAAAACACCATTTGCTTGCTTTCTTGACACTTGAAACACCAAAATACACATAAAACCACTTCAAAAACATCACAATAAAATTGAATTAAAGTTACAACAATTAAAAATAAAAATAAAAATAATTCAAAACACTTATATATATTTTTCTTTTCTTTTCTTTCTTTTTCTCTTTTTTTTTTCTTCTACACTTTTATTGTGCACCTTCTTCTTTTTGGGTTGCCTTAAATTTAGTGCCTGAATCACTAGACAACCCAAAACAACAACGACTTTAAGGATCCTCCAAAGTGATGGAGGTCTTCTCGCAGTCGACCTCACCTCCCCAATAATGTTTCAGCCACTGCCCATTCACTTTAAATTCCCTTCCGGATTGATCTTCCCGAACTTATACTGCTCCAAAGGGGTAAACTTTCACCACGGTGAATGGGCCAGACCAGCGGGACTTTAACTTGCCAGGAAACAAATTCAGGCGCGAGTTGAAGAGTAATACTTTCTGTCCTTTCTCAAAGACTCGAGCTTGAATTTTCTGATCATGCCACCTCTTAGTTTTCTCCTTGTACAACTTAGCATTTTCATAGGAGAACAACCTCATCTCTTCCAACTCATTTAACTGTAACTTTCGAGCTTCTCCAGTAGCTTGGAGATCCAGATTCAACTTTTTAGTGGCCCAATATGCCTTATGCTCCAACTCAACAGGAAAATGGCAAGCTTTCCCAAAAACCAAACGATATGGTGATGGAAAGAATGGAATCCCAATTGTTGTTGGAAAGAATGAAATCCATCTCATCATTGATGGCTTCTTTCCAAAATGCACTATCTCTTGATTGCATGACTTCTCTATAAGTCTTAGGATCATCCTCAACAAGAAGTACAATAGGAATTTTCCTAATGACTTCCTCTCTATTTCCTTTTACCATGTAGAAAGAAATTAATTGAGAATCTATCTCATCCAATCCTAGACTTTTCTCCTTTCTAACCCTTTGACTTCTTCTAAGTTCAATGGGTTGCTCTACATTCCTTTGAGATTTCCCCTCTTGAGAACCATTTTTGGATGTAGATGCTTGAGAATAGTTCTCATATCACAAATTATACTTTAGAGATGTTGAAGCTTGAGAATTGTTGTCACATAACATGTTCTCAAAGAATTCAACTTCTCTAGATTCAATCACAACATTAGACTCTAAATCTAATAGCCTATAAGATTTACTATTGTTGGCATAACCAACAAAAGCACACTTTATGGCTCTTGAACCAAACTTTGTTCTATTAGGTTCATTTTTCTTGCAATATGCAAGACACCCCCACACTTTGAAGTACCATATTTTGGGTTTTCTTCCTTTCCATAACTCATATGGAGATATATCATTTTCTTCATCAGTATTCGATTAAGAATGTGACAAGCGGCTAACAGTGCTTCACCCCATAAGTTGAAGTTCAACTTAGAAAACACCAACATAGAATTTATCATCTCTAGATAAGTCCTATTTTTCCTTTCAGCAACACCATTGTGTTGTGGTGTATAAGGTGCGATGCACTCATGAATTATACCATTTTCTTCACAAAATGTATTGAATTCATTAGAGAAGTACTCTACTCCTCTATCACTTCTTAGCACCTTAATCTTTTTATTGAGTTGATTTTCAACTTCTAATTTATATACTTTAAAAGCATCAAAAGTTTCATCTTTATGCTGAAAAAGAAACACATAGGTATATGTTGACTGATGATTTAGCCAACGACACGGAGTCACTAAAATGATAAAGATTTATAAGCTGAATGCAAGAACTAAACAACACCAAGATTTATAGTGGTTCGGCCCCAGAGATTGGTAATGACCTACGTCCACTTAGTGTTTTTATTGATATACTCTGAAACCTGCGATCAGCAAACTAGGGTTCACTGAGTTTCACAAGCTCCAAAAAAGGATACAAAAGTCGTGTATAAAAAAATACTAGTTCTCTCTTAATACAAATTATTGCCTCTCCTTATATGAGTCCCATGAATTCTATTTATAGGCTCAAGGATGCACATATGGGCTGTGTTTAAACTTTGTTACAAGCGCGTTTTAATAATAACTAAAATCATAATCTTTACACATAAATAGGGTCAAATATCTGACTTATAACTGTATTTGAACTCTGGCCTCATACTACGATCAGACTTGGTCGCATATGTCAGTTTATCTTATGTTGTACTTTTCATCATCTTTCTTGAATCCATCGAGCAACTTATACTCTGGTCGTTAGTCGAACAGACTGTCATCACTAAATAGTCATGTGCTACCCACATGTACACCGATTGTGCCACATCAACAAGTAAGTATTTTTCAGGGTAAACATTTGCCCCCCAAGTTTATTTTAATGCGATCAATGCTTAATAAACTTACTCGACCAACAATCCATCTGACTTGTCACATCTGTCAGTACTTTTTCGAAAAGGCAAGTAATCATGACCTTTACAGTTTCCCTGAA
This sequence comes from Humulus lupulus, assembly GCF_963169125.1. Taxonomy (NCBI): domain Eukaryota; kingdom Viridiplantae; phylum Streptophyta; class Magnoliopsida; order Rosales; family Cannabaceae; genus Humulus; species Humulus lupulus. The sequence goes on from NC_084799.1 coordinate 28,221,743, forward strand.
TTTTTTTACGGTTATTGCGATTCCCCATGCATCGAAACCTGTAACGTCCTTTTAATCAAGGATCGTTACACATTGTACTTTAAATTGTGTCAGACTTGTTAACCAAGTCATTTGGTTTAAAAATGTGTAACTATGGTTAATGTCAAGGGTTAGGGTTAAAAATCTTGATCAAAAGAACCGTTGACTTTTATTTGAAAATATTCAAACATTTATGGGATCCCAAAGTATTACAACCAAACTTTTTAAAAAGGTGAATATACATCAAAAGTCAAAATCAGCCAGCCTAAGCGGTAAAAACAGGGCCACAACCCTAGTTCCTCTGAGATATTCCCGGCCGTGGTGGTCGAGCAGCCACATATGTACACACCGCCACCGAAGCTCTCCAACTCATGGCTGGTCAAGTTTTCCCTTCCCCTTACCTGCACCACAAAGCACCCGTGAGCCAAAGCTCAGCAAGAAAACTCAACATGTGCATAAACAAAAAATATAAACTTCTAGATACCCATCTAGCATGTCCAGCACTAATAACCTACAGATACAATTGCTCAGTTACAAACAAGTGGTCATTGGACCAACTTGGGGCCGCAGCCCTAAACAATTGGCTTAGAGCCAACCCCGGGGCCTATGCCCTAGCTATGTGATCATAGAGTCACCTAGGGTCCTCACCCTTAGCTCTGAATAACTAGCCATAGAGCTAACCCAATCCCTTGGTTTACCAACGTTGCTGGTTTAGGCCTAAGCCTTTCGACCAGCGCGCAACGCGCTTTTGCCGTCTTTGACTAATAAGTCAAGCCCTGATCCAGGAACACAGACCTTAGTATAGAAACATATATGGATAGGTGATAACTCTACAAAATAGAGTTATTTTGCCATATTTTATATGCTAATTGTTGTTTAGTTCTTGAGTTTTTAATTGATTTATTAAGTTTTAAAGTAATTTTGAATTTATTGGGTTTATTTTGATTTTATATATTTTTGTGTGTTTTTATAGTTATTTTGTTGTAAAATGTTGTAGTTAATTATTTGAATTATTGTTGTTTAATTTGAGGTAAAAAAATATTGTATTATTGAACTTAAATGTTAAATATAAATTAAGTTATAATTAATATTTTCAAAGAATTAACTTGATTTATTTTATTATTGAAAATATTTAGTTTTGATTTAATTTATGTTTATTTTGTAGAGAATTTGTTGCATTTTTACTCTTGAATAGAAAAAAAAAATGAAGAAAAAGTGTGGCATTTTCAGGAAAGAAAGGAAAAATTGGCAATGCTGAAAACCAAGCCCATCTCCACCATTGCCAATGTTTCCTTTCTTTCTACCATTCGGGCCCAAATAGCCTCATTCGGGCCCACACGCCTCTTCCCAGTTGCCTCTCCCAGCCATGGGCCTGCCTGCTGCTCTCCCAGCCCAACGCCCCCAGGCCCAACCAGGCCCACTTGCCCTCCTCCCAGCTCCAGCCGAACTCACCCAGCCATCCACAAGCCTTCAGCCGGCCCAATCTGCCTGGCCTACTTCGCCCAAGGCCCCACGCCCCCAGGCCCAGCCCACGCCAGACTTGCCCCATGCCCAGCAGTCCCAAGCCTGCCAAAACAACTTCCTTTTCCCTTTTTGAGCCCAACAAATGCATTTTGTCCCCTTGTCCCTTTGTCCCTAAAATACCAATTTTTTACCTAAACTTTTCTACATATTTTACCCCAAAATCATCATTACACCTAAATTTTACCCTTATTTGTCATATTATTATTAATTTAATCAATTTAATTAATTTAAATTGATTATTTTAATACTCTCATTTTGGCTATAAATAGGGAATTTTCAAGACCATTTATGGGTGCTTATTTTTAGGAGGTTTTGCACTTCAATTTCTACTCTTTCAAGACCCTCCATTCCCTTCATCTTTTGCTTCTTTTTGGTTATTTTTCTATGAGTTTTTAGAGGAAAAATCTGGGGGTTCCTTCTCTAAATTTTCCTATTTATGTTTGTAATTTCTATTCTAGTTACGAGTTTATAATCTTTTTAAGATTATTATGGTGATGATGAAACAATATGTAACTAGATAGTATTTATGTTGTGTGTTGATTTCCCATTTTGTGCAATAAAGTTTATGGATTTTCTTCTTCAAATATTTTCTTTCATCTTAAATATCTTGTATTTTTTATTGTTATAACATATTTACACTTTGTTCTTCATTAGTGCAAAATCATAATATTCTTTGATTAATGTGTGCCATTAAATTGTGCACATGAAATTCTTAGAACAAAAATATTATGTTTTGTCTTATAAATAATATTCATTAATTTATTTGTTATTTCATTAGATTGATTTACATTAAATACTTTGAAATTTTAATTTTAAAAGTGAAGATAAATCCTACAATTCAATAATACTTTGTGCTTAAATAGAATATCTAATTTGAATAAGTGATAGTTGATTAATTTCTACTATTAATGAAATTTGGGAATCAATGTACTTATAAATATTATTGAACTTATATTGTGTGGATTCTAATACCTTAATAATCTTCTTTTATCATCTTGATTTCTACTATTAATTTATTTTTATTTATTTTCTTAAATTTCTTTATTATTGTCTCTTATTTGATTTTCTTGTCACAAATTCTCATCAATATTTGGAGCTAGGTTAGAATTTATTAATTTTTGTTTAAAATAGTTTTCTTTTTTATTTTAGACAACTCCTTTGGGTTTGACCTCGTGCTTACACGAACATTATATTTCATATACGATTCGTGAGCTTGCAAGTTATAAATATTTAAAACATACCCATTTTGGGTCCATCAATAGGCATATCCCAACAAAAAACGCACGTATGCATGATAATCAAATAACACCATCGAATAACCATTCTCACAACACTAATCATACTTATTTAACGGGGCTTTATGCCCTAACCTCGGAGTTCATACAACAAACATGAAATACTTAAACAAGTATGATCCAACATGTAAAATAATAACTTAAATATAGATGTCATCAGGGCCCAGGCCCTAGTGATGATAATTGATAATAGTCAGGCTAAGCCCTAATAACATATAACACGTATTGGGTGCAGTTTTCTTACCTCAGATTCGAGTATAGCATAATTAAGAACGACCCTCGAGCACAATCTCGGTTCTGAGCCCCCTAGCGATAACCTAGTCGCAACCATAATATAGGATTCCATCAGTAATGAGAAAATAAAGGCTTTCAGACTGAGTCCTAGCCTTTGGGGCCTCGAGTTCCACTAAACCGGGTAGTGGAATCAATCCCGACCCCTAAGGAAAAGGTTCCCATTTTAAAAAAAACTTCCCAAGGCCAAAATGCCCAGGCGGGCTGCGGCCTAACTCTGAGGGTCGCGGCGCGCCCCTCCTATCAGAGAGCCTCCCCCCTCTGCCAAAAAGACGCGGGCCGCGACTTGCTCTTGAGGGTTCCCCTCCCCCCCTCCCCAAGACAGAGACCTCCCAAGGCCCTGGGTTCAATCTAAGTCGCGGCCCCTCAAGAACAAAGCCGTGACTTGGCCCCTCGAACCTAGATTTTCTTCAATCTTCAACAACCAAATTCAATCCAACTTAACCCAAATTCACCCCCAAAACCATAATTCAATTACCACAATAGTTCTAACATCTTTTTAGCAACAAAACCCAAGAAAAATCCAACCTTAAAACTCATCAAAATACCAAACCAAATCTCAAGCTTAAAGGTTAAAAAACACTCTCTAAAACAGCCAAGAAAACACAGAATTTCAACGGCAAAAAAATGGTCTAGAGCCTACCTCAACTGATGATTAATCTCACAAGCTGCAACAAGACTAATTCCCCAAGTTTTAGGCTTCAATTCCCCGATTTCTAGCCAAAGTCCTCCTTAACTTCTCAAAGAAACAAGCTTAGGAAAGCTTAGAGAGAAAGAGAGTGAGGAGAGAGAGTATGTCAGTTCAGTGAGCTGCTAAGTGTTTTGTGTGTGTTTTTTTTGTCTTTTGTTTCCTAAGTCTTAAGTGACTTAAGCTAATCCCGAGGCCCGGGGTACCAAAAATGTCCCCGAGGGCAAAATGGTCAAATTCCCCAATATTCCCTCCTAAACTCACTAACTTCAAATATATCTCCAATTATTCATTTCCATTACCCGATAACCCAATTAAATGCTTAATACCCAAAATACCCCTCGACTCGCCCCGAGCCAGGTATTGGGTCCTATTGTGACTTTCCCGCTAACTTGCTCCATAGGATCATCTCGTGCCGAGTAACTCAAATAAATCCATATAATAATGTGGTCTCTCACACATATCACATATATGTACATAAATATACAATTATGCTCGCAACAGGCCAAATTATCATAATTGCCCTTCTAATAAGAAACAGGCCCACATGCATATTTAATACCTCTAAACATGCACAACTAGTCATATTATCACATAATTCACATAATTACAATTAAATATAACAAATAAGCATATAACTCCATATATTGCCATCCTGGCCCCCTAATCAAGGCCCTAAGCCTTATTAGGTAATTTTGGGATGTTACAACTATTCCCTCCTTACAGAAATTTTGAGGACGAAATATTACTTGAACAACTCGAGATACTGAGCTCGCATATCCGTCTCCAGCTCCCAGGTCGCCTCCTCGACCTTGCTGTTCCTCCACAATACCTTAACTAAAGGTATAGTCTTGTTCCTCAGGACCTTGTCCCTCCTGTCTAGAATATGAACTGGTTGTTCTTCATAGGACAAGTCTGCCTCCAGTTCCAGATCCTCATATCTCAGTACATGAGTTCCATCTGACACATACTTCCTCAACATGGAAATATTGAATACATTATGCACACTAGACAGTGCAGGGGGTAAGGCCAACCTGTAGGTCACCTTCCCAATCCTCTCTAGGATCTCAAACGGTCACACCAACCTAGGGCTCAGCTTGTCCTTCTTCCCGAACCTCTTTACCCCTCTCAGAGGTGAAACCCTAAGGAAGGCATAGTCTCCCACCTGGAACTCTACGTCCCTCCATCTTGGGTCTGAATAGCTCTTCTGTCTCCTTTGAAGTGTGAGCATCCGAAATCTAATCTTCTCGATAGCCTCGGTGGTCCTCTGAACTGCATCAGGACCTAAGTATTTCTTCTCACCCATATCATCCCAATGAATGGGTGATCTGCACTTCCTACCATACAACATCCCATAAGGTGCTACCCCAATGGTAGACAGGTAGCTGTTGTTATAGGAAAATTCTATCAAAGGCAAATATTTACTTCCGGACCCTTCAAAGTCCAACACACATGCTCTCAGCATGTCCTCCAATATCTGGATGGTCCTCTCAGACTGACCATCGGTCTGAGGATGATAAGTTGTGCTAAACTTCAGCTGTGTACCCATCGCCCTCTTGAAACTTCCCCAAAACATGGAAGTAAATACAAGGTCCCTATCAGACACGATAGACCTCGGAGTCCCATGAAGGCGAACAATCTCTCTCACATAGAGATCTGCATACTAGTCAACTGTGTAATTCGTCCTCATAGGTAGAAAATGAGTTGATTTCGTATATCGATACACTATGACCCAAATAGAATCATGCTGACCCACCGTCCTGGGCAAACCTACCATAAAATCCATTGTGATATCCTCCCACTTCCACTCTGGGATATCCAGAGGCTGTAACAGCCCTGTTGGCCTTTGATGCTTAGCCTTGACCTGCTGATAGGTCAGGCACATTGACACATACTCAGTCACATCCCTCTTCATCCCAGACCACCAATATAAAGCTTTCAGATCTTGGTACATCTTCGTGGTGCCCGGATGTAGAGAATAAGGGGTAGTATGAGATTCATCCATAATCTCTCGTCTAATCCCGGTGTCCATTAGAACGCAAATTCGATCATTGTATCTCAATAAGCATATCTTCAATTCCCTTATTTCTAGCCAAAATCCTCCTTAAATTCTCAAAGAAACAAGCTTAGGAAGCTTAGAGAGAAAGAGAGTGAGGAGAGAGAGTATGTCGGTTTAGTGAGCTTCTAAGTGTTTTGTGTTTTTTTTTTTTGTCTTTTGTTTCCTAAGGCTTAAGTGACTTAAGCTAATCTTGAAGCTCAGGGTACCAAAAACGCCCCCGAGGGAAAAATAGTCAAATTCCCCAATATTCCCTCCTAAACTCACTAACTTCAAATATATCTCCAATTATTCATTTCCATTACCCGATAACCCAATTAAATGCTTAATACCCAAAATACCCCTCGACTCGCCCCGAGTCGGGTATTGGGTCCCATTGTGACTTTCCCGCTAAATTGCTCCATAGGATCATCTCGTGCCGAGTAACTCAAATAAATCCACATAATAATGTGGTCTCTCACATATATCACATAAATATACAATTATGCCCACAACGGGCCAAATTATCATAATTTCCCTTCTAATGAGAAACGTGCCCACATGCATATTTAATACCCCTAAATATGCACAACTAGTCATATTATCACATAATTCACATAATTACAATTAAATATAACAAATAAGCATATAACTCCATATATTGCCCTCATGGCCCCCTAATCAATGCCCTAAGCCTTATTAGATAATTTTGGGACATTACAAAACCCTACTCCCATCATTAACTTCTATTACTGCTCCGAGTAGTATAAATATAAGCCCCTTCACCTTTTTCATTTTTTTTACCCAAACCTTCTCTCTCTTCAAGAACTCAGAAAAACCTTCAAGAAAACCTAGAGACTTTAGTGTAATTCGAGACGTCTTCGAGCATCTCCGAGCCAAACTTTCATGATTTCTCCTACAATTCGTACTCCAAGTAAGTTTTCGAATCCATCCTCTTATTTTTGTAGAAATTTTGGTGTATTCTGGTCTTGATTCACGAGTTTCCGTAACAAGGTTTCTACTGTTCTTGAGAAATTTCTTGGGTAACTGGGTTTAGGCAAACAGACATAAAATAAGTATGCTAGAATAGGGATTTTAGGCAAACAAAAATACTAGAAAATGCTTAAAAAGAAACGTGGGGGTATAGGTACATTAATTTTGAGCCCAAAATCAAAGTGAAAATTCGATTTTGAGTATTTCAGAAAAACTGGGGTTTTCTCACCTGTTTTCGGAGTTGAAAAGTTTTTCCGAAAAAACTTTTCACATTCACTTTTTGATCTGTTTTTCCAATCTGCTCGCATGTTTATTGTGTTTTTATCAGGATGTTGTTGGTCATATAAAATCTTAACTTTTATACACGAGCAACGTTATCCTTGCTTTTCTATTTCTTCTATCTATTGGTCGTAGATTCTCACTTCCCCTTTGCTTTTCTCAGATATTCATGCATGATCCATGGGGAGGTGAGAGACCAATAGACGATGATCTTCTCGCTTTGTTGTTCGAGGATCAAGAATAGCCTTCTTTACCTTTTCTTGAGCCTTCATCTTCACACCCAAACCCTACGACTAGTCCTCCATACTACCCGTCATAGAACCGATCGAACATGGGTCGCGTCAAATACACTGCTCGTTGAAAAAAGAAAACCACAGATTCACCTTCCAACCAGCTTGCAACTAATGCAGAGGGTCCTTCAAGTGATCCTCATCCTTTAAACTTTTCACCACCAGATATCCAGCTCAAAACTCATCCCCGTGATAGCCCTCGAGCAGAGGTGGGCTGGTATATTGCCCCTCCTAGCGTCATATCGACCAGGATGGTGGCAAAATATCCCAAGAAATAAGGGCTTCCTGGGATTACCCTGTACAAACCAACACCTGACCAAAGGGAAAACGTACCTGGAGGTGCGAGGTATCATATAGAAGAAGGGGAAATCTTGCCCTTGCACAATTTTTTCCAAGGGGTGGCCAATTACTTCGAGGTCGCTCCTTTCCAAATAACACCCAATGGATATAGAGTACTTTCGACACTCTACATCCTATACAACCACAAAAAATGGCTTGTGCCTACTGCGCATAAGATCAACTATCTATTTGAACTCAAATCCAATCCCAATCAGAACAACCCGGGGTTCTTCCATTTTTACCACCAGGAATCTGCTCGCACATTCCCAAGTGACATTACCTATAGGTCCAATGTAGAAAGGTACTTCCAAGAGTACTTCCTCACAACCGACTTGGTTGCCGACAACATGGCCTTCACATGAGGAGGTAAACTTTCAATCTTTAATCGACGCTTATCCAGTCATTTTTTCATCTTTCCCTGTCCTTAGTTGTTTTGTGATGTATCTAGAACCATGGCACTGAGCAGACCCTACTCTAGAAATGGAGATAAGAGCCATAACTCTGGCCAACATGACGAATATAGAAAAATGTGTCAAGGAGCTAGTCATAAAGAGCAATTTAAGGCTGGTCGGCCTTTTAGAACCTCACTAGGAAGTGAGGGAATCCACCATGGGGAGTGCCACTGGAGAAGGCACTAAAGGATAAGAAATCCCCGAGCAGCAGCAAGATGTGTCACAACCCCAGAGGCAACGACCAACGGGAGTGACCATTCAAGAACCATCCCTTAACACCCGATCAGCTAATACCGCTGCCCAACATGGGAAGGGAAAACAAAAACTACAGGAATACACTAGCCCTATAATCGAATCTTCAGACGAGAACGATATAGATTTCTCACTTCTAAATAACTCTCCCATCCCTTGTCATTTATTTGATAGGGATGGCAACTTTAAATATACGACCAGTAGTTTTAGCTTGGACTTCTTTGAGGCAGATAGTGAGTGTAGCAGTAGTTCTTTAGATAATGTAGCGACCAGTAATAATAAGTCGGGTATACTACTTAGAATTTCTTTTTAGTTTGTTCCTTTATTGTGCCAAACTATTTCTTGACATATCTGCTTGTTTATTTTTGTTTTGTACTCATGCCATCCGACGACACCCTTGATATCTATGCTTCTGCAGACGCTCCAGCGAGCAAGAAGAAGTCGAGCAGAAGACACTTTGCAGAAGGCAATGGAGAACCTTCAAAGAAAAAGGCTCGACCAGAGGTCACTACAGCTCCCATTCCTTCCAGATCAATAACTCATTCTCCTCCTCCTCGCACTAATCCTTCCACCGACCAAACGGGAAGATCTTTGGCTGTAGAATTGCTGAGCAATGCTTATAGTTCAACAAACGACAAACTGCAGAAATTGTCCAAGCATCGTCACAACCAGGAGGCCTTTTCCTGTCTTCCTTCGTTGAAACCCAGCCAGGTCCTTGCTCGTGGGTTCAATGAACTCCTCAGTGTAAGTTTCTTTTGTATTGTGCTTTAGTCGAACAACATTTCCTTTGATTAGTTCTAAAAGATTCATTCTTCTACTGTTCGCAGGGTATCTTGACCATCAACAATGGCTGGCGTCGCGCTGAGGAGGTCGATGCAAAACATGCCGAGGAGATCAAGGCATGGGAGGCCAAGGATAAGGCGGCTGAAGACAAAGTCACCAATTTAACTGAGGAGCTGAAGATGAGCCAATAAGATCTGGACAAAGCTGTTGCTGCCAAGGAGAAGTTAAGGAAGCCTCTGAGACTAACTACAAGGAAGCATCCAAACTTTAAGAGGATTTGGAGGGGAGCATGAAGGAGGCCACTGGTCTAGAGGAGCGAATGAAGCTACTCGAGGAGACAAATTCCCAAAACTTGGAGAGGTTCCGAGGAGCTACCTTTAACTGCTTCTACATATTTTGGAAGAACAATCCAGAGGAAAACTTTGATTATCTTCCCGAGTAGGTAAAACAGGCTGAATTTTCCAAGTGCGTTGCTCGCTTAGAAGAGGAAAGAAATGCTCAAAATTCCTTGGATTCTCCTGAAATTTCCTTGGCAACAGACATCGATGGGGCTGAAGAAGAAACTGGACCTTCAGTCGACCAACAACCTCAACAGGACCCTCCTTGTAACGCCCTGCTAATTAGGGACTATTACCAAGTGTGTTTAAAACCAGTGCTGGACTTGCTAAACAAGTCATTTAGACTAAACATGTGATTAAGCCACTAAATTTTTAGGTGTTAAAACTTTTGGTCAACTTATAAACATTTCCATTAAGTTAAAAACATGTTCTTTACATGGGATCCCAAAAACATAAGTTTAAAAGTCAATTACAATACTCAGGTTACATAATAAGCCGACCTAGGCGGCAAAAGCTGGGTTTAACCCTAGTTCCCCTGAGCATCTCGGTCGTGGTGGTCGAGCAGACTGCATATGTACATACCACTGCTAATGCCCTCCGACTCATGGCTAGTTGAGCTTGTCTTTACCTTTACCTGCACCACAAAGCACCTGTGAGCCAGAAGACTCAGCAAGAAAACATAATCAACAGTTCACAGATAAAACGACTATCAAAAAGTAATAACTAAAACTGGTGCGTTCATAAAATCAAACTGGAGACCGTAGAGTCACACAAGTGCATGTTGCACTTTCTTTCAAGTTGTTGGCATCCGAGCCAGTCAAGTGCATGTCGCACTCCCAGGGTGGCCCAGCCATGGTGGCCTGCACTCCAAGTGCATTATGCTAATCTTAGCTTATAAACTAAGTTCTTTAAGCCCTTGACTTATAAGTCAAGCCACCACGTGCCTCCAACTTATAAGTTGAAGCTCTGGGACTCTCAACTTATAAGGCGAGTCTCCCAGAGTTCAATATATGCTCAGCTAATAAGTTGATCCCCACTTAACACCCTAATAATCCTTTAGTTTATAAACCAAGCTCCACAGTCACAACAGATAGTCACATGTTTCACATAGCATACTTATCAGTAATCACACAATGCATTATAATACATTCACACATCAGTCATAAGAATAATCATAATTATGCACGTTATAGTGTACCTAATCAGATACTCGCAAACATAATTATAATCATGTTCATCACCTTAACTACGATCTAATCATGCATTCACATAACAGGTGCAGTTTTCTTACCTTTGGTCCGTATTCGAGTTACTAACGATGGCCCTTTGAGTACGATCCCTGATTCAAGCCTTTAGCGTAAACCCAGTCACAACCGTAATAAGGAAGTTCCATCAACAACAGGTAAATAAAAGCTTCCAGACCAAATTTTAGCCTCCGAGACATCGAATTCCACTTAATAAGGAAGTAGAATCGATCCCAAGCCCAAATGATAAAGTTCCCAATCTAAAAATTCCATTTAATCCAATTTTCCCCTTAAGAGCCGCGACCCCTCACACCCGAGCCGCGGCCCGCCTCTAATTCCAGAGGCTCGGCCTCCCTGGAAACCAACGCGCGTCGCGACGCGCCCTTGAGGTGCCGCGGCCCGCCCCTGCCTCCGAGCCCTGCTGGCTCAAAATTCTCTTCGCAGGCCGCGTCTCACCATAAAAGAGCCGTGGCTCAGCCCCACAAACCCAGAATTTTCTGGGTTTTTCTGCAGCCGAACCCAATTAAAACCCATCCAATTCCACCCTAACCTTCCAATTCAATTCCCATAATTATCACAACCCTTTCCAAAAACAAAACCCAGCCATACATCATAATAAAGCTTATCAAAATTCACAAACTCAACCTTCCAACTTTCTAACATGCATAAACTTTAAACTTCAATCAACAATCACAGAATCACCAAAAGCAACTGATTTTAAATCTTACCTCAGAGATGAAAAATGCCCTTGAACTAATCCCCAAGCCTAACACCTTGATTTCCCAAGCTTTGATCCTCAATTTCCCAAAAAAACTCCTCAAGCTTCCATGGCACCTAGTACACGAGGGAGAGAGAAAGGGAGCTGCTGAATTCCTTTTTCATGTAATTTCCTAAACTTTTTGAGTATATCCCAGCTAGCTAAGTCTTAAACCTGAGTGGAAAAGACTAAGTTATCCCTTGTCCTTAGCTTATACCTCAAATATCCACAAGGGCAATTTTGTCCTTTGCCTTAAATCCCGCTATCCACAATTTGCATCCTATAATTCTTGCTACTTCCGATATTCTCACACGGTTACCAATAAATTCCCGTTACCCAATAATTCCCGGTGATGTACTAAATCAATAAAATACCCCTAAGCTTGTAACGCCCTGGCTACCCCAGAACAGTTACGGTGAACAGTGAACCGGAAATTTGACTCGCTACCCGAGTCCTTTGGTTAAAAACGTGATCTAGGTACCACTATCAGGTTAAGGTGAAAAACCAATAAAAAGGAAAGGGTACATTTCATTAAGTAAATAAACTGCTCACGAGCCTTTCAAAATATTTACAAGTGGTTCGTAATACAAAAGAGTTGCTATTGTTTCAGATTTACAATCCCCGCCGGCCTAAGCGGCAAAAATAGGGTAAACCCCTAGTCCCTCTGAGAACTCCTTGACCGTGGCGGTCAAGCGGCCCAGTATGTACACCACATCGCCCAAGCTCTCCACTCAGGGTTGGTTAAGCTTTTTCCTTCCCTTTACCTGCACCACATAGCACCCATGAGCCAAGGCCCAGCAAGAAAACACCATAAAGCATGATATAATATCAACAGCGATCATAATAGCCATACAGGACTAACAGTCCAACAAATAGGTGACAATAGCCAAAAGTCACAATAATGAGCATCGCTCCCTCTAGCCATGTGACGATAGGGTCACCAGGGATTAACTGATAAGTGATTCTTTCATAAGCTTGGTTAGGACAGGTGTATGGTGATTAGTCACCAACATAACCTTCCTCACGACTCTAGAGTCGAAACTATGGACAACGTCCCTTAGCCATGTGACAAACGGTCACCGGGGTCATATACCTTGGCTATAGTCATCTGGTCGTAGACCAGGCAAGCGCTTATAAGTTCTTCGACCTTAGGGTCGGTCTAACATTAATGCCATAGAGCCATTCAATGCTTGATTCTTGACTTTAGAGTCGGTCCCTGACTAGTCATTGTCTTTAACAGGTAAAACAGCGTACATCAGCATTTAATATGCAATCCACGTCCACATATATCAACCAACATGCTCCAATATCAAACCACGCATGTCATATACCTATACAGGGTGCAACTGTATTCATACACCGTTTTCTTACCTCTGGTTCGAGTGAGAATTATTATACGAACGACCCCTGAGAACGATCAACCTTTAAATTCCTCGACGGTCACCTGGTCATAACCAAATTATAAGATTCATCAATAAAAATGATAACCGAGGGTTCCCAAACCAAGTCCCAGCCCCCGAGACATCAAATACTACCCAACCGGGCACTAGGTCCAACCCAGAGGCCTAAGGTTTGAATCCCTAAGCTAAAAACCACATTTTGGCAAAATTGGCCTTAAGGGCCGCGACCCTCCCCTGCTGCGCCGCGGCGCGCCCTCAAATAGAGAGGGCTCCCTGTCTGCCAAACGCCAAGGGCCGCGGCGCACCCCTGCTGCGCCGCGGCGCCCAGCCCAAAACAGCTAAGTCGGCCACACGCACCAGAATTTTCCCCTGTGCTATTTCCTCTCAAACCAGTCCTTCAAACCATCATAAAACCTCTTCCTAACATACAATTAAACCCCCAAATAACACCCATAGCTCACCCTCATCAAATCCCAATCAAACCAACACTAAAACTCCCTTTGATTCACACTTTCCACATCAAAACTCTAAGGCTGAAACTAGCAACCAAAACAGAGCATAACTTGAGTTCAATGATCAAAACTTACCTTAAAACCTGTTTTGAACTTCCCACACAAGCAGAACCAAGTCTACTAACTCAGCCTTGAAGTTCCTTAGCTTGATATCCCACCTTGAGCTCAAAACACCAAAGAAGGAAATGGAGGAAGTTGTGTACGGGAAGGGAGAAGATGAGAGTCTCTGTTTTGTTCTGTTTTAATCTACCACCTTCTACAGCCACTTATGTCACATATATCCAAGCCAAAAGACTAAAATACCCTTAGGTCTTTTAAAGCTTCTAAAACCACTTCAAGGGTAAAATTGGTACTTCCCACTTATCCCGTTAATCATAATTAACGCTTCCCAACTCCCGCTAATCTCAATATCCTCAAACACCAATAATTCATATCCCGTTACCCTTTAAATCCCCGGTAACGCCATAACCATTAATATCACCTCGAGACTCACCCCGAGCCTCGAGCTCAAACCTGTTATGACCAAACTGATAAATCATGTTTAAAGATCGTCTCATGTCGAAATAATCGAACCAATCCACATTATAATGTGGTCTCACAATATATCATTAACATGCAAACAGATATTCAATTATACCCTCAACGGTCCAAATTACCAAAACACCCCTGTAAACAAATGTGGACCCACATGCATGCATTTAACATCATATTATAATATAATTCTCATAAACATGCATAAACACATTTAATGGCATAATTAAACAGTTATGGCCCTCCCGGCCTACGAATCCAGCCATTAACCATAATAGGGAATCCGGGGCATTACAACTATCCCCTCCTTACAGAAATTTCGTCCTCAAAATTTACCTGAACAACTCGGGATACTGACTCCGCATATCTGATTCCAGCTCCCAGGTCGCCTCCTCGACCTTGCTGTTCCTCCACAATACCTTAACCAAAGGTATTGTCTTATTCCTGAGGACTTTATCCTTCTGATCAAGTATCTGAACAGGCTGCTCCTCAAAGGAGAGATCCGGCGCAAGCTCCAGATCTTCATAACTCAAAATATGTCTCTCATCAGATACATACCTCCGAAGAGCAGATACATGGAATACATTATGCACGGCCGACAACGCCGGAGGCAAATCTAGCCTTTAAGCCACTTGACCAATCCTCTCCAGGATCTTAAATGGACCTACAAACCTGGGACTCAGCTTGCCTTTCTTCCCAAACCTTCTCACCCCTTTCCATGGCGAGACTCTAAGGAAGACATAGTCTCCTACCTGGAACTCCACGTTCCTGCGTTTGGGATCTGCATAGCTCTTCTGTCTACTCTGAGAAGTAAGCATTCGAGCTCTAATCTTGTCAATAGCCTCACTGGTCCTCTGTACTGCCTCAGGACCTAAGTATCTCCTTTCACCTGTCTCATCCCAATGAATGGGAGATCTACACTTTCTACCATACAACATCTCATAAGGTGCAACACCAATGGTAGACTGATAACTGTTATTATAGGAGAACTCTATCAAAGGCAGATACTTACTCCATGACCCACCAAAGTCCAGCACACATGCCCGAAACATGTCCTCCAATATCTGGATCGTCCTCTCAGATTGCCCATCTGTCTGAGGATGATAAGCTCTACTGAACTTCAGTCGTGTACCCATGGCCGTCTGTAAACTCTTCCAAAACTTGGAAGTAAACGTAGGGTCCCGATCTGACACGATCGACCTAGGAGCTCCATGGAGGCGCACGATCTCTCTCACATAGAGATCTGCATACTGGTCAACGGTATAAGTAGTCCTCACTGGCAGAAAGTGAGCTGACTTGGTATAGCGATCCACTATCACCCAAATGGAATCATGCTGACCAACTGTCCTGGGCAAGCCCACCATAAAGTCCATTGTGATGTCTTCCCACTTCCACTCTGGAATATCCAGAGGCTGCAGTAACCCTGCCGGCCTCTGATGCTCAGCCTTGACACAAACACACACATTTGCATTTATCCCCCAAATGGGTCAAATTACTAAAATACCCTTCTCATAAGAAACGGGCCCACATACTCACATTTAATATCTCTAACATGAAAACAGAATTATATTATTATATAATTCACATAATAACTCAATTATTGCCTCCCGGCCCCCTAATCCAGGCACTAAGCCACATTAGGAAATTTGGGATGTTACACTCCTTCAGCTGCACAGTAAAATTTTTATTTATGTAATTAAAACGTACAGACAACAGTTCATGATGTTAAGACAATTTGCTGCCTAAGGCAGCTTTAATTTCCTTTTAATATTTTTAATTACACCCGAGCAGCAACTGCTCGCGGTGTAAATACATTTCACTATGATATTATAATATATTCTCATTGCTATTATAACATCTGCTCGTATGATCGAACTTAGCATAACACTTTATTAAGATTTCACAAAATTAACTAAAATTTTGCAAAATACTCTAAGTGTCATAGTATGATTTCTCTTATTTTGCTCTTCTGTTTACATATGTCTATGTTGATATGCTTTACTTGCTTAGTATCTTCTATGCCCCCCAAGTGATCGAGAAGCTTCAGGTTCTTGGTCACTTGCCATGACCAATACCTGCTCGAACAATACTGCTCGCGTACTTATAAACAATCACTGATAATATAGCAAAACAACACACGTAATGAGCAAATACTTGTAATAAATACAATAATTGGCAAGAATAACTGGCTGCACACAGTTCTTTTTATTTCTCGTAATAAAATGGACAAGATTTGTGTATGTACGAGTGATCAAAATTTGATCTTACACTTATAAGCGATCAACCATCTAACTGACCAGCCCTTGTTCACAAACTTTTAAAAAGTAAAATTAATACAAGGCAATTATTTAAAAAGAATTGTTCATTGGTAATACTTGCACAGGTGTTCTCCATTCCAATAGCGAGGAACGAGATATCCATTTAAGCGAGCAAGTTTGTATGTGCCTGGTTGAAGAATTTCTTCAATTTGATATGGACCTTCCCAGGTCTGTCCGAGTACTCTAGCAGCTTGGTCGCGAGTGTTGAGAAAAACCCTTCTAAGTACCAAATCTCCCACATCAAACTTTCTTTCGTGTACTTTAGATTTAAAATATCGAGCGACCTTTTGTTGGTAAGTTACAACTCTAAGCTGAGCCTGCTCGCGCCTTTCGTTGACCAAGTCCAAAGACTCCGTTAATAACTGGTCATCCGTGCTCTGGTCGTATGTCAGCCTTCTATGTGATGGTGGATCTAACCTAACGGGTAACATGGCTCCATACCCATAGGCCAAGGAAAATGGTGTATGGCCTATTGCTGTTCGGTGAGATGTTCTATACAACCAGAGTACTTCTGGAAATTGCTTCGGCCATGCTCCCTTTGCTTCTTCGAGCCTTTTCTTCAGTGTGTCCTTCAGAGTTTTGTTAACGGCTTCAACTTGTCTGTTGGCTTGTGGATGAGCAACTGACGAAAAACTCTTCGTGATACCATGCCGTTTGTAGAAATCAGTGAAAAGGTCGCTGTCAAATTGTGTGCCATTATTTAAGACAATTTTTTTCGGCAACCCATATCGGCATACGATGTTTTTGACGACGAAATCCAATACTTTCTTAGTCATGATTGTTGCGAGTGGCTCAGCTTCGGCCCACTTAGTAAAGTAGTCGACAGCAACTACTGCATACTTGACATTCCTTTTTCCTGTAGATAAAGATATGATTAGGTCAATTCCCCAAAATGTGAATGGCCATGGGAACTGCATATTTTTAAGCTCATTTGGGGCTGCTCGTGGTATCTTGGAAAATCGTTGGCACTTATCACACTTCTTAACGAATTCCATAGAGTCTTCGATCATGGTAGGACATAAATATCCTTCTCGAAGAATCTTCTTTGACAAACTTTGCCCCCCAGCGTGATCTCCACAGAAACCTTCATGTACTTCTTGCATCAATTCCTTAGCCTTTTTCTTAGAGACACACCGTAATAAAGGCATTGATTATCCTCATCTATACAAGACTCCATCGATCAAAATAAACCAAGCCGATTGTCTTTGATGCGTCCTCGCCTCATTCCTATCTGCTGGTAATAATCCTTGTTCGAGATATTTTATGATGGAGTCATCCATGTGTCGGACACTTGTATTATTAGCGAGGATTCTTCTGCTTGAATGCTTGGTTCAAATAAACGTTCAACTGGTACTATGCTCAAAGCGTTAGCATCTTTGGCACTTGCTAACTTAGCTAAGACATCGGCGTCTGGATTCTGATCGCGAGGTACTTGCTGGAGAGTATATTTCTCAAACTGTGCTAATAAATCCTTCGCCTTGTTCAAATAAGCAACCATCTTGAGACCCCTAGCCTGATATTCTCCAATAATCTGATTAATTACTAGCTGGGAGTCACTATATGCTTCTAGTGACTTTATACTCATATCCTTGGCTAGTCTTAATCCTGCAAGCAGAGCCTCGTACTCAGCTTCATTGTTAGATGTCGTAAAGTTGAATCTGATCGCACAGTGAAACCGATGTCCCTCGGGTGTGATTAAGATTAGCCCTGCCCATGCGTTGTGCTCGTTGGAGGATCCATCTACGAACAGCTTCCAGGCAGGGGTTTGACTTTGAATATCGGTCTCTATTATCGGTTTACTGGCAGGGATTCCAGTAAATTCTGCAACGAAATCTGCTAGGGCTTGTCCCTTAACAGCTGCTCGTGGTGCATAGGAAATTTCAAACTGCCCCAACTCAACTGCCCATTTTAGTAGTCGACCAGTGGCTTTTGGTTTTTGTAAGACTTGTCGTTGTGGCTGGTTGATAAGCACTATTAAGGGATAAGCCTGAAAGTAGGGTCGCAATTTCTTAGACGCCAGTATCAGGCAATAAGCCAATTTCTCTATGAGCAAATATCGTAGTTCTTCCTCTCTGATTAATACAGCACTAGCATCATACTCTGTTATTGCTAAGTAAATGTACAAAGTCTCTCCTTCGACCGGCTTGGACAAAATAGGCGGTTGCGACATGTGGGATTTGAGCACCTGAAAAGCCTGTTCGCACTCCTCTGTCCATTCAATTTTTTTGTTTCGTCTGAGTAGATTAAAAAAAGGGACACATCTGTCCGTAGACTTAAAATATGAATCTACTTAGGGCAGCAATTCTTTCTGTTAGGCTCTGTACATCTTTAACCTTGGTAGGTGACTGTATCTCGATTAGTGCTTGAATTTTTTCAGGATTAGCTTCCATTCCTCGTGAGTTTACTATGAATCCCAAAATTTTCTTGATCCTACACCAAAGGAACACTTTAGAGGATTTAACTTCATATGATATTTGTTCAAGATGTTGAAGCATTCCTGTAGGTCCTTGATGTGTTCACCGACATTTCTTGACTTGACCAACATATCGTCGACAAAGACTTACATGTTATTGTTGATCAGTTCTTTGAACATATGGTTGACTAGTCGCTGGTAAGTCGCACCAGCATTTTTCAAACTGAAGGGCATTACTTTGTAGCAGTAAAGTCTCGTATCTGTTCGAAAGCTATTGTGATCTTTATCAGGTGGATGCATACTAATTTGATTATAACCGGAGAACGCGTCCATGAATGATAAAACTTCATGTCTTGATGTAGCATTGACCAGCTGGTCGATTCTTGGAAGTGGGAAACAATCATTCGGGCAGGCTTTAGTAAGGTCTGTGAAATCCACGCTCATCCTCCACTTACCATTTGGGTTGGGAATTAGTACGGGATTAGAGACCCAAGATGGATAAAATGCTATTATGATGAATCCATTTTCCTTCAGCTTCTCGACTTCTTCTTTTAATGCTTTAGACCTATCTTTGTCGAGCAGCCTTCTTTTTGTTGTACAAGTGGATGATTTTTGTCTATATTCAAGACATGGATGATTACTGCTGGGTCTATCCCAACCATATCGTTATTCAACCAGGCAGAGACCTTCTAGTGTTTCTTCAAAAACTCCACCAATTTGTTTTCTGTTGTTGTCTCTAAGTTTTTACCGACTTTCACAACCTTGGTCGGATCTTTCTCTTCTAGTTGGACCTCCTCGAGGTCCTCCATAGGCCCAATGTTTTCTTCAAAATCCCAAAAGCGAGGATCTAAGTCCCTATCCTCACTTTGGGCAACGTCCTATTTGGTGACTTGTTCACCTAATTAGGCTTGCGTTTCATTTACTACTAGCAACCTTTTTTCGGTTCTGCCTCCTGATCTGCCTCTTCTTGCCTTTGTGATTGAGGAATCGTAGCATTCTCTGGCTTCTCAATTATTTTCCCAACACGCACCCAACTCCTGCATCGGTTGGAAACTTCATGGCCAGATGCCAGACCGAAGTTATGGCTCACAGATCGACGAGTATGTGCCTTTCGATCACAACATTATATGCAGATGGACAATCAACTACTATAAAAGTAGCGAGTAATGTCCTGTTCGCAGGTGCAGTTCCTGCTGTGACTGGGAGTCTGATCGACCCTGTTGGTGCTAGCCCTTCGCCAGAAAAACCGTAGATGGTTTGGTTATATGGCTCTAAATCTTGCACTGACAAATTCATTCTTTCCAGTGAAGACTTATACAAAATATTGATCGAGCTTCCTGTATCCACCAACACTCGTTTTACCATCATGTTGGCGATCTGAACATCCACGACCAGAGGATCTGAGTGGGGAAATCGAACATGTTGTGCCACAGCTCGGAGAAAGTTATTAATTCTTCATCTGTTCGAGCTTTTTTGGGAGTTCGCTCCTCGACATTCAGCATTTCAATGTCCTGATCGCGACGTAGGGTTCTGGCATATCTCTCCCTCGCCTTACCACTGTCACTTGCTATATGTGGTCCTCCGCAAATGGTCAACAATGTACCAGTGACCAAAGTTGGCTGTAGAGGAGGCGAGCATTGGTGTACAGGCGCCTACTCATTGCCTCCATAAGCCTCCTACTGAGAACTTCCACCTGCTCGTATATATCTCCTCAGATGTCCTTGTCGAATAAGGAACTCGATCTCGTCCTTGAGCTGGTTACACTTGTTGGTATCATGGCCATAGTTGTTGCGAAAATGACAAAACTTGGTCGTATCCCTTTTGGATATATCTTTCCTGATTGGGGCTGGTCGCCTAAAGGGAACGGTGGTATGACTGGCCTGATACACCTCCGCTTGGCTATCAACCAGGGTAGTATAATTGATGAACCTTGGTTCATATCTTTTTTGTTTGGGGCGTTTGCTATCAGATGTTGCTGGTTCAGTGTTTGCCCTTTTTCCCCCATTCTTACCATTACCTTTGTCGTTATCGTTGGTCTTACCAGACCCATTGGCGGCTTTGGTAGAGTCTTCTTTCTTGCCCTGGTCGTCCTTTGGAGACTTTCCTTCATTGGCAATGACCTCCTCGAGTTTGATATATTTTTCTGCTCGATCCAGAAATTCTTGAGTACTCTTGACTCCATTCTTTCGCAGACTGCTCCAGAGAGGAGAATGGCATCACACTCTAGTTTTGAGTGCCATGATCTTTCCCTCATCTCCAACAGTTTTGGCCCGAGCAGCCGCTCTCATGAATTGCTGAATATACTCCTTGAGAGTTTCTCCTTCCTTCTGTCGAATGTCAACCAGCTGATTAGCCTCTGTTGGATGTATTCGACCAGCATAGAACTGTTCGTAAAAATCCTTCACGAACATCGTGGCAGGAAACTATACTGGTTGGAGGGAACTTGAAATACCATTTTTGAGTAGATTCAGACAGAGTGGCAGGAAAAATCCTGCATCGAGCATCTTCTGAAACCTTTTGGATATCCATTTGTATCTCAAACTTATTCACGTGAGATACTAGATCTTCCCCTCCTGTGAAGTTGGGTAGAATTGGCATTTTGAATTTGCTTGGAACTTCTGCCACAAAAATTCTATCAACAAATGGGGTGCCCTTCCTTCGATCAAACTCTATGTGGGACATTTTATTCCCAACTAGCTACTGCACGACTTGATTTAAGGAATCTATCTAGACCTGTACAACATCTGGTATTGCTGGAGCGGCCAGAGCTGAGGGGAAGTACTCGTTGTGTCTTTCTCTTCAGTTATTGAGCACATCCCTTAGATCTTCATCCCTACGCCTTTGCTCGCTTGCTCCTAGTCGGTCAAAGACATTGGCTTGTCGGCCAGTTCCCCATTGGCGAAGGATTTTGCTGCCCACCTCTCTCCTCCTGCTGCCGACCATTGTTCCTCCTGCCAGAGTCCACCTCATTATAATCATGGCCATCTCTGAATTGTGACCTATGAGTGTGCGACTTGCTGTACGCATTGTTCCCCTCTCTTCCTACTGGAATGTCTTAATAAATAGAGGGAGGTATCCATTGGTCATTAGGTCCTCTGACATTACTATGTCGTGGGGGATCCCGGACCGCAGAGCATGAGTCTACTTGTCTTCTGCTTCCTGAGGGATGTTGTCCCCTGCCAGGAGGATTCTGTTCCCCAGCTGTCTGGCGTCTAGGGCTTCTAGGATGATGCTCGACCCTATTCTGCCTATGCTGCTGAAAGTTATCTCAACCAGATAGAGAGGGTGGTTGTTGCTCGTTGTTTCTGTCAGGATTTTGGGCTGGTCTTTCCTGTTGGGAAGGTTGCTCTGGTCCTTAAGGACTCCTTGGTTGTGTTGGATTGTGATGATAATGGGGACACTTTGACTTATTTTTTTGAGGGTGAGAGCTGGGTGGCTGATCTGGTTGGGAGGTAGGTGCAGGTTTTCCTCGAGCCAACTGGATGGCTGCTTCTAAAGCTATTGTGACATCTCTCTGCTGGTGATCCATGTCAGCTAGCCGCTCATCAGCTCTCAGCACTGCCGATCAATCTCCCTTTGCTGCAGCACCATTGTTTCAGCCACATTCTCTTGATTAGCTCTCAGAGTAGCTAATTCCTCTTGCAATACAATCAAAGTTGTTCGCAAGGTTTCAACATCCATCTCTTCCTCTTCCAGTTCTACATGTGGCTCGTCCTCCGCTACATCTTGTGGAGGAGGTTGATTTGGCATACTTCTAGATGTTTGCCCTGTCTGACCCGCTTTCCTGGAGGTTTTTTCCATTGTTTATCTTGAAGGTCTTGAGTTCAGCTCTCAATGAAAGCACCAAAATGTTGACTGATGATTTAGGCAATGACACGGAGTCACTAAAATGATAAAGATTTATAAGCTGAATGCAAGAACTAAACAACACCAAGATTTATAGTGGTTCGGCCCCAGAGATTGGTAATGACCTACGTCCACTTAGTGTTTCTATTGATGTACTCTGAAACCTGCGATCACCAACTAGGGTTCACTGAGTTGCACAAGCTCCAAAAAAAAGGATACAAAAGTCATGTATAAAAAACACTAGTTCTCTCTGAATACAAATTATTGCCTCTCCTTAAATGAGTCCCATGAATCATATTTATAGGCTCAAAGATGCACATATGGGTCGATAGGTCGTGTTTAAACTTTGTTACAAGCACATTTTAATAATAATAGAATTCATAATATTTACACATAAATAGGGTCAAATATCTTTAAAATATCTGACTTATAACTATATTTGAACTCTAGCCTTGTACTACAACCAGACTTGGTCGCATATGTCAGTATATCTTCTATCGTACTTTTCAGCATCTTTCTTGAATCCATCGAGCAACTTATACTCTGGTCGTTAGTTGACCAGACTGTCATCACTAAATAGTCACGTGCTACCCACATGTACACCGATTGTGCCATGTCAGCAAGTAAGGGTAAACAATATACCTACTAAAATCATCTATAAAAGTAAGAAAATACATTTACCACCTCTAGTTAAAACACAATTTAATTCACAAAGATCACTATGGATTAAATCTAGTAAATTAGATGATCTTTCTACACTAGGAAATGGCTATTAATCATTTTTGCCTTAACACATGTTTCATATTTACCATAGTTTTTAATATTACATGCAATCATACCACATTTTACTACTCTTTTCATGGTTGAAAAACCTATGTGAGATAGTCTAAGATGCCATAAAAATAAAGAATCTTACTCAACAATACAGGCGGGATTAACATTTTTATTGATAACATTGAAAGTTACATCATTGGTGCACAACTTAACAATACCCTCACAAGAGTACCCCTTTCCCAAAAATACATTGGATTTGGTAAGAATAAGTTTATCGGACTCAAAAATACCTTTAATGCAGGGCTTGCAAGCAAATCACCACTTACCAAGTTTCTACTCATTTCGGGAACATAAAGTACATTCACTAATGTTAGTTTCTTTCTGGAGGTGAAAAAGACTTCAATGATACCTTTTCCAAGTACCTTAGATTTGCCCTCATTGCCCATTTGAATCTCATGGTTGCCCTTTGACTCTTCAAAGGTCTTGAACAGTGATTTGTCATAGGTGACATGGACGGTGGCACATAAATCATACCACCACCCTTTCACCTTGCCTTGGACCGCATCCACCTCACTAAGGGTAGCAACTATATTCTCCTCTTGAGTTGCATTTACCTTAGGTCCTTGTTGGTCTTTTCTACGCCTACACTCTCTAGCATAGTGACCCTTTTTCCCACACACAAAGCAAGGACCTTTCTCGCCTTTAAACTTGTTTGGGTTGGTTCTTGGACCCAAGGATGTCTCATTACCCTTCTTGTCTTTCCCTTTGTTTTTGGGATGTTTTAGTTGTGACACCACATTTACTTTGGAAGTCTCTCCATTAGACCCCTCCACAAGTTTATCTCTACATATTGATTCCTCCTCGATTTGAATTTGTTTTTAGATTTCCTCCAAAGAATAATCCTCATTTTTATGAAGGATTATTTTCCTATAGCTCCTCCAAGTTGGTGGTAATTTTGCCACTATATCACCAACTTGAAAGGCCTCCAGAAGCTCAATCTTCAAAACTTTCAACTTGTTAACAATTATTTGCAATTCACGTATTTGAGGAAGAATATGTTTATCACCAAAAAACTTGAAATCAATATATTGAGATATCAAAAACTTTTTGATACCTTCCTCTTCCGTCTTGAATTTTGTCTCAAGTGCATCCCATATTTCCTTTGCTGACTTGGTCTCGGTGTAGAGGTCATAGAGCCTATCAGAAAGGGCGTTGAGGATATGACCCCTACAAAGGAGATTGTCCTCCTCTCTCTTCCTTCTTTTCTCCACCACCTCGGGAGTGTCCTTGTCGGATGGCGTTGGGAGAGGTTCAAGGGTGGACTCTAGGATGTAGGAGATCTTGAGAGTGGTCAAGAGAAATCTCACATTGTCTTGCCATCTAGTGAAATTGGATCCATCAAACCTATCCAACCTCACTAGGTCTTGATTCATAATCTTGATAGTCTCACCTTCCATTGAAACAAACAAAGGGGTAAGCTTTTGAATGTTAGGAAAATATATGTTATTTCAATGGAAATGGTAAGAAATATTACAACTCTAGACAAAATAATACAAATGAACAAGATTGATTAAATGATGTTACAACTCTATGACTGAAAATACAAATAAATAAAAGAAGAATTAGAAGAAGAGAATGGAGAAATACAACTCTAAACAAAAAAGATACAAATAAAGTAAAAGTGTCTGTAACAAAAGAAATGAAAAGATTACAACTCTAAACAAGACATACAAGTAAATAGAGAAGAAGAATATGAAGATGAAAAGCAATAGAATAAAAGAAAAGAACAAGAATCAAAGAACAAACAACTCTCACTCACACTACCAAAGTGAAGAGTGTTGGGGATTACCAACTTGAACAAGGTTTGAAACATTTGTCCAAAAGTTTATTTACCCCTAACTCAAGCACTACGGGATCTCTCAAAGATTTGGAAATTGATTTATGGAATTATCAAGTCTCTAGGTGTTTTCTAGCCAAGTGCTCTTATGGATAGAAAAATTGAACAAGTGAGCAATAGGCTCTTATTTATAGAGTTTAGAAACACCATTTGAATTTCAAATTCCACCAATCCCCATGGTTGTTACCAATGATTAATTGGATGTTTTATGTAACTAAAAATGAGATTTGTGAGTTATTTGTGTTTTTGGAGCCGTTAAAAAAGGTTGGAAAAAACTGAAAATTTGGTTAGTCAGCCTCTATGGCCGCGGCCAGGAGTAGCCACTGGTCTCTGTTCCCCAGGGCGCGGCCACCAACATCCCTGGCCGCGACCACTGACCAATTTCAGCACACAAAAATGTGCTATTTTTCCAAATGGTTCCAATCCACTCCCAATCGATTTTGTAACCCCCAAAACATATTATTGGGGTTAAAATCATATCTATAACAATAATTTCACATATGACTTTAAGAAATTCATCTCAAACAACAAATCTACACAATAATAGACAATATTTGGAAGTTACAAATTTGTAACTGAATTTGTAACACTAAATATGTTACATATTTGGATATTCACATATATCTAAATATTGTAATTCTCTTTTATATGTTATAATATGCCACTCTGTCACATTTATTTAATCTAAAACATTATATTATAAAATAATATAACATTACATTATATTATAAAATAATATAACAATTATTTCATGTATAAAAAAGTTTTTGTGTCTAAAATTACTCACAGGTCGATAATTTCAAAAAAATTGATTTATAATCATTTACAAATTTTTGCTTGCTTTAGAATCAAAGTCGTAGTTTATTTAGTGATAATAATTTTGAACAAGTAGTTGAGTCTGTTATTTGTAAAAACTTGACCTAAATTTTTGTTAGTTTGTTTGAATAAGTGGTTTGTTTTACTAATTCTATGTTAGTTTGTTTTAAAATAGCATGATACTCTAATTGATACTGACTCTTTTTCAAACATCAAATCTTTTATCTTTCTAGTATGGTTTCGTGTTGCTCTTTTATTTTGTTTTTTTTGTTTTTTTGGATGAAGACTTCAAACTCATATTAAAGAAAGCTCGGTGCTGAGCAAATATCAATGGCGTAATTGGATCAAGCTAAGGTAACTTACACTGATATCTTAAGGGATTTCAGACAACATTTTGAAAATATTTCAAAATGAAGCACGGATGCTCTATGAGAGAAGACGTAAGAAAGAATTAAAAATCCATTTTGTTTATTCTTTACTTTTTGTGTTTGTTCTGGAAAAGTTTATATTGATATATTGTTGTAAACTTTGATTATATTTTTAGTGAATTATTCTTTGGTGAACAAGGTGCCATGGATTAAAGTAAAATCAAACTATGTAAAATTCTCCTTGCGTTTTTTGATTTTTCATGCTAGATTTAATCTTTTAATAACTTAGTTCTCCCCATTTGAGTAAGAAAAATTCTAAGAAATAAAACTATATTATTTTCATAGGATAATTTTTGTTATCAGTCTAATTGAGAAAAAAAATGATTAATAGCTCATTAATTTAAGTGGATTTTTATAATTATATTTTCACAGACCAAGTTAACAATTTAAAAGAATTCAACTATTAACGAATTCAAGGAAGTTAAAACTTAATTTTTATTATATTAAGAAAGGCAGGTGTGGGTATTGTTTTGGGCAATAACGAAGATAGTGTCTTGGACTCCGCCGTATGGCCGCTTAAAGCAAATCCTACACCTGAAGTAGCTTAGGCACTAGTAATTCTCCATGGTATGAAACTATACAAATATTGGATACCAGAACATCACGGTGGAGTCACACTGTCTTATCATTATATATCAAAGCTATCAACTACAAAAAAAAATGGATAGGTCTTACTTGGGGCATATCTTAAGTGATATAATTCTTGTTTGTAATATTTTTTTACATTTCGGTAAATCCTAAAATTGACATATTTTATAGAAATATCATTTTAATTAAAAGATCATTTTTTGTTTTCTCTTTATTGTGATTTTCATAATTTACTTTCATTTTCTTGTGATTTTCAGAATATTTACATTCCTTATTTAGCTTGATTTTATCACAATATTTATATAAAGGGAAGATATATCTTGTTTATTTAAAGCAAATATTATGTACTTACTCAAAATCGTTTCTGGAATATTTGACTTTAATTTTTCGTGCAACTCAAGATATTAAAATTCAGGAAACTGAATCTTTGATGTCATTAATTATTATTTCTTTCTTGAACATTTTGATCCAACACTATTAGCTGTTTCCATCAAAATCATATCTATCGGATCAACATCTTCTAAAAAAGACAATTCTTCATCAATCAAGAATATCTTCAAATATTCTTGACTTTATTAGGAGATTCTTTCTCAGCCTTTATGAGCACGAAATAGACTCTATAAATAGGCTTCTAAGGCATTGAGAAAGAGTGAACTCTTAGATGTATAATTTGTGAGTGTATTGTAATATTTGTGGGAGTTCTTTCTTTGTATTCAAGATCATAGTATTCACGTGATCTTGTGAAAAAAATGAGTGTTTAGTATTTGTGGTGAGTTTATACCACGTTCATGAGTGAATACACTTTGTAATTTGAACACAACTTTTATAATCTTCGGGAGAGGATTTTTACAAGCCTTGTGTCGGGAGGATGCAAGCACTCGCTGGCCATTGAAGGCAGTTCAAGTGGTTGAGCGTTTCAATCAAGATCAGATTGGTGAAGAGAAGTACAACAAAGTTGCGGCAAATCTCAAGAGGGAGTCTTGTTTTGTATAAGTTAATATTTTGTACTTGTGATTCTTTATTAATTGATTTTATTCTCTGTTCGTGGCCCCAAGGAGTAGGTTATCCGAAAGGGTTTCTGAACCTTGTAAAAATTCGCTGTGTTCTTTAATTATTATTTTTTTGCACTGTCTTTTTATTGTGTTCAGTTTCTGTCGTGACAAGTTTGGATTCTGTCCCGACAGAACGGACATCTGTTTAAACATTTAATTACTATTCCACACTTTAATTAATTCACATGGTTTAATTAATTTGGTAATTACTAAAAATGGAATTTCAATTTGTATCAGAGCGGGTCACTCATTTCTGAGTGTGATCTTTGTTTATTCCGTTTGTTGCTCTTGTCCTTGCAATGTCCTTTTTCACAGAAGGAGGCTCCATAACTCGCCCCCCTTTACTCAATGATTCGAACTATCCATATTGGAAAGTTAGAATGAGAGCATTCATCAAATCTCAAGATGAAAAGGCTTGGAGAGCTGTTTTGAGTTGTTGGACTCATCCAGCAGAAAGCAATGATGTAACTAAGGTAAAATATGAACTTGATTGGACTGATGCTGAAGATAAACTGTCCAGTTACAATAATAAAGCATTACATGCTATTTTTAATAGTGTTGGTGAATGTTACATTAAATTGATTTCTTCATGAGTTTCGGCCAAAGATGCTTGGCAAATCCTTCAAACTCAATTTGAAGGAACTGCTGATGTCAAGCGTTCTAGACTTGTTATGCTCACAACAAAATTTGAAAATGAAACCCTCACTGAATTTTACGAGAAATTGTCAGATATTGCTAACGAGTATTTTGCTCTTGGTGAGAAACTTGAAGAGAATGTTTTGGTTCAAAAAATTGTTAGAGTTCTCCCTGACAGGTTTCAGACTAAGCTAACTGCAATTGAAGAAGCAAAAGATCTGGACAAAATAAAAGTAGAAGAATTGATGGGTTCACTCCGAACTTTTGAACTAAACCAACAAATTAGACAAAAAGGTAAAACAAAAGAAATCAAGGAGAAATCTATTGCCTTGAAATCTTCTAGAGAAAAGAAGGAAAGTTTGGATGATGAGATGGCTTTGTTAACAAAAAAATTTCAAAAGTACATAAAGAAATTGGGAAACAAAAAGGCCATATCCAAAAACCCAAAAAGTAATTTTTCTAAACCCTTTGAGACTAATAAAAAGGGTATTTAGTTAAGGGAATGTGAAGGATTTGGACACATTCAATCTGAGTGTGCAAATGCCTTAAAGAAAAAGAAAGTCATGACAGCCACATGGAGTGATCAAGACTCTGAACAGAGTGATGAGGAAGAAAACAATGTTGCCTTAACCTCTATTCACAAAGGTATGATTTTTTCTTCAGTTGATTACAAGGATGTGTTATGCTTTAATAATTCTGTTCAGAATAATGAGAATTCTGACATTGACTTTGATGATTCTGACTTAGATGAGGAGTCATTGAAAGAGTCTTATAAAATAATGTATGGTCAATGGCTGAAAGTTTGCTCTGAGAATCGACTAATGGCTAGTAATAATAAAAAATTTGTTGAAAAAAATTAAAGAACTTGAGATGATTATTGCTTCCAAAAATGATGAAATTAATTCTTTGAGTAAAGAAATTGATTTTTTTGCAAAAAGGTGTCAAAATGCTTAATCCAAGGTCTGGAATTTTGGATGATATTCTCTCTGCAGGAAAAAAGGCTTGTGATTACAGTGGATTAAGATCTAATGGATCTGAATCCTCAAGAAAAACGGTTTTTGTAAAATCCATGAATTATCCGACTGTTGTGCCAACTAACCGTTTTGTAGGAACAAGTAACTCTTCAAAGACCACGAAGTTGTCATCTGTTCCAACAGATCTACAACTAAAGAAAATTTCTTCAAAAAGAAACATTGGACAATTTGTACAATTTTGTCATTTTTGTGGGATGAAAGGACACATAAGACCTAAGTGTTTTTCTCTGTTAAATTTGTTTAAAAAGAATTATGTTAAACACTTTGGTAGCATGAATCAATTCTTGACCAAAAGAAATTCAAAATAAAAAACAATATGAGTCAAGAAAGATAACTCTGTTTCTTTGGCTACCTTTACCTATCATAAAATGCACGCATCTAGTTCATGGTACTTTGATAGCAGTTGTTCAAGACATATTGTAACATCCCAAATTTCCTAATGTGGCTTAGTGCCTGGATTAGGGGGCCGGGAGGCAATAATTGAGTTATTATGTGAATTATATTATAATATAATTATGCTTGCATGTTAGAGATATTAATATGTGTATGTGGGCCCGTTTCTTATAAGAAGGGTATTTTAGTAATTTGAACCGTTCGGGGTATAAATGCAATATTTGTGATATATTGGTCATATATTTGTGATGCGTGATCCGAGACGGTCCTAGGGAGCCAATTAGCTAGGAAGTCACAACGGGGTCAAATACCCGGCTTGGGATGAGCCTAGGGGTATTTCGGGAATGTAAAATGAGTTCGGATTTATGGAGTAACGGGTAGTAGTTTGGTAAGGAATTGGACATGTTGAGATTAATGGGGATTTATAAGACTACTCGGGGACTTAACGGGGTATGGCAAATGACTAAATTTCCCTTGGGTTACCCAAGAGGTTAGGATAAGCTTAAGGGGCAATTAGATCTTTTGGTGAGGATATACTTGGTTTAGGTAGGCTGAGGGGTCTAAGGAAGTCACTGGAAATTAAGGGATTGGAAAGAAAAAGAAGCAGAAACTTTCTCTCCCTCTCACTCTCTTGAGGCTTGGAAGGTTTTGGGGATTTTTGAGGAGAAAGCTTTGAAGTTAAGGCTGAGAGTTGGGGAATCAAAGCTAGGAGCAGGATTATAGACAGCTGAGGGTTGAAACCATTCTTGAGGTAAGGTTCTTTGCTCTGGTTTTAATGAATTCCTGCCATGTTTTAAGAGTTTTCTTCTAGGTTCAAGCTTAAGTTTTGATTTTGAGTTTGATGAAGTTGTGGAATAGTTCCTGGGGTTCTAGAGCTGCTTAAAGTATATTAGACTGGTTATGGGACTCAGTTCTGGTGTTGGGGTGTGTTTGAAATGATTTTCCAGGGAAGTTAGCTTGTAAAAGTTGCATGGAATTTCTGGGTTTCGGGGTTGAGTCGCGGCCCTATTCTTAGGCGCCACGACCCGCTTGAGTTTATAGGCTAGTGGAGCATCAGGAAATTTCCCAGGCGCCGCAGCGCAAGGTTTGGGCGCCGCGATGCTTAAGGGAGGCTGGGCCGCGACCCAAATGTGGATTTTTGGCAAAATGAGGGTTTTTAGCTCAGGAACTTGAACGTTAAGGCTCGGGAAGGTTTCTACTACCCGGTTTGGTAGAAACCAAGGTCCCGGAGGTTAGAATTTTATCTCGAAGTTATTTAATGGATTAGAATGTGGTGGTTGATTATTATTCATGCGTTGTGACTAGGATTTCTTCAAGGCTCGGGTTAGAGGATTGTGCTCGTGATCCTGCTGCGCGGATAACTTGGGTCACAGGTAAGAAAACTACACCCAAAACGTGAATGTGTGGTTAGAGCTTAGTCAATGCTGAATATAGATATGATAGGCTTTGGTCCTGTTAATGAACATGATTATCACTATGTTGAGAATATCTTATTAGGTACACTAGGGTGCGCTTAATTATGATTACACCTATGACTGTTGTTTGAATGTGTTATAATGCATTGTAATTGTTGATATGTGTGCTATATGAGATATGTGATTGTCTGTTGTGACTAGGAAGCTCGGGTTATAAACCAGAGGGTTATTAGGATGTTAAATGGGGATTGACTTATTAGTCAAGGGCCCTTAAGCTTCGACTTACAAGTCGGAGGCATGTGAGGCTTGACTTATAAGTCAAGGACTTAAATGACTCAGTTTATAAGCTGAGATTAACATTATGCACGTTGAGTGCAGGCCACCATGGCCAGGCCACCCTGGGAATGCAACATGCGCTTGACTGGCTTGGATGCCAACACATTGAAAGGAAGTGCGAGACGCGCTTGCGTAACCCTATGGTTGCCAACTTGTATAATGAATACACCAGTTTCAGTTATTACTGTTTGATAGTTATATTACATTTTGAACTGTTCAATGTGTTTTCTTGCTGAGTCTTTTGGCTCACAGGTGCTTTGTGGTGCAGGTAAATGTAAAGAGAAGCTCAACCAGCCATGAGTCGGAGGGCAATAGTAGTGATATGTACATATGCAGTCCTCTCGACCACCACGACCGAGATGCTCAAGGGAACTAGAGTTAAACCCAGCTTTTGCCGCCTAGGTCGGCTTATTGTGTAACCTAAGTATTGTAATTAACTTTTAAACTGATGTTTTTGGGATTCTGTGTAAAGAACGTGCTTTTAACTTAATGAAAATTTTTATGAGTTGACCAAAAGTTTTAATACCTAAACCTTTAGTGGCTTAATCACATGTTTAGTCCAAATGACTTGTTTAGCAAGTCCAGCACTATTTTTAAACACAATTGGTAACATACCCTAATTAGTAGGGCGTTACAACTTGGTATCAGAGCAGCCAAGGTTTAAGGGTTCCTGATGTTGGACTGGGCATGTACATTCACTACTAAAGACAAGCTCAACTCAGGGTTGGGTAACTATTAATATAGTTATGTGTATCCTTGCTTAAATGAGTTATGTGTGCTTTATTTGTTAGTTTAAACAAGAAGCATGAGTTGTTCTGATAGGACCTAGTCCTTGACTATTGTTTGTAGATTGGGAACATGTTTATTAGCGCGATAGCTACTTATAAATGTTATAGTACTACTTATTAGCATCACTGAATTTGATGAATGTCAGAAACGCTTATTAGCGCTATTGTGTGTGTACCCTGGATAGAGGATGCTTATTAGCGCCGTAGTATGCTCAAGGAAAATGTTTATTAGCATTGTTAAGCGGTTATGCATGCCAAGAATATGCTTATTAGCATCCTGTTTAAGTGATACCATGAATTTCTCTGTTTATTAGCATGATTATTGTATGTGAATTATTGGGATGGTTATTAGCATTGTCAATGCATGTGGATGCTTATTCGATCGGTTTTGAACCGTGGGTTGATGTGAAATATTGTTATTACTACCTGATAAGCTGAGTCATTGATTGCAGATAGACTTGGAAGTATGCTTCCATGGAAATCTAATGAGCCAGCCAGCGCTAGGAATCAGGCTGAAAGTAATGATCAAGGTCAGAACCCTCCGCCAGCCCCTGAGAACTTGCAACAGGTGCTGGTAGACTTGCAGGATCAACTGCAGAGATAGCGTGAAGAGATTCGAAAGTTGAGGCAACAGCAGGTCCCGGCTGGGAACGCTACATCAGGGGCCCCATCTGTTGTTCCAGTACAGGCCGTACAGCAGCAGACAGAATTGGAGAACCGCTGAGAGTTGGTATATGAGCGGTTCAGGAAGAAACACCCTCAGTATTCGAGGGTGGCGCAGATCCACTCAAGGCAGAGCAGTGGATGGCCATTATTACGTCCATCTTGGACTTCATGAGAGTTGTGGGTAATGAAAGGGTGGCCTGTGCCACGTACATGTTTCGGGAGGATGCCCGAATCTGGTGGGAGGTGGTGTCCTAAACTAGAAACGTAACTACAATGGGTTGGGAAGAGTTTAAAACCCTCTTCAATGAAAAGTATTACAATGAGGCCGTTAAAGCTACAAAGGCTGAGGAATTCAGTAAATTGTTGCAAGGGGGTATGTCAGTGACCGATTATGCCCTGAAATTCGACATATTAGCCAAGTTTGCTCCAGACTTGGTGCCCACTGATGGGACAAGGAAGGAAAAATTCCTTCAGGGGCTGCAGCCTATGATAGCCTAGGATGTCAGAATTACCACTGTACCTGGAGTGACGACATACGCTCAGGTAGTGGAGCCCTTACTGCAGAGGGTGCTGAGAATAAGATCTGGCGTGATAATGCAGCCAGGAGGGATATGAGGAGGACAGGACCTCCCTTCTGAAGAGTCAGTAGGGGCGGAGGCCCTAGTGATCAGAAAAGGAAGACCCCGGATACCAGTTTGGCTCCTAGACCTGATAGGAGGCCACAGGGTGCACAGATTGGCCGCCAGGGTGGCAATGAGAACTGGAAGACATATCCGAAATGTACTAGATGCAGGAGACGTCATCTGGGTGAGTGTCGGGCGAAGGCCTGTTTTGTATGTGGGCTTGTGGGGCATCTTAAGAAGGATTTCCCAATACTGAAGAAAGAAGAACCTAAGAAGCCAGATAGCTCGACTCCAGCTCAAGTATTTACATTGACACAAGCTGAGGCTGAGGTTGAGGTTAGGCCTTCAGTGGTCATTGGTCAGCTTTCTAGTGCTGGCATATCTTATTCTGTGTTGATTGATTATGGTGCTACACAATCTTATGTATCTAGTAGTATTGTTGATAGTTTGTGTAGGCCGTGTGAGTTTTATGCTGTGGGATTTGGGACGTTACTACCCACTAAGGGAATTGGTGGTTTCCAGGAGATGGGTTAGGTCTTTACCGGTGATGGTAGATGGTAGGGAGCTATCGGTTGATTTGATAGAGTTAGCTATGTCTAACTTTAACATGATTTTGGGAATGGACTGACTAACTAGATATGGAGCAACCATTGATTGTAAGAAGAAGATGGTAACCTTTGAACCTAAGGGTGAGGAACCTTTTGTATATGTTGGCACTGTGCATGGACCCCGAATACCCATGATTTCAGCATTAAGGGCTAGAGACCTACTGTAGGGAGGCTGCATAGGATTCCTAGCCAACGTGGTGGATACCACTCAGGTCATGCCAGTGGGACCATCATAGACTAGGTTGGTCTGTGAATTCCTGGATGTGTTCCCAGAAAATTTACCAGGGTTGCCGCCACGCAGGGAGATCGACTTTGTTATTGAGCTGGCACCAGGGACAGAGCCAGTGTCTAGGGCACCTTACAGAATGACCCCAGCAGAGTTGAGGGAACTCAAGGTACAGTTACAGGAGTTGTTGGATCTGGGTTTTATTAGACCCAGTTTCTCACCATGGGGTGCACCAGTGTTATTTGTGAAGAAGAATGACGGTTCTCTAAGGATGTGCATAGACTATAGAGAACTGAATAAGTTGACTATCAAGAACAAGTATCCTCTACCAAGGATAAATGACTTATTTGATCAACTGCAAGGTAAAATGGTATTCTCAAAGATAGATCTTCGATCTGGTTATCACCAGTTGAGAATTAAGGATGAAGACATACCCAAGACAGCTTTCCGTACCAGATATGGTCACTATGAGTTTCTCGTTATGTCATTTGGCTTGACTAACGCCCCGGCAGCTTTTATGGACCTAATGAACAGAGTGTTCAAGGACTATCTGGACTAGTTTGTGATCGTCTTCATTGATGATATCTTGATTTATTCACAGTCAGAGGAGGAGCATGAGCAACACCTCAGGTTGGTCTTACAGAAATTGAGAGAACATAAGTTATTTGCGAAGTTTAAGAAGTGTGAGTTCTGGTTACCACAGGTGACATTTTTGGGTCATATCGTTAGTAGAGATAGGATCAAGGTAGACCCGTATAAGATTGAAGCTGTTAAGAACTGGCCAAGGCCAAGAAATGCCTCAGAGATTAGAAGCTTCCTTGGGTTGGCAGGTTATTACAGGAAATTTGTGGAAGGCTTCTCAAGAATATCATCCCCATTGACAGAATTAACACGTAAGAACCAGAAGTTTACATGGTCAGATAAATGTGAGAACAACTTCCAGGAGTTAAAGCGGCATCTGATTACCACCCTAGTCTTGAGTCTTCCGACTGGTCAGGAGAAGTTTAAGGTTTACTGTGATGCCTCGAGACAGGGGTTAGGTTGTGTCCTTATGCAGGCAGAGAAAGTGATTGCCTATGCATCACGATAGTTAAAAGATTATGAGCAGAGATACCCAACCCATTATTTGGAGTTAGCAGTAGTGGTCTTTGCATTAAAGGTATGGAGGCATTACCTTTATGGAGAGAAGTGTGAGATATATACAGACCACAAGAGCCTCAAGTACTTCTTTACACAGAAGGATTTGAATATGAGACAGAGGCGTTGGTTGGAATTGGTGAAAGACTATGATTGTGATATTCTTTACCATCCAGGGAAAGCCAACATAGTGGCTGATGCCTTAAGTCGGAGAGGTCCAGGGCAGTTGTATAGTGTGAGACATATATCTAGGGAGTTAGCAGAGGATATGACCAGGGCAGGGATTGAGTTAGTAGTGGGCCAGTTAGCTAACATTACCCCGCAATCTACTCTCCTAGAAATGATAAAGGAGAGTCAGTTGCGAGAGCCACAGTTGGTGGGGATTAGAGAGGATGTTCTAGCTGGACCAGCTAAGGACTATTCTATATCAGACATGGGCTTGCTGAGATATAAGGGTCGGATTTGTGTTCCGATGGATGCTGTTATTAGGCGAGAGATTCTGGATGAATCTCATACCACTCCGTATTCCTTGCATCCCGGCACCACGAAGATGTATCAGGACTTAAGAACTTTGTACTAGTGCCTGGGATGAAGGGTGATGTAACTGAATATGTAGCTAAGTGTCTGACGTGTTAGCAGATCAAAGCTGAACATCAGAGACCTGCAAGATTATTACAACACTTAGACATTCCAGAGTGGGAGTGGGAAGACATCACAATGGACTTTGTGGTGGGATTGCCTAAGACAGTGGGTCAGCATGATTCAGTATGGGTGATAGTAGACAGATATACGAAATCAACTCACTTTTTACCAGTAAGAACAACCTATACTATAACGCCCTACTACCTTAGATCCGTTACTAAGTGAGTTTAGAATGTGCAATTAACTCGCTCAGCGAGGTTTTTAGAACAAAAGTGTGATTAAACAAAAAGACAAGGCTGTAATCTTTAAAGGTACTCCATTTCACTAAAAGTTCCAAGAGTTTAACATTTGGGATCCCAAAACGAGGTTTGTAAAATATTTACAACTCAAAATAGATTTACAGAGGACCAATTATCAAAACACAGTTTAGTACAGCCATTTCTCAAAATGTCCCCAACCAAAGCAGTCGGGCAGGCCAAACATGTAGCGCCGCCCCCACGCTCTCCGTACTCATGGCTGGTTGACTTTCTCTTTGCCCTTACCTGCAACACAGAGCACCCGTGATCCGAAGCCCAGCAAGAAAACTCATACAGCACATAACATATGCATATCATACAATCATTATAGCAGATAACTCATATCTAGTCAAACAATCCATAAGATTTAAACACATATACAACCATGCCGTCCCAGAAGCATTACCAAAGCCTGGGATCTCGGTCTACACCGTAAGGATATCCCATGTATCCATTGGGGTCTCACCCTAACCACAAGCACTCCATGTGCTAAGTGGTATTCCCGGCCCCACTGCCGTTCTCGGCCCTTCGCCGTTCCCGGCTCCTTTGCCGTTCTTTTTGCTATAACCACATTTAGCATTCTCATTCTCAAACAACAATCAAACATATAATAATTCATTTAAAGCTACACCCTAGCAATGATACAATCTAGGGTCGTGCCCTGCAACCACACTATGGGCCCATGCCCTACTCTACGGGTGTTACAGTTTTCTTACATGTATCCCGAGCTTTCCGATGCACCAAGGTCATAAGCACGGTCCTCTATCACGAGCCTCTCCAAAATCCTAGTCACAACACATATAAAACTCTTTTAATACTAACCAATCCCAAAACCACTTCCCGGGACCAATCCCGTACTCTCGGGACCTCTAATTCCCTAAAACAATGTATTGGAACCATCCCCCGAACCCCCGGGCAAAAGCCCTAAAAATGCAATATTTGGCTGCCAAAAATAGCCTAGGGCCGCGGCGCCCAGAGGCTTTCCCCTAATCCTGATGCATGCTTGCGCCACGACACCAAAGAACAGGGCTGCGGCGCCCCTACGCGAACCCAGATTTCTGGGTTTTCCCCCTGCATTTTCCCGAGCCAAAACAACTCCAATTCAACCCAAAAAAGTACCTAAGCCCTAAAATCAATTTAGAACCCCAAATGAACCCTTTAACAACCTATAAACATAAAAAACAAACTCAATTACACAATCACACTCAAAACCCACTCTTGAGTTTCAAATTCCTGAAACTTAAACCATGGCTTCCAAGACTTAAACCAGAGCTTGAAAACTATAAATCATGCCTCTAAAATCTTAAACCACATCAGATACGAAAATTAAACATGCTAAGGACTCTTACCTCAATCAAAACTCAGCTTGAACTCCTCTCAATTCCAGCCTCCAACCTCTTTCCTCTTGATTATCCTCTGAATTTCCAAGTAAAACCAGCCATATTTCCTTTAGATTCCCACACTCAATCTCTGAAAATTCAGACTTAAATTTAACAGAAACAGAGCACAATTCTTACCTTTGAACAATCCTAGCTTAAATCTGGTTTTGGTTGCCTCATACTCCTTTGAATTTCCTCCTAGGTTTCAAGTTCCAGCCCTCCTTCTTGTTCTCCTCTTTCCTTCTAGCTTTTTCTTCTAATTTCAGCATAAACCAACATATGACTAAGTGTAATACGTGATTCACCCTTTCCTTCTGCTGAAGTTTATCCAACCCTTTGCCGAAATACTATCTTACCCCTTCATCTAAATCCTTTCCTAACTACACCTCAAGGGCATTCTTGCCATTCACCTATCTTACAAATCTACCATCTTTCTTATCTACAATCTGTTACTCTTGCTAATTACCAATGGTTACTCAGGTTACTCAATCACTAGTAACCTTTAACCACTAATTTCTCAACTCAACTTACGAAATTCCCAAAGTACCCCTAGGCTCCTCCCGAGCCGGGTATAAAATCCCGTTGTGACTTTTAAGTTAACTAGCTCCCTAGGACCGTCTCGGCACGTGCATCACATTAATATCACCACACTCACGTGGTACAAATCACATAATACAATTATCACATTTATGCCCTCAGCGGGCTAAAATTACCAATTTACCCCTAACATGCAAACGGGGTCCACATGCATATTGATACCACCTAAACATGCATTCTAATCACACATTCATTCAAATTCATATATTATCATGTTAATTCACTTATTGCCCTCCAGGCACGCTAATCAAGGTCCTAAACCTTATTAGCAACTTGGGGTGTTACATATACCATTGACCAGTATGCGGATCTCTATGTAAGAGAGATAGTACGTCTTCATGGTGATCGGAGGTCGATTATGTCAAATCGAGACTCCACCTTTACTTCTAAGTTTTGGGGAAGTTTGCAGAAGGCAATGGGCACGCAACTGAAGTTTAGTACAACATATCTTCCTCAGACCGATGGTCAATCTGAGAGGACTATCCAGATACTAGAGGACATGTTGAGAGCATGTGTACTAAATTTTTAGGGGTCTTGGAGTAAGTATTTACCCCTGATAGAGTTTTCCTACAACAATAGCTATCAGGCGAGTATAGGAGTGGCTCCTTATGAGATGTTGTATGGTAGGAAGTGCAGATCACCTATTCACTGGGATGAGTTAGGTGAGCGTAGATACTTGGGTCCTGAGGCAGTTCAGAGGACCAATGAAGCTATAGAAAAGATCAAAGCTCGGATGCTCGCATCGCAGAGTAGACAGAGAAGTTATGCGAATCCGAAGCGTAGGAACATGGAGTTCCAGGTGGGAGACTATGTCTTCCTTAGAGTCTCACCATTCAAGGGGGTGAGAAGATTTGACAAGCTGAGCTCTAGATTCGTAGGACCATTTGAGATTTTGGAAAGGATCGGGCAGGTAGCCTATAGGTTGGCATTACCTCTGGCGTTGTCGGCCATGCACAACGTGTTTCATATTTCGATGTTGCGAAAGTATGTTTCTGACGAGACTCATGTGCTGAGTTATGAAGATCTAGAGCTGCAGACGGATTTGTCCTTTGAAGAGCAGCCAGTCCAGATATTAGACAAGAAGGACAAGGTCCTGAGGAATAAAGTTATACCTTTAGTGAAGGTATTATGGAGGAACAGCAAGGTCGAGGAGGCGACCTGGGGAGTTGGAGTCAACTATGCATGATCAGTATCCCGAGCTGTTCAGGTAAAATTTCGAGGACGAAATTCCTATAAGGAGGGGATAGTTGTAACATCCCAAATTTCCTAATGTGGCTTAGTGCCTGGATTAGGGGGCCGGGAGGCAATAATTGAGTTATTATGTGAATTATATTATAATATAATTATGCTTGCATGTTAGAGATATTAATATGTGTATGTGGGCCCGTTTCTTATAAGAAGGGTATTTTAGTAATTTGACCTGTTCGGGGTATAAATGCAATATTTGTGATATATTGGTCATATATTTGTGATGCGTGATCCGAGACGGTCCTAGGGAGCCAATTAGCTAGGAAGTCACAACGGGGTCAAATACCCGGCTTGGGAGGAGCCTAGGGGTATTTCAGGAATGTAAAATGAGTTCGGATTTATGGAGTAACGGGTAGTAGTTTGGTAAGGAATTGGACATGTCGGGATTAATGGGGATTTATAAGACTACTCGGAGACTTAACGGGGTATGGAAAATGACTAACTTGCCCTTAGGTTACCCAAGAGGTTAGGATAAGCTTAAGGGGCAATTGGGTCTTTTGGTGAGGATATACTTGGTTTAGGTTGGCTGAGGGGTCTAAGGAAGTCACTGGAAATTAAGGGATTGGAAAGAAAAAGAAGCAGAAACTTTCTCTCCCTCTCACTCTCTTGAGGCTTGGAAGGTTTTGGGGATTTTTGAGGAGAAAGCTTTAAAGTTAAGGTTGAGAGTTGAGGAATCAAAGCTAGGAGCAGGATTATAGACAGCTGAGGGTCGAAACCATTCTTGAGGTAAGGTTCTTTGCTCTGGTTTTAATGAATTCCTGCCATGTTTTAAGAGTTTTCTTCTAGGTTCAAGCTTAAGTTTTGATTTTGAGTTTGATGAAGTTGTGGAATAGTTCTTGGGGTTCTAGAGCTGCTTAAAGTATAGTAGACTGGTTATGGGACTCAGTTCTGGTGTTGGGGTGTGTTTGAAATGATTTTCCAGGGAATTTAGCTTGTAAAAGTTGCATGGAATTTCTGGGTTTCGGGGTTGAGTTGCGGCCCTATTCTTAGGCGTCGCGGCCTGCTTGAGTTTATAGGCTAGTGGAGCGTCAAGAAATTTCCCAGGCACCGTGGCGCAAGGTTTGGGCACCCGGCCCTAGGCTAGCATATGCGAGGCAAGTTTGCCTCTGTTTTGGGGTGCGCCGCGGCGCTTAAGGGAGGCTGGGCCGCGACCCAAATGTGGATTTTTGGCAAAATGAGGGTTTTTAGCTCAGGAACTTGAATGTTAAGGCTCGGGAAAGTTTCTACCACCCGGTTTGGTAGAAACCAAGGTCTCAAAGGTTAGAATTTTATCTCAAAGTTATTTAATGGATTAGAATGTGGTGGTTGATTATTATTCACGCGTTGTGACTAGGATTTCTTCAAGGCTCAGGTTAGAGGATTGTGCTCGTGATCGCGGTGCGCGGATAACTTGGGTCACAGGTAAGAAAACTGCACCTAGAACGTGAATATGTGGTTAGAGCTTAGTCAATGATGAATATAGATATGATTAAGGCTTTGGCCCTGTTAATGAACATGATTATCATTATGTTGAGAATATCTGATTAGGTACACTGGGTGCGCTTAATTATGATTACTCCTATGACTGTTGTTTGAATGTGTTATAATGCATTGTAATTGTTGATATGTGTGCTATATGAGATATGTGATTGTCTGTTGTGACTGGGAAGCTCGGGTTATAAACCAGAGGGTTATTAGGATGTTAAATGGGGATTGACTTATTAGTCAAGGGACCTTAAGCTTCGACTTACAAGTCGGAGGCATGTGAGGCTTGACTTATAAGTCAAGGACTTAAAGGACTCAGTTTATAAGCTGAGATTGGCATTATGCATGTGGAGTGCAGGCCACCATGGCCGGGCCACCCTGGGAGTGCAACATGCGCTTGACTGGCTCGGATGCCAACACATTGAAAGGAAGTGCGACACGCGCTTGCGTAACCCTATGGTTGCCAACTTGTATAATGAATACACCAGTTTCAGTTATTAATGTTTTATAGTTATATTACATTGTGAACTGTTCAATGTGTTTTCTTGCTGAGTCTTTTGGCTCACATGTGCTTTGTGGTGCAGGTAAAGGTAAAGAGAAGCTCAACCAGCCATGAGTCGGAGGGCAATAGTAGTGATCTGTACATATGCAGTCTGCTCGACCACCACGGCCGAGATGCTCAAGGGAACTAGAGTTAAACCCAGCTTTTGCCGCCTAGGTCGACTTATTGTGTAACCTGAGTATTGTAATTAACTTTTGAACTGATGTTTTTGGGATTCCGTGTAAAGAACGTGCTTTTAACTTAATGAAAATGTTTATGAGTTGACCAAAAGTTTTAATACCTAAACCTTTAGTGGCTTAATCACATGTTTAGTCCAAATGACTTGTTTAGCAAGTCCAGCACTGGTTTTAAACACACTTGGTAACAGACCCTAATTAGCAGGGCGTTACACATATGACAAGTAAT
Source organism: Humulus lupulus (assembly GCF_963169125.1). Lineage (NCBI taxonomy): Eukaryota > Viridiplantae > Streptophyta > Magnoliopsida > Rosales > Cannabaceae > Humulus > Humulus lupulus. Next base: position 28,264,351 of record NC_084799.1, read on the forward strand.
GCCAACATACTCACCAACTTCAAATCCTTGAAGTGTGGAGTAGTAACATTTGAGGATGGAATGACAGGAATTATTTTAGGTAAAGGTACTCTAACCATTGAAGGGTTACCAAAACTGAAAAATGTGCTTCTTGTTGATGGGCTGAAAGCCAACTTAATTAGCATAAGCCAAATTTGTGACCAAGGTTTTCTTGTTAATTTTTTGCATGATGAGTGTAATTTTGTAAATCAAAGTGGTGACATTGTTCTTAAAGGTTCTCGTTCTTTGGATAATTGTTACACACTCACACAAAAATTCACATGTCATGCGTCATAATCAAGTTTTAATAATACTGATTTGTGGCATGAAAAACTTGGACATATAAATTTCAAAAACTTGAAAAAGATTGCTAATGCAGGTCTCATCCGTGGTATACCCAAGCTAGGTAAAGAATCACTTGGAAAGTGTGAAACATGTCAATTGGGAAAACAGTTGAAAATTTCCCATGAAGCACTATCTGATATTAATACTTCAAATGTGTTAGAATTATTGCATATGAATCTCATGGGTCCTATACAGGTTGAAAGTATTAATGGTAAGTGATACATTTTTGTATGTGTGGATGATTTTTCTAGATTTACTTAGGTAGATTTTTTAAGAGAAAAATCAGATATATTTGAAGCTTTTCAAACTCTATGTACAAGACTAAGAGTTGAAAAAAATTGTAACATTGGAAAGATTGTAAGAATACGAAGTGATCATGGTAAGGAGTTTGAAAATTCTGTTTATGATGAATATTGTAAATCTTTTGGAATTTTGCATGAATTTTCTACTCCCAAGACCCCAGAACAAAATGGGGTAGTGGAACGGAAAAATCGTACTTTGCAGAAAATGGCCAGAGTTATGCTAAATAGCAAAAAACTCACAAAGAAATTGTGGGCTGAAGCAATTAACACTGCTTGTTACACAATTAATCGTGTTTTTCTATGTCTAGGTACAAATGAAACTCCATATGAAATCTGGAAAGGTAGAAAACACAATGTCAATTATTTTCATGTATTTGGGTGTCTGTGTTATATCCTTAGAGATCATGAGAATCTGGGCAAATATGATGCCAAAAGTGATGTGGAAGTTTTTCTTGGATATTCCACCAATAGTAGGGCTTATCGTGTTTATAACATGAGAACCCAAACTATTATGGAATCTGCTAATGTGGTTGTAGATGATCTAAAATATTTTTCTGAGTACTCCCATGAGGAGGAAATTGACGGGTTCATTGATGTTCGACATCATAAAGAAATGAAAGATCTGACAGCACAACCTTCAGAGGCGACAACAGCCACTGATGATGTATCAGATGCTGATTCTGTCGAAACAACAATTGGACAAACAGAGAAGGAAATCTAGTTATTTCTTCTGACTCCGTTCAAAAAGAACCATCAACCAGAGTAAAAAGAAATCACCCTTCTGATCTCATTTTGGGAAATCTTGAAGAGAGTATGGTCACTCGAAAGGGGTATGTAAACTTGGTTCAATTTTTTGTTTTACTTCTACATTGGAACCAAAAAATGTGAAGGATGCCTTAAATGATGAATCATGGATCAATGTTATGCAAGAAGAGCTAGATCAATTCACAAGGAATGAGGTATGGATCCTTGTCCCTAGATTGAGTCATACTAATGTTATAGGTACAAAGTGGATATTTAAAAATAAAACTGATGAATTTGGGACCATAATAAGAAATAAAGCTAGAGTAGTTGCACAAGGGTACACTCAAGTTGAAGGAATTGATTTTGATGAGACATTTGCCCCTGTTGCAAGACTTGAATCCATAAGATTATTACTAGCTATTTCATGTGTTATTGGTTTTAAATTGTTCCAAATGAATGTCAAATCTGCTTTTTTAAATGAATTGTTGAATGAAGAAGCTTATGTGGAACAACCCAAAGGGTTTGAGGATCCTTACTATCCTAATCATGTTTTTAAATTACAAAAAGCTTTGTATGGGTTGAAACAAGCCCCACAGGCTTGGTATGAGAGACTAACTCATTTTTTGGTCTCAAAGGGATACAAGAGAGGGGGAGTAGACAAAACACTTTTTATCAAAAATGTTGATACAAATATTATGATAGCACAAATATATGTTGATGATATAGTGTTTGATTCTACTAATGATTCTCTAGTGCAAGAATTTGTGAAACAAATGCAGGATTAGTTTGAGATGAGCATGGTAGGAGAACTCAATTTTTTCTTAGGACTCCAAGTGAAGTAGTCAGACGAGGGAATTTTCATTTCACAAAGCAAGTATGCCAGAAATGTAGTGAAGAGATTTGGACTCAGTACATCTAAACCTGCTAAAACTCCCATGGGAACTACCATCAAACTATCTAAAGATGAGAATGGAAAGAAAGTTGATCCAACTCTTTACATGATTATGATTGGGAGTCTCCTATACTTAACTGCTAGTTGCCCTGACATTAGTTATAGTGTTGGAGTGTGTGCTCATTTCCAAGGGAACCCCATGGAGTCTCATGTGACTGCTGTAAAAAGAATTATTCGTTACATCAATAATACTCTTGATTTAGGCATTTGGTACTCCAAAGAAACAAATTCTAACCTTGTGTTATAGTGATGCAGATTGGGCAGGAAACATTGGTGATCGCAAAAGTACAAGTGGTGGTTGTTTTTACTTAGGAAACAATTTGGTCTTCTGGCATAGTAAAAAAAAAAACTCCATCTCCTTGTCAACAGTCGAAGCTGAGTACATTTCTGCTAGAAGCTGTTGTACTCAACTTTTGTGGATGAAACAAATGTTGGCAGACTATGAGTTTGATATTAAAACTTTAACCATTTTTTGTGATAATACAAGTGCTATTAATATCTCCAAAAATCCTGTTCAGCACTCTCGCACCAAACATATTGACATTCGTCATCATTTTATTAGGGAACTTGTTGAAAACAAAACATTGATGTTAGAATATATTGAGACTAACAAACAAATTGTAGATATTTTTACTAAAGCTTTAGACACGGTCAGATTTGATTCCCTCAGGAAATCCTTGGGGGTTTGTTTTATTTGAAATTGCCACTAAATTGATTGTCTTGCCTTACATATGTGTTTGTGTAAATCTCTTGTCCTGTTTGGAAGAAATTTGATGAGCATATTTTCTAAATTTTAGAAAATGAACATTATAATTCTTATACTTCGTGATGAATAAAAACCATATTTGAAAAATTATAGACCATCCAATTTATATTTGATCAAATCATTATGTTTGTTTTTGTATGAGCATTCCTTAATCCAGTTTCTTTTTCAGGCTCCATTTTTGAAAAGAGCTACCTATACAGTGTTAGGAGTGTGTCCTAAAAGCATGTAAAGACATTTGTTTTTTTAATGAATAAATAAATACAATAGTTTATTATTATTGTTATATTTAGATTGTTAAATTATTGTTTGAATAATTTTGAAAATATCAGAAAAATTCCATATTCATTATTGAGGATGTGATCTTGTATTAGTACGAGAGAATTAAGATCACATGAATGAATAAAAATAGTCAACAACAACAAATTAAAGTTATGGAATTCTTTAATTGGAGTTGTAAGTACGGTTTACTGAGTATCATAGTGATACAAATAATCTAGATTCGGATTATTGATGTGGAAAGACATCTCGGTAAAGGTGCTTTATATAATATGATTATATATGACATGGACCGATATGAATTAAAGTCTTTATCCAAAAATCATTTAATAATAAAGACTTGTAATTCATATCATAACTGATGATCATTTATAGATCAACCTAAATCCTGAGTGTTCATGAACTCCTGTTCATGTTTATTAAATCTTTTGATTCATTCTTTAAGGTCTCTTCAAAGAATGAGGCTAATGACTTTTGTTTTGGAGATTTAATATCATGGATGGCTGGGAACAAGTATCAACAATACGGAATCTAATCTTTCCTAACGGATCGTATATTAGTTCCCTTAAGGGTTAATTCTGGAACTGAATGATTTTGAGCTCAAATCTATAATTAGATTATAGATTAATTATTCACTAGTGAATTAATGGTACTTAAGGAATAAGAAGTAAATTAGAAAGGTTAAATGGAAATTCTTCCATTCTAATTTATGAACTAATTAATTAGAGGGTTGAACTATTGTAAGATGGTTATATCAATGGACGACTTAAGAAAAATATTTCTGTAAAAGTATATCTATAACATAAAGAGTGCAATTCTGAATTTATAGTGGAGTAATATCAGAATTAATAAATTAACTATTAATTAAAGAGTTTAATTATTTAGTTTCAATTTATTGGAGCTTAATGTTATAAGTCCATGGTCCCCGAAATGGCTCAAACAATCACTGTCAAAGGCAAATACAAAAAATGGGCAAAAAGGACTTATGTGATAAGTAAAATATTTTTCTATGTATCAAACATAATTATTGTTTAATTATGTGTAATTAATTAATTAAAAATTAATTAATTATTTGATTTAACAAAAATATAATTAATTTTGAATTAATTTATTTTTGGGATTTTTGGTATTTAAATAATAATAAAAATTGGGAAAAATCACATGCCATCACAGGCATGTGGTACACGTGTGGCACAGTGCACATGCACTATGCTACACGCATAAGAGAGTTTACTCAGTCTCTTGATTCCACAATTTTAGTTATTTAAATATTAAATAAATAATGAGTTATTTTAATATGATTAAAATATTATTATTTAAACAAAAATCTGATAACTGATCAGTTATTTTGAATTTGTTTAAAATAACAAATATTTTAATATATTTGATATTATTAAATATTGAATATCAGTTTTTCACAGAACGTAACTTTTCAGGGATAGAAAAATATCTAGGAATCTCTCTCAGAGAAAGAGAACAGTGACAAAAACTAAAGTCATTGTTCTTCACAAAACCTAGGTCCAAACTTTATCAGATCTCATGTGTTGAGAACATCTGATAAATAGTTATTGCCTATTATTTGTATAGCGAGCCCACACTCGTTCTTTGTGTGCCTGAGAACATTTTGGAAGATCTTGGTGTGAGATCTCAAGGAATTTAGCCATACGAAAAGATAGCAGCAAGGAAGGACCTGAGGTAATTTTTCTGTTCATGTCCTTGATTCAATATATATATATATGCATGTGAAGAAGTAGATCTAGAAATCTTATGGGATTAATCTAATAATTTGATTGTTGTTCCACTGCGTATAATCTCTGATTTGATCAATAAAAACCAACATACAGATGTGTGAAAGACAACACTGAGTAAGTTGGTACCAGGTAATTAGCAATTATATTGGAGGATACTCTACCAGTGTAAAGAGTTACCATCAGTATAAGAGTTATTGCCTCCATTATGGTTACAATTTGAAAAAAAAAAAAAAAAGGCTACAATTGCCACATATGGGCAATGACCCTAGCTTTAAAAGGTCAAAAAGAAACGCCAAATTGATTACACATGCACACACATATGCCTGTTGACTAAACTGTGTAAAATTGTTGTAAGACTCATACATATAATGAATTGATTAAAATATGTTTTGTGATTGGTATATTTTTTCGAATTATGGCCACTTAGTATTTGAATTATAACTCATTTCTCTAATTTGTGAAAAATATGGTTATCTTGTTTCTCTTGAACAAGACAAAGCATTTACAAGGACACATATGGTATGGCAATTTACCTTTTATTTTCGGCAATTTTTCTTAAATAAAAAATAAAATAAAATATGTTTTTTTGACCGTGTACTTAAAAAAAAATCAAGTTTGAAAAAAAAATTAATTGATGCAATTTATTTGTTTTATCTCATTATATTCAAAATCATGCAAAAAGTTTCCAATTTTGAGGTGTGAAAGAATTTTCTTAAAAAAGGAGATATTTTGGCATTTATCACTTTAAATTCGATTACCCATTTTCGAACTTGCCTCATTTGTGCACCGAATTCTCTATATATTCGGATTCACCTTGGTTGTTTAATTCTAAGTGTTTTCTTGCTTTTCTTTCTCGCTCACTTGTACCCAAGTTGTTTAGGTTTTTGTTCTTTGTGTGTCTCTGTTTGTTTCTGTTCTAGCAGCCATGAAGACCCGAGGTCGTGGTTCCACCATCAAAGCTAGAAAGGTCAAAGACATTAATTTGGATGGTTCTGGGTCTGGAGATGTCGAGTCTGACACCCCTGCTGTCCCGCCTACTCTTGCTTCTGTCCAGACAAGACTTGCGAGTCTCTCTGAGCGGTTCACTACCATGAAGGATACTCAGCGCCAAATTATGGCTTCTTTGGCGATCATCAATGCATCTACCTCTCCAGTTCCATGACGGTTACCGTTCCTTTCAATCTATTTTTATTTGCTTTTGATAAATTTAAAAGAACACTAAATGTGCCTTTGTTTTGGTTTCATTTCCTTTGTTCTTTGGCATTTTTCTTAGACAATGAGGGGGAGAGAGAGTTACTCTTTTTTGAGTTACTCTTTTTTTGGTGCTTTGATTATGTTGTTTGACCTGCAGTTGCTCATTGTTTTTGTCATGTGCTTTGGTTATTTTTGGCAGGCGGAGTCATTTTGTGACTCTTGTGACTTTAAGCACTCACTTGTTTTATGCAGGGATCTTTTAAAAAATATGCCTTGTCTATAAAATTGCCAAATGGGGAGATTGTAAATCCTAAAATTGGCATATTTTATAGAAATATCATTTTTAATTAAAAGATCATTTTTTGTTTTCCCTTTACTGTGATTTTCGGAATTCACTTTCCATTTCTTGTGATTTTCAGAATATTTACATTCCTTATTTAGATTGACTTTATCACAATATGTTTATAAAGGGAATATATATCTTGTTTATTTAAAGCAAATATTCTATACTTACTCAAAATCGTTTCTGGAATATTTGACTTTAATTTTTCGTGCAGCTCAAGATATTAAAATTAAGGAAACTGAATATTTGATGTCATTAATTATTATTTCTATCTTGAGCATTTTGATCCGACACAGGTATTAGCTGTCTCCATCAAAATCGTATCTTTCAGATCAACATCTTCTAAAAAAGGCAATTCTTCATCAATCAAGAATATCTTCAAATATTCTTGCCTTTATTAGGAGATTCTTTCTCAGCCTTTATGAGCACGAAATAGACTCTATAAATAGGCTTCTAAGGAATTGAGAAAGGGTGAACTCTTAGATGCATAATTTGTGAGTGTATTGTAATATTTGTGAGAGTTCCTTCTTTGTATTCAAGAACATAGTATTCACGTGATCTTGTGAAAAAATGAGTGTTTAGTATTTGTGGTGAGTTTATACCACGTTCATGAGTGAATACACTTTGTAATTTGAACACAACTTTTATAATCTTCAGGAGATGATTTTTACAAGCCTTGTGTCAGGAGGATGCAAGCACTCGTTGGCCATTGAAGGGAGTTCAAGTGGTTGAGCGTTTCAATCAAGATTAGATTGGTGAAGAGAAGTACAACAAAGTTGCAGCAGATCTCAAGAGGGAGTCTTATTTTGTATAAGTCAATATTTTGTACTTGTGATTCTTTATTAATTGATTTTATTCTCTGGGTGTGGCCCCAAGGAGTAGGTTATCCGAAAGGGTTTTTGAACCTTGTAAAAATTCGTTGTGTTCTTTAATTATTTTTTTTTTTGCACTGTCTTTTTATTGTGTTCAGTTTCTGTCGTGACAAGTTTGGATTCTGTCCCGACAGAACAGACATATGTTTAAACATTTAATTACCATTCCGCACTTTAATTAATTCACATGGTTTAATTAATTTAGTAATTACTAAAAACAGAATTTCAATTTCTTTTATTCATTGTTGTTGATGCAACAATTTTGTCTTTCTAAATCGAGAGGTACTTGCCGTCAAGCTCTGGTTCTCCGATCCTTTTCCATCAATGTAGATGACTCCGATGATTGTCGAACCGTCTGGGTGTACCTGCAAGAAAGACACTCCAATGATTACGTAAGATTCTAATCCCCTTATCAAAATGAGAACATGGTATTTATAGAGTAAGAAACATTAGGGGGTTAGTCGGTTAAGTCTGTTCCCTGATTGGTTGGAGAAGGAACTAAATTTCCCTTCGAAATGCTTTCGGATCTTTTAAGTATCCGAAGGACAGAGGTGAGGTCCACCTCTGATTCTGGTGCCTCTGCAGGGGCTAAAACGCTCCGTTTCGATTAACTTAAAATGGAGAAACCTTTGGGCCAAATATTTTGAGCCCAACAGATGCCCTTCGGCCCGAGCTTTGAATGTGGTATGCATGTCAGACCGTTCGAACCTTGGGCTAACTCTTAGTCTTCAAAATTTTCGCCCAACGTCGTCGCTTCCCATCAATCGAGGAGTAATGTGTGCACATAGTCACTTTGTTCCTTGAAAAATGTCATATCGAATTTAATGTGAACACAATTACCGAGCATTGCACTCGATTATGGTATTTCCTCTTTCATTTTGTTGTTTCAATTCATATCACTCCATTTTCAAATCTGCTAACTTTCATTTCAACTTTTTCTGAGAGAAACAAAGAAAAAAAAAAGCCCTAAGTTTATTTGCCCCTTCACTTCCGCAGTTAGTCAATCTCCCAAATTTCCTCAACCATGGCTTCACATTCGTCTCCCGAACCAGTAGACCGCGAGGGGTACAAAGCTGCACTTGATCGTATACGCAAGTCGTTTGATATCCCAAACAATGTCATGGCCTGAATGCTCACGGATTCTGAGCTAAAAGAATTGCAGTTTAAAGACGTGGTCAAGCCTGGCGAGATCTTCATGAGCCTGAGGCAAGTTGAGTGGCTTCGATTTCCTCTTCCTGCTTTGCTGGTCCAGATAATTTCAAATTCTAGAGCTTGCATTTAACAGTTTCCTCCAAATGCCATTAAGTCCATAGTCGGGACTCAGATGATCGGAGCTCTCAGGAACGTCGACATCCAATCGGATGACATTTATGCGTGCTTCACCAAGTCGACGAACAAAGAAATAGAAGGCAATCCCTAGAATACCTTCTATCTTTCCCCCAAGAAGCACCAAACAATTTTCACTAACTTCGACAGCTCCCACAGGAATTGGGCACAAGTACTTCTTTGGATTCGGAGGTGCGTGGTACCCCGAATTCTTACACCAAGAAATCTTCCCCCTAGCAAGGGTTTTCATAAGAGGTGAGCCTCGTCTTTACTTCATTCTTCTTCTTCTTTTGTGTATATATTTTGTTTTAAAGGATTGTCTATTGACCTGGTCCTTTGTGTTTCGATTTTATTTTACATCCCAGATTTTTCGTGGCCTCAAGTCAGCATGAGCCCTGAGAGGCAGAGCCTGTTGATAGAGAAAGGACTCCTTCATGAGTCTAAAGAAAATGCCATTAGCATCAGAGGGTCATGAATCCATACTGCATGCAAATTATGACTCGCCTCTGCTTCCTGGACCGAACTGATCTAGGGGCTATGCGAGTCAAAACGCTGAAGGGCGACATGTCCCTCTCCAAAGTCACTGCTACATGTGCAAAGCAATTGGGAGTGTTCTTAAAAAGTTCTTCCCCTGCCTCTTCGACTTTGTCGTTATCAAAGACTGAGTATGAAAGGGTGTGTTCTGAGACCTTCGCAGCATGTGCCAAGCGCCAAGGGGTCCCTAAGAGCAAAAAGAGAGATGGGTTTGAGCCACCCCTTGCTGCAGAAACTTCCCCTGACAAATCTGCTTTGGCTCGCAGATCCTTTCAGATACATGGGCGGTCTTCCACGCCCTTTGCTACTCTGCAAGTCCAACCTCTCCAACAGGTGCCTCTGCCAAAGGATGCCCTGGGAAAGAGGAAGTTTCAGGAAGAATCTTCTGAGGAGGATTCAGATGATGGGAAATGTATTTCGTCCAAGCTCCACATTCCAAGAGGGTCTGCTTCTACCACCGGAGGCTCTTTTTTGACAATCCCCAAGCTTACACCTGGTATATTACCACTTGGGCAAGCTCTGACCTTACCCAAAATGCCTATGGGGCCTACCCCCACTGCTCCTTCAACTAAGCCATCCTCTTCCTCCTCCGCACCAGGATCCTCTCTAGGAGAAGGCCCAAAAAGCATCTTGCCCCCCTATGGCTCTGTCTTCTGCAATAGTCAAGCCGTCAAAGGCGACAACTACTACATGGGTGCATCATGACTCGTTGGTGGGGGTGAGATCTCCCAACACCTGTCCAACCTCTGCAGAGGCAGTGTCTTCTATTTCTGCCTTGACTGAAGGATCTGACATCGGCCATAAGCACGGATTAGAGGGGAAACGCCCCACTTTTGCCTCCCGCAAGAATAATTTTTTAGAGGATGCTTTTAGGGGTTGTTTAGGGACCATAGGCAGCCCCTCACGTCTACTCGAAGCGAGCCAAGCCATCACCTCGGAAACTACTCTTGTTTGTCAAAGATCAGAAGTTACCAAGGCTGGCAGTCAGAGCTCGGGTGATGACGCTTGCCTTGCTTCTGCAGCGATTGGGACATCATTAGAGGAGATCATCATCGTGTCCCCAGAGACGACAAGTAATTTTGACTCACCCAACACCTTTCTAGAGCAGCTGACATCCTCTGCAATGCAGACGCCAGTGTTCTTGCCGAGTGAACTTGGTGAGGATGTTGGAGAAGGGTTGTTTGCTTGTCCTTCTATGCCACAAATCCCTGAGATGGGATTAACTGCGCTCGCGTCTAATAGCCTCATGGTGTCACCACTAGCAAGAGGCGGGGAACCGGTTGCCCTCGTTGCTTCTGTTGCTGCGTCAGCATGGATAGAAGCAATTGGTAAAGCAGAGGGGTTGCTAGAGTTTGTGCCCACCACGTTAATGGAGGTGATGGAGGAGATGCTACGCATCAGTAGGCCGCATCTTTTTGTTGAAGCAGTTGGGTCGTTAAGTGGTCATGGCGATTTACTACAACAAGTGTATGACCACATATGGATGGTGAGTTCTGACTGCTAGAATATGTGGGCGAATACCTTGTATGTGTTAGGGTTTGTGTCATATAGTGTGTGTTGCTTTTTATGTTTGACAAGTTTAGTGAACGTTTGTAGAGCTATGTATGTGCGTCTGCTACTAGAAGGGAGTATGCAGCGGCTGTTCAGAACAGTTCTAAGATGGCTGAACAGGCGGCCATGCTCGAGCAGGAATGCGCAGGGAGAAGAGTGGCCGAAGCTAACCGTGATGTGCTTGCAGAGGCTATAAAAAAGCTAGAAGCGGAGCTGGCAGAGGTGAAGGAGAAAGTGGCTTCCACGGAGTCAAAGTTGATAGGGCCTGTCGAACTAGAGATGGAGCATGACAAGCTGAAGGCAGAGCTAGTGGTGATGACCAACAAGTGGATGGAGAAGAGCCAGTTCTACGTGCAGCATGAGAAGCGGATGGAGATGCTGGATAACATGATTAATGATTTGCAGGAAGATGTGGTGTCCTTGCAAACAAATAAGGAGTTGTTGGAGAAGGAGAAGAATGAGTTGCAACAGAAGGTGGGGAGGGGGGGGGGGGGTTTGGAGGTGAATGTTGCAAGCGTACGTAAGTAGAAGCTGGAAGCAGAGCTCCAGTTAAACAATAAGTTGAAGGAGAAGAGGAGACCATAGCCAAAATCGAGGGACAGTTGAAAGAAATGGCCGAGGTATGTGTATAGATATTGTCATGATGATGTTATGGTTGAACCTTGTGTTTTATGTGTTGAGTAATCGGCTTGTTTGTTTTGTAGAAGACAGAAGAGGCAACTGTGGAAGCCACGAGGCAGCGCATCAAGGATCGCGAGATTACCGAATGTAAGTTCGTGAGGATTGCTGAAGTGGATACTGCAAAGTATCTAGATCTTGCGTTGCGCAATAAGAAGTAGACCCCAGAAGAGAAATGGGCTAAGCTGGAGATGTATTGTAAAAGTATAGACGTGAAGGTCGGAGAATACGACGTCGACCAATACCTCAGTGAGCTTGGGGATCTGCAAATCAACTACCCAATGCAACATCTGGAGAAATTGAGGCAAAGGGGTGACACCCTAGGCTCAATTTATACTGCAAATGGGGAACCTATCGAGGAAGGCTATATCGCAGGGCAGGTGGCTTCCATCTCGGGCACTATTGCCAAGGCAGAGGCGTATGTATAGAGGGTGGTGGAGGCAGACAGAATGCCTATACCAGTGACAGAAGCAATGTCGATTTGTGAAAGAGGTGTCGTAGAACGATCGGTGTAGTTGTGCTATACTTGTACATATGTGTTTATTTTTCTTTATTTGTGATTGTTGGACAATTTTAGATGTAATGATGGAAAAAATACTGAGGCAATGTATATAAAAAAAAATTTGTGTTCGGTGCTTGGTCATTGTTGAATATGTCTTCTTGATATTATGATAATGATAATATTGCAGTTGGTGAGGTTCAGTGGACGTGTGTCGATGAGAGACTTCACAGACCCTTTAGGCCTTTGCGGGTGAGATATAGGAAAAACTTGTATAGATGGTGGGAGAGAATTCCCAGTTAAGTGTGGAGTTAGTTATGTGGCATAGTTTTGAGGTGATTAAATGGTTCTGATGATATTTCCATTTCAGGTGAACACCGTGATTGGGTAAATATGTCATTTCTGAGGCGGATCTTTGATAAGCCACAGTGGTTGTACTCAACGTGGGCATTAAATGATTTAGTGAGAAGTGGAATCTCGTATTACATATCGTGTGACCGATATGGGTTAGGTCATCTGAAGCTAGAGAGTGCAATGGCAGAGTATACGCGTCATATTGAGTGGGATTAGTCAGTAGCAGAAGATGCATTTAATAAGTAACGTCATTTGTGTCTCAAAAAATGATGATGAGTGATGTAAATAACTGTAAAGTGATATTAAACAGAACATATTTTATAAATGAAACCGATCTTTCGATAAGTTATTGATTTACAAAACTTATGTTCATTATTCGTGCGATCGCTGAGAGAGTTGAGTGCGTTGCTCTTATGTGCATTGAGAGAGTTAAGTGTTTTGTTCTCTCCTTAAAACTAAGTCATCCCCTTGGCTGTGTGAAAGAACGAGTTAGATGCTCTACCATTTGTGAGAGGGGGCGATGCGGCTGAGCTCGGACGTAGAACGCAGCATGCAGGGTTGGGCGCCGAGGCAAAGCTGAGAGTGGCAGAACCTGGTATCAGACGTTTTTCCATTGCACCCATACCGTAGTTTATTTGGTACCTTTTGCTGAGATAGGCCATCAAGCCCAACAGAGGTAGCCTACGTGTAAGACGTGGGTGTGAGTGTTGGAAAAGTTCCTCCTAGCCTTGAATTGCCAAACCAGTTACTTCGTAACTGAGGCAGAACTGAAGTGGAGTGTCTGATGGTTTTGCTGCAGTAGTCAGGGCAGATTAGACTGCATGGTGGGGTTCCTTTGTTTGTTGAACCTGACAAAGCTCCTCTGTGAGTACAGCAAAGTAAGAGGACAGGGTAGATGGTGAAAATTACCCTGATCGGTCAGCCAAACTCACGTAGTCGGGCCAAATTAGACTGCGAAATGGCTTAGCTGTTGGGAATTATGCCCTGAAAGCATACGTAGTAGACATTGTTTTATGAAATAAATAAATAAATTGAATTAGTTATGCATATATTTTATGGACTATATTATTCTGTGATAATATTATGTAAATATCAGAAAAATTCCTAAGTTCATATATGTGATCTCAAACATGTATTAGTACGGGAGGATTGTGTTTGAGATAAATGAACTTGAATAGTTCGCAGTAAAATAAAGTTATGGAATCTTTAGATTAATTACTGCAAGTACGATCCACTAGTATTATGAATACATGTGATCTAGATCTGGATCACTAGTGTGGTAGTGGAGGTGCTTTATATATTAGAGAATATATAGAACAGGACTAGATATGTTTATTAATACTTAGTTAAATACCGTTTCGAAGTATTCATTAAAATATATCAACTGATGATCATATACAAATAGATCTCAATCCTGAAGTTATTATGAACTCCTGTTTATGTTATATGAGTTCTTTGATTCACTCGTTAGGGTCTGTTAGAATGATTAGGTTATAAACTTTTATTTTGGGAACTCATTAATGTAGATGGCTAAGGACATAGTATACAGATATGGAATTTATGCCTTCTCATAAGAGATTGAATAATGGTTCTCTTAAGGGTTGACTTTTGGGACTGAAAGGTTATTAAGCTCAAATTCATAATTTAGTTATGAATTAACCTTCACTAGTAAAGCCAATGGTACTTAAGGAAACAAGAGATAATTAAAAGGGTAAAATGGTAATTTTATTCCCGATTAATTATGAACCATTATTAGAGGGTCAATTTGTATGCAATGATTATATCAATGGACGCTTTATAATAATAAAGTACTCAGTAAATGAAATGTCTATAATTACAAGAGTGCAGTCTCATATTCATAGTGGAATAATTATGAGATTAATAAATTAAGATTATTTAATTAAAGAGTTTAATTAATAATCTCAAATTTATTAGAGCTTGGAATTATAGGTCCCCATAGCGGCTCTATCAACACTATTCAAGGCAAGAGTTGATATGAAGGGAAAAATAGTTTAAAGACATATTTAAGAAGAAATTTGTTCTTCGGGCCAAATATTCAATTATATGATAATAGTGATTAATTAATTAATTAAAAATTAGTTGTAGTTAACAAAATTAATTAATATTTAATTGTTGTATAATTTTTGAAATTATATTAAATAATTAAATTAATTTCGAAATTTAATTAAATAATTATAATTTTCGAAATTATAATAAATTAAATATTTATCTTCGAAAATATTGGATTTAATTAATTGGTAGAATTAATTAAATATCTTTATTTGAGTGGGAGATAATAATCTGATAAGTTCAAATTGGATTTGAATTTAAAAGATTAATATTTATTCAAATAATTAATTATATTTGATAATTAGTTAAAAAGATATTTAATTTAAATTTGAATTAGTTATCAGGTTGTTATATCTTATCTGATAAAGTAGTTTGAATGAATAATTAAATAAAAATAGAAAAACTAAATATCCCTAAAAATAAGGGTGGTACATGTGCACACACAATCCATGGACTGCGTGTGGCGTGTACTGCTATTTTTTTAGGGATAGGATTTTGATTTTGATTTTATTTAATTAATTAATGGATAATTCAAAAAATTAGTTTTTGGATATTTTCATTAATAAAATAATTAATTAATGAAAAATTAAATTGTAAGATGGTTACAGATTTATTTTTAAAATTTTAATATTTTCTTTTAAGTTTGACTAATCAGAAAATATACAGATAACTCAAATATCTTAGACAACTAAGTCTATCCGCTCTGTGAAAAATAGAACGATATTTTTCTCTCCCTGAAAAATGAAGAACCAATTCTCAGGCCTATTCTCTTGATCTCATGTGTTGAGTACATCAAGTAGAATCACAAATAAACTATCCTTCATTCTCTAAGTGCCCACCCACTTCTTGAGGTGTAGAGAACGCTGTGGAAGATCTTGGTGTGAGTACCTAGGAACAACTTGGATAGGAAGATCGTTCTTATTACGAAAAGATAGCAAGGACACTTGATAGGCTTCAAGAGGTATGATTTCTATTCTTAACTTGCTTATGATTAATGTATGTATATTAATGGATCCGCATATTTAAAGGTAGTTTAAATATTTTACAAAAAAAAATTGTACACTGGGCCAACCCCACCACCATTCCGCTGCGTATTAGGAAACTCGTTCCTAACATTAGCTCCCCGTTAGTTTAGTCAAGTCAGATTAGAACACGTGTGGTTGTGTAATGCATTCCCTGATGGTGGACACATTGTGCAAATGCCATGAGTAGAAAGACTCATAGTGGAAGGGTTCGCTAGGCGAAACCATAAGCTTTTGTTCGTGAGAGAGTTAGTGGAGTGATGGGGGCACCATGCCTTTGTGTGTATTTCGTGTGTTTAAGTGATCATCAAAAGGCCATATTTATATTGGACGTGGTAGGTGGAGCGTTGTGCACGTGAATAATGTTTTATCACGTATAGGTAGGTGATAATATATTAAAGGATGCATGTAATAGTAGCTCTAGTGCAGAGCAAGTAGTGTGGTAGTTGTCACATGCGTGTATTGTTTATGGTGCGTCAGGAAAGATTCCTCATGCAGAATTGCGTCAGCAAATGTTGACTAAGTAAAATATCATAGAGTAATGTAAAAAAGGAAAGCTGCTTTATTACTTTTGAATTTTGAAGTACATACAACTGTTAAAGTAATAATGTTTTAAAGACATTGAATTCCAAGTACGTGGTACATTTTTACCACTATGTATGTTCTTGAGAGTGTAAGATCCTCGCCCCAGCGCTTCTATGACTTCAAAAGGTCCTTCCCAGTTAGGCTCCAGCTTCTTTTGATTGCCAGTGACTTTACGCAGAACCCAATCTCCTTTCTTAAATGAGCATGAGTGGACCCTCTTATTGTAATAACGTTAGCTGCCTTTTGGTATTTTTCGTGTCTAATCTGTGCTATCATGTGTAATTCGTCCAAGAGGTTGAGGTTGTAAGTTAGCTGCATGTTGTTCATGGTCAGATCGAAAGCGATTTCTATACAAAGTGTTGGCAGGCAGGGATAATGGCTTCTGATCCATACACCATGGCGTAGGACGACTCGCCTGTGGAGGTTATTTTTGTTGTATAGTAGGCCCATAGTACCTTTGGTAATTCGTCTACCCACGCGCTTTTTTTATCTTCCAAGTTCTTCTTAATGTTGGCAAAAATGACTTTGTTAAAAGCCTCTGCTTGGCCATGGCCTTGGGGATAGGTGACAAAAGCAAAACTTAACTTTATTTTGTACGTGTCACATAGTTCTTGTACTTTGGTGTTTTGGAACGGGGTCCCGTTATCAACGACTATTTCCCATGGGATCCCGAACTGGCATATGATGTGCTTCCATATAAAGCTCATGGTGTCTGTGTTTGCTGACTGTAACGTAAGCCTCTGCTACAACCCATTTAGTGAAGTAATCAGTAGCTAACAAGGCGTACCGTTTTCCTCCAGCGGCTCTGGGCAGTTATCCAACTATGTCCATCCCCCACTTTGCAAAGGGCCAAGGGGCGATAGCGTAATGTAAGATTTGCACTGGTTGATGGATGGTAGGTGCAAATCGCTGGCATCTGTCACATTTTTTTGCATAGTCGCATGCTTCTGTCATCATGTATGGCCAGCAGTATCCTGTGTGAGTGCTTTGTGTGCCAAGCTTCGTCCCCCTGTGTGGTTCCCGCATGCTCCTTCATGGATTTCCTCTAATAATCTTTTAGCTTCTGTGGGGCGCAAGCACCAAAGATAGGGGTCGTTAAAGGATTTGCGATACAGCGTTCCATTGATAATGGAGTAGCGTTGAGCTTTAAGGCGCAAAAGCTTTGCGTCTTTTGCACTGGCTGGCAATTCAGATTTGGTCAGGTAGCGGATAATCCATCCAACATTATGGTTTTGGCGAGATGGAAAAAAAATTCATAGCTTCTTGTGCATGGGTTGTGGAAATTGTTGTGTGTCGTGAACATTCCCCCACAGAGGCCTTCTTTGTGAGGGCATCTGCCCTCTG
This sequence comes from Humulus lupulus, assembly GCF_963169125.1. Classification (NCBI taxonomy): domain Eukaryota; kingdom Viridiplantae; phylum Streptophyta; class Magnoliopsida; order Rosales; family Cannabaceae; genus Humulus; species Humulus lupulus. Next base: position 28,281,877 of record NC_084799.1, read on the forward strand.
ATTTAGTTCCCTGGGTATTTGTATGAGCTCGAACTGCTAGAATTGTGACTTTAATGCATATACTTTTTCCAATAGGTTGTTCAGATGGGGTGCCCTAGTGTCGAAATTGTCGGACACTTGTTCTATCATCAACTTCAAATCCCCTCTGACTCTCAGTCGCTTGATGCCTATGCTCTGTGCCAATTCTAGTCCATAGACCAGGGCTTCATATTCGGCTTCGTTATTTGTGGCGTGTTGCTCCAACCGCATGGCTTCCTCAACTTGTAATCCAGAGGGTGCCTCCAATACAACGCCAATCCCAGCTCCTTGCGAATTGGAGGCTCCATCTGTATGCATCGTCCACATCCATTCTTCTTCAGAATTCAGCAGTTCAGGAGTGGTCTCGGGTGTGAATGATTGTATCTCGACCAGGAAATCAGCTAATACTTGGCCCTTCTTTGATTTTCGTGGTGAGAAACATATGTCATATGTCCCGAGGTCAATTGCCCATTTGGACATTCTGCCAAAGTGGTCGGGCTTGCCTAAGATCTGTTTTAATGGATAGTCCGTGTATACTATAATGGTTTGGCCTTCAAAATACTGTTGAAGCTTCTTCTTTGCTGTAATTAACGCGAGGACAAATTTTTCCATCATGTTGAAGCATGTTTCAGCGTCTAACAACATCTTACTACAGTAGAACACTGGCTTCTGCTAGCCTTCGTCTTCTCTGAAGAGTGCAAAGCTTACGAAAAAGTGGGAAACAGACAGGTATAAAAAGAGATCTTCGTTGGGGATGGGAACAATTTAATGAAAAACATTTAATCAAAGAATATCATATTTTTGCATAATGAAGAACTAAGTGTAATATGCTTTAACAATCAATAATAGATGAAAAATGCATATCTTTGATAGAAAAATCCATAAACAATGTTGCACAAATGGGAAATCAACATACAACCAAAAAATTCTATCTAGTTACATTTTGCTTCATCATCATCTTAATAACCTTTGACAAAGATTAGAAGCTCATAACTAGATAAAAATTACAAAATAACATACTTGACATGCTCTTCAAAAGATGAAAATGGTAGAGAGAAAATAGTGAAAAGAAGAGAGAAAAATATGAAGTGTAGGAGAGGTTGAAAAGATGAAGAAGAAGAGCCCCCCCAAATGGTCTTACAAGACTCTATTTATAGGCAAAATATGGAGATTAAATTAATCAAATTAAAATAAATAAATTGATTAATTTAATTGTGTTGGGAAGTGGTAGGATAAATAGAGTAAGTGTAGGAGTATTGGAAAGATGAAATGTTTGGTTGGGTAAAATATTAGTGAAAAGCTAGGGTAAAAAAAATGAATTAGGAATGTTTATTTAGGTAAGAAAAATAGGGAAGAGTGAATTGATATTTGAGTGAAAGGAAAAAAAATATTGGGAAGAAAAATGTGACTTTTTGGTCTTTTTGGTGGCTGTTTGGTGCTGAAGGAGTGCTGGGCCGAATGGGCCTTGGACTGGGAACTGGCCAGGCGGGCCTGGGTGGATTGCTGAACATGGCTGGGCAGCTGTGTGGAGAGCAGGCCCATGGTGCTGGAGTGTGCTGGCGCTGGCTTGTGATGGTTTCGGCTGGGCAGGAAATGGTCAAGTCACGTTGGGGTGATGCTGAAGCAAGGAAGAAGGCTGGACAGGTGGCGTTGGAGTAGCTGATTGATGAGTGATGCTTCAGTGTTGGTGTTGAGAAAGCCAGGCGTGGGAAGTGGAATGATGAAGTTGATTGGCATTGGGCCTTGTTTGGTCGTGGGCCTTGGTTATGGCATTTCAAGAATGCGATTTTTCTTTCTTTCTTTACTTTAAAAATGCCACATTTTCTTTATTTTTCTTTCTTTTCAAGAGCAAAAGTATCATAAATTTCCCTACAAAATAAAAACAAAATAAATCATAATAAAATATTTTCAACTATAAAATAAATCAATTTAATTCTTTGAAAATATTAATTATAACTTAATTTATATTTCACATTTAAGTTCAATAATACACCATTTTTTTTTACCACTAACTTAACAATAATAATTCAAATAATTAACTACAACATTTTACAACAAAATACTTATAAAAACACACAAAATTATATAAAATCATGATAAGACTACTAAATTCAAAATTACTTAAAAACTTAATAAATCAATTAAAAACTCAAGAATTTAGCAACAATTAGCACATAAGAAGTGGTAAAATAACTCTATTTTGTAGAGTTATCACACCCCCAAACTTAGAATTTTGCTAGTCCTCAAGCAAAAGAAAAATAAAAAACACACTTTTTTTTTTTAAATTGGTGATATAAAAAATGTCCTCAAAGATTGCACATTGAAAATAATTTATAAAAAATATGAATCAAAATTAACCTTATGTAATTAATTCCATAGTCAATCTTGCTTTGAAAATATATTTTAAATTAGAAGTCCAAAACTATTTATCAAGTTATTATGTGAATTTTGGAAAATTTGTTGTAATAAACTATTTATTTCACATATTATGATGAATGATTTTTTTAAAAAATTTCATTTTTTAAGCAAAATTGACCCAATAATTAAACACAAAGCTAAAAAAAGATTCAATATTTTTTAAACTAAAATCAAACTCAATCAAGGGTATTATCAAAGGAAAAAACGGATATCACCAAAAGGGTTTTTTTTTCATTTTTTTTTTTTGATAGAAAATAAAGCACAAAACTATATAAATATAAATTACTAGAAATATAATATTAAACATATATAAATATTTTTTTTTAATAATTTTTTTTATAATTAATATATAAAATAGATACTCTACCATCCAATTTTTTGTTTTTAAAAGAAATTCTACCATTTTCAAACACATGAAAGAAGTAACCATATAAACCCACTACCCCCAAACTTAATTTATGCATTGTCCTCAATGTATCAAAATACAAATATAAATTGAAGCGTGAAAGAGTTTAGAGTTTAGAATGGTCGTACCTCATCATAGAGCATTGTCAAGAGCGCAACAAAAAAGAAACAAAAATCAATATAAGAAGTTAACCTAAAACATAAATAAAACACATAACAAAAGTGAAATATAAAATTAAACATAAAAATATGGGTTGCCTCCCACAAAGCGCTTTAGTTTATAGTCTTTAGCTCGACTATGATTTATTTTTTTCTTTTAACCTACACCCAATCGATGGTGTAAAATTTCATTAATAGGGTGAGTTATGACTTTGATGCAAATGCAATGAATAAGAATTGATAACATTACACCTACAAGAAAGTTAGAAATATGCAATTTTAATGGAATATCAATAAAATACGAAAATTGCATATCTATATTAGGCTCCTTTTCATTTTGAGTAAATATACAAATTTGTTCAATTATGGGCTCTTGAAATATAATTATATCTTTTTCATTTTCCTTATGAGCCTCGAAAATTATTTCATCCAACTTTTTTGTTTCATTAGGAGGTTGGACGCATATTACAAGTTCTTCAACAACTTCATTCTCCTTTTCATTTTCAATTTGACTATTTGGATTAGGAATGGGTTGGTTGGGATAAACTTGTTTTTCCGACTCTATAACAGTTGCAAGTTGTCCTACTATTGTTTCAATTTTTGAGATTGACTGAGATTGGGCTAGTAAGATTTGGTAGGTTGATTGCATAAACTGTTGTAGGGTATCCTCTAAAGATGAGCTCGTTTCTTGTTCAATGGGATATGATAGGTCGGATTGGGCATTACTTTGATTATGCATGTTGAATTCATGCCCTATTGGAGACTGGGTATGACTCCATGAAAAATTTGGATTATAGGTGGGGTAAAATGGGATATCTAAGGATTCATGCATATCATACATATCATTAGTTTCTCCATAATTAAAATTTGATTGCTCATAATAGTTGTACTCAGAATTCCAACTATAGTTAAAATGATCCATATGGTAAAAACTAAATGACAAACTATTTTTTTTTTAAGATGATAATTAAGAAAAATAAATAAATAAATAAAATTAAGAGAATAAAAAAGAAATGTTAAGATATTAAACAATTATACAATAATATGATAAAAAAATAAAGAAAAATAAGATAAAATTAAGTAAGATTATCAAAAAGTAGGCAAGAGTAGGGAGGCATAGCATGCCATCAACCATAACAACAATAAGGTAAAAATTAGGAGACACTAATGCCATCAACTAAATGATCAACAAAAAAAAAAAAAAAAAAAAAAGCAAGGAGGCACTAATGCCATCAACCAACACTAATAATGATAATGATAATGATAATAATAATAAAACTTAGGAGGCACTAATGCCATCAACTAAAATAATAAACAAAAATAAAAGCTAGGAGGCACTAATGCCATCACTAGAGAAGATAGATTGTTCAAGTATGTAGGAGGCAAAAAATGCACTCAACTATCAAGTATTTAGGAAGCATAAATGCACTCAACTAAAAAAAACATAAAAAGTAAAAGAAAAAAAGAAAAAGGGTTAGGAGGCACTAATGCACTCAACTAATAAGTAAGTAGGAGGCATTAAATGCCATCAACTACCAAGATATATATATATATAATATAATATATAACAATATAAATAAATATATGTATAACTTTCTTTTTTTTTTCTTTTTCGATTTTTACTCTTTTTTTTTATAGATATATATATATTTTACTTTTTTTTTTTAAGATGATAGTGGAAATAAAAATAAAATAACTAGTAGAAGAATGTTACTTACCTTGTAGAAAGATCGTTTCTTTCTTGCAACTCCCCGGCAACGGCGCCAAAAACTTGTTGATCCCAAAAGAGGGTGTTTTAATATTTAAACTCGCAAGTGCACGAATCGTTTCAGAATATAATGTTCATGTAAGTACGAGGTCGAACCCATGGGAGTTGACTAACATCAAAAGAAACTATTTCAAACAAAGCAAGAATATTCTAACCTAGTTCCAAATATTTGATGAGATTTTGTTTTAGAAAAATAAAAGACAAGTAATAAAAAGATTTAAGATTAAATAGAAAAATGGTTTTCAAATGAGATATATAAAATAAGATTATTAAGATTTTAGAATCCACAAAATGCAAGTTCAATAGTATTTATAAGTATATTGATTCCCAAGTTTAGATATAGTTGAAATAAATCACACTATATTTTTTCAAAATACATTTTCAATTCAAGCACAAGTTACTTTAAAAAATGTAGGATTTTTCTTCACTTATATAAGATATAATTTCTAAGCATTAGTTGTGTTACAACCTAATGAAACTACAAAAAATCAAAGAGATTATGTTTAGGAAAAATATGATACTTATGCTCTAAGAATTAGATGTGAACAATTTAATGAAAAACATTTAATCAAAGAATATCATATTTTTCATAATGAAGAACTAAGTGTAATATGCTTTAACAATCAATAATAGATGAAAAATGCATATATTTGATAGAAAAATCCATAAACAATGTTGCACAAATGGGAAATCAACATACAACCAAAAAATACTATCTAGTTACATTTTGCTTCATCATCATCTTAATAACCTTTGAAAAAGATTAGAAGCTCATAACTAGATAAATTTTACAAAATAACATACTTGACATTGTACGCCCTGGTTTTCCCACGGGCTGTTTAGCAGGACGAGCCTCGGACTAAACATAATTTAGTCCGAGGCTCCCACAGGCCAGAGGCTCTATTTTCAGGACGGGCCTTTTCTAGCTCGAGGGGGTCCTGTTTCCAGCTCGCTCCTGTTGCACCAGGAGCTGGGAACAACATCCGGCGACCACTGACGGATCAGCTCGGGTTATGGATTGCTCCGGTAGCGAGCTTCTCAGGAAGCTCTGACCCTATGGGAAGTCAACACGCAAGATAAACGTGCATAATCCTGCCATCACGTGTCCGATATCCCCCTGACTTCTCGGACACGCAGCAGGAACGTGCGTATTCAGACACCCACGGATGAGTTGGGCCGTGCGGCCCATTATCTCCTTCCATACTGATTAGACCACACTTGTGTGTCAGGTTTAGGAATTAATCATGAATATCACAGACTTGATATGACAAATGGTAAGGTCACGAGATGACCTCCCTACCAACTTCCAGGTGTCTTCTCCTATAAATATGGAGACCCTGGGAGTTGATAGGGGTTGGAAAAATAGTCTTGTAAGAACTATATACTTTGTAAACCAATTACCCAGAAAAGATCAATAATATTGACTAGTGGAGTAGAAGGATTTTAACCTTCGAACCACTTAAAAACGTGTTTAGGGTCACCTAGTTCTTTCCACAAAGATTTCATAGCTGCGACGGTTCTACTTTTAAGTACTAATCTCTTTCTCTTCTTCTCTTAATTATCTGTTGCCGAAGAACCGCGTCAACAGTTTGGTGCTTTCATTGAGAGCAAGTCCGATTAGTACTACCACAAACATACAACTATGGTGACCACTCGATCCAAACATGGCAACGAGACAGAACAGCATGATGGGCAGGAGGCCCGCCATGTTGCCCTCCCCGATGAGCAAGTTCCTGAAGTCCAGCAAAGGCCAGGAAAGCAGCCGGCCGGCCAAGACGACACTGGTAGTTCGGCGCCCCGGCCGCCTAATCCGAATCCATGTTATTACACTGCGGTGGAGATGGAGAATGCTCAGCTGAGGAGCCAGCTAGCAGCAGCTGGTCAGCAAATCCAGGATATTCTGAGTCGACTACCCCCTCTCACAACCAACGGTAACGTTGGAGAGAGGCAAGGCGAGGCTCCTAAGTCTCGCCGGAGTAATCGATCCAGGCATAGCCGTTCGGGTAGACTCCCTGCAGCCAACTCCACCCCTTCAACGCACCATCAAGAGGCGAACTTCAGGGAAATGCCTCAGACCGAACAGCAGCAGTACAACCGTTCGGTTAGGACATCAACCCCTAGCTCTCAGCCTTCCTCGAGGACGCCCAGAAGAGATCGAGGAAATTCCCAAAGAAGGGCCGAGGGGATCCGGAGACGTCAACCCGTCCCCGAAGAACGTCCAGTTCCTCGTCCAGCTCGCCCAGCGCGAAACCATCAAGCTGGCAGGGCCGAGAGGCCCCCACCAAATTTAGTCCGTCCGGACGGCACTAGGATCGCCTCTCCGGTCAGGCATCCTCCTTCTCCCATCAGATACCCGTCTCCTCAGCCCGTCCGAGACATCCCGACCTACGGAAATAGTAGGAGAGACCCGCCATCGGCCGGGCCTTCCCGGCGCAGCAGGGTGCCGGGGGAAGGATCAGGTCGGAGCCGCCAAAGACGCACCTCGAGCCTGTCCAGCAGGAGTCACTGGACCGGTAGTGCACGGAGTGATCTTTCGGGAGGGGACCTGCGACAGCGACTAAGTTCAGCACAAAGTCACCATACTACCCAGGGAGGCGACCTTCGAGATCGCCTCAACTCTCACAAAGAGGATCGAGTTAGGGATGGTAGCCAGGCCCGCTCAGTTGGGGTCCGATCCGAAGTACGTAATGGCGGGAATGCCCCAAATGACCTATCTCCAGATAGGAGGGGCAACAACCCGCCTAATATGTACAACGGGTCCGGAGCTGTTGAACAGCCCCGGAATAACCCAGGATCTCAGGACAAAACCCTAGAGCGCTTAACTCAAATGGAGGAACTGATGAAGAAGCTCCTGTCGGAGAAAGAAAAAGACGAATATGATTCAGGGGATGAGATGGAGCTTTTCGCCCCCAACATAGCAGCAACGGCATACCCTTCTGGCTTTCGTATGCCTCACTTGTCAAAGTTCAATGAGGATGGAGACCCATCTGACCACTTAGGGATGTTCAACACCCTAATGATGGCTCATAACATCGGGCCAGAGCTTCGTTGCTTGATCTTTCCTTCCACCCTAACTGGACCTGCCAGGCAGTGGTTCAAACAAAGTAAAAGGCAGTCAATCAGCTCCTGGAAGACCTTTTCGGCTGACTTCAAGAGGGCATTCCGCGCCTCTCAGGCCGACTCCCTAGCTAACGTGAGACAGCAACCTGGAGAAACGCTAAAAGCCTACTTGAGCAGATTTGCAAATGTCGCTGCTCGAGCCAGAGACGCCGACGACAGCTCCAAACTCATGGCTATGAGGACCGGGATCCTAGTAGGCAGAGATCTGTGGAAGGATATTCAAAGGAGGGGGGTCAGCTCAGTTAGTAAATTCCTTAACAGAGCCCAAGAGTGGATAAACTTGGAAGAAGCTGAAGCTTCAGCCGCGGGGACCAGCCAGGTCCTCGAGAAGCCCGCTGGGATGGGAACAGAGATCGTAGTAGCGACTCCCGACGTCACGCAGAGTAACCAGCCCGGTGGCGGCAAAAGAAAAGGGAATGGTGAAAACATCCAGCACGGTCAAAAGAAGAATAAGTCCGTGGATAAATTCAAGCCCGTGTTCACAACGTATACCGAGCTCACCCAAACCAGAGAGAATATTTTCCTGGCCAACGCTACGCGAGTCCCCTGGAAAAGACCGGAGCCAATAAAGCACCCTAAGTGAAAGAGAGACGCTTCCAAATTCTGCCGTTTTCATAACGACGTCGGGCACAATACCGACGGCTGCAGGCACCTCAAAGATGAAATCGAGACTCTCATCTGAGCAGGTCCGTTAGCGCAATACTCGCGGAACAGGGTCCCGACAAGTCGACCCACTCCGGAGATCCCAGCCAGTCAACCTGGACCTCGAGTAGATCAGGACGTCCTTCCCCCCGTGGTCGAGGGAGAAATTTCCACCATCTCTGGAGGACCACACATGGCTGGCACGAGCAAAGGCGCCCAGAAGAGGTACATAAATGAGTTGAAGGCCCACAATGGAGGGGAGTTCGTCCCGGAACAGCGTCAATCAAAACAACAAAGATTAGAGAAACAACCGATCACTTTCACGGAGGAAGACGCGGGCCATGTCCAATTCCCTCATAACGATCCCTTGGTCGTAGCAGTCCAGCTCGCCAACCGGAGAGTAAGGAGAGTGTTAGTGGACAATGGGAGCTCGGTGAACCTCCTATTCCATTCCACCTTAGAAAAAATGGGTCTGACCGTCTCCGAGCTGAAGGCAACCTCGATGATGCTATATGGTTTTTCAGGAGAAGGGTCAGCAGCGATAGGAACGATTGAGCTGGTGATCACCCTAGGCGACGAGTCCCGAACAGTGTCCCAACTACTCGAATTCGTAGTCATTGACTGCTCCGCTGCCTACAATGCAATTTTGGGCCGACCTACGCTCGTTGCTTTCGAAGCTATCACGTCCGTCCGGCACCTCGCCATGAAGTTCCTTACTTCAACAGGGGTCTGCACTATCAAGGGCGATCAGCTCGCTGCCAGGGAATGCTACAGCATTTCCATGAAGGGAAAATCTAAACCCGGGCAGATGACGATGGCCATTCAGGATGAAGAGGAATCACAGGGACCCAAGGCGGCCCCTGAGATTGAAAAACCTCGGGTTTCCGAAGACGAAAAGCTCGCCTTAAGCGAGGACATTGACCCCCGAGTAGGCGAGGACAGGTCCGAGCTCCAAGCTATTGAAGATCTCGAGGAGGTAGGCATCGATGAACAAAACCCGTCACGGACGGTTAAGCTCGGAAAGAACCTCTGCGATAGAAGAAAGGCGGAACTGACTGCGTTTCTGAAAAAGAACCTGGACGTATTCGCATGGTCGCACGAGGACATGATAGGGATCAGTCCAAGCGTAATCATGCACACGCTCCACCTAGACAAAAGCGTCCCTGCCAAGTCTCAAAAGCAAAGGCGTTTAGGGACAACCCGAGCCAAAGCCCTTGAAGAAGAAGTGGCCCGGCTCAAAAAATGTGGCTTTATCCGCGAAGCCAGATTTCCCATTTGGGTTGCCAATCCCGTGTTAGTTCCAAAACCCAATGGGAAGTGGCGGACCTATATCGACTTTTCTGACCTGAATAAAGCCTGCCCCAAGGATTGCTTTCCGTTGCCGAGGATCGATCAACTGGTGGATGCCACGGCGGGGCACGAGCTCATGTCCTTCATGGACGCGTACTCGGGCTACAATCAGATCGCGATGAATCCAGCAGACCAGGATCATACCAGCTTCATGACCCTGACTAATGTCTATTGCTATAAGGTCATGCCGTTCGGTCTTAAGAATGCCGGGGCTACCTACCAAAGGCTGGTAAATAGAATGTTCGCGAATCAGATCGGGAAAAACATGGAAGTGTACGTCGATGATATGCTTGTCAAGTCAAAGATTGCCAGCAACCACGTCACCGATCTGGAAGAATGCTTTAACATACTGCGAGAATATGGCATGAGGCTCAATCCTCAGAAGTGCACTTTCAGTGTCGCATCGGGGAAATTCTTGGGTTTCATAGTCAATACCCGAGGAATCGAGGCAAACCCCGACAAGATCAGGTCACTGCTCGAGCTTCCATCCCCCAGGTCGCGGAAAGATGTCCAAGGCCTCACAGGAAGGGTGGCAGCACTGAACCGGTTCATTTCCAAATCGACCGACAAGTGCCTGCCCTTCTACAACCTGCTCCGCGGAAACAAGAAGTTCGAATGGACAGTAGAATGCGAAGGCGCATTCCTCGACCTAAAAACGCACCTGGCTGAGCCACCTGTGCTGTCAAAGCCCAAGGTAGGAGAACCTCTTTTCCTCTACATGGCCGTCACTGAGGACGCAGCTAGTGCCGTTTTGGTGCGAGAAGAGGACCAGGCTCAGAAACCGGTCTATTACATCAGCAAGAGACTCCTCGGTGCTGAGTCAAGGTACCCGTTGATGGAAAAACTGGCGTTCTGCCTAATCACGGCCTCGCGAAAACTCAGGCCATACTTCCAGTCCCACTATGTACACGTCATGACCGATCAGCCTCTAAGGCAGGTTTTGCAAAAGCCTGAAGCCTCGGGATGCTTGCTAAAGTGGGCGGTCGAACTCAGTCAGTTCGAGATTTTCTATACTCCCCGAACTACCATAAAAAGTCAAGCCTTGGCCGACTTCATGGCAGAATGCGCGGGATTCCATGAGATCCCATCGGAAGACTCGCATCAGCTCACCTCCTCAGGTTCATCGTGGAAGATCTTCGTTGATGGCTCATCTAACGAGAACGGCTCCGGGGCCGGAATCATTTTGATATCCCCAGAGGGGCATAGATTCCACTCGGCGCTGAGGTTCGGGTTCAAGGCATCTAACAACGAGGCAGAGTACGAGGCCTTGTTAGCTGGACTTAGGATAGCCAGCGAGCTAAAGGCAAGCTCTGTCCAATGCTTTAGCGACTCCCAGCTCGTGGTGAATCAGGTCCTAGGCGAGTATCAGGCGCGGGGTCCCAAGATGGCCTCCTATTTGGCTAAGGTAAAATCCGAACTGTCTACGTTTGGGCAAGGGTCGATCGAACAGATACCTCGGGAGCAGAACGCCAATGCAGATGCTCTCGCCAAGCTCGCCACCTCGGGAGAGACAGAAACCCTGGGGTTGGTGCCAGTTGAGTTCTTGGAGAAACCCAGCATAGACGGAGATCGAGCAGATATTGGGATGATTGACATCAGGCTGACCTGGATGACTCCCATTGTTGAGTACCTCGTCGAGGGCAAGTTACCCGAAGGGCGCAACGACGCACGACGAGTCCTTTATCAAGCTCCGAGGTATACGCTAGTCGAGGGGGTGTTGTACCGACGTGGGCATTCCTTACCCCTCCTCCAGTGCGTTCTTCCAAGTGAAGCGAAGGCCATCCTGCAAGAAGTTCATGACGGATTCTGCGGAGATCACACTGGGGGGCAAAGCCTGGCCTTGAAGATCCTCCGGCAGGGTTATTACTGGCCGACTCTGTCCAAAGACTCGATCTCATATGTAAAAAAGTGCGACAAGTGTCAGCGGTTCGCTGCGGTTGCACGAGCTCCTCCGACCGAGCTAAAAATGATTTCGTCTCCCTGGCCCTTCGCCATTTGGGGGATAGATCTAATAGGCGCCCTGCCCACCGGAAAGGGCGGGGTCCGTTACGCCGTGGTAGCCATTGACTACTTCACCAAGTGGGCCGAAGCAGAGCCGTTGGCGACAATAACATCGAAAAAGGTGCTAGATTTCGTGGTTAAAAGCATCATATGTCGATTTGGCCTACCCAAAAAGATCGTCTCCGACAATGGCACTCAATTTGACAGCGACCTGTTCACCGAATTTTGCGAAAGGCACGGAATTGTGAAAAGCTTCTCGTCCGTGGCCTATCCCCAGGCGAACGGCCAGGTCGAGGCTGTCAATAAAACTCTGAAGGCAAGCCTCAAGAAGAGGCTAGATGAGGCAAAGGGGATCTGGCCAGAACAGCTCCCCCAAGTTCTGTGGGCCTATAGGACCTCACATCGGACTCCCACGGGTCACACTCCTTTCTCCCTAACCTTTGGAAGTGAAGCAGTCCTCCCCGTGGAGGTGAAGGTCCTGTCGCACAGGATCCGGTCCTACGACCAAGACAAGAACCACGAGCTCCTATGCCACTCCTTAGACTTAATGGATGAAAGGCGAGAGGATTCACAACTCCAGCTCGCCCATTATCAACAGAAAATCACTCGCTACTTCAACACTAAGGTCAAAAGACGTGCCTTTAGCGTTGGCGATTTGGTCTTGAGGAGAGTTTTCCTGGCCGGGAAAGATCCCAAAGATGGGGTTTTGGGACCAAGCTGGGAAGGACCATACCAGGTCATCGAAGTCATCAAAGAGGGAACTTATAAGTTAGCTCGACTTGGTGGAGGGGCGGTCCCGCGGACTTGGAATGCTATCCACCTAAAGAAATATTATCAATGAACATTTGTAAGGCCTAGAAGGTCACCTTCCATGTATAAATAAAAATCAAATGTTCCTCGTTATTTGCAAGTGTAATTTTAAAGTAACAACGAAAGACCCTTTCCCAGTTACTTGGGGGGCATATGGTACCTGGATATATCCAGGTCTCCTTAACGACTTAGGTGTTAATTTTTATCTACGGATAAGAGTTATCACAAACTAAGTCCTATCCTGGTCTTAACCAGGTCATAAAACTTAGAAGTTAGCTAAAATTTGTTGACCGTGGTTCTTCTTTAAAGAGCCCGGGATACGGATAAAAGTTGACGCGATCTGAGTTTTTTCAAAATAAGTTCCTGGTCTTAACCAGGTCATAAAACTTAGAAGTTAGCTAAAATTTGTTGACCGTGGTTCTTCTTTAAAGAGCCCGGGATACGGATAAAGTTAACTCGAACTAAGTTCATAAAAATAAAGAGATAAATTGTGACCAAATGCATAAAAATATATATGTAAAACTGGTTGGGCAAATTGTCTCGAGGCGGAAACGCCTCACATAAAAAAGAGAATTACAATAGAAAAGAGTGTTCAAAATACGTAAACGAGAAGCGTCCTAAGCCCCATCAGCTGGCCCTTTGGAGGTCGCGGTCTCGCCCTGCTCCGCCGCGGCAGAGGCCTCTCCAGTCTCCGATGGAGGAGCCTCCTTATTCAGGCGGGCTTGAAGCTGCGGCAACAAGAATGCCCAGAGGTCCGGCGGCATGAAGGAAAAGTCCGCGTCCGGATTGTGGGACCAGCAGTGATAGAACAGGTCCTGTAAGGACTGCTCCGACACGACCCGCTCGTCTTTCAGGGCGGCCTGGGAGGCCTGGACTTCGGCCTTCGCCGCCTCAAGATCTGTCCGCGATGCGGCCAAGGAGTTTTTAAGCTCTAGGTTCTCGGAGCGAAGCTTCTCTAGCTCGGATGCGGCCAGGGAGTGTTTAAGCTCTTGGTTCTCCGAGTGGATCTTCTCTAGCTCGGCTCTAGAGGCCGCCAGAGCGTCTCTCGCCTCCTGAGACTCCTGGAGGGCGGTCTGGCGATCAGCTTCCAAACCCTCGAGCTGGGCCTTGGTCCTAACGATGCCTCTATAGGCGGCAGCCATGCCCTGCAAGAAAAGAATGATAAATTAGCAAACTGGAAGGAAAAGGCGGCGTGTGAGTGTTAAAGCCTTAAAAGAAGGGGGCACTTTACCGTTAAAGTCATGTCCATAGCAGACTCTATAACTCGGACCGGGCTCGTTGTTTCGATGGCCCGGAGCTCCTTCTCCCTGATATTGTAATAGTGGCTGACGGCGTAGCTAGCGGACTCATACACCGTACCCCGGAATGCTTCGGGCATCTTCTCCAGAGCCCGGGGGTCGACCAGGATACGCACGTCCGGGGCTGCCGCGGTCAGATTTCCGACCTCTATTACCCCGTCCTGGGCGGCCAATGGAGATCGTTGGGGTGGCGGGTGCATGAGTCCTGTCCTGGCGACAGGGAGGTTCGCCCCCGCGACCTGGGATGGCGGGGCTTTCTCCTTCTCCTTAGCCGGGGATTTGGTGGAGGCCCCGGCCGAGCTCTTGGACTCGCGAAGCCTCTTTAACCTCGGCCCTGCTGGGGGATTCCCACCGAACACAACGCCCCGCAGACTATTCCCGGGCTGAGACATCTCTTCTGCCAAGAACAAAAAACATGGTTATTAGCAATCATGCAGAAATAAAGACAAAAGGTCCAAAGGCAATAAGAAAGCAAATACTAAGGGAACCCTACCCCCCGAGCTGGAAGAGCCTAGCACGATTATCTCGCGAACTAGCGAAGGTTCTAGGTCCGGTTCTGAATCGGGGCTGGACTCTTCTACGTACTGCCTAATCCCCGGAGCATAGATGCCCCTCTGGAGCGCAGGCCACGTGCGTAAATTGGTCCCGTACTCCTCAAAAATGGCCGACCTAAAGGCTAGGGTATTATCTACTACTACGGTACCCTTAGGCCGACTCTCTTGGTTGTCCAGCACGAGCTGGTCAACGCAGTGGAGCAGGAGCGTGTCCAGGTCCGGATTCCTTGGGTGACGATGGACGAGCTGCCTAGGGTTGAACCTAACCAGCCGGGGGTCTGCAGTGGCCCTATCTACGTTCTTAAATAAGTAAGAGTTACCTTGACCGGAAGGACTCGCGGCTGCTCCGGATTGGGCCCTCTCCTCGCTCATCCCCTGGGCGACCTCCAAGGTCCTCTTCCTGTTCCTCACCAGAGGAACTTCCTCACCTTCTTCCTCGTCTTCGTCGTCTGCGACCTCCTCCGCGACGATCGGTCTGTTGTCGCGAGCTGGGGGAGGCCCCCAGGGCCTTTTCAAATTCAAAGTCTGATTTGGGAAAATCAGCTTGCAGAATACCATCGTCTCGTCCGTCACGAGCACGCGGTAGTCTTTCTCACTGGGGGGCAAGTTCGCCAGTGTATCGTATTGACCCCCGAGGGTCACAGACTTTTCGGTCCTCGAGTAGATGGCTGCAAGGTTGGTTGAAATCAGAAGTGGAATAAGGGACGAGCTAAAATAAGATAACCGTTAAAAGGCGAGCTAAATCAAGGATCACTTACGAGGGCGGTTGAAATAGTGATGATCGCAGTTTCGGAACCCAGTTGACATAAAAAACTGGTCTTTGAAGTCGTTTGGATGGCTCGGCAGCTCGATCACTGCTGCTGTGTTAGGGAAGCGGGTTAAGTAATAGAACCCGTCGCCTCGCCCCCGCTGGTCCGGGCTGGCTTTGAGGCAAAAGAAATATAGAATATCAGCAGGAGTGGGGACCTCCCACTCATGCTTTTGGAACAAATACCTCAATCCCGCCAACAGACGGTATGAGTTAGGGGGGAGCTGAAATGGGGCCAACCCCACATAGTTCAGAAAATCAGCAAAATACTGATCCAGGGGGAGGAAGGCCCCTGCCTTGAAGTGTTCCCCGCTCCAGGCCGCGAACGACTTGTCGAGCGGCGTGCAGCTCCGCTCCCCATCCGCCGCAGGTCGGGCGATCACGGAGGTCTTCCCCAGAGGAATGTTGTGGTTGAGGAAGATTTTGGTGATCTTTGCCTGGCTGGTTATCTTCGAGACGATTCTCTCCGCCTCGAAAAACGCGTCAGGGGCCACCTCGGCTTGCTTCTCCACCGCTGGCCCAAAGTGAGGAATTGGCGAGCTGGTCACCACCACCTTTCCTTTATCCTACTGGGAGGACGAACTTCCCACATTCTTCTGTGGCAGATTTCTCTTTGGAGCCATCTGGTCGCCTATCGAACAAAAGAAAACACTTTAGAAAAGGCGACCCAAGCAGGAGAGTGAAGCAAGTATTCTGTACACGAGCTGGGGTAAGCCCATCCCGTGGAGAGTGGTGCCACGCATTCCAAGGAACACGTGCCTATGCCCTCAACAGATCCCAGATTACTCGGAATTCGTGTGTCAGAGGACTCAGAGTAAAAAATTGCCTTGGGGGGAAAGTTTCAACAAGCAAGGCATGGCAAAACCGCTTTTAAGGCGTATTCCCCAAGCTACCCGGTTTTTGCACCCAAAATTTCTAAGGATCCTACCCAGAAATTGTTCCTAAGAGAGAACCATGGAACCCATATTCTAAGACGATGTCCCATGGCAAGTGTGCCCTAATCTAAGAAGGGCTGTCACCCTCCATATCCGCGCGACCCAGAAAACCTCTGCATGTGGCTACAGTAAAAAAATTTGCCTAAGCTACAGTGGCATGCTTTCAAAAATAAACAAGGACAGGAGACTTACAGTATATGGTTAGATGGTGAGTGAGGTTGCTGCGCTGGTAGGAGCTTCGTTGGCACAGTGGTCTCCAAAGTTTTGAAGGAACTCGTGCGCTTAAGCTTCGTGAACGAAGAAGATGAGAGCAATGGAAGTGAGGGTTTTGTTCTTCAGAAGGTCAGAGAAAACAAGGAAAGTTGAGAGGTTTTGAATGGTAAGGTGGCCCGTGCGTGGGATGACCACCCCTTTTTATACACGGGAAGGATCACGTGTAAAAGGCCCTTGGGAGACCCTCCACTCGAAATGTGAAACGACGGCTGGACAGTAGGCTAGGCCATTTAATGCGGTTCTCGTAGAGTGTACCGTCGCCACCCACGGCGTTCCACGTATCAGACGCATGCGAAAAGCATGGAATGCGAAGGGTTGTGGGAGAAGTCTAAAAGCCCCTACTGTGGTCTCCCATATCTGACGTCATAGACCACGAGCAGGAGCTTGGGGGGCAGATGTACGCCCTGGTTTTCCCACGGGCTGTTTAGCAGGACGAGCCTCGGACTAAACATAATTTAGTCCGAGGCTCCCACAGGCCAGAGGCTCTATTTTCAGGACGGGCCCTTTCTAGCTCGAGGGGGTCCTGTTTCCAGCTCGCTCCTGTTGCACCAGGAGCTGGGAACAACATCCGGCGACCACTGACGGATCAGCTCGGGTTATGGATTGCTCCGGTAGCGAGCTTCTCAGGAAGCTCTGACCCTATGGGAAGTCAACACGCAAGATAAACGTGCATAATCCTGCCATCACGTGTCCGATATCCCCCTGACTTCTCGGACACGCAGCAGGAACGTGCGTATTCAGACACCCACGGATGAGTTGGGCCGTGCGGCCCATTATCTCCTTCCATACTGATTAGACCACACTTGTGTGTCAGGTTTAGGAATTAATCATGAATATCACAGACTTGATATGACAAATGGTAAGGTCACGAGATGACCTCCCTACCAACTTCCAGGTGCCTTCTCCTATAAATATGGAGACCCTGGGAGTTGATAGGGGTTGGAAAAATAGTCTTGTAAGAACTATATACTTTGTAAACCAATTACCCAGAAAAGATCAATAATATTGACTAGTGGAGTAGAAGGATTTTAACCTTCGAACCACTTAAAAACGTGTTTAGGGTCACCTAGTTCTTTCCACAAAGATTTCATATCTGCGACGGTTCTACTTTAAAGTACTAATCTCTTTCTCTTCTTCTCTTAATTATCTGTTGCCGAAGAACCGCGTCAACAGACATGCTCTTCAAAAGATGAAAATGGTAGAGAGAAAATAGTGAAAAGAAGAGAGAAAAATATGAAGTGTAGGAGAGGTTGAAAAGATGAAGAAGAAGAGCTCCCCCAAATGGTCTTACAAGATTCTATTGATAGGCAAAATATGGAGATTAAATTAATCAAATTAAAATAAATAAATTGATTAATTTAATTGTGTTGGGAAGTGGTAGGATAAATAGAGTAAGAGTAGGAGTATTGGAAAGATGAAATGTTTGGTTGGGTAAAATATTAGTGAAAAGCTAGGGTAAAAAAAATGAATTAGGAATGTTTATTTAGGTAAGAAAAATAGGGAAGAGTGAATTGATATTTGAGTGAAAGGAAAAAAAATATTGGGAAGAAAAATGTGACTTTTTGGTCTTTTTGGTGGCTGTTTGGTGCTGAAGGAGTGCTGGGCCGAATGGGCCTGGACTGGGAACTGGCCAGGCGGGCCTGGGTGGATTGCTGAACATGGCTGGGCAGCTGTGTGGAGAGCAGGCCCATGGTGCTGGAGTGTGCTGGCGCTGGCTTGTGATGGTTTCGGCTGGGCAGGAAATGGTCAAGTCACGTTGGGGTGATGCTGAAGCAAGGAAGAAAGCTGGACAGGTGGCGTTGGAGTAGCTGATTGATGAGTGATGCTTCAGTGTTGGTGTTGAGAAAGCCAGGCGTGGGAAGTGGAATGATGAAGCTGATTGGCATTGGGCCTTGTTTGGTCGTGGGCCTTGGTTATGGCATTTCAAGAATGCCATTTTTTCTTTCTTTCTTTACTTTAAAAATGCCACATTTTCTTTATTTTTCTTTCTTTTCAAGAGCAAAAGTGTCATAAATTTCCCTACAAAATAAATACACAATAAATCATAATAAAATATTTTCAACTATAAAATAAATCAATTTAATTCTTTGAAAATATTAATTATAAATTAATTTATATTTCACATTTAAGTTCAATAATACACCATTTTTTTTTACCACTAACTTAACAATAATAATTCAAATAATTAACTACAACATTTTACAACAAAATACTTATAAAAACACACAAAATTATATAAAATCATGATAAGACTACTAAATTCAAAATTACTTAAAAACTTAATAAATCAATTAAAAACTCAAGAATTTAGCAACAATTAGCACATAAGAAGTGGTAAAATAACTCTATTTTGTAGAGTTATCAATTTCTTTGCCTGCCTCTGGAATCCTTTTATGTCGATGGTGTAGCGCCCCGTCGGGTGATTGACATCGCATAACTTGATGCAAAGTGGAGACCACGTCTTGCATTCTGTGGATCCAGTTTCTCCCTATGATAGCGTTGCAGCTTGTGACGGAGTCCACTACGAGGAAGTCTACTGGCAAAGTGCATTCTGCAGCGACTACGTTTAGCCTGATAGCGCCCTTCGAGTACACTCTTTGACTATTGAATCCCAGGATCGGTGTAACAGAGGGTCTGATCTGACTTTCTTCGAGACCCATCTTCTAGGCTTCCCAGAAGAGAACATCAACGCCGCTGTCTTTGTCAACTAAAACTCTGCCCAATTGGCAATGGTCAACCTGTAGCGTGATGACCAAAGGGTCTTCATGGGGTAGGTGTACTGCCCGTAGGTCATCTTCTGTAAAAGTTATTGCAGAGGCTGGGTAGCATCTGTCTTTTGAGGTGACAAAATTAACGACGTGGCCTAATGATCTTCTTTCCTCCATTCTCTTATGGTTTTTGGTCTTCTGCTCTTGTTCCGTGGTTAGTTCCACGGTCCCGCGTATCATGGGGACTTGTTTGAGAGGTTCTTGCGAGCTTGTAGAAGCCACATTTGTGGAGGCCGTCGCCGTTGGTGGTGTTGGGGAAAGTGCAGTATTGGGTCATGGGATGTCGGGCCTATTTGGTCCTTTAATGTACTGGGTCAATCGCCCGTTTATCATGAGGGCCTAGATCTGGTTGTGGAGGTTGTGGCATTCAGAAATCGTGTGGCCATGGTCCTTGTGGAAGATGTAAAACCTATTCTTATCTCTTCTTTCTGGGGGAGTGGTGATTTTGTATGGTTCCTGCCATATGGGTCTGTCTTTGTTTTCTTCGTAGATGACCTCCTGGGGGACAGTGTACTCGAAAGAGGAGTACCGTGGTGGGTCTTGGTTTGTTCTTGGCCTTTTTCCCCCTTTCGTATGGTCGGACTCCTACCTTTTTCTTTTCTCGTCCCTTGTAGATGGAGGGGGAGGGTTGTTTGCTGGCGGTGTTGAAATGAGAGCGGACTTCTTCTGCGCACGTTCTCGAAATTCCAAGACCCTAAAGACGCCCTCTGCTCGGGCCTGGATTTTGGCCATGTCGTACGGTGGGGTCATAGTGAGATTCTCGTGTAAGAGGGACCTCACTTGCGGAATTTTGATGAAGAGGTTGGCTACGGTTGCTGGCTCTACATCGTGGATCTGGTGTACAAGGTCAATGAAACGTTGCAGGTATGACTTTGGGTGCTCATTTTCTCCTTGTTCAATTCGGTAGAGGTCTACCATCGTTCTTGGAGCTTCGCGGTTGTCATTGTATTGCTGAAGAAAAGCTCTGCGAAGGTCCCCAAAGCTGCTGACAGAGCCAGGTTTTAGTTGTCTGAACCACAGCAGAGCTGGTCCAGAAAAGGTTGTGGAGAAGACTTTGCACTGTATGGCTTCATTATTGACTTCCAAGGCCATCTTCTGTTGGAACTGGAATAAGTGATTGAGCGGGTCTCCCTTCCCATTGATGTGGGTAGGGGGGAATCACGAAATCTCTTGGCTTGGGCTCGTTCTGTATCCACTCCACAAAAGGTGATCTGTCGGCAGTTCTCGAAGCCAAATCTACGTAGTTAGAGGCGTACGCAGATCTTCCATCGGAGAACTTCTGCATTACCTCTCATAGCATCTCTTCCTTCCAGCTCTCCAAGAACCTGGTAGAGGGGGTACCCTCTTCGGCTGTTACACCTTGTGGGGCCCATACCTGGGTCTGTTGGGGCCCGTTCTCAGCGTCAAGTTGGGTTGTTCTTATGGGTTCTGCGTCAATTCGTGTATGTGTTTCACACCGATCCGCCCATCGCTCGCCAGTCCTTTGATGTTGACGTGTTGGAGACAATGGCACAGGACCCTGGGATCCTTCTCTGATGTAATGAGCATTCCTTTCGAGTGAGTCGATCTGGATGACCTGAGCTCCTGATCCATCAAGATTGGGACTTTCTTTGTCTTGGGCTTTACGCGTGGCTTCATTTGTTCTTCGCAACTCGGCGATCTCAGCCTCTAGTTTGGCCTGAGCTGCGGTCAGTGCCCTGATGACCTCATCAGATCATTGTTGACTAGCTTCCAACAGTCGACACATCTTGTCGATTTGATCGCTGACATCCGTCGCAGGGGCGATCGGGGCGACTGTACTTGGTGCTCCATTGTTTTTTGGCGGCATGGTTTTCGTGTTCGAGTGAATCTTGATCGTTTGGAAGTTTCTTGATTCAAAGATTTTGTGGGAGAGGTTCCCACAGACGGCGCCAAATTTTTGATGCAACAATTTTGTCTTTCTAAATCGAGAGGTACTTGCCGTCAAACTCTGGTTCTTCGGTCCTTCTTCGTCAATGTAGATGACTCCGATGATCGTCGAACCATCTGGGTGTACCTGCAAAAAAGACACTCTGATGCTTAAGTCAGATTCTATTCCCCTTATCAAAATGAGAACATGGTAGTTATAGAGTAAGAAACATTAGGGGGTTAGTCGATTAAGTCTGTTCCCTGATTGGTTGGAGGAGGAGCTGAACTTCCCTCTGAAATGCTTTCGGATCTTTTAAGTATGCAAAGGACAGAGGCGAGGTCCGCCTCTGATTCTGGTGCCTCTGCAGGGGCTAAAATGCTCCGTTTCAATTTACTTAAAATGGAGAAACCTTTGGCGCGAATATTTTGAGCCCAACAATTGTCTAGAATTGTTAATGGGGTAGCTCATACATTATCTAGAAATTATTTACTAGCTACTAACAACATTGTGTGGTGGCCAAATTTACTTAACTCTATTGGACCCAAATTTTAACCGACCTCTTATCAATGATATTTACTTGGCTTTTTCCTATTAAAAAAAACTTAATTCACTGTCTAAAGGAAAAAACCAATGTTGTTTGCTTGTGGCAACAATTTCAAAAATAAATTTCTTAATATTATAACAGTATATGCATAGCAATTATTAAAAAAATTGTTATCAGAGGCAAAATCGTAAATAAGATAAGCTAGAATCCTAAATATTGTAATAAAATAGAAAAATGTTCACCGAAAAATCATAAGCATTATTTCTATTTATAACTAAATGATTCATGGTAATAAATTAATTTATGACCAAGTCATAACTAGAATAATCGTCCCAAATGTATTGAAAATGTCAATTTCTTTAATGAGAAAACTTCAAAAGCCGTAAACTAAAATATCAATGTATTATGCATACAATTTATGTTGCATACACTGAAGTCATATGCCCCGTTTTCATACATTCATGTCTTTAGCTTTCAAACTCTAATCTTCAAGTAAAACAATAGAAGAAAATCTGATCAAACTTAAACAATGAAGAGTCCTCCTCAATAAACCATTGAGATGAAGACATTGGCCTGACAAAACCACAAAAGAGAAAAGGTCATCCCTCGTCACGATCGGTGCCACGCAGTGACCGCAGCACCACATGCAAGAACTCCACGTGTAGGTAGCTTAATATTGTCATGTGTAAAGGTCATACAAATGCCTATTTTTCCGTATATAAAGAAAGAAAAGGCTTTGTACATTTGATATATGTAACACCATCTTCACAAGTAACTAACGTTAAGAATGGCGTCGAATCTTACACCAGTGCTGGCTTATATAGTTATCTATGTAAGGGACGTAGCGAGATCTATAACGTTCTACGAAAAAGCTTTCGGTTTTAGCGTTCGTCGCTTGGACAAATCTCATAGGTATTATTTATATTTATAAAAATATATACATATTAATCTAATTATTAATAATGGGTTAATTTTTAAATAACTACTTATTAGGTGGGGAGAACTAGAGACTGGGCAGAGCACCATAGCCTTTACACCGCTACATCAACATGAAACAGATGAGGTGACAGGATTGGTTGAGACCACAGCCGAGTCTTGCGGTGAGAGACAACCTGTCGAGGTTTGCTTTGCCTTCTCCGACGTCGATGCTGCTTATAAGGTATATGTATATTTATCTGCATGCGCACTAATTGGGGTTCGGGCTCTTATTATAATAAACTCATTTCATTTATTACTTATTTATAATTAGTAATCCCAACATGGGGCTTAAGTGCAATTTTCTTAAGAAAACAAAAAATAACTAATATTAATGAATAAATGCAGAAAGCAATAGAAAACGGTGCAGTTCTTGTAAGCGAGCCAGAAGAAAAGGAATGGGGCCAGAAAGTTGGGTACGTAAGAGATATTAATGGGATTGTTGTCCGAATGGGAAGTTACGTTCAGTCACCCAAGCATGACTGATTTATTTCAAAAGCCCTTCTTTATGTGTACTGTGTTATGCTTTTAGTCACAATAATGTCTTCTCCGAGGCTGTTTCTGGCCCTACTTAAAATTGTACCTTGTGTTTCTGTCTATACGTCGTTCATGAATAAAGGTCGAGTGTCTCTTTCTTTAATGACTGGCGAACCCTTTAAATACAGTGCTTAACTTGACATTTTTCACTAGGGAATACTATAATAAATTACATGGTAAGGCCAATTGACCTACACATTAAAGAGAATAGGAGTGATGACAATTTAGCCCATTGGTTAGTAATTTTAGCTAAGAATCAAATGACTGCGGACAATGAAGTGTACACAAATAGGTTTTTAGATCAAATGAATTTGGACTTAAAATGTGAAACGCAAAACCCCACTTTGCCGGTCACGGCCGGTTGTTCCCAAAATTGCAATTGATATTAAAAAAAAAAGAACGTTCAAAATTCTGACATAAACGAAAAGTGATCAAAAACAGAGACTGGATTTATGACAAGAACACTTCGTTGCCAAGCACTAATTAAAACGCTTTGAATACAAAGATGTCTCCAGTCATAGCAAATACTGTGACTTAAAGAGAAAAAAGAAAAACAAATATAAAAATAAAAAACAAAATAGGTGAAGAAAAAGTAAAAGAGGAGATTGATGCCAGAATTTCAATGGCATGCTACAAGGACCAACCCCATTTTCTGGCAAGGCAGTAGTTACCAACACAATTAATTAATACAAGCTTTTAGCCCCCACGCGAGTAGAAAACGCCTTGAATGGTGAATCACAACATTTCTTGAGACTTTCTCACACATCGGCTGACCTTTTTCTTGAACTCCTCTCTCCTATCTCTCCATTCCTTCTGCAACACACCAAAGGCCAACAAGGATCTTAGAACTGTTCCACTTTGTTTTTAAAAGCAGCATAAGAAAAGATTATGTATAGTGCGTTTCAACTAAAATTGAAAACTTTGAAACAAGAATATGTAAGTAAATCCCAAATCCTCAAAAACAATTGAACACTGATAGACCTTGAAGAGTTTTAAACTATTTGCTCAGCTTGTCCAATAGTAATTAAGAATACGAGTAGAGAAATCACATAGCAGAAGCATTAAAAGGGAACACATGAATAGACTTACAGCTGCTTCAACATTGGCAGGAGATTCGTCGTTGGGGCTGGAAAGCATTGATATTATACTTAAAACTATGCTTTCAACCTGCGGGGACAAAATTTACACATTGGCAATGATATAAAAATGTAAAACGATCATCAATAGGTAGTTAGAGCTTCTGACCTCTGTGAGGCAAGCAAGAGTTTTAGTGAATTTGTTTCACATTAAGCTATAGCATTAGAAAGAGAAACCATTCAACAAATAAATTAACGGAACCCCAGGACTCTTCATTAACCACCTTGACTTCATGAGGACATCTTTAAAATATTTAAGGCTGTTAAGTCACAGACGAGAAATATAGAACTCGTAATCAATCGTTAATCCTTTATAGGAAGACTTTGACTATTGCAGAAAGGAAGAGAAGAAACCTAAATTTTTCAACGATAGCATGACACCACAGAGCCAAGCCTCCCAATAGAAAATTTCATCATGAAAGCTTCAAAGACCCCTTTGATTCTTTCCTTGGGGGTGGATATGAGGCTTGAAAGACGTCGAAGCTATGTGATGAGCATATAATGATTTGCAACTCTGAAAAACTTACGAGTCCCATAGTCAAATTATTGTGCTTCATCTTCAAAGTAGGCAAAGTTAACTTATGCGCATTAAGGTTTTTTCATAGATGGCATTGACATAATATGAACCTCTCATATGGGAATGGTCCAAAGGCAAGAGAAATTCTGCAATTTGTAGTTCTATACTTCTATTTTCTTTTAAAGTAAAGACATGTCATTAAATTCTTTGCAAGACATCCATATTCTGGATCAGCACTCCAATTCAGACAGCTAAGACCCCACGACTTCACTGTTATAACTTCCACAACAAGATCATCTAACAATACCATAACAAAACTCAATTAACGGTATAATGCTAATGAGTTACGACGAAGTAAGGATTACCTTATGTTTCTACTTGTCTGAGATTATCCTTTAAAATTGTAAGACAAATGAAATACAACTACCCTTTTAATGGTAACGAAGAATCCTTAAGAAACTGGACTGGAAAACTAAAAAATCAACAAGGTCCTAAAAGCCAAACTCTAGAACTAAACCAATGAAAAAGATAAAGGATCCGTTACATTCGCACTGGAAACAAATAGTCACAATACCATATTACCAAACTCCATGTTCTTTATCATTGCAAAAAGGAAACTAGGAAAATATTTAATGCAGATTCTTCTCTTTTAAAAACAATGAACAAGAATAAATTCCACACATCACCTGGAAGGAACACCCCTATCCCACCCTCCCCTGCCCTCTCCTTAATAAAAGGCTCTTCTCTATGAATAAGCATCACGATAGCTGCAAATATTCTATTTAGGTGACAACAATTGGTGGTCAAAAGATGTGAAAGCAGCGAAATCAGCACCCATTATGCTTCCATGATTGGACTCTTCACATCTGGTCTCCCTACCCTTGCGGGTGACATCTTCAATGTGTCATAACTCATGATATTATCTCTCATATCAGATCATTACTATCTACTGTTTATTCATTTGTCAAATGATTAGCAAGAAACTCCTTAACTCAAAAGGGCCAAAACTTCCTCTCGCAAAGCTAATTGGAGCTTCTCTTTCATCTAGTGTCCAATCATGAAGTTAGGGTCTCTTATAATGAATGAGAATCTTCATACCCTCATTCATAACAAATCTATAATAATTTAGACATGACACAATTATCTATAATTAAGATGGAGATACAGATATCATTTTTAAGACATGACATACCGTATGAACAGGCGTCCAGCGCTCACTTGCAAGCTCATATCCGTTTGGATCGTCACCAGGAGGATGGAGAATTGATATGCAAACACGTCCATCAGGATAAACTGGAAAAGAAAAGAAAAAAAGCACTCTCAATACCATGAGAAGAATATCAAACAGATGGAAACTAGGGAGCATAACTAACCATTAGGATGCCAAATCTCTGAAGTAAACTTCACTGATGGAGGACTGTTTGGGTAGTTCGAGGGAAAATTCATGATTGCATTGAAAAATCCTCCATCACTGCAATAAGATGTTATATAACAATCAGTATGACGTCATGTCATCCATTGCTTTGTATGATATGATAATTTTAAGCAGGGGTATTTTCTAGATAAACATCATTGGCATCAAAACTTAAGAGAACATATAGTCCAGACTTATATACTCAAAACTAACCCAATAAAACAGCAATAAAGAAAGAAGCCAAAGCTTAAATCCACCCGACTCCCCAAAAACAGTAAATAAAACAGAATAAAAATCAACAGGTCAAATTACTAGAAGGAAAAAATGAATCCACATAACAAGAAAGGTAGTGAGCGATATGAAAGTAAATCACTGAGCACCCGCCTAAGAAAACGAGTAACTTGCCATCGATGACCTGAATTTGGAAAGCCGTTTAACAAATTCCAAATTTGAGAATATCATCATCTTCTAGGATCACACGAGAGTTAACGAAAGAAATTCGTGATGCTCTCATATACCGCATTTATTCCAAAATGAAAACTGCAATCTTTCCAACCGTCTTTAACCCCAAAAGCTAGTTTCCGATAAATCATTAACATCAGTTACATAAACATAACCAAAACCAATAATCAGCTTGAAAATTGGTTGTTCAAAACTCCAGACCGAGCGATCATCACTTTTCTTACACCTTTAATCTAGCAAAACATCCCCAAAACTGAAAGACTTTTCATTTATTGAAATTATCAGACAACACAATCCATTTCTAAAAAATACAACTAACCTCAAAAGGGAGTTACAAATTTCACCCCAGGATCCAAACAATCGCAGGCACAATATAGAACCAAAAAACCCCAAAAATTGATCAAGAAAAAAGCAAGAATTTTTGAGCTGGCAAAAATCGAAAAATAAACGTACTAAAGCGTATCGGGAGGTCCAATAATTGTAACGCTCCATTCAAATATATTCGTCTCGTCTACCAGACCGGCCGAGAACCCATCCACTGGATTCTTGCAAAGATCTGCAAACCAAAAACACAGATTAACCTCCAAGGAATAAAAATCAACATCAATTAAGATCACATCTCAAGACGATTCGAAATCCAGTAACCCTATCCGAATCAATGAGTCAAGAAATTTGAAAAAGAAAATATTCAAATACCTTTGAGCTGTTTCAGAAGGAGGAGGCTCGCCTGGGAGGCCATGATAGAGAGAGAAATGGTAAAGTTGTGGAGAGAGAAAGAGGGAGCTCGGAGCTCTCGGCTATTGCAAGGGGGAGGAGAGAGAAAGAGTTCTCCAAAGCCGACACTTAAGTGTATTTATAGACAGAAAGAAGGTTCGGAACGTGGACTCACTCATTAGTGTGTGTGGGATACGAGTCCGGCACAAGTTGTAGCTATGATACGGTGTCAATATAAATTTTAGAACCGGTTTTTGAGACCAATTGCGTGTTGACACGTAGGAAGTTTAACTTTGATGGAAATGTTGAAAAGACTTTCTTGATTAGTGTCCACTGTTGGAGCCTGACCAGTCAGATAGGATCTGTTGCTAATTACGGTAGGAAGACTGTATATTGTTAATTAATTATAGTAATAAGTAAGGTTAGGTGGCAGGCAAGTACATTCATATATTAAGTTTTTATATTATATGTATAATGTAAGTTTGTATAGTTTTAAAATTGTAAATATTGTCTATAATTTTAATAAAAATTTTATTTTAAAAAAAATATATATATAATAGAATAAATTATAGTTCTATATATATTATACATGCATAAATTATTTTTAGTTTATAATATATTTCACAATGTTATTTGGTGAATTTGATGAAGAAAAAGAGTTCTAATCTCTTGATAAAAAACAAACTATCACACAAATTTATAAAATAAAAAAATTGATGTGTATGTCTTTATTATTTTTAAATAAATATGATTTAATTATTTAAATTATCATAAAATATCTTATTTTAATTCATTTATTTATTTATTTTTATTTAAGTTTATGTTTGTTCTAGTTTTTTAATTTGGCAGTGATAACAAAATATTATATATTATATGTTTAATATAATATTAAGTTTAAATTTAATTAAATTTTATTTAAGTTATTAAATATTTGGTTTGATTATTTTTAAATAATTATCATTGTCAAATATCTCAAAAATATCTTATTTTAATTTGTTTAATTATTTATTTATTCAATTTTATTTAAGTTTAAGTCATGTTTACAATCTACCGTTAAATATAAGAATATTCTGTTAAATATAATAATATTTTGTTAAAGTTAACGGAAAAAAATAAAAAACCGTTAAAACCAATAATTTTCGTTATCTACACACTTTTTATATAGAAGAGATACACTAGCTAGAAGCAACATGCAATTGCACGTTTGCGTAGTTTGTTTATAATTTTAATAAAAACAGGTTCACTCTTATTTTTTTAAAGTATATATAATATAATGAATTATAGTTCTATAATATATATAAATATTTATATCAATAATTTCTATATATAGGACATCTAAATACATCGTATAAATATATATTTGCATGAGTACATGACATATATATATAAATTATAATAATATTTAAAAAGAAATTAATAATAGAAATAAAATAAGAATAGAAAAAGTTATAGTGTAGATAGTAGTATATACATACATAAACTATTTTTAGTTTATAATTTATCTCACAATGTTATTTGGTGAATTTGATAAAGAAAAATAGCTTCAATCACTTGATAAAAAATAAATTATCACACAAATTTATAAGATAAGAAAATGATATGTATGTCTTTATTATTTTTAAATAAATATGATTTAGAAAACAAACTATCACATAAAATTATAAGATAAAAAATGATATGTATGTCTTTATTATTTTTAAATAAATATGATTTAATTATTTAAATTATCATAAAATATCTTAAAATTTTCATATTTTAATTTTTTTTATGTTTATGTTTATTCTAGTTTTTGAATTTGACAGTGACAACAAAAAATTATATATTATATATTTAATATAATATTAAGTTTAAGTTTAATTAAATTTTATTTAAGTTATAAAATATATGGTTTTATTATTTTTAAATAATTAACATTGTAAAATATCTCAAAAATATCATATTTTAATTTATTTAATTATTTATTTATTTAAGTTTATGTCATGTTTACAATCTACCGTTAAATATAAGATTCTGTTAAAGTTAACGGAAAAAAATAAAAAATTGTTAAAGCAAATAATCTCAAAATTATGACCATTTGCAGTTGCGTTACTATCTGTTACAAACTTTTAAAATAAATAATTTAGTTCTTAATGGTACTTTATTCTATTGGTTAGATATCAATTGTTACTATATTCTTTCAAATATCTTGTTTATAAAACGTATCAAAATTATACTTCACATTGAAACTTCAAACTTTATATATTAATCAATATAGTGCCCTTCAACTAAAATATCTCATTCAATTAAAAAAATTAAAGATTCCCTCAAACAAAATTAAAGATATAAACTTCATCGACCTAATATATTAAATAATAATACTAACATGAGAATTTTTTGCTCTCTCCTCTGAAGAGTCTTACTTAGGTTTTGCTCGAGTAGCCTATTCCTTGAAACATGGAAGATCTGATAGAAAGAACAAGTTAGCTCAAGGTTGAAGAAAATGGATGGGAAGCTAATGATGAAAGTGCAAATATTATAACGTCTTAAATTTGCTAATAAGGCTTAGTGTCTTGATTAGTGTACCGAGAGAGCAATAATTAATTTAATTATGTCAATACGTGGATTAAATGATTATGTGATTAGAAATGCATGTTTAGGTGAATTACATATGCATGTGGGCCACATTTGGTTATTAGGGGCATATTTGTAATTTTGGCTTGTTGAGTATATAAATGTGAATTACATGCGTGTTGTGCTTAAGACCACAAGATTGTGGTGATATATTTGTGATGTGTGATCCAAGACGGTCCTAAGGAGCAGAATAGCTAAATAGTCACAACGGGGTCGCATATCCGGCTCAGGGGGACTAGGGTTATTTTGGGAATATAACACGTGTTCGGGGTTACCAGGTAACAGGTGATCATTTAGTGATCATTCGGGTATGTCGGGATTTAATGGGGAATTATAGGAACACTCGAAGAATTAGCGAGATATGAAAAATAACGGGATTGCCCTTGGTAGCATTAAAGAATTAAGGATATACTTAGGGATATTTTGGACTTAGGCAGCTGAGGATAGACTCAGTCCAAATAGGACTCCAGAACTAAGGGGAAACAAAAGAAAAACAACAGAAACATTAACCTCAAACTCAGCTCTCTCTCTCTCTCTCTCTCTCTCTCTCTCTCTCTCTCTCTCTCTCTCTCTCTCTCTCTCTCTCTCTCTCTCTCTCTCTCTCTCTCTCTCTCTCTCTCTCTCCCTCCCTCCCTCCCTCTCCCTTAACGTTTTCTCTCTTTCTTGGTCTTTGGAGGGGCTTGGGGAAATTTTGGAGGTAAAGCTCAGAATCAAGGCTAGGATTTGTTAAGGATTGAAACTAGGGGTGTACACGGTTTGGTTTGATGTGGTTTAGAAGAATTTTTAAACCAAACCGCTCATGCGGTTTTTTTTTAAATGAAAAACCAAACCAAACCAAACTATTAAAATTAAAAAACCAAACTAAACCATAAATAAACAGTTTGGTTTGGTTTTAACCATATAACCAAATTATTAAAATTTAAAATTTTTTTATTATAAAATAATTAACTAAATAATTGTATTTAAATAATAATAATTTTAGCTTTACTTTTAAGATCATAAAAGTCTACAAGAAGCTTATTGTCTTTGTTGTTGTAAGTTTAAGTATTTTGAATCATTTTCTAGAAGTGAGAAAAAGAAATGTTTACTTTCTAAACAATGTGGGACTTTACATTTCTTTTTTTTTAGTTTTAAAAACTTAAGCATGTATTAAATACTACTAAAAACATATCATAAACAATTAAATTGTTTGGCTTGGATGGTTTGGTATACTTTATATTAACTTAAGTGTAGGGGTTCAAAACTTTGAACCATCATTTCTAAAAATTATTTTTAGAAAAAATCATGGTCCGGTCGGGTTTAATTGATTTTAAAAAATTAGAAACCGTGATCAAACCATTAAAGTTGAGCGGTCCGGTTAAACCGAACCATCGAAAAACGGTTTCATTGGTTACGGTTTTTTGTAGTTTGGTGCGGTGCAGTTTGGTTCCGAGCTGCGGTTTGTGGTTTATATGAACACCCCTAATTGAAACTAGAAGTGCTGGGAATTGGATCAAGGTCGGGACCATTGCAGAGGTAAGGATTAGAGTATGTTTTGTTCTTAATTTCTTTGTTTTTTTTTTTTAGAGTTTTGGGGTTTGGAACCCAAGTGACTGAATTTAGGGAGTAATGAGGGTTTTGTTCATATTTTTGAGTTTATGTGTTGTTTTGAGTGTAGTGTAAGTGATTTGGGGCTTAATTCTAGCATTAGACTATGTTTGGATTGATTTACATGGGTTTAGAAATATGAAAAAATGCTGGAAATTCTGGGTTCGCGGGGTCGCGTCACGAAGCTATTCTTGAGCGTCGCGGGCCGCATGAACTCAGGAGGCCTTGGGGATTTGTTAAAATCGCCTCAGCGCCGCGACGTGTGTCCAAGGAAATTCAGACTTGGCTCTCTGACTTAGAGAGGGTCGTGGCCCTAATTGGTGGGGCGCCGTGACTCTAATTGAGGGCACCGCGGCGCCAATAGAGAATTATGGCCAATCTAGGGTTTTAAGCTCGGGAACCCAAATCTTAGAGCTCGGGAAGGATCCTACTACCCAGTTTAGTAGGATTCGAGATCCCAGAGGCTAGAATAATATTCTAAAGTTCTTATTTGGTTTAGGGCTTGATGGATTGTTATTTTGGATGAGTTGTGACTAGGTTTATGTCAAAGCTCGGGTTAGGGGATCGTGCTCGGGATTGTGTTAATCTATTAGCTCGGGACACAGGTAAGAAAACTATTTGTGCCTGTAGAGCAGGGCGTGGCCCTATTATTTGTGTTTCAGGGCATGTCCCTATTATTTGTGTTTAATATATATGTGTGTGAATACTTGTAAATGGTATGCTTTGTGGTGCATGAATATGAATGAACGACAAGGGCTGAGAACGACAAAGACCGAGAACGGGGAAAGCGTGCTGAGTGCAGGTCGCTAGGGCGAGACCCTCTAAGGGTGTTGTATCCACCCGCTCGGTGATGACCGTGAACCCAGTGTCTAGTAAAGCACCTGGGTCAGCACAGACCATTATATGATTAATCTGTTGTTTGTCTAAGCCATGTATTATCATATTGAATTATATTATGCTATGCGTTGAGCTTTCTTGCTGGGCCTCGGCTCACGGGTGCTTTATGGTGCAGGGAAAGGCAAGGGAAAGGTCGACCAACCATGAGTTGGAGAGCATGGAACAGCGTGTACATGTTCGGCCCAACTGGCTGCCATGACCGGGGTTGTTTGAGGAATTTACTGTAGGTGGCTGGTTTGGTCGTTTAGGACGATTATATTCGCATTTTTGAGTTGTAATATATTTTCAAACAGTATTTTTGGGATCCCAAATGTATAACTTTTATGATTTTAATTAATGTCCAAATCTTTTATATACAATGTTATCAAATGAGTCTTTATTTCAATTCAGTCACAATTTTTAACCTAAAACCTCGATGAGCGAGCTAATGATACATTTATAAATCACATGGTAATGACTCTAAGGTAGTAAGGCATTACAGATACTGTTAGTAATCAATGCCTCATAGGGAGGTTATGCACCACTCAGAAGTTTAGTCGGACTCTTATCCGAACAATCTTTCAATGACTATGGAGTTTGCGAGATGAAGACTGGGATGTAATGATTAAAGACAATACCCCTACTGCTCTATTTTTTGTTATCATTTCAGGAAGCTGACCTCTTAAACAGAGTTCTTACTCGAATGCCATGGTTCTTTACCAATGGAGTATTGATTCTTGAAAGATTTCACAATTTACCAACAAACTGGGAAGAAGAATTGGTCTGATTCCCAATTTAGGGGAGAGCTCTGGGTATACCCACCTGATTCATCACCAAGAAGAATTTGGAGCAGATTGCATCGATGGCGGGAGAAATTCTTGAGATCCTATCAATTGAGGTGACCCATATAGCCACGATGGGCTTTTTCAAAGTTAGAATCTAGTGCTCAATCAAGACCAAGTTATGCACAAGATTCTTGATGCCATGTGATGGAAGGAAAATCTGGATTCCTTTTAAGTATGAAAAACTACCATTTATGTGCTTTAATTGTGGTTTTATTGGACATGATCACAAAACTTGTAATGAGACACCCAGTACCATCACGTGAGGGGATGGGTGTAATGCCCCAGATTTCCTATTATGGTTAATGGCTGGGTTAGTAGGCCGGGAGGGCCATAACTGTTTAATTACGCCATTAAATGTGTTTATGCATGTTTATGAGAATTATATTATTATATGATGTTAAATGCATGCATGTGAGTCCACATTTGTTTACAGGGGTATTATGGTAATTTGGCCCGTTGAGGGTATAATTGTATATTTGTATGTGTGATAATGATATATTGTGATACCACATTATAATGTGGATTGGTTCGAGTATTCCGACATGAGACGATCGTTAAACGTGATTATCGGTTTGGTCATAACAGGTTTGAGCTCGGGGCTCGGGGTGAGTCTCGGGGTGATATTAAAGGTTATAGCGTTACCGGGGATTTTAGGGTAACGGGTTATGAAATATTGGTGTTTGAGGATATTGAGATTAGCGGGAATTGGGAAGCGTTAATTATAATTAACGGGTTAAGCTAGAAGTACCAATTTTACCCCTAGAGTAGTTTGAAAGGCTTTAGATGTCACAAGGGCATTTTGGTCTTTTTAGGGGAGGATATATATAAGGTTTAGTGGCTGAAGGCTGTGGAATAAAACAGTGTAAAAACAGAGTTTTGCCTCCTCCATTCCCGTACATCACCCTCTTCATTACTCCTTTGAGGTTTTGAGCTCTAGGAGTGGGATCAAGCTAAGGAAATTGAAAGGCAAGGTTGGAGCACTTGTTTTAGCAGGTGTGGGAGGTTTAAAGCTAGTTCCAAGGTGAGTTTTTACTATATATCACAGCTGGTGCTCTGTTTTATCTTTGGTATTTAGTTCATGGTTTTTGATGTGGGAAGTGAGGATTAAAGGGAGTTCTTGGTGTTAGATGATTGGGTTTTGGTGAGGAGGTGTTATAGGTAAGGTTTGGGGGTTCAATTACATGTTTGGAGAAGGTTTTAAGATGATTCGAGGGACTGGTTTGAAGGGAAAAATGCAGGGTTAAATTCTGGTTCGTGTGTGGCCGACTTGCCATTCTGGGCTGGGCGCCGCGGCGCAGCAGGGGAGCGCCGCGGCCCTTGGCGTTTGGCAGGCAGGGAGCCTCTCTGTCTGGAGGCGCGCCGCGGCGCAAAAGCAGGGAGGGTCGCGGCCCTTAGAGCCAATTTTGCTAAAATAAGGTTTTTAGCTTGGGGATTCAAACCATAGGCCTCGGGGTTGGACCTAGTACCCGGTTGGGTAGTATTTGATGTCTCGGGGGCTGGGTTTTGGTTTGGGAACCCTTGGTTATCATTTTTATTGATGAATCCTATATTTTGGTTATGACCAGGTGACCGTCGAGGAATTTAAAGGTTGATCGTTCTCAGGGGTCGTTCATATTATAGTACTCACTCGAACCAGAGGTAAGAAAACGGTGTATGAATACAGTTGCACCCTGTATAGAAATATGGCATGCGTGGTTTGATATTTGAGGCATGCTGGTTGATATATGTGGACATGGATTGCATATTAAATGCTATTGAACGCTGATTATCTGCTTAAGACACTGACTAGTCAGGGACCGACTCTAAAGTCGAGAATCATGCATTGAATGGCTCTATAGCATTAATGTCTGACCGACCCTAGGGTCGAGAAACTTACAAGCGCTTGCCTGGTCTACGACCAGATGACTATAGCCAAGGTATATGACCCCGGTGACTGTTTGTCACAAGGCTAAGGGACGTTGTCCATAGTTTCGACTCTAGAGTCGTGAGGAAGGTTATGTTGGTGACCAATCACCATGCACCTGTCCTGAACAAGTTTTTGAAAGAATCACCTATCAGTTAAGCCCTGGTGACCCTATCGTCACATGGCTAGAGGGAGCGATGCTCATTATTGTGACTTTTGGCTATTGTCACCTATTTGTTGGACTGATAGTCCTGAAGGAATAACTATGATTATTGTTGATATTATATCATGCTATATTGTGTTTTCTTGCTGGGCCTCGGCTCATGGGTGCTATGTGGTGCAGGTAAAGGGAAGGAAAAGCTTGGCCAACCCTGAGTGGAGAGCTTGGGCGATGTAATGTACATACAGGGCCGCTTGACTGCCACGGTCAAGGAGTTCTCAGAGGGACTAGAGGTTTACCCTATTTTTGCCGCTTAGGCCGGCGGGGATTGTATATATGAACTGTAGCAACTCTTTTGTAACATGAACTACTTGTAAACGTTTTAAAAAGGCTCATGAGCAGTGTATTTACTTAATGAAAAGTGCCCTTTCCTTTTTACTGGTTTTATACCTTAACCTGTTAATGACACTTAGATCACGTTTTTAACCAAAGGACTCGGGTAGCGGGTCGAATTTTCGGTTCACCGTTCACCGTAACTGTTCTGGGGTAACCAGGGCGTTACAATGGGCAATCGACAGCTACTTATGGGGTTTGGCTAAAGACAAATAGCAAGATTAGAGATGGAATCCATGCTCTTACAAGGAAGGAGGAAGTTATCGCTGAAGAACACACAACTCAACAGGAGGAGCAATGCTAGGAAATTGTTCTCCGAAGAGACTTACAACAACAACTTTCCATGGTGAATGAGGTGAGTTTTACAAAGGAAGAAGAATTAATTTATTGAGAAAAGAGCCGTTCACAAGAGGCAAACAAAGTTAAGACTTTACAAAATGACACCCAAAGAAGGATGAGTGCAACTTAGAGCATCAGGATATGACAGGGGAAACAAGATCTACACCTCTATATTCTTCTGGTGATAACATGTTGGTGAGAATGACTCAAAGTGATATGGTTGTGACACAAAGTAACCAGGTTTACCCAAAAAAATATACGGGATAATTTCCAACGAACCTACCATCTTCGAATCAGATGAGACTAGCAGGTCTGGTACTGAGACAACTAAGGCAGATAATACCGAATTCATGGTGGACTTTAGCAATTTTGTTGAGGCGTCTATTGCTTACAATCAGGACTTCTACAACAGAGTTAGTTCACATCCCTTGATATAAGTCCCGCGAGTTCTACTTAGAAAACGACTGAAGACATCTGATGTAGATAATCCAACAAAGAAGGGCATAGGAGGACAACCATTGAGTGAAGGCGAACATGAAGACAAGACAACCACAAGGGGGAGTTTCTGGAACTACAGATTTGAACCTTGCTTTGATCAATATATCAGTGAACCTTGTTTCACAGGGTTGTCAAGGGTCATGAATACCTTCTTTTGGAATGTCCAAGGTTTGGGAAATCCTTGGACATTGAAAACATTATTTTCCCATGAGAAGGAGCACCATCCAGAAATTATGATTCTTGCTGAAACAAGATTACGCAATACTCAGATGGATTGGATTAAAGTAAAGATGGGTTATGAAGGATGCTTCTGTGTGGGTGCAAAAGGCCAAAGTGGTGGACTATCTCTATTATGGAGGTAAAAATTCTCTCTTTTTGTCCTTCTCATATTGATTCTTTTATTGCTAATGAGAATGACCTAACTTGGCATTTTACTGGCTTCTATGGGAACCTGAATCCTTGTCAACGAAAACACTCTTGGGAGCTTCTTCGAAGACTTCATTCTCTATTCCAAGGGCCTTGGATATGTGGAGGAGATTTCAATGGAATAATAAGATGTGATGAGAAACATGGGGAAGGTACCAAGCCCGAATACTTGATGAAGAATTTTCTGTAAGCCATTGATGATTGCTGCTTCAAAGAAGGAGGGATATTCACTTGGTGTAATGGAAGACAAAAGTCTGATTTTTGAAAGACTAGATTGAGTTTTTTGCAACATGGAGTGGACCGATCTGTTTATAGTTTCTAAAGTGTGACATTTGTTGAGATGGCAGACCATTGTCCTCTCATTTTCATGTATAATACTCAACATCATACTCATCATTCTAATTTGAAGTTGAGGTCTCGATTCCATTATGAACAAGCATGGGCAGAGAGTACAGAGTGTAAGCATATTATTCAGGAGGTTTGGAATAATTTAGGGATGATTACTAACAGTAGACAGCTTTGGCATTGTTCGAGTTCATGTGGTAAGAAGCTGGGATCATGGAACAGGAGCTGTCAAAATTATTTAAGGAATGGCATCAAGGTTTTGAAAGACAGAATTAATTCTCTCTCCCATTTGTATAACATAGAAGACTGGATTCGAGCTAAAAAGTTGGAAAATAAACTAAATATTTTGTTAGAAAATGAGGAGGTGTTTTGTAAGCAACGAAGTCGTGCATTATGGCTACAATATGGTGATAAAAACACAAAATATTTTCATAAACTAGCTAGCAGACGCTGAAAGAAAAATGAGATCAAAGGAATATTTGATGAAGACCTTGTTTGGCGAAGCAAAATAGAGGATATAGAGGAGACAATTTGTGCTTATTTTAGGAAACTTTTCAAATATGACAGTAAGCCTATGGGAATTAGTGACCGAATGCAATAGTGTGTTCCCAATTGATTGATTTTTCTAGATAATGAGGTTCCCATTGCCCCATTTACAGCAGAGGATGTTAAGGCATCAATCTTTCAAATAAACTCTCTCAAAGCCCCAGGGGCGGATGGATTTCCGGGTCTTTTCTATCATCAAAATTGGAATGTAGTCGGGCCATCGATTACTAAAGTGTGCCTGGAAATACTGAAAGAGAATGTTGATCGCAGCTTAATTAATGATACTCTTATTTGTCTAATTCTGAAAAAAATGAAGAATCCTTTGAGAATGATATAATATCGGCCCATTAGTCTTTGTAATGTGGTCTATAAGGTGGTCTCTAAGTGCTTGGCGAATAGGATGAAAGGTAGTTTGCAAGTTGTGATTTCGGATAATCAAAGTGCATTCATAAAAGTGACACTTATACAATACAATGTGATTATTGGCTTTGAAAGTTTGCATAGCATCAAGAAATGAAGGTTTGGCAATGGTAAGAAAATGGCTATGAAGCTTGATATGTCAAAAGCTTATGATAGAGTGGAGTGGCCATTTATTGAGGCAATGATGCTTAGTTTGGGTTATGATGAGAAGTGGATTCAAAAGGTGATGAAATGCATCAGCTCAGTTTCTTATTCTCTCTTTATTAATAGGGATGTTAGCGGAAAGGTCATTCCTCAAAGAGGACTTAGACAAGGGGATCCATTATCTCTCTATATATTCCTTATATGTGCAGAAGGACTATCATGCCTTATTAATGAAGCGGAAAGAGCAGGCAAGATTCATGGTATTAATTTTGGTAAGAATGGTCTTCGCCTCTCACATTTTTTCTTTGCAGATGATAGTTTTATATTCCTTGATGCTAGTTTGGTGGAAGGTCGGATAATGGCGGAGATTCTTTCAGAATATGTTAAGTTATCAGGCCAATGCATTAACTTGGATAAATCTAAATTGTGAATTGGTAAAAGAGTTAATGGTGAGGATGTGGCTACAATTTCCAACTCTTTGGGAGTAAAATTGGTTGATTGACATGCTACTTATTTGGGAATGTCGACTTTTATAGGAAGAAGAAAGAGGGATGTGTTTGCTCTTCTAAAAACTAAGGTGTGGAATAAACTCCAAAGTTGGAAATCGAGTCTCTTCTCTCAAGCGGGTCGTGAGGTCCTTATTAAGGCAGTGATTCAAGCCTTTCCTTATTCCATTATGAGTTGCTTCAATTGCCAAAGAAACTCCTTTATAACATTCAATCTATGGCAGCAAGATTTTGGTGGGGTTCTTCCTTGTCCAAGAAGAAGATGTATCGGTGTACTTAGGACCATTTGTGTAAATCTAAGAGTTGATGCGGTTTAGGCTTTTGAAGGTTGGAGGAGTTTAACAAGGCGTTTTTGGCTAAGCAAGGATAGAAAATAATCTCTAAATCTGATTCTCTATTAGCTCGTGTATTGAAGGAGTGTTACTTTGCTAACTGCAACTTTTTTTTAGGCCATTTGTTGCTCTCAAAGCTCTTATGTTTGGAGATGATTGCTATGGGGTAGAGAGTTATTATTGAGAGGGACTCGATGGCGCATTAGATTAAGTGCCCAAGTGTGTATTAATGAAGACAAGTGGCTTCCTATAAGATCTACATTTACTCTTAGACATAAAGCTCTTATTCCTACTAATGCTTGAGTTAGTTTGCTAAAATAACTCTGATGGCACTTGGAACGAAAGTAAAGTAGAGGAAGTGTTTCACAAGGATGATGTTCATTGGATATTGGGATTAACACCTAGTCTGTCAAACAAAGAGGATGATATTATATGTGATTCTACTTCAGATGGTCAATATACGATCAAAAGTGGATACAAGACTGCAAAATCTTGGGACGGGGAGGTGGAATGTTCTAATAACACTGAGTTGATCCAGTGGTGGAAGGAGTTATGGAAGTTGAATCTTCCAATAAAGATTCGTAACTTTTGGTGGAGAGTTTTCCATAATTTGTTGCTGGTTCATTCTAATTTGTCTCATAGAGGCTTACACATTGATCTCAATTGTTGTTAGTTCTATTCGAATAGGGAATACATTGTTCATGCTCTCTGCCGGTGTCAAACACTAAAGATGTAAAACGCCCTAAACTAGTACTTAATAAAACATTCACATTTTCATTGGTCTATAAAAGAAAAACCACTTATTATAAAGGTTTCAGTGGGGTCTTGCTTAAAAACATGCAAGTTGGGCCCAATAGTTTTAAAAGAAAATATCAGTTTTTATGCAAAGTTCTAAAACAACCAATAATTCAAGTCCACTAATAAGTTTTAAAAAAAAAAGTCTCATAAAACATAACATTAAAAAATGACATTTTTAATTGATCATTTTTTGTCCATAGGATGCCCCCATGCCATACACACCAGGACGACAGAACTCCCCACATCACCATGCGTGCCACAGAGAAAACGTATTTGCTACCTAAAAGGGAAAGTAAGGGGGTGAGCTAAAAGCCCAGTAAGGAAGTACAAACAACAAGCAAGTAAGATACAACAATTTACAAACACTATCATTCATCTTTATACATCATAGCATCATCATAAAATTGGCATCAATATCATAAACATAAACATAATGCCACCATCATATCATAAACATCATGACATCATAACAAAATCATAAATATCATAACATCATAACAAAATCATAAACATCACCAAACATCATAACACATTCATAAACAATTCCTTGTGAACATGGCCCGCTAACTTGTCCATGCCACCCTTTGAGGTAAACAAGAGTCTCTGGTCCTTGAATAACCTCGGTGCGTCCGCCCATGGAGTTACGTCTTCATATCCTTAGTAACTCGGGCTACGTCTTCTTATCCTTAGCAACCCATTTTGATGTGTCGTGTACATCACACTAACATCCATTCATATCATACAACATTCATACAGGCCATCATATCATCACATTATGGCATTCATAAATCATAACATTTCATTCACACAAAAGTCTCACCATTCACAATATAACAATCATGAATTCTATCTAACTTCCTTACTGGGCTTTTAGCTCACCCCCTTACTTTCCCTTTCAGGTAGCAAATAGGTTTTCTCTATGGCACGCGTGGTGATGTGGGGAGTTCTGTCGTCCTGGTGTGTATGGCGTGGGGGCATCCTATGGATGAAAAATGATCAATTAAAAATGCCATTTTTTAATGTTATGTTTTATGAGACTTTTTTTTTAAAACTTATCAGTGGGACTTGAATTATTGGTTGTTTTAGAACTTTGCATAAAAACTGATATTTTATTTTAAAACTATTGGGCCCAACTTGCATGTTTTTAAGCAAGACCCCACTGAAACCTTTATAATAAGTGGCTTTTCTTTTATAGACCAATGAAAATGTTAATGTTTTATTAAGTACTAGTTTCAGGCATTTTACAAATGGTATCAGAGACGGTCGTCCATGTTTCCAAGGACCCTCCCCATACACGCTAAAGACGGGAAAATCTCACCTCACTGCGTTGTAAGTATTTGTTTTATGTGCTATTACTTGTTTTCGTTTTACTTAATCTTATAGTTTCGTAACTGCAGTAGTAAGATGCCTCCTGTATTGAAAACGACTAAGAAACAATTGCTTAAGGAGATTCGTGCGATTCCTAAAGTCCAGCTTGACGAGGACCCTTACGATTGGCACATAGCAGCCTTGAAAACGACAAAGGAGGTATGTGATCGCATCCAAGGGATGATGAATAAAAGGGGAGCCTTACTATGGCCCATTGAGCAACATTAGGTCATGAGGGAAGCATTGTCGATATACCCGGAGGCCTTTCTTCAGTGGGATCAATCATGGAACCTTGTTGAACAACAAGACCTGGAGTTTAGCACCATGGATTACGCAATTCACGAATTTATGAGTTACTACGAGTTTAGTCGTCTGGAGTTGGTGCTAGTAAAGACGGATGACGGGGAACTGGAGGAGCGTTTAGAGACGGTACATGACGAGGAAGGAGAATTGGCAGTTGAAGAAGTAATTCGAGCCATACCACGTCTGACCGTGAGGATGGAGATAATGGCGAGTGCCCCCGGCTATTTCCACATTCTTGAAAACGTCTTTGATTACAATTTAGAGGACGAGTCCACTGTTGAGGACTAGAGACTGTTAAGCATTCCTTGTCCTGATCCACTCCTCGGCCATGGCGGCCGAACAACTGGCTATGTACATTCAGCCCCGTAGCCCTCCATCTCAGGATTGGTCCAACTTGCCTTTGCCTTTACCTGCACCACGTAGCACCCGTGAGCCAAGGCCCAGCAAGAAAACACAATAACAGAGCATAAACAAACAACAGACAATCCAATATCTCATATCACATAAACATGTTCTCAACAGTCTAAGCATCCATGATAACCAAGTATTCAGCATACCAAATATATCATTTCATATCAATAATCAATTCACAGATGATAACTAGGGTTAGCGCCCTTAGGCCGCACCCTCTGTTTATCCCACTGACTTCGGCCCGCTTAAACCGAGCTCAGTGAATATTAAGCTGTCCTCGGCTACTAGTGGCCAAGCCGCGCCCTGTGCGCAAATGTTGTATACGACACTCTTAGGTCATTTATCACATGTCCCATGGCATAATACCATCTTTGACATTATACAGATATGGGGAGCACTTAGTCCCATCACAAACACATAACCGGGTGCAGTTTTCTTACCTTTAAATTCGCTAGCTTCTTTCGCTTTGATCCTTGAGCACGATCCCTCTTGAGCCCTAGTGTACACCTAGTCACAACCATAGATCAAAATCATCACCAAACCTTAAGTCCAAAACCTAGCCTCGGGACCAATCCCGAGCCCTCAGGAAGCCCCAATTCCACCAAACGGGGTGGTGGAATTGAACCCCGAACCCCCGGGCAAAAACCCTTGAAAATAACTCAAAAACCCCTTTCTGGAAACAGGGTAGCGCTACAGTGCTCTAAGGAGGGCGCTACAACGCTACAAACAGAGCCCAAAATCATCCCAGGGTAAATGGCCTAGCGCTATAGCGCTAGTCACAGAACAACAAATGCTGTTTTTCCCTCCTTCGATTTTCCCCAAGCCAAACCCTTCCAAAATTTCTCCAAACTTCAACCAAACTTAGAATCAAGCTTATCAACATGTCTAACTCATCCCAAGAATCCCAACCATACAAAACTTAAGCACATGCACCCCTAATCCAAGATTTCACCATAGCTGGACCTAAAACTCAGAAACTCAGCAAAACCACAGAAATCTCAAAGCTTGAAACTAAAGTTCCTTACCTCTGATGGATGAGCTTAGCTTAGGTTGTCCTCCTCACAAGCTTGACCTTATCCTCCTCAAATCCTCAGCCTCAACTCCCTAGGATTCCCACAGAACTTTGCTTAGAAAACCAACTCAAAACCAATACCAAAAACTGAGTGTTAACCTCAAAATCTTACGTCAAGTAGATGGTTTATTCTTGCTAAATCCCTGCCAATTCTTCCAGCCAGATCAAAGACCTTAACCTCAAACTTCTGCTCTGATTCTCCCTAGGTTTCTGCCCCAAAGGTCCTCAAGAGAAGATGAAGAAAACTTGAACCGAGAGAGAGAGAGAAAATAGTAGACTTCCAATTCTCTTTCTTTCCTTCTTTTTCTTTCTTTTTCTTTTCTTCAGAATTCCAGCCCCTTCTAAAAATTCCACTAAGTATAAAACCTGATAATACTTATCCCTTATAAGCCAAATGACCCATTTTCCCTCCCCTTTATTTCTAAATCTTTTAATCCACCTAGGGGCATTTTGGTCATTTCACCCAATTCCCGCTAATTCCTCGAGTGTCTCTAATATTTACCACTTACTTCCCAACACTTAGCTAGTCACCAATTATATTCTTCAATGTCAAAATTAACCCCAATATATTCTCTAAATTCCCATTTATACCCCCAGGCTCGCCCCGAGCTGGGTAT
Organism: Humulus lupulus; assembly: GCF_963169125.1. NCBI lineage: Eukaryota > Viridiplantae > Streptophyta > Magnoliopsida > Rosales > Cannabaceae > Humulus > Humulus lupulus. The sequence continues at coordinate 28,325,890 of NC_084799.1, forward strand.
AAATCCCCGCCGTGACTTTTTCACTAACCCGCTCACTAGGATCGTCTCGAATCACAGATCACAAATATATCCACATAATAATGTGGTCTCAACAATTATCACATATATATACAGTTATGCCCTCAACGGGCCAAAATTACAATTATGCCCTCCCGACACACTAATCAAGGCCCTTAAGCCTTATTAGTAAATTTGGGTCGTTACATCCTAGGTATGGTTTTCTTATGGTTCCTTGTTATTTTTCTTTAGATTAAGGTTTATCTTCCCCATCATCTTAAGTTTTTTTTTTTTTATGTTCTTCTTCTTCATGGGTTTCAAAAACCCTAGGGTATTCAAAGGTGATTATTACTTGGGTGTTGATCAAGTTGTGTTTTTTATTGTACAATCAAGAGAGGTATTGAATCTCTACCCCTAATGCTATGGTGTTCTCTTGAGTTATTAGATTTGTGGATATTTTTCAATATGTTGATGCATGGGAGATTGATCTAGGCGTGGGTAGGGGTTTATGATGTTGATGATATTCTATGATTTTATGTATGTATGTTTCGGCCTATGTAGTTTGGGCATATTGGGTTGTTTTATTTTGTGTCACATTTACATGTTAGAAACATGCTAGGTTTCATGTGTATATAGATGAAGGTTTTGTGTAAATTATTGTTGGGTATCCTAGGTGTTTCGGCCTAGGGGTAATGTTCAAGCATGATTGATTTTCTTATATGTTTTAGATCAATTGTGAATCTAGAAACGTGATAGGGTGTATATGATATTATGTATCAATATATTATGGTATGCATGAAAAATAATAGGAACATGTTAGGTTTAATATAAGAGCATGTTAGGATTTGTGAATTATTGTGTTAATGAAACATGAATGATCTTGTATGAATTTTATGAGGTATGAGGTAATAGATAAAATTCATGGTAATTTATGCTTGCTGATTTTGTGAATAAATGGTGAAAAGATTGATGAAATAAGGATATGTATGCATAAGAATGACTCTAATGATAAGTGGTGTTTGTGAAAATAAAATGGTATATTAATTCACAATTAAAATGATGTTTTTGCACAAATAATTACCTACAGATTTTTTTGTTATATTTTTGAGAAAATATGAGTTTTAAAAATAAGGATGGTGATTTTAATGATAAATTTGATTGCTGGAATTTTTGTTTAAAAATGTAAAGTGTGTTTCAATAAAATGAATTTGATTGGTATTTTGAAATAAATAAATAACCTAGACAATGGTAAAATTTAAAAGTGATGTTTTTAATATAATATGAGTGGTTATTTTACAAGTTCTGATTTTCTTTAATTGGATTAAGAAAAATGTTGGATTTAATTCACTTGTGATTTTTTTTTAAATAATGCCTGAAAGTTTAGTTTAAAAAGTTTTAAATAGTTATTTAATTTTCACATACGAATTTGTGTTATATAAAATTAAGTATTAAAAATAACTCAAATAAAATATATTTTTCCCAAACTTAATATTATTATTTTTCTCACATCAAATTATGAAATTCTATTAACTTAAATTAAATCGTTATTTTTCTAAGGAAACATGGTAATCATATGTATTTTCTTTTTAAAATAATTTCCAATGCCTTTGCTTTCTTTGTAATTTAAAAATAATAAATGGGTCTTTTATATTTTCTTAATGACTAAATAAAATTGTTTTTATGAAATAAAAAGAATGTCTTGGGAGATTTAATCAACCTAGTAATTTTAAGAAGATAAACAATGGTAAACAACACATGCTACAAGTATTTTATTTTTAAAACGATAGAAGTAGACGCATTTAATTATCGTTTTTAACGCCACATTTACGCAACATTCCCACGTATGCATGTTACATGCAAATTCACTTTTACGTCCAAAATAATGTCTATTATGCAACCATGTAGTTTTTATAGAAAGATCATGCATGCAATATAGGTAGAATGAGCATTATTCTTTTTATGACCTTATGTGTAATTAATCATATGTGTATGTTGTGTGTAACTCCTACCATGTGTGCATGGCCCATGCACACATGAGTTATATGAGTGGGCAAAATAGTAGTTATATGAAGCTAAGAAATATCGTTTTGATTATGGTATAGGCTCGTTGAGAAGTTGTGGTTTTACTTAGCTTGGACCTGAGGTAAGGAAGTTAGATAGAATTTATGATTGTTATATTGTGAATGGTGAGACTTTTGTGTGAATGAAATGTTATGATTTATGAATGCCATAATGTGATGATATGATGGCCTGTATGAATGTTGTATGATATGAATGGATGTTAGCGTGATGTACGTGACACATCAAAATGGGTTGCTAAGGATAAGAAGATGTAACTCGAGTTACTAAGGATATGAAGACGTAACTCCATGGGCGGTCGCGCCGAGGTTATTCAAGGACCAGAGACTCTTGTTTACCTCAAAGGGTGGCATGGACAAGTTAGCGGGCCATGTTCACAAGGAATTGTTTATGAATGTGTTATGATGTTTGGTGATGTTTATAGTTTTGTTATGATGTTATGATATTTATGATTTTGTTATGATGTCATGATGTTTATGATATGATGGTGGCATTATGTTTATGATATTGATGCCAATTTTATGATGATGCTATGATGTATAAAGATGAATGATAGTGTTTGTAAATTGTTGTATCTTACTTGCTTGTTGTTTGTACTTCCTTACTGGACTTTTAGCTCACCCCCCTTACTTTCCCTTTCAGGTAGCAAATAGGTTTTCTCTGTGGCACGCGTGGTGATGTGGGGAGTTCTGTCATCCTGGTGTGTATGGTGTGGGGGCATCCTATGGACGAAAAACGATAAATTAAAAACGCCATTTTTTAATATTATGTTTTATGATACTTTTTTTTAAAACTTATCAGTGGGACTTGAATTATTGGTTGTTTTAGAACTTTGCATGAAAATTGATATTTTCTTTTAAAACTATTAGGCCCAACTTGCATGTTTTTAAGCAAGACCCCACTGAAACCTTTATAATAAGTGGCTTTTCTTTCATAGACCAATGAAAATGTGAATGTTTTATTAAGTACTAGTTTAGGGCGTTTTACAAAAGAGAATCTAGAAGATGGTGCTCTTGTATCAGCATTTTCCTCATAATGTAGAGGATCATATTTCATTTATGAGTTGGATGAAAACTAAATGCACATGTTTATAATTTCTAAACTTCATTATAATCTCCTGGGTTGTCTGGTATAGAAGGAATAGAAAACAACTCCATTTGGTTGTGCCCAAGGAAGAGGATTTGGTGTATTGGGCTATAGACTTATTACAAATGTTTCAGATAAAAAGATACAAGACACTCCAAAAGATACAAAGAAGGAAAGTCAATGATATGCTCTAAATTCGGGGTGTCTTCTTATCAATTGTGATGCTACAATCCAACTTAAGAAGAATAGTTGTGATTTGGGTACTGTCATTTGTAATGAGAAATGATTACTGGTGGTGGCTGAAACTCGTTACTTAAAGGGTATATTTTCCTTACCTATGGTTGAATGTCTTACTGCCAAAATGGGATTGGAGTTGATTCATAAGGTGCCTCAATGCAAATTTAGTATCACTACTGATTGTTCTATTGTGGTTCAAGCCCTTCTCAGTTCCAAAGGTAGCCAACTTGATTAGGGAGTGGTAGAGGATGATATTGAGGACCTGGGGTTATTGCGAAATTGTAATTCCATCTTTCATTCTGTCAGGTTTACTAATAAAGTAGCTCACACTTGAGCTAAGTTTGCTTTAACTCATTATAAGTGTAATGTTTGGTTTAGGTTGATTCCCTCTTGTGTGTCTGTCATTGTAAAGGTAGAGTTGCCTACCAATTTGTAATTGGTTTCTTTTAATAAAGTTTCCTTTTAAAAAAAAATTCACTGGCCAAGAATTTAAAAGATAATTTATTGATAAAAATATTGATCGTGTAGGCCTACTAAATATTTTTATAAATAATTAGTATTTTGCCCTCGAACTTATGACACTACCAGATCATTTTCCCTAAAATATACGGCCTGTTAAAAGCTCCCCTTAATTATATCATGTACAGAAACCTAGTCTTTCTGTTAGGATTCGTTCTATTTTGTCGTTTAAGTGACATTGTAAATTTTGATATAGTATTGTCATGTGTAGTATAATTAATATTTTTGCCCACAAACTTTGCCCATTATCAAATCATGCCCCTTTTTATTAGAAAATTATTTAAAAATTAAAAAAATCTAATTTTGTATTAATTCCTTAAAAATTAGTTCAAACCTAATAATTTTTTTAAAATAATTCAAAAATTAAAATCAAAACAGTAAAATTAAAAAAAAAAGTTAAATCTTTGAAAAAAAATCTTAGTGTTAGTTCAAATTTATAATAATTTAATAGATAAAATTCCAAAGTTAAATGAAACTAAAATCTAAATACCAAACTAAATATACATTCAAATTCAAATCAAATTATACGTATCTTTTTAATTTATAACAAAAATAAATTGGTTGCTAATTTATATTTAATTTATTTATTTCATTTTATTTTTTAATATCTAGAGTGAATTTTAATTTGATATTTGATATTTGATTTTTCATTTCATTCATATTTGGTAGATATTTGATTTTTAAATATTTAGAGTGAATTTTAAAGATTTAATTAGAGTTTAAATAACTTTTATTTAATTTTTTAAGATTTAAATTAAGATTTGAATTATTTTTTATAAGAATTAATAAAAAATGTATTTTTTAATTTTAAATTATTATTTTTTTAATAAAAAGGGAGCACAATTTGGTAGTGATCAAAATTCAAAAGGCAAAAGTGATAATTATTCTAGACGTGGTAATGCCACATCAGCGTTTAAACGAAAAAATGGAATGAAAACTAACAGAATGACTATGTTTCTATATATGGAAAAGTTCAAGGGGAGTTTTTAACATGTCGTATATTTTAGGAGGCACAGTACAATAGTGTCATAAGTTCGGGAGATAAAAATACTAATTATTCTATTTTTATTAATGATCTATTTTGTAAAATATATATTAAAAAAACTTATTTTCAAAAAAATACTTAATTCGTTATAAATAAAAAATTAGGATTATCATTTTTTTTATTTTCTTCGTAATTTAAATTTATAAAAAAAAATATTTTCAAACCATTAAATTTAAAAAACCTTTCACTTAAAGAACTTTAAAAATTTTGTTTCCATTCGTCTCTACTTAAATGCCTCTACTATGTAATCTTATTCATGTAGTGGCTCATGGAAACAAGATCAAAACCATTTTAACTTGCTTTGGAAGTATTAATCCTTCTTCCGCATTTTTGGTTTCATCAATGCTAACTATGAGTATTCATGTATGGCACTTTTGAGCCTATTCCCTTCCAAAGATGACCTAAAGCTTCATATTTGTATCCTTATATTGCCTAAGAACTTGGAGGCACTTCCTTAGCTAGGGATATCAATTTAACCTGTAGGGTAGGGTAGGGTCCCTGTGGGGATCCACCACTAATGGAGCGGGGGCAGGGGACACGATCCTCGTCCCTAACCCATTCTGTTTATATTGTAATTTTATTTTAATATATTTGTTTAATAAAAATATTATTAAAAATATATAATATAATAATTTATATAAAAATATATATTTTCTAATGGTATAATTTATTGTTTTTTTATTAAAAATTATTAAATATTTTATCAATTTTAGAAAAAAAATTAATAAATATTTTATCAATTTTAGAAAAAAAATTTAAACATTTTTATTAAATGGGTACTCGATGGGGCCCCAACTCCCCATCCCCGACCCCGCCCTACCCTGTTTACATCCTTGTCCTGAGCTTGGGGGTGGCACCTTTTATTCTTTGGGTGCCAAGTGTCACTCCTTGAGTTGACAGTTGAGCCTAGAAATTAGAGGCGCACTAATAATCAGTTAGAGATATGACTTTCATCCATGATGCTTGAGAAACACATTGCATGAAATCTCAATATTGTCACTTTGTCGAAGGGCAACACACCCCTTTCCATCACATTAGTAAAGGACAACAACAACAATTTACTTCCATAGAATTGACCTTTCTTGTAGCCCTACAAAGTTGCTCTTACCCTATGTTATCCCTAAAAATTAGCTTAAAGACCTGGTGCTCTTGAATGCACGTGGCAAAAAGAAAATCATAAATGACATCGAAAATTGATCGAAAGTAACAACTTGGACAAGTGAATGCACTACAAAAGACCTAGAAAACCCCATTTAAACAAAAACAGATAATCAACAGAATAAGAATCATAAACAACATGCTTCACAATTATAATGAAACTTAAGCAAGCATATAATTCATTTATGCGGCCTCTATGACGAACGAGCGCGTACCACACTCCTAGAGTGGCCCTGTTGTGAAAAATTGATAGCGCAAGTATACGTATGGTTTCAAGTAATATAGTGCACAAACACGAGTATCGTCCCACGAAGATTGAATTACTAAGTACCAATATTTAATTCCTAATCTCTATTTGGCTAACGAAAATTTGTTGACAAGAGAATACTAAAACATAAACATAAAAAACTATGATATAAAAACAATTAAAAACTATAAACTCCAAACAAGTAACAATGAAGATATTCAATTAATGGATAAAAATTAGGGAATTTAATCTCATCATCTTTCCACTTTCTATTTCCTTAATGCAATATTATCATAAGATTTTTTTCTAAATGAAATAGCAAGTTACAAAAGTATTCTATATTTGTGTTAAGATATATAAAATTCGATCTATGTGTGAATTTTCTATATTTCTATGATAAACTCAACATATAGGAAGCATTAAGCATAAGAACTTATAAGCTACATAAACCATATTGATACTTTTGTTTAGTATTGAAATCTATGTCTATTCAATTATAGCATGTTTAAATCTCACCTTTCAGATTTTGAAACAAATTCATATATATCATGTAGTAAACGACCAATAAATCACACGCATTAAGCATAAATTGAAAAGATCTCAAATAAGAAGAACAAAACATAAAATTGCATTAATTCATAGAAGAGTTTCAAGAGACTCAATTAAAAACCCTAAAACTAGATTTAGTTCATATTCATATTATTCAAATCCATTAAATTAACAATCAACATAAACTAAAGATGAAAAGAAAATATAAGGAAAGAAAAACTCTAATTGATCCAATGTTTCTCCAAAATTCTCTAGTAGTCTTCTCCTAATTCCAATTATGCATAATTAGGGTTTATTGCTAAAAACCGCATTAAAATACAAAACCCTATGATCTTCCCAAGTGAAATGACCAAATTGCCCTTCGTTAAAGAAATTGGTAGAAATCCTCGCTTTCCAAACACCTGGCGCGGTTGTGGCACTGTGTAGCGTGGTCACGCTACTCGCTTCAAATCACCATTTTCGCCAGATTTTCGTCTTTTTATCGATTTTGACCTCTTTTCGTTCCAAAGCGTCTCGAGTCTTTCAAAACATAAAAAAAAAACGAGCATAAAATTGAACAAAATAAACCTAATTGACTAAAACACTCCCTAAAAAGACACACTAAAACGAGTCTAAACTTGTTTATCAAGTTTCCCCAAACTTACACTTTACTTTCCCTCGAGTAAAGAACACAACAATAAACAAACTCGACTAAAAACCTAAACAACAAACACAACTGAATCAAGCCAACAACAATTATTCAAGCCTCAAGCTAAAATGACTAACACACTTATATAATCTTTAGGAAAATCAACCAATAATCTAGAATTTCTGTCAAAGCATTCTTCCACTTCTCTTAAATCCAAACAAAAATAGAAGCACTCCTAATCATGATTAATAAATAAAATGTAATTGAATCCATTCATGCTCAACAATTTTTTTTTCTTTTTTCAGTCAACCAATCAATTAATATCCCATAAGCTTGCTATACTTGCTAATCTCCACTAATGTAGATAACACATGCTCAGAAAATTAATAGGACTTTCACAGCTTATAATTGAATGGCTTACGTAAAGGTAGATGAAAAAGTCATTTAGGCCCAAAACGTACCATAAGCACTCAACCAAACAATTAAACTTTTCTTCCCTCACAAACCCAAAAACCAATCCCAAATTTCCCAATATTTCTTATTTTTAAAGAAAATTCATACACATGATTTTTTTTTAAAATTTTCTAATGATACTACACTCCCAAACTTATTTCTTTGTATATTTTCAATTTGGAGTGTAGTTCATTTTTCATATATTTTTCTCTCTCAATTTTTCTTCTATTAATGACACAAACTTCAACAAATAAACCCCCCATTACAATTCATTCCCAATTACTTTTCATACGCTCATGGTACATCAAAAGAGAAGGAAAATGACAAAGTTCTCATAGGCTCAAAATAAGTGTCAAACAACAAAACAAAAAAAAATATTCACATTAAGCTCAAAATGGGTTAATGTAATGCCCAAATTTGCTAGTAAGGCTTAGTGCTTTGATTAGCGTGTCGGGAGGGCAATAATTGATTTAATTATGTTATTATGTGGATTAAATGATTATGTGATTAGAAATGCATGTGTTAGGTGAATTAAATATGCATGTGGGCCCATTTTTGTTAATAGGGGCATAATTGTAATTTTGGCCCATTGGGGGCATAAATTTGAATTATATGTATGTTGTGCTTGATACCACAAGATTGTGGTGATATATTTATGATGTGTGATCCGAGACGGTCATTGGGAGTGTTTACCCAAAATGGCTCCTGATGACGTGGCAAGATTTTCTTACACGTGGCTGGCACGTGGCAGTTTCGAGTGAAGAGATCATGTTCGACCATCGACCAGATAATTATTGATTCGTCAAGTCTCTTGATTAGGTGCGACCAGTATGGTCCCATAAGTTCATTTACTTCCTTTGGGATACACAATCTTGTAATAATTACATTTATTATGTTTCCTTTTATTACCTTGATACGTTGATATTAATGGTAATTAAGGCCCATTGGCCCATGCAACCCCCATTGAGCCTAAAAATAAGAAGAAGAGGGCTCAAGGAAGAGACTTTTTGATTTTTGAACCTTTGATCTTTGTATACAGAGAGAAGAACACAATGTGATTATCCACCGAGATTGTAATCCTCTCAAGACTTGTGAAACTCGTGAACCCTAGTTCATTGATCACAACATTGTGATTCAATATCAATAAGGACACTAAGTGGACGTAGGTCATTACCATCCAATTGGGGCTGAACCACTATAAATCGTTTGTGTTATTTGCTTTCCATTTTATTATTTTCTTGTTTTCATCTCATTTCCTGTCGTTATTTGACTCCGTGTCGTTGGCCAAATCAAGGGCCAACATTTTGGTGCTTTCATTGAGAGAATTATTTCGAGATTTCAAGAAGATCAAATGGCTAAGACATCCAAGAAAACTGGGCAGACTTCCGCCGCTGCATCCACTCAGCCTCCTCCTCCAAATGTGGCTGAAAATGAGCCACACTTGGATTTTGAGGAGCAAGAAATGGATTCTGAAATGCGGAGGGAAACACTGAGTGTGTTGTAGGACGAGTTGGCCAATTTGAGGGCCAATCAAGAGAATGCAGCGGAGACCTTAGTGCTACAGCAGAGAGAAATCGAGAGTCAGGGCCAGGAACTGAATGAGCGGTAGGCAGACATGGACCGCCGGTAGAGAGATGCCACTGTCGCCTTAGAAGCAGCCATTTAGTTGGCTTGGGGACAAGCTGCACCGGCTTCTCAACCAAATCAGCCACCAAACCGAGCCCTAAACCCGAGTCCTCCACTTCAGCTGGCGCAACCGCCTGCAGCTCAACTGGATATCCCAATTCAGGATCCTGAGCATCAGCCACCTTCTCAAACTAGTCAAGGCAATCCCCAGCGCTAGAGGCAGAATAGGACAGGCAACCTCCTCAAAGCACTAGATGCCCAGGGGCCAATGAGCCAAATCCACCGAGCAGGGGGCAACATCCTTCTGCTAACAGAAGGCACGATGAGTCAGGCTCTGCGGTCAGGGGACCCCCACGGCATAATAATTCACGGGGACCCACTGACCAACGCATGCCTCCCCTTGACACTCGGGAGATGCCAGCTAGAGGAGGAAACAACATGACCAGTCTGTCGCGCTATAGTCAGTCACAGTTTAGGGACGACCATGATTATAATGAGGCTGACTCTAGCAGGAAAAATGTTGGTCAGGGGCATAAAGGAAAAGGTGGAGATAGGAACCCCTCGCCAAGAGAAAATAGGCCTACGAGCCAAAATGCTGGGGGGAAACCTAGACAGCATAACGTCTTTGATCGGCTGGGCGCTAGCGAGCAAAGGCGCAGAGATGATGACCTGAGGGATGAGTTCAACGACAGGCGCGAGAGGCACAATGAGTACGCTCCTCCGGCACCAGTCGCCCCAGTGATCCCCGACGCTGTGCAAGCCCAAATTGATGCACTAAATCAGGCATTACAGTAGTTGGTAGGGAGCCGGACATCCCACATTGAGTACGATCGGAGGAGAGGCGCTCCATTTGTACAGAGGATTGTTGTAGCAGAAACTCCCAGCAGGTTCAAGATGCCGGTACTGCCGAACTTCGATGGGTATGGGGATCCAGTATCTCATGTAAACAAGTTTGAGATACAAAGGGATATCCAGAAGGTGTCGGACGATGCCCGCTGCAGGATCTTCCCCGCCACCCTATCTGACACTGCGCAGGAATGGTTCTTTAAGTTCCCTCCTGCTAGTATAGTATCATGGGAAATGTTCGTGAAGGAATTTTACGGACAATTCTATGCTGGTCGCATACACCCCATTGAGGCCAACCAGCTGGTTGAGATACGATAGAAGGAGGGAGAGCCCTTAAAAGACTACGTCCAGCGTTTCATGCGAGCAGCTGCTGGAGCTAAAACAGTGGGAGACGAGGGAAAAATGATGGCCCTAACTGCTGGAGTGAGGCACCATTCTCCCCTCTGGAATAGCCTAAGGAAGAATGGGGTAAAAAGTACCCATGAGTTTCTTGATCGAGCTGATCGGTACATCAAGCTCGAGGACGCAATTGCCAACGAGGGGAAATCATCTGCAAAAGACAAGGGACCAAAGGAAGATCCCGCCAAAGCCGCCAATGGGTCAGAAAAACCCAATGCAATGACAAAGGCAACGGGAACGAAAATGGTAAAAACAGTGGAAAAATGGCGAACAATGAGCCATCAACGTCTGAAAATAAGCGGCCCAAAGGCAATAGGTATGAGTCAAGATTCACCAACTATACGGCTCTTGTCAAGTGTAGAGCAGAGGTCTACCATGAAACCAACTCTAGCGTCCCTTATAAGCGACCAACACCTATAAGGAAGGATATCTCCAAGAGAGACACAACAAAATTTTGCCGTTTTCACAACGACTATGGACATGACATTAATGAGTGTAACCAGTTGAAGGACGAGATTGAGTTCCTTATCAGGCAGGGACACCTAAGGAGGTACGTATGAACCACATGAGGTTCTCAGCGAGAAGCTCAAGGAGGCAACGAGCAGGCGCCTGCACACCAACGCTTGCCACCTTTACAGCCAGCTCCTATGGCAGGTACGTTACTCACCATCTGTGGCGGCCCACACCTTGCAGGACATAGTGGGAAGGCAAGGGAGCGGTACGCTAGGACCTTACGCCACGACCATGATGTTGAGATGATGAGTGTGGAGGATCGAGCGCCTAAAAAAGCTCGTACGGAGGAAGAGCTGATAACTTTTTCTAAGGATGATGCTCAGCATGTCTAATTCCCACATTCAGATTTGCTGGTTGTAGACGTCTAGATTGCCAATATGATGGTTAAGAGGGTGTTGGTTGACACAGGGAGCTTAGTCAACATCTTGTACAAGTCTTCGTTAGAAAGGATGAGGTTGTCCGTAAAGGACTAGGAGCCATGCAACCAAACCATATATGGTTTTTCCGGCGAAGGGCTAAACATAGAAAAAAGCTTTCCACCAGTGCAACAAAAGAGAAGGCTCCTCAACAAAGACAGATCGAAGGCTTTGAAGGAAGAAGTCGAGAAGCTAAAGGAGAATAGATTCATCAGGGTAGCATTTTATCCATCGTGGGTCTCTAATCCCGTATTAGTTCCAAAGCCGAATGGCAAGTGGAGAACATGCGTGGATTTCACAAACCTTAATAAAGCCTGCCCGAAAGATTGTTTCTCACTCCCGAGAATCGACCAGCTGATCGATTCCACTTCAGGGCACAAGATCCTATCATTTATGGATGCATACTCTGGGTACAATCAAATCAATCTGCACCCACCTGATGAGGATCACACTAGCTTTCGGGCCAATACAAGGCTTTACTGTTACAAAGTAATGCCCTTCGGTTTAAAAATGTTGGTTTGACTTACCAGCGACTAGTCAATCACATGTTCAAGGAGCTGATCGGCACAAACATGGAAGTATATGTTGATGACATGCTGGTTAAGTCGAAGAAGGCAGAAGAACACATAGGATATTTGCAAGAGTGCTTCAACGTCTTGAATAAATATCAAATGAAGCTGAATCCCCTCAAGTCTTCCTTCAGAGTTGGATCAGGGAAATTCTTGAGATTTATAGTAAACTCACAAGGAATTGAAGTTAATCCTGAGAAGATCAAGGCCCTGGTCGATATGAAATCGCCAACGAAAATCAAAGATGTTCAAAGTTTAACCGGAAGGATCGCTGCTCTAAGTAGATTTATCTCCAAATCGACGGACAAGTGCGTCCCATTTTTTAATCTACTTAGAGGCAACAAGAAATTCGAGTGGACGGAGGAGTGCGAACAGGCTTTTCAAGCTTTAAAGTCTCACATGTCGCAGCCACCGATTCTATCTAAGCCAGTCAAAAAAGAAACTCTGTTCATCTACTTGGTGATCACAGAATATGCTGCTAGTGCTGTTCTAGTAAGAGAGGAGGAAAATGTGCAGAAAGTCGTATATTATGTAAGCAAAAGGCTAATAGGAGCAGAGATGCGGTATCCGCCTATTGAAAAATTAGCCTACTGCTTGATCTTAGCCTACAGAAAGCTGCGGCCGTACTTCCAAGCTCACCCAATCACAGTTTTGACCGACCAGCCTCTACGGCAAGTTCTGCAGAAGCCAGAAGCCGCATGCCAATTATTAAAATGGGTGGTGGAACTTGGGCAGTTTGAAATCTCTTACTTACCACGAGCAGCGGTAAAAGGACAAGCTCTGGCCAACTTCGTAGCGGAGCTCACTGGGCTTCCAGACAGCGAGCAGATAGAAGAGCCTGAACCTCAAAGCCAAACTCCCTCTTGGAAGTTGTTTACAGACGGTTCTTCTAATGAACATCACGCTGGAGCCAGAGTGATTTTGATAATGCCTGATGGGCATCGATTTCACTGTGCGATTAAATTCGACTTCACGGCGTCCAACAATGAAGCCGAGTATGAAGCACTACTCGCAAGTTTACGGTTAGCCAAGAACATGAACATAAAGTCACTTGAAATCTACAGTGACTCCAAGTTGGTGGTCAATCAGATTATTGGAGAGTACCAAGCCCGGGGGCTGAAGATGGTCGCTTACTTGAACAAAGCAAAGGATTTGTTGGCACAGTTTGACAAATATACTCTCTAGCAAGTACCTCGCGACCAGAACTCAAATGTTGATGCCTTGGCCAAACTAGCGAGTACGAAGGATGCCGACATGCTAAACATAGTGCCAGTTGAATGGTTGTCCGCACCAAGCATCCAAGTAGAAGAAACCTCTATGGTGATTCAGGCAACGGATACATGGATGGCACTTTTCATTGAGTACTTGACGCATGAAGTGTTGCCTACGGACAGGAACAAAGCCAGGAATCTTCAACGACAGGTTACCCAGTTTATCCTGGTCGACGGAGTACTATACCAAAGGGGGTACTCGATGCCACTCCTAAGATGCGTCTCAAAGGAAAAGGCCAAAGAATTAATGAGAGAGGTCCATGAAGGCTTTTGTGGGGACCACGTTGAGGGGCAAAGTTTATCGAAAAAGATCCTAAGGCAAGGATACTTCTGGCCGACAATGAATGAAGATTCGATGGAATTTTTGCGAAAATGCGACAAGTGTCAGAGATTCTCCAAAATTCCGCGAGCAGCCCCTAATGAGCTAAAGCAGATGCAAAGTCTGTGGCCATTCGCAGTATGGGGTATAGACCTAATTGGATCTTTGCCCACAAGGAAAGGCGACGTCAAATACGCCGTAGTGGCCATCAATTACTTCACAAAGTGGGCCGAAGCCAAGCCACTTGCAACCATAACGACCAAGAAAGTGCTGGATTTTGTGGTCAAGAACATTGTGTGTCGCTATGGATTGCCAAGAAAAATTGTCTCAGACAATGGCACACAGTTCGATAGTGATCTGTTCACAGATTGTTGCGAGCGGCATGAAATTATCAATAGTTTTTCTTCAGTTTCTCACCCTCAGGCAAACGGGAAAGTTGAGGCTATCAATAAAACGTTGAAGGATACTCTGATGAAAAGGCTTGAGGAAGCCAAATGGGCATGGCCAGAGCAGTTGCCTGAAGTCCTTTGGTCATACAGAATATCCCATCAAACAGCAACTAGCCATACTCCATTTTCCCTAGCTTATGGATATGAGGCTATGCTTCCTGTTGAATTAGATCCGCCATCACATCAACGGATAGCATGCGATCAAGACGCCAACAACTAGTTATTGATGGAGTCTTTGGATTTGGTCGAGGAAAGGCGCGAGCAAGCCCAACTCCGAGTAGTAGCTTACCAGCAAAAGGTCGCCCAGTATTTCAATTCTAAAGTACGTGAAAGGAAATTTAATGTGGGAGATCTAGTGCTTAGAAGAGTTTTTCTTAACATCCGCGACCAAGCTGCTGGAGTACTCGAACCTAACTGGGAAGGACCCTACAAAATCAAAGAAGTCCTCCATCCAGGCACTTACAAATTTGCTCGCTTAAATGGAGATCTCGTTCCTCGTTATTGGAATGGAGAACACCTGTGCAAGTACTATCAATAAATAATTCTTCTTAAAGAATTGGCTTGCATTAATTTTACTTATTACAAGTTTATGAACAAGGGTTAGTCATTTTTTGTGACTGATCGCTTATAAGTGTAAGATCATTTTATTGATCACTCATACAGACACGATTTGTCCATTTATTACGAGAAATAAAAGGGACTGTGCGCAGCCAGTCAATCTTGCCAACTATTGTATTTATTACAAGTATTTGCTCATTACGTGTGTTGTTTTGCTATATTTTCATTGTTACAAGTATTTATTCAGAGCAAAAATGTTCGAACAGGTCCTAGTCAAGGAAAGTGACCGAGGACCTAAAGCTCCTCAATCACTTGGGGGGCATATAAGGTATCTAGTAAGTAAAGCATATAAAAAAGGTATGTAAACACACGAGCAAAATAAGTGAAAGCATGCTATGGTACTTAGAGTATTTTTCAAAATTTTGTTATTTTGTGAAATCAAACCAAAGTACTATGCTAAGTTCGGTCATGTGAACATATGTTATAATATAATGCAAGTATTATAATATCAAAAATGAAATCCTTTACACTGCGAGCAGTTACTGCTCGGATGTAATTGTCTATTAAAAGAAAAGCTGCCCGTGCAGCAATAAAAATAAAAATTGTCTTGACTACAGGATAAAATTAAAGAAAAAACAAGAAAAATTAGGAAGCAGCAGGAGGATCCTGAGGTGTTGGCTGGTCAATAGAGGCCTTAGCTTCCACTTCCGGGCCTTCAACAATCGTAGCCAAGGAAATTTTGGGGGAGGCTGGGATTTTCACTCTCTCCTCTTCCTCTAAGCGAGCAAGGCACCGGGCTGTCTGAGATCGCCTTAGGCGCTCGGAGAGATAGTTGAAATTAGCCTCATGATTGTGCTTCCAAAACTCATAAAAGTAGTTGAAGGTGGCACCCTTGTACCTCTCCAAATTACTGGCATTAGTCTCCTCGAGCTCTTTGACTCGCCCCTCCAGCTCTTCGGTGTCCTTTATGCTAGCGACCAGCTCAGCCTCAAGTTGTTTAGCCTCTTGAAAGTTAAGTTTAGCACACTCCCTAAACTTCTCTTTGTCTTCATTGGCTTTGGCCAGGGCAGCCTGGAATTGCTTCAGCTCTTCTGCCAGATTGTTCTTCTGATCGAGCAGCTCAACGTTAGTCTTCTCGACTGCTTCCAGCTGCTCAACATGTTTGGCCTTGGCTACTTCAAGCTACTCGATATGTTTGGCTTCGTCCGTCTTGAGATCCTCGGCATGTTTAGCCTCAGAAGTTTGGAGTTGAGTGATTAAATCCCTCGAGCGGTGCCAACTGGCAGTCATAGTTAGCATTCCCCGCAACTAAAGAAGAAGATTAACTGATAATTGAAATTGACAAGATAAACGATCAAAGCTCAGCAAAAGATGATATCTTACACTGGCTATTTCATTCAGCGCACGATTAATAATGTGGTTGACTTCCATGGAGTCAGTACCAGTGATAGCCTCTTGGCTGCGGCGATGCCTTGATAGTTTAGTCAACCTTTCTTTGGCTGAACTAAGCACAATGCTTGTCAATGTTTGGGCAGGAGGCGTCTGGCTGGTCAGTGCCTGAGGAGGTGTCTGATCGGGTGCTGGAGGAGAAGTCTGATCAGTTGGAGCTGGAGGAGATGTCTGGTCAAGGGGGGCTGGAGGTGGTGTGGTTTCTCGAGTTGGAACCACTGCTGGGGGATCCCCAGTCTGAGCCTTTTTCGTTGGAGGAGCCTTGCTGCTCTCTCCATGGTGTTGCCTGCTCCCCTTCTTCTTGCTCGAAGGTACAATAGGTACGTTGTAAAGCTCGAACAAATCTTCAGATGACATGGCTTCAAAAAAGAAATGAACAATCAGATAATGTGGATGGAGGTATCTACTAAATCAAGAAAATAAGTTCAAATAAATTACGAGTAAAATACCCGAGCTACATTTACTGGTCGCTATACTATTTACTGTACTATTGCTGCACTCACTCTCTGGCTTGAAGAAGTCTGAATTTAAAGCAGGAGTATTTAAAGTTGTTATCCCCGTCAAATAAATGACAGGGAATTGGAAAATTATCTAAAAGCGAAAGGTCAGTACCGTTTTCATCTGAAGATTCATCAATGGGCGCAAGGTGTTCGGAAGCCTTTTTTTTACCCTTTCCCGAAGGAGCAGTGTGACAGTCAGAATCCCGTGATCTGTAAGGGGAAAGACTGGGTAAGCTGTGCAATCCCACACCGTCTGGGGAAGGTCAAGTGTGATGATTCTAAGACTGTGTAGGTATGGGACTACACAGTTGAAGAGGGCTTAAATGGATTGATCGGTACTACCTATATCAACAAGATGCATCTTCTTTTCGGTAGCCCATCACTTGAGAACTCCAAAGTTAAGCGTGCTTGACCTGGGGTAATCTAGGGATGGGTGACCTCCTGGGAAGTTTTCCTAGGAAGCATGTGAGTGAGGACAAAGCATGCTGAAAAGACTCGTGTTGGTTTGTAGGGCCAGTTGTCATTCCAGAAAGCAGCCATAGTAACGTGGCGTCACAAGCAGGGGGAGCGGTTGCTCGCGGGGTGCTGGAAGGTTCCCTGATTGTCACCCCAGTTGTCCTCCTTGGAGGTTGTGACACGTGATGGTGCTGCTCGGGAACTTCTCCACCAGTAGCACTACCTGCCGTTAATTCCCTCACATCCTGGTGAGGTACCAAAAGACCGACCAGCCTTAGGTTGGCCTCAGTGACCAGCTCTTTGATGCTTTTCTCTACGACGGTCATGCTGGCCAGGGATGTTGCCTGAATCTCCATTTCTGGAGTGGGAGCTGGTCGTTGCCATGGACCTGAAGAGTACTAATTTTCTAAGGAGGATGCAGATAAAATAAAAAGAAATAAACGACCAGAGAATAAAGAAATTACCTCTTTGGGCGAAGGCCAGGTTGTTGGCAACCAGATCAGTGGTTAAAAAGTACTCCTGGAAGTACTTTCCTACATTGGACTTGTAGGTAGTCTCACTCAGGAAGATGCGAGTCGATTCCTGGTGACAGAAATGAAAAAACCCCGTGTTGTTTTGGTTGGGGTTGGATTTGAGATCGAACAGGTAGTTGATCTCATGTGGCATGGGAACATGCCACTTTTTATGGCTATAAAGGATATAGAGAGCAGAGAGCATTCTATATCCGTTGGGAGTTATTTGAAAGGGAGCGACCCCGAAATAATTGGCCACTCCCTGGAAAAAAGGATGAAGAAGTAAGATTGCTCCTGCCTCAATGTGGTATATCGACCAGGCGCTGAAGGCGCCACCAGGCAGGTTTGCCCGATGGTCGTTGGTGGGTTCGAATAAAGTTACCCCAGGAAGCCTGTACTTCTTGAGGTAATTGGTTAGCATCCTAGCAGTAATGTTGTTGGGAGGAGCAACATACCATTTGACGTCTGGTTGAAGGGCATCCCGAGTTTAGGCCTCTATTTGGATTTCAGTTTGAGTGTTTTCGGATCAACCGCTGGTCGAAGGAATTTCAGCCCGAGGAGCAGGCTGGGTTGCAAGTGGGTTGGTTGATTTTACTTGACCCATGTTTAATGGATTGGTTAAAGGTATGTTAGATGGGGTATGGGAAAAGGGAATCTCCGGAATAAGTAGCGACGACTGTTCTTCATCTTCAAGCAATTGAGCTAGCAGGCCGTCATCGATTGACCTCTCACCTCCCCACAGATCGTGCATGAAAATCTGCGAACAGAGAAGGGGAGATGAGAATCTACGGTCAAAAGACCAAGAAGTGTGAAAGTTGGAATAACGTTGCTCGTGTATAAAAGTTAAGCTTTTATACGACCAGCAACATTCTAACAAAAACACTACATTCTATGTGAACAGTTTGGAAAATGGATTAAAAAGCAGAAGTGAAAAGTTTTCCAAGAAAAACTTTTCGACTCTGAAGGGGCTGGAAAAACCCAGTTTTTCTACAGGCTTAAAAATTGAATTTTTACTTCGATTTTACGCCCTAAATTGATAATCCTAACTACCAAACTGATTCCTAACCCCTGCAAAGTGTTATTTTCCTACCATGTTAAGCTCAAATCAACATGCCCTTTTTACCCCGAAACAAATTTTTCAAGAACAGTAAAAAACATTCAAGAACTCAGAATCTAAAATTAAGGAAAAAAAGATATTGCATGGCATCTCAACGACTAAAAAGTTTGAGAAACTTACTTCTATAGAGGTTGGAGTAGATTTCTGTAACGATAAGTCAATCTGGCTGGGTAGGAACTTCGTGGATCGTCAAAGATCGTCTGAATTTTTGAAGATTTTACACCTTCTTCTTCGGTGTTCTTGAGGATAAAGGTAAAACGTAAAAAGTGAAAATTGATTCTGAGGGGTTATTTATATTAATCAAGGAGCAGTTACCAAGATAATCATGAGGGGTAACTTTTCAAGGCATGGGTAAGTGCAATAGCCGTCAGGCCACTTTTGGGAAACCGAAAAGACATGATTAGTTGCCTTTTTCGAGAAGGCATGGACGACTCTGACAGATTTGATGGGGCATGCAAAAGGTCGGTCACCTAAGTTTACTTTATGCTGGTTGCAGTAAAATAAACTTGGGGGGAAAATGTTTACCCAAAAATGGCTCCCGATGATGTGGCAAGATTTTCTTACACGTGGCTGGCACGTGGTAGTTTCGAGTGAAGAGATCCTGTTCGACCATCGACCAGATAATTATTGATTTGTCAAGTCTCTTGATTAGGTGCGACCAGTCTGGTCGCATACGTTCATTTACTTCCTTTGGGATACACAATCTTGTAATAATTACATTTATTATGTTTCCTTTTATTACCTTGATACGCTGATCTTAATGGTAATTAAGGCCCATTGGCCCATGTAACCCACCTTGAGCCTTTAAATAAGAAGAAGAGGGCTCAAGGAAGGGACTTTTGATTTTTGAACCTTTGATCTTTGTATTCAGAGAGAAGAACACAGTGTGATTATCCACCAAGATTGTAATCTTCTCAAGACTTGTGAAACTCGTGAACCCTAGTTTATGTTGGTTTTTATAGATCAAATAAGAGATTATACGCAGCGGAACAACAATCAAAATTGTTAATTTAACCCCTCAAGATTTCTAGATCTACTTCTTCACATACATATATATATATATTGAATCAAAAATATTTATAAAAAATTACCTTAAGTCCTTCCTTGCTGCTATCTTTTTGTACGGAATAAATCTTTGAGATTCCACACCAGGATCTTTCAAAATGTTCTCAACACTCAAAGAACGAGTGTGGGCTCACTATACAAAATAATAGGCAAAATCTATTTATCAGATGTTCTCAACACATGAGATCTGATAAAGTTTGGACCTAAGTTTTAAAGAACAGTGACCTATGCTTGTATCACTGTTCTATTTCTCTGAGGGATATTTCACGATATATTTTCTATCACTGAAAAAGTATTGTTCTGAAAAACGGATCTCCTATATTTAATATATCCAATATATTAAAAATAAAATAATAGTTATTTTAAACAATTTGAAAATAACTAATCAAGTTATCAGATTTTGTTTAAATAATAATATTTTAATCATATTACAATATCTCATTATTTATTTAATATTTAAATAACTAAAATTGTGGAACAAAGAAACTTCTAGAAGCTTCTTGTGTGTGTAGCACAATGACTGTGCACTATGTTACACGTGTACCACATGCCAAGGAAGGCATGTGATTTTTCCTAATTTTTCTTATTATTTAAATCCCAAAAATAAATTAATTCAAAATTAATTGTATTTTTGTTAAATTAAATAATTAATTAATTCTCAATTAATTAATTACACATAATTATACAATAATTATGTTTAGTGCATAGAAAAATATTTTACTTATCAAATAAGTCATTTTGCCCATTTTTGTATTTATCTTTGTCAGTGTTTGTTTGAGCCATTTCGGGGACCATGGACCTATAACATTAAGCTTCAATAAATTGAAACTAAATAATTAAACTCTTTAATTATAATAGTTAATTTATTAATTCTGATATTTTTCCACTATAAATTCAGAATTGCACTCTTTATGTTATAGCTATACTTTTATAGAAATCTTATTTTAAGTCGTCCATTGATATAACCATCTTACAATAGTTCAACCCTCTAATTAATTAGTTCATAAATTAGAATGGAATAATTACCATTTTACCTTTCTAAGTTACTTCTTATTCCTTAAGTGCCATTAATTCTCTAGTGAATAATTAATCTATAATCTAATTATAGATTTGAGCTCAAAATCATTCAGTTCTAGAATTAACCCTTAATGGAACTAATATACGATTTGTTAGGAAATATTAGATTTCGTATAGTTGATACATGTTCCGAGCCATTCATGATATTAAATCTCCAAAATAAAAGTCATTAGCCTCATTCTTTGAAGAGACTTGAACGAATGAATCAAAAGATTTAATAAACATGAACAGGAGTTCATGAACACTCAGGATTAAGGTTGTTCTATAAATGATCATTAGTTATGATATGAATTACAAGTCTTTATTATTAAATGGATTTTGGATAAAGACTTTTATTCATATCGGTCCATGTCATATATAATCATATTATATAAAGCACATTTACCGAGATGTCTTACCACAACAATAATCCGAATCTAGATTATTTGTATCAACATGATACTCAGCAAACCGTACTTACATCCCCAATTAAAGAATTCCATAACTTCAATTTGTTGTTGTTGACTATTTTTATTCATTCATGTGATCTTAGTTCTCTTGTACTAATACAAGATCACATCCTCAATAATGAATATGGAATTTTTATGATATTTACAAAATTATTCAAACAATAATTTAATAATCTAAATATAACAATAATAGAACATTGTATTTATTTATTCATCGAAATAATAAATGTTTTTTACATACTTTTAGGACATACTCCTAATAGGTCATTGATCACAACATTGGGATTCAATATCAATAAGGATACTAAGTGGACGTAGGTCATTACCATCCAATTGGGGCCGAACCACTATAAATCGTTTGTGTTATTTGCTTCCCATTTGATTCTTTTCTTGTTTTCATCTCATTTCCTGTCGTTATTTTGACTCCGTGTCTTTGGCCAAATCAAGGGCCAACAGGGAGCGGTAGTCACAACGTGGTCGAATACCCGACTCGGAGGGAGCCTAGGGATATTTTGGGGGCATGGTATGTGTTTGAGGTTACCAGGTAATGGGTAGTGAGTTAGAAAATGTAACGCCCTACTTCCTTAGAGCCGTTGCTAAGTGAGTTTAAAAACGTGCATTCAACTCGCTAATCGAGGTTCTAGGTCAAATAGTGTAATTAAGCCATAAACAGAGGAAAACTTTAGAAATAACTCCATAACATTGAAAATCATAAAAGTTTAACACTTGGGATCCCAAAATACAGTTTAGAAACATTTACAACATATAAATTGATCCAAGTCGACTAAACGACAAAATCTAGGTTTATTTACAATCATCTCCCAAAATCCACTGGCTGTGGCAGCCTGGTAGGCCAAACATGTACACGCCGCTTCATGCCTGCTACACTCATGGTTGGTTGGCTTTCTCCTTGCCTTTACTTGCACCACAAAGCATCTGTGAGTCGAAGCCCAGCAAGAAAACCCACAAACAGATAACATATGAAAAACATACACCAAGTATATAAACTGGCTATCAATAGGCTAAACACATAAGGCCTAGCCGACCTAGGCGCTTAACCAGGCCCTGGGTTCGCGGTCCACACCGTGAGGATATCCCAAGTATCCTTTAGGGACTCGCCCTGGTAACTCGCACTCCACGTGCTCAACGCTGCTCCCGGCCCCTTGTCGTACTCGGCCTTGCACTCAACATGCCTAACGCCGTTTCTGGCCCTTTTCCGTTCCCAGCCTCTGCCAACCTCGGCCTACACCGTTCCCGGCTCTTGCCGATCATTCACATAATTGCATTCATAGCATAACAAACATATATTGAATACTAACCAATTCAACCAAAGGGCTACGCCTTGCAATTCAAACACATTGGGCTAGCCCTGCATACAAGCTCTATGGGAACAAGGGTTTTCTTACCTTAGATTCCCTAGCTCCGTTCACTTGATCCTCGAGCACGATCCCTCTTGAGTCCTAGCGTACACCCAGTCACAACCATAGATTAGAATCATCACCAAACCTCAAGTTCAACACCTAACCTCGGGACCAATCCCGAGCCCTCGGGAAGCCCCAATTCCACCAAACAAGGTGGTGGAATCGAACCCCGAACCCCCGGGCAAAAACCATTGAAAATAACTCAAAAACCCCTTTCTAGAAACAGGGTAGCACTACAGCACTCTAAGGAGGGTGCTACAACGCTAAAAACAGAGCCCAACTCGCCCAGAACACTTGGCCTAGCGCTACAGCACCCAAAGGCTAGCGCTGTAGCGCTAGTCACAGAACAGCAAAACCTGCCATTTTCTCCTTCGACTTTCCCCGAGCCAAACTTGACCAAAACTCATCCAAACTTTACCCAAACTTAAAAACAAGCCTACTAACATGTCTAACTCATCCCAAGCATCCCAACCATACACAACTCAACCACATGCATCCTTAATCCAAGATTTCACCATAACTGAACCTAAAACTCAGAAACTCAGCCAGAACCATAGAAATCACAAAGATTGAAACTAAAGTTCCTTACCTCTGATGAATGAACTTGGCTGAGGTTATCTTCCACCTTTGCTTAGCCTTCACCTCCTTAAATTCTCAGCTTCAACTCCCTAAGTTTCCCATAAAACCTTGCTTAGAAAACTGACTCAACACCAACATCAAAACTTAAGGAAACCTCAAAGTCTTACCTCAAGTGGATGAATTTCTTGTCCAATTTCTCAAGCTAACACAAGGATTCTAGCCTCTAGCTCCTGCCCAAACTCCTCCTGAGTTTCTGCTCCAAAAGACCTCAAAAACTGGTGGATAGATGCCAAACCGACCTTGCCTTTCTTTCCCTTTTTCTTTCCTTCTTTTCCTTTCTTTTCTTTCCTTCAGAACATTTCCAGCCCTTTCTACTCTCCCCACTAAGGCATAAAGCCTAATTTATTCTTATCCCTTATATGCCAAATGACCACAATACCCTCCCATAAATCCTAAGTCTTTAAATCCACCTAGGGGTATTTTGGTCTTTCCACCCAATTCCCGCTAATTCCTCAAGTGTCTCTAATATTTACCGCTTACCTCCCGACACTTAGCTAATCACCAGTTATATTCTCCAATATCAAAGTAGATCCCAGTATATTCTCTAAATTCCTATTTATACCCCCAGGCTTGCCCTAAGCCAGGTATAAATCCCCGCCGTGACTTTTTCGCTAGCTCTCGCACTAGGATCGTCTCGATTCACAGATCACAAATATATCCACATAATAATGTGGTCTCAACAATTTATCACATTTATATACAGTTATGCCCCTGACAACCAAATGGGGCCCACATGCATATTTAATCACCTAAACATGCATTTTATCCACATATTCATTAAATTCACATAGATTAATATAGTATAACAATTATTGCCCTCCAGGCACACTAATCAAGGCCCCAAGCCTTATTAGTAAATTTGGGTCGTTACAGAAAATATTTAAGTATGTCAGGGATTAAATGAGGAATTATAGAAACACTCGAGGAATTAGCGGGATGTGGCAAATGACGGGATTGCCTTTGGTGGCATTAAATGATTAAGGATATACTTAGGGATATTTTGGACTTAGCAAGTTGAGGATAGACTCAAGCCAAATAGGATTCTAGAACTAAGGGAAACAAAAGAAAACAACTGAAACATAAAC
Source organism: Humulus lupulus (assembly GCF_963169125.1). Taxonomy (NCBI): domain Eukaryota; kingdom Viridiplantae; phylum Streptophyta; class Magnoliopsida; order Rosales; family Cannabaceae; genus Humulus; species Humulus lupulus. Next base: position 28,350,624 of record NC_084799.1, read on the forward strand.
CTCATCTCAGCTCTCTTTCTCCCTCACATCTCTCTCTCTCTCTCAAGGCTAAGGAGGAATTTTGCTAGATTCAAGGGGGAAGGCTTAGAATTCAAAGGGATTAGAGCTAGAGGTGATTGAAATTAGCTCAAGGTCAAAATTATCACAAAGGTAAGGGTTTATACTGATTTATGATTAAGTTACTGGCTGTAGTTAGGAGTTTGTTTTTAAGGTTTAAGCTTGGTTTGATTTGTAAGTTTTGATGAGATTATAAGCTGGTTCTTGAAGTGTTTTTACTAACTAAGTTTCCTAGACGGGAATTCTGGGTTTAATTATGAGTATAGAGGTTGAATTGGGTGTGATTTGGTGAGTTGGGCTGGGGGAAAATGTAGTGGAAATGCATGGATTTATGGGTTTTGGGGCTCGAGTTGCGGTCATGTTCTTCAGGCACCGCGGCCCGCATGAACTCGAAGGCTTGGGGGCCTCGGATTTTTGCCCAGGCACCGCGGCGCAGGCTGAGGCGCGTCGCGGCTCATGACCCTTTGATGAGAGGCCAAGGCTCTCTGACTTGTGGTGCACCGCGACCCTTAAGGGCTGGGCCGCAACTCAAATAGATAATGTTTTCCAATTGAAGGTTTTAAGCTCGGGAACCCAAATGTTCAGGCTTGGGAAGGATTCTGCTACCTGGTTTAGTAGAATTCAAGGTCCCAAAGGCTAGTATTTTAATATGAAGTTCTTAATTGGTTAGGGATTTATGGATGTCTATTTATTATGGCATTGTGACTAGGTTTTACGTCAAAGCTCGGGTTTAGGGGAACGTGCTCAGGATCGCGTTAATCTATCAGCTCGAGACATCGATAAGAAAATTGTTTTTGCTCGTAAAGCAGGGTATTGCCTTATTATTTATGTTTCAGGGTGTGGCCCTAATATTTGTGTTTAATATATGTGTGAATACTTGTAAATGCTATGCTATGTTGTGCATGATTATGAATGAATGACGATGGCCGAGAACGACGAAGGCAGAGAACAGCGAAGGCCTCTAACGACAAGGGCCAGGAACAGTGAAGGCATGTTGAATGCACACCGCTAGGGTGAGACCCTCTAACGGTTCAGTAGTCACTCATCGAGCCCAGTGCCTGGTAAAGCACCTGGGTCGGCATAGGCCGCTATATGTTTAATCTGTTGTTTGTTTAAGTTGTGTATTGTTGGATTAAATTGCAATATGTTATGTGTTGAGTTTTCTTGTCTAAGTTAGAGTGTGCTTCACTTGTGGGAGTGTCAGTCATCTGAGGAAGGACTGCCCACAAGCTAGAAAAGAAGAACCGAAGAAGAGCGACAGCCTCACTCTAGCCAGAGTATTTACCTTGACCCAGACTGAGGCTGAGGCTAATCGTGACTGGTCAGATTTCTAGTGTCGGTTCTTCATTTACTACATTAATTGATTCAGGAGCTACTCATTCGTTTGTATCTTCTAGAAGGATAGATCGTTTGTGTAGACCTTGTGATATGTATGCTAGGGGATTCAGGACTTTGTTGCCAACCGGGGAACTGGTTGTCTCTAGAAGATGAGTTAGAGCATTACTGGTAGAGATAGACAGTAGGGAGTTGTCTGTAGACTTGATCGAGTTATCAATGGAAGACTTTGATATGATTCTGGGGATGGATTGGTTGTCAAAGTATAGGACAACGATAGAATGCAAGCGAAGAATGGTGACCTTTGAACTGGAAGAGGGGGTACCCTTTGTATTTGTGGGAACAATGAGTGGATCATGAATACCTATGATCTCATCACTAAAGGCTAGAGACCTAATGCAAGAAGGTTGCATAGGATTCTTAGAAAACATAGTGGATACCTCTAGGATTGTTTCAGTTGGACCGGATGAGACCAGATTAGTATGCAAGTTTCCTAATGTATTCCCAACATACCTGCCAGGGTTGCCACCACACCGATAGATTGAGTTCATCATAGAGTTAGCGCCAGAGGCAGAGCCAGTATATTATATGGATATATTTGAGTTACTCAACATGAGGCGATCCTAGGGAGCAAGTTAGCGGTTTAGTCATAACGAGGTCAAATACCGGGCTCGGGGTGAGCCTAGGGGTAATTTGGTACTTAGTACATTACCAGGATTGAGCGGTTAATGAGAAATTATTTGGTAATTATTTGAGGATATTGGAAGTAACAGGAATTGTAAGACGTTAATTATGATTAGCGGGGTGTGAGATAAATGAGCACTATGCCCTTGAGGTCATTAAAGGACCTAGGCTTGATTAAGGGGTATAATAGTCATTTCTTAGCCTAAGGGAGGATATACTCAGAACCTAGTGGAATGAAATACTCCGAATCTTTAGCTCCTTCTTTCTCCCTCTCGATTGCTCTCCATTCTCTTATTCTCTTGAGCTGATTTTTGGAGAAAAGCGAAGAATCATTGAGGCTAAGGTTTGGGAATTGAAAATTTGAGGCTTAAGAGTGATTAGCTACAGCTAAGGAGATTGAAATCACAGTTGAGGTATGGATTGTAACTCTGTTTTTAATTGTATTTTTGCTTTAGATTTTGTTGTGCTTGAGCTTGGAAGTTCAAGGTTGTGGATTAAGTTTTTGGTGGCGTTTTGAGTGTGTTTTAAGCTGGGTTTTGCTGCTAGATTAGTGTTAATATTATGCTAGTATTGAGGTGTGATTTTGGGATTTCTTGGAAGGGATTTTTGGTAAGGTTTTGGCTGAGGAAAAATAGGGATTTTTGGGTTCGCAGGGTCATGTCGCGACCCTGTTCTTTGGCACCGCGACCCGTGTGAACCCAGGGCATAGAGGTGGTTATGTCTGGGTAGGCATGCCGCGGCCCTTAGGGGCATGCCACAGCCTATGTCTTGAATTTCAAACATGGGGCTCTCTGCCTGGGAGGCATGTCGCGGCCCGCCTGAGCAACTTTGGCCACTTTAGGTTTTTATTGACGGGAATTCAAACCTAAAGGCTCAAGATTGATTCCGCTACCCGGTTTAGTAGAATTCAAGGTCCCAGAGGCTAGGACTTGGTCCGGAAGCCTTTATTTGCTCATTATTGACAGGATTTTATATTTGGTTATGACTAGGATATCGCTAGGGGCTCAGGATTAGGATCATGCTCGAGGGTCGTTCTTATCTTACTTTACACTCGGACTTAAGGTAAGAAAACTGCACCCATTATGTAATGTACATGATTAGGGCTTGGTCCGAATGTTGAATATATATTTGATTAGGGCTTGGACCCTTGTAAATGCGCATCATTATGATTATGCTTGTGATTTATTGATTAAGCATGTTGAATGCTCTGTATATGGATATTTGTTATATGATGAATGCATGTTAGCATTATATAATTGATAAAGGCTTGACTTATGAGTCAAGGGCGGCAATAGCGCTGGCCGAAAGGCATTGACTTATCAGTCAAGGATGGCAATAGTACTGAGCTCTGGTCGAAGGGAATTGACTTATCATTCAAGGAATGCAATAGCGTTGGTCGAAAGACATTGACTTATGAGTCAAGGGTGGCAATAGCGCGCTGAACGCTGGTTGATATGATTAGAACTAATCATGAGCACATTGTACACTTGTCCGACCCAATGGTCGTAGAAAAACCAAAGCACCAGGTACGATGGGCCATCCCTAAGGATGGTTATAGAGAGGATAAGGCAATGGGCCCTGGGGTGACTTATTAGTCCCAAATCCTAGGGCGTTGAGCCCAAGTGTGACTTGTTAGTCATGTATTTGGGCAATGGGCCCCGATATGATTCAGTAATCATTTGCTTAGGGTGATTGGCCCCATGTGACGCTGTAGTCATTTATTTGAATGGTAGGCATGCATGAGTAGGGATTATTACTACTAGGCATGCTAATTATGTTTGGTAATGTATTATTAACTGCTTATGAGCATGTTTAAGTTTTCTTGCTGAGCTTTGGCTCATGAGTGCTTTGTGGTTCAGGTAAGGGGAAAGGAAAGCTGGACTAGCCATGAGTTGGAGAGCTTAGGTGGTGATGTGTACATATGCGACTGCTTGACCACCACGACCAAGGTTTCTTAGAGGAACTAGGGTTAAACCCTTATTTTTTCGCTTAGGTTGGCGAATTGTAACTTTTGAGTTGTAATGACCCTTTTGGAGCTGTAAAAAACTTTGTAAACATTATTATGGGATCTCATGTACAGTTTAATGTTTTAATGAAATATCCATTCCTTTTGACCAAAATTTTTAACCCTGGACCATTAATCACATTTAGATGCATGTTTATGACCAAATGACTTATTTAGCGAGTTAAGCACTATTTAAAATACATAGTGTAACAGTCTTGGCTAACCAGGGCATTACAAGTTTGTAGTCTACTGCGATGCTTCCTGGCAGGGTTTGGGGTGTGTATTGAAGCAAGCTGGAAAAGTGATTGTAATGCCCCAAAATCCCTAATAAGGTTTAGGACCTTGATTAGGAGGCCGAGAGGGCCATAATTGATTTATTATATTATTAAATGATTATATGCATGTTTATGTGAATTATGTTATAATATGATGATAAATGCATGCATATGGGTCTATTTTCATTATAAGGGCATTTTGGTAATTTGGCCCGTTGAGGGCGTGATTGTGTATTTTCATGCAAGTGGGTGAATTATGAATAATACCACGTTATATGTGGATTTTTTCAAGCCATTCGACATGAGACGATCTTTGAATGTAAGTTATCGGTCTTGTCATAACGGGTTTAGTTTTGGGGTTCGGGGTGAGTCTCGAGGTAATTTGGTGATTTAAACATTGCCGGGAATTAAAGGGTTATGGATGTGATTTATTAGTATTTGAGAATATTGGGAATAATGGGAATTGGAGGACGTTAATTATGATTAGCGGGATAAGTGGTGAAAGGACTATTTTGCCCTTAATGGGTTTTGGAAGAGTGTTTTGACCCTAGGGGCATAATGGTCATTTTGGACCAAAATCAGTGACTTAGTCACCTTTTCCCTCAGCTGAAGGTAACCTTAGAAACAGAGTATCATCATCATCCTCTCTCTTTCTCGATCATCTCTTCCTCTTCCTTCCCTTTGGAATTTTGAAGCTAAGTTTGAGGATTCTAGTGTGGGAATCAAGGCTTGAGGTTCTAGGCTTATGTTCAGCCATTGAAGAGGGTTTAATCTTGAGCTTGAGGTAAGAATTCAGCCATGAATTTCTAGTTTTTTACTCTGTTTTGAAGTTAGTTTTGAGTTAGAACTTTTGAATATAGAATTGAGTAATTGGTGTGATTTTTGGTGGTTCAAAGCTTGGGTTTTGTTGTGGGAATGTTGATTGTGTTGTGGGAATGCTTGGTTTGGACTTGGAGGTGTTTGAGTTAGTTTTGGAAGGATTAAAATAGGGAAAAAATGAGGTTTTGATGGGAAAAAACAGGGGTTTTTGGCTGATGGCCAGGCAATGCCGCGACGCTTGGGAGGCAATGCCGCGGCATAAGGTCTAGGAGCTTGAGGCTGGCGCCTCTGTTTGGGAGGTAGGCCGTGGCATGGTGGATGTAGGGCCACGACCCTTAAGAGCATTTTTGGCCAAAATTGAGTTTTTGGCTTGGGGACTCAAACCTTAGGCCTCGGGATCGTTCCTACTACCCAATTTAGTGGGATTTCATGTCCCGGAGGCTAGGTCTTGGTCTGGGATCCTTTATTATTGATTTTATTGATGGAATTCCATATTTGGTTATGACTAGGTGACCGTTAAAGAATCAAAGGATCGATCATTCTCAAGGGTCGTTCAATTGTTATTTCTCGCTTGAACTAAAGGTAAGAAAACTGCACCCAGTATGTGATGCACGAGAAACATGTGATTAGGGCATGCCATGAATGTTGAATATGAGATTGATCAGAGCTTGAGCCTCTGTGTTTGTGCATGATCATAATTATGTTAGCAGTTGTTAAATAAGCATGCTGAATGCCCTATATTTGGATATTTGACATATGATATATGCCTGGTAGCATTGCTTACTTGTGCGTGGCACTGACTAACTAGTCAGAATTGGCAATGGTGTCAGTATTAACTATGAAGCTGTGACCTACTTGTCAAGTTCGGTAGTAATACTGAGCACTGGTCATATGGCATTGACTAAAAAGTCAAGAACGGTCTTAGCGTGTAACGCCCTACTACCTTAGAGCCGTTACTAAGTGAGTTTAAAATGTGCAATCACTCGCTAATCGAGGTTTTTAAAGCAAAAGTGTAATTAAGCCATAATCAGAGTAAAAACTTTAGAAATAACTCTATACCATTGAAAATCATAAAAGTTTAACACTTGGGATCCCAAAATACTGTTTAGAAATATTTACAACATATAAATAGAACCAAGTCGACTAAACGACAAAATCTAGGTTTAATTACAATCATCTCCCAAAATCCTCTGGCTGTGGCAGCCATGCAAACCAAACATGTACACGCCGCTTCATGCCTGCTACACTCATGGTTGGTTGGCTTTCTCCTTGCCCTTACTTGCACCACAGAGCATCCGTGAGCCGAAGCCCAGCAAGAAAACCCACAAACATATAACATATGCAAAACATACACCAAGCATAAAAACAGGCCATCAATAGGCTACACACATACGGCCAAGCCGTCCCAGGCGCTTTACCAGGCCCTGGGTTTGCGGTCTAAACCATGAGGATATCCTAGGTATCCTTTAGGGACTTGCCATGGAAACTTGCACTCCACGTGCTCAACGCTGCACCCGGCCCCTTGCTGTACTCGGCCTCGCACTCAACGTGCCCAACGCCGCTCCCGGCCCTTTGCCGTTCCCGGCCCCTGCCGACCTTGGCCTACACCGTTTCTGGCTCTTGCCGATCATTTACCCAATAACATTCATAGCAAAGTAAACAAATACTGAACACTAAAAAGTTCAATAAAAGGGCTATGCCCTGCAATTCAAACATATTGGGCTCAGCCCTGCATACAAGCTCTATGGGAACAAGGGTTTTCTTACCTGAGTCCCGAGCTTCACGAGCACCGCTATCCCGAGCACAGTCCCTTAACTTGAGCCTTGCCGGACCCTTGTCACAACACATGGTAATATTCATCCATCAAGTTCCAACCCATTAACTAGCTTTATATCACAAATCTAGTCTCCGCGTCATTGAATTCTATCAATCCGGGTAATAAAATCCATCCCGAGCCTTAACCATTGAGTTCCCAAGCCTAAACACACTTAAAAAACACAAACTGGCACTAAGAGCCGCGACCCTACCCACAAGCGCCGCGTCTAGCCTCAAAACAGAGGCTACCACCTCCTTGCAACACACATGGGCCGCGACGTGCATCACCAAGCGCCGCGACGCACCTCAAGCTTCTCGGCCTCCCATGGCCGCGCGCGCACACGGGCTGCGACATGCCCCTCCTAGGGCCGCGGCCCTAGCCTCCAAACCCAGAAATCTTCATCTTTTCCTACATTTTTTTCCTCAACCCAATTCACCCAAAACTAACTAGCAATCCCAGATTATCACCACAAAATTTCTAACACAATCTCAACATCAAAACCTATCAAGAACCAGCCCCCAAAACTCAGCCTAACAATCAAAACTATCCTATAATCCATACCATGCATACTCAGTGAAAACCAGCAGAAATTCCAAACTTAATCTCTGTAATTTAGAACTTACCTTTGCTAGATTGAACCTCAGAACCAGCTCCCTATGCTCCAAGCTCCAAGCTCTCCTAAATCCCAGCTGAACTCCTTAGCTTCAAGTTGGTTTCCCCAAGTTTTCCTTGCTAAGCCTTAGAGTAAGATGAAGAGAGAAGAAAACCAAGTGATGAGGGAAAGATATGGGTCGGTTTCTAAGTGTTCTAAACTATTCCAAGTTTTGTTTTATTCAACTTAAGTCTATAGGGTTACCTCAAGACTCGGGGTACCAAAACGTCCCCCAGGGCAGAATGGTAAATTTCCCCAACATTCCCTCCTAAACATTCTAACCTCAAATATATCTCCAAATACTTATTTCCATAACCCGATAACCCCAATATAATAACTAATGCCCAAATTACCCCTCGACTCGCCCTGAGTCGGATTCTCAACCCCGTTGTGACTTTCTGGCTAACCGCTCCCCAGGACTGTCTCGGATCGTGCTACACAGAAATATATCACATGCATTTCATATTTATCACATTTACGCCCTCAACGGGCTAAAATCACAAACATACCCCTAACATCCATATGGGGCCCACATGCATATTTAATTAAGCTAAACATGCATCATTATCACATATTCACATAAATTCACATATTAACATATTAAATCATTTATTTCCCTCCAGGCATGCTAATCAAGGCCCCTGCCCTATTAGAAAATTCGGGTCATTACAACTATCCCCTCCTTACAGAAATTTCATCCTTGAAATTACCTGAACAACTCGGGATACTGCTCCCTCATCTCCGACTCAAGTTCCCACGTCGCCTCCTCAACCTTGTTGTTCCTCCATAGAACTTTCACCAAGGCGATGGTCTTGCTCCGCAAGACTTTATCTTTTCGGTCAAGAACCTGAACCGACTTCTCCTCATAGGACAAATCTTGATCAAGCTCCAGATTCTCATAACTTAGAACGTGCGTCGAGTCTGACACATACTTCCGGAGCATGAACACATGGAATACATTATGAACCCCTGATAAAGCTGGAGGCATCGCTAGTCTATAAGCTACCTCTCCAACCTGTTCCAGAACCTCGAAGGGGCCAACAAACCTAGGGCTCAGCTTGCCCCGAACACCAAACCATTTCACTCCTCTCAAGGGTGAAACCCTAAGGAACACATGATCACCTACCTGAAATTCCACGCTCCTGCGTTTCAGGTCTGAATAACTCTTCTGACGACTCTGGGAGGCAAGCATACGCGCTCTAATCTTCTCAATCTCTTCATTGGTCCTCTGAACCATCTCTGGACCCAGATACCTCCTCTCACCTGCCTCATCCCAATGGATAGGTGACCTACACTTCCTTCCGTAAAGCATTTCATACGGAGCCACTCCGATGGTCGCCTGATAACTATTGTTGTACGAGAACTCGATCAAAGGGAGATACTTACTCCATGATCCCCCAAAATCTAGCACACAGGCTCGCAACATATCCTCCAATATCTGAATTGTCCTCTCAGACTGTCCATCTGTCTGAGGATGATAAGCGGTACAAAACCGTAACTGCATGCCCATAGCCTTCTGCAGACTCTCCCAAAACTTGGAAGTGAAGGTGGGGTCTCTGTCGGATACTATTGACCTCGGAGCCCCATGAAGTTGAACAATCTCCTTCACATATAGCTCAGCATACTGCTCCACAGTATAAGTTATCCTAACAGGCAGAAAGTGGGCGGACTTGGTATACCTATCCACAATCACCCACATAGAGTCATGTTGTCCTACGGTCCTCGGTAAACCAACCACAAAGTCCATGGTGATATCCTCCCACTTCCATTCTGGGATCCCCAGAGGCTGCAGCAACCCCGCTGGCCTCTGATGCTCAGCCTTGACCTGTTGACACGTTAAGCACTTGGCCACATAATCCACCACATCCCTCTTCATGCCCGACCACCAATACAGAGCTCTCAAATCCTGATACATCTTCGTTGTACCCGGATGCAAAGGATAGGGAGTGGTATGCGATTCATCTAAGATCTCCCGCCAGATATCAGAATCCATCGGAATGCAGATCCGACCCTTGTACTTCAGTAATCCTATCTCTGATATAGAAAAGTCCTTATTCGCTCCGACTATGACATTCTCTCTATGACCTCTCAAGTGGGAATCTTTTCCCTGCGCCTCCTTGATCCTCTCAAGGAGTATAGACTGAAGAGTGATGTTGGCCAACTGACCAAACACCAACTCTATACCTGCTCTGGTCATTTCCTCAGCTAACTTATCAGATATCTGCCTCGAACTAAACAACTGTCCTGGGCCCTTCCGACTCAATGCATCAGCCACCACATTAGCCTTCCCAGGATGGTATAGGATATCACAATCATAATCCTTAACCAATTCTAGCCATCGCCTCTGGCGCATATTCAGGTCCTTCTAAGTAAAGAAATACTTTAGGCTCTTATGGTCGGTGTATATCTCGCACTTCTCAACATAAAGATAATGTCTCCAAATCTTAAGTACGAACACCACCGCTGCCAACTCCAAATCATGCGTGGGATACCTCTATTCATACTCCTTTAACTGTCTCGATGCATAGGCTATCACCTTACCAGCTTGCAACAGAATGCACCCCAAACCCTGCCTGGATGCATCACAATAAACCACAAACTTTTCATTATCTGTCGGCAAACTTAACACTGGCGCGGTGATCAATCGCCGCTTCAGCTCCTTAAAACTATTCTCACATCTGTCTGTCCAGACATACCTTGTCTTCTTCTTTGTTATTTCTATCAATGGTGTAGCTATTCTGGAGAACCCCTCAACGAACCGCCGATAGTACCCCGCTAAGCCCAAAAAGCTTCTCACTTCGGGAACATTGCTCGGTCTAGGCCAATCTCTGACCACTTCAATCTTACTTGGGTCAACCAGAATCACCTCCTTACTGACAATATGGCCCAGAAATGTAACTTGTGGTAACCAGAACTCACACTTACTGAACTTAGCATATAACTTATGCTCTCTCAACCGCTGTAGAACCAACCGCAGATGCTGCTCGTGCTCTGTCTCTGACTGAGAATACACCAGAATGTCGTCGATGAACACAATCACAAACTTGTCCAAATAATCCCTGAAAACCATATTCATCATGTCCATAAAGGCTGCTGGGGCATTGGTTAATCCAAAGGACATAACTAGGAATTCATAGTGCCCATACCTCGTTCGGAAAGAGATTTTTGGTATGTCCTCCTCTTTAATCCTTAACTGATGATAACCTGATCGGAGGTCTATCTTGGAAAACACTGTTCCTCCCTGTAATTGATCAAATAAATCATCGATCCTAGGTAGTGGATACTTATTCTTAATGGTTAACTTGTGTAGCTCCCTGTAATCAATACACATCCTAAGGGATCCATCCTTTTTCTTAACGAACAACACTGGAGCACCCCATGGTGAGAAACTCGGTCTGATGAACCCCAAATTAAGTAACTCTTGCAACTGAATCTTCAACTCCATCAATTCTGCTGGAGCCATTGTAATGACCCACTAATCTAGACTTTTGGACCATTAACGAAACTATACATACAATCCTTAATAGAACTTACATTTACAAAAATACCATAATTTTATTAAGTAACTTGTAAAAATAAGAGTTACTTACAAAATAAATACCAAGAAGGATATGGGATCCCATTGTCTTTAAAAACAAAACATGATTTAAAATAAAAAGACATTACATAAATAGTGCGGAAAATACATGTAAAAGACATAAAACGAAACTACATCCTCGAATCGAATAACGCTCAGCTCCTTGACTCCATTCACCATCGATACACATTCTCTAAGCGTCCACGAATCTTACCGCCTCTTAGGCTATTTTCCTGCACATAAAACAAAAAGGAATGAGCCTAATGCCCAGCAAGGAAAATCTAACACATAGTCATAAACATAATTTCATAATAAGCATAAAGACATATCATATCACTTATTACATACACTTATTATAATGGCCATTATTACTTGGGGTCCCATAGACTAAACAAGTCATATGCCCATGGGATTAATGGGGTCCTACTAGCTAAGTAGGTCATATGCCCATAACCCATTTGGGGTCTTGTTAGTCATATGGGTCATATGCCCAAGCCTACAAACATACACATATACATATCATAACACATTTGATAACATAAAACATAAGATAACATAAACATATAACATATTGATTCTAGCCTATTTTCCTTACCAAAATTACCGGGATATGAGGACAGAATAGGGACTTTGGAACACTCCTAAAAACCATTTGTGAAAGGGTGAGTCTATTGATATTGAAGAAAAAGGGATGAAAGAGATGAAGGAACTATACATATTAAAACATGCTTACCAAAAACCTTGTGCTTAAGAACTTGGATTTCCTAACCAAGAATAGGAATAAGGTTAGAAGGCTGAGTAGAAGACTATGAGAACTTTAAAGAAAATAAAATAATACCAATGAACTAGAGTGTGGAAATACCTTGAACACTTGTAAGACCAATCTAAACCTTGAACTGAAATGCTATAAGACCTTACTTCCCAAGTGTTTGGTAAGCTTATAGTGATCAAGCTTATAATCCCCAACCCAAGTGTTTACACTCTCACAATAACCTAGCAACTTGCAGCCTCTGAACTTAGGTTGATGAATGAATGAAAAATGCTTGGTGCTAGGTCCTATTTATAGAGTTCTAGGAATAAAAATCTTCTTTTTGGCTTTGAATAAAAAAATAAATTTAATTGAAAATATTTGAATATCCTTCAGCCAAAGGCTTAGGAATTTTTCAAATTTTTCAGAGAGATTTAAGGATTCAAAGCTTGATTTTAAAATAATAAAAACAAATAGAATCCTAACTTCTAACTCCCTAAATCTCGTAACTCTAAACTCCCCTTCAGTAAAATCAACATATCTGGAGTTGTAGAACTCCGATTTGGACTCTATTTATACCGTTAGAAATCTCATTAAATTATCTACAACTTTTAAGAAATACTATTTTTCGAAATTCCTAATATAACTGGGTCAAAAACAGGTCGGAAGTTGCAGTACCCTAAAGTTACGAAAAATCTATTTAATTATCTAAATATCAACCTAATCCACAAATAAATAAAATTGTGATAAATGTCATGCTCCTATAAGATTTTGGTGAAGACTAAGTCTTATATTTCTCTTATTTTATCATTAAAATAATAATTTCTTAATAATCATACATATGATAAGTGTTACTATCTTATTGGGTCTATCTAAACCTTATAATATAATAAATATTATTCTTAATATCAGCTATATAATCAAACCTTAGGTTAAAATTAATATTCTTAAACTATAGGTTAAACTTAGAAAGTCTATAAGTACTACTATGAGTGTCCAAATAATTCCCGGTCTGAACCAAAAATCCACAGTAACAAAGATAATACTATACATACTATAATACTACTAAATAATTAGCTAAGTAAAGTTCTTGGACTCTACATCCATTTTGTAAGGTGTCCTAGATACTGGCTCCGCTCCTGTTACCAACTCTATAACAAAGTCAATCTCCCGCTGCAGCGGCAACCCCGGCAAATCTGCTGGGAACACATCCGGAAACTCACACACCAGTCTAGTCTCACCCGGTCCAACCGACACCACCCTAGAAGTATCCACAACGCTTGCTAGAAATCCCATGCAACCTTCCTGCATCAGGTCTCTAGCCTTCAATGCTGAAATCATTGGTACTCACGGTCCACTAACTGTCCCCACAAATACAAAGGGTACCTCCCCTTCCGGTTCAAAAGTCACCATTTTGCGCTTGCAGTCGATCGTTACCCCATACTTCGATAACCAATCCATCTCTAACTCAATCAAATCCACAAACGGTTCCCTACCATCTACCTCTACTGGCAATGCTCTAATCCATTTCCTAGAGACTACCAGTTCTCCTGTTGGCAACAAAATCTGAAATCCCCTAGCATACACACCACTAAGTCTACGAAGCTGATCTATTACTCTAGCAGATACAAATGAATGGGTAGCCCCTGAATCAAACAATGCAGTATACAGAGAACCAGCACTAGAGATCTGACTTGTCACTACCGAGGGGCTAGCCTCCGCCTCGGTCTGAGTCAAAGTAAATACCCTGGCAGGAGCAAGACTGTCACCCTGCTTCCGCTCCTCTTTCTTGACTTGAGGGCAATCCCTCTTCAGATGACTAGCACTCCCAAAAACAAAATAGGTCCTGATCCTGCACTCACCCTGGTGTCGTCGCCTGCACCGCGGACACATTGGAAAGCTCCTCCAGTTGTCACTTCCACCCTGACGGCCAGTGGAAGCACCCCGTGCCCTCCTATCTGAATTGAGAGGAACAAAGGATTCTGGGGTCTTCCTCTTCTGCTCACCAGAACCACTATCCCGGCCGGATCCAACAAAAGGAGGCACTGTTCTCTTGGCATCGCACCTAACATCGCTTTCTTTCCAGATCTGATCTTCGGCCCTCTCAGCCATAAGGGCCTTGTCCACTACCTGGGCATAAGTAGTAGTCTCTGGATCCAAAGTAATATTCCCATCGTGGGCGATCATAACGTTTAATCCCCGCACAAACCTGTCCCTTCTTGTTGCATCAGTCAGCACTAAATCTGGCGCAAACTTCGCCAATCTGTCAAATCTCAAAGCATACTCAGTCACTGTCGATCGGTTCTGAGTCAGGTTGACGAACTCATCAACCTTCGCAGCTCGAACTGCCACACTGTAATACTTCTCATTAAATAGGTTTCTAAACTCTTCCCAAGTCATAACTATTATATCCCTTCTCTGAACCACCACGTCCCACTAGATGCGGGCATCCTCTCTAAACATGTAGCTAGCACAATCTACCCTTTCATTTCCCTGAACCCTCATAAAATCCAGAATTGAGGAGATCATATTCATCCACTGCTCTGCCCACAGTGGGTCTGGTCCACCCTCAAAGGTGGGAGGATGTTGCTTCTTGAACCTCTCATACAGAGGTTCCCACCTGTTCTCCACAGTAGACTAAACTGGCACTGGCGCCACTACCTGCTAAACTGGCCGCCCAGTAACCTGAGGTGAGGCCTGCTGACTCAACTATCGCAGCTCTTCCTCTGTTCGCTGCAGTCTCATTTCCATCTCGACAAACATCTCTTGCCAATTCTGTGGGGCAGGTGGAGGGTCCTGACCCTGGTTGTCATCCTCGGCCCCACTGTTGCGGAGTCTAGCTGATTGTCGAGGCATCTCAACAAATATGCCTACAACCAACGACGCCGCTCATCAGACATGATAACAACATCCGAAACCACCTCCCAAACCATTAGCCATCCATAAACAGTAACTCATATAGCATACAGATATCATATAACACACAACGGGCCATGCCCTGGCATCATGCATATGTTAACTCATTCATCATGCTCTGTATAAGATAAGTAGGCAAACAGGACACTCAAGCTCATATTCAAGCATATTAGTCAATCATACCAACCAACCCTGAGTCGAGCTTTGTCACTGACAGCGAGGTACATGTTCGGTCAATCTCCAGAACCAATAACCTTGGCTCGCTCTGATGCCAAGTTGTAACGCCCTACTACCTTATAGCCGTTACTAAGTGAGTTTAAAACGTGCAATCACTCGCTAATCGAGGTTTTTAAAGCAGAAGTGTAATTAAGCCATAATCAGAGTAAAAACTTTAGAAATAACTCTATACCATTGAAAATCATAAAATTTTAACACTTGGGATCCCAAAATACTGTTTAGAAATATTTACAACATATAAATAGAACCAAGTCGACTAAACGACAAAATCTAGGTTTAATTACAATCATCTCCCAAAATCCTCTGGCTGTGGCAGCCATGCAAACCAAACATGTACATGCCGCTTCATGCTTGGTTGGCTTTCTCCTTCCCCTTACCTGCACCACAGAGCATCCGTGAGCTGAAGCCCAGCAAGAAAACCCACAAATAGATAACATATGCAAAACATACACCAAGCATAAAAACAGGCCATCAATAGGCTACACACATACGGCCAATCCGTCCCAGGCGCTTTACCAGGCCCTGGTTTGCGGTCTACACTGTGAGGATATCCTAGGTATCCTTTAGGGACTCGCCCTGGCAACTTGCACTCCACGTGCTCAACGCTGCTCCCGGCCCTTTGCCGTACTCGGCCTCCCACTCAACATGCCCAACGCCGCTCTCGGCCCCTGCCGACCTCGACCTACACCGTTTCCGGCTCTTTCCGTTCATTTACCTAATAGCATTCATAGCAAAGTAAAAAAATACTGAACACTAACAAGTTCAATCAAAGGGCTACGCCCTGCAATTCAAACATATTGGGCTCAGCCCTGCATACAAGCTCTATGGGAACAAGGGTTTTCTTACTTGAGCCCCAAGCTTCCCGAGCACTGCTATCCCGAGCACAGTCCCTTAACTTGAGCCTTGCCGGACCCTAGTCACAACACATGATAATATTCATCCATCAAGTTCCAACCCATTAACTAGCTTTAAATCACAATTCTAGTCTTCGGGTCATTGAGTTCCCAAGCCTAAACACACTTAAAAAACACAAACTGGCACTAAGAGCCGCGACCCTACCCACAAGCGCCGCGTCTAGCCTCGAAACAGAGGCTACCACCTCCTTGCAACACACATGGGCCGCGACGTGCATCACCAAGCGCCGCGACGCGCCTCAAGCTTCTCGGCCTCCCATGGCCGCGCGCACACACGGGCTGCGACATGCCCCTCCTAGGGCCGTGGCCCTAGCCTCCAAACCCAAAAATCTTCATCTTTTCCTGCATTTTTTTCCTCAACCCAATTCACCCAAAACTAACTAGCAGTCCCAGATTATCACCACAAAATTTCTAACACAATCTCAACATCAAAACCTATCAAGAACCAGCCCCCAAAACTCAGCCTAACAATCAAAACTATCCTACAATCCATACCATGCATACTCAGTGAAAACTAGCAGAAATTCCAAACTTAATCTCTGTAATTTAGAACTTACCTTTGCTGGATTGAACCTCAGAACTAGCTCCCTATGCTCCAAGCTCCAAGCTCCCCTAAATCCCAGCTGAACTCCTTAGCTTCAAGTTGGTTTCCCCAAGTTTTCCTTGCTAAGCCTTAGAGTAAGATGAAGAGAGAAGAAAACCAAGTGATGAGGGAAAGATATGGGTCGGTTTCTAAGTGTTCTAAACTATTCCAAGTTTTGTTTTATTCAACTTAAGTCTATAGGGTTACCTCAAGACTCGGGGTACCAAAACGTCCCCCAGGGCAGAATGGTAAATTTCCCCAACATTCCCTCCTAGACATTCTAACCTCAAATATATCTCCAAATACTTATTTCCATAACCCGATAACCCCAATATAATAACTAATGCCCAAATTACCCCTCGACTCGCCTTGAGTCGGATTCTCAACCCCGTTGTGACTTTCTGGCTAACCGCTCCCCAGGACTGTCTCGGATCGTGCTACACATAAATATATCACATGCATTTCATATTTATCACATTTACGCCCTCAACGGGCTAAAATCACAAACATACCCCTAACATCCAAACAGGGCCCACATGCATATTTAATTCAGCTAAACATGCATCATTATCACATATTCACATAAATTCACATATTCACATATTAAATCATTTATTGCCCTCCAGGCACGCTAATCAAGGCCCCTGCCCTATTAGCAAATTTGGGTCGTTACATAGCGTGTTTAACACAAGCCGACAAAGATTAGATCTAATCGACATCTGCATTGAATGATTCAAATGAGCATTAATGCCGGGCCGACCTCCAGTTCGATGAAAAACTAAAAGCGCTTGTCTAGCCAAAGGCTAGTTACTTAGAGTCAGGGCCTGAGAGCCCCAGTGACTGTTAGTCACATGGCTATGGGTGTTGAGCCCGAGTGACTTACCCAGAAGTCACTCATTTTATTGGAGCCAGGGCCAGGGAGCCCAGTGACTGTTTAGTCACATGGCTATGGGTGCTGAGCCCAGGTGATTACGTTGTCGCATGACTGTGGGTGCCGAGCCCCGTAGTGACTTGTTCGTCAGTCACTCAGTTGATTAGAGCCATTGCCAGAAAGCCCAGGTGACTGCTTTATCACATGGCTATGGGTGCTGAGCCCTGTAGTGACTTGCTTGTCAGACACTCATCATGGTTTAACGGAACCTCAAAGTGATATCCACTCATCTGTTCAGGGCTATAAGCTCTGTATGATCATAATGATCATCATTTGCATGGATATGGGTGCTGATCCCCATGGTGACTTGCTTGTCAGTCACTCATTATGGTTAATGGAACCACCAGTGTTAAATCACTCATCTGATTAGGATTGACTTGATAGTCATCCAATCAGGAGGGCAGGATTTCTTATCCTAGATTCCCCAACATTATCTGAGGTTATTGCATGCTTGAATAGAGCTATATTTGCTAGGCATTCCAGATATGATTTGATGTCATGACATGACTATTCATGAGCATATTGAGTTTTCTTGCTGGGCTTCGGCTCACGGGTGCTATGTGGTGCAGGTAAAGGCAAAAGAAAGTTGAACCATCCTTAAGTTGAAGAGCTTAGGTGACGATGTGTACATATGCAGCTGCTCGTCCGCCACGGTCGAGGGTTGAAAGAGGAACTAGGGTTTAACCCTGTTTTGCCGCTTATATCGGCTGGTTGTAATTATTTTATTGTAATAAACCTTTAAATTATATTTTGGGATCCCAATGTATATAGTAAACATTTTAGTGAAACGTTATATCTTAACCAAAATATTAATCCCTAAACCGCTAATCATACTTAGTTACACGATTATGGCCAAATGACTCGATTAGCGAGTTTAACACTGTTTAAAAGGCACACCATAACGGTCCCTGGAGTTTAGGGCATTACAACTTGGTATCAGAGCGAGCCAAGGTTTATGGTTCCTGAAGACAAGCTGGGCATGTACACTCGTCACTGAAGATAGCTTCACTCAGGGAATGGAAACTATTTTTGTAGTTATGTGCTTAACTGCTTAAATAGAATGTAAATGCTTTACCTGCACATTGTATTAGGGAGCATGAGATTCTGGTAGAGCCTGGCTCTTGACTATATGATTACATGCTCTGTGAATATATATACGAATATGATCATATGATTACCTGCTCCATGAATATATATAATTGTGATATTTGCATCCTGGAGTTGGAGGCATGGTGTGAATGTTGGAAGAGCAGGGATTATGATTGATGTATGAATGCCATGGGCATGTTTTTAGCACTGCAGTGGTTTGTGATTGTAGTGTGGTAAGATTGTTCCCGTGGGAAAAGCTCTTGATATGCTCATCATGTTTAATGGGTCAAGTTATTGACTGCAGATTCAATTAGCAGGTTTGTATCCAAGACAGATAATGAGGCTTGATGGTGGTTATACAGAGGCTGGGAGTTTCAGCCAGGGGTTGAGTTATTCATCTGCCCCTCATAATTTCCAGCAAATGTTTACAGATTTGCAATCAAGATTGCAGAAGCATGAGGAAGGGATTAGGTGTTTGAAGCAACAGCGAAACCTGTCGGGAAACACCTCTTCCTTTGTTTTGCCAGGAGTGGCACCAGCTTTGGCTCAGCCTAGGGTTGAGAGCAGGTGGGAATTTCTCTGTGGAAGATTCCAGAAGTATTACCCTCCAGTCTTTGAGGGAGGCCTAGATCCATTCAGAGCTGAGCAATGGATGGGCATGAACAGTTCCATTCTAGACAGTATTGCGGGATGATGCTCAGACGTGGTGGGAAGTAGTATCCCAGACTCGAGATACATCTGTGATGGATTGGAAAGAATTTAGGCAGCTGTTCAATGAAAGATGTTACTGTGATGCAGCCAAGACTGCTAAGATGAATGAGTTTCTGAATCTCCTTCAGGGAAATGCAATAGTAACCGCGTATGTTAATAGATTTGATGGGTTGGCCAAGTTTGCTTTTGACATGGTAACCACAGGTGCAGCTCGAAAAAAAAGTTTATTCAGGGGTTGAATCCCAAAATAGCTCGGGGCATTAGAGTTGCTCCAGTACATGAAATCTCTACCTACGCTCAGGTGGTAGGGAAGGCTCTTGTTGTTGAGAGCGCAGGAAATCAGATTGGACAAGAGAGTGCTGGAGAGCATGGAGCTCAAGCAGTGATGCCTCCATTTATTAGATCAAGCAAGAAGAAGGAGTGGAGGACCCGTCCAATATGTGTTTGGTGCACGAGGCGTCATCTGGGAGAATGCCGAGCAAAGGCATGTTTCTTATGTGACATGGTTGGGCATTTCAAGAAGGATTGCCCCAGGATAAGAAAGGATGAGAAAAAGGGGATGGACAGCTCAACTCCAGCTCAAGTGTTCATTCCGATGCAGTCAGAGACTGAGACTAGTTCCTCAGGGGTGGCGGGTCAGCTTTTTAGTTCTGATCTTTCTATTGTGCTGATTGGTTTTGGTATCATGTTGTTTCTTTGTTTGATGCTTCTTGAGAGGAATAGAGTTGGTATGCAGATTACATGGTCATGTTATGATGGGAATGCGATACTGTATTGGTGATCTAAGAGATGAGTTGGGTTATGATAAAAAGGACTCATCAATGATTTTGATAAAGCTGGTTATGACTGGCTTTGGTATGATTCAGGATATGGATTGGTTAAGTAAGTATGGGGCAATGCTAAATTGCAAGGAAATGATAGTAACTCTTGGGCTTGAAAGTGGGAAGCCTTGTGACAGTTGGCAATGTGCATGGATTTTGTATGATGATGACATCTGTATTTAGAGCCAGAGATCTATTGCAGGGGGATGCATAGAAATCTTAGCTAGTGTGGTGGATACCACTTAGATTGCGCCAGTGGGATCAGGACAGACTGGATTAGTCTGTGAGTTTCTGAATGTGCTTCCAGGGGACTTTCCAGGGTTTCCCTTATATGAAGAGATAGAATGGTGAGTGGATTGATGTCAGGGATGGAATCAGGTCTAGGGCACTGTTTTAAATGGCTTCAGCAAAGTTGTAAGATTTAAAGGACTCAGTTATTGGATAAGGTGGATCTTTGATCTGGTTAGTACCAATTAGAGATGAGGGAGAAGAATATGCAGAAGGCTGTTTTTATTCTAGATAAGAGCACTTGGAGTGCTGGATGATGTTCTGAGAATTTGGTTAATGCCAAGTTGTTTTATGAATTAGATGAACAGAGTATTCAAGGATTATTTGAATCGGATTTGTGATCATCTTGGACATTTGTGTTGTGATATATTCTCTGTGATGATTTTCCTAGGTCAAGGAACGCCTTAGAGGGCAGGAGTTTCCTTGAACGGGCAGGATATTACATGTACTTTGTGGATGAGTTCTGAGTCTTCTTACATATCAGAATCAATTTGCAGGTTGTTATGACACCTCAGTGACAGGGAACAGTGGTTGCCTATGCATCATGTTGATTGAAGGATCTGACCAGAACTGGAGTAGAGTTTTTGGTGGGCTAGGTGGCCAGCTGTATACTTGAGTTTACTCTTTCAGAGAGGATCAAAAGAAAAACAATTAAGTGAACCACATATAGGAAGATTGAGTGGAAAGTCTTAGCTGAATTAGCTAAGGACATTGCAGTGTCAGGTATGGGCTTATTACGGTATGGGGATCAGATTTAGAATCCGATGGACACTGGGATTAATTGGGAGATTCTGGAAGAATCTCATGCTACTCTCCTATTCCCTTCATCCAGGCATCATGGAAATGTAGCA
Organism: Humulus lupulus; assembly: GCF_963169125.1. Classification (NCBI taxonomy): domain Eukaryota; kingdom Viridiplantae; phylum Streptophyta; class Magnoliopsida; order Rosales; family Cannabaceae; genus Humulus; species Humulus lupulus. The sequence goes on from NC_084799.1 coordinate 28,371,933, forward strand.
GGATATGAAAGTTTTATGGTGGTGTCCTGGGATGGAGATGGGCTTAATGGAATACATGGAGAGGAATTGAATTGGTAGTTGGTCAGCTAGCCAATATCACTCTTTAGTCCACGCTCTTTGAGAGGATCAAGGAAGCACAAAAGGAGGATCCACAGATGAGGAAGCACATAAAGGATGTTTTGGACGGTGTGGGTAAGGACTTTTCTATTTCAGAGGTGGGTTTAATGAGGTACAAGGGTCGGATTTGTGTTCCGAAGGATTACGGTATCAGGCGAGAGATTCTAGATGAGTCTCATACTACTCCCTATTCTTTACATCCGGGTACGACGAAGATGTACCAAGATTTGAGAACTTTGTATTGGTGGCTGGGGATGAAGAGGGATGTAGTGGATTATGTGGCCAAGTGTTTGACCTGTTAGCAGGTGAAGGCTGAACATCAAAGGACAGGGGTTTCTGCAGCCTTTAGGGATTCCAGAGTGGAAATGGGAGGACATCACCATGGACTTCGTGGTTGGATTACCGAAGGAGAACACCATGTGAACATATTTATTGTTGAACAATCCCAATGTTTAAGGGATATTATTTAATCTGTTATCCGATCCCACATTTTATGGGACATTTCTGTGTACGTAGGGAATAATGTATTAAATAGCATTATGTTAATTGATTCCCAGAATATCTTCCCGAAATATGTGGGAATGAATTCTGTAACCTTCTCTATAAATAGAGAAGGAGACTCCATTTGTAGAGGACCGATTTCTAATTACTTGAGAGAAAACTCTGGGCAATTATTCTCTGAAAAGTTTCCAGAAAACTCCCAAGTTCTAATAACATAGACTTGTAGACTATGCAGATTTAACTGTTTAACCACGTAAAAATCTCATGTGTTCATCTTCTTTCATTTCCTCTAGTATTTTCCTTGTTTAATTGCTCTCCTATTTAAGTTGACAAAAAACGGCGTCAACAATATAAGTGTTATTTGTGTATAAATCGTATGTTTGTGTAACTAAATAAGAAATTAGAATAACATTTATCTTCTATCAAGAATAAAGAAGTCTTTTCTCTAATCATTAATGTGTGATTTGAAGAATATTATGAATGTTTTGTATCAAATATGGTAGTTTGTGATCCAAAATGTTATCGTATTATTTATTAAAAAAAACATAAATAATGTTTGGTTTAATTTTTCTTTAATATGTTTATGTCATTTTTTTATATATAATATTGTTTACTTATTTAAAATTTATATGACAATAATAAAAACTTAATAAAAAATTAATAAATTTTCTAAATAAAAAATATGTATTGGAAGTTGTTTGGACATTATTAAAAAAAAATTAAATCAAGTGTTTAAAAAGATTCCCAAGAGTCGTAAAAAAAATCTACTTTTTCCCTCAACCGAAACACTAAGAAGAATTAGGCCCAAATTCGGTGCATGCTCCAGTGGGTCCAACTATATCCATAGAGCTCGAATCCACCTTTACGAGTCCAGGAAAATGGTCCCAACCAATTCCTCAAAAAGCTAGAGTTGCACTCTCTAATAACTCCTTGATATTGATTGTGAATAAGTAAAGTAAAGTAATAAAATACATTCTTCTTTCATTTGTCGTTACTTTTTCTTGTAATGTTTTGTTTTGTGCTTTTCCAAGCTCTGGTTCTTATTCTAGTCATGAAGCAAATTTATGAAATGAAGTATGATTGGAAGGATTTGATTTGGTGTCATGGATGGTTCCTTATTATTATTATTATTATTATTATTATTATTAGATGCTTTTTTAACATAAATATCTCTTAAAATTTTCTCGCTTGAGAATTGAGTCATTGATAATATTTTTTAACAATTAAGTTTTTGAGTTTAACAAATAATAGCAATTAAGTATTTATAGTTATTTTTATAACAAATTAAAAACTTTTATGGACAACATTGGTATTTTTCTATATATACTTTACATCTCCAATTTAAAAAAAAAAAAAAAAAATTCATTGGAAAACTAAACATTTTCTGAAAAAAAAAACTTAATTGCAATTGTTTATAGAATAGAAGAACTTGATTGTCAATTTTTTTCTCAAAAAACGTAATTGTGGAACAACAAAAAACTAAGTCTAGTATGAGGAGTTCAAACTATTCATAAAATTGATTAGGAAATCTTAAGAGGATTATATGATTATTTGGATACTTATATCACTGTATTTATCCGTACACTAAAATTTTAGAATATTGCTATATGATACATTAAAGTGTCCAACACTACATAATACGACAAATGTCGATTGATGCAATTTAACCGGGTCCAAATATATATGTGGGATCCGATATTAAAATTCATCAATCACCATATACCACATCATATGGTATCAGGAACCATATTGTAACGTCCTCCTAATCCAGGACCGTTACACTGTGTACTTTAAATTATATTAGACTTGCTAATCAAGTCATTTGGTTATAAACGTGTAACTAAGGTTAACGTCAACGGTTAGGGTTAAATTGTTTGGTCAAAGTAACTGTTGACTTTTTATTTAAGAAGTTTCATACATACATGAGATCCCAAAATATTACAAACAAATGTTTAAAAGGATGTAAATACATAAAAAGTTACAATCGGCCGACCTAACCAGCAAAATTAGGACTATAACCCTAGTTCCTCTAAGATATCCTCGACCGTGGTGGATGAGCAGCCGCATATGTACACGCCGCCACCGAAGCTCTCCAACTCATGGCTGGTCAAGCTTTCCTTTTCCCTTACGTGCACAACATAGCACTCGTGAGCCAAGACTCAGCAAGAAAACTTAAACATGTGCATGAACAGAAAATATAGATTTCCAGATACTTATATAGCATGCCCAATAGTAATAACCTACTCATACAGGCCTACAATTACAAATAAATGGTCATTGGACCATTTGGAGACCGCTGCCCTGAATAGTTTATCATAGAGTCAACCTCGGGGCCCTATGCCCTAGCTATGTGACCATAGAGTCACCTGGGGACCTCGCCCTTAGCTATGGGTAACTAGCCATAGAGCTAGCCAAACACTTTTGTTTTCCAACTACCATTGGGTCGGCCAACATAATAGTACGTTGCTGATTTGGGCCTAAGCCTTTCGATCAACGCGCAACACGCTATTGCCGTCCTTGACTAATAAGTCAAGCCTTGAACCAGGTATTCGGATACAGATACAAAAACAGATATAGATAAGCACACTTCAGACAAGACAAGTATGCATACATATTAATCACATTACATCATCAAGTAATCGTAAAAATAGTAATAACCATGCTCCTTAACGGGGCCAAGCCCTATCTACGCAAACCATGCAAACAGTCATGTAACACTTAATCAGGTACAAAATATTTAAGTATGTTTAATCAACAAGTAAAATGATAAATTAAACATGTTCATACTCAAAGGCCCAAGCCCTATCCATAATTATAATCAACAATCGGGCCAAGCCCTAATCACACATATATCACGTATTGGGTGCAATTTTCTTACCTCAGGTCCGAGTATAGCGTAAAATAAGAACGACCCTCGAGCACGATCCCGGTTCTGAGTCCCTTAGTGATAACCTAGTCACAACCATAATATAGGATTTCGTCAATAACGAACAAATAAAGGCTTCCGGATCGAGTCCTAGCCTCTGGGACCTCGAATTATACTAAACCTGGTAGTAGACTCGATCCCGAGCCCTTAGTAATAAATTCCCGTCACTAACAACCTATGGTGGCCAAAATAGACCAAGTGGGCCGCGACCAGCCCTTGAGGGTCGCGGCACGCCTCCCAGACATAAGCCCCCCAAGGGCCCTGGGTTCGGTTGGGTCGCTGCGCCCGAAGAACAGGGCCACGACCTGACCCTGCAAACCCAAAATTTCTCCATTTTTCTCCATCCAAACTCAATCAAAACCTACCCAAATCAACCTAAAATCACAATTCAATCCTCATAACCGATCTAACATCTTCCCAGCAATAAAACCCAACTAAAAACTAGATAAGAAACTCATCAAAACCCATTAATCAAACCTTTGAGTTACAAGCTCAAGAACACCAAAAATTCCAATAGAATTCAGTGAAAACAGAGGTTAGAACCTTACCTCAGCTATGATTTAAGTCTCCCTAGCTGTAGCTAATCCAATCTCAAGCTTAGGCCTTCAATCTCTCAAGCTTCAGCCAATAATTTCTCCTTAATTCTCAAAGAATTCCCTTAGAAAAGTTGAGAGAGAATAAGAGAGAGAGAGAGAGAGTGAGCCGGTTGGGTGAGCTGCTTCAAGTGTTTGTTGTGTTTTGCTTATTTCATTAAGGCTTAAGTAATCTTAAGCTAATCTCAAGGCTCGGGGAAACAAAAATGTCCCCGAGGGTAAAATGGTCAAAATCCCCAGTATTCCATCCCAATCTCACTAACTCCAAATATATCCTAAATTATTCATTCCCGTTACCCGATAACCCGATACTATACCAAATACCTAAAATACCCCTTGACTCGCCCCGAGTCGGGTATTGGGCCCCGTTGTGACTTTCCCGCTAGCTTGCTCCCTAGGACCGTTTTGTGCCAAATAAACTCACATAATAATGTGGTCTCTCACATATATGCACATATATACAATTATGTCTATAACTGGCCAAATTAAGAAAATTGCTCTTCTAATAAAAAATAGACCCACATGCATATTTAATACTCCTAAACATGCATAACTAGTTATATTATCATATAACTCACATAATCACATAATCATGCACAAATATATCATATAAGCATATAATTCCATATATTTCCATCCTGGCCCCCTAATCAAGGCCTTAAGACTTATTAGGTAATTTGGGACATTACAACTATCCCCTCCTTACAGAAATTTTGTCCTCGAAATTTTACCAGAACAGCTCGGGATACTGAGTCTGCATATTCGCCTCCAGCTCCCAGGTCTCTTTCTCAACCTTGCTCTTCCTCCACAATACCTTAACTAAAGGTATAGTCGTGTTTCTCACGACCTTGTCCTTCCTGTCTAAAATCTGAACTGGCTACTCCTCATAGGACAAGTATGTCTCCAGTTCCAAACCCTCATAACTCAATACATGAGTCCCATCTGATACATACTTTCTCAGCATGGAAATATGGAATACATTGTGCACACTAGACAATGCATGGAGTAAGGCCAATCTGCAAGCCACCCAACCAATCCTCTCTAGGATCTCAAATGGTCCCACAAACCTAGGGCTCAACTTGCCCTTCTTCCTGAATCTCTTCACCCTCTCAGTGGTGAAACCTTAAGGAAGACATAGTCTCCCATCTGGAACTCCACGTTCCTCCGCCTTGGGTCTGAATAACTCTTTTGTCTACTCCGAGATGCGAGCATCTGAGCTCTAATATTCTCAATAGCTTTAGTGGTCCTCTGAATTGCCTCAGGACCCAAATATTTCCTCTCACCCCTCTCATCCCAGTGAACGGGTGATCTGCACTTCCTACCATACAACATCTCATAAGTTGCCACTCCAATAATAGACTGGTAGTTATTGTTATAGGAAAACTCTATCAGAGGTAAATATTTACTCCAGGACCTTTCAAAGTCCAATACACATGCTCTCAGCATGTCCTCCAATATCTGGATAGTTCTCTCAGACTGGCCATCGGTCTGAGAATGATAAGCTGTACTGAACTTCAGTTGCGTACCCATCACCCTCTGTAAACTTCCCAAAAACTTGGAAGTAAAGATAGGATCCCTATCAAACACGATAGACCTCGAGTCCCGTGAAGGTGAACTATCTCTCTCACATAGAGATCTGCATATTGGGCAACCGTGTAATTCATCCTCACTGGTAGAGAATGAGCTAATTTCATATACCGTTCTATGATGACCCAAATTGAATCATGCTGGCCCACTGCCCTGGGCAATCCTTCCACGAAATCCATCGTAATGTCCTCCCACTTCCATTCCAGGATATCCAGAGGTTGTAATAGCCCTGTTGGCCTCTAATGCTCTACCTTGACCTGCTGATAGGTCAAGAACCTTGCCACGTATTTAGTCACATCCCTCTTCATCCTAGGCCACCAATATAAAACTTTCAGATCCTGGTACATCTTCGTGGTGCCCGGATGTAGAGAATAAGGGATAGTATTAGGTTCATCTAGAATCTCCCGTCTGATCCCAGTGTCCATCAGAACGTAAATCCGATCCTTGTATCTCAGCAAGCCCATGCTTGACATCGTAAAGTCCTTAACTACTCCAGCTAGGACGCCCCCTCTAACCTGCCCCAACTGTGCATCATCTAACTGCTTCTCCTTAATCCTCTCCAAAATAGTAGACTTCATGGTGATGTTGGCTAACTAGCCCACCACTAACTCAATTCTTGCTCTAGCCATATCATCAGTCAATTCCCTTGATATGTGCCTAACACTATACAACTGTCCCAGACCCTTCCGGCTTAAGGCATCTGCTACCACATTGGCTTTCCCAGGGTGATAGAGGATCTCATAATCATAATCATCTACCTGCTCTAACCAACGTCTTTGCCTCATGTTCAGATCCTTTTGGGTGAAGGAGTATTTTAAACTCTTGTGATCAGTGTATATCTCACACTTCTCATCATATAAGTAGTGTCACCACACCTTCAATGCAAAAACCATTGCTGCAAGTTCTAAATCATGTGTGGGGTACCTCTGCTCATACTCATTCAGCTGACGTGATGCATAGGAAATCACCTTCCCAGTCTGTATAAGGACATAACCTAGGCCCTACCTCAAGGTGTCACAATAAACCACAAACTTATCCTGATCTGTAGGAAGACTCAGAACCAGAGCGGTGGTGAAACTTTTATTTAGCTTCTGGAAACTGTCTTCACACTTGTCTGAACATATGAACCTCTGATTCTTGCATTTCAACTCTGTCAGTGGTGACACAATCTTGGAAAACCCCTCCACAAAGCATTTGTAATAACCTGCCAATCCCAAGAAACTTCTGATCTCTGAAGAGTTCTTCGATCTTGGCCAATCTCTGACCGCCTCAATCTTTGCTGGATCCACCATAATTCCATCCTTACTAACTATGTGACCTAAGAAAGTCACATGTGGCAACCAAAACTCACATTTCTTGAATTTCACATACAATCTGTGTTCTCTCAACCTTTGTAGTACCAATCTGAGGTGCTGCTCATGTTATGTCTCTGTCCGATAGTACATTAGTTTATCGTCGAATAAGAAGATCACAAACTGATCTAGATAATCTTTGAACAGCCTGTTTATCAGATCCATAAATGCTGCTAGGGGATTAGTCAGTCCAGATGACATCACCAAAAATTCATAATGCCCGTACCTGGTGCGAAAAGTTGTATTCGGTATATCCTCCTCCCTGATCCTCAGCTGGAGATAACGAGATTGAAGATCTATCTTGGAGAATACCGTCCTACCCTGCAACTAATCAAACATATCATCAATCATTGGCAGAGGGTACTTGTTCTTGATATTCAACTTGTTTAGTTCTCTATAATCGATACACATCCTCAGAGAACCATCTTTCTTCTTCATGAAGAGAACTGGTGCGCCCTATGGCGAGAAACTGGGCCTGATAAAACCCAAGTCTAGTAACTCCTGTAGTTGAACCTTTAGTTCCTTCAGCTCAGATGGAGCCATCCTATCAGGTTCCCTAGACACTGGCTCTGTCTCTGGCGCCAATTCAATCACAAACTCAACCTCCCTGTGTGGAGGTAACCCTTGCAGATCCTCTGGAAACACATCCAGAAACTCACAGACCAATTGGGTCTGTTCTGGTCCTAGTGGCACAACCTGAGTGGAACCCAACACATCCCACAACAATAGGTATCTAGCTCTAAGTACAGTTATCATAGGTATACGGGGTCCATGCACAGTGCCAACGAATAAAAAAGGGTCCTCTCCCTCAGGTTCAAATGTTACCATCTTCTTCTTGCAATCTATCGTTGCCCTATACTTCTCTAGCCAATCCATACCCAGAATTATATCAAAGTAAGTCATCCCTAATTCTACCAAGTCAACTGAAAATTCTCTGCTATCCACTGTAACTGGTAGTGATCTAACCCATCTCCTAGAAACCACTAATTCCCCAGTAGAAAGCATAGTACCAAACCCCACAGGATAAAATTCACATGGTCTACACAATCCATCTATAATCCTACTAGAAACAAAAGAGTGCGTAGCACCCAAATCAATCAAAACAGTATAGATGGTTTCAGCACTAGAAAGTTGACCTGTAACCACCAAGGCACTCGCCCGGCCTCTGCCTGGGTCAAGGTGAACACCCGAGCTGGCGTCAGGTTGTCCACCTTCTTGGGCTTTTCCTTTCTGGCTCTCAGGTAGTCCTACTTCAAATGCCCCACATTGTCGCAAACAAAACAGGCCTTCGCCTGACATTCCTCAATATGGCACCTCTTACACTGGGTACACACTGGAAATGCTCTCCAGGTCTCACCGCCACCCTAGTGGCCCATCTGTATGTTATATTATTTTAAATAATATAATGTTAGATTAAATATTTTGAGATAATGTGATTTTTCACACCTTGTAACATATTATTGAGAGTCACTAAATTGGACACATGTATGTGCCCAAATGTGACATATTTTGGAGTTACAAAAACAGTTACAAATTTGTAACTCTCAAATATTACCCAATAATGTGTAGATTTGATATTACGCATTTTGATTTGAATTTCTCAAATCCATAAGAGATATGACTGTTAGAGATGTGATTTTAACTCCTCTAATGTGTATGGAAGTTACAAAACCAAGTGGGAATGAATTTGGAACGTTTTGGAAAATTTAGAAAATTGGTTGCTGAAAAACGTCTTGGGTCGTGGCCAGTATTTTTCAGGCCGCGACCCAAGAGGCAGAAAAACATCGTGGGCCGCGGCCAGTGTTTTTCAGGTCGCGACCAGAACAGCTGACAACATATTCCAAACTTCGGTTTTATCCAATTTTGAACGTCTCCAACAACCAAGTAACTCCCAAATCTCTATTTTAACTCCATTAACATCCAATTAATCATTGGTAACAACCATGGGGGTTGGTGGAATTTGAAATTCAAAGGGTGTCTCAAAACTCTATAAATAGGAGCCTATTGCTCACTTGAAAGACACACCTTTTTCCATCCATAAAGCACTTTGCTGGAAAATACACCATAAAGGCTTGATAATTCAAGAGAGCTATTTCCTAGAAAGATCTCTTAGTGCTTAGAGAATAGGGGGAAATAAGCTTTTGGACAAAGGTTTTGAACCTTGTTCAAATTGGTGATCCCCACTACTCTACACTTTGGTTGTGTGAGAGTTTGTTCTCTTTATTGGTTTTATTTTCATTCTTTTGATTTTTATGATCTTATTTACTTGTATTATTATTGTTTTGAGTTTGTGATCTTCCTCTTCTAAATCTTTCTATTTATTTGTATTTTGAGCAATAGAGTTGTAACACTTGTTTAAATATTACCTTGTCAATTGTATTTTTTTGCATAGAGTTGTATTTTGATTTTACCATTTCCATTGAGCAATATAATATATTCTCTACCACTGTATGCCCCGTGGCCTCCTATATGGCTCTGAAGCTTAAACTGCATCTGGAGTCTTTCTCTTTTGGTCACTGGGGCCTCCGCCCCAACCAAATCCTGTAAATGGAGGTCCTGACCTCCTAGAATCCGTTTTGGCCGCATTCTCACGCCAGATCTTTTTCTCTGCGCTCTCAACTGTAAGCACCTTCTTGACAGCCTGTGCATAGGTGGTCAATCCTGGCACAGTGGTAATACAAACATCCCGGGCGATCATAGGCTGAAGCCCCTAGAGAAACTTCTCTCTTCTAGTCTCATCAGTAGGCACCAGATCCCCGAGAAACTTTGCCAATCTATCAAAATTCAGGGCGTAGTCAGTCTGTAACGCCCTGGATAGCCAAGACCGTTACACTGTGTGTTTATAAAGGTGCAAGACTTGCTAATCAAGTCATTTAATCAAAACGTGTTACCAAAACTATAGTAGAACTAGGGTTAAAAGATTTTGGTCTCAAAAGCTACATTTCTTATAAATAAACATTTTCTATTTACATGGGATCCCAAAATTAATAAGTTAAAGACTGTTTACAAAAGATTCAAGATCTAGATACAATGACTAGCCACTCTAAGGTGAAACAGACGGTTAAGCATTTTTCGTCCTGTTCCACTCCTCGGCCGTGGCGGCCGAACAACTGACTATGTACATTCAACCCAGCAGCTTTCCATCTCAGGATTGGTCCAACTTGCCTTTGCCTTTACCTGGACCATGTAGCACCCGTGAGCCAAGGCCCAACAAGAAAACACAATAACAGAGCATAAACATTCAACAGACAATCATGTAACTCATACCGCATAAGCATGTACGCAACAGTCTAAGCATTCATGTTAATCAAGTATTCAGCATACCAAGTATATCATTTCATATCAACAATCAATCCACATATTATAACTAGGGTTAATGCCCTTAGGCCGCACCCTTTATTTATTCCACTGACTCCGGCCCGCTTAAACCGAGCTCAGTGAGTATTAAGCTATCCTCGGCTACCAGTGGCCAAGCCGCGCCCTGTGCAGAAGTATAATTTACGGTATCCTTAGGCCGTTTATCACATGTCCCATGGCATAATACCACCTATGATATTATACAGGTATAGGGAGCGCCTAGTCCCATCACAAACACATAACCAGGTGCAATTTTCTTACCTTTAGATTCGCTAGCCTTGTTCGATTTTATCCTCAAGCACGATCCCTCTTGAGCCCAAGCGTACACCTAGTCACAACCATAGATCAGAATCATCACCAAACCTCGAGTCCAAAACCTAGCCTCGGGACCAATCCCGAGCCCTCGGGAAGCCTTAATTCCACCAAACGGGGTGGTGGAATCAAACCCCGCCGGGCAAAAACCCTTGAAAATAACCCAAAAACCCATTTATGGAAACAGGGTAGCGCTACATCGCTCTAAGGAGAGCGCTACAACGCTACAAACAGAGCCTAAGGCACCCCAGAACACTCAGCCTAGCGCTACAACGCCCAATGGCTAGCGCTGTAGCGCTAGTCACAGCACAACAAATCTTGCCTTTTCCTCCTTCGATTTTCCCCGAGCCAAACCCTTCCAAAACTCTTCCAAACTTCAACCAAACTCAAAAACAAGCCTACCAACATCCTCCACTCATACCAAACATCCCAACCACACATAATTCAATCACATGCATCCCTAATCAAAGAATTCACCATAGCTGGACCTAAAACTCAGAAACTCAGCAAAACCACATAAATCACAAAGCTTAAAACTAAAGTTCCTTACCTCTGATGGATGAGCTTAGCCTAGGTTAACCTCCTCCTCACTAGCTTGGCCTTCACCTCCTTAAATCTCAGCTCCAATTTCCCTAGAATTACCCACCAAAACTCAGGTCAAAATCCACAACCATACCAAGAACTAGAAACTGAAAACTACCTTGAACCTTACCTCAAATGATGAATATCCCCTGCCAATTCCTCAAACCAGACCAAGGACCTTAGCCTCAAGCTCCTGCCTAGACTCCCTTCGAATTTTGCTCCAAGAAACCTCAAGGAAATGGAGAAGAGTTCTCCAACCGAATGAGAGAGAAGAAGACTTCCAATTTCCTTTTTTTTTCCTTCTCTTCTTTCTTTTCTTTCCTTTCTTTCCTTCAGAATTCCAGCCCTTTCTACACAATCCACTAAGTATAAAGCCTAATAACATTTATCCCTTACAAGCCAAATGACCACAATACCCTCCCATAATTCCTAAGCCTTTTAATCCACCTAGGGGCATTTTGGTCATTTCTCCCAGTTCCCGCTAATTCCTCGAGTGTCACTATTATGTACAACTTATTTCCCGACACCTAACTAATCACCAATTATATTCCCCAATGTCAAAATAGACTCCAATATATTCTCTAAATTCCCAGAAATACCCCAAGGCTCGCCTCGAGCCGGTTATAAATCCCTGTTGTGACTTTTTCGCTAAACTGCTCACTGGGATCATCTCGAGTTACAGATTACAAATATATCCACATAATAATGTGGTCACGACAGTTTATCACATTTATATACAATTATGCCCTCCCGGCACACTAATCAAGGCCCTTAAGCCTTATTAGTAAATTTAGGTCGTTACAACTATCCCACCCTAATGAGAATTTTCTCCTCAAAATTTACTTGAATAACTCGGGATACTGATCCCGCATCGATGTCTCAAGCTCCCAGGTCGCTTCCTCGACCTTACTATTCCTCCACAATACCTTAACAAGAGGAATCATCTTATTTCGTAGTACTGTATCTTTCCGATCCAAGATCTGGATCGTTTGCTCCTCATAAGCCAAATATGTCTGCAATTCCAAGTCTTCATATCTCAGCACATGAGTCGCATCTAAGACGTACTTCCGGAGCATAGAGACATGGAATACGTCATGGACTCCTGACAATGATGGTGGCAAGGCCAACCTGTAAGCCACCTGACCGACCCTTTCTAGGATCTCAAAAGTTCCAATGAACCTAGGGCTTAGCTTGCCCTTCTTTCTAAACCTCCTCACCCCTCGCAACGGTGAAACCCAAAGAAACACGTGGTCCCTAACCTGGAACTCCACGTCCCTACGCTTGGGATCAGCGTAGCTTTTCTGTCTGCTCTGTGAGGCGAGCATCCTAGCTTGGATTTTCTTTATAGCTTCACTTGTCCTCTGAACCATATCTTGCCCCAAATACTTCCTCTCACACATCTCATCCCAATGAATAGGTGATCAGCACTTCCTCCCATATAACATCTCGTAGGGAGCCACTCAAATCGTTGATTGGTAACTATTATTATACGAAAAATTCAATCAACGGGAGATACTTACTCCGTGACCCTTCAAAGTCAATTACATACGCTCTGAGCATATCTTCCAATACATGAATCGTCCTCTCAGACTGTCTGTCAGTCTGAGGATGAAAGGTTGTACTGAACTTCAACTGAGTCCCCATAGCCTTCTGCAGACCACTCCAAAACTTGGGAGTAAAGATAGGATCCCGGTCTGATACTATAGACTTAGGAACCCCATGGAGACGTACGATTTCTCTCACGTACAGCTCAGCGTACTGATCCACAGTGTATGTCGACTTCACTGGAAGAAAATGGGCTGACTTGGTGTATCTGTCCACTATCACCCACACCGAGTCATGAAGCCCAACCGTTCTGGGTAAACCTCCCACAAAGTCCATCGTAATGTCCTCCCATTTCCACTTGGTAATACCCAAAGGCTGAAGCAACCCTGCTGGTCGCTGATGCTCAGCTTTCACCTACTGACAGGTTAAGCATCTGGCTACGTACTCCACCACATCCTTCTTCATCCCGGGCCACCAATATAACATTCGTAGATCCTGGTACATCTTTGTGGTACCCGGATGAAGTGAGTACGGCGTCGTATGAGACTCATCCAATATCTCTCATCTGATCCCCTCATCAGCTGGAACACAAATCTGCCCCAGATACTGAAGTAAACCAACCTCAGAAATAGAATAGTCCTTAGCGACTCCCGCTAAGACATTCTCTCTAACCCCCTATAATTGAGTGTCTACCAACTGTCCCTCTTTAATCTGCTCTAGCAGGGTCGACTGCAGAGTAATATTGGCCAACCGGCCTACCACCAATTCTATCCCTGCTCTGACCATCTCATCAGCTAACTCTCTCGAGATCTGGATGGAACTGTACAACTGACCTGGGCCTCTCCGTCTCAATGCATCCGCCACTGCGTTGGCTTTCCCCGGATGATAAAGAATATCACAATCATAGTCCTTTACCAACTCCAGCCAACGCCTCTGTTTCATGTTCAGGTCCTTCTATGTAAAGAAATACTTCAGACTCTTATGGTCAGTGTACACCTCACACTTCTCCCCATACAAGTAATGTCGCCAAATCTTCTGTGCGAATACCACCGCTGCTAGCTCTAAATCATGGGTAGGATACCGCTGTTCATACTCCTTCAGCTATCGTGATGCATAAGCTATGACCTTCTCATTCTGCATCAACACACAGCCTAAACCCAACCTCGATGCATTGCAATAGACCACAAACTTCCCTTCCCCTGAAGGAAGACTCAACACAGGCACAGAAATAAGTCATCGCTTTAGCTCTTGGAAACTGTCTTCACACTTGTCTGACCAGATAAACTTCAAATTCTTCCATGTCAATTCTGTCATCGGTGCCGCTATCTTCGAGAAGCCTTCCACAAACCGTCTATAATAACCCGCTAGACCAAAAAAAATCCACACCTCCGAGGCATTCCTTGGCCTCGACCAATCCCTAACTGCCTCCACCTTAGATGGATCCACCTTAATCCCATTTGCACCCACGATATGTCCAAGGAATGTCACTTCTGGTAGCCAAAATTCACATTTCTTAAACTTTGCGTACAACTGATGCTCTCTCAACCTCTGAAGAACCTGTCGCAGATGAAGCTCGTGCTCTGCCTCTGAACTGGAATACACTAAGATGTCGTCGATGAAGACAATAACGAACTGATCCATAAAATCCTTGAACACCCTGTTCATTAGGTCCATGAAGGCTGCTGGGGCATTGGTCAAACCAAACGACATGACCAAAAACTCATAGTGCCCGTACCTCCTTCAGAAGGTCGTCTTCGGTATGTTCTCATCCTTGATCCTCAGCTGGTGATAACCAGATCGAAGATCAATCTTCGAGAACACCATCTTACCCTGTAGCTGATCGAACAAGTCGTCAATCCTTGGTAGGGGTTACTTATTCTTGATAGTGAACTTGTTCAATTCCCTATAGTCTATGCACATTCTCAAATTCCCGTCCTTCTTATTCACAAATAAGATTGGAGCACGCCACGACGAGTAACTAGGCCTGATAAACCCCAAATCCAGAAGCTCCTGCAACTGTATCTTTAATTCTTTCAATTCTGCTGGTGCCATCCTATATGGTTCCCTCGACACTGGCTCTGTCCACGGCGCCAACTCAATGACAAACTGAATCTCTCTATGCAGTGGCAACCCCGGAAAGTCCTCAGGGAACACATCCAAGAACTCGCAAACCAATTTGGTCTCTCCTGGCCCTGCTAGCGAAACCCTGGTGGTATCCATCACACTAGCCAAAAAACCTACACACCCTCCTTGTACCAGATCTCTGGCTCTCAGCACTGATATCCTGGGTACGCGAGGTCCATACACCGCTCCCACAAAAACAAAGGGATCCTCGCCCTCTAGCTCAAAGGTCACCATCTTCTTCCTGCAGTCAATAGTAGCTCTATATCTAACCAGCCAATCCATACTCAGAATCATATCAAAGTCCTCCATACTCAACTCAATCAAATCTACTTACAACTCTCTACCATCAACTATCATTGGCAGTGCTCTAATCCATCTCCTAGATACTACCAGTTCCCCTGTAGGCAAAATAGTCCCAAACCCTGAAGTACAATACTCACTAGCTCTACACAGCCTATCAATCACCCTACTAGAAACAAACGAATGTGTAGCACCAGAGTCAATCAATACAGTAAAAGGAGTGCCAGCACTAGAAAGCTGACTTGTCACTACCGAGGGACTAGCCTCGGCCTCCGCCTACGTCAGGGTGAACACTCGAGCTGGAGTCAAGCTGTCCACCTTCCCCGCATCTCCCTTCTTCACTGTCGGGAAATCTTTCTTGAGGTGTCCCACCATCCCACACATATAACAGGCCTTAGCCCGAAATTTGCTCGGATGGCGTCTTCTGCTCCTCGTGCACTCAGGATAAGTCCTCCGTGCATCACCGCCTCCCTGACGGCCACCCTGAGAACCCCGACCTCTCCTATCAGGACCAGGAGCGATCGAAGCATCAGGAGTCTTCCTCTTCAAATCACCGGGGCCTCCGCCCCTACCAGAACCAGAATATGGAGGCACCGCCTTGTGGCCCTCTCGTCTCGCTGCACTCTCTCTCCATATCTTATTTTCTGCTTCCTCAGCGGTAAGATCCTTCTCCACAGCTTGGACATAAGTCGTCCCTCCAGGAACTGTTGTAATCCTCACATATCGGGCTACCATAGCATTGAGCCCTCTAATGAATCTGTCTTGCCTAGCTGCATCAGTAGGCACAAGGTCTGGTGCGAATTTCACAAGTCTATCGAACTTTAGGGCATATTCTGTAACGGTCATGCTGCCCTAAACCAACCCCACGAATTCATTTATCTTCGCTGCCCTGATGGCAACATTATAGTACTTCTAACTGAATAGGTCCTTAAATCCTTTCCATGTTAAAGCAGTAATATCCCTAGTTTGTGATGCCACCTCCCACCAGATTTGAGCATCATCTCTCAGCATATATGTGGCACAGGTCACTCTGTCATAACCCTCTACCCTCATAAAGTCCAGAATGGTAGTAATCATGGTCGTCCACTATTCAGCCTTCAGTGGATCTGGCCCTCCCTCAAAGATCGGGGGGCTTCTGTTTCCTGAACCACTCATACAACGACTCCCATCTATTACCAACCTCAATTGGTTGTACAACAGGTACCACTGCAGGTGGCACAATAGGGGCAACACTCCCTAATGGAGCCTGCTGCCACAGAATTCGGATATGTTCATCTTGGCTCTGTAGCCGAGCCTGCATGTCTGCCATAAGCTGCTGCCAGTTCTTAGGGACTGGAGGAGGGGTCTGGCCTTAATCATCATCTCTAGTCTCAGACCTGCCGAATAGTCGTGTAGATTTTCTTGGACGCATAATTATCCAAGTCAATCTGCAATCAATGACTCTGCAATCAGACTATGACGACAGGGTAATAATCCTTTCATGATCCATCATTGGAACTCCAATCATTCACAAGCAATCAAAGTATAACAATTTATCCAAATATTCATCCATATATTCATCCACATGCATAGCAGTGCTGATAAGCATGCCTCAGTATCATCATGTAATAGTCAAGGGCCAGGCCCTTTCAGTATCTCATGCTCCCTATTAATCAGGCAGATATCAACAATCATATCTCATTCAAATCATTTAGGCACATAGACATGTATACACAATTTACCAAACCCTGAGTCGAACTTGGCTTTCACGGTGAATGTACATGTCCAGCCAGTCTTCAGGAACCCTTAAACCTAGGACGCTATGATACCAAGTTGTAACGCCCTGGATAGCAAAGACTGTTACACTGTGTGTTTATAAAGGTGAAAGACTTGCTAATCAAGTCATTTAATCAAAATGTGTTACCAAAACTATAGTTGAACTAGGGTTAAAAGATTTTGGTCTCAAAAGTTGCATTTCTTATAAATAAACATTTTCTATTTACATGGGATCCCAAAAGTAATAAGTTAAAGACTGTTTACAAAAGATTCAAGATCTAGATACAATGATTAGCCACTCTAAGGCAAAACAGACAGTTAAGCATTTTTCGTCCTATTCCACTCCTCGGCCGTGGCGGCCGAACAACTGACTATGTACATTCAACCCCGCAGCTCTCCATCTCAGGATTGGTCCAACTTGCCTTTTCCTTTACCTGCATCACGTAGCACCCGTGAGCCAAGGCCCAGCAAGAAAACACAATAACAGAGCACAATCATTCAACAGACAATCAGGTAACTCATACCGCATAAGCATGTACTCAACAGTCTAAGCATTCATGTTAATCAAGTATTCAACATACCAAGTATATCATTTCATATCAACAATCAATCCACATATGATAACTAGGGTTAATGCCCTTAGGCTGCACCCTCTATTTATCCCACTGACTCTGGGCCGCTTAAACCGAGCTCAGTGAATATTAAGTTGTCCTCGGCTACCTATGCGCAAGTATAATTTACGGTATCCTTAGGCCGTTTATCACATGTCCCATGGAATAATACCATCTATGATATTATACAGGTATAGGGAGCGCCTAGTCCCATCACAAACACATAACTAGGTGCAATTTTCTTACCTTTAGATTCGCTAGCCTTGTTCGATTTTATCCTCAAGCACGATCCATCTTGAGCCCAAGCGTACACCTAGTCACAACCATAGATCAGAATCATCACCAAACCTCGAGTCCAAAACCTAGCCTCGGGACCAATCCTGAGCCCTCGGGACCAATCCTGAGCCCTCGGGAAGCCTTAATTCCACCAAACGGGGTGGTGGAATCAAACCCCGCCGGGCAAAAACCCTTGAAAATAACCCAAAAACCCATTCCAGGAAACAGGGTAGCGCTACATCGCTCTAAGGAGAGCGCTACAACGCTACAAATAGAGCCTAAGGCACCCCAGAACACTCAGCCTAGCGCTACAATGCCCAATGGCTAGCGCTGTAGTGCTAGTCACAGCACAGCAAATCTTGCCTTTTCCTCCTTCGATTTTCCCCGAGCAAAACCCTTCCAAAACTCTTCAAAACTTCAACCAAACTCAAAAACAAGCCTACCAACATCCTCCAGTCATCCCAAACATCCCAACCACACATAATTCAATCACATGCATCCCTAATCAAAGAATTCACCATAGCTGGACCTAAAACTCAAAAACTCAGCAAAACCACAAAAATCACAAAGCTTAAAACTAAAGTTCCTTACCTCTGATGGATGAGCTTAGCCTAGGTTAACCTCCTCCTCACTAACTTGGCCTTCACCTCCTCAAAGCTCAGCTCCAATTTCCCTAGAATTCCCCACCAAAACTCAGGTCAAAATCCACAACCATACCAAGAACTAGAAACTGAAAACTACCTTGAACCTTACCTCAAATGATGAATATCCCCTGCCAATTCCTCAAACCAGACCAAGGACCTTAGCCTCAAGCTCCTGCCTAGACTCCCTTTGAATTTTTCTCCAAGAAACCTCAAGGAAATGGAGAAGAGTTCTCCAACCGAATGAGAGAGAAGAAGACTTCCAATTTCCTTTTTTTTTCCTTCTCTTCTTTCTTTTCTTTCCTTTCTTTCCTTCAGAATTCCAGCCCTTTCTACACAATCCACTAAGTATAAAGCCTAATAACATTTATCCCTTACAAGCCAAATGACCACAATACCCTCCCATAATTCCTAAGCCTTTTAATCCACCTAGGGGCATTTTGGTCATTTCTCCCAGTTCCCGCTAATTCCTCGAGTGTCACTATTATGCACAACTTATTTCCCGACACCTAAATAATCACCAATTATATTCCTCAATGTCAAAATAGACTCCAATATATTCTCTAAATTCCCAGAAATACCCCTAGGCTCGCCCCGAGCCGGGTATAAATCCCTGCTGTGACTTTTTTGCTAAACTGCTCACTGGGATCATCTCGAGTTACAGATTACAAATATATCCACATAATAATGTGGTCACGACAGTTTATCATATTTATATACAATTATGCCCTCAATGGGCCAAAATTACGATTATGCCCTTCTAACCTAATCAGGGCCTACATGCATACTAATACACATAGTCATGCATCACAAATATTCAAGTAGTCATATAACATGCTTTTAAATCATTAAATCACATATAATCCAATTATGCCCTCCCGACACACTAATCAAGGCCCTTAAGCCTTATTAGTAAATTTAGGTGGTTACACAGTCACTGTCATGTTACCTTGAAGTAACTTGTTGAACTCTTCAACCTTCGTAGCTTTAACTACGACGTTGTAGTACTTCTCATTAAACAAATTTTTGAACTCTTCCCATTCCATGGTGTTTATTGCTCTAGTCTGGGATGCCACCTCCCACCATATTAGTGCATCCTCTCGAAACATGTAAGTGGTGCATGCCACTCTCTCATTACCACCTACCCTCATAAAATCTAGGATGGTGGTTATCATGGTTATCAGGGTTATCATGGTCATTCCAAAATGGAGGGTGTTATTTCCTAAACCTCTCATAAAGGGGTTCCCATCAATCTCCCCCTGCCTGGGGCTGCACTACCGCTGATACATCTGGTTGTATCATTGCTGGTACTGCGGGCTGTGGATTCTCTACTGGAACCTGTTGCTGTCATAGGAGGCGAATCTCATCTTCCTACCTCTCTAATCTGGCTTGCATACTAGCAAGCACCTGTTGCTAGTTTTCTAGAGCTGGCGGTGGGGCCTGGCCCTGATCATTCCCTTCTCTGGCCTGTAACTCTTGGCCAGCCGACCTCTCTGACCTTTGAGTATTCATACTGATATCCACCCCACTCTGTAGTGATCAAATCGGCCGTTAGGTAAGTTATAACTAAACCTCTTGTCGTCTAACAGTCCAAGATCAAATAGATGCAATGCTAATAAGCATGCCAACAAATAATATACTTATTCATGGTGCCTAATAAGCACTCCCTGATATTCATCAGCAAATAACAATGCTAATAATCATTTCTAGCATTCATAAGCAATTAATGATGCACATAAACATATTCAAATATTTACACATGTATAACAATGCTAACAAGTATGTTCTTTAATCCCTGCCAGTGTTAACAGTGCTAATAAGCATTTCCTGGCCTATATGCAAACAATAATGCTAATAAGCGGTTCATTTGCATTCACAAGCAGTAGCAATGCTAATAAGCACGTTCTTTATCATTCATGCAATAGTCAAGGGCCAGGCCCTATCAGATTATCTCATGCTTCCTAAACAGGCACACAAATAAGGCATTTGTATCATATTTAATCAGTTAAGAACATAATACATAAATAGTTACCGAACCCTGGGTCGAGCTTGTCTTTAGTGGCAAGTGTACATGCCCGGCCAGTCTTTAGGAACCCTTAAACCTTGGCAGCTCTGATACCAAGTTGTAACGTCCTCCTAATCCAGGACCGTTACACTGTGTACCTTAAATTGTGTCAGACTTGCTAATCAAGCCATTTGGTTATAAATGCGTAACTAAGGTTAACGTCAAGGGTTAAGGTTAAATTTTTTGGTTAAAGGAACTGTTGAATTTTTATTTAAAAAGTTTCATACATACATGGGATCCCAAAATATTACAAACAAATGTTTAAAAGGGTGTATATACATAAAAAGTTACAATCGGTCGACCTAACCGGCAAAATTAAGGCTATAACCCTAGTTCCTCTGACATATCCTCGGTCGTGGTGGACGAGCAGTCGCATAAGTACATGCCACCACCTAAGCTCTCCAACTCATGGCTGGTCAAGCTTTCCTTTTCCCTTATGTGCACCACATAGCACCCATGAGCCAAGGCTCAACAAGAAAACTTAAACATGTGCATGAACAGAAAATACCGATTTCCAAATACTTATATAGCATGCCCAACAGTAATAACCTACTCATACAGGCCTATAATTACAAATAAATGGTCATTGGACCATTCGGGGGCCGCTGCCCTAAATAGTTGACCATAGACTCAACCCTGGGGCCTTATGCCCTAGCTATGTGACCATAGAGTCATATGGGGCCTTCACCCTTATCTCTGGGTAACT
The DNA here is from genome assembly GCF_963169125.1 of Humulus lupulus. Lineage (NCBI taxonomy): Eukaryota > Viridiplantae > Streptophyta > Magnoliopsida > Rosales > Cannabaceae > Humulus > Humulus lupulus. The sequence continues at coordinate 28,393,283 of NC_084799.1, forward strand.
AGCCATAGAGCTAGCCAAACACTTTTGTTTTCCAACAACCATTGGGTCAGCCAACATAATAGTATGTTGCTGATTTGGGCCTAAGCCTTTCAACCAGCACGCAACGCTCTATTGTCGTCCTTGACTAATAAGTCAAGCCCTGAACCAGGTATACAGATACAAAAACATATATAGATAAGAATACTTCAGACAATACAAGTATGCATACATATTAATCACATAACATCATCAAGTAATCACAAACATAGTAATAACCATGCTCCTTAACGGGGCCAAGCTCTATCTACGCAAACCATGCGAACAGCCATGTAACACTTAATCATGTACAGAATATTCAAGTATGTTTAATCAACAAGTAAAACGATAACTTAAACATGTTCATTCCCAGGGGCACATGCCCTATCCATAATTATAGTCAACAATCGGGCCAAGCCCTAATCACACGTATATCACGTATTTGGTACAGTTTTCTTACCTCATGTCCGAGTATAGCGTAAAATAAGAATGACCCCCGAGCACGATCTCGGTTCTGAGCCCCCTAGCGATAACTAAGTCACAACCATGAAGCATGAACAATCATTCTTTCAGTCTATACCTGGGCGGATCTTAGTCTTTAATGCACTGCCTTATAGTTTCATGTCTTAAGCAAAGACAATACCCTTCTCGTTGCCCTTCCGTATCCATCCAAACATACGGATTCTAATACCATAGGGTGCCAACCAATTCTTATTCTATTTTCTGAATATCTGATTCAAAAATATCCATTCCATCCAACATTAGGTTCTTATGTCATCCTAATCTTGAGTGTAGCTGTCTTCGAAGATGCTTCGAGTAGTAACTGACGTGTCTTGTTGGTCTCACTGCACTTTTCATCCCTCAGGTGTTCATCAGCAATTTCTTGGTGGCTTCTGACTAAATTCCTTCATACTTGATCTCGTCACTTCCTATAACGTGACCTTGATTATATTTGGAGTAATCAAAGTTTACACTTTCTGTAGCCTTACCTGAAACCCTGCTTTATCAGTCTTGATATTATCAACGCAGTAGTCGTTTGCGTACTGCTTCTAACTGGGAGTAGACCAACACATTCCTAACCAATCTGGATGTGGCTCATCCTTCTCGTTCCTGTACTCTCTGCTTGTCGAACTTACCTATGTCGTTAAAGCATTGGTCTAGTTAAGAACTTTCACTGGTAACCCATCACATCCTACTTGGTGCAAGAAGTAATTTCAAGAATGTCTCTTTCCTTGATCCTCGGCTGGTAATAACCAGATCAAAGATCAATCCTGAGAACATTGTCTTATCTTTCAACTGGGCAATTGAACCCTTCATTCTCAACAGGCGATGTCAACGTGTCCCACGATACGATGCTCCATTTGATTCATCCTTAAATCAGATACTTTCTTCAACTAAACCATTAATTCTTTCTGTTAAGCTAATATCATTCTTCATAATGTCCCTCATACCGAGTCTATCCATACCCAAAGCTCGTAGTGTAATCAACAATTCTTTGTGTACCCATCTGAAACTTTACTGGCTAATCCAGTTTCCATTCAGTCTAACTGATATATTCTAGGTGATATCAACCCCAACGTTCAGGCACCTGGTAGTTACAACCGGGTCCTTCCCTTCCAAATCCAGACATTATTACCATCTCATGTAATCCATGGTTATCCCTTATTTAATAGATTAGCTCCTAATCATGTTCATATCAAAACTCTCATATGACGAGCTCAATCACTTTTACTGTAAACCCTTTTACCATTAATATTTCAATTCTTCCCCAGCAAGCACTAATATCTCAAGCCCCGTCGTATAACAACCTTGAAGCATGCACTTTATATCTGAGTCTTTTCTGGGAGATACGCAACACCAAGCTCTTCCAGCTCATTATATAATAAAGAACGAGTACTAACAAGTCAACCAGTCACCTCCAAAGGACTAGCCTCGGGCTCTGACTATAACAAGGCAGACCAGTCCTCCCTTCTCCAATCTCGGGCAATCTGCCCTAACATATTTAACTATTCCATGTAAAAAACATGCCTTCACTTGACATCTTCCCAAATGACGTCTCCCGCATCTGGCCCATACTAAATAACTTCACCGGGCCTCATCGTCGCCCTCGCGGCTATCCAGTAAACTATAACCCTTCCTGTCAAAACAAGGAGTAGTAGAACTATCAGGGGTCCTTCTTCTCTAGTTACTGGGTATCTGTCCTTACTTAATATCGCAAATGGGAATACCATCACCTACGCTTCTTGCCCTACGACTTTCACACTCCATATCTTATCTCTTATGTCTTTAATAACAAGGCCTTCCCAACTGCCCAAACATAGATGAAAATCTCATGCACCAGAGCGAACCTGGTGCTCTGGGCCATCCCAGAGTTCAGTCCTTAAATAAATCGTTCTTTTTGGGCCACATCCACTGGTACCAAACCCCCAAGTGGATTGACCAACCCATCAAATTCATCAACGTACTATGTCATTGTCTTACCATTATGAACCGAGTTCATAACCTCTTTAGTCTTCACAATTCAAACTGCGTCATAGTTGTAACACCCTGGTTACTCCAAGACCGTTAAGGTGAGCTTTGAACCATGCTTAACTCTCTAATCGAGTCATTTGGTTATAAACATGCATCTAGGTGTTATTAACAGGCTAAGGTGAAAAACTCGATCAAAAGGAAATGATATATTTTATTTAAAACATAAAACTGTTCATTGGCCTATAAAAGCATTTACAAGTTATTTACAATTCAAAATGGTCATTACAGTGTAAAATAACAACCCGCCGACCTAAGCGGCAAAAATAGGGTTAACCCTTACTTCCTTTGTGAAACACCTTGGCCGTGGTGGTCAAGCGGCCGCATATGTACACATCGCCACCTAAGCTCTCCACTCAAGGCTGGGTGAGCTTTTCTTTACCTTTACCTGCACCACATAGCTCCCTTGAGCCAAGGCTCAGCAAGAAAACTCATTACTGCATGTATATAATATCAAATGATGATTATGATAATCATCCATGACTTATAGCCCTAAAAAAATGAGTGACAGATATGTAAGTCACTAATGAGGGTTCCGCACCCTTAGTAAATGAGTGACCATGGAGTCACTAGCTTAAACTAGATGATTGACTGATGAGCAAGTCACTAATGTAAATCAAATGAGTGACCATGGAGCCACTAGTGTGGGTTTCATACCCTTAGCCATGTGACGGTGCAGTTACCTGGGCCTTCTGGCCCTGGCTCTGAGTGACTAGTCATGGAACTAGACAAGAGCTTTTAGTTTTCATCGAACTTGGGGTCGGTCCGGCATTAATCTCATGATGAGTCATTCAATGTAGATGTCGATTAGATCTAATCTTTATTGGCTTACGTTAAACATGCTAAAACCATTCTTGACTCTTAAGCCAATACCATACGACCTGTAACGCCCTGGTTACCCCAGAACAGTTACGGTGAACAGTGAACCAAAAATTTGACTCGCTACCCGAGTCCTTTGGTTAAAAACATGATCTAAGTGCTGTTAACAGGTTAAGGTGGAAAAGCACTAAAAAGGAAAGGATACATTTCATTAAGTAAATAAACTGCTCATGAGCCTTTTAAAATATTTACAAGCTGTTCACAATACAAAAGGGTCGCTACTATTTCAAATATACAATCCCCGCCGGCCTAAGCGACAAAAAAAAATAGGGTAAACCCCTAGTTCCTCTGAGAACTCCTTGACCGTGGCGGTCAAGCGGCCCAATATGTACACCACATCGCCCAAGCTCTCCACTCAGGGCTGGTTAAGCTTCTCCTTTCCTTTACCTGCACCACACAGCACCCATGAGCCAAGGCCCAGCAAGAAAACACAATAAAGCATGACATAATATCAACAATGATCGTAATAACCATTCAAGACCAACAGTCCAATACAGATGGGTGACAATAGCAAAAGTCGCAAAGATGGGTACAGCTCCCCCCTAGCCATGTGACGATAGGGTCACCAGGGCTTAACTGATAAGTAGCTCTTTCATAAGTGTTTGATCAGGACAAGTGCATGGTGATTGGTCACCAACAGAACCTTCCTCCCGACTCTAGAGTCGTAACTGTGGACAACGTACCCTAGCCATGTGACAAACAGTCACCGGGGTCATACACCTTGGCTATGAACATCTGGTCTTAGACCAGGCAAGCGCTTATAAGTTCTTCGACCTTAGGGCCGGTCTCGCATTAATGCCATGGAGCTATTCAATGTGTGATCATCGACTTTAGAGTCGGTCCCTGACTAGTCAGTGCCTTAGACAGGTAATCAGCGTTCACTAGCATTTAATATGCAATCCATGTCCACAAATATCAACCAACATGCTTCAATAGCAAACCATGCATGTCATATATCTATACAGGGTGCAACTGTGTTCATACACTATTTTCTTACCTCTGGTTCGAGTGAAAGTTATTATAAGAACGACCCCTGAGAACGATCAATCTTTTAGCTCCTTAGCAGTTACCTAGTCACAACCAAATATAACCTCCATTAATGAGAATCCACATAAATAGGGTCTTAACCTAAGCACCACCCTCGGGACCTCGAAACATGCCCACACGGTGAGTAGATTCGATCTCGGGCCTTAAGGATTGAAACCCCAAGTCAAAAACCCTTAAAAACACTCAAAACGGGACTTAGAAGGAAGAGGGTAGCGCTACAGCGCTCAACCCCTAGCGCCCCAGCACTACACTCAGAACCACCCAAGTGCCAGAAAGCCTCCTGAGGAGCGCTGTAGCGCCCTAAGGTGGGCGCTATAGCGCTACCTCCAGACCCAATCTCCCCTGAACCGACCTTCTTCAACTCCTTCGATTCTAACTCAATTTCCAAGCTTCCAAATCCGATTCTTGATGCCAAATGATCCTAAAAACCATTCTAACACAACCCAAACATCACAAGCATGGGAACCCTAGCCAAAACTCCCAACAAAACCATGAATTCACCCTAGAAATCTCAGCTGCAAAATAAAACCAGAACAGGGCAAACCAGAGAAAACCACGGTTAGAAACTTACCCAAAGCTCGGCTTATGATGGTCTTCAATGGTGGAACACACTCCCAAACTCCCAAGGCTTGCTTCCCAAGCTTGAATCCTCAAAATTCATTCAAAAACCACAAAGAAAGGTGAAGAGAAGAAGGTACGGGAGAACTCTTTTGCATACTCTGTTTTTCCACTTTCTTCTTCAGCTGTCAAAGGTTATATCTATCCTAGGGGTGAAATGTCCATTTTACCCCTAGGTCAATTAATAGTTTCTAAAGACTCCCAAGGGCATATTTGGTACTTTCCTCCTATCTCGTTAATCATAAATAACACTCTCCAATTCTCGCTATCCTCAATAATCTCAAACACCAATAATTCACAACCCGTTACCCTTTATCTCCCGGTAACGCTCTAATCATCAAAATCACCCCGAGACTCAACCCAAGTCCCGACACTTAAACCTGTTGTGACTAAACCGCTAATCAATATTCTAAGATCGTCTCATGTCGAATAGCTCGAAAAAACCCACATCGTAATGTGGTCTCAACACATATCATCGACATGCATACAATTAACATTATATTATAATATAATTCTCATAAACATGCATAAACACATTTAATGCCATAATTAAACAATTATGGCCCTCCCGGCCTACTAATCCAGCCATTAAACCACATTAGGGAATCCGGGGCATTACACGACCAGTGCTCAGTACTACTGTCGAACTTGACTAGTAAGTCATAGCTTCACAGTTACTACTGACATCATTGCCGACTATGACTAATAAGTTAGTGCCATTCACAAGTAAGCAAGATTTGCTAAGCATTTGATATGCAATCAATTTCCACATTTAAACACTCAACATACCTCATGAATAACCACGCATGTCACATATGGGGTGCAGTTTTCTTACCTCTAATTCGAGTGTGAATAATAAAAGAACGACCCTTGAGAACGATCAATCCTTTAATCCCTTATTGATTACCTAGTCATAACCAAGAATGGAGTTCCATCAATAAATTGAGTAATCAAAAGGTTCCCGGACTAAGACCTAGCCTCCGGGACATCGAATCCTACTAAACCGGGTAGTAGATATGATCCTGAGGCCTAAGGTTTGAGTTCCCATGATCAAAACACTACTTTGGCCACAAATTCCGTCAAGCGCAAGCTTGGATTACCTCATATTAAGTTGTTTCTCACTAAATCCTTCAATTAGAAAGCTTCTAATCTTTCCTAGAATCGCTATGCCTCGATCCTCGCTTGATTCCGAGTCCTAGAAAAAGGAATAACGGGAGAAAGAGAAAAGATGTTTGAATGTAGTTTTTCCTTCTGACAGGTTACTTCAAGCTTAAGTAATCTCAAGTAAATCCTAATGCTCGGAGTCCCAAAAATGTCCCCGGGGAAAAATAGTCAAAAATCCCAGAATTTCCTCCTGATCTCACTAACTCCCAATATATCATCAAATAATCATTCTCATTATCCAATATCCCAATAATTGACCCCGTTATGACAAAACCGCTAACTTGCATCCTAAGATCGTCTCATGTCGAATAGCTCAAACATATCTACACAATAATGGGATCTCATCCATAAATCACAAACATGCACCAAAATATACAAATATGCCCTCAACGGGCCAAATTACCAAAATGCCCTTATGATGAAATGTGGACCCACATGCATGCATTTAAGATCATATAATAATATAACTCACATAATCATACACATAATCATTTAATAGCGTAGTAAATCAATTATGGCCCTCCTGTCCTACTAATCCAACCATTACACCTCATTAGGGATTTTGGGACATTACAATTGCAACGACCTCCTTTCTTACATTTTATATATATAGTGTAAAACAAAGTTTAACCTGAATACGAAAATACTGAAATTCTGAATTTACAAAAAAAGAAAAACTTTATTGGACAATACATAAACTAATGTTCATAGCTTCAAACCATACAATACTCATGACTAAATAAAAACTTTATCTTACATATAAATCTTAATACTTTTATAAATAATTTTTGTGGCATTACTACACCTTCACGTAAAACTATAGATGTATCCAACCGATAAATTTAAAAGCTTTATGTAAATTGCAAAGTTCACGAAATACTTTTAAAGCCTTATGTAAATTACAAAGTCCCCAAAATACGTTTTATGAAATATAAATATAAAATCAAGTTTCTCGTTTATTTATAATATAGCATAGCAAAACTCCACTCCCTTCCGGTCAGCCCCATGTGTACAATCACATTGGTTACACGTATACTCATCAACAATTTATATTTGGGGTATCTTACCTACAACACAAACATTATCTGATGAGCTAAGGCTCAGTAAGCATAATAACTACCTCATATGTATTAAAATAAACGTGCAACATGTTATGTATTTTCTTTCTTTTACTTTCCTTTCATTTGGGCCCTAGAGGATGCTGCTGCCGACATTACATAGGGAATCACATTCCCACTTGAACATTAATATTCCTAAGTCAGAAACATTAAAATTCTTCACTTTTTCTTCTCTGACTTCTGCTTTGACCTTGGTTAGGTTAGGATCTGATTCTTGACCTTCTTTTATTTCCTCCAGTAGAGTCGACTGCAACATCAGATTGGACAATCCTCTGATTACTACTTCTATACCTGATCTTACTACTTCCTGTTGTAGCGGTTTGGACAAGGCTTGAAGGAACATCAAACTTGTCGACGTCTTTCTACTTAATGCATCCGCTACTTTGTTAGCTTTACTAGTGTGGTATAAAATTTCACAGTCATAGTCTTTGAATAATTCTAACCACCTTCTTCGTCTCATATTAAGTTCCTTCTGGGTAAAGAAGTACTTCAAACTCTTGTGATTAGTAAAAATTTTACATCTTACTCCATAGAGATAATGTCTCCAAATTTTCAAGGCAAAAACTACTGTAGCTAACTCTAGATCATGTGTGGGGTAGTTTTTCTCATAATCCTTTAATTGTCTGGAGGCGTAAGCTACTACTCCCCCTTCTTGCATCAACACCGCTCCTAATCCCATCTTTGAAGCGTCACAGAAAATTTCAAACTCGTCTGTACTATTCGGGATGGTGAGGATTGGAGCATTAGTTAGTCGATTCTTTAATTCCATAAAGCTCTCCTCACAAGCTTCCGTCCATATGAATCGACTATTCATTCTAGTGAGTGTCGTATGTGGGGTTGCAATTTTGGAAAACCCTTATATGAATCGTCGATAATATCCAGCTAAGCCCAGAAAACTTCTTACTTCAGTTGCATTCCTTGGCTGGTACCATCCTTTTACTGCTTCTACCTTAGCTGGATCAACCAAAATCCCACTTTTTGACACAACATGTCCCAAAAAGTTAATTTTATCGAGCCAAAATTCACACTTCTTGAATTTGGCATATAGTTGTTCCTTTTTTAGAGTTTCCAGCGTACATCTTAGATGTTCCTCATGTTCTTTTTCTGACTTTGAATATATGAGGATATCATTGATAAAAACAACGACAAATTTATCCAAGAAATCCTTAAATACTCTATTCATGAGATCCATGAAAGCTGTAGGAGCATTAGTTAGTCCAAATGGAATCACCAGGAATTTGTAATGTCCATAACGAGTTTGAAATGCCATTTTGGGAATATCTTGTTCCTTCATCTTGAGCTAGTGGTATCCCGAACGAAGGTCTATCTTTGAAAATACTGTCGCTTCTTGTAGTTGGTCGAATAAATCATCAATCCTGGGCAGCGGATACTTATTTTCAATCGTCACTTTGTTGAGCTCCCTATAATCAATGCACATTCTCATTGTGCCATCCTTCTTCACGAATAGTACTGAAGCTTCCCACGGTGAATGACTGGGTCTTATAAACTTCTTTTCCAAAAGTTCCTCTAGTTGAGTCTTTAGTTCCTTCAGTTCGGTAGGTTCCATGCGGTAATGGGCCTTTGAAATCGGAGTTGTACCAGGTAACAACTCGATCTCAAACTCAATTTCACGATCGGGAGGAATTCCAGGAAGATCTTCGAGAAATACTTCCATAAATTCGCGTACAATATGAACGTCTTCAGGTCTCGCAAGCTTCTCTTTCGAGACATCACCAATCGTTGCTAGATATCCGGTGTATCCGTTTGCTAATAATTTCCTTGCCTTTGCTGCAGAAATCATTGGTGAAGGGGTTCGTTTCACTTTCCCTTGAAAATGAACTTCGTCTTCTCCTACCAGTGCAAAAATGACTTCTTTCTTACTACAGTCGATTCTAGCGTTATACGTTGTTAGGAAATCCATTCCTAAAATGACGTCATAGTCCTTCATGTCGATAATGATCAGGTTAACATATAGATCCCTGTCATTGATTGTAATTGGTATAGTCTTATACCAATGAGTTAAGTATAGCACTTCCCTAGAAGGCAGTGCTATACTAAAAATTGTATCCATCTTAACAGGTAATCCATTCAATCTACCAACAAAATACACTGATGCAAATGAATGTGTAGCTCCAGAATCAATTAATACTGGTACAAGCATGTTTTCTGAAAATGAGCTGACCTGAGATTACTGTGGATGGACTTGCTTCCGCTTCTTCCCAAGTCAAGGCAAAGACTCCGGCGTTTGTTTTCTTTTCTTCTCCTCCTTTATACTGTTCGTTACGGTTGGAACATTCCTTTGCAAAGTGCCCCGGCTTCCCACATATGTAACAAGTGTTAGTCCCAACCCGACATTCACCAGGATGATATTTGTTACATTTTGGACATTGAGGAAATCCTGGCTTTTCTTGGGATTGATCATTTCCTCTCTTGTGGTTGTTGTTGAAACTCCATTGGTTAGGCCGCTTCCTGTCACTATTCCTCTGACTTGGACCACCTTTCATGAAATGGTTATTTTGCCGATTTTGGAAGTTCCTTGAGCCTTGTCTTCTGTTTTCAACTTCTTTCTCCCATTCTTGCATCAATATCGCCCTTTCGATCTTCAAAGCTTTGTCAGCTACTTTGGAAAAAGAAGCTCCCTCCAAGTCTACTACTTCGAGATCTTTACGAATGTCAGGATGAATAATATTTTTGAAATGCTTGATTTTTAATTCATAAGTGCAGACCATGTGGGGTGCATATCTTGAGAGTTCATTAAATTTTCCTAATAAACTCCTTCATCAACATCTTTTTCTGCCTTAGGTAAGTGCATTCTCTTGCTTTCTCATCTTTCAAGGTAGTTGTAAGGTATCTTTCTTCCAATAATGTTCGAAATTGTTCCCAAGTCATCGTGTCAACTCCATGTATGGCCGCCATAGTATCCCACCAATAGCTAGCATCCTCCCTCAATAAGTATATTGCTAGACGAACTTTGTCTACTTGTGGGACTCGAGCTTGATCAAAAAGTCTTCCCAATTCTCTGTTACTTTTGAATCAATGCTTCCATAGAATTTAGGAGGGTGGAATTTTATAAAGGTCTCCGGAGAGTAATTGGCTATTGCATTTCTGACTTCTATTGGAGGAGTCAGAGGTGGTGCATGTTGTTGTGCTCCATTTGTTGGTGGGTGGTCTGCGCTATCTTGTGGTGATTCTTCATTACCTTGTGATTGTACTTCATTTCTTTGTTGCCCTAGGAATTGTTCTAATAAATCTTCTAACCGCCGGCTTTTCTCTTTTTCCTCTTGAAATTTCCGCATTAGCTCAGCAACATTTGGAGCAGTTTGCTCTGCAGTAGGCTCTCCAGCGGCATGCCCTTCCATTCTTCAATTCTAGAAGGTCATGAATTGGGATGATTACCATGAATAAAACTTTCTTGAAAGTAAATAACCATATCACTTATTTACACGTCAAGTAGCGCTAGATATAACTTTGCTAAGAGATTAAATTTAACGCTAATATATATATATTTAAGGACTTACTTGATGAGTACCACACTTACCGTCATGCTTGTACATATGGGATTGTCTTCAAAACCGATCCGCTCTGTTACCACTCTGTAACGACCTTCTTTCTTACATTTTTATATATATAATGTAAAACAAAGTTTAACTTGAATACGACAATATTGAAATTCTGAATTTACAAAAAAAAAACTTTATTGGACAATACATAAACTAATGTTCATAGCTTCAAACCATACAATACTCATGACTAAATAAAAACTTTATCTTAGATATAAATCTTAATATTTTATAAATAATTTTCGTGGCATTACTATACCTTCACGTAAAACTATAGATGTATCCAACCGATAAATTTAAAAGCTTTATGTAAATTACAAAGTTCAGGAAATACTTTTAAAGCCTTATGTAAATTATAAAGTCCCCAAAATACTTTTTATGAAATATAAATATAAAATCAAGTTTCTCGTTTATTTATAATATAGCATAGCAGAACTCCACTCCCTTCAGGTCAGCCCTATATGTACAATCACGTTGGCTCCACGTATACTCATCAACAATTTATATTTGGGGCATCTTACCTACAACAAAAACATTATCTGATGAGCTAAGGCTCAGTAAGCAGAATAACTACCTCATATGCATTAAAATAAACGTGCAACATCTTATGTATTTTCTTTCTTTTACTTTCCTTTCTTAAATCACTTTCTTCTTTTATTTCATATTTTCCTTCTCTTTTCGGTGAAGGGTTGGCTCTAGACCTAGGCTCAGAATAATTCCATTGTTGTGAATTAACAGATAATTCTTCAAGAGCGTCCCAAGCCTCTTGCCCTTGCAGTTTTAAAAATTTTCCGGTATGCATGGATTGAATCATTTTTCGGTTTGAAGGGGTTAAACCATCATAAAAATATTTTACAAGTCTCCATTTTTCAAAACCATGGTGGGGACATTTTAATAATAAATCTTTAAATCTTTCCCAACATTCATAAAATTCTTCGTTATCTTTTTGATAAAATTCAGAGATTTCTCTTCTTAAACTATCAGTTTTGGACATGGGGAAAAATTTAGCAAGAAATTTATTAAAAAGTTGATCCCAAGTAGTTATGGTTCCAGTTGGAAGTGAGTTTAACCAAGCTTTGGCTCTATCTTTTAAGGAAAAAGGAAACAACCTAAGTTTAACCGACTCATCTGAAAAATTTTGAAAACGAAAGGTTGAGCAAATTTCCAAAAAGTCTTTTACATGCATGTATGGATCCTCTCTTTCTAAACCATAAAATGATGGTAACAATTGAATGATTGATGGTTTAAGTTCAAAATGAGTAGCATTAGTAGTGGGCAAAACAATGCATGATGGAGCATTAGATGAAATAGGTGAAAAATATTCAAGAAGAGTTTTTTCTTGCACAACATTAGGTTCTTGTTCCATTATGCTTACATTTTCAAAAACACTTTCAATTTCACGTAAAGACACTAATTTTTTCACCAAACGATTTTTTGAATTACGATGCCACTGATGCATACAATGTCACAAATTTTACCAAATAACACAAACAATCACAAGAAACAAATTTCTGATGTGGAAGATCAGTTTGAACCGCAACCACAGAGCATACTTATATCAAGAAGATATTATAATATTCATATAAAAAAAAAATTGTTATGATTTTTTTTTTTTTTTATATATATATTTTTTTTGGGTTAACTTGTTCCCAGGCCTATTTGATTCCACTTACTCACAACTTAATAACAACTCCCCGAGGTTAATTAATAAGCGTGGATGAGAACTTTGCCAAATTTCCTTTAAGCAAAAATTGCTTATGTTGAAAGAACAAGCTTTGTTTTTTTTTAGTTTTTTTTTTCAAGTATTTTCTTAAACAACAAAATTACAACTATCTAAATGCGATAATTAAGAAGAAGAAAAATGACAATAGCAATAGTAAATAGTTATATAAAAATTAGGAGGCACTTATGTCATCAACTAAATGATCAACAAAAATAAAATTAGGAGGCACTAATGTCATCAACCAATACTAATAATAATAATGATAATAATAATAAAACTTAGGAGGCACTAGTGCCATCAACTAAGATAATAAAAAATAAATAAATAAAAGCTAGGAGGCACTAATGCCATCACTAGAGATAGATTGTTCAAGTATATAGGAGGCAAAAATTGCACTCAACTATCAAGGATTAGGAGGCACAAATGCACTCAACTAAAAAAACATAAAAAGTAAAAGAAAAAGAAAAATGGTTAGGAGGCACTAATGCACTCAACTAATAAGTAAGTAGGAGGCACTAAATGCCATCAACTACCAAGATATATATATAATATAATATATAACAATATAAATAAATATATGTATAACTTTCTTTTTTTTCTTTTTCGATTTTTACTCTTTTTTTTCGATTTTTTTTTTTATAGATATATATTTTTTTACTTTTTTTTTAAAGATGATAGTGCAAATAAAAATAAAATAACTAGTAGAAGAATTTTACTTACCTTGTAGAAAGATCGTTTCTTTCTTGCAACTCCCCGGCAACGGCGCCAAAAACTTGTTGGACCCAAAACGGGTATGTTTTAATAATTTAAACTCGCAAGTGCACGAATCGTTTCGGAATATAATGTTCATGTAAGTACGAGGTCGAACCCATGGGAGTTGACTAACATCAAAAGAAACTATTTCAAACAAAGCAATAATATTCTAACCTAGTTCCAAATATTTGATGAGATTTTGTTTTAGAAAAATAAAAAGACAAGTAATAAAAATATTAATGATAAAATAGAAAAATGGTTTTCAAATAAGATATGTAAAATAAGATTATTAAGATATTAGAATTCACAAAATGCAAGTTCAATAGTATTTATAAGTATATTGATTCCCAAGTTTTAATATAGTTGAAATAAATCACACTATATATTTTTTTTTCAAAATATATTATCTATTCAAGCACAAGTTACTCTTTCAAAAATGTAGGATTTTTCTTCACTTATATAAGATATAATTTCTAAGCATTAGTTGTGTTACAATCTAATGAAACTACAAAAAAATCAAAGAGATTATGTTTAGGCAAAATATGATACTTATGCTCTAAGAATTAGATGTGAACAATTTAATGAAAAACATTTAATCAAAGAATATCATATTTTTGCATAATGAAGAGCTAGGTGTAATATGCTTTAACAATCAATAATAGATGAAAAATGCATATCTTTGGTAGAAAAATCCATAAACAATATTGTACAAATGGGAAATCAACATACAACAAAAAAATACTATCTAGTTACATTTTGCTTCATCATCATCTTAATAACCTTTGAAAAAGATTAGAAGCTCATAACTAGATTGAAATTACAAAATAACATACTTGACATGCTCTTCAAAAGATGAAAATGGTAGAGAAAAGAGAGAAAAATATGTGTAGAAGATGTTGAAAAGATGAAGAAGAAGAGCTCCCCAAATGGTCTTACAAGACTCTATTTATAGGCAAAATATGGAAATTAAATTAATCAAATTAAAATAAATAAATTGATTAATTTAATTGTGTTGGGAAGTGGTAGGATAAATAGAGTAAGTGTAAGAGTATTGGAAAGATGAAATGTTTAGTTGGGTAAAAGATTAGTGAAAAGCTAGGGTAAAAAAATAAATTAGGAATGTTTATTTAGGTAAGAAAAATAGGGAAGAGTGAATTGATATTTGAGTGAAAGAAGAAAGACATTGGGAAGAAAAATGATATTTTTGGCTATTTGGTGATTTTGACTAATTCAGAAAAATACTAGTTTTTTTTTTCTTTGGGCTGGTCAAAAGGCAGATGGGCCTGCTGAATGTGGGCTTATATGCTGAGAAGTTGGCATTTGGTGAGGATATGTTGCTGCTGGGCCGTGAGTGATTGGGCCAGATAGAGAGGCAGGCCACGTTGAAGGTTGAAGGCTGAATGAACAGCTGTAGGCGTGATGATATATGCTGGGTTGGGCATATGTGATCAGGAGGCGTGAGGCATTGCAGCAGCTTGGAGTTGATTGCCTCACGTGAGGCAGGTGGCTGTTGAGATATGCTGAAGACCCTTCATGTGGCTGGGAGATTGGAGGCTAAAGGAAGCACTTGGCAGGAAGGAGATGGGCCTCGGGCTGAGAGAGCTGTAACGGGCCTGGGCAGAGGGTGGCAAGAGGAGAAAAATGCCACTTTCCTTGATTTTTCTTTACAGAAATGCCATTTTTTCCACCATTCTTCTTTTCTTTTCAAAGCCAAAAAAATACAACTTATTCCCTACAAAATAAGTAAATAATAAATTAGAATCAAATATTTTCAATTATAAAATAACTCAAATTAAGTCCAAGAAAATACTAATTGAAATTTAATTTACTTTGGGAATTAAGTTCAATAAAATCACATTTTTTAACTTATAATCTATCAACACAAATTTCAAATAATTAAACTACAACATATTATAATAAAATATCTATAAAACATATAAAAATCTATAAAATTAAAACAAAGCTAATAAATTCAAAAAGTAATTAAAACTTAATAATTTAATTAAAAACTTAAGAACTAAATCATTTTTAGCTTAAAAAGTGTGGTAAAATAACTCTAATTTCTAGAGTTATCACTTAGGAAAGAGCTTACCTAAAAGGTTTTCGTAGGCTAGCGTTACGGACATAACTTCATCTAGATCTTCGAGGTTTATGTAATGACCCAAATTTGTTAATAGGGCTTAGGGCCTTGATTAGTGTGCCTGGAGGGCAATAGGTGAAGTATGGATATAATATATGAATTTATGTGAATATGTGATAGAGATGCATGTTTAGTTGAATTAAATATGCACGTGGGCCCCGTTTGGATATTAGGGGTATGCTTGTGATTTTAGCCCGTTGAGGGCATAAATGTGATAAATATGATATGTATGTGATATATATCTATGTGGCACGATCAGAGACAGTTCTAGGGAGCAGTTAGCCAGAAAGTCACAACAGGGTTGAGAATCCGACTCAGGGCGAGTCGAGGGGTATTAGATGTGTTATGGGGTTATTGGGTTATGGAAATAAATATTTGGAGATATATTTGAGGTTAGAATGTCTAGGAGAGAATATTGGGGAAATTTACCATTTTTCCCTCGGGGACGTTTCCGGTACCCCGAGCCTTGAGGTAACCCTATAGAATTAAGTTGAATAAAACAAAACTTAGAATTATTTAGAACTCTCAGAAACCGACTCTTTCCTTCACCCTCTTTGGAAGACTTTCTCTCCATTTGAAGCTTTGGGAAAACTCTTGGTGAATCAAGCTAGAGACTAAGAAGTGGAGCTGCAATTTTTGGGAGATTAAAGTTTGGAACCTAGAGAATCTACACAGAAACATAACTCATCAAGGTAAGCTCTTAATATGTTGAAGGGTGTCAATTTGCAGCTGGTTTTAAGGTTGAATATTAGAGTTTGCATGTTGGCTAAGTTTGGATTTGTTCTTGATTGCTTGGCTGAGTTTTGGGGTTGGTCTTTGTTAGGTTTTGATGCTGAGATTGTGTTAGAACCTTTGTGATAGTTAATCTGGACTGTTGGCTTGATTTTGGAAGTAATTGGACTGGTTTTTGAGGTGGAAATGCTGAGTTTTCTTGGGTTCGAGGGGTAGGGCTGCGGCTCTGTTCTTGCTAAGCCGCAGCCCCTTTGAACTTGGGGCGTCAGGAAATTGGAGGCGCGCCGCGGCGCCCTTCAGCAAGGGCTGCAGCGCGTGTGGGCTATTTTGAGGCAAGGCCTCAGGTTAAGCTGGGGGTCACGACATGAGTCCCTAGGGATGCGGCGCTTAAGGTACTTTTGGGTTTTTAAGGGGTTTTAGGCTCGGGAACTCAATAATTTAGGCTCGGGATGGATTTTATCACCTGGATTGATAGGATTCAAAGCCCCAGAGATTATAATTATGGTTTGAAACTATTTATTGGATTAGAGTTTGATAGGTGGACATTGTTAATGTGTTGTGACTAGTTCTTCGGCGAGGCTCGGACTAGGGAACTGTGCTCGGGGCATCGGTGCTTGGAAAGCTCGGGACGTAGGTAAGAAAACCATTGTTCCCATAGAGCGTGTATGCAGGGCAGAGCCCAATATTTTTGTATTGCAGGGCGTAGCTCTTTGATTGAATTTGTTCATGTTCAGTATATGTTTTATTATGCTATGAATGCAATTGTGTAAATGTTCGGCTAGAGCAGGGAACGGCGCAGGCCGAGGTCGGCAGGGGCCGGGAATGGTGTTAGGCACGTGAAGTGCAAGGCCGAGTGCGGCAAGGGGCCGGGAGCAGCGTTGAGCATGTGGAGTGTGAGTTGCCAGGGCGAGACCCTAAAGGATACTTGGGATATCCTCACGGTGTGGATCGCAAACCCAGGGCCAGGTAAAGCGCCTGGGACGACATGGCCGTATGTGTTTAGCCTATTGATAGCCTGCTTATATGCTAAGTGTTTGTTATGCATATGTTTTCTGCTTGTGAGGGTTTTCTTGCTGGGCTTTGGCTCACGAGTGCTCTGTGGTGCAGGTAAGGGCAAGGGGAAAGTTGACCAACCATGAGTACGGAGAGCGTGAAGCGGCGTGTACATGTTTGGCCTGCCTGGTTGCCACAGCCAGTGGTTTTGAGAGATGGTTGTACTAAAACTTAGATTTTGTCGCCAAGTCGACTTTGTTTGTACTTATATGTTGTAAATATTTCTAAACAGAATTTTGGGATCCCAAATGTCAAACACTTTGTGATTTTCAGTAAATGGAATTATTTTCAAAGTTTATAACTCTGTTTATGGTTTGATTACACTTTTGACTTAAAACCTCGATTAGCGAGTTAAACGCACGTTTTTAAACTCACTTAGTAACGACTCTAAGGAAGTAGGGCGTTACAGTTTAGAACTTTAAAAGGGTGTTAAGAAGATTTTTGGGTAAAGTGAGAGAAAGAAAATGAGATTTTGTGATTCAAAATGAGTTTTGGAATAGCTATTTATAGGAAAACCTTGGGTTACTATGCTAATAAAATATTTAAAATATCAAGCATAGTGGAATAATAAAATATTCAAAATATTAAGCATAGTGGTTTGCTAAAGTCATCATTGTATCACTACTGCATCATGTGGGAACCATGGGGTGGACCCTGCTGTGGGACCCATGTGGACCCTACTATGGGACCCTTGCGAACCCCACTGCGGGACCCACTATGAATAGTACCTCGTGAATAGTAACCAAAAAATGAAAACTTCTCAATCTTCTTATATTACTTAGTCCAACATTTTTTACTCACAAAATTTTCTAAAAAAGTTTCTCTAACATCCATAAATTAATTATTCTCATGTTTTAGTTACTTCAACTACTTAGAATTGTTAAAATCCCACAATAGAATACAACAATATCCCTAACGGTCAGGTTACTAATTCGAATGGTCGGATCACTATTCACCAATGGTCATAACGACTAGTTTTTGTCCTATAAATACTTGTTCCTTCAACTATTTACTTGCACAACTTCTTCAGCTCTTAACCTTCTAAATAAAATTCATCATCGAATCATGAATTTCTCTTTATTGTTCATAACTTTAGTGATTGTTTGCTTGTATTTAGCATCATTCTATGGGTATTATACTAATGAAATGCCCATGAATATTATAGTTGCATATTCATTAATTATTCTTCCACTTTACTTAATAGCTCTAGCTTTCGATTAACATTGTAATGCACTCAAAAGTATGAATAAAAAATCTTGTCTTATTTTTCATATTTGTTAAATGCATTTGTAGAAAGAAGTGGGAGTTACAACAATAGTAGTCTCTTTTGTCAAGTCACTATCTGAATTATTCCCAACCCATCATGACAACATTCCGGGACTGGGGTACTATTCCTCACAACATCAGGGCATCCTCCTGCCGCATGCGCATGGTGCAACTACTCTATCATGACCTACCATTCTCATATCATCAAGAAAAGAGTTAATCACGCCCATCTATTGATCAGTTCCTGAGCAAACCCAAAATTTCCTTGAAATCTAGAGGATAATGCTTCTAACGTCGTTCATACGATAACCCTTATCTATTTCCATCCTTAGGTTGAACCAACACAGGTGCCCTTATTGTCAAGACATACGAAGTAGCGTTTCCCTGATGGAACTTGCTGCTCAACCACCCAATACCCTTAATATGATCTAGTAGCCTTACCCGCATACTAGTAAACGTCTGCTGCGAATTCCAGGGGCAGATGAAGGGTTCCGACCCTAACTATCTTCTACAGCCCCCACTCTAACAATACCAGGTTCAATTAGCTATCTTGAGTACATACATTCTGAATCAGTCCACAATCACGCACTAAACCCCTCAGCCCTGATGTTCATATCCAGAATCATCCCACGGGCAGGTTGAAACAATCACAATAATCACACGCACAATAAGCATATTAAAACACCAATCTACATTACTCATGCATTCATTCTCAAGTTCCATTTTTACCAAATATATTCATACACAACATGCTTTCTATACTAACATGCAGATAAGGCACATATGTTCGATTTAAACAATTAACCACATAATCATGTCATTAAATACCTAACCATGAGTCTGTTAGGAACGAGTTTCCTAATACGCAGCACAACGGTGGTAGGTTGGCCCAGTGTACAACAATTTTTTTTTTGTAACATATTTAAACTACATTTATATATGCGGATCCATTAATACACATACATTAATCATAAGCAAGAAAAGAATAGAAAACATACCTCTTGATGCCTATCAAGTGTCCTTGCTATCTTTTTCGTAATTTAAATGAACTTCCAATCCAAGCTGCTCCCAGGTACTCACACTAAAATCTTCCACAACGTTCTCAACACCTCAAGAAGTGTGTGGGCACTTAGAGAATAAATGATGATTAATTTCTGATTATACTTGATGTACTCAACACATGAGATCAAGATAATAGGCCTGAGATTGGTTCTTTATCTTTTTCAGTTAGAGCGAATAAAAGATTCTCTATCTTTTCTGATTCTGTATATCTTATTTTCTGATAAGTCTAACTTAAATAGAAAATATTTAAATTCAAAAAATAAATCTGTAACCAATTTACAATTTATCTTTTAATTAATTAATTATCTAATTAATGAAAATATAAAAAAACTAACTTTTGATTTTTTTCCATTAATTAATTAATTAAATTAAATTAAAAAATCTATCCCTAAAAAATGTGTAGTACATGTCACACACATTCCATGGACTGTGTGTGTCGTGTACCACCCTATATTTTAGGGATATTTGATTTTTTCATAATTATTTAATTATTTATTCAAACTACCTTATCAGATAAAAATCCAACAACCTCATAATTAATTCAAATTTGAATTAATTAACTTTTTAACTAATTATCAAATATAATTAATTATTTGAATAAATATCAATCTTTTAAATGCAAATCTAATTTGAACTTAGCAGATTATTATCTCCCACTCAAATAAAGATATTTAATTAATTCTACCAATTAATTAAAATCAATTAACATTAAATAATAATTTCAAAATTAAATATTTAATTATTATAATTTCAAAAATTATAATTAATTAATTTTTTAATATAATTTCAAAAATTACATAATAATAAAATATTAATTAATTTTGTTAATCACAACTAATTTGTAATTAATTAATTAATCACTATTATCACATAATTGCATATTTGGCCCGAAGAACAAATTTCTTCTTAAATATGTCTTTCAACCATTTTTCCCTTTATATCAACTCTTGCCTTGAATAATGTTGATAGAGCCGTTGTGGGGACCTATGGACATATAATTCCAAGCTCCAATAAATTTGAGATTATTAATTAAACTCTTTAATTAAATAATATTAATTTATTAATCTCATGATTACTCTACTATAAGTATGAGACCGCACTCTTGTAATTATAGTCATTTCATTTACTGAGTACTTTATAAAATAAAGCGTCCATTGATATAATCATTACATACAAATTAACCCTCTAATAATGGTTCACAATTAACCGGGAATAAAATTACTGTTTTACCCTTTTAATTAAATCTTGTTTCCTTAAGTACCATTGAATTTACTAGTGAAGGTTAATCCATAACTAAATTATGAATTTGAGCCCAATAACCTTTCAGTCCCAAAACTAAACCCTTAAGAGAACCATTATTCAATCTCTTATGAGAAGGTATAGATTCCATATCTGTATACTATGTCCCTAGCCATTTACATTAATGAGTTCTCAAAACAAAAGTTTCTAGCTTGATCATTCTGACAGACCTTAACGAGTGAATCAAATAACTCATATAACATAAACAAGAGTTCATAGTAACTTCAGGATTAAGATCTATTTGTATATGATCATCGGATGATATATTTAATTAATACTTCGAAAATGTATTTAACTAAGTATTAATGAACATATCTGGTCCATTTCTATATATTCTCTAATATATAAAGTACCTCCACTAAAGTGTCCTACTACACTAGTGATCAGGATCTAGATCACATGTATTCATAATACTAGTGGACCGTACTTGCAGTAATTAATCTAAAGATTCCATAACTTTATTTTACTGCGAACTATTCAAGTTCATTTATCTCAAACACAATCCTCCCGTACCAATACACGGTTGAGATCACATATATGAACTTAGGAATTTTTTTTTATATTTATTCAATATTATCGCAGAATAATATAGTCCATAAAATATATGCATAAGAAATTCAATTCATTTATTTATTTCTTAAAACAATGTCTACTACATATGCTTTTAGGGCACAATTCCCAACAGAGTCGAGCTTATCTTTAGCGGCGAGTGTACACGCCCAGCCAGTCTTCAGGAACCCTTAAACCTAGATGATAAGTGAATTTTAGATTCACTTATTAATGTCATTTTTTATCTAATTTGTAGGTGTCTAGGTTGTTTTGTTTGGTTTTACGCTTGTGTTGTGTATGTGTAGTGTCCAAGGAGAAATGGTGTGAAGTTCATACAGAACGGGAGTGAAACGGAGAAAAAATGAAAGAAAAAAAATGTGAAATAGGGCTGCAACCCCATGTTCTAGCACTGCAGCCTTGTCCTGAAGAATCAGCATTCCAGGAATTCGCCCAGGCACTGCAGAGCCATCACCAGGGGATGTAGTGCAATTTCTGACTTGAATTAGGGCTGCAGCGCCACCATCAGGGGCTACAGCGCCTGACTGTTACAGAGAGCATGTATTTGGTCTTCTAGTAGCGCAGCAGTGCCCGTTCGAGGGGCAACAACGTCTGGATCCGTACGAAAAGTTTAAGTGGAGAATTTTGAAGGGAAAAAGAGTTATGTTTTAGGGAATATAAAAGGACAAATACAATTAGGGTTCTAATTACGTTTTGGGAGAGATTAGACCTGGTATTACATGCTTGGAAAGGAAAGCAGATGCTAGAATTCATCAACATCACCATCATTACATCTAGTTTCTTTCTTCCTCTTTTTATTTT
Organism: Humulus lupulus; assembly: GCF_963169125.1. Taxonomy (NCBI): domain Eukaryota; kingdom Viridiplantae; phylum Streptophyta; class Magnoliopsida; order Rosales; family Cannabaceae; genus Humulus; species Humulus lupulus. Next base: position 28,415,609 of record NC_084799.1, read on the forward strand.
AGTTTTTAATTATGAACAACTATATTGCTATTGTGTTTAAGTTTGTAATGGAGAACTAAACTCCTTTTGTGCTAGAGTACGAGATGGATCTATTTTGATTATTGAATTAAGGTTTCTATTATTATCTTTATGAAGTTCTTCTTGTTTGTTCATATCTTCTTGATTTAATTTTCTCATATTAATGTTTGTCCATCATTATTGTGAATTAGTATCTAGGGTTTATGCTTGAGAAAGATAAACTTAGATTGGACATAAGAAGATTTGACATAGAGTGATTGAGAGATTCCTTGAACTCTATGAATTTAACTTAAAAGAATTACTTGCTTAATGACTTCTTGATTAATTAATAGCGAATAGAGATATCATATTGATTAACTGAGATTAATTGCATGTATGCTTGAGAGAGATAGAAGTATTACATTAGAATTTTGGAGATTACAAATGAAGAGAACTAATTAGGATAATAAAGAAACCATGGTTCATAATTTAAGATAGTGAAATCGTTACTCTAGTACATTCCTCATTCATCTAATCAATTTCCAAGACAATTATCTTCTATTATTTTGTTATTTCATTTTTTATTTTCTTGCGTTGAGTTATTTGCTGAATTTTCTAATCGAAATTATAGACTTAAAAAAGTATAGTAATTGGTGAAATTAAATATTTAATCCGTGTGGGTTCGACATCATTTAAATTAAAAATATATTGCAATACACCGTACACTTGTGGTAGAAAAAATTTGTATCACTAGACTGCTCTGATACCAAGTTGTAACGCCCTAGATAACCAAGATCATTACACCATGTGTTTAAAATGGTACTTAACCTGCTAAGCAAGTTGTTTGAACTTAAATGTGTAATTGAAGACTAATTCAAGGTCAAGTAATAAAAGATTTGGTCAACAAAATGATTATTTTTCATTAAAATATTAAGTTTGTACACAGGATCCAAAAAAATCAGTTTATAGATTGGTAAAAGATAAACATATATAATTTAGCCGTCCTAAGCGACAAAACAGGGTTTAACCCTAGTTTCTCCCAAGATACCCCGACCGTGGCGATCGATTAGGTTGCATATGTACACACCGCCCCTAAAGCTCTCCAACTCATGGATGGTCCAGCTATCAACTGTAACGCCCTACCACCTAGGGATCGTTACACTGTGCATTTTAAACAATGCTAAACTCGCTAATCAAGTCATTTGGCCATAATCGTGTAACTAAATGTGATTAACAGTTTAGGGTTAAAATTTTTGGTTAGAGATAAAACGTTTACTGTATACATTGGGATCCCAAAATATATTTTAAAGGTTTATTACAATAAAAGATTTACAACCAGCCGACCTAAGCGGCAAAATAGGGTTTAACCCTAGTTCCTCTTTAAACCCTTGGCCTTAGTGGTCGAACAGCCGCATATGTACACATCGTCACCTAAGCTCTCCAACTCAAGGATGGTCCAACTTTCTTTTACCTTTATCTGCACCACATAGCACCCGTGAGCTAAAGCTCAGCAAGAAAACTCAAACACATGCTTATAAGCAGATAATAACATGTCACCAAATCATAATAAGCATTCCTAGCAGTAATAACCCTATTCATGCATGCAGGCAGGAAAAGAAGAATGATTGTAGAGTCCTGCTCTATGAGGTAGATGACTAATAAGTCTATCTCTGAGGTAAAAGACTAACAAGTCTCTCTGAGGTAGACGACTAATAAATCTCTCTGGGTAGATGACTCAAAAGTCACTCTTTGAATAGATGACTGAAAAGTCACTCTATGAATAGATGACTAATAAGTCTATCTCTGGATAGATGACTAATATGTCACTCTATGAATAAATGACTAATAAGTCACTCTCTGAATAGATGACTAATAATTCTATCTCTGGGGATCCGCTCCCTAAGCCATGTGACGTTTTAGTCACCTGAACCTTTTGGTCCTGGTTCTACGTAACTAGCCTTTAGACTAGACAAGCACATTTGTTTTCATCGAACTTAAGGTCGGACAAGCATTTCATGCTTATGATGATAATGCTTATGTCGATTGGATCTAATCTTTTCAGCTTGCATTAAACACGCTAATACCGTTCTTAACTTATAGGTCAATTCCATACGACCAGTGTACTACTGTCGAACTTCACTAATAAGTCACAACTTCATAGTCAATACTGACACCATTGCCGATATTGACTCATAGGTCAGTGCCACTCACAAGTAAGCAATGCAACCAGGCATATATCATATGTCAAATATCCAAATGTAGGGCATTCAGCATGCTTACTCAACAATCACTAGCATAATTATAATCATGCACATTTACAGAGTCTCAAGCTCTGATCAATTCCATAATCAATATACATGTTATGCCCTAATCACATGTATCTCATGCATCACATACTCGGTGCAGTTTTCTTACCTTTGGTCCAAGCACAGGTTACCAATGAACAACTCTCGAGCACGTTCTTGTTTCCAATCCCCTAGCGATAACCTAGTCACAACCATAAACGGTGTTTCAATGAGTTCAAGTTCCAAAAACCCAATCCCAGAACCAATCCCGCGCTCTCGGGACCTTCAATTCCACCAAACAGAGTGGTGGAATCATCCCCTGAGCCTTCGGATCAAAACCCCAAAAAGTACTAAAAAACCAAATTTTGAAGGTTGTGTAGCACTACAACGCTACCTTTGGGCGCGACAGTGCTACAAGCAGACTAAAAACCCCCCAAAATAGAGCACCTAGCGCTGTAGCGCTACCAACCTAGCGCTACAGCGCCCAAACCAGAATTTTGAATTTCTGGGCTTCTCTCTTCGTGTTCTTCGAGCTTCAAAGCTCCAAATCCGATCCGATCCGAACCTATCCAAATCTCAAAATTAAAGTTCCCAAACATCCTAATCTCCCAAAACTAATAAAACCCAAGCTTCAATTCATCCAAAAACTCATCAAAACATAAAATCCAATCAAAGCTTAAAAAATTTAAAAATTAAAAACTTAAAACTTGGATTACCTCCGATTAAGTTGTTTCCCAACTAAATTCTCCGGCTAATAAGCTTCTAATCGTCCCTAGAATCGCTACACCTTGATCCTCGCTTGAATTTGAGTCCTAAAACCTTGGGGTCGGTCAAGCATTTAATGCTCATGTTGATTAGATCTAATCATTACGGCTTGCGTTAAACACAATAATATTGTTCTTGACCCATAAGCCAATACCATACGACCAATGCTCAGTACTACTGCCGATCTTGACTAATAAGTCACAACTTCACAATCAATACTGATACTATTGTCGTTCCCTGAATAATAATTCAGTGCTTCCTCAATGAGGTAATGCAAACAAACATATATCATATGTCAAATATCCAGATATAAGGCATTCAGCATGCTTAATCAATAATCACAAGCATAATTATATTGATGCACAATTATAGAGACTCAAGCTCTCGAAAATTCCATATTTCACCTTCATTCCATGCCATAATCACATATATTGCATGCTTCACATACTGGGTGCGGTTTCCTTACCTTTGGTCCAAGCACAGGTTACCAATAAATGACTCTCAAGCATGATCGTGTTTCCAAGCCCCTAGCGATAACCTAGTCACAACCACAATATAAAACCTCATCAAAATGAGTAAATAAATACTTCCATACCCAAACCTAGCCTCCGGAACGTTGAATCCAACTCAACTGAGTAGTAGGATCGATCCAAGGACCTTAGAATTAAGTTCCCATGGTTAAAAACCAAATCTGGGAAAAAATGCACAAGCCAATCGCGACTTGGCCCTGAGGGTCGCGACTTGCCCCCAAGTCAGAGAGCATTTGCCTAGGCTTTAGGGTGCGGACCGCGACTTGGCCCTGTTAGGAACAAGTTTCCTAATACACAGCGGAATGGTGGTGGGTTGGCCCAGTGTACAGCAAAATTTTTTGTAACATATTTAAACTACATTTAAATATGCGGATCCATTAATGTAAATACATTAATCATAAGCAAGAAAAGAATAGAAAACATACTTCTTGATGACTATCAAGTGTCCTTGCTATCTTTTCGTAAAATGAATGAACTTCCTATCCAAGCTGCTCCCAGGTACTCACACCAAGATCTTCCACAACGTTCTCTACACCTCAAGAAGTGTGTGGGCACTTAGAGAATAAATGATGGTTTATTTCTTATTCAACTTGATGTACTCAACACATGAGATCCAGAGAATAGGCCTCAGATTAGTTCTATATCTTTTTCAGGGAGAGATAGAAGAATATCGTTCTTTTCTTAGAGCGAATAAATTCTATCTTGTTCAATATATTTTTATTTTCTGATAAGTCTAACTTAAATAGAAAATATTCAAATTTAAAAAATAATTCTGTAACCAATTTACAATTTATCTTTTAATAAATTAATTATCTCATTAATGAAAATATCAAAAACTAACTTTTGAATTTTCTATTGATTAATTAATTAAATAAATAAAAGTTAAAAATCTATCCCTGATTTTTATATAGCTCATGGACTGTGTGTGTCGTGTAGCTTCTTATAAATTAGGGATATTTGATTTTTCCATATTATTTAGTTATTTATTCAAACTACCTTATCAAATAAAATCCAACAACTTGATAATTAATTCAAATTTGAATTAGTTATCTTTTTAACTAATTATCAAATATAATTAATTATTTCTATAAATATCAATCTTTTAAATTCAAATCCAATTAGAACTTATCAGATTATTATCTCTCACTCAAATAAAGATATTTAATTAATTCTACCAATTAATTAAAACCAATTTTAATTAATACTAATTTCGAAAATTAAATATTAATTTTATTATAATTTCAAAAATTATAATTATTTTATATAATTTTGAAAATTATATAATAATTAATTATTAATTAATTTTTTTAATTACAACTAATTTGTAATTAATTAATTAATCACTATTATCACATAATTGTATATTTGGCCCGAAGAACAAATTTCTTCTTAAATATGTTTTTTAACCATTTTCTCTTTATATCAACTCTTGCCTTGTGTTATACCCAAAAATTGGAGAATGCATCCTAGGAGGCTAAGGAGAATGCATCTAGGAGAGTGCCTCCTAGGAGGGCTAAGAGGGTGGTCCTAGGAGACCCCAAGGAGGGTGTGGTCCTAGGAGACCCCAAGGGTGTGTAGGAGGTAAGCCTCCCAAGGTTTTCTAAGTGTTGGCTCGAACGTGCCCAAGGTAAATAGCTAAGGAGGAGGAGTCTCATGCAAGAGAATGGAGACTTAGACTTTCATAAGGAAAGTCTATACAATGTTCGATCGGACATGTTTGGGAGATGCTAAAGGAGGTTGCCTCAATGTTGTCCAAGGTGGGGTTCCCTCAATGTTGTCCAAGGTGAGGTTGCCTCAATGTCGTTCAAGGTGAGGTGCCAAGGAAGTTGCCTCGGACCACCTTGGTCCGAGGAGAAGCCAAGGAGATTGGTTCAAGGAGGAACATGGCATGCTAGAGGAGAGTACATGTTCGAGGAGAACCATGCACGTTCAACCCACCCAAAGCATGTCCTACCACCATGCATATCCTACCACCATGCATGTTTAACCAGCACTTGCATGGGTAGTGAGTAGGAGGTGGACCAACTAGCTAGAGGAGACTAAGTCAGACACAACTTCAACAACATGCGCGGGAATCTCTCATTCTTCCCACAAATGGGGAATTTGTTACATTTTGAATTTTGAATGTTTATTTGTAATATAAATGTAATAAATATAATAAAATATCCCTATTATAAGGGGATATCAGTTGAGGATCCCATCTCTATAAATAGAGAGCTTATGAGATGAGAGGGGGGTCTTCTTCTGCTTATTCTTTCTAGAGAGATAAAATTGGGTCTGTCTATTCTAGAGAGAGAAAGTGCTGAAATTAGAGAGAATTCTTGTATTTTCACAATTTATACTGAAGAAACTCAGTTGGCATAGTCCATCTGATCTTGAGTATAGATTTATAAATCACAACTCTAAGTGGATTAGGCTATTACCGACAATCGGGGCTGAACCACTATAAAAATCTCCTGTGTTCTTTACTTTTCTTGTTGATACCGTCTGTTGTCGTTTTGATTTCTCTTGAAGGCTTGTCGTATTTGACGTTCTCACGTCGTTGGCTAAAAACGCGGTCAACACCTTGAATAGTGTTGATAGAGCTGTTGTGGGGACCTATGGACCTATAATTCCATGCTCCAATAAATTTGAGATTATTATTAATTAAACTCTTTAATTAAATAATCTTAATTTATTAATCTCATGATTACTCCACTATAAATATGAGACTGCACTCTTGTAATTATAGACATTTCATTTACTGAGTACTTTATAATAATAAAGCGTCCATTGATATAATCATTACATACAAATTAACCCTCTAATAATGGTTCACAATTAATCGAGAATAAAATTATCATTTTACCCTTTTAATTATATCTTGTTTCCTTAAGTACCATTGACTTTACTAGTGAAGGTTAATTCATAACTAAATTATGCATTTGAGCTCAATAACCTTTTCAGTCCCAAAAGTCAACCCTTAAGAGAACCATTATTCAATCTCTTACGAGAAGGTATAGATTCCATATCTGTATACTATGTCCCCAGCCATTTACATTAATGAGTTCCCAAACACAAAAGTTTCTAGCTTGATCATTCTGACAGACCCTAACGAGTGAATCAAATAACTCATATAACATAAACATGTGTTCATAGCATCTTCAGGATTAAGATCTATTTGTATATAATCATTAGTTGATATATTTAATTAATACTTCGAAACAGTATTTAACTAAGTAATAGTAAACAATATTTGGTCCAGTTTTATATATTCTTTAATATATAAAGTACCTCCACTAAAGTGTCCTACTACACTAGTAATCCGGATCTAGATCACATGTATTCATAATACTAGTGAACCGTACTTGCAGTAATTAATCTAAAGATTCCATAACTTTATTTTACTGCGAACCATTCAAGTTCATTTATCTCAAACACAATCATCACGTACCAATACGTGGTTGAGATTACATATATGAACTTAGGAATTTTTCTGATATTTACTTAATATTATCACCGAATAATATAGTCCATAAAATATATGCAAAACAAATTCAACTTATTTATTTATTTCTTAAAACAATGTCTACTACATAAGCTTTCAGGGCACAATTCCCAATAGGCCCCTCTTGGGTCGCGGCGCGCCCCCCAAGCAGAGCCTCCTTGGCTCCTGGTTCATGCTGGTCGCGACTTGACCGCAAAACCATCCATTTTCTATGATTTCTCCCAGTTAAAACCTTCCAAAAACCTATCCAAACATAACCAAATCCCAAAATCAAAGTTCCCAAACATCCAAACTTCCCAAAATCGTGAAATCCCAAGTCTCAATCCATCAAAAAATTCAATCAAAGCTTAAAAACTTTGAACTTAAAACTTGGATTACCTTTGATTAAGTCGTTTCCCAACTAAATCCTCCGGCTCATAAGCTTCTAATCTTCACTAGAATCACTATGCCTCAATCCTTGCTTGAATCCGAGTCCTAAAACTCGAGTTTCCTTCGAAAATGTGAACGGGTGTCGAAAAGGGAACGGGAGGGAGAGAGAATGTTCTGAACGTTATGTTATAATTCTGACACGTTACTTCAAGCTTAAGTAACCTCAAGCAAATCTTAATGCTCAGGGCCCCAAAAACGCCCCCCCGGGGTAAAATAGTCAAAATTCCCAAAATTTGCCCCTCATCTCATTAACTCCCAATTTATCATCAAAAATTTATTCCCACTACCCAATATCCGAATAATGTGCTAAATACCCTTTGACTAACTCTGAGTCAAGTATGGATCCCATTGTGACTTTCCCACTGGCTTGCCTCCTAGGATCGTCTCGTGCTGAGTAACCTAAGCATAACCAAATAATAATGAAGTACCACACATGTAATGACCCAAATTTCCTAATAAGGCTTAGGGCCTTGATTAGGGGGCCAGGATGGAAAATCTTGGAATTATATGATTATGTGATATTTATATGTATCATTATGTGAATATGTGAGTTATATTATAATATGACTAGATATACATGTTTAGGTGTATTAAATATGCATGGGGGCCCATTTCTATTTAATTGGGCAATTTTCATATTTTGGCCATTTCAGGTATATTTGGCATATATGTGGTATATGTGTAGTGCTTTATTATTATTTGGTTATGCTAGGGTTACTCAGCACGAGACGATCCTACGAGGCAAGCTAGTGGGAAAGTCACAACAGGATTCATACTTGACTCGGAGTGAGTCAAGGGGCATTTTGGGTATTTAGCACATTACCGGGATATTGGGTAATGGGAATAAATATTTAATGATAAATTGGGAGTTAGTGAGATCAGGGGGGAATTCTGGAAATTTTGACTATTCTACCCCGAGGGCGTTTTCGGGACCCCGAGCATTAGGGTTAGCTTGAGGCAACTTAAGCTTGAAGTAACCTGTTAGAAACATAAAAAGAACGTTCCCTCTTCCTCTCGTTCCTTTTCGTCACCCGATCACATTTTCGAAGGAAACTTTTTTTTTATGACTCGGATTCAAGAGAGGATCGAGGCATAGCGATTTTATGGAAGATTATAAGCTTATTAGCCGGAGGATTTAGTTGGGAAACAACTTAATCAGAGGTAATCCAAGTTGTAAGTTCTTAGTTTTTAAATTTTTTAAGCTTTGATTGGATTTTATGTTTTGATGAGTTTTTGGATGAATTGAAGCTTAGGTTTTATTGGTTTTGGGAGATTAGGATGTTTGGGAACTTTAATTTTGAGATTTTTATATGTTGGGGTCAGGTTTGGAGCTTTGAAGCTCGAAGAACACGAAGAGAGAAGCCCGGAAATTCGAAGTTCTGGTTTGGGCGCCGTAGCACTAGGTTAGTAGCGCTACTATGCTAGGTGCTCTGTTTTGGGGGTTTTGAGTCTGCTTGTAGTGCTGTAGCGCCCAAAGGTAGCGCTGTAGTGCTACACAGCCTTCAGAAATTGGTTCTTGGTACTTTTTGGGGTTTTGACCTGAGGGCTCAGGGGATGATTCCACCATCCTGTTTGGTGGAATTGGAGGTCCCGAGAGCGTAGGATTGGTCCCAGGATTGGGTTTTTTGAACTTTAACTCAATGAAACACCATTTATGTTTGTGACTAGGTTATTTCTAGGGGATTGGAAATAGGATCGTGCTCGAGAGTTGTTCATTGGTAACCTGTACTTGGACCAAAGGTAAGAAAACTGCACCCAGTATGTGATGCATAAGATACATGAGATTAGGGTTGTAACGCCCTGGATATCCAAGACCGCTACACTCTGTACTTATAAAGGGACAAGACTTGCTAATCAAGTCATTTAGTTAAAAATGTGTCACTAAAACCATTAATGTGCTAAGGTTAAAAGATTTTGGTCTCAAAAGGTACATTTCAAATAGCTAAATGTTTTTACACATGGGATCCCAAAAGGAACAGCATTTAAAAGTCAATTTACAAAATTTCCAGAGTACAAACAACCACTAGCCACTCTAAGGGAAAAATAGACGTTTACGGTTCTCTTGTTCCTATCTCCCCCTCAACCGTGGCGGCTGAGCAGCTGATCATGTACATTCTGCTCTCAGAACTCTCTGAATTAGGGCTGATCAAGCTTGCCCTTACCTTTACCTACACCGCAAAGAACCCGTGAGCCCAGCAAGAAAACATAACATTGTATAACAAACAATGATAACAATTGAATAACCCTTTAAGCATGATCATACACTTAACATACCACATTAATCACATAGCACGTAGATACAACCAAAGATTCAACCAATCAACACTCAGCTATTCAGCATGGCAAATCCACCAATCAATAATAACAATCAAATCACATGGTAATCAGGGTCGATACCTTAGGTCGCACCCTCTATTTACCTCACTGACTCCAGCCCACTTAAACCGAGCTTAGTGCATAATAAGTTGTCCTCAGCTACCAGTGGCCGAGTCGCGCCCTATGCGCTAATGTAAACTCCGGAACTCTTAGGCCACTTGTTTACTATTTACATGGCATAATACAATCCTCTATAAAGCATACAAAACAGGGAACCCTTAGTCCCATTATAAATCCAGAACCGGGTGCAGTTTTCTTACCTTTAGTTTCCAAGTGTACTGGCTACGCGAGATGCCTCTTGAGCACGATCCGTTTCCCGAGCCCCTAGCTTATACCTAGTCACAACAAAGATAAGGGATACCATTAATAATTATAAAAGGCTTCTAGATTAGGTTCTAGTCTTCGGAACATCGAATTCCACCAAACAGGGTAGTAGAATCGATCCCGAGCACCCTAGGTTAAATTCCCATGCTTAAAATCCCAAGATCCCAAATTTCCTTAAGGGTTACGGCTCAATCTTCCCATGCCTCAGCATGGCCCCAAACAAAGGCTCATCCTCACCCAGAACCAGACACGGGCTGCAGCCCTACATAGACCATACCGCGGCCCGACCCCTTCGAACCCAGAAAAACCTCCATTTTGAACTCTCAAACCTCACTAAAAACCATCCCAATAATATACCACAATTATCACAAACATTCCTGCATGATTTCAGAAGCACAAGCCAGCAGAAACCTAAGCTAAAAACTCATCAAAACACCTTTTCAATTTCTGAAACTCACACACTCAAGAACACTAAAACCAGTTATAAAAACTCAGAATTCAAACACTAAATCATGAGTTGGAGCTTACCTTCTTTGATGAACCAACTCTCTTAAAGATTTCTGAGCTAACTGATAACTCTACAAAATAGAGTTATTTTACCACTTTTCATGTGCTAATTGTTGCTTAATTCTTGAGTTTTTAATTGATTTATTAAGTTTTTAAGTAATTTTGAATTTATTAGTCTTATTTTGATTTTATATATTTTTGTGTGTTTTTATAGTTATTTTGTTGTAATATATTGTAGTTTAATTATTTGAATTATTGTTGTGTTTAGTGGTAAAAAAATGGTGTATTATTGAACTTAAATGTGAAATATAAATTAAGTTATAATTAATATTTTCAAATAATTAAATTGATTTATTTTATAATTGAAAATATTTTATTATGATTTATTTTGTATTTATTTTGTAGGAAAATTTATGACACTTTTGCTCTTGAAAAGCAAGAGAAATTGTGGCATTTATGAAGAGAAAATAGCAAAATTTGGCACATGGACATCTCACTTCAGCAAGCCCAGCCCATTTCGGCCCAGTTGCCTCTTGATGTCCCAGCCGTGTACCATCTTCAGCACTCTCCACTGCTGCCACGTGTCCACCAAGCTCACCATTTGGCCATCACTTGCTCCCAGCCACTGCCACAAATCAACCAACCTTCAGCAATTAAACCATCAATGCCCAGCATTTCCCAGGCCCAACGCCTGGCACCATACCCACCAGCCGCCTGAACACAAGCCACAAAGCACCCCCTTCATTTGTCCCATAATTTTGGTATTGAGCCCATAAATTGTCCAAAAGCACATTTGTCCCCTATGACAAAAATACCACTTTTTACCTCACTTTCTACATATTTTACCCCAAAACATCATAATTACACCATATAATTTACCCCTATTTGCCATATTATAATTAATTCAATTAATTTAATCAATTTAATTAATTTGAATTGATTATTTTAATCATCATTTTTTTTGCTATAAATAAGGGATTTGTGGTGTCCATTTTGGGGAGGGAGGTTACTCTACACAAAGTTTCTACACATTCAAAACCTCTCAACTCTCTTCATCTTCTTCTTCTTTTTATTTTTTTCTATGTATTTTTAGAGGAAAAATTTGGGGGTTTCTCCTCCAAATTTTCCTATTTATGTTTGTAATTTTTAGTTTGTATTTGCTATTCTAGTTATGTGTTTCTAATCTTTTTAAGATTATTAAGGTGATGATGAAACATTATGTAACTAGATAGTATTTATTTTGTATGTTGATTTCCCATTTTGTGCAATAAAGTTTATGGAATTTTCTTCTTCAAATATCTTCTTTCATCTTAAATATCATGTATTTTGGATTGTTAGCACATATTTAAACTTTGTTCTTCATTAGTGCAAATACATAATATTCTTTGTGTAAGATGTGTCATTAAATTGTACACATCCATGCTTAGAACAAAAATATTATGTTTTGCCTTATAAATAATGTTCATTGATTTATTTGTTATTTCATTAGATTGATTTACACTAAATGCTTTGAAATTATAACTTTGAAAAGTGAAGAAAAATCCTATCTTTTTAGAAATAATTTGTGCTTAAAATTATAAATTTATTTAGAAAATGATAGTTTGATTTATTTTAACTATCACTAAAACTTGGGAATCAATGTACTTATAAATATTATTGAACTTATATTTTGTGGATTCTAATCCTTAATAATCTTATTTTACCATCTTCATTTCTATTATTAATTTATGTTATATATATTGTCTTTAATTTCTTTATTAGTATCTTATATTTTATTTTTATTATACAAAAATCCCATCAATTTTTGGAACTAGGTTAGAATTTATTACTTTTGATTTAAAATAGTTTTCTTTTTTATTTTAGACAACTCCTTTGGGTTCGATCTCGTGCTTACACGAACACTATATTCCATATACGATTCGTGCGCTTGCAAGTTATAAATATTTAAAACATACCCGTTTTGGGTCCATCACTAACTCCCAAGTTCCAAGCTTCAATTCAATCCTTCAATGTCAAAACCCATAAACACCTCAAAACTCCAGCCATAAACACAGAATTTAACCACCATGCATAAAGCTTGTGACTTACCTTAATTCTTGATTGAATCCTCAGCTGATTCTTGAGCTAATCTCCTAGATTATAGCTTCAATTCTCTGAATTCCAGCTTAATTCCCTTGGTTTCCTCTAGTTTCCTTGAGAGAGAAAGGGAGAGAGAGAGAGAAGGGTTGGTTTAGCCTTTTTGTTCTACCGTTCTCTAAAGTTTCCTTAGTCTATCCTTAAGCAATTAAGTTAATCCCGAGGCTCGGGGTGCCGGAAACGTCCCCGATGGCAAAATGGTAAAATTCCCCAGTATTCCCACCTAAGCTTCCTAACCTCAAATATATCTCCAATTATTTATTTCCATAATTTGATAACTCAAATAACCATCTAATACCCGAAATACCCCTTGACTTGCTCCAAGTCAAGTATTATGTCCCGTTGTGACTTTCCTGCTAACTAGCTCCCTAGGATCGCCTCAAGTCGCATGCTGCAGAATTACCCACATAATAATGTGGTCCTCACAATTATAGTATATAATCACATTTACATTCACATAACCATACAAGCATGCTTATCACAGAGTCATTCATTAAACTAATAAATTCATACATAAACCAATTATGCCCTCCCGAAAAACTAATCAAGGCCCTTAAGCCTTATTAGTGATTTTGGGTCGTTACAAGGGCATGGCATGAATGTTGAATATGAGATTGATCAGAGCTTGAGTCTCTGTAATTGTGCATGATTATAATTATGCTTCTGATTATTGATTAAGCATGCTAAATGGCTTATATCTGAATATTTTACATATGATATATGTCTGTTTGCATTACCTCATTGAGGAAGCACTGACTTATTACTCAGGGAACGACAATAGTATCAATATTGATTGTGAAGCTGTGACTCATTAGTCAAGTTCAGCAGTAGTACTATGCACTGGTTGTATGGTATTGGCTTATGAGTTAAGAACGGTATTAGTGTGTTTATCGCAAGCCGAAAAGATTACATCTAATCGACATAAGCATGAAATGGTTGATCGACCTTAAGTTCAATGAAAACTAAAAGCGCTTGTCTAGTCTAAAGGCTAGAGCCAGGTATATAAGCTTAGGTGACTGATACGTCACATGGCTAGGAAGGCGTGGCACCTCAAAGATAGACTTATCAGTCATCTCACAGAGATAGACTTATCAGTCTTCTACATAAGGATATATTTATTAGTCATCTATACAGAGAGACTTATTAGTCATCTACCTCAGAGATAGACTTATCAGTCATCTAGCAGAGATAGACTTATTAATCATCTATAAAGAGATAGACTTATTAGTCATCTACATAAGGATAGACTTATTAGTCATCTAAACAAAGAAACTTATCAGTCATCTACACAGAGAGAGAGAGACTTATTAGTCATCTACCTCAGAGCGAGAGACTTATTAGTCATCTACTCAGAGCGCAGGACTCTACAAATATTTATTTGTACCTGCTTGCATGCATGAGTAAGGTTATTACTGCTAGGCATGCCTATTGTGACTTGGTGACATGTTATTACCTGTTCATGAGCATATTAAGTTTTCTTGCTGAACTTTGGCTCATGAGTGCTATGTGGTGCAGGTAAAGGAAAAAGAAAGCTGGACCATCCTTGAGTTGGAGAGCTTAGGTGACGATGTGTACATAAGCGGCTACTCAACCGCCACGGCCGAGGGTTTAAAGAGGAACTAGAGTTAAACCCTATTTTGCCGCTTAGGTCAACTGGTTGTAAATATTTTATTGTAATTAACCTTTAAAATATATTTTCAAGATCCCAATGTATACAGTAAACGTTTTAGTGAAACGTTGTATCTTAACCAAAATTTCTAACCCTAAACCGTTAATCATACTTAGTTACACGATTATGGCCAAATGACTCGATTAGTGAGTATAGCATTGTTTAAAATGCACACCGTAACAGTCCCTAGGCAGTAGGGCGTTACAACACACATACAACATATTTGTCAAATATACCCATAACGAGCCAAATTATGAAAATTACCCAATTAAACATAAATGGGCTCACATGCATATTTAATACACCTAAACATGCATATCAAGTCATATTATAATATAACTCACATAATCACATAATTCCAAAAGTTGCCATCCTGCCCCCATAATCAAGGCCCTAAGCCTTATTAGGAACTTTGGGTCATTACATCAACTCCCTTACCTGCACCACGTAGCACCCGTGAGCCAAGGCCCAACAAGAAAACTTAAAACAACATGCACAAATAGGCACCAGTATAAAGACAGTAAATAAAATTCACCAGATTCAACTGTTAATAGATTATGGTAACAATCCTAATAAAAGAGCGACAGTAGAATCTAATCGACCTTGACCCAACCAGTCCAATTATGCAACAGAGTACAAGCATTAAACTAAACAATGACAAACATATAATCTCAATCATACATTTCAATCAGTAATACAAGTGATTAGGTGTCAGCGCCCTTAGGCCGAGCCCTCTGTTTATTTAGCTGACCCCAACTCGCTTAGGCTGAGTCCTTTGACTATTTAGTTGACCCCGGCTCACTTAGGCTGAGTCCTCTGATTATTTAGCTGACCCCGGCTCACATTGGCCGAGCTGCATCCAGTGCGCTTATCAGCAGCCCCGACACCCTTAGGTCATACTTTCATATAAATCATATCATCAATACAGTCACACATTGCATATATTCAGATACAGGGAACCTTAGTCCCAAACACAACCACATGGGTACAGTTTTCTTACCTCGTATCTCGAGCAGCGAGCGTATATTGGCTCCAAGCACGATCCTTAATTCTTGAGCCCTTGCTGTAAAAACCTAGTCACACTGCGATAATGAATAACCATAAGATCCTAAACCATTTCAAAACTTTGGATTCAAATGCTAGCCTACGGGACCTCAATTTCTACTAAAGCGGGTAGTAGAAATCGTCCCAAGCACTTAATTTTTAATCCTCGTGCCTCCCCAAGCCTTAAGAAAAACCTAGGCCAAAACTGTCTAGGTGGGCCGCGACCTGGCCCTAAAGGTCGCGGCGCGCCTCAAGTCAGAGGCGAAGCCTCTGCATCTTGGGGGAGGCGGGCCGCGATTTTTCCCACTAAGGTCGCTACGTGCCTATAAATCAGCAACCCTTCCAGGGCATCTGGGGCACACGGGCCGCGGCGCCCCTGAAATGGGTCGTGGCGCGCCTCCGCGAACCCAGAATTCCCCGGGGTTTTCAGCAATTTCACTAACCCAAACTCAACAGAAGTCACCTCAAGTATGTGCTAAAGCTAGAACTGAGCCTAAAACTCTCAATAACACATCATAAACATCACATGTGACTTATCACACTCGCTCTAACAACCTAAAATCCCAAAACCAGAAGTTAACTCAAGCAACTCTAAACATATCCAACCCAACCAAAATTCAGTATAAGAAGGCTTAGAACCTTACCTCAGTTATGGCTTTAATTTCCCCCAGCTGGTCTTTGTCTACTCCTAGCCTCAACTCTCCAAATTTCTCAGCTTAAATCAAAGCTTCTCTTCAAAGTTCCCCTTTAGCCTCAAGGCACAAGAGAGGAAGGGAGAGTGAACGTGTAAGAGGAAGAGAGAGAGAGAGAGAGAGAGAGAGAGAGAGAGAGAGTAATTGAGAGATTTCTAACCTATTCTACCAAGTTCTGATCATCCTATAGTTTCCACTAACTATAACCATTAACTAAAATGGACTAAAATGCCCCTGAATCAACTCAGCCTCCTATTTGCCCATAAAGGCAATATGGTCATTATCCATAATTCCCGTTAATTCCTCAAGTCTTCCAACCAATTGCCAATTAATCCCGTAATGCCCAACTAATTACCAAATAGTTACCCATTACTCAATAAACCCCAAATAGCTTCTCCCCAAGCCGGGTATTGTACCCCGTTGTGAGTATTCCGCTAAACCGCTCACTAGGATCGCCCCGAGAAGTATACTACAAATATATCCACATAATAATGTGGTCTCAATAATTTACTCACATATATTAACATTTATGCCCGCAACGGGCCAATATTACAAATATGCCCCAATTATCAAGAATGGGCCTACATGCATATTTAATACTCATAAACATGCATATAATCATACTCATATTATCATATATATATATATTTGTACCCTAATTTTAGCTCGAGTCATTTACTCAGTTCGGGTACAACTGGCAAATAAATATACAGAAAAATAACCAAGGTATCCATTTATTATCCACGTAGGTGCGAGCTCATGATATTCAAATAGTTGTCGAAGTACGAGCTTGGAGAGATACCCAGCTCGTGGTTTCTCTGATATATTGCGTACCCGTGGATCCCCAAAGACTCGGGTCCCATTATACGGTTATTTATGACCAGGCTGTCATAATTAATGTCCCAGATATTAGGAGACCATTTACTTTGTGATCAAATCATATCCCAATATAAATGGGAATTGTTTGTATTAAATGTAATAAATATGTAAATCCATGATTGACTCACGCAGTTACCCAAACATGTCCATGGAATTTCTCTATAAATAATGGAAACATTGGACAGGGAGAGAGACGATTATTCTGTAATATTGAAACTTTGCCAAAATAGAGAGAGAAACAACAATAATATAGACTTGTGGACTAGGTGGATTTTAACCACTGAACCACGTAAAAGATTTATGTTCTTGTGAATTCATTTCATCTTTCGTTACGGTTTATTACTAAGCACTAATCAACCTTATTATTTCTTAATACACTGTTGGCGAAAAATCGCGTCAACAGTTTGGTGCTTTCATTGAGAGGGAAATTAGTGCTTTCATAAAAATCTCAATCAAATCTCATCATGGTGCTCACTCGCTCAATGCACGACAATGAGATAGAAGAGCCTGGTGGGTAGGAGGCCCATCATACTGCTGTTTCAAACAAGCATGGCCCTGAAGTCCAGCAACGTCCGGGAAAGCAACCGGCGGGTCATGGCGATACTGGGAGTTCGACGTCATTGCCACCGAATCCAAACCCAGACTACTTAACTGCGGTTGAGTTAAAAAATATGCAGTTAAGAAGCCATCTTGCTAAGGCAAACATGCAAATTGAGGAGGTTTTGGCTCGGTTACCCCCTCTTGCAACCTACGTTAATGTTGGAAAGAGGCAAAATAGGACTCATAAGTCCCACAGGAATAACTGATCCAAACCAAGTTGGTCAGTCAAAACTGCCACCCCAAGTTCTATGCCTACAGTGCAAGATCGCCAGAATGCCCATCCCAGTGGCCCTCGTAGGGGTCATCAGCATATCAGTCGATCAGTTAGAACCGCAACCCCAAGTTCGGTGCCTCCTTCACAAGCACCTATGAATGCCCATCGCAATCCACAAGGAGGGGCTGGGACAGGCTCACTGAGACAAAATGTTCCAGCAAACCCTCCTACGTGACGATCGGATCGTCAGGCGCAGAGAACTAGGAAAATGGGACAGAACAAAGGCGGGCCAATTTAGTTCGCCCTGATGGGACAAGGATTGCCTCGCCAGTTAGGCATCTCCCATCACCCATACGACATTCGATGCCACCTCGTCCTACACGGGACATTCCTGCTTATGGAGACAGCAGGAGAAATCCTGCGCCCTGCGCACCTCACCAAGCCGAGAGCTCGTGCCCCTGCGCCTGCGTCTGCCGCGAGCCCAGCGCGCCCCTGCGCCATGCCCAGGCGCCCCGCGCCCCTGTGCGGCCCTGCGCACCTGCCCAGCGCCTTACCCAACAGCTCACCCAGCCCACGCCCTTGGCCAGCCTGCGAGCCTGATGCTGCTGCACCCCAGCCGCATGTCCCATGCTGAGCCACCATATGCAGCCACCCCTAGGGTTTCTAAACCCTAGGGCTTGCATCCAAAAATTGTCCATTTAAATTATGGGCTTAATTAAGTTAACCCATAATTACAAATTGTTTTATTTTGAATTAATTGTATGAGCCCAAATTCAAATCTGGGCCTAATAACTTATCGGGCATTAAACCCAAGTTAATTATTCTTAAAATTTGTTTAAGATAATTAAAAGTTATTTTAATTCAAAATTAAATGGATAAGTGGCTTGATGGATCAAGACTACTTGTGAAGGCCCTAAGTAATAGATAGAGATCTATTTAGGTCTTATTTAGTTTCTTACATTTGTGTGTATATTTTTGCAAGTGTTGTAATTTTTCTAGAAATACCCAAGACACCCGGCCCGCGTTTATTTATTTATTTAGCTAGTATTTATTTATTTAAATGTTTGAATGTGATTAAATTGTTTAATACTTTATCATGCATTTTTTCACATGTCATGCATATAACCCACACAGTATTTAAAATTGTGCATGCATCTCATAAGAGTAGAAACATGCCTTAGGATTGTCCTATGTGATTATATGTTGGTCCATATAATAATAAATCTAGTTTTTTAACTAGTTCAAGAGCAGAAATAGATTTTAAAAGTTTTTTAATTTCTAGTATTTAATAAAATTGTTTTATTAAGTTATAAATGATATTCTTAGTAATTATAGCAAAATAAAATTGAACTAATTAGGGCATAGTTATATAATTTTAATTTTTGTTTAATTTGATTAGTAATTATTAGAATATCATTTGGTAAAAATAGATTACTTTATTTTTACAACCAATTAAAAAGCATAGGATGTTTTGAGAATACACATGTTCTAAAATAGTGAGTGGCAGAGGGAGTTATGACAATAAGTCCCATGGTCTCCATTATTAGTTAGCACCGAGGTAACATGGAGAGGGCCTCGCGGCACCATTGCTTGTGTCCCCCTAAGGAAGGCTTCCGATTGTGTTATTCTCAAGGCAAACTTATTTTTCAAGAATAGGATTTAATGATGTATTTCAAGTTTGACTGACCCTAAGGCACACTCTTGAGTTAAGTCATTGATCTAAAATAATGGGTTACACTCACAAGATACATTAGGCTTTCGAGCAGACTAGTGTATTCTTGACCAAACAAGCAGTTGTTTATAAGTCAAAAGAGAAATATTGATTTAAGTTTTAACTTATAAATTTGAGAGCTTGTCTCAAAATTAATTTGGAATTAGTCTGACCTATCCTAAGGCTGGTCCATTAATGTTCAAATTAATTAATCGTGGAATTAGTAATTAATTTTTATGTGTTTTTTTTTTGCATTCATGCATCACGTTTACTATTCCGAAAATAACTGATATTTATTATATGCATAGATTCATTTTTTTTATTTATTTATTTTCAACAATTATGTCTAGCTCAAATCCTTTATCTTCTTTACTTGCTAATGAAAAGTTGATTGGTGAAAACTACATGAAATGGAAATCAAACTTGAACATTGCATTAATATGTGAGAAGCCTAAAAAGTCATCCAAAAGCAAAGAGAACAAGAACACTAAAACCTCCAAAAGGAAGACCCCAAAAGGGACTTGCTTTTATTGTGGAGAAAATGGTCACTGGATGAGAAACTTTTCAAAATATCTAGCTGACCTCAAAGACAAAAATACAAGTAAATTTGATTTACTTGTGTTAGAAGCTTGTTTAGTGGAAGATAATTTCTCATCCTGGATAGTAGATTCAGGAGCCACTAACCATGTCTGCTTTTCTCTTCCGATTCTTAGTTCAACGAGGAAGCTTGCTGATGGAGAGGTGACTATGAGGGTAGGCAGTGGTCAGATTGTCTCTGCAGCAGCAGTTGGAACAACCCGTTTGGAATTTGATAATAATAAATTTCTTGTTTTAGAAAATGTTTATTATATTCCTGGATTTTCTAGAAACTTAATTTCTGTTTCTATGTTGCATGAACAAAATTTTAAAATATCTTTTAATAATAATTCGATTGTTATTTCAAGATATGGCTTTAAGATATGTTCTGCAAAATCTATCGATGGGCTTTATAAACTTCAAGCTAAATAGAAATCTGTAAATAATTGTGAATGATTTAAAACAGCAAATCCTAGATCTATTAAACGACAAAAGACTGATTCCGATAGTGATACATATCTGTGGCACTTGAGATTGGGCCATATTGGTCTAGACAGAATAAATAGGCTTGTAAAGGATGGTCCTTTAAGAGAACTATCTATTGGATCTCTCCCTGTTTGTGAATCCTGTCTAGAAGGCAAAATGACCAAAAGACCTTTCTCTGCCAAAGGCTCAAGAGCCACAGAACCACTTCAGCTAGTACATACGGATGTTTGCGGTCCACTTAATGTACAAGCAAGAGGAGGTTATGAATACTTCGTCATGTTTATTGATGATTATTCAAGATATGGTTACCTATATTTAATGCAAAGAAAATCTAAAACTTTTGGAAAGTTCAAAGAATTTCAAGCAGAAGCTGAAAAGTAATTAGGTAAGTCACTAAAAGCTCTTCGATTTGATCGAGGAGGAGAGTACTTGGATTTTGAATTCAAGGACCATCTATGTGAGCATGGCATTCAATCCCAACTCACAGCACCTGGAACGCCACAGCAAAATGGTGTTTCGGAAAGACGGAACAGAACGTTATTAGATATGGTTAGATCAATGATGAGTTTCTCATCATTACCACTGTCATTCTGGGGCTATGCGATTCAATGTGCTCTATACATATTAAATGTTGTTCTATCTAAGTCTGTCCAAAAGACACCCATAGAATTATGGAATGGTAGTAAACCTAGTTTACACCATTTTCGAATTTGGGGGTGTCCTGCACACGTGCTTAAAGGAAAGACCGGGAAGTTGGAATCACGCTCTGAAGTGTGCGTGTTTGTGGGTTATTCCAAAGAGACCAGAGGTGGAATTTTCTATAGTCCAAAAGAAAATAAAACATTTGTATCGACAAATGCAACTTTTCTTGAACATGACTATGTGAATAATCACAAACCTCGCAGTAAGGTTGTTCTGGAGGAGATGGTCTCAAATGAAGTTGCAAAGTCACCAGCAACAACCAATGAAAAACGGCAAGAGGAAACTGCTAGTTTTAGTCAGAATAGTAGTGAACCTAGTCGTAGTGGGAAGGTTAGCAAGCAACCCACACGCTATGAACACGAAGTTCAAATGCTTGTGTCTGATACAAACAAAGACGATCCATTGACATTTAGAGATGTGATGAATGATTCTGACAAGGAGAAATGGCAAGATGCCATGAACCAAGAAATGGAATCGATGTATTCCAATTATGTCTGGGTTCTTGAAGATCCACCTGAGAATATCAAACCCATTGGTTGCAAGTGGATATTCAAGAAGAAAAGAGGAGCGGATGGGAAAGTAGAAATTTTCAAAGCAAGGCTTGTAGCCAAAGGTTACACACAGAAAGAAGGGGTTGACTATGAAGAAACTTTTTCTCCTGTAGCCATGCTAAAATCCATTCGTATACTCTTGTCCATAGCTGCGTGTATGGATTATGAGATTTGGCAAATGGATGTCAAAACAGCTTTTCTGAATGGCTACCTTGACGAAACCATTTACATGTCTCAACCAGAAGGGTTTGAGTTAAAAGGTCAAGAGCAAAAGGTTTGCAAGCTTCTTAGATCCATTTATGGACTCAAACAAGCTTCTAGATCTTGGAATCTTAGATTTGATGACACAATTAAAACGTTTGGTTTTGAACAAAACGTTGACGAACCTTGTGTCTATAAACAAATCAAAGATGGTGTAGTAGTATTCCTCGTTCTTTATGTTGATGATATATTATTGATTGGAAATGACGTAACATCATTATCAAAAGTAAAGAACTGGTTAGCTGAACAATTCCAAATGAAAGATTTGGGAGAAGCCAAGTATGTTCTGGGCATTAAGATTCTTAGAGATAGACAGAACAAAACTTTGGCATTGTCTCAAGCAACTTATATTGATAAGGTGCTAGAACGCTTTAATATGCAAAATTCCAAAAAGGGTGATATGTCAACCCGTTCTGGAGTATTCCTTTCCAAAGAGCAGTGTCCCAAAACACCTCAGGAAGAGGAAGACATGAGACAATATCCCTATGCCTCAGCAGTGGGCAGTCTAATGTACACCATGTTGTGTACAAGACCTGACATTTGTTATGCAGTAGGGATAGTCAGCCGTTATCAATCCAATCCTGGATTGAGTCAGTGGACTACAGTAAAGAATATTCTCAAGTATCTTAGAAATATTAGAGATTATATGCTTGTATATTCAGGTGGAGACCTGAACCCCACTAGTTACACTGATTCTGATTTTCAATCAGACAGAGATAGTCGAAAATCGACTTCTGGATCAGTGTTTACTCTTGGAGGAGGAGCGGTAGTCTGGCGAAGTATTAAAAAAACCAGCATTGCAGACTCCACCATGGAAGCCGAGTATATAGCGGCTTGTGAAGCAGCTAAGGAGGCTGTGTGGCTCAAAAAGTTCTATTCCGATCTGGAAGTTGTACCAGATGTGGATAAGCCACTAGTCCTATACTGTGACAACAGTGGGGCAGTAGCTAACTCAAAGGAACCACGGAGTCACAAGAGGGGAAAGCACATCGAGAGGAAGTATCACTTACTAAGAGAGATAGTTCATCGAGGAGATGTTGCAGTTATGAAGATAGCTTCAGAGCATAATCTTGCAGATCCTTTCACAAAGACTTTATCCATAAAATCTTTTAAGGAGCATGTAAGAAACATGGGAATGAGAGAGATGCATCATTTGCTGTAGGGCAAGTGGGAGATTGTTGGAAATGTGCCCTGAAAGCATATGTAGTAGACATTGTTTTAATGAAATAAATAAATAAATTGAATTTGTTATGCATATATTTTATGGACTATATTATTTTATGATAATATTATGTAAATATCAGGAAAATTCCTAAGTTCATATATGTGATCTCAAACACGTATTGGTACGAGAGGATTGTGTTTGAGATAAATGAACTTGAATAGTTCGCAGTAAAATAAAGTTATGGAATCTTTAGATTAATTACTGCAAGTACGGTCCACTAGTATTATGAATACATGTGATCTAGATCCGGATCACTAGTGTGGTAGGACACTTTAGTGGAGGTGCTTTATATATTAGAGAATATATAGAACTGGACCAGATATGTTTATTAATACTTAGTTAAATACCGTTTCGAAGTATTAATCAAATATATCAACTGATGATCATATACAAATAGATCATAATCCTAAAGTTACTATGAACTCCTGTTTATGTTATATGAGTTCTTTGATTCACTTGTTAGGGTCTGTCAGAATGATCAGGCTAGAAACTTATGTTTTGGGAACTCATTAATATAGATGGCTGGGGACATAGTATACAGATATGGAATCTATGTCTTCTCGCAAGAGATTGAATGATGGTTCTCTTAAGGGTTGACTTTTGGGACTGAAAGGTTATTGAGCTCAAATTCATAATTTAGTTATGAATTAACCTTCACTAGTAGAGTCAATGGTACTTAAGGAAACAAAAGATAATTAAAAGGGTAAGACGGTAATTTAATTCCCGATTAATTATGAACCATTATTAGAGGGTCAAGTTGTATGCAATGATTATATCAATGGACGCTTTATGATTATAAAGTACTCAGTAAATGAAATGTCTATAATTACAAGAGTGCAGTCTCATATTTATAATGGAATAATCATGAGATTAATAAATTAAGATTATTTAATTAAAGAGTTTAATTAATAATCTCAAATTTATTGGAGCTTGGAATTATAGGTCCATAGGTCCCCATAGCGGCTCTATCAACACTGTTCAAGGTAAGAGATGATATGAAGGGAAAATAGTTTGAAGACATATTTAAGAAGAAATTTGTTCTTCAGGTTAAATATG
This sequence comes from Humulus lupulus, assembly GCF_963169125.1. Classification (NCBI taxonomy): domain Eukaryota; kingdom Viridiplantae; phylum Streptophyta; class Magnoliopsida; order Rosales; family Cannabaceae; genus Humulus; species Humulus lupulus. The sequence goes on from NC_084799.1 coordinate 28,440,111, forward strand.
CAATTATATGATAATAATGATTAATTAATTAATTACAAATTAGTTGTAGTTAGTAAAAATTAATTAATATTTAATTATTGTATAATTTTTGAAATTATATTAAATAATTAAATTAATTTCAAATTTTAATTAAATAATTAATTAATTATAATATTCGAAATTATAATAAATTAAATATTTATTTTCGAAAATTTTGGATTTAATTAATTGGTAGAATTAATTAAATATCTTTATTTGAGTGGGAGAAAATAATCTTATAAGTTCAAATTGGATTTGAATTTAAAAGATTAATATTTATTCAAATAATTAATTATATTTGATAATTAATTAAAGAGATAATTAATTTGAATTCAAATTTGAATTAGTTATCAGGTTGTTAGATCTTATCTGACAAAGTAATTTGAATAAATAATTAAATAAAATTTGAAAAACCAATATCCCTAGAAATTAGGAAGCTACACGTTCACACACAGTCCATGGACTGTGTGTGGCATGTAGGGCCAGCATTTTCAGGGATGGGATTTTTATTTTTATTTAATTAATTAATTAATTAATGGATAATTCAAAAATTGGTTTTTGAATTTTTTCATTAATAGAATAATTAATTAATTAAAAAGTAAATTGTAAAATTGTTACAGATTTATTTTTTAAAATTTGAATATTTTCTTTTAAGTATGACTAATCAGAAAATTATTCAGATAAGTGATGTGAGACAACTCTGTACATTCGCTATGTGAAAAATAGAACGATAGTTTTCTCTCCCTGAAAATAAAGAACCAATTCGTAGGCCTATTCTCTTGATCTCATGTGTTGAGTACATCAAGTAGAATCACAAATAAACTATCCTTCATCCTCTAAGTGCCCACACATTTCTTGAGGTGTAGAGAACGCTTTGGAAGATCTTGGTGTGAGTACGTGGGAGCGGCTTGGATAGGAAGATCATTCTAAATACGAAAAGATAGCAAGGATACTTGATAGGCTTCAAGAGGTATGAATTCTATCCTTATCTTGTTTATGATTAATGTATGTATATTAATGGATCCGCATATTTAAAGGTAATTTAAATATGTTACAAAATTTTTGTTGTACATTGGGCCAACCACACCACCATTCCGCTGCGTATTAGGAAACTCGTTCCTAACAGCATTTTATTCCCCTCAACTCTGATTGGGCCAGTCAGGCAATAGTTTAAACAGTACAAGAGACATTCAATTAGCTCGGGGAAAAAGTTTTCTTCTAATTTCAAGAAAGCATTCTGGGCTTCCCAGACAGCTCGGGTTAAGGCTGATTCATTAGCCAATGTAAAGCAGCAACCTGGCGAAACATTGAAGGCATATCTAAGTAGGTTTGCCAATGTCTTTGCACGAGCTAGAGATGCTGATGACAGCTCCAAGCTCATGGCAATGAGGACGGGAATCCTTGTTGGAGGTGACCTGTGGCAAGAATTATAGAGAAAAGGAGTTAATAGTGTGGACAAGTTCTTGGCACGAGCTCAAAGATGGATTAACTTGGAAGAGGAGCGAGCTTCCGTCGCAGGAACCAGCCAGATCCATGTCCAACCTGTTGGAGCGGTAACAGATGTTGCAGCTACGACTCAAATCGTTACCTAGAATAACCAAGGGTGGAGTAGCAAAAGGAAGGGAAATGGTGAGGGCGACAAGAGAAAAACAAAAAAAAAATCTGGGGAGAAATTCAAGCCTGTTTACGCAATCTATACCGACCTCACGGATACCAGAGAACGCATCTTCTTAACCAATTCTACTCGCATTCCATGGAAGAAGCCAGAACCATTGAAAAAGAAAAAAGCAAAGAGAGATCCTTCGAAATTCTGCCGATTCCACAATGATATCAGTCATAACACTGATGACTGTAGACAGCTGAAGGATGAGATCGAGACCCTCATCAGGGCAGGACCTTTGGCCCAATACGCCTGAAATCGAGTGGTCCCTAGTCAGCCCACTGGAAAAAACCCTCTATCAACTCCTAAAGCTCCAATGAATTAAGTCGGAACTCAAGAAAATCAGGACAACCCTCCTCCAATAATAAGGGGAGATATAGCCACCATTTCGGGAGAACCTCATCTGGCGGGCACGAGCAGAGGGGCCTAGAAGAGGTACATTAACAAACTGAAATCCCTTAACGGAGTGTAGTTCCTCTCGGAACAACGGTTATCAAAACAACAGCGATTGGAAAAACAACCAATCATTTTTACAAAAGAAGATGCTAGCCATGTCCAGTTCCCACATAACGATCCTTTGGTCGTAACCGTTCAGCTCGCCAACCGGAAAGTACGAAGGACACTAGTAGATAACGTGAGTTCTGTGAATCTACTTTTTAGGTCCACCTTGGAAAAAATGGGGTTGTCTGTAACTGAGCTGAAGGCGACCTCAATAATTCTATATGGGTAATCTGGTGAAGGGTCGGTTGTCATCAAAATGATCGAATTAGTGGTAACATTGGGAGAAGGTTCATGAATTGTCTCCAAGCTGCTTGAGTTCGTGGTAATCGATTGTCTAGTCGCATACAATGCGATTTTGGGCTGTCCTGCGTTGATGGCATTTGAAGCTGTAACCTTTATCCGCCACCTAGCAATCAAGTTCCCCTCGAAAGCAGAAATATGCACTGTTAGAGGCGATCAACTCACTGCCAGGGAATGCTATAACATTTCTGTGAAGGGAAAATCACAACTCGAGCAGCAAGCTATGGCCATAAATGACGGAGGTGAGGAGTCCCAGGAAGTGGAAGTTACTTGTGGGACGGAAGAACCTCAAGAAGCAAAGGATAGCGACGTCATCCCATGTGATGACATTGGCCCACGAATGGGCGAGGACAGGTCATAGCTCCAAGCCATTGAGGAGCTCGAGGAAGTAAGTATAGACCCCAAAGAAGCTTCAAGAGTTGTTAAGATAGGGAGAAATCTTGATGATGAAAGGAAGAAGGAGCTGATCCATTTCTTATAAGATAATTTGGACGTCTTCGCCTGGTCACATGAGGACATGGTGGGCATAAGCCCGAGTGTGATCATGCACACTCTAAACTTGGACAAGAATGTGCCTGCAAAATCCCAAAAACAGAGGCGTTTGGGAACAATCCGAGTTGAAGCACTGGAGGAAGAAGTAGCTCGACTGTTAAAGTGGGGGTTTATTCGTGAAGCAAAATACCAGATCTGGGTTGCCAATCCCGTGCTGGTCCCAAAGCCAAACTGGAAATGGAGGACTTGCATCGATTTCTCTGACCTGAACAAAGCATGCCCCAAGGATTGCTTTCCACTGCCAAGGATTGATCAGTTGGTAGATGCCACGGCAGGTCACGAGCTCATGTCCTTCATGGATGCGTATTCTGGATATAACCAGATCGCGATGAATCCTGCGGACCAAGAGGATACTAGCTTCATGACCCCAACTAACGTATACTGTTATAAAGTCATGCCCTTCGGGCTGAAGAATGCTGGAGCTATATATAAGCAATTAGTCAACAAAATGTTTGCTGATCAGATTGGGAGAAATATGGAAGTGTATGTCGATGATATGATTGTCAAATCCAAGATTGTCAATAATCATGTATCTGATCTGAAAGAATCTTTTGAGATCTTAAGGAGGTATGATATGAGGCTGAATCCCCAAAAGTGTACTTTCAGAGTAGCATCGGGAAAATTTATGGGATCCATAGTCAATACGAGGGGGATAAAGGCGAATCCTGATAAAATCAAATCATTGTTAGAAATGTCATCGCCCAAGTCGTGTAAAGAAGTTCAAAGCCTAACTAGAAAGGTGGCAGCTTTGAATCCTTTTATTTCAAAATCCAGTGACAAGTGCTTGCCATTCTACAACTTGCTTAGAGGAAACAAGAAATTTGAATGGATTGAGGAGTGCAAGCAGGCATTCCTCGACCTAAAAACGCACCTGGCCGAGCCCTTAGTATTGTCTAAGCCTATGTCTGGAGAACCTCTATTCCTTTATTTGGTCGTGATAGAAAATGCAGTCAGTGCCGTGTTAGTTTGAGAAGAAGACCGTGCTAAAAAAATGGTGTATTATACAAGCAAGAGACTTCTCGGAGCTAAATCACGATATCCACTGATAGAAAAGATGGCATTATGTCTGATATTGGCTTCCAGGAAGCTCCGGCCATATTTCCAGTCCCATTCAATCAACATCATGACCGACGAACCTTTAAGGCAGGTGTTGCAAAAACCTAAAACATCGGGACGTCTTTTAAAATTGGCAGTTGAACTCAGCCAGTTTGAGATATTGTACGTGCCACGGACCTCAATCAAAAGTTAGGCCCTTGCTGATTTTGTGGCTGAATGCACCGGATTTCAAGAGGATTTTTTGAAGGAACTGGTGCAAGAGTTGTGGAAAATATTCGTAGATGGATCATCGAACGAGAACAGATCAGGAGCTGGGATCATATTAATCTCCCTAGAAGGGCATCGATTCCATACAACTCTAAGATTCGGATTTGAAGCATCTAACAATGAAGTTGAATATGAGACCTTACTAGCTGGACTGAGAGTGGTGAAGGAGCTCAAAGCGAAGGTCGTCCAGTGCTATACCGATTCTCAGCTCGTGGTTAATCAGGTGTTGGGAGAGTATCAAGCTCGAGGCACCAAGATGGCGTCTTACCTAGCTAAGGTGAAGGGGGAGCTATCCGAATTTGAGTATAGTATTGTTGAATAGATACCTCGCAAGCATAATTCTAATGCTGACGCTTTGGCAAGGCTTGCCACCACCAAAGAAGCTGAGACCTTGAATGTAGTGCCAGTAGAGTTTTTGGAGAGTCCGAGCGTGACAGAAAAAATAGTAGAGGTAGAGATGATCGACACAAGACCGACCTGGATGACCCCCATAATGGAACACCTAACAACAGGAAGGTTACCTGAGGATAGAAAGGATGCAAGAAAAATACTATATCAAGCTCCGAGGTATGTGATAGTAGATGGGACATTGTACTGACGTGGTCATTCATTGCCTCTCCTACGGTGTGTTATGCCCGAGGAGGCTAAAACCATTTTGCAGGAAGTGCATGAAGGCTTTTGTGGAGATCATGCTGGGGGGGGAAACCTAGCACTGAAAATATTGAGATATGGCTATTTTTGGCCCACTTTAACAAAAGACTCCATCTCGTATGTTCAGAAATGCGACAAATGTCAGTGCTTCGCCATAGTTTCTCGAGCTGCTCCAATCGAGCTAACGATGATCTCATCCCCGTGGCCATTTGCGGTGTGGGGAATCGACCTAATAGGGTCCCTACCGATGGGCAAGGGAGGAGTTCGTTACGCGGTGGTGGCAATCGACTATTTCACGAAGTGGGTAGAAGCCAAGCCTTTGGCAACCATCACTTCAAATAGGGTCCTGGACTTTGTGGTGAAGAGTATTTTATGCAGTTTGGGCTTCCTAAAAAGACCATGTCAGATAATGGGACACATTTCGACAGTGATTTCTTCACTAACTTCTGTAAAAAAAATATGACGTTATTAAGAGCTTCTCCTCAGTAGTGTATCCACAGGCCAATGGACAGGTCGAGGCTGTGAACAAAACCCTAAAGGTGAGCCTTAAGAAGAGGTTAGAAGAGGCCAAAGGAGTATGGCCCGAATAGCTCCCGCAAGTACTTTGGGCATGCTGAACTTTTCACAAATGCTCCACAAGACACACTCCTTTCTCCTTAGCTTTTGGAAGCGAGGTCGTCCTTCCAGTCGAAGCCAAGGTAACCACTCACAAGCAAAGGACATTTAGCCAGGAACGAAATGATGAATTACTTAACACATCTCTCGACCTGATTGATGAGAAACGAGAGAATTTGTAGTTACAGCTCGCCCATTATCAACAAAAAATCACTCGTTACTTTAATTCGAAAGTCAAAAGGCGTAGGTTCGGATTGGGCGACCTGGTTCTCCGAAGGGTCTTTATGGAAAATAAGAATCCCAAGGATGGTGTCTTGGGCCCGAACTGGGAGGGACCGTATCAAATCGTGGAGATTATGCGTGAAGGAACCTTCAAGATAGCTCGGCTGAATGGGGAGATAGTCCCACGGACATGGAACGCCATGCATTTAAAAAAGTATTATCAGTAGTACCATCATCCATGTAAGGCTTAAGTATAAAAGCCATTTGATTAAATAATAGATGGATTTTTAAATAATTTTTCTTGTTAAGGTTGTATCAGCTCGCGTATTTAATGTTTGTAAAAGCAACCAAGAAAGTTTCTACATTCTGGTTACTTGGGGGGCATATAACCCAAGGTGGGTCAGAATAAGATTGTTGGATAAGTTTAAATTACTTAAAACCCTGGATACAACCAGGTCAAAAACTTAGAAGCTTGGAAAATTGATTATTCGACGGCTTTTTAAGAGCTCGAGATGTCAATAAACCTAGCATAAACTCAGTTTTAATCATTTAAAACCCTAGATACAACCAGGTCCAAAACTTGGAAGGTTGGGAAAATTGTTTAAAATCAAGGGCTTTTTAAAGCTCGAGTTATCAATAAACCTAACACGAACTAAGTTTAAAATATTTAAAACCCTGGGTATGACCGGGTTCAAGGCCTGATTCTTAACAGGTATGACACAAATCAGCACACAAAACTCAGATACAACCGAGCTCAAAATATCTATCCCGATCTAAAAATTGATTCCTAAAATATCGAATGTACAAGTCTAAGTAGTCATAAACATGAGAGATAATAAAGGAAAGATAAATAGATAAAAAGTTGGATATATATATTGAAAATAAAATTACCCCGAGGAGAAAAACCTCAAACTGAGCCCAAGGGCAATTGTTTACAAACAAATAAAAAAAACCTAAAGGAAAAAGGGTGTCATTGAGCTCCTCCAGGTCGCTCTGAGGATGTAACCTCCTCACCATCCTGCTCGCCTGCCGCAGAAGCCTCCCCCATTTCTAACGGTTCTTGCAAAATCCGAGCCTTGAATTTTTCAAGGTATGGATTCCATAGCTCGGGAGCCATGAAAGAAAAGATCCCATCCTGGTTAAAGGCCGAGCAATGGTACAACATATCCTCCATGGACAACAATGAGGCTGCCCTCTCATCTTTGATGGTGGCTTTGGCCTCGAGCAGTTTAGCTTTGGCTCCATCAACCTCGGCCTGAAGTTGTGCATTTTGAGCTTGGAGGGCAGTCGAGGCGGTCTTCGCAGCCAGCTCGCTTCCTTGGGACGAGGCAAGAGCAGCTTTGGCCTCGTGTTCGTTTTTATGAGCAGCCGCCAAGGAAGTTTTGGCGACCTGCTTGGCTTCTTGAGCAGCTGTCAAGGCAGTATTGGCAGCGTTTAATTCAGCCTGAAGCTCATCATTTCTAGCCTTAGCACGGGCTATACTACGATATTGAGCCAAGACAGACTACAAAATAACAAGGCAAGTCAGATATATCCTTAGATGCAATAAAAAGAAAGATGTCACCAAGGAAGGATAACTTACAGTAAGGTTCATCCCCACGGCTGACTCCAGGATGTTCTCTAGGCTCCGCTCCTCAATAGTCTTCAAGTCTCTCGAGCTGGCCCTATAGGCGTGCCCCACCATAAGGCTCGTCGTCTCATAAATGATCCCCCAAAAGGCTTCAGGGATTTTCTCTAGATCCTGGGGATATGCTGGTATTTGGACGGTCGCACTTGGGACAGGGGGAGCTAGAGGATCACCTTGTATCACTTGGGCTTGAGGAGGCGCAAATCGAGGCGAAGGAAGAGGAGGAATAACCCTCTTATCGACAACAGAAGACACCGGAGCTGTCGAGCTTGTGCCTTTCCCCTTAGCAGGGGATTTTGAGGCCTTTCTTGCTGCCGGAGGGGCCTTCTTAATAAATCTGGGCCTCTTCACAACGGGGCCCGAGCCGATTTTCCCAGCCTGGAAAACAGTACTGTGGTCAGGAGCTCCAGTTTGTTCCATCTCTTCGCCTGAAAAGAACAAAAGGAGATTAGTTCACAAATAAAGTCAAAAACATATACAAGAAAAAAAATGAAGATCTTACCCTCCAGGCTAGGGGAGGAGTCTATAATCACGACCTCCAGCCTTGGGAATACTAGAGGAGATGGGGAGTCTACGACTAGTATTTTTGGGATCTTATGAGGTTCGGGCTCAGGTTCATCCTCGGGACTAGATTCCTCTACATATTGTCTAAATCCAGGGGCAAAGGCATTCTGGAGCAGAGTATACCAAGACCTACGGTTGGTCCCATACTCCTAAAAAATGGCGGACCTAAAATTTAAGGTATTGTCGAAAACAACTGTTCCCTTTGGGTAACTATTGTCATGACGCACCACTAGGTGGTCTACACTTTGGATCGGGGTTATGTTACGATCTGGGTTATGAGGATGACGAAGGACGAGCTAATTGGGTTAAACCTAACTAACCTAAAATCAGCAACAACCCTATCTAGCTCCCTATAGGGGTATGGGTTACCTTGGCCAGAAGGGCCGGCTGCTACCCCTGACGCAGCACGATCTAAATTAGGTTCTCGAATAGCCTCGGGAACCCGCATTTTCCGCACAAAAGGCACCCCGTCCTCTTCCTCATCCTCTCCTTGGGTGGCTGGCAAGGCCTCCTCTTAAGAGGATGGGAGCTCGTGGATTACCGGGAGGGTAGCCCAGGTCATTAAGGCCAACGTCTGTCCTTCTCCAATCAACTGACACGCCAGCATCATGACGTCATTCAAAACCTGGCGGTAGCCCTTCTCGCTAGGTGGAAGCCCAGATAACGTCTTGTATTGACTCCTGAGGGTCACTGACTTCGCCGTCCTTGCAATTATGGTTGCACGAGAAATAAACTCAGTTAATACATGTACAAGGGAAATATCTTGGAAAGAATACAATTTCACGAGCTGAAGCCAGAGAATAAAGAACTTACAAGGACGGTTGAAGTATCTATGTTCGCAATTCCAGAACCCATTCGACATAAAGAACAAGTATTTATAGTCGTTGGGGTTGTTAGGAAGCTCGATGACGGGAGCAGAGTTGGGGAATTTGGTGAGATAGAAGAACCCGTCACCTCGACCTCTCTGTTTCGGGCTAGCCTTGAGGCAAAAAAAATAGAGAATGTCTACCGGAGTGGGGACCTCCCACTCATGCTTCAAAAATAAATATTCTAGCCCCACCAAAAGCCTATAAGAATTTGGGGGGAGCTGAAATGGAGCCAACTTCATGAAGTTCAAAAAGTTCGCGAAGTATTGGTCCAAGGGGAGAAAGGCTCCTGCCTTCAGGTGTTCGTCACTCCAGGTCGTGAAGTCGTCCTGGAGAGGGGGGCAGCTCCGTTCCCCTTCAAAAGCAGGTCGGGCAATGAGAACTCCGGCCCCGACCTCAATATTGTGGCTCAGCATGATCTTGTTCACCCTGCCCTTGGTCGTGATCTTGGATACGATGTGTTCGGCCTCGAAGAAGGCGTTGGGGTCAACCACCACCTCCTTTTCCACCACCGGACCAAGGTGGGGAATGGGAGACTCAGGGGCGACTCCTTCCCCTTGTTCTTTTGTTGAGTAGATGAGTTGGATGCCTTCTTCTTGGGAGCCATCAGATCGCCTAATAAACAGAACAACCTAATTAGTAGGCGACCTAAGAGGATTTAAAGGTTACGACGTGGAAGTACGGAGGGGGAATGGTTTCCTTTTGATATATGAGCTGAGTTAGCCTCAGCCCCATCGTGTGATGCCACGTGCTACCCTAAGTTACGCGCCTCAGTTTCCTAACAGACCTCTGATATTTAGGGATCCGTGTGTCAAAAAATCAGACCACTACTTTCCTTGGGAGGCGGTTTAGTGCAAAACCACCCAAGAAGCGTGACCCCTAAGCAACCTGGTTTGAACCCTAAAATTTTTTCATCCCCTATATCTTGAATGGGTATTTTCTAAATTCACCATGGAGATTACTCAAGTTTACCCAGAAATTACCCAGTTTTATGAATGTCGTAGTTCTAAATATATTTTAAGAACCTACCCATTGAACCTAAGTCGAGGCCTATTCGCTAAAAATATTTGGGAAATAGCCTAATATTGACTACAATGAATAGTGCGGATAAGCATGGTGAAGAACAAAAAAGACCAGTAAAAAAAAAATTCAAACCAAGATATCAAAGGTTCTTACACTATGTTCTTCGACGGCAAGACGTAAGATTTTGCAAAGGGAGGTTCTTGGAAAATTCCTGAGTAATGGGTTACAGTGAATGATTTTTGGAGATTTCTGAGAAAGAAGAGGGATTCAAAAATGCAAAAGAGGAAAAATTTCAAATGAAAGGTGGTGAAATCTGAAAATTGTCTATCTTATTTATACGTAAACTGTGTAAATTAATTTGGGTCATCCGATTTGGTTAGTACAAGATCTAAGGGCTAGGATTAAAAAGACAAAATGGCGGCAAAAATGTGACAAGACAATTATTGCAGTCCTTGAAACCCGAACAGACGTCAATTGCAGTACACCACGTGTCCAGTACTCAAGTAGTGGGCAAGCATGGTTTTGTGTAACTGAAGACTAAAAGCCCCTACGAGCATGGTCAGAAAATGATGACGTCATACACGAGCAAGAGCTTGGGGGAAAATGTTGTACCCTAATTTTAGCTCGAGTCATTTACTCAGTTCGGGTACAGCTGACAAATAAATATACGGAAAAATAACCAAGATATCCATTTATTATCCACGTAGGCGCGAGCTCATGATATTCAAATAGTTGTCGAAGTACGAGCTCGGAGAGATACCCAGCTCATGGTTTCTCTGATATATTGCGTACCCATGGATCCCTAAAGACTCAGGTCCCATTATACGGTTATTTATGACCAGGCTGTCATAATTAATGTCCCAGATATTAGGAGACCATTTACTTTGTGATCAAATCATATCCCAATATAAACAGGAATTTTTTGTATTAAATGTAATAAATATGCAAATCTGTGATTGACTCACGCGATTACCCAAACCTGTCCATGGAATTTCTCTATAAATACTGAAAACATTGGACAGGGAGAGGGACGATTATTCTGTAATACTGAAACTCTGCCAAAATAGAGAGAGAAACAACAATAATATAGACTTGTGGACTAGGTGGATTTTAACCACGAAACCATGTGAAATATTTGTGTTCTTGTGAATTCATTTCATCTTTCGTTACGGTTTATTACTAAGCACTAATCAACCTTATTATTTCTTAATACACTGTTAGCGAAAAACCGCATCAACATATATAAATATATATATATCATGCATGCCACATAATCACACATTTATTCAGTTAATCACACATATATCCAATTATGTCCTCCCGACACGCTAATCCAAGCACTAAACTCTATTAGCATTTTCGGGATGTTACATATATATTATATCTACATTTCATAATAATTTAAAATATTATGTCTCTATAATTTTATAATTTAATTATTTGTGTTATGCATTTATAGAACGAAGGATCAAGTGGAAGTGGAAAGAAATTTAATCAAAATAGCTTTGATGGTCCACATCAACACGATCCATTCATTTTTGGTGCATCACAAGTATGTAACTATTTTTTTATTATTTAATATCTAATTTTTATGCAAATTATTGTTGTAATTGACGTAAGATTAATTGTTTAGGCTTCATCTCATTTTGGTAAAGATAGACAACTCCATTTTGAAGTTTGTCTTTCTCAACAACCATTGCAAAATTCGGAGTTAAGTATATCTCCAATTAATTTTAACCAAATAGGTATATTATTTATTTATTTTAAAATGTATATATATATAATTCTTCTCATTAATATAATGTTTTGAGAGAATAGCACATTATTATTTTGCAGCATGAAAGTCAAAATGCTTACATTAATCTAAATAACAAAATGAGCATGATGGAATTGCTACAACATGCACATTTGTATTTCATACTTTATTTATTGAATATATATATTTTATACATATCTAATCTATTAATTATGTTTGTTTATTTTATGATCTAGAGACTCATTCTTTTCATACAAGATTTAAATTTCCTCAAAATCCACCAACATTTTGAAGGAAGACACTTATATTAAAAGTTGAAGATAGACGCTCATAGTAAAATAACTAAATCACTTTTCATGCAAAGATTTTTTATTGACAATTCTTAAACATGAAATTATTTAAGTTTGATTAGTTTTAATCCTTATTTCTTTTTATTTTTCTATAGTAATCTTTATGATATTTTCACAACTATCCTTTTAAATACTACTCCTATTGGCTTTTTTTTTTTTGGACAAAACTACTGCTACAGACTTATGTGTCTGCATAATAGCACTAAAAAAAAGCCATAAAAAAAACTTTACCACAAAATTATGGTATAAAAGAAAATAAAAATAGGATTAGTTTAATTAAATTACAATAACATTTGTATAAAAGAAAAGCGATGGTCTATATAAAAGAAATGGAAAAAAAAATTGGTTTAATTAAATGACAATAATATATATATATAAGAAAACTCTAAATAAAAAAAAAAAAAAGTAAGTTATATACAACGCTTTAAAAAAAATGATCGGTAAACACACATTGGTACACAAATTCTAAACGGAGGATATTGATCCATTGGGATGAGTTACATGGAGTGCAAGAAAATATAATAATAAACTAATATATAGTATCCACCAAATGTAATCCTCCCAAATTAAAGGGGGAAATTAGTAAAAGAAAAACATTTGGAGTTGAAATTAAAATGCTTTGAATACGACATTCTTACCAACACATCCTCACACAATTAATTTCATAATAAAAAATGTTTAAATGAAATCGTAATATTTGAAAAAAGAAAAACAAGCAAATACTTTATCTTTATTTGTGATTAATGAATATCAAGAAAATCTTCTTTGTTTTATTTATTTATTTTGAAGGGAAGAAAATCTTTCTTCTTTACTCAATTGTTGGGCTAATAAAAGATAGAAAATTATAGCTTACTTAAAAAGCCAGAGACGAATCATATATTTTGTACGAACGAACGTGGTCCCGGCCTCTTCATTCATTCTGATCAGATAATAAAGGTACTCGTACAAAAGCAAGCCTTCATGCATGTGACATGCACAGTATAACAATCGTAATAATTAAAGTAGAGTTTTCGAAATAAACAAACAAAAAAAAAGTATACTGGGGTGCCTTTGAAATGGACGATGATCGGGGCGCCACACCAAAGGGTTTTCTTTTTCTTCTATTTCTCTCTTGAAAGAGAGATTGACCAATAGTCCACAGTAACCTGTGATTCTCTCTCTGGGTCCCTGTCATCTTTTTTTTTCCTGACCATGCTCCCACATCAGATATTCCTTATCGATTCGCCATATTTCTATTAAAATAAAATTAGAAAAATAATATATAATAATTAAAATGGAACTCAGTACTGCTTTCGAGTCGAGAGTTGTTTTTTTGTGTACAGACACTTGCTCTTTAACTTTTAGTACGTTCTAGGGTTCGCTAGTTTCGAGTCCACTTGCTTTCGCAGAGATTGCAATGTTTATCTTTAGCATCTTTTTGTTTTTGCAATTGGTTGAATTTCAACTTTAATTAGCATTTTCTACTAGTTACTAGACCCATTATATAAAATAATGTGCAGTTTTGTTTCGATGATATATCCCTCAAAAATTAAAAAGGTTCAAGGGGATTACGATCGATATTTCTTTTTTCTTTTATAAATATCAAACATAGTAGAAAATAAAGATGATAGTAAGTACAAAAATAAACATTAAATAAGGAAAAGGGAAAGAGCAATTACATTTATCCATGCATGACCGAACATTACACAAGTTTCATTTCCCATACACATTCCTAAAACCCCAAGAAAAACCAAACCATAAAACTACAAACTTGAACCAATTTCCAAATTCTTTTTAATTATTTTCTATTTTTTATTCTAATAGAATAAAGGGTTTGGAGGAGTTTGGACAACCAAGCACATTGTCCTCTACTCTCCTTAGTGACAGAATATGACCTTAAGCTCACGTGGCGAAGAGCAGTCGTGCATGAGCGAAGGGCTATCGTGGGCGTAAGTAAACGTGGCGGGACAAGCATGCTTGAAGAACTGAGAATAGTGCGAAGCCCTACACGTCTGGGGGCTATTGTAATGGTTTCTACAGCAAAACTCGTCCGTGTTGAAAGCCTCACAGGCACTCTTGCACCCAACCACATGACCCGTGTGTGACTTTAGCTTCAGCGGTTCGGGACACGTGGCGAGCAGATCGGCACGGCAACCCACGACGGGGCACACTCCTCTTCCCTCGTGGGGAGTAATGGTCATTCCAACGTTATAACCGTCGACAAGACTGACGCCGTACGAGGATGAGGCGGCATTATGGCCGTGGTGGAGGCTGAACTGGGCTAGAGTCGCCGGAGGTTTGCCGCCAGCACCGTTGCACTCGATTCTACCGCCGCAGTCACCGGTGGCGCAGGTGAACTGGTTGTTGGCGTAGGTGCAGCCGGTTCGGGCCCAGATTCGGCCGGACCAGTGTTGGGTCGGCGCCGGGAAGGAGTGGTGGGTTAGGGAGTGGAGAGCAAACCCGCCTCGCTCGAGGACAGGGTGGCCGGCGTTGGGCTGGATCGCGGGCCAGACGGTGAATGGGCAGTTGTTGACGAGGGTGAGAATATCGTAGGCGTGGGAGAGTGTGAGTAGGAGAAATGAGGTTGTGAGGAAGGCAGAGAGAAAAGAAGCCATTTTTGTGAAGCTTCTTTTAAGCGTGTGATGAGTGTAGATGCTTTTCTTGCTCTTTTTATAGACCCGGGCTGTGCTTTTCTTGTTCTTTTTTGTACGTGAGAAACATGGTTTTGCTGTGTGCATTTGAAAAGACCAAATTGCCCATGTGTTCAGACGTTTATTACTTGATGATTCTTGACAAAAGAAAAAAAAAACATATTTATATATGTCTTGGGCTTATCAGTTCAGTTAGTTGCCTGCCGTGTATAAAAAAAAACCTGCAGAGCTTGAGAGGACCACTCAAGAATTGATTTTTGATTTTGGGTTTAGTCTATTCTCTATGGCCAACTAGCCAGTTCTCTAGTTTGTGCAGGGAAACTCCGCTAATTAACCTCGGTAACTTTATTAATGCTAACTCTAAACTCCTGTTATTGTTTTTCACACAAATAACCTTACACACATAGTAAAAGACCGAAATACCTTTAAAAATATTAGTACTTTCTCCAAGTAAGATTCGGTCAATTCAAAACATGTGTGAACATCAACTTTCTAACATGATTCACACGTCTTTCACACCTGACTTATTCATGATTCACACATAGTTCACACGTGTTTTATACATCTCATAGTTCACAAATGGTTCACTCACACATGATTCATACATATTTTTCCCACATAGTTCACTCATGATTAACACACGATTCACTCATGGGTCAGACATGATTCACACATATTTTTTTACACATGTTCACACGTATTTCACACATGTTTCACACATAGTTCTCTCATGGTTTACATGTATTTCACACATAGTGCACTCATGGTTCACACATGATTCATATTTCACACATTATTTATAAATTATTCACCATAAATTCTAACATGATTAAAAAATAATTTATATTTTATTCATACATTGTTCACCATAAATTCAGAACATGGTTCACACACTGTTTACACCAAATTCACACACTTTTCACATCGAAATCACACATGGTTCACACCAACTTCACTTCAGACATGGTTCACACCAACTTCACTTCAGACATGGTTCACACCAACTTCACTTCAGACATGGTTCACACTAAATTCACACATTGTTCACACAACAATCACACATAACTCACACACGATTCACACTAAATTCGGTCGTTGTTTACACCAAATTAAAAACATGGCTCAAATAGTTAGAACAAAGTTGGAAATTAAAGAAAGTCCTGCAATTTCTTTCAATAAAAAGAAGTATTCTTCACCTCATTCCTCACAAGCTATATATTCTATGAATAAACATTCAAGCATCATGAATTTCTTTTCTCTAATCAAATACAACAACAAAAACAAAAACCATACCAATTCATTCTCTGACTAAATACAATAACAAAAACAATACCAATTTCTTTTCTTTAACTCAATACAAAAATACATATATACACTCAACTAGTCGGTGGCTGCAATGGAAGGCAAAGGGTTTGATGGCTCAGGCGACATGGGTTGCGGGCTCAAGCGATGGGGTTGCAGGATCAGGCGATGGAGGCTATGGGCTCAGGCGACACGAGTTGCGGGCACAGGCGATGGGAGTTGCAGGTTTAGGCGATGGAGGTTACAGGCTTAGGCGAAGGGGGTTGCGGCTCGGGTTCTAGCGATGGGAGCATGGGGGTTGCGACTTCGGTGCTGCTTCGGTCTCAGGCGGCGGGAGCGGTGCTGCTTCGGTCCCAGGTGGCAGGAGCTGCGGTGGGAAGAAGCTTGGAAGATGGTGATGGTGGGTTTGAGCTGAGAGAGAAGGGACTGATGGTGAAGGTGAAGGTGAGAAAACGAAAAGAGTTAATTTGTTAAAATGGTATTTTAGTCTGAAAGAGTTATTTTAGTGAGAAACAAAAATGAGGGTATGTGATTAGTATTAGTGGGATTAATAGGGTTCATAGGTGGAGTTTCCCTTTGTGTAAGTACTCCTTTGAAAATAGAGTATAAATAACAATTAAAAATTTTTAACCAATTTTATAACCCATAACGGAACCATGGGCATTATAAGAGCTTTTGGTCTTTTATTGTGGGATTGAAAGTTGAATTGAAACTACGCTAATGAGCATCAGAAAAATGTCCCCTTTTTTGGACTTGCAAAAATTCGAAATTTGAATCGTGTACGAAAGCTAATCAGTCTACGTGCCCTTTTGTTATATTAGAAAACAATAATAAATATAGAAGAGATTTAGATACTATACTCAAACAAATCTTATAATAAATCAAAATATATATGGATTAGAATGGCTCATTGGATTGTAATGAGTAATAATGAGATTAATTATTCAGAATGTCGCAACTTTTTCTTTGGTTTTGCTTTTGGGAGAATAATTGAAACCAAGCTATAGGGTTGGGCCCAATGTATATGAGGTCGGCGAGTAGTTCCCGCTGTAAGTCTATAATTTAAATCTGAAAAAGCGCGGTAGGATCATCTAAAACGCAAAGCGGATAATCGAAACGATGTCGTTTCAAGGGGATAGTTCATATTTGTGTAATCGTCACTAGGTTTTTGCACTTACACCGAGAGACGGTGGCGACAAACACGTTGGCGAAAGAGGATAAGGACACACCCTGTTCGAGGCCACTGTCACTCGCTCTGGAGTAGTACTACTACTACTCAATACAGCTTTGAATTTTGTTATTTTTATTTTTAACTTTTATGAAGGAAAAAAAATCAAAATGAAAATGAGTTCCAATACTAACTTTAGGTAGATTTTATTTTATGTTTTAATCGAGAGTCGTTACACACATTATAAAATAATGATCCGTGGGGTTGAAATATTATTTTCCTATAAATTTTAGGTAACAGTAGTGGTGGGTGCGAGGACAATGATAGTTAATACTTAATAGTCATATAATCCTAGTCAAGTTGAAATTATTATTTCTCATATAGGTCTTTCCTTTCAAGGTTGATGAGTTTTTTATATGATAATCAATTTCTCGAATACTAATCAAGAAAGTGTATATCAGGTTGTTTTTGGTATAATTTTTAAGTTTGGAGTGGTATTGAATGGATAATTTTATTATTTTAGCTTTTATTTTAAAATATAATTTGATTTTTTTAATTATTAAAAATTATTTAATTAAGAAAACCCAAAAATATTTTGGTCATATTTGAAAATATTAGGGGATCAGTTTTAATCATATAATATGAAAAACCACAGATTTACAATTATATTTTTTTAAAAACAAAGGACTATCCTGGAATGAAGTAAAAATACTTATTTTTTGAGATTTGAGGTTTTTTAGTTATCAGTTATAAACAAAACTAGTGTAGTTTTACTTGGTTACTAATTTTGTTGGGTTTTACAATTTTTTTGACAGTACATTGTTTGGGTTTGTTTAGTTTTTGGTTCAAGATTATTTTGTTTCACTACTACAAAATATATTTTATAGGATACTTTTTTAGGACACATACTCAAATGTGTGTCCTTAAAAATTGTCACCCGGATTTTAAGGACGTACATCGAGTGTCCTTGAAAAAGACATTTAATGACACTCATTAAGCGTCCTAATTAATTACGAGTGTCCTTAAAAATGTTAGATAAAAAAGTGACCTATAAAATTGACTAAAGCCTAATGAAAGTATTAATGGGTGCCCAAAAAAATTAAATAAGGTTTCAAATGAAACCCTCATATCATGTTCTCTTCAGCTACACTCCATTTCAGTGGCATACCCATTTTCGACGCCAGTAGCGGTGATGCGTGTCGTATGTCATATCAAATTTAAATATATTTATTTCTTATTACTCACTAAATTATTAGTACAGTGGTAATAAGGGTCGAACCCATGAGGACTGTTATTTAATTTATCATTCAAAATAAAAACAATAATTAAATAGAGGATTTTGTTTAAAGATTTACTAACATAAAATATAGTAATAAACTAAGAACAATGGATAATACGATTTTAAAGAAACAGTTAAGAATTATTCTCCACCTTCGACAATCAATCTATCAACAATGATGAATAATATTTTATATTCCCAATTAAACTATTAACCCCGGAGATAACACTTAAGCAGTCAATTATCCTAGTTTCCCTAATATAATTAATTAAAGCTAAGCACTCTTAATTAATCATTTTTACCCTGCAATAAATCCATTAAGCATGCGATCTATTTAACCTAGGAAAATCATTACATTCAATGGAAACAAGTTAATCTAGGCAACAAATTCATTAAGCATGCAAATTATTTAACCTAGCTTCTATTCTTCATCACAATTAAAATACCAGTCACAATACCCTAATTACAATTTCTCACTCTACTAAGAATCCTAAACTATTAGGTGAATAGCAATCCTAACATGATAGTAAAACAATGCAAAACTCTAATTAGTGGCCATCTAAACAAGATTTTTCAAGAATCATAACATTCAAATAGAAAAATAGAAACACTTTAATATAAGGGAATAGAAAGAATAAAATTCATCAATGTATTCAAGATCTCATGTCTAGGGTTTTGAAATAATCCTCAACTACAAAGAAAACTACTCCATAATCACACTTATATTCACAAACATAAATATTCAATGAAAATAAATGAGTTTTGAGAAGAAAGAAAAACTAGATTGAAGAATGTAGATGGTGATGTATTTTCTCCTCCTCTACTGCTCTACCCTCTAAAATTCACAATCCAAAGTTATTATAAAAGTTAACCCTAACCTCTTAAATAGCCCCTTCAAAAATACATTTAAAATTAAGGAAAAAATCGATCAATGGTCGTGGACAGTGTTTCTTGGCAGCTGCAGCCACTAGAACATGTATTTTCCAGAAAATCGGGCTCCGACCGCGACCTGTGTAATGCTCCGACTATTTCTAAGACCTCGGACCATTAAAACTACTATGACATAACTACTATTTTGAAATACATTCATATGAAATAACATAACTTTATTTAAAACAAAAAATATTGTACGAAATACAAAATATGGTATGAGATCCCATTGTTATAAAACATAAACATAAACTTTAAATAAATTTTTTAAAATACTAAGTGCAAAAATACATCAAAACATAAATTTAAAGACTTTAAACAACGTCATACTCGATCTTCCATCAGTCCATTTAATCCATTCATCCTCAACACACATGCCAAGTTGCCACAAATCCTTCCCGCCTTCCACGTTCATTTTCCTGCATCATTCTAAAGAAAAGGAATGAGCCTAATGCCCAGCAAGGAAAATCTACTAACAACATATATCATAAATCATAAACATAAGACTATATCATAAACATATACTATAAAACATATGACTATAAAAATGTATATCATATAGGACTACAATATTAATGAACATTAACATGGTATGTGATAAAACCATCTAGATCCTCTGTGTGACAGTCAAAATCCCGTGATCCATAAGGGGAAAGACCGGGTAAAAAGTTGTGCAATCCCACACCGCCTTGGGAAGGTCAAGTGTGATGATTCTACGACTGTGTAGGTATGGGACTACACAATTGAAGAGGGCTGAAATAGATTGATGGGTACTACCTATATCAACAAGATGCATCTTCTTTTCGGTAGCCCATCACTTGAGAACTCCAAAGTTAAGCGTGCTTGACCTGGAGTAATCTCAAGATGGGTGACCTCCTGAGAAGTTTTCCTAGGAAGCGTGCGAATGAGGACAAAGCACGCTGGAAAGACTCGTGTTGGTTTATAGGGCCAGTCGTCATTCCAGAAAGCAGCCATAGTGACGTGGGGCATTACAAATGGTACCAGAGCCTTGACCCAGCCGGAAGTGTGGCCGACGGGGACATCGGACTCCTAAGGGGGGGTGATTGTGACAGTCAGAATCCCGTGATCCGTAGGGGGAAAGACCAAGTAAAAAGTTGTGCAATCCCACACTACTTGGGGAAGGTCAAGTGTGATGATTCTAAGACTGTGTAGGTATGGGACTACACAGTTGAAGAGGGCTTAAATGGATTGGTGGGTACTACTTATATCAACAAGATGCATCTTCTTTTTGGTAGTCCATCACTTGAGAACTCCAAAGTTAAGCGTGCTTGACCTAGAGTAATCTTAAGATGGGTGACCTCTTGGGAAGTTTTCCCAGGAAGCGTGCGAGTGAGGACAAAGGACGCTGGAAAGACTCGTGTTGGTTTATAGGGCCAGCTGTCATTCCAGAAAGCAGTCATAGTGACGTGGGGTGTTACACTCTGTCTACTAATCGAGGTAGGTTAGATCACAACTATAGTATATGATAACCTATCTAGGTCCTCTGTCTACTAATTGAGGTAGGGTAAATCATAACTCTAAACCATGAAAATGATAAAAATTCTTGGGGCTAGCTATCTAAGCAAGTCATATGCCCAAGCGACTACAACATAAATTCTTGGGGCTTGCTATCTAAGTAAGTCATATGCCCAAGCGACTACAAAGCATATTTATACATATACATATCACAGCATAAAACATATCATAACATAAACATATAAACACATATAATCTAACCTATTTTCCTTACCAAAAATCGGGATATTGAGACAAGAACGGGATTTGGAACACTCCTAAAACCAACAGTAAGAATCGCGAGTTTCTAAAGAAAAAGAGATGAAAAAGAGAGCTAAACCATCCAAGTAGAAACTTACCGAAAACCTTAAGTTTCAAGAAACTTAAACACCTAACCAAGAATCATAAACAAGAGTTAGGATTTGAAAGAAAATAAAAGAAAACTAAAGAACCATGAAGAACTGAACTTAAGGATAGGAATACCTCGGATGAACTATGACTTGATCTACACCTCGATACCGAAATAACACTATATCTCACTTCCCAAGTGTTTAGAAAAGCTTAGATTGGAAAAGTTTTTATCCCAAAACCCAAGTGTTTCTCTCTGTTGACGCGATTTTTTGCCAATAGTGAATTATGAAAATAGCTGGGATGGATTAGTGCTTAATGATAAACCACAATAAGAAAATGATGCTTAAGAACACTAGAAAAGAAATATTAAGAATACTCGTCTTTTTACGTGGTTCGGAGGTTAAAATCCACCTAGTCCACGAGTCTGTATTATTACTATTTTTCTCTCTAAATTTTGACAGAGTTTTTGTATTACAGAAACAACTCTACCTTTCCCTATCCAAGGTCTTAGTATTTATAGAGAAAATCCATGGATAGGATAGGCATTTGGGGTCATCATGTGAATCAAATCCCTAGTGTGACCTGTCTCACACTAATTATAATTATTACAATTTATCCTAAGGTATGGTCTAATCATTAGGTAAAACTGATCTTAGGTCCTCAGGGATAATTCAGACATGCGATGTTTGATCATGCACGATTATATTACGTGTCTGGGATTTCAGGGATTTGCGGACATGTTATGTCTGACCATGCATGTCTATATAACGTATCCATGTTTATAAAGATCCAAGGATGTGGCAAATCTCTAGCGTACCCTGAGCTGAGTGCTTAGTCAGCTCGTGTCTCGGATGCTATGCTTTTTAAACGTTTTCAGTTCGTGCCTATTGCTTTGTATTCACCAGCTTGTGCTATAGACATGGGGAGTCGTGCTGCCTTTATAGAGGAAATATGGACTTGTGGATCATCTATTACAGTTATTGGCTAGCTAGTTGTATCTGAGTTGGCTAAAAGACTCGTGATGAATTTTAGGACGTACATTTGTCCCCCAAGTCCTTGTTCTATGACGTCATCTTCTGACTTACACGGTGGGGACTTTAAAACTTTCGTCGTGATTATCCAGGCTTGCCCATTACTCAAGTACTGGACACGTGGAACGCTGCGATTGGTGTCTGTTTGGGTTTCGAGGAGTGCATTAATGGCCCGGCCAACTTTTTGCCGCCGTTTTATCTTTCAAAACACTATCCTTGGATCTCGAACTGGTTTGATTGGACGGTCCACGTTGTTTTATGCCTTTTACGTATAAAAAGGGACAGGTCAATCCTATAGCTTACCACCTTTCATTCGAAAATTTTCTTCTTCGTTTTCTACATTCTGTGTTCTCACACCTTCTTCTTTTTCAGAGAAAAGAAAAAATTTCAAAAAACCCCTGTACCCAAAATCTTCCGAAGACCTGACCGTTCAGCTGCCCTGGAGTGAGTTTCCAAACCGTACGAAACACACCTCTTGCATCGACGATCTTACTGTAAGTCATAACATTCCTTATGGGTTCTTTTTTTTTTTTATAAATTTTTGCATTTTATTTGCCATATTTCTTTATGCATCGCCGTAGACAATATTAGGGTGCCTTCTTGGTTTTTGGCACATAGATTTCAACTTTAGGGTTATACAAAAGATTTTGAACTTCTCCTAATATTGTGGCACTTATGACATAGGATATTTTATGGGTAGAATTGGGCAACTTTTAGAAAATACCCATTAGGTGCATAGAAGAGGAAATGTTAGGGTTCAAAAAATTGGGTTTCTTAGGGAACACGCTTTCTTTGGTGGCTTTTCTATAAACCACCCTCCCCTGGTCAGTAATGGCCGGATTTTCTGACACACGGATCCTTAAATACCAGGGGTCTGCTGGGAAACCTAGGCACGTAGCGTAGGTAGTGCGTGCAATTCCTTGCCTTTATCTTTATAAAATGTTAGGTCGCCTAATAAGTGACTCGTCGTTCTTGTTCGCTGAGCGACCTAATGGCACCCAAGAAAGGCGTATCCAAGAAGAGTGCACCTGGCTCATCGTCTCAACAAGGGAAAGGAGGTTGCCTCCAAATCCCCTATCCCTATGTTTGGTCCTGTGGTGGAGGATGAGGTCGTGGTCGGACCTGACACATTCTTCGAGGCAGAGAGAATTGTCTCCAAGATCACGACCCAAGGGAGGGTCAACAAGATAATGTTGTCCCATAATATTAAGGTTGGGTCTAGCGTCCTCATTGCTCGACCTCCGTATGAAGGGGAACGGAGCTGTGCACCACTCCAGGATGACTTTGCGACCTAGAGCCATGAGCACTTAAAGGCAGGGGCCTTCCTTCCCCTTGACCAATACTTCACTGACTTCCTCAATTATGTGAAGTTGGTGCCGTTTCAGCTCCCCCCGAACTTGTATCGACTACTGGCGGGGTTGAAGTATCTTTTCTTGAAGCACGAGTGGGAGGTCCCCACTCCGGCGGATTTTCTTTACTTTTTCTGCCTCAAGGCCAGCCTAGAACAACAAGGGCGAGGTGATGGGTTTTATTACTTGACCCGATTCCCAAACTCGCCCTCAGTCATCGAGCTCCCCAGCCATCCCAATGATTATAAAGATCAATTCTTTATGTCGAATGGGTTTTGAAACTGCGAACATCGATATTTCAATCGTCATTGTAAGTCTCCTTTCCTTTCTTAGCTCGTGAAATTATTCTTTTTGTATCTGGAGTTATTTCTCGTGTGTATACTAACTGAGTAGTATTTTCGTGCAGCCATTTTTGTGAGGACGGACAAATCTGTGACCCTCGGGGGTCAATATGATACTCTATCGAGGCTTCCACCTAGCGAGAAGGATTACCGCCAGCTCATGTCTGATGACGCAATGTTGGCGTGTAAGTTAATTACTCAAGGCCAAACTATGGCCTTGAGAAGAACACGAGCTAACTTCCCGATAGTCCGCGAGCTCCCGCTGTAACGCCCTGGTTACCCCAGAACAGTTACGGTGAACCGAAAATTTGACTCACTGCCTGATTCCTTTGGTTAAAATGTGTTCTAAGTGTTATTAACCATAGGACTCGGGCAGTGAGTCAAATTTCCAGTTCACCATTCACCGTAACTGTTCTGGGGTTACCAGGGCGTTACAACTTGGTATCAGATCAATGCCAAGGTTAAGGTTCCTGTAGATTGGTTGGGCATGTACACACATCACTGAAGTCAAGCTCGACTCATGGTTTGGTAACTATTTATGTAGTTATTTGCATAACTGCTTAAATGTGGTATATGTGCTTTACCTGTGTGCATGAGACACCATGTTGAACCTGTGCCCTGAAATATTATATTCTCAGCAACTATGTGCTAATTAGTACTGAAATTGCTTGAACATACTCATTAATATTGTTGATTATGAATTATTATGTGATACATGCTGAGTGTTGAATGCTATAAACATGTATATGCCTATGTATATCGAATGACTGTGGAATATGATAATTGTCTGCTTGTTCTTGGACCGTGAGGCGGCAATAGGTTTAGTTATTACTACCTGACTAGCCATATTGATCAATGTTTCAGCAAGGTATCAGAAATAAGAATGAACCCAGGGCAGACAGACACTTCAGCTGGCCAAAGTGATCAGGGCCATAATAACAATAACAGCCAGGGTCAGGAAAATGACTAGTCTCAGATTCCACAGCCAACTCCTACAAACTGGCAGCAGATGTTTAATGACTTGCAGGCAACAGTGTTGAAACAGGGAGAGGAGCTTCGTCTCCTGAGATAGCAACAAGTTCCTACAGTGGTTGGTGTATCAGAGGTACTTTCTGTGTCGGTGCCAGCGGCAGAGCAGCTGCCTGAGGTAGGGAATAAATGGGAACCTCTTTATGAAAGGTTTAGAAAGCAACAACCTCCTATTTTTTAGGGCAGTGCAGATCCTGCCAAGACGGAACAATGGATGAGCATGATTACCACTATCCTTGACTTTATGAGGGTAGCTGGTAATGAGAGGGTGGCCTGTGCCACCTATATGTTTCAGGAGGATGCCCAGATTTGGTGGGAAGTGATTACCCAGACCAAGAATGTTAATGCCCTGAGCTGGGAGGAGTTTCAGACCTTGTTTAATGAAAAGTATTACAATGATGCTATCAGGGCAGCTAAAGCTGAGGAATTCATTAGGCTACTTCAGGGAAGTTTATCAGTGACTGAGTATGCCTTAAAGTTTGATCGTTTGGCAAAGTTTGCCAAGGAACTGGTGCCCACTGATGGGACCAGGGGAGAGAGATTCCTCCAGGGGCTACATCCCAGGTTAGCCCGTGATGTTCGTATCACCACTGTGGCAGGGGTTACTACCTATGCATAGGTGGTTGAGAAGGCACTCACAGCTGAGAGTGCAGAGATCAAGATCTGGCGTGATAGTGCAGCCAAAAAGGATTTCAGGAGGACAGTTCCTCCATTTGTGGGTTCTGGTAGGGGTGTAAGCCCTAGTGATCAGAAGAGGAAGGTTCCTGACACCTTCCTAGTTCCAGGTCCTGACAGGAGGCCCCGTGGTATCACAATGGGTCATCCAGGGGTAGTGAAGCCTGGAAGACTCGTCCTGAATGCCCTAGATGCAAGAGGCGTCATTTGGGAGAGTGTAGGGCAAAGGCCTGCTATTTGTGTGGAGCAGTAGGCCATCTTAAGAAAGATTTCCCTCAGGTAAGAAAAGAAGAACCCAGGAAGGTGGACAGCTCAGCTCCAGCTCGAGTGTTCACGTTGACACAAGCAGAAGCTGAGGCTTCTCCCTCAGTTGTTACAGGTCAGCTTCTTAGTGCTGGAACCGCTTATAATGTATTGATTGATTCTGTGCTACACATTCCTTTGTTTCTAGTAGCATTATTGATAGACTGTGTAGGCCTTGTGATTTTTATGCTGTGGGGTTTGGTACCTTGTTACCCACTGGAGAGTTAGTGGTATCTAGGAGATGGGTCAGATCTTTGCCAGTGACAGTGGAGGCCAGAGAGTTGTCAGTGGATTTAATAGAGTTGGTTATGACTGACTTTGATATGATATTGGGTATGGATTGGTTGGCAAAGTATGGGGCAACTATTGATTGTAGAAGGAAGATGGTCACCTTTGAGCCTGAAGGTGAGGATCCTTTTGTGTTTGTTGGTGCTGTGCATGGACCTCGCATTCCTATGATTTCTGTGTTGAGGGCCAGGGATCTATTGCAAAAAGGTTGCATTGGATTCTTAGCCAGTGTGGTTGATACCACTCAGGTCATGCCAGTGAGACCAGAGGATACTAGACTTGTATGTGAATTCCTGGATGTGTTTCCAGAAGATTTTCCAGGGTTGCCACCACATAGAGAAATTGAGTTCGTTATAGAACTGGCACCAGGGATGGAGCCAGTGTCTAGAGCACCATACAGAATGGCCCCAGCTGAGTTGAAGGAATTAAAGGTACAGTTGCAAGAGCTGTTAGATTTGGATTTTATCAGACCTAGTTTCTCACCTTGGGGTGCGCTAGTTCTGTTTGTGAAGAAGAAGGATGGTTCTATGAGAATGTGTATTGATTACAGAGAACTGAATAAGCTGACAATTTAGAATAAGTATCCTTTGCCAAGGATAGATGATCTGTTTGATCAGTTGCAAGGTAAGAAGGTATTCTCTAAGATTGACCTTCGTTCTGGTTATCATCAGTTGAGGGTCAAGGAAGGAGACATACCGAAGACTGCTTTTCGTATCAGGTATGGGCATTATGAGTTCCTAGTTATGTCATTTGGATTGACTAATGCCCCTGCTGCTTTCATGGATCTAATGAACATAGTGTTTAAGGATTATCTGGACTAGTTTGTGATCGTCTTCATCGATGATATTTTGGTGTATTCTCAGACTGAGTCAGAGCATGAGCAGCATCTGAGGTTGGTTCTACAGAGACTGAGAGAACACAGGCTGTTTGCTGAATTCAAGAAGTGTGAATTCTGGTTGTCTCAGGTATCCTTTCTTGGACACATTGTCAGTAAGGAGGGGATTAAGGTAGATCTAGTGAAGATCGAAGCGGTCAGAGATTGGCCAAGGCCAAAGAATGCTTCTAAGGTTAGAAGTTTCCTTGGATTGGCAGGTTATTACAGACGTTTCGTGGAAGGGTTCTCGAAGATTGCTATTAGTTTGACTGAGCTGACACGCAAGAGTCAGAAATTTGTGTGGTCAGATAAATGTGAGAACAGCTTCCAGGAACTGAAGCAGAGATTGATTACAACTCCGATTTTGAGTCTTCCGACAGATCAGGAGAAGTTTGTGATTTACTGTGATGCCTCTCATCAGGGTTTGGGCTGTGTTTTGATGCAATCAGAGAAGGTAATAGCATATGCTTCTCGTCAGCTGAAGGAGTATGAAAAGAGATATCCCACTCATGATTTAGAGTTGGCGGCTGTGGTTTTTTCTTTGAAGATATGGAGGCATTATCTCTATGGAGAGAAGTGCGAGATCTATACAGACCACAAGAGCCTGAAGTACTTCTTCACTCAGAAGGACCTGAATATGAGACAAAGACGTTGCCTGGAGTTAGTAAAAGATTATGATTGTGAGATTCTGTATCATCCAGGAAAAGCCAACGTGGTAGCTGATGCTTTAAGTCGGAAGGGTCCGGGACAGATTCATGGAATTAGGCTGATAGCCAGAGAGTTAGCAGATGATTTGACTAGAGCTGGTATAGAGTTGCTGGTGGGCCAGTTGGCTAACATTACGCTACAGTCTACGCTGTTAGAGAGGATTAAAGAGGGTCAGTTGAGTGATCCACAGCTGATCAAGATCAGAGAGGATGTTCTGGCTGGAGTGTCCAAAGATTATACAGTGTCTGAGATAGGCTTGTTGAGATATAAAGGGCGGATATGTGTTCCGTTAGACACTGCATTGAGGCGAGAGATTCTGGATGAATCTCATACTACACCTTATTCTTTGCATCCAGGCACCGCGAAGATGTATCAGGATGTGAGATCATTGTATTGGTGGCCAGGGATGAAGAGAGATGTAGTTGAGTATGTTGCTAAGTGCTTGACATGTCAATAGGTCAAGGCAGAGCATCAGAGGCCGGCAGGGTTATTGCAGCCTTTGGATATCCCAAAGTCGAAGTGGGACGACATCACAATGGATTTTGTGGTGGGCTTACCCAGGACTGTTGGTAAGCATGATTCTATTTGGATGATAGTAGATCGCTACACCAAATCAGCTCACTTTCTGCCAGTGAGGACTACATATACAGTTGACCAGTATGCAGATCTCTATGTGAGAGAGATCGTGCGCCTCCATGGAGCACCTAGGTCGATCGTGTTAGATCGGGACCCCACTTTTACTTCCAAGTTCTGGGGGAGTTTGCAGAAAGCCATGGGGACACAGTTGAAGTTCAGTACAGCTTATCATCCTCAGACAGATGGGCAATCTGAGAGGACGATCCAGATTTTGGAGGATATGCTGAGAGCATGTGTGCTAGATTTTGGTGGATCTTGGAGTAAGTATCTGCCTTTGATAGAGTTCTCCTACAACAACAGTTATCAGTCTACCATTGGAGTTGCACCTTATGAGATGTTGTATGGTAGGAAGTGCAGATCTCCCATTCATTGGGATGAGACAGGTGAAAGGAGATACTTAGGTCCTGAGGCAGTTTAGAGGACCAGTGAGGCTATTGAGAAGATTAGAGCTCGGATGCTCGCTTCTCAAAGTAGACAGAAGAGCTATACAGATCCCAAGCGCAAGAACGTGGAGTTCCAGGTAGGAGACTATGTTTTCCTTAGAGTCTCACCATGGAAAGGGGTGAGAAGGTTTGGGAAGAAAGGCAAGCTGAGTCCTAGATTTGTAGGTCCATTTGAGATCCTGGAAAGGATTAGTCAGGTGGCTTACAGATTGGCTTTGCCTCTGGCGTTGTCTGTCGTGCATAATGTGTTCCATGTATCAGCTCTTCGGAGGTATGTATCTGATGTGAGCCTTATTCTGAGTTATGAAGATCTGGAGCTTGAGCCAGATCTCTCCTTTGAGGAGCAGCTGGTTCAAATACTCTACAGAAAGGACAAGGTCCTCAGAAATAAGACAATACCTTTGGTTAAGGTATTATGGAGGAACAACAAGGTCAAGAAAGCGACCTGGGAGCTGGAGTCAGTATCCCGAGCTGTTCAGGTAAATTTCTGTAAGGAGGGGATAGTCGTAATGCCCAGAATTCTCCGATATGGTTTAATGGCGGGATTAGTAGGCCGGGAGGGCCATACTTGTTTAATTATGCCATTAATCGAATATATGCATGTTTATGTGAATTATATTATGATATGATGTTAAATGCATGCATGTGGGTCCACATTTCATGACAGGGGTATGTTGGTAATTTGGCCCGCTGAGGGCGTAATTTTATATTTGTATGCATGTCGGTGATATATTGTTGAGGCCACATTATAATGTGGATTTGTTCGAGCTATTCGGCATGAGACGATCTTTGAATATTAAGTAGCAGTTTAGTCATAACGGGATTAAGTTCGAGGCTCGGGGTGAGTCTCGGGATGATTAAATGATTAGAACGTTGCCGGGAATAAAAGGGTAACGGGATTTGAATTATTTGTGTGTTGGGAATTTTGAGAATAGCAAGAATTGGAGAGCATTAATTATGTTTAACGAAATAGGTTGGAAATCGCGATTTTACCCTTGGGGAGACTTTAGAAGCTTTTAAATGACCTAGCGGCAAAATAGTCATTTCACCCCTAAGATATATATCAACATTTGGGCTATAGAAGCTTACCCGAAACAGAGCACTCTTCTCCTTTAACCGTTCATCATTTTCTCTCCTTCCTCCTTTGAAGTTTTTGGTCCCAATTTGAAGAATCAAGCTAGGAAATCAAAGCTTGGAAGTTGTTGACTTGTTTCATCCATTGAAAAGGACTTAAATCCCATTTGAGGTAAGAATTCATCCATGAAAACAAGCCATACTCTGTTTTTCTTTATAGTTTTCAGCTTATAGTTTGGATGTGGATAGTTGGGAATTAAGGGATGTTTTTGTGTAAAATTGATTGGTTTTTGATGAGGGTGTGATGTAGATGAAGTTTAGGGGTTGAATTGGATGTTTGGGATTGATTTGGAGGGTTGGTTTTAAGAGAAATCGCAAGGAAGAAGAACCAGAAAGTTTCTGGTCTGTAATTGGCGCAGCGGCGCCATTCAGGGCGCAGCAGCGCTAGGCAGGGTAGAGAGCTGGGCTCTCTGACTTGGAAATAGCGCAGCAACGCCATTTAATAGGGCTGCAGCGCTGGTCCATTTTTCAGCAAACCTATTTTAGGGCTCGGAATGATCTTTAAGGCTCAGGGTTTGGTTCCTTTGCCCCGTTTGAGTATATTAAGATTCCCGAGAGTGGGGGATTGATCCCGGGAGTGTGGTTTTAGATTGTGAACCATTTATTAACTTACTTTATTAATGGATTATAATTGGTTATGATTAGGTAACCGCTAAGGAATCTAAAGGTTGATCGTTCTCAAGGGTCGTTCTTATATTATTTCTCTCTCGAACCTGAGGTAAGAGAACTGCACCCCATATGTGACATGCATGATGATTCTTGAGGCATGTTGATTGTGTAAATGTGGACATGGATTGATTATCGAATGCTTAGCAAATCTTGCTCACTTGTGTATGGTACTGACTCATTAGTCAGATTTGGCAAAGGTGCTAGTATCAACTGTGAAGCTATGACTCATTAGTCAGGTTCGGCAGTGATATTGGGCACTAGTCACATAGTGTTGACTCATTAGTCAGGATGGCCTTAGCGTGTTCCACGCAAGCCAATAAAGATTAGATCTAATCGACTTTCTGCATTGAATGACTCAAAGAGCATTAATGCCGGACCGACCTCAAGTTCGATGAACATTATAAGCGTTTGTGTGGCTTACCCATCAGTCACTCATTTGTTAAGTTAGAGACTTACCCATCAGTCTCTCATTTGTTAAGTTAGAGACTTACCCATCCGTCTCTCATTTGTTTAAGGCTAGTGGCTTACCCAGCAACCACTCTTCTGTTTAAACTAGTGACCTGCTTCTCAGTCACTCAGTATGGTTTACCAGAACCTCAAGTGATATTCACTCTTTTGTTTAAGAGCTACGAGCTCCGTGTGATTATAATGATAATCCTTTGATTATGTTTTTATACAACACTGTGTTTTCTTGCTGGGCTTTGGCTCATGGGTGCTATGTGGTGTAGGTAAAGGGAAAGAAAAGCTCACCCAGCCTTGAGTGGAGAGCTTAGGTGGTGATGTGTACATATGCGGCCGCTTGACCACCAGGGCCAAGGAGTTCTCAGGGGAACTAAGGGGTTTACCCTATTTTTGCCGCTTAGGTCGGCGGGTTTGTAATTTTGAAACAGTAATGACCTTTTTCAGTTGTAAATAACTTGTAAATGTTCTTGTGGGCCCATGAATAGTTTTATATATCAAATAAAACATATCCTTTCCTTTTTATTGGTTTTCA
The DNA here is from genome assembly GCF_963169125.1 of Humulus lupulus. NCBI lineage: Eukaryota > Viridiplantae > Streptophyta > Magnoliopsida > Rosales > Cannabaceae > Humulus > Humulus lupulus. Next base: position 28,471,788 of record NC_084799.1, read on the forward strand.
CCTTATCCTATTAATAACACTTAGAACACGTTTTTAACCAAATGACTCAGGCAATGAGTCAAATTTCTGGTTCACCGTTCACCGTAACTGTTCTGGGGTAACTAGGGCGTTACACCCGCCTATCCCCGAAGGGGATGCTGAGGATGAAGGCGAGGAGCAAGAAGAAGACGAGGTACCTCTCGTGCAGAAGAGGCAAGCTCCCAAGGCTGCTTAGGACCCTGATGTAGAGTGAGCTTCATTGGGGGCAGCAGCCAGCCCCTCCGGCCAAGGTAACCCATACCCCTATAGGGACTTAGATAGGGTTGCCGCCGACCTTAGGTTAGTAAGGTTTAATCCAAACCAGCTCGTCCATCGCCACCCCAATGATCCCGACCGTAACATAACCCCGCTTTAGTGCGTGGATCACTTAGTGTTACATCATGACATGGGTCATCCTAAAGGCACCGTAGTTGTAGAAAACACCCTATCCTTTAGGTTAGTCTTTTTTGAAGAGTATGGAATCAATCTCAGGTCATGGCCCTCTCTACTCCAGGGTATCCTTGCCCCTGGACTTAGGCAATACGTAGAGGAGTCCAGCCCCGATATAGAACCTGAGCCTGAACCTCCCCTAATTCAAGAAGTTGTGGACTTAGGCTCCCCCTCTCCTCTAGCGGTTCCAAGGCCGGAGGTCGTGGTAATAGACTCCTCCTCTAGCTCGGAGGGTAGGACTTTTTGTTATATCGTATACATGTTTTATGTGAACGGATGACCTTATATGTATATTAACGTCCTTTTCATTCTTTTCAGGCGAGGAGATAGCACAGCAGGGGTTCCTGATATCCGCACGATTTTCCAGGAGGGAAAATCCAGCTTGGGGCCAGTCATAAAGAAGCCGCGGTATACAACAAAGAAGGTGCCTCCTACGGCAGGGACAATCTCCAAATCCCCAGCTAAGGGGAAAGGCCAGAGCTCGACAGCTCTAGCTTCTGCTACTCAGGAAAAAATGGGTCTGCCTCTGCCTCCTCCTCGGTTTCCATTTGCCTCTGCTCGGGATCAGGCAGCATAAGCTGATCCCCCAGTGCCTATTGTCCCCGCCACCACTATATGCATCCCAGTCAATGCCCAAGACCTGAGAAGATCCTGGACACCTTTCAGGGGACTCTCTATGAGATGGCGAACCATACGGTGGAGCATTTTTACAAGGCCAATCCGAAGGACCTGAGGGTAATCGAGGAGAGGAGCCCGGAGAATGTCCTGGAATCCGCGTAGGGGGTGAATCTTACAGTAAGCCAACTTTCCTTAACTGAACATACACTATTTTGATTTTATCCCAGTATGTGCCTAACTTGTTTCCTTAATTTTTGCAGGAGGTCTTGGCTCAGCACTGCAGCATAGCTCGGGCCAGGGCTAGGAATGAAGAGCTTTGGGCCAAGCTCCATGGTGCTCAAACCGCCCTGACTATTGCCCAAGCTACCCTCACAACTGCTAAACAAGGCGAGATAGATGCCAAGGCTGCCCTTGCAGCGTCTCAAGAGTGCGAGCAGGCTGCAAAGACTGCCTTGGCTGCTCTTCAAGTCGAGCTCGCGGAGGCCAAAGCCAAGCAATTGGAGGCCGAGACTACTTCTAAGGAGGAGAAGGCAGCCTCTCTATCCTCCATGGAAAACATGTTATACCACTACTGGGCCTTCAACCAGGATGGCAACTTCTCCTTCTTGGCCTCTGAAGTGTGGGATCCCTACCTCGAGAAGTTCAAAGCTCGTTCTACAAGAGCAGTCCGAGACCGGGGATGCTTCCAATGCTGGCGAGCAAGAGATCGAGGAGGTTACATCCTCAGAGCGTCCTAGAGGGTCTTGATTTTCTTTTTCCCTTTTTTTTTATATTTTATATTTTTTTTGTACACATTTTCCATTTGGCTTGGTGCGAGGTTATTTTTCCTCGAGACGAACTTGTATTCAGTTTTATGCCTGTCTCCTTCATCTATTTATCTTTTCCTTAACTGTCTTATGTTTATGCCTTCTTAGGCTCGTACATTTGAGATTTTAAGAATCGATTTTTAGCTCGGGATAGACATTTTAAGCTCGGTTATGTCAAAACTTATTTTGCTTGATTTGTATCATACCTGTTAGAAATCGGGCCTTGGGTCCGGTTGTGTCTGGGGTTTTAAAATTTTCAAAACATAGTTCGTGTTTATATTTATTGATATCTCGAGCTTCTAAGGAAGTTATCGAATTTTCAATTTTGCTAACTTCTAAGTTTTGGACCTGGTTGTACCCAGTATTTTAAGTAATTTAAACTTAGTTCATGCTAGGTCTATTGACATCTCGAGCTCTTAAAAAAAAACCGTCAAATATCAATTTTCCAAACTTCTAAGTTTTTGGACCTGGTTGTATCTAGGATTTTTTTTTTGTACCTAGTTAAGTCCAGGACTTTTAATGATCTAGATGCTCTGATCCACCTCGGGTTATATGCCCCCCTAAGTAACCAGAAAGTGAACTTTCTTGGGTGCTTGGATAAATGCTATCACACGAACTAATATCTAAATGAACCATATAAAAGAAAAGAAATACATAATGATCCCTTTATTTCCTAATCAAATGGATTTTATAAATAAGCCTCACATAGATGGATGGTATCATCATTGATAATATTTCTTCAAGTGCATGCCGTTCCAAGTTCGTGGGACTGTTTCTCCACTAAGTCGAGCTAATTTGAAAGTTCCTTCACGCATGATCTCCACTATTTGATAGGGCCCTTCCCAGCTCGAACCTAGGGCACCATCATTGGGGTCCTTGTTTGCTAAAAAGACCCTTCGGAGGACTAGGTCACCCAAACCAAAACTACATCTTTTGACATTGGAATTAAAATACTGAGTGATTTTTTTGCTGGTAATGCGCGAGCTGTAACTGCGAATCCTCCTGTTTGTCATCAGTTAGGTCGAGAGACGCACTGAGCAACTCATCAGTTCGCTTCTGGTTGAACGTTTGGAGTCTATGCATGGTTACTTTGGTCTCGACGGGGAGGACGACCTCACTCCCAAAGGTCAGGGAAAAAGGGGTGTGTCCCGTGGAGGTTCGGTACGCCCACAGTACCTGCGAGAGCTGCTCAGGCTAGAATCCCTTGGCATCATCTAACCTTTTCTTAAGGCTTGCTTTGAGGGTCTTATTCACGGCCTTGACCTGCCCATTGGCTTATGGGTAGGCAACCGAAGAGAAACTTTTAATTATGTCGTGCTTCTCACAGAACTCGGTGAAGAGATCACTATTGAACTGAGTTCCATTATCTGATACAATCTTCTTGGGCAGTCCAAATCGGCACACAATACTCTTAACTAGAAAGTCAAGGACTCTTTTTGAGGTGATTGTTGCCAGGGGCTCGACCTCCGCCCACTTTGTGTAATAATCAATGGCCACCACCGCATAACGAACTCCTCCTTTTCCCATAGGTAAAGCTCCTATTAAATCAATTCCCCATACCACGAATGGCCATGGGAATGAGATCATTTTTAGCTCGACTGGTGGAGCTCGGGTGACCGTGGCGAATCGCTGGCATTTGTCGCACTTTCAGACATAGGAGATGGAATCCTTTGCTAAAGTGGGCCAATAATATCCTTGCCTTAATATTTTTAAGGCCAGGTTTTGCCCCCCAGCATGATCCCCACAGAAGCCTTCATGCACCTCTCGTAAAATATTTTTTGCCTCCTCTGGTAGAGCACACCGTAGAAGAGGCAAGGAATGACCACATCGGTACAACTCTCCATCCACGATTACATACCTTGGAGCTTGATAGAGTATCCTTCTCGCGTCTTTTCGTTCATCAGGAAAATTCCCTGATGTAAGATACTCTATTATGGGGGTCATCCAGGTCGGCCTGGTGTCGATCATCTCGACCTCCATCATGCTTCCTGCCACGCTTGGGCTCTCCAAGAATTCCCCCAGTAATATGCTCAAAGTCTCGACTTCTTTGGAGGCTAGAATAAGGCAGAATGCCATCTTTTCCATTAAGGGATACTGCGATTCAGCTCCGAGAAGTCTTTTTCTTATATAATATACTAGTTTTTGAACTCGGTCTTCATCTCGGACCAACACGACGCTGGCTGCATTTTCCGTAACAGCCAAATAAAGGAAAAGAGGCTCCTCCACCACTGGTTTAGACAATACTGGTGGCTCGGCCAAACGTGTTTTTAGATCGAGAAATGTCTGTTCACACTCCTCAGTCCATTCAAACTTCTTATTTCCTTAGAGCATGTTATAGAATGGCAGGCACTTGTTGGTGGACTTAGAAATGAGCCGATTAAGGGCTGCCACTCTTCTAGTCAGACTTTGGGCATCTTTACGCGACCTGGGCGAAGGCATTTCTAATAATGACTTGATTTTGTCTGGGTTCGCCTCTATCCCTCTTGTGTCGACTATGAATTCCAGAAACTTTCCTGATGCCACTCCGAAAGTACACTTTTGGGGATTCAACCTTATATTATATCTCCTTAAGATCTCAAAACATTCCTTCAGATTGGGGACATGGTTATCGGCAGTCTTAGATTTGACAAGCATATCATCGACATACACTTCCATGTTTTTCCCGATCTGATAAAGGAACATTCTGTTGACCAATCGCTGGTAGGTAGCCCCAGTGTTCTTCAGCCCGAAGGGCATAACTTTATAACAATAAACATTCATTGGAGTCATAAAGCTAGTATGCTTCTGGCCAACGGGGTTCATCGCGATCTGGTTATATCCAGAATACGCATCCATGAAGGACATGAGCTCGTGCCCTGCAATGGCATCAACCAACTGATCAATCCTTGGCAATGGGAAGCAATCCTTGGGACAACTTTGTTTAGGTCGAAGAAATCGATGCAGGTCCGCAACTTTCCATTCGGCTTTGGGACCAGGACAGGATTTGCGACCCAGAACGAATATTTAGCCTCGTGAATAAACCTGCATTTTAATAGCCGAGCTACTTCTTCTTCCAGGGCCTCAGCTCAGGTTGTACCCAGACGCCTTTGTTTTTGGGATTTTGCAGTCACGTTTTTATCCAAGTTTAGGGTATACATGATCACACTCGGGCTTATCCCTATCATATCTTCATGAGACCAGGCGAAAACATCTAGATTCCCTTGTAAAAAAATTATTAGCTCCGCCTTCCTCTCATTGTCAAGATTTCTCCTGAGCTTAACGACTCTCGAAGCATCTCTGGGATCGATGTTTACTTCTTCGAGCTCTTCAATAGTTCAGAGCTTAGATCTATCTTTGCCTACTCGTGGAGCAATATCATCACTTGGGGTAATACCCCTGCCATTGGCTTGCTGAGGTTCTTCCATTCCAAGAGTAGCCCTTACTTCCTGGGAGTCCTCGCCTTCGTGTTGTATGGCCATCGTTTGCTGCTCGGGTTGTAATTTCTCCTTCATGGAAATACTGTAGCATTCCCTGGCAGCAAGTTGATCACCTCAGACAGTGCATATTCCCGCAGATGAGGGGAACTTGATCACAAGGTGGCGGACAGATGTTATAGCTTCGAATGCCATCAACGTAGGTCAGCATTGTACGCGGTCGGAAAATCGACGACCCCAAACTCGAGAAGCTTGGAAACAGTCCGTGGTCCTTCACCCAAGGTTATCACTAACTCGATTGTTCCGATAGCTGCCGATCCCTCACCAAAAAACTCATACAACATCATGGAGGTTGCCTTTAGCTCGGTTACAAACAATCCCATTTTTCTAGTGTGGACCTGAATAGTAGTGTAACGCCCTGGATAGCCAAGACCGTTACACTGTGTGTTTATAAGGTGCCAGACTTGCTAATCAAGTTATTTACATAAAATCGTGTTACTGAAACAGTAGAGGAACTAGGGTTAAAAGTGTTTTGGTCTCAAAAGTTATATTTTCATTACTAAGCATTGTTTATTTGCATGGGATCCCAAAAATGACAGTTTAAAAGCCATTTACAAAAGTTACAAAGTTTAAATACACTGACTGGCCATACTAAGGCAAAAACGAGCAGTTAGGTAGTCCCTGTCCTGGTCCACTCCTCGATCGTGGTGATCGAATAGCTAGCTATGTACATTTCACCTTGGAGCTCTCCACCTTGGGCTTGGTCAAACCTGCCCTTGCCTTAACCTGCACCACGTAGCACCCGTGAGCCAAGGCCCAGCAAGAAAGCATGATAACATAATAAAATCAGCAACACTTAACAAATATTTCACAATACTCAACCAAGAATTCAACATCTCATACATTTATCCAATCAGAAATAACAGTTGTCATCCAGACAGTCAATCAACTATAATCATAGCGCAATATTCACGTTCATAACTAATAGATTGTCATACCCATCAAATAACATTCAGGGTTGGCGCCCTTAGTCGCACCCTCTATTTGGCACACTGTCTTCGGCTCAATAGAGCCGCCCCCAGTGTAATACTCACTGACTCTGGCCAGCTTAACCAAGCTCAGTGATAAACAAGCTGCCTCAGCTCCCAGTGGCTGAACCGCGCCCCAGTGCGCAAATAATGATTCCGACACCCTTAGGCCGGTAATCGCATGTCCCATGGCGTAATAACACCATCTCACGACATGATAAACAAATATAGGGAGCTCTTAGTCCCATCGTGTCCACATGATTATTCATATTCACATAATAATGCATACAAACATAGGGAACACTTAGTCCCAACCTAACCACATACTCAGGTGCAGCTTTCTTACCTTTCAATTCCCCGGTTTCCGATGCCACGAAGCCGCGAGCACGGTCCTCTACCTCGAGCCTCTCCAAAGTCCTAATCACAACACAAATACAATATTCTTTGTCATTAACAAATCCAAGACTACCTTCCCGGAACCCAATCCACACTCTCGGAACCCCCAAAACCTTAGAACAACACCCCGGAGACATCTCCCGAACCCCCGGAGCAAAGGCCAAAAATTGCATAATGTGACACCCTGAAATTAGCCTTGTGCCGCGGCACCACATTCCTTGTGCCGCGGCACCCACCTCCAGAGACCCCTAGGCCGCGGCAAGCAAAAGCCGTGCCGCGGCACACCATCGCAGACCCAGATTTCTGGGTTTCCCTTCGCGTTTTTCCCAAGCCTAACTCACTCCAAATCATCCCAACTTCATACCCAAGCCCCAAAACCTGTTTGAAACCCCACATAGACCAACCAACAACTTATAAACACTATAACCCAACTCATCTACACATTTATCCACAGAATTTACACCTAAATTCAAACTCTAACACTTAAACTGAAAGTTAAGAAAAGCATAAACCAGTCCCCTAATTCCTTAAACCATAACAGCCATGAAATTGCAAATACACTTAATACCCTTACCTCAAACAGAAATTCGACCTGAGCTTCCTCCAATCCAAGCTTGAGCTAAGTTCCACCTTAAAAAAAAAACAGCTGAATCCCACACAAGAAAAACCATGGCTATTTCTCAATTCCTTTCAAAAACCAAATTCAAAACTTAACAAAACAGAGATCAATCCCTTACCTCAGTATAAACCTTGATATAAGCTTGATTCCACACCCCTTAAGCCCTTCTTTAGCCTCAAAGAATTCAGTTCAGCTCCTCTCCCACCTTGCTTCCTAGGTTCTTGATTCCCCATTTCCTTCTTGCCCTTTCTAGCCTTCCAAAAGCTTAACTTCAGCTTTACTTAGCATAATAAATCGTACATATCTTTTTCCCTCAGCCAAAGACTCTATATTACTGCCAAAAGACCATTTTAACCTTCCTCAAATATCCTTTTCTAACTAAGCCTCAAGGGTACACTTATCTTTTCACCAGCTTTGCAATTCTACCACTTTCCCCATAAAACTTGTTACTCTCTATAGTTACTAATAGTTACACAGGTTACCAAATTACCAGTTACCACTATCTAGCTTTCTAGGACCGTCTCGGCACGTGCATCACATTAGTATCACAGCACCCCCGTGGTACGATTCACACATCATAATTATCACATAATATAATTCACATAGTCATATAACATGCTTAAAATCATAATCATCACACATAATTCTCATCATGGCCTCCCGGCACACTAATCAAGGCCCTTAAGCCTTCTTAGTGAATTTGGGTCGTTACAACTATCCCCTCCTAATGAGAATTTCGTCCTCGAAATTCACCTGAGCAATTCAGGACACAAATTCCGCACAACTGATTCCAGCTATCCCGGTCACTCCTTGACCCTACCTTTTCTGGTGTGTTACCTTAACTCAAGGTATAATCTTATTCCTCAAAACCTCAGTCTTTCAATTTTATGCTTAAACCGGTCACCCCACATGGAATATCTTCATCTTAATCTGTAGATCCTTATCAATCAACACATGAGTTTCTCCAATCCATGTCCCTAACATGGAATACAAAATCCACTGCATATAGCTAACGGTGCCCAAAGATGTAGTCAACTTAAAAACGACCTCACTGATCCCTTACCGAATCCAAACAACTTTAATACCCTGGGGTCCATCTAGCTCTTCACCTCTCTATCTCTGGTGACATCCCACGAGAGCTACCATCTTCTACTCGAAACTCCATACTCCTGTTTCCCAATTCAATAAAGCTTTTCCATCTACTTTGAAAAGTGAGTTTCATGCTCTAATCCTTTAATAATCTCAATGATCCCCTGAACTATCTCCAGATCCAAATACAACCTATCACTTGTCTCATTCCAACGAAGGGATGATATACAATCCTTCTTATATTCCATTTTATCAAGTGTTCTTCCAATAACCAAATAACTTCCTTTCTCTCTGATTTACCATCAGTCTGAAAATAATAAAACTCGTCAGATTCTGCTTATCTGTTCATTGCCTTTCTTAATCCTCCCAAGACCTGAGAGTATGATAAAGTCCTTGTTCAATGAAATTAACTCTGAATTCCATGGAGGCTTACCACCCACCTAGCTTAAAGTTCTGAGTACTGGTCAGCTGTATAAATTATTCTTACTGATAAAAGCAAGTTCTCCCCAGACGCTGCTCCATGATGACCCCACCATCTTGACAACCTCTCTGCAATACCTATCACCATTTTTCCTTATTCCCATTATAACATACTCAAAGGTTGCGATGCCAATCACAAACTTCTATCGGGATAAGAATTTTGTTCCTCATTCATTATATTCTTCTCCATCTATGCCTCCAATAAAAACCTTCAAATTATTGTACCTTTTTCCTAATATCTGGATGAAAGGACCAAGAGAGTGGTACGAGATTCATCCAGAATTTCCATGTAATTTCGATGTCCACCAGAGTCCAAATTTGGTCCTTATATCACTATAAACTTATACATAACACTGTAGAACCCTTTGCTAATTCAATTAAGGCTTGCTTTTAATTCCTTTCATTTGGGTTTTCCTTAACTGTCATTCTTGTTCCTGTATACGATAATAATTCCAAGTATCCACTGGCTATTAAGCCTACTAGATACTCCACTCTAGTTCCAGTCGGATCCTTTAACCAACACCATGCATAGATCATCACTTCCTCCTGTCTTGAGGTATCATAGCAACACAACAATTGATTCTAATCTGTAAGAAGACGTGAATCTCACCCAACTACCGGTACCATTATGCTTACCTAGGGAAACTCTTACTTCCAAGGCATTCTTCAACCTTAACAAAGCTCTAACCAGAATACATCACTATGTTGTCGATCAAGACAATTACAAGTCCAATTCAGATAATCTTTGAATACTCTTTTTACCTATTTCACAAAAACAGTTTGGCATTGACCAAACCCTCAACACATAACTTAGCATCCTCAGTGCCCTTATCCAACATGATAGCAACCTCCTACCTATCCTCTTCCCTGTTCTCCAACTGGTAATAACCAGGTCGAAGATCCCTAACTGCACCTGATCTTTAGCTGGTAATAACCAGATCAAAGATCCTTAACTATTTCTGATCTCTAGCTGGTAATAACCAGATCAAAGATCCTTCCTGAAGTATGTCATCCTACTCAACAATTAAGACCTTAACTCTCATCGTTTTGTTAAAACTATTCAATACAACATCTTAGATCTAATTCCATCCCTGACACCAGTCTTGTCCCCAATCCATCTCTTTGCGCAGACGAACTCCCTGACAAATTCCTTAGAAACTTATCTGGAAACCCACAAACCAACCCAGTCTGTCTTGTCCCACTGATATAACTCAAGTAGTGTCCATCACATCAACTAAGGCTCTAATCATTTCCCTTGCAGTAGACCTCACACTCCAAATATAAACGCCAGCCACTGCAAGGATTTCCCCTTTTTTTAAACTCAAGAGTTACCGCTCCTTTCTTACAACCCATCACCGTTCCCCCTGCTTGACCGACTCTTCATGTTCAAAACCCTCACGTTGTAATGTCTTCGAGAATACTTCAAGTAGTAGCTGATACATTCATCGGCCTTAGTGTGCTTCTGATCAACTCTTTCCGTACCTGATCTCCTCCCTTCCTGTACTTAACCTGGAATACCTTCGAAGAATGAAGTTACTACCCTCTGAAACCTTACCTCTGACCCTACTGCTTTAGTCGTGATATCATCAGTATAGTAGTCGTTCACATTCCACTTCTAACTGGGGAGTAATTCAACTCGTCATTAATGAATCCTGAATGCAAACCATTCATGTCATTAAAGTACAAACGACTAGAAATCCTTACTAGTAATGCATCACACCCCTCTCGGTACAAGTAATAATTTCCTAAGATGTCTCTTTCCTTGATCCTTGTCTAGTAATAACCAGACCGATAATCAACTCCTAAAGACAACGTCCTGTCTTGTAACGAGGCATTTAAACTCTTCATCCCCAGTATCATCTCTCATTGCGTCCCTGATACCAACTTCTTCCATACCCAAATTCCAAACTGTGCCCGAAAGCTGCATTCTCATCTACTTTCCTACTAACTAATATAATTCCCATTCAGTCCAATCAATATACTTCAAGAAATACTCATGACTGTCCAAAGTTGTCCCTAATATAACATATTAACTTTCCTCAACATATACCCATCTGAATCCTTCCTAATAGACGCACAACACCAACTCCTTTCAGCTCTCTTCCCAACCAAAGCAAAGGCTATCCAAGCCACTGGTCACTTCTGAGAAACTAACCTTGGGCTTTAAATGAGTAAAGTGTCCCAGTCTTCCCTGCCTCAATGGCCAACCTGTGCACTGAACCCCTTTCCTGTCCAAACCAAGAACCATAAAACCACCAAAGGTTCTCATTCTTCCAATCACCGAGTAGCCATACTTACTATATTTCGACGGACGAAAATATCATCACATGTATTCCCTTCACCATAGATAATGAGGCCCTCTCTCTCTACTGCCCAAGCACAGACAACCAACTCAGAGTTTAACTCACAAATGACTTATCATCCCCGGCTTCATCCATTTGTACCGTAATCCAAAGTGGACCGACCAACCCACCAAACTTAACAATATGTATTATCGCTATCCTGCCACTTTCGACCTTTTTTTTTTTTTTTTTTTACCACAATTGCCTAGTAAGGTTACTTGTCCCAATTTATCCTTCTCATATCACTAAGAATGGGGTTAGCCACACCCATTCACTAATTGATTCCTGAACAAACCCAAACCTTCCTCGAAACTTAGAGGATAAGACTTCCGTACAATAATTCTTGTCTGTTCCTCCTCAGTAATTTGCCTTTTTCATCCATCCAATAAATTCTATCAGACCTTACAGCCTGACTCATATATCAACAAACACCCGCTGCGAATCTCAAGGGAAGGTGGAGGATTCCAACCTCCCAACTGTCATCGTCCATCCCTACCAAAACCAAAACTGAATCCAATTGACCATTCTCAATACATACACCCTGAATTAATCTGTCTTCACCGACTAAACTTCTCAGCCCTGACGTTCATACCCAAAACCAACTCAAGGGCAGATCCAAACAATTATAACAATCAAACACACATAAAACATATTAAACACCCATATTATGCATAAACTATCAAATCTCTTTATCACTAGATGCGTTCATACCTTTTATGCCCTCCATGCCAACAAACGGGTATATCTTATAAGTTCAATTTAACATATAATAACTTGCAATCCCTATATCGCCATTATCCATGTATTCAACCACATGCAAGAGCAATACTAATCAACATGCCTAAATAGCACCACACAGCAGTCAAGGGCCAGGCCCCATCAGTATCTCATGCTCCTTATTCATCAAACAGATATCAACAATCATATCTCACTCAAATCATTTAAGCACCTCATCATGCATACACAATTACCAAACCCCGAGTTGAGCTTGTCTCCCGCGGCGAATGTACATATCCAGCTAGTCTTCAAGACCCATAAACCAAGGACGCTCTGATACCAAGTTGTAACGCCCTGGATAGCCAAGACCGTTACACTGTGTGTTTATAAGGTGCCAGACTTGCTAATCAAGTTATTTACATAAAATCGTGTTACTGAAACAGTAGAGGAACTAGGGTTAAAAGTGTTTTGGTCTCAAAAGTTATATTTTCATTACTAAGCATTGTTTATTTGCATGGGATCCCAAAAATGACAGTTTAAAAGCCATTTACAAAAGTTACAAAGTTTAAATACACTGACTGGCCATACTAAGGCAAAAACGAGCAGTTAGGTAGTCCCTGTCCTGGTCCACTCCTCGATCGTGGTGATCGAATAGCTAGCTATGTACATTTCACCTTGGAGCTCTCCACCTCGGGCTTGGTCAAACCTGCCCTTGCCTTAACCTGCACCACGTAGCACCCGTGAGCCAAGGCCCAGCAAGAAAGCATGATAACATAATAAAATCAGCAACACTTAACAAATATTTCACAATACTCAACCAAGAATTCAACATCTCATACATTTATCCAATCAGAAATAACAGTTGTCATCCAGACAGTCAATCAACTATAATCATAGCGCAATATTCACGTTCATAACTAATAGATTGTCATACCCATCAAATAACATTCAGGGTTGGCGCCCTTAGTCGCACCCTCTATTTGGCACACTGTCTTCGGCTCAATAGAGCCGCCCCCAGTGTAATACTCACTGACTCTGGCCAGCTTAACCAAGCTCAGTGATAAACAAGCTGCCTCAGCTCCCAGTGGCTGAACCGCGCCCCAGTGCGCAAATAATGATTCCGACACCCTTAGGCCGGTAATCGCATGTCCCATGGCGTAATAACACCATCTCACGACATGATAAACAAATATAGGGAGCTCTTAGTCCCATCGTGTCCACATGATTATTCATATTCACATAATAATGCATACAAACATAGGGAACACTTAGTCCTAACCTAACCACATACTCAGGTGCAGCTTTCTTACCTTTCAATTCCCCGGTTTCCGATGCCACGAAGCCGCGAGCACGGTCCTCTACCTCGAGCCTCTCCAAAGTCCTAATCACAACACAAATACAATATTCTTTGTCATTAACAAATCCAAGACTACCTTCCCGGAACCCAATCCACACTCTCGGAACCCCCAAAACCTTAGAACAACACCCCGGAGACATCTCCCGAACCCCCGGAGCAAAGGCCAAAAATTGCATAATGTGACACCCTGAAATTAGCCTTGTGCCGCGGCACCACATTCCTTGTGCCGCGGCACCCACCTCCAGAGACCCCTAGGCCGCGGCAAGCAAAAGCCGTGCCGCGGCACACCATCGCAGACCCAGATTTCTGGGTTTCCCTTCGCGTTTTTCCCAAGCCTAACTCACTCCAAATCATCCCAACTTCATACCCAAGCCCCAAAACCTGTTTGAAACCCCACATAGACCAACCAACAACTTATAAACACTATAACCCAACTCATCTACACATTTATCCACAGAATTTACACCTAAATTCAAACTCTAACACTTAAACTGAAAGTTAAGAAAAGCATAAACCAGTCCCCTAATTCCTTAAACCATAACAGCCATGAAATTGCAAATACACTTAATACCCTTACCTCAAACAGAAATTCGACCTGAGCTTCCTCCAATCCAAGCTTGAGCTAAGTTCCACCTTAAAAAAAAAACAGCTGAATCCCACACAAGAAAAACCATGGCTATTTCTCAATTCCTTTCAAAAACCAAATTCAAAACTTAACAAAACAGAGATCAATCCCTTACCTCAGTATAAACCTTGATATAAGCTTGATTCCACACCCCTTAAGCCCTTCTTTAGCCTCATTGAATTCAGTTCAGCTCCTCTCCCACCTTGCTTCCTAGGTTCTTGATTCCCCATTTCCTTCTTGCCCTTTCTAGCCTTCCAAAAGCTTAACTTCAGCTTTACTTAGCATAATAAATCGTACATATCTTTTTCCCTCAGCCAAAGACTCTATATTACTGCCAAAAGACCATTTTAACCTTCCTCAAATATCCTTTTCTAACTAAGCCTCAAGGGTACACTTATCTTTTCACCAGCTTTGCAATTCTACCACTTTCCCCATAAAACTTGTTACTCTCTATAGTTACTAATAGTTACACAGGTTACCAAATTACCAGTTACCACTATCTAGCTTTCTAGGACCGTCTCGGCACGTGCATCACATTAGTATCACAGCACCCCCGTGGTACGATTCACACATCATAATTATCACATAATATAATTCACATAGTCATATAACATGCTTAAAATCATAATCATCACACATAATTCTCATCATGGCCTCCCGGCACACTAATCAAGGCCCTTAAGCCTTCTTAGTGAATTTGGGTCGCTACAAGTAGGTTCTCGGAACTTCCATTATCCACTAGTGTCCTCTGCTCATACCTGCCAGATGAGGGCTTCCGGAGATGGTTGTTATCTCTCCCCCTGTTATCGGAGGAGGGTTATCCTGATTCACCAGAGCTCCGGTCTGATTCGCTGGGGCCTCCGGAGCTGATGGAATGTTTTGTCCAGCGAGTAGACTGGGAGTTATTCGATTCCGGGCATACTAAGCCAAAGGTCCGACCCTGATGAGTGTCTCGATCTCATCCTTCAAGTGCCTGCAATCATCAGTGTTGTGACCGATGTCATTATGGAATCAACAAAATTTCGAAGGATCTCTCTTCGCCCTTTGATTCTTTAAAGGCTCTGGATTTTTCCACAGAAGGCGGGCATAATTCGCCAAGAAATGCGCTCTCTAGTATCCGTGAGGTCGGCATAAGTCGTATAGATTGGCTTAAACTTCTCCATGGGCTTGTTTTTCTTTAAACCACTTTGGTCGCCTTCACCATTTCCCTTCCTCTTGTTATTTCCCCCTTGGTTATTTTGGGTAACGGTTTGAGCTGTAGCTACAACATCCATTACCGCTCCAACGGGCTGGGTAGGGACTTGGCTGGTTCCTGCTACTGAAGCTCGTGCCTCTTCCAAGTTGATCCAACTTTGAGCCTTGTTCAGGAACTCATCCACGGTGTTGAACCCCTTTCTTAGGAGTTCTTGCCATAGGTCGCCCCCAACAAGAATTCATGTTGTCATCGCCATGAGCCTAGAACTTTCATCCGCGTCTCTAGCTCGCACAGCAACATTGGAAAACCTACTCAGATATGCTTTCAGATGCTCTCCAGGCTGCTGCTTTACATTTGCAAGGGAGTCTGCCTTGATGCAAGCCACCTGAGAAGCCCGTAATGCCCTCTTGAAATCAACGGAGAAACTCTTCCACGAGCTGATAGACTGCTTTTTGTATTGCTTGAACCATTGCCTAGCCGGCCCGACTAGAGTCGAGGGAAATACCAGGCACCTAAACTCGAGTCCAATATTGTGGGCCATCATCAGAGTGTTGAACATTCCCAAGTGGTCAGACGAATCTCCATCTCCATCGAATTTTGACAAATGGGGCATCCTCAAACCCGGTGGGTATGTTGTTGCTGTGATGCTTGGGGCGAAAAGTTCGAGCTCATCCCTTGAGTCATATTCGTCTTTTTCCTTCTCTGATAGGAGTCTTTTCATCAGCTCCTCCATCTGGGCTAACCTTTCGAGGGTTTGGACCTTGGTTCCCTGGTTGTTATGGGGCTGTTCAACAGCTCCCATTTGGTCATACGCGTTCGGGGGGTTATTTTCCCTCCAAGCTCGAGCCTGGTTTGGCGGGACATTCCTGTTGTCACATACTTCGGAAGGGCCTCTCTCGTGGTGAGTGTCACTGACTCCACCGCGGGCTGGATTTCTCCTTTGTGAGTTTAGGCGATCTCACAGATCAGTCTGTGGATCGACTTGAGGGCTTTGAGCCGAACTCAGCTGATTTCTCAAATCTGTGTCGGTCCTACCACTTCGACGGCACTCCGTCCAGTAACTCCCGTTAGTGAAACTCAGTGATTGTGGCTAAGGATCAGGGATATTGTTGTGTTCCTGGGGGACATGGGTGGCGACAGCTGGAGGAAGATTTCTCCTGCTGTCCCCATAGGCAGGGACTTTTTGCGTAGAACGGGGTGGCGTTGGATGCCTTATGGGCGACGGAGGATGTCTGATTGGCGAGGCTATTCTTGTCCCATCGGGGTGGATTAAATTATCCTCTGGTCGTTCTGTTCCTCCCTCTCTAGCTCTTTACATCTGGTGACCTGATCGTGACGCCTGAGGGTTAGATGGAATAAGCTGCCATCGTGGGTTTTCCCCAGCCCTTCCCCGCGAATTGCTGTGAACATTCCCATGCACACGCAATGATGGTATTGAACTTGGGGTTGAGGTTCTAACCAATCGGTTGTCTTGCCTACGACCACTGGAAGCATTTTCAGGCTGAGCATTTCTTGCCGTGGGCACAGAACTTGGGGTGGCAATCCTACTTGACCGATTTGGTTTGGACTGGTTATTCCCATGGGTTTTACGAGGCCCACTTTGCCTCTTTCCGACATTAATGTCGGTTGCAAGAGGGGGTAACTGAGCCAAGACCTCCTCGATTTGTTTGTTTTCCCTGGCCAGATGGCTCCGTAACTGTGTATTTTCCATTTCTATGGCAGTCAGGTAATTGGGGTTCAGATTTGGTGGCAGGGACGCCTAACTCCCAGTATCGCCATGGCCCACCGGTTGTTTTCCTGATCTCTGTTGGACTTCCGAGACATGCTCATCGGAGACAATGGTATGGTGGGCCTCCTGTCCACCAGGCTGTTCCATTTCATTCTCGTGTCTCGTGCGAGTAACCACCATGATGAACTTTGATCTGAATCTTTTACAATAGCACTAATCTGCATCTCTCAATGAAAGCTGCAAACTGTTGACGCGGTTTTTTGCCAACAGTGAATTATGAGAATAGTTGGGATGGATTAGTGCTTAATGATAAACCGCAATAAGAAAATGATGCTTAAGAACACTAGAAAAGAAATATTAAGAACACTCGTCTTTTTACGTGGTTCGAAGGTTAAAATCCACCTAGTCCATAAGTCTGTATTATTATTATTTTTCTCTCTAAATTTTGACAGAGTTTTTGTATTACAGAAACAACTCTACCTTTTCCTATCCAAGGTCTTAGTATTTATAGAGAAAATCCATGGATAGGATAGGCATTGGGGTCATCATGTGAATCAAATCTGTAGTGTGACCCGTCTCACACTAATTCTAATTATTACAATTTATCCTAAGGTATGGTCTAATCATTAGGTAAAACTGATCATGGGTCCTCAGGGATAATTCGGACATGCGATGTTTGATCATGCACGATTATATTACGTGTCCGGGGTTTCAGGGATTTGCAGACATGTTATGTTTGAACATGCACATCTATATAACCTATCCAGGTTTATAAAGATCCAAGGATGTTGCAGATCTCTAGCGTACCCCGAGCTGAGTGCAGTGCCCGCTCGTGTCTCAGATGCTATGCTTTATAAACATTTTTAGTTCATGCCTATTACTTTGTATTCACCAGCTCGTGCTATAGACCTGGGGAGTCGTGCTGCCTTTACAGAGGAAATATGGACTTGTGGATCATCTATTACAGTTCTTGGCTAGCTATCTGTATCCGAGCTGGCTAAAAGACTCTTGCTGAATTTTAGGACATACACTCTCTATAGTAATCTTAGTAGCTTGGAGGCTCTGAATAATGCTTGAATGATGAATGTCATGGCTGAGTACTAGGTCCTATTTATAGAGTTCAAGGAGTGAAACTAACCCCTTTTAATTTGAATAAATAAATGAATATAAAATGAAAAAGATTTGAATTTTCGTTAAACAGATGCCCAGAACTCGGTCAAAATTGTTCAAAGGCAAGTCCAAGTGGTTAAGGTTGTTTTTAAATTTAAATCCTCAAGATTCCTAAAATTCACTCCCAGGGGCGATATATCACCTACCCTGGGAGATATATCGCCTAGATCTATATCTCGAGCCCCGTTCGTTCGTTCGTGCGAAGCCGACGTGTTTTCCGTATCTCCCATAGGCGATATATCGGCATACGTTGATATATCAAACACGTATTTTCACTTCTTCAACATATTTTGAATTGATTAAATAGCTTTGACTGAATCAAAACTTGATCCTAACAGCTGCTGGAAGGTTCTAGAGCTTCTAGATCTTTCTTTTAATTAAACTATTCATAAAAATACTTAAATCCTTAATAAACATGATTATGAAAAGTGTCACATTCTTAATAATTCTATCTAAACCTTAGGTTATTATGAATAATATTTCTGGAACCAGCAATATTAATCAAACCTTATGTTATAATTAATATTTCCAAACTATAGGTTAAACTTATAAAATCCATAACTGTTGCAATGAGTTTCCCACTAAGTCTCGGCTTGAACCAAAATCAATGGAAACTAGCATACTACAAACTACTACTACTATCTAGCTAAGTAAAATTCTCGGACACTACAACCTGGGACAATGTAGGTCGTGGCTGCTGGGCTCTGTTGGTGTGGCTGGCCGCAGTTATAGTATTTTTTTCTGTTTTTTTGTTTTTCTTCAACTGCAGCCACTAACGGTATTTTAACCATAACTTCCTCGATATAGCTAAGAATAGGACGATTCAAAAAGATATGGAAAACTAAGAAAAATATCTAAATCTTTTATTTCTTGAAATATTTTCAAAAGAGTATTGGAAAATTATCAAAATCAAGTGTGAATTTTTAGACTTGTATTTCTGAGCTTAACCATTGCTTGTAAAATATCCCAAATTTATTTATTTTTATTTAAATGTCTTGAAAATCCTAAAAACACAAAATAAACTAATTAAACATATATAAATAAATAATCAAGTGCATAATCATAAAAGAATAATGAATTAAAAATAGACAAATTCAATACTTATCAAATTCTCCCACGCTTGACATTTGCTTGTCCTCGAGCAAACAAAATAAAAACTAAACACATAAGCAATGGTTTTATCGAAACCACTAGTTGTCTCAAAAATTGATCAAACAAATAAGTCATGGAAAAGTTTGAATTCCACATTCCTTAGAATTTCAACTCAATGCCAGTTACCACTTAAACTTGATCTCTTATGATTATACACAATCAAACTTACCAAAACACAAACATTCAAATCAATTTATACATGCCAAAATATGTTTTAAAGTCTCTTGTATAGTAAATATTTTCATGAAAAGCATCCACTCCATAGACATTAATCAATTATTCTCCACTAACGTAAACACACATAATCAAGAATCAAAAGGTCTTTAAAAGCTTGTAATGTAAGGCCAAGGTTAAAGGCGGATGGAAAATTAATATTTAAGCTTAAATCACACCACATCCTATATTTTTTTGTATTCTCTAGATCTTCCCACAAATTTCCCATACAATTCAAGAAAATACATAATCTTTCCATTTTTTCTTTCCACATTGATCTTACTATTTCCCCCACACTTATACTTTTGCAAATTTTTTTTCTTTCAATATTTCTCATTGCAAATTGTTTTTCTGTTTTTTTCTTATCAATTCAACTCATTGGACAAAATAGTAGATCATATACTTTCACATTATAATCTGACAAACCAATACACCTTCCCCTTCTTACAATCCATAACGCAACCCACCAAATCAAACAATCATATAAAACTATGGTGTAATGGGTCACAAAAAGAGATAAAATTTTCAAGCTACAAAGGTTTAGATATTGGATTCATAGAATAAAAACATTAGTAATTACAGCTCAAAAATGGGATACTAGGGAATTAGATATCATGGGTAGGCTTGAAAGGCTCAAACGATCAAAAGAACAGGCCTTAATCTTCTTCCTAATCATGTGTACTTATTTTTCGCCTCAAACAATTAATCAATGATTTTTAGAGTGGTTGAGACTATATATAAGTAATAGCATGCATAAATATCTCCAAACAATAGTGAAAAAGTAAATCTAATTGTACACACATTATGTTTAAAAATCAAAGATCAAGCTTAAGTAACAACCACACAAGAGTTAAGCACACAATTCATGTAGAATTCATCAAGTTCCTAGACATATTCTTATCTCAATTAGAGGTTTTATCATTGACAAACAACTTTCAACATTACCATGCTTATGACAACCTAAAAAATTAACAAAATTACACTAGAAACAACTAAACAACACAAACACAAATAACAACTCAAAATAAAACATGCAGATTTCCCTTCCCCCACACTTAATTTTAGCATTATCCTCAAGGCATATACTAAATAAAAAATCAATGCAAAATAAAAAGATAAGGGTAAGAAAAACTCTAGCAAGTTTGCTTTGTTTAACATCGTTAGCTCGACTGAATGATGCAACATCCTCCTAAACAAGGACCATTACACCGTGTACTTTAAATAATTTCAGACTTGCTAATCAAGTCATTTGGTTGTAAATGTGTAACTAAGGTTAACGTCAAGGGTTAAGGTTAAAATTTTTGGTCAAAGGAATTGTTGACTTTTCATTTAAAAAGTTTCATGCATACATGGGATTCCAAAATATTACAAACAAACGTTTAAGAGGGTGTATATACATCAAAAGTTACAATTGGCCAACCTAAGCAGCAAAATTAGGGCTATAACCCTAGTTCCTCTGAGATATCCTCGGCCGTGGTGGACGAGCAGCCATATATGTTCACACCGCCATCGAAGCTCTCCAACTCATGGCTGGTCAAGCTTTCCTTTTCCATTACCTGCACCACATAGCACAAGTGAGCCAAGACTCAGCGAGAAAACTAAAACATGTGCATGAATAGAAAATACAGATTTCCAAATACTTATCAAGCATGCCCAGCAGTAATAACCTACTCATGCATGCATACAATTATAAATAAATGATAATTGGACCATTATGGGGTTGCTGCCCTGAATAGTTGACCATAGATTCATTTCTAGGGCCTTATGCCCTAGCTATGTGACCATAGAGTCACCTAGGGCCCTCACCCGTAGCTTTGAGTAACTAGCCATAGAGCTAGTTAAACGCTTTGCTTTCCAATGACCATAGGGTCTGTAACGCCTAGTTAGCCAAGACCGTCACACTGAGTACTTTAAATAGTGCTTAACTCGCTAAACAAGTCATTAGGCCATAAACGTGCATCTAAATGTTATTAATGGGTCAGGGTTAAAATCTTGGTTAAAAGGAATGGATATATTTTATTTAAAACGTTAAGCTGTACATGGAATCCCATAAAAGTGTTTGCAAAATTGTTTACAATCCAAAATGGTCATTATAATTCAAAAGTTACAATCTGCCGACCTAAGCAGCAAAAATAGGGTTAAACTCTAGTTCCCTTGAGAAACACCTTGGCCGTGGTGGTCAAGCGGCCGCATATGTACATGTCGCCACCTAAGCTCTCCACTTAAGGCTGGGTAAGCTTTTCTTTCCCTTTACCTACACCATATAGCACCCGTGAGCCAAGGCTCAACAAGAAAACTTATTACTGCATGTATACAAGTATTAATAAATGATCACTCTGAGGCTTGCAGCCTTATTCAGATGATGACTGTTAAGTCATTCTAGGGTCTTGTGCCCTGGATTAATGACTACTAAGTCATTCTAGGGTCATGTGCCCTGAATAGATGACTAATAAGACATCTTGGGGTCCTACACCCTTAATAGATGACTAATAATACATCCTAGCGTCCTGTTCCCTATGCCATGTGACTAACAAGTCACCTGGGCCTTTAAGCCCTGGCTCTGAGTAACTAGCCATAGACTAGCCAAGCACTTTAGTTTTCTTCAACCAATAGGTCGGACGAGCATATAATGCTCTTGTTTATTAGATCTAATCATATCGACCAGCGTTCAATGCGCTATCGCTGCTCTTGACTCATAAATCAATTCCAAACGACCAACACTCAGTACTATTGTCGATCCTGACTGATAAGTCAGAGCTTCACGACCAGTACTTAACACCATTGTCATTTCTGACTAATAAGACATGTGTTGCTCAGATAAACAATGCATTCAAGCATTCATAATGTAGCAGATATCCAAATATAGAGCAATCAACATGCTTAAACAATAATCATGTATGTCATATAATGGGTGTAGTTTTCTTACCTCAGGCTTGAGCGTAAAATAAGTTAAGAACGACCCTTAAGAACGATCCTGACCTTAGGCCCTTAACGATCACCTAATCACAACCAAATGTGAAATCCCATCAATAAAATGAGTAATAAAAGATTCTTGGACCAAGTCCTAGCCCCCGGGACCTCGAATCCTACCAAAACGGGTAATATATTTGATCCCGAGCCTTAAGGTTCAAAAACCCACGCTTAAAACCAAATAAATCTAAGCCTGGCTAAAAAAGAACATGCGGGCCACGACTTGCCCCCAAGGGTCGTGGTGCACCACCCAGACAAACAGGCCCCTTGTCTGGGTGCCAGGGGCGGGCCGCGACTTGCCCTTGAGGGGCGCAGCGCGCTTGCCAGACAGAGCCCAATGAAGGCTCTGGGGTTCACTCAAGTTGCGGTGCCCAAGAACACAGACGTGACTTGACCTTGTGAACCAAGCTCTCCTGCAGTTTCCTCAATTCAAACTCAGCCAAAAATACAAACAAACAACCCCAATATCAAAACCAAACCTCAAAACCACATAACCACCAATCTAGCAATAAGACCCAAGCTTCATAACACCTAAAACACCTCAAAATACCCAATTCACAATCTAAAACTCTTAAGCTTATAAATAACCTTAAAAATAGAGGAAAACCAGTCATATATAGAATTAAAAATTCACCTCAGCTATAAACTAAATCCTTTCACTTGCTGAAACTCAAATCTAGACTCCAAGTCTTAATCCTCAAGCTTGAATTCTCTAACTTTGCATCAAAAATCCAACCGAGTGAGAGAGAGGGAATGATCGAGAGAGAAAGTTATGTTTTCCTTAGTTTATTCTACAGCCAACCTTCCCTTAGTCAACCCTATCTAATGCCTAAAATGACTAAAATGCCCCTAGGGCCATTCCACTACCTCAAAGCCACCAAAGGGCAAAGTTGTCATTTCCACCTACTCCGTTAATTATAATTAATGTCTCTCAATTCCCGTCATTCCTAATTTCCTCAAATAATTACCAAATCATATCCCATTACCCGCTCATTCCCGGTAATGTACTAAGCACAAAATTACCCCTGGGCTTACCCCGAGCCCGGTAACTAACCCCGTTATGACCAAACCGCTAACTTGCTTCCTAGGATCGTCTCATGTCGAATAACTCAAATATATCTACATAATAATGTGGTCTCACCCATATATCACATACATGCACATAAACATACAAATATAGCCATATAATAATACAATGCACATAATCATGCATATAATCACATAATAACGCATTAAATCAATTATGACCCTCCTGGCCCCCTAATCCAGGCACTAAGCCATATTAGGAAATTTGTAACATTACAAATATCCCCTCCTTACAGAAATTTTGTCCTCGAAATTTTACCTAAACAGCTCAGGATACTGACTTTGCATATCTGGCTCTAGCTCCCACGTCGCTTTCTCGGCCTTGTTGTTCCTCCATAATACCTTAATATAGTTTTATTTCTTAGGACCTTGTCCTTTCTGTCTAGTATCTGGACTGGCCGTTCATCATAGGAAATATCTGCCTCAAGCTCCAGATCCTCGTAACTCAACACATGAGTCACATCTGAGACATACTTCCGAAGAGCTGAAATGTGAAATACATTATGCACGACCGACATTGCCGGAGGTAAGGCCAACTTATAGGTGATGGACCCAAAACGGGTATGTTTAAATATTTATACTCACAAGCGCACGAATCGTATTTATAGAATAATTTTCGTGTAAGCACGATGTCGAACCCAAAGGAGTTGTCTAAAATAAAAAAGAAAACTATTTTAAATCAAAAGTAGTAAATTCTAACCTAGTTCCAAAGATTGATGAGTTTTAATATTATGAACATAAAATGAAAGATTGAAAAGTAAAGCTATTTAAGAGAATGAAAATAAACCAATAATGATTTGACAATAAGTGTTAAAAGAAAAGATTATTAAGATACTAGAATCCACAAAATGTAAGTTTAATAATATTTATTAGTATATTGATTCCCAAGTTTTTAGTGATAGTTAAAATAATTTAAACTATCCTTTTCCAAAAAGATTTATAATTTTAAACACAAATTTCTTATAAAAAGATATGATTTTTCTTCACTTTTCAAAATTATAATTTCAAAGCATTTAGTGTAAATCAATCTAATGAAATAACAAATAAATCAATGAACATTATTTATAAGGCAAAACATAATATTTTTGTTCTAAGCATGGATGTGTACAATTTAATGACACATCTTACTCAAAGAATATTATGTTTATGCACTAATGAAGAACAAAGTGTAAATATGTTCTAACAATCTAAAATACAAGATATTTAAGATGAAAGAAATATATGAAGAAGAAAAATCCATAGACTTTGTTGCATTACAAGGGAAATCAACATACAACATAAATATTACCTAGTTACAAGTTGCTTCATCATGATCTTAATAATCTTATGAAAAAGATTAGAAGCACATAACTAGAGTAGAAATTACAAAATAAATGACATACATACTTGCAAAATGCTCTTGAAAAACCCAAATGGAAGAGAGAATGGTAGAGAGAAAATGGGAGAAAAAGATGGTAACCCAAAACATTAAGCACCCCAAAAATGGTCTTCAAAACCCTTATTTATAGCCAAAATGAGATTATTAAAATAATCAATTTAAATTAAGTAAATTGATTAAATTAATAATAATAGGGGTAAATTGTAGGAGTGATGATGATTTTGGGGTAAAAAGTGTATAGAAAATGGGTAAAAAGTGGCATTTTGAGCATAGGGGACAAATGGTACACTTAGGCAAATTTAGGCTCAAAAAGTGGCAAAAATGCAGCACTAGGCTGCTGGTGGCAGGCGTGGCCTTGTGGGCTGAGGACAAGCTGGGCCTGGCTGGTGGCAGGCGGCTGGGAGGTTTGCCAGGCGTGAGGAGCAAGAGCTGGGGACTTTGGGCCGTGTGGTTTGGAGGCCCAATTGGGCTGCTGGAGGATGCTACACATGAAGGTTGCTTTGTTGAGTCATGCTGGGAGGAGCTTCTTGGACAGGTGGCAAATGCATATGAGTAGATGCTTGGGTGATGACTTGATGAAGGCTGAAGACACATGGGAGCTTCTAGCGTGGGCTTGGGCCTTGGGCCAAGCTTGGGTTGGCTAAACATACTTCAAAAATGCCATTATCCATCTCTTTTTCAACAAAAATGCCACTCTTTATCTTTATTTTTCTTGCTTTTCAAGAGCAAAAATACACCAAAATCCCTAACAAAAGAAACATAAATTAAATCAAATTCAAATATTTTCAATTATAACATAAATCATATTAGTTCATTGAAAATATTAATTAAGACTTAATTTAATTGAACATTTAGTTTCACTAAAACAACATTTTTTATACCTCAAACTAAACAACATTAATTCAAATAATTAACTACAATATTTTACAACAAAATAACTATAAAAACACACAAAATTATAAAAAATCAAAATAAGACTAATAAATTTAAAATTACTTAAAAACTTAATAAGTTAATTAAAAACTCAAGAACTAAGCAACAATTAGCATATAAAATATGGTAAAATAACTCTAATTTGTAGAGTTATCACACCCTCAAACTTAATATTTTGCTAGTCCTCAAGCAAAAGGAAAATTAAAACACACATTTTTTTTTATTTTTTCATTGGTGATATAAAAAGAATTTTCTCAAAAATTGCACAATGAAAATAAATCTCAAAGATTATTATGAATAAAAGTTAAGCTTATGTAATTAATTAAATTTTCAATTTTGCTTTTAGAAAATAGGTTTTCATTAAAATTATTTTTCACTTACTTATAGGAAATAAGAATATTTTTGTTATGAAAAATGTAATTTTTGTTACAAGCGAAATTGACCTTATAATTAAAAACAAAACTTAAAAATTATTCACATTTTTAAGAGAATTAATTTCAAACTCAATCAGAATTTTTATCATTGAAAATGAAAAATATCACCAATTTTTTTTTTTTTGAATTTTTATGAAAATGAACAAATTAAAAAAAAATTAACAAAACAACAACATATAAATAATTTTTTTTTCAAACAAACATAAATAACTTAAATAAAACACAAAACATTAAAAACAATGCAAAGCATAAACGCAATAAAACTCGACACCCCCAAACTTAATTTAAGCATTGTCCTCAATGTGTCAAAATATAAATATAAATTAAAATTGACAAGAGTGTAAAGTTTAGAATGGTCGTGTATCTCGATATTGTGCATTGCGAAGAGAGAACAAGATACAACTAACAAAAATTAAATCACACATAAAACAACAATACAAATAAAACACAAGTTATCAAGATCACACAGGAATCAAAGAGCATGGTAAACAGGGTCCTCAAGGAGTATCTCATCCACTTCATCAGTTTTTAATTCTAAAAATAGTTTTAATTTTTGTCCATTTACTTTCAATATATCACCATTTTTAGGATTTTCAATTTCAATAGCTCCATGTGGAAAAACAATACGAACAATGTATGGACCGGACCACCTAGAGCGTAACTTTCCTGGGAATAAATGCAAACGAGAGTTGTATAAAAGGACTTTCTGACCTGGATAAAAAAAATTTCTCAAAATATTTTTATCATGGTAAAATTTCATGCGATCCTTATACTTTTTTGAATAGTCATATGCATCATTCCTAATTTCGTCTAGTTCATTTAGTTGAAGTTTTCGTTTCTCACCTGCTTTGTCTAAAGAAAAGTTTAATTGCTTAATTGCCCAAAAGGCTCTATGTTCTAACTCAACAGGTAAGTGGCACGCCTTCCCATACACAAGTCTGTAGGGTGACATGCCAATGGGTGTTTTGTACGCGGTACGATACGCCCATAATGCATCAGTGAGTCTTAAGGACCAATCTTTCCTAGTTGGATTCACAGTTTTTTCTAAAATGTGCTTAACTTCCCTATTAGACACTTCAACTTGACCACTAGTTTGTGGGTGATATGGTGTTGAGACTTTATGCGTAATGCCATATTGTTTCATCAAATGTTCAAATGGCCTATTACAAAAATGTGTACCGCTATCACTAATTATAGCACGTGGTGAACCAAAACGGGAAAATATATTTTCTTTTAAAAACCGAAGCACAACTTTGTGGTCATTAGTGTGGCATGCAATAGCTTCAACCCATTTAGACACATAATCAACTCCAACAAGTATATAAAGATTACCAAAAGAGTTAGGAAATGGTCCCATAAAATCAATGCCCCAAACATCAAATATGTCAATAATAAGAATAGGATTTAAAGGCATCATGTTTCTTTTAGTTAAACTTCCTAACTTTTGGCAACGTTCACAAGCTTTACAATAAACATATGTGTCATGAAAGATAGTAGGCCAATAAAAACCACATTGTAAAACTTTAGTAGCTGTTTTCTTACCACTAAAATGTCCTCCACATGCATGATCATGACAAAAAGATATGATTTTAGATTGATCACAGTTTGGAATGCATCTTCTAATTATTTGATCAGGGCAGTATTTAAACAAGTAAGGATCATCCCAAATAAAGTTTTTCACCTCAGAATAAAATTTAGATTTATCATGCTTAGACCAATGAGATGGTATTTCTTTAGTGACCAAATAATTAACAATATCAGCATACCAAGGCAATGAAGAAATATGCATCAATTGTTCATCAGGAAAAGTTTCAGTGATAGGAATGGAATCATGTATAGTTTCAACAACTAGTCTAGATAAATGATCAGCAACAACATATTTAGATCCTTTTTTATCACGTATTTCTAAGTCGAATTCTTGTAAAAGCAGGATCCAACGGATCAAACGAGACTTAGCATCTTTTTTTGATAAGAGATATTTTAATGCAGCATGATCAGAGTAGACAATAATTTTAGACCCTAACAGATAAGATCTAAATTTCTCTAATGCAAAAACAACAGCAAGCAATTCTTTTTCGGTTGTGGAGTAATTTAATTGAGCATCATTCAAAGTTTTGCTAGCATAGTAAATTACATGATGTATTTTTTCAAGTCTTTGCCCTAAGACAACACCTATAGCATAATCAGAAGCATCACACATTATTTCAAAAGGTATTTTCCAATCAGGAGGTCGAATAATGGGTGCCGTAGTCAACAAATTTTTTAATTTTTCAAAGGCAACATGGCAATTATTATCAAAGACAAAAGCATTCTCTTTTCCAAGTAATTGGCATAAAGGCCGAGAAATTTTGCTAAAGTCTTTTATAAATCTTCTATAAAAATCGGCATGGCCTAAAAATGATCTAATTTCTTTCACAGTTTTAGGTGGGGGAAGTTTTGAAATAAGATCAACTTTAGCTTTATCAACTTCTATTCCATCAGATGAGATTACATGACCTAAAAAAATTCATTTTTTAACCATAAAATGACATTTTTCCCAGTTAAGCACAAGGTTTTTCTCTTTGCAACGAATTAAAACAAGTGAAAGATGATGCAGACATTCATCAAAGGAAGAACCAAACACAGAAAAATCATCCATAAATACTTCAAGAAATCTTTCAACCATGTCAGAAAAAATCAAAATCATACATCTTTGAAAAGTCACAGGTGCATTACATAATCCAAAAGGCATGCGACGATAGGCAAAAGTTCCAAAAGGGCATGTAAAAGTAGTCTTTTCTTGATCTTCTGGGGCGATGGGGATTTGGTTATACCCCGAATACCCATCAAGAAAACAATAATATGCATGGCTAGCTAATTGTTCAAGCATTTGATCAATAAAAGGTAATGGAAAATGATCTTTTCTAGTAACATTATTCAACTTTCTATAATCTATGCACACTCTCCACCCCGTTTGTACTTTAGTAGGGATTAATTCATTGTTCTCATTTTCAACAACTGTGATCCCAGACTTCTTAGGCACAACTTGAACTGGACTAACCCATTGACTATCAGAAATAGGGTAAATGATACCTACGTCTAACAATTTTATGACCTTTTCTCTAACTACTTCTTTCATATTGGATTTAGCCTTCTTTGACATTCCCGAGAGGTTTTAGCATTCTCTTCTAGATGGATTCTATGCATACATATGGATGGGCTAATTCCTTTAATGTCTCCAATGGTCCAACCTATGGCTTCTTTATGTTTTCTAAGGATATCTAACAACTTATTTTCTTGTTCTTTATCTAGAGCAGATGCTATGATAACAGGTAAGGTTTCAGATTCTCCTAGAAAAGCATATTTTAAATTTTATGGTAAAGGTTTAAGGTCTAACTTTGGAGACTCAGAAATTGATTGAACATGATCTAAGGGTGAAAAAGGTTCAACTTTGGTTTCATTTAAGGGTATAGGCTCTAGCAAAGCATTCACATCATCATTAAAGTCATCAACATGCAAGTTCATACCAAAGTATTTTTCACAAAAATCAAATAAGTCATTTCCATCATCTTCACAAATACTATCTATCATGTTAACTTCATGCACTTCTTCACACTCAACAGATTTAACCACATTAAATACATTCAATTCAACAGTCATATTTCCAAAAGATAATTTCAAAACACCATTACGACAATTTATGATTGCATTAGATGTAGCTAAGAATGGTCTACCTAAAATGATAGGAATTTGAGCATGCATATTTTCCACAGGTTGAGTATCAAGAACAATGAAGTCAACAGGAAAATAAAATTTATCAACTTTGATCAAAACATCCTCTATAATGCCTCTAGGAATTTTCACAGAACGATCGGCTAATTGAAGAGTTATAGAGGTAGGTTTTAGCTCACCAAGACCAAGTTGCTTATAAACAGAATAAGGCAATAAATTTACACTAGCACCCAAATCAAGTAAAGCTATGTTAATAAAATGTTCACCAATAATGCATGAAATTGTCGGACACCCAGGATCTTTATATTTAACAAGACTCTTATATTGAATAATGGAACTAGCTTGTTCAGTTAAAAACGCTTTTTTAGGAACATTAGTGTTTCTTTTAACAGTACAAAGATCCTTTAAAAATTTGGAGTAGGCAGGAATTTGTTTAATGGCATCTAAGAAAGGGATGTTGATACTAACTTGTTTAAAAACTTCTAAGATGTCATTATATTGGCCGCCTTTTTTGATTGGAAGTAATCTTTGTGGGAATGGGGCTTTTGGAATGAAAGGATGGATTGGAATTTCTTTGTTTGATGAGTCATTGAGATTAGAACTAGAAGGCTGACTCTTTTCTTTTTCTTTTTCGTTTTCATCCTTAGGTATGTAATCGGGTTTGACAATTTTCTTTCCAGACCTAAGAGTTGAAATTGATTTGACTTCTCCATTATGACTAGACTTTCCTATCTCATATTGACCTTTTGGATTAGGGATAGGTTGACTAGGGAAAGTTCCTTTTTCTCTATCAGCTAAAGCAGTGGCGAGTTGTCCTACTTGTGTCTCGAGTTTGGTAATAGATTGAGATTGATTTTGTAGGATTTGTTGGGTGGATTGCATAAATTGTTGTAAAGTATCTTCTAAGGAAGGTTTTCTTTGTTGCGGATATGGTTGATTTTGTGGGGCATGAGCTTGGTTTTGTGTGTTGTATTGGTGCCCTTGATTCATTTGGGGTTGGTTTTGTCTCCATGAAAAGTTCGGATGGTTTCTCCAATTTGGATTGTAGGTGGACGAAAATGGGCTATCATTTGGTTTCCCATAAGAATGAAGAGCATTGGCCTCCTCAGAAAAGGCTTCTTGGTAGGAAGGACATGATTGGGCATTATGGCACGGACTAGAACATATAGAACATACATCTTTTCTTGGTTGTATTGGAGAGTTTATAGTTTGGCTTATGGCTAAAGCTTCTACTTTTCTCGCTAATTTATCTAAAGATGTTCTTAAGTCTACTTCTTCTTTTACTTCATATCTTCCTCCTCTTTTTGGTGAATTAGTTGACCTAGACCTAGGATCAAAATAATTCCATTGTTGTGAATTGACAGATAAATCTTCAAGGGCGTCCCACGCCTCTTGTCCTTGAAATTTTAAAAATTTTCCAGTATGCATAGATTGAATCATTTGACGATTAGAGGGAGTCAAACCATCATAAAAATATTTTACAAGTCTCCATTTTTCAAAACCACGATGAGGACATTTTAATAATAAATCTTTAAATCTTTCCCAACATTCATAAAACTCTTCATTATCTTTTTGAAAAAACTCGGAGATTTCTCTCCTTAGACTATCAGTTTTAGACATAGGAAAAAATTTCAGTAAGAATTTATTATAAAGTTGATCCCATGTAGTTATAGACCCCGTGGGAAGGGAATTTAACCAAGCTTTTGATTTGTCTTTTAATAAAAAAGGAAACAATCTTAGTTTGATCGACTCATCAGCAAAATTTTGAAATTTAAATGTTGAGCAAATTTCTAAGAAATCTTTGACATGCATGTAAGGATCCTCTCTATCTAACCCATAAAAAGATGGCAATAATTGAATGATTGCGGGTTTAAGCTCAAAATGAGTAGTAGAAGTAGTTGGTAAAACAATGCATGAAGGAGCATTAGATGAAATAGGTGCAAAATATTCAAGCAAAGTTTTTTCAGGCACAACATTTTCATCAACAGGATTAGCAATAGGTTCCATGATGTTCAAATTTTTACTAACACTTTCAATTTCAAACAAAGATAAACGTCTTTTTACTAATCGTTTTTTAGAGTTACGTTCCCAATGATGCATACAATTTTCACAAACAAGGCAACAATGATAATCTCAAACAAGTAATTTTCTGATGTGGAAGATCAGTTAAAACCGCAACCACAGAGCATACTTAGAATTTTTAGAGATTTCACAACAATATAATTCTTATGGTTTACTTGTCCCCAGGCCTATTTGATTCCACTTACTCGCGCCCTACTAACAACTCCCCGAGGTTAATTAGTAGAGGCGGATTGGGAATTTTGTTCAAATTTCCTTTAAGCAAAAATTGTTTATGGTGAAAGGACAAGATTTAGGTTTTTTTTTTTTTTTTCAAGTATTTTTCACAATATTACACTAAAATATTATAGAAGACAAAGAAAAATAAGGCAAAAATTAAATAAGACTAAAATTTAAGCAAGAGTAGGGAGGCATAGCATGCCATCAACCATAACAAAATTAAGGTAAAAATTAGGAGGCACATGTGCCATCAACTAAAACATAAGATAAAAGACTAGGAGGCAAAATTGCCATCAACTAGTAATTTGCGGAAATTAAATAAAATAAAAATTACAACAATATAAATAAAGAAAATTACAACAAATGTTAGGAGGCACAAGTGCCGTCAACTAACAAAGATATAAAAGAAATGAAATTACAACAAAATTATAACAAAATTAGGAGGCACAAGTGCCATCGACTATAAAAATTAAAATGATAGATAGGAGGCACAAGTGCCGTCAACTAAAAAAAAACAATAAATATAGAAATATAAGAATATTTTTTTTTTATGGGTGGTTGGACCGTCCCAAATTTTCTTTTTATCTTTTTTTTTTTTATAGTTTTTATAGATATATATTTTTTTAGTTTTTCTTTAAGTGCAAAAATTAAAATAACTAGTAGAAGAATTTACTAACCTTGAGATAATTTTCGTTTCTTTTCTCTTGCAACTCCCCGGCAACGGCGCCAAAAACATGATGGACCCAAAACGGGTATGTTTAAATATTTATACTCGCAAGCGCACGAATCGTATTTATAGAATAGTTTTCGTGTAAGCACGAGGTCGAACCCAAAGGAGTTGTCTAAAATCAAAAAGAAAACTATTTTAAATCAAAAGTAATAAATTCTAACCTAGTTCCAAAGATTGATGAGTTTTAATATTATGAACATAAAATGAAAGATTGAAAAGTAAAGCTATTTAAGAGAATGAAAATAAACCAATAATGATTTGACAATAAGTGTTAAAAGAAAAGATTATTAAGATACTAGAATCCACAAAATGTAAGTTTAATAATATTTATTAGTATATTGATTCCCAAGTTTTTAGTGATAGTTAAAATAATTTAAACTATCCTTTTCCAAAAAGATTTATAATTTTAAACACAAATTTCTTATAAAAAGATAGGATTTTTCTTCACTTTTCAAAATTATAATTTCAAAGCATTTAGTGTAAATCAATCTAATGAAATAACAAATAAATCAATGAACATTATTTATAAGGCAAAACATAATATTTTTGTTCTAAGCATGGATGTGTACAATTTAATGACACATCTTACTCAAAGAATATTATGTTTATGCACTAATGAAGAACAAAGTGTAAATATGTTCTAACAATCTAAAATACAAGATATTTAAGATGAAAGAAATATATGAAGAAGAAAAATCCATAGACTTTGTTGCATTACAAGGGAAATCAACATACAACATAAATATTACCTAGTTACAAGTTGCTTCATCATGATCTTAATAATCTTATGAAAAAGATTAGAAGCACATAACTAGAGTAGAAATTACAAAATAAATGACATACATACTTGCAAAATGCTCTTGAAAAACCCAAATGGAAGAGAGAATGGTAGAGAGAAAATGGGAGAAAAAGATGGTAACCCAAAACATTAAGCACCCCAAAAATGGTCTTCAAAACCCTTATTTATAGCCAAAATGAGATTATTAAAATAATCAATTTAAATTAAGTAAATTGATTAAATTAATAATAATAGGGGTAAATTGTAGGAGTGATGATGATTTTGGGGTAAAAAGTGTATAGAAAATGGGTAAAAAGTGGCATTTTGAGCATAGGGGACAAATGGTACACTTAGGCAAATTTAGGCTCAAAAAGTGGCAAAAATGCAGCACTAGGCTGCTGGTGGCAGGCGTGGCCTTGTGGGCTGAGGACAAGCTGGGCCTGGCTGGTGGCAGGCGGCTGGGAGGTTTGCCAGGCGTGAGGAGCAAGAGCTGGGGACTTTGGGCCGTGTGGTTTGGAGGCCCAATTGGGCTGCTGGAGGATGCTACACATGAAGGTTGCTTTGTTGAGTCATGCTGGGAGGAGCTTCTTGGACAGGTGGCAAATGCATATGAGTAGATGCTTGGGTGATGACTTGATGAAGGCTGAAGACACATGGGAGCTTCTAGCGTGGGCTTGGGCCTTGGGCCAAGCTTGGGTTGGCTAAACATACTTCAAAAATGCCATTATCCATCTCTTTTTCAACAAAAATGCCACTCTTTATCTTTATTTTTCTTGCTTTTCAAGAGCAAAAATACACCAAAATCCCTAACAAAAGAAACATAAATTAAATCAAATTCAAATATTTTCAATTATAACATAAATCATATTAGTTCATTGAAAATATTAATTAAGACTTAATTTAATTGAACATTTAGTTTCACTAAAACAACATTTTTTATACCTCAAACTAAACAACATTAATTCAAATAATTAACTACAATATTTTACAACAAAATAACTATAAAAACACACAAAATTATAAAAAATCAAAATAAGACTAATAAATTTAAAATTACTTAAAATCTTAATAAGTTAATTAAAAACTCAAGAACTAAGCAACAATTAGCATATAAAATATGGTAAAATAACTCTAATTTGTAGAGTTATCTATAGGCCACCTGACCAATCCTCTCTAGGATCTCAAATGGACCTATAAATCTAGGGCTCAGCTTGCCCTTCTTCCCAAATCTTCTCACCCCTTTCCATGGCGAGACTATAAGGAAGACATAATCTCCCACTTGGAACTCCACGTTCCTACGTTTGGGATCAGCATAACTTTTATGTCTGCTTTGAGAAGCAAGCATCCGAGCTCTAATCTTCTTAATGGCCTCATTGGTCCTTTGAACTGCCCCAGGACCTAAGTATTTCCTTTCTCCTGTCTCATCCCAATGAATGGGGATCTGCATTTTCTACCATACATCTCATAAGGAGCCACCCCAATGGTCAACTGATAGCTATTGTTGTTAGAAAGTTCTATCAAAGGAAAACACTTACTTCAGGACCCACCAAAGTCCAACACACATGCTTGCAGCATGTCTTCTAATATCTGGATCATCCTCTCAGATTGTCCATCTGTCTGAGGATAATAAATAGTACTGAACTTCAACTGTGTACCCATGGCCCTCTGTAAACTTCCCCAGAACTTAGAAGTGAATGTGGGGTCCCGATCTGACATGATCGACCTTAGTACCCCATGAAGGCGCAAAATCTCTCTCACATAGAGATCTGGGTACTAGTCAACTATATAAACGATCCTCATAGTAAGAAGTGAGCTGACTTGGTGTATCGATCCATGATAACCCACACCAAATCATGTTGACCCTCAGTCCTGGGTAACCCCACCACGAAATCCATCGTGATGTCTTCCCATTTCCACTATAGGATGTCCAAAGGCTGTAATAGCCCTATTGGTCTCTGAAGCTCAGCCTTGACATGTTGACATGTCAAGCACTTAGCCACATACTATGTCACATCCCTCTTCGTCCCAGGTCACCAATA
Organism: Humulus lupulus; assembly: GCF_963169125.1. Classification (NCBI taxonomy): domain Eukaryota; kingdom Viridiplantae; phylum Streptophyta; class Magnoliopsida; order Rosales; family Cannabaceae; genus Humulus; species Humulus lupulus. The sequence goes on from NC_084799.1 coordinate 28,507,562, forward strand.
CAATTATCTCACATTCTGATACATCTTTGTGGTGCCTGGATTCAAAGAATAAGGAGTAGTATGAGATTCATCCAGAATCTCCCGCCTGATAGCAGTGTCCATCGGAACACATATCCGACCCTTATATCTCAACAAGCCCATATATGACACTGTATAATCTCTGGACACTCCAGCTAGAACGTCCTCTCTAATCTTTGTCAGCTATGGATCACCTAACTGACCTTCCTTTATTCTTTCCAACAACGTAGACTGCAATGTAATGTTGGTCAATTGGCCTACCAGCAACTCTGTGCCAGCTCTGGTCATATCCGCCGCTAACTTTCTGGATATTAGTCTCGCAATGAAAATATGACCCAAACCTTTCCGGCTTAAAGCATCTGCTACCACGTTGGCCTTTCTTGGGTGATACAAGATTTCATAATCATAATCCTTTACTAACTCCAGCCAACGCCTTTGTCTCATGTTCAGATCTTTTTGTGTGAAAAAGTACTTCAAGCTCTCGTGGTTAGTGTATATCTCACACTTATCCCCATAAAGGTAATGCCTCCATACATTTAATGCAAAGACCACAACTGCCAACTCTAAATCATGAGTGGGGTATCTCTACTCATGCTCTTTCAACTGGTGTGAGGCATAAGCAATCACCTTCCCTAAATGCATAAGGACACAACCCAAACCCTGATGTGAGGCATCAGAGTATATCACAAACTTCTCCTGATCTGTCGAAAGATTCAGAACTGGAGCTGTAATCAACCTCTGCTTCAGTTCCTGGAAGTTGTTCTCACACTTGTTTGACCACACAAACTTCTGATTCTTGTGTGTTAGTTCAGTCAATGAAATGTCAATCTTTGAGAACCCTTCTATGAAACGTCTGCAATAGCCTGCCAATCCAAGAAAACTCCTAACCTCTAAAGCATTCATTAGCCTTGGCCAATCTCTAACCGCTTCAATCTTGGTTGGGTCCACCTCAATCCCCTCCTTACTAACAATATGCCCAAGGAAAGTTACCTGAGATAACCAAAATTCACACTTCTTGAACTTTACAAACAATCTGTGTTCCCTCAGTCTCTATGGAACCAACCTCAGATGATGCTCATGTTCTGACTTTGACTGAGAATAAACCAGGATATCATCTATGAAGACGATCACAAATTGGTCCAAATAATCCTTGAACACTCTGTTCATCAAATCCATAAAAGTAGTTGGGGCATTAGTCAACCCAAAAGACATGACTAAGAACTCATAATGCCCATATCTAGTACGAAAAGCAGTCTTCGGTATATCTCCCTCCTTGACCCTCAGCTGATGATAACCAAATCGAAGGTCTATCTTTGAGAATACCTTTTTACCATACAATTGATCAAACATATCATCTATCCTTGGCAGAGGATACTTGTTCTTAATTGTTAACTTATTCAGTTCTTTGTAATCAATACACATCCTCAGAGAACCATCATTCTTCTTCACAAACAGGACTGATTCACCCTACAATGAGAAACTAAGTCTAATGAAACCCAAATCCAACAGCTCATGCAGATGTACCTTCAATTCTTTTAATTCTGTTGAGACCATTCTGTAGGGTGCTCTAGACACTGGCTTCTTCCTTGGTGTCAGTTTAATCACAAATTCAATCTCTTTGTGTGGCGGCAACCCTGGTAAATCTTCTGGAAACACATCCAGAAACTCACAGACTAGTCTGGTCTCCTCTGGTCTCACTGGCATGACTTGAGTGGTATCAACCACACTAGCTAAGAATCCTATGCAACCTCCTTGCAATAGATCTCTAGCCCTCATAACAGATATCATAGGTATACGAGGTCTATGCACAGTGGCAACAAACACAAAAGGATCTTCTCCTTCAGGTTCAAAGGTTACCATGTTCCTTCTGCAATCTATGGTTGCCCCATACTTTGCTAACCAGTCCATACCCAAATCATGTCAAAGTCGGTCATAACCAACTCTATCAAATCAACTAATAACTCTCTGTCCTCCACTGTCACTTGCAATGATCTGGCCATCTTCTGGATACTACTAACTCCCCAGTAGGTAATAAGGTTCCGAATCCCACAACATAGTAATCACATGGTCTACACAGTTTATCAATAATTCTACTAGCAACAAAATAATGTGTAGCACTAGAATCAATCAAAACAGTATAAGGGGTTCTAGCACTAAAAAGCTGACTTGTAAGTACTGAGGGACAAGCCTCTAATTCTGCCTAAGTCAATGCGAACACTTCAGCTGGGGCCGAGCTGTCCGCCTTTCTTGGTTCTTCCTTTCTTGCCCTTGGGCAATCTTTTCTCAAGTGCCCCACTACCCTGCATAAAAAGAAGGCTCTTCCTCGACACTCCCCTAAATGGCATCTCTTGCATCTAGGGCACTCAGGAAAAGTTCTCCAAATCTCACTGCCGTCCTGGTGGCCCATTGTAATTTCATGTGGTCTCCTGTCAGGGCCTAGAGCTGGGAAGGCATCAAGAGCCTTCCTTTTTTGATCACCAGGTCCTCCACCTCTACCTTAGCCCATAAATGGAGGTCCCACCCTCCTAAAGTCTTTCCTGGCTGCATTATCCCACCTGATCTTGTTCTCTGTGCTCTCAGCTGTGAATGCCTTCTCAACCACCTATGCATAAGTAGTCACTCCAGGCACAATGGTGATACGAACATCACGGGCTATCCTAGGTTTTAGCCCTTGGAGAAACCTCTCCCTTCTGGTCCCATCAGTGGGCACCAGTTACATTGCAAACCTTGCCAGTCTATTAAACTTTAAAGCATATTCAGTCACTAAAAAATTCCCCTGAAACAACTTGCTGAACTCTTCAGCTTTTGCAGTCCTGATGGCATCATTATAGTACTTTTCATTGAACTGAGTCTGAAACTCCTCCCAACTCAGGGCATTAACATTTCTGGTCTGGGATATCACCTCCCACCAAATTCGACCATCCTCCCGATACATATATGTGGCACAAGCCACCCTCTCGTTGCCAGACACCCTCATAAAGTCTAGGATGGTGGTAACCATGCTCATCCACTACTCAGCCTTAGCTGGATCTGCACTACCCTAAAAAACTAGAGGGTGCTGTTTCATGAACCTTTTATAAAGAGGTTCCCATTTATTCCCAGCCTCAGGCGGCTGTTCAACTTTTGGCACCGCTATAGGTGGTGCCTCTGGTAAAATGTTCCATGCAGGAACATGTTGTTGTCTCAGGAGGTGTATTTCTTCTTCTTGCTTCAATACCTTATCTTGTAAGTCAACAAGAAATTATTGCCAGTTTTCAGGAGCTGGCTGAGGGGTCTGACCCTAGTCATTATCCTGACCCTATCTACGATTCTGGCCCTGATCTTCCTGGCTAGCTGATGATTCTATCTGCCATGGAATCATAATTTCAACTTATACCTTGCTGCAATAATCAATGTGACCAGTTAGGTAGTGATAACGAAACCTCTTGTCTCCTCATGGTCCAAGATCAAGCAAAAACTCATCCACTTTCAACAGTCATGCTAATAAGCATGTCGATTCATGAACATAACAATTAAAGATGCTAATAAGAATGTTCTAGCAATATCAGTGCTAATAAGCACGTTCTTGCTCATCATGTAGCAGTCAAGGGCCAGCCCTATTAGTGTATTCCATGCATGCAGGTAAAGCATTTATATTCTATTTAAGCAGTTAAACATATAACCACATAAATAGTTACCGAATCATGAGTCGAGCTTGTCTTTAGTGGCGAGTGTACATGCCCAGCCAGTCTATAGGAACCCTAAACCTTGGCACGCTCTGATACCAAGTTGTAACGCCCTGGTTAGCCAAGACCATCACACTGTATACTTTAAATAGTGCTTAACTCACCAAACGAGTCATTAGGCCATAAAAGTGCATCTAAGTGTCATTAATGGGCTAGGATTAAAATCTTGGTTAAAAGGAATGGATATATTTTATTTAAGACATTAAACTATACATAGGATCCCATAAAAATGTTTACAATCCAAAATGGTCATTAAAGTTCAAAAGTTACAATCTGCCGACCAAAGCGACAAAAATAGGGTTAAACCCTAGTTCCCCTGAGAAACACCTTGGCCGTGGTGGTCAAGCAGCCGCATATGTACACGTTCCAACGTAAGCTCTCCACTCAATGCTGGGTAAGCTTTTCTTTCCCTTTACCTACACCACATAGCACCCGTGAGCCAAGGCTCAACAAAAAAACTTTTTACTACATAGATACAAGTATTAATATATGATTATTCTGGGGTTTGCAGCCCTAATCAGATGATGACTGTTAAGTCATTCTAGGGTCCTGTGCCTGGCATTAATGACTACTAAGTCATTCTAGGGTCATGCGCCCTGAATAGATGACTAATAAGACATCATGGGGTCATGCGCTCTGAATAGATGACTAATAAGACATCCTGGCATCTTGTTCCCTAATCCATTTGACTAACAAGTCACCTGGGCCTTTTAGCCCTGGCGTTGAGTAACTAGCCAAGAGCTTTAGTTTTCTTCAACCAATAGGTCGGACGAACGTATAATTCTCTTGTTTATTAGATCTAATCATATCAACCAGCGTTCAATGTGCTATTGCCGCTCTTGACTCATAAGTCAATTCCATACGACCAACGCTCAGAACTATTGTCGATCCTGATTGATAAGTCAGAGCTTCACGACCGGTACTTAACACCATTGTCGTTTATGAATAATAAGTCAGTGCGTTGCTCAGATAAACAATACATTCAAGCATTCATAATGCAACAGATATCCAAATATAGAGCAATCAACATGCTTCAACAATAATAGTGTATGTCACATAATGGGTGCAGTTTTCTTACCTCAGACTTGAGCGTAAAATAAGTTAAGAACGACCCTTGAGAACGATCATGACCTTAGGCCCTTAGCGATCACCTAATCACAACCAAATGTGAAATCCCATCAATAAAATGAGTAATAAAAGATTCCCGGACCAAGTCCTGCCCCCAGGACCTCGAATCCTTCAAAAATGGGTAGTAGATTCGATCCTGAGCCTTAAGGTTCGAAAACCCACGCTTAAAACCAAATAAAATTAAGCCTGGCTTAAAAAGAATAGGCGGGCCGCAACTTGCCCCCAAGGGTCACGGTGCGCCTCCCAGACAGACAGGCTCCCTGTCTGGGTGTTAGGGGCGAGCCGCAACTTGCCCTTGAGGGTCGCAGAGTGCCTACCAGACAGAGCCTAATGAAGGCTCTGGGGTTCACTCAAGTCGCGGTGACCAAGAACACGGTCGTGACTTGACCCCGCAAACCCAGCTCCCCTTCATTTTCCTTAATTCAAACTCAGCCAAAAACACAACCAAACAACCCCAATATCAAAACCAAATCTCAAAACCACATAGCCACCAATCTAGCAATAAAACCCAAGCTTCATAACACCTAACACACCTCAAAATACCCAATTCACAATCTAAAACTCTCAAGCTTATAAATAACCTTAAAAACAGAGGAGAACCAGCCACAAACAGAATTAAAAACTCACCTCAGCTATAAACTGAATCCCTTCACTTGCTGAAACTCAAATCTAGACTCCAAGTCTTAATCCTCAAGCTTGAATTCTCTAACTTTGCCTCAAAAATCCAACCGAGTGAGATAAAGGGAATGATCGAGAGAGAAAGTTCTGTTTTCCTTGGTTCATTCTACAGCCAACCTTCCCTTGGTCAAGCCTATCTAATGCCTAAAATGACTAAAATGCCCCTAGGGCCATTCTACTACGTCAAAGCCACCCAAGGGCAAAGTTGTCATTTCCACCTACCCTGTTAATTATAATTAATGCCTCTCAATTTCCGTCATTCCCAATTTCCTCAAATAATTACCAAATCATATCCCATTACCCCGTCATTCCCAGTAATATACTAAGCACCAAATTACCCCTAGGCTTACCCCAAGCCTGGTAACTAACTCCTTTATGACCAAACTACTAACTTGCTTCCTAGGATCGTCTCATGCTGAATTGCTCAAATAAATCCACATAATAATGTGGTCTCATCCATATATCACACACATGCACATAAACATACAAATATAGCCATATAATAATACAATGCACATAGTCATGCATATAATCACATAATAACGCATTAAATCAATTATGGCCCTCTTGGCCCCCTAATCTAGGCACTAAGCCATATTAGGGAATTTTGGACATTACAGGGTTTGCCAACATAATAGTATGTTACTGATTTGGGCCTAAGCCTTTTGACCAGCGCGCAACGCACTATTGCCGCCCTTGACTAATAAGTCAAGCCCTAAACCAGGTATTCAGATACAAATACAGATAAGAATACTTCAGACAATACAAGTATGTATACATATTAATCATATAACACCATCTGTTGACGGTGAGAACTCGTCAACTAAGTTGAGTTGGAAAAAATTATCAAGTAAAGATAGCCAATAAAAAAGCTGTAGAAACTTAAGTAATAACTCAAGAACAATGACATAACAACAATGGATAAATCAAACTTTCTTTCACTCTCAAGCACTTGCTGCAGTAAATTTTCCAACCCCCTTTCAGGTGGAGTTAGAGTTCATTTTATTGTAGGCTCTAATGGCCCTGGGTACATGGTGGTCCAGGAGACCAAGTGGTACATAAGTTCTCTGTCAGGAGAGTGGTTTCAGAGATTTTGGTCGTGCATCCAGTACAGGGGCAGGCGTCTGGAGGATGTCTCCACTATTTGTCCGTACCCATGTCAGAGGAGTGGTGACAGACATAGTGGCGCATGTGGTAGTGGTGTCGACTCTGTCTCCTGGCCGTAGACGTACGGGCCACAACCCTTATCCCAGAATTCCCACTACCCCACTGGTATGGGCGTCCGTACTCGACATGTAGGGTCTTAACGGCCGTACCCAGTACTAGATCGTACAAGTGTGTTCCATTCGACTCGTACCGGAGCCTCTAAGCATTGGGGTCTCAAGATATGGGGAATGGGACACTTGGTGTATGTAATGGTCGTGGCGTGAGGTGGGGGTCTTGGGTCCTTGGCACAAGTTGCCTGAAGCACCCCGGGGCCACCCATGGACATAGGCGATAGGCAAGTGGCCTCGCCAGATGTCTAAGTGTGTGAGGCGAGATGCCTTCCTTGCGAGCCCTTTGGTGGCGCGGCTCTCCTGACGCGTGGCCCCATTCGCATGGCCACCTGACGGCGTGGCTCCCATGCCACTCATGAGCCTCCTCCGCGAGGCCTCATTCGTGTGGCCACCTGATGGCGTGGCTCCCATTCTGCTCGCGAGCCTCCTTCGCGAGGCCTCCTTCGCGTGGCTGAGCGAGACGGGCGGGCCGCACGCTTGGGGCATGGCCGAGCGAGGTTGTCGATGCGCGGCTGGGGCGCGGCCGAGTGAGGCCGTCGATGCGTGCCTGGGGCGCGGTTGAGCGAGGCCGTTGATGGGCGCCTGGGGTGTGGCCGAGCGAGGCCGTCGATGCGCACCTGCGGCGTGGCCGAATGAGGCCGGAGGTGCGCGCTGGGGCGTGGCCGAGCGAGGCCGTTGATGCGCACCTGGGGCGTGGCCGAACGGGGCCGGAGGTGCACGTGTGAGGCGAGCCGAGCGAGGTCGTCGAGGCGCGCCTGGGGCGTGGCTGAGTGAGGCCGTCGATGCGCGCCTGGGGCGTGGCCGAGCGAGGCCATCGATGGGGGGCTGCTGCCAAAGGACGATGGCCCGAGCGTCCCGCGGCTCAGATATGCATTTAGGCCTTTAAGGGACCTTAGCACATGTCTTGGACCTTTTATGGGTATGGAATATTGAGCGTCCACACTTGCCCCCCAGTCTAGGAGAGGACCTTTAGGTGCTCTTGTAGACTATTCTCCTTGGTTCTTATAAATAGGCCTTCATGCAAGGCCTATTATTTCCACCTTACTTCCTTGGCTTAGTGGTTTGGAGAATCCTTCCTCTTTCAAGAGGTAAGGGGTTCAATCCCCCACAACCACACTTTTGCCATAGCTTCCTTTATTTTATTTTATTTTTTCATTTCATTTTTCATTTTTTTTACACATGAGCTAATTTCTTAGGGTATCTATTTGAAGGCTAACACATCCTTTTGGTCTATTTTTGCAGACGCGTAAATTCAACCTTTTGGTGCTTTTGGCCTTCGACCTCCTTTCGACCTCGACAACGCTCCATCTTATCTGCTTTAGGTATATTTTCTTTTTCCCTCACGTTCATTGGGTCCAAATTAGCATTACTCAGGATGGGGTACCTTGGCCTGAGCTTGTAGTAAGTTTGACCATATGCATGCCCCTCTTTTTTATACCCTGTAGTGGGCCATTAAGGACGTTTGCATCTAGAGATATTAAGCCTATTCCTTTGTGTTTTGTAGCCATCCCCTCATTTATACGTGAACCCCTTTTTGCTTTCGGGACGAGGTCTCATGGCCAGTGACGGCCTGACCGACATACCTCCGGGGGTTGAATTTATTGACCTGTCCTCAGACTCAGAATCCCCTGAGGAAAACCCCTGCCAGGACTATGACTCCTTAAGGCAGGCCCGTATCCATCACCTCGAGTACATGGCTGAACTTAGGCGTAAAATTTGGGTGGTGGAGAGCGAAATTGACTCGGTGTCAAGAGGAGACGGAGCACCTTTCCCCCCAGACCTTAGTGACCATGTAGCGAGCCTTAGGATGACCCTTTTAGAATTGCAGAGAGAGTTGGAGTTTATGGAGGGACACCTTCCGCCCGAGCCTTCCAGCCCATCCTCGCCAGATGACTGTCATGGGACTGCCTCCGCTTCTCCTCAGCCCCTAGTCTCGGTTTTTCCTAGCTCAGCGCTTCCGCAGTCGCACCCTCGATGGAAGACTCTTGCTAGGAAGAAAAAATGGAGGGTTAAGTGTTCTGTCTCTTCCTCACATTTTTCTTTTGATTTTGCAGATATGCCGAGGGCACGTCGATAGGTATCTATCCAGGAGCAGGACGACGCTCCTTTACTGGCGTTTGAGCTGGTGTCGCATGTGTTCGAGAATAAATTGAAAGAAATTGTGAAGCACTATCGTGTTCCCCCAGAGTACGCATTATACGCCCCTCTGGAGGCATGCCGGGCTGACCGCCCCAAGGCCGGCCTTGTGGCCTTGAGCGAGCACATTTTGAAGGCGAGTGGCACCATCCCCTTGCACCCATTTTTCGTGGCGGTCCTTAAGTATTTCGACCTGGCCCCCCTTCAGCTGTCACCCAACAGTTGGTTGACCTTGAGCTGCCTTTTTGTGGTGTTCAAGGAACTGGCTAAACATGCTCCTACGGGGCAAGAGGTGCACTTCCTGTACAACCTCATGGCCTCTCCCAAGTCCAAAGGCTTCTACTATTTGCAAAAGGCCAATAACGAGCTCCCCTTGATAGAGGGCTCAGTGTCCAATACGGGATCCTGGAAACAAGAATTTTTCTTCGTAGAGGGCCCTCTCTCTGTCCGTGAACACTTCCGTGCTACCCCCAGTAAGTACCCTGGTCCTCCTTTTCTTCTTGTTAGAACTTACTGTTTTGTACTTATGTTTGCATTGACAACGGCGTGGATCATGCAGAGCAATTTGCTGTTCCCTCGGTCGTTGGGTCGGAGGCGAACGCCGTGAATGACCTCATTAATGCTGACCCCGCCATGAAGAAGGTGGCATTCTTATTCACCATGGAAAATCTCAACCGCCACCTGTTGTCCCCGGTTTCGGACCCCAAGTTCCTGTGGTCGATTTCCGGGTCAAAGAAGACTATGGCTGCGCCGGCTGAGCCTTTCCCAGACGAAGGTGAGGCTGAGGAGGAGCCGGGAGAAGCCCCCCTTGAACGCGGGGGACCCCACCAGCGATCCTTGTCCCCCGGGGGATTCCCCCCTTATGACTCCTATGACCAGGACATGGCCTTCCCATCTCGAGACCAGCATGTCACACCGGGGTGTTATGTTTCCCCTGACCCTGAGGGCTATGACGCCTTCCCTCACGCTCCTCTTGACCCTGGACCATCGGGGGCTTACTACGCCGACCTTGCGGAGCCTCCCTCTGATCTACCAGAGCCTCAGTTTTCCACGTTCACCGCGCCCCCTCCCGCTTCGGCGAGCGGGTCGTCTGTCCTCATCCAGCCAGGCGCCTCTGTTGTGGATGGGGAGCCCTGGGTGAGTCAAATGGCAACGTCTTATGGACAGCGATACACCCAACTAGCCTCAAGCCTCCCCGAATCCGACGGGAATGGCCTTGGGAATGTGACTCAGTCGGACCTTGGGGAGAACCTAAGGCGCACCATGACTTGGGTGAGTTCTCGCACCTCGCATCGGCCCTATTATGTATAGGTGTTTATGCATATTTTTTTTTTGTTTTTGTCACTTATTGTTGCTGTTGTTAACTTTCTTGTGTAGGCCTATACAGTGGCTCTGCGGTTTGCCGACTCAGCTGGAAATCTTTCCGCATCGTGCGCCGAGAGGGACCGTCATGTAGCACGGGCTTAGGAGCTTGAGAGGGAGCTCAATGAAACCAAGGCTAAATTGTCAAGGGTTCGGACCAAACTTGCCAACTTGTTACTAAAGAGGAAGAAAGTGGTTGCCCAGGCCAAGGAGCTACAGGGCCAAGTTACTAGCTTGGAGAGCGAACTCCAGGGGGCCAAGGCCATCGCGGCCGCATCACAGCAGAGAGTTACCTAGTTGGAGGCCGAAGTCGAGGCTATCAGGGCCAAACTCCAGACGTTGCAGGAGAGAAATGCTTCCTTGGAGGCGGAGAAGACTACCACCGAGCACAGGTCCATAGACCGTGCCCTTTACAACGTGTGGAGGCAGGATCCTAATTTCGATTTCTCTTCTTTCGGTGAGCACGCTGTCGCTCGAGCGGCCATGTGGAGCGCCCGCGGTAGGAGGCCCTGAAGTAGTTATTTCATAACATTTGCCAGCTAGCCCTCCATGGGTGTACGCTCTTTTTTTTTTTTTTTTTTTGTATTTTGGGCCTTTGTATTATGACTGTCATTAGTACTTTTCTTTGATAACTCTTGTACTATCTTCAAAACTTTCTTTTTCAATGCATATATACATGTTTTTCTATTTATCTTTTATTCTACTACATTTGAGGTCCTTTTGAGCCTGTATGATGGGGTTTGGTTGGTTCCCCTCTTTTATTTACCAGGCTGGAGGTCCTTTGGAACCTATGCGAAAGGGTTCACTGGGACCTCTTTTGGTGCCTCTTGATTACTTTTATAAGGATATTTTGACCCCTTGGGTCCTAACTATCCTTTTATATATTCTTGCGCGCGCTTATTTTTTGTTGCGAGAAGCGTCCTTCTCGTCGTTATTCTTAGTACTATTTTTGCAAGGGTCTCTTTTGGGACCCTTTTTGGCTAAGCGGCTTGGTGGCCGCTCTAGACTTATTATTGTCGTTACCATACATTTTTTTGTAAGTCCCTATGGCCTCCTTGATGTTCACAAGGGTAGCTAATCCTTGTGATCCCAGGAGATGCCTTGTCAGGACTTCTCTTAGGGCCTTGATATAGGGGGTCCTTTTTAGGTTCATGGTCTCTTTTTTAGGAGGGCGAGGTTTAGGATCCTCTGTTTTAGGAGGGCAAGGGGTCCTTTTTAGGATCCTCCATTAGAGGGTCCTTTTTAGGTTCCCCCTACCAGTTGCATGTTTTCGCCTCCTGTCCTGCCCCCCAAGTGCTTGGTGAAATTTATTTCGGCAGGCACTTTGGTTGATGCCCGCGTTGTGAAGAAAAGTACATACGAAGTTGCAAATAGTTTCATTCATAAAATTCTGTTTACAGCGATACATATGAGATTTTCATAGAAAATAAAATAAAAAAGACTCACACCTACTCATGAGGTTATCTAAGTAACCTCTTTGATTCTTCTCTACCATACTAAGATAGCGTGCAACACTTGTCCTTTTAGCACTGAGCGTGGGCGCCTTACTGGTAGTACATCCTGAGGTGCTCTGCGTTCCATACTCGGGGTATGACAGTGTCATCCATGCGCGCCAGCTTATAAGTGTTCGGGGGTATGCACTGAGCAACCTGGTAGGGCCCCTCCCAGTTCGCCCCAAGCACTCCTGCTCCTGGGTCTCGCGTATCGGGGAGCACCTTCCTCAGCACCAGGTCGCCAACTCTGAAAGTTCTCTCTTGTACCCTCGAATTGTAGTACCTTGCTGCGCGCTGTTGGTATACTACCACCCTCATTTGTGCTTTTTCTCTCTTTTCTTCAAGCATGTCCAAGCTCTCGGCCAGAGCTACGCGGTTGGCCTCGTCTCCATACTCCTGTATCCTGAGAGACTCAACCTGCATCTCAACCGGGAGTACGGCCTTGCATCCGTAGGCCAAGGAGAATGGGGACTCCCCAGTAGTCGTGCGTGGGGTGGTTCTGTAAGCCCACAGCACATTTGGTAGCTCCTCTACCTAGGCCCCCTTCATCTTTTCTAGCTTTGCCTTCAAGTTCTTCTTAAGGACCCTGTTTATGGCCTCCACCTGTCCATTGGCCTGTGGGTGTACGACCGCAGAGAAACTTCTCCTTATCCCCCTTCCCCTACAATACTCCTCGAAAGCTCCCCCCTCGAACTGGGTACCGTTTTCAGAAACAATTTTGTAGGGTACTCCATATCTACAAACAATGAATTTGTTGACGAAAGAGGTGATGTGCTTGGCCGTTATCTTCACGAGGGGTTCTGCTTCTACCCACTTAGTGAAGTAGTCCACTGCTACCACCGCGTATTTCGCTCCACCCCTGCCTGCAGAAAGAGCATCGATCAAGTCTATCCCCTAGATAGCGAAGGGCCAGGGGCTGGTCATTCTAGTCAGTTCACTTGGGGGTTTCCGAGGGTAGTTGGCGTGCCTCTGGCATTTGTCGCATTTCTTGGAAAAGTCATGCGCGTCTCTCTCCATGTAGGGCCAGTAGTATCCTTGTCTCATGGCCTTCCTAGCTGTGGAGGGTCCGCTCTCATGGTTGCCACACTCTCCCTTGTGTATCTCATGCAACACTTTCAACGCCTCCTCCACTTCCACACATTGCAGGAGTGGCATTGAGAACCCCCTATTGTATAGAACCCCTTCTACCAAGGTGTATATAGCGGCCTTGTACACCAACCTCCGGGACTCGTTTTTATCCGCAGGCAAGGTTCCTTTCTCCAGGTATCTTTTAATCGGTTCGATCCACGACTCCTTCGGGGCACTAATCATATGCACGTCCGCGCTCACGATGCTGGGTTTGGGTAAGTACTCCACGAGTATCGACTCCAAGATATCACCGTCCTTGGTGAAAGCTAGCTTCGCAAGTGCATCAGCATGGGGATTTGCTCTATGCTATATGCCTCTAACCGTCCTAGATAGCCCTTCACCCTTTCCAAGTAGGTTGCCATCTTGGGTCCCCTCGCCTGGTATTCCCCCTTTACTTGGTACACCACCAATTGAGAGTCGCTAAAGATACAAAGGCGTGTCACTCTCAGCTCCTGGGCCAAACGCAAGCCAGCCAGGAGCGCCTCGTACTCCGCCTCATTATTGGAGGCCTCAAACCAGAACCGGATCGTGCAATACATTTTGTGTCCCTCGGGCCCTATCATCACGATACCCGCTCCGGATCCTCCCTCATTGGACACTCCGTCAACATGCAGACTCCATTCTTCCAGACCCCCTCGCTCTTCCTCTATAACAGGCTGCTCCCCTTCTTCACTTCTTCCTCCATTCGGCTGATGGGTGAACTCCACTATAAAGTTTGCCAACACCTGTCCATTGATGGAAGCTCTTAGGGTATACACAATATCAAATTGACTCAACTCGATCGACCATTTCATCAGCCTCCCTGAGGTCTCAGGTTTATGCAAGACCTGCCTCAAAGGACTATCTGTCAGGACTTCAATCGCGTGCGCATGGAAGTAGGGCCTCAACTTCCTCGAGGCCACCACTAACGCATAGGCCAACTTTTCAATCTCTGGGTAACGGTTCTCCGCATCCACCAAACGCTTGCTGATATAGTACACGGGTTATTGCTGCTTCTTCTCCCCTTTAACCAAGGCTGCGCTTATGGCATGCTCAGACACTGCCAAGTACAGGTATAGCCTCTTGCCCTTCTCAGGTTTCGCCAACAGGGGTGGCTTCCCCAAGTGCTCCTTCAGCTTGACAAATGCCTCTTCGCACTTTTCATCCCAAGTGAACTTTTTTCTCCTTTTGAGGATGTTAAAGAAGGGGAGGCACTTATCGATGGACCTTGAAATAAATCTATTAAGGGCCGCCACCCTTCCCGTTAAGCATTGCACTTCCTTCTTGTTCTTTGGCGGGCTCATCTCTATTAAGGCCTTTATCTTATCAGGATTGGCCTCGATGCCTCTGGAATTGACCATGAAGCCCAAGAATTTTCCTGAGGATACACCGAAGGTGCACTTAACGGGATTCAAATTCATTCGACATTTCCTAAGTGTGTCAAACATCTCACCAAGGTCCTTGTTGAGCTCTGTTGCATTCTTGGTCTTTACTAACATATCATCAACATACACCTCCATGTTCCTTCCTATCTGGTTAGCGAACATCTTATTGACCAACCGTTGATAGGTGGCACCCGCGTTCTTCAACCCGAAAGGCATCACCTTGTAACAGTAAAGCCCTTTATCTGTAATGAATGATGTATGCTCTTCATCTACTGGGTTCATTGGAATCTGGTTGTACCCCGAGTAGGCGTCCATGAAGCTCAGTAATTCATGTCCTACCGTCGCATCTACTAACTGATCTATCCTCGGGAGCGGGAAGCTGTCCTTAGGACAAGCTTTATTCAGGTTTGAGAAATCGACGCAGGTCCTCCATTTCCCATTTGGTTTTGGGACTGGTACTGGATTCGACACCCACACAGGGTAAAAAGACTCACGGATAAACCCATTGGCCTTCAGCTTATCAACCTCCTCCTTTAAGGCCGCGTACCTTTCTGGGTCTAGCGCCCGCCTCTTCTTCCTAACGGGCCTCGCTTCCTGGGAGTTATTCAAATGGTGGCACATAACATTGGGGTCTATACCCACCATATCTTCATGACTCCATGCGAATACATCCAGATTATCCTTCAAAAACCTTATCAACTCCTCGTTCACGTCACTCTGCAGGCTTCTTCCTACCTTCAGTTTTCTCAACGGTTCTTCCACTACTATAACCTCCTTTACTTCCTCAACTGGTTCCGCTCTTGACTCCTCCACGACCCGAGGGTACAGCTCCTGTAGACCCCCCGCTGGCACACGTTGTGCCTCATGTATCACCATGGCCATTGGTTCCCGCGGTTTCACAGGAGCACGGAGTGAGGTGTTGTAGCACTCCCTTGCTTCTTTCTGTTCTCCCTTCATGCTAGCGACCCCTCCTGGAGTTGGGAACTTGACAACCAGGTGATATATAAAAGTTATGGCTTTCAATTCTCTTAGGGATGGTCTCCCCAATACCGCATTGAAAGCTGATGCACAATCTACTACGACAAAGTTAGCCATGACTGTAGTCTGCCGGGGTTGCTCCCCCATGGTGAGTGCCAATTCGATCATCCCTAGGGGTTGCACTGAGTCCCCTGTGAATCCGTATAGAGAAGACTTGCAGGGCTTTAAATGATGAATGCCCAGTCCCATCTTTTCCAAGGCAGGGCGATACAGGATGTCCACCGAGCTCCCATTATCCACTAGGACCCGATGCACACGCATATTTGCCAACTGAACTGTCAACACCAGCGGGTCGTTGTGGGGAAAATGTACCCCCCACGCATCCTCCTCAGTGAATGTGATCGAGTCATTTTCCCCCTTGAAGCTTTTTGGGGGTCGCTGCTCCAAACTCATGACGCAGGGTGGTGGACTTCTTCGGGCCTCTCTTGCATATCTATCTCGCCCCTTCTGAGAGTCCCCCCCAAATCTTGGACCTCCGAAAATGGTTCGGACCTCTCCCTGTATTTCTGGGGCTCGCCCCTGCGTCTGGGGTGTCGCAGGCTCGTCCTTGGGCTTCGGCCTTTCCCTCCTGACGTAACGGCCTAAATGCCCCCTGCGGATGAGCTCCTCAATTTCCTCCTTCAAGTGGATACACTCCGCCGTGGTGTGCCCGATATCCTTGTGGTACTGGCAGTATCTGTTGCGATATTTTTGCTATGCAAGTGCACACAGTTGCAAACTCGTAATAAAATGGTAAAACCAAATATCGTCCTCAAGGACTGATTTATCAATTACCAGTCAATTAATTTCTTGTTCTATTTGATGAATTGAAATTCTTGATTTTTGTAAATACACCAAAAGAAACTATAAATTGCAGAAACAATAATTAAAAATTAAATGGAATAACAACTAATAGAAAAACTTTTAATTTAATCACTGAGAAACAATTAGGATATTCAATCTCATCAACTATCCTCCCTATTATTCTCTAATGCAAAGTGTGAATTCTTCTTCTTTTGACCTAATTCAATTAACAAGTTGATACAGCAGCCTATAATCATACTATGAATTATAAACTCAACCTAGGTGACAATTTCCTATATTTCTATGGTAAATTGAACCACAAAGGTAGCATTAATCTCAACACTTAATAACAGTTACACAATTAATTCAGATACTTTCGTTCTAAATTAGAATTATGTCCAATATAACCACAGCAGAATTAAATCTCACTTCTCAGATTTTGACTTAAAAACATATGTAAATGACTAAAGATGGCCAACCAATAATCAATCTATAAGAACAGGTTATATGGAATTGAAGAAGATTGAAGAAGAAGAATATTAAAATTGCATTAGTTCATAACAGAGATTCAAGTGATTCAATTAAACATCCTAAACAGAAAATTAGTTCATAGCCATAGTGCCAATCACAACAGAAATTAAGAATAACATCAGGAAGAAGAAAAACTTGTAAAAATACTCTAAGCTTGAGTCTTCAAAACCAGCCCTTTTCTCCTTCGTCCGTACGTCCCCCTTTGCTTCTCCTTTTCACCATATTAAAACCTAGGATTTCAAATTTTAAAGAGGCGGGCCGCGGCTCTACATACACTATGCCGCGGCCCGTGTCCAAATTCCTGGGCGAAAAGCCCTTTCCATGCCGCGGCCCGCATTGACGAGTTATGGGCAAAATGCCCATCTATGCCGCGACTCTCTATAGCCATGCCGCGGCCCGAGGACTTCCTTAAAAAACAATGCTTCTGTTTCCCCTCTAGCCACGGCTCCACTTTGCTCATGCCGTGGCTCTTAATGGATTTCTCAATTCTTCAAGTTTTCTTCCCAAAATTTCACCGACACTTCCAAATTGTGTTGAGAACCATTCTTTATCAAAATATGATGAAAAACTTGGTTATTTCTTCTCTTTCTTTGGCATTTTCTTCCACATGCTCAATTCTTCCTGATATTCACAAAGACAAACAAACAAAGCATAAACCCGCACTAAATGAAAGAAAAACGAAATAAAAGACTACTAAAAACATCACCAAAACATAACAAAAACTAGACTCAACAAACTCCCCCAAACTTAACCTTTACTCGCCCTCGAGTAAAGACCAAGTTAAACTAACAAAAAGAAACAAACACAAACGAACAAGCTAAACCATCATTACCATCTACAATGCTTTGCCAAAACTCATGAAATCTCAATTGCAATATTTATAACCAGAATTTCAGCTCAATTGCCTTAAAGTCCAATTTGTACAGTTCAATTAGGGAAATCAATAATATATCATAAAAATGACTACAACACTTGGATTCTATCATATATGCTCAACTCATTCCAGACAATTCCACAAACCAACTCTACAATATGCTTGCATTACTTGACCTTCTCCACTAATGTCAATAACACGTGTTTTGAAATCAAAAGGACTTTCACAGGTTATAGCGTTAGGCTTAGGCAATGGTAGATAAAATTGTCATTTAGGCTCAATCATTACCATAAGCATAAAAACCTTGAAACCAGCCAAATTTCTCTTCACCACACCAAAAATCACCCTTTTATACAATTAGAGAGAGAGATTACAACACTTTCATCATTTTCTTCTTTTTTTTTATTTATTTTTTATTTTTTTATTTTTTTAAATCACACTCCCCCAAACTTAAGATTTTCTATATCTATATAATCAAGGAGTGTGACAAAGTGATTCTTTTTTTTTTTCTCAAAGACTTTTCTCTCTCTTCTTTTTGTACAATCATACTACATTCCAATCATACCAATTCCTTACTATTTTTCATTCTTCTTTCCCACAAATTATATGCTTATGCTAACAAAGGAAAAGGAAAACAAAAATAATGAAGTTAGGAAATTTAGGCTCAAATAGTATAATCAAGAACAAAAACCAAGTTTAAGGCTCAAAAATGGTAACTAAGGATAATTAAATCAAGGTTGGCTTGAAAGGCACAATCGATCCAATAAAATTGCCTAAATCACTTTTCTAAACACATGTCATCAAGGATTTCGCCTCAAAGGCCAAATAATGCAAGTTCTATCAAAGTCAAATTGTCATTCCACCAACCCTAGTCAAGCTCATATAATAAAATCCAAAATGTTGCATTTTCAAAACATATTAAAAATTTCCCACAAAAATTTTAGATTAAACTCTAAAATAATTGAACCAAGCACACAGTTGAATTCAATTTCCTTTTCACGAGCAAAGACAAAGCAACAACAGACAAGAATGATGGCTTAACAGTTACACTAAACAACACAGAAAATAACACAACAGACTAAAAACTAAACTAAACAACGCACAAAACAAAATAAGCTCCCCCCCAAACTTAAAATGCACATTGTCCCCAATGTGATAAAGAAAGAACAAGGGAAGAGAATTTACCAGACGCCACATCAGTATGGCGGAGGAGGTGGTGGAGGTGGCCACTGGTATGGAGTGTACTGGGGCGGAGGAGTGAAGTAATTCTCATCAGTGGAGCTCATAGTCCACCTCGTTACTAAAGCATTCAACTCCTCAATGTGAACCCGCCCGTACTCATTTTGTTGCACCATGAAGTCATTATAGTGCTGATTTTGCGCATGTTGCGATTGGATTAAGTATTGATTTTGCTGAATAAGGTAATCCAATCGATCATGCGTGCGCTGCGTGTGCTCATCAATCGGTCCACCAATTGCCAAATTCGAAGGTGGGTTACTAGGACCTGCTTCATCTGCTTCCTCTTCCTCAGCTGGATCAATGTCCACTGGTTCATCAGCCCGGCTACGCTTGTTTTGCTGGCTAGAGGCAGGTGGCATTAGAGAGGCCGAAGGGAATGCCGTAAACATAGTCTGATTAATTGCCCCCATTGGCCTCCGGACTAGATCGCTGTTGTAGACTGGTACCTCATAAGTGTTGCATAGGGTCGAGAGGAAGGTACCATGGGCGACACCAACTGTAGTATTGAATCTGCTGATGTTGCGAATGCTATAGCGAATAATGCGGCCCACATCAACTTTCATTTGAGTCATGATAGCATACACCAACAAACAACGCTCTCTATCAATAGAAGACAGATGAGAAGTCGGCAGTAAACGTGCACTCACAAAATAAACCCACGCCTTCGCAATTGGGTTTAGCTGCCACCTGTACAACTCTTTGGGCTTTCCATTATGATAATTGAAACGTGCCCCTTCCACACTCAAAACGGCAGCCACAGCATCATAGTCGGGCTCCTCAAAATGGGCCAACTGCCAATGTTCATCCTCTTGTGCAGACAATGAGGGGAGGCCCAGTAATTGGTTAAATGCATAAGATGTTGTAGGCACCAATTTACCCCTGATAAAATTGTTCTGTTCTGCATCAAGATATGAGAAGTTGGCAAAGAATTCATATATCTGAGAGCAGTTGGCTGAGCCCACATAAGTAGAGTCACAAAGGAAACCCCAATTACGTCGCACTATTTCAGCTTTTATAATGTCATAAGTAGGGTTTTGTACAACAGTGGCCTCATTAAGCTCAAACCCCCTTTCCTTTACCACCGATCTCTTATGAATCTTTTTAAATAAATCAGCTACGTCCTTATTGACAAATAAATTCGTGACATAATCAGCTGGGGCAGGTGGTGGTGGTGGTGGTGGTTGAGTGCGGGATGAGGAGGCTTTCTTTGAGGAGGTACCTCTAGGGGGATTTCTCTTAGGACCCATAGTGTCTTTCAAAACAAGAACAAACTAACCCCCAAATAGGTTTTCAAGACTTGAGTACAATTTTCCTTTGGTGTCACTCCCCCAAAACTTACTGATTAACACAATCAACAGCCCAAACACTAATTCCCAGATAAATAATGGATAAACCCTTTAAACGTCTCACAAGAAAAGCATAGAGCAATCCACAATACCACAATGCAAACTATTCTCCAATCAAAAGCACTAGAATAGATAGGAGACACTTACTTGAATGGCACAAAAGTTCTTCTTTTTGTCTCCTTGGCTGATGGAAGTCTCAAGAATTAGAGAGAAAAAGAGGTTTTGAGTAGGAGAACAAATTCTGAAAGTGATAATGAGTGAGAATGTGGCCAAATTAGGGCTTTTTATCCCAAATTTCGGACGCGGGCCGCGGCATTACTTTGACCATGCCGCGGCCCGCATAAAATCTCCAGGGTATAATGCCGCGGCCCTCTGATACCTATGCCGCGACCCGCCTCGATATTCTGGGAAAAATTGGGGTTCAACGCCGCGACCCTCCTCATCCATGCCGCGACCCGCCCCTATACTTCAAAATCCGTGGGCCTCTGGAACCCCCATTGCCGCGGCATCATATGGCTATGCCGCGGCCCTTAAGGATTTTTTATTTTTTTGATTTTTTAAAATTTTTTTTGATTTTTTTGATTTTTTGATTTTTTGATTTTTCAAGTTTTTCACGATTCTAAAAGTGCAAAAATAAACCAAATATCCATTGTTTACAAATACAAAAGTAAAATAAATAACAAGTAAAACATAGGGTGCCTCCTACAAGCGCTGTCGTTAACGTCATTTAGCCGGACGCTGAACCCCTCTTCAGAGAGGCTTCAGAAGGAGGATAGACTTCGCTTGATCAAAACTACCACCCAAGTATGGCTTCAATCTCTGACCATTGACTTTAAAGGAATCACTTGAGTTGCCCCGAAATTCTACAGAACCATATGGAAAAACTTGAACAACAGTGAATGGCCCTGACCATCTTGATTTCAATTTGCCAGGAAACAATCGCAGTCTTGAATTGAAAAGAAGTACCTGCTGCCCTGGTTGGAACTCTTTTCTGATTAAGTTCTTGTCATGCCAAGCCTTTGTTCTTTCTTTATAAATCTTGGCGTTCTCATAAGCCTCATTTCTAAACTCGTCAAGTTCATTCAGTTGCAACAGCCTTCGTTCACTAGCGGCACTCCAATCAAAATTCAACATTTTCATAGCCCAAAATGCCCTATGTTCCAATTCAACTGGTAGATGACATGCTTTACCAAACACCAACCTGTAAGGAGACATGCCTATTGGTGTTTTGAATGCAGTTCTGTAAGCCCAAATCGCATCATCTAACTTTTTCGACCAATTTTTCCTTGAACTGTCAACGGTCTTCTCAAGGATGCTTTTGATTTCTCTGTTTGAAACTTCAGCTTGCCCATTTGATTGAGGATGGTAAGGCAAAGCTTTTCGGTGATAAACTACATAACGAGCCAGCAATGCATCCAGTTGCTTATTCACAAAGTGTTTCCCTTCATCGCTAATCAGAGCTCGGGGAGTGCCAAATCTAGTAAAAATATGTTTATGCAGAAAATTAAGCACAGTTTTACCGTCATTGGCTCTAGTTGTTGTAGCCTCCACCCATTTGGATACATAATCCACTACCAATAGAATATATTCATTGTTGTAAGATGGTGGAAAAGGCCCCATGAAATCGATGCCCCATACATTAAACAGTTCCACTTCAAGAATCCCCTGTAGAGGCATTTCATTTCTCCTCGAGATGTTACCAGTTCGCTGACATCTATCACAAGCCTTGACAAAAACATTGGCATCCTTAAATAATGAAGGCCAATAAAAACCACTTTGTAATACCTTAGCCGCCGTTCTTGATGCTCCAAAGTGCCCTCCACATTGTTGAGTATGACAGTGATTAAGAATGGACTGCATCTCTTCTTCAGGAACACACCTTCTGATAATCTAGTCTACACAGTGCCTATAGAGAATAGGTTCCTCCCAATAGTAGTGATTCACCTCAGAAAAGAATTTCTTTAATTGCTGTTTTGACATCTCAGGCGGCACAATCTTGGCGACCAAGAAATTCACTATGTCAGCAAACCAAGGGACAACTAAAGTCTCACTTACCCCAAACAACTGCTCATCAGGAAAGTGATCATTGATTTGCATTGCTCTCTTATTTTCAGTCTCCCCCCCTCAAGTCTAGAGAGATGATCAGCCACCACATTCTCGCTGCCCTTCTTGTCATGAATCTCCAAGTCAAATTCTTGAAGCAAAAGAATCCATCTAATCAGGCGAGGCTTGGCATCTTTCTTTGACATCAAGTATTTAATGGCAGAGTGATCAGTGTAGACAATCACTTTGTTACCAATCAGATATGGTCTGAATTTATCACAAGCAAACACGATAGCTAGCAACTCTTTTTCTGTAGTGGCATAATTCAGCTGAGCATCATTTAGAGTCCGACTAGCATAGTAAATAGACATGAATACCTTGTCAATCCGCTGTCCCAGAACTGCCCCCACTGCGTAATCACTGGCATCACACATCAACTCAAAAGGCAATTCCCAATTCGGAGCTATCACAATTGGAGCAGAAATAAGCTTTTCTTTCAAGAAATTGAACGCCCACAAACATTCATCATTAAAATCAAAGACAACTCCGTTCATAAGCAGATTTGAGAGGGGCTTGGACATTTTAGAGAAATCTTTTATGAATCTCCGATAGAACCCAGTGTGACCAAGAAAACTTCTAACTCCTTTGACTGAAACTGGTGGAGGCAGCTTTTCAATGGTAGAAATTTTTGCTCTATCTACCTCAATTCCCTCACTTGAAATTTTATGGCCAAGAACAATCCCTTCTTTCACCATAAAATGGCATTTCTCCCAATTCAGCACCAGATTTGCCATCTTACAACGACGCAGCACGTTCTCCAAGTTACCCAAACAGAGGTCGAATGATGAACCAAAAACAGAGAAATCATCCATGAAAATCTCAATACACCGATCTACCATGTCTGAAAATATGGCCATCATGCAGTGTTGAAATGTTGCAGGGGCATTGCATAGTCCAAATGGCATTCTCCTGAAAGCAAATGTGCCATAAGGACATGTGAAGGTTGTTTTCTCTTGATCCTCTGGTGCAATAGCGATCTGATGATACCCAGAATACCCATCCAAGAAACAGTAGTAGCTATGGCCTGCCAATCTGTCAAGCATCTGATCAAGGAAAGGCAAAGGAAAATGATCCTTCCTTGTGGCCTTATTGAGCTTGCAGTAGTCTATACAAATCCGCCACCCTGTTACAGTCCTTGTTGGAATGAGTTCATTGTTCTCATTTTTCACCACAGTCATTCCACCCTTCTTAGGTACCACTTGCACAGGGCTCACCCATGCGCTATCAGAAATTGGGTAGATTACCCCAACATCCAACCATTTAAGAATTTGCTCCAACACTACTTCCTTCATAGCTGGATTGAGTCTTCTCTGGGCCTCTATGGATGGCTTGCTATTCTCCTCCAACAAAATTTTATGCATCACTGTCGATGGGCTGATTCCTCTAATATCTGCCAAGGTCCACCCAATGGCCAATTTATGCTCCCTTAGAACCCTCAACAGTTTCTCCAATTCTACCTTTGACAGGTCAGCTGACACAATGACAGGTAAAGTTTCATTCTCTCCCAAATAAGCATAGCGCAAGTGATCTGGGAGGACCTTTAATTCCAACGGCGGTGGCTGCTGAATGGAGGTTAGCGGTTTATCAGTTGCATCTGCTATTTCCTTAAACTTCTTCCAATATGGTAAGAAGGAGTTTATCCAGTTTACACATTCTCTGATCTCAGCATCATCATCATCATCGCCCTCATCACCCAATAATACTGCCTCTAAGGCATCACTGCTCATCCTTCTCTTGGAGACTGCCTTTTCTATCACATCCACACTAAAGCAACTGTCACTAGCCACCGGATACTTCATAGACTTGAAGACATTAAAGACCACCTAATCTCCGTGAACTCTAAGCTTAAGCTCTCCTTTGTGAACATCAATAAGAGCTTGGCCTGTGGCTAGAAATGGCCTACCGAGAATAATCGGGACATCTGTGTCCTCCTCCATGTCCAGAACAATAAAGTCAGCTGGAAATATGAACTTATCCACCTTCACAAGAACATCCTCAATAATACCTCGTGGATGTGTTAACGATCGGTCTGCGAGCTGTAAAGTGACAGTTGTTGGTTTTGCCTCCCCCAAACCAAGTCTTTTAAACACAGATAAGGGCATCAGATTGATACTTGCCCCCAGATCACATAAGGCGTGCTTGCATTCAAACTTGCCAATGGTGCAAGGTATGGTGAAACTCCCCGGATCTCTCAGCTTTTGGGGTAACTTCCTTTGTAAAATTGCGTTGCACTCTTCAGTGAGTGCTACAGTCTCATAGTCCTCCATTTTCCTTTTCTTTGACAGAATCTCCTTCATGAACTTAACATAACTGGGCATCTGCTCCAAGGCCTCAGCGAAAGGAATGTTTATGTGCAGCTTTTTAAACACCTCAAGAAACTTAGAAAACTGTTTATCAAGTGTAGTCTTTCTAAGCCTCTGAGGGTATGGAACTCTAACTGGCTGCTCAATAACAACTGGCGGACTTTGTTCTGACTGTTGATGGTCTTCAGTAACCCTTTCTGAATCAGACTGTTCACCCATCTCTTTATTCTGAACCACTGCCTGTGGAGGTTTAGGATGCTCAGTTTGCTTCCCACTCCTCAGAGTAATTGCCTGAACTTGCTCCTTGGGGTTGACTTCAGTATTACTAGGCAAGTTTCCCTGGGGTCTGTTATTGAGCATATTGGCCAACTACCTAACCTGTGTCTCAAGGTTTTGAATAGAGGATCTGGTCTCATTCATAAATTGAGTCTGAGTATTAGTAAGAGTCAACAAGGCAGCTTGCAGTTCATTAGGCCTCTCAGGTTGAGGCATTGATTGTTGAGGCCTAAGCTGTTGTGATGATGAAGCTTGATTCATAGGTGGCTGAGGCATGTTAGTCTGAAATTGGCCCTGAAACTGAGGTTGTTGGCCTTGATTATTCTTCCACGAAAAATTGGGATGATTTCGCCACCTAGGATTGTAGTTGTTGGAGAATGGATTATTGAGTGGCCTTTGAAAGTTTCCCACCGCTTGAACTTGGGCATGATCCATTGGGGTGTTATTATTCATACAGATAGGGCACTGATCGACAGAATGAGCACCACCACACATTTCACACCTCACTGCCATCTGAACCGCATTAGCAGATACACTGCTCTGTTGTAACTGCTTTGTCAGAGAGGCTACTTGCGCTGTTAGAGCAGTGATTGCATCCAGCTCATGCACCCCAGCTACCTTTCTAACTCCTGATGATCTTTCCTCAGACCATTGATGATGGTTTGTGGCCATGTCCTCTAGCAGCTCATAAGCACCAGTTGCGCTCTTGCTCATAAAAGTGCCACCTGCTGCAGCATCAATAATGGTTCTGGTTGTAGGACATAAACCATTGTAGAAATTCTGTACTAGCATCCACTGTTCAATGCCATGATGAGGACATCTTCTCAGGAGTTCCTTAAACCGTTCCCAAGCTTCATACAGTGACTCTCCGTCATTCTGGCAAAAGTTATTTATTTCTCCCCTCAATTTAGCGGCTTTGGACGGAGGGAAGAATTTGGACAAAATTTTTTGAGCTAAATCTTGCCAGGTGACAATAGAGTTTGGCTGCAGAGAGTTCAGCCAACTTTTAGCTCTGTCCCTTAGAGAAAATGGGAAGAGCCTAAGCTTGATTACGTCATCACTCACCCCATTATATTTGAAGGTTCCACACAACTCCAGAAAGTTGGACAAATGGGTGTGAGGATCTTCAGAGGGCAACCCATTGAATTGCACAGAGGACTGCACCATTTGTAGAATAGCGGGCTTTATTTCAAAGTTGTTGGCCTCTACAGCTGGTGGGCGTATACTATTTTGTACTCCCGTCAGAGTGGGTAGCACATAATCTCTCAGGCTCCTCTCAGCATTGGTCTGAGCCTGAACCCCTTGTACAACTCCAGGAGTTAGAACATTCCTGCCATCCCCATCATTCTGTGCCATCTTCACAGATTTCTGGGCCTCTCTCTTGTTCTTTCTGATTTGATTGCAAGACTTTTCAATCTCAGGATTCAGAGGAACAAGTGTGTCTTTTCCTTTTCTGCCACGCATATACCAAAATTCACCTGAGATAGACAAATTAAGCAACTAAACAGATTAGAAACAAGAGAAATTAAAATCAAATTAGAATAGAAATTAATTAGACTGATATTGATAATTATTTTCAGTCCCCGGCAACGGCGCCAAAAACTTGTTGCGATATTTTTGCTATGCAAGTGCACACAGTCGCAAACTCGTAATAAAATGGTAAAACCAAGTATCGTCCTCAAGGACTGATTTATCAATTACCAGTCAATTAATTTCTTGTTCTATTTGATGAATTGAAATTCTTGATTTTTGTAAATACACCAAAAGAAACTATAAATTGCAGAAACAATAATTAAAAATTAAATGGAATAACAACTAATAGAAAAACTTTTAATTTAATCACTGAGAAACAATTAGGATATTCAATCTCATCAACTATCCTCCCTATTATTCTCTAATGCAAAGTGTGAATTCTTCTTCTTTTGACCTAATTCAATTAACAAGTTGATACAGCAGCCTATAATCATACTATGAATTATAAACTCAACCTAGGTGACAATTTCCTATATTTCTATGGTAAATTGAACCACACAGGTAGCATTAATCTCAACACTTAATAACAGTTACACAATTAATTCAGATACTTTCGTTCTAAATTAGAATTATGTCCAATATAACCACAGCAGAATTAAATCTCACTTCTCAGATTTTGACTTAAAAACATATGTAAATGACTAAAGATGGCCAACCAATAATCAATCTATAAGAACAGGTTATATGGAATTGAAGAAGATTGAAGAAGAAGAATATTAAAATTGCATTAGTTCATAACAGAGATTCAAGTGATTCAATTAAACATCCTAAACAGAAAATTAGTTCATAGCCATAGTGCCAATCACAACAGAAATTAAGAATAACATCAGGAAGGAGAAAAACATGTAAAAATACTCTAAGCTTGAGTCTTCAAAACCAGCCCTTTTCTCCTTCATCCGTACGTCCCCCTTTGCTTCTCCTTTTCACCATATTAAAACCTAGGATTTCAAATTTTAAAGAGGTGGGCCGCGGCTCTACATACACTATGCCGCGGGCCGTGTCCAAATTCCTGGGCGAAAAGCCCTTTCCATGCCGCGGCCCTCTGAAGCCATGCCGCGGCCTGCATTGACGAGTTTTGGGCAAAATGCCCATCTATGCCGCGGCTCTCTATAGCCATGCCGCGGCCCGAGGACTTCCTTAAAAAACAATGCTTCTGTTTCCCCCCTAGCCGCGGCTCCACTTTGCTCATGCCGTGGCCCTTAAGGGATTTCTCAATTCTTCAAGTTTTCATCCCAAAATTTCACCGACACTTCCAAATTGTGTTGAGAACCATTCTTTATCAAAATATGATGAAAAACTTGGTTATTTCTTCCCTTTCTTTGGCATTTTCTTCCACATGCTCAATTCTTCCTGATATTCACAAAGACAAACAAACAAAGCATAAACCCGCACTAAATGAAAGAAAAATGAAATAAAAGACTACTAAAAACATCACCAAAACATAACAAAAACTAGACTCAACAGTATCTACTGGGATCCCTTTTAGACCGGTCTTTTCTCATTGGTGGGGGCTTCTTGAAGGGAACTCGGTCCTCATTGGTGAGGTAAATATGCTCCCTAGTATCAGTAAGGTTCGTATAGTAAGTGTAAGCCGCTTGCCTATGATCATTCCCCCGCTTGGTCTTTCTCTGTTGATTATCTCTCGACCCATCATACACCCTTTTCTTCTTTGCTACATTCAACCTGTCGTTAGCTGGGGGCTTCGCATTGGACCCCTCCTTTCCTGCCTTTAGGTTTGCGTGGCCATCCTCCATAAGAATGTATTTCTTCGCCCTCTCATAGAAGTCATCTAAGTCAGTGACTTCCCTCTTCCGCATGTTGTCCCACAACTTGCTTCCTGGGCGCACCCCGGCTGTAATGGTCATTTTTAACTCTCGGCGGGTTAGGCTCCCCACTTTCGCGGCCTCCATATTGATCCTATGAATGTAGCTCTTCAAGCTCTCATTTTCCCCTTGCTTCACGTTGGCCAGGCTGGTGCCGGGCATCGTGTAGTCCCGCACGGTGTGGTGCTATTGGAGGAATTCATCAGAAAACTACTGCCAAGACCTGATGGACCCTGGCCTTAATCTTTTGAACCATTTGTAGGTGGGTCCTTTCAATGTGACGGCGAAGCAGTGGCATCTGGCTCCACTACCAATTCCTCTCAGTTTCATCAGGCCATTGAATGCGTCCAGGTGGTACTTTGGATCCGTGCTTCCTTCGTAGGGGGTCATATTGGGTTCCTTAAAATTGGCAGGGAGTCGGATGGCCTGAATCTCCCTCACGAAGGGCGACTCATGGTCGAACTCTTCCTCAAAATCCTGACCACCTGAGGCGGTGACGATCTTTCTTCGCAGGCTCCTCATCTCCGTGTCCAGGTCCTGCCTCCTCTTGCTTAGAGAGTCCCTCAAAGTGGACGGGTTCAGATCCGCCTTTCCCTTGCCCTCTCGAGGTGCCATAGGGGGCGTGGTCCCTTTACCCGCCCTCTTTTTATTGAGCTCCTCCCGTAAATGCGAGGGTGCTCTTTTAGAGGTGACCTCGTCCTCGTTGCGAGGGGCAGCGTTGGTCCTTGGTTCTGGTTTCTGGGCCTGCTTTGGTGGTTCGGGATGTTCGCGTTGCTTCGCTCGGGGAGTGTTACTGGTGGAGTGTCGGGTCCTCCCATCATCTACCGGTACAGTGGTCTCCACCCCCTCCTGACCTTTCTCATTTCTCTTGGGCAAAGTCTCGCTCGACGTACCCTGCAATAGGCCATTCAGCACCTCTTGCATGTTCTCCAGGGTGGTCTCCAATTGTTGGTTCTTACGGTGGAGCTCACGTATCTCCTCTTCATAGAATCGAGATTTCGAACTTGAGCTCACGGAATGGACCCGAGGATGCTTATCATGCCTATGGGTAGAGGGGCCCTGGTCCTGTCGGCCGGAGTTCGGTACCTTTGGTGGTTTAGGGAGAGGGAACTCATTAGCATTTCCCGGTGGTGCTCTTGGAGGACTCTCTCCAGGTGGAACGGCCGGTGACGAGGCCTCTCTATCACCTCCGTGAACCTCAGGGTCCCTCGGGGGCTCCATGTCTCTGGGTGGAGAAGGGTCCTTCATTGAGGCCTTCAGCTGGACTCCGTTCAGGTGGACCTCTACTTCTCGTGGCTCCCTGCGTCGCTTTGAACGTCTTGGCATTTCTTCTTGCCGGAAGTAATGGTAGAACAGTAGCTTGGAACTTACGTTCCCACAGACGGCGCCAAACTGTTTACGGTGAGAACTCGTCAACTAAGTTGAGTTGGAAAAAATTATCAAGTAAAGATAGCCAATAAAAAAGTTGTAGAAACTTAAGTAATAACTCAAGAACAATGACAGAACAACAATGGAGAAATCAAACTTTCTTTCACTCTCAAGCACTTGCTGCAGTAAATTTTCCAACCCCCTTTCAGGTGGAGTTAGAGTTCATTTTATAGTTGGCTCTAATGGCCCTGGGTACATGGTGGTCCGGGAGACCAAGTGGTACATAAGTTCTCTGTCAGGAGAGTTGTTTCAGAGATTGTGGTCGTGCATCCAGTACAGGGGCAGGCGTCAGGAGGATGTCTCCACTATTTGTCCGTACCCATGTCAGAGGAGTGGTGACAGACATAGTGGCGCAGGTGGTAGTGGAGTCGACTCTGACTCCTGGCCGTAGACGTACGGGCCACAACTCTTATCTCAGCATTCCCACTACCCCACTGGTATGGGCGTCCGTACTCGACATATAGGGTCTTAACGGCCGTACCCAGTACTAGATCGTACAAGTGTGTTCCATTCGACTCGTACCGGAGCCTCTAAGCATTGGGGTCTCAAGATATGGGGAATGGGACACTTGGTGTATGTAATGGTCGTGGCGTGAGGTGGGGGTCTCGGGTCCTTGGCACAAGTTGCCTGAAGCACCCCGGGGCCACCCACGGACATAGGCAATAGGCAAGTGGCCTCGCCAGATGTCTAAGTGTGCGAGGCGAGATGCCTTCCTTGCGAGCCCCTTGGTGGTGCGGCTCTCCTGACGCGTGGCCCCATTCGCGTGGCCACCTAACGAGGTGGCTCCCATGCCACTCATGAGCCTCCTCCGCGAGGCCTCCCTCACGTGGCCTCATTCGCGTGGCCACCCGATTGCGTGGCTCCCTTCGTGAGGCCTCCTTCGCGTGGCCACATGATGGCGTGGCTGAGCGAGACGGGCATGGCCGAGCGAGGCCGTCGATGGGCTCCTAGGGCGTGGCCGAGCGAGGCCATCGATGTGCATCTGGGGCGTGGCCGAGTGAGGCCGTCGATGCGCGCCTGGGGCGTGGCCGAGCAAGGCCGTCGATGCGCGCCTGGGGCGCGGCCGAGCGAGGCCGTCGATGGGCGCCTTGGGCGTGGCCGAGCGAGGCCATCCATGGGCGCCTGGGGCGTGGCTGAACGAGGCCAGAGGTGCGTGCCTGGGGCGTGGCCGAGCGAGGCCGCCGATGCGCACCTAAGGCGTGGCCGAACGAGGCCGGAGGTGCACACGCGAGGCGGGCCAAGCGAGGCCATCGATGCGCGCCTGGGTCGTGGCCGAGTAAGGCCGTCGATGCGCGCCTGGGGCGTGGCCGAGTGAGGTCGTCGATGCGCGCCTGGGGCGTGGCCGAGCGAGGCCGTCGATGCGGGGCTGCTGCCAAAGGACGATGGCCCGAGCGTCCCGCGACTCAGACATGCATTTAGGCCTTTAAGGGACCTTAGCACACGTCTTGGACCTTTTATGGGTATGGAATATTGAGCGTCCACAGCATCAATTAAATGCAAACATAATAATAACTATGTTCCTTAACGGGGCCATGCCCTAGCTACGCAAACCATGCGAACAATCATATAACACTTAGCCGGAAACGAAATATTCAAGTAAGTTTAATCGACAAGCACAATCATAACTCAAACATGTACATTCTCAGGGGCCCGAGCCCTATTCATAATTATAATCAACAATCGGGCCAAACCCTAATCACCTATATCACGTATTGGGTGCATTTTTCTTATTTCAGGTCTGAATACAACGTAATAATAAGAACGACTGTAATGACCTAAATTTGCTAATAAGGCTTGGAGCCTTGATTAGTGTGCCGGGAGGGCAATAATTGTTATATTGCATTAATTTATGTGAATTTAATGAATATGTGATTAGTATGCATGTTTAGGTGAAATAAATATGCATGTGGACCCCATTTGTATGATAGGGGTAAATTGGTAATTTTAGCCCGCTGTGGGCATAAATGTGATAATTGTATTATGTGATTTGTACCACGTGAGTGTGGTGTTATTATTGTGATGCACGTGCCGAGACGGTCCTGGAGAGCTAGTTAACTCAAAAGTCACAACGTGATTTTATACCCGGCTCGGGAGGAGCCTAGGGGTATTTTGGGGAATTTTGTGAGTTGAGTTGAGAACTAGTGGTTATAGTTATTGGTGATTGAGTAACCTGGGTAACCATTTGTAACTGCTGTGAGTAACAAGTTTAGATGGAAAATGGTAGAATTGAAATAGAAGTGAATGGACTAGTGTGCCCTTGAAGGAGTAGTTAGGAAAGGATTATTAGGAGGGGTAATATGGTCATTTGGCAGGGGGTTTAGACAAAGTTCAGCTGGGCTAAAGGGGTACATGGTTTAAGCTTGGTCATATTTTGGTTTTGTTAAAAATAGAGAGAAGGAAAAGCTAGGGCAAGAAGAAGAAGAAGAGGTGTAGAAGGAGCTGAAATTTTGAGACTTAGGAGAAGAAGCAAGGGAGCTTAGGGTTGGATTCTTCATTCAAGGTAAGGATTCTATGTAAATTTAAGGCTTGTTTCTGTTTTGATTTGAGAAATTTAAATGAATGAGTTAAGTTTTTTAAAGTTTTGGTTGAGGTTGCTGAAATTAGAAATCAAAGGGTGGATTTTGGGTGTGATTGTATTTTGATCTTGATACTAGTGTTTATGGGTTGTTAGATGGTTCATTTGAGGCTTTAAATTGATCTTGGGGTTTAGGTAATTGTTTGGGATGATTTGGAGGGGTTTTAGCTCGGAAAAAATGCAAGAGAAAACTCAGAAATCTGGGTTCGCGAAGGAGCGCTGCGGCCTTGTTCTTGGGCGCCGCGGCGCGATGTTGCATCAGGATTTGGGGCTAGCCGCTGGGCACCACGGCCCTTGAGGGGAGTGCCACGGCCCTAGGCCATTTTGACAGCAAAAAATTTGGGTGTTTAGGGCTTTTGACCGGGGACTCGGGGGATGGTTCCAATGTATTGTTTTAAGGAATTAGAGGTCCCGAGAGTATGGGATTGGTCCCGGGAAGTGGTTTTGGGTTGGCTAGTATTAAAAAGTGTTTTATGTGTGTTGTGACTAGGATTTCGGAGAGGCTCGTGCTAGAGGACCGTGCTTGTGGCCTTGGTGCATCGGAAAGCCCGGGATACAAGTAAGAAAACTGTAGCACCCGAGAACAGGGCATGGGCCCATAGTGTTATTGCAGGGCATGGCCCTAGATTGTATTACGTGCTAATGTATAACCTTAAATGAATTATTATATGATTGAATGATTATTTCGAGATGTACTATATGTGTGATTATAATGAAATGAACGGCTAAGGCCGAGAGCGGCGAAGGCTGAGAACGGCCGTGGGGCCGGAAGTAACACTTAGCACGTGAAGTGCTTGTAGACAGGGTGGGACCCCAATGGATATAGGGGATATCCTTACGGTGAGGACCGAGACCCCAGGCTTAGGTAATGCCTCTGGGACGGCATGGCCGTGTTTGTTTAGTTTGATGGAATACTTGTTTATCTGTGGATAATCTGATATGTTAATTATAATTCGCATATGTTATATACTGTATGAGTTTTCTTGCTGGGCTTCGGCTCACGGGTGCTCTGTGTTGCAGGTAAGGGCAAAGATTGAGTCAACCAGCCATGAGTACGGAGAGCGTGAAGCGACGCGTACATGTTTGGCCTGCCCAACTGCTTTGGTTGGGGGTTTATTCGGGAAATGGCTGTAATAATTTGTGATTTTAATAATTAATCAACTGTAAACTTATTTTAAGTTGTAAATAGTTTTCAAACCTTATTTTGGGATCCCAAATAATAGATACTTGAAGTTTTCAATAAAGTAAAGCATTTTCAAAAGATTACAGCCTTAACTTTTGCTTAGTCACACTTTTGTTTTAAAAACCTCGGTTAGCGAGTTAATTGCACAAAGTTTTGATTTAAAACTCACTTAGTAACGACTCTAAGGAAGTAGGGCGTTACAACTTGGTATCAGAGCGAGCCAAGGTTTATTGGTTCTGGAGATCGACCGAACATGTACCCTCGCTGTCAGTGACAAGCTCGACTCAGGGTTGGTTGGTATGAATGATTGACGTGCTTGAACATATGTTTGAATGCCATGTTTGCCTGCTTATTTATATGGAGCATGAGGAATGAGTTGACATATGCATGAGATACTGTTGGGGCTGGGCCCTTGACTATTGCATGTTGAGATTAAAGCGTGCTGAATAACATTATTATGCATGTGGATGAATATTGGGATAATGGTTTGCATATTGAATGTATGTGGTTAGTTGTCTAAATTGAATCCATATGTAATATCTGTTTAGTGGCTTGTAAGAAGCATGATGAAATGTGAATATACTTAGTTGCGATAAAAATTTGGTAGCTAAATGTATGGCATTGTGGATTTGGCCCAATATGCTTTATGTGTGCATGATAACTGTGGTTATTTGGATCTAGTTGTGGATTGGTTCAGAGTGTGAACCACAGGGCTGAGGAGTTTGGCCAGTAGTGGCAGGTGAACTCAAATTGTCTGTTCCTAGTATGGTTAAGTGGACTTGACATTGTGTTGAAGGGGGATTCTAGATAGTAGTTGGAGTTAGGAGATCTCCATTTATCCCTGAAAAGCAGCAGCAGTTGGTCACTAGTGTGTGAGTAAGTTGTGGAGTTTAATAAGTTGAGATGGAACAGAAGAGCAGCGGACTTCTCTGGGAAAATAGCTGCTTTGTGTGCTTTAACAGTCAGGTTACCAGTGTTGGTTTATTGTGAGGGTATGGACATATAAGGGTATTATATGAAAGGCTTAAAGGGTGTTATCCTCTGGTTTTGAGGAAAGTTCGGGTTGACAAAGAATATATCAGTGGATGGACAAAGTTAATTCCACCCTTAGTTATGAGAGGATGAGGGACTATGACTAATGGGTTGTGTTAGGTATTGTGCTTGAGGAATGCCTGGAATGGCACTCAGGCCGAGGCATTGGCATAATGGGCTGGAAAGAACTCAGATGATGAATTGATAGAAGAGGTTATAAAGACATGATCTGAACTGTGGAGAATGGGGGTTTTATAAGCTTGGTTTGGAATGATAAAGTAGCAACAGGGTAAATCTATGGGCTTTGTGAAAGAGTAATTCATTTCGGGAAATTGATACGAACGAATGCAGTTGGAAATGATGATGACCCATTTAAGGATTTAAACTCGGGAATAGTCCAAAGTGTTTGGGCCGCTCCATGTATGTACCCGTCATCTGTATGGGGACAGCGGAAAGGGCCATGTTGTTCGAAGAATGATGAATGATGTAAAGAGCATGAGTGCTGCAGGGCAAGGGATGTAAAATATGGTACTTCTATTGCTAAAATTCAATAAGGGCAGATTTATTGGAAAGAAGCCTGATTGAAAAGGTAGTTATCAAGATGGTGACGGGAATCAGGGAGGTTATTTGGTATGCACATAAGGGAGAGGATGCCACCTGAGAGGATGTTGGGTGAGGGCACAGCTTCTATATGAAATGATTCAATATGTTAGGATGGATTTCCCATGGTGAGGGAACGAAAAAACTATAATGCCTCACTACATTCGAAGTTCGAGGCTGATTCCTCGAGGATGAGTATTTAACTGAATGGTTTATACTCTGGTCATGAAACGAACTGGAAGAACTCGGTGTTGAGAATGTTCCGAGAGGGAGTTAGACATAGAGAGTTTGCCTCAAGGGTGCTATGCGAGAGGCTGAAGATAGTAGTATTTATTGAGGAGGAATTAGAAACTTATGGCAGATGAATTGGGATACAAGTAATCAAGAAGTTCATAGTGATAACAACAGAGTTTTTCTTAAGGGAGCCTCAGCATGAGTCATAGTGAGAGAGTTAATCAGTTAAAAGATAACCATGGATGGTAGAGGATACCATCTGGAGTATGTTAATGAGATTGAATGGAAACTGAGTTGACCAGTGGGAAAATTATATGGGTATATAAGGAAAGATGGGGGGTACTTCAAGGTTGGACTACAGATAGGATTGGTATCAGGAATGCTGAGAAAGATGGTATTGGTTGACAGAAAGAATTACTGAAGCAATCGAAGAAATTTGACCATTGGGGTAGCCAGAGCATTATACTGCGGGGATTGTTAGCATCGTCGGTTAAGAACAAAAAGTTTGATGTTGGATACAGGATGGGACAATGCCTTTAGGAGTTGATCTATGACCTGGTTATTAACAGCTGGAATCAAGGAAAGAGACATTTCAAGAATTTTTATTTTGTACTGAGTAAGGTGTGAGGAGTTGGTAACAAAGATTCTAGATTGGTTCAAGCTACAGCAGCACACCAAAGACTAGCGCTGCAACGCTAGTTACAACACTCCTCTTCCCAAATTTGTCTCCTTCAAATTTCCTCTAACCAAAACCCACCAAAACTCTTCCAAACCTCAACAATACTCCAAAATGAGCCTACTATCATCTATATCTCACCCCACACAACCCAAACATATAGAACTTAGCCACATGCACCCCAAAACAAAGAAAAAGCAATGTTTGAGCATGAAGCTCAAAAACCCAACAAAAGAGAATTGGAACAGTCTAGAATTCAAGTGTTCAAGCTCATAATTTCTTACCTCAAATGGGGAATTAGACCTTATGTTATCTTTAGTATCCTTCCAGCCCTAAGCTCATCAGCTCCTCAAGTTTATCTCCCTTAATTTCCACCAAAACCAAGTTTTAGAAATTCATGCCAATAAAACTCAAAAACTAAAGAAAACCTTGAAACTTACCTCAATTGGACTGAATTTCAGTAGAACTCCTAGTTTCACCAAGAACCTCAAGTGCTAAACTTGACCTAATCCTCCTCTGAACCACAGCTCCAAGAATTCACAAGAAATGGTGCAAGAAAATGATAAACAGATAGAGAGAAGAGGGTAAGCCCTAAGTGTTCTGTTTTCCTTCTTTCCCTTTTTGTCTTTTCCCCTTTTCTTTCAGCTTCCCTAAATTTCTAAACATTCCACTAAGTCATAAAGCAATATAGCACTTATCCCTTATAAAACAAATGACCATATTGCCCTCCCAATAATAACTAAACCTTTAAATCATTCTAATGGCATTTTGGTCATTACTCCCAATTCCCACTAATTCCTCGAGTGTCTATGTTAATTACCGCTTACATCCCAACACCTAACCAATCACCAATTATATTCCTCAATATCAAACGGTCTCCAATATATTTTCTAAATTCCCAGAAATACCCCTAGACTCACCCCGAGCCGGGTATAAATCCCCGCCGTGACTTTTCCGCTACACCGCTCACTATGATCGCCTCGAGTCACAAGTTACAAATATATCCACATAATAATGTGGTCTCAACAATTTATATCAAATATTTACATTTATGCCCTCAATGGGCCAAAATTACGAATATACCCTTATAGCCTAAACAGGGCCTACATGCACACTAATACGCATAGTCATGCATCTCATACATCCAAGTAATCATATAAGCACGCTTATCACATAATCATGCATTTAATCATTTAAATCACATATAATCCAGTTATGCCCTCCTGGCACACTAATCAAGGCCCTTAAGCCTTATTAGTAAATTTGGGTCGTTACAACTATCCCCTCCTAATGAGAATTTCGTTCTCGAAATTTACCTGAATAATTCAGGATACTGATCCCGCATCGCTGACTCAAGCTCCCAGGTCGCCTCCTCGACCCTACTATTCCTCCACAACACTTTAATAAGAGGAATCGTCTTATTCCGTAGTACCTTATCATTCCGATCCAAAATCTAAACCGATCGTTCCTCATAAGATAGATCTGTCTACAATTCCAGATCTTCATACTTCAACACATGTGTCGTATCTGAGACGTACTTCCGGAGCATAGAAACATGGAATACGTCATGGACTCTTGACAACGACGGTGGA
Organism: Humulus lupulus; assembly: GCF_963169125.1. Taxonomy (NCBI): domain Eukaryota; kingdom Viridiplantae; phylum Streptophyta; class Magnoliopsida; order Rosales; family Cannabaceae; genus Humulus; species Humulus lupulus. Next base: position 28,545,040 of record NC_084799.1, read on the forward strand.
AAAGCTAACCTGTAAGCCACCTGACCGATCCTTTCCAAGATTTCAAAAGGTCCGATGAACCTAGGGCTTAACTTACCCTTCTTTCCAAACCTCCTCACCCCTCACAGTGGTGAAACTCGAAGAAACACGTGGTCCCCAACCTGGAATACCACGTCTCTACGCTTGGGATCAGCGTAGCTTTTTTGTCTGCTCTGTGAGGTGAGCATCCTAGCTCGGATCTTCTCAATAGCTTCATTTGTCTTCTGAACCATATCCGGCCCCAAATACTTCTTCTCACCCATCTCATCCCAATGAATGGGTGATCTACATCTCCTCCCATATAGCATCTCATAGGGAGCCACTCCAATCGTCGATTGGTAACTATTGTTACATGAAAACTCAATCAACGGAAGATACTTACTCCAAGATCCCTCAAAGTCAATAACACATGCTCTGAGCATATCCTCCAATACCTGAATCGTCCTCTCAGACTGTCCATCAGTCTGAGGATGAAAGGTCATGCTGAACTTCAACTGAGTTCCCATAGCCTTGTGAAAACTACCCCAAAACTTAGAGGTAAAGATAGGATCTCGATCTGGCACTATGGACTTGGGAACCCCATGGAGACGTACGATCTCCCTCACATATAACTCTACATACTGATCCACATTATATGTCGCCTTCACGGGAAGAAAATGAGCTGACTTGGTGTATCTGTCCATTATCACCCACACTGAGTCATGAAGCCCTACTATCCTGGGTAAACCTCCCACAAAATCCATCGTAATATCCTCCCATTTCCACTTGGGAATACCTAAAGGCTGAAGCAACCCTGCCGGTCGCTGATGCTCAGCCTTCACCTACTGACAGGTTAAACATCTGGCTACGTACTCCACCACATCCTTCTTCATCCCGGGCCACCAATATAACGTCCGTAGATCCTGATACATCTTCGTGGTCCCCGGATGAAGTGAGTACGATGTAGTATGCAACTCATCCAATATCTCTCATCTAATCCCCTCATCAGCTGGAACACAAATCCATCCCTGATACCGTAGCAAGCCAACCTCAGAAATAGGATAGTCATTAGCTACTCCCGCTAAGACATTCTCCCTAATCTCCTATAACTGAGCGTCTATCAATTAACATTCTTTAATCCGCTCTAGCAGGGTCGAGTGCAGAGTAATATTGGCCAACCGGCCCACCACCAATTCTATCCCCGCTCTGACCATCTCATCAGCTAACTCTCTCGAGATCTGGGTGGGACTATATAACTGACCAGGGCCCCTCCGGATCAATGCTTCCGCAACTACATTGGCTTTCCCAGGATGGTAAAGAATATCACAATCATAGTCCTTTACCAACTCCAACCAACGTCTCTGCCTCATATTCAGGTCCTTCTATGTGAAGAAGTACTTCAAACTCTTATGATCGGTGTATATCTCGCACTTCTCCCCATATAGATAATGCCGCCAAACTTTTTGTGGGAATACCATCACTGCTAACTCCAAATCATGGGTAGGATACCGCTGCTCATACTCCTTCAGTTGTCGTGACGCATAAGCAATGACTTTCTCGTTCTCCATCAACACACAGCCTAAACCCAACCTCGATGCATCGCAGTAGACCACAAACTTCCCTTCCCCTGTAGGAAGACTCAACACAGGCACATTAATAAGTCGTCGCTTCAATTCTTGGAAATTTCTCTCACACTTGTCCGACCAGATAAACTTCAAATTCTTTCGTGTCAATTCTGTCATCGGTGCCGCTAACTTCGAGAAGCCTTCCACAAACCGTCTGTAGTAACCCGCTAGAACAAGAAAACTCCGCACCTCTGAGGCATTCCTTGGCCTCGGCCAATCCCTAATTGCCTCCACCTTAGATGGATCCACCTTAATCCCATTTGTACCCACAATCTGTCCAAGGAATGTCACTTCCGGTAGCCAAAACTCACACTTCTTAAATTTGGCGTACAACTGGTGCTCTCGCAGCCTCTGTAGAACCTGTCGAAAATGAAACTCGTGCTCTTCCTCTGAATAGAGTACACTAAGATGTCGTCGATGAAGACAATAATGAACTAATCCAGAAAATCCTTGAACAACCTGTTCATTAGATCCATAAAGGCTGCTGAGGCATTGGTTAAACCAAACGACATGACCAAAAACTCATAGTGCCCATACCTCGTCCGAAAGGCCGTCTTCGGTATGTCCTCGTCCTTGATCCTCAGCTGGTGATAACCAGATCGAAGATCAATCTTCGAGAACACCGTCTTACCCTGCAACTGATCGAACAAGTCGGCAATCCTTGGTAGGGGATATTTATTCATGATAGTTAACTTGTTCAATTCCCTGTTGTCTATACACATTCTCAGAGTCCCGTCCTTCTTCTTCACAAACAAAACTGGAGCACTCCATGGCGAGTAGCTAGGTCTGATGAACCCCAAATCCAGAAGCTTCTGTAACTGTATCTTCAATTCCTTCAGTTCTGTCGGTGCCATTCTATATGGTGCCCTCGACACTGGCTCTGTCCCTGGCGCCAACTTAATAACAAATTGAATCTCCCTATGCGGTGGCAATCTGGGTAAGTCCTCAGAAAACACATCCAAGAACTCGCAAACCAATCTGGTCTCCTCCGGTCTTGTTGGCAAAACCCTAGTGGTATCTATCACACTAGCTAGAAAACCTATACATAGGGGATTTGTTTCAAGATTTAATAACATAAATAAAGTGATAAACAAAGAACAATGGATAATAGGATTTGAAAGAAACACTTAAGAATTATTCTCCACCTTCGACAATCAATCTATCAACAATGACAATTAATATTCCCTATTCTCAATAAAACTATTAACCCTGCAGATAACACTTAAGAAGTCAATTATCCTAGTTTTCCTAATATAATTAATTAAAGCTAAGCACTCTTAATTAATCATTTTTACCAAGCAATATATCCATTAAGCATGCGATCTATTTAACCTCGGAAAAACATTACATTCAATGGAAACAAGTTAATCTAGGCAACAAATTCATTAAGCGTGCAATTCATTTAACCTAGGTTCTATTCTTCATCACAATTAAAATACCCGTCACAATACCCTAATTGCAATTTATCACTCTACTTAGAATCCTAAACTATTAGGTGAATAAAAATCCTAAGATGATAGTAGAACAATGCAAAACTCTAATTAGTGGCCATCTAAACAAGATTTTACAAGAATCATAGCATTCAAATAGAAAAATAAAAGCAATTTAATATAAGGGAATAGAAGGAATAAAATTAATCAATGCATTCAAGATCTCATGTCTAAGGTTTTGAAATAACCCTCAAATACAAAGAAAACTATTCCATAATCACTCATACTCACAAACATAAATATTCAATGAAAATAAAGGAGTTTCGAGAAGAAAGAAAAACTAGACATGAGATCTTGATATGAAAATATTCAATGATGTCTTTTCTCCTCCTCTGCTGTTCTAGCCTCTAAAATTTGCAATCCAAAGTTATTATAAAAGTTAACCCTAACCCCTTTAATAGCCCTTTCAAAATTATATTTAAAACTAAAAAACTAAGGAAAAAATTGATCGCCTGCCAAGGCCAATGTTTCTTGGCGGCCGCAACCACTTGAACAATTACTTTTCAGAAAATTGGGCTCCAGCCGCGGCTAGAAACATTGCTAACCATGGCCGCTGGGCTTTGTTGGTGTGGCTGCGGATATAGAATTTTTTTCGTTTTTTCATTTTTCTTCACCTGCAGCCACTAACTGTATTTTAACCATATTTTCCTCGATATAGCTCGGAATTTGATGATTCAAAAAGCTATGGAGAGCTAAGAAAATACCTAAAACATATATTTATTGATAGATTTTCAAAAGAGTATTGGAAAATTATCAAAATCAAGTGTGAATTTTCAGACTTGTAATTCTGAGCTTAACCATTGCTTGTAAAACATCTCAAATTCATTCTTTTTCATCCAAATGTCTTAAAAATCCTAAAAACACAAAATAAAATAATTAAACATATATAAATAACTAATAAAGTGCATAATCATAGAAGAATAATGAATTAAAAATAGTCAAATTCGATACTTATCAAGCAACTCCATGCAGAGAGGACGTCGCGGAGGCACCAGGCGGAGGGGAAGGCAATTCCTCCAATTTTTGCGGCACCTTGGTATTTCTACATCATTTTTCTCTCTGTTCTTTCTCTCTCCCTCTGTCTATCTATATGGTTAAGTCACTCTCTCTCCCTTGCTATCTATCTATGAATCTCTGTCCTAATAATAATTTATCTAACATTTTAGGTCTCTTTTGAATTGGTAAGATCACTTTCTCTCTTTGTCTCTCTAAGTTATTTTGGCTAAAATGTTAGGTCTTGAGCTTTGTCACTGCAGCCCATCCATTTTTTGGAACTGTCGTAGAGAAAGCAACGACCTTGTCGTGGAGAAACAACCTCCACAAATGTATTTTCATATTTTGTACCGTTTTGTATATTTGGGGCTGAATTTAAATTATATATTTATGAAGTTGTATGATCTGGTAGCTTGCATTGCGCTTGATCTGGTGATTTTTGTTCTCAATTGAATCATTTCCTTTTGTTCCGCCTGAACTACACCAAAACTTGTAATGCCTAGTCATGACTTTGCAGAGAATTTTTTATTATTGTTTTCAGATGTATGCAAATATTAACATAAGAAGCGTAAGTGGGAACAGAAAGAATCCAGTAAATATATGTCTTGCAAGTGCTACGAAGATCGATATACGATAATACTTCTATATATAGCTACTGGTTATTGTAATGTTTTCAATTTTTTCATTCTTTTGGGTATTTTTGGTTTAGTAAGCAGTTATTGTAATATTACCGATAATATTAGTGACTAGCTACTATATATTACTTGTTTATTGTTTAGTTGTTGTAAAGTTTTTAGTTTTGGTGGTGTTTCTGGTAGGCATGGAAAAATGAGGCAATAAGGCGGGACAGGGCGGGGCCCCGACCCGACGGGGCGTCTTTGCCCCGGTAAAAACGGGGCAGGGCGGGACACCGCCTGCCCCGCCCCACCCCAATTTTTTTTTCTATACTCAAACCCAATATAAAAAAAGATAATTTTGAGATATATGCAACTATTATATATTTTTCTTAACATTATTATTTATAGTATGTCTTAGTGTTGGTTCTAAAATAGTGACGTGTCTTTATTTGTATTTATTGTACCTTTTTATATTAGTGTTCTTTTTTTTTCTCTTTAGTCAAGAAAAATGGATTACAAATCTCTAGGTATACTGTGATTTTACGAATGAGATAATATATATTTGAAATCTTTTTTTTATTGAAATGGGGTCATATAATGTATCATGTATATACTATTTAGAATTTCAATTCTTACTTTTAATATAATTTAATTATAATTCAAATTTTATTTAAGAAAATAAAGTTAAACAGGTCGGGCCAGACTCGCCCCAATTCAGTCGGGGCGGATCGACCCGACCTGCTCTGTAACGTCCCAGATTACCTAATAAGGCTTAGGGCCTTGATTAGGGGGCCAGGATGGAAAATTATGGAAATTATGTGATTATGTGATATATATGTGTATCATTAAATGATTATGCAAGTTATATTATAATATGACTTGATATGCATGTTTAGGTGTATTAAATATGCATGTTGGCCCATTTCTGATTAAAAGGGTAATTTTAGTAAGTTGGCCTGTTATAGGTATATTTGGCATATATGTGATATATGTGTGAGACCACATCACTATGTGGATATATTTTGATATATTTGGGCCTTTGACTCTAGTATGATTCATTATCTTGGGCTATTTGCCCCATATGACACTGTAGTCATTTATATGAATGATATGCATGCATGAGTAGGGTTATTACTGCTAGGCATGCTTATTATTATTTGGGAATATGTTATTAACTGCTTATGACCATGTTTAAGTTTTCTTGCTGAGCCTTGGCTCACGGGTGCAATATGGTGTAGGTAAGGGGAAAAGAAAGTTGGATCATCCTTAAGTTGGAGAGCTTAGGTGGCGATGTGTACATATGCAGCTGCTCGACCACCACGGTTGAGGGTTTAAAAAGGAACTAGGTTCAAACCCTATTTTGTTGCTTAGGTCGGATGGTTGTAACTTGTTCATTGTAATTAACTGTTTTAAATGTATTTTGGGATCTCGTGTATAAAGTCAATGTTTAAATGAAATTATTGTACCTTTGACCAAAATTTTTAACCCTAAATCATTAATCGAGTTTAGTTACGCGGTTATGGCCAAATGACTCGTTTAGTGAGTTTAACACTATTTAAAATACATACTGTAACTGTCCCTGAGTAGTAGGGCGTTACATGCTCCAAGGAACTTATCGGGGCAGGGCGGGGCAAACCCGCCCCGTTTACATGCCTATTTTCCAGTTTAGTAATTTTTTACAAATATTTTTTTTATTTTTGAGTGATTACAAGTTTTTTACCAGTTATTGTCGTATTACCTAGTACTGGAAACATTGATAATATATTACTATTATGTTACTAGTTGATTAGTAACCATCACTTTTTTTTTGCAAACTAATAATCAATTGCCATTTTGAAATTGAAAATTTTGGTAACTAGTTGGTTTGGTGTGAATTTAGAATTTTGAAAACATTTTCAAATTAAAACTCAACTTAGATATCAATTGTAAGCCTATATCGGAATCATAGATATGTTGGTTTTGTTTTTGGGTATTACAAAATTAGTAGTATCAAGATCAATTTTAATTCAAAATTTCATAAAATTGCAATTAAATGAATGATAAATATCATTTTGGATCCTATGTTGTGTAAAAGTTACCAATTGGACCTTTTGTTTAGTTAAATAACAATTCAAACTATGCGTTTTAAAAAATGGAACAAAATAATATCCTGAGTTTGATTTTGGTCAAACTTTTTTTACATAGGACTAAAATACCTCTGATTTTTATAAATATGTTAGTTTAATAAATTAAAAATTCATATAAAATTTAAAAAATATATAAAAATAATATCAAATTTTATTTTAAATAAAATTAAATATATATTAATTAATTAAAACCTAAACAAAATTTTAATAAACAAAACTTCAAAATTAAAATCACAACTCTAAACTTTATAACAAAAATTAAAACAAACTTAATAAGCTACATTATACCAACAAATTGAACAATTAATAAACACTTTGTTATCCATATTTTCCACCTATGACACGTGGCAGGGCCAAATAGTTTCGTGGGCCCTCACAATAGGTACCGACTCAACCTAGGCCCAATGAACAATGAGTAAGGATGCCTTGACAGTCTAGACCATGCTAAGCTCGATGACGGGCAAATAGCACAAGCATAGTAAGGGGGCCAGAACTAAGGTGCAAGCCCGCATCATCTCCTTGACCACTCTCAATCTACATCCTTCCGGATGTAAATTGTGATGACGAACAATTCACTCCAGGAGACGAATCCCATTAAGTGGGATCCAGGAGAAGACGTCGTTAGCAAGATATCTGCCTAGTAAATGAACCTGGGTCCTGGTAAACGAACCATGACTTAGTTAAACAATCCCAGATATTGGTAAATGAACCTAGACCCTTCATCCGGATAGGGCAAGCCTAGTCTTCCTTGATGCTGACGTGTCCCCGAGAAACCCGGAGGTTGGTCTCCCTAATTAACCTACAGAATAGGGTACGCACGAAACATACACTGTTCCTGGGAAATAGTACTGCCACTACTCTGACAGATCCTGTCCCCAGGATCCCCTCAGTAGCCCACACGGATCAGTCCGTATTAACGAATAAAGGGCAGTTGTAAGGCTTGGCCACGCCTAAGCCGGTCCAATGGGCCCAGATTAACAACAACTAATTATGTTACATTCTTTGTATTATGGCTCCGTTAGCGAGCGAATTGTAATTACATCCTTATTGGGCCTGGATTAGTCTGGCCCAAGCTACTTGACTGCCTATAAATAGGGTCAGTTGTGCAATGTAGCAGGAATCTGAGAATTTCTCTTGTAAGCAAAACTCTGTTGAACTTGCAGAAAACCTGCATTGTCAAAACTCTCTAAAACCTAATACTAGTGACTCGTGGACTAAAGCTCATTAATGCCCCAACCACGTAAATTTTTTTATTGTTCATCTTTTATCCTTTCTTTCCAGCTCTTATTTCATAATATATTTATAGTATTTGAAAAACTCAGTAAACATTTTGGTGCTTTCATTGAGAGCTGAGGAAAGCTTGAATCAATCTCTGTTATCTGTGAAAATGGTGAACACTAGACATACCGTGTTTGATCATGTTCACCAGCAACAACAAGACAATGGAGAACCATTGCCCAATCAACCACTTCCTCAAGACCAACCAGAGCACATGCCTTATCAAGGGCCTCTACCTGACGACTCCCAGAACTCCGGGGAAGGGGGTGACTACGAGGAAGCCTATTAAGATGAAGACGAATGGGAGTATGAAGATCACGAGGCTGAGAACCTAGTGGATCCTAAGCAGGAGGATCCAGAGGTGGTCTGTTTGAGACAACAGGTCCTGGATCAAGAAGTCAAGATGGCTGAATAACAGGAGGCCACCTGTAAGATGCAAGAGTCCCTCCTGGCTCTTCAGGCTTTCATTGCTGCCCAACAATTAGTAGCCAATTTTTCAGTCGTTCCTCCCCTAGGAACACAGCTGCTTGTCCCACCTATGAGGACTGGCGTGCCCAACAATGCTGCCCCTATCCTCCTCCGAGACAATCCCCGCATCCCGGAGCTGGTCCATCGAATCATGCTCAAGACAAGGGGAAAGCCAAGATGGCCGATCCCATCGAAAAAGCAAACCCCCAAAAGAGAGCTCCTCCCACTCAAAAAATCAAGGCTGACCCAGTGCAATTCCCTAGGAAAGAACGGATGAATCCTGTCCCAGGACAGAATCATCAGAACAATCCACAGGGGAAGCGCCCACAGGGTACAAAGCCCTGGAATGTCCCCAGACAGGATGAGCAGGGAAGATGCTTCTATCCCAACGCTTCCGTGAACAAAGATCATGGAGGATGCAAATGCAGATAGGAGCCAAAAATGGTCAGTTCGAGAGATGACACATCAATAGTGATTTGCGAGATGGCCTCAACGCTCGGAAGGAGCAGGCCCGAAAAGAAAAGATCAGCCATCGAGGAGGCGACTTGAGGAATAACCTCAACGACAGGAGGAAGGAAAGAGTCCACCTAGACGATGGAATGGCTAGACAGTTCATGGAACAGTTGGCCGCTCTCAAAAAGGTCACGGACCGCTTGGTTCAAAAACAAGAAGGAGGAGGTTCTGATTCAGAAGAAGAGGAAAATGAGTCATGCGCCAAGCACATACTGGACATCGTGTTACCTAAGGGGTTCAAGATGTCGGACATACCCGCCTATACCGGGAACACAGACCCCAGAGATCATTTGTCCCTCTACAATTGCCTGATGGTTGTAGCTCACGTCTTTGACAACGAAAAATGCCTATGTTTCTCAATCACTCTGGTTGGACCCGCAGAAAAGTGGTGGAAAAGACTCAAGATGGGGTCAATTCAGTTTGGGTCCGGATTGCTGTCAGCTTTTCGTAACACAATTCGTGGCCGTCATAAAACTGGACATGGAAGTCAGTTCCCTGGCCAACATCAAACAACATCCTACAAAGCCCTTAGGGCTTACATCCAACGCTCCACAGAAGAATCCTCAAAGACTAAGGTGAATGATGGACAACGCCTAGTAGCTCTCTAATCCGAAATCAGAGTTGGATCCCCTCCCCGGGACGACATACAATGCAGCAAGGTGGCCACCCTTGAAGAATTTATAAAGAGGGCACAAGGTTTCATAAACTGGGAGGAGGCTCGAATCCAAGCCTTCGGGTGGCAGCCTGCACCCCAGTCGATAGCGCAAACCTTTCTCGGATACGGAGCACAGTATCTGACACCTCCAATCACGTCCGGATCTGCTAGAACCCTTAGGATGCAATTCATGACCCCAACTATCTATGGGCCCACTTCGTCGGGATATGCTCCAGCTCCATCAGCCCCATTCTTCGGGTACAGAGTGGCCCCAATCGGGTATAGTGCCCTCCCGGCGGTGCCAAACCGCCTTAGGTCGAAGCGGCTGAGGCGAGCATAAACCCCTCGCGGGGAAAGAGGTTGGGGAAAAGTCAAAACCAATTCGAGCCCACGAAGAAGGGAAATAGGGGGTACGAACCCCAATACACAGAGTATATCAACTTAGTGGACACCTGGGAAAACATCTACCTTCAAAGGGCAATGTAGTCCATTACTAGAAACCAAGCCCCATGTGCAAAGGGGGAAATAATTCGAGGGACACCAGAAAAAGGTGTGCCTACCACAAGGATGTGGGCCACACGACCGAAGAATGTCGTCAGTTGAAGGACGAGATCGTGAACTTGATCAAACTGGGACACTTCCACCAATGGAACAGGATGCCAACAGGAGTTTCAGGACTGCATTTAGCACCTTGACAACCTTTGGCCTCGGGTGTACATGTGTTGTACCAAACTCCTCAGGGAGGGTACGCTCCTGGATCAGGAGCACATGCCCCTCAGGGGGTCCCAATAATGCAATCCCTTGGAGGCCTTATGGCTCCTAGGCTCGGAATGTTGTATTCTCCCAGAACCGCGCCACTTATATCAGGAGGCCCGCAGCTAGGAGGATCGTTCTAGAATGATAATAAAAGATACCTCAGCGAACTCGATCATGACCATGAGGTGTGCGCATCCAGACTCCAACCCAACGTCCAAAACTGATATACTTGCCCATAACGTTCACGGGGGAAGATGCATGAAACGTTCACTTCCAACATCACAACCCATTGGTTATTGATGCCCAAATCGCCAACAATCCCAAGTGTTGGTGGACGATGGGAGCTCCGTTAATCCTATTCAAGCTAGCCTTTATGCTAACCAGGCTAACAGAGGTGGACCTAGACTCCTGCCCTACGTAGATCTATGGCTTCAATCAAGATTCTTTGCTCCCGATGGGCAAGATTCAACTCCCCATGATGTTGGGGAACAAGGTCCAAGGCTCGTTCATGTACTACACCTTCGTGGTGGTGGATTGCCCCACGGTGTAGAATGTGTTCTTTAGGCACTCTGCTCTAGTTGACTTCAGCGCCATAACCTCCATCCTCCATCTATGCATGAAGTTCCCGTGTGATAACGACAGAGTGGGAACTGTATGGGGAGATCAGAAGAGTGCCCAGAAATGTTATCGTGTTTCAGCTCAACCAATCTTCATGGTCCGCGAAACGCCTCTCAAAGAGGAAAATGATGATCCTATCCCACCACCACAGCCAGCACAGAGGGTTGTCTGAGAGGAAAACAAATTAGATTCGTGAATAGAGGTGGATAGGGCATTAGAGCCCATGGAAGAAATTGAGGAGGTGTGCCACAGTGACACCGACCAAACCAAAGTGATCCGGGTAGGGAGAAACTTGAAGTCGGAGGTCAGGTCTGCCATAATTTCCTGGGTGAAAAAGAGCCATGGTGTCCTGGCTTGGTCTCACTCAGATATGATTGGGATCGAATGCAACGTCATATGCCACGCCCTGAACATTGACGAAAACTCTACTCTCGTCTGGCAGAAGCGAAGGCCCCTGGGCGCAGAAAAGGCAGAGGCCCTCAAGCTTGAAATCGAGAAGTTGTCCTCAATCAACTTCATCCGGGAGGCCTTATATCTCGTTTGGCTGGCCAATCCAGTGTTGGAACCGAAGCCAAAAAGAACATGGAGGACTTGCATCAACTTCACGAATCTTAACAAGGAGTGCCCCAAAGATTGATTCCCTTTGCCCCTGATTGACCAGATGGTGGATGCTACATCTGGGTATGAGTTGTTAAGCTTCATGGATGCTTACTTCAGATACAACCAGATCTCAATGCATGTGGCAGACCAGGAACACACCAGCTTCCAGACGGACAAGGGTGTATACTGCTACGTCATCATGCCCTTCAGAATCAAGAACACTAGGGCCACATATCAAAGACTGGTTAACAAAATGATCCAAAACCAACTATGGAAGAACATGGAGGTCTATATAGATGATATGTCGGTCAAGTCTAAGACATCGGACCAACACGCGGACGACTTAACAGAAACATTTGCCATTATCAAAAAGTATGGGATGAAGCTAAATCCCAAGAAGTGCACTTTTAGCGTGGCATCAGGGAAGTTTCTGGGATTCATAATAAGCTCAAGAGGGATAGAAGCCAACCCAGACAAGATCAGAGCCCTAATCAATATGTTGTCACCACAAAAACACAAAGATGTTCAAAGCCTGTCGGGAAGGATAGCAGCTTTGAGCCACTGTGTGACGAAATCCATGGACAAGTGTATCCCGTTATTCAACATACTTTGCGGAAACCAGTGGTTCGAGTGGACAACCGAATGTTAAGAGGCCTTCTAAAAGTTGAAGGGACATCTGGTTCAAGCACCAATCTTGTCAAAACCAGTGGATGGGGAACCACTGGACCTATATTTGGCAGTGTTAGAACACGCCATCAGTGCCACATTAGTGAAAGAAGAGGGAAATGTCCAATTCCAGGTCTATTACGTGAGCAAAAGGTTGCTGTGCGTGGAGTCCAGATACCCTCTAATAAAAAAATTGACATTTTGCTTATGACCATCTCCAAGAAGTTATGTGTAATGCCGCAAATTCCCTAATAAGGTTTAGGACCTTGATTAGGAGGCCGGGAGGGCCATAATTGATTTATTATGTTATTAAAAGATTATATGCATGTTTACGTGAATTGTATTATTATATGATGATAAATGCATGCATATGGGTTCATTTTTAATTATAAGGGCATTTTGGTAATTTGGCCTGCTGAGGGCGTGATGGTGTATTTTCATGCATGTGGGTGAATTATAAATAATACCACAATATAAGTGGATTTGTTCGAGCCATTCGGCATGAGACGATCTTTGAATGTAAGTTATAGGTCTAGTCATAACGGGGTTAATTTCGAGTCTCGGGGTGAGTCTCGGGGTAATTTGGTGATTAGAACATTTCTGGGAATTAAAGGGTAATGGGATATTAATTATTAGCATTTGAAAATATTAAGAATAACGAGAATTGGAGGGTGTTAATTATAATTAACGAGATAGGTGGGAAATGACGGTTTTACCCTTGGAGGCCTTAAGATGACTTTGAATAACCTAGGGGCAATATGGTCATTTGGCAAAGGATATATATCATTCGAAGGCTGTAGAAAGTATAAGAAAAAAATAGAGCATTATCATCATCATCATCCTATCTCATCTCTCTCCCGTACCTCTCATTCTCTTCTTTTTCCTTTCTAATTTTCGAACCCTACTTGAAGAACCAAGCTAGGAAATCAAGGTTTGAGGCTTAGAACTTTTATTCATCCATTGAAGAGGACTCAAATCCAGCTTGAGGTAAGAATTCATCCATGAATCCTTAGCTATACTCTATTTTTCTAATAAGTTTTCAGTTGAGAAATTTGAGATGATTAGTTTAGAATCAATGGAAGTTTTTGAGAAAGTTTTATTGGGTTTTGATGAGGTTGTGGTATGAATGAATTTTTGGGGTTAAAATATAGGTTTGGATGATGTTTGGGATTAGTTTTGAAGCTTGATTTTTAGGGGAAATCGCAGGGGAGAAAACCAGAGATTTTCTGGTCTGTAGGTGGCGCCCCAGCGCTAGGCAGGGTAGAGAGTGGGACTCTCTCTGTTTTGGGGCAGCGCTACCAAGAAGCGCCCCAACGCTAGTTCACTTTCCAGCAAACCTACTTTTAGGGTTTGGGATGACTTTGGGGGCTCGGGGGATGGTTCCACTACCCCGTTTGGGTGGTTTGGGAGTCCTGAGAGCACGGGATTGGTCCTAGGAGTGAGGTTTTAGATTATAAACCTTTTATGATTTATTTTATTGATGGGATTCCATATTTGGTTATGAATAGGTGACCGCTAAAGGATCAAAGGATTGATCGTTCTCAAGGGTCGTTCTTTTACTAATTCTTTCCCGAACCCGAGGTAAGAAGAATGCACCCTATATATATGACATGCATGGTTAGTATTAAGGCACGTTGAGTGTTGAAATGTGGACATTGAATGCATATTAAATGCTCAGCAAATCTTGCTTATTTGTGATGCATGAGAAACATATGGTTAGGGCATGCCATGAATGTTAAATATGAGATTGATCAGAGCTTGAGTATTTATGTTTGTGCATGATCCTAATTATGCTAGCAATTGTTAAGTAAGCATGTTGAATGCCCTATATTTGGATATTTGACATATGATATATGCCTGGTAGCATTGTTTACTTGTGCGTATTACTGGCCTAAGAGTCAGAAGCGGCATAAGCGTCATGAACGCAAAGCCGATAAAAGATTAGTTTTAATCGACATCGGCATTAAATGAATTATATGGAGCATTAAGCGCTTGACTAGTCTATGTCTAGTTACTCAGATCTAGGGCCAAAGGCCTAGGAGACTATCGCCACATGGCTAAGGGAGCGGTACCCACAATAGTGACTCTATGGTCACTTGGTAGGTTTATGTTGGTGACTATTTCATCAAATACCTATCTTGTTTAAGCTAGTGAAAGGATCACTTATTTGTAAAGCCTAGTTGACCGTATCGTCCTATGGCTAATGGGAACGGAACCCACCTTAGTGACTATTACAACTGTCACTCTTCAATTTGGGGCTAAAAGCCCTGGATGATTATTATGATTATCAGTTGATGTTATATACCCATCATTATCAGAACATATTTGCATTCGTGATTAAGGACATTATTGCTAGGCATGCACCTTATGATTTGATAACATGTTATTACTGTTCATGAGCATATTGAGTTTTCTTGCTGAGCTTCGACTCAAGGGTGCTATGTGGTGTAGATAAAGGCAAAAGAAAGCTGAACCATCCTTGAGTTTGAGAGCTTAGGTGACGATGTGTACATATGCGGCTGCTCGACCGCCACGGCCGAGGGTTTAAAGAGGAACTAGGGTTAAACCCTGTTTTGCCGCTTAGATCGGCTGGTTGTAAATATTTTCTTGTAATAGACCTTTAAATTATATTTTTGGGATCCCAATGTATACAATAAACGTTTTAGTAAAACGTTATATCTTAACCAAAAAATTTAACCCTAAATCGCTAATCATACTTAGTTACACGATTGTGGCCAAATGACTTGATTAGCAAGTTTAGCACTGGTTAAAAGGCACACCGTAACGGTCCCTAGAGTTTAGGTCATTACAACTTGGTATTAGAGCGAGCCAAGGTTTATGGTTCCTGAAGACAAGCTATGTAATGACCCAAATTTACTAATAAGGCTTAAGGGCCTTGATTAGTGCGTCGGGAGGGCCTAATTGAATTATATGTGAGTTAATGATTAAACGCATGTTATATGATTATTTGAATATCTGTGATGCATGGCTATGTGTATTAGTATGCATGTAAGCCCTGACTAGGTTAGAAGGGCATAATCATAATTTTGGCCCATTGAGGGCATAACTGTATATATTTGTGATAAATTGATGAGACCACATTATTATGTGGATATATTTGTAATCTGTGACTCGAGGCGATCCTAGTGAGCAGTTCAGCGAAAAAGTCATGGCAGGGGCATATACCCGACTCGGGTCGAGCCTGGGGTATTTATGAGAATTTAGAGAATATATTAGAGTTTGATTTGATATTGAGTAATATAATTGGTAATTAGTTAGGTGTCGGGAAATAAACGGTAAATATTAGAGACAGTCGAGGAGTTAGCGGGAATTGGGTGTAGTGACCAAAATGCCCCTAGGTTGATTTAAAGGCATAGGGATAAAGGGAGGGAAAAATGGTCATTTGGCTTATAAAGGATAAGTGTTATTAGGCTTTACACCTAAGTGGAATATGTAGAAGGTCTTAGAAGTCTGAAGGAAAGAAAGAAAAGAAAAGGAAAAAAAGGGAAATTAAAAGTCTATCTTTTTCTCTCTCGGTTGGAGGTTTCTTCCTCAATTCTTGAAGGAGTTTGGAGCTGAAACTCAGAGAGAGTCTGGGCAGGAGCTTGAGGCTAGGGTCCTTGGTTTGGTTTGAAGAGTTAGTAAGGGTTGTTCATCATTTGAGGTAAGGTTCAAGGTAGCTTTGCAGTTTCTAGTTCTTAGTATTGTCATGGATTTTGAGCTGTGTTTTGATGGGGAATTCTAGGGAAATTGAGGCTGAAGCTTTGAGGAGTGGAAGCTAAGGAAGAGTGGAGGATAGCCTAAGGTTGAACTTCTCTGTTTAAGGTAAGAAGCTCTGATCTTGGTCACTTGAATTATGTGGTTTTAGCTGTTGTTTTTATTGAGTTTCTGAGCTTTAGGTTCAGCTATGGTGATTTCCATGATTTTTGATGCATGTGATTGAATTTTGTGTGGTTGGGACTTATGGGATGAGTTGAGGATGTTGGGAGGCTTGTGTTGAAGTTTGGTTGAGGTTTGGTTAAATTTTGAGAATGTTTGGCTTGGGAAAATTCGAAGGAGAAAAAGATGTGCAGGGCTGTGCTGTGACTAGCGCTACAGCGCTAGTCACTGGGAACTATAGCACTAGGTCCTAAAGTTCTTGAGCCTTTTGGCTCTGTTTGTAGCGCTATAGCGCTCTCCTTAGGGCGTTGTAGCACTACCCTATTTCCAGAAAGGGGTTTTTGGGTTATTTCTAAGAATTTTTCCCCGGGGGTTCGGGGTTTGATTCCACCACCCCGTTTGGTGGAATTAGGGCTTCCCGAGGGCTCGGGATTGGTCCCGAGGGTAGGTTTTGGACTGGAGGTTTGGCGATGATTCTGATCTGTGGTTGCGACTAGGTGTACGCTGGGGCTCAAACGGGATCGTGCTTGAGGATCAAATTGAACAAGCTAGCGAAATCTAAAGGTAAGAAAACTGCACCTGGTTATGTGTTTGTGATGGGACTAAGAGCTCCCTATATCTGTATGATGTCATAGGTGGTATTATGCCATGGGACATATGATAAACGGCCTAAGGGCACCGTAAATAATACTTGTGCACAGAGCACGGCTCGGCCACTGGTAGCCGATGACAGCTTAATATTCACTGAGCTTGGTTTAAGCGGGCCGGAGTTAGTGGGATAAATAGAGGGTGCAGCCTAAGGGCGCTAACCCTAGTTATCATATGTGAATTGATTATTGATATGAGGTGATATACTTGGTATGATGAATACTTGATTAACATGAATGCTTAGAATGTTAAGTACATGCTTATGCGGTATGAGTTATCTGATTGTCTACTGAATGATTATGCTATGTTATTGTGTTTTCTTGCTAGGCCTTGGCTCACAGGTGCTACGTGGTCCAGGTAAAGGCAAAGGTAAGTTGGACCAATCCTAAGATGGAGAGCTGCGGGGCTAAATGTACATAGTTAGCTGATCGGCCGCCATGACCGAGGAGTGATACAGGACGAGAAAAGCTTAACTATCTGTTTTGCCTTAGAGTGGCTAATAACTGTATTTTAGTCCTAAAACTTTGTAGACTGTCTTTTGACTTTACTACTTTTGGGATCCCTTGTAAAGAAAATGTTTGTTTATAAGAAATGAAGCTTTTGAAACCAAAATCTTTTAACCCTAGTTCAATTGTAGTTTCAGTGACACTTTTCAATCTAAATGACTTGATTAGCAAGTCTTTCACTTTACTAACACACAGTGTAACGGCCTTGGCTATCTAGGGTGTTACAACTTAGTATCAGAGCATCCTAGGTTTAAGGATTCCTGAAGACTGGCTGGACATGTACATTCGTCGTGAAAGACAAGCTCAACTCAAGGTTTGGTAATTGTGTATACATGACTATATGATTAAATGATATGAATGAAATATGATTGTTGATATTTGCTTGATTAATAGGGAGCATGAGATACTGATAGGGCCTGGCCCTTGGCTATTGCATGATGATATTGAGGCATGCTTATTAGCATTGTTATGCATGTGAATGAATATATGGATGAATATTTGGATAAATTGTTATATCTTGATTGCTTGTGAATGTTTGGGGTTCGAATGGTGGATCATGGATGGATTATTACCCTGTCATCATAGCCTGACTGCCGAGTCGTTGATTGCAGATTGACTTGGATAATTATGTGTCCAAGAAAATATACACGACTAATCGGCAACAAGTCTAAGACTAGAGATGATGATCAGGGCCAGACCCCTCTGCCAGTCCCTGAGAACTGGCAGCAGCTTATGGCAGGCACGTAAGCTCGGCTACAGAGCCAGGATGAACAGATTCGAATTCTGCGACAGTAGGCTCCATCAGGGAGTGTTGCCCCCATTGTGCCACCTGCAGTGATACCAGCTGTACAGCCAGTAGAGGTTGGGAACAAATGGGAGCCGTTGTATGAGCGGTTCAGAAAATAGCAGCCCCCGATCTTTGAAGGAAGGCCTGATCCACTGAAAGCTGAACAGTGGATGACTATGATTACTACCATTCTAGACTTGATGAGGGTAGAGGGACATGACAGAGTGGTCTGTGCCACATATATGCTGAGAGAGGAGGCCCGAATCTGGTGGGAGGTGGCATCACAGACCAGGGATGTTACTGCTTTGATTGGGAAGGATTCAAGGACTTATTTAGTCAGAAGTACTACAATGTTGCCATCAGGGCAGCGAAAGTAAATGAGTTTGTGGGGCTGGTTCAGGGCAGCATGATAGTTTCAGAATATGCCCTGAATTTTGATAGACTTGCGAAGCTCGCACCAGACCTTGTGCCTACTGATGTAGCTAGGCAGGATAGATTTATTAGAGGGCTTAATGTGATGATAGCCCGAGATGTGAGGATTACAGCAATTCCTGGAGGGACAACTTATGCCCAGGCTGTAGATAAGGCTCTTACCGCTGAGGGAGCATAAAATAAGATATGGAGGGAGAGTGCAGCAAGACAAGAGGGTCGCAGGGCGGTGCCCCCATATTTTGGTTCTGGTAGGGGCGGAGGCCCTAGTGATTTAAAGAGGAAGACCATTGATGCTTCGACTGCTCCTAGTCCTGATAGGAGAGGTCGGGGTACTCAGGGTGGCCATCAGGGAGGCGGTGATGCATGGAAGACTTTGATATGATTTTGGGTATGGATTAGCGTGTTAGATATGGAGCTAATATTGACTGCAGGAAGAAGATGGTGACCTTTGAGCCAGAGGGTGAGGATCCCTTTGTTTTTGTGGGAGCGGTGCATGGACCCCGCGTACCCAGGATATTGGCGCTGAGAGCTAGGGATTTGTTACAAGGAGGGGGTATAGGTTTTCTGGCTAGTGTGGTGGGTACCACCAAGGTTTCGCCAGTAAGACCGGAAGAGATCAGATTGGTTAGCGAGTTCTTGGATGTGTTTCCTGAGGACTTGCCTGGGTTGCCGCGCATGGAGAGATTCAGTTTGTCATTGAGCTGGCGCTAGGGACAGAGCCAATGTCGAGGGCACCATATAGGATGGCACCGGGCAGAACTGAAAGAATTAAAGATACAGTTGCAGGAGCTTCTGGATTTGGGGTTCATCAGGCCTAGTTACTCGCCATAGGGTGCTCCAATTTTATTTGTGAAGAAGAAGGACGGGACTTTGAGAATGTGTATAGACTACAAGGAATTGAACAAGTTGACTATCAAGAATAAGTACCCCTACCAAGGATTGATGACTTGTTCGATCTGCTGCAAGGTAAGACGGTGTTCTCGAAGATTGATCTTCGATCTGGTTATCCCCAGCTGAGGATCAAGGACGAGGACATACCGAAGATGGCCTTTCGAATGAGGTACATCCACTATGAGTTTTTGTTCATGTCGTTTGGTTTGACCAATGCCCTAGCAGCCTTTATGGACCTAATGAACAGAGTGTTGAAGGAATTTTTGGATCAGTTCGTTATTGTCTTCATCGACGACATTTTAGTGTACTCTAGTTCAGAGGCGGAGCATGATATTCATCTTCGACAGGTTTTGCAGAGGTTGAGGGAGCATCAGCTGTACACCAAGTTTAAGAAATGTAAATTTTGGTTACCAGAAGTGACATTCCTTGGACATATTGTTGGTGCAGATGGGACTAAGGTGGATCTGTTTAAGGTAGAGGCAGTTAGGGATTGGTCGAGGCCAAGGAACGCCTCAGAGGTGCGAGGTTTTCTTGGTTTAGCGGGTTACTACAGACGGTTTGTGGAAGGCTTCTCGAAGATAGCGGCACCGATGACAGAATTGACACGGAAGAATTTGAAGTTCGTCTGGTCAGACAAGTGTAAGGACAGTTTCCAAGAGCTGAAGCGACGACTTATTACTGCACCTGTGTTAAGTGTTCCTTCGAGGGAAGGGAAGTTTGTTGTCTACTGCGATGCATCGAGGATGGGTTTAGGCTGTGTGTTGATGCAGAATGAGAAGGTCATAGCTTATGCATCACGACAACTGAAGGAGTATGAGCAGTGGTATCCCACCCATGATTTGGAGTTAGCAGCGGTGGTATTTGCATTGAAGATTTGGCGACATTATCTATATGGGGAGAAGTGCGAGGTATATACTGACCACAAGATCCTAAAGTATTTCTTTACACATAAGGACCTGAACATGAGAAAGAGGCGTTGGCTAGAGTTGGTGAAAGACTATGATTGTGATATTCTTTACCATCCGGGGAAAGCTAACGTAGTTGCGGATGCATTGAGCCGGAGAGGCCCAGGTCAGTTATATAGTTCCACCCAGATCTCGAGAGAGTTAGCTGATGATATGGTCAGAGCGGGGATAGAGTTGGTTGTGGGCCGGTTAGCCAATATTACTCTGCAGTCGACCCTGCTAGAGCGGATTAAAGAGGGACAGTTGGTAGACGTTCAGTTACAGAAGGTTAAAGAGAATGTCTTAGCGGGGGTAGCTAAGGGCTATTCTATTTCTGAGGTTGGTTTGCTTCGGTACCAGAGGAGGATTTGTGTTCCGAATGATGAGGGAATCAGACGAGAGATACCAGATGAGTCTCATACGATGTCGTACTCCCTTCATTTGGGTACCAGGAAGATGTACCAGGATCTACGGACATTATATTGGTGGCCCGTGATGAAGAAGGATGTGGTGGAGTACGTAGCCAGATGCTTAACCTGTTAGCAGGTGAAAACTGAGCATCAGGGACCAGCAGGGTTGCTTCAGCCTTTGGGTATACCTGAGTGGAAATGGGAGGAAATTACAATGGATTTTGTGGGAGGTTTACCCAGAACTGTAGGGCTTCATGACTCAGTGTGGGTGATAGTGGACAGATACACCAAGTCAGCCCATTTTCTTCCAGTGAGGTTGACATATACTGTGGATCAGTATGCTGAGTTGTATGTGAGGGAGATCATACGTCTCCATGGGGTTCCTAAGTCTATAGTGTCAGACCGAGATCCCATCTTTACTTCCAAGTTTTGGGGTGGTTTGCAAAAGGCTACGGGGACTCAGTTAAAGTTCAGCACAGCCTTTCATCCTCAGACTGATGGACAGTCTGAGAGGACGATTCAGGTGTTGGAGGATATGCTCAGAGCGTGTGTGATCGACTTTGAGGGATCATGGAGTAGGTATCTCCCGTTGATTGAATTTTCATATAACAATAGTTACCAATCAACTATTGGAGTGGCTCCCTATGAGATGTTATATGGGAGGAAGTGAAGATCACCCATTCATTGGGGTGAGATGGGTGAGAGGTAGTATTTGGGGCCAAATATGGTTCAAAGGACAAGTGAAGCTATAGAGAAGATCCGAGCTAGGATGCTCGCCTCTCAGAGCTGACATAAAAGCTACGCTGATCCCAAGCGTAGGGACGTGGAGTTCCAGGTTGGGGACCACGTATTTCTCCAAGTTTCACCATTGTGAGGGGTGAGGAGGTTTGGAAAGAAGGGCAAGCTAAGCCCTAGGTTCATTGGACCTTTTGAGATCCTGGAAAGGATCGGTCAGATGGTTTACAGGTTAGCCTTGCCACCATCGTTGTCAGGAGTCCATGACATATTCCATGTTTCTATGCTCCAGAAGTACGTCTCAGATGTGACTCATGTGTTGAGATATGAAGACTTGGAATTGCAGACAGATTTGGCTTATGAGGAGCAACCAGTTCAGATCTTGGATCGAAAGGACAAAGTACTACGGACTAAGACGATTCTTCTTGTTAAAGTATTGTGGAGGAATAGTAGGATCGAGGAGGCGACCTGGGAGCTTGAGACAGCGATGTAGGATCAGTATCCCGAGTTATTCAGGTAAATTTCGAGGACGAAATTCTCATTAGGAGAGGATAGTTGTAATGACCCAAATTTACTAATAAGGCTTAAGGGCCTTGATTAGTGCGCCGGGAGGGCATAATTGGATTATATGTGATTTAATGATTAAACACATGGATTTTGAGCTGAGTTTTGATGGGGAATTCTAGGGAAATTGAGGCTTAAGCTTTGAGGAATGGAAGCTAAGGAAGAGTGGAGGATAGCCTAAGGTTGAATTTCTCTATTTAAGGTAAGAAGCTCTGATCTTGGTCACTTGAATTATGTGGTTTTAGCTGTTGTTTTTATTGAGTTTCTGAGCTTTAGGTTCAGCTATGGTGATTTCCTTGATTTGGGGTGCATGTGATTGAATTTTGTGTGGTTGGGACTTATGGGATGAGTTGAGGATGTTGGGAGGCTTGTTTTGAGGTTTGGTTAAGTTTTGAGAATGTTTGGCTTGGGAAAATTCGAAGGAAAAAAGATGTGCAGGGCTGTGCTGTGACTAGCGCTACAGCGCTAGTCACTGGGCACTAGAGCGCTAGGTCCTAAAGTTCCTGAACCTTTTGGCTCTGTTTGTAGCGCTATAGCGCTTTCCTTAGGGCGTTGTAGCGCTACCCTGTTTCCAGAAAGGGGTTTTTGGGTTATTTCTAAGGGTTTTTTCCCCAGGGGTTCGGGGTTTGATTCCACCACCCTGTTTGGTGGAATTAGGGCTTCCATAGGGCTCGGGATTGGTCCCGAGGCTAGGTTTTGGACTTGAGGTTTGGTGATTATTCTGATCTGTGGCTGTGACTAGGTGTACGCTGGGGCTCAAACGGGATTGTGCTTGAGGATCAAATTGAACAAGCTAGCGAAATCTGAAGGTAAGAAAACTGCACCCGGTTATGTGTTTGTGATGGGACTAAGAGCTCCCTATATATGTATGATGTCATAGGTGGTATTATCCCATGGGACATATGATAAACGGCCTAAGGGTGCCGTAAATAGTACTTGCGCACAGGGCGCGGCTCGACCACTGGTAGTCGAGGACAGCTTAATATTCACTGAGCTAGGTTTAAGCGGGCCGGAGTCAGTGGGATAAATAGAGGGTGCAGCCTAAGGGAACTAACCCTATTTATCATATGTGAATTGATTATTGATATGAGGTGATATACTTGGTATGTTGAATACTTGATTAACATGAATGCTTAGACTGTTAAGTACATGCTTATGCGATATGAGTTATCTGATTGTCTACTGAATGATTATGCTCTGTTATTGTGTTTTCTTGCTGGGCCTTGGCTCACGGGTGCTACGTGGTCCAGGTAAAGGGAAAGGAAAGTTGGACCAATCCTGAGATGGAGAGCTGCGGGACTGAATGTACATAGTTAGCTGATCGGCCGCCACGGCCGAGGAGTGATACAGGACGAGAAAAGCTTAACTGTCTGTTTTGCCTTTGAGTGGCTAATAACTGTATTTTAGTCCTAAAACTTTGTAGACTATCTTTGAACTTTACTACTTTTGGGATCCCTTGTAAATAAAATGTTTGTTTATAAGAAATTAAGCTTTTGAAACCAAAATATTTTAACCCTAGTTCAACTGTAGTTTCAGTGACACTTTTCAATCTAAATGACTTGATTAGCAAGTCTTGCACTTTAATAAACACACAGTGTAACAGTCTTGGCTTTCCAGGGCGTTACAAGCTGGGCATGTACACTCGTCACTGAAGATGGCTTCACTCAAGGAATGGTAACTATTTCTGTGGTTATGTGCTTAACTGCTTAAATAGAATGTAAATGCTTTACCTGCACATTGTATTAGGGAGCATAAGATTCTGGTAGAGCCTGGCTCTTGACCATATGATTACATGCTCCGTGAATATATATATATATATATGAATGTGATGATATGATTACCTACTCTATGAACATATATAATTGTGATATTTGTATGCTGGAGTTGGAGGCATGGTGTGAAAGTTGGAAGAGCAGAGATTATGACTGATGTGTGAATGCCATGGTCATGTTTTTAGCACTATAGTGATTTGTGAATATGGTATGGCAAGATTGTTTTCATGGGGAAAGCTCTTGATATGCTTATCATGATTTATGGGTCAAGTTATTGACTGCAGATTCAATCAGCAGGTTTATACCCAAGGTAGATTATGAGTCCTAGTGGTGGTTATACTGAGGCTGGGAGTTTCAGCCAGGGGTTGAGTTCTTCATCTGCCCCTCAAAGTTTCCAAAAAATGCTTACAGATGTGCAATTAAGATTGCAGAGACAGGAGGAAGAGATTAGGTGTTTGAAGCAATAGCAGAATCTGTTGGGAAGCACCTCTTCCTTTGTTATGCCAGGAGTGGCACCAGTTTTGGCTCAGCCTAGAGTTGAGAGCAGATGGGAATTTCTTTGTGGAAGATTCCAGGAGTATTATCCTCAAGTCTTTGAGGGAGGCCTAGATCCATTCAGAGCTGAGCAATGGATGGGCATGATCAGTTCCATTCTGGAAAGTATGGGGCCGATAGGTCATGATAGGGTGATCTGTGCTACATGTGTATTGCAGGATGATGCCCAGACGTGGTGGGAAGTAGTATCCCAGATGCGAGACACAGCTGTGATGGACTGGAAAGAATTTAGACAGTTGTTCAATGAAAGATATTACCGTGATGCAGCCAAGACTGCTAAGGTGAATGAGTTTTTGAATCTCGTTCAGGGAAATGCAACAGTAACCGAGTATGTTAATAAATTTGATGGGTTGGCCAATTTTACTTTTGACATGGTATCCACAGATGTAGCTCGGAAGGAAAGGTTTATCCAGGGATTGAATTCCAAAATAGCTCAGGGCATTAGATTTGCCCCATTGCATGAAACCTCCACCTACGCTGAGGTGGTAGGGAAGGCTCTTGCAGTTGAGAGCATAAGAAATGAGAAGAAGAGTGATAGGGAGTACGGAGCTCAGATAGTGGTACCTCCACTTATTGGAGCAAGCAATAATGAAAGCTGGAAAATTTATCCAATATGCACTCGGTGCAAAAGGCATCATCTGGGAGAATGCCGAGCAAAGGCATGTTTCTTATGTGACATGGTTGGGCATCTCAAGAAGAATTGCCCAAGGCTAAGAAAATATGAGAAAAATGGGATGGACAACTCGGCTCCAGCTCGAGTGTTCGTTCCGATGCAGTCAGAGACTGAGACTGAGACTAGTTCCTCAGGGATGGCAGGTCAGCTTTTTAGTTATGATTTGGTAATGTGCGGACTTGCTGGGTGCCATGTTGTTTCTTTGTTTGTTGTATATAGAAAAGCATAAAGATGATATACAGATCACATGGTTATGTTGTGATGGGAATGTAATACTGTATTGGTGATCTAAGAGATGAGTAGGGTTATGATAAAAAGGACTCATCAGTGGTTTTGATAAAGTTGGTTATGACTGACTCTAGTATGATCCTGGATATGGATTGGTTAAGTAAGTATGGGGTCATGCTAAATTGCAACGAAAGGATAGTAACTCTTGGGCTTGAGAGTGGGAAGCCTTGTGACAGTTGGCATTGTGCATGGATTCTGTATGCTTATGACATCTGTATTGAGAGCTAGAGTTTTATTGGAGGGAGATGCGTAGAACTCTTAGCTAGTGTGGTGGATACCACTTAGGTTGTGTCAGTGGGATCAGGACAGACTGGATTAGTCTGTGAGTTTCTATATGGGTTTCCAGGGGACTTACCAGGGTTTCCTTTATGTGAAGAGATAGAATGGTGATTGGATTGGTGTCAGGGATGGAATCAGGCTTAGGGCACTGTTTTGAATGGCTTCAGCAAAGTTGTAAGAACTTAAGGCTCAGTTATTTAGTAAGATGGTATTCTCCAAGGTGGATCTTTGATCTGGTTAGTACCAGCTAGAGCTTAGGGAGAAGGAAATGCAAAAGACTGTTTTTATATTAGATAAGGACGCTGGGAGTGTTGAGTTATGTTTTGAGGAATTGGTTAACGTTAAGTTATGTTTGGATGAATTAGATGGATAGAGCATTCAAAGGATTATTTGAATGGGATTTGAGATTGTTTTGATCGATGGTATTGGGATATATTTCTTGCGAAGATTTGACAAGGTCAAGGAACGCCTTAGGGGCAGGAGTTTCCTTGGAGGGGCATGACATTATATGTGCTTCAGAAAAGAGTTCTGAGTCTTCTTACAGATCAGAATCAATTTGTAGGCTGTTATGACACCTCAATGGCAGGGAGAAAGGGATTGCCTATGCATCATGTTGGTTAAAGGATCCGACCAGAACTAGAGTAGAGTTTCTGGTGGGCCAGGTGGCCAGTTTTATGCTTGAGATTACTATCTCAGAGAAGATCAAAAGGAAAGACGATTAAGTGAATCACGGATAGGAAAGATTGAGTGGAAAGTCTTAGCTGGATTATGGTATGAATGAAGTTTTGGGGTTAAAATATAGGTTTGGATGATGTTTGGGATTAGTTTTGAAGCTTGGTTTTCAGGGGAAATCGCAGGGGAGAAAACCAGAGATTTTCTAGTCTATAGGTGGCACCCCAGCGCTAGGTAGGGCAGAGAGTGGGACTCTCTCTGTTTTGGGGCAGCGCTACCAAGCAACGCCCCAGCGCTAGTTCACTTTCCAGGAAACCTATTTTTAGAGTTTGGGATGACTTTGGGGGCTCAAGGGAATGGCTCCACTACCCCGTTTGGGTGGTTTGGGAGTCCCGAGAGCACGGGATTGGTCCCGGGAGTGAGGTTTTAGATTATAAACCTTTTATGATTTATTTTATTGATGGGATTCCATATTTGGTTATGACTAGGTGACCGCTAAAGGATCAAAGCATTGATCGTTCTCAAGGGTCGTTCTATTACTAATTCTTGCTCGAACCCGAGGTAAGAAGACTGCACCCTATATATATGACATGCATGGTTATTATTGAGGCATGGTGAGTGTTGAAATGTGGACATTGAATGCATATTAAATTCTTAGCAAATCTTGCTTATTTGTGATGCACGAGAAACATGTGGTTAGGGCATGCCATGAATGTTAAATATGAGATTGATCAGAACTTAAGTCTCTGTGTTTGTGCATGATCCTAATTATGGTAGCAATTGTTAAGTAAGCATGTTGAATGCCCTATATTTGGATATTTGACATATGATATATGCCTGGTAGCATTGCTTACTTGTGCGTGTTACTGACCTAAGAGTCAGAAGCGGCATAAGCGTCATGAACGCAGAGCCGATAAAAGATTAGATCTAATCGATATCGGCATTGAATGACTCATATGGAACATTAATGCTAGACCTACCCTAAGTTCGATGAACATCTGCATTGAATGACTCATATGGAGCATTAATGTTGTACTGACCCTAAGTTCGATGAAAATTATAAGCGCTTCACTAGTCTATGACTAGTTACTCAGAGCCAGGGCCGAAGGCCTAGGTGACTATCGTCACATGGCTAAGGGAGCGGTACCCACAGTAGTGACTCTATGGTCACTTGGTAGGTTTATGTTGGTGACTATTTCATCAAATACCTATCTTGTTTAAGCTAGTGAAAGGATCAGTTATTTTTAAAGCCCAGGTGACCATATCGTCACATGGCTAATGGGAACAGAATCCACCTTAGTGACTATTACAACTGTCACTCTTCTATTTTGGGCTAAAAGCCCTGGATGATTATTATGATCATCGGTTGATGTTATATACCCATCATTATCAGAACTTATTTGCATGCGTGATTAAGGCTATAATTGTTAGGCATGCACCTTATGATTTGATGACATGTTATTATTGTTCATGAGCATATTGAGTTTTCTTGCTGAGCTTCGGCTCACGGGTGCTATGTGGTGTAGGTAAAGGCAAAAGAAAGCTGGACCATCCTTGAGTTGGAGAGCTTAGGTGACGATGTGTACATATGCGGCTGCTCGACCGCCACGGCCGAGGGTTGAAATAGGAACTAGGGTTAAACCCTATTTTGCCGCTTAGATCAGCTGGTTGTAAATATTTTCTTGTAATAGACCTTTAAATTATATTTTTGGGATCCCAATGTATACAATAAACATTTTAGTAAAACGTTATATCTAAACCAAAAAAATTTAACCCTAAACCGCTAATCATACTTAGTTACATGATTGTGGCCAAATGACTCGATTAGCAAGTTTAGCACTATTTAAAAGGCACACCGTAACAGTCCCTGGAGTTTAGGGCGTTACATTAGGACCTTACTTTCAGGCCCATGCCATCAAAGTACTGACGAACCATCCCCTACGAATAATATTATAGAAACCCGAGTCATCGGGAAGACTTTTGAAGTGGGCCATGGAACTGAGTTAGTTCGACATCACTTATGTCCCCAGAATCTCCATTAAGGGACGGGCCCTGGCCAACTTCATTCTGGAATGCATCGGGATAACCGAGGACGAATAACCCGTCGACCCCATAGTACCCTTTCGGACGATCTTCGTGGACGATGCATCCAATCAGAATGGGGCTGGGGCCATCATCCTAATATCCTTTCAAGGTCACCAGCTACAAAGGGTCGTGCTGGCCGAATTTCACTTATCCCGGGAGGTAGGGGCAGAGAACATTGAAGTCCATAGAGACTCCCAGCTGGTGGTCAGGAAGATTTTGAGAGAATACCAAAAAAAAAGGGGAGAAGATGGCCACCTATGTGGCGCGAACTCGAAAGTTGCTCCAGTCTTTCAAAAGATACTTCATCTGTCAGATCCCTAGGGAAGATAATGTGTTTGCAGACACACTGGCCAAATTGGCCACAGATGTTGAAGTAGAACTCTTCGGGGTAGTCTCGATCGACCATCTACCCGCGCCTAGTATTCAAACTCCCACAATCGTCAATTCCATTGATTACACTACATCCTGGATGGACCCTCTCATCCAGTATCTAACCACTGGGGAATTGCCCGCAGACAGGGCCGCCACCAGGAAACTTCAGTACCAGGCTCCCATATACATCATGATGGACGACAAACTCTATCGTAGGGGGTTATCCATGCCTTATCTTAGATGCGTATCTGGGACCGAAGTGAGCACAACCATGCATGGAGTGCACGAAGGCTTTTGCGAAGATCACACAGCTGGATTCAACTTGTTCATGAAGATCCTCAGACAAGGATATTTCTGGCCAACAATTAAGAAGGAGTATGTAGATTACATCTGCAAGTGTGAACAATGCCAATGGTGCGCGAAGATCCCACGAGCCCCTCCAACTGAGATAATCCTAATGACCAATCCACGACCTTTTGCAGTTTGGGGGAATGATTTGGTAGGATCCTCCCGACTGGGAAGGGCGGAGTAAAATACGCCATTGTAGCCGTCGACTATTACACCAAGTGGGCCAAGGTAGAAACAATGAGCACCATCACCTCCAAAAAGGCCCTCGACTTTGTCATCAACAACATTGTGCGCCGATATGGCCTCCCTCATAAAATCGTGTCTAACAATGGGAAGCAATTTGATAGCGTGCACTTCACCGACTTCTATGAAAGACATGGCATCATCAAAATTTTCTCCGCAGTTGCAAGGCCTTAAGAAAATGGGCAAACAAAGGCCACAAACAAGATTTTGAAGGGGACATTAAAGAAAAAACTACAAGCCTACAAGAGCAAGTGGCCGGAAGAGTTGCCATGCGTCCTATGGGCGTACCGGACCACAGAAAGAGCATCTACCGAACATACTCCCTATTCAATGGTGTATGGATGTGCAGCAGTCATGCTAGTAGAAACGGTGGTCCCATCTCACAGACTAGATACATATGATCTCGTCCAGAATCGCGCCTTACTCCAAGAATCCCTGGATCTCATCGAAGAGATCTGGGAAGAATCACAAGTGCAGCTGAAGATGTATCAAGGAAAGATTGCAAGGAATTTCAACTCAAAATTTAAGATCCAGAGGTTCAGAACTGGCGATCTAGTCTTGCGAAGAGTCTTCCCTGCTTCTCAAGATCCGTGAGTGAGGGTTCTAGGACCAAACTGGGAAGGACCCTATGAGATCCAAAATGAAGTATGTCCAGGAACATATCGTTTAAAGTGGCTAGACGGAACAGAGGTTCCAAGGGCCTGGAATGCAGAACACCTCTGCCCGTACTATCAGTAGTCGAGAGGATCTAATTATGCCCTTTTCTAACATTTTTAATTTCAAGTAATGTACGGCCCAGGTTCATTTATTTTTTAATAAAAATGGTGTGGACAAAGCACCATAAGAAATGTTGTAAGAAAAAAAAAGTTCACATCCGTCTTTAATTTTTCCACAAACAAGTGACCTAAGAATACACTTTTTGATCACTTGGGGGCTAAGACCATTTATACAAATCCAGGATTAAAAACAAAAAAAGGATGCAAAACTCAGAGCTTAGTCCTGATCCAGACTCGTAGAAAAGGATGCAAGGCTCAAAGCTCATTCCTAACCCGGATCCATGTGGTCCAGGGGTTTCAACCAAAAAAAGGACGCAAGGCTCAAAGCCCAGTCTTAGCCCTGACCCATATTGTTCGCGGGGTTCAAAACCCAACTCCCAAAATATTGTTCCAAAACTAACATGGTCTAGGATAGTGCAATCCCTCTTCATGTTTTCCTTAACGGTCTAGAATCGTGGAACTTTAATCTTAGGCTTAGGTTGATTAAATTTGATCTTGTAAATGGTCCAGGCCATTGGAACCTAAACCTCAGGTTTGAGATAAGTTAATCAGCTAAATTCTACCTAAGTCATATTTCTAATGGTCTAGGCCGTTGAAACATGAACATTAGAGTCAGGACAGATCAACCAGACAACAATTAATAACTCCTTAACGGTCCAGGTCGTTGGACCTGAACCTTAGGTCCAGAGCAAGTGAATTAACTAAGTCATAACTGAGAATTCCATAACGGTCCAGGCCGTTGGATCCTGAACCATAGTGTCAGGATGAATCGATTAAGTTATATACGATAAAGTCCAAGACGGTCCAGGATGTCGAGACCTAAACTTTGGTTTCAGGACAAAGTAGTTACCTTCTACAATCTTTCTCCTAATGGCCCTGGCCATGGGGACCAGGACTCCACATTTAACCCTAATTCATGCAAAGTGGTTAAACACTTAGTGAATTTTCGAGGAAACATAAATAAATATAAAGCGGGGAACATTGTGTAAGGAAAAAAACAAATATAATAACATTGTCTCGGATGCATTCGCACCGTTTAAAAAATAAGTAAGTTTACAAAGATAAAGGAAACGAGAGAGGGAGTCCTAAAGTAAAATACAAAGGCTCGTGACTGGGCTTCATTCAGATCAGGAACGCCTGGAGCATTCTCACCTTACTGATCCCCAGCAAGAAGCGTCGTGTCCTCCCGTTCCTTCACTTCAAATTTGCCCTCTTCGCAGTCGGATCTGGATAGAGAAAGAGGTTCATATTTTTATGTTGGAGTTAAGCCATGTAAACGACCTCATCAAAAGTGGCCTCCAACAATTCATCAGCAAACTCCTTCTCCTTGTGAGCCTCCTCGCTTCGCTTCATTTCCAACTGAGCCATGGCCTCTAAAGCCTGATTATGCATCCCGAGAGATGCACCCTTTTCCTGCTCCTGGAAAAGTTGGACCTCAGTCGCCTCCAAGAGAGCCTTGTAGAAGCCTCCGAGTCACGAGCATGAGAGAACTCCGCATTTAGGGCCTCCATCAATTTTTTGTGCTCAACATCCCTCTTGGCCAGATCCTCCTCATGCTCAGCCTGAACCCGAGCGACCTCCTTGGCGAGAGCCTCCCTAGCAGTCTCCTGCTGATTGAAAACCCCCTCCAGTTTCATTTGGGCCATCTTAAGCTTCATCACCATCTCGGCCACCAACTCTGTGTTCTTGTAAGCCAACAACGCATCCTGGAACAAAACAGAGTTAGAAATAACACAAAAAATAATGGTGATAAAGAAAAGAAACCAAGATGGACGTAGGACTCACCGCAGTGGCTTGATGACGGATGGCCTAGGAGATAAAGAATACATTCCTGATAGCCAATGTGGCATAACGCTTGAGCTGAAGGGTGGACATGGTATTCCCCACCTGGCCCAGCAAGTCCGCAGCAAGCGGGGCCGTGTCCTGCCCCAGCTTAGGACGAAACCCAATCTCAGCTGCTTGCTAATCCACGATCTGCTGGGGGGCGCCGAAGGCCTCTAGACAGTCGATGAACTCTACCTTCCAGCAAATGACCAAAGCCTGGGCCACCTCGTCCTATTTATCACGCCCGTTGTCCCATGCCCAAAACACCATCTTCATTCTCTCCTCTTGGAGGATCAATTCCTCTTCCCCAGGAAGGGTCGGGTTGATGGGTAGCTAGAGAGCCTCCAAGATATCTTGCGTGATGATGAGGCTTTCACTAGGAGAATGCTCCTCGGCCAGGGAGAAATCCTTGGTCTTGGCCTTCTTGGCCGCTTTGAGGACTCCATGGCGATAGGGTCAGTTTTCCTTTTACTCCCTCCACCTCCTTCTGAAGGCTCCTGGTCCAAATAAATGACCTGGAGAAGAGTAGGTTAGGTTAGACGTTGCTCAGTCGGCACCGCCGGGACCAATGTTGTAGCTTAAACTCCCTCGAAAGCTCCCAGGTCCGGTTGTGAGTCCCCGAGTATCAGCTCGATTATGTTCTTCTTGGTCGGGCCCTTGGCAGCCTTCTTTGCTGAAGCCTTGGTCGCAGCAGCCCTGGCCTCGATCATCTCTCTCATTTTGGCCACTGGGTTAGACATGTTCGGGTCACCTGAGAAAGGAATAAAAAACAGATTAGTAATGTAAAGGAATGGGGGTGAAAGACAAAAATAAAGGAAACATGTATGTCTAAAGTCCTCCGGGATAAACCCTCATCCATGGAATGGGCATGACTCAACTCTTCTTGTGAAAAAGAATGAATTTGGTCCCCCATGTCATCTGAGTCCAAAAAGCTATCGTATTGAAGGAACCAGGACGAGTACATGAGGGTCATCATGTATACAACAATGGGGGAAGGAAGCCCTACAATGCTAACAGTCCATGTCAAATAATCCTGGTACTGTTTCCTATTTCTAACTAAACCCTCAATATGAGGGGCGTAAGTTAAAACTAGAGGTGCTTTACCTTGCCCCAAAATGCTAGCCTCAGGAGCCCTAGTGTTGGGCTGCCTCCCTTCGAGAAAGGCATCCAGCTCCTCGGACACGACCCTCTCCACATGGTGTGCCTGTTGTTTTCTCTTTTTCTCCGCGTCCGCCTTGGCCACGGCCTCCACTGCCTCATCGTGAATAACTGCCAACTCCTCTCTCAAGGCAGGATCCCTCTCGCATTGACTGGTGAATGCCAATCAGCTTGACAATCCAAAGGTTCTCCATGGTCACGAAGCCTCCCACATCCAGCTCATCTACACTAAGAGTAGCATAATACTTTTTTCGATCTAGGAATGTACCTGTTCACAAGAACGTACCTGTTCACAGGAACGTAAGTTTCCAATAAACTAAACAAAGGGCCAGATGAAAAATGAAGAAGGACGATTTACCCACGTGCTGAAATTCCAGTTGCAGGGTGGAATTCTTCTCTAGGAGGAATCTGGATGTCATGAACCAGTAGTGCCTGACATCGATGGGATGTTTCCACATGTTGAACAGAGTCGGACTAATGCCACAAGCCTTCAACTTATAGAACTTGTCTCGCGTCTTGTCCTTAGCACTAAGTTGCGGCTCCAACTTGTAAAAGTATAACACCTCTGCGGGGGTGGGTGTTGGGATCTCCTTTGAAGCGCAGAATATGCGCCATCTTGCAAGAAAATTATATGCTTGGGGCAGAAGTTGGAAAGGCAAGATCCCCACGAACTTGAGGAACCGCGTGAAATAGTCATGGAGCGGGAGAGTAGCTCCCGTACTAATGTGACCTATGCTCTAGGCCCTGAACATGCCCACTCTGATATGAGCTTTCTCTTCTTTCTGAGCAAATATGTTGTAAAAGAGCCCTGGTGTAACGCCCTGGATAACCAAGACTGTTACACTGTGTGTTTGAAATAGTGCAAGACTTGCTAATCAAGTCATTTAAATAAAAAATGTGAATCTAACGACACAAACAGGTTAGGTTTAAAAGATTTTGATTATAAACGAATAATTCTCATTAAAATACATATTGGAACATGGGATCCCAAATCAAGGTTTAGATAATGTAATTACAGAATTTCCAAAACAAATAAATAACCAAGCCACTCTAATGGCAAAATACATGTTTTAGGTTCCCGTCCTTGTACAATCCCTCGACCGTGGCAGCCGAGCAGCTGACAATGTACACCTCGCCCCCAGAGCTCTCCAACTCATGGTCAACTCATCTTACTCTTGCCTTTACCTGCACCACGTAGCACCCGTGAGTCGAGGCCCAGCAAGACATAGCATTCATTCAATCAAGGACATTAGCCAATAATCAATGATCTAATTCCAGATATTTAGCATATCATACACAACATTTATCAATGGAATACAAGTCAAGCAATAACTAGGGTTAATGCATGTAGGCCGCACCTTCAATTTAATACATTGTCTATGGCTCGCTTAGGCCAAGCCCATTGTTATACCCACTGACTCCGGCCAGCTTAACCGAGCTCAGTGATTAATAAGTTATCCTCAGCTACTAATGGCTGAGTCGCGCCCTGTGCGCAAGTATTGATTTTGGCACCCTTAGGTCGTTCATCACATGTCCCCATGGCATAATACCACCTTGTGACATTCACACAACTATAGGGAGCCCTTAGTCCCAACATATTCACATGGTTTATCACAATCATATAACAATGCATACAAATATAGGGAACATTTAGTCCCATCCTATCCACATATACAGGTGAAGTTTTCTTACCTTTAATTCCAAGTGCTTTAATTAGGAAAGAAGACCCCTGAGCACGATCCTGCCTCAAGCCCAAGCATACACCTAGTCACAACCATGATAAAGGATTCCATCAATAATTGTATAAGAGTTTCCGGATAGAGTTCTAGCTTCCGGGACATCGAATTCCACCAAACACGGTAGTGGGATCGATCCCAAGCACCCTAGGTTAAGTTCCCATGCTTTAAGACCCCAAAACACTAATATCCTTAAGGGCCGCGGCTCAAGCCTCCCCATGCTGCAGCATGGCCCCAAACAGAGCTCAACCTCACCCAGAAATAGACACGGGTCGCAGCCCTACATGCCCCATGCCGCGGCCCGCCCTCCTTCTCCAACATCCCTCAGCTTCAAAGGGTCGCGACTCATCAAGAACTATGCCACGGCCTGACCCCTTCAAACCCAGAAAAACCACCATTTTTTACACTCAAATCTCTCTCAAAACCACCCACAATCATCCTAATAACATAATCCAATTATCCCAACATTCTAACATGATTTCAACAACATAACCCAACAGAAACCTAGTCTAGAAACTAATCAAGACAACATCTCAATCTTTGAAACCCAAAAACACAAAACCTCTTAGAACAACTAGAAATCCCAGAATTCAGATGCTACACTATTATGAAAAGCTTACCTATGCTGAATAGCAAGCCCACCTACTAGTTGCTGAGTTAATTCCCAGGCCCTAGCCCCAGTTCAATCTTCAATATCAAAATCCAAAAACTCTTAGAACCCAGCCAAAACTATAGAATTAAGTCAGCTAAACCACAATTCAATACTCACCTAAACCCCTGGTCTGAACCTTCAGGTTGCTACATAAATCTTCCCCACAACTCCAGCTCAAATTCTTGAGTTTCCAACCAAGTCTTCCCTTGGTTCCATGGTTTCCTTGAGAGAGAAAAGGAGAGTTGAGCTGAGTGTGGAGGGAAGGGTCGGTTGGCAAAGTTCTAGCTATTTCCTCTCCTTTGTTTTATTTTACTTAAGTTAAACCCAAGGCTCGGGGTACCAAAAATGTCCCTGGGGGCAAAATGGTAAAATTCCCTAGTATTCCCACCTAGGCTTCCTAACCTCAAATATATCTCCAATTATTTATTTCCATAACCCGATAACCCAAATAACCACCTAACACCTGAAGTACCCCTTGACTTGTCCCAAGTCAGCTATCGGGTCCCGTTGTGACTTTCCCGCTACTTGCTCCCTAGGATCGCCTCGTGCCGAAAGCTGCAAACACATATATCCACATAATAATGTAGTCACAATATTTTATCACAAATAACCACATTTATGTCTTAACGGGCCAAAATTACAATTATGCCCTTACCAACCAAACAGGGCTCGCATGCTTATCCAATACTCATAAACATGCTTTCTCACACCATTAATTCACATAACCTCCAATTATGCCCTCCCGACGCACTAATCAAGGCCCTTAAGCCTTATTAGTAATTTTGGGTCGTTACACCTGGAGTCGACTCTACTCCAAGGGCCTTCTCCAGCTCATTCAGGATCCGGTAATTCCGGAACTCATTCTTTTCCCGTCCATTTCCCACATGTTGCTAGTGGGAAGGTTGTGCCCCTCTAGGAAAATGGTGCCTGCTTGGAAAATATCTTCTACGTACAAAGTAACGTCGCGACCCATGATCAAAGACCTGGAAGCGACAAGAAAAGCAAGAACCAAGCAGTTAGCACCGAAACCGAAGAAAACTAGTTAGGTGTGGAGATTCTCCTAAAACTGCTTGGAGAGGTCCCCTCCGGACTTAGATCCTGGACCAATAGAGATCCCAAGAACACAAGTCGGGAACTAAAGACCAATGGTATTTGCTAATAAACTAATTCACCCGAACGACTTTGAGGAGTCCGAGTTCAGTGGTCTGGGACAATCAAGCCCGCTTCATCAATCAAACTACCTATGGTATGAGGTGTCATCTAGAGACCCTACTATTCAACTCTACCACTACTCAGAACCACCCTACACGGTGGCGGTAGCCCTAACGACTCTATAGTTTTGAAAACAACACGACAATAAAAATGACCAAAAGGAATAAGAAAGTGAACAGAAAACTTACTGTGGGGTATTGGAGTTGGGATTCGTTGAGTTTCAGACGAAAACGTGGGCAAGATTTTTGGTCTTGAACCTGAAGAGGCAATGTAGCAGCTCGTCGACACTCCCAGACGGATGGATCGGGACAGAATCGTCTGCTTGTTGAGTGGAAAAAGGCTCTGTCAGAAACAAATGAACACAAAGAAATGTTAATCGTCGGAGAATCTCGTCGGCAATTTTGGACATACAAAGCTCTGACTCTCTGCTCTCTAGATTGGGAATTCGAGATGAGGAAAGTATAGAAGTGATCCTGTCGAGGTATTTGTAGGATTAAAATTCACTATTCGATATAACGGTCCACAATGAGGATCCCAAGGTTATCCCCATCCGACGGTCCCGAACGATGCAGGGGCATTAATTGGCCCAATCAAGTACTAAATCATGGATTCGTCAATCCACGATCCGCGACTACCTCACCCAACGGTCCACATTGAAAACCCCAAAACTATCCCCATCCAACGGCTTCGGATAATGCAGAAGCATTAAATAGCCTACTCAAGTACCCAAAACACCTTTTTCATACAGACGGGACGCTTTGAGACGTGCTTACACCCATCGGTCACCTAGGTAATCAAAATATTCTCTCCAAATTTCTAAGGCACGAGTGGTATAGACGCACCATCGACCTGGAAACACGTGTCTAGGACGTTGGAATCTGAAAGGACGGGGATCGCCCAAATGACCCCCAAGTAAATAAATCTGGGTCCTGGTAAACAATCTGGGACTCAAGTAAATGAATGGGACACTTGTGATTGATCTGGGAGAAGGAATGCAAGTCTCCACAATGCAAACACGGATGAAGACTTGTGGGGTAAATGTTATCCATATTTTCCACCTATGACACGTGGCACAGCGAAACAGGTCTGTGGGCCCTCATAATAGGTCCGGGCCTAACCTGGGCCCAGTGAACAATGAGTAAGGAAGCCCTGATGGTCCAGACCATGCTAAGCCCGATGATGGGCAAGTAGCACAAGCATAGTGAGGGGGCCAAAACTAAGGTACAGGCTTGCAACATCTCCCTGGCCACTCTCAATCTACATCCTCTGGAATGTAAATTGTGATGACGGACAATTGATAAGGTCATTTTTATATTAATATTTGTTAAGTTTTTCTATGCTTGGATGGTGTTATGATAGCATTTTTAATAGTTTTCACTAAGTTTTGTGATTCTACAACATATTTTCTACATTGTGTTTTATGATGATAAATCTGACCTTTTGATGGAAAGTGTAGTTAAAATAAAGTTTTAGGAGTATTCAAAGCTTTCGGGATTGAAATGTGGAAGTGGTGGCAACATGGAAGCTTTCTAAGATCAAGATTTGAAGAATTTTGAGGTAGGTCGCGGCTCATAAAACTCAGGCCGCGGCACTTTAAATTGAAATTGCAATGTCATAATTTTTTTCTTCCAGACAGGCCGCTGCCTGTGGTGCCAAGCCGCTGCGCGTAATTTCCAGGGCGCTGCCTGAGGGACAAATTTAGGCACAGATTTTGTTCTAGGCTGCAGCTCGCATTTTTCAGGTCGCGGCTTGCGATGTCGTTTTCATATTTTTTATTACTTTTTAATTAGAATTTAATTGAGACTATAAAGGATGATTAGGGTTAATTTGAGAGGGATCTTTATTACGGTTTAGAGAGACAAAAAGACTGAAAGGAGGCTGAAGAAAAGACTACAAGACTACATTACTTTTGTTCATCAATCTAGTTCTTTTCTTCCCTTTATCTCTTTAATTTTAATTATAATTATGTTTGTGATTATGATTACAATTATGGAGTAGATTCTTTTTAGGTTAAGGGTTAATTCAAAAACCAAGACATGAATTCTTGATTATTAATAATGAATATTTTTCTTCAATTTCTCTCAATATTAGATTGTTTCTATTTTTCCAATTGAATGTTATGAATCTTGTAATTTCTTGTTAGGTGGCCAACTAATTAAGGTTTTACATTGTTCAATTGTCATCTTAGAATTACTACTCACCTAATAGTGTAGGATTCTGAGTGTGTGTGATAAATTGCAATTGATAGTTAAGTCAAAAGAATTGTTGATTGTGATGAAAAATAGAACCTAGGTTAAATGAATTATATGCTTCATTAATTTATTGTCTAGATTAACTTGTTTCCATAGAACTTAATGCTTTATCTAATTTAAATAGATTGTATGCTTCATAGATTTATTGCTTAGATAAAAGAGTTAATTATTGAGCGCTTCGCCTTGATTACTTATAATAGGGAGACTGGGATAATTGTCTGCTTTAGCGTTATCTGCGGGGTTAATAGTTTAATTGAGAAATTGGAATAATATTTATTATTAGTGATTAGGAATGATTGTTGAGGGTGGAGATTAACCTTTAACTGTTTCTTAATATCTTAATCCCAATCTTTATTTTGCTTTCTAGTTTATGTTATTTTAATTTTGAGTTAAAAATAAAAATCCCCTTTTAAGTTTTAGTGTTAATTCTTGAATAATAAAGTGAACGATAGTCCTCGTGGGTTCGACCTGTGCTTGCTATTATACTGAAATAATTGGAAGTATTGAAAGAAAAATTATTGTTAAATTTGTGTGGTATACGACAGCCATCAAATTTTTGGCGCCGTTGCCGGGGACTATTTAATCACTATCAAATATAATTGATTCTTGATTCTAATTTGGTTTTTATATATATATTATTTTCATTTTTTTTCTTTTTCTTTTTCTTTTTTCTTTCTTTGTTGTTTGTCTTGCGAGGAACTTGAGATGTCTCATATGCAAGTCCTCATGAATTTTGTTCAACTTGACTTTGAGCCTTTATACAAGGCATGGTGGAGATACAAAGCTTTGCTAATGAGGTTCCCATACCATGGTTTGTCCAAAGAGTGTCAATTAGAGGTCTTCCTCAATGGGTTGAATGTCGAAGCAAGAGAATGGGTAGAAAGAGGAGATGGTACCACCAATTTCTACCAAGTATCTGTGGATGAAGCCTATTAGATGTTGGAAGACATGGCGGAATACAATGAATGGTGGTATTGGAATTGTTCAATGACCAACCAAGGCTGGGAGAGCAATTATAATAATATGGAGCCAACTTTTAACAATTGTACTCAAGGATCAAATGAGGAAAATTGGGATAATTTTCAAGAAGTAATTATAGAAGAGAAATCTCACCAAGCGGCTCAATCAAATTCACTTGAGGTATTGATGATGGAGTATATGGCTAAAAATGACGCCTTAATTATAAGCAAAGATTCAACCTTGAGGAATTTGGAAAATTCAAAGGGGAAAGAACAAAGTGAGGAGGTCAATTTGGGGAGTGGTGAGGAGATGGAGCTACCAATGGAAGAATTTGAACATCAAATGGAGCCCTCTTCAATCCAAAGTAACGAAGAAAAGGGAGAGACAATAGTAATGTCGAATGCTATCTCTACCCAAGATGTGGATAAATTATTTGAGCAAAGTAGTGAAGAAAGGCTAAATCCATCATCACACTCCATGCAACAAGTACTCAATCCTCAATGTAGTGAGCCAATGGTAATGGAAGAGTACACATATGACGATCCTTATAGGCCACCACCATCTCCACCTCCATTAGAATCATTCATTTGCATCCATCATGCTTACATTTCCAAAGAAAGTCAAGTTGAACATTGGAGCCCATCAATTCCAAATCTAGCCAAGCTTGAGGGCATTAACAATGACAACCTTCAAGTTGTATTATATGACGCTTATTATGGGCGTCAACCACTTATTGATGCGTCGACGAATAATTTTATATTTGCAACCTAAGGAGGATAGCAATGAATGTCACTATAATGGAGCAACGCATTATACTTGAGGGAGTTTTATTTTCCTTATCTTTCATTTTATTTTCATTGAGAACAATGTATTGTTTAAGTGTGGGGGAAGGGAACAATTTCATTTTGTCTGCTGTTGATTTTAATTATTTTTATTTTTATTTTTTTTCGTATCTTTATTTTGTCTGCTGTTGATTTTTTTTTTTTTTTTTTGTGTTTTCTTGTGTTGGTCTTGTTGAAAGCATTGGTCGATGATGAAACTTTGAATTATGCTTAAAGTGATGTCAGACAAGGAGGAATTTTGTATGATTTGTGTGCTTGGCTCTTATGTGAATTGCTATTTTGATTTATGTTGTTTTTCACTCTATGCACGATTGAATTCACCACTTAAAAAAAATTTTGCTTGTTGAAATTTTTTTTTTTGAAGTCCCAACCACTCTAGAAATCATTAATCAATTGTTTGAGGCGAAATCATAAGTACACATGATTAGGAAGATGATTAAGGAAGTTCTTTGGATCGTTTGAGCCGTTCAAGCCAACCTACTATATGATAATCCCTAGTTTCCCATGTTTGAGCCATGATGACTATTTCTTTTATTCTATGAACCGAAATTTTTGACCTTATACTTCCTTGAAAAATATTTCTTTTAGTCACCCATTACACCATGGTTATATATATATATATATGATTTGATCTTGTGGGATGGTTTGTTGTGGGATAGTTTGTTGAAAAAAAAAAGAAAAAAAAAAGGGAAATACTTATGGGTTATTTGTTTGGTTGTAATTGGTGTATGATCTCTATTTCTCTCATTGGAATATTATGGAAAAAAAAAAACAAAACAAAAGAAAAAATGATTTGCAATGAAAGGAAATGCATATATGCAAATTTTGCAAAAGTATAAGTGTGGGGGAAATAGTGAGATCATTATGGAAAGAAGAAAAAAAAATAGGTACTTCTTGATTTGTATGGGAAAATTTGGGGCAAGTTCAAAGAATGAAGTTGATGTATGCTATGGTGTGATTTGAGCTTAAATGTATCTTTCTCAACTACCATTAACCTTAGCCTTACATTACAAGCCTATAAAGACCTTTTGATTTTATGATCATTGTGTGTTTATATTAGTGGAGAATAATTGGTTAATGTCTATGGAGTGGATGCTTTTCATTGAAAAACATTTTGGTATATAGGGACTGATTTAAAAGAAAATTATTTGGCAAGTATGGATTAAATTTGATGCATTTGGGTTGGTGTTGTGATTAAGTTCTTAGTAAATTATTTTTTAAAATCAAATGGTAAATTACATATGGAGTTGAAATTCTAATGAGTATGAAAATCTGAATTGTTTTGGCATTACTTATTTGTATGATTCTCAGAGACATTCAAGCTTTTGACAAGACCGTTGTTTAGTGAGTCTAGATTAGTTTGTTTTATTTTTAGTTTTGTTATTTTAGTGTTTTGCTAAGGGACTAGCAATATTCAAGTGTGGGGGAATTTGATAAGGCCATTTTTGTATTAATATTTGTTAAGTTTTTCTATGCTTGGATGGTGTTATGATAGCATTTTTAATAGTTTTCACTAAGTTTTGTGATTCTACAACATATTTTCTACGTTGCGTTTTATGAAGATAAATCTGACCTTTTGATGGCAAGTGTAGTTAAAATAAAGTTTTAGGAGTATTCAAAGCTTTCGGGATTGAAATGTGGAAGTGGTGGCAACATGGAAGCTTTCTAAGATCAAGATTTGAAGAATTTTGAGGTAGGCTGCGGCTCATAAAATTCAGGCCGCGGCACTTTAAATGGAAATTGCAATGTCAGAATTTTTTTCTTCCAGACAGGCCGCTGCGCATAAAACTCAAGCCGCTGCCTATGGTGCCAGGCCGTTGCGCGTAATTTCCAGGCCGCTGCCTGAGGGACAGATTTAGGCACAGATTTTGTTCTAGGCCGCGGTTCGCATTTTTCAGGCCGCGGCTTGCGACGTCGTTTTCATATTTTTTATTACTTTTTAATTAGAATTTAATTGAGACTATAAAGGATGATTAGGGTTAATTTGAGAGGGATCTTTATTACGGTTTAGAGAGACAAAAAGACTAAAAGGAGGCTGAAGAAAAGACTACAAGACTACATTACTTTTGTTCATCAATCTAGTTCTTTTCTTCCCTTTATCTCTTTAATTTTAATTATAATTATGTTTGTGATTATGATTACAATTATGGAGTAGATTCTTTTTAGGTTAAGGGTTAATTCAAAACCCAAGACATGAATTCTTGATTATTAATAATGAATATTTTTCTTCAATTTCTCTCAATATTAGATTGTTTCTATTTTTCCAATTGAATGTTATGAATCTTGTAATTTCTTGTTAGGTGGCCAACTAATTAAGGTTTTACATTGTTCAATTGTCATCTTAGAATTACTACTCACCTAATAGTTTAGGATTCTAAGTGTGTGTGATAAATTGCAATTGATAGTTAAGTCAAAAGAATTGTTGATTGTGATGAAAAATAGAACCTAGGTTAAATGAATTATATGCTTCATTAATTTATTGTCTAGATTAACTTGTTTCCATAGAACTTAATGCTTTATCTAATTTAAATAGATTGTATGCTTCATAGATTTATTGCTTAGATAAAAGAGTTAATTATTGAGCGCTTCGCCTTGATTACTTATAATAGGGAGACTGGGATAATTGTCTGCTTTAGCGTTATCTGCGGGGTTAATAGTTTAATTGAGAAATTAGAATAATATTTATTATTAGTGATTAGGAATGATTGTTGAGGGTGGAGATTAACCTTTAACTGTTTCTTAATATCGTAATCCCAATCTTTATTTTGCTTTCTAGTTTATGTTATTTTAATTTTGAGTTAAAAATAAAAATTCCCTTTTAAGTTTTAGTGTTAATTCTTGAATAATAAAGTGAACGATAGTCCTCGTGGGTTCGACTTGTGCTTGATATTATACTGAAATAATTGGAAGTATTGAAAGAAAAATTATTGTTAAATTTGTGTGGTATACGACAGCCATCAACAATTCACTCCAGGAGACAAATCCCATCAAGTGGGATTCAGGAGAAGACGTCAGCAAGATATCTGCCTTAGTAAATGAACCTAGGTCAGGACTTAAGTAAACAATCCCGAATATTGGTAAATGAACCTGGACCCTACGTCCGGATAGGGCAAGCCTAGTTGTAACACCCAACATTTTCATAATACATTTTTTATTATAAATCAGAGTTTCAATACATAAAATGTATAAGTTTACAAATTTAAGAAATAGTAATGGAAAAATATTATTTAAAATATGATTTTATGTTATTAACGAGATTACAAAGAGAGAGAGAGAAACTTGAGTAGTCAAGTATTAGACCCAAATGTCATGTAATTTTAATTGGGGATTTTTATAAAATTAAGAAAGTTTTGTTAAAGGGCTTATTTGAAAAGAATTTTAATATTTTGGGGTCCAAATGTAATTTAAAAAAAGGGAAAGGTCTCAGCCTTAATTTCTCGTTGCTTCTTTCTCTCTCTCCTCATAATTTCTTCATTTCTTTCTCTTTCTTCTTCCTCCCCCCCCCCCCCCACCTCTCTCTCTCTCTCTCTCTCCCTCTCTCTCTCTCGCGTGCATCCGTCTGCCCGACCACCGAAGATCCACCAGCGGTCACCACATATAGCCACGCGTCGGACCATTGGATTCAGAGGCCTCCGAACTATCGACCACGTGGGATCCTAGGGCTCACTCGCTGATTAAACACCTCAACTGACCGATTTAAGTTCGGCCACCGCGCGACATCAAAGTTACGATTCGGCCACGTCGGGCATCCGTTTGCCGACCTGTCACCACCATCGTGTTCCTCGTGTTGTGGGCTTCAAAACCCAATAACTTGTTCTCACATCTACCATAGTTGGGTAGTGGGCCCACCACGA
Source organism: Humulus lupulus (assembly GCF_963169125.1). Lineage (NCBI taxonomy): Eukaryota > Viridiplantae > Streptophyta > Magnoliopsida > Rosales > Cannabaceae > Humulus > Humulus lupulus. The sequence continues at coordinate 28,589,791 of NC_084799.1, forward strand.
GCCACCGTAGATCGACGGTCGAAATTTAGTGTTCGAGGTTCCAAAGTTCGTTTTGAGTTTCAGAAAATCATCGTTTGACTTGTTGTGAAACCCGATCATTGTGGTATAATTTCTTTGACCTATATATTGTGATTTAATTGTGATTGATTAGAGTAATTGTTATTATGTGTACCTATAGTATATATTTATATATTCTTTATATATTGAATATTTTTCTGTAATTATACTGGCTGTCTGGGATTATATGTATTTCTTATACATGTTTTAATTTTGGTTTTGTCCATTTTATAGCCGTTGTGCTGCCCAAATTTATAGAAAATAATAGACCATTAATAAATTTGAGAAAGACATATTTAATTGATTTTCTATTAATATGGAAATTATTACGATTAATTAATTTTATTGTTATTATTTTGTTAAGTAAATCAAGAATATAGTTTCATGTGTATATATATATATATATATGAAAAGTATGATTTATAGTAAACCTATTATTTAACAATTATTATTATATATTAATATTTTTGTTAATATTTGAATATTAAAATAGTATCAAATATTAGTTTCTTACAATTATTGATATTTGTAAGACTAGTGAATTTTGGAGAAAGTATATTTATTATATCATTGAGATTGATATTATGACTAATTAATAATAATATAAATATTTATATTTATATTATTATCATTATATCGATTATTATAATTTTATGATAAAAATATGATTTCTTTTATAAAATGACTATTTGAATATATACATTCACATACGTATTGTTATGGAGGTATTTTGTTATTAATATTGAAATAAGTTTATTTATAGATGATAATTATTATTGTTGTTGTTGTTATTCTTCTTCTTCTTCTTCTTCTTCTTCTTCTTCTTATTATTATTATTATTATTATTATTATTATTATTATTATTATTATTATCATCGTAAGAGTACATTATCTTATGAGCAAGGTTTAAATCATGGTTTTATATGAAGAGTTATTTGCATTACGTTGATAATAATAATTATTATCATTTATATAGTTTCTGGTATTGTTAATATACACTATCAATAGTGTCTATTTACGATTTTTATAGAATTTAATAAATGATGTACCTTGAATATGATCTGTATGGATTGGATTGATTAACTCTTGGTGAGCAGTTTTAAAATAAGCTAAGGACCTAAGGTAAGTAAATTTCACATTTTGTGCTTAAGTGTGAGATGCATGAATACATTGATTGTGTATGTTTGATGAGTTAAGTATGAGGTGATGATGATGATGCATATGATGAGTATGTTATGAATAGTTATACAAGTTATATGTGGTGTGTATATCATAATGGATTATATGATATATAATAAATGAATTTCGTGATATGTGAAAGTTGTCTTAATTGGTTAAGTTTTATATGAGTTATGTGCAAGTATGTGTTCTCATGTTGATGAATACGTGGATTACCTTCTATGTTCATGATTTTGTTACATGTTATGATATATGAAGCCTTTAAGTTTTTAGGCTGGAAACCTTAGACCTAAGCCATAGCTCTGCTTTAATGTATAACAACGCCACCAACCCAAAGCTTCATGTATTATGACTAAAGATGTTTTGAGTTATATGAGATGTGATACAATGCCTTGATTGAATACCATCAAACATGAATCATGAACATGAACATTGGCATTTCAGCATCAGCATGTCTACATGGCATGTACAGCTATGTGATACATTATTATGTGATGTAAGACCATGCATATGAATATGAGAAAAGTTGTGAAATGCCTTGAAAAGTCTTATGTGAAGTTGAACATTTTAATGACAACAAGGCTTAAGCAAAGTAATAATAAGATGTTTAAAAAGGGTGCCACTGTTTCGATGAAGCAATTAAGTAAGTTCAGTAAAGAAGACGGAGGTCTTTAAGGCTTATAGTGGCTGCCCACTAGTGTGTGCTAGGTCAGAGTTGACCATTCAGATATGTTTGCCATGTTCCCGTTTTTCTCCTCCATATGTGTAATAAGTATGGCAGTTATGGCAACGATGGAATGAGTGTTATGATGAGCCTAGCTGCGATGATGGCTAGCTGGAGGAGAACCCATAAGATTTTATATGATATGTGTAACAAGCCCTGTAGACATTGGCCGAATCAAACAGTGTGCACAAGTGAAATTGGGCCCATAAAAATGTGAAAGTAAAAGAAAGAGCATAAAAGTAAAGTTTGAAAGTGCATGAGCAATAAATGAAATACATAAGTATATAAGTAAGCATATTAGTATATGTGTACTTCAAGCTCACGACATTCAAGTGTATGTGTATGTATGAGATTTACTTACTGAGCGTTAGCTCATTATGTTATTTTCCAACATTTTTCTGGGTGTGGCTTTAGATGTTGAGCAACTTGTGGAGAACAGACTCAGTAGCAATGCAATAGTGGTTTAGGGTTTTCATAAGGCTACATTAAACTTAAAGTATTCATACGTGTAATAATTTCTATTAATAAGTTTATATAAAAGTTTTAAATTTTTATGTATTTCTTAGTATCATTTTATTTAATTCATTTGGTCAAGTGCCTAACATACTCGTAAACCCTGGAATTACGAGTATGTGGCAAACGTACCCTACCTTAGGGACGTCACACTAGTCTTGCTTGATGCTAACATGTCCCTGAGAAATCTGTAGTTAAGATGGTTTTTATTAATTTATTTTTCAATTGATTAATATAAATTAAATTCGTGATTTGATTTAGGGTTGATTAGGTTTTAATTTAATGATATTTTGGTTATTTATGTTAATTTTTAATGAATTAAAGGGTTATAATATTTTTTTTAAAATTTATTTATATATTTGTATTTAATGTTTATTTTTAATTATTTAAATGATTAATTAATTAATAACACTAAGGGGTACATTGAAAATTATTTTGACCAAAATCTGGTTCAGGGTATTATTTTGATTTATTTTGCAAAACGCAATGTTTGAATTGTCATTTAACAAAATAGGGGTCCGGTCAATTTTTTGCAAAACATAGGGTTTATAATGGTATTTCCCCTTAAATGAATATGGAAATAGGAGGATTCTATTTATATAGATTTTTAAAAATCCTACACAAATAGTTATTTTTTGGGGTGATAAAATTTCATAATAAAATTTAGGGATACTGGCAGCAAATACTCAAATCTTCTCAAAAGTTGCACTTTAATACCCAAATCTTTTTTGTTTGGCAATAATACATTCTGTCAAGAAATCGGTGCAGCCGTTGGTCTGACACAAGTGCACACGTGTCATGATTTCATTAGTTCTTATCATTTTAATTATTTGAATATTATAAAAAAAATCATTTTAAAATATTCAAAATTATAAAAAATGAAATAAAAATAATTTTAAAAAATCCATAAATATTAAAAATGAACTTACGATTTAAACAAAAATTAAAATAAACTATAAGACTTATATAAATAAAAATTAAATCTTAACATAAACTTATAATAAAGATTTATATCCTCGAAACTAGTGTTCATCATGTCTTTAAAAAATTCACGAATAAACTCAAAATTACGATGAACAAAATATCGAAAAAAAAAAAACAATGTACAAAAAACAAGAACAATCTATCAATATTTTTTTAACAATAATCTCATCTCAATCAATCTTTCAACAATAGCCTTTTAAACTCAAAATTGATATTCGGAGCTTTTGTTTTGGGTTGGGGTTGTTGCTGCCGTTGTATACAAGAACAACAGATCAAAAGGATCGAGGATTTCGTGTAGGGGTTACTGCCGCCGCTGACTTCAGGGTTGCCGTGTAAGATTTCGTCTGGGGATTCGTTGGCTACCAGCCAAGGATTTGAGATCTCCCCAGTCCAAGTTCAGATCTAAATGAGCATGAACACTTAGAAATCCACTGCAAGATCTGAAACCTCGCGTTGGATGTAACGTCCCAAATTACCTAATAAGACTTAGGGCCTTGATTAGGGGGCCGAGATGGAAAATTATGTGCTTATGTGATATTTATGTGTATCATTGCATGATTATGTGAGTTATATTATAATATGACTTGATATGCATGTGTTAGGTGTAATAAATATGCATGTGGGCCTGTTTCTTATAAGAATTGCAATTTTTGTAATTTGGCCCATTATGAGTATATTTGGCATATATGTAATTTATGTGTGAGACCACATTATTATGTGGATATATTTGTATTACTCGGCACGAGGCGATCCTAGAGAGCAAATTAGCGGAAAGTCACAACAGGACCCAATACTTGACTCAGGGTGAGTCAAGGGGTATTTTGGGTATTTAGTACATTACCGGGATAGTTGGTAATGGGAATGAATATTTGAGGATATATTTGGAGGTAGTGAGATCAGAAGGGAATTATGAGAATTTTGACTATTTTACCCTCGGGGCGTTTTTGGTACCTCAAGCCTTAGGATTTGCTTAAGGTTACTTGAGCCCCAAGTAACCGTCATAAACAGAACTACGTTTAACACTCTCTTTCTCTCACTCCAGTTCTCTCATTTGACGCCGTTATCATTTTCAAAGGAAACTCGAGTTTTAGGGCTCGGATTCAAGCACAGTTAGAGTCATAACGATTCTAGGGAATATTAGAAGCTTCATAGCCGGAGGATTTGTTGGAAAAACAACATAATCAGAGGTAATCTAAGCTTTGAATTTTCATTTTCTTAAGTTTTGAATTGGATTTCACAGTTTGGTGAGTTTTTGATCCATCGGAACACGGGTTTTGTTGCTTGGGAGGTTCTAGAGATGTTGTGAGATTGAATGGTTGGTTTGGTACATGTTTGGGGTGCTTTTTTGAGAAGATTTTGAACTAAGAAAGCTGGGTTCGCGGGGTCACGCTGCGACCCTCATGAACCCAGGGGCCTGGACGGTTCTCTGAATCACTATCACATGCATGTTTATTAAGTATTTAAGCATTTTAGATTAATAAATTAATAAAGGATAGATCTAGAAGGTCTAGAATCTTCCAACAGCTGTTAGGATCACGTTTTATTCAGTCAAAGTTTTTTTAACAAACTGCAAGTGTACTAGAAGTGTGCAAAAATGTGTTTAAAATATCAGCGTATGTCGATATATCGCAGCTATAGGGGCCGATATATCGCCTATGGGTGATACGGAAAACACGTCGACTTCACACGAACGAAACCACGGAAGCTCGGGACATAGGGGTAGGCGATATATCGCCTATAGGGGCGATTTATCGACTCTTTATGGTATTTTTGAAACTTTATGGAAACCAAATTAGAAGCAGCCTCAACAACTTAGATTTTCTCTTGAACATTTTTGACCGAGTTCTGGGCATCTGTTGAATAGATGATTCAAATTTATTCAATTAGTATTCATTTATTTATTCTTTTTAAAATGGGTTAGTTTCACTCCTTTAACTCTATAAATATGAACTTTCACTCAGCCTTTTTCATCATCATTCAAGCATTCTTTAGAGCCTCCAAGCTGCTAAGTTCAATCTAGAGAGAAACACTAGGGTTTTGGGATTAAAAGCTTTTCAATCTAAGCTTTTCTAAACATTTGGGAAGTAAGATAGAGTGATATTTCGGTATTGAGGTGTAGATCGGAGTTCTAATCTATCCAATGTATTCTTTATCCTCAAGTTTAGTCCATTATAGTTCTTTTTATTCTTTCATTTTCTTCCATATCCTAACTTGTTATTTGTTGGGTTTTATGCCCTTATAAAACCATGTTGGACATGTAGCACGATTTCATATTATCAATAAAATTAGTAGAAATCATTTAGTTTGACAACCGTGTTGCTTGCTTGTTTTATTACATGATTATTGAAATAATACAAACATTTATAAAATCCCGAACATATGGATAGTTACAATTATAGTGACTAGGTCACAGTGGATTATAGTTGTAATTATATGTTCAAAAGAACGAGTCCTAAGATTAGATCAGTGCATTGGATTTTCACTGATTAGGCAATCTACGATACGATCTACTTACACATTCAGGGTGTGATGTCTTGTCAAAGGCATCGACCAAGTAGATAAGATCGGATGTATTTAATTACATCGGACTAGGACCGATATTGATTATTGATTGATAAATAAGTATCGTTGTTATCAAATCTAATCAATGTCACAACGTTGACCATATGTTAAGTCGATCTTAATTCTGAGTGATAATAGCCTGCTAATTATATTATTTATATCTTTTGACTTGTTCGTTACCAGCTTACCCTACGGTCTAGCCCATACTTACATCTTGGAGATTTATTAGTGTAATTGAGTGGGAGTATTATTCATAGATACGAAATCTATAACTTCTGTATGAGAAGTGAAAAGATGATTTCCTAAATTGCTTTGTTCAAAAGGTTAAATGATTGAGATCTCATTTCTGTGATTAAGTTCACGGAAATATCATTTAAAAGGAACTTAGTGGGAGTTAAGGATAAAATACTGATGAGGGGTAAAACATAAATTTGCACCCAGCTCGTTAGTAAGTCATCGATAGAGGATTGACTGATTGTAATGGTTATAACAATGGATAACGTATTTATGGTTTTGAAAATACGTTCTATGAATTCAAGAGTTCAATTCCGAGTCTATAGTGGAGTCACAAGGAATTAATAAGGTAGTGAAATTATTCGTAAATAAATTCACGGTAACTTGTTGGAGCTTGATTTCATGGATCCATGGTCCCCGCATCACCTTTGAGTAAATCATCTAGAATTTCTCAATTAATTGATTTAATTATCAATTAGGATTTTTAAAGTTGACTAGGTCAATTTTGGAAAATTTACAGAGATATGAGATTTAGAGAATAAAAGATAATCTTTGGGTAAATTTATTAATATTGATAAATTGATATCAATATAAATAAATAATATTAAATCAAGTTTCAAATTATAATTAGTTAATTTGAATAAGGATTTAATTAATTAATTAAAAATAAAAAATAAAAGGTTTTGAATTTAGGCCCAGTTGGGATTTAAATTCAAAACAAAGAGATTGGGCCGAAGTCCATTTATGGCAGCCCAAGGCTTTTATTTTCGTTTATTAATTTTAATTAATTTAAATTTAAAGAAATCCCATTAAGTTGCTTATATAAGGAATATGATATCTAGGGTTTTAAAAAGCAAGTCAGTCTCAGTTGATTTGGGTAAGTGAAAACCTAGACACTCTAATCCTTTCTTAGCCACATTCTCTTCTTCTTTTATAGATCTCTATCTCATGTGTTGAGAACCAGCCCACACTAGTTCTAGGTTGATCAAAGGCTTGGTGAGGAAGACTGTGTTGTTGATCTTGTTCAATCTCTTGATAATACTCTGCTACGGAAAGGAATCAAGGGTTAGAGAGATTGAAGGATGGAGTTGTTTCAGTTCCGCTGCGTAATGTAAGTATTTACTTTACTCTGTATTTGTATCAATTTCATAGGAGCATGTTCTATGAATTTGCATGTTTGTTTGATAATATGTAAATTGCAAGAAAATAAATAAAGATCCTGAAATAAGTTTTTCCTACAAATGGCCTTAGAGCCATAGGTTGCTAGCTTATTTTCATGAATGAACATGTATGAAATTGATTGATATGTTAGGTGTTAATTGGATGGTACATGTTATTGGTGAATGTGTTACGTTTTCTTATGTAAATTTAGCAATAATTTGGTTGTTTTTGGCTTGTTTTGGATTTAAAAACTGCACAGATTTTTTTTTTTTTTTTTTAAATTTTGACTGATTTTTGCAGTGTGTATGATGGACACGCATGGAGCCGCCGGTAGGACCCAGCCGTACAGACGCCGTACGGACGTCCATACTGCGTCATTGCCGGAACCCGCGCGCGACATTTTTTCGCAAAATTTTTTTTTTAATTTTTTTTTTAAATTGGATATTTTGTGTAGTTAAGTTTAAAATATTTAAAATTGATTATCTGATAATTTTATAGATGTTTTTTCTTTTTAAAATATTTTGAATTTGTTATCTGATAATCAAGATATTTTAAGATATATTTTTTTATTTTGTTATAAATAAAATATTAAAATTAGTTATCTAATTATTCAAGATATTTTTATTGTTTAAAATATTTATAATTAGTTATTAGATAATACTATTTTAAATTTGGTTAAATGATATTTTGATATTTTAAAATTTGTTAAAATATTTAAAAATAAAATATCTTATCATTCCTAACAACTTAACAACCTTGGTTAAATTAATTATTTGAAATTGAATTTTGTTTGATAAATTCTATTTTAATTAATTTAATATTTTGTAACTTGTTTAATTAATTATATTGAATTTTGTCCGATGAATTCTATGTTAATTAATTATGGTATTTTACAAAATAGTGTATTGTTGTGGAATATTTGCATAATTTAATAATACATGCTTATAGAATAACATGTTAGGCCCATCCAATTATTAACATATCAAACATCATTATTAAGTTATTTTTTTGCATTTAGGCTTTAAATATAAGTATAATGATGGCCCAATTTTTGTGTTTAAAAAATGTGGGAAAACTCAAATAAAACTTTCATAAAATGTTAGGTTTTATTTGGGCCCAATTGAACATGTAAAGTTTAAATTCCTCTCTTGTGGGTGGTTCCACTTGTGAAGGCCCATTTGCTTTGCATTACTAGATTGGGCCTAATCAATTGAATAACAATTAATAAAACAAAGGTTCAAATTCCTGTCTTTTAGGGCTTTGTGTGGAAGTTAGGGAGCCTTAGTAGTACGTTCGACATACTGAACCCAGCTCTCCTCCATGCAAGCTCGAATTGTTAAGGCCCATTTACCTAAGTTGGACTTAATTGTATTAGGTTATTATTTTTAGTTGGACCTAATAATTGATTAGAAACATATTGATTCTAATTTTTGGATTAATTTTCAATGGTAATTTTAGAATTAATGGAAAATTTATAAACTATGGTTTGTTGATTATTTTTATAATTTGGCGAACCTTAGTTGGTTTATTGATTATTTTGATAATTTGGAAAACCTAAGTTGATATTTTTTCAAAAAGAATAAAATAATAAAATATTTAATAATGAGTTTTAAAAAAATTCAATTCGATCTCCACTGTTGATTTAACAAGGTTAGAGTTCAGTGGGGCCTCATGGCGCTTTGATTTCGTCTCCCTACGGAAGGTGTTCACTGGACTTCTTAACATGGTTAAATTTCTTAGGATAGATGGTTATAGATGGACCTTCTATAGACTCATCCCTACGGTGACTATAGGAATTAAGTCTATAATAATCGAAACCGTGGGTCAAACTCATAAAGTAAGAAATATTTGTGACTCTCGCCTACCGGGACACATGAGTTTCCGTTACTTTGATCGATAAAATAGGTAGTTAATAAAAGTCTATGACGTTTTATTAATTGAGATGTTTCTCTATTTAACTACGTGAATATTTGTGACTCTCGCCTACCGGGACACATGGGTTCATGGCTAGCTAAAGTACCTAAGAAATAGAAGATAAGTGTTTTAGTATTTTGCTTATCTCAAAACATTTTGTATGTTATGCTATTTCTAAAATATTTAATGAATAAATGTTTGTCAAGCAATGCGTTGATTTCTACTTAGTTGATAATAGAAGCTCTAGGCTTCCCACCTCATACTCTCTTTGATCTCTAAAATGTTACTTTATGGTGAGAACCTCACGAAATGTTTGTCCAACATCAACATGGTGTTGATTTTAGACAACATCGAGTTCGTGATAATCAAAGATATTCCTATTTTTCCCATGCAACGATCACCAAATCCTTCAAAGAGGATTGTTGATGGTAGTTCGAGCAAATGAAAGAATACTAATACTACTAAACAAGCTCAAGGAGAAGCTGCTTTGAGCTTCTTCTTTGAAGACAAGAGAGGAAGAAATTCATACAAAAAGAACAAGAAGTCAACTGGCAAGGCACCAAATGCTGCAAAGCATCTTGGAGCAAGGCCTGATTATAAGTACACAAAAAGGGGAGTGTTTCCAACTACAAGGAGACTGGGAATTGGAACAAGATTGCTCGGAACTCAAGGCATATGGAACCCAAAATAATTAAATTTGTCTTGGATGCATGTGATTTTAGAGGATGATACTTCGGTTTTGGATCGCAGAATCACAATCTACTAACACATGCATGTACCTTTTTACACTTTTAGCATTGGGAAAGCCATGAAGGATAAAAAGCCACGGCTTGGTATCCATCAAGGGTTGTTCATATCAAACAAGTCAAAAGGATAAGCTTGAATGAATTTTGGAAATAAATATATTGTTTTAAGACAATGTTTATTTTATTCCGATTTTCAATGGAAATTTTAATTTAAGTTTTTCTTTATTACATCAACAACAATTTGTAGTTACTTTCACAAGTAATAAAATCCTATTTCTTTAAATTGATGTGAATTGTGGGGTGGATGTATGAAAAACAGGCTATACCTATTGCAACTAAACGAACCGGATGTTATAAATAATGAGTTGTTTAAGACAGCTAATTCTAGGACTGTTAAACGACAAAAGGTCAATAACGTTTGAAATGACGTACCTTTGGCATTTTCGCTTTGGTCATATTTGTTATGATAGGATTCAAAGACTAAAAAAAGCTGGGCCTTTGAGGGAACTCACCTAGGGTGATCTACCTGTTTGTGAATCTAGTCTCGAGGGCAAAATGACAAAGCGTCCATTCTCTGTGATAGGAGAAAAGGCCAAAGAACCACTAGGGCTAGTATGTTCAAATGTCTGGGGACATATGAATGTTCAAACGAGGGGTGGTTATGAGTATTTCGTCACCTTCATCGATGATTGCTCTAGAGACTCATGTAAGTACCTAAAGCATAGGAATTCTGCGAATTTGTTAAGAAGTTCAAAGAATTCATTGCTATTGATTTAAAACCAAATTAGGTAAAACGTTAAAGATCTTGCGATCTGATAGGGGTGGAAGATATTTGGATAATCAGAACCAAGATCATTTAATTGAGCTTGAAGATTTGTCTAAAACAACTGCCCCAAGGACTCCGCAACAGAACAATGCTGATGAGCGGTGTGAATCGCACGTTTATGAAAATGTGTGTTCTATGATAAGCTATTAAACTCTACCAACTTCTTACCCAGATATAATCTGGAGACATACTACCTAGACCGCATGTGATATTTTTTTTAAATGTTGTGCCGTCTCAAAAGTTGTCTCCAAGACACCACTAGAATTATGAAATGGTCGTGAACTTGGTTTAAGTCATTATGGAATTTGGTGGTGTCATGTTTTTGTCATGAGGAAAAAGGTAGAAAGCTAGAATAATGAGCTGAGGGTTTGCTTGTTTGATGGCTATTCTAAAGGTACTCAGGGTGGTCTGTTTCATAGTCCAGTAGACAAGAAAGTGTTTGGCTGTACAAATGCTACTTTTATGGATAACGACTACATAATGAATTTCAAGTCTCATAGAAAAATAGTATTAGATGGAAAAATGATAAACTATTGTTCCATCCTTACCGACGCAAGTCGATGAAAACAAGGTACATTTAGAAACCATCAATCCAAGTCAGAAAGTTACGATGCCTTGTCATAGTGGGAGGATTTCTCGGAACCCGGTACCTATGATATGGATAGTGAAACCCACAAGTTGGTTGGGGACACAAGTAACAATGATTCGTTGGCCTTTAAATAGGCAATGGGTAAGTCTGAAAGGGATTTTTGACTCGAAGCCAAGTACCAGGTAATAAAGTCTAAGTACTCTTAATTTGTCTGAGATCTTGTAGATGTGCCATTGGACTTTAGGCCCATGGGGTGCAAGAGGATCTATAAGAAGAAGAGAGGAGCTGATAGAAAGGTCGAGACATTAAAGGCTCAACTCGTGGCTAAGAGAGAAATTTGACTTAGAGAAAACTTTTTCTCCGGTAGCCATGTTAAAATTCATTTAGTATACTCTTATCCATAGCCACAACTCTTGATTAAGAGATAAGGCAAATGGACATCAAAGAAGCATTTTTAATGGCTATCTTGATGAGACAATTAACATACATCAATCAGAAGGATTTAAAGTAGTTGGACAATAAATTCGGCAAGCTGTGCAAGTAAATCTATGGACTTAAACAAGCTTCGCGCTCCTGGAACTTAAGGTTAAATGGAAACATTAAGACCTGAGTTTTTGAACAAAATGTAATTGACCCTTGTGTTTGAAAACTTAGGGAAAAAGACATTGTGGTGTTTTGAATCCTTTATGTAGATGATATCTTATTCATTGGAAACAATGTCAAGAAATTATCAAACATAAAGAACTGGCTAGAAACGAAATTCCAGATTTCGTTGTAGCAAGTCGTGTTCTTGGTATCCAAAACATCAGGGAAATAAATAACTGAACTTTAGCTCTAACTCAAGCGACCTACTTTAGTGAGGTGCTTGGTCATTACTCTGTAACAAATTTCGAGAAAGAATGTTTAGTGTCTTGACATAGAATTTATTTTTCTAAGCAGCAGTCTCCATAGACTCCTCAAGAGAAAGAAAAGATGTAACGAATTCCTTATGCATTTGAAATTAGAAGTCTAATGCATGCTATGTTGTGTGTTGTGATCGAAGATCTTCTATGCAGTGGGAGTGGTGAGCAAGTGTCAGTAAAACCTTGGAAATAAACAATAGATGGAAGTCGGTATCTTTGATGGACTAGAAACTATATGTTAGTCTTTCCAGGTAGATCTTTGTACCTGTTAGGCTACACATATTCAGATTTTAGACTGATGTTGATGACAAGACGTCTACTTCTGAAAAATGTGTTTACTCTTGGGGTGGAGCTATGATTTGGAGAAGCGTTAAGCTTTCTGGCATTTTAGAATCCACTTTGGAGGCTGAGTACATAGCTGCGTCTATGGCAGCTAAGGAAATAGTCTGGCTAAGGAATTTTTATACGGATCTCAATGTTATTCCAGAAATGGATAAACCACTCATTTTTTTTCTAGTGACAGTAATGAGGCAATAGCGAATTCGAAAGAACCTCGAAGCTACAAAAGAGCAAAGCATATAGAGAGAAAGTACCACATTATCGAGGATGTGTGGCGAAGGTGTGAAGTGAAGGTGATGAAGATAGCATTGTAAGGCAATCTTTCATATCCCTCTACAAAGATTTAAGCAGAAAACATAATTGTGAAGCATGTAGAATGCATGGTTTTCATAAACATGTCCCATTTGTTTTAAAAGGGCAAGTGGGAGTTTGTTGAGTTTTATGCCCTTATAAAACCATGTTGGACATGTAGCACGATTTCATATTATCAATAAAATTAGTAGAAATCATTTAGTTTGACAACCGTGTTGCTTGCTTGTTTTATTACATGATTATTGAAATAATACAAACATTTATAAAATCCCGAACATATGGATAGTTACAATTATAGTGACTAGGTCACAGTGGATTATAGTTGTAATTATATGTTCAAAAGAACGAGTCCTAAGATTAGATCAGTGCATTGGATTTTCACTGATTAGGCAATCTACGATACGATCTACTTACACATTCAGGGTGTGATGTCTTGTCAAAGGCATCGACCAAGTAGATAAGATCGGATGTATTTAATTACATCGGACTAGGACCGATATTGATTATTAATTGATAAATAAGTATCGTTGTTATCAAATCTAATCAATGTCACAACGTTGACCATATATTAAGTCGATCTTAATTTTGAGTGATAATATCCTGCTAATTATATTATTTAAATCTTTTGACTTGTTCGTTACCAGCTTACCCTACGGTCTAGCCCATACTTACATCTTGGAGATTTATTAGTGTAATTGAGTGGGAGTATTATTCATAGATACGAAATCTATAACTTCTGTATGAGAAGTGAAAAGATGATTTCCTTAATTGCTTTGTTCAAAAGGTTAAATGATTGAGATCTCATTTCTGTGATTAAGTTCATGGAAATATCATTTATAAGGAACTTAGTGGGAGTTAAGGATAAAATACTGATGAGGGGTAAAATGGTAATTTGCACCCAGCTCGTTAGTAAGTCATCGATAGAGGATTGACTGATTGTAATGATTATAACAATGGATAACGTATTTATGGTTTTGAAAATACGTTCTATGAATTCAAGAGTTCAATTCCGAGTCTATAGTGGAGTCACGATGAATTAATAAGGTAGTGAAATTATTCGTAAATAAATTCACGGTAACTTGTTGGAGCTTGATTTCATGGATCTATGGTCCCCGCATCACCTTTGAGTAAATCATCTAGAATGTCTCAATTACTTGATTTAATTATCAATTAGGATTTTTAAAGTTGACTAGGTCAATTTTGGAAAATTTACAGAGATATGAGATTTAGAGAATAAAAGATAATCTTTGGGTAAATTTATTAATATTGATAAATTGGTATCAATATAAATAAATAATATTAAATCAAGTTTCAAATTATAATTAGTTAATTTGAATAAGGATTTAATTAATTAATTAAAAATAAAAAATAAAAGGTTTTGAATTTAGGTCCAGTTGGGATTTAAATTCAAAACAAAGAGATTGGGCCGAAGTCCATTTATGGCAGCCCAAGGCTTTTATTTTTGTTTATTAATTTTAATTAATTTAAATTTAAAGAAATCCCATTAAGTTGCCTATATAAGGAATATGATATCTAGGGTTTTAAAAAGCAAGTCAGTCTCAGTTGATTTGGGTAAGTGAAAACCTAGACACTCTAATCCTTTCTTAGCCACATTCTCTTCTTCTTTTCTAGATCTCTATCTCATGTGTTGAGAACCAGCCCACACTAGTTCTAGGTTGATCAAAGGCTTGGTGAGGAAGACTGTGTTGTTGATCTTGTTCAATCTCTTGATAATACTCTGCTACAGAAAGAAATCAAGGGTTAGAGAGATTGAAGGGTGGAGTTGTTCCAGTTCCGCTGCGTAATGTAAGTTTTTACTTTACTTTGTATTTGTATCAATTTCATAGGAGCATGTTCTAGGAATTTACATGTTTGTTTTATAATATGTAAATTACATGAAATTAAATAAAGATCCTGAAATGAGTTTTTCCTACAATTATGACTTTTGGTTAGGTGTTTTAGTTTCTTGAAACTTAAGGTTTTTGGTAAGTTACTATCTTGATGGTTTAGATCTTTCTCCTCATCTTTATTTCCTTAGAAAACTTATGGATCTTAATATTTGGCTTTAAGAGTTTTCAATCCCGCTCTTGTCTCCAATATCTCGGTATTTTGCAAGGAAAATAGGTTAGATTGTATGTGTTATGCTATGTTTATAGGCTATGTTATGTTTATATGCTATGTATATATATGTATGAATATGTTTTATGTTGTAGTCACTTGGGAAATATAGTTGCTTAGATAGCAAATAAGCAAATCCCAAGATTTTTATCATTACCATAGATTATAGTTATGATTTAACCTACCTCGAATAGTAGCAAGAGGACCTAGATGGTTTATCATATACTATATTGTGTTTAAACCTACCTCGAATAGTAGCAAGAAGACCTAGATGGTTTCTATCACATACTACGGTAATGAGTTAATGGCCATTAATATTGTAGTCCTATGTTTTATGATTTACGTTTTTTTTATGTCATACGCTTTATGTTTTATGTTTTAGTCTTATGTTTTAGTAGATTTTCCTTACTGGGCATTAGGCTCATTCCTTTTTATTTTAGATGGTGCAGGAAAATAAGCTTGGATGGCAGGATTGATTCATGGCAGCTTTGTCTTGTGTATTGGGAGAGGACTGAATGAATGGACTGATGGAAAAGATCGAGGATGACGTTTTGTTTCAAGTATTTTCAATTATGTATTTATGTTTTTCCGCATTTAGTATTTGAACAATTAAATAAAGGTTTTTGTTTTCTTTATGATGTTATGTAATACCAATGAGATCCCGTATTTTGGATTTTTATAATAAAGTTCTATTATGTATGTATTCCAAAATAATAGTTATGTCTTAATAGTTTTAATGGTCCAAGGTCTTAGAATTATTCGGGGCATTACATAGGACTTGGTTCGAAGCCTGTGTTTGCTCATTATTGATGGGATTCTATACTTGGTTGTGACTAGGTTATCGCTTGGGGCTCGGGATCAGGATCGTGCTCAAGGGTCGTTCTTATTTTACATTACACTCGGATCTGAGGTAAGAAAACTACACCCAACACGCGATGTACATGATTAGGGATTGGCCCGAATGATGAATATAGATTTAGTTAGGGCATTGACCCCTGTAAATGTGCATGATTATGATTATGTCTGTGAATGAGAGATTAAGCATGTTGAATGCTCTATTTATGTATATTTTTTATATGATGAATGCCTATTAGCATTATATAATTGGGAAAGGCTTGACTTATCAGTCAAGGACGAAAATAGCGTTGAGCGCTGGTCGAAAAGCATTGACTTATTAGTCAAGGACGACAACAACACTGGTCAAAAAGCATTGACGTATGAGTCAAGGGCGGCAATAGCGTGCTGAGAGCTGGTCGATATGATTAGATCTAAACAGGAGCACATCATACGCTTGTCTGACCCAATGATCATAGAAAACTAAGTGCTGGTTATTCAGAGGATAGGGCAATGGGCCCCGGGGTGACTTATTAGTCCCATATCTTAGGGCGATGGGCCCCAGTATGATTCATTAATCATGTGTTATGGGAAACGGGCCCCGATATGATTCAGTTAATCATTTTATTTAGGGCAGTTGTCCCCATATGACATTGTAGTCATTTATATGAATGGTATGTATGCATGAGTAGGGTTAATATTGTTATGCATGCTTATTATGGTTTGGTAATGTATTATTAACCGCTTATGAGCATGTTTAAGTTTTCTTGTTGGGCCTTGGTTCATGGGTGCTATGTGGTGCAGGTAAGGGGAAAGGGAAGCTAGACCAGTCATGTGTTGGAGAGCTTAGGTGGTGACGTGTACATATGCGGCGCTTGACCACCACAGCCAAGGTTTCTCAGAGGAACTAGGGTTAAACCCTATTTTTGCTGCTTAGGTCAGCATGTTGTAACTTTTGAGTTGTAATTACCCTTCTGGAACTGTAAACAACTTTATAAACGTTTATTATGGCATCTCATGCACAACTTAACATTTTAGTGAAATATTTAGTTGCACGTTTATAGTCAAATGTCTCGTTTAGCGAGTTTAGCACTATTTAAAATACATAGCGTAACGGTCTTGAGTAATCAGGGCATTACATTGGAGAGTTGGGTTGGAGATCTACCATCGTTGTTGAAGCTAATCCAAGCCCTCGTCTAATCGTCTGCCGTCGCTGAGATCTGGGTTGGAGGTATGTCATCTCCTAGCACAAGCCAAGGTTGATTTCCCGTCGACCTGCAACCCGTGGCTGCCTTCCATGGCTCCCGAAGCTACCATTACAAAAAAATAAAGGAGAGGGAAGGCAACAAAGGAGAGAAGGATGCACCGTGATTTTCATTTAATAATTATATCTATTTTAGTTTTAGTATATTTAAGTTTAATTTTGTTTTATTCAAAAATTTATTTAGTGATTTTTAATAATTTTGAAATGATTTTTTTATAATATTTAAATAATTGAAATGATAAGAACTAGTGAAATCATGCCACGTGTGCACTTGTGTTAGACGTTAAGTCTGTGTACTAACGACTGCACTGATTTCTTGACAAAATGTATTATTGCCGCAAAAAAAAAGATTTGGGTATTAAAGTGAAACTTTTGAGAAGATTTGAGTATTATCGCCGCCAATATCCCATGAAATTAAATTTTAAAGAAATATTGACGGCGATAATACTCACATATTTTCAAAAGTTACACTTTAATACCCGGATTTTTTTTTTTTTGTGGCAATAATACATTCCGTCAAGAAATTGGTGCAACCATTGATACTCACACTTAATGTCTGACATTGGCGCATACATGATAGCATTTAATTGGTCCATATTATTTTAATTATTTAAAAATTATTTTAAAATAAAATAAAATAAAAAATTCCAATTTTTTTAAAAAAGGAATTAAATTAAATTTTAATTATTTAAAAAAACAATTTAAACTTATTTTTGTATCAAAACTAATTTTAATTCTTTAATTATAATAAAACTTAATTAAAATTTATTCTAAACTAGTTACAAATTTATTTATAAACTTAAATTAAAAAAATAGAATTTATTTATCTTTCTAACATCTTTTTATTCAAATCATTAATGACGTTGCCATTATTTACAACAACATCAAAAATTATTGACATTGTTTGATACTTTGATTCAAATCAATATTCTTCTTTTTTTTAATTGATCAGTATTCATCAATACATAAATATAAACATAAAACACATTGATTTACTATCCTAAGTTTGTCGTCTTCATCCAAAAGAAGCAAAACTATAAAAATGTGTTCTTGAGTAGTTAAGAACCAAAACCCAAATCAACATTAAAGAACAAAAATATCATATCAGAAGCAAATTTGAACTCATTCAAAATTCCAAATAATTATTCAAAAGAAATATTCAACAATCCAAACTCAAAATCCAAATCAAAACATCAACAAAAATTTGGGTCACAACATTTCACCATCAAAACAGATGTGAAAAACCCAGCCTTCATCTAAAAGAGATGTGAAAAACCCAACCCAACATGAAAAATCTAGATCTCCTCAGCTCAGTTGTCCCTGTCGTCGTGCGTGCAAGTTGTGGCATGTGGGTCTTGGATCTCATGCAGAACCTTTGAAACACCGACGGCGATGGTGTGGATGTAGTGCAGGCAACGATGGCGGTGTAGAGCCTTTAAAGCTTCCTGCGACCTGACAGCATGACTGCCACGTACCTCCATGGGTCCTGAAGCTACAAGTTACAAAAGAAAAAAGAGAGAGGGAGGGGAAAGGAAAACATCATTGAGCTCCTTGTTTCTGGCTTTAGCGTCGGCAATGCAGTGATAGTCTTCCATGGGTCCAAGTGCGCAAGATTGAGTTGAAATCGGTGCTATATTAGGGAAGAAGAAGCTGAAATGAATCTCAGATTTTTTTAAGGGTGGTTGGGGCTTGGGAAGAGGAAGGGGAGGGTTAATGTAATGCCCTGGATAGCCAAGACCGTTACACTGTGTATTTTAAACAGTGCTAGACTTTCTTAATGAATCATTTGGCCATAAATGTGTTACTAAACGTGATTAATGGCTTAGGGTTAAATTTTTTGGACAAAAGGAATAGTCATTTCATTAAAACGTTAAGTTCGTACATGAGATCCAAAAATAAACATTTAAAAATGTTATTTACAACTCAAAAAGTTACAACAAGCCGGCCTAAGAGGCAAAATAGGGTTTAACCCTAGTTCCTTTGAGAAACCCCGACTATGGTGGTTGAGCAGCCGCATATGTACACGCCGCCACTGAAGCTCTCCAACTCATGGCTGGTCCAGCTTCCCTTTCCCTTTACCTGCACCACATAGCACCCATGAGCTAACACTCATCAATAAAACTTAAACATGCTCATAAGTAGTTAACAACATATTACAGAATCATAATTAGCATGCCTAGCAGTAATAACTCTACTCGTGCATGCATTCTACTCAGATAAGTGACTACAAGGTCACACCAGAGGCCCATTTCCCTAAACAAATGACCATAGAGTCATACCGAGGCCCATTGCCCTAACATAAGTGACTATAGAGTCACCCTAGGGCCCAATGCCCTATCCTCTGTATAACTAGTCTTAGGGCTAGCCAAGCGTACCTGGCGCTTTATTTTCTAAGCGACCATAAGGTCGGTCAAACGTATACCACGCTCCTAATTAGACATAACCATATCGGCCAGTGCTCAGCGCGCTATTGCCGCCCTTGACTTATAAGTCAAGTATTTCAGTCAGATAATACAGACAAACATAAATCATTTAACAATTATCCAGATACAAAGCACTCAAGCATGCTTAATCAAATAAGCACAGGCATAATCATAATCATGCTCATTCACAAGGGCCTGGGCCCTAATCATAACCATGTTCAGCAACTGGGCCAAAACCCTAATCATATATATCACATATTGGGTGCAGCTTTCTTACCTTTGGTCCAAGCGCAAGCAAGCATGCAAGCAAGCACGACTCCCAAGAATGATCCTTTCCCAAGCCCTAGCGATAACCTAGTCACAACCCATAAATAACGTTCTCATTACAATTCGATTCAATAAATGAAACCCGGGACCAATCCCATGCTCTCGGGACCTGCAATTACACCACACGACATGGTGAAATCATCCCCCAAGCCCCTGGGCCTAATCCCTAAAAGCTACAAAACTAAGGCCCCTGAAAATGGCCTGGCGCCGCGGCACCCAGCCACTGCCACTTTGCTCTTAACCGCCCCAGCGCCACAACTCGGAAGAACACTGTCGCGACACCCCTGCGCGAACCCAGATTTTATGGGTTTTGCCACCATTTTCTCTTAGCCAAAACTCCCAAAATCTCATCCCAAAGTTGCACCAAGGTCCCAAATGAGTCTAAGACTCTCAATAACACATCATAAGCAACATAAACACCCCCAAAACCAAGTCAAATCCTTAACCCAAATCAAAACCCAACCATAAGTTTAAAACTTAACCAAAGCTTAAACCACATCAAAATTTCACCAAAAACCATAGCACAGTCTTACCTCAATGAATAATCACGACCCTAAGCTGCCTCCTACTCCAATCCCAACTTCATTCCTCCAATTTCCAAGCTTTTCTTCCTCAAAATTCAAAAGTTTCCTCCAACTATTATGTAAGAGAAAGAGAGCAACGAGTGAGAGTGTGTGGGAGGTGAGTGTTTCTATTTTGATTCTACTATATTTTAAGTTGGCTGAGTGTACTACTCCTTTAGGTAAGTAAATGACTAAAGTGCATACTACCCATTAACTTACTCTACAATGCCTTCAAGGGAAAAATGGTCATTTGCCACTGCTCTTCACTATTCCCAAATTAAATCATATTTCCCAATTATTCCAATATCTCCAATAAATTTCCATTACCCGATAAATATCGATAAGGTACTAAATTACCAAAATACCCCTGGGCTTACCCCGAGCCGGGTATTGGATCTTGTTGTGACTTAACCGCTGACTTGCTCACTAGGACTGTCTCGTATCGAGTAACTCAAATATATTCATATAATAATGTGGTCTCAATCATAAAACACATATATTTACAAATATGCCATCAACGGGTCAAAATTATGAAAATGTCCTTCTAATAAGGAACGGGCCCACATGCATGCTTAATACACCTAACACATGCAAACATATTCATATTATAATATAACTCACATAATTAATTCAATTATTGCCATCTTGGCCCCCTAATCAAGACACTAAGCCTTATTAGGGAAATTGAGACGTTATAGTTAATACATTAGGTTTAGTTCAATTTTTAGTTTTAGGTTTTAGTTTTAATTTAATAAAAGAATTAAAATTAGTTTAAATTTAGGTTTAGTTCAATTTTTAGTTTTATGATATGTTTTAAATCATTTTTTTTATTTTAAAATGATTTTTAATTTATT
This sequence comes from Humulus lupulus, assembly GCF_963169125.1. Classification (NCBI taxonomy): domain Eukaryota; kingdom Viridiplantae; phylum Streptophyta; class Magnoliopsida; order Rosales; family Cannabaceae; genus Humulus; species Humulus lupulus. Next base: position 28,611,216 of record NC_084799.1, read on the forward strand.
AAAATCATATGGATCAATTAAATGTTGCCACGTATGCGCCAATATCAAATGTTAAGTGTGGGTACCAACGACTGCACCGATTTCTTGACGAAATGTATTATTGCCGCAAAAAAATAATTGAGTATTAAAGTGTAACTTTTGAAAAGATTTAGGTATTATTACCGCCACTATCCCAATTTTAAATTCTCATATATTTGTATATGTGTATTATTTTTCCCATATCTATGAATAAAGAGGAAATTACATTTTATATGAGATTTTTAATAGAGTTTGCAAAAATATGACTGTTTTAATTTTGTTTTTCACTTTTATGGGTTTAGTTTCCCATATTTTTGTATAAAAGTTTGTTTATGTCATAGTTTCTCTTAATCAAGTTTTATTAATTTGGATGGGTATGTTTCTAATTTGATTATTTTTTTAGCTTATTTGATTTTTTATATTAATTTTATATAACTTTTTTATATTAAATTTTTCCATGGTTGTTTTGCAAATTTTTTATTAATTTGTTTTTGTAATATGAATTGTGTTTATTATTTTTTAATTTATTATAAACATTTTTTTTAGATTGTACGTATTTTTTTCAAAGCCTAGGTAAGGTAACCAATTATTTAATTGATTTTTCACAGTTATGTAAAAAAAATTCTACAGCTAGGTTAAATAACATTAATCCGGAGGGGTAACCAGTTACTTCTTTGATTTTTCACAGTTATGTAAAAAATAGTCTTAGATGTTAAATAACATGTATCAGGAGGGGTAACCAGTTACAGTGAGATGAGTAACCTTCTTCCATAAGACAGTTACCATAAGAGGGGTGACGAGTCACTTGTCTTAGAAATGAAAAGAAACATCAAATTTGAAGGAAAAAAAATAAAAAGTAAGTATGATTTAGTAACCTAGGTAACCAGTTACCATAAAGAACCCAGAACTATACACAGACATCAGAACGTGAAGGTAATCAGTTACCCCCAGAAATATACACACAAAGAACGAGAAGGTAACCAGTTACTATAGATCTGAAGATAGAAAAAAAAATATCTGACCACGAACCAACCTCCTCCCTAGCCTCCGACCACCACCAGAACCCCCCATCCCCTGCGCGCAAAACCTCGTCGCAACCTCAGCCATCCCTATTGTTTTGCGCAGCTTCGAGCACCACAAATTGCACTCAGCCCAGGCGCCACCCTTCTCCCTCTCCTCCGACCACCACCAGCACATCCCTCACCTCAGCCTATCCCCGTCATTTTGGATTTGGGGGCTCGCAAATGGAATCGCGCAGAGATGCGTGGATTGGAGCTGTGTTCGTCGATGGCGTGGCTGGGTGTTCTTGGCTGGGTTTCACGTAGGTGCGCGCCTAAGGTGAATCACAGGTGGTGAGGGTGGGTGGCTGGAGATGATGGTGGAGATGGTGAGGCAGGCGAGTGGAGGATAAGGGAGGTGGCGGCTAGGGCAAAATGGAAGAGAAGAGAAGAGTTGGCTTGGCTGAAGACATGATATGGACTAAAGTTTCAGATGAAGAGTTTTTGCTATGTTAATTACCATAGTACCTCTCATTTTGCTGATATTTTTTTGTTTAATTTTGAGTTTCAATATGTGATTAATTTTCATATAAACTAAGTTTTTGTTAATTAAATTTTCTCATACAAATTAAGAAAATTTTAATTCTCATATTTTTGCACATTGATAGCTAAAACGCCATATTTTTGAAAAATTCCCATGAATAAATTTACTTTACTTTAACTCGGGCCTCTAATAATTCAACATTGACCTTGCTCACATTTACAATATATCATACCTAAGAAAAGAAAAAAGTATGCAGAAATCCCTAATCGAACTCACAAGTATTGAAACTATTTCTAATCGAACTCTAAATCTCTACTATAATGTAAGGATTACACTAATATACATCACAAGTATATACACTAAACGTGTCTATTATACATCACAAGTATTGAATCTATTTCTAATCGAGGATTACACTAATATACTCAGACCAAACTCTAAAGTTTATATTATTTTTGTGTAGGTGTGTGTTCTTGTTGGCTGTATTTAGTGCAACATCATTTATGTAGAGTTTTGCACTATTCTTCTTTGAACCTTTATTCCAACTTTGTTAGCTATCCACAAGAAGTAATGACAAAAGTTCATTGTCTTTACTCCAGTTTGTTAGTGTTAATGTTCAAAATTGTCAAGCAGAAGTGCACACGATTACGTTTACTGTAGTTTTTCATTATGGAGAGAATGATTACAAATGGGGAATTCTGCAGAACTTAGAATAATTGAGAATAAAGCATCTTACAAATGAGCTTTTTCTCTATTTATAGAAAGCTTAGGAGTAGTTACAAACAATTAATAATCAAACAAATAATATCTCCTAAAATGTTCTAGAAGATATGTAGGCACAACACTTACCACGATGTTATCTTTCTTTATGCTTGGCTTGAATCACTAAGTATAGAATAGTTTACTGAAGGAGCATGACGTGGTAGGAAGCTTGTCTCATAGTTGTCTAGTAACACGTATGACACTTAAATTCTTCTATTATTTTTGTTATTATCATTTCAAATCTTGTTACTTTCTAACTCATCATTTTCTTTCTCATCACGATTAAAGTTATACATTGGTTTAGAGGCAAGACATTCGTAATTTTGTTTAATCTATATCAAATTAGTAAAAAAAATATATAAATTAAATTTAAAATTTTAAGAAAAATAGTCAAAAAATTTCCTTTAATTTTATTTTTAATGTAATTAGCCCGTAAGAAAAACTTCTCGCTACATCACTCAATCATTACTTACTTCATTTTTCAACAATCTTTCTTACATCACTTTCTATTATATTATTTTTTCTTTCATCACTTTCTAACTCGTCATTTTTTTTTCATAGACTTGTACAATATTTTATCTTTCTAAATATATTTACTAATTTTTCTATTTATTTTTATTAAAATATAAAAAAAAATTAGAAAATATTAGTTAAACATCATTTATTGTTTCTTAAAATTAACAAAAAAATCCATTCTCAATTTTGAAAACACAATTTTGATAATAAAAGACAGAAGAATGCCAATGTTCCAATACTTTTATGAAATGCGTTTTCCCTTTCCCATTTTTTTAATTAAAACAGACCTTCATTGTCCTTCTCAACAAATGATCTTTTCCTCCCAAACCGAATCCCTTAGCAAAGCCAAACTTTTCGGATGAAATACTACAATAAGGTCAATTAGTGGAGTGGTAACAAATCTATTTAGCTGCCAAAGTCAACACAAGTAATTCAAGAAATAATCACTAATGATTCGACTTTTGAAAACTGAAACTAGTTTTTAACAATTCATCCTGCTACTCATCGCTCGAATCATTTATATATATAAATATATATATATATATTTATAAATTTGTCTTTCTTCTTTTTTCAAATTAAAACAATTTCAGCTTGAAACAAGGTCGACTTATAACAATATTTTAAGCTCAATTGTTTAAAAAGGCCACGAATTCAGTGGTGTTGTCCTTTCAGTTCTACAATGAAACTACTGAAGATCTTACAATCCACCGTGCAAATTAAGTTACTCATTTATTGGGTGTAATTTGATGAACTTGTTGTTAGGTAAGGTTTATTTTTATTTTTTTTAATCAAGAATCAAGACGATCATATCTCACGGCAACTCATCTAGATTGAATCTACAATATTTATGTCATATATCAGCAGCAGCAGGGTCAACGAGTGCATTGAGCATCAGTACTATAATGGAAATGATTTCTCCTCAGGTTCTGCTCTACTCAATTTTTCTAGTAAAATAAATAAATAAATGAGTAGAGTACAAGCCACTCCTGCACAAAAAGACAGGCTGTAGAAAAACGTTGTTCATTCGAAGACAAACATGCACATGTCATGCGTTCATGCACATCCTTTCATTGTTTTATACAAAGCCAGGTGTAATTGGAGGAAAATTATGCAAGATAGAACACAATTGTTCGTTTCACTTTAATGCCGAACTAGGAATCAATCAACTTGTTTTCGAATTTCAGCTCACATGGTAACTAAACAAACAAACAAAAAGAAAAGAGAAAAGAAAAAATTCAAGTGCTTAAAAAGGCTTTGTAAGTCTCAAGGTTTCCTTAGAATAATGACAAAAGAACTAACTCTAGGTAGATGTGGTAACTAAACATGCATCGGTGGGGCCTGATAATCGAGTTGCCGACATGGCCTGAACAATTAAAAAGGCTTAATAGATAGGAAAGGAGTACTTAAACTATCATGGATGCAATGATAACTGGGAAGAAGTCAACTCACAATGACGAGCCAGCCGAGATTCCTATCTTACCAATTCTATATCTAATGGCATAGGATACCCAAGCAATCATTCAAGGGAAACACTCCTACAAAATTTTCCAGTTCGGCTATGATTACTTACCAAAAACGTGTCTTATAAATAAATGCTTCTTCATGCTTGTAATATATATCACATGCCACAACTGAACCTATCCTATTCACCAGCGGCATGCACAAGCTCATGTTCAGCATGGGAAGAGTACGCGCTCTCATCCAACTTTTCTTGGCATGCATCCTGCTCGCAGCTACTCAATGCCATCATTCTACCATTACTGTTCAAGCTATTGAATCAGGCAAGCTATGCTACATTCTGTTCTTATAGTGGGATGTGCAGGATTTGTATAATATATAAGCTTTCTTTCATTGCATTAATATGTCAGGCAAAAATATTGTAAACAGTTTCTAACTTGTATTACCTGCCTCAATTGCTGGCACAGTTCACTTCAGAATCAAACCTGCACAACCCAACTCAAGGTCTGGCACCAGATTTGGACCACCTGCTAGGGTGCGTATATCTCTTCCAAATGAGAAATTGTAATTACCATTCATTTTTCTCAATGAGTTATGTATGCACCTGAACTGTTACACCTTTATTCAACAATTAATAAACAGGTCAATGGAGAGAAGTTTCATAAAAGACCATCAGGACCTAACCCAGTCGGGAATCGTCGTCCGCCATCCAGACAATGAACTGATGAATGCACTTGAGAGACTGGATAGTGTAGGACTAAGGATCAGTGTTTTCCTTCGATAGTTCAAGTACATCAAATGTATTTATTTAGGCTGGAAACTTCTTATTCTGGTACTGTGCTTGTACAAATGGAATTCATCTGATGATTTCATCTCTAAAAGTTTCAGTTAACAACTAATATGTCAACTTTAACGTTAAAACATATATCCCTGCCTTCCACTAAAGTCGCTATCTTAAGCAACAAAAGGACACAAAATACAATATTCAGATTCTGACTATCAGAGTTTCTAAATTATGTGCAATGCAGTAGTGTCAACTGATGAATAATGCTCTGGTTTGTTGTCGAGAAATATAAGACTTCACATGTGTCACTTTCTTTCATGAATTATAATAAATATGATCGTCTTAATGCATAGGAAGAGTAAATCAAAACAAATTTTCCTGATACTTTTATATGGACCTAACCCATACATATAGACATGGATTTCAAAAAGATCACAAAGAGAATTGACTGAAACAATGCAAAACACCTGCTCTCCAAACTCTGTACATAAGAATGTACCACCAGTGACAAGCTCTAAATTATGCTAAGCCCCCACCCCACCCAAAAAGAAAACTTACTCTCAATTCTGCTTTTATGATCCTCTGAGAATGAGAATTGCAATAAAGAAAACTGCTTGCTTGCATTTTTTCCCCCCAGCTGCCATAAGGTTTTCTATGATTTCTCATGATTATAAGGTTCCTTTTAATAAAATATTCACAAGATATATTCATCTTCAATAAGGTTTTAAGGTTTCTCAAATTCACATGAAATTTTCTTAAACAGAATGCGAACAGTAACTGTGATGAGAAATGATGCTTTAAATATAATGTGGAATTTTAAAGTCTACTGAACATTATTACTTTGTGCAATTAGCATTATATCTCAAAATGAATGAGCCAACACAAAACTGGCATCTACATATTAGAAATATCGTTTTCTGAGAAATACACTCACCGTAAATTACAAACATCAGTAATCTTTTATACAGCACGTTTTCGTTTGGACCGCTTACTTCTCCTCGGCCGAGAATTATCAGGAACCTCTTTGCCAACATTGGACGCATAAGCTTCTTCTCGGTCACCCTATTAGAGACATTAAATTATTTTTTCAAACTAGATAATAGAAACAAACTTTACAGCAGAAAGATTGACAGAAGATTAAGCAAGATGGTTAAATCTACAGGCTTAAGTTCTGGCAATTTATAGATGCTATAAATCTGAGATACACGAAACATAACCCATGTCACTTATTCTTTACTCTTCAAACCGTTCATTCAAGAGCATTCACATTGACAGGTTCAATCCTATATCAAAGAGAGTACCCATTCTGGCCATGTATAGATGGCGAATACAGAGGGAAATTGGTAAAACTACAAGATAAGCTGTCTTCTGTATATTAGCCCAACAATAATCTTTACTCTTATTATGCTGATGAGACAAATAATGATTCTTCCTCAAACAACTGCTTGATTATGTGAGAAATCTATGTGGCTCACTCTGTTCTGTAGCAGATGGAATATTTTTTCAAATGCATTCAAGTTGTGCATGCACACAAATCGAAACAGATTGGCAGTTAGATCACAAGACTGTTTATTTAGTCACAATCTTGCAACAATGACTGAATTGAATTTGAGAAAAAGGAATGGTTAATATCTGGTATGTTCCACTAAAATACAGTCAATGATAAGTATTGTGTCTCTTCATAACCCTTTACATCACAGTTCAGAAGAGAAGTTTGTATTATGCACGGGTGAAATGTTCTTATTCTTGAGCAAGTATATGACCAGAGAAAGAAGAACTGTTTTCTTTTGCATTCAGAAACTATAATGCAATCTGGAGGATTTGTGACCATATGCATGACTTAAAAATTATAGAAAATGTGGAATGTTTTAATTTTCTTTTATGATATTACCCCCCGATAATTGTATACAGACGCAGATACATATACATTATATATATATATATATATATATATATTTCATAACAGAAATCAAATATTAAAAGAAAATAACTGTAAAAAACGTTAATTAAATTACCAATAGTTTCAAATTACCTTGTCACTGTTTTCTTCTTCTGAACCATCCTCAGAATCATAAGTCAAAGCAGGGGTCTGAACATCTTCTGCTGGTAAAGCTTTGTTCAGTTTTTTCTTTTTGTCTTCGTCTTTCAATTGTTTGAATCTGTTGATAACCATCTTTTCCAAGTAAGACACTTTTGAAGGGTTATTAATTTTAGCATGCATTGTGTCAAGATACAAACCTATCACCCGACCGGTCTGGCAGAGAGCCTGACCGTTTTGCACGACCTGCTGTTATAATTCCACTTGCATTTTCACTCACAACAGGCTTTGCACCTCCTAATTTGCGGAGCCATACCTGTTGTGCGGTGCTGAGGACATTGTTTGTGAACCTAAAGAGAGATGGTTAAATTTTATAAATCAACATAACAATAGAATTGTTTCTTATAAATAACTATTATGGTATTTGTGTTTATTTATTCAAGGTTCACAATATATTGCTTCCAAGGAGATCTAATTTGGCATTCTTGAAAAAATGTCTTGCAATAACTCTAGAAATTAAGATTTACAACAAGAGTAATGATTGAGACACACTCAAATTGCACACTATTTACACACAATAATGTGTAATTAATCTCAAACACACAATTAAAAGTGATGTGATCCTCACTTAAAATTATCTATGGTTAAAATTTAACACACATCATTGTGTGTAAAAAGTGTGTGCAATTTGAGTGTGTGCAATCATACAGATTGTTGATCTATTACTTAAAATCTAATTTTACTAACTAAAATTCTTAGTCATTTGATTTTTATTGCAAAAGCCCAACTAACATAAATGTACAAATTCCATCATTTTCCTAATTCCTAACAGTAGCAACCATACAATTTTTAATATACATAGATAAAGTATAGCTTAAGGCTTTAAACTTCTAATAATGTCCACAATCTAATTCTCTGTTACTCTAAATTTAAAGTCGTAAACTAAAAGTAATGGGTAGTTAAGGATGGATAAGGAGTAGTTTCTGAAGACGAATTGCACAGTTACATATAAGGGAATCAGGATTTCCATAGGCAACCATTAATATAATCCTAGCGGTGTTTGTAGTCTCATTTAGCGGAGACAAATTCCAATTCCATTTTCATCCTTGGTTAAAACAAGAAGAAAGCCAGTGAGAAGTTAAAAAAGCTCAGAGGTCATTCTTATAATACATTAGTAATCTCATTAGGACAAACAGCTAATTACTATTTGCATGCATTCATGTTAGCTTACACAAATTTAAAAAGAGTTTGTTCAGAAGAACCAACCAATAAATTGATAGCCCCGAGGGTACAGACAAGGAGAAATAACCAATCATGAGTGGAAGAAACTTGAATACAAGTAGAGTGTTTTTTTGAGCTGGATCATTAGTCTGCCAAAGGAAAAGTTTGAGATTTATAAGGATTAAAGGGGACGAAACAGAAGGGAAAAGGAAAAAAGAGATAATGATCATAAAGCCATGTCTTTACCTGGGGAGGCTTCATGATCTCCATAGAAACATACTGAGAAGCAACAAGGAGGACTGGTAAAACTAGGTATGCTGCTGTGTCATGCCAGCCCAGTGGTGGATGGCCATCCTGCATTACAGACCAAGCATTATGACACCCATACGACATATATAGGCTTGTAGCAAAAACTCATCAAATAATATCTAACTTTCTTATATAAATTCTACAAGATTCATAAAGAATCCACATGTCTTCAACACGCCCACCAGTTAAACATAAATTCGAAGAGTTGTCAAAAATGAGTTTTGCAAGAAACGTGTTGGAAGAGTAGTTGCATTGAACTCTGTAGAAACAACGCCTAACCTTCATTCTTCACAAACCAACACAAAGATAAAAACATACATATGTCCTATAGGTTAAACTTTTGGTAATACAAAACACGGATAACTTAAAATTTTAGCTACACGGCTAAGAACACTTCCATAAAATTGGAAACAAAAGCAATGGGGCTTCAAGAAAAAAAGAAAAAAAAAAACTTTTGTCAAACTTTGGAAAACATCCATCAGCAGAAGTTATTCTTAAAACGAAAAAGGGAGATCTTATATGTTGAGGGAAACAAATAATATAAGAAAGCGTGACAAAATTAATTTCCTACTCCATAGAGATTACAACTTAATCATTATTGAAAACGAATAGAAATAAGCATTCTATGGAGCAGACATAACATATCATCTTCAACAAGCAAGTTACCCACTTCTACTTTGCCTATTATGGCCCTATAATCACTCTCTCTAGATAAGAATATGTTTCTGGGATCATTTTGTAACAAAAAGAGTCTTGTCTTCACAAAAGCATGAGATTTATTACCACAAATGGAATCAGCCAAGAAATGCCGGATCCACTCTGTCTAGCAGCTATTGTTGTAGGGCCACCCAATGATGGAATCCAAAAGAAACCTTCAGTCAACAGTCCCTAGTTGAAACAAAGGAATGCAAAAAGTTCAGCAAGGTTCAAATTTCAACATTTAAATTACATGTACATCAACATCACTGAAAATAGGAAGGAAAGTACTTACCTCATTCGCTACATTGGAAAGAGCTTGGTAAAGACCAATCCAGACTGGTATTGTTGCCAAAGTCGGCAAGCAACCTACAATAAAGTTTGACTAAAGTGATTAAAATTTTGGTCAACATAAGTCAGTGTACCCATTTTTGAAGATACAATAAGTTAAGCAGCATAGTGAGAATGACAGTTAGAAAATTTCTGATACAAACAGCAGACTCTTAGAATTTCAGTTGACATAAGGAGACAGTGGTTCTTTTGCATTGGCAACAAACTTACTCAAGAAGACAACATTTTCAATATAAGCAGAGCCCCATGAACATTCCAACTTAAATAGGAACTAGCTCCCTCAGTGATATCCTTTTCTTACGTTAGAAAATGCAAGTGATCATGTGCAGATATATATATACACCAACATAAAGAAAGAAACAAATTAAATACCTGCTAAAGGGTTAACCCCAGCCTGCCTGTACAACCGTGAGGTTTCGAGTTGTATTCTTTCCTTAAATGCGTGAAACGAAGATATAGATTAGAGAAAAGAAAATTATTATTTGAAATTGATATATATATATATATATATTTATATTTATAGATATACATTTATACACTTATAAAAGTAGCGAAATAAATGTAGACGCAAAGCTATAGCCTCACTTGGTTGCCTTTGTATCTTTCTTGAATGGCTTTAAGCTTTGGTTGAAGATTTTGCATAGCTAACGTCGATTCCACCTGCATGTTAAACCATTACCACCTTATCATAACAGCGAAAAACTATTAAGTACTCACTTAATCATAACCTGAATAAACAACCCACCTGTTGTTTTGTCAGGGGAAGTGTGGCAACTTTTACAATAACAGTCAGCAATATAATAGCAAATCCATACGCATATGGCACATGAACAGCTGAAAGTCCATCCTTCAAAATCTGATACAGTCCAAACACACACCAATTACCATAATTCAATTTAAACACAACTGTAACCAATAGTCTGAAGCAGCAAAATCATCTAATTTTCAGAAAAATTGAAAATTTTCATTTTCTACCAATATTCGACATGTGAAATCGAAATTACCTTGAGAACGAATTCCATGCCTTCGGATATGAATCCAAACCAGCCGCCATTCTTCTGAGCCGCGGCAGCGTCGGTGGCACCGGATGCCGCGTCCCCAGCCACGGCAGCGTCGGCGAGAGTGTAAAGCAGGCTCTCAGCTCGTGTAGCAATAATGCTGAAATCGATGGTGGAATCGAAGGCATGAATAGGAGGAATTTCATTGAGGCTAACTCTGACTCTTGCCGCTAAGAGCTTACGGTGGGGGAGGCAACAAGTGCCGTTGCGAGAGAGAGAAAGAAGTGGCGTGCCGAATAACGGTGGAGGCGAAGAGATTAGAATTTTCGCCATGGACGGGAGAGCTGTACGGATTTTCAAGGTCACGCGGAATCAGAGAGTCTTAGTCTGAGTGTCTCATGAGGCTTGGCTGAGTGGTGGAGATGAGAGATACCAAGACGGGGAAGGAGGATGGGATATTTTTTATTATATTTTTTTTCATTATTATATTTTATTTGTCCGAATTATCCGTATTTTATTTTTATGATGTGGCGCAAATAAATATCCGATTATTTGAGCTTGGCTTGGCAATAATAAGAGATTATTTAAGCCAATGGTTACGTTCCACCTCTGCGTCTACGTGACGTGGTCATTTTTCTTTCAACTGAAGATGCTTAAATACCAAAATGCCCTGAGGTGTTCGTTGGAGGCCACGGCCATCACAAATAGAAATAAAAAAGTATGAAAAGCTGCTTAGTTGGCATTTATATGGAGGAGCTCAAAGGCTCAAATACAATTGGCATGATGTAACAAGCCCAAAATAAAAAATTCTTATTACACTAATATATACAAAATATAAAAATGTAATTTTTAATTTTAGAGGAAACAATTTAAATTTATATATATTTCTAATAATAATTTATAAATATATATTATACAAAAATATAGAGAAAAATAAAAGTTAGAAGTCATGGTCCACCGCAATCTTCCTAGCTCCGTCAATTTAATTAGGGAAATCGTATCAAAATTTGAAGTTTCTAACACTTAATTGATTCATATAGATTGGGTATTAGTTGATTTAGTTGTTGAGTTATTATTATGTTTAACATCCTCTCCAGTTACATTGAGATTGAGTCATGGATGTTTGGACATGGGCAACAAGGATTGAGTTGTAGACAATGACTTTGTGAAGAGAAATGAATTTCATCATGATTATGGACAAACTGACTTTTTAGTTGCTTTTGAAGAACTCGACCCAAACAAATTGAATGTAGATTTTTATGTGCTTGGTACACTAATGAAATATAGGATTTCCCTTTCATTAGTAGGAGGGGTTACATGAATGATGAATTCAAGGTTATAAATTGAGTTTGAGAAAGAGAAGTATTAATTTAGGTGCGTCTATCTTTTTTTGCCCTTAAAAGTAAACAATAAAAATAAAAGTAATATAAATTATATGGTATCTATGTTTATAATTATTTATTATTTTCTTTTTAAATAACATTTTCCTTCTTTCTAATTTACCAAACAACTTTCAAGTAAACACCCAATCCATCTTTATATTCAATTCATCATTAACCCACTCAATCCTTCTTACCAAGCAACACTGCACCTTCATTGTCACACCATATATACTAGAGATATTCGAGATGAAATGCAATAAAGAACCTATAACCAAACTAGTTCAGCAGTCACATGAGAAAGAACCCTCTATTCAAACTTAGTACTTTAGTGGACCACTACAGACATTGTTTCTTAGAACTCCAAGACACCAAGTTACCACCCAAATATGTGTAGTAGCCACTGGTTGAACATCGATCATTTGGGTAACTTGCCAATCCACATCAAGTAAACTCAACAAGGTGTAGAGAATTTGTCACATGTATGATGCTCTATTCAAACTAGTAGAAGCTTGGAGAAATTGATTAAGCTTATTAATCATGTAAGTTATGTCTAGTGTCGTGATTGTAACATATCGAAGATCACCTATATTTTTCACCTAAAAATGGTCAAACATAGTATGTAAAGATTTTGAAGAATCCAATTTGACCTTTCAGAGTAAGTTAGCAATATATTTAGATTAAGTGAGAGATATAGTTGTGTATTATCCCAAAAAGCCTCAATACTTATAAAATAATGCAGATTACCAAGATCCTTTAAAGCAAGATTTTAATCATTAAACAATTTGTTATTAAAAAATGGGGTATATATTAGAAGTAACAAATCTCCTTAAGATTTGAAAATGAACAATGAGAGTAGATTTAGAATTAACAAAACACCGCTTATGAGAAGCAAGTTGAAGTTTTTCAAACCAAGCCTATGGGGCTTGTTTCAAACTATTACAATTGGAGAGAAGAAAGGGGGGGAGGGGGGACCACTAGGATTAGGATTAGGGTTCTATCTTAAAACCAAACCAATTGGTGTTAAGTGGAGTAACCATTTCCTTTATAAGGATATTGTTGTTCTCATATATTTTCCATGTGAGATTTTTTTCACATCTAATACGCCTCATCATGTTTGGGCCTAAAAGTATGGGCATTATGAATGACCTTAGATACAACATGATCGAACGTAGATATTTGATATAATGCCACAAGGCTGACTAAGGAAATTTGTGGGAATATATGACATCACAAGGCTGGTCGGGAAATTTGTGGGTATACACGCCATCTAAACACAGGTTATAGAATCCAACATAAATCGACGCACATTAGAAAGGTCCCAAACCGAGGTCAAGAGTGGAGTGCAGCGGAAATCGAACCGGACTCTGATACCATATTACAATTTGAGAAGGGAAAAACCACTAAGATTAGGATTGAGATTCCATCTTCAAATCAATTGGTGTTAAGTGGAGTAACTCTTTCATTTATAAGAATATTGTTGTTCTTATACAAACCATATAAAGATTTCTTGAGTAGATTTTGTTTGATCAACAAACCCTCCAAGTTGCACCATGAACAAATTTTATATCGAATAGATTACGTTGTATTTACCAACCAACTAATTACATCATTTGTATAAATTGTGTTACTCTTTATATATGTATCAACTAAGTTGTTCTATATTTACCAACTGGAGTTCACAATATTTACCAACCAAGTTACACTTTATGTATCAAAATATGTAGTATATGTATATCGATCGGGATACTCAATATAGAGTAACCAAATGGGTACACAAATAATAACCCACTTATGCATCAAGTGGGTTACTCTAAGTGTACCAATCATGCTACTACTCCTTACATACTAACCAAGGTCATTACATGTTTATATATATATGAGTTTATACTCTTTTGGATTCCGCGTTTTGTTCCATTATCTGTTTATACTCTATGTTTTGACAAATTATTTTTTAGACTTTGTGTTTTGTAAAATAATTCAAATAAACCCTTAAACTCACTTTTAATGAAGAAAAAATTGAATATGACAACACAGTTATTAGGCATAATGATTGTTTTGTTCTGAATTATTAGTTTGGTAAATTATTTGCGATTTTAGTTCAAAAAACTTTTACCAAAATCGGGTGTAGGAGTCTATTTGAATAATTTTACAAACCACATGATCAAAAAATTAATTTTTTAAAACATAGAGTCCAAACACGTAATGGAAAAAATATAAGATCTATAAATGTATAAACTCATATATATTTGTGTCACTTAATCTTGAGGTACTAAGTAATAAGTAATATAAAAAAGTTACTGGTTGATTTTAAAGGTTATACAATGCAAACCAACAAATTAGTGATTCTTTTTTTTTTTTTTAATTATCATCAATTTTTGCAATGCACACATGTATAAGTTGATTTTCATTTAAATATGACAAAGAATAAAAATATTAATTATTAAAATTTAATACTAAAATTGTAATGCTTAAAATAAACCATTTTAAAATTAGAAAGAGGTTGTCTAAATAAATTACATTTAACCATTTCAAAAAAAAATTATATATTAATTAAAAATTTATTTTGTACAGAGTACAGAAATTATTCTTGACCAAGTGGAGTAAATTTGTGAAGTCAACCCATTTTATATATAAAAAATAAAAATATTGTTAACACGTATAATTATATTCCTTAAATTATGAAAATGTGTCAGAGATTATCATATTTTTTAAAATATTTTATTTTTCTCATATTTTTTTAAAATATATTTCCTTCCACATATAAATATTTATAATAATAAACTAAAAATTTTCAGTCTGTTATGTTACATTAGACCCTTTTTTTTCCCTTCATATTTCAAATATCGTGTGCCCACCGTTTATCTTATGAATCTATAATACAACAACATTCTTAAATGAAAAAATATAAATGGCTGACAAACTAAAAAAAAAACAATATATTACATACTTCAATGCAAACAAAAAAATAAATGCGACCGATACAAAAATAAATCAAATGCACGACACCGCCATTTTTCCATTTTTTGTTTTAAGTTAAGGTACGTCATGTAGCTTACTATGGAGGTCCAAGTTCATTCCTCTTCCTTTTTATTTGTATTGATGCATATTTCGGCAATTTTCGTATAATATTATTCTTAATATCTTGTCACCGATGTTTTTTTTTTTGTTTTTTCTATTAAAATAATATGACATAAGATTGTTATCACGTATTATTCTCACTACTGTGAACTAGTAGTAATTTTTTTTTGTTTGTAAAGATTTGGCTCTTCCATAGCCCCTCTCAATTTGATTTTATAATTATAAAGTATAATTTTTCAAATAATTAATTCAGTCATTTATAATTATTAATTCACACGCAGTACTTTATGAAAAAACTGCTATCAATTAATCTTCTTTGGAATTGGAATCCCGATGAAAATGCCCTTTCGATGATAATTTATCATAATTAGTCTTTTTATTATATAAACATGTTACTTTGTATGAACACAGTATTATAGTACGTAACGAACGAGTCACATTGTAACTTGGGGGCTGAAGCACCCCTTAATTTTTATATTATTGTTCAAGTTCAAAGAATATGAATATTGTGTAAAAAAAAAATTTAAAAGTTATAATATTGCATCCCCTAAAAATTTGTAAAAACATCATTTCTCTCGAAAATTAAAGTAATAATAAGTACATAAAGTATTAACATTAATCACTATTTAATATATAACATTTAATTATGATCATAGGTACAGCCAGATGTTACCACACCCCTCCTTACAAAGAGAAGGTCCGAAAATTCCCAATTCGAATCCTCCAATGTCAAAAAAATAAAATAAATAGCACTTAAATACCATGCTCTATCTATATGTACATAGGCATGATATGTATAGTTGATTATGAATCACGTAATAAATATAACAATGTTAATTAGTACATTTCTATGCATGTATATATTTCCCATCTAAATTTATTTCAAATTATCTATAAATATACACTAACATCATATAAATTTCAACCTTATAACTTTACTACTCATATGATGTTTTGATTGATTTTCACAAAATCTCTAGTGTACTTAAACTTTTAGTCTAGAGAAGCTCAGTTATGTATAGAACTATCTTGTCCTAACCCACCAGTGAATGTCTACCAATTTATAATTGTCTTCATCAATTATGTAAAATTCTATAATATTGTTGTAGCTGGTTCACACTTTTTGAGTTCCCCAACAGTATCAATTTACTTCACTTCACACATGTCAGCTTGATCTTTTGCCATATATATATATGTGTGTGTGTGTGTAAAATACCAAGCCAAGCCACCTCACTATTCAGTATAACTTTTCTGGTTGGCTCCGTAACTTATATATTATGCTTAATGGCTGCAACCTCATTCAGAACAGAACACCCCTTTCTATCTCCCTCAATGGAAGAGAACATAGTTAGATAGGAGAGGTAAGGCAATGCATTGCATTAAGCAAGGACAAAGTCATTCATTTTTTTGTCCAAATAACTAATCGTGAGATACTTGGGCAAGTAGGATATTATTGGCATATACAACATTAAATTGTATACTTCTTGAGCTACATGGTGGCCTACTCAAACAAGGGTTTTTGCTACATTTCATGAACAAATATAATGTTTGAGCCAATATATACAATCAAATGATCACCTATGGTTTTAGACAGAATATATAGAAAGTAAAGAAAGAGATCAATATACACCTGACACTGCTGGCTGCTGTAATGGTATACGCAATGCCACACCCATACAATCTCTGTTATACAAAAACTCCACATGTATATATATATTGCCATTTCTCTCCTACAATATATCATTATTGGCATTCACATTGTTATATGATGATGTTTAAGAAAAACCACATATACAAGTCCGAGTGAGAACACACTTTGGACAAGTGGTTTCACTGTAAAATAAAATAAAGTGCAATACATGCATGCATAAAAAGCTGCCAAGAGTGGGAAGGAACCAGCAACAAAGATAGACAAAAGAAATAATAGGCCACTTTTCATTTCTAATTGTGTACTTACAAATGAGGATACGAAAAATGATCTGTAACAATAATCAGCAATGAGATCTCCAAAAATGATGATATGTCGTCGTCGAAGTTGCCTTGTTCTGTTTCAATAAGAACTTCACCATTTTCGCTCTGCACCTCAATCTCTTTCTCTGGCCGAGTCTCTCACTCTCTCTCTCTATATATATACTTTGGCCTTGGAAAGTTAAAATAATTTACCAATTTTCATTCCATTTCCTCTCTTTCTACTCCCACTATCAACACCTTTCGTTTTTTGTTTTTTTAGAAATAGTAGAATACAACCAGATTCACTCCCTCCTAAACAATTTATTGCCCCTATAAAGCTGTCGGAGAAATATTAAAAAACTTTGAAATCACTCTATCCGTTGGATGAGATCCAACGGTAAATAACATCAACGGATTCCTTGTCCTTTGAATATACTTATAGAGATGTGATCAAATGTTATATTTAACTCATAATTTTTATTTACTTTCCCTTCTTTCTGGATATATTAGAGTGTGAAAGATATTATAAAAGCTCCAAGTACAAAAGAGAATGAGAGATGGCACCAAATGCATGTTTGGATCCAAATTAATGTTCTCTTTCTCTTTCAAATCACAATGGTTATTATAAATGAAGGTCGCTGCCGCCGATATCGATTGAAGAATAAAAGTAAGCTTAATTTGTAATACATGTATATAATGTTTTATATAGTATATACATATATCATCTGATTTTACAGTCAATATAGTTCTCTTCGGCCTTAATCATCATCGATATTAATAATGTTGCGGTTGAACCGAATCATTAAAAAAATTTGGGAAGGAATGAATATGATATACATTAAATGCATGCGGAAAAAAAAAACTTCTATAAAAAAAATGACTATCAATGCTTATCTAATCAAGGATTTTTCGTCTGGAGATTAATATTGAAATTCGGAACTATATTTTATATATATATATATTTATTTATTTTCTTAAAGATCTTCTACGATCGTGAAACGAAAGATCCCCTTTCCAGTTTCCCCTTAGTTTTGGGTAAAGTTTTTTATTTTTATTTTGACCCTGTAATTAAATTTAAAGTATTAGTTATAGTAGTTACAATTTTTTTAAAAAAAAGTAGTTACACTTAAAGTTTGAACACAAAAAATATATTTCTTATTTTTGTAAAATAAATCATTAATATATAGTTTTTTTTGTATGTTTTTAAAAAATTATTTAATCTAAAATTTGAATTTTTTTACCATAATATATTATAGTGTATAAGATTTTCATTGATTTGGAAATCTACCGTAAAGTCTACTTATACAATTGTGTGATGTTTTGTCAAGAATATTAACTAAGTAAATAAGATCATATGTACATTTTGTTACATTGGACAAGGGTCGATATTGATTATATTGATAGATAAATAATTATTGTTATTATCAAATCTAATCATATCACAATATTGATTATTGGTCGATAGTCAATCTCAATTCTGAGTGATAATACATCTATTAATTATATTATTTGAGTATTTTTTACTTGTTCGTTAAAACCTATATGATTGATATGACTAATATTTACATCTTGGAGATTCAGTAACATAATTGAATGAGAGTATCTATCATATATATGAAATCTATAGCTTATCTATATAAGAAGTGAAAATATGTCTTCCTTAATAACTTAGTCTAAATTGATAAATGACTGAGTACTCGTATTTGTTATTCACTTCACGAATTTATCATTTACAAGAAACTTAGTTGAAGTTAAGGATAAAATACAAATTATGGGTAAAACAGTAATTTACCCCCAGCTTATTTGTATGTCATCAATAGATGATTGACAGATGGAAATAGTTCTAACAATGTATCACATTTTAATACGAGTAAAAATGTTATGTGAATCAAGAGTTCATTTTCAAGTCTATAATAGAATCATTCGAAATTAATAACTTGTGAGAATGTTTATCTGTTGAATGTACTTACAAGAATTTATTGTAGCTTGCATTCATAGATTCATAGTCTTCGCCTTGTCTCTTATTAAAAATCAGATCTAATAGTCTCAATTAGATGGTTTAATTATCAATGATAAATATCATGTTGACTAGCATAAATAATGTTACAATTATATATTGACATTTTCATGAATAAATAAATAAGGATAAGATAGAGAAGTTTTCTAGTTACTTGAGTCATTTTGTTAATATTGATAAATTTGTATTAATATTTAAGAAAATAGATTAAATCAAGGTTCAAATAATTATAATTAGTTAATTTGACAAAGATTTAATTAATTGATTAATTTATTAAGTCAAGGTTCAAATTATAAATACTTAATTTGAAAAAGGATTTGATTAATTAATATTAAAACTAATTATAATGTTTTGTTTTCGAATTAATTGGGATTGAAATTCAAAACAAATTCTTTGGCATATTCCTCTATGAATTTCGGCTAGGAAGAAGATGATTTGTTTAGATTCAGATTTTGAAATGAACAAATATATCATTTATTTGATTATTTAATTGATAATTAAATAAAATTGGTAGTGACCTAGATAGGCTATAGATAAATAGGAGTGCTTATGAGATGATCGGGGTTGAACAAATTTGGTAAGTATGTCAAAACTCTTTGAAATTTTTTGAAACACTTTCATAGCCAAAATTACATTATTTTTCTTCCTCTGTTTTCTATCTCATATTTTGAGACCAAACCCACATTTAGTTAGGTTTGATCGGAGATAGACGTGGAAGACTATGATGAACTTTATTTGTGGTTTTGATTCTTGACAATACATTACAATCAGAAAAGATAAAATGCTAGAGAATAAAAAAGAATGAGTCTTATATTCCACTGCATACATACATGTAAGTGTTTTTATATGTATTCTCTTTATATTTTATTTTAATACACACATATTCTTATTTTCATGTATAATTGTATGCTTATATGAAAATCTTTATTAAATTATATTGCATACACCCTTAGGGATAAATTGTTTATAAATTTAATGAAATGTAAGGAAGAAACTATTCAATTTTAAAAATAAAAGGTAATTTTCTATTCATGAAAAAAAAAACTGATAATATTTATTCTTGTTTATTTTTAGGGTTCTTTTTTTTTGGCAAAATGACTTATTTTTTGAAGTTATTTTACACTCTAACATAGTTTTGATAATTTTTTGCAAAATGACCTCGAACAATTCAGATAGTCAGTCGAATTTTTAAACAGATGTTATTTTGCAAAAAAAATAATCAAAAATATGTCAGAATGCAAAATTATCACTTAAAAAAAAGATGTCATTCTTACCGATTTTCCTTTTTAAAATCCCCCTTCCCAATATTTTAGTAATCAAGTGTTTGATTAAAATTAATTAACGATTTCCTGAGTTTTGTATAAATCAATCTTCCCATTTTTTTTAGTAAATAGGTAAGAATATCAACGTTGATCTAATTAATTATATGTACCATGGATAGAGAATACATTAAACAAAATGAATATAGGTACATTGATCAAACAAGAGCATATACTTAAAAAAATTCTTCAATTTTGACGAAGGCTTTTTAGTACTAAAATAACCCCCAGAACTCAAATAATTGATAAATAACTCCACAAGTCAATTAATTCTACTCGAACCCCCTTAAGTAAAATAAATATATTGTATGTCTATTGAAATCAAAAGTTTAATATTTTGTGTAATAAATAAATGAATTTGGCAATTCAAAGAATACATTATATTTTTAAAATTACAATCTCTAAAATTATATATTTAGAGAAAAAATATAATTAATAAATAAGTCATAAATAATACAAACTTCACACCATTAAGATTTTATTAGAAATTTCATAAAATATTATTGTATTTTTGTTTTATTTTATAATAAATACTAAATGATTTCTTTATTTTTTTAAAATATTGTAATACTCTATAAATTAGAGCATTATTTTAAAATCTTTATAAGTAAACTTCTTATTCTTCGTTTTATATGTTTTTTAAAGGTTATTAAACAACCATAATATTATGATTGAAAACAAATACAGAATACTGAATGACTTTTTTCTATCCAAAAAAGCTTATAGGTTTATGCACATGTGAATTGATATAAATTATAAATTAATATAATTTTAAAAATTTCTAAATAATATTAAAGTTCATATACTGTAAAGAAAATCAATTGTATTTAATATAAGAAAATAACAAAATTAGATTGTAAATTTTTTATGATATAGTATTCAAAGTAAAGGATCCTACCACATTTTGAAAAGCAAAGGGTTTTAGTTTAGATTTTATTATAATTAAATATTATCAAGTGAAATTTCTAATAAATTTTCGTGGTACAAAATTATAATATTTAGGACATATTTTATAATTATTTAATTTGTAAAAAGTTTTACATACACATAATATAAATATCACTTACTGTTTATATAGTAATAATATACATTAATTTGACTTTAGGGGTAAAATTAATTGACCAATTTATGGAATTACTTATAACTACTAGAATTACTTCTCAAATTATGGAATTATTAATTTAAAAAAAATCTCGGCTTTGTAAATTACATTCAAAGTTTAGATTAACCAATTTTTGTTGACTGTTTTAAATAATCATTAAATATACACTCAATCCTATCCTGATTAATTTTGAAATAATCCTGGTCAAACATTTGTTTATAGTCAAAATAACTTTTCAATGAAAATGGCTTTTTTATTTCAATTAAGAAATTAGAAGCAAATATTGTGAATAGCATTAATTTCCCATATAATAAACTCTATTAGATACACGAATATATAGCAAATACTTGGTACAAGTTTTATAAAAATTGAAAATAAATAAAATATATTCAACATCACAGTAAGATTATAACAAAGGCAACATGAGTACAAATAATAGATATTTATAAAAAAAACACAAAATCAATAATTAAACAAAGCAACTTCATTAACTTTTATTCCTTATTTTACATACATCTATCTTAAGATAAACCAACTATTACGACAAACCAAAAAAAAAAACATTATTATATGATTAAACAAAACACATGATATAAGATAAAACATACAATATATGAAAAGTACTAATAACATATCCTTAGTGAACTCACTAATAAAAACCAAACATACGTTCATATTAGTAATTATAAGTTTAACTATTAATTATGATTCAAAAAGTAGTTCTAACATATAACAAGGAAATATTTATATATATATATCATTATATATGATTAACTATAAAGAGAAAAAGTTGAAAAAAGGCTGATCATGACCGGAAGAGCAATCTGCTTGTTCAATTTCAGAGGAACAAAGACGCAAGTTATCTTCTTTCTCTTGTAAAATACCTGTTGGGCACACTGGAAACAGTGCAAGCGTCTCTTGGTTACTTTTTTGAGTCGGCATATCGCCGGAGCCGATCGCAGTGCCCCAGGCGCCCGCATAGTAGTGAGTGGCGCCGCAGCCGATATAGGAGGAGTTCATTCCGCCGTTAGGAAGGGAAGACACTACAGATTCGTATTCAGAAGCAGCACTTCTACGGGAGATAGTTCTAGCAATTTTATCCATTTTTTCTGAACTTGGTGAACTCAGTCTTGTGCTGCTAGATAATGGAACCTTATTGTATGGTTGGTGGATAATCCCAGAAGGATCATGCGCCGGCGGTACTGCTGGAATGTAATATGGACCGCATACCACTGAATCAAAGAGTTATCAGAAATAACGTAAGTATATATATATATAGAGAGAGAGAGAGAGAATAAGAAAAACCCTATATAATATATAACTACAAACCACGTAAGCTTTGACAGACTTTCAAAAGATTTTCAAAGAAAATGATATATGTAAATAGGCTTGACTATATAACATATAGATTATATATAAAATATGTAAATAGGTTGATAAAATAAAAGTAAAAAAAAAACATCATAATAGATACTATTGAAAAGAAAAATTACTATCTATGTCGTCAACTCTCATTGATTTATTATTAAAGAAAATCAACCACTACAGCTAGAGTGTCCAAGAACCGAAACAGACATTCGAATGAGTGCGCTATAACACGTATATCGAGCCCATTTGCATGAAGAGACAGCGTGGATGTTTCAGACTACTCTCTATAAGTATAAATACGCATATACTATCATATCAACCCCACACAAATAAAAAATAACAAAATAGAAACAATCAGTAATCATTTTTTCTTTTAGAAAATATATAAACAAAGCAAGAATGGAAGAAATCTTATTGATTTTTTTTGTTTCTTTCCTATTAAAAGAAAGAAAAGGATATTCAACTGTATAGAAAAAGAACACGGTATGGGTTTGTTTGTGATCCCCCATGTTCTGAGAACACACGTATATATATATACATATATAATCTTTTAATGAAAATAATAATAAAAAGAACACACGCGCATATATGTATGTATATATATTAATTATACCATTTGGGCTATTAGGATGAGAATTGGAAGGGAAAATTGGGCGAGGGCTCCTATGGATGTATCGGTTAATATAGGCCATGGTCTCTTGCTTCTGCTTCTGCCTTTGCCTGGCCTTGTGATTTTGAAACCAGTAAAAGACATTTTTGCCCTCAATGTGACCAAAAGCCCTTAACCTCGTGGTTATCTGCTGTATTTGGTCAGCACTGGGAGTTCTTATTCCCTGCTTATACAAACTCTCAAGTAAATTTATCTGCTCCTTCGTAGGGTTCCACCGAGAAGTGCTCATGACCGGAGGTCCACTACTTCCATCACCGCAATCGCTAGCATCACAGACATTACTGTCGTTCATCTCCAGTACATTATCATGATCATCTTCCATGTTTGATGTTATAAGTTTATAAATCTATTAGTCCAGTTTTCGTGGTGTAACTAGAGGAAGGACAATATGTAGTGTATATATAATGCGAGAAGAGAGAATGAAAAATAAGAAGGGAAAAGAAAGAAAAGAGCAAACAAACAAAAAAAAAATTGGTTTACTTGGCCACTGGGGTTAACTCGTTTGCGTGGCTTTTGTACCGTTTTATAGAGAAAGACAGAGGGTCAAACAAACGAGGGAGAGCAGAGATAAGAGTGAGAGTTAGGAGAGTTAGAGGGAGATATGGACATGCGTATTGTTTTTGGTGCAACTAGTCTCTGAAAACATGGCATGTAGCGGCTAATAAAGATTAATCGAAGAGGTGGTGACTAGAAGGGTTTTAATTATTTTGCCGTTTGGAGAAAAAGAGAGTGATTAAACAATAAATGAAATTAAAATATAGGAGCAAAATGACAATACTACCCTCTATATTTTTGCATATTTATAGAAATAGAATTGGTATATATAATGGTGAGAAGAAGTAGGGTACGTAAGATTCTCGGGAATGACATGTTGGGGAGGGAATTGGGAAAGGGATCGAAAACGACAGCCGGTTGGGTTATAAGGTGTAGGTAATAGGTAGGCTTTGGGAATTGAAGTAGGGACAGAGCGAAAGGGCAGCGCAGGTGATGAAGATGAAGAGCCTAGTGTGGAGGTGTTGCCGTGTTGATACTTGGTAGGAGTTGGGGTGGTGAACCTTATGCTCCGCGCATGGCCTCTCTTTTGACTTGGCACAGCAAAATATATACTTCACCTTCACGAGCTAGCTACTTAATTAATAATATTCTAATTAAATATAACCATCAACGAAACCTAACCTGTACATATATACAATACACACTTACATACGTGTCTATATTACAAACTTTAGAAATGCTGAATACACACTCTATTTTGGACTCTATGACATATGTACATTCTAATAAAGATTTAAACTATAAAAGATTAGATAATATCCACATATCAAAAGATGAAATAAAGAGTTTCCTTAGAATTCTTCAATAAACTATAAAATTTCATTTTTTATCAATTAGGAAGAGTAGTACTTACTTTGTTATGATCCGAGTCCTGGACCGTGACAAATTTATAACATTCATAACTTGGGTGGCAAAATGTCAAACTTTGATCCTTGTTGGAAAATAATATTTATAAATGATAATTTAGTTTATATTAAATAGTACTATAATTATAAGTCAAAATAATGGAATAACTCCTATAATTATATATAAAAATATTAGTGATAAAAATATGATCATTTATCATTATACATAGAACTCGGATCATAATTCACCAAAAATAATACTTAGCATCCACCATTCCTCATGATCATTTATCATTATGTAGTCACCAAACAGTTATTGTTCTATGTATAATGATAAATGATCATGTTTTTATCACTATGATCATTTAGTATTATTTTGTAGTATTATTCCTCATGATCATTTATCATTATGTAGTCACCAAACAGTTAAATTCAATAAGTTATAAACACCCAAAATAATACTTAGCACCCACCATTCCTCATTCCTAACTATTACATAGCTAATTCAGATATACCGATCATTAGATTCCAAATCAAATACATATCTAATGTTCAAAAGATAGGACTATGGCACTAAATAGAACTAGGCTAAACACATTGGCTCCATCAATAATTCACATTATCCACATTCGCGTCACTAGGTTCCTGGAATGGGAGAAATATAGAGGTGAGCTTATAAACCCCAGTAGGAAAGCAACTAATATCATCGGACCCAAAAAGTTTAATAAAACCCCTGCATGGTTATCTTTGAAAACAAAACATATATCATCATGTATGAACCAAAATAGAGAGAAACCACAAATAATCATAAAAGCATAGCTACACGTGCACATCACACCGTCCACTAGATCCCTAGTTCCCGTTACCCACCTCCGACATCTTAAATCGGGTAGCCAGACCTGATAACCACCACAAGGGGAGGCTCAGAACACTTCCTGTATATAGATGCTAGGTCTTTACACCTACAGGTGAGTGGAAACCTGATCGGACACCTGATCTCCCTATGATGACATAGAGACTAGGTTGTGAAATAACAACATGCACAAATCATGATCACTATGGCTCTCAGCAGTATAACCAAATGTAGGTAAACATGAAAATAAAGAAACATACTCCCTTTATATTTTAGAAAATTGGGCAGCATAGCGGCTGCAATTGAATAAAACCCAAAAATCATAACCTGCATAAATAAGTGAATAAAAATATATTTGGCACTCAGTGCCCTCAGAACAGATCAGAAAACATGCAGATTAAGTTTTCAATTTTTCAAATATTTTATAAATATCAAAAGTGGAATATGTTTAATGCAATTCAATACGGGTAAAATAAGTCCAATAGTCAAGTTGAGTTCCTATCTCTTTAGAATTTTCAATCCGAGCCCAAAACGGCGCTTCTAAGCTTAACGATGATCCTAGAGTGATTTAGTTCAATTTTAATATTATGTTTTTCCTACGTGCACCAAATGAGAAAACGATTCACATCATTGCATTTCTTATTCAAAATCGTCTCCAGCAACATATAATATGACCATAATTAAAATTTCAAGTTCTGGAACCTCACCCAAGTGGTGCACAGTAGTAGTTGGTGGCGGTAGTGAGCGGTGTACCATAATGTCGATGAAGGTAGGCATGACATATATCAAAATGACCACATCGGCTAGTAGATCATGTTCATGCCAACCATCGGTCCAAAAAGTGCTCAGACTCGCCAGAAACACCAGAAAGTGGCAGAGATACCCAAAATCTTGCCGGAGAAAAGCGATGAGTTGACGAGAATGACTTAGTGGGTTTTGTTCCTCTCTCCACGCTGGTTCCAAAGGTACCAACCACTCATCGACGGGTGGTTGGAGTTGGCCGGAAAACACAGTCAAAGTTGACGGACCAAAACTTTGATTGACTATTCCGAACAGTTGACGGCGAGTTGGCCTGCACCGCTTGATGGTTGAGGTTGCTGGAGCAAGGCAAATCCAATGAGCCATCGCGTGTCAAAAATGGTGGTCGCCAGTGGTTGGGTCTGTGTGGTGATGTGGAGAGAAGAAAGAAAGAAAAAAAAAGAGAAAGAGAAAGGGAAGAGAGAGAGCAGTCGGGGGGGGGGGGGGGGGGGGGGAGGGGGAAGGGAAGAAAAACAAATATTGAGACTTTGTCTCATTCACTTGGTGGGTCCCACCTTTTTAAAAAAAAGAATATTTAATATATAATAAAAAAAAACAAGTCTTTACATTCTTCCCTCCTTAGAAAAATTTTGTCCCGAAATTTTCAAGCTAAAAATTAAACAAATGAGGATACTTCTCATACATCTCCGACTCTAACTCCCAAGTAGCCTTGTCTTATCTATGGTTCCGCCACAAGACGTTGACTACTAGAATCTCCTTGTTCCTTAGCACCTTTAACTCTCTTGCCAGGATTCTGATAGGTTGTTCTTCATATGTCACGTTCTCTTGAAAAGGGATAACCTCATACTCAATGATGTGCGATGGGTCTGGAGTATACTTCCTCATCGTCGACACATGGAACACATTGTGAACATGCCACAACCGCACTGGTAAGTTCAATCGATAAGCGACCTCCCCAACCCTCTCGATAACCTCGAAAGGTCCAATATACCTCGGGGCTAGCTTACCCTTCACTCCAAATCTCGTCACACCACGCATGGGAGTAACTTTCAAAAAGGCATAGTCACCAACCTCAAACTCAACTTCTCGTTGGTGGAGATCGACATAACTCTTCTGACAACTTTGAACAACCTTAAGCCTCTCTTGGATGTCTTTGATCTTCTCAGTGGTACTAGCGATAATTTGAGGTCCAATTGTGACATGCTCATTTGGTTCTGCCCAACACAAAGGTGATCTGCATGGTCTCCCATATAAGGCCTCATAAGGAGCCATGCCTATACTGGACTGGTAGCTATTATTATAAGTGAATTCCACCAATGACAAGTGTTCTCCCCAGCTACCCCCAAAATCTAAAATACAAGAACGAAGCATGTCCTCCAAAGTTTGGATACTCTCAGACTGTCCATCTGTTTGAGGGTGGTGAGCGATGCTCAAGTTAAGTTCAGTTCCTAAATACTTTCGCAATGCTCGCCAAAACCTTGATGTAAATCAAGGATCTCTATCAGAGACAATGCTAGAAGGTGACCCATTCAGTCGAAGTATATTATCCACATAAAGTCAAGCTAGTCTAGAAACCTTATAATCCTTCGTAATTGGAATGAAATGAGCAGATTTGGTCAAACAATCGATAATCACTAAGACAATGTCATACTTTAATGGTGTTAATGGTAATCCCGTCACAAAGTCCATTGTGATCTTATCCCACTTCCATTTTGGTATAGGTAAAGGTTGAAGCAACCCTGAAGGTCTCTGGTGCTCAACTTTAACCGGATGGAAAACCATACACTTAGCTACAAAGTTAGCCACATCTCTCTTCATACCTTCCCACAAGTATTGTCTTTTCAAGTCTTAGTACATCTTTGTGCTTCCAAGATGTACAACAAATTTAGACCTATGAGCCTTGATCATAACAGACTCTCTAAGATCAAAGATATTTGCGCAACCAATCTTTCCTTATGGTATAAGAATCCTTCGGCATTTATAGTCCATCCATCTAACGACTCACTGTTTTGGATTCGATTTCAGATAAGTCTCAATTTCTCATCTTGCCACTGACATTGCTTAACTTGCTGAAGTAGCACTGGTGCAACCACTATGTTTGAAACACAAGCAATCTATTTTCCTTCATAGTACTCTAATTCATAATTACCCACCGTGAACGTTATTTTCAAATCCTCAAGAGCCAAACAAGCCAAAATGCCATGAGGTTTTCTACTTAATGCATCAGCAACCACATTTGCTTTTCCAGGATGATATTGCAAAGTGAAATCATAATCTTCCATGTACTCGACCCATATTCTTTGCCTCAAATTCAAGTCTTTTTGAGTAAAGAGATACTTTAACCTCTTATGATTAGAATATAATTCAAACTTTGCCCCATATAAGTAACATCTCCAAATTTTCAAGGCGAAAATCACTGCTGCAAGTTCAAAGTCATGTGTAGGGTAGTTCTTCTCATGTGGCTTCAATTGGCGTGAAACATAGGCAACAACCTTGCCATTTTGCATGAGAACTCCTCCTAAACCAGTACCAGAAGCATTAGTGAATACCACATACGGTTCATCACTATTAGGCACAGTGAGAATATGCGTCGTAGTCAATCTTTGCTTAAGTTCTCTGAAAGCTTCTTCACAACTGTCATCCCACACGAACTTTAAATCCTTTCTTGTTAGCTTTGTCAAAGGCATAACAATTCGAGAAAAATTCTCCACAAAGCGACGATAGTAACCTGCTAACCTAAGAAAACTTTGAATCTTAGTAACGTTCTTTGGTCTTTCCCACTGCAAGATAGAATCTATCTTTGCAGGATCCATAGCAGTGCCTTCTTGAGATATTACATGCCCTAAGAATTTGACCTCAGTCATCCAGAAGTCACATTTCTCTTTCTTAGCATATAATTGATGGTCTCTCAAAGTTTGCAACACAATTACTAAATGTTCTGCATGGTCCTCAAGTGTCTTGGAATACACCAAAATGTCATCAATAAAAACAACCACAAACTTATCCAAATAAGATCTAAAGATTCTCTTCTTAAGGTCCATAAATGCTACAGGCGCATTCTTCAATCCAAATGGCATCACCAAAAATTCAAAGTGTCCATAACATGTTCTAAAAGCAGTTTTAGGAATATCCTCTTCCTTAATCCTCAATTGATGATAGCTTGACCTTAAATCAATCTTGGAAAAACACTTTGAACCTCCGAGTTGATCAAACAACTCATCTATCCTTGGCCAATGATACTTGTTCTTAATTGTCATCTGATTCAATTGTCGATAATCGACGCATTGTCGCAAGGATCCATCAGCTTTCTTGGCAAACAAAACTGGAGCTCCACATGGAAAGTACTATTCCTAATGTAACCTTTATCCGTTAGCTCACCCGATTGCTTTTTCAATTCAGCTAACTCTGTAGGTTCCATGCAATAAGGTGTAGTAGAAATTGGTTGAGTCTCGGGAATTAAATCAATGCAAAACTCAATCTCTCTATCAGATGGTAGTCCTTGCAAATCCTTAGGAAACACATATGGAAAGCCACTAACCACTGGCATCCAAGGAAACTTGTTTAGAGGCCTAGGCTCATCCTCAATTGTAAATAGACTTCCATAATACTCTAAGTTTCTTTTCCTACCTAAACATGCCTTAAGGATAGATTCCGCCTTACTGCCTTCATGTTGGCTCGAGATACAATGAAATCTCCATTTGGAGTTAAGCGTGAGCAATCTACAATGGCTTGGTACTTAGACAACCAATCCATGTCAAGAATCACATCAAATTGTCTCATAGGTAACACTATCAGGTGTCCTAACAACTTATGCCCTTCAAACAAAATACAAACTGATTTACAGATGGTTGGTACTTCACCATGCCCTCCCATAGGTACACTCAACTGCAATGTAGGACTAAAAGTTTCCCAACTCAAACCCAACATGCTAGCAAACATTAATGACATAAAAGAATGTGATGCACCAATATCAAATAATACATGAGCCCAAGAGTGTGAGATAAGAACCATACCATCCACAACTCCCTGGCATGTTCCTCCTTGCACATCATCACCACCAAGAGCATAGGCTTGACCAGAGGCTTTTTCTTTTGTTTTCCCTTTTCCTTGACCAGGATGGCTTGTGCTTGTATCAAAACCCCCTCCTTGATTGAACCATCTCTGACTCCAAGCAGAAATAGGAGTTTGGAAACTCTGTGAGTACCCTGGTTGAATCTTGAACCTTGGGGCCTGAATTGATGTTGATATTGGGATTGTTGCCATGGTGTGGGTGTGAAACCATAGGATGAAGACTGAGACTGGTTACTCCTAAGTTGTCTTGTAAAAGGAGTAGACCTAACATAACTCCCTATGGGTCCTCCATGTGATGGTTGAAACCTCTGTTGTCCTTGTGGGCAATCTTTCTTCTTATGACCATGTTGGCCACAACTGAAACACCCATATGGCCCAATTCAAGTCTTTCCTAAAGATATGCTACTATTCCTACCCCCACTAAGTTGTTGTCATTGGGATAACCATTACCCTTGGTTCTTCTTGTTCATTTTCCTATCATTTCCCCTTTCTTGGGCCGGATTCTTTTTTTTTCTTTCAATTCCTTGTTTATGAGCCTCAGTCCATATGGCTGCTGTCACACACTCATTTAAATTTACAAAGGTCATAGGGGCAAGTGGACCCAGTATTGAAGGGCTTAAGCGACGGAGGAACTGCTCAATTAAAAGAGGTTGATTGACAGACCAGCATAAGCATAAGAAGATAACTCTACAAACTTCATGTAGAATTCATTTACTGTCATATCTCCCTGTCTTAAGCTGTCAAATGACCCAATTAAGGTCCTTCGATGAGATGGGTTAAAATATTGCTCCTTGAAGACCCTTTCAAAGTCTCTCCAAGTCATCCCTCCAGTCTCAATTGTCCTACTCAAAGTTTCCCACCAATCCGTTGCACTACTGTAGAGTCCAAGAACTTTACTTAGCTAGTTAGATAGTAGTAGTAATAGTAATAGCTAGTAGTAGTTATAGTATGTTCATTACTGTGGATTTTGGTTCAAGCCGGGACTTAGTTGGACACTTGTAGCAACACTTGTAGATTTTATAAGTTTAACCTATAGTTTAAGAATATTAATTATAACCTAAGGTTTGATTAATATAACTGATTATGAAGATGATATTTATTATACTATAAGGTTTAGATAGACCCAAAAAGATCATGACACTTGTCATGTGCATGTTTATCGAGAAATTAAGTATTTTTGAGGAATATTTTATTAAGAGTAATATTTGAAAATCCCAGAGTCTGCCAGCAACTTTGAAATCGTTATAGGACTTAGTCAAAGCTATTTACTCAATTCAAATTAGACTGAAAAAATGCAATTATGTGTATAATATTTCAGCGTATGCCGATATATCGCGGCTCTAGGGGCAATATATCGCCACTCGGAGAATACGAAAAACACGTAACTTTGCACGACCACTTCGACGAGCCTCGGGAATATCATCCCAGGTGATATATCTCCTAGCATGGGTGATATATCGACTCCAGGGCATGATTTTTGAATAATTTTGAAACCGAGCTACTTTTAGCCCATAACCTCTTGATAAGTCTCAGAATCTTTTGACCGAGTCTTAAGCCTCTGCTGAATGAATATTCAAATGTTTTTAAATTAAAAGTCATTATTTTTATTCAAGCTAAAAGAAGATCTTTTCATTCTTGAACTCTATAAATAAGACCTAGTACCCAGCCATTTCTTCATTCTTCAAGCTGAGTTCAGAGCCTTCAAGCTGCTAGGTTTACTTTAGAGTGTTAAAAACTTGGGTTAGGGTTATAAGCTTTATCATTCTAAGCTTATTAAACACTTGGGAAGTAAGGATAATAGTGCGTATTCCGATATCGAGGTGTAGTTCAGTTATAGTGCATTCAAGGTATTCATATTTCTAGTTCCTTTCTGTATTGTTTCATTAGATTTTATAGTTTTCCTCTACTCAATTCCTAACTCGTTGTTTTCATTCGTGGTTAGGCATCTAAGTTCATTGAACTTGAGGTTCTTGTCGGTAAGTACCTTCTCGGTGGTTTAGTTCATTCCTTTATCGCCTTTCTATTAATGATTTTTAGGAGTGTTCCAAAATCCTGTCCTTGTTCTCACATCCCGGTATTTGGTAAGGAATATGGATAATATTATATGCTTATATGATTATGCTATAGTATGTTTTTTATATGTTATGATATATGTTTTGGGGCTTATAGTTGCTTAAATAGCAAACCCCAACACTTTTATATTTTTGGGGCTTATAGTTGCTTAGCTAGCAAACCTCATTGTATGTTGAGGCTTATAGTTGCTTAGTTAGCAAACCCCAATAGTTACCATGTACATGGGTTAGAATTATGATATATGTTTATAGTATAAGTTATATGTTTATAGCTTATGTTTATGTATATGTTTCATGTTTGTAGTAGATTTTCCTTGCTGGGCATTAAACTTATTCCTTTGTTTTATATGTGCAGGAAAATAGTTATAGCGGCGGAAAGATTCTTGGCGGCTTGGGATTGTGTATTGAGGGAGAATGGATTTGGTGGACTGCGTGAACAATTCGAGGACGAAGTTGTATAAGTCTTTTAATTATGATTTCTATGTATTTCCGCACTTGATTTTAACCAATTTATTTATATTAAAGTCATGTTTTATTTTATTTTCAAACAATGGGATCCCATATCCTAACTGAATTTTTTATGTATTTCAACCTTTGCCTTATAGTTTTATTTACAAAGTTATGACTATTTCATATGTATGTTTTCTTAAGATTAGTATTTATGTATAGTAGTTATTAATGGTCCAAAGTCTAGAATTAGTGTGTCATTACAGTAGGTATCAGAGCAACAGTTCATCCGCATGAAGTTCTCCTCGATACACACACTCAAAGCTCCGAATCTGACCGCCAAGTAAGTGTTTAAGTTATAGTTATTTTGTTTATAAGTATAGCTAACGATTTTCGTCTTTATGTTTTCAGTTAAGAATAAACGGAGCATTAACTTATGAGGATATCCGAGCCATTAAAGCCTTAAAAAGAATTAGAGAACCCTGAAACACCGTAGGAGTGCTAGAAAGAATCACTCGGAGGCTACTTTTGTTCCACAGGGAGATAGGTCACCTCCAAGAATCTAAGCAAATTATGATGAGAGCTGCGGAGCAATATATTTTAGTGAGTAGATTATTTAAAGATTACCCTATTGTAATTGCAACCTTAGAAGAAATTTGGGAGACCATAGATGATGAAGATGAATTGCCGGTAGCTATGAGATATTATTTTCTCATACTTAGGTTCACTTCAAAAATGGAATTTCAGTTTACAAATGAACTAAAACATATAATTTTTACAAATCTTCCTCGAGGGCATTTTAAGGCACAAGACAACGATGACTACGAAGAGATATATGACGATATGCTAGATGAAGGATCGGATGTAGAAGATCCCGATTTTTATAATAGACTAGTTTCATTGTTTATTATTTGTTTTCTTTTATGATTGTAAATAGTGAAAACTTTATTTTCCAAATTAATATCATAGTTATTTTGTTATCATGTATGAGTTTGATTTTTCTTTTGCAATCATAATAAATAATGACTAAGTTCGATGAGGGTGGATACAAATCAATGAACCAAGTTTCTATATTGAGAGTGAGGGGGCCATAGTAGTGGGAACGATTTCACTGATCCCAGCCCTCCCTCAATATGGTTAACTTTGGAAAAAAGATGAGTTTCGAGCCTGAGAATTAAGTCATATAGGAAAATTAGAAACAGACTTAGAAAATAAAGATGGCTTATTTTTCTAAAGTATAGAAAACCACTCTCATAATAAAGAAGACTTATATAATTTTCATAAGAAGTCATAATTAATAGATCCGAGTTATGTTTGTTTAGATTAAGTTTTTGTCTTAAAGCCCATTAGGGTAAAGTTCTAACATGATTTTCTCAACTGTTAGAACTCTATTGAAGATGTCGCTCCGAAGGTCTGCTCGCACCAACAAAAATGCCTCCAACGCTGCTCCGGTGAACAATGAAGCCCCTCCAGTTCGCAGAAGGGGAGTGCGTGCTACTGCCAGTCGCAATGCACCGCCGCCACTGCCAGTTGACAACATTGCGGAGATCGCCAGACTGCGACAACAAGTTGAGGAACTATTGCAGCAACAACGACAACAGGCTCAGCCTCAAACTCAGCCTCCGCCGCAAACACAGCCACAACAAATGGCCTCAGCACCCCAACAAGTTGGTCCATATGGGGGATGGCCAGTGGCAAATTATGCGCCATATCCAGTTCAGCACATGGAGCCAGTTTATGAGAGGTTTCGTAAGCAACACACTCCAAACTTTGAAGGGACTACAGACCCCTTCGAGGTAGAAGAGTGGCTAAGAAACGTGGAGCCAATCTTGACACACAAGAATCTAGGCAACGCGGACCGCATATCCTGTGTTTCGTCTCTGCTCAAGAAGGATGCCAGGATATGGTGGGACTTATTCCAGTAGACGCATGATGTTGCCACTATGACTTGGACCCGATTTGTGGAGCTTTTCAACAAGAAGTACTATAATTTGGCTGCCATCGCTTCAAGAGTCAAGGAGTTCACTGGCCTGAAGCAAGGGAGTTTATCAGTGGCAGAGTATGCTCGGCAGTTTGACCGATTAGCTAAGTTCGCACCAGAAATGGTTCTAACTGACTATCTGAGGGTGTCTAAGTTCATTAGAAGACTTCGACTGAAGATCGAGCTAGGGGTTAAGCTAGCAAACCCAGGAAATACTACATATGTCGATGTTCTAAAGACGGCAATAGAAGTAGAAAGGCTGCATGCTAATGTTAGTATAGAAGAAGCCAGTAAGTCTGAGCCTAGACAACAGAGTCAACCTCAGACTAGTCAGAACAACAACCATAACAACAACAACAATGCTTCCAGCAACAACAATAACGGTCAGAAAAGAAGGCATCCTGACAATAAGCAGTCCGATAGTGATAAATGGGCACAGACAAACAATGGAAGCAGTAAGTCGGGTTATGTAGAGTACCTACAGTGTACTAAGTGCCAGAAGAAACATCCTGGTGAATGCTGGGCAAACACCAAGGGATGTTACAACTGTGGTCAAGAAGGACACCGGAAGAAAGAATGTCCTCAGCTCAAGACAAAAAGGAAAAAGGAAGAGAAGATGGTTCCTACCAGGGTTTTTGCCTTAACCCAAGGAGAGGCTGATGCTAGCAATAAGGTGGTCACAGGTCAGGTTTCTATCCTCAATAATATATGTTCTGTATTATTTGATTCGGGAGCCACTCATTCGTATATCTCGTTAGGAATGATAGAAAAACTAGACAAACCTTGTGAAAGATTTAGAACTAGGTTTGTAACCAAGTTGCCTTCGAGAAAAATAGTTCTATCATCACGGATAGTACGAGGCATACCGATCAAGATTGAGGACATAGAGTTAGAAGGAGACCTGATAGAACTGGAGATCAAGGACTT
Organism: Humulus lupulus; assembly: GCF_963169125.1. Taxonomy (NCBI): domain Eukaryota; kingdom Viridiplantae; phylum Streptophyta; class Magnoliopsida; order Rosales; family Cannabaceae; genus Humulus; species Humulus lupulus. The sequence continues at coordinate 28,647,305 of NC_084799.1, forward strand.
CGACGTGATACTAGGCATGGGCTGACTAGCACGACATGGCGCAACCATCGACTGCAAACACAAGAAAGTGACGTTCGAGACTCCTGACGGCCAGAGACTATGCTTCATGGGAAAAGTGTTAGGATTACGAACACCGCTAATATCATCTCTCAAAGCTCAAAGGATTATAGAAAAAAGATGTCAAGCATTCTTATCTAGCATCACAGACATAGTAAAGGAAACACCGCTTAAGGTTGGAGATGTCTGCATTGTACGAGAATTCCCAGAAGTATTTCCCGATGACTTACTAGGATTGTCGCCGACTCGCGAAATTGACTTCACGATAGAGTTAGTATCGGGCATCGAGCCTATCTCCAAGGCACCATACTGGATGGCACCTGCAGAACTCAAGGAGTTAAAGACGCAGCTACAAGAACTCCTAGACTTGTGTTTCATCAGACTGAGTCATTCGCCATGGGGAGCACCGGTTTTATTTGTGAAGAAGAAGGACGGAAGCATGCGGATGGGTATAGACTACCATGAGCTGAATAAGGTAATGATTAAGAATAAGTACCCGCTACCCCAGATTGCCGAGGTGCGACCATATTTTCAAAGATTGATTTACGGTCCGAGCACCATCAGCTCAAGGTGCGGGGAGAGGATATTCCTAAGACAGCTTTTAGAACTCGTTATGGGCATTACGAGTTCTTAGTTATGTCTTTCGGTCTTACCAACGCTTCAGCCACGTTTATGGACTTAGTGAATGGAGTCTTCAAGGACTACTTGGATAAATTCGTCGTAGTGTTCATCGACGACATCTTAGTATACTCCAAGGACGAAGTCGAGCACAAGGAACATTTGAAGTTAATCCTATCGCGACTAAAGGAGCATCAAATCTATGCCAAGTTCAAGAAATGTGAGTTTTGGCTTTCGCAAGTGGCGTTCCTCGGCCACATTATATCCAAGGACGGAGTTGCAGTAGACCCATCCAAGGTAGAGGCTGTGAAGGATTGGCCAAGACCAAAGAACGCATCCGAAGTAAGGAGCTTTATGGGATTAGCAGGTTATTATCAGAGGTTCCTTAAAGGATTTTCTAAGATAGCCACTCCACTCACCAACCTGACCTGGAAACAGCAAAGATTCCACTGGACTGATAAATGTGAAGAAAGCTTCCAGTTGCTTAAGGATAAGCTTTGCTCAGCACCAGTACTCTGTGTACCGACACCCAATGACAAGTTTGTGGTCTACTGCGATGCATCGAAGCAAGGGTTGGGTTGCGTGCTGATGCAAAATGACAAGGTGATAACTTACACCTTAAGGCAGTTGAAGGAGTACGAGCAACGCTACCCAACTCACGATATGGAGTTGGCAGCGGTGGTCATTGCGTTGAAAATCTGGCGCCATTATCTTTACGGAGAACGGTGCGAGATTTATATGGACCGCAAAAGTTTAAAGTACTTCTTCACTTAGGAGGAGCTTAACATGAGGCAGCGCAGGTGGTTAGAGTTAGTAAAGGATTACGATTGGGAAATCCTATACTACTCGGGAAAGGAAAATGTAGTTGTTGATGCGCTAAGTAGGAAGAGTTATGGAAGTTTAGCAGCACTAGTTGGAATAGAAAAGCCGCTGCAGCAAGAGCTGATCAATGCCGGAATAGAAGTAGTTGTCAGTAAGCTGACTAATTTGTCTATCCAGTCAAATCTGCTAGAAGATATACGGATTGGGCAAGGGTATGATGACACACTCGTAGCAAACATGGATGCAGTTAGAGAAGGCAAGGCCACAGATTTCTCAATATATGGTCAAGGGTTATTGAGATATAAGGATCGGTTATGCGTGCCAAATGATCAATGGATTAAGATGATGATTCTAGAAGAAGCGCATAGTACCTCGTACTCAGTTCGCCCAGGGTCAACTAAGATGACACACGACATCAAGGCAATGTATTGGTGGTCAGGGATGAAGAAGGACATAGCGGAATTTTTGTCTAAATGTTTAATATGCCAGCAAGTGAAAGCAGAGCATCAGCGGCCTGCAGGCTTATTGCAGCCACTTAGCATACCATAATGGAAATGGGACGATATAGCTATGGATTTCGTGACAAGTTTGCCACGAATGAATAAACAACATGATTCGACTTGGGTAGTAATAGATAGACTAACCAAGTCCGCTCATTTCCTGCCTGTTAAGACCTCATACACAGCAGATTAATACGCAGACATCTATGTCCAAGAGATAGTAAGGTTGCATGGAATCCCTAAGACAATAGTGCTGATAGAGGATCGATGTTTACATCGAGATTTTGGGGAAGTTTACAGCAAGCCATGGGTACCAAGTTAAGTCTTCGTACAACTTTTCATCCTCAGATAGACGGTCAGTCCGAGTGTACGATACATATTTTAGAGGATATGTTGCGCACTTGTGTACTTGATTTCGGTGGATCATGGAATAAGTACTTACCGCTGATAGAGTTCTCCTACAACAATAGCTACCAGTCAATGATCGGGATGGAACCTTATGAATTACTTTATGGAAGAAGGTGTCGATCGCTGCTACACTGGGACGAGGTAGGCGAAAGGCAGCTCCTTGGTTCCGAAGTTGTTAGAAAAGCTCAAGAAGCAGTAGCGCTGATTAGAAAGCGTATGCTCACTGCTCAAAGCCGTCAGAAAAGCTATGTGGATCCCAAGCGACGCGATGTGGAATTCAAGGTCAGAGATCAAGTCTTCCTGAAGAGATATCCTATGAAAGGCGTAAAGCGGTTTGGGAAGAAAGGCAAGCTTATTCGTCGGTTTATAGGTCCTTTGGAGATATTGGAAAAAGTGGGAGCAGTAGCGTATAGATTAGCCCTACCGCCAGCCCTAGCAGATAGCCACAACGTGTTCCACATCTCAATGCTACGCAAGTATGTGTCAGACCTATCTCATGTCCTAAAGTACGATACGATAGCACTCCAGAAAGACTTGAGTTACGAGGAACGATCGGTTAGCATCCTAGATAGAGAGATGAACCAGTTACAGTCCAAGAGTATTCCGATAGTCAAAGTCCTATGGAGTAATAGTGCTGAATGAGAGGCAACGTGGGAGTTGGAGGAAGACATGCAAGGCTGGTATCCGGAATTATTTGGTAAGTAAATTTCGAGGATGAAATTCTTTTTAGTAGGGGAGAACTGTAGAGTCCAAGAACTTTACTTAGCTAGTTAGATAGTAGTAGTAATAGTAATAACTAGTAGTAGTTATAGTATGTTCATTATTGTGGATTTTGGTTCAAGCCGAGACTTAGTTGGACACTCGTAGCAACACTTGTAGATTTTATAAGTTTAACCTATAGTTTAAGAATATTAATTATAACCTAAGGTTTGATTAATATAGCTGATTATGAAGATGGTATTTATTATACTATAAGGTTTAGATAGACCCAAAAAGATCATGACACTTGTCATGTGCATGTTTATTGAGAAATTAAGCATTTTTGAGGAATATTTTATTAAGAGTAATATTTGAAAATCCCAGAGTCTGCCAGCAGCTTTGAAATCATTATAGGACTCAGTCAAAGTTGTTTACTCAATTCAAATTAGGCTGAAAAAGTGCAATTACATGTATAATATTTCAGTGTATGCTGATATATCGTAGCTCTAGGGGTGATATATCACCACTCGGAGAATACGAAAAACACGTAACTTCGCACGACCACTTCGACGAGCCTCAGGAATATCAGCCTAGACGATATATCGCCTAGCATGGGTGATATATCGGCTCCAGGGCATGATTTTTGAATAATTTTGAAACCGAGCTCCTATTATCCCATAACCTCTTGATAAGTCTCATAATCTTTTGACCGAGTCTTAAGCCTCTGCTGAATGAATATTCAAATGTTATTCAATTAAAAGTCATTATTTTTATTCAAGCTAAAAGAAGATATTTTCATTCTTAAACTCTATAAATAGGACCTAGTACCCAGCCATTTCTTCATTCATCAAGCTGAGTTCAGAGCCTTCAAGCTGCTAGGTTTACTTTAGAGTGTTAAACACTTGGGTTGGGGTTATAAACTTTATCATTCTAAGCTTATTAAACACTTGGGAAGTAAGGATAATAGTGCGTATTCTGATATCGAGGTGTAGTTCAGTTATAGTGCATTCAAGGTATTCCTATTTCTAGTTCCTTTCTGTATTGTTTCATTAGATTTTATAGTTTTCCTCTACTCAATTCCTAACTCGTTGTTTTCATTCGTGGTTAGGCATCTAAGTTCATTGAACTTGAGGTTCTTGTCGGTAAGTACCTTCTCGGTGGTTTAGTTCATTCTTTTTTATCTCTTTCTTTTAGAATACTCACCTTTCTATTAATGGTTTTTAGGAGTGTTCCAAAATCCTGTCCTTGTTCTCACATCCAGGTATTTGGTAAGGAAAATAGGATAGTATTATATGCTTATATGATTATGCTATAGTATGTTCTTATATGTTATGATTATGCTATAGTATGTTTTTTTAAATGTTATGATATATGTTTTGGGGCTTATAGTTGCTGAAATAGCAAACCTCAACACTTTTATATTTTTGGGGCTTATAGTTGCTTAGCTAGCAAACCTCATTGTATGTTGAGGCTTATAGTTGCTTAGTTAGCAAACCCCAATAGTTACCATGTACATGGGTTAGAATTATGATATATGTTTATAGTATAAGTTATATGTTTATAGCTTATGTTTATGTATATGTTTCATGCTTGTAGTAGATTTTCCTTGCTGGGCATTAGGCTCATTCCCTTGTTTTATATGTGCAGGAAAATAGTTATGGCGGCGGGAAGATTTTTGGCGGCTTGGGATTGTGTATTGAGGGAGAATGGATTCGGTGGACTGCGCGAACGATTCGAGGACGAAGTTGTATAAGTCTTTTAATTATGATTTCTATGTATTTCCGCACTTGATTTTGTAACCAATTTATTTAAGATTAAAGTCACGTTTATTTTATTTTCAAACAATGGGATCCCATATCCTAACTGAATTTTTATGTATTTCAACCTTTGCCTTATAGTTTTATTTATAAAGTTATGACTATTTCATATGTATATTTTCTTAAGATTAGTATTTATGTATAGTAGTTATTAATGGTCAAAAGTCTAGAATTAGTGGGTCATTACAACTACCCTCTAACTTGGATACAACAAAAGTCACCTGATACTCTTTAGGTGTTCCCATGGTGTTAAAATATTTCTTAATCTGCCTCAACCATCTTTCAGCCATCATAGGGTCTTGCCTACCCTCAAACTCAGGCATTTGAATGGAAGATCTAGAAGTGTTGACTCTACCGAGCAGCTGGATCCATCTGTTGGGCAGGAAGGCCTCTTAAATCTTCAAGAATGACATTAATTGGGAATGCAGCTGGCTGAGAGGGAACCTCAGCCTCAAGGACTTAAATTGCAGATCTTCTCCTTGTTGCCTTTCCTCTCGGAACCATTATCTTAGGTCTGATAATTAAAGCTAAACAGTTAGTGAGGAATGGATGCTTTTTACATACATATGCATTTATATATCAAAATGTTGACCCAAGATTTGGCCAACTGACACAGAGTCAAAATATGCTTGATACGAATGATAGAGATGAGAAGAACGCAATGACAAAAGTAAATAAGACACAGTATTTTATAGTGGTTCAGCCCCAGGATCTAGTAATGACCTACGTCCACTTAGAATGATATTGATCTAAAAACCAGAAGAGTGATCAAAGAACTAGGGTTCAATGAGTTTCACCACTTTCTCAAGAACAATACGGTATTCCTAGGATAATTACTATAATCTCTCACGTATCAAAAGCCAAAAGTCCCCTCCCTTGAGCTATCTCTTGCTATTTATAGGCTCAAGGGGGATTACAAAAGATTGTTAGAGATATTCTTTCCTGAATAATCGGATACTCAGGAGATTGTGTGAGATAAATTCGGGATTCATAAAGATCCTCCCATAAATGTCGCATTGTACACGGAACTATCGACCAGACTGGTCGCGGGTAAGACAAGCTTACACTGCTTCTAATGAATCCTCTGGTCGATACTCTAGCAGAACGTTTCCAGGTGTCAGCCACGTGTCCAGGGATTACTTACCACGTCACCAATGCTAATTTTATGGATAACACAAAACACTTTACTTTAAAAGAAAATTAATCTATTTGGTGACACACTCCGAGGTATTTAAATCAGGTGCTCTAATACCATTTTTTTGTCATGACCCGAGCCCTAGGCCGTGGAAAATTTATAATATCCATAACTTGGGTGGTCAAAGGTCAAACTTTGACCCTTGTTGAAAAATAGTCTTTATAAATGATCATTTAGTTTATATTAAATAGTACTATAATTATAAGTCAAAATAATATAATAACTCCTATAATTATATATAAAAATATTAGTGATAAAATCATGATAATTTATCATTATACGTAGAACAATAATATCTCCACAGTTATGTAGTCACCAAATAGTTAAATTTAATAAGTCATAAATGTAAATCCTAAAATTGGCATATTTTATAGAAATATCTTTTTAATTAAAAGATCAATTTTTGTTTCCCTTTATTGTGATTTTCGAAATTTACTTTCCCTTTCTTGTGATTTTCAGATTATTTAGCTTCCTTATTTAACTTTATATTATCACAATTTGATTATAAAGGGAATTTATATCTTGCAAATATTCAGTACTTACTCAAAGTCATTTATGGAATATTTGACTTTATATTTTTGTGTAGCTCAAGATTATAATATTCAGGAAACTGAATCTTTGATGTCATTAATTATTATTTCTATCTTGAGCATTTTGATCCGACACAGGTATTAGCTGTCTCCACCAAAATCGTATCTGTTGGATCAACATCTTCTAAAAAAGGCAATTCTTCATCAATCAAGAATATCTTCAAATATTCTTGCCTTTATTAGGAGATTCATTCTCAGCCTTTATGAGCACGAAATGGACTCTATAAATAGGTCTCTAAGGCTTTGATAAACAGTAAACTCTTAGGTGCATAATTTGTGAGTGTATTGTAATATTTGTGAGAGTTCCTAATTTGTATTCAAGATCATAGTATTCATGTGATCTTGTAGAAATATGAGTGTTTAGTTTTTGTGGTGAGTTTATACCACGTTCATGAGTGAATACACATTGTAATTTGAACACAACTTTTATAGTCTTTGGGAGAGGATTTTTACAAGCCTTGCGTCGGGAGGATGCAAGCACTCGGTGGCCATTGAAGGGAGTTCAAGTGGTTGAGCGTTTCAATCAAGATCAGATTAGTGAAGAGAAGTTCAACAAAGTTGCGGCAAATCTCAAGAGGGAGTCTTGTTTTGTTTAAGTCAATATTTTGTACTTGTGATTCTTTATTAATTGGTTTTATTCTCTAGGCGTGGCCCCAAGGAGAAGGTTATCCGAAAAGGTTTCTGAACCTTGTAAAAATTCGTTGTGTTCTTTATTGTTTTGCATTGTCTTTTTATTGTGTTCAGTTTCTATCGTGACAAGTTTAGATTCTGTCCCGACAGATCTGAACTCAATTTCAACATTTACTTACCATTCCGCAACTTAATTACTTCACATGGTTTAATTAGTTTGGTAATTACTAAAAACAGAATTTCAATAAACACCCAAAATAATACTTAGCATCCACCATTCCTAACTATTACATAACTAATTCAGATATACCAATCATTAGATTCCAAATCAAATACATATATAATGTTCAAGAGAAAGGACTATGGCACTACATAGAACTAGGCTAAACACATTGGCTCCATCAATAATTCACCTTATCCACATTTGCGTCACTAGGTTCCTGGAATGGGAGAAATATAGAGGTGAGCTTATAAACCCCAGTAGGAAAGCAACTAATATCATAGGACCCAAAATATTTAATAAAACCCCTACATGGTTATCTTTGAAAACAAAACATATATCATCATGTATGAACCAAAATTGAGAGAAACCACAAATAATCATGAGAGCATAGCTACACGTGTATATCACACCGTCCACTAAATCCCTAGTTCCCTTTACCCACTATAGAAAAACCAACATCCTAAACCGAGTAGCCAGACCTCATAACCACCACAAGGGGATGCTTAGAACACTTCCTGTATATGGATGCTAGGTCCTTACACTTACAGGTGAGTGTACACCTGATCGGACACCTGATCTTCCTATGATGACATAGAGACTAGGTCATGAAACAACAACATGCACAAATCATGATCATTATGGCTCTCATTAGTATAACCAAATGCAGGTAAACATGAAAATAAAGAAACATATTCCCTTTATATTTTAGAAAATTGGGCAGTATAACAGCTGCAATTGAATAAAACCAAAAAATCATAACCTGCATAAATAAGTGAACTAAAATATATTTGGCACTCAGTGCCCTCAGAACAGATTAGAAACACATGCAGATTAAGTTTCAATTTTTCAAACATTTTATATATATCAAAAGTGGAATATGTTTAATGCAATTCAATACGAGTAAAATAAGTTCAATAGTCAAGTTGAGTCCCTACCTCCTTAGAATTTTCAATCCGAGCCCAAACCGACGCTTCTAAGCTTAACGATGATCCTAGAGTGATTTAGTTCAATTTTAATATCACGTTTTCCTATGTGCACGAAATGAGCAAATAATTAACATCATTGCATTCCTTATTAAAAATCATGTGCAATGACATATAATATGACCATAATTAAAATTTCAAGTTTCGGAACCTCACCCAAGCGGTGCACAATAACGATTGGTGGCAACAGTGAGCGGTGTACCAGAAACTGTCGACGAAGGTAGGCGTGAAAAATATCAAAATGACCACATCGGCGAGTAGATCATGTTCATGCCAACCATCGGTCCAAAAAGTGCTTAGACTTGCCGAAAAGTGGTGAAGATACCCAAAATCTTGTCGGAGAAAAACGACGAGTTGATGGGAATGACTTAGTGGGTTTTGTTCCTCTCTCCACGCTGGTTCCAAAGGTACAACCACCTGTCAAGGGGTGGTCGGAGTTGGCCGGAAAACACAGTCAAAGTTGACGGACCAGAACTTTGACAGACTATTCTGAATAGTTAACGGCGAGTTGGGCGACGTCGCTTGGTGGTTGAGGTTGTTGGAGCAAGGCGAATCCAATGGGTCACCACATGTCAAAAATGGTGGTCTCCGGTGGTTAAGTCTTTATGGTGGTGGTGTTTTCATGGAGAGAAGAGAAGAAAGAAAGAAAAAATAAGAGAAGGAGAAAGGGAAGAGATAGAGCAGTCGGGGGGGGGGGGAAGAAAAAAAAATTGAGACTTTGTCTCATTCACTTGGTGGGTCCTACCTTTTTAAAAAATATTTAATATATAATAAAAAGGGGAAGAAAAAAAAATTGAGACTTTGTCTCATTCACTTGGTGGGTCCTACCTTTTTAAAAAATATTTAATATATAATAAAAAATAAGTCTTTACATACTTAGACACATTAAATAAACTTATATATATTTTTATCAGTTAATAGTATGTTGTCAGAATTGGTAAAATGTGTTTCCTGTTATAAAACTATTAAGATTACAGAAATATAAAGTATAAATAAATAGACAGAATAACAGAGAGATGTAAAGAGAGTGAAACTCTTGTATTTATTATTTTAATGGGGGAATGACCCCTATTTATACAGATAAATAAACCCTAAGGAAATCGGGTACTACTCTGAATACAATCAAGAATTAATGCTGATATTTTACTTTGGGTAACCAAGTGATTCTTCATTATTATGGACATATATATATATATAATATTTATAACACTCCCCTTGGATGTCTATGAAAACTGCCTCATTAAAAACCTTGCTAGAAAAACCTAGTAGGACAAAATATCGGCCAAGGGGAAAAGAGTGCAGTGTATATTTACTCTCCCTCATTTTGACGCTCTTGAAGATCCTTTAATCGATGCACTATGATCTTATGTACCATCTTCTTGAATGTTGATGTTGGTAATGACTTTGTAAATAAGTCAGCAAGATTGTCACTTGATCGAATTTGATGAACATCAAATCACCACTCTTTTGAAGATCATGTGTGAAGAAGAACTACGGTGACATGTATTTAAATCTATCTCCTTTAAGGTATTATCCTTTTAGTTGAGCAGTACATGCATCATTATCTTTATAGAGAATTGTTGGTATTTCTATATTGGGTGATAATCAACATGTTCCTCAAATATGTTGTTTTGTTGATCTCAATCACACATTTTCTCCTTGCCTCATGAGTTGCAAGTATCTCAACATGATTTAAAGTTGCCTCATTAAAAACCTTGCCAGGAAAACCTAGTGGGACAAAACCTGAACTAAGGGAAAAAGAGTGGAACACGTATATATCTCTCACTCATGCATATATCCATGGTAACTTTAGTGATCAAATATCTCATATGATTTTCATTGTAATTATAAATCACCATAAATTATTTATGATCACATATTTACTATAACTCTTCTAGAGCATATATGTAGAATGGAATATGAATATTTATCCAACATATTAAATCAATCATGTATATAACCTTGTTCATTATCATATCATATCATATCAAAAATGTTATAATATGCATCATATTTGTGGATATTCATTATCTATGACTATGTTCAATCCAAAATTTGAAATTCAAATATGATCACATGAATGAATATCTTTGATAATATCAATTTTCATTTACAATAAAGATGGTACTTTGGGACCATATATTCATTGCATTCTCATTACATGTTCTTTAATTTCTACATCAAGTGATCATATACACTATGATTTTTTATGCATGCGAAGTTCTTTGGGACTTCTCTACTCATAATTTAATCTATAAACAAAGAATATATTTAATAATTCCCAATCTACAAGATGAAATAAGAAATCATTCTTCAGTAGTTTATAAAATAATCAGGAGCTCTTCAAGAGCTTTTTACAATGTATTATTTACGAATTCACATTGCATAGACAATCATACTTGTAATTTCAAATAATTATTCACCTACATATCTTCAATCCAGACAAATTTTTTTATTGTATAATGCGCATGACTTTGAATTTATATCTCATAAGACATGTTAAATTCTTCTGGAATTTTTCCAATAAGGCATATTTTCAGTTCTCATATTACTAGGAGCTCCAAATAAATAATTTGTGTTGCAACGTTTATATGACACATATCCATTCTCATAAAACATATATACTCTAGACTATAATACAATCTTGATTATATTTTCTCATAATAATATGTATATGCCTTTATTTAATCATTCTCTTGTCTATGCAAATTTTGTACAATAATTCATTTGTGTAAAAATATACAAAATTCTCATTAGAATTACCTTTTCTTGTAAAAATATTTATTTGTACCTCTACAGGTTTTATTTCACTTTATGTGAGTATATTTATACTGCCTGGATTGCATCATATAATTTTGGTAAAAATTATATATACATCGATAATTCTCGACCCGTATAATATCATAATCCTTGCTATCTCTTATTAGTTTATTGCATATGCAAACATTTTATATTGTCGACAATAATTCATAATATGATAATTTCCTCTCATATTGACATAACTTAAAGAGATCTCATTATTTTCAGCATACTTGTCAAACATGTATATTATTTATAGGCACCTATATAACCACTTCAAGGGCTTTAATTATTGTCAACTTTGTTATGTCTATAACTTCTTTAAAGAGTCTCTTCAGGAGTGCCATTTTTATTTACTGTTCAAACTATCAATACTTTATAACATTAAGGTATCTTCATGAGTGTTTCTTACTTACAACATCTTCAGGACGAACCAAATGAATATTTGTTTTCATAATTTCTACTTTGTTCACTTACGCTTCAAGTGTTATTAGACTCATTCTGACTCAATTTAAATAATATTGATTTGCAGTTGGCATACATATATGTATGATTTTATCATTTTGAACTTCTAGTTCTTATTTTGTGCAAGAATCATTTTTCAAAATATTCATCGATCCAACTGCATTTCTCTCCCCCTGATCGAGAGAATATTTATAAAAATTAATACATCCTGTAGGGATTTCAATATAACACAATAAATTAATATTTGTTCAAACTCATATATATTATTGGGTCATTGAACTTCAGGTTCAATAAATCACAATTACGAACATATTTCATTTTTAAGAATGAGTCATATATATATATGTATAGTTGAAAATATACAAGCTTACAATTCTTGTAAGTTCATGATCATACGACCTTGTCACATCGATAAAAATTTATGCAATAAAAATTCAACAATGATTCAAGAATGAAAAGTGAATATAATTAAATACTCATTATCAAAATAATATAAATTTTTTTCTCATACATCCTGGACAAATAAATATAACTAAATAGAAAAATAATTTTCAGAAGAAAAATAATTTCAACTTATAAATAATTATGAAAATTTTGAGAAATGAATGCACTAACATTCTAATGAGTGACACTTTTATAAATGATATATATGAAGTAAAAAAAATTAACAATAAAACTGGACAAGTTAAAATATTTATAAACAGAACATTTGAAAACGGGTTGAAATATATATATATTTTCTTTTAAAAATGCAAGATATTCAAATTTATTTTCACTTCCCATATGAAAAATTTATATACATATTTTCTTAAGCATCATATAAGAATTAATAATAAAAAGAATCTTCTAGTTCTTCATCTAAATTTAGGAAAATTTATATATTTCATTGCACATGATTGATCAGTCAATTAATGGAATTCAGGTTCACTATACTTTGTATTTCACTAAAATTTTCAACATATACATAACTGTTATAAAAGTTTCATTTTTGTTTATATACTAGAGAATGAAATAATTTTAATATCCTTCAAAATATATAATATCATTGATTCTTCAAGAATCATATTTATCCATTTGATTTTTGTAATATATTATGTTCAACAACATTATATTTAACAATTTTATCTATCCAATGGTGTGCTTGTAATTCAAATATAAACTTATCATTCATTTAAGTTAATACACAATGATAATAATCATGTTTGTTGTAGCCAAATAGATATGATCATAATATGAACATATCACTTATTTATCTTTATAATTTCTTTCCAACAAGTGGTCAAATTTATTAATGAAATAAATCATTCCCTATTCTTATGACTTGATATATTATATAATTAAATGTACAACCAGTACATATTATAAGTCATTTTTTCCACATTCACAATTATATAGAACACTACAACAAAATAGGCATTTAATGGCTATATGGGGAAGACATTGTAGACATTTGATGTCTCCCCCTAGGGGAGACGTTGTTGCAGGGGCCATCTAAAGTGGCCCTATGACGTCTCCCATGGGGAGACTTTGTAGACATCCAACGTCTCCCCCTGGGAGACGTCATAGGTTTTTGTATTTTTTTTTAAAAAAAATTAAATAATTATTTTCAGTATATTAATTAATAGAATTAAATATATTAATTTTTTTTGAAATAGAATTAAATATATTAATTAAAAAATCTAAATTATATACAAATTTAAATTTTGAATTTTCATTAATAAAACCGAAATGTGTATATCTAATATGTTTTTGCTAGCTAAATATACAAAATTGTAATATTTGTTGTTAAACATACAAAATTAACAAATATTACACTAGCTAGCTAAACACATAGTAAGAAAGAAAAAGTAAAAGTAAATGACAAAACCTAATATGTGGGACGATGACTTTGAATTATCGGTAGCATATGGTTCGCCCAGTGTTGTCGCATTTCATTAATCTGTGCTTGTGTATATGGCATAGTGTTTAGCTACAAAAAATACAAAGTAAAATATATTAGTTAATCAATTATTTGATTATATATACTTTAATAATAAATAAATTATTAACTTTGTATAAATTTATATACATACATCTTTCTTCAAGTAACGTCCAGGTCGTGAATGTTCAATATAATCCTTGAACATTCTCATCACATAATATCCACATGCCACATTGTCTGGTTGGTGCGGACACTAATATTTAAATAAAATATCAAGCAATTAATATAAAAAAATATCAATAAAATTCAAGTATAATTAAAGTCGTAGTTACTTACTTTCGGTTGCATAATTTCTATATTATTTGGAATCTCGGGAGGTTTTGGTAGACTGGTAAGAAAAAGGTTGAAAGCATTGACTATTACTGCCACAATTTCTTCACGGTTTTCCAGTTCTGAGTTCACCGGATCACAACAACAAACGTAATATTAGTGTCCGCACCACAAGTAGGACACATTTTTGCCATCGTGACTCACCACAAGTAGGACACATTTTTGCATCTGCAAAGTCATTCCGATATAACATGCAATCATTAGGACATGCATGAATTTTTTCATATTGCATGCCCAATGAGCATAATGTTTTCTTTGCTTCATAAAATGAAGTTGGCATTTCATTACACTCCGGCAACAAATCATTCAAAAAACAAAGTAGATCAGTCATCCCTTTATCACTCCAACCGTGTTTAGCTTTCAAATTGTACAACCTAAGGAGTGCGGATAACTTTGTAAATTTTTTACAACCGGGGTAAATCGGTTTCTCAGCATCACTAAGTAGTGTCTCAAACTTATCTGGGTCTACTCTGGATCCATAATGTGCGTCATCAATCATATCATCTAATGCATCACAATTCTCCTCTACTATATTCCTCCTTACTTCATTGGGTCTACTTGGTGGATTTGGCGCGACATGCATTCTTTCCCCATGCATATACCAAACCGTGTAACTTTTGTCGATTCCATTGAAAAATAAGTGTTGTTTGATCTTACTAAGATCCATTTTCCTTACATTTCCACACTTAATACATGGGCAACGAGTAAATTTTAGGTCTTTCACATTCTCCGAACAAAATCTTAAGAATAAATCGACCCCGTTTTTATATTCCACGGATAACCTATTCACTGACATCCATTTTCTATCCATATCTTCTCTTATATCTATGAAAAATTAAACAATAAAAACTACATAAGCATATGGCCGAGCGTATGAAAAATTGGGCAGCATTTCTTCTATATTAGTAACCTAGCCATCAGTCAATCTTATCAAATCCAATCAAATAGGCACAACACAATTCAAATATAATAATAGAATACATAATTCTAGACAAAATCGGACAGCATTTCCCCTATAATATTGATCTAACCATCTGTTAACAACAAGTCAAACAATTCAAACAGCATACAATAAATTTCTTCCTTATAGCTCCACAGCACACAAACAAATTTTCCAGAACCTACTTCACTAAAACACACAGTTCTCAACCTTCTGTTATCACCGCAACACACAATTTTAATCTCAGAACCTACTTCACTATGGATGAATATTTAAGATATTCAAACTCCTCTAACAAAAATTTAATAATACTAAAACGAGAGATAAGATAATGTACGTACCTCTAGCAATTAATAGTCCTAGCTAGAAAATTTACTTCACTTTGCAATGCACTTTGCTATTAAATTCACAACCAACAAAATTGAATTAATTAATAAATAAATAAAACATAATATATATAATCCACCTACTTCAATGTTAATAAAATAATTAAAATATAAATACAAATATATAATTTTTTAATAATATAATAATATAAATAAAAAAAATCATAAACATATATACTTGAATTACTTATTTCTATACATGCAATTTAGTATGTAAATTAAAATTAAATTATTTTC
The DNA here is from genome assembly GCF_963169125.1 of Humulus lupulus. Lineage (NCBI taxonomy): Eukaryota > Viridiplantae > Streptophyta > Magnoliopsida > Rosales > Cannabaceae > Humulus > Humulus lupulus. The sequence continues at coordinate 28,662,985 of NC_084799.1, forward strand.
CTTATTTTAGACACATATATATATACTTAATCAACCTAAAAATTTAATTAAAAAAAATCTACAATTTTTGAATTAAATAGTAAAAAAAAAAAAAAGTAAATAACATGGTATAACTATTAAATCTCAATTGTGTATCTCAAATCTTCATTAAAATCATTTTTCAAACTTTTAAAAAATATTTATAATAAACTCACAAATCATAAAAAAAATGCACAAAAATAATTATTTCTATCATTCTAACTATAATATATTGTTTTAATAATGAAATCATATCTCAAATCTTCTTCAAATCAAGCAAATATTACCCAAAACTACAACCCACAATACCCTAAAATCTCAATATTAACCCATTATAATTAAAGAAAATAAATAAAAATATATTATCATAACTATTATACATTAATTAAAATGAACAAACATACCTAAAATTAGTTTTTGGAGGAGAAAATCGGCCAAAATCGGTATCAATTTCGCCCAAAATCACCCACAATACCCAAAATCGCAACCCACAAAATACCCTAAAATCCCAATATTAACCTATTATAGTTAAAGAAAATAAATAATAGTACATTATACTAACTATTAAACATGAATTAAACTTAAAAACTTACCTCAAATCAATTTTCGGAGGAGGAAAACGGAAGAAAAATCGCCCAAAATCGCCAAGGAAATGCCCAGAAATGCCTCTGGTTTCGTCTGGTTGGTGATGGCTCGGGGAAGGAGATATATAGGGGAGGCTTCCAACGTCTTCCCTGGGAAGACGTGTACACATCCAACGTCTCCCCTGGGAAGACGTGTACACTTCCAACGTCTCCCCTGGGAAGACATCCGATGTGTACACGTCTTCCCAGGGGAGACGTTGGATGTGTACACGTCTACCCAAGGGAGACGTTAGAGGGCTCCCATTGTCAGATTTAATTTTTTTTTTTCGACTTTTTAATTTATAACAAATAACGTCTCCCACCACTTTTAATGACTTACCTTGGTAGTCATCAACAAGAACTTTTAATGACTTACACCATTAGACTTTAAATATCCCTGAATACTTTTAATGACTTACACCATTGGTGTAAGTCATTATAGAGAGTCATTAAAAGTGAAAATTGTTGTAGTGGAAATTGTACAACTGGTACATAAAATACGTTTAACTTTAGCTAGCAATATATTGTGTCAAGGTTTCATCAAGAACCTTTTCAAATAATCTTTGTGACTTTATAACACTTTGAGGAATGTAATTATAAATTACATTTTGATCAATGACAAAGTTCACTATAATACTAATTGTTGTACCATGATTTTAGCACGAGTCCATCCATTCAGCTCGGATACAGCTAGCAGATAAATATACGGAGAAACAGCATGAGTCCATCCACTCAGCGTCTAGCATGTTGGAGCAATAATGGACGGTGCAGCTAAGGCTCAAACCGTTACCCAGAATAACCAAGGGGAAATAACAAAAGGAAGGGAAATGGCGAGGGCGACCAGAGCGGGACGAAGAAAAATAAGTCTAAGGAGAAATTCAAACTTGTTTACACTACTTATACCGACTTAACAGACACTAGGGAGTGCATCTTTCTGGAAAATTCTACTCGCCTTCCATAGAAGAAGCCAGAGCCATTGAAGAACCAGAGGGCGAAGAGAGATTATTCAAAGTTCTGTCGATTCCATAATGACATCGGGCATAGCACTGATGATTGTCGACAGCTGAAGGATGAGATTGAAACTCTCATTAGAGCAGGACCTTTGGCCCAGTACGCCTGAAATCGGGTGGTCCCTAATCAGGCCGCTGGGTCAAACCCTCCCTCAGTCCCCGAAGCTCCAGTAAGTCAAACTAGAGCTCAAGCAAATTAGGTTGACCCTCCTCCGATAGTAGGGGGAGATATAACTACCATTTTGGGGAGGACCTCATTTGGCAGGCACGAATAGGGGGGCCCAGAAGAGGTACATTAACGAATTGAAGTCCCATAACGGAGTGGAGTTCATCTCGGAGCAACGGTTATCGAAATAACAACGATTGGAAAAGCAACCAATCATTTTCACAGAAGAGGATGCTAGCCATGTCCAATTCCCACATAACGATCCCTTGGTCATAACCGTTCCGCTCGCCAACTGGAGGGTCTGGAGGACACTGGTAGATAACGGAAGTTCTGTGAACCTACTTTTCAGGTTCACCTTTAAAAAAAATGGGGTTGTCTGTAACAGATTTGAAGGAGACCTCAATGACTTTTTACGGGTTTTCTGGTGAAGGGTTAGCAGCCATCAAGACGATCAGATTGGTAGTGACATTGGGAGAATGCTCACGAACTATTTTCAAGTTACTTGAGTTTGTGGTAATCGACTGTCCAACTGCATACAATGCGATTTTGGGCCGACCTGCGCTGATGGCATTTAAAGCCATAACCTCTATCCGCCACCTAGCAATAAAATTCCCCTCAGCTGTATGAATATGCACTGTCAGAGGTGATCAGCTCGCTGCCAGAGAATGCTATAGCAATCCTATGAAGGGAAAATCACAACCCAGGCAGCAAGCTATGGTCATAAATGATGGAGGTGAGGAATCCCAAGAAGTAAAAGTTACTTGTGGGATGGAAAAACCTCAACAAAAAGAGGATAGTAACGTTGCCCAACGCGATGACATTGATCCACGGATGGGTGAAGACAGGTCAGAACTATAAGCTATAGAGGAGCTCGAGGAAGTAAACATTGACCCTAACGAAGCTTCAATAGTCATAAAGGTTGGAAAAAATCTTGATGGTAAAAGGAAGGAGCTGGTCAATTTCTTATAGGAGAATCTGGACGTTTTCGCCTGGTCACATGAAGATATGGTGGGAATAAGTCTGAGTGTAATCATGCACACCTTAAATTTGGATAAGAACGTGCCTGCGAAATCCCAAAAACGGAGATGCTTGGGAACGGTTTGAGCTGAAGCTCTTGAGGAAGAAGTAGCTTGGTTATTAAAGTGCGGGTTTATCCGCGAGGCAAAATACCCGATCTAGGTCGCCAATCCCGTGCTGGTCCCAAAGCCAAGTGGGAAATGGAGGACTTGTATCAACTTCTCCGATTTGAATAAAGCTTGTCCCAAGGATTGTTTCCCACTGCCAAGGATCGATCAGTTGGTAGATGCCACGGCAGGTCACGAGCTTATGTCCTTCATGGATGCGTATTCTGGATATAACCAGATCGCGATGAATCCTGCAGACCAGGAACATACTAGCTTCATGACCCCAAATAACGTATATTGTTATAAAGTTATGCCCTTCGGGCTGAAGAATGCCAGAGCAACATGTCAACGCTTGGTCAACAAGATGTTCACTAATAAGATCGGGAGAAATATGGAAATGTGTGTCGACGATATGCTTGTCAAATCAAAGATTGCTGATAACCATGTAGCTGATCTAGAAGAATGTTTTGGAATCTTAAGGAGGTATGCCATGAAGTTGAATCCTCAAAAGTGTACTTTTGGAGTGGCATCTAGAAAATTTCTGGGTTTCATAGTCAACACGAGGGGGATAGAGGCAAATCCTGAGAAAATTTGATCGTTGTTAGAAATGCCCTCGCCCAGGTCGCGTAAAGAAGTTCAAAGCCTAACTAGAAGGGTAGCAGCTTTGAATTGTTTCATTTCGAAATCTACTGACAAGTGCCTACCATTATACAACTTGCTCAGAGGAAACAAAAAATTTGAGTGGATTGAGGAGTGCGAACAAGCGTTCCTCGACCTAAAAATGCACCTGGCCGAGCCCCCAGTGTTATCTAAGCCTATAGCTGGAGAACCTCTATTCCTTTATCTGGCCATGACAGAAAATGCAGTTAGTGCCGTGTTAGTTCGAGAAGAAGACCGTGCTCAAAAACTAGTATATTGTATAAGCAAGAGACTTCTCGGAGCTGAATCACGATTTCACTGATAGTGAAACTGGCATTCTGTCTGATATTGGCTTCCAGGAAGCTCTGGCCATATTTCTAGTCCCATTCAATCAACGCCATGACCGACCAACCTTTAAGGCAGGTATTGCAAAAACTTGAAATGTCGGGACGTCTGTTAAAATGGACTATCGAACTTAGCCAGTTTGAGATATTGTACGTACCACTGACCTCGATCAAAAGTCAGGCCCTTGCTGATTTTATGACTGAATGCACTGGGATTCAAGAGGAGCCGGTGCAGGAGTTATGGAAAATATTCGTGGATGGATCATCAAACGAGAACGGGTCAGGAGCTGGGATCATTTTAATCTCATCAGAAGGGCATCGATTTCATACAGCTCTGAGATTTGGATTTGAAGCATCCAACAATGAAGCTAAATATGAGGCCTTACTAGTTAGGCTGAGAGTGGCAAGGGAGCTCAAGGCGAAAGTCGTCCAATGCTATAGTGATTCTTAGCTCGTGATCAATCAGGTATTGGGAGAATATCAAGCTCAAGGTACCAAGATGGTGGCCTACCTAGCTAAGGTGAAGGGAGAACTGTCTGAATTTGAGTACAGTTCTGTTGAACAGATACCTCGTGAGCAAAATTCAAATGTTGACGCCTTGGCACGACTTGCCACCACAAAAGAAGCCGAGACATTGAATGTAGTGCCAGTGGAGTTCTTGGAGAGTCCGAGTGTAGCAGAAATGATAGAAGTTGAAATGATCGACACAAGACCGACCTGGATGACTCCCATAATGGAATACCTCACAACAGGAAAGCTACCCGACGACAAAAAAGACGCAAGAAAAATACTTTATCAAGCTCTGCGGTACGTAATAGTGGATGGAACCTTGTATCGACGTGGTCATTCGTTATCTCTCCTACGATGCGTTCTGCCCGAGGAAGCCAAAACCATTTTACAAGAAATACACGAAGGCTTTTGTGGAGATCATGTTGGGGGGCAAAACCTCGCACTGAAAATACTAAGGTAGGGTTATTTTTGGCCCACTTTGACGAAATACCCAATCTCATATGTTCAGAAGTGCAAAAAATGCCAATATTTTGCTACGATTGCTCGATCTACTCCGGTCGACCTTACGATGATGTCATCCCTAATCTGCGGTATGGGGAATCGACCTAATAGGTTCCCTGCCTATGGGAAAGGGAGGAGTTCATTTCGCAGTGGTGGCGATCGACAATTTCACGAAGTGGGTGGAAGCCGAACCTCTGGCAACCATCACTTCAAAAAGAGTCCTAGACTTCGTGGTGAAGAGTATTATATGTCGGTTTGGGCTTCCTAAAAAGATCGTGTCAGAAAATGGGACACAATTGGACATCGATCTCTTCACTGACTTCTGTGATAAAATATGGCTTCACTAAGAGTTTTTCCTCAGTAGCATATCCGCAGGCCAACGGGCAGGTCGAGGCTGTGAACAAAACCCTTAAGGCAAGCTTGAAGAAGAGGTTAGATGAAGCCAAAGGATTATGGCCTGAGCAGCTCCCGAAAGTACTTTGGGCCTACCGAACTTCTCACATAACCTCCACAGAGCATACTCATTTTTCCTTAACTTTCGGAAGCGAGGCCGTGCTTCCAGTCGAAGCCATGGTAGCCACCCACAGACAAAGGTCATTTATTCAAGAACAAAATGATGGACTACTTAACGCATCTCTTGATCTGATTGAAGAAAAATGAGAAGAGTCACAGTTACAGCTTGCCCATTATCAACAAAAAATCACTCGCTATTTTAATTCTAAAGTTAAGAAGCGCAGACTCGGACTGGGCAACTTGGTTCTTTGAAGGGTCTTTTTAGCAAATAAAGATCCCATGGACGGTGTATTAGGCCTGAACTGGGAGGGACCATATCAGGTCGTTGAGGTTTTGCGTGAAGGAACTTTCAAGATAGCTCGACTGAATGGAGAATTAGTCTCGTGGACCTGGAATGCCCTACATTTGAAAATGTATTATCAGTAGTACAACCATCAATGTAAGACTTATTTATAAAAGCCATTTGATTAAATTATAGATGGATTATTAAATAATTTTTTTAGGGTGTATTAGTTCGTGTTCTAATATTTGTAAAAGCAACCAAGAAAGTTTCTACTTTCTGGTTACTTGGGGGGCACATAGTCCAAGATTGGTAAAATTAAGCATGCTTGATAAGATTAAGAAACTTAGAAGCTAGGAAAAATTGATTATTCAATGGCTTTTTAAAGCTCGAGTTTTCAATAAACCTAACGTGAACTAAGTTTAAATCATTTAAAACTCTGGACATAACTAGGTAAAAACTTGGAAATTTGGGAAAATTGATTATTCAAGGGCTTTTTTAAGCTCGAGTTTTCAATGAACCTAAACTGAGATAAGTTTAAATCATTAAAAAACCCTAGATATAACCAAGTTCGAGGTTTGATTCTTAACAGGTATGATGCAAATAATCAAACAAAAACTTGGATATAACCAAGCTCGATAAAATCTATCTCGATCTAAAAATCGATTCCTAAAATCTCGAATGTACAAGTCTAAGGATTCATAGGCATGAGAGATAATAAAGGAAAGATAAGTGGATCAAAAGATAGATATATATCAAAATAAAACCAATAAATTACACGAGGAGAGAAAACCTCGAACTGGGCCCGAAGGCAATTGTTTAATATAAAAGAAATTGTTAAATAATTACAAAGAAAAACAAATACAAGGGAGATCCTTGGGCTCTTTCAGCTCACCCGAAAAAGGTGACCTCCTCGCCATCTCCCTCTGCTGCTCCATAGGCATCACCCATCTCCGAGGGCTCTTGCAGAAGCCGAACCTTGAATTTAGCAAGGTACGGGTCCCATAACCCGGGCTCCATAAAAGAGAAGTTCCCGTCCTGGTTGAAAGCCCAGCACTAGTATAGCATCTCCTCCATGGATGATGATGATGATACCGCTCTTTCCTCCTTGACTTTGATCTCAGCCCCGAGTAGTCTTGCTTTAAGCTCACCAATCTCGACCTGAGCTTCAGTGGCCTGAGCTTGTGAGGCAGATAATGTAGTTTTTGCTGCCTGCTCATTTTCTTGGGAGGTGGTGAGAGTAGCCTTGGCAGCTTGCTCATTCTTTTTAGCAGTTGTCAGGGCAGCTTTGGCGGCCTCCTCACTTTCCTTGGCAGCATTCAAGGCGGCTCTGGCAGTGTCCAACTCCACCCAGAGCTCATTGTTCCTGGTCTGAGCCCGAGTTATATTGTGGTATTGGGCCAGGACGGATTGCAAAATAACAAAAAAGTCAGAACTCAGCAAAAATATATAAAAAAAAAATTCATCACCAGACTTGAGAAAACTTACAATGAGATTCATCCCCATAGCAGACTCGAAGACATTCTCCGGGCAGCGCTCCTCAATAGTCCTCAAGTCCCTCACGCTGGCTTTGTATGCGTGGCCCACCATATGAGACGCCGTCTCATATATTATTCCTTGAAAGGCCTTAAGGATCCTCTCCAAGTCCTTAGGATCCACTGGTATTCGGACAGTGGGAGCCTCGGCCTGAATGACATGAGGAGGTGGGAGCATCTCTTGAGAAGGGGGAGGGGGAAATGGCTCAGTAGCAACATTCACCAGAGCTGGCTCATGAGTTGAGCTCGTGTCATTGCTCTTAGCTGGGGACTTTGAGGTATTCCCTACTGCAGGAGTGGTCTTTTTTGCCACCCTGAGCCTCTTCATGATAGGGCCCGCACCAGCCTTCCTAGCCGGAAAGGTAGTTCGTAGGTCAAGAGCTCTTGGTTGTTCCAACTTCGCCTAAAACGAATAAAAGTCGTTAGTTCACAAAAATAATGTTTCAAAAAGCATTTATAAAGAAAGAAAACAAAGATCCTACCCTCTGGGCTGGGGGAGGAGTCTATTATCACCAGCTTGGGTGTTTTGACCGGGATAGGAATCACCTCCGACCTCAGAACTAATGGAGGAGAAGGGGAATCTATAGTTAATACCTCTTGGATCCTAAGGGGTTCAGGTTCTTCCTCGGGGTTGGACTCATCTACATATTATTTGAACCCAGGGGCAAATGCACCCTGGAGCAGAGAAGGCCAGGACCTACGGTTTGTCCCGTATTCTTCAAAAATGGCGGATCTAAAATTTAGGGTGTTGTCAACTACGATTGTGCCCCTAGGATAACTATTGTCATGGCGTACCACTACGTGGTCTACGCACTGGAGCAGGGTTATATTTAGATCCAGGTTGGAAGGATGACGGTGGATGAGTTGATTCAGATTATATTGAACTAACCTAAAATCAGCAACATCCCTATCTAATTCCTCAAAGGAGAATGGGTTACCTTGGCCGGAGGGGCCGACTGCTGCCCCTGACACAACTCGATCTGGATCGAGTTCCTGGATAGCATCGGGAGCCCATATTTTTCACACAAGAGGCACCTCGACCTCTTCCTCATCACTGTCCTCACAAACCGGCAAGGCCCCACGAGGAGAGGGAAGCTTGGGGATGGTTGGGAGCGGAGCCCGGGTCCTCAAAGCTAATGTCTGCCCCTCTTCGATCAGCTTGCAATACAACATGGTGGCATCGCTCATGACCTGGCGATAATCCTTTTCGCCAGGGGGAAGTATGGATAATTTTTTGTATTGACCCCCGAGGGTCACAGACTTTTCCGTCCTCGCAAATGTGGCTGCACGAGAAACAAATTCAATCAAGACATGTATATATATAAAAAAAAAGAAATATCTTAAAAAGAACAAAAATTCACGAGCTGAATTTACAAGGATAGAAGACTTATGAGGTCGGTTGAAGTAATGGTGTTCACAATTTCTGAAGCCATTCGACATTAATAATAAATCTTTATAATCATTTGGATGGATATGGAGCTCAATGACGGAGGCAGAGTTAAGGAATCGCTTGAGGAAGTAGAATCTGTCATCGCGTCCCCTCTGGTCGGGGCTTGCCTTGAGGCAGAAGAAGTACAATATGTCTGCCGGGGTGGGGACCTCCCACTTTTATTTCAGGAGCAAGTACTTCAGCCCCGCCAAAAGTCTATATGAACTTGGGGGGAGATGGAATGGAGCCAAATTCACGTAATTCAAGAAATCCGTGAAGTACTGTTCCAGGGGAAGGAAGGCCCCAGCCTTTAGATGCTCATCAGTCCAAACCACGTCGTCGTCTTGGAGAGGGGAACAACTCCTTTCCCCTTTGAACGCAGGTCGGGTGAGGAGAGTTCTAGCTCCGACCTCTATGTTGTGGCTCAACATAATTTTATTCACTCTCCCCTGGGTTGTGATCTTGGAGATGATGCGCTCAGCCTCGAAGTACATGTTAGGATCAACCATGAGCTCTTTTTCCACCACCGAACCAAAGTGGGGGATGGGAGATTCGTGGGCGGTCTGCTTCCCCTTGTTCTTTTGTTGGGAGGACGAACTCAAGGCATTCTTCTTTGGAACATTCTTCTTTTGAGGAGCCATCAAATCGCCTAATGAAAAAACTGCCTAGTTAGTAGGCGACCTAAGATGATCTAAAACTATGACGCGATAGTATGGAGAACGAAACAGGTTATTTTGGTTCTATGGGCTAAAGTTAGCCTCAGCCCTTTTGCGTGATGCCACGCGATGTCCTAGGCCACGCACCTCGATTTCTTAACAATCCCTTGATATTTAGGGATTCGTGTGTCAGAAACGGCAGGCCACTACTTTCCTCTGAAAAGCGGTTTTGTGCAAAACCACTTAAGGAATCGTAACCCTTAAGCTACCTAGTTTTTTAACCTAGAAACCTTATGATTTCTTATTCCCCAAACAGGTATTTCCGAAACCTATTTGAGATTAGAATTACCCTAGATTGGCCCAGAAAATTACCCAATTTTATGAATACCTTCATATTTGGTTTCACTTATGGAGTTTAAAATCAAAACTTATTCCCTATGAAGATTCAGAAATAGCCTACCAATAACTATAATAAGTGTTGCGGATGAACATGGGTAAGAACATAAATTCCATTGGATAAAAAAAAAGAGGAAAAAACTCTTAAAACCAAAAAATGAGATACTTACAGGAAGTGTGTTCGTCGATGTTAAGATGTAGACTCGGAAGTGGGAAGTTCCGGGAAAGCTTCTAAATGTTTGGGCACGATGAACGGTTTTGGGGATTCTGGGAAAGAAGGGAAGTTTGGAAGTTCAGAAAAAGGAAATTTTTAAATACAAAGGTGGTGAAGTTTGAAATTTGCCATCCTATTTATACGTAAATTGTGGAAATTAATCTGGGCCATCCAATTGGGTTAGTTCAAGATCCAAGGACCAAGATTAAATAGAACAAACGGTGGCAAACAGTTGATAAGACAATTATTACAGTCCTCGAAACCTGAACAGACGCCAATTGCGCTACACCACGTGTCCAATACTTGAGTAGTAGGCGAGTGTGGTTTTATGTGACAGATGTCTAAAAGCCCTTACTGTGTAGGTCAGAAAGTGACGACATCATACACAAGCATGAGCTTGGGGGCAAATGTTGTACCATGATTTTAGCACGAGTCCATGCACTTAGCTCGGGTACAGCTGGCAAATAAATATACGGAGAAATAGCCAAGAATGATATCTGCTTTTATCCACATGGACAACTCGAGATTCATAGTGGTCATACGTGGTGTAAGGCGTCCTGAGTTTATCCCGAACTAAGGATGCAATAGTTGTCGATATCCAACTCGTGGTAATTCTAGCATATTGCATACCCACGGATCCCCGGAGACCAAGGATCCCTTTATACGCTTATTTATGACCAGACTGTCATATTAATTATCTGAGATAGCGGGAACCTATTTGTTGCATTATCAAATCATATCTCAATATAAATGAGAATTATTTGTATTAAATGCAATTATTATCTAAATGCATGATTGACTTCCGCGGTTACCCAAACCTGTTTGTGTAATTCCCTTATAAATACTGGGAATGTTGGGCAGGAAAGGGAGGGCGGCCATTATTCTGTAATACCAAAACTCTGCCAAAATAGAGAGAGAATCAACAATAATATTGACTCGTGGACTATGTGGATTTTAACCACTGAACCATGTAAAAGTTCTATGTTCTTGAGTGAATTCATATTATTATTCATTACGGTTTACTATTAAGCACTAATCAGCCTTATTATTTCTTAATACATTGTTGGCGAAAAACCGTGCAACACTTATAATTAGATATTCACTTCTAGGAATGGGCAATGAATAATTGACATAAGTAATGAATCATTCACTTCAAGGAATAACATTGAAAAAACCATACTTGCTTCTGGCAATAAATATTGCATATATAATAACATGACTAATAATATCAATACTCTTTAAAATGAAATTTACTTTCTCTGTATCTCTTCAGAGAATAATATTTAAATGTATAACAAAATTGATATACATGTTAACTTCTTTATTGTATATTAAACACACATCCAAGTCAATATCAAAGGTAGTTACACCTGAATTAGTTTATTCTCTTCATATTTATTTTTCAATCTTGTTTATCATTATTTCATATTTTAATATTTTGATGCAATTTTCTTAAAACTTTTGGGACTTGAAAAAAATAGTCACCAACTGCATCAATCATAATACATTTTAATGTTTTTTAATTGTGTTCATAAATTTCATATAATTGACAAATATGTAAAATATTCACTTCAGGGAATTTTGCTAAAATATCACAACTCTTTAGCAATTATGTTTCTTTTATATATCTTAATGAATAATATCACTTTTGTATAATCTTCAGGATATATGGAAGATCATATCTCAAGGATCTATAATTTGTTTTCAATATGCCATCGACATGGAACTTTACAAATTCTAATGTAATCAATTGTAAATAACTATAAAATAAATACTATAGAGAAATCAATATTAAATATGTGAGATAGTAAATACACATATATATGAATATAATCATATTTACGATAACAAGACATTAAACCATCTAATACTATAACAATGGTAATAATAACTCACATATACATTTTTTTATGATCAATATATATAGTATGATAGTCATATAAACATACCTTCGCAATAAAATATTTTTTACCTCAATAAATTATGATGACTAGAGGCTTGATAATGAATTTTGTTATCAACACAAGATGGTGGTTAAAGATTGAATCATCTAGTTCAGATTCAACGAATGATTATGACTAGAGATTCATGATAAGAATTTGAACTACAAATAATGATAGTTAGAGAGTCGTGTTGATAATGTGTTATAAAATTATTAAGATTATAGAAATATAAAGTATAAATGAATAGACAGAATAACAGAGAGATGTAAAGAGAGTGAAACTCTTGTATCTATTATTTCAATGGGGGAAATACCCCTATTTATATAGATAAATAAGCCCTAAGGAGATCGGTTCTTCCTTTCTTGCCTTAAGCCAGTCTTTCTTGAAATGACCCACTGCTCCACACAAAAAGCAGGCCTTTGCCCTACACTCTCCCAAATGACTCCTCTTGCATCTGGGGCATTCAGGATGAGTCTTCTAAGCCTCACTACCACCCTGACAACCCATTAAAATACCACGGGGTCGTCTATCAGAACCTGGAGCTGGGAAGGTGTCAAGAACCTTCCTCTTCTTATCACTGGGGCCTCTACCCCTACTAGAACCCACAAATGGAGAACACGTCCTCCTAAATTATTTTCTAGATGCATTGTCTCGCTAGATCTTGTTCTCTTCACTCTCAACTGTGAGTGCCTTCTCAACCACCTGTGCATAGGTAGTAACCCCAGCCACAGTGGTAATGCAAACATCTCAGGCTAATCTAGACTGTAGCCCCTGGAAAAACCTCTCCCTTCTAGTCCTATCCGTGGGTACCAGCTCCATGGCAAACTTTGTTAATCGATCAAACTTCAAGGCATACTCAGTCACTAACAAACTCCCCTGAAGTAATCTGATAAACTCCTCAGCTTTTGCAGCCCTGATGGCATCATTATAGTACTTCTCGTTGAACAGAGTCTGAAACTCTTCCCAACTCAGGGCATTGATGTTTCTGGTCTAGGATATAACCTCTCACAAAATTCAGGCATCCTCCCGAAACATATACATGGCACAGGCCACCCTCTCATTACCAGTCACCTTCATAAAGTCAAGGATGGTGGTAATCATGCTCATCCACTGCTCATCTTTAGCAGGATCTGCATTGCCTTCAAACACTGGAGGTTGCTGCTTCCTGAACCTTTCATAAAGAGGCTCCCATTTATTTCTAGCCTCAGGCAGTTGCTCAATTGTCGGCACCGATACAGGGTGTGCCTCAGGTACACTAACTCCTGCAGGAACTTGCTATTGTCTCAGGGGGCAAAGTTCTTCTTCCTGCCTTAATATTGTGGCCTGCATGTCATTAAACAACTGTTGCCAGTTCTCAGGAGCTAGCTGTGGAATCTGATTCTGGTCATTCTCTTGACCTTGCCTATTATTCTGGCCTTGATCATCCTGGCCAGTTGATGAATCTGTTTGTCTTGGAATCATTCTATCACTTATACTGTGCTAAAATAATCAATGCGACCAGTTAAGCAGTAATAACAAAACCTATTGCCACCTCACAGTCCAAGAACAAGCAAATAATCACCTATTCCAAAATTATACAGATATACAGATGGATACATGATTATAGCATTTAGCATGTATCAAATAATAGTTCACAATGAACAGTACTAGTGAGCATGTTTTAGCAATAACAGTACTAATTAGCACGTTCTTGCTGATGATGCAGTAGTCAAGGCACAACCTTATCAAGGTATCTTATGTATAAAGGAAAAGCCTTTATACTATATTTAAGTAGTTAAATATATAACCACATAAATAATTACCAAACCATGAGTCGAGCTTGTCTTCAGTGGTGAGTGTACATGCCCAGTCAGTCTACAGGAACCCTAAACCTTGGCATGCTCTGATACCAAGTTGTAATTCCCTGGTTACTCCAAGACCGTTACTATGAGCTTTGAACCGTGCTTAACTCGTTAATCGAGTCATTTGGTTATCAACGTGCATCTAGGTGTTATTAACATGCTAAGGTAAAAAAAAAATCAATCAAAAGGAAATGATATATTTTATTTAAAACATAAAACTATACATGGGCCCATAAAAACATTTACAAGTTATTTATAACTCAAAATGGTCATTATAGTGTAAAAATTACAACCCGCCGACCTAAGGGGAAAAAATAGGGTTAACCCCCTAGTTCCTCCAAAAAATCCTTGGCCTTGGTGGTCAAGCGGCCGCATATGTACACATCACCACCTAAGCTCTCCACTCAAGGCTGGGTAAGCTTTTCTTTCCCTTTATCTGCACCACATAGCACCCATGAGCCAATTCTCAGCAAGAAAACTCATTACTGCATGTATATAATATCAAATGATGATCATGATAATCATACAGAGCATATAGCCCTGAACAGATGAGTGAATAACACTTTGAGGTTCTGCTAACCATGATGGGGCTTATAGCCCTAATCAGATGAGTGACTGATGTGTAGTCACTAGCTTAAACAGATGAGTAAGTCACTACATAAACCAGATGAGTAACTGATGAGTGAGTCACTACGTAAACCAGATGAGCAAGCCACTACGTAAACCACATGAGTGACTGATGAGTAAGCCACTACGGGGCTTAGCACCCATAGCCATGTGACGATGCAGTCACCTGGGCCTTTTGGCCCTAGTTCTAAGTGACTAGCCATAGGCTAGACAAGCGCTTTTAGTTTTCATCGAACTTGAGGTCGGTCCGACATTAATGCTCATGATGAGTCATTCAATGCATATGTCGATTAGATATAATCTTTATCGGCTTTTGTTAAACACGCTAAGACCGTTCTTGAATTATTAGTCAATACCATAAGACCAGTGCTCAGTACTACTGCCGAACTTGACTAGTGAGTCATAGTTTCACAGTTAATATCGACACCATTGCCAATTCTGACTAATTAGTCAGTGCCATGCACATGTGAGCAAGATTTGCTAAGAATTTGATATGCAATCAATGTCCACATTTAAACATGCAACTCGCCTCATAAATAACCATGCATGTCACATATGGGGTGCATTTTTCTTACCTCTGGTTCGAGTGAGAAATAGTAAAAGAACGACCCTTGAGAACGATCGACCTTTTGATTCCTTAGCAGTTACCTATTCATAACCAATTATAACCTCCATTAATGAAAATCAACAATAAAAGGGTCTTGACCTAAACCTCACTCCCGGGACCCCAAATTGTACTCAAACGGTGAGTAGATTCAATCCCGAGCCTTAGAAATTGAAACCCCAAGCCAAAAACCCTTCAAAATGCCCAAAACAGGAATTTGGAAAAATAAGGTAGCGCTACAACACTGCCCCTAGCGCTATAGCGCTACAAGCAGGGAGAAATTGCCCTGGGACAACGTTGTAGCGCCCTCCCTTGGGCGTTGTAGCGCCAGGACCAGGCAGTTTCTGCCTTGGTTTTTTCTCCTTCGACACCACCATTTCCAACCTTAATAAAAAGCTTTCAACCCTTAGTTTAAGTCCCAAATGAACCCAAAAACCATCCACACATGTCCTAGGCATCATAACCCAAGTAACCTTAGCCAAAAACTCCGATCAATTCCCATTATCCAACCTAGAAATCCAAGCTGAAAACCAAAACAAAAATAGAGCAAAGCTAGAGTTTTAATGGCTAGAACCTTACCTCAAGCTTAGTTTAGAACCCTCTTCAATGGTGGAACACAATCCTAAGCCCTCAAGGTCCACTTCCCTAGCTTGAATCCTCAAAAGGAGCTCAAAAATCCAAGAAGAAAATGAAGAGAAAATGAGGAGGAAAGATGTACGGGAGAGAAAGAACTTGCTCTGTTTTGGCTAAGCTTCTACAACCTTCAATGGCTTAAGTATATCTTAGGGTGAAAATACATTTTTGCCCCTCGGTCATTTAAAGTCTTCTAAAGGCTCCCAAAGGTAAAACTATCATTTCCCGCCTATTTCGTTAATCATAATTAACACTCTCCAATTCCCGTTATTCCCAAAATTCTCAAATACAAATAATTCATATCTCGTTACCCTTTAATTTCCGGCAACGCTCTAATCACCAAATTACCCCGAGACTCAACCCGAGCCCCGAACTTAATCCCGTTACGACCAAACAGCTAACTTGCACTCAAAGATCGTCTCATGCCGAATGGCTCGAAAAAATCCACATTATTATGTGGCCTCAACAATGATTCACCAACATGCATGAACATACACAATTACGCCCTCAACGGGCCAAATTACCAAAATGCCCCTATGATGAAATGTGGACCCACATGCATGCATTTAACATCATATAATAATATAATTCACATAAACATGCACATAATCATTTAATGACATAATAAATCAATTATGGCCCTCTCGGCCTACTAATCCAACCACTAAACCGCATTAGGGATTTTGGGGCATTATAGCTGGCGAATGTGTGACACCCAAAATCGCAAGCAAAGATTTGAGCCACTTCAACTCTGAAGTGATGGAGGCCATGGAATGGTACTCGACCTCAGCAGAAGATTGGGACCGTATGTTGTTTCTTGGTCTTCCAAGAAATCGGAGAAGAGCCAAGAAACATTATCCAATCAGTAAGAGGTCGTCTAGTCAAAGAACACATAGCCCAATCTGAATCACACCAACTTGTCAGAGATAACTCACAATCAGAAGAATAATGCCTTGACCCAGACACCCTTTTAAGTAGCGAATCGTACGAAGCACCGCATCCAATGATCCTGACGAGGGTGTTGCATAAACTGAGCCAAGATATGAATTGTATAAAATAAGTCAGGACGTGTGAAGGATAAGTAAATGAGACGACCCACAAGTCGTGTATACCTTTCAGGATCGGCAAGCAAAGGGCCTTTGGCGAGAGCCAATGTGTGATTCTGCTCAATGAGAAAGACCCCAAAAATCCAGCTTCAACAATAGCATGAAGAGTGTATTTTCATTGACACAAGAAGATGCCCTCTTAATTACGAGCAAACTCAATACTAAGAGAATACTTCAGGACACCCAAATCTTTCATATGGAAACACTCATGCAAATAGGCCTTGAAATGGTCAACAACGGAAGCATCATTACCAGAAACAATCAGATCATCAACATACACAAGAACATTAAGTTGGACTGATCCCCGATGTAGAGTAAACAGAGAATAATCTAAATAAGACTGAAGGAAACCATAGAGCTTCAAAAAAGCAGCTAACTTAGCAAGCCAACACCGCAAAGCCTGTCATAGACCATACACAGACTTCTTAAGACAACACACTAAACCAGGAGTGCGAATGTTGAAGCAAGGATGAAGTTTCATGTAAACTTCTTCATCAAGATCACCATGTAGAAATGCATTATGAACATCCATATGATGCAAAGCCCAATTCTTGACTGCTGCAACTGTTAAGAAGGCACGAACAATGACCATTTTCATAACTAGAGCAAAAGTTTCATTATAATCAACCTCCTCAACTTGATGATTTCCAAAAATAACAAGATGTACCTTAAGACGCTCTACTTGCCCATCTGCATGATATTTGATTTTGTATACCCATTTAGAACCAATAGCCTTTTTATGAGGAGGTAAAACTGCCATTAGCTTCTATAGTACCAATTTCTTTCTGCATAGCCTCACGCCATCCTTCATCTTGCATAGCTTCTTTAAAAGAATGAGGCTCAAAGCCTTCAATGATAGCTACAAGAAAAACACGACGTCATGGAGAAAACTTATTACAATTCACATAATTTGCTATAGGATAAGAAGTACCTGAGGAGCTTGTAGAAGACGATGAAAATGCAGATGGACTCGAAGATTGTACAGTGTGGGTAACAAAATCATGAACAAGAACTGAGGGACACTTATCCCGCAACCTGCGCCCCAAGACATCCGCGAACGCATGAGGAGACACAAGCACAGGTGGCACATGAGGAGTTGTGGTATCTGGCATAGTATTAATCCAAATCACAGGGGTTGCATGGTCATCAACCAAAAACAAACTCCAAGTCATCCAAAAAAATCAACATCAACTCCCACAGGAGAATCAGGTGGTGATGAGGAAGAAGCAGACACTTGAGAAGTAGATACAGTCTCGTAAGGAAATTCATTTTCATGAATCTTTACATCTCTGGATACAAAGATGTTACCTGTTTGAAGGTCATATAATTTCCACCCTTTTTTCCCATGGGGATAACAAATAAAAACACACTTCCTACCCCGAGGAGCAAATTTATTACCTTTGGCCTTATGATTGTGGGCAAAAGCTGAACAATCAAATACCTTAAGTTCATCAAAATTAGGTGCCTGGCCAAAGAGAATTTCAAAGGGAGTTTTATTTTGGAGCAAACCAGAAGGAGTTCTGTTAATGAGATACACTGCACCAAGAACACGTTCTCCCCAAAAAGTAATAGGGAGATTGCCTTGAAACATCAAAGCACGAACCGCATTAAGAATATGTTGATGTTTTCGTTTTACATGACCATTTTGTTGAGGAGTCCCAACACAAGATGTTTGAAAAATAATGCAATTTGCATCAAAATAATCCAACATACATGTAAACTCTGTACCATTATCACTCCTTACTAATTTGACATTTGTTTCAAACTGACGGAAAATCATAGCAAAAATGAACAAAAAACTTGATAAACTTCTATTTTGGAACACAATAAATAAACCCATACAGCTCTTGAAAAATAATCCACCAAAGTCAAAAAACAACGTGCTCAACACGAAGAGGGTATCTTATTTGGGCCCCATAAATCACAATGAATAAGTTCAAAAATTTTACTAGCTCTAACAAGAAAACTATGACGTTTTTGTTTTGCTTGAGGACAAACATCACATGCTTTATTAAATTTCTTTCTAGAAGTACTAAAAGAAATAGCAGGAACTAACCTGATGACTCTATCTGACGGATGCCCCATATGACGATGTCACAACTCAAAATCTGAAATCTTTGGAACCATTACCACACACACTGTAGGAATCCACCGAAAATAATAGAGTCCATCCTTATGTTCACTGGCTCCAATCAGACTCCCCGTGCGTAGGTCCTGTATAGCACATAAAGAATCAGTGAATTGTAAAAGACATTTAGAATCATCAATTAACTGTGACACCAAGATCAAGTTGCAATGTAACTGGGGTACAAATAAAACATGATCAAGTATCTTTCCAGTAAGGAAGATGATTTTTTTTTTATTTCCTTTGAAAACATCCATTTACTTTCTTACTTTTCTTCATTTTTTCGTACTTGAAAACAACTTTCTCTACTTCTTTAAGAATTTTTTGCCCCGATAGTGGCAAAGGAGCAACACCCTGTTCTTTATGAGCATCAAAAATACTTTTTTTTTCCTATAACGATGATCTAGGGGCAAGTATCGTCTATGACCCAGATAACACATTTTGTTCCCATTCGGCAGACGAAGAGCCCATGTGTTAATGCAACATATTGGGCATCCCTGGAAACCTTTGTGCTTCACCTTGATAGATCACCATAAGTCGGGAAATCATTAACATTCCACAACAACACAAATTTTAAGTTAAAGACTTCTTTATTTAAACTGTCATATGCCCTAACACCATTTTCATACAAATCTTTCAAATCATCAATTAATGGTGTCAAATAAACATCTATATCGTGCCCCAATTTTTTTGGGCCTAAAATCATTAACGTGCGCTTCAAAAACTTCCTTCTCATCACTAACCACGGAGGAAGATTGTACAGAACAAGGAAGACATGCCACGAACTATGCCTACTACTTAGAGATTTATGTGGGAAGACAGCTAGACCTAAAATAAGATGTCTTGCTTCAATTTTACATTATGAATTTAAGTAATTAAACTTTTTCCAGGCTTGCGAATCTGCAGGATGTTGGAGTTTACCATCTTTCACTCGCTTGGTCTCATGCCATATTAAGTTTTCAGAGTGTTCTATACTTCGATATAGCCGCTTAAGCCGCAGAATCAAAGGCAAGCACCATATCACTTTCTGAGGAATAAGTTTCCTAATCTCCTTTCTCTTATTAGGTTTGTAGCGGGGTAAATCACATTCTGGGCAAGTGTCCATATCTGCATACTCTTTACGATATAGCACACAATCGTTCGGACATGCATGGATCTTCTCATACTTCAGCCCTATGCAATTTAAAATTTTCTTCACTTCATGTGTAGACTGTGGGAAGCAATTATCTGATGGCAAAATCTCCTTAAAAGCAGCTAAAATTGACTAAAACATTTATTGCCACTCCATTTTCTGCTTTTATGTTGTAAAATTTCACCAGCGGTTGTAATCTTTGTTTCAGACAACCATTGAATAATGGTTTATCTGCATCTCTAACCAATTTATCGAATTTTGAAGGATCATCAACAAACTCTTGTTGTGCTTCATCAAGCAATTCCATAGGATGATCGTCAAAATCACTATAATCCAAATCATCAACCCCTCACCTCCCGAATGGATAAAGATTATTATTTTTCAATGATTTCCCATATGTTAATACCATGTACGATAACTTGTATCAAATCCCCAACAAAATACATGATTCTTTATCATGGTAATATTTTATTTTCATCAATTACCACAATGTATACACGGACAAGGAATTCTTTCCGGATCACTACATTTTGTTTGGAAAAATTCTAAAAATTGGTTGAATTTGTCCTGAAATTGTTGTCTCTCTATTCTCAAGAATCCATGATTTATCCATAGTGATAATAAGTCAATATTGAAAAGAAAATTAATATTATAATTAAACAAAAATATGTTCAATTAATAAATTTTGAAATAAAATGGGCAGAGTTTCCTCTATTTCAACATAAACAAGCATAATTATTACATATATTAACCTATAAAACATTTTCAATCAATATATTAATCTTTAAAAAAATTGGACAGAGTTTCCTCTGTTTCTATAGCATATCCCAAATTATTACTATTGTTATCCCCATTTCCTTTCGGGTGCCCGGGTCCACGCTTCAAACCCGCGGGTCGCCCGAATGAGTTTGGGCCCAGACCGGGCCCGTTTGGCAAAGAGTAAAATAGACGTTGGCAGCCCAAGTCTAGATGAGGCCCAAAGGGCATCCGGGGAGTGTCGTCCAGGACGGTCATACGGGAGATGGTATGAGCGTGGCTTCCGGTAATGACAGTCGGGATCGCAGTGGATGATCCCGGAGCCTAGTAAACGGTCCGGGATCCTGGTGGAATAATCCGAGCACCTAGCAAACATTCTGTGCTCCTGGTAAACAGTCCGAGCTCCTGGTAAATGATCTGGGCCCCTGGTAAACGATATGGGACCTTGACGAATGGAGGGGGATGCGGGTAAACGAACCCGGGGTGGTTGTCCGAGGTTGGCAAGGTAAAGCGTCCGTGACCCTGACTTCGTCCCATGAAGCGTGGGGGTTGTCCCCACGCTTCACCTGTAGAAAAGGCTACCTTGGGATTGTACGCCGTTGGTTCAAACCTGCGCCGCCACTACTCTGACCGATCTTGTCCCTTGAATCTACCTCGTAACTCGAGATGCCCAGACCAAAGCCTCAATGTTTCGGATGACAGATGTGGTTTAGGCTGGCCCAATGGGCTCAGATTAGTGTATTTTCTATGTTTTAATCCTTTGTATTGGGCTTCCATTAGAAAAGCCAGCAGTATTTATACCCTTATTGGGCCTGGTTCAGCCCGATCCAAGCCCAGTGCACCCGTAAACCTATAAATACAAGTAGTGGGGCATTGAGGAAGGGGGATCCCTGGCTTGTAAACAGTTACTCTGCTAAAACTTATAGAAAACTCCATTGTTATAGATTCTCTAAGCTATAATACAATTGTCTCGTGGACTAAGGCTCATTAACGCCCCAACCATGTAAAAACCTTGTCTTTATTCCATAAATCCTTTCTTCTAAGCTCTCTAATGTTTTATTATTCTAGTTTCCGAAAAACTCGGTAAACATTTTGGTGCTTTCATTGAGAGCCTAAGAAAGCTAGAGTTGATCTCAAACATCTGCAACAATTGTGAACACAAGACACACCACTTTTGATCCTACTAACCAAGAGCCGGGTTGTAACGACCCAAATTCGCTAATAAGGCTTAAGGGCCTTGATTAGTGTGCCAGGAGGGCATTACTGGAATAATTGTGATTTAATGAGTAATTATGTGTTTAATAATGTTTATATGATAATTGATTGTATTATGTGGTTATATAATATGTGATATATGTGAGAACCACATTATTATGTGGACAGGTTCGTTGAGCACGACTCGAGACGATTCTAGGGCCAGATAGCGGGAAAAGTCACAATGGGATTTAAGTTATGACTTTGGAGAAGTCGGGGATATTTTTAGATAGCAGATAGTGAATTGGGTTATCAGGACATGAAAATAAATATATGGAGATATATTTGAGGTTAGGATGTCTAGGCGGGAATATTGGGGAATTTTACCATTTTGGCCTCGGGGACGGTTCCGGCACCCCGAGCATCGGGATTGACTTAACAGATAAGTTAGAATTGAGGAAGATTTTAGAAAACATAAACCGACTAACACTTAGGCTCTCTCTCTCTCTCTCTCTCTCACTCACGCTCAAGGAAACACAGGGAAAAACACAAAAGAAACACATAGAAAATCAAAGGGGAAACAAGCTGGAATTCTGTGATTTGAGGTGAGGAATTGAAGGTCTAGCTCAGGGATTTATCAAGCATTAGAACAGGGATTAAGGTAAGTATTTAACTCTATTTTCTGTGGTTGAATTATGAGTTTTTGCTTGGTTTTAGTTAAGTGCTGAAACAAGTTTAGTTGTGATGTTCTAAGGCAGAATTAAGAAGGGAATTTGGGGACTTGACTTGACTACAGCTTGACAAAGTGGTACTACAGCAGAGGTAAGTTTCAACTCTTGGTTAGAAGCTTTAAATTGAGTTTGATGGCTGGTTTGTGTGTGTTTTAGCATTTGGGTTTCAAAAATTGAAAGGAAGAGATTGGAGTGTGTTGGGCTGTGTTTTATTGGGAATTATGCTGTTTAGATCATGCTAAAGAGGTTGGGAATTAATTGGTTAAGAGTTGGGGAGTTTTGGGATGGTTTAAGGTAAGGTTTTGAGCTCTAGAATGGTGAAAAAACTGGGTTCGAAGGGGAGGGCCGCGGCTCTGTTCTAGAGCGCCGCGACCCTAGCATGCAAAGAAGGCCAGGAGGTTCGGCCAAGGGGGCGCGCCGCGGCGCCCAAGGCAAGGGCTGCGGCGCGTGTGTGGTTCAGAGTAGGGATAGTTTCTGTTTTGGGGAAGGGCCGCGGCTAGGCTTTGGGGGTCGCAACCCTTTGTTGCACACTTAGGATTTTGAGGGTTTTAAGCATGGGAGAGTGGTCTTGGGTGCTCGGGTTTGGTTCCACCACCGTGCTTGGTGGAATTAGGAGACCCGGGAGTTAGCTTTGTAATTGGGAACCTATATTTGATTATTTATGAAACCCTATGCTTTGTTTTTGGTTAGGTGGTAAAATCTTAGGTTCGGGAACAAATCGTGCTTGAGGAACGTTGCTCGTAATTCGATAACCGTACACACTAAAGGTAAGAAAACTGCACCTGGTTGAATATATCTGACGGGACTAAGGGCTCCCTATTGTAGATGCTTGAAAGGATGGTATTACGCCATGCAAGCCATTTAGTGAACCAACGACCTAAGGGTGCCAAGGGTTTCACTAGTGCACAGGGTGCGGCTCGGACACTGGTATCCGAGGACAGCTTATTATGCATTGAGCTTGGTTTAAGTGGGCCAGAGTCAGTGGGTTAAACAGAGGGTGCGGCCTAAGCCGTCGGCCCTGAATACTTTGCGATATGAACAGTATATGAAATAGAATGTGTCTTGGATTGAATTGTATATGCTGATTATCTGTTGTGGAATATCTGATAAGTATACATGCTTACTGAGCTATTTGCCTGTTGTTATTGTTTGAGTTATCTGTGATGTTTTCTTGCTGGGCCTTGGCTCACGGGTGCTACGTGGTGCAGGTAAAGGCAAGGGCAAGTTAGATCAGCCCTGACTGGAGAGCTCAGTGAGCGGAATGTACATAGCCAGGTGCTCAGCCGCCACGGTTAAGGTCTAAGCAAGGACATGGAACCTGGAGACTGTTTGTTTTGGCCTTAGTATGGCTAGTGGTTCCTTATGTACTT
Organism: Humulus lupulus; assembly: GCF_963169125.1. Classification (NCBI taxonomy): domain Eukaryota; kingdom Viridiplantae; phylum Streptophyta; class Magnoliopsida; order Rosales; family Cannabaceae; genus Humulus; species Humulus lupulus. The sequence continues at coordinate 28,687,005 of NC_084799.1, forward strand.
TTGGAAGTCTGTAAACTTATTTTAACCTTGTTCTGTATGGGATCCCATGTTTGCTACAGTTTAAATATATAAAATGAGTCTTTTGAGACCAAAACCTTTTTAACCCTAGCTCTTACATGTTTAGCGACACGATTTCAAATTAATGACTTGATTAGCAAGTCTTGCACCTTTATAAGTACACAGTGTAACGGTCTTGGCTATCCAGGGCGTTACACGGGTAATGGAGAACCACTGCCCAACTAGCCTCTTCCTTGGAGTCCACCTGAGGACACTCCCCATCAGATGTCCCAGCCCGACGAGTCGTAGAGCTGTGAAGGTGGAGCGGAATACGAAGAGGACTACTATGAGGAAGAGGGAAATGAGGGGGAATACCACAACCTAGAGCTTGAGGATCCCGAGATCCCAGAAGGAGTGTACCCCAACTAGGAGGATCCGGTGGTGACTAAACTGAGGCAGCAAGTTCTGGACCAAGAAGCCAGGATTGCTGAGCAGAAGGAGGCCACTCGGTGGATGCAAGAGTCCCTCCAAGCCTTACAAGCTTTCATAGCCGCCCAGGGTTCGACGGCTAATCCCCTAGTTGTCTCACCTCCAAGAACGCAACCACCAGCTCCGCAGGCCAGAAATGGCGCCCCTGAGGATGCGAGCCTAACCTTTCCTCAGGGACAAGCTCCCGAGCAAGGCTTGGGAAACTCGAACCGAGAGAAGAGGAAGACCGAGGCAATCCCCCAGAGGAAAAACCCTCCCATCCAGAAAGCCGGGACTCGTCCCCGGTCACTCTTTAGGAAAGAGAAGGTGCGCCCCGTCCCAGGACAGGGCCACCCGACCAATCCGCAAGGGACGCGACCACAGGGTACCAGGTCCCAATATGCCCCGAGGCAGGCCGGACGGGAACGGTCTTTACATCCCAGCGCTTCAGTGAACAAAAGCCGCCGAGAGCACCCATGTAACGACGAGCATCACGCCCTCAGCTCTGGGGATGATACATTTCGGGTAGACCTGCGCGATGGGCTGAATGCTCGAAAGGAGCGGGCCCGCAAGGAAAATATCCGCCCCCGAGATGGCAACCTTAGAAATGACCTCAACGACAGGAGGAGCGAGAGGATTCCCTTAGAAGATGGTGTGGCCAGGCAGCTCATGGAGCAGTTGGCCACCTTGAAAAGGGTCATGAACTGCCTGGTCCGAAAATAGGAAGGATTGGACACCGATTCTGACGAGGAGGATAAGGAACCATGCGTGAGGCACATTCTGGGCGTCGTGCTCCCCAAGAGATTCAAGATGCCGAGTCTAACCGCCTACACCGGGAACACTGACCCCAGGGATCATCTATCCTGGTATAACCGATTAATGATCGTGGCCCATGTCAGCGATGACGGCAAATGCCTCTATTTTTCAATCACTCTCGGCGGGCCTGCAGAAGAATGGTGGAAGAGACTCAAGCCAGGATCTATCCACTCCTGGTCAGGACTACAGTCGGTGTTTCGCAAATAATTTGTGGCCGCCATGAGAATGGACATGCAAATCAGTGCCATCGCCAATATTAAACAACTCCCCACGGAGACATTAAGAGCCTACATCTAGCGTTTCACCGAAGAGGCCTCCAAGACCAACGTGGACGATGGGCAACGCCTGGTGGCGCTGCAATCCGAGATTCGGGCCAGATCCCCCCTCTAGGACGATATGCAGCGTAACAAGGCGGCTACCCTAGAGGAGTTCATAAGGAGAGCCCAAGGATTTATTAACTGGGAAGAGGCCCAAATCCAGGCGTTCGGATGGCAGCCGGCACCTCAGTGCAATGCCCAAGCATTTCCGGGATAAAGGGTGAAGTTCCCGGCACAGCAATATGTCACTCCCTCGCTTGCACCAGGATCAGCAGTCGCGCCTGGGATGACCTTCGCCAGGCCCACAGTATATGGCCCTACCTCTTCGGGGTATGCCCCGGTCCAGTCCACCCCTTTTTCCGGATATGGAATCGCACTGATCGGGTACAGCGTTGCCCCTGTCGGAGCCCAGCCGTCCCAAGCGGGAGGAACTGAGGCGAGTGTGAACCCCTCCCGGGGGAAAAGATCTGACAAGGGCAAAAACCGGTCCGAGCCGGCTAAGAAGGGCAAGAGGGGCTACGAGCCCCAATACTCAAAGTACACCAACCTAGTGGAGACCAGGGAGAACATCTTCCTGGCCACGGAAATGGCGGTTCATTACCGGAAGCCAACCCCCATGTTCAAAGGAGGAAGGAATCTGAAAGATACTAGCAAGCGGTGTACCTACCATAAGGAGGTGGACCACACGACCGAAGAATGCCAACAGCTCAAGGATGAGATCGAAAATTTGATCAAGTTGGGGCATCTCCACCATTGGATCAAGATGCCCGTGGGAGTCCTGGGCCTGTCAGTAGTCCCCGGACAGTCCACGGTCACGGGTGCACCTGGAATGTATCCGCCTCAGGGAGGGTACACAAAGGGTCTAGCAGCACAGGCCCCTCAGGGGGCCCCCACTGTGCAAGCACTCGGGCCTGGAATGCCCTATCCATCCGAGACCGCGCCCCCCCGAGTAGATGGCCATGTGGCCACCATCTCAGGCGGACCTCATCTAGGAGGGACGTCCCGGAACGATAAAAAATGCTACCTTAGCGAGCTCGACCACGATCAAGAGGTATGCGCTCTAGCCAGGCCCCGGCTCAGCGCCCAAAGCTGATGAACCTCCCTATCACCTTCACGGAAGACGACGCCCGTAACGTCCATTTCCCGCACCATGACCCTCTGGTCATAGACGCCCAGATCACCAATAAATTAGTGTCCTGAGTGCTGGTGGATGATGGAAGCTCCGTCAACGTTCTGTTCAAGCCCACCTTCATCGCGATTGGCTTAATCGAAACAGATCTGGCCTCATGCCCAACCCAGATCTACGACTTCAACGGGGACACAATACTCCCTATGGGAAAAATCCAGTTGCCCGTAACTTTGGGGAACGAGATGCAATGCTCGTTCAAGTTCTGTACGTTCGTAGTAGTGGACTATCCCACTGCTTATAATATCATTTTTGGTCGGCCCGCATTGGTCGAGTTTGGGCCTATCACCTCCATCCATCACCTATGCATGAAGTTCCCTTGCTATAACGAAGGAGTGGGAACGATCCAGGGAGATCAGAAGAGTGCCCAAAAATGCTACCACGTGTCTGCCCGGCCTATCTACATGGTCCGGGAAGAACCCCAAGAGGGAGTCGTCGGCCCGGTTCCACCTCCTCTAGCTGGGAGGATTGTTCGGAAGAGGACGACCTGGACCCACGGATAGGAGACGACCGCGTACTAGAACCCATGGACAAGATTGAAGAGGTATGCATCAGTGACACCGACCCAAACAGGGTAATCCAAGTCAGGAAGAATCTGACGGCAGAGGTCTGGGCCGCAATCATCACCAAGGTAAAGGAGAACCAAGACATCCTAGCCTGGTCTCATTCTGATATGACGGGGATCGACCGCAACATCATCTGCCATGCCTTGAACATCGACAAAGATGCGACCTCAGTCCGAAAAAAACAAAGGCCCCTGGGAACGGAAAGGGCTGAGGCCCTCAAGCTAGAAGTTGAAAAGCTGTCTTCGATCAACTTCATCTGTGAAGCCATATATCCCGTATGGCTGGCCAACCCAGTTCTGGTACCAAAGCCAAACGAAACCTGGAGGACATGCATCAATTTCATGGATCTCAACAAGGCTTGCCCTAAAGATTGCTTCCCGCTTCCTCGGATCGATCAGATGGTGGATGTGACGTCTGGGTACAAGATTTTGAGTTTCATGGATGCCTACTCATGCTACAATCAGATCTCTATGCATGTTAGTTTCCAGACCGACAAAGGGGTATACTGCTACATCGTCATGCCTTTCAGGCTCAAAAACGTTGGAGCCACCTATCAGAGGCTAGTTAACAGAATGTTCCGGGCCCAGCTGGGACGGAACATGGAGGTCTATATTGATGACGTGCTGGTCAAATCCAAAAGCTCTGACAAACATTCTGACGACTTGGCCGAGGCCTTCACGATCATTCGAAGATATGGGATGAAGCTAAATCCCAAAAAATGCACTTTCAGCGTGGCATCCGGGAAGTTCCTGGGGTTCATAGTGAGTTTCTGGGGGATAGAAGCCAATCCGGACAAGATTAAGGCACTAGTTGAAATTCCCTCTCCCCGGAAGCACAAAGACGTGCAAAGTCTGACCAGGCGGATAGTCGCTTTAAGCCGTTTCGTCTCGAAGGCCACAGACAAATGCATCCCGTTCTTCAATGTTCTTCGGGGAAGCCAGCGTTTCGAATGGTTAGTCGAGTGCGAAGAAGCTTTTCAAAAGATGAAGGAGCATCTAGCCCAAGCACCAATACTGGCAAAACCGGTGGATGGGGAGCCGCTATACCTCTATTTGGCTGTGACCGAACATGCTATCAGTGCCGCACTAGTGCGAGAGGATGGGGAAACCCAACTCCCGGTGTACTACATGAGCAAAAGGTTATTGGGGGTAGAGTCATGGTATCCGGTAATTGAAAAACTGACATTTTGTCTACTAATGACGTCCTGGAAGCTTCGGCCTTACTTTCAGGCCCACACCATAAAAGTTCTGACCAACCATCCTTTGCGACAAGTGTTGCAGAAACCTGAATCATCAGGAAGACTCTTGAAGTGGGCTATGGAATTGAGTCAATTTGATATAGCTTAATTTCCTAGAGTCTCGATCAAGGGATAGGCCCTAGCCGACTTCATTGTGGAGTGCTCCGGGATCATAGAAGGGGACAATCCCGCAGCCCCCGCGGCGCCCGTATGGAAGGTGTTCGTGGACGGAGCCTCGAATGAAAATGGAGCAGGGGTCGGAATCATCCTAGTGTCGCCACAAGGGCACCAGTTACAAAATGCCTTGCGTTTCCATTTCAAGGTGCCGAACAACGAGGTTCACCACGAGGCCATGCTGGCCGGATTGCGTCTGGCCCGGGAAGTAGGGGCCGCAAACTTGGAGATCTATAGCGATTCCCAGCTGGTTGTCAGACAAGTCTCGGGAGAGTACCAAAGAAAAGGGGAAAATATGGCTGCCTACGTGACTCAGATGAGAGAAATGCTGCAAACGTTCAAGAGGCACTCCATCCGCCAGATCCCCAGGGAGCAAATTGTGTTCGCAGACACGTTGGAAAAATTGGCCACCGATGCCGAGATGGAGCTGTCTGGGCTGGTCCCGATCAACCACCTCCCCATCCCTAACATTCGAACCTCCGCGATCAACACCATCGACCACTCCGCGTCCTGGATGGGACCCATTATCCACTACTTGACAACCGGAGGGTTGCCAGCAGACAGGACCGAAGCCAGGAAACTTCAGTACCAGGTCCACAGATACGTCATGATGGACAGAAAGCTCTACCGCAGAGGGTTATCCATGCCATACCTTAGATGTGTATCCAAGACTGAACTGAGCATAATCATCCATGAAGTGCACGAAGGCTTCTGCGGAGATCACACAGCCGGACTTAGTTTGTCCAAAAAGATCCTGCGCCAAGGATATTTCTGGCCAACCATGAAGAAAGACTGTGTCGATTACGTCCGCAAATGCGAGCAGTGCCAAAGGTACGTGAAGATCCCGCGATCCCTTCCAACAGAAATGACCTTGATGATGAGTCCCTGGCCTTTCGCGGTATGGGGGATTGACCTAATAGGATCGCTCCCGACCGAGAAAGGAGGGGTGAAGTATGCCATCGTGGCCATCGACTACTATACCAAGTGGGTTGAAGTAGAGCCCATGAATACAATCACCTCGAAGAAGGCCTTGGATTTCATCATCAACAACATCGTATGCCGGTACGAGTTCCCCTACAAGATTGTGTCCGACAACGGAAAGCAGTTCGATAACATCCACTTCACGGATTTATGTGAAAGACACGGTATCGTCAAAAGCTTCTCCGCAGTCGCTAGGCCTCAAGCGAATGGGCAAGCAGAGGCTGTCAACAAAATTTTGAAAGGAACATTGAAGAAAAAGCTCCAAGCCTGCAAGAGAAAGTGGCCTGAAGAGTTGCCCTGCGTGCTATGGGCGTACCGGACCACTGAAAGAACGTCCACCGGACACACTCCTTACTCTATGGTGTATGGGTGCGAAGCCGTCATCCTAGTAGAAACGACCATCCCGTCCCACAGAAGAGACATGTACGATCCCGCCCAGAACCACGCCTTACTCCAGGAATCCTTTGATCTCATTAAGGAGATCCGGGAAGAGTCACAAGTTTAGTTGAAGATGTACCAAGGCAAGATCGCGTGGCATTTTAACTCAAAGGTAAAAAGTCGAAGGTTCAAAACCGGCAATCTAGTCCTGCAAAGATTCTTCCCTGCAACCCAAGATCCAGGAGTGGGGGTTCTGGGCCCGAATTGGGAAGGGCCGTACGAAATTCAACACGAAGTATGTCCAGGAACATACCGTTTAAAACGGCTCGATGGCACGGAAGTCCCAAGGGCCTAGAACGCGGAACATCTCTGTAAGTACTATCAGTAGTCAGGAGAGCGTGTTTCAGTTTTATATTTTTGTTGTAAACAATGTCCGCCTCAGGGCGATTCCTTGAATAATAAAAATGGCGTGTACAAAACATCATAAAGAAATATTATCAAACAATGAAAATTCCAATCTGCCTCCCTAATCAAGTGACCAAAGACCAGTCTTCGCTCACTTAGGGGGGGGGGGGGGTATCTCCGGTACGAACAATACGAGATCAAAACAAAGACGGAAATTAAAGGCCCAGGCTTAGTCGCGACCCAGACCGACAAGGTCTGGGGGTTACAAACCCAGTAGGACCCAAGGCTCAGTCCTAGTCCCGACCCAGACCGACAAGGTCTGGGGGGTACAAACCCGGTTGGACACAAGGCTCAGGCCTAGTCCCGACCCAGACCGACAAGGTCTGGGGGGTACAAACCCAGTAGGACCTAAGGCTCAGGCCTAGTCCCAACCCAGACCGACAAGGTCTAGGGGGTACAAACCCAGTAGGACCCAAGGTTCAGGCCTAGTCCCAACCCAGACCGACAAGGTCTGGGGGGTACAAACTCGGTTGGACACAAGGCTTAGGCCTAGTCCTGACCCAGACCGACAAGGTCTAGGGGTACAAACCCAATAGGACCCAAGGCTCAGGCCTAGTCCCGACCCAGACTGACAAGGCTTGGGGGGTACAAACCCAGTTGGACACAAGGCTCAGGCCTAGTCCCGACCCAGACCGACAAGGTCTGGGGGGTACAAACCCAGTAGGACCTAAGGCTCAGGCTGGTCCCGGCCCGGACGTGCGTGGTCCGGGGGTACAATATATAGGATCTAAGGCTCAGGCCTGGTCCCGGGCCAGACATGCGTGTCTCGAGAATATAAAATACCTAAAACTTGGTTGACCGCATGCGGCCCCCAATAACTAAATACCCGTCTGCATCATTCCTACAACAGCATAGGATTATAAGAACGCGGACCCCTAGGTATAAGTTGTCTAAAATTAGTCTTAGAAATGGCTCGAGCCATGGGAACCTAACCTAGGGTTCAAAATAAGCTAATCAACTAATCTCCGACGCCCCAGACCGTAAAACTTTCAACACGGGGAACTAGGCAAAGAAATTCAGGAATAATTATCAACTCCCTAATGGCCCAGACCGTTGGAACCTGAGCAGCAGGATTAAGGCAAGCTGATAGGTTAAAAGCAGGAGTAATCTAGCCCAGGCCGTGGAGGTCCGAAGACGGCTCACCAGGAGAGTTCTCGGCCATTGGAACTGGGACCAAACACCCGGCTCATTCAGGCACAGTGGTAAAACACTTAGAGAAAGCTTAAACGAATGAGAACGGGAAAGCAATATAAAAAAAATAACGTGGGTAAGAACACAAAAATTGTCTTAGACGCACCCGCATTCGTAAAAGTGTTACGAAATTAAAGAAAAAGAAAAACGAAAAAGAGGTCCCGAGCCTAGGCTTCGCCCCGCCCTGACGTATCCGGGACAGCTTCATCCACCTCTTCCTCATCCAGGGGCTCCGCGTCTACTTTCTCCTTGGCCTCAAATTCAGCCCTCTTCGCGGCAGGGTCAGGGTTGAGCAGGAGGTTCATATTCTTGTCCTGGACCCAGGCCATGTAGATGGCCTCATCGAAGGTGACCTCCAACATGGCATCCGCCTTTTCTTTCTCACGGCGAGTCTCATCGTGCGCCTTCACCTCCTGCTGGAGCAACTCGTCCAATCCTCTAACCTGGGACTCCAGGTCGGTGATCCTCTCCCGATCCTGGGTAGACTGGGCTGCGGCCACCTCCTGCAGAGCCTTTACTTGGAGGAGCTCCGCCTCTAGACTGGCCACTAGCTTGCCAGTCTCGGCTTCTCTCTGGGACATAGTCTCTTCAAGTTGAAACTTAGTCCGGGCGGCCTCTTCAAACTCCTTGGCCAGGGATTCCTTAACGGCATCCTGCTGGTTCACGGCTGTCTCCAGCTGGATCGTCTCCATCTTCATGGTAATCTCGGCTGCCAAGTTGGCATTCCGATGAGCCAGTAGAGCATCCTGGAACGAAGAAAAGTTAGAAAGAGTCCTAACTAAACAAGAAGAAGAAGAAGAAGAAAAAGAAGATGCAAAGCAAACTTACAGCGGTGGCCTGATGGCGGAGGACCTGGGAGATGAACAACATGTCCTGGCTGGCGATAGTGGCGTGCCGTTTAAACTAGAGGTTGGACATGGTATTCCCCACCTGGTCCAGTAAGTCCATCGTGAACGGGGCCATGTTCTACCCCAATTTGGGGCAGAAACATGTCTCGGCAATTAGCCGATCCACGATTGGCTGGGGGGCACTGAATGCTGCCGAACGCTCATCAAATTTGACCTGACGACGAATCGTCAGGGCCTTGTAAACCTCCTCCCTTTTTTCCCGACCACTCTCCCAGGTCCGGGTAACTAATTTGGCCTGCTCATCCCACAGGACTGCCTCCCCCTCCTCAGGTAAGGCCGGATGGACAGGGAGAGGCGGTGCTATCGGGAGTTCCTTGGCGGTAGGGCGACTCTCCCAGGATGACTCCCTTGCCGAACCGGCGCGTCTAGTCCTGGCCCTCTTGGTTCTTGGTTCCGTCTCCGCCACGCCCAAGTCCGTGGCTCATTTCCCGGAGCTCCAGCTCGCCGTTGGTTCCCGCTCCAAGTCAATCACTAGAGGGTGAGTGGGAAGATCGGGGACAGTTGCCGAGTCAATTGTCGTGATCGGAACTGCTGCCAGGGCCACCTCGGTGGATTGAATCTCTGGCACTGGCATCTGCTTAGGCGCGTTCCTAGTGGCTTTCCTGGCCGCGACCCTCTCCTTGGCGGCCCGATCTCGAGGGCCTGCTTCATCTTGTCCACCGAGTTGGACATGTCAGAGTCTTCTGAAATATACACAAACAAAAAAGAGTTAGTAAAATGAATGAGCAAACAAGGAAATAAAGACTAAAAGTGATCCGGGACGCACCCTTATCTGGGCCCCAGACCCGACTTAATTCTCCTAAGGCAAAAGAGTAGACTCGGTCCCCCATGTCATCCGGGTGTAGAAAGTTCCCGTATTGAAGGAACCTGGATGAATACATAAGGATTTCTGAGCCTATGGGAATGGGAGACGAAGGTCTTATTTCCCCTTCAGCCCCAAACACGGGGCCTCGGTGTGCTAGCCTATCCCTAACTAAGTTCCAACTTGGGGAGCATAGGTCAAAATCAAAGGTGAGTTACCTCGCCCTAATACGCTAGCTCCAGGGGTCCCTATGTTCACTATGCCTCGTCGAAGAGGGCTTCCAACTCCTCGAAAGCGGCCGTCTCCCTCTGCTGAGCTTGGTCCTTCTTTCGTTTGGCCGCGTCCGCCAGTGTCGCGGCCTCCATAGCCCTGATGTGTTCAAGGGCTAGATCCTCCCTCAGTGCGGGGTCTTTCTCACATTGTATCCCCCGGAGGCTTGGTGCCTTGATCGTTTGATGCACCGCGAGTATCCCGATCACTCAGAGGTTGTCAGTGGTGACGTAGCCCCCCACGTCCAAATCCTCCGCGCTTAGCTCCAAGTAAAATTTCTTCTTGTCCAGGATGAACTGGGTGAGGGGAGTCTGGGCATAGGGTCTTGCCGCCCAAGACAATGAGTTGAGAATGAGGAATAAAAAACCAAGACAAAAAATAAAAAAGGGAAGCCAAGGATCAGGAAACCACTTACCCACTCGCTGGAAGTCCAGCATCAGTGTGGGGTTCTTTTCTATAAGAAACCCGGACATCATGAACCAGTAATGTCTGACGTCCGGGGGATGCTTCCAGGTGCTGGTGGGAGCAGGGTAGTTGCCCCGCGGTTTAAGCCTATAGAAGCCGTCCAGGGTCTTGTCCTTGATGTTGACTTGCGACTCCAGCTTGTAGAAGTACAAGACTTCTGCCGGTGTTGGCTCCGTGATCTCCTTCGCGACACAGAAGATGCGCCATCCCGCAAGCAGTTGGTATGCTTGGGGAAGAATCTGGAAAGGTGCAATCCCCACGAACGTCGGGAATTGCACGAAATAGTCGTGGAGCGGGAGCGTGGCTCCCGCACCGATGTGGCCTACGCGCCAGGCCCCGAATCCACCCACAGAGGTGTGGACCTTCTCCTCTCTCCTGGCTAGGCAGTTATGGAACAGTCCGGGAGTCGACTCCATGCCCAAACGCTTCTCCATGGCGTATAGCACCCGGTTGTTTCGGAACAGGTTTGACACCACGTCCATCTCCCACCTGTTGCCTTTGGGAGTCTTGGACCCAGGCAGAGTGATAGGGGCCGGGTTGACTTGCTCCTCCGAGTGAAGGGTGACGCCCGAGGTCATGGCTAATGATGTGGGAGCAAAACAAAATAAAACAAACAAACCAAGTAGTCAGTACCAGAACCTAAGAAGGTTGGTTAAGGTATGGGGGCTCTCCTATGAAATGCTTGGAAGAGTCCCCTCTGGATCAGGTCTGGGATCACCAAGGATCCACAAGATCCTAATTGGGAACAAAAAAGAAAGACTACACTCCTAAGCCGGCCCACCGCCGCTTGTTCGGGAACCACCCGAACCCGAAGGGGTCTAGAGCAGCCCGGGCCAGGTGGCCTTTCCCTAACACTCTTATTCTAGGCACAAACAAGGTTTAGCAGCCTAAGCAGATAAGAAAAATAACATAAGATCTATATATATATATATCTATGGAGGTGTAAAGGCGAAAGTCAAGAAATCTTACTGTAAATTGCTGGTCGTGAAAAATGGTGGTTGTCCAGTGACAGTGACGGTAGAATCTCATTCTTGAACTGTCGGAGGCGATTCAGCAGCTCATCGAGAGGGCACGCTGGTGTCGTCTGCTCAAGCGAGGGTGCGGATATCGGAATCGTTAGGAATAGGCAACGGTGAAGACGGAGCAGACGGTGGAAGATGTCGTCGGCAAGCTCGGTCATAAACAAATCCTTCGAGTTTCTTTATCTGGCTCGAGAATGTAAAGGTTTCAAATGAAAGCCTGAAGGGTATTTATAAGAGCCAAAGTGCTGGTTTTGATCTAACGGTTGGGATCGATCCCCCCCATCGGACGGTCCAGGATCGTGCAGGGACATTAAAGGATCCACTCGAGTACTGGATCACGATACCCCCGAGGCGCGATCCGCGCCGCTCCGATCCAACGTCCCAGAAAGAGGAGCACCCCAAAGGTCGCCCCATCCTACGACCATCTTTGTCGCAGAAATAATAATGGGAAAAAACTTGTGCAAATGGGACGCTTCGTGAACCTAGCCGACTTAATAGCCCTAGCCTAATGACCCTTGAGGTATTTGCTGACCTTTCAGGATCAAGTGCCATCAATGCGACAGTTGATAGGGGACACGTGTACCCCTCATCATGAACCAGGGCCTTGGTAAGTGAACCCGGACCCTGGTAAATGGTCAAGGCTCGTTGGACGCGGTCCAGGTCAACGTAACAGGTGGTAGCTCAACACTCATCCAGCATGCCGTGCCCCTCGCCGCGGACTCGTCACTTAGGAAACGAATCGGGAAATGCCGTGAAGATCCAGCACTGAGGCAAGCCTCCACGCGCGCAAGCCCAAATGAAGGGTTGGGGGGTAAATGTTATCCCCGTTTCCTTCCGGGCGCCTGGGTCCACGCTTCAAGCTCGCGGGCCGCCTGAATGAGTTTGGACCCAGACCGGGCCCGTTTGGCAAAGAGTAAAATAGACATTGGCAGCCCAAGTCTAGATGAGGCCCAAAGGGCATCTGGAGAGTGTCGTCCGGGACGGTCATACGGGAGATGGTATGAGTGTGGCTTCCGGTAATGACAGTCGGGATCGCAATGGATGATTCCGGAGCCTGGTAAACGGTCCGGGATCCTGGTGGAATAATCCAAGCACCTAGCAAACGTTCCATGCTCCTGGTAAATGATCCGGGCCCCTGGTAAACGATACGGGACCTTGACGAATGGAGGGGGATGCGGGTAGACGAACCCGGGGCGGTTGTCCGAGGTTGGCAAGGTAAAGCGTCCGTGACCCTGACTTCGTCCCATGAAGCGTGGGGGTTGTCCCCACGCTTCACCTATAGAAAAAGCTACATTGGGATTGTACGTCGTTGGTTCAGACCTGCGCCATCACTACTCTGACCGATCTTGTCCCCTAAATCTGCCTCGTAACCCGAGATGCCCAGATCAAAGCCCCAATTTTTCGGATGACAGATGTGGTTTGGGCTGGCCCAATGGGCTCAGATTAGTGTATTTTCTATGTTTTAATCCTTTGTATTGGGCTTCCATTAGAAAAAACAGTATTTATACCCTTATTGGGCCCGGGTCAGCCCGGCCCAAGCCCAGTGCACCCGTAAACCTATAAATACAGGTAGTGGGGCATTGCGGAAGGGGGATCCCTGGCTTGTAAGCAGTTACTCTGCTGAAACTTGTAGAAAACTCCATTGTTATAAATTCTCTAAGCTCTAATACAATTGTCTCGTGGACTAAGGCTCATTAACGCCCCAACCACGTAAAAACCTTGTCTTTATTCCATAAATCCTTTCTTCTAAGCTCTCTAATATTTTATTATTCTAGTTTCCGAAAAACTCGGTAAACAACTACCTATAAATTCAATTCAAACAAAATACAACAATCTCAACATACATAATATCGTTCATAAACCACAATAGCACACAAATTTCGCAGAACCCACTTCACTAAGACACACATGTTATCAACCTTCTGCTATCTCTGCAACACAATTTTATCTCATAATCTACTTCACTGCGGATGAATCTCTAATATATTCAAACTCTTCTAACAATAGTTCGTAAATATAAAAAAGAAAAAAAAATTAAGTAGTAATTATTACTCACCTTCAAAATTATTCTTCAACAATTTCAACACACTTTAAATTCAAATAAGTACTTCCTACAATAAAAGTTTAAACAATGATTAGTAAATATGGTAATTGGATTCCTAAAATATTAACAAAAATAAACTTAAAAATATTACATAATATAAAAAATTATGTAAAACATAATATTATAATATAAAAAATTATGTAAAAAATAATACATTTAAAATAATTAACATAATTAGTATTAACATTATTAAAAAAAATACATTAGGTAAATAATATAAAAAATTTCCAGAAACTGAAATATATTAAAAAAATGTAAAGTTTAAGTGATCAATACTTGTTTTGAACAATAAAAATATCTTATAATTCTCCACAAACGTTAAAAAAAAAAGCTTTAAAACCACCTTATAAACATACATTAAAACCCCATTAAACCCACTAAATATTTCTTCATTTTTACCCTAAAACTTCAAAATAAATCAATATTATGTTTATTTACATTATTTAAAGCATTAATGTGGAAGAAAATGAAAAAAAAAAAAAAACACTTAAAAAATGGTGAAAATAAGGCTTACTGTGGCCGAGGAAGAAGTGTTTCCTCTATTTGGTGCGACTGTGAAAATTGCTGAAGTGAGGAAATGAAAGGCCGGGTTCGAGTTTACAAGGGTGGAGGTCTTTCTCTGCAGTTATTTTGAAAAAACCGTTCTCTGCAGTTTTTCTAAAAAAAACTGCGGAGAAAAGTGCTCCCCACCCTAACTAACTTTACACTATGTTTTTTATAAAAAAAAAATTGTTATATCATAGTATTTTACTTTAGGTGGGTATTAAATGTGATATTTCAGAATCATTCAAATATTTTGTATGCGCATTTTATTTAAGATTGAAAAAAAAACGTAAAGAAAGTCTATATTTGAAGTAGTGATTCTAGTCCATATAATTGGCACATACAAATTAGATTACTAAAATTCTCTAGAGCTCATATGAAATAACTCATAGAATTGTAACACTTATTAGGTAAAATTAACTATTAAATCACATTTTTTAACAAAATCTTTGTTCAACAAAATACACATCAATTATTGGACAATTTAAATACCTTATACAGCAACACACTACAAGTGTTGGGCATCTTATATAATAATTATAAGGGATATTTGCATAAAAAATACCAAATATTTTATAATAGGTCCATTTAAGTACCAAATTTTTTTTAATGTGGTAATAATATCAAATATTTGTTAATATTACATTTATTTAAGAAATTATTATTATAAAAATAAATTAAATTGGTATTTATGTACAACTATTAGTAAAAAAATTGGTATGTTTGGCCGTTAAAATTTTTTTAGTACTTAAGTGCTACTAATAGCAAATATTAATTTGATATTGTTGTTGTTAAAAAACTAAATTTGGAACTTAAGAACACTCATAATAGCCTCTTTAAAAGGCTCTCTTCTTTATTTTAGAGAAGACACAAAAAGTAGAAAAATGATATAAAGAATAGAATAGTATTTTTATGCCTCAAAATATTTAATAATACTTTATTTATATTTGATATTTTATCATTGTGTATTATATATATAGTAGTTTTTATATATTATTTAAATAATTTAAAAAATTGTAGAGAAGTTGTTGTATAGTATTATATAAAAATTTGATTTAAAATAAAAAAGTTGAGGTTTTAATGATAAATTTTAATTAAAAATATTGAGAAATCAATGGAAGTGACCTAAGTATAACTATTATGAAAGATTTGGTATATATTTTTGTCCCAAATAATCTATTATTATTATTATCTATATTTAGATTGCATCAAATTGAATTTTTTTTTTGCCTATTGTTAGATTGATTCTTTTATTTCATAATATTGTTAAAAATCTTCATATAAGATAGTTATAGCGGTTTGCGTTGTTAAAATCTTAATTATAATATTGTTAATATTCTTTATACGTACAAAGACGTATACGTGTGTATACGTATGCATATAAGATAGTTATAGCGGTTTACGTTGCAGTGTAGTTATATATTATATATTCTTGGTTGTGATATAATACACCTACACGACATATTAATCTCTTCGTGTAATATTCTGGTACCGGCGCCGTACTCTTAATAATCAATCAAATATAGTACAATAATAATTACTATCTTAACTTTTAATATATTGATGCACATAATTCGATCCAAATCTAGTGAGGTTGCTTCCTGTTCTCTCTCTCTAGAAAGGCCTAGCTCTAGAGCTAGGGTTAGGGCTAGAGCTAGTACTCTTTCAACATGTTAGTCCGCATACGACAATGATGCTATTAACCTAAAGTATTTCTTTTTGGCAGCATCTGTGTGGGAGAGTTTCGCCAAATTCCAAACATTTTGATTTGAACTTTCAACTCTAAATCTAATTAAATTGATATTTTATTTCTTGGATTTTATGGCGATCATATTGTGCTACTCTCTGTTCTAATTAATATAAAAACAAATCTCTCATTTATTCAAAAGATCTCCTATCGTCTCATTAATTGCAGAAAATAAATATATTCATTGTTTTTTTTTCTTACTGGTTAGTGTACTGATCATGATCAGTAGTACTGAATACTCGGTTTATTAATATTAT
Source organism: Humulus lupulus (assembly GCF_963169125.1). Classification (NCBI taxonomy): domain Eukaryota; kingdom Viridiplantae; phylum Streptophyta; class Magnoliopsida; order Rosales; family Cannabaceae; genus Humulus; species Humulus lupulus. The sequence goes on from NC_084799.1 coordinate 28,702,899, forward strand.
TGTTATTTAAGTATGATTTGCCCTTGTTTATTTCACCGAATATTGAATTTATTTTTAGGATATATATCAAGTTTTATCTTGGAGCGTGTGAATGTTACTTTTTTTTATTTTCAACTTATTTTGGACTAGATGTAAATTATTTTTATAATTTTCTCCATAATTCTTTCTCCAATCAATAATTCATTTTAAATAACCTTTCACTATAAGAAAAATAATTTTTGCTAGCGTGTTTCGAAAAAATACCAACAACTATTCATACTTTTACCAGTGTATGTTATGAAAAGTACCGAAAAAAGATGTTGATGTTGTTTTACGCCATCGAAAAACAACTTTATTGGTGATTTTAGGCAACGCATTCAAAAAAGTCACTTTTGCCAATATTTTTTTTATTTGCACCATTAAAAGTCCTCAATTTTTGACAATTATACAATTTCTGATGCTTTTAATCTAATTTCATCAAAAAAGTGACATTTTGTCCGTATATATATCTAGATTTTTGTGGTTGCATTTCGCAAAATACACTAATAAAAATACTTTTAGTAACACATTTTGCAAAAAAAAAGCATTACATGTTTTCATGGTATCCTATTATATTAGTAAGTACTGTTTTTATTTATTTTCTTTTTTAAAAAATTAAAATAAATGAAATGCGATGCCATACTTTTTAAGATTGATGTAAAACTTTATTATTTTTTTATTGTCATGTATAAAATAAAATCTATTATACAGGTAAGTACCATTTTTATTTTTATTTTTTTTACAATGCTTTTTAAGGTTGATTCAATAGTTTATTGATTTTTTTATTTGTCATATATATACTATATCATACTTGATATTATTTTGTATTGTTAATATGCAACTAATGAAATGTCTTGTTCAAAAAGTTTTTTTTTTCTTTTTATTGTATTCCGGTAAAGTTCTTTTTTTTTTTCTTTTTAATTTTTTTCTTTACACATAGGTGTTATAGAGATAATCTTGCTATATCAAAATCATTAAAAAAAATTACTACTTATATCATTTTTCTAATATATATATATATATATATATTATTCTACTACATACAAAAAAATAAGTAAAAGAAAATATGCACACAAAGACCTCAAACATAACATATAAGATTTAATGGTTTAGTGTATACATTTTTTTAATGTTCAAGAATATGATGTTGTGGGTAAACAGAGAAATAAATTTTTAAGATTTACTATTTTAGTTTTTTTAATAGAAAATGACTTAATTTTCTTTAACAGAGATCAATTTAAAATAAAAAAAAATGTTATTTTGACCGACATTATTCATGAAGAGAGACAATATAATATTAATTAAGTGGTGTAATATTAATTGGAGAGAGAATGTTAATATGGTTAGGTGTTGACTAACTTTTTTGCTAACAGTTAAAATAACTTAAAGAAATGGAAATGGAACACATATTTTTATGTGGTTTAAGTTATTAATTAATCATAGTCCACGAGTCACTTGTATTAGGATGACAAAGAACTTGCACGGTTCAAGCTCTCTTGAGTTCACTCTGAAAACTACGAATCATATCCATTACAATGTGTGCCCTAGCCCTATTTATATATAGCTGGACCAATTAAGGTCATTAGATGGAGGTGATTAATATTATTCTCTCTTAATTGAGGTTTGTTACAAAATAAACACACATTTTGCTATTAAATAAGTCGGTGGGCCCCAGCGTATCTTGGTGGTCCAATACAAGGAATTCCATCCCACTACTTTATTTGAGATTACGCCCCTGAAACTGTTAGGGTGATAGCTGCACATTTTTCCATATCAGGAAGCATCACGGGACATCCTTTTTGCCGCTTGTACGAAGTCGACACCACGATCAATACGACAGTAGGTGTCAGAAGGTTGTGTGTGGTCCAGGGTAATTTCACTTGACACCTGGAAACTATCATCCTGGTCTGAAGGACGGTTCTCGTATGTCCCGAGGAGGAGATTATGGAGCAGGTGTTCTCGTTGTGAGACTTGAAGCATTATCCTTTGACAAGGTCCTCGGAAGATAATAATTTTCGTAGGATTTACTCCTCTGGTGGTGGTGTACCGTGATGAAAACTAGGCCCAACTCATGTGGAACCTTAAACAAATTTCAGGGAACATTAACTAGCTTTCGTGGAACCCTAATCACACTTAATTTGTGCCACGTGTCACTCGCTGAAAACCTTGACAACATTTGACCCCTAAGCCTGCATTCTTCTCTAGGGACAGTGGAGACTTAGCCAAAAGAACATTCCCTATGGAATTCTTCCTCGGATCATAACTGTTGGGTGTCCTCGAGACATTTCCAAAAATGGGTATGCCACATGTTGGCTTCCTATTGCTAGGTCCACCAATCGATGTTATTTAATTAGGGTTCTTTGATGTACCCAACATGTCCTTTCACCTTTTTGAGTATGATCTTTACCTATATTTTTGTGACTCTTGGATCACGCTCGAGTACCTACTCCCTAGGTGATCAACAGTAGGGGATTGAGTTGCTTTTTACCCATGTTGCTGGTTTTGAATTTAAACGTTTGCCTCTTCACACATTCTTCACTTTTTCATTTGTGCCCAAAAATCCTTCGACTTTCAGAGAGCTAAACCCTTATTTCTCAGAGAACTCTTCACAAAATATCCTCGTTCCTCCTTCGTTGAATCTAGATAACTTGAGGGAATCAAGATACTTATGGGTTAATCAAACTTGTTATATCCACGTTCGAACTCACCTTCACACCTATCTTCAGTAAGTATTCATTGTCAATTTTCTCCATTTATGTTCTTTGTTCTTGAATTTTTGGGTATTTGTTTGGGGTTTAGGTTAATGAAGTTGCTAGGATTAGAGGGTATTTAACTCTTATTCACATTTTTTTGGGCCCATGTTGGTGTCAAGACCGACTCGGAAATTTCCATATTCCGACCATTATTAGGTCGTGTTCTTGAGCCTCCGGTTGTGGTTTCTCGCAACATCTTTCTCCGAGAAACACTCAATTTTAGAAAAAAATTATTTTTTCTTTTCTTTTCTTGAGCAGCTATCTTAGGCTATTCTCGTGTTTTTACCATATTTCTTTTGGTCAAGATGCTAAGTGCTTGGTTTTGGCTTCAGATGTCCGAGGAACTCCAAGAACTTCACCAACACATTTCCACGTGTTTGACAAAGAAATAAAACACATGGCCCGAGAACAAAGATGAGACCCCGAGGAGGCCAAAGCACTAGAGCGCCTAGCCGTGATAGAGGCTGCTCCAGTGGCAGAGAGGCCTTTAGCAATAGTGGGCATGTTGACCGAGGCAGAGGTTAACCTTGCTCCCAATCCCAATGACGCGGTCCAATACAAGACCTTAGGATTTTAAGCGGAGCACATCCCGAGTAAGTTGAAGAACCTAGATGCTCTGGCCAGCATCAGGTCCCAATACGGGATTCCTGCTGACGAATATCTCGTCCATCTTTTTCAGGAGATGGATAGGTCCAATCGGAGCGTCTACGGGCTCAGGGTCTGGAGACAATCTTACCTCCAAGTGGGAGCAACCCTTCCCTTCCACCAGTAGTTCGTCAATTTCTTGAAATACGTGGGGATCACCCCTTCCAGCTAATCACGAATGGCTACTGAGTCCTTGCGGAATTGTATGTTTTATACAAGCACCAAAGATGGCCCAAGCCTTCTCCAACGGAGATTCCGTATTTGTACAGGTTCCGAGCGTGTCCAAAGAAAAAAGGGAGCGACTTAGATGGGTTCTATACCTTGATGAAATATTCCCAGTTTCATTACAAGGCCCCCCATCAAAACGAAATCCACACTCATGATTTTAAAGATCATTTTTTCTTCACCACCAGCTTCCAGCTCTAGGCTAACCCAACATTATTCCTGGACTTCTCCAGGGTTGGTATGTCTTTATGTTACTTTCCTAACCTTAATCTGTTGATTCTCATAGATCATTTTAGAATTAGTTTATTTTCTTCGTTTAGGTCATTTTGTCCGTACCCCATTCATCCACGCCTACCAGGATCGCCTGCAGGTGATGAAATAGTTCCCAGATGTGGAGCTGGAGCTGGAGCTAAGTCAACTGGTGACTGCAGAGAACCTGATCCAGGCATGGTTTCTCCAAGACAGGCATCATATCAGTAACTTGGATTTGACCACGTTTCAGAACTCCATGAAGTTCTGAGTATAGGTCGCGACTCACATAGAATGGGTAGATGCATTGGCTCGGGCCCAGTACAACCAACGGTTGGCGCATAAGTGTTGTGAGAATTCTCGGGCTATTTAGGCAGCCCAAGAAGCTCATCTCGAGCAGGATATTGATGGGGAGTTTGAAGCGGGGATCGAATCCTACTTCTTGGACCAAGGTAAATCTCCCATCCTTGTTTATAAAGCTAAGTTTGTTGTTCAGTGTAGCCTCACCCACGATCGTCACTGGACTCGAGAGGATTATGAAGACTATCAAGATCTCATTGACTGTTATCTTCACCAGCCGAAGAAGCGTCTGCCTCATTGGGGTTTCATGCCTCTTGACGGCGTGATTTCATTCCGAGCACCATGGTTTTGTCAATATGAGACAAACACTACTTAGGAGATGGGATGACTGATGAGGGCCTTTGCATATTCGGTGTTTCACCCGGAGGAGTTGTGAAGTGGTGGGGCTTCCCGAGAAGTCCACGTGCTCTCAACAATCTTTTCAACTTAAGACTTTTCAAGTTTATTTTATTGCTTTCTCCTTGTTTGCTTTTGTAACTTATAACTTCTCTTTCTTGCAGATCAAATGAGGCTCGAAGATCTTGCTCGTGGTGGGGGCTGCTGGATTTGAAGCTAGATGATCCCAAAGAGCCCGCCAGGGGGTGTACCATTCACTTCTCCCTAAGAGGCAGCAAGTGGCTTCGACTTCTGCTGGGGAGTCTCCAGAGGTAGAAGACAACCCTTTTTTTAAAGTATCCTCGAAGGAGTCACCTCTCTGAGGTTCTGCTGAGGTCCCCGGGGTAGCTGAGGCCCTAAAAGTCCTGAAAGAGCCAAAGGTCCAAGATCATCCTCGCCTCTTATTGTATCCCGAACACTACGAGGGAGAGCTACTAGAGCAATACAAAGCCATGATAGAGAACTTCAATGCTCGTCTGAAAGAAGTTAATCACTCACTCCACATGATGGGGGATTACATTCGAAAGCTTAAGCCTCCCAAGGGGAAGCCACGGGAGCCTCCAAATATTCAGGCTTAGCTGGTGTAATGCCATGCTAATTAGGGTCGGTTTCCAAGTGTGTTTAAAACCAGTGCTGGACTTGCTAAACAAGTCATTTGGACTAAATAGGTGATTAAGCCACTAAAGGTTTAGGTATTTAAAATTTTGGCCAATTCATAAACATTTCATTAACACACAAAAACATGTTCTTTACACGGGATCCCAAAGACATAGGTTTAAAAGTTGGTTACAATATAAAAGTTACATAATAAGCCAACCTAGGCGGCAAAAGTTGGGTTCAACCTTAGTTTCCTCGAGTATCTCGGCCGTGGTGGTCGAGCGGACAACATATGAACATGTCACTGCTATCGCCCCTCGACTCATGGCTGGTTGAGCTTCTCTTTACCTTTACCTGCACCACAAAGTACCCGCGAGCCAAAAGACTCAGCAAGAAAACATATTAAGCAATTCACAGAGTAATATATATGCCAAACAGTAATAAATGAATCTGGCCTGCACGTTATAAAAATTGGCAACCATAGAGTTGCACAAGTGCGTGTTGCACTTCCTTTTAATTCATTTGGCATCCGAGCAAGCCAAGTGCGTGTCACACTTTCTTTCCATTTGTTTGGCATCCGAGCCAGTCAAGTGCGTGTTGCACTCCCAGGGTGGCCCAGCCATGGTGGCCCGCACTCCACGTGCATAATGCCAATCTCAGCTCATAAGCCTAGTCCTACTGATCCTTGACTCATAAGTCGAGCCTCACAAGCCCCCGACTTATAAGTCCAAGCTTTAAGACCCTCGGCTTATAAGACGAGTCTCTCAAAATCCAATGCGCCCTCGACTAATAAGTCGATCTCCAACTAACATCCTAATAATCCCCTAGTTTATAAACCGAGCTCTCTAGTCACAACAGACAATCACATATTTCATTTATCATACATACATACAGATACAATGTATTATAATACACTCAAACAACATACATAGGTATAATCATAATCATGCACATTTCAATATGCTTAACCAGACACTCACAAACATAATTATAATCATGCTCCTTAACAGGGCTAAAGCCTCAATCATGTCTATATTTAACCATCGGGCCAAGCCCTAATCACACATTCACATACTGGGTGCAGTTTTCTTACCTTTGGTCCAAATGCAAGTTACTAACGACGACCCTTGAGTACGATCCCTGATCCGAGCCCTTAGTGTTGACCTAGTCACAACCATAACAAGGAATTCCATCAACAACAAGTGAATAAAGGCTTCCAGACAAAGTCCTAGCCTCCGGGACGTTGAATTCCACTCAACACGGAAGTAGAATCGATCCCGAGCGCAAAAGGTTGAGTTCCTACACTCAAAACCATCTAAGAGCCAAAAATCCCCTTAAGAGCCGCGACCCTATGCTCCCATGCCGCGGCCCGCCTCTAATCAGAGGCTCAGCCTCACCAGCCATCATGCACATGCCGCAGCCCAGCCATTGTGGCGTCGCAGCCCACCCTTGCCACAGAGCCCAACTTGGCTCCTTTTTACTGTAGAGGGCCGCGACACACCAAGAACAGAGCCGCAGCCCAGCCCTTCAAACCTAGAATTTATGGGTTTTTCCTTAGCCGAACCCAACTAGAAACAATCCAATTATACCCCAATCTTTCAATTAAATCCCCAAAATCAATATAACTTCTTTCCAGCAACAAAACCTAGCTAACTACTAGCTTAAAACTCATCAACGCACCCAAAATTCATTCTCTAAACCCACAAACATGAAAACACTTAAGCCTTCAACTAAAGCCACAGAAACATCAAGAAGAAGTTGAATTAAACTCTTACCTCAGAGATGAAAACGTCCTTGAAATAGTCCCTAAGTTTCCCAACTCAATCCTCTAATTTTCCAAGCTTAGTTCTTCAATTTCCCCAAGATTCTAAAACCACCACAAAGAGAGTTAAGGAAGCTACGGGAGAAATAAAATTGCTTCTATTTGTTTAACTGTTTCTAACTTTCTCTCAGCTGAAGAAACATTAACCTTGAGTTTCTAACTAGGCATAAATGACCTAAGTACCCGTAGGCCAATCCAAACTTTCCTTAGCCCTTCAAGGGAAATTCCGTTAATTACCACTTCCCGTAATTCCCCGAGTGTTCCTCTAAATCCCTAACTATTCCAAAATAATAGTCATTTAATCTCCCATTACCTGATAAACCTCGGTAATGTACTAAATTACTAAAGTACCCCTAAGCTCACCCCGAGTTGGGCATTGTACCCCGTTGTGACTTTTTCGCTAACTTGCTCACCGGGATCGCCTCACGCCGAGTAACCCAAATACATCCACATAATAATGTGGTCTCAATCACACAGACTCAAATTTACAATTATACCCTCAGCGGGTCAAATTATTAAAATGCCCTTCTTATAAGAAATGGGCCCACATACACCTATTTAACATTTCTAACATGCAAGCATAATTATATTATAATATAATTCACATAATAACATGCTCATACCATATTATCACAATTATTGTCTCCCGCCCCCCTAATCCAGGCACTAAACCATATTAGGGAATTTGGGATGTTACAACTATCCCCTCCTTATAGGAATTTCGTCCTCGAAATTTTACCTGAACAGCTCGGGATACTAGTCCCGCATGGTTGATTCCAACTCCCAGGTCGCCTCCTCGACCTTGTTGTCCCTCCAGAATACTTTAACTAAAGGTATAGCTTTATTCCTCAGGACCTTGTCCTTCTTGTCTAAAATCTGGACTAGCTGCTTCTCAAATGACAAATTCGTCTGCAGCTCCAGATCTTCATAACTCAGTACACGAGTCTCATCAAATACATACTTCCGCAGCATCGAAATATGAAACACGTTGTGCCCGCCCGACAACGCCGGAGGTAATGCCAACCTATAGGCCACCTAACTGATCCTTTTCAGGATCTCAAATGGTCCTACGAACCTAGGGCTCAGCTTGCCCTTCTTGCCAAATCTTCTCACCCCCTTGAGTGGCGAGACTCTAAGGAAGACATTGTCTCCCACCTGGAACTCCACGTTCCTACACTTTGGATTGGCATAACTTCTCTGTCTACTCTATGATGCGAGCATCCAAGCTCTGATCTTTTCAATAGCTTCATTGGTCCTTTGAACTGCCTCAGGACCCAAGTATCTGCGCTCACCAAACTCATCCCAGTGGATAGGTGACCTGCACTTCCTACCATACAAAATATCATAAGGAGCCACTCCTATGGTCGCCTGATAGCTGTTGTTGTAGGAAAACTCCATCAGAGGTAAATATTTACTCCAAGACCCCTCAAAATCCAGCACACATGCTCTCAGCATGTCCTCCAGTATCTGGATAGTCCTCTCAGACTAACCGCCAGTCTGAGGATGATAAGCTATACTAAACTTCAGCAGCGTGCCCATTGCCTTATGCAAACTTCCCTAGAACTTGGAAGTAATTGTGGGGTCTCGATCCGACACGATCGACCTCGAAGCTCCATGAAGACGTACTATCTCTTTTACATAGAGATCTGCATACTGGTCAACGGTATAAGTCATCTTCACTGGTAGAAAGTGAGCCGATTTTGTATATCTGTCTACAATCATCCATACTGAATCATGCTGACCCACTATCTTAGGCAATCCCACCACAAAGTCCATTGCGATGTCTTCCCATTTCGACTTTGGAATGTCTAAGGGTTACAATAGTCTTGCTAGTCTTTGATGTTCAGCTTTAATCTGCTAACACGTCAGATACTTGGCGACATATTCTATTACATCACCCTTCATCCCCAGCCACCAATAGAAAGTTCAGGTCTTGGTACATCTTCGTGGTGTCGGGATGCAAGGAATACAAAGTGGTATGAGATTCATCTAGAATCTCCCGTCTAATGACAACATCCATCGGAACACAAATCCGACCTTTATATCTTAGCAGACCCATATCTAATACATAATAGTCCCTAGCTACTCCAGCCAGAACATCCTCTCTAATCTTCACCAACTATGGCTCTTGTAAATGACTCTCTTTTATCCTTTCTAGGAGAGTAGATTGCAGGGTAATGTTGGCTAACTGGCCCACTAATAACTCAATCCCTGCTCTGGTCATATCCTCTGTTAGCTTATTGGATATCTGCCTTACGCTATACAACTGCCCTGGACCTCTCCGACTTAGGGCATCAGCCACCACGTTGGCCTTCCCTGGATGATAAAGGATATCACAGTCGTAATCTTTCACCAGTTCCAACCAATGCCTCTGTCTCATATTCAAATCCTTTTGTGTAAAGAAGTACTTGAGGCTCTTGTGGTCTGTATATATCTCACACTTCTCTCCATAAAGGTAATGTCTCCATACCTTTAATGCAAAGACTACCGCTGCCAATTCCAGATCATGGGTTGGGTATCTCTGCTCATAATCCTTCAACTGTCGTGACGCATAAGCAATCACCTTCTCTGCCTGCATAAGGACACAACCTAACCCATGCCTTGAAGCATCACAATAAACCCTAAACTTCTCCTGATCTGTTGGAAGACTCAGAACCGGGGCGGTAATCAAACGCTGCCTTAACTCCTGGAAGCTGTTCGCACATCTATCTGACCACGTAAACTTCAGATTTTTACGTGTTAGTTCTATCAGTGGGGTCGAAATTCTTGAGAATCCTTCCACAAACTTCCTGTAATAGCCTGCCAATCCAAGGAAGCTTCTAATCTCGGAGGCATTCCTTGGCCTTGGCCAATTCCTAACAACCTCAATCTTAGCTGGGTCTACCTTGATCCTATCTCTACTAATGATATGACCCAAGAACGTCATCTGCGGTAACCAAAACTCGCACTTTTTAAACTTTGCAAAAAACTTGTGCTCTCTCAATCTTTTCAAGACCAACCTGAGGTGTTGCTCATGCTCCTCCTTGGACTGTGAATAAACCAAAATATCATCAATGAAGACGATCATTAACTGGTCCAGATAGTCCTTGAACACTCTGTTCATTAAGTCCATGAAAGCTGTCGGGGCGTTAGTCAAACCAAACGACATAACAAGAAACTCATAGTGCCCATATGTGGTGCGGAAAGATGTATTTGGTAAATCTTCCTTCTTAATCTTCAACTGGCGATAACCATATCGAAGATCTATCTTCGAAAATACCATTTTACATTGCAATTGGTCAAATAAGTCATCTATCCTTGGTAGAGGATACCTGTTCTTAATAGTCAACTTATTCAGTTCTTTATAATCTATGGACATCCTTAGAGAACCGTCCTTCTTCTTCACAAATAACACTAGCGCATCCCATGGCGAGAAACTGGGTCTGACAAAACCCAGATCCATCAACTCTTGTAACTGTACTTTGAGTTCTCTCAACTCAGCTGGGGCCATTCTGTAAGGTGTCCTAGACTGGCTCTGTCCCTGGTGCCAGCTCAATAACAAACTCAATTTCTTTGTGTGGCGGCAACCTTGGTAAATCCTCTGGAAACACGTCTAGAAACTCATATACCAACCTAGTCTCTTCCGGTCCCACTGGCATGACCTGTGTGGTATCCACCACACTAGCTAGGAATCCTATGCAACCTCCTTGCAGTAGATCTCTAGCCCTCAATGCTAAAATCATAGGTGTGGACGCTCAATATTTCCTGGCCCATAAAAGGTCCAAGACGTGTGCAAAGGTCCCTTAAAGGCCTAAATGCATGTTTTAGCCACGAGACGCTCAGGCCACCACCTTCTCCCAATGGCCACACATGCCTAGGACCACGCCCCGCGAGATGACCTTGCGTGCCTAGGTGCGTGACGCACAGGGGAGGCCTCGTGTGCCCAGGTGCATGTCTCGTAAGAAGGCCTCGCGTGCTTAGGTCCTAGCCCCGCGAGATGGCCTCGCGTGCCCAGGCTCATGCCCTACGCCGTGGCCTCGCTCACGCCAGCGTCAGGCGCGTCCCACAGCCCCGCGCCCCAGCAGGCCCTCGGTCTCGCGCAGCCACGCCTGGAGCACCAGGTGGCCTCGCGCCCCAGCAGGCCCTCGGCCTCGCGCAGCCACGCCCGAAGCACCAGGTGCCCTCGCGCCCCAGCAGGCCCTCGGCCTCGCGCAGCCACGACCGAAGCACCAGGTGGCCTCCCGCCCCAGCAGGCCCTCGGCCTCGCGCAGCCACGCCCGAAGCACCAGGTGGCCTCGCGAATGAGGCCACGCGTCAAAGGAGCCTCGTCATCAAGGGGCTCGCGAGGAAGTCATCTCACCTCGCGCCCATCTGTCAAGGCCCCATGCCTATCACTTATGCACGCAGGTGACCTCGGGGTGCTTCAGGCATCTCGTGTCAGAGTCGACACCACTACCACCTGCACCACTACGTCTGCCACCACTCCTCTGACATGGGTACGGACAAGTAGTGGAGACATCTTCCTGACATCTGCCCCTGTACTGGATGCACGACCACAACCTCTGGAACCACAATCCTGACAAAGTACTTATGTACCACTTGGTCTCCTGGACCACCATGTACCCAGGGCCATTAGAGTCTACTATAAAATGAACTCTAACTCCACCTGAAAGGGGGTTGGAAAATTTACTGTAGCAAGTGCTTGAGAGTGAATGAAAGATTGATTTCTCCATTGTTGTTTTGTCATTGTTCTTGAGTTATCACTTAAATTTCTACAGCTTTTTCATTGACTATCTTTACTTGATAACTTTTTCCAACTCAACTTAGTTGACGAGTTTTCATCGTCAACAGTTTGGCGCCGTCTGTGGGAACGTGACTCAGGCCAACGTTCTTTCATCATTACCAACAAAGAAAAATGCTAAGACGTTCAGAACGCCTACGGCAAATGCAAGATGATGAATTTTGCGGGGATGGAGTAGAGTGGAGGGCGTCCAAGAAAGACCCACCTCCATCTAGGCATGAAGGTAGACCAGAGGAACCTCTTCCCCCGGGGGAGGAGAGGGAAGCATCGTCCCCAGCTACCCAGCCCGGCGGAGGTCATTCAGAGCCGCTAGTGTATCCACTTAACCGTCCCCCGTTGACACCACGCTCAGGCCACCAGGACCCAGGTCCCTCAACGCACTGGCCAGGCAAGGGTCCCGGAGTACGCTCAGTAAGTTCCAGCTCAAGGACTCGCTTCTGTAAGGATGAGATTCACGAGTTGCATAAAAAGACTCGAAGGCTGGAAACCACGATAGAGAACATGCAGGAGGTTTTAAATGACCTACTACAAGGGAAGTCAAGCATACCCCTCCCTAAGCATAAAGGGAAGGAGCATGAAAAAGGGGAAAACACTGTCCCCATAGCCGATGGGGGAGCACAACTTACCACCAGTAAAACCCCCCAGGCAAAGTACCATGGGGGACCTAGGCCGACGAAATGTCCCCAGGAGCAAAGGCGGAGGGAAGATGATGGTCATAAGAACGAGGCCGAAGTCCCCTCAAAAGAGGCACCCCTTGGCCTAAGAAAAGAGCTCCATGGGAAGGGGTTAGGAGTAAGAAACGCACCCCCCGCGGTTCCCCTGAGGAACACAACCAAGGCAAGGGATCAGCCCGAGAACCTGCAAAACTCTTTATGCAAAAAGAGGAGGGGACTAGACACCAAAATGCGAAGCCCTCGAGGCAAGATCACCACTGCACTTGGGGGGCACATGGATGACGAAGAATTTGACTGCGATTCACCCTTCACAAGGGAGATTCGGGCTGAGCAAATGCCCACTGGCTTCAGAGAGCCTCGCATGACTCCGTACGAGGGTACTACAGATCCAAAATATCACTTAGACTCCTTCAATAACTTGATGAGGTTAAGAGGGGTCAACAACAGGGCAAAGTGTCATTGCTTTGTCGTTACGCTTAAAGGAGTGGCGTACAAGTGGTTCAAGAGGTTAAGGCCAGGAACAATCGAGTCATGGCAACAATTCTCTTATGAATTTCTTTAGCAACACCATGCAGCCTGTGATTACGTCATGCCAACTACCAGCCTCGCTAACATAAAACAAGGCGAGAATGAAAGTCTGAAGGACTACATCCATAGGTTCAGTATAGAAGCAACAAAGGTGGGAGGTTTAACCAAAGCGGAGCACAAGATGGCTATTACAGCCGGAGTTCGTCCAGGAAGCAAGTTGCGGGGTAACATGCTCAAAAGAGAAGTTTCGAATTTGGATGACTTCTTTGAGAGTACATACGTGTAGAAGAGGGCCATAAGAACTTTTATGTTGAAGAAAGCGAACCTTCCTCCAGTTACCCTACTACCAATACGTCTGAAAATTCCATATAGAAGGGGGCGTCGTGCTAGAGGGGTCGCTGACCAAGTTTGAGATTGAACGAAGACCATCTAGCCATGAAAGTCCCGACCCGAGGGGAGATCACCTCAAAAATTGAAAAAAGGGTCTCCAAAGTAGACGCTTGAGAAAAGGGTCTCAAAAGTAGACGCTTGAAAAAAGGGTCTCCCAGGTAGACGCTTGAGAAAAGGTTCTCAAAAGTAGACGCTTGAAAAAAGGGTCTCCACAGTAGACGCTTGAGAAAAGGGTCTCAAAAGTAGATGCTGGCAAAAAGGGTCTCCAAAGTAGACACTTCCAAAAAGGGTCTCAAAGGAGACGCTTGCAAAAAGGGTCTCAAAGAAGACGCTTGGAAAAATAGTACTATGCCTAATGACGAGAAGGACGCTTCTCACAAGAAATAATAAGCGCGCGCAAAAATATATAAAAGGATAACTAGAACCCAAGGGGTCAATATATCCTTATAGATACGATCAAGGTGCACCAAAGAGAGTCCTATCGAACCCCCTTTCACGTGGGCTCCAAAGGACCTCCAGCATGATAAATACAAAAAAGAAAAGAAAAAAAAGGAAGAGTATGCAAGAAAGCCTTAAGGCCTCTCTATAGACTGGGGGGAAAGTGTGGATACCAAAAATCCACCATAAAAAAAAATCTCCAGTACATGGTTAAAATACAAGACTAAAGGTCACTTAGTCACATTATCAGGCTCAGACCTGTAAGTCTTGTGATACTGGGAGATTGCCCCAAGGGAAGCATCACCTTATGAGCCGTGAAGTATGGCCTTGCTAGGCTAAGAGGCCAAGCTGCGCGTCATGAGAGGACAGGTGCACGAGGCCTTCCCATAGCTCGGCCCTACTTGTCTTGACGCTCAGAGATGTCGTGGGCACCGAAGCTGTGAATGTAGGAATTCTTCCTTTGTGAATTACATCCAAGAGAGCCACCCTCGCTACGCGAGGCCCACGGCTGGCCTCCTACGCGCGTCGTGTCTACGCGAGACATCGCGTCCTGCCTCCAAGTGATTACATGGGGTGCAGCCTCGCTAGACTTCCTGTGTCCCGCATGCATAGATGCACGCATCCGAACATAGGTCCCAAAGGGCCGCCTAGCCTTGCGAGACACTCTAAGGACCTTGAGTTCGACACCCTGGAGTTTGGCCGCCAGGCTGGTGACCCATTCCCGCAACATCGAGGCCTTGGCAATTGCCCTCTTCTTCTTTTTCGATGAGGCAGAAATTTTGTCCAAGGCCCTTTCTAGCATAGACCTGGTTTCAGCAAGCTCCCCCTCGAGCTCCTGGACCCTCTCGGCATTCGACATGGAAGGGTTATGAGCCGAGTCGGAAAATAGCTGAGCCACGGTATAGGCCTGGCATGGAGGCCTATTTATAAGAAACAAGAAGAATAGTCTACAAGGGCACCTAAAGGTCCCCTCCTAGACTGGGGGGCAAGTGTGGACGCTCAATATTCCCTAGCCCATAAAATGTCCAAGACGTGTTCAAAGGTCCCTTAAAGGCCTAAATGCATGTTTTAGCCACGAGACGCTCAGACCACCACCTTCTCCCAATGGCCACGCATGCCTAGGACCACGCCCCGCGAGATGACCTTGCGTGCCTAGGTGCGTGACGCACAGGGGAGGCCTCGTGTGCCGAGGTGCATGTCTCGTAGGAAGGCCTCGCGTGCTTAGGGCCTAGCCCCGCGAGATGGCCTCCCGTGCCCAGGCTCATGCCCTGCGCCGTGGTCTCGTGCGTGCCAGCGTCAGGTGCGTCCCACAGCCCCGCGCCCCAGCAGGCCCTCGGCCTCGCGCAGCCACGCCCAGAGCACCAGGTGGCCTCGCGCCTCAGCAGGCCCTCGGCCTCGCGCAGCCACGACTGAAGCACCAGGTGGCCTCGCGCCCCAGCAGGCCCTCGGCCTCGTGCAGCCACGCCCGAAGCACCAGGTGGCCTCGCGAATGAGGCCACGCATCAAAGGAGCCTCGCCATCAAGGGGCTCGCGAGGAAGTCATCTCACCTCGCACCCATCTGTCAAGGCCCCATGCCTATCACTTATGCACGCAGGTGACCTCGGGGTGCTTCAGGCATCTCGTGTCAAGGACCCGAGAGCCTCGCCTTACGCCACCACCTTTACGCGTGCCAAGTGTCCCGTTCCCTATACCTTGGGACCCCAATGCTTAGGGGCCCGGGTATGAGTTGAATGGAACGTACTTGTACGATCTCATACTGGGTACGGCCCTTAAGACCTTGTA
This sequence comes from Humulus lupulus, assembly GCF_963169125.1. Lineage (NCBI taxonomy): Eukaryota > Viridiplantae > Streptophyta > Magnoliopsida > Rosales > Cannabaceae > Humulus > Humulus lupulus. The sequence continues at coordinate 28,718,536 of NC_084799.1, forward strand.
TGTCGAAATACGGACACCCGTACCAGTGGGGGAGTGGGAATGCTGGGATAGGAGTTATGGCCCGTACGTCTACGGCCAGGAGTCAGAGTCGACACCACTACCACCTGCACGACTACGTCTACCACCACTCCTCTGACATGGGTACGGACAAGTAGTGGAGACATCTTCCTGACGCCTGCCCCTGTACTGGATGCACGACCACAACCTCTGGAACCACAATCCTGACAAAGTACTTATGTACCACTTGGTCTCCTGGACCACCATGTACCCAGGGCCATTAGAGCCTACTATAAAATGAACTCTAACTCCACCTGAAAGCGGGTTGGAAAATTTACTGTAGCAAGTGCTTGAGAGTGAATGAAAGATTGATTTCTCCATTGTTGTTCTATAATTGTTCTTGAGTTATCACTTAAATTTTTACAGCTTTTTCATTGACTATCTTTACTTGATAACTTTTTCCAACTCAACTTAGTTGACGAGTTCTCACCGTCAACAATAGGTACTCGGGGTCCATGCACAGTGCCAACGAATACGAAAGGTTCCTCACCCTTAGGTTCAAAGGTTACAATTTTCTTCTTACAATAAATGGTTGCTCCATATCTAGTTAACTAGTCCATTCCCAATATCCTGTCAAAGTCGGTCATAGCTAACTCTATCAAAACAACCAACAACCCTCTGCCATCCACCATCACTGGGAAAGACCTAACCCATCTCCTGGAAACCACCAATTCCCCAGTGGGTAGTAACGTCCCAAATTCCACAACATAAAACTCACAGGGCCTACACATTCCATCAGTAATCCTACTAGAAACATAAGATTGTGTAGCACCAGAATCAATCAACACAGAATAAGATATGCTAGCACTAGAAAGCTGACCTGTAACCACTGAGGGCCTAGCCTCAGCCTCAGCTTGTGTCAATGCAAATACTCAAGATGGAGTGGAGCTGTCTATCCTCTTAGGTTCTTCTTTCTTCACTCTTAGGCGGTCCTTCTTGAGATGCCCCACAATTCCACATACCAAGCAAGCTTTCGCCCGATACTCACCCAGATGACGACTCCTGCATCTGACACATTCTGGATATGTCTTCCAATTCTCATTTTTTCCCTGGCGGCCAATCTGTACACACTGTGGCCTCTTATCAAGTCTAGGAGTCGAACTAGTATCCGGGGCCTTCCTTTTCTGGTCGCTGGGGCCTCCGCCCCTACCTAATCCTGAGAAGAGAGGTCCCGTCCTCCTCATATCCCTCCTGGCTGCGTTCTCGTGCTAGATCTTATTCTCAGCACCCTTTGTAGTAAGGGCTCTCTCCACTACCTGAGCATATGTCATCACTCCAGGTACGGTGGTAATTCTGACATCCCAGGCTATCATAGGCTGTAGCCCCTGAAGAAATCTTTCCTTCCTTGTCCCATCAGTGGGCACCAAGTCTGCAGCGAACTTGGCTAATCTGTCGAATTTCAGGACATATTCGGTCACCGACATATTCCCTTGTAAAAGTTTATTGAATTCCTCGGCCTTTGTAGCTCTAATGGTCTCATTATAATATTTCTCATTGAAGAGGGTTTTGAACTCTTCCCAATTCATTGTGGTTAATCCCTGGTTTGGGAGACCACCTCCCACCAGATTCGGGCATCCTCCCGAAACATGTACGTGGCACATGCCACTCTCTCATTGCCCACCACCCTCATAAAATCCAGGATGGATGTAATCGTAGCCATCCACTGTTCTGCCTTAAGTGGATCTGCCCTGCCCTCGAAAATCAGAGGGTGTTGCTTCCTGAACCGCTCATATGCCAACTCCCAATGATTCTCTAATTTTTTCTGCTATTGTACGGCCGATATTGGAACAACAGATGGGACCCCTGATGCAGCGTTCCCAGTCGGAACCTACTGTTGCCTCAACTGGCGAACCTCTTCATCCTGTCTCTGTAGTCTAGCTTGCATATCTTCAAGCATCTGCTGCTAGTTCTCAGGGACTGGCGGAGGGTTCTGACCCTGATCATTACTTTCAACCTGATTCCTAGCGGTGGCTGGCTTATTAGATTGCCATGGAAGCATACTTCCAAGTCTATCTGTAATCAATGACTCGACTTATCAGGTGGTAAAAAAAACAAGCTCACATCAACCCACAGTTCATAACCGATTGAATAAGCATCCCAATAATTCACACTTAACAATCATGCTAATAAGCAGAGGAATTCATGATAATACTTGAACAAGATGCTAATAAGCACATTCTTGGCATGCATACACATAACATAATGCTATTAAACATTTCCAATACTTCAAGAGCAAATAGAATGCTAATAAGCATTTTCCAGCATGCATAACCATTTAACGACGCTAATAAGCATTTTCGTTTAACATGTAACGATTCCGATAAGCATCCTCTATCCAATGCACACATATAGCAGCGCTAATAAGCATTTATGACATTCCACAATAATAATGAAGCTAATAAGCATTTATGACTAGGCATGTACATTCACTGCTAAAGACAAGCTCGACTAAGGGTTGGGTAACTATTAATGTAGTTATGTGTATATTTTCTTAAATGGATTATATATGCTTTACATGCGAGCTTAAATAAGAAACATGAGCTATTATGATAAGGCTTGGCCCTTGACTGCTGTATGTAGGTTAAGAATCTGCTTATTAGCATGATAGACATTTGTAAATGCTGTAGGATTGTTGAATGTCATAAATGCTTATTAGCGCTGCTGTCTTTAGCAGTCTTTATGACTGCTGTCTTTAGCAGTGAATGTACATGCCTAGTCCAACATCAAGAACCCTTAAATCTTGGCAGCTTTGATACCAAGTTGTAACGCCCCACTAATTAGGGTCCATTACCAAGTGTGTTTAAAACCAGTGCTGGACATGCTAAACAAGTCATTTGGACTAAATAGGTGATTAAGCCACTAAAGGTTTAGGTATTTAAAATTTTGGCCAATTCATAAACATTTCATCAAACACAAAAACATGTTCTTTACACGGGATCCCAAAGACACAAGTCTACACGTTATAAAAATTGGCAACCATAGAGTTGCACAAGTGCGTGTTGCACTTCCTTTTAATTCATTTGGCATCCGAGCAAGCCAAGTGCGTGTCACACTTTCTTTCCATTTGTTTGGCATCCGAGCCAGTCAAGTGTGTGTTGCACTCCCAGGGTGGCCCAGCCATGGTGGCCCGCACTCCACGTGCATAATGCCAATCTCAGCTCATAAGCCTAGTCCTACTGATCCTTGACTCATAAGTCGAGCCTCACAAGCCCCCGACTTATAAGTCCAAGCTTTAAGACCCTCGGCTTATAAGACGAGTCTCTCAAAATCCAATGCGCCCTCGACTAATAAGTCGATCTCCAACTAACATCCTAATAATCCCCTAGTTTATAAACCGAGCTCTCTAGTCACAACAGACAATCACATATTTCATTTATCATACATACATACAGATACAATGTATTATAATACACTCAAACAACATACATAGGTATAATCATAATCATGCGCATTTCAGTATGCTTAACCAGACACTCACAAACATAATTATAATCATGCTCCTTAACAGGGCTAAAGCCTTAATCATGTCTATATTTAACCATCGGGCCAAGCCCTAATCACACATTCACATACTGGGTGCAGTTTTCTTACCTTCGGTCCAAATGCAAGTTACTAACGATGACCCTTGAGTACGATCCCTGATCCGAGCCCTTAGTGTTGACCTAGTCACAACCATAATAAGGAATTCCATCAACAACAAGTGAATAAAGGCTTCCAGACAAAGTCCTAGCCTCTGGGATGTCAAATTCCACTCAACACGGAAATAGAATCGATCCCGAGCGCAAAAGGTTGAGTTCCTGCACTCAAAACAATCTAAGAGCCAAAAATCCCACTAAGAGCCGCAGCCCCATGCTCCCATGCTGCGGCCCACCTCTAATCAGAGGGTTAGCCTCACCAGCCATTAGACACGCGTCGCGGCCCGCCCTTGCCACATAGCCAAACCTGGCTCCTTTTTACTGTAGAGGGCCGCGGCACATCAAGAATAGAGCCGCAGCCCAACCCTTCGAACCTAGAATTTATGGGTTTTTCCTTAGCCGAACCCAACTAGAAACAATCCAATTATACCCCAATCTTTCAATTAAATCCCCAAAATCAATATAACTTCTTTCCAGCAACAAAACCTATCTAACTACTAGCTTAAAACTCATCAACACACCCAAAATTCATTCTCTAAACCCACAAACATGAAAACAATTAAGCCTTCAAATAAAGCCATAGAAACATCAAGAAGAAGTTGAATTAAACTCTTGCCTCAGAGATGTAAACGTCCTTGAACTAGTCCCCATGTTTCCCAACTCAATCCTCCAATTTTCCAAGCTTAGTTCTTCAATTTCCCCAAGATTCTCAAACAACCACAAAGAGGGATAAGGAAGATACGGGAGAGAGAAAAGTGCTTCTATTTGTTTGTTTAGTTTCTAACTTTCTCTCAGTTGAAGAAACATTAACCTTAAGTTTCTAATTAGGCACAAATGACCTAAGTACCCGTAGGCCAATCCAAACTTTCCTTAGCCCTTCAAGGGCAATTACGTCAATTACCACTTCCTGTAATTCCTCGAGTGTTCTTATAAATCCCCAACTATTCCAAAATAATAGTCATTTAATCTCCCATTACCCGATAAACCCCGATAATGTACTAAATTACTAAAGTACCCCTAAGCTCACCCCGAGCCGGGTATTGTACCCCGTTGTGACTTTTATGCTAACTTGCTCACCAGGATCGCCTCTCGCCGAGTAACCCAAATACATCCACATAATAATGTGGTCTCAATCACACAGACTCAAATTTACAATTATACCATCAACGGGTCAAATTACTAAAATGCCCTTCTTATAAGAAACGGGCCCACATACACCTATTTAACATTTCATAATAACATGCTCATACCATATTAACACATAATTAACACAATTATTGCCTCTCGGCCCCCTAATTCAGGCACTAAACCATATTAGGGAATTTGGGATGTTACAGCTGGAGAGCCTATTTGCCAAGAAGTTCAGAAAATTTATTGCTCGGTTGGCCGCAGAGCTCATCTAGGGGGTCACCTCCACGGTGTGTGAACTGAATACTTGACGATGTGCCTAGCTGGGAGATGACAACGAGGCTTCTCTCATCTCCTCATATTAGCAGGCCACCATCAAGGTAAGCATCCTCCTCCATTGTTCTAGTTATATCTTCATAGTGTGTTTGGTATTAACTTTCCCTTTGTGTTTCAGTCTGCCTTGATGTGAAAATGCTTGGGCAATACCATGATAGAGAAGTCCTATGAGCTCCAACAAGCTGAGGACAACTGGCCAAGCTATAATTGAAGGCTAGCGCACCTACTGAGGAGGGGACAAAGCTTCAGGCAGCCCTCGAAGAGGAGAAGGCCCATTCTCGAGGGCTGGGGGAGGTTTCCACCATCGCAGAGGAGAAGGCCAAGGTGACCAAAGAGGAAGCCATGGTGGCTAAGGACGAAATGAAAAAGCTCAGAGGAGACAGCGAAGGTCCAGGAGGAAGCTAGGCTAGCCAAGGAAGAGGCTATAACAGCTAAGGATACAGCTTCTCGAGCTGCTGAGGAGGTTGATTTTCTTCAGAAGGTGCAACAGGCTGGGGAGGACCGCAACAAGGCCTTGGTCTCTGAGGTTGCATCCCTCATGGAGGAGATAGATGACATCGTGGAGAATGTCCTTTATCTAACCTATTTCCACAACTAGTATATAGATTTGAGCTTCACCGGCAATGCCGATGTCGATGCCACCCGAGCACTCTTCGATGAGTGCCTCGGGGCAAAAACTGCCGCTGCGACTGCTGCTGCTGTTTTTGCTGCTGGTCAGCTTCCTGATCATGACCCCATTGTAGACCTCATTGAGGAGATTTCTCCAAGGTAGGATTAGGTTTCCATCGATTTTCCATCTCAGGTTGCACCAGTACGGGTACCATTGCAGGTGACACATATTGTGCAGCATTCCCTGGTGGAATCTGTTGCCTCAAGTGTCTAATCTATTCTTCCTGTCTTTGAAGTCTAGCTTGCATATCAACAAGAATCTGTTGCCATCCCTGAGGAGCAGGCATAGAGTTCTGGTTGTCATCATTTTCAGCCTCGATATTCTCGCCACAGAGTCTAATTGATCGTTTATGAGGCATTATCCCCAAATGCTTCTGAAACCAATGAATCAAGCTTATCAAACAGTGAAATCAACATTTAAACCATCCTACGGTCATAACCGAACAAACACAGAGTTCCACACACAATAATAATGCTCATAATCATATCTTTCATACCAGCGTATCAATCAAGATGGATGATGAGTGCATATTTATACACTCATTCTAATCTTTTAAACTATGAATTATTGTATTTTCCTTAAGTTTTTGTTTAGTTTTGATGTATTCTCTTAAGTGTGCAGATATAAGCTTAATTGATGATTTTGTGGCCAACTTGGAACTTCAAGCCGAATTTTGACCATTATTCCTTTATATTATGGAAAAACCTTTAGAAGTAGAAGTTGTGAATCTTTTTCTTATCTTTCCATAACTTTTTTAATCGTTAAATTTAGAGTTCGAATGAAAAAGTTATGTATATTTTACTTAGCAGTATTGAAATCGAGAAGTGAAATGAGCTGAAAAAATCAAGTCTACGAGAAACTAACTCGAGAGGCGCCATTCTGCCTAAAAGGAGGCGCTAGCTGCCAAAATTAAAATTTCATCTCGAGTCAGAGCTTCAGACGCCATTACACCTGGACTTAAGCACCATTGCGCCTTGCACGTAGATTCCACTTTTTAATCTATTTTAAATGGAATTTTTAGGGTAATTTCTTATGGGCTATAAATTAGGGCTGTACATCGAGCGGAATGGCCGGGTTCGAGTTGGTCGGGTTTGGGTTTTTTAGGTCTCAGGTGGGAAAAACTAATACTGAACCCGCTTGAATTTGCATCGGGTATAGTCGGGTTCAGATCGAGTCAACTTTTTGTTGGTGGGGTCGGGTGGTATTGGGTTGGAGTGGGGGAAAATTAATACCGAACCTGACCGATGTGGTCTCAGGTGGGTCAGGTTCGGATCAGATGTGGCTTTGTGGATGCCAAAAATCCACCAAATAAAAACTCTTTAGTCCCTGGTTGGAACATAGGGATAAAGGTCACTTATTCATGCTATTGGGCTCGAGCCTGTAGGCTTTGTTGAATACAGGAGATCATCTCATGAGAAACAACACGTTATGAGCCAAAAGGTTTGGCCCTGCTAAGCTAAGGGGCCACAATAAATACTGCAAGAGGATAGGTGCACAAGGCCCTCACATAGTGAGGTCCAACGTGCCCGCGCAAGGCTGACATGCTCATGGGTCAAGATGCACTCATACGCGTAAACACTTCCAAAGACACCCGGGACATACACCTGTGGATGCTCAATATTCCACGCTTATAAAAGACCCAAAGAACGCACTTAGACCCCCATACGCCTACACTCTCATTGGGTCCTCGGGTCGTCACCCTCTCGCGGGGCCATCAGGCGCGCCCATACACAAGGCCCGCACGCGCGCGCCCCCGGCGAGGCCATCATGCGCGCGCGCCCCCAGCGAGGCCATCATGCGTGCGCGCTCCCTAGCGAGGCCATCAGGCACGCGCCCCCTAGAGAGGCCATCAGGCACACGCCCCCAGCGAGGCCCTCAAGCGCGCGCGCCCCCAACGAGGCCCTCCTGTGCGCGCGCCCCCTAGCGAGGCCATCAGGCACGCGCCCCCAGCGAGGCCCTCATGCGCGCGCCCCCAGCAAGGCCATCAGCCGCGCCCCCCCAGCGAGGCTCTCATGCGCGCGCGCCCCCAGCGAGGCCCTCATGCGCGCACCCCCCAGCAAGGCCCTCATGCGCGAGCCCCCAGGGAGGCCCTCATGCGTGCGTGCCCCCAACAAGGCCATCATGCGCGCACCCCCAGGGAGGCCCTCATGCGCGCGCCCCCAGGGAGGCCCTCATGCACGCGCGCCCCCAGCAAGGCCATCATGCGCGCGCGCCCCCGCGAGGCCCTTGGGCCACCATCTTCTCAGGAGGCCGTTGCACCATCACGTCTCTAGTCTGGATCCATGCCGCAAAAAGACAAGTATAGCTAGGCCCCTCGCCACTAGGAGCCTTGCAAGGCACGGCCAGTGCATGGGTCATTACTGCCTCGCATCTATGCCTTGCAAATGAGGGTCACATGGCATTAATCTCATGAGGTACGGAGTCCACTGATGAACTGAAATGAGTTAGCGTACGGACATAGTACCCACGTCAGATAAGTAGTGGAGGTACGAACAAAGTACCATCTGTTGTCCTCACCAGCCACTCCTCTGACACCCGTACTAGGCAGGTAGTGGAGGCATGACCAGGTACAGAAGGTGAGGTGCTCTCATGATCTCTGACCTTGTACCAGAGCCGACACCACTACCCCTGGAACCACTCTCCTGTTAGTGTACTCGTGTACCATCTGGTCCCCTGGACCACCATGTACCCAGGGCCATTAGAGCCTACTATAAAATGAACTCTAACTCCACCTGAAAGGGGGTTGGAAAATTCATTGTATGCATATGCCATTAAGCAATATACATTTTTGACTTCATTGTTCATTTGTGTTTATCCTTTCATAAGTTAATTCTAAGTTCTTATCTAAACATTGCCGCATTTACCTTTGAGTTTTCCGACCTAATTTCGTTGATGAGATTTCACCGTCAACAGGCTTATTTTTTTTTTTATTTTTAAGATGCCATTTTCTTCTTACAAAATTAGACTTATAACTATTTCTTTTTACAATTTTCCCTATTTATTTTTGTGAACTTTTAATTGATCAATATTTTACCATTAATTTTTTTTAATATAATTCTTAGTACATAAAAGTTTTATATACTAAGAAACTTACTAATTACAAAAGATTAATTTATAAAACTATTGAGTAATGGCTAATGACTATTGCAATTCACTCAATTAAAAATACAAAATGCAAAATAATAAATGTAACGACCCACGTCACTATGACTGCTTCCTGGAATGACGACTGGCCCTACAAACCAACACGAATCTTTCCAGCGTGCTTTGTCCTCACTCCCACGCTTCCTGGGAAAACTTCCCAGTAGGTCACCCATCTTGAGATTACTCCAAGTCAAGCATGCTTAAGTTTGGAGTTCTCAAGTGATGGGTTACTGAAAAGAAGATGCATCTTGTTGATATAGGTAGTACCCATCAATCCATTTAAGCCTACTTCAACTGTGTAGTCCCATACCTACATAGTCTTAGAATCCTCACACTTGACCTTCCCTAGGCGGTGTGGGATTGCACAGCTTAACTCGGTCTTTCCCCTTACAGATCATGAGATTTTGACTGTCACAATCACCCCTATTACGGGCCCGACGTTCCCGTCGGCCACACTTCCGGCTGGGTCAAGGCTCTGATACCATTTGTAACGCCCCACGTCACTATGACTGCTTCCTGGAATGACGACTGGCCCTACAAACCAACATGAATCTTTCCAGCGTGCTTTATCCTCACTCCCACGCTTCTTGGGAAAACTTCCTAGTAGGTCACCCATCTTGAGATTACTCCAGGTCAAGCACACTTAACTTTGGAGTTCTTAAGTGATGGGCTACTGAAAAAAAGATTCATCTTGTTGATATAGGTAGTGCCCATCAATCCATTTAAGCCCTTTTCAACTGTGTAGTCCAATACCTACATAGTCTTAGAATCGTCACACTTGACCTTCTCCAGGCGATGTGGGATTGCACAGCTTTACCCGGTCTTTCCCCTTACGGATCATGGGATTCTGACTGTCACAATAAAAAACTGAAAAAATAGGTTTAGGCGAGTTCGGGTGTAACGCGAACCCGAAGTGACTGTATTCTTCCACCTGAATCCGACCGATCTCATTTTCGGATTCAACCTGATCCGACCCGATAAAATGGATTTTCTATTTTTCTCAGTTTTGTCGGGTGCAGGTTGGGCGGGTCTTGCGAGTTGTTGGGTTTTCGAGTCTAGATGTGCAACCCTACTATAAATATAAGCTTAGGGTTTCATTAAAGGGACTTTTGGAGCATCTTGGAGGCACTTTTGGAACGTCTTGGAGGCAGAGAATTCATTGGGGAATAAGGAGAAGAAGAATTGAAGCCAAATTGAACATCTAACCTAGTTTTTTCTTATCTTACTTTTCATTTTAGTTTAATTAGTCATGAACATGAATGTTATTGGTTTAATGTTTGTGGTCACGAACTAAACATATTTTCTAGAGTATTGATGGAACTATTTTAAGTTATTGAATTAAAGTTTTGATATTATTCCCATAAAGTTTCTTTAGTTTGTTCATGCATTATTTTGTTTATTGTTATATTTTAAATGCTTGATCACCATTGAATTGAATTGAGATTTAGAATTTTACACTTGAGAGAAGTAATCTTAAATTGGACCTAGAATTGTATGACATAGGAAAAGTGTGAGATTGAGAGATTCCATGATTCTTATGAGTTTCATTAAGAGAACCATAATGCTTAATGAATTCTTGTTGAATTGATATTGAATAGAGATATATTGTTGATTAATTAAGAATAATTTCATTTACACACGAGAGTGGTAGATGATTTAAATTAAGGTTCTTGAAATTACAAATTAGGGGAATAGATTGGGATAATTGATAAACTAAGATTCATAATTTGAGATAGGGAAATCAATATTCTAGGTTTACATTCTTTGACTTTCAATTTGTTCATCGTTCTTATTTTATTTTATTAATTTTGAACATTCTTATTTTCGATTTCTCTAATTAACATGAAAGGCTTAAGAGTTTAGTACTTAGTAGAATTAATAAATCAATCCCTGTGGGTTTGACATCCTTTTCAATTAAAACTATACTTTATTTACGTCGTACGCTTGCGGTAAAAAAATCTATATCAAGGGCCTTGCTCCAAAAATATATCATGCTTCCTATTCTAGCATGCAGATAAAGCATTATATTTCAATTAAACAGTTAGATAGATATTCAACCTATGGAGGCTTAAAATTCCATACTTGTTAAAGACCCAAATCTCGTGCTAAGGTCCCGTAAACGCCTAAGTACATACCTGTGCCTACATCCCTAGACGCGCATTGGGATGCCTTGCTAAGTGAAGCCCGTTCTCGCCCCCACGTCTCTGCGAGGCTGTCGTGCCCATGCCTCCGCGAGGCCCCCACGCCTCGTGGCTACGCAAGACCATCTCACCCCGGTGTCTCCGCGAGGGCGTCATGCCCATGCCTCCACGAGGCCCCCGCGTCTCGTGACTACGCGAGATTGTCTCACCCCCAAGTCTCTGCGAGGCCGTTGTGCCCATGCCTCCGCGAGGCCGCCGTGCCTCGCGCCTACGTGAGACTGACTCGCCCCCATGCCTCCGCGAGACCATAGTGCCCGTGCCTCCATGAGACTGTCTCTCCCTGTGCTTCCACGAGGCCACCTAGCCTCGCGCCTCGCACGGAAGATCCAACTTCCTGGGTCTTCATGGCTTACACCTGACCAACGCTTCCCACAACATACGCCCCTCACGCTTCGCAAATGTATATCCACGAAGGCCATAAGTAGTCTAATGCTTAGCAGAATATAGAGTGGCTTAAGGTATAGGCACATCTTGTAAAGGTGAAAACATCTATGGGGCACGTGGAACACGTAAGGGTACGGAACATGCGTATCAACCAAAAGAAGACAAAGCACGGATATGGTGTCCATGTTAGACAAGTAGTGGCCGTACGTCTGAGGTACCTGGTGTGGTCCTCACCAACCAATTTCTGACAATCATACTAAATAAGTAGTGGAGGCACGTTCAATTACTAAAGAGGAGGCGTTCCCATAGACCCTGACCATGTACCAGAACTGACACCACAACCTTCTGCTCCACAATGAACTGCGCCACAACCCTGACAATGTACATACATACAATCTTGTCCCCTGGGACCACAATGTATCAGGGGCCATTTAAGCCCCACTATAAATGGATCTTCTTCTCTCCATCTAGGGGGTGGGAAAATTCTTGTAATATCAGACTATTCTAAGAGCAATACACAAGTTTTTCTTATATTGTTCAATTGCAATAGTCCATCATATTTGTACAAGTTCTTTTGCATTAATTAGGTCTTGATTAATTCTTTGAGTTTTCCATCCACATATCGTTGACGAGTTTTCCCCGTCAGCTGTTTGGCGTCGTGTGTGGGAAGGATAAGTGCCAAGCCACTGTTCTTCCATTGATTCCGACAAGAAAAGATGCCAAGACACTCTAAGCGACTGAGAGAGCCACGAGAGGTAGAGGTCAACCTCAACGGAGATCAGCTGAAAGCCTCCATGAAAATTCCTCCGCCACCCAAAAATGTGGATGCACCAAAGGAGACCACAATTCTTGGGAATGAAAGGGACGCTTCATCCCCAGTTTTCCAGCCTGGTGAGAACCATCAGCGATCTGCAGCTGCTCCCACGAGAGATGCCGGAGAGCTTCTGCCCCCAAGGCCACCATGGGTACCGAACTCCGACCAGGAAGATCAAGGTCCATCAACGCGCAAGCCGAGCAAGAGTCACTGAGTGCATTCTATAAGCTCGAGCTCTAGGTTTCAATTTTACGAAGAGGAGATATGTGTGTTACACTGGAAGAACCAAAGGCTAGATACCACCTTAGGAAATATGAAAGAGGTTTTGAATGGCCTGCTACAAGGAAAATCAAGCGTGCCCCTTCCAAGACGAAAGGAAAAAGGCCCAGAGGGCGGAGAAACCACGGTCCCTGTGGATGATGGGAGGACTCGGCTCTCCATTAGTAATACCCCTCGAACAAAGTAGTGTGAACACCCTGGGAAGGCGAAGTAGCCCCAGGGACTAGAGCAGAAGAACATCGCTAACCGTCATAATGACACCGAAGTCTCCTCTAGGGAGGCGCCACCTGACCTAAGAGAAAAGCTCAATAGAAGGAGGTCTGAAGTAAGGACAACACCTCCTGTGGCCCCTCCGAATGGTAGAGAAAAGGGAAAGGCTGACCCTATAGAGTTGAGGGACTCCTTGAATAGGAAGCGACAGGAGCTAGACACCGAGATGAGGAGCCTTCGGAGCAAGATCGTCATGACGTCTGAGGGGCACATTACCGATGAAGAGTTTGACTACGAGTCGCCCTTCACGCGAGAAATCTAGTTGGAATGGCTCCCGACTAACTTTAAAGAACCTCATATGACCCCTTATGAGGGAAATACGGACCCCAAATACCATCTAGACACGTTCAACGACCTGATGAAATTGAGAGGAATTAATAGCAGGGCCAGGTGCCATTGCTTCATTGTCATGTTAAAAGGACATGCGTACAAATGGTTCAAGAGACTCCGACCATGGTCTATTAGGTCATGGAAACAATATTCCGATGAGTTTCTCCAACAACATCATGCCGTACGCGATTATACCTTACCGGGAACTAGCCTCGCTAATATAAAGCAAGGTGAAGGAGAAAGCCAACATGGAAGTGGCTAAAGTTGTGGTGTCCCAGAATATTTACTTAGCTAGCTAGATAGTACTAGTAGTTAGTATTAGTTTGTAGTATGTTAGATTCCGTGGATTTTAGTTCAAGCCGAGACTTAGTTGGACACTCATAGCAACGGTTATGGATTTTATAAGTTTAACCTATAGTTTAGAAATATTAATTATAACATAAGGTTTGATTAATATAGCTGATTATAGAGATGTCATTTATTATAACCTAAAGTTTAGATAGAACTAATAAGATGGTGACACTTGTTATATGCATGTTTATTAAGGATTTACGTATTTTGATGAATAGTTTAATTAAAAGAAAGATCTAGAAGCTCTAGAACCTTCCAGCAGTTGTTAGGATCGTATTATGACTCATTCAAAGCTGTTTACTCAATTCAAAATATGCTGAAAAAGTGCAAATACGTGTTTGATATATCAATGTATGCTGATATATCGCAGCTATAGGGTCGATATATCGCCTACGGGAGATACAGAAAACACGTCGACTTTCCACGAACATTCGAACGGGGCTCGAGAAAATGGTCTAGGCGATATATCGCCCTTGGTGCTGCATTTTTGAATATTGAGGATTTTTAAATTTAGAAACAACCTTAACCACTTGGACCTGCCTTTGAACGATTTTGACCGAGTTTTGGGCATCTGTTGAATGAAAATTCAAATCTTTTTCATTTTATATTCATTTATTTATTCAAATTAAAAGGGGTTAGTTTCACCCCTTGTACTCTATAAATAGGACCTAGTACTCAGCCATTTTCTTCATTCTTCAAGCAGTATTCAGAGCCTCCAAGTTGCTAGTGTTACTATAGAGGGAAACACTTGAGTTTTTGGGTTAAAAGCTTTATCATTCTAAGATTCACTTGGGAAGTGAGATATAGTGAGATTTCAGTATTGAGGTTTAGATCAATTCATAAGATCATTCAAGGTATTCTTATCCTTAAGTTCAGTTCTTTATGGTTCTTTAGTTTTCTTTATTTTCTTTCTTGACAGATTCTAACTCTTATTTATGATTCTTGGTTAGGTGTTTAAGTTTCTTGAAAACTTAAGGTTCTTCTCGGTAAGTTTCTTCTTTGATGGTTTAGTTTTCTTTTCATCTCTTTTCTTTAGAAACTCACCATTCTTACTGTTGGTTTTTAGGAGTGTTCTAATCCCGTTCTTGTTCTCGAATATCTCGGTTTTTGGTAAGGAAAATAGGATAGATTTTATGTGTTTATGTTATGATATGTTTTATGCTATGATATATATTTAAATATGTCTTGTAGTCATTTGGGGCTTATAGTTGCTTAGATAGCAAACCCCAAAGTATTTTTACGTCGCTTGGGGCTTATAGTTGCTTAGAAAGAAAACCCCAAGAATTTTTATCATTTTCATGGTTTAGAGTTATGATTTACCCCACCTCAATTAGTAGACAGAGGACCTAGATGGGTTATCATATACTACCATGTGATCTAACCTACCTCGATTAGTAGACAGAGGACCTAGATGGTTTATCATATGCCATGTTAATGAGTTAATGGCCATTAATATTGTAGTCCTATATGATTTACGTTTTTATAGTCATATGTTTTATAGTATATGTTTATGATAAAAGTCTTATGTTTATGATTTATGACTTATGTGTTAGTAGATTTTCCTTGCTGGGCATTAAGCTCATTCCTTTATTTTTAGCTTGATCCAGGAAAACGATTATGGAAGGCGGAAAGATTCATGGTAGCTTGGCTTGTGTGTTAAGGATGAATGGATTGAATGGACTGCATGAACGATCAAGGATGACGTTATTTTTTTTTAGTCTTTTGAATTATGTTTCTTTTGTAATTCCACACTTAGTTTTTAAACAATTAAAGTTTATGGTTTATGTTTTTATGTATTAAACAATGGGTACCCATACCGTATTTTATATTTCACATGTTACTTTGTATTTTGCACAATATTTATTTTGGGGTTTTAAATAAAGTTATGTTATTCCTTATGTATGTTTTCCCAAAATAGTAGCTATGTCTAGTAGTTTTAAAGATTTAAGGTCTTAGAAATAGTTAGGTCATTACAAAAGAGGGAAGCCTAACTAGGGGAGAACTCAAGATGGCGATCACGGCCAGAGTGCACCCAGGCAGTAAGCTTTGGGATAATATGCTCAAAAGGGAGGTCACAGACTTAGATGATTTCTATGAGTGGGCACAGAAGTACATTCGTGTCGAAGACGACCATGAGAACTTGACACTACTACAAAATACCCTTTATGGGACACTTTTTTAGGACATGCACATAAATGTAAGTCCTTAAAAATATTTATGGAGTTTTTAGGACACTCATTGAGAGTCCTGAAAAAACACAATTTAGGACTCGCAATGAGTGTCCTAAAAATATATGCAAGTCCTAAAAAAAATCTGGGCTAAAATATGAGTGTTTGATTTTACAATTTTAAGGACTTACTTTGGGAGTCCTTAATACTCTTTAAGGAATCGCTTTGCAAGTCCTAAAAACACCTGATCTGGAAAATTAAGGACTCTCAAAGCATAAAATTGTAAAAGAGCATAAAAAAATTCAGCCTCTAATATTTCCCCCCACCTTCCTTTCTTTTTCCCTCTTCCCTCTTTCTTTCTTTTTGCCTCCTCTTTTATTGTCTGTGTCCTCTCTCTCCTCTCTCCTTTCTCACCGATCTGCCCTCCAAACGACGTCGCCTCCTCTACGACACCGACGGGAACGCTGGTACCCGCGAACTACACTTCTACGACGCCAACGCCGGTACACTATCATCTCTCCTCGGCGCACGGTGGAGGCGAGGCTTGGTATGTTTCCTCTCATATTTTTTATTTATTTATTTTGTTGGTTGTTGTTAGTTGGTTTATGGTAGTCACAATCTTAGTATGGAGTATTTTAATCACTGTATGTTTAATAATCTTATGGGTTTCCTTCATAGTATATGTTTCTTGAATCTGGGTGTTTTTTGTCCTTTAATTCAGTTATTATATGTGGATTTTTGAATATGAGTATGACTTTTAATAAATTTTGGATCTGGGTATTGTTCTTCTTTCCTAGACGCTCATTCCCTTGTCGTATTTCTGGCCTCCCTCCCCCATTCCTCAACCTCACCATTCATCTCTCAATATTGAGGTAATATGTTGCTCCATTAATTTTGATTTCTGCAATTTTTGTCTCATGTATATTTAAATAATAATAGTATTGTGATTATTTGTTTAAATTAGGGATTGAGTTGATTTTACGGTGTCTGAAGCAAAAAAGAACGTGATAATTGATGTTGAGCTTTGTGAATCATTCTCTACAGTTAGCATAATTTTTTGTTGCTTATTGGTGCAGAATATGAAGGTATGGGTTCTCTAACTGTTAGTAAATGTAGTATATTTTGTGTAATTTTTCCTACTTATTTTTCTTTAATACATTTGTTAGATCTTGATTGTTCTCTCTTTCCAATAATAGGATTTAATGGAAATGCATAGAGCAAATAAGCTTCGGGATAGGAAGTTTAATTACTTAAATTACATTATATATATATGTTATTTATGTTTTTTGAAGCTATTCTTGCATTTATGTAGTGGCTAAATAGCTCATTTCAAATGGCAATTCACATAAGAAAGTATAGAGTAGAGAAAGGAATAAATGGAAGTCTTTTATGTTTCAGATTAATACCATGACTTCAACTCAATCACAATTACATAGTGATATATGAGTCATTTTCTTTTTCTATTTTGTTTATATGTGCATACATACATATACTGAGATGTTGTTTGGTAAAAGCTAATGTACTAAATGGAAAATGGAGTTGTTTATTCATGTATGATATGAATCTTGACATAGACTTAATTTCTTACTGATTCAGGGTTGATGGCTTGCTAGACAAAGAAAGTCGTGTTAGGGAACTACTTATGGGAAAAGATGACGAGACAGCAAAAAGGGTAATTTTTCTTACTTCAAAAAATCCAATGTAGACTTTGGGGTCACGAACTCATGGTTCACTGAGCCATTTGTTATTTGCTTGATAGGTGTAATGACCCAGCTACTCTAGACTTTTGGACCATTAACGAACTATACATACAAATCCTTAATAAAGCTTACATTGCAAAAATACCATAATTTTATTAGGAAACTTGTAAGAAAATAAGAGTTACTTACAAAAATATCAAGAAGGATATGGGATCCCATTGTTTGAAAAACAAAACATAACATGATTTATAATCAAAAGGGATTACATAATAAGTGCGGAAAAATACATATAAAGACCATAAAACAAGACTACATCCTCGAAAATCGAACTCTCGACTCCTTGAATCCATTCACCACCGATACACACTCCCCAAGCATCCACGAATCTTACCGCCACTAAAGCTATTTTCCTGCACATATAAACAAAAAGGAATGAGCCTAATGCCCAGCAAGGAAAAATCTAACACATAGTTCATATACATAAATTTCATAAGAAACATAAAAACTTAACATAACACTTATATCATACACATACTATAATGGCCATTATTACTTGGGGTCCCATAGACTAAACAAGTCATATGCCCATGAGATTAGTGGGGTCCTACTAGCTAAGTAGGTCATATGCCCATAATCTATTTGGGGTCTTGTTAGTCATATGGGTCATATGCCCAAGCCTACAAACATACATATTCATAACATATTTTATAACATATTTCATAACATAAAACATAAGATAACATAAGCATAAAACATATAGATTCTATCATATTTTCCTTACCAAAGTTACCGGGATATGAGGACAGAGTTGGGACTTTTGGAACACTCCTAAAACCATATATAACAGGGTGAGTAGATTTGAAGAAAAAGAAATGAAAGGAATGGAAGGACTAAACCTTGAGAAAAATACTTACCAAAACCTTTTTGCTCAAGAACTTAGATTTCCTAACCAAAATAAAGATTAAGGTTAGAAGCTGAGTAGAAGACTATGAGAACTTAAAAGAACAAGTACAGAAATGAACTTAGAGTTTTGGGTTACCTTGAAGACTTGTAAGACCAATCTACACCTCAAACCGAAATACTATAAAACCTTACTTCCCAAAGTGTTTGATAAGCTTATGATCCCCCAACCCAGGTGTTTAACTCTCACACTCACCTAGCAACTTGCAGCCTCTGAACTTAGAGTAAAAGGTGAATAATTGCTGGGTACTAGGTCCTATTTATAGAGTTTAGGAATGAAAGGATCTTAATTTTACTTGAATAAAAATAATAGCTTTTTAGGTGAAAATAATTTGAATTATCGTTCAGCAGAGGCTGAAGACTCGTTGAAAAAGGTACTGGACTTATCAAGAGGTTGAAGGGCTGAATTGAAAACGATTTCAAAATGTTTCAAAATATACTGAAGGAGGCAATATATCGCCCCCTGTAGGCGATATATCGCCTGGGCCAGTATGCCCGAGGCTGTCGTGCATCGTCTCGTGTTTTCCGTATCTACGTGTTGCGATATATCACCCCCTATAGCTGCGATATATCGGCACACGCTGATTAATTAAACACGAAATTACACATTTTTAGCTAAGTTTGAATGGAGTAAACAGCCTTGACTATGCCCTCAACGTATTCAAAGCTGTTGACTGACCTTATAGCATTCAAACTTTTACCCTTATTAAATTTAATCCTCAAAATACTTAATCCTTAATCATCCATACATAACATGTGCTTAAAATCCTATTGGTCCTTATCTAAACCTTATAGTATAATAAATATTATCCTTAATATCAGTCATATAATCAAACCTTAGGTTAACATTAATATTCTTAAACTATAGGTTAAACTTAGAAAATCTACAAGTACTACTATGAGTGTCCAAATAATTCCCGGTCTGAACCAAAAATCCACAGTTACAAAGATAATGCTATAAATACTATAATACTACTATCTAACTAGCTAAGTGTTGACGGTAAGAACTCGTCAACGATTGATGGTTAGAAAACTTCGATCTCTATACTATAGGAAGCTATGTATCAGATAGAAAGAACTCTAAACAACAGGAGAAAACTTAGGCAACCATGAATACCAGAAACATATATTTCTTAAGTCTCGTTTTTACATTCAGTTTTCCAACCCCTTAGTCTGAGGGGTTGGAGTCTATTTATATGGGGGGGCTCTATTGGCCCTGGATACAAACAAGTCCCAGACCACAGGGACGTACATAGGTACTCTGATAATGTAGTGGCTCAGGGCGTAGTGGTGTCTACCCTGATGGTGTCAGAGTCGTGGCCTAGGACATAGTACTGTCGGCTCTGGTGTGTGGTCGGGGGTGTTCAAGTGGTACCACTACTCTTCGTACAGGTCCGTACCGCCACTACTCCTTAGACGCAGATCATAGGGTCGTGCCTCTGTTCTTTCCATAACCGTACACCTCGTGTTAGCGCACGTGTTCCGTACCCGGTCGTCCTCATCCATTCCCGTTCAATGCTCCATGTTCGTTTGGCATATCAACAAGGTTCCCCCAAGTGACCCCGTGCCTTATGTCAAGGAGGCTTCAACCTATGCATGTCTTGAGAAGTCAAGGTGCCAAGGGTCAGGACCGGCTTATGCGGATCGCATAGACACGAGGCTAGCAGCAAGAGCGCCGTGGCAAGGCTACACCCTCGCATAGCGAGGGTACCTCGCGTAGCGAGGCTAGTCTTTTTCCCTCCGGTATGGCCATGGCTCGGGCGTCGCAACAAGGTAGCACCCTCGCATAGTGAGGCTGCCTCTCCTCCTTCCGGGTGTAGCGTCACGAGGCTAGGAGCATGGATGCCAAAACAAAGCCCTCACCCTCGCATAGCGAGGCTGACATTCTTCCTCCGAGTGTAGGCGAGGCTTGATGCCTGATGGAACGGGGCGCACGCGGAAGACCAGTTGGGGACCCTCGCATAGCGAGGGTGAAGTTCAGATGGGCAAGTGGCCGAGGGCCCTCGCCTAGTGAGGGTGTCTCTCTTATCCCAACTTCCTCACCATCATGTGACGCCCTTTTAGGATGTCTCGTAGTATAGAGCTTCACCCGTGAATAGAATTCACAAGGAGAAATTTCCACATTTACACTTCCCCCCGAGTCTATAAGTACACTTTTAAGTGTGTTTGTGGACTCTCTCCAGCTCTCTTGCTTGATACGCACGGCCAGCCTTGGGGGACGTAGCCTTGGAAATTTTTCCAACGTCGCTCGAAGAAGCACGAAGTGTGGCTTGGAGTTATGTTTCTTTTAAGTGTTCAAAGAAACACAATAGCCACTTAACATTTGGGGGTCCATGAAAGTTTCTAAGATTGCATAAGGACTAATCATCCTCAATCGCGGATCCCAAGGTTCGAAGCCACTTGTCCACACCAAGATTTTCCTAGCCAAGTGGCATGCTCTCCAACTTATTTTTGCGAGTTCAAGGGTTCTATCCTCCTCCAAAGCATTCTTGAGGTGCCCTTTCTTCTCTTTTTTTTTTTTTTTTGATGGCGATAATCTTTCCGGTGCACCTTGATTATACTTGTAAGGATACATTAACCCGTTGGGCTGTTGGGGTCCTTTTATATTCATTGCGCGCGCTTATTACTTTTTGCGAGAAGCGTCCTTCTCGTCCTTATACATAGTACTGTTTTTTTTTCCAAGGGTCCTTTGTAAGACCCTTTTTGGGCTAGCCGGCTTAATGGCCGATCTAGACTTATCGGGTGATTCCCTCCTTACAGCCTCACCTCATGGGGTGTCGGCCTTTCGTTAGAGGTCATCCTTTTAGACCGTTCCCTTGATATTCATAAGGGTAGCTACTCCTTTTGAATATAAGAGAGAGATTTCTTTGTTTTTGCTCATGCCTCCTGTCCTACCCCCCAAGTGTTTGGTGAGATTTAATTCAGCAGGCAGTTCGGTTGATGCTCGCATGAAAAAGAAAAAATCACATGTGAAGTTGTGAACATTTTCATTTATAGCAGTCAGATTACAATGATATGCATATAGAAGGCTTACATCTACTTGGGGGTTATGTAGGTAACCTCTTTGATTCTCGTCTACTGAGATAGCCTATCTTGTGACAAACTAAACATAGCTACTGCCTGTGCTGGGAGTGGAAGTCTTACTGGTAGTACTTCCTCAGGTGCTCCGCGTTCCATGCTCGGGGTATGATGGTGTCGTCCATGCGCGCCAGCTTGTAAGTGTTCGGGGGTATGCACTGAGCCACCCGGTAGGGCCCTTCCCAATTCACCCCCAGCACTCCTGCACCTGGGTCTCGCGTGTTAGGGAGTACCTTCCTTAGCACAAGGTCGCCAACTCTGAAAGTTCTCTCTCGCACCCTCAAATTGTAGTACCTTGCGGCGCGCTGCTGGTATACCGCCACCCTCATTTGTGCTTTTTCTCTCTTCTCTTCGAGCATGTCTAAGCTTTCGGTCAGGGCTACGCGGTTGGCTTCGTCTCCATATGCCTGTACCCTATGGGACTCGACTTGCATCTCGATTGGGAGCACGGCCTCGGACCCATAGGCCAAGGAGAATGGGGACTCCCCAGTAGTCGTGCGTGGGGTGGTTCTGTAAGCCCACAGCACATTTGGTAGCTCATCCACCCAGGCTCCCTTCATATTTTCTAGCTTTGTCTTCAAGTTCTTCTTAAGGACCCTGTTTATGGCCTCCACTTGCCCATTGGCCTGGGGGTGTACAACCGCGGAGAAACTTCTCCTTATGCCCCTTTCCCTACAATATTCATCGAAAGCTCCTCCCTCGAACTGGGTACCATTGTCGGAAATAATCTTGTAGGGTATCCCATATCTACAAACAATGAACTTGTTGACGAAAGAGGTGATGTGCTTGGCGGTTATCTTCACAAGGGGTTCTGCCTCTACCCACTTAGTGAAATAGTCCACTGCCACCACTGCGTACTTCGCTCCACCCCTGCCTGTAGGAAGTGTGCTGATTAAGTCTATCCCCCAGATAGCGAAGGGCCAGGGGCTGGTCATGCTGGTCAGTTCGCTTGGGGGTTTCCGAGGGTAGTTGGCGTGCCTCTGGCATTTGTCGCATTTCGTGGCAAAGTCATGCGCATCTTTCTCCATGGAGGGCCAGTAGTATCCTTGTCTCATGGCCTTCCTGGCCGTGGAGGGTCCGCTCTCGTGGTTGCCGCACTCTCCCTCATGTATCTCATGCAACACTTTCAACGCCTCCTCCTCTTCCACGCACCGAAGGAGTGGCATTGAGAATCCTCTTTTGTAAAGGACCCCATCTACCAAGGTGTATCTTGCGGCCTTGTACACCAACCTCCGGGACTCGTTTTTATCTGTAGGCAAGGTTCCTTCTTCCAGGTACCTTTTGATTGGCTCGGTCCATGATTCCCTTGGGACACCAATCATGTGCACGTCCGTGCCTTCGATGCTAGGCTTGGGTAAGTATTCCACGGGTATTGACTCCAGGATATCACCATCCTTGGTAGATGCCAACTTTGCGAGTGCATCGGCATGGGTATTCTTTTCTCTAGGGATTTGCTCTATATTATATGCCACCAACCGTCTTAGATAGCCCTTTACCTTCTCCAAGTAGGCTGCCATCTTGGGTCCCCTTGCTTGGTACTCCCGCTTTACTTGGCATACTACCAATTGAGAGTCACTGAAGATATGAAGGCGCATCGCCCTTAGTTCCTGGGCCAAACGCAGGCCAGCTAGGAGCGCCTCATACTCTGCCTCATTATTGGAGGCCTCAAACCCAAATCGGATTGCACAATACATTATGTGTCCCTCGGGCCCAGTCATTATGATGCTCGCTCCTGATCCTCCTTCATTTGATGCCCCGTCAACATGCAAACTCCACTCCTCCAAACCTCCTAGCTCTTCCTCCATAACAGACTGCTCCCCTTCTTCATTCCTTCCTTCATTCGGCTGATGGGTGAGTTCTACTATAAAATCTGCCAGCACCTGTCCATTGATGGAAGCCCTTGGAGTGTATACAATATCAAATTGACTTAGCTCGATCGACCATTTCATTAGTCTCCCCAAAGTCTCAGGCTTATGTAAGACCTGCCTCAAAGGATTATCTGTTAGGACCTCAATTGTGTGTGCATGGAAGTAAGGTCTCAACTTCCTCGAAGCCACCACTAGTGCATAGGCCAATTTTTCGATCTCTGGATACCGGTTCTCCGCGTCCACTAAACGCTTGCTGATGTAGTATACGGGTTGCTGCTGCTTCTTCTCTCCCTTAACCAAGGCCGCGCTGATGGCATGCTCAGACACCGCTAAGTACAGGTACAGCTTCTCGGCCTTCTCTGGCTTTGCCAATAGGGGTGGTTTCCCCAGGTGCTCTTTCAGCTTGACAAATGCTTCCTCACATCTTTCATCCCAAGCGAACTTTTTGCTCCCTTTGAGGATGTCAAAGAATGGGAGGCACTTGTCAGTGGACCTCGAGATAAACCTATTAAGGGCTGCCACCCTTCCCGTTAGGCACTGCACCTCCTTCTTATTCTTTGGCAGGCTCATCTCTATTAGAGCCTTTATCTTGTCAGGATTGGCTTCGATGCCTCTGGAATTGACCATGAAGCCCAAGAATTTTCCTGAGGATACCCCGAAGGTGCACTTGACTGGATTCAACTTCATCCGGTATTTCCTGAGCGTGTCAAACATCTCACCAAGGTCTTTGTTGAGCTCTGCTGCTTCTTTGGTCTTCACTAACATGTCATCCACATACACCTCCATATTCCTTCCTATCTGGTTGGCGAACATTTTATTCACCAACCTCTGATAGGTGGCTCCCGCGTTTTTGAGCCCGAAGGGCATCACCTTGTAACAGTAGAGTCCTTTGTCTGTAATGAATGACGTGTGCTCTTCATCTGCCGGATTCATTGAGATTTGGTTGTATCCTGAGTAGGCGTCCATGAAACTCAGTAACTCATGCCCTGTCGTCGCATCTACTAGCTGATCTATCCTGGGAAGTGGGAAGCTGTCCTTAGGGCAAGCTTTATTCAAGTTCGTGAAATCGACGCAAGTTCTCCATTTCCCATTCGGCTTCGGCACGAGTACTGGGTTCGATACCCACACGGGGTAGAAAGACTCACGGATGAACCCGTTGGCCTTCAACTTGTCAACCTCCTCCTTTAACGCTGCGTATCTTGTTGGGTCTAGTGCCCGCCTCTTTTGCCTGACGGGCCTTGCTTCTGGGGAGATGTTTAGGTGGTGGCATATTACACTGGGGTCTATACCCACCATATCCTCGTGACTCCATGCGAACACGTCTAGATTATCTTTCAAAAATTTCATGAGCTCCTCCTTCACATCACCTTGCAGGCTCCTCCCTATCTTCAATTACCTTAGGGGTTCCTCCGTCACCGTAACCTCCTCTACTTCTTCTACTGGTTCTGCTCTTGACTCATCCACGACCCAAGGGTCCAGTTCCTGCGGACCCCCCGTGGGTATACGTAACGCCTCATGTACCACCATGGCCATTGGCTCACGCGGTTTCACAGGCACACGGAGTGAGGTGTTGTAGCATTCCCTTGCCTCTTTCTGTTCTCCCTTCATACTAGCGACCCCTCCTGGAGTCGGGAACTTGACAACCAAGTGATATATTGAAGTTATGGCTTTCAATTCCCTTAGGGAGGGTCTCCCCAATACCGCGTTGAAAGCTGATGCACAATCTACTACAACAAAGTTAGACATGACAGTGGTCTGCCGGGGTTGCTCTCCCATGGTAAGTGTCAATTCGATCATTCCAAGGGGTTGTATTGAGTCCCCCGTGAATCCGTATAGGGAAGACTGGCAGGGCTTCAGATGACGAATGCCCAGTCCCATCTTTTCCAAAGTAGGGTGATATAGGATGTCCACCGAGCTCCCATTATCCACTAGGACTCAGTGCACACGCATATTTTCCAGTTGAACTATCAACACCAACGAATCATTGTGGGGAAGGTGTACCCCCCGTGCATCCTCCTCAGTGAAGGTGATTGAATCGTTTTCTCCCTTGAAGCTTTTCGGAGGTCGTTGTTCCAAACTCATGACACAGGGTGGTGGACTTCGCCGGGCTTCTCTAGCATACCGATCTCGTCCTCTGCGGGAGTCCCCTCCAAACCCCGGACCTCCGAAAATAGTTCTCACTTCTCCCCGGATCTCTGGAATGTCTCTTTGCGTCTTAGATATCACTGGCTCATCCTCCGACTCCGACCTTTCTCTCTTGGAGGTGTTACTGGTGGAGTGTCTGGTCCTTGGAGGGTCTTCATCGAGTGGGATGGCTGGCGACGAGACCTCCCCGTCATTCTCGTGAACCTCGGGGTCCCTTGGGGGCTCTACGTCTCGAGACAGAGGTGGATCCTTCATGGAGGCCTTCAGCTGGACTCCGGTAAGGTGGGCCTCCACCTCTCGTGGCTCCCTGAGTCGCTTCGAACGTCTTGGCATTTCTCTTTGCCGGAAGTAATGGCAGAACAGTAGCTTGGTGCTTACGTTCCCACAGACGGCGCCAAACTGTTGACGGTAAGAACTCGTCAACGATTGATGGTTAGAAAACTTCGATCTCTATACTATAGGAAGCTATGTATCAGATAGAAAGAACTCTAAACAACAGGAGAAAACTTAGGCAACCATGAATACCAGAAACATATATTTCTTAAGTCTCGTTTTTACATTCAGTTTTCCAACCCCTTAGCCTGAGGGGTTGGAGTCTATTTATATGGGGGGGCTCTATTGGCCCTGGATACAAACAAGTCCCAGACCACAGGGACGTACATAGGTACTCTGATAATGTAGTGGCTCAGGGCGTAGTGGTGTCTACCTTGATGGTGTCAGAATCGTGGCCTAGGACATAGTACTGTCGGCTCTGGCGTGTGGTCGGGGGTGTCCAAGTGGTACCACTACTCTTCGTACAGGTCCGTACCGCCACTACTCCTTAGACGCAGATCATAGGGTCATGCCTCTGTTCTTTCCATAACCGTACACCTCGTGTTAGCGCACGTGTTCCGTACCCGGTCGTCCTCATCCATTCCCGTTCAATGCTCCATGTTCGTTTGGCATATCAACAAGGTTCCCCCAAGTGACCCCGTGCCTTATGTCAAGGAGGCTTCAACCTATGCATGTCCTGAGAAGTCAAGGTGCCAAGGGTTAGGGCCGGCTTATGCGGATCGCATAGACACGAGGCTAGCAGCAAGAGCGCCGTGGCAAGGCTACACCCTCGCGTAGCGAGGCAAGTCTTTTTCCCTCCGGTATGGGCATGGCTCGGGCGTCGCAACAAGGTAGCACCCTCGCATGGCGAGGGTCCCTCGCATGGCGAGGGTCCCTCGCATGGCGAGGGTCCCTCGCATGGCGAGGGTCCCTCGCATGGCGAGGGTCCCTCGCATGGCGAGGGTCCCTCGCATGGCGAGGGTCCCTCGCATGGCGAGGGTCCCTCGCATGGCGAGGGTCCCTCGCATGGCGAGGGTCCCTCGCATGGCGAGGGTCCCTCGCATGGCGAGGGTCCCTCGCATGGCGAGGGTCCCTCGCATGGCGAGGGTCCCTCGCATGGCGAGGGTCCCTCGCATGGCGAGGGTCCCTCGCATGGCGAGGGTCCCTCGCCATGCGAGGGTCCCTCGCATGGCGAGGGTCCCTCGCATGGCGAGGGTCCCTCGCATGGCGAGGGTCCCTCGCATGGCGAGGGTCCCTCGCATGGCGAGGGTCCCTCGCATGGCGAGGGTCCCTCGCATAGCGAGGCTGCCTCTCCTCCTTTCGGGTGCAGCGTCGCGAGGCTAGGAGCACGGATGCCAAAACAAAGCCCTCACCCTTGCATAGCGAGGCTGACATTCTTCCTCCGAGTGTAGGCGAGGCTTGATGCCTGATGGAACGGGGCGCACGCGGAAGACCAGTTGGGGACCCTCGCATAGCGAAGGTGAAGTTCAGATGGGCAAGTGGCCGAGGGCCCTCGCCTAGTGAGGGTGTCTCTCTTATCCCAACTTCCTCACCATCATGTGACGCCCTTTTAGGATGTCTCGTAGTATAGAGCTTCACCCGTGAATAGAATTCACAAGGAGAAATTTCCACATTTACACTAAGTAAAGTTCTTGGACTCTACAATAGGTTATTAGTTAATATGTGAGAATTATATACTGAAATCTCTGCTTTTTTTTTTTGTAAAAATGCAAAAAATCAATCACATTTGTTTGTAAAATTGCAAAATGTTTTCTTTTGCTTTGTGTCACTGTAACCTTACACTATGTTTATACATAATGCTTTTGATTGGTGAAATCTACGACTTGGGTGTGAATTTACTATTAGTCTTTCTGAACTAAAATTTGTTAGCTCGTAAATAATCACTTTTATCATTTTTCATAGTTAATCCACGATAATTTTAGTTTATCTATCTTGGAGTTGGTATAGATTTGTTGTATTTGATGTATATACTCAAGCTTTTCTGGAGTATAATTTTGTTACACTGCCTTTTTTATTTAATTTTTTGATTCAAGAACTTATGTGTGAATTTTGTGTTTTGAATTAAAGGTAGAGGTAATTATGAGGCTCTCGGGCCATGTTAAGTTAATGGTCATACACAGACCACTGAGAAAAGGAAGAATAAAATACCTTAACTAAGAAGCTCTTTGGGATGTTATAAAAACAAAGAAAAGGAGGAACAGAGGAAAGGAAAATGTTGATCCCAATACTTGCATTCCTTCAACAAAGAAGAATGAGTAAGTATCTAAGTTACTTGGATCTTTCTATTTACTTCCTGTTTTGTATTTATTGTATATCTTGATGGATGTACAACATCACTCAATCTACAGTCCGAAAAAAGAACACCCTCTGGCGTTGCCTTTTAAATGAGATGCCCATAATGGCAATAAAGATGCAGAACTAATAATATCTCACGGGGTCTTGTTCTTATTATGCTTAATATATAAAATCTTGTTCTTTCTGTTTGGATTATATATATATGTAATATAAGTAATATACTTACCTTTATGAAAAGTCATTCAGTACTTTTCTATTACATGATGTTATAGAGGTCACTCGAATCTCTAATCTCTAATGGTAAGTACAAAAATCTTTTGGAACTAATATAGATATATATATCTTTTGATTTTATTGCCTTTTGTCTGATGTTGTCCTCTTCTTTATAGGGATTTCGAAGGTTTCGAAATTCAAATGCCATTATTTATTAAAATCATATATATGCATTGAGTTTTTTCTGTGGTGAATGACTTATATTCTTTTTTTTCATCATTGTAGATTACTCAAGTTTTGGGGTAGATCTTTTGACTGCCGATGTCTTTGTGTGATATAATCATTTAAGAACTTACAATGCAACGATGAGTATGCTACAACCACTAAGAGAAAAGCCACGATAGAGAAATGTATATCCAAGAGACTTATGATAAGTAATATTTCTAGAAATTAAAATTTATTTTATGCATTTGCTGTTACAATTATGAGGTAGTTTAATTAGATTGGTAAAGATTTTGAACATGCTAATGTTTAATCCAATTAATGATAGTCCTTTAAAAAAATCGTTAATCTTTACTATTATTATTAAAGTCCAGTGAAAGTTTTATTAAAAAACTTATGACCATTTACATATCATTTTCAGGCAACTTCAAAAACCATTATTAAGCAATTTATTTATTTATAATAGCAATATTATTGGCTATTAATTTTGTTCACTCTCAGTTGACGTCAATGGATCATGTGAGAGGGGTAAATGTTGCAAACTCAGCTGCTATGGAGAAAAGTCGTATGCATGCTAATACATTAGCTCAGAACAATGATCCTAAATTTCAGGTTTGTAAGCTATGTTGTGCTGCAACTTTATGATTCTCTTGTTTTCAACATGAAGATATTCTTCTGCACGTGTTTATTGCTTCTAACTTTCATATATATTTTTTCCATGTCTTTTTGAGTGTGTGTGATGATACAAGTATTCTGATCAATACACTTTTCGTTGATTACAATTATGCATATGTTGTTGGGCCGTTAGTTTCTGGAACTTACTCATCTTTTAAGATGTTTGAAGAAGATAAATCAATGGCAAACTACCATTTAGATTTTTACTTAGTTTGTATTGTATATTACATATGGGTTCCACAATTTTTATATCTTGACTAATTCTATGGTCCAATGATGCTAAACTAGGCTAGAAGTAGTGTAATAATCGTGTTAGTTTCAAGTTTACATGCTTATTATCCATTTAATGAATCATCATTCAAAACGATGTGCCATAGTGTACTTTTACTGTATTTTTCTAATCTAGTCTTTTATGTAAAAAGTCCAATTAACTCATTAACTTTATAGTTTTATTTTGATTGTATGGAAATGATAAAAAATTATTTTATAAAATTATTATTTAATAGTTTATTATTTACTTTTTTAATGATAAGAAACTGACAATAAATTGGATATAAGAAAACTAATAGGTCTATGATAGATGGTAAGATGTTATTCACGACGGGAAAGGATAAACGATCATCTAAGATCACAGTCAAAAGTTCCAATCTCTAAGTAAACCAAAAAATGAGAACACAGTGAGATCCAAATGACCACCCGAAATTTAAGTCTCCCAAAGTTGAAACCCATCCAAAACTAATTCCGGAAAGATCTTCTTATTCTTATTTCTTTCTAACAAGAGTTCCCAATAAGTTGCCTACAAGGCAACATTCCAAAGTTTTAAATAATTAATAATTAAGTTGATTGTAGAATTTTAAATAACATAACTTGGGTAATAACATGATATGAAACATCCATCTAGCTTCTTTATTTTTTATAATGTTAATAATAATGTTTAGGTTAATATTTTGACTGGTCTTGAAGCATTGGATCGGTAGCTAATTGCAAGAGGTATGCTGTATTTTTTTTTTTTTAATTTTCAATATTTTACAATCTTGAATGATAATTGTATTACTTTAGTGGAGTTTGAATATGTTAGATATTCATCCGTAGTGAAGTAGGTTATGAGAATTCTGTATGCTGCGGTGATAACAGAAGATTGAGAACTTGCATGTCTTAGTGAAGTAGGTTCTGAGAATTTGTGTGCTGCGGTGATATATGGATGAAAACCTGTGTGTTGTTTGATTTAATTGACATGTTGGTGTTGAATGTGACAGATGGCTAGGCTAGTAAATTAGAGGATATGTTGTCCGATTTTCTATAGATGGTGACATGTTGGCTTTTCTCTTTTTCTTCTATTTTCAATGCAAGATGTGTATTTTACTATGTTTTAATTTTCATGTAATATGCTTTTTTTGTAACCTATTTTTTTGTTAAATTTTCATGTAGTATATTTTTGTTAATTGATGTTGTGCTTTGCTTAGATTATGTTGTGTGATTATATCATTATAGCAATTTATGATATTCTACAATTTTCTTGCATAGCACATGTTTGATGAAAGTCCCAAGTTTTATCCTATAATCTTAATATTAGGCTCCAAAATCTAAAGGTTTGAGACACCTTTGAGCATATTTGGGCCAAGCCGGAGATTTTTGCGCCTAACAGTATCTACTTCCAGTCTTCCACTTATACAAAGCCTTAAGCTCTTCTTTTTTATCCATTGTTTCCTCATGCAAGCCCAAGGCCTTTCTTTGTCTCTTTTATAAACACCAATTTTTTATTTAAATTGTTTTTAGCAAATTTATGATCATGAGTATCATCTAGAATGTGTTCAAGAGAGTCTATGAGTTTTAGTTAGCCTCTCGTGGTTGCTTAACTAACTTTGTTACAACAGCCATGTGATGGGTTGTTATTTCCGTTTTGGTTTCTTGAGCTTTATATAGTCTCTTGTGCACTAATGAGAACTAACTTTTTCTATCTTTTCTTTGCTTTTCTCTTGTGCACTAATGAGCTTTATACATACATATATATATTAATTTAAAAATTAATTCTTTTGTAGAAAATATTATATATAAATATATAATTGACCTCAATGTATCAGGTCTTCTTCAATTTGTGTTTCGTGCTAATTACAATATAGAACTAGAAGCAAGTTTTTTATTCATGCAAGTAAATTATCTTTTCTCCAATCTACATGATTTGGTGATCTTCAATATGTATGAGCATTCAATTATTTAATTACTTATGCAATATTTTTTTATTATGACTGGGAAAACTTTATCATGAAATAATTTATTATGTAGTATCAAAAGAAACGAGTTTCTTTAGTTTTGTTTTGTACTATTGGATCTAATTGTTTGGTTTCAAAAACAACATCCTCATTGCTTTAACTGTCATGCCTGAAATGTATCATAACAAAAGGGTAATGTCATAAATAATGTCTTCTACTTATATGACTGAATAGCTTCTTTTAACTTCTTTTTTTTAACATAATTTATTGTTTTTGGTTTGATTTTATTGAGCTTCTGTTTAGTATATACAACCTTATATGCTCATTTTCAAGCTTCTTAACAAATCTGAAAATGTATTCAAAGTTTCCAATGTTTTGTTGCCAATGAGGCACATGTAAACTTTGTGCAATAAAGAATGACATCTTTACTGATGGAAATTGAATCTCTATTTTATTTGTCTTTCTTTTACTTTTGAAGATAAATTTACACAAGAGAGTGTTGTTGAATAACTAATAGGCTAGTAAATTTGTCATGGTTCTATTTCATTGTGAAAATATTGTTGGATATCTCAATCTATCTTTTCTCTAAATTTGTGAATGACGGTAGAGGTATGCCATGTCAAGCCCAACACTTTTATTTAATCTTGAACTTAAGACAAAATACGGTAATCTTTTAGGTATTGAGTGACTCTTATTTCTTTTGTTGTTATTTGTTCTTACTTGCATCAATTTGCATTACTCTCATCAATATCAATTTGATGTATCATGTTGGTTTCTTTATTAAAATTTGTTGTGCTGCACTATTTGATGCACTTTTAGATTTTTTGTGCTTTTCTTGCTTAGTGCTGCCCCATAAATGTGTTAGATGAAGACCAAATAATAAGCTGTAATGAGAAAGGAATTATGATTATCTTGAGTATTTTGCTTGTTATGCATTCTTTTGTTTACTTAGATATTAAGAAACAACTATTATTAGAATAATTGGGAATGGAAACCATAGATTTTTCTTCATATATATAGTGCTCCACCATTTCTTTCTTTCTATTATAATTTTGGTATGAAGTATTATTCTTGGGATTCAAAAGGGCGAAATAAAAATATCACTTAATTACACTATGTTTTTTCATTTCTTTGATAAATAAATACTTTATCTTATATAAATATATATGTATGTTATTTACCTATATATATTTTTTATTCTGTATTTAATATGGCAGTATAGGGTCCAAATTTTTTTTGGGTGTTTTTTTAGTATTTTCTTTTCAAATTTATTTTAATACATTTTGGACACTTAAAGGGATATATTTTTTTTAAATCAAAATGAAAATTGTAGCAATTGTGAATAAACTTATTTATGTACACTACAATAAAAATCTAGTTATAATTTTTCATGTTCGGTGTATTATAATGTGATTTTTCATGTTTCAGGGATGATTTTAGAAAGAAATTCATGGCAGCCAATCCTTACTTTGGAAAGGCAGTGACGAGGGTGAGTACAAGGACAAGAAGAAGAAATATATGTTGTTTGACAATGAATTTAGTGTTTTATTATATTTGTAATTTTTATTAGAGTAAATGATTCTTGTTTGAATGGTTAATTATTTGCTTTGTAAATCTAGTTATATATTTTTTAAGGTCAAGACGATTATAATTTTAATAAGTTTTGTTATTTTAATCTATAAATTTTTAGATTAATTTGTATATAAATGTTTCATTTAAATCATAATTTTTAATTTAAAATAACAATAAATAAATTTTTTAAAAATTAAAAATATAACTTTTAAGGTCACCCAAAGAGAGTCCTAAAAACCTTACTTAAAGGCACTTAGCAAGATCTTTTAGGACTCGCGGACATTCTTTTAGGACTCGCAGTGCGAGTCCTAAAAACCTTACTTAAAGGCACTCAGCAAGATCTTTTAGGACTCGTGGACATTTTTTAGGACTCGCAGTGCGAGTCCTAAAAACCTTACTTAAAGGCACTCAGCAAGATCTTTTAGGACTCGCGGACATTTTTTAGGACTCGCAGCGCGAGTCCTAAAAACCTTACTTAAAGGCACTCAGTAAGATCTTTTAGGACTCGCAGACATTCTTTTAGGACTTGCAACGTGAGTCCTAAAAACCTTAGTTTTTAAGGCTCTCAAATAGAGGACTCGCGGGGCGCGAGCCCTAAAAAAATTTTTAGGACTCGCAATGCTAGTCCTAAAAAACCTTTTTTGTAGTAGTGTGAAGGCATCCCTTCTCAAGCCCTTAGCCCCTAAAAGTTCGAATGACGCAAAAAAGAAAAGGGTGTATGAAGGCCCAAGAGATGACCACCAGAGGAAGCACAAACACAGAGATAATCCTAGGCAA
This sequence comes from Humulus lupulus, assembly GCF_963169125.1. Lineage (NCBI taxonomy): Eukaryota > Viridiplantae > Streptophyta > Magnoliopsida > Rosales > Cannabaceae > Humulus > Humulus lupulus. Next base: position 28,752,351 of record NC_084799.1, read on the forward strand.
ACATCCCACACCTTCTACACTGAACTGACACATACTAAGGAGCATATCTTCATAGCAAACAAGAATCAGGTCCCCTTCAGGAGACCCCCACCAATGAAGAGAGATCGGTCAAAGAGAGACCCTGGAAAGTACTGCCACTATCATAAAGACATTGGCCACACCTCAATGGAATGCACTCATTTATAGGTGGAGATAGAGGAACTCATACGCAGGGGACACTTGGGTAGATTCGTCCGAAGAGAAAATGAAAGACCAGATGATAGACCACCCTCGCCACGAACGTGAGACGTAGCCCCAAAAGTGCAAGGAGAGGTGAGGACGATCTTCGGAGGACTAGGATTCAGAGGAGAATCGAGAAAAGGGCAAGATAGGTACGCCAAGGAAGCCAGAAAAACCTCATGCATGCTAAGATTAGAACAACGACCCTCGAAAAACTTTAAAGGGGAAAATGACTCAATAACCTTCAGCGAAGAAGACGTGCGAGGTGTGCATTTCCCTCACAATGACCCCTTGGTGTTGACTGTTCAGCTTGCAAACATGAGGGTACATCAGGTCCTGGTGGACAATGGAAGCTCCATAGACGTCCTATATCGCCTGGCCTTAGAGAAGATGGGACTGGGTATCAGGAACCTAAAGCGCTATAACACCTACATGTATGGGTTTACAGGAGACTCGATACAACCCCTGGGCACAATTGAGTTAGCCCTCACCATGGGAGAGCCGCCCAGACAGACCACTGTAACGATGAAATTTGTCGTAATAAATTGTTCCTCGGCCTTCAACGTGTTATTAGGGAGACCCTCTCTGAGAGAATTGAAGGTGATAACCTCAGTATACCACTTGTCCATAAAATTCCCAACTCCTGGGGGGTGGTGAGCATGAAAGGGGAACAGAAAGAAGTAGGGAATGTTATAACACGTCCCTTCGCACAGCCATGAGACCGCCATAACTTATGGTGATGGTAGTACATGGGGGCACAAGCCCGAGAGAGTTCAACCCCAAAGTCATTGAGGAGATCAGAATCGATAGTTGTGCATACACGCCTGAGAGGGAACATCGGGTAAAGCTCCACTTTTAGTATGATAAATCAAAGGGGTTACCATAGTTAGCCCCCCAACAACTATGAATTAGAGGGGTAACTTAGATGCCCTGATATGTAGTAAGAACATCATCGCCACAAATACCTATGTACTCTCCTTATTTTTAATGAATATGTTTTTTATTGGCATGCCACACCCCTATCTAACTTTTGTACCTATCACCAATTGGAATTATCAAAGCGCATGAGCAAAATGACCAAAGTGCCCGACGAGATAAATCTCGCCAATCACTTGGGGGGAATGGTACACAGCCAAAAATGGTTCTAAAAGAGACCCTTATAAAAAAAATAAGGAAGAAAACCTTGTAAGGCATCTCTCGAGTTCACAAGGATTAGCTACCCTTATGAACATCAAGAAGGTCCCAATGTCCTACAAGAAGAGCCTCCTAATAAAGGCTGATACCTCCACGGGAGGTAAGGCCTCAGGAAGAGCCTCCTAATAAAGGTTGATTCCTCCACAAGAGGAAAAGCCTCAAGAGGAGCCTCCTAATAAAGGCTGATACCTCCACATGAGGTAATACCTCAGGAAGAGCCTCCTAATAAAGGCTGATACCTCCACGAGAGGAAAGGCCTCAGGAAGAGCCTCCTAGTAAAGGCTAATGCGTCCACGAGAGCAAAGGCCTAAGGAAGATCATCTACCAATAAGCCTAGAGCGGCCACCAAGCCGTCTAGCCAAAAAGGGCCCTAAAAGATACCCTTGCAAAAATAGTACTGTGCATAATGACGAGAAGGACGCTTCTCGCAAGAAATAATAAGCGCGCGCAAAAGTATATAAAAGGATGACTAGAACCCAAAGGGTGAACATATCCTTATAGATACAATCAAGGTGCACCAAAGAGAGACTTATCGAACCCCTTTGTATGGGCTCCAAATGACCTCAAGCATGATAAATAAAAAATATATAAAAAAGAAGACCTATCGAACCCCTTTTTGCGGGCTCAAAAAGACCTCAAACATAGAGGAACAAAAGCAAATAATCACATATATATACAGAAAAAAGGAGGAGTAAGGCCAATGTAAGACTCATGAACTCACCCAAGTTGTGGAGCGCACAAGAGTCTCCCCAAGCTCCGACATGGAAAAATTCCCGAGACTTCTCCACTCAATCTCAGGAAGACCCTCGGCGACCCGGGTATACCGTTGCCCATAAAAATTCACTATACGACCCACCCAGGGTGCCCCCTCCGAGTTAGGGGCACCCGGATGAGCAGATATATATGACCCGCTCACCTCAGGAGGAGGGGGCGCAGGAACACTGGGAAAATGAGCCCTTGACGAACCAAGATTGAGGGGAGCATGAGGAAAAGTATTGTATTCCTCAGAAAAGGGACAGACGAAGCACCTTGGCATAGCCTGCAGACTATGGGAGTGAGAGGCCATGTCACGATCCATAGGGGCCAAACGAGGGCAACCCCTGGGAGACGAAGATGATCGACGTGGTTGTCTGGGTTATGGGGAAACCTCCTCGGGCACCCACTCTGCGTCGCCCCTGTCAGAGTGATGTTTAACTAAAGATACCTTCTTCCTTCACTCAGAAACGTGCCACAATGCATCAGGATCTGAAACCATGGATAAGTTGTGGCGCTTTAGGTTTGCCACGGTAAAGAGGCGGGCGGCCATTTTCTTGGCGGGTTCGGCATCAAGGAAGTTGTCCACTGGCGCTGCCTCTGACCGGGGAATGTCAAGGTCACCAAACTCCTCTGCACAATCAACATAATTACCAATATAAGCATAAGCTCCAAAATAACCAATTCAAAGTGAAAGGAAGACAAACTTGAAGTACTTACTTGGGGACGAGCGAAAGCGTTGACATACAAAAATGGGACCTTTTACGAAGAAAAATTCCTACTTCCAGGACCCCGGGTTTGATACAGAACCCTCTATGAGGGAAACCTGAGAATTGGCCATATGGTAAGAAGTAGAAGCCTTTAGATTTAGGGGTTGGCAAGAGGTTATACATAAAATGCTCCTTTCGAGCTGTAGGAGCGCATTGGTTGAGCTCAGTAAATGCCATGTATAGGCAACTTAAGGTCAGCCAGTAGTTAGGCGCTAGCTGGAGTGGAGCAAGGTCGAAGTGATTAAGCATCATGACAAAAAATGGGTGCAAAGGAATGGTCCCACCCGCTTTCAAGATATGCTCGCTCATGGCCACGCATCCTTTAGGGGGATTATCGGCCCGAAAGTTATTGGAAGGAACATATAACTTGTATTCCTTGCCAATGCGATATTTGGCGAATTGCTCGAATAGACGATTCTCTAACACATTGGACACAATTGAGGATGCCAATAAAGGACCAGAATCTTGCACCTCGGAAGCCACCTGCCGCCACACTCTCTTTGCCATATCTGCAAAACCAAAGGTGAGGTAGAAACAGGGCACTTTACCCTCCATTTTTTCTTTCTAGGAAGGGTCTTCCACCGAGGCGCTGAGTGTGGAAGCGCTAAGCAAGGGTGAATCAAAAACAAGGGTTGAGGGGAACCCAGGATGACCCCCTGGGAACCATAAGGGGAGAATGGGGCAGGAGGTTCAGGCGGGAGATTTCCCTCCATGAACTCTAACTCCATCTGTAGATCCAAAAGGGTCACCCTAAGGTTTTCTATGTGGTCGCTAAGGTCAAAGGGGAAATAAACTCCATCACCCCTCAAAACTGAGTCTATTTCGCTCTCCACTACCCAGATTTTACGCCTAAGTTTAGCCATATGCTCAAGGTGACATATACGGGCCTGCCTCAAAGTTTCATAGTCTTGGTGAGAGTTGTTTTCGGGGGACTTCGAGTCTGAAGATAAGTCTACAAACTCAAACCCCGGAGGAGCGCCAGATGATCCCTCACATGCCATGGAACCTCGTCTCGTAGGTAATAAGGGTGTACAAGTAAATGAGGGGATTACTACAAAACACAAAGGAATAGGCTCAAAATCTCTGGACATGAGCGCTCTAAATGACCACCTACGAGGTACAAACAAGGGCATGTAAGTGGATCAACTCACAACAAGCTCTGGCCAAGGAAACCCATCCCGAGTAGTGCTAATTTGGACCCAACGAAATAAGAAAGAAAGAAAGTACACCTTATGTAAGAAAAATCAGGCGCTGTCACGGTTGAAGGGAGGTCGAAGGTCGAAAGTACCAGCAGGATCAAAAGGAGGACAAGGGTACAAAGCACCACCGTGATCGAACAAATGCAAATGGTCGAAGATTTGTGCCTGCGAAAATGAAGGAGAGAGGAGTATTATTCCCCAAGTACCTGTATGGATATTGGCATAAAAGAAATGGACTCAAATAATAAAAGGAAAGGACAACCAAAGTGAGGTTGTGGGGGATCGAACTAAGGGTGTTCATATAAACCGCAAACCATGGTTTGGAACCAAACCGCACCGTACCAAACTGCCGAAAACCGTAACCGGTAAAATTGTTTTCGATGGTTCAGTTTAACTGGACCGCTCAACTTTAATTGTTTGGTCATAGTTTCTAATTTTTTAAAACCAATTAAACCGGACCGGACCGTGATTTTTTCGAAAAAGGTAGTTTTTAGAAATGATGGTTCAAAGGTTTGAACCCCTACACTTAAGTTAATATAAAATCTACCAAACCATCCAAACCAAACAATTTAATTGTTTAGGATATTTTTTAGTAGTATTTAATACATGCACAAGTTTCCTAAACTAAAAAAAGAGAAATGTAAAGTCCCACATTGTTTAGAAAGTAAACATTTCTTTTTCTCACTTCTATCAAATGATTCAAAATACTAACACTTACAACAACCAAGACAATAAGCTTCTTGTAGACTTTTATGGTCTTAAAAGTAAAGCTAAAATTATTATAATTATTTAAATACAATTATTTAGTTAATTATTTTATAATAAAAAAAGTTTAAAAATTTCATAATTTTGTTATATGGTTAAAACAAAACCAAACCACACCAAACCGTTTATTTATGGTTTGGTTTGGTTTGATTTTTTTAATTTTAATGCTTTGGTTTGCTTTTTCATTTTGAAAAAACCGCATGAGTGGTTTGGTTTCAAAATTCTTCTAAATCGCACCAAACTAAACTGTTTACACCCCTAGATCGAACCCCTTACCTCTTGAAGTAAGTAAGGACTCCAAAACCACTAAGCTAAGGAGATAAAGTGTAAATAATGGGCTACATATGAAGGCCTATTTATAAGAACCATAGGCTCATCTTAGCCGTCAAATCCGATGCCTGATTAATCATCAAAGAGGGGGCTTGGCCCTTGTCTTGGGATTTGCGGAGCACAATGATAGGCTTACATTCAGTCTTAAGGAATCATGAGGAGCACCACCTCCAAAACACGTTTTTATATACAATCAAAGCAAGGAAACCCACAAGCACCACCTATGCTTTGAAGATATTATAGAGAAGAGTCTACCAGAGCACCTAAAAGTCCTCTCCTAGACTGGGGGGCAAGTGTGCATGCTCAAAATTCCATACTTGTTAAAGACCCAAATCTCGTGCTAAGGTCCCGTTAAACACCTAAGTACATACTTGTGCCTACATCCCTAGACGCGTATTGGGATGCCTTACCAAGTGAAGCCCCGTTACCCATGCGACATCTCAACCTGGTGCCTCGTGTGCCCAGGAGGTGTGCCACGCGAGGCCATCGTGCCCATGCCTCTGCGAGGCATTCGAGCCTGTGCACCTAGCCGCGTAGAGCCTCATGGATTCATGGCCCCATGCCTCGCGCCTATGCGAGACCGTCTCACCCCCACATCTCCGCGAGACCATCGTGCCCATGCCTCTGCGAGGCATCCGTGCCCTGTGCCTACGTGAGACCGTCTCACCCCCACGTCTCCATGGGGCCATTGTGCCTATTCCTCCATGAGCCATCCTCACCTCGCGCCTACGCGAGACCGTCTTGCCCCCAACTCTCGGCGAGGCCATCATGCACATGCCTCTGCCAAGCCCCCGTGCCTCGCAACTACGCGAGACCATCTCGCCCCCATGTCTCTGCGTGACCGTCGTGCCCACGCCTCTGCGAGGCCCCCGCACCTCACACCTATGCGAGACGTCTCGCCCCCACATCTCCGCGAGGCCGTCGTGCCCATGCCTCCGCGAGGCCCTCGCGCCTCACGTCTACACAAGATTGTCTCGCCCCCATGCCTCCGCGAGACAAAAGTGCCCATGCCTCTGTGAGACCGTCTCTCCCTGTGCTTCCATGAGGCCACCTCGCCTCGCATGGAAGATCCAGCTGCCTGGGTCTCATGGCTCACGCCTGACCAACGCTTCACACAACATACGCCCCCCGCGCTTCGCAAGTGTATATCCACAAAGGCCACAAGTAATCTGATGCTTAGCAGAATATAGAGTGAGTGGCTTGAGGTATAGGCACATCTTGGAAAGGTGAAAACATTTATGGGGCATGTGGAACATGTAAGGGTACGAAACATGCGTATCAACCAAAATAAGACAAAGCACGGATATGATGTCCATGCTAGACAAGTAGTGGTCGTACGTGTGAGGTACTTGGTGTGGTCCTCACCAACAAATATATGTCTGTTGTACTAAATAAGTATTGGAGGCACGTTTAGGTACTAAAGAGTATGCGTTCCCATAGACCTTGACCATGTACTAGAGCCAACACCACAACCTTCTGCTCCACAATGACCTGCACCACGACCCTGACAATGTACATACGTACAATCTTTTCCCCTGGGACCATATTGTATCAGGGGCTATTAGAGCCCCACTATAAATGGATCTTCTCCTCTTCATCTAGGGGGTTGGAAAATTCTTGTAATATCAGACTATTATAAGAGCAATACACAAGTTTTTCTTATATTGTTCTCTTGCAATCCTCCATCATATTTCTACAAGTTCTTTTGCATTCATTAGGTCTTGATTAATTCTTTGAGTTTTCCATCCACATATCATTGACGAGTTTCTGCCATCAACACAACCTATTACCCACTAAACCGTGAGTCGAGTTTGTCTTTGATAGCGGGTGTACATATTAGGTCGATCTTCAGGAACCATAAAATCTTGGCAGCTCTGATACCAAGTTGTGACGCCCTACTAATTCAGGACCGTCACCTTGTGTGTTTAAAATAATACCTAACTCGCTAAGCGAGAGGTTTAGTCTCAATAGTGTGATTGAAAGTTAAATGGAAAGTTAAAATTCTAAAATTTGACTAAAACATTTAATCTTCTTCATTAAAATTATAAAAGTCTACATGGGATCTCATTTAGATAAACAAAACATTATTTACAATCATCAGTCTCAAAAGAAGTCGACCTAAGCAACAAAACCCGGACTTTTAACTCAAGTCCCTCAGATAACTTAACCTGGCAGGTTGAGCAGGCCGAACATGCACCACCACCAAGCTTTCTAAGTCATGTCTGGTTTACTTTCCCTTTGCTCTTACCTGCACCATAGAGCACCCGTGAGCCAAGGCCCTGCAAGAAAACCCTACAAGAAATATTAATAATCATATTAGACATAAATAATAATTAACATGATTCACCAATAATAAATGCATTCATTCCAATCATGTAGACATTTAACTTGGCTAATGCCGAATTAGTGTACACCACACTCCAACAATGGCTCTGCCATCACAAACTACATTTTGCATGATTATAGCTGAATACGGTCCATGCCGAGCAATCATAGAAAATTCAATACAATCAGACATAACAAATATAGATATGTGACAACGGTATGTAATCCTGTCTCAATTTCCAAGTACGTGGTATTAACCGTTTACATGTTAATATCACAGCCGATGCCTGCTCTATGAGAATATGCCAGTTTTCTTACCTTGGGTTCAGTGATAAAAATGAGACAACCTCTAGTGCGATCCTCTTTTGAGCCTTTCAAAAACCCTAGTCACAACAATTATCGTACGTCAATTAGAGACTAAATCTAACAACGTACTCGAGAAGCAAACTCTAACTGTTGGGACCTCTAAACCTAGTTAACACGCTAGGGGAATGGTCCCCCAAACCTCTAAATGGGTCCTCTAATTAGATCCTATAAATCTCAAACCAAGCTAATTAACATAAGAAAAACTGCATTTCTGGGCACCTGGCACGATCGCGCTCATAGGAAAGTTTGGAGTTTTTGGGGCATTGGCACGGTCACGCCAAGCCCTGGGCATGGTCGCACTAGGTCCCTAGAAACACAAATCATGCCCAAAATTATAATCTTTTCTGTGCGATTCCCTGTAATCTTAGAACCCTTATTTCAACCAAAACTCGATTATATGCACAAATTTGACCCCAAAATCAACTATACATCTAACATATAACATCTAAGTACCATTTCCACATGTAATTACAACCTACAACAGTGAATTGGAACTTTAGGGTTCTAAAGCCCATTTTTTCCCATATCCAACACAATTACTTACTTTGTGCTCAAATTGAACACCTACAACAGTTGCCTAGCATGATTGTATTATCAATCTACCCATCTAAATCCCTTAGGGTCAACAATTTTTTGAAATTCAAGTTGAATCCCCAATTCAACTCAAGAAGACGCATGAAAACCATAAAGAAAGATTCTTACCTTCTTCTATTAGTGATTCTCTATAAGGAAGAGGAACCTAAAAGCCACCAATCTTCTTCTTGAAGCTCGAATTTCACTTAGTAGCTAAGGAAAATTGGAGAATTTGAAGAACTTGGCCTTGGGTCTTGAAACCTTTGTAAGTGTATGAGCATGTTCTTGAAGAGGTGAAGAAAAATAAAAGAGAGGATGGAAAAATGGGACTATTCATACTTTTGTCCTTTTCTCTAATTATATTGCCAAATGACTATTTTGCCCCTCCCATTTACTTAGCCCTTAACCAACTACAATGTCATTTGGTCATTTTGCCCAAAATTCTTACTGCACTGCTATTCTTCAACAATTCACTAATGCTCACAAAACACAAATATTCCATCAATTAATTTTATTTTACCAATATCCTCAAGATGTGAAAATTTCTAGAATACCCCAAAGCTCGACCTGAGTCGGATATTTTCCCCGTTGTGACTTTTCCGCTACTACCGCTTGAAATGATGCACTCTTGCCAAAAATAACATACATCCACATAATAATGTGGTCTCAATGCACACGACACATAAAATTTACAAATATACTCTCAACGGGTCAAAATTACGAAAATGCCCTATTTTATAAAAAACGAGTCTTTAAACACATTTAATACACATAATGAAGCATATTCGATTATATAATAATATAATTCACAATAACTCAGTTCATGCCCTCTAAGCATGCTATTTAAGGTAGAAAACCTCATTAGGAACTTTGGACGCTACAAATATCCTTGTCGCATAATCTTTTTGGCAAGGCCCCCCGAGCGTGGTCCCCGCAAAAGCCTTCATGCACTTCTCGGAGGGTGAGTTTTGCTTCCTGCTCAGACACACACCAAAGTAATTTCAGTGAATATCCTCGCCTATATAATTTGTGGTCTATGATCACGTACTGATGATCTTGATTGAGTAGCTTTCGAGCTGCTTTCTTATCATGCAGTATTTCTCCGAAGACAAGATATTTCGTTATCGGCACCATCCAACTATCCTGATGCTTGATCGTTGCCATTTATTAGGCTCTACGATGCTTGGAGAAGCTAAGTAATCACTTATAACCACATTGAGCATCTCCATATCCTTAGTAGTGGCTAGGTTGGCTAGAGCATCGACGTTGGAGTTCTGTTCTTATGGAAATTGTTGAACAGTAAATCTCTTGAAGTTGTGCAACATTCCTTGGGACTTGGCCAGGTAGGCAACCATCTTGGTTCCTCAAGCTTGATACTCTCCAAGGACCTGGTTCACAACCAGTTGAGAATCGTTGAAGATTTCGAGTCCCTCAGCTTTAAGCTCTCGGACAACTTGTAATCCAGCTAAGAGGGCTTCATATTCAGCCTCATTATTCAAGGCATCATACACAAATTTTAGGACACTCTGAATCATGTGTCCTTCGGGGGATACCAAGATCAGCCCTGCTTCGGCTCCATTTTCGTTGGACGACCAGTCCATATACTACTTCCATATAGGCACAATGGGTAGGGCTTGCTGGGCCCTTTGTTTATCCCCATGCACTTTGTGATAAATTCTACCAATGCATGTCCCTTGATGGAAGTCCTCAAGTGGTACGTTATGTCGAATCAGCTAAGTTCAATTTCCCATTTGAGGAGTCTCCTAGAGGACTCTAGCTTCTGGAGGACCTACTTGAGATGTTGGTTGGTGAGCACATTGATGAGATGTGCCTGGGGATGTTTTGGATTTGGACAACATGTCATCCACGCAGACCTCCATGTTTCGACCAAGTTTGTTCTTGAGGATCTTGTTCACCAAACTCTGATAAGTGGCCCTGCATTTTTTAGGCCAAACGACATCACCTTGTAGCAATAGACGCCTTTGTCTATTCAAAAACTGGTGTGCTCTTTGTCCACGGCATGCGTGGAAATCTAATTGTACATTGAGTACGCATCAATGAATGTCAAAAACTCATGCTCGGAGGTGGCACCCACTATCTGGTCAATCCCAGCAAAGGGAAGCAGTCCTTCAGGCAGGCCTTATTGAGGTCAGTGAAATCGATGCACATCCTCCAGGTCTCATTAGGCTTCGGGACAAGTTCATTGCTAACCACTTGGGATATTGGGCCTCTTGTATAAAGCCATTCCAAAGAATCTTGTCGACTTTCAATTTCAACGCCTTTGCCCGTATCGGGACCTGTAGCCTTCTTTTTTTTGCACTAGGGCAACATTGGGATCTATTTTCAAGGCATGGAAGATGATGTTTGGGTCAATGCCCGTCATGTCCGCATGAGACCAGGAAACACATCCTAGTTCTCGGGGAGAAAGCTCACCAGTTCTTCTTAGACTTTCGCCTTGAGATTCCTCCCAGCCTTTATTTTCTTTTATGGGTTGGCTTTATCAAGGATAACTTCTTCGATCTCCTCCAAGGGTTATATCACCCTATCATTTTCAACTTGGGGGTCCAGTTCATTGGGTTTCTCCCATTCTGTGAGGACCGCTTGGACCTCAATCTCCTGTGGAGGAAGCTGCTACCGCAATCACCTTTATTGGGTGCTTGAGGGACACTTTGTAGCATTGGTGGACCTCTTTCTGGTACCCGTGAGCTGCACCAATCTCCGAGTCCGTGGGGTACTTCATGCATAAATGTCTTTTGAAAGTGTCTACTCCAAATTCCACTAGAGTTGGTCGACCCATGATGGCATTGTAAGCGGAGGAGCAATCCACTGCCACAAACATGTAGAACTTGAAGGCATGTCTGACAATTCTCTAAGTGTCACTAACAACTTTATATACCCCCTTGATATTAATCATTCGCCCTAGAAGACACAAAAGGTCGAACTGCACAAGGCGAGATCACTCATTGTTAGTCTTATTCTCTCAAAGACTTTTCTGAATAGGATGTTCACCAAGCTTCCATTGTCCACAAGGATCGAAGCAACCATTTTGTTGGAAATCTGGGTCTCGATTACCAAAGGATCGTGGTGGGGGGAAGTGCACTCTCCGAGTATCTTTGTAGCGTCACAAACTACTAATAAGGTTTAGTACCTTGATTAGCATTTTGGGAGGGCACGAGGGTCATTTTTGTGAATTATATTATTATATAATTCATTATGCATGATTATGTGCATTAAATGTGTTTAAAGATCTGATTTTTTTAGAAATAGACATTTTCATAATTTTGATTCGTTGAAGGTATAATTGCAATTATTATGTGTTATGTGCATTGAGACCACATTATTATGTGGATATATATGATTTTCAGCATGAATGGATCCTTTTAAGCGGTTTTAGCAAAAGTCATAATGGGAAAAAATGTCTGGCTCGTGTTGAGCCTAGGGGTATTTTGAGAATTTCTTTATTTTGGGATTATTGGTGAAATAAAATTAATTGGTGGAATAGTTATGTTTGATGGATTAATTGATAAATTGGGAATTTGTGGTGTAATTAGAGGTTAGTGGGAATTATAGGCAAATGACTAAACTGTCATTGGGTATGGTTAAGGGGCAATTGAGTGAGAAGGGTAAAATGATCATTTGACCATGAAGTTAGAGAAAAAGGAAACCCAAGGCTGATGGTTTATCCTACATGTGCTAGGGCCTTCTCTCAACCTCTCTTCCACTAGCTTCTTTTCATAACCTCACCCACAAACACTTAGACACCCAAAGTCAAGATCAAACTTTGTTGATTTTAAACACTCAAGGGGGGATTTGAGCTTCAAGAAAGGAGATTAGCAGCAACCATGTCCTCATCAAGCTAAGGATTTTTGAATTTGGAAGAGAGGTATGTAGTTCTTGAAGCTTTACATTTTCTTTAATTGTTTTTTAGTGTTCTTGATGGTTTTGGGTTTCTTGGTATTCAATTTCAAAATTTGAGGTTCTAGGTGTTTGGGGATGTGTACTGATGGTAGAAACTTACTTATAAACTAATTGGAAGCTTGGTTTTGCATTGAATCCATTAATTTAAGCATGAATTTTTTGAATTGGGAAAAATGGAACTTTAGAACCAAAATTTTTAAATTATTGTTTAAACTTGGAATATGATGAGTGATGTTATAAGAGGTATATGAAGTGTTATGCTTGTTTTAGTGCATAAATTTTGGGGCTGGCATATGTCAAGGTCAGATTTGGCAAATTTTGAGATTTGGAAATTGCAAGGGAAGAACTAAATTTCTGGGTTTGCATTTGGCTTTCCAGGCCACTATCGCGATCGCATTCAGTGTCTAGTGTGACCATGTTAGTGTCCCAGAAAGCCCAAACTTTGTGAGGGCGAGATTGTTCAAGGTGCCTTAAAACCTTGTTTATCTAAATTTTGTAAGTTTGGCTCGGGCTTTTGAGGAATTAATTTAGGGGCCTACTTGGGGGCTCAAGGGATGATTTCATTACCCTGTTAAATGGAATGAGGTCCTGAGATCTAGGGTTTAATTATGGAGCCTGTAATTGGAGTTAGTTCATAATGAGCGTTTAATGAATGTTGTGACTAGGGTTTTCGAGGGGCTCGGGGAAAGAATCGCACTCGAGGTCGTTTCGCTTTCAGCAAGAGACTCAAGGTAAGGAAACTAAAATATGCACATAGAGTAGGGCATTAGCCCCATTATTGATATGTGAATGGTTATGACTATATACCTGGATGTTAGCTAGGGTTATGTACCCTTGTTTTATATTTGTGTTTATTGCATCTGATTGCATTATATTTATTTGTGGTTGATGGGTCGTATTTGGAAATAATCATGAGGAATGTAGGTCATGATGGCAGGGCCACTATGGGGGTGTTGTACACACTTGCTCAACACAGACCGTAAGCTTGTCGCCCCAGTGATGCGCCTCGCTCCGCATAAGCCATGTAAATTGTTTTTATGATGAAATGAGCTTGTTTATTATGTACGAAGCATGCTATTTACTATTTATGTTTAATTAGATATTATTATGTCGTGTTTGGATTTCTTACTGCACCTTGGCTCACGGGTCCTCTATGGTGCAGGTAAGGGCAAAGAGAAAGTCGGTCAGCCATGAGTTGGAGGGCTTTGGAGCGGCACATACATGTTTGGCCTACTCGGCCGTCTGGGTCGGGATATCCGAGGGACTTAGAGTAAAAGTCCTCTTTTTTTGCTTAGGCCGAATATTTTTGAGAATGTTAAATGTAATCACCTCTTTTATAAACCTTTTTGGGATCCCTTGTAAATATTTAAAGTTTTAATTAAAAGTTTAACTCTTTTATCCCAATTTTTTAGCATTTAAAACTTTATTATACTTTTGAGTCCAAATGACTCGCTTAATGAGTTAAACGCTATTTTAAACACACAATGTAATAGTCCTAGATTAGTAGGACATTACAATCTTCTTCAGTGAAGGTGATGACCTAGTCCGTCTTCCGAGGCATTTGTGTCGGAAGTAGGATCAGCGCACAAACTTCATCATCGTGGTTGAGGGCTTGCGCATATTTTTTTGGTGATCTCCTCGATGTTCCCCCAGGTGGGATCCTCCTGAGATGCTCCCCAGTCTTCCATTCACTTGAGGAGGGCCTTGGGCCATAGGATGCGGACAACGTATACTTTGTAACGACCCAAAATTGCTAATAGGGTTTAGTGCCTTAATTAGCGTGCCGGGAGGGTATAATTGGATATATATATATGTGTGTGTGTTTAATTGATTAAATGCGTGACTATGTGGCATGCATGATTAATATGATTATGTGAATATATTATATGCATGTGGGCCCTTTATTGTTCATAAGGACTTATTTGTAATTTTGGCTCGTTAAGGGCATAAATGTGATTTTATGTGATAAATGGTTGAGACCACATTATTATGTGGATATATTTGTAGTATTTTGCTCGAGATGGTCCTAAGGAGCGGATTAGCGAAATATCACAGCAGGGTTTAATACCCGGTTCAGGGGAGCCTAAGGGTATTTTGGGAATTTAGAGAATGTCTTAGGATTTATTGGGTAATGAATAAGTCTTTGGTAATTAATTGGACATGACAGGATTAATTGGTAAATGTTAGGAACACCTAAGGAATTAGTGGGGAACTGGGATAAATGACCATTATGCCCTTACAAGCAATAGGAAGGGTTGTGATAACTAAGGGTATTTTAGTCTTTGTTAGATAATGGTTGGGTTTAGCTGGGCTCTAGGATTGATTAGAACTCACTAGAAACATCAGAATGTCCTCAACTCTCTCTATTTCCTTTTAATGAATTCTCTTGCTGTCTCCTATACTTGGAAGCTGAAGGGAAATTTAAGGAGAAAGGCTTGGGTTTAGCTAGGGAAAGTCTAGAATTGAAGCTGGTAGAAGGCATAAAGTTTTTGAGGATTCAAGAAATAATTGAGGTAAAGGTCTTGTCTCTATTTTGCTAGAAATATAGATTATTAGATTGGAATTGGACTTAATTTTGGGTGATGAATTACTGCTGAATTGGGATGGTAGCCTTAGTAAGATTCTTGATGTTTTATGTTTAAGATATGTGATTAAGAGTCCTAGACTCGTAACTAATCTTGATTTTGGTTAGGGTGCTTGTTAAGGTTGAATTTTGAGGTTTTGTCTGGGAATATTGTTGAGAAAACCCAAAAAATTCTGGGTTCCCGAGGGCGCGCCGCGACCCACGTGCCCAGAATGCCCTAAGAGGGATTTTGACTTGAGGGCGCGCCGCGACCCTAGAGGGCAACCCAGATGCATGAGGCCGTGCCTCTGAATTGAGGTGTGCTGCGACCCTCAGGGTTAGGTCGCGGCCCACCTAGACCATTTGGACCTAAGTTAGCTTTTAGGCTTGGGGAGGCATGGGAATTCGAACCTAGGCGCTCGGGATGAATTCTACTGCCTAGTTTAGTAGAATTCGAGGTCCCGTGTAATGACCCAACTTATTCTAAGACCTTGGACCATTAAAAACTACTAGACTTAGCTACTACTTTTGAAGAAAACATACATAAGAAATATTCACAACTTTATTGAAAACTCCAAAGTAAATATTGAAATAAATGGAAACTGTTTACAAAACTAAATGTGGAAAATACATAAAAACATAATTTAAAGAGACTAAAATGACGTCCTCAAATCGTTCACACAGTCCATCGAATCCCTTCATCCTTGATACACAAACCAAGCTGCCAAGAATCCTTCCGCTGCCATAACTATTTCCTGCATACATAAAAATAAAGGAATGAGAATAATGCCCAGCAAGGAAAATCTACTAGCACATATATCATAAAACATAAACATAAGACTACAAAACTTATGACTATAAAACATGCATTATAATCGCCATCATACTTCTTGGGGCTTGCTAGCTAAGTAATCATATGCCCATAAATTTACGGGGCTTAGTTATCTAAACAAGTCATATAAATTTATGGGGCTCGTTATCTAAACAATCATATGCCCAAGGAATAAATTGTTGGGACTTGTTATCTAAACAAGTTATATATTTGTTATCTAAACAAATTATGTGATTGTTATCCAAATAATTTATATGCTAAAAACTAAAAACATACCATACATAAATCATAGCACATATCAAAACATAAAAGCATACAGAATCTATCCTATTTTCCTTACCAGTACCGGGATTTATGAGAACAAGGATGGGATTTGGAACACTCCTAAAACCAACAATAAGAATGTGAGTAATTCTAAAGAAAGAGATGATAAAGAAATGAACTAAACCACCAAGATGAAACTTACCAACAAGAAACCTTAAGTTCAAAGAACTTAAATACCTAACCAAGAATGGAAACAACGAGTTAGGATTTGAGTAAAGATAACTAAAGGAAACTAAGGAACCATGCAGAAATGAACTTAAGATTAGGAATACCTTTGAATGTACTAGAACCGAACTACACCTTGATATTAAAAACACACTATAAATCTCACTTCCCAAGTGTTTATAAAGCATAAGATGATAAAGCTTTTATCCCAAGCCAAGTGTTTATCACTCTATAGTAACCCTAGCAGCTTGAAGGCTCTGAACACAGCTTGAAGAATGATAAAAAATGGTTGGGTACTAAGTCCTATTTATAGAGTTCAAGGAGTGAACTATCTCCTTTAGCTTGAATAAAAATAATGAGTATTAATTGAAAAATATTTGAATATTCGTTCAGCAGGTGCTGAAGACTCGGTCAAAACCTTCAGAGGCTAGTCAAGAGGTTAGGAAATGAATCAAGCTCGGTTTCAACATCGTTTGAAAATATGGCCCTAGGGTCGATATATCACCCATCATAGGAAAAATATCGCCTGGCCTTATGTCCCGAGTGCTCGTTGTTTCGTTTGTGCGAAGTTGACGTGTTTCTCGTATTCCCTGTATGGCGATACATCGGCTCCCATGC
This sequence comes from Humulus lupulus, assembly GCF_963169125.1. Taxonomy (NCBI): domain Eukaryota; kingdom Viridiplantae; phylum Streptophyta; class Magnoliopsida; order Rosales; family Cannabaceae; genus Humulus; species Humulus lupulus. The sequence continues at coordinate 28,769,265 of NC_084799.1, forward strand.
TGCGATATATCGGCATACGTGAATATATTAAACACGTAATTGCAATTTTTTAGCATAATTTGAATTGATTAATCAGGTTTGACTGAGTAATACGAGATTCCAGCAAGTTTTGGAAGAGTCTAGAGCTCTAGAAACTTCTATTTTTGAATTATCCTCTTAATGTTTAAATCCTCGAATAAACAAGATTGTGACAAATGTCCTGCTCCTAATGGTCTTGGAAGATTCTAGAGCTTTCTTGAACTTTTTTTTATTTAAACTATAATTAAATCCTTAAATAAACATGCACATGACAAGTGTCATGATCTTATTAATTCTATTTAAACCTTATAGTATAATAAATAACATCTTTATAATCAACTATATTAATCAAACCTTATGTTATAATTAATACTCTTAAACTATAGGTTAAACTTATAAAATCTATAAGTGTTGCTACGAGTGTTCAACTAAGTCCCGGTTTGAACCAAAATCCACAGTAACTATCATACTATAACTACTACTAGCTACTACTACTACTACTACTATCTAACTAGCTAAGTAAAGTTCTGGGACCCAACATCCTGGAGGCTAGTTTTTGTTTCCTAAATATTTATTTGGATTAGGAATTGATGGTTACCCATTGACACTGTGACTAGGTTTATCACTAAGGCTCAGGACTGAGGATCGTGCTTGAGACCGATCTTTATTCTTCGCTCGGGATTCGAGGTAAGAAAACTGCACCCTTGTGGTTGTGAACGGGACTGAGGTTCCAAATAATTGAATATGAGTACTGTGATTGTACAATTGTTATGTATATGAGAATGAATGAGCTAAGAGTGTCGAGGCTAATGATAAGCATACTGAGCGTAGCTCGGCCTAAGCGAGCCGGGATCAGCTAGATAAACAGAGGGCTTGGCCTAAGCGTGCCAACCCTGAACATTTGTGTAACTGGCTAAGATATGTACTTGAGATTATATGTTTACCTTTGGTTAGTTTAATGCTTATATTCTGTTATATAAGTGAACTGGTTGGATTTAAGTTGATTGAATGCTACTGCTGCTATATGTATTTGTTGTTTATGGTTTTCTTGTTGGGTCTTAGCTCACACGTGCTATGTGGAACAGGTAAAGGCAAGGGAAAACTAGAAAAACTATGAGTTGGAGGGCTCTGGGGGCGAAGTGTACATAGTCAGTTGCTCGACTGCCACGACCCAGGGATAGTTACAGGGACATAGCTCTAAAGCTTGTATTTTTCCATTAGTCTGGCTTTTGTTGTATTAACTTTTGGGGATTGTAATTACCACATATACCCTGTTTTTGGGATCCCATGTATCAAACATCCGTTTCAATGAAAATTAACAGTTTATGATCAAAATATTTTTAACCCTAACCTATTAGTTGACCTTAGGATCACATTTATGTTCAAACGACTTGATTAGCAAGTCTTCTACTACTTTAAAATACACATTATAACTGCCTTGGTTATCTAGGGTGTTAAATACTTGGCCTTGATTTTGGGGAGGTGGCCTAACTGATTTGGGGGTGGTGCTCCTACGGGACCTTACACAGGGTGTGCACGCCCCTAGTGTACTGGTCAAGATGCCCCAACTTGATGAGATTTTCAATCTCATCACGCAGCTATCTGCATTTATTGGTGTTGTGACCAATGTCATTATGGTACTTGCAGAATTTGCCTACATCTCTCTTCTCCTTCTTTCTTCGTATGGGCTGAAGCCTGCAGCAGTGGAATTGCTGTTAAGTGGCCAAATATATATTTTCCCGAGTATCAACTAGGTCAGTGCACTCGGAATACTAGGTTGTGATGGGAATATATGACTTTACACTTTGCAAATCAACAATTAATAATGGAAATAGTTTAATAATTGAAACCCTAAATACTAAACAAGAACCTTATTCAAAGTATGAATGCAAATCTTGATAATTAAATAAACATGTTCATAGTATAAATTAGGTTTGCGCATAAAATCCGAAAAACCAAAAAAACCGAGTACATTGACCTTTTGAACACAGAAAAAACTGTTAACGGCATAAACTGTAGAGTCCAAGAACTTTACTTAGCTAATTGTTTAGTAGTATTATAGTATGTTTAGTGTTATCATTGTTACTTTGGATTTTTGGTTCAGACCGGGAGTTATTTGGACACTCATAGTAGTACTTATAGATTTTCTAAGTTTAACCTATAGTTTAAGAATATTAAGTATAACCTAAGGTTTGATTAATGTGACTGATATTAAGGATTATATTATTATATTATAAGGTTTAGACATCAACCAATAGGATTTTAAGCACATGTTTTGAATGGTAATTAAGGATTAAGTATTTTTGAGGATTAAATTAAATAAGGGTAAAAGTTTGAATGTATAGGGTCAGTCAGCAGCTTTGAGCACGTTGAGGGCTTAGTCAAGGCTGTTTACTCCATTCAAACTCAGCTAAAAATGTGTAAATTCGTGTTTAAATATTCAGCGTATGCCGATATATCGCAGCTATAGGGGGCGATATATCGCAGCACGTAGATACGGAAAACACGAATCGATGCACGGTCGCCTCGGGAACAAAGGTCCAGGCGATATATCGCCTATAGGGGGCGATATATCTCCTCCACCAGCATGAATTCAAATACTTTTGAATTCCTTTCCCTTCAGCCATTCAAACTCCTTCAACAGTCCAGCATCTTCTGAACGAGTCTTCAGCCTCTGCTGAACGATTATTCAAATGATTTTCACCTAAAAAGCCATTATTTTTATTCAAGTAAAATCAAGATATTTTCATTCCCAAACTCTATAAATAGGACCTAGTACCCAGCCATTATTCACCATTTGCTCTAAGTTCAGAGGCTGCTAGTGTTAAGTGAGTGTGAGAGTGTAAACACTTGGTTTGGGGAAAAACTATAAGCTTAAACATCATAAGCTTATCAAACACTTTGGGAAGTGAGTTCTATAGTATTTCGGTGAAGGTTAGATTGATCTTGCAATCTTTGAGGTAAACCCAAAACTCTAGTTCTTTTCTGTATTTTTATGTTATTTCCTTTCTCAAAACCTTCTACTCAGTCCCCTAACCTTATTCTTATTTTGGTTAGGGAATCCAAGCTTTTAAGCATATAAGTCGGTAAGTATGTTTTCTATGGTTTAGTCTTTCCATCTCTTTCATTTCATCTCCTTTCTTTAGACTTACTCTTTCTTATGGTTTTAGGAGTGTTCCAACAAATCCCAACTTAGTCCATAATCTCGGTAACTTTGGTAAGGAAATAGGCTAGAATCAACATGTTATGTGCTTATGTTATCTATATGTTTTATGTTATTAAAAGTGTTATGATATGTATATGTGTATGTTTGTAGGCTTGGGCATATGACCCATATGACTAACAAGACCCCAAATGGGTTATGGGCATATGACCTACTTAGCTAGTAGGACCCCACTAATCCCATGGGCATATGCTTGTTTAGTCTATGGGACCCCAAGTAATAATGGCCATTATAATAAGTGTATGTTATATGTATTATGTTAAGTCTTTATGTTTTCTTATGAAATTATGTATGTGACTTTGTGTTAGATTTTCCTTACTGGGCATTAGGCTCACTCCTTTCTGTTTATGTGCAGGAAAATAAGTTTAGAGGCGGAAAGATTCGTGACGCTTGGAGAATGTGTATCGATGATGAATGGAGTCAAGGGGCCGAGCGTTATTCGATTCGAGGATATAGTCTCCTTTTATGTTTTTATGGTTTTTATGTGTATTTTCCGCATTATTATGTAATGTCTTTTATTTTAAATCTTGTTTTGTTTTAAAGACAATGGGATCCCAAAATCCTTCTTAGTATTCTGTTTATTTGTAAATAACTCTTATTTTCAAGTTACTCAATAAATTATGGTATTTTCGTAAAAATGTAAGTTTTATGTATAGTTTCGATAATGGTCCAATTAGTCTAGATTAGTGGGTCATTACATAAACCACCATTATTCGGTCGGTTTGAAATTTTTTGGTGCATTGACTGAGAGAACCGAAATTGACCGAGATACTAAATTTAATACTTGTTGCATATACAATATATACATACAAATATAATATTATATATATTAATTTTTAAATTATTACGTAAAAATTTATACCTGAAAAGTTTTCTAGCACACCGATATTACTCCTCTCTCTCTATCATATTCTCTTCTCTCGTCTCTCTTTCATTCTCCCAGTTGAAGGAAGCTTACCTCAGTGACCTCATTACCACTCACAAATCGCAGCAGCCACCAAGCCCCCAACTCACCTCGCAGTTGCACCACCCTGTCGCAGCCACCCAACCATCAGTCACTTGCACGACCTAGCTCACCTCTCGGATCTCCCTACATCTTCCCACTCCGATAACAACACTCTCCCTGCATCTTCCCTCTTCGGCGACACTCCAGGTCCGAGTCACATGGACTTCACAAAGGCTCACAATGACAGAGGTGTAAATCTCTAAATCCATTTGTCATAGTTTATATCATTTTTTTATCTATTCATTTATTTGGTGTTCTATAATTTTATTTTAATTTTTTTATGTTTATTAATTCATTATTTGATTAAGTTTTTAGATTTGCATCTTTTGGATGGATTTTGTTTTGTCAAATATTGGTTATTTGGATTTAGTTATAGTTAGGGTTGAGTTATAGTTAGATATTTTTATTCTAATTCTTTTGTTTTTGTTACAAATCTGAATTGGTGATTTTATTTACTTATTCTTGTAGTTGAGATTTAGTGTGTGGGATCATTAGGTTGATAACTTGATATGTTTTTAGTAAAAAAATTTATTGAACTATCTTTATTTTACATCTTTGAATTAATGTCTTGTGCTTGCCTTATGTTTTAAATTTTAGTAAGAAACCTTCATGAACTCACTTGATTATGCCTTAAATTTGTTGCTGAAATTGTGCTTATATTGGATGTTATAATTTTGTATAAATTGTCTCTAGTTTTGTTCATGAATTGGAAATGAAAGCAAGCATGATCTAGTTTTTTTAATCTTGATATTTGGCCATTTTAACCTAGTTATTATAAATATGTATATATCATTCACATTGTAAATTATGTTTATATTTGATTTTTTTTTTTTTTGTGAAATGTAAATTGTGTCTAGCATATAGCAACATGGAAAATGAGGAAAATTTAGAAGAGATGATAGGGGAGTGGTTGGAGCAAAGATTTGTCAGGTGATGGCTCGTGTATTACCTATGTTCCTGAGAATCTTGGTAGCGGGTCTGGGAGCGGGAGTGGGACGGATGATAACAATTGTAATATCAAGGTAACTAGTTGAATTATAAGATTGTAGTTTAGTAGATTTATTTTTCTTAAGATTATTATGTAGCATGTGTCATACATTATAATTTTATTATTTCTTTTGTCTTAGGAATAGGTGGTCGTGGTTGTTTGATACAACCATGAAATGAATGCTGGATTTTGGATTATACTTTGTTTTCTATCGACTCTTTTGAACTTGATTTGTGTTGTAGTGGACTAAGCCTTAGATCTGATATGTGTTGTATCACTATGGACTTTGGACTTTAACTATGTGTAGTGATTTGTGGTTGTAGACTTTTAGTTTATGTTTTAACCATGTGTTGTATCAGACTTTAAACTTTAACTATGTGTTGTGATTTGTGGTTGTAGACTTTGGGTTTTAATGGTGTGTTGTCTTTGATTGGAGAATAGACTTTGGACTTTTGATAATGTGTTGTGATTTGAGGATATGTTATGCTTATGGAATTTGGTTTAGGTTTTAAACTTTCAAATTTGTGGATGTAACTAATACTATGTATTTAGGTTTTCAATCTTCAAGTTAACAAGTTAAATGAATCAATTTCATATTAAAAAAAAGCTAAAAAATGGATTCCAACAATCCACATTTTTTTAATTTTTTTTTCAACTTAATTTTCTAAAAAAAATATATATTAAAAATAATAGTCGGTTTGGTCGGTTTAACCAACCAAACCGCGGTCCAAAACGGTCAGTTTTTTTTTTCATGTGATATATTGGTCGGTCGGTTTTTGGATCGCACCAATCCGGATCGAAAACCGAATTCTGGATTTTAGAATAAGACAAAACTGCCCAAACCGACTAATGCTCAACCCTAGTATAAATGAATATCTTGAATATAAGATACTAAGTGATTAAATGATGATAAGAAGAACTTAGAAACATTTGATCATCAGTACTAACATTGAAAACACAATAGAGTAACACAAAACAAAGTTAGGGTTAGATAGATACAACCTTTGATTTAGAGCAACTTGAATCTTAAAAATTGGGGAACTTCTAAGGCTCATACACAAATAAGAATATTGTATTCCAAAATCTCTATTCCAATCCTTCCCTTATTGCTTAAAGCTTCAACTAAGTAGAATGAGATTTGGGATTTAACTAGCCTTAAAACTCATGCAAGTCAAGTAAAGCTTGATGAGTTTCTTGGAGAAAACTTTGGTCTTGAAGAGCTAGAGAGAGAGTTGGAAAGTGTGATCAATGTTGTAAAACTCTAATAACCCATATTTATAGTGTAGGCATCATCATTAGTCTAACCAAAAGGATTAGAGTATTTAAGAAACATCATTTGGAGTATTTTACGTAACTGTACAACCCTAAAAGACTGCCCAAGCAATGTATTGCCTGCCAGGTGATATGCCGCCTACTAGCAGGCGATGCATCGCCCGCTAGGGCTTCTGAAGCCCTTCAAATTTTGGCGATGCTACGTCACTTAAGGGGCGACTCATCGCCACGCCTTCTGAGTTTGGACCCCTCCAATGGTCCTGAAATTTCTCCAAAAGCTACCAAACATTTTGGAAATGTTTAGATACCTTGCTGTATCACTCTAGACCCATAAAAGTCACTTTTAGATGCCTTATACAGAATCTCATGTTTTCACTTCCCCTTAAGTGAAAATCGTTAAGTGTTTTGCACCTCAACGTGTAAACATCTTAACCATTATATTTAACCAATCTCAACATTCCCCCACTTGTTAAACATAATCATCTCTTCTTAGCTTAACAATTTTGGTGCATAAAATAGAGTATATATCGATTTGAGCTTTACCTTAGTGAAAGTATTACAAAGAGTAACGTCCCAGATTCCCTAATATGACTTAGTGCATTGATTAGGGGGCCGGGAGAGCAGTAAGTGATTTGATGCATTATTATGTGATTTTAATGCATAGTTATATGAATTATGTGAGTTATATTATTATATGACTGAATTGGCATACATGTGGGCCCGTTTCTTATTAGAAGTGCATTTTAGAAATTTTGGCCCGTTGATGGAATAATTGTATATATGTGCATATATTTGTGAGACCACATTATTATGTGAATATATTTGAGTTATTTGGAACGAGGCGAACCTAGGGAGCAAATTAGTGGTTTAGTCATAACGGGGCCAAATATCGGGCTCGGGGTGAGCCTAAGAATAATTTGGTAACTTAGTACATTATAGGGATTGATTGGGTAATGGGAAATTATTTGAGGATATTGGAAGTAACGAGAATTATGATTAACAAGATATGTGGCAAAAGACTAAGTTGCCCTTAGGGGCATGTGTTGAGTTAAGCTAGGGGCAAGGGTATTTCAATCATTTCTTTCCTAAGGATAGCTATACATAGCCACTCTCATTTCTAAACATAGTGGAAAAGAACAGAACAGAACATCACACACTCTCTCTCTCCCCATACATTTTCTTTCAACTCTCTCTCATTCTTGGTTTGATTTTGAGGAAATTAGTGGAGAACTTAAGCTTGGATTGAAGACTTGACTTTGGGGTTTGATTAGTTACAGATAGGAGGATATAATCACAACTGAGGTAAGCTTCAATTCCTCTTTTAATTGTATTCTATTTTGGTTTTTATGGTGTTCTTGAGACTGAAGTTCAAGTTGTTAAGTTAGAGATTTGGTGGGCATTTTGAGTGAGTTAAGCTTGGGTTTTGAGGGTGTTAATGTGCTAATAATGTTTGGGGCATTTAATTATTGTTTTGGGAATTGATTGGGGTGATTTTTAATAAGGTTTGGCTGAAGAAAACAGGGGAAATTCTGGGTTCGTAGGGTCGCGCTGCGACTTTATTCTTGGGGCGCCGTGACCTGTGTGAACCCAGGGCGTAGGGGGCTCTTTTTGGAGTAGGCATGCCGCGACCCTCAAGGTCAAGTCGTGGCGCGTGTCCCTGGGTAGAGGCAAGGGGAGGCCTCGGATTGGAAGCATGCCGCGACCCTCAGGGTCAAGTCACAGCCCACCTGGGTAACTTTGTCCAAGATAGGTATTAAGTGACAGGAACTCAAATCTAGGGGCTCAGGATCGATCCTACTACCCGGTTTAGTAGAATTCGAGGTCCCGGAGGCTAGGACTTGGTTCAGAAGCCTTTATTCGCTTATAATTGACGAGATTCTATATTTGGATATGCCTAAGTTATCGCTAGGGGCTCAGAATCAAGATCGTGGTCGAGGGTCGTTCTTATTTTACATTACACTCAGATCTGGGGTAACAAAACTGCACCCAATACGTGATGTACATGATTAAGTCTTGGCCCAAATGTTGAACATGGACTTGATTAGGGCTTGGGCCCCTGAAAATGCACATTATTATGATTATGCCTATGATTGTTGATTAAGCATGTTGAATGCTCTGTATCTGGATATTTGCTATATGATATATGCTTGTCTGCATTATCTGATTGAAAAGACTTAACTTATGAGTCAAGAAAGGCAATAGTGCGCTGAGCGCTGGTCGAAAGCATTGACTTATAAGTCAAGGGCGACAATAGCGCGCAGAGCGTTGGTCGATATGGTTAGGCCTAATCATGAGCACATTATACGCTTGTCCGACCCAATGGTCGTGGAAAATTAAGCGCCAGGGATGCTAGGCCAGCTTCAAGGCTGGTTATACAGAGGATATGACAATGGGCCCTGGGGTGACTAATTAGTCCCATATCTTAGGGCTGGACCCTCGGTATGATTCATTAGTCATTTAATTAGGGCACTTGGCCCCATATGACACTGTAGTCATTTATATAAATGGTATGCATGCATGAGTAGGGTTTTTACTGCTAGGCATGCTTAATATGATTTGGTAACGTGTTATTAACTGCTTAAGAGCATCTTTCAGTTTTCTTGCTGAGCCTAGGCTCACGGGTGCTAAGTGGTGCATGTAAGGGGAAAGGGAAACTGAACTAGTCATGAGTTGGAGAGCTTCGATGGCGACGTGTATATATGCGGCTGCTCGACCACCAGAGCCTGGGTTTCTCAAAGAAACTTGGGTTAAACCCTATTTTTTCCGCTTAGGTCGGCTGGTTGTAATTACCCTTTTGGAAATGTAAACAACTTTGTAAACATTTATTACGGGGTCCCATGTACAACTTAACGTTTTAACGAAATAACTATTCCTTTTGACCAAAATTTCTAACCCTAAACCATTTATCACATTTAACTTTACGTCTATAGCCAAATGACTCGATTAGCGAGCCTAACACTATTTAAAATACACAATGTAATGGTCTTGGCTAACCAGGCGTTACAAAAAGACTTATCGAAGTCATTGGTGTCTAAGAGATTGAATGAAGTACACATTAATGATAAGACTGGAAACTCACACACCTCCACTTGACCATTCATTTTCCCACTGTCGCGCGAGCACTTTTCATTGCGTTGTGCTCATCCATGCCACAAACTTTCCATGGAGAACACTCCAACTCCCATGAGAGACAGTACCACCTCTAAGTTCACATAGGTGAAGTTTTTATAGCATATTTGCTACCTTTAGAGATGCTTATTGCACACAATTGTTCTTCATTAAAATCCCTAGGTTTAACCCTCACTCAGTAGCAACCAACACTAACCATCCTTGGATTGAACTCACGACTTTGTTAGTGTTGAAACTATTCACCCAATAACTTTTGCTTACCCATTGAACTATTTCCCTTGATGTTCACAAGTTTGGAGTTCCATTTCCATCATTGGTGAATATATCATTCCAGGAGTTTTAGTCTCATCCCTTTTGAAGTGGAACTTACTAACCTCTTCGCAAGAGGTTTTGTAAATGGATATGCTAAGTTCTCACTTGTCTTAACATATGAGATTGATATGATTCCTCCTCAAATCAATTGTCTCACATATTCATGTATTAGACTTATATGTCTAGACTTCCCATTATATATGCCATTATAAGCTATAGCTAATGTTAATTGACTATCACAATATGTCAAGATCGTCGATACCTCATTCATGGAGATTGATATCCAACAAGATATCTCTAAGCCACTCGGCCTCTTTTTCGATTACCTCTAAAGCTATAAACTCGACCTCCATTGGAGAGTGTGAAATACATGTTTGCTTCTTTGAATCCCAAGAAACCGCTCCTCCTCCGAGCATAAACACCCAACTACTTATGGAGAGATTATCTCACACACTCGATATCCAGCTTGCATCAGAATATCCTTCAAGTATCTTCGGGCACTTTGAATATTAGAGGCCTAGCTGTTTGGTCCTTTTAAGGTACCCTACTAGAACTCTCTCAATTGCTTTCCAATGTTCCATACTTGGATTGCTAGTAAACCTACTTAGTTTACTAACCGCATATGCAATATCCACTCTTGTACAATGCGCTTGCATACTTAAGTTGAGCCATCGCTCTACCATTATTCTTTTTAAGCTTTATGCTTGGATCAAATGGTGTATTAGTTGGGGTTTTATATCCTAATTAAAACTCAATTTCTTTGTAATCTCATTTTATTATCAATAAAAGAATATAAATCATTTTTGACTTGGTCAATCACTTTGTTTGCATGTTTTATTTTCATGATTATTTGTTTAATATAAAATTCTATTAAATCCGTAGCATATAGCTAATCATATTTATAGTGACGTAATCACAGTGGAATATAAATATGATTATATGTTCAAAATAAGTTAGTCCTAAGATTAGTCAGTGCACATGATTTACACTGACTTGTCAATCTACTATATGATCTACTTACACATTGCAGTGTTATGTTCTTTCCAGAACATTAGCAAAGTAGATAAGATCGAATGTATTTGTTACACCAAACATGACCGATATTGATAGTTGATAGGATAAGTAAATATATCGTTATTATCTATTCTAGTCATATCATATAGTTTACCATAGGTAAATTCAATCTCAATTTTGAGTGGTTAGTATTCTAACTAATTGTATTATTTGAGTTCTTTGACTTGTTCGTTAGTAGCATACCCTACGGACTAGCCCATACTTACATCTTGGGAAGTCGGTAGTATAATTTAGTGGGAGTGTTAATCATAGATATGAACATCTATAGCTTCTGATGAAGAAGTGAAACAATGGTTTCCTTTTAGTTTGGTTCAAGGTGCTAATTGATAAAGATCTCATTTAAGTAATTAATATTAGTTTACTGCAATATCATATACAAGGAACTAAGTGTTTTAAGGATAAAATACAATGAGGGGTAAAACAGTATTTTAGTCACATCTCATTGTAGACCGTCTATAGAGGATTGAGTGAAAATTATGGTTGTAACAACGGATAATTAATAGCATATCTATATTTGTTATAGAGCGTTCTATGAATTCAAGAGTGCAATTCCGAGTCTTTAGTGGAGTCATGAGGAATTAATAAGTTAGTAAATTTTTTTGTTAGATTTATGATAACTTATTGGAGCTTGATTTCATAGGCCCATGGTCCCCACTGTACCTTGGATAAAATCTTCTAGATAGTCTCAATTAATTGATTTAATTATCAATTAGAATTATCAAAGTTGACCAAATCAATTTTGGATAGTTTCACAGAGTTATGTAATTTAGAGAAGAAAAGAGAAATTATGGTAGATTTATTTATTAAGATAAATTGGTATCTAAAATAATATATAAGTTAAAATCAAGGTTAAAATTACAAATAATTAATTTTATAAAGGATTTAAATAATTATTTAATTAATTAAATCGATACAAAATGATATAAGCCATTATTTTAAGTCCAATGGACTTATAATCAAATGGGAAATTTCAAGGGCCTAATGCCCATGATAATATCGACCTAGGGCTGATTATTGGCTATTATTTTATTGATTTTTTAATTAAATAAATGACCTAAATAAGTCTATAAAAGTAATGTTAAGAGAAAGTTGAAAACATAAGTCAGATTTCAGATGACAGACACAAGTTTCTGATAGGTTTTAGATTCTCTCTAAACATAAGTCCTTTTCTAAGCCTTATTGTTATTTTCTCTGTATCTATCTCATGTGTTGAGAATTGCCCACTCTAGTCTAGGTGATTCCAATGATACTTTGGAAGGCTGTGAAGAAAATTGAAGATCAGTTCAGTTTCTTGGTAATACTCTGCGACAGAAATGATACAAGGGTTAGAGAAACTGAAGGAATGACTCGTTCATTCCACTGCATATAATGTAAGTATTCTTATCATTATTTCACTTTGAATTCAATTTTAGAAATATTTTCTAGGTTATCTCATAATTTTTTTAATATTAGATCTATATGAAAATAAATAAATATCTTATATAAGTTTTCCTAACAGTATTGGCCTCTTTGATTTTTAGATGAATAAACTTGTAAAGCACTTTCTCAACATAGTGTTCTTGACTCAAGGCATAACCCCCACTATTTCTTCTCACTTTTATACCCAAGATGGTATCTGTAATGTCCCAAAATTCCTAATAAGGCTTAGGGCCTCGATTAGGGTGTCGGGAGGGCATAAGTCAAATTATATGTGACAAGATTGCATATTATGTGATTATATGATTGAGACCACATTATTATGTGGATATATTTGAGATATTGAGTAGGATTCAGTCCTTTGGAGGAAGATAGTGGTTTAGTCACAACGAGGATTTATACCCGGCACGATGTGAGCCAAGTGGTATTTTGGTAATTTGGCGAGTTACTGGGACTCGTTGGAGTATGAGTCGTATTTTGGGAGAAATAGTGATATTCCAGGATCGGCAGAATTAATTTGGAATTATAAGCGTAGGATGAGACGAGTGTGTAAAATGACAATTTTGCCCTTAGTGGGCTTTGAGAGCGAAGTATTTCCTTATGGGCATTTTGGTCTTTTAGACCATTAGATTTACTTAAGCTGGTTGAGTTGGTTAACTCAGAAGCAAATCTCTCTCTCTCTCTCGCTCCCCCTCTCTTGTTTACTCTCTCTTTAGTCTTTAAACTTTAATGCAAACTTTAGAATCCTTGATCCTAATGCTTGGAAGTAAGTTTTCCAAGGAATTGAAGTGGTTCTAGGTAGATTTTGGAAGCTTGGGAACTTAGTAATCAGTTGGGAAAATGTTTTTAGCTAGGGTAATTCCTTGCTCTGAATTTTAGCTTTAATTTTTTAAGTTTAATTGGATTTTAAGTTTTAAAGGGTTTTGATTGAGTTTTAAGTGGGTTACTTTGTTTATAAGTTGCTAAGACCATTTATGTGGTCGAAAGTGGTTAAAATCATGTTGTGGGATTATTTTTGGGAAGTTGGCGATTATTTAAATCGTTGGAACTTTGAGTTCGCAGGGTTGTGTCGCGACGCTATTCTTGGAGAGCCGCGACCCTCATGAACTTAGAGAGGCAGGAGTGTGCCTTTAAAAACTGCCTTGGTGCCACGACGATATGCGAGTCGCGCCGCGCCGCGCCGCATGTCCAGTGATTTTGGGCTCAGGGCTCTTCGTCTTGTTTAGCGTCGCGACCCTTAGTGGGGGGCTCCAGAGCTCAAATTGAGGAAAAATTAGAAATTAGGTTTTAGGTTATAGGAACCCAGACCTAAGGCCATGGGAATGGTTATTGTAATGTCACAATTTCCCTAATAAGGCTTAGTGCCTTGATTAGGGGCCAGGAGGGCAATAATTGAATTATTATGTGATTACATGCATGATTATATGAATTATGTGAGTTATATTATAATATGACTATGTTTACATGTTTAGGTGTATTAAGCATGCATGTGAGCCCGTTTCTTATTAGAAGGAAATTTTTGTAATTTTGGCCCGTTGAGGGCATGCTTGTATATATATATATGTGCATATTCATTGAGACCACATTATTATGTGGATTTATTTGAGTTGTTCGACACGAGGCGATTCTAGAGAGCAAAGTAGTGGTTTAGTCACAATGGGGTCAAATACTCGGCTTGGAGTGAGCCTAGGGGTATTTTAGTAATTTAGTACATTACCAGGTATTATTGGGTAATGGGACTTTATTTGGTGATTATTTTGGGATATTAGAATAAATTGGAAAATTATGAGGTAATTTGAAGATTAGTGAGAAATGGTGGCAAAAGACCATTTTGCCCTTGAGGGCATTAAATGACTTAAGTTTGACCAAAGGGTAGTTTGGTCTTTTCTGGGTTTTGGGGTGACTTAACTGAGTGGAAACTCTCAAAAATTGGTAGAAAACACCAAATAACATATCTCTGTGTGTGTGTGTGTGTGTGTGTGTGTGTGTGTCATTTCTCTCATTCTCTCTTGATCACTTGGGAGTCTTTGAGTTTTAGAGGATATTTACTTGGGAATTGAAAGCTTGAAGCTGGGGATCTAGTTGTGAGTGGCTTAGGGGTTGAATTACACAACTGAGGTAAGGAATTCTCATCTCATTTTTTGAAGTTTTTTTTTGAGCTCTTCCTAATGTTATGGTGTTCTTGAGGAAGGCTGAAGTGTAATATGATGGTTGAAATTCTTTAGTTTAGGGAGTTCAATATGATGTTTTGAGGCTGTTAACTTATTTGAACTGGTTTGGGAGGTCTGGTTGTAGCTGGGAGGTTGTGTTCTATGGTTTAAAATTCAAATTTTGAAGAGGAGTTAAGTTCTTGGAACTCAAAGGTTGAGTTTGAGGTTCAAAGTGTTTTTGGTTGAACCTTGGGTGTGTTTATGTTGCTTGGGGTGTATTATTATGATTTTGGGACTCATTTCTGGTTGGGGTTGGACCTTGGGGAGAGTTTGATGAGTGGAGCTCAGAGAAAACGTAGGTGGAAACCCATAAATTATGGGTTTGTGAGGTGGCGTCCCTACCCTAGGTTTGCGCGCCCATGCGCTATGCAAGGTAGGGCATTGGGGCTCTTTGTTTGGCTTGGGCGCCTCTACCCTTGTGTTGGGCGCCCCTGCGATATGCAAGGGAAGTTTTGGGGGGCTCTCTGACTTGGTTGGGCGCCCTTGCCCTATGCCAACTTCAGCAAGCCCTACTTTTAGAGCTTGGGAAGAACTTGGGGGCTCCGGGGATGGTTCCTGTAACGCCCTGGATAGCCAAGACCGCAACACTGTGTACTTATAAAGGTGCAGGACTTGCTAATCAAGTCATTTAGTGAAAAATGACATACAAAAACCACTAATGAACTAGGTTAACAGGTTTTGGTCTCAAAAGGAGCATTTCATATAACTAAATATTTTTACATATGGGATCCCAAAAAGGAACAGCGTTCAAAAATCAGTTTACAAAATTTCTGGAGTTCAAACAACCATTAGCCACTCTAAGGGAAAAATAGACGTTTCAGGTTCTCCTGTTCCTGTCTTCCTCTCAACCGGTGCGGCTGAGAAGCTGATCATGTACATTCTGCTCTCAGAGCTCTCCAAATCAAGGTTGATCAAGCTTGCCATTGCCTTTACCTGCACCATGAAGCACTCGTGAGCCAAGGCCCAGCAAGAAAACATACCATATTATATAACAAGCAACAATAACATTTGGATAACCCCTTAAGCATGTTTATACACTTAACACACCACAATAATCACAAAGCATGAAGATTCAACCAAAGATTCTGTTAATCAACACCTAGCTATACAGCATAACAATCCACCAAACAATAACTACAATCAAACCACATGATAATCAGGGTCGACACCTTAGGTCGCACCCTCTGTTTATCCCACTGACTCTAGCCCGCTTAAACCGAGCTCAGTGCATAATAAGCTATCCTCAGCTACCAGTGGCCAAGCCGTACCCTATGCGCTAGTGTAAACTTCGGCACTCTTAGGCCGTTGGTTTACTTTTTACATGGCATAATACCATCCTTCACCAAGCATACAAAATAGGGAACCCTTAGTCCCATTATAAATCCACAACTGGGTGCAGTTTTCTTACCTTTAATTTCCAAGTGCACTGATCACGAGCAATGCTTCTTGAGCACGATCCGATTCCCGAGCCCTAGCTTAGTACCTAGTCACAACCAAGATAAGGAACCATCAATACTTGTAAAGAAGGGCTTCTAGACAAAGTTATAATCCCCGGAACATCGAATTCCACCAAACACGGTAGAAGATTCGATCCAGAGCACCCTAGGTTAAATTCCCATGCTTAAAATCCCAAAATCCCAAATTCCCTTAAGGGCCGCGGCTCAAGCCTCCCATGTCGTGGCATAGCCCCCAAATAGAGCCCATCTAGGCTCAGAACCAGACACGGGTCGTGGCCCTACACAGACCATTCCACGGCCCGCCCTCCATCTCCAGCATCCCTCAACATCAGAGGGCTGCGGCTCACCAAGAACTATGCCGCGACCCGACCCCTTCGAACCCAGAAAAACCTCCATTTCTTAATCTCAAACCTCACTCAAAGCCATCCAAAACTATCCCAATTCCACAACTCCATTATCACAAAGCTTCCAACACAATTCCAGCTACACAACCCAGCAAAAACTTAGCCTAGAGACTCACCAAAATCTCACTTCAATCTCTGAAACTCAAAAGCTTAAAACATAAAAACCAGTCATGGAAACACTAAAGTTCAGCCATTAAACCATAAATTCGAGCTTACCTTATTTGATGAACCAACTCTCTTAAATATTTCTGAGCTAACTCCCAAGTTTCAGCTTTAATCCATTCCTTCAATATCAAAATCCATAAACACCTCAAAACCTAGCCAAAAACACAGAATTAATCACCATGAACAAAGCTTATAACTTACCTTAACCCTGATTGAACTCCTAAGCTAAACACTGGTTTAATCCTCCAAAACTCTAGCTCAATCCACTGAATTCCAGCTGAGTTTTCCCTAAGTTTTCTGTAATGTTCTTAGAGAGAGAAAGGGAGATAGAAGGAAGGTCGGTTCCTTGGTTTCCACCGAGTTCTGAGTTTCTACTTAGTCTATCCTTAGGTAATTAAGTTAATCCTAAGGCTTGGGGTGCCGGAAATGTCCCCGAGGGCATAATGGTAAAATTCCCCAGTATTCCCACCTAGACTTCTTAACCTCAAATATATCTCCAATTATTTATTTCCATAACCCATTAACCTAAATAACCATTCAATACTTGAAATACCCCTTGACTTGACCCAAGTCAAGTATTAAGCCCCGTTGTGATTTCCCGCTAGCTAGCTCCCTAGAATCGCCTCAAGTCGCATGCTGCAGATTTACCCACATAATAATGTGGTTCTCATAAGTATAACATATAATCACATTTACATTCATATAGACATACCAGCATGCTTATCATATAATCATGCATTAAGTTAATAAATTCACACATAAAACAATTATGCCCTCTCGGCACACTAATCAAGGCCCTTAAGCCATATTAGTGATTTTGAGTCGTTACAGTTCCACCACCCTGTTGGGTGGGATTAGAAGTCCCGAGAGCACGGGATTGATCCTGGAGTTTGATTTTGGGATTGAATCTTAATAAGGATATTATTTATGGTTGTGACTAGGTTACCACTAGGGCTCGGGGCAGGATCGTGCTCGATGGTCGTTTAGTCTATCATGTGCTTGGACCAGAGGTAAGAAAATTGCACCCAATACGTGATATATGTGATTACGGCTTGACCCAGTTGTTAAATATAGATTTGATTAGGACTCAAGCCCATGTGACTGAGCATGATTATGATTGTGCCTGTGATTTCTTGATATGCTTGAATACTCTATATGTGGATAATTGTTAAATGATATATGCATGTGTTGCATTATCTGATTGAAAAACATTCACTTATAATTCAAGGGTGACAATAGCACACTGAGCGCTGGTTGATATGGTTAGGCCTAATCAGGAGTGTGACATACGCTTGATCGACCCAATGGTTGTTGTAAAATTAAAGCACCAGGTACGTTGGGCCAGCTCCAAGTCTGATTATATAGAGGATAGGGCAATGGGCTCTGGGGTTAATCCATAGCCCCATATCCTAGGGCGCTAGGCCCCAGTATGACTTATTTGTCATTTATTTAGGGTAACGTGCCTTGATGTGACACTACAATCACTTATCTGAATATAATGCATCACGAGTAGGGTTATTACTACTAGGTAGGCTTATCATGATTCTATAATATGTCATTAACTACTTATGAGCATGTTTAAGTTTTCTTGCTGAGCCATGGTTCACGGGTGCTATGTGGTGTAGGTAAGGGGAAGGGGAAGCTGGACCAGCTATGAGCTGGAGAGCTTTGATGGCAATGTGTACATATCCAGCCTCGACCACCACAGTTGGGGGATCACAGAGGAACTAGGGTCAAACAATATTTTTCTGCTTAGGTCGGTTGGTTGTAACTTTTGAGTTGTAAGTAGCCTTTTAAACGTTATTTTGGGATCCGATGTATGAAAGCAAACATTTTAATGAAATGGTCATTCCTTTTGACCAAATTTTTTAACCCTAAACTGTTAATCAAGTTTAGTTACACGTTTATGGCCAAATAAATCGTTTAGAGAGTCGAGCACCATTTAAAATACACAGTGTAACGATCTTGGCTGTCCAGGGCGTTAAAGTTCTACTACCTAGGTTAGTAGAATTTAGGGTCCAGGAGGCTAGGACTTGGTCCGGAAGCCTTTATTAGTTCGTTTCTTTATAATTATTTATTGTTATGGTTGTGACTAGGGTGAACCATTAAGCTCAGAAGGAAAGGACCGTACTCGGGGTCGTCATACACTATTCACTCAAGACCTTAGGTAAGAAAACTACACCTGGACTATGGTTAGGGCTTGAGCCCCAATTATCGAACATGGAAATAATCATGCTTAGAGTATTTTATTAAACCTATTTGATTGCATTGTGCATATCTGTGTTAAGTGAGGTATGCTCACCTGTTATATCTGATTGAAAAGTCGGCGTAAAAGTCGAGGGCGACAATAGTGTGCTAAACGCATTTCAATGTGGCTAGGCCAACCCAGAGCTGATTGGAAATATCGACTTATAAGTCGAGGGTAGAAATAGCTTGCTGAACGCAAGTAGATGTTGCTAGGCCAACCCAGATTTGATTGAAAAGTTTAACTTATAAGTCGAGGGCGACAATAGTGTGATGAACGTAGGTCGATGTGGCTAGGCATCCTAGAAGCATTATATATGCTTGTACGACCCCATGGCCTCCTGAAATATAAAGTGCAAGATACGCCTGGCTAGCTCTAAGGCTAGTTAAAATGGGAATACGCAAATAGGGCCCCGGTGTGGCTCTATGGCTGCTTATTTAGATTGAATTTGGTATGCTTATTAGCCTTGAACTATTGGTGAATATATGATATAACTGATATTCGACCAACGTGTTGAACATGGGGTTGGACATCCATCGCATTGAGCGTGGGGCTGATCGGCAAAGCGTGTGGAGCGTAGGCCGTGAAGGCGAGTTTAGTTTGGGGGGTGCAGTCCTTACTCGCCTGGCAAGAACCGCGAGTTGAGTGCCTTAGTACGTATCTCGGTCGGTTGGGCTGCTCGACAGGACTATTTCCTAGGTCATGTAATTGAAGGCAAACATAGTTAAGGGTGCATTCCCCACTTGCCTGGCATGAACCGCGAGTTGAATGCCTGTGTACGAATCTAGCTCAGTTGGACCGTTCAGCACAACTTTTTTCCCAGGGTCGTGTAATTGATTATATGATTAAAATGAACATCTTTGTAAACTGTGGAACATGTTTACAAATTTATATGGTTGGAACAAATGTATTGGATAATTGTAAAGCATGTGCTTATTGCTTTTGAATATTTGGATATTGTTATGCCTTGAGAGGTTTTCTTGCTGGGCCTCGGCTCACAGGTGCTCTATGGTGTAGGTAAGGGCAAAGAATAATTGGACCAACTCTGAGTTGGAGAGCTTCAGGGGTGGAGTGTACATATGCAGTCTGCTTGACTTCCACAGTCGAGATTACTTGTTGGAACTAGGGTTGAACCTTGATTTTTCTGCCTAGGCCGACTTTGGTGTTTATGTGTCAGTTTATAAACTCTTTTGAGATCCCATGTACGAACCTAAACCTTTTAATGAAATGGTTGTTGTTGACCAAAATTTGTAACACCTAATCCTTGGGTTAGGTTTAATGACACGATTTAAGTCCAAATTACTCGTTTAGCGAGTTAAGCAATATTTAAAATACACAGTGTAATAGTCCTAGATTAGTAGGGCATTACAGTATCAACCTCTCCAAGGTCTTTCATCTAGAAAATGGAAAATAAAAAACCCTTTTGTTTCTAGTATGCATTTCATCTCATTACTTAAAATCAACATATCATCATCATATAGACACACCAAGATGACATAGTCATCGCAAGTCTTAGAGTATAAGCACTTGTCCACATTATTGTGTCTAAACACATATGAAATTATGGCTTTATTAAACTTTTCATGCCACTGTTTTGGTACTTGTTTTAAACCATATAATGATTTAACAAGCCTACACACTTTATGTTCATTTCTCCTTAGAACAAAACCCTCCGGTTTTTTCATATAGATCTCCTCATCGAGATCTCTGTTTAGTAATTCCAGTTGGACATCTATTTGATGAACATAAATGCTACATATTGATGAAAAGGCAAATAAAACTCTTATTGTGGTTGTCCTAGCAACCGATGCATACGTGTCAAAATAATCGAATCCTTCCTTTTATTTAAATCATTTATAGCAACTCATCCAGATTTGAAGGATTGCATGTGCCATCCGTGTGATATTTCCTCTGAAATACCCACTTGCACACAATTAATTTTAAACCTTTTGGAAAGCCTTCCAATTCCTATGTGTGGTTTTGCATAATTAAAGCCATCTCATCATCTGTTGCCTCCTTCCAAAAGTGGAGTCTCTCAAAGACATTGCTTCTTGGTATTTTTTGGGATCATCCTCAACTTGAAGAATCATAGGAAATTTCCATATGACTTCTTCAAGTTTATCATAGAGTAACTTTACTTGAGAAAGTTTCTCAATTGATCCCAACTCTTTAAGCTTTTGGCTTCTCAGAGGTAATATTGGTTGCTCATCAACCTTTGGCTTTTTCTCTTTATGAGATTCTCCAACATCAGTGGGTTCTTGAGAGTTGCTATCACAATATAACATATTATCAAAGAACTCCACTTCTCTCGATTCAATTATCACATTAGACTCCAAGTCTAATAGCCTATAGGCTTTGCTATTTGAGGCATAGCCTATAAATGCAAACTTAACAGTCCTTGGACCCAACTTGGTCCTCTTAAGCTCTATGCTCTTGCAATAAGCAAGGCACCCCAACACTTTAAGATAGCCTAGGTTAGGCTTCTTTCCTCTCCATAACTCATATGGAGATACATTGTTCTTTTTCATAGGAATTCGATTTAAGATATGACACGCAGCAAGCAAAGCTTCACCCCACATATTATAACACAATTTAACATCTAAAAGCATAGAGTTAAACATCTCAAGATAAGTCCTATTATTTCTTTCAACTATCCCATTTTGTTGTGGATTGTATGGTGCAGTGCATTCATGTATAATACAATGTTGTTCACAAAACACATTGAAATCATTTGAAAGGTATTCACCACCTCTATCACTTATAGGAGTCTTAGCTTTCCTTTCCAAATGATTTTTTTTACTTCAGCTTTATAGATTTTAAATACATTAAATGCCTCATCCTTAATCTTAAGTAAAATTACATAAGTATACCTATAGCAATCATCTATAAAATTCATGAAATATCTGTTTCCCCCTCTAGTAACATGCCATTCAATTCACATAAATCACTATGTACTAAATCTAGTAAGTTTGAACATCTATCAACACTAGGAAAATGTTTCCTTACAATTATAGATTTAACACATAATTCATATTTATCATACTCATTCACATCACAATTAATCAATCCACATTTAACAACTTTTTTTAATTTTGCTATAACCTATATGAGTAAGTCTATTATGCCATAAGGTAATAGAATTAGAATTAACCACAATGCAAGATTTAGATGTCATATCATTATTGTCACTATCAAGAGCACGAATTTTGATCATTCCATAACATGTATAACCCTTTCCCACAAAAGTGCCCAATTTAGTCAAAGTGAGTTTACCGAATTGAAACTCTATTTTGAGATCGAATTTACTCAATAGACTTCCACTCACAATGTTTCTAGTCATATTGGGAACATAGAAAACATCAGTTAGGGTCACTTTTTGTAACGTCCTCCTAATCCAGGACTGTTACACTGTATACATTAAATTGTCTCATACTTGCTAATCAAGTCATTTGGTTTAAAATGTGTAACTATGGTTAATGTCAAGGGTTAGGGCTAAAAATTTTGGTCAAAGAAACTGTTTACTTATATTTAAAATGTTTCATACATTTTTGGGATCCCAAAATATTACAACCGAATTCTTAAAAAGGTGTATGTATATCAAAAATTACATCCAGTCAACCTAAGCGGCAAAAATAAGGCTACAACCCTAGTTCCTCTGAGATAACCTCGGCCGTGGTGGTCGAGCAGCCGCATATGTACACGCCGCCACCGAAGGTCTCCAACTCATGGCTGGTCAAGCTTTCCTTTCCCCTTACCTGCACCACAGAGCACTCGTGAGCCAAGGCCCAGAAAGAAAACTTTACATGCACATAAACAGAAAATACAGATTTCCAGATACTTATTTAGCATGTCCAGCAGTAATAACCTACACATACAATTATTCAATTACAAACAAATGGTCATTGGACCAACTTAGGGTCGCTGCCCTGAACAGTTGACCATAGAGCCAACCCTGGGCCTATGCCCTAGCTATGTGACCATAGATTCACATAGGGCCATCACCCTTATCTCTGAGTAACTAGCCATAGAGCTAGCATGTAACGCCCTGGGTAGCCAAGACCGTTACACTATGTATTTATAAAGGTGCAAGACTTGCTAATCAAGTCATTTAGTTGAAAACGTGTCATTAAAACAATTAATGAGCTAGGGTTAAAAGGTTATGGTCATAAAAGATACATTTCATATAAATTAATATTTTGTACATGGCATCCCAAAAGAAATAATGTTTGAAGGACAATTTACAAAATTGCTAGGTATAAACAACCGCTAGCCACTCTAAGGGCAAAATAGACATTTATGGTCCTCCTGTTCTTGTTCCATTTCACTCAAATCATTTCAGGGAGTGTTTTCTTCCCAAAAGCAGCGGCGCCCAACCGAGGTTCTCCACATTTAGGTACGTTTTTAGCCATTTTTTTTCAATTTTAATGTTAAAATAATGATTTATATATGTTTATGAAACTTATATATAGTTTTTTTTTTTTTTTTGTATAGATTTTGTTTTTTGAAGATTATAGTTTGAAAACCCATAATCTTTATTGGATTTTTGGGGTTTTCTACATCAAGAACCCACATTGCTCAATTACCACAAGTGTAATTTTATTAATTTTTATGATTTAAATATAATTTTTGTGAATTTTTTTTTATAAATTGACTATATTTTGGATTTTTAATTTTTAGATAGTTTTATTATCTTTTTTTTTTAAATTTAATTAAATTTCAAATTTACTATGTAAATGAGTATATATATAGATTAATGTATATATTTTGTATAAGTTTCATTTTATTAATTGTTTAGTTTGATTATTATTAGTATATTTTTGTTTATATTTTGTTAACTTTTTAAAAGTATTTTTAAATTTTGGGTTTAATTGGTTAAATAGGTATATATTAAAATTGTTTGTTTTTTTAAGTTATATGTTATTATTGATTTAGTTAGGATATTTATAGTCGATTTTATTTATGTGAGTTGTTAACTTTTAAAAAAAAAAAAAAATTATTTCGGGTTTAAGTAAACAAATGAGTAGATATAACAAATTATTTGTTTTCTTTAAGCATTTTATTGTTTATTTAGTTACAATATAGCTTTATGATATTTTTCTTTATATTTTGTTAACTATTTTATTATTTTTTTGTATATTGTTATATTTGAGTAGGTATTTTGTTGACAACTTTGTTGGTGAGATCAAGCTTTGGAGGATTTTATATTAGAGGTAATATTTTAAACCTTAATGTATAATTAATATATTGAACTTAGTAGCATGTACGAATTATAAAATAGTGGAGATAGGATCTGGGACTGTGTGCTGCGGTGATATAAGGCTGTAATTGCGCATGTTTGATTGATTACTTGATTTGTTGTATTTATGTGATGAATATATGTTTATTTAAATTTTGGGAAATATGATAGAAATAGGGGAAATGCTGCCCAATTTTTTGTAATATTTAGTAATTTGAGAATTATACATGTTTGATTGATTAGTTGGTTTGTTGTGTTCATATGATGAATATATGTTTATTTAAATTTTGGGAAATATGATAGAAATAAGGGAAATGCTGGTCAATTTTTTTTTAGGATTTAGTAATTTGAGAATTATGCATGTTTGATTGATTAGTTTGATATTTTTGTGTATACCATGTGCTATATAAATACACATTTTAAATTTGGGAAATGTGATAGAAATAGGAGAAATGCTGCCCAATTTTTTTTGGACATATGGTTTCCTTTATTTACTTGTCAATTAAGTAATCCACGAACTTAATTGTTAAGTTTGTTGCTTTGTTTTTGTTGTGTGAAGTTTGACAATGGATAGAGATTGGATGTCAGCGGATAGGTTATCCATGAAATATAGGAATGGAGTTGAGTTTTTCTTGGAATTTTGTGAAAGAAATACTCAATCTCCTAATAGTATTCCTTGTCCATGTGTTAAGTGTGGTAATGTAACGCCCTACTACCTTAGAGCCGTTACTAAGTGAGTTTAAAATGTGCAATTAACTCCCTACGTGAGGTTTTTAGAACAAAAGTGTGATTAAACAACAAGTCAAGGCTGTAATCTTTTAAAAGTACTCTATTTCATTAAAAGTTCAAGAGTTTAACATTCGGGATCCCAAAATAGGGTTTGTAAAATATTTACAATTCAAAATAGGTTTACAGATGAATAATTATCAAAAACATAGTTTAATACAGCCACTTCTCAAAATGCCCCCAGCTAAAGCAGTCGGGCAGGCCAAACATGTACGCCCCCCCCCCCCCCCCCCCACACTCTCCGTACTCATGGCTGGTTGACTTTCTCTTTGCCCTTACCTGCAACACAGAGCACCTGTGAGCCGAAGCCCAGCAAGAAAACTCATACAGCACATAACATATGCATAACATACAATCACTATAGCAGATAACTCATATCTAGTCAGACAGTCCATAAGACTTAAACACATATATGGCCATGCCATCCCAAAAGCATTACCAAAGCCTAGGATCTCGGTCTACATCGTAAGGATATCCCATGTATCCATTGGGGTCTCACCCTAACAATAAGCACTCCATGTGCTAGGTGATATTCCCGGTCCCACTGTCGTTCTCGGCCCTTCGCCATTCCCGGCCCCTTGCCGTTCATTCTCCTAAAACCACATATAGCATTCTCAAACATCATACAAACATATAATAACTCAATCAAGACTACATCCTAACAACAACACAACTTAGGGCCACGCCCTGCAACAATACTATGGGCTCGTGCCCTGCTCTACGGGTGCTACAGTTTTCTTACCTGTATCCCGAGCTTTCCGATGCACCAAGGTCACAAGCACGGTCCTCTATCACGAGCCTCTCCGAAATCTTCGTCACAACACATATAAAACACTTTTAATACTAAGTAATCCCAAAACCACTTCCCGGAACCAATCCCGTACTCTTGGGACCTCTAATTCCCTAAAACAATGTATCAGAACCATCCCCCGAGCCCCCGGGCAAAAGCCCTAAAGATGCAAAATTTAAGTGTCCAAAAATAGACTAGGGCTGCGGTACTCCCATCAAGGGCCGCGGCACCGAGGAGCTTTTCCCTCATCCAGATGCAAGCTTGCGCTGCGGCACCAAAGAACAGGGCCGCGACGCCCCTACGCGAACCCAGATTTCTGGGTTTTCCCCTGCATTCTTCCCGAGCTAAAACAACTCCAATTCAACCCAAACAAGTACCTAAGCCCCAAAATCAATTTAAAACCCCAAATGAACCCTTTAACAACCTATAAACATAAAAAACAAACTCATTTACACAATCACACTCAAAATCCATTCTTGAGTTTCAAATTTCAGAAGCTCAAACCATGGCTTCTAAGACCTAAACCAGAGCTTGAAAAATATAATACATGCCTCTAAAATCTCAAACCATACCAGATACAAAAATTCAAAGGTGACAAAATCTCTTACCTCAATCAATAACTCAGCTTGAACTTCCTCCAATCCCAGCTTTAAACCAACTCCTCTTGATTATCAAGCTGAATTCTCATAACAAACCAGCCATAACTATCCTTCAATTTTCATTCTTACTTTCTAAAATCAAGCTTAAAACTCAGTAAAACAGGGACAATTCTTACCTCAGAAAAATCTTGATTCTTGTTTGGCTTCAATTGCTTCAAACCACCTTGATTCCTCTCCTAAATCTCAGAATTCCCAACTCCCTTCCCTTCTTCCTTTTTGCCCTTAATTCTCCTCTTCTTTCAGCTAAAACTGAATTGCCCAAGTGAAATAACGTGAATGATCTTTCCCTTAGCTGAAGTAATCTAAATCCCTGCCTAAAGACCACCTTTCCCTTCCATCTATTTCCCCTTCTAACTAAACCCCAAGGCCTTTTTTGTCATTTCTACTCTCTTACAATTCTATCATTTCTCGTCTAAACTTGTTACTCTCAGCAGTTACTAATGGTTACTCAGGTTACTCAATCACCAATAACCATTAACCACTAATTCTCAACCCAACTTATGAAATTCCCAAAGTACCCCTAGGCTCCTCCCGAGCCGGGTATAAAATCCCGTTGTGACCTTTAAGTTAACTAGCTCCCTAGGACCGTCTCGGCACGTGCATCACATTTATATCACCACACTCACGTGGGACAAATCACATAATACAATTATCACATTTATGCCCTCAGCGGGCCAAAATTACCAATTTACCCCTAACATACAAACGGGGTCCACATGCATATTTATTCCACCTAAACATGCATTCTAATCACATATTCGTTTAAATTCATATATTATCATGTTAATTCACTTATTGCCCTCTAGGCACGCTAATCAAGGTCCTAAACCTTATTAGCAAATTGGGGTATTACAGGTAACGTTGTGAGGATGCCAATTTTTAAAATAAAAGACCACTTATTTAGGAATGGAATCGAAAAAATTTATAAAGTATGGTTTTTGCACGGTGAAATAATGAAAGGGAATGATGAGGGACCATCTAAGAATAATAAGTATTTTGATGTTGATTATGAAGTTGATGATGTTGCAGAGATGATTGATGATGCACAATATGAATCACATGTGGATCCAATTAAATTTCAGTCAATCTTAGAAGATGTTGAGAAACCTATTTTCCCTAATTGTACAAGGTTCACTAAATTATCAGCACTGCGTAGGTTGTATAACTTAAAAGCCAAACATGGGTGGAGTGATAAGGGAATGACAGAGTTGTTAACATTTTTAGGAGAATTATTACCCGAAGGTAATGAAATGCCGTCTTCATTTTATGAAGCGAAGAAGACATTGCGTTCGTTAGGCATGCACTATGAAAAAATACATGCTTGTCCTAACGATTGCATCTTATATCGAAAGAGATTTGTTGATGCAATTACATGTCCGACATGTGGCGAGTCTAGATGGCAAAAGAAAAAAAATTCAGATGCAGTTAGAAAAGGTGTCCCTGCAAAGGTTTTTTGGTATCTACCACCGATACCTCGTTTGGTTAGGTTGTACCAAAATGATGATCATGCTAAAAATTTAATTTGGCATGCTAAAGATAGAGTAAAGGATGGAAAGCTAAGACATCCAGCTGACTCGCCAGCTTGGAAAACAGTAGATGTTGAATGGCCAGAATTTGGGAATGAATCAAGGAATATTCGTTTGGGTCTTTCTGCTGATGGAATTAATCCACACAATTCCCTTAGTAGTAAATATAGGTGTTGGCCTGTAATGCTAGTCATCTATATTCTACCGCCATGGTTGTGTATGAAGAGGAAGTTTACCATGTTGACCTTGTTGATATCTGGTCCTAAATAACCTGGAAATGATATTGATGTATACCTAGCTCCTTTAATTGATGATTTGAGCACATTGTGGTATGAGGGGTGTTATACCCAAAAATTGGAGATCAATAACGTGGCAATAAAGGTGACAAGTGGCAGTGCATGATCAATAAAAGACACATTAATAGTCAATAAATACATTGACTCCTCAGAGTTGTGATAAAGTGACCCGGTAGACTGACGAAGAATTTGGACTGCTTGAAAAATTTCATAACCAAGCCAAGTGCATCCTAGGAGGCTAAGAGTGCATCCTAGGAGGCTAAGGAGAGTGCATCCTAGGAGGCTAAGGAGAGTGCATCCTAGGAGACTAAGGAGAATGCATCCTAGGAGGCTAAGGAGAATCCATCCTAGGAGAGCTAAGGAGAGTGCCTCCTAGGAGAGCTAAGGAGAGTGCATCCGAGGAAAACTCAAGAGATTGGTTCTAGGAGACCCCAAGGATGTGGTCCGAAGAGAGACCAAGGGACCTTGGACCGAGGAGAAGTCCAAGGAGATTGCCTTGGACCTATCCGAGGTGAGATGCCAAGGAGGTTGCCTCGGACCTATCCGAGGTGGGATGCCAAGGAGACTGCCTCGGACCACCTTGGTCCGAGGAGAGCCATGCATGCATAACCTTGAGCCAAGGAAAGCCTAGAGGAGTGCATGTCCTACCACCATGCATGTCCTACCACCATGCACGTCCGACCAACAAATGTTTGTCCTACCACCATGCACATGTTCGACCAACACTTGCATGGGTGGTCAGTAGGAGGTGGATCAACTAACTAGAGGAGAATAAGTCAAGATTCCCATAAACAACTTCAACAAGATATGCGGGAATCTCTCATTCTTCCCACAAATGGGGGGTTTGTTACATTTTGAATTTTGAATGTTTCTTTGTAATTTAAATGTAATAAATATAATAAAATATCCCGGTTCTAGGGGATACCGTATGTATGACCCTAAGCCTATAAATAGAGGGCTTATGGGATGAGAGAGGAGCTTCTTCTGCTTCTTCTTTCTAGAGAGAGAAATTTGGGTCTGAGTATTCTAGAGAGAGAAAGTGCTGAAATTAGAGAGAATTCTTGTATTTTTGCAATCTGTACTAAAGAAACTCAGTTGGCTCAGTCCATCTGATCTTGAGTACGGATCTATAAATCACAACTGTAAGTGGATTAGGCTATTACCGATAAATCGGGGCTGAACCACTATAAAATCTCTTGTGTGTTCTTTATTTTCTTTATTAAACCGTCTGTGTCATTTAAAATCTCTTGAAGGCTTGTCGTATTTGACGTTCTCACGTCGTTGGCTAAAAACACAGTCAACAAGGGGGTTAATGCTTACGATGCTTATAAGAAATAAAATTTTAATCTTAAAG
The DNA here is from genome assembly GCF_963169125.1 of Humulus lupulus. Classification (NCBI taxonomy): domain Eukaryota; kingdom Viridiplantae; phylum Streptophyta; class Magnoliopsida; order Rosales; family Cannabaceae; genus Humulus; species Humulus lupulus. The sequence continues at coordinate 28,798,831 of NC_084799.1, forward strand.
CAGTGTTGTTGTGGACTATTAATGACTTTCCAGCCTTAGGTAATCTTTCTGGATTTAGTGTGAAAGGGTACAAGGCATGTCCCATTTGTGAAGAAGGGACTCATTCTGAATATTTAAAACGTTCTAGAAAGATTTGTTATATGGGACACCGAAAGTTCTTATCCGAAAAACATAAATTTCGAAGCTTGACAGATGCCTTTAATTGTAAACCTGAATTTGAAAAGGCTCCACCACCTTTACTTGGAGGACAATTGTTAACAAAGTTGAACAAAGTCCAATGCAAGTTCGGAAAACCTAGAAATTTTACAAATAAGAGAAAAAATGTTAGACGTGAAAAAACAAAGGAGGTTGTAGATGGTGCGACAGGTTGTTGGAAGAAGAAATCTATATTTTTTGAGCTTGAGTATTGGGAGCATTTGGTTTTGCGGCACAACTTGGATGTAATGCAAATTGAGAAAAACATGTCGGAAAGCTTAATTAGTACATTGCTGAATATTCCTGGTCGGAGTAAGGATGGAATCAAAGCTCGGTTGGATTTAAAAGTAATGGGTATACGCAGTAAGTTACAACCAGAGGTTGGTGAGAGACGAACCTATTTACCACCTGCGTGTTATACCCTGTCTAAAGAAGAAAAACGAATTGTATGTCATTCTTTGTCGAATGTGAAAGTACCGGAAGGTTATTCTTCAAATATTTCTTCTCTGGTAGATATGAAAATTTTGAATTTAGTTGGAATGAAGTCTCATGACCATCATACACTACTTGAACATCTTCTACCGGTAGCTATCCGTTCTGTGTTACCCAAAAAAGTTCGATATGCAATTACCAAACTGTGTTTTTTCTTTAAATCCTTTTGTTGTGAAGTGGTAGATGTGTCAAAGTTGGACAGTCTTCAAACAAATATTGTGATAACTATGTGTGAGTTGGAGCAGTATTTCCCACGTTCATTTTTTGACATAATGGTTCATTTAATAGTTCATTTGGTGAGAGAAGTAAAATTTTGTGGACCATTATACTTGAGATTGATGTACCCATTTGAACGGTATATGAAGGTTTTAAAAGATTATGTTAGAAATAGAAGTAGGCCTGAGGGTTGCATAGTTGAATCCTACATCGTTGAAGAAGCAATGGAGTTCTGCTCAGAATACTTATCAGGTGTTGCGAGCATTGGACTATGTTTTTCTAAAAATGAGTTTGAAATAAGTAAAGGTGGTAGAGGTGGTGTTGTTTCTGAAGTAAATAAACTCGATAGAGATGAAGCACATCGCCTAGTCTTACAAAATATTAATGATGTTCAACCATACATCGAGTAAGTTCTCATACATATGCATGATCAACCTTATTTTTCTCTTTCATAATATTTACAATGATAGAAATAATTTTTCTTGAAGAGAACATTTCAATTGGATCAAGACTACTTATCCCAATAAGTCTCGGAATAAAAAATGGGTACAAGATGAACATTATCGAAATTTCAGCACTTGGTTCGAGAATGAGGTAAAATACTTGTGTTGTTCTTGTTTGAGTGTTATTTATGTATGTTAGCTTGTTAGAATTAAATATACTTTGTTTAATTTTTATTGTATTCTAGGTTTTGAATAACACCTCAAACAAAGTGTCTGAAACACTAAAATGGATAGCACTAGGTCCTTCAATGAGTGTAATTAAGTATCAATCCTATTATATTCACGGTATTCAATTCAACACCATGGAACGTGATAATATTAGAAAGACACAAAATAGTGGTGTTACTATTATCGCATAGACTTTTCAAATATCTAGTTCCAAAGATAAAAATACCATAAATTGTGATATGACATTTTATGGGGTGATCAAAGAAATTTGGGAACTAGATTATGTGACTATTCAAATTCCTGTCTTCTTGTGTGATTGGGTGAAAAGTGATAATGGGGTCAAAACAGATGACTTAGGATTCACACTGGTGGACTTAAACCGAATAGGACATAAATCTGACCGCTTTATAATGGCGTCATAAGCCAAGCAAGTGCTTTATGTGAGTGATCCAGTAGATGCTCGATGGTCAGTTGTTCTAACAAGTCAACCGAAAGATTATCTGATCAAAGAGTTTGGGAGCGATGACATTATACTTGAACAAGAAACATTTACCATTGCTTCACCGCCTATTGATGTCACCATTGATAATGATGATGACTATATACGCGAGAATGGCGAAGGGTTGTAGGTAGATAATTAAAGGTATATATATTAATTTTGTGATTTTGTTTTTATGTATTTTTTGAAGTTTATACTAGATAATATTTTTGTTTACTTAATTGTTGTTTTATGATTATGGATCCATCACATGCTGATGAGGGCGATTCGTTTGTTGACGATGATGGTATTGGTCTTGAGGGGATTAATGCTACCACACCAACAAATACACAAGATAAGAAGTATAGGGGCAAATCGACTTGCAATGATGTATTCAAAGCAAGAAGTGAGGGGCGTAATTATGAGGTCGAGTACAATCATTTTGGTCGAGCGATGGGAAAAGGGGGGATCAAGATGAACAGCACCATCGGCCTTCTATCACGCACAACCCTTCCTTTAGATATCGACAATTGGAAATAAATGCCGAAGGATAAAAAGGAGACTTTATGGGGTCAAATACAGGTAAGTTATGGTGTTAACTATTAAATTTATCCTAACAAATTAATATATTGAAATTTTTTTAATATTTTTTGGTTCGTTTGTGCAGACTACGTTCAAACTTCCAAATTCTGCTAAAATAGACGTCTAAAAGAGGCAGAAAAACATGGAGAAATTGGAAAACAAGACTAACAAAAGATCTTATTTGCGTATATAAGAATGTAGCTCCTGAGCTTCTTGCCAATCCGCCATTAGAGTACATCGAATATTACGACCCTGAAGATTGGAAAAAATTTGTTGCAAAAAGACTAACTCCAGATTGGGAAGAGATGAGAAAACAAAAACAAGATGCTCGGTCTCAGAACAAGTATCCACATCACTCAAGGCGTGGCGGTTATGCACTGGTAGAGCAACAAATGGAAGATGAATCAGGTCATGAGTTGACCGAATATGACAGAGCTGAGATGTGGACACGGGCACGAATGAATAAGAAAGGAGAAGTCATTAGTGAAGAAGCTCGAGAGGTGGTGAAGAAGATTGTAAGTGTTATTCGATTTTTTGAAATAATTTTAATGATTAATGTGTGTGTTAAATTCTAATTGATTTATTTACTATGTATATAGGCGGAATACAGGAAAAAAGTAGCAGAAGGTGAGTTGGTGGAGGAAGGTTCAAATGATATACTAACAATGGCGTTAGGCACTCCGGAGCATGGGGGACGTGTTAGGGGGGTCGGTGCACATTTCGCTCCCCGTCAATTTTTTCATGTCCCACCGCCAAGAAGAAAAAGTCACAAACAAAAAGATGTGGAAGATGCTCATTATAAAAACCTTGAAGAGAAATGGCGTCAATCTTAAGAAAGGTCACGTCAACAGGAGGAAAAGTTAAACCAATTGATGGTGTATATTGCATCTCAACAGAGCGGTGTGTTTGGATCATCAAATGCATCTGGTTCGGGTGTAGGAGGAGACTGAAACACGCTACACGCACCATATTCCCCTCCACCATCGATGACGCATGCACAATATGCTCCGCCATAACCGACATGGACATTAAATGCTCACCGACCACCCTCACAGCCACCATATGCTCATCCACCACAGACACAGGCACCATGTGCTCCCCCACCACCGTAGTCAAATTTTCCTGATGAGGTAATAGTTTCTTATTAATTCATTATTTCATATATTTGACCTAGTAAAAATAAACTAGTTTATCGAAAAATATAACAGATTAATTGGAATGCAACAGATTAATTGTAAGTTGTGTCTTGGTTCGACACAAAATATAGTTGCAGAGGGGAAACTTATAAGTACCTGTTGCACATAAATACATAGCGTTCAACTGCCTCCTAGAAATTATCGTGTAAGAATTGAGGTAGCCATTCAAGAGAACGCTAGTTTACCATATCCGCTTACAATGGAAGGTTATACATTGGTTGGACAAGCAGTCGGGTACGATGTTGGATGGCCACAACATTGCATCCTTACTAATCAACAAACGAAAGTGCCACTTGCACCCTCTACTCAACAGCCAAAGCAATCAAAGAAAAGAATAGATGCATTGACACATGAGCCTACAGAAGTACCTATGCCAAGAATTGTTAAGTGTTTGGTGAAGTTTACTGATAAATGGAAAGTTGACCACGTGGTAGAAATTCCAATTGTAGAAAGGTTATTTGGATTCCAAACTACTGCTATGTTAGGGAAAGATGAGATCTTCCACTTTTGCAACTATGAGATGATCGGGCAGATTGAACTAGCATTATATATGAGGTACAATGGTGTTTATAAACTTTTAGTTTATTTAGTGTAACTTGAAATTTAATAGTTTATTGAGTTTTTTAATTATATGTAGTGTGCTTGATGATTTAGTGAAATCGAAGGGATTGAACCACATGTACACTTTCATGCATCCTGCTTTAGGGTCCACTAATGCAGGAACCAATGAAATACATGCTAAAAATCTTTTCGATCGGTTTCTACAGATGGAGCTAGAGACACAGTTTCTAATTTGTCCTTGGAACAACAAGTAAGTAAATTTAATTTTATATTTATACATTTTGTTTATTGATAAATATCTTACACAAGTTTTTTTATTGTAGCTATCATTGGATGTTAATATTAATTCAGCCACATAGTCATTCGGTAGCTTTTTTGGATCCTGTAAACTCACATTTTCGCACAGAAATCAAGGAGATAATTATCATGTAAGTTATACATATTACTTAATTAATTTATAATTTCATTTCAAACTCATAATTGGGTAAATATTAATATTTTGTGTAGGGCATTGGATCTATATGATACTCACCGAAGACAAAAAGAGTCAATCAATCTTGAAGTTTGTGTTCCTAAGGTAAGTAAATTATATTACTTATCGTATTAAAGTTTTTGGCATATTTTTATTATAATCACTTGCTAAATATAATACTTAAATTTGTATAAATATGTTGTAATAGTGTCGAAACCAAATTGGGCCAACCGAGTGTGGCTTTTACATTATGAAGTTTGGTAGAGAGTTTATTTCACAGCCTAGACCAAAGGCCTACTTGAAAAATGAGATATTGTTTTACCTTTTAATTATAATTTAATCTATCGTTCATGATTTTATTTGGATGATTTCTAACTTATTATTTTTAATATTTTCCAATTAGTTTACGAATACGGCACCATATTCGACTAACGAAATCAATGAGGTACGGGATGAGTGGGCTAAATTAGTTTTGGCGTGTCTTGCTTAGCAAATGAGCAAGTTGGTGAGGAAATTTTAGTTAAATGAGGTTTAATACTTAGAAGTTTAGAACACATGACTCCCTATATACATAGATTAACATTGAAATCTAAATTACTTTTGTAGATTTGAACAGAAAAGTTAACTTTAGATAAATGTTTAAAAAATTTATACAGTTGTTTTTCTGTTTCTGTTGCTGTTTTTCTGTTTCTGCTGCTGTTTTTTCTGTTTCTGCTGCTGTTTTTTTTAATCAAAATAGGCCAGGGAAATTGGCATAAACATTTGCAATTTCCTTGGTTAATACTTTATGTGACAATTCCCAAACATTTGTGGCAGTGGCCCACTGACACAAAATGCCAGGCATTTGCGTCAGTTGGGCACTGTCACAAATCTGGTATTTGTGGCAGTTCCCCACTGACGCAAGGCATTTGCGTTAGTGGGGCACTGCCACAAATTCCAGATTTGTGACAGTACCCCACTGACGCAAATGCCTGGCGTTTGTGTCAGTGGGGCACTGCCACAAATACCAGATTTGTGATAGTGCCCAACTGACGCAAATGCTACTCTGGTTTGCGTCACATATTAAACTGACACAAAAACTCAATTGTGGCAGTTATAAACTGACGCAAATTGCCTTGTTTGTTGTAGTGTCTTAGAACAACCAGAAATCTCAGAATTCAGACGCTAAACTATTATAAGAAAGCTTACCTTTGCTGAAGAGCAATTCCACCTAGAAGTTGTAGAGTTAATCCCCAAGTTTCCAGCAATAGAACCTAACAAGAATTCAGCAACAATCTTGTTCCACAAGATCTTGTCTGATAACTATACTTTCATTAACCTCCTCTTGTACGACAACCTTGCTGAAACTCCAGAGTCTATTTAGTTCACAATGATCGCTTTATTGACTTATTCTCGATGCCAGAAATACTTATGAGTCATCACCCTTACTAGGGTGAGATCAGCTTATAGGCCCTTGGCCTAACCCTTGGTATGACCTCAGAATTCCTGTCGAATCGGGAGTTAGAACTCCCCTTTCTTTCCCAAAATATCATACTCTTCCTTGCTGCATAACTTGGAGAGATACAAATCTCTCATCCTGGAGCTTCGTATTCCAAAATTAACAATTTACAAGTTCTTGTGTCCTTTCAGATAGGCAGACATTCCTTCCTTAAGAATTCCAACAATCTCTTTGGTTTTCCATTAGAATAAATACTGAACCGCAGTATCCACTACCTTTAAATTCTTTACTTCGCATAGTATTCCTTGCTTTTATCTTACCATGTCATATGCCATGTCACCTTAGCTATACTCCAGCAATCATCACCATGAATATTCCATCGAAAGATTACACCTTCCTTAATGCCTCAAATATTCTCACCCTTAACGCTTAATTCCTTAAAATAACTGATAAGCCTTCAGATCGCTGTTCTATCTGCAATCAATTAGTAATTCCAGATTCCCACTCTGTTCTCTTCGTTCTCTAATTCCTTTCCAAAACTTGGAAAACTTATAGGCTCTCAACTCAGCATTATCAATGCCCTGTCCCATTACTAGTTCATACGAACCCAAGTTACGTTAACTCATTCAGTGGAGTTATAACTTTTCCTGTCCAATTACCTTACTTATAGTCTAACATGGTCCACTCCTATAATCCACCACCATATCACTTTACCATTCAATATTCAAGCATATTAAATTCCGTCAACCGCTTAAACCTCCCAATACAACATACCCTAGGAGGTGGAACGACATCCATTTGGAATTCTCATCTCCATGCTAAATTCCCATTGGACCACTCATCCGATCCTTGTACCCTAACCCATATTACCTTGTCCATTCCATTACGTTTCACTAAATCCTGGCCTCAAGGTTATCTTTCTTACAAATGTTCAAACGCTTAAATACCTTACGCTATGCATACACTGCCAAATTATAGTTCTGTATGTGAGCCACGTTCCCATTCTTTCATCTCCCGCGAGGCTTAAACCATTATCGCATCAGTCTAAGCCTGGGCGTGCCCCAACCTATGATGCACCCCTCACAGTTTTATATCTTTATCAAAAGTTAGGTCCTTCATGCTACCCTTCTGTATTCAACCACAACATGCATATTCCTACATCACCAAGCACTAATCAATTCTCACTCAGTCTTTTGAACTTCTGATCTGACACTATCCATTCAGTCTATCTTCGAGTTTTACTGTCATTCTGATCTCTGGTGTAGCTGTCTGCGAAGATACTTACGTAATAGATGACGTGTTGCCAGTCTTGTTGTGCTCCCTATCCTTCGGACATTCTTCAACAACTTCTCTGTGGCTTTAGATTGAATTTCTTCATACCTAACCCATCTTCTTCTTGTAGCATTATTTTGAATACCTCTGGCGAGACTAAACTGACACTTCATGGAGCCTTACCTGTGACCCTGCTTCCTTTGTACTAACATCGTCAGTGTAATAGTCGCTCGCTCTCCACTTCTGACTGGAGAGTAGTCCAAAATATTGCCAATAAACCTGAAGGTGACTTGTTCACACTGCTCCTATATTCTCTACTTGTAGAACTTACATGTGTTGTTGAAGCTTGAATCAATTGAGAACCTTTGTTACCAATTCATCACACCCTACTTGGTACAAGTAGTAACTCCTAAAATGTCTCTTCCCTTGATATGCAGCTGGTAATAACCAGATCGTAGATCAATTCTTGAAGACATTGTCCTGCCTTGTAACCGGGCATTTAAAATTCTTCATCCTTAACAGGCGATGCTGATAATTCCCACAATATGATGCTCTGTCTAACTTGAGGTCAAATTCCTTCGACTTCTTAAGTAATTCTTCCTGTCAAACTATTACCATCTTCCATAATGTCCCTAATACCAAGCCTGTCTGTAGCCCAGTCCTGAAGCATACCCAATCCTTCCTTGTACCCATCTGAATTCCTACTGGTCGGCTTAGTTTCCATTCAGTCAAAGTAATATTCTTCGAGTGATATCCCCTACAATCCATGGTTGTCTCTTAACATATCAACTCTCACTCTGACTCATGTCGAAGCTTCCATATTATGAGCTCTGTCGCTCTCACCATGAACCCCTCGATTACTTATATCCCAATTCCTCTGCCAGAAGTTTCTAATTCCTCCTCAATAAATACTAATATCTTCAGCCTCTTGCACAATACCCTTGAGGCACATTCTCTATGTCTGAATCTCTCTTGGGTCACTCTCAACTTCGAGTTCTTCCAGCTTGTTATATAACCAAAAAAGTGAATTATCCAGTCAACTGACCATCTCCGAGGAACTAGCCTCGGGCTTCGAATATAACAAGGCATTCCCGTCTTCCATTTCCTAGTCATGGGAAATCCATACTAACATATCGAATCATTTCTTATGGAAGTCGTGCCCTCACCTGACATCCTTCCAGTTGGCGTCCTCTGCCTCAGGTGTATACCAAATAACCTCACTGGTTCCCATCACCATCCTGACAACTACCTTTACAATCAAACCCCTTCCTATAAAAAACTAGGTGCCATAGCACTGTCTGGGGTTCTTCTACCTCGATAATCGAGAATCTTTCCTTACTAAATTCTACCAATGGAAGTATTGTCCTTTGCATCTCTTGCCCTACGACATTCGTGCTCTATACCTCATTCCCTAGATCTCAAGTAACATGGCCCTCACCTGCTGCCTAAACACAGATGAAGATCTCATACATTGGTGCGACCCTCACACTCCGGTTTACCAAAAACGTCCCCGATGGCAAAATGGTCAAATTCCACGATATTCCCTCCTAAACTCACTAACTCCAAATATATCCCCAAATATTCAATCCCATTACCCGATAACCCAATTAAATGCCAAATACCCCGCGACTCGCTCCGAGTCGGGTATTGGCTCTCGTTGTGACTTTCCCGCTAACTTGCTCACTAGGATCGTCTCGTGTTGAGTAACTCAAATAAAACCAGATAATAATGTGGTCTCACACAAATATTACATATATGCACACACACACACACACACACACACACACACACACACATATATATACAATTATGCCCATAACTGGCCAAGTTACGAATGTTGCCCTTCTAATAAGAAACGGGCTCACATGCATATTTAATACCCCTAAACATGCACCACTAGATATATTATCATATAACTCACATAATCACAAGAAAATATATCAAATAAACATATAAGTCCATATATTGCCATCTTGGCCCCCTAATCACGACCCTAAGCCTTATTAGGTAATTTTGGGATGTTACAAAAATTTTGTCCTCGAAATTTTACCTGAACAACTCAGGATATTGAGTCTGCATACCTGCCTCCAACTCCCAGGTCGCTTCCTCGACCTCACTATTTCTCCAAAATACCGTAATTAAAGGTATACTCTTGTTCCTCAAGACCTTGTCCTTCCTGTCTAAAATCTGAACTTGTTGTTCTTCATAGGATCAGTCTGCCTCAAGTTCCAAATCCTCATAACTCAGTACATGAGTTCCATCTGACACATACTCCCTCAACATGGAAATATGGAATACATTATGCACACTAGATAGTGCAGGGGGTAAGGCCAACCTATAGGCCACCTGCCTGATCCTCTCCAGGATCTCAAACGGTCCCACAAACCTAAGGCTCAGCTTGCCCTTCTTCTTGAACCTCCCCACCCCTCTCAGAGGTGAAAGCCTAAGGAAGACATAATCTCCGACTTAGAACTCTACATTCCTTCGCCTTGGGTCTGAATAGCTCCCTTGTCTACTCTCAAGCTCTAATCTTCTCGATAGCCTCATTGGTCCTCTGAACTGCATCAGGACCAAAATATTTCTTCTCACCCATCTCATCCCAGTGAATGGGCGATCTGCACTTCCTACCATACAACATCTCATAAGGTGCCACTCCAATGGTAGACTGGTAGTTGTTGTTATAGGAAAACTCTATCAAGGGAAAATATTTACTCCAGGACCCTTCAAAGTCCAACACACATGCTCTCAGCATGTCCTCTAATATTTGGATAGTCCTCTCAGATTGACCATCAGTCTAAGGATGATAATCTGTACTGAACTTCAGCTGTGTACCCATCGCCCTCTGCAAACTTCCCCAAAACTTGGAAGTAATGATTGGGTCTCTATCTGACACGATAGACCTCGGAGTCCCATGAAGGCGAAAAATTTCTCTCACATAGAGATCTGCATACTGGTCAACCATGTAATTTGTCCTCACTGGTAGAAAATGAGCTGATTTCGTATACCGATCCATGATGACCCAAATAGAATCATGCTGGCCCACTGTCTTGGGCAACCCCACCATGAAATCCATCGTGATATCCTTCCACTTCCACTATGGGATATCCAGAGGCTGTAACAACCTTGCTGGCCTCTATTGCTCAACCTTGACCTGCTGAAATGTCAAGCACCTTTCCACATACCTAGTCACATCCCTCTTCATCCCAGGCCACCAATACAGACCTCTCAGATCTTGGTACTTCTTCGTGGTGCCCGGATGTAGAGAATTAGGGGTAGTATGAGATTCATCTAGAATCTCCCATCTGATCCCAGTGTCCATCAGAATGCCAATCCAATCCTTGTATCTCAACAAGCCCATGCTTGACACTATATAGTCCTTAGCTATTCCAACTAGAACATCCCCTCTAATTGGCCCCAATTGTGGGTCATCTAACTGCTTCTCCTTGATCCTCTCCAAAAGAGTAGATTGTATGGTGATGTTTGCTATCTGGCCCACCACTAACTTGATTCCTCCTCTAGCCATATCATCAGGCAACTCCCTACGTAAGTATCTAGCACCATATAACTGGCCCGGACCCTTTCGGCATAAGGCATTTGCTACCAGGTTGGCCTTCCCAGGGTGATAGAGGATCTCACAATAAACTACAAACTTGTCCCGATCTATAGGAAGGCTCAAAATTGGAGTGGTGATCAAACTCTTCATGAGGTTCTCGAAGCTCTGTTCACACCTATTTGACCATACAAACTTCTGATTCTTCCGTGTTAACTCTGTCAGTAAAGGCGCAATCTTCGAAAATCCCTCCACAAAGCGTTTGTAATACCCTGTCAATCCCAAGAAACTTCTGATCTCTGAAGCGTTCTTTGATCTTGGCGAATCTCTTACCACCTCAATCTTCGCTGGTTCCACCTTAATCCCATCCTTACTGACTATGTGACCTAAAAAAGTCACTTGTGGCAACCAAAACTCGCATTTATTGGACTTCGCATACAACATGTGTTCTCTCAACCTCTGTAGTACCAATCTGAGGTGTTGCTCGTGTTCTGTCTCTGTCTGAGAGTATATCAATATATCGTCAATAAAGACTATCACAAATTGGTCCAGGTAATCATTGAACACCCTGTTCTTTAAATCCATAAAATTTGCCGGGCTATTAGTTAATCCAAACGACATCACCAAAAACTCATAATGCCCATACTTGGTGCGAAAAGCTGTCTTCGGTATATACTCCTCCCTAATCCTCAGCTGGTGATAACCAGATCGAAGATCTATCTTAGAGAATATTGTTCTACTCTGCAACTGATCAAACAAATCATCAATCCTTGGTAGTGGATATATGTTCTTGATAGTCAACTTATTCAATTCTCTGTAGTCGATACACATCCTCAGAGAAACATTCTTTTTCTTCACAAAGAGAACTGGTGCGCCCCATGGCGAGAAAGTGGGCCTGATAAAACCCAAGTATAGTAACTCCTATAGTTGAACCTTTAGTTCCTTCAACTCAGCTGAAGCCATCGTATATGGCGCCCTAGACACTGGCTCTGTCCCTGGCGCAAATTCAATTACAAACTCAATTTCCCTGTGTGGAGGTAACCCTGGCAGATCCTCTGGAAACACGTCCAGAAACTCACAGACTAGTCGGGTCTGTTCTAGTCCCATTGGCATGACTTGAGTGGTATCCACCACACTAGCTAAGAACCCTATGCATCCCCCCTTGCAATAGGTCTCTAGCTCTAAGTACTAATGTCATAGGTATACGGGGTCCATGCACAGTGCCAACAAATACAAAGGGGTCGTCACCCTCGGGCTCTATGGTTACCATCTTTTTCTTGCAATATATCGTAGCCCCATACTTCTCTAGCCAATCCATACCCGGAATTATATCAAAATTTGTCATCACCAATTCTACCAAATCAACTGATAATTCCCTGCCATCCACTGTAACTGGTAGTGATCTAACCCATCTCCTGGAAACCACTTACTCCCCAGTAGGAAACATAGTACCAAACCCCACAAGATAGAAGTCACATGGTCTACACAATCCATCTATAATCTTATTAGCAACAAAAGAGTGCGTAGCACCCGAATCAATCAAAATAGTATAGAGGGTTCCAGCACTAGAAAGCTGACCTGTAACTACCGAGGGACTAGCTTCGGCCTCTACCTGGGTCAAGGTGAACACCCGAGAAGGCGTCAGGCTATCCACTTTCTTCGACTCCTTCTTTCTAGATCTCGGACAATCTTTCATAATATACCCCTTACTACCATAAACAAAGAAGGCTTTCACCCGACATTCCCCAATATGGTGCCTCCTACACTGAGTACACTCTGGGAATGCTCGCCAGGTCTCACCGCCACTATGGCGGCCCATCTGTATGCACCGTGGCCTCCTATTTGGCCTTGAAGCTGAAATTGTATATGAAGTCTTCCTCTTCTGATCACTAGGGCCTCCACCCCTACCAAAACCTGTAAATGGAGGTCCCGACCTCCTAGACTCCCTTCTGGCTGCATTTTCACGCTAGATCTTGTTCTCTGCGCTCTTAGTTGTAAGCACCTTCTCCACAACCTGTGCATAGGTAGTCAATCCTGGCATAGAGGTAATACGAACATCCCAGGCTATCATAGGTTGTAGCCCCAGAAGAAACCTCTCTTTTCTAGTCCCATCAGTGGGCACCAGATCCCCGGCAAACTTTGCCAATCTGTCGAACTTCTGGGCGTAATCAGTCACTGTCATCTTACCCTGAAGTAACTTGCTGAATTCCTCAGCCTTCGCAGCTTTAACTGCGTCATTGTAGTATTTCTCATTGAACAAGGTTCTAAACTCTTCCCATTCCATGGTGGTTTCCGCTCTAGTTTGGGATACCACCTCCCACCATATTCATGCATCCTCCCAAAACATATAAGTGACGCAGGCCACTATCTCGTTTCCACCTACCCTCATAAAATCTAGGATGATGGTTATCATGGTCATCCACTGCTCAGCCTTCATTGGATCTGAGCTACACTCAAAGACTGAAGGGTGTTGCTTCATAAACCTCTCATACAGAGGTTTCCACCTATCTCCCCCTGCCTGAGGCTGCACTATTACTGGTACCTCTGGCTGTATCATTGCCGGTACCGCGAGATGTGGGTTCCCTGCTGGAACCTGTTGCTGTCTCAAGAGGCGTATCTCTTCATCCTACCTCTCTAACTTGGCTTGCATGTCAGCAAGCACCTGCTGCCAATTTTCTGGAGCTAGCGATAGGGCCTCGCCCTGATCATTCCCTTCACTAGCCTATAATTCTTTGCCAGCCAACCTCTTCGACCTTCGAGGATTCATACTGTTACTCAATCCACCGTACAGTGATCAAATCGGCCATTAGGTAAGTTATAACTATATCTCTTGTCGCCTGATGGTCCAAGATCAAACAGATAAACAAGCAAGTGCAATGCTAATAAGCATACCATCACTCAACAAATACATTCATGGTGCTAATAAGCACTTCTTCATATCCATGAGAAAATAACAATGCACATAAACATATCCAAACATTTATGCAAGTGTAACATTGCTAATAAGCATGTTCTTTTAATCCCTACCAATGTTAATAGTGCCAATAAGCATTTCATGGCCTATATACAAATAATAACACTAATGAACGGTTCCCTTGCATTCACAAGCTGTAACGATGCTAATAAGCACGTTTATATTATTCATGCAGCAGTCAAGGGCCATACCCTATCAGATTATCTCATGCTTCCTAAACAGGCACGCAGATTAGGCATTCATATCATGTTTAAACATTTAAACACATAACCACATAATAATTATCGAACCCTGAGTCGAGCTTGTCTTTAGTGGTGATTGTACATGCCAGGCCAGTCTTAAGGAACCCTTAAACCTTGGCAGCTTTGATACCAAGTTATAACGTCCTCCTAATCCAGGACCGTTACACTGTGTACTTTAAATTGTCTCAGACTTGCTAATCAAGTCATTTGGTTTAAAACGTGTAACTATGGTTAATGTCAAGGGTTAAGGTTAAATTTTTTTGTCAAATAAACCGTTGAATTATATTTAAAAAGTTTCAAACATTTATGGGAACCCAAAATATTACAACTGAATTCTTAAAAAGGTGTATGTATATCAAAAATTACTTCCGGCCGACCTAAGCGACATAAACAAGGCTACAACCCTAGTTCCTTTGAGATATCCTCAGCTGTGGTGGTCGAGCAGCCGCATATGTACACGCCGCCACCGAAGCTCTCCAACTCATGGCTAGTCAAGCTTTCCTTTCCCCTTACCTGCACCACAAAGCACCCGTGAGCCAAGGCTCTGCAAGAAAACTCCACATGCGCATAAACATAAAATACAGATTTCCAGATACTTGTTTAGCATGTCCAGTAGTAACAACCTACACATACAATTATTCTATTACAAAAAAAAATGGTCATTGGACCAATTTAGGGTCGCTGCCCTGCACAATTGACCATAGAACCAACCCTTGGCCTATGCCCTAGTTATGTGACCATAGATTCACCTAGGGCCCTCACCCTTACCTCTGAGTAACTAGCCATAGAGCTAGCCCAACACCTTTGGTTTTCCAACGACCATAGAGTCGGCCAACATAATAGTACGTTGCTAATTTAGGCCTGAGCCTGTCGACCAGCACGCATTGTGCTTTTTTCATCCTTGACTAATAAGTCAAGCCCTGATCCAGGTATTCAAACTTCAATACAGAAACATATATGAATAGGCATATCCCAACAAAACGAGCACACATGTATGTTAATCACATAACAACATCGAGTAACCGTACTCATAATACTAATCATACCTATTTAACAGGGCCACATGCCCTAACCACGGAATCCATGCAACAGACATGAAACACTTAAACAGGTATAGAATATTCAAGTAGGATCTATCAACATGTGAAACAATAGCTTTGTTGTACCCTTATTTTAGCACGAGTCCATGCACTCAGCTCAGGTACAGTTGGCTGATAAGTATACAGAGAAATAGCCAAGGAGAATGATATCTGCTTATTATCCACGTGGAGAACTCGAGATTCATAGTGGTCATGCGTGGTCTAAGGCGTCCTGAGTTTATCCCGAACTAAGGATGCAATGGTTGTGAAGCGTGAGCTCATAATTTTAAATAGCTGTCAAAGCACGAGCTTGGAGGAGATATCCAGCTCGTGGTAGTTCTAGTATATTGCGTACTCGCGGATCCTAGAGACTCAGGATTCCTTTATACGTCTATTTATGGAGTAATGATATGTGCACCCAACATCTGCACCCAAACATTACACACAGTGACGTCTCACTGCTTTTTAAAATAGTGGGTCACAATTTTAATAAATTTGATTGGCTAGGCTAATCTTCCACATCATTGTGTGTAATGTTTGGGTGTATGTTTTAGGTGCACATATCATTACTCTTATTTATGACCAGGTTGTCATATTTATTATCCGAGATAGCAGGAACCTATTTATTCTATTATTAAATCGTACCCAAATATAAATGGGAATTATTTGTATTAAATGTAATCATTATGTAAATACGTGATTAACTCATGTGGTTACCCAAACCTGTCCATGGAATTCCCTTATAAATACTAGGAATATTAGACAGGAAAGGGGACCATTATTCTGTAATACCAAAACTCTGCCAAAATAGAGAGAAAAACAACAATAATATTGACTTGTGGACTAGGTGGATTTTAACCATTGAACCACGTAAAAGTTATGTGTTCTTGAGTGAATTCATATTATTTTTCATTACGGTTTACTATTAAGCACTAATCTGCCTTATTATTTCTTAATACACTATTGGCGAAAAATTGTGTCAACAGTTTGGTGCTTTCATTGACAGTAAATTAGTGCTTTATCAAAATCCCAGTCGATTCTCATCATGGTGCTCACTCGCTCAATGCACGATAATGAGATAGAACAGCCTGGTGGGCAGGAGACCCATCATACCACTGTTTTGAACGTGCGTAGCCCCGAGATCCAGCATAATCCAAGGAAACAACCGGCGGCTCATGGCGACACTGGGAGTTCAACGTCATTGCCATCGAATCCAAATCCAGACTACCTAACAGCCGTCAAATTGGAAAACATGCAATTGAGAAGCCATCTCACAAAGGCAAACAGGCAGATTGAGGAGGTTTTGGCTCGGTTACCCCCTCTTGCAACCGACGTTAATGTCGGAAAGAGGCAAAGTGGGTTTCATAAGTCCCACAGGAATAATCAATCCAAACCAAGTCGATTAGTCAGAAGCCACCCCAAGTTCTGTAGCTACAGGGCGAGATTTCTATAATACTCAACCCAGTGGCCCTCATAGGGGTCATCAGTATGTCAGTCGGTTGGTTAGAACCGCAACCCCAAGTTCGGTGCCTCCTTCACAGGTCCCTAGAAATGCCCATGGAAATCCATGAGGAAGGGCTGGGACAGGCTCACAAAGACAAAATGTTCCAACAAACCCTCCTACGTCGCGATCGGATCGTCAGGCGTAGAGAGCTAGAGACAATGGAGTAGAACATAGGTCGGCTAATTTAGTCCACCCTGATGGAACAAGGATTGCCTCATCCAATAATGTAGTGTCCCAGAATATTTACTTAGCTAGCTAGATAGTAGTAGTAGTTAGTATTAGTTAGTAGTATGTTAGTTACCGTGGATTTTGGTTCAAGCCGGGACTTAGTTGGAAACTCATAGCAACAGTTGTGGATTTTATAAGTTTAATCTATAGTTTAAGAATATTAATTATAACATAAGGTTTGATTAATATTGTTGGCCATAGATATATATTTATTATAACCTAAGGTTTAGATAGAGCCAATAAGAGCATGACACTTGTCGTAATCATGATTATTAAGGAATTAAGTATTTTGATGAATAGTTTTAATAAAAGAAAGATCTAGAAGCTCTATAACCTTCCAAAAACTGTTAGGATTGTATTATGACTCAGTCAGAGCTGTTTTATCAATTCAAAATATGCTGAAAATCTGCAAATACGTTTTGATATATCAATGTATGTTGATATATCGCAGCTATAGGGGCCGATATATCGCCTACGGAAGATACGGAAAACACGTCGACTTTGCATGAACGATCGAACGGGGCTCGAGAATATAGGGGGAGGCGATATATGGGCTCCAAGATGGTTTTTTTTTAAAGTTTGATTTTTAATTTTGAAAATTACCCATAACCACTTAGACCTTCCTTTGAACGATTTTGACCGAGTTCTGTGCGTCAGTTGAACAAAAATTAAAATCTTTTTCATTTTATAATCATTTATTTATTCAAATTAAAAGGGGTTAGTTTCACTCCTTGAACTCCTAGTGCTCAGCCATTTTCTTCATTCTTCAAGCATTTGATCAGAGCCTCCAAGGTGCTAGTGTTACTATAGAGAGATACACTTAGGTTTTGGGTTAAAGCTTTATCATTCTAAGTTTTTATAAACACCTGGGAAGTGAGATTTAGTGTGATCTCAGTATTGAGGTTTAGACCAAACCATAAGATCATTCAAGGTATTTATATTCCTAAGTTCAGTTCTATATGGTTCTTTAGTTTTCTTTATTCAGATCCTAACTCCTGTTTATGATTCTTAATTAGGTATTTAAGTTCTTGAAACTTAAGGTTCTTCTTGGTAAGTTTCTTCTTGGATGGTTTAGTGTTCTTTTCATCTCTTTTTCTTTAGATTCTCACCATTTTACTGTTGGTTTATAGGAGTCTTCTAATCTCGTTCTTGTTCCAAAATATCCCGACTTTTGGTAAGGAAAATAGGCCATATATATGTGTTTATATGTTTATGTTATAATATGTTTTATGCTATGATATGATATATGTTATGTTATGTTATATGTTTTATAGTCCTTGGGCATATGACTTGTCTAGCTAGCAAGCCCCAAGAATTTATGGGCATATGACTTGCTTAGCTAGCAAGCCCCACAAATTTATGGGCATATGACTTGCTTACCTAACAAGCCCCAAGAAGTTATGATGACCATTGTAGTCCTATATGATATTTTTTTTTATAGTCATATGTTTATAGTATATGTTTATGATTTAGTCTTATGCTTATGATTTATGTTATAATAGATTTTCCTTCCTGGGGATTAGGCTCACTCCTTTATTTTAGTATGATGCAGGAAAATAAATATGGAAGGCGGAAGGATTCTTAGCAGCTTGGCTTGTGTGTTAAGGATGAATGGATTCAATGGACTGTGTGTTGATCGAGGACGACATTATTTATTTTATGTCTTTTAAATTATGTTTTGATGTAATTCCGTAAATAGTAGTTAAATAAATTTAAAGTTTATGTTTTATGATTTATAAACAATGGGTATCCATACCATATCACATTTCTTAAGTATGTTATTGATACAATATTTATTTTGGGGTTTTAATAAAGTTATGATTATTTCTTAAGTATGTTTTCTAAAAACTACTCCAAGGTCATAGAAATAGTTGGGTCATTACAAATAGGGCATCCCTCATCACCTATAAGACATCTGACTCCACCTCATCCTACATGGGACATTCCAGCTTATGGAGACAGTAGGAGAAATCCTCCCTCATCTGTCAATACTTACATCCCACAGACACATGTTGAAAATCCAGATCCTCGGCCCCAACAATGAGCTGTAAGCTTCGCAAATGGGAGTTACTAGAACGAAATCCAGATCCTCAGCATAGAGCCCTCGGTACGATCCACAACCCGATTTGCACGATCGTCTGAATTCACAGAGGAGGAATCTTGCTCGGAATGAAGATGTTAGTTATACTCGACAAGAGGGAGGTCCATCCATAGTACGCGATAATGGGAATAATGCCCCACAAAACCAAGCTCAAGCTTCAAGGGACAAAAACCTATCAAATGCATACGATAGAATGGGGGTTGTTCAAGGTAACCTAAGGACTAGAGACCAAACCCTCGAGAGACTAGCTCTAACGGAAAAGAAAATGAAGAAGCTTTTATCTGGAAAAGGCAAAGATGATTGCGACTCAGAGGATGAGCTCGAGCCCTTCGCTCCAAATATTGCGGTGGCCACATATCTGGTAGGCTTCAGAATGCCACACTTGTCAAAATTTGATGGAGATGGAGATCCATCAGACCACCTCGTAATGTTTAACACCATGATGATGGCCCACAATGTCGGACTCGATCTAAGGTGTATTTTATTCCCTGGAACTCTGGTCGAACTAGCTAGACAGTGGTTTAAGCAATATAAGAGGCATTCCATAAGCTCATGGAAGAAGTTTTCTTCTGAGTTCAAAAAAGCATTACGAGCTTCACAGGTAGCTCGGGTTGATACCGATTCACTGGCCAACATAAATCAGCAACCTGGTGAGACGTTGAAGGCATATCTAAGTAGGTTTGCCAATGTCGCTGCACGAGCTAGTTATACTGATGACAGCTCCAAGCTCATGGAAATGAGGACGGGAATCCTTGTTCGGGGCAACTTGTTGCAAGAATTACAGAGAAAAGGAGTTAAGAGTGTGGATGAATTCTTGGCCCGAGCTCAAGAGTGGATTAACCTAAAGGAGGTGAAAGCTTCCGTCGCAGGAACCAACCACACCCCTGTCCAGCCCATTGGAGCGGTAACGAATGTTGTAGCTACGACTCAAACCGTTTCCTAGAATAACCAAGGGGGAAATAACAAGAGGAAGGGAAATGGCTAGGGTGACTAGAGAGGGACAAAGAAAAATAAGTCTAGGGAGAAATTAAAACATGTTTACGCTACTTATACCGACCTAACGGACACTAAGGAGTGCATCTTCCTGGAAAATTCTTCTTGCCTTCCATGGAAGAAGCCAGAGTCATTGAAGAACCAGAGGGCGAAGAGAGATTCTTCAAACTTCTATCGATTCCATAATGACATCGAGCATAACACTGATGACTATCGATAGCTGAAGGATGAGATTGAAACTCTCATTAGACCAGGACCTTTGGCCTAGTATGCCCGAAATTGGGTGGTCTCTAATGAGACCACTGGACCAAACACTCCATTAGTCCCCAAAGCTCCAGTAAGTTAAACCAGGACTCAAGCAAATCAGGTCGACCCTCCTCCGATAGTAGGGGAGATATAACTACCATTTCGGGAGGACCTCACTTGGCAGGCACGAGCAGCGGGGCCCAGAAGAGGTACATTAACGAATTGAAGTCCCATAACGGAGTGGATTTTGTCTTGGAGCAACGGTTATTGAAACATAAATGATTGGAAAAGCAACCAATAATTTTCATAGAAGAGGATGCTAGCCACGTGCAATTCCCACATAACGATCCCTTGGTCATAACCGTTCAGCTTGCCAACCAGAGGGTCCGATGGACACTGGCAAATAATGGAAGTTCTGTGAATCTACGTTTCATGTCCACCTTGGAAAAAATGGGGTTGTCTGTAGTAGATTTGAAGGCGACCTCAATGACTTTATACAGTTTTTTTGGTGAAGGATCGGTGGCCATCGGGACGATCAAATTGGCAGTGACATTGGGAGAAGAATCACGAACTGTTTCCAAGTTACTTGAGTTCGTGGTAATCGATTGTCCAGCTGCGCACAATGTGATTTTGGGCCGACCTGTGCTGATGGCGTTTGAAGCCATAACATCTATCCGCCACCTAGCAATAAAGTTCCCCTCAGCTGCAGGAATATGCACAATTAGAGGTGATCAACTCGCTGCTAGAGAATGCTATAGCATTTCTATGAAGGGAAAATCACAACTCGTGCAGCAAGCTATGGTCATAAATGACGGAGGTAAGGAGTCCCAGGAAGTAGAGGTTACTTATGGGACGGAAGAACCTCAACAAAAAAAGGATAGTGACATCGCCTAATGCGATAACATTGACCCACGAATGGGTGAAGACAGGTCAGAAATCCATGCCATAGAGGAGCTCGAGGAAGTAAACATTGACCCTAAAGAAGCTTCAAGAGTCGAAAAGGTTGGGAAGAATCTTGATGATAAAAGGAAGAATGAGCTGGTCAATTTCTTACAGGAGAATCTGGAAGTTTTCACCTGGTCGCATGAAGATATGGTGGGAATAAGTCTGAATGTAATCATGCATAGCTTAAATTTGGACAAGAATGTGCCTGCAAAATCCCAAAATGGAGATGCTTGGGAACGGTCCGAGCTGAAGTTCTTGAGGAAGAAGTAGCTCGACTATTAAAGTGCGGGCTTATCCGTGAGGCAAAATACCCAATTTGGGTCGCCAATCCCATGCTGGTCCCAAATCCAAATGGGAAATGGAGGTCCTGTCTCAACTTCTCCGATTTGAATCAAGCTTGTCCCAAGGATTGTTTCGCACTGCCAAGGATTGATCAGTTGGTATATGCCATGGCAGGTCACGAGCTCATGTCCTTCATGAATGCATATTCTGGATATAACCAGATCGCGATGAATCCTGCGGACCAGGAACATACTAGCTTCATAACCCCAAATAACGTATATTGTTATAAAGTTATGCCCTTCAGGTTAAAGAATGCCAGAGCAACATATCAGCGCTTGGTCAACAAGATGTTCGCTAATCAGATCGGGAGAAGTATGGAAGTGTATGTCGATGACATGCTTGTCAAATCAAAGACTGCTGATAACCATGTATCTGATCTAAAAGAATAATTTGGAATATTGATAAGGTATGACATGAAGCTGAATCCTCAGAAGTGCACTTTCTGAGTGGTATCTAAATAATTTCTGGGGTTCATAGTCAACACGAGGGGGATAGAGGCGAATCCTGAGAAAGTCAGATCATTATTAGAAATACCCTCCCCCAGGTCGCGTAAAGAAGTTCAAAGCCTGACTGGAACGATAGCAGCTTTGAATCATTTCATTTCAAAATCTACTGACAAGTCCCTGCCATTCTACAACTTGCTCAGAGGAAACAAAAAAATTGAGTGCATTGAGGAGTGCGAACAGGCGTTCCTCGACCAAAAAATGCACCTGGCCGAGCCCCCAGTGTTATCTAGGCCGATGTCTGGAGAACCTCTATTCCTTTATCTGGCCGTGACAGAAAATGCAATTAGTGTCGTGTTAGTTTGAGAGGAAGACCGTGCTCAAAAGCCAGTATATTATATAAGCAAGAGACTTCTCAGAGCTGAGTCACGATACCCACAGATAGAGAAACTGGCATTATGTCTGATATTGGCTTCCAAGAAGCATCGTCCATATTTCAGTCTCATTCAATCAACGTCATGACCGACCAACCTTTAAGGCAGGTTTTGCAAAATCCTGAAACGTCGGGGAGTCTTTTAAAATGGGCTATCGAGCTTATCCGGTTTGAGATATTGTACATACCACATACCTCAATCAAAAGTTAGCCCCTTGCTAATTTTGTGGCTGAATGCATCGGATTTCAAGAGCTCTTGAAGGAGCCGGTGCAGCAGTTATGGAAAATCTTCATGGATGGATCATCAAACGAGAACAGATTGGGAGCTGGGATCATCTTAATCTTACTAGAATGGCATCAATTTCATACAACTCTGAGATTCAGATTCGAAGCATCCAACAACGAAGCCGGATATGAGGCCTTGCTAGCTGGGCTGATAGTGGCAAGGGAGCTCAAGGCGAAAGCCGTCCATTGCTACAGTGATTCTCAAATAATGGTCAATCAGGCATTCGGAGAATATCAAGCTCGAGGTACCAAGATGGCAGCCTACCTAGCTAAGGTGAAGGAAGAACTGTATGAATTTGAATACAGTTCTGTTGAACAGATACCCGGCGAGCAGAATTCTAATGTTGACGCTATGGCGTGGCTTGCCACCACAAAAGAAGCTGAGACATGTAGTGCCAGTGGAGTTCTTGGATAGCCCGAGTGTAACAGAAGAAATGATAGAGGTAGAAATGATCGACACAAGACTGACATGGATGACTCCCATAATGGAATACCTCACAATAGGAAAGCTACCTGATGACAAAAAAGACGCAAGAAAAATACTTTATCAAGCTCCACGGTATGTAATAGTGGATGGAACCTTGTATCGATGTGGTCATTCGTTGCTTCTCCTATGATGCGTTTTGGCCGAGGAAGCCAATACCATTTTATGAGAAATACACGAAGGCTTTTCTGGAGATCATGCTGGGGGAAAAATCTAGCACTGAAGATATTGAGGCAGGGATATTTTTGGCCTACTTTAACGAAAGACTCAATCTCGTATGTTCAGAAGTGCGACAAATGCCAGTGTTTCACTATGATTGCCCGAGCTGCTCCGGTTGAGCTAACAATGATGTCATCCCCATGGCCATTTGCGATATGGGGAATTGACCTAATAGGATCCCTACCTATGGGAAAGGGAGGAGTTCGTTACACGGTGGTGGCGATCGACTATTTCACGAAGTGGATGGAAGCCGAACCTCTGGCAACCATCACTTCAAAAAGAGTCGTAGTCATCATGGTAAAGATTATTATATGTCGGTTTGGGCTTCCTAAAAAGATCGTGTCAGAAAATGTGACACAATTCGATAGCAATCTGTTCCCTGACTTCTGTGAAAAATATGGCATCAGTAAGAGTTTCTCCTCAGTAGCATATCCACAGGCCAACGGGAAGGTCAAGGCTGTGCACAAAAACCTTAAGGCGAGCCTGAAGAAAAGGTTAGGTAAAGCCAAAGGATTATGGCCCAAGGGGCTTCCACAAGTACTTTGGGTCTACTGAACTTCTCACAGAACCTTTACAGGGCATACTCCTTTCTCCTTAACTTTTGGAAGCGAGGTCGTGCTTCCAGTTGAAGCCATGGTAGCCACCCACAGGCAAAGGTCATTTAGTCAAGAACAGAATGATGGACTACTTAACGCATCTCTCGATCTGATTGAAGAAAAACAAGAAGAGTCGCAGTTACAACTAGCCCATTATCAACCAAAAATCACTCACTATTTTAATTCTAAAGTTAAGAGGTGCGGACTCAGATTGGGCGATCTGGTTCTCCGAAGGGCCTTTTTAGCAAATAAGGATCCCAAGGACAGTGTATTAGGCCCAAACTGGGGGGGGGACCATATCAGGTCGTTGAAGTTTTCCGTGAAGGAACTTTCAAGACAGCTCGACTAAATGGGGAAGTAGTCATGCGGACCTGGAATGCCCTACAATTGAAAAAGTATTATCAATAGTACCCCCATCAATGTAAGGCTTATTTATAAATGCCATTTGGTTAAATAACAGATGGATTATTAAATAATGTTTTATTTAAATGTGGTATTAGCTTGTGTTCTCATATTTGGAGAAGCAACAAAGAAAGTTTATACATTCTGGTTGTTTGGTGGCACATAACCCGAGGTTGGCAAAATTAAGCTTGCTCGGTAATCAAACATAGAAGCTTGGAAAAATTGATTATTTTCAACGACTTTTTAAAGCTCAAGTTTTCAATAAACCTAACACGAACTAAGTTTAAGTCATTTAAAACCCTGGACGTAACCAGGTCCGAAACTTAGAAGCTTAAAAAAATTGAGTATTCAACGACTTTTTAAAGCTCGAGTGTTAAATAAACCTATCGCGAACTAAGTTTAAATCATTTAAAACCCTAGACATAACTTGGTAAAAGACTTGGACATTTGGGAAAATCGATTATTCAAGGGCTTTTTAAAGCTCTAGTTATCACTGAACCTAAACCGAAATAAGTTTAAATCATTAAAAAACCCTGAATATAACCATGTTCGAGGCCTGATTCTTAACAGGTATGATGCAAATAATCAAACAAAAACTTGGATATAACCAAGCTTGATAAAATCTATCCCGATCTAAAAATCGATTCTTAAAATCTCGAATGTACAAGTCTAAGGATTCATAAGCATGAGAGATAATAAAGGAAAGTTAAATGGATCAAAAGTTAGATATATATTAAAATAGGATGAATCTCAAATTGAGCCTGAAGGAAATTGTTTAATATCCAAGGAACTGATAAACAATTACAAAGAAAAACAAATACAAAGGAGATATCATTGGGCTCCATCAGCTCGCCCCAAAGATGTGACCTCCTCACCATCTCCCTCTGCCATTCTGGATGCATCACCAGTCTCTGACGGTTCTTGCAAGAGCTGAGCCTTGAATTTTGCAAGGTACGGATCCCACAGCCTTGGGTTCCATGAAAGAGAAGTTCCCATCTGGGCTGAAGGCCCATCAATGGTACACATCTCCACCATGGCCGATGATGACGTCGCCTTTTCTTCTTTTGCTGTGACTTCAGCCTCGAGTAGTTTTTCTTTGACCTCGTCAATCTAAGCTTGAAGTTATGCAGTTTGAGCTTGGGAGGCAGACAGTGCAGTCTTTCAGCCTACTTGTTTTCTTGGGATGAAGCGAGAGCAGCTTTGGCATCATGCCCGCTCTTCTGAGCAGCTGTCAAGGCAGCTTTGGCGGCCTACTCACCTTCTTGAGCAGTAGTCAGGATTGTTTTGGCAGCGTTCAGCTCATCCTGGAGTTCCTCATTTCTGGCCCTAGAACGAGCTATGCTGCGGTACTGAGTCAGGGGAAACTACAAAATAACAAAACAAGTCAGAGATATACACATAGTCAGAGTAAAAAAAAATCACCAAGTAAGGAAAGAGAACTCACAGTGAGGTTCATCCCCATGGCAGATTCCATAACATTCTCCGGGCTGCCTTCCTTGATGGTCCTCAGGTCCCTCACATTGGCATTGTAGGCGTGCCCTACCATAGGGCTCGCAGTCTCATAGATGATAACCCGAAAGGCTTCAGGGATCTTCTCTAGGTCCTGGGGATCTACTGGTATCCATACGGTCGAGGCGTCGACTTGAGTGACTTGGGGAGGAGGAGGCATGAATCTAGGTGGGGGAGGAGGAAACTGCCTAACAGCGACATTGGCCACCAGAGCTGGCCCCCGTGTCAAGCTTGTGTCCTTATTCTTGGCGAGGGACTTTGAAGTATTCCCTATTGTAGGGGTGGTCTTTGTAACGCCCTACTCCCTTAGAGCCGTTACCAAGTGAGTTTTAAGACAAAACAGTGCAATGAACTCGCTAACCGAGGTTTTTAAAACAAAAGGGTGACTAATAAAAAGTTAAGGCTGTAATCTTTGAAAATGCGTCGTTTCATTAAAAACTTCTAGTATTAAACATTTGGGATCCCAAAATAAGGTTTGAAAACTATTTACATCTTGAGATAAGTTTACAGTTGATTAATTATAAAAATCATAGATTATTACAGCCATTTCTCGAATAAACCCCCAACCAAAGCAGTCGGGCAGGCCGAACATGTACGCGTCGCTTCACGCTCTCCGTACTCATGGTTGGTTGACTCAGTCTTTGCCCTTACCTGCAACATGAAGCACCCGTGAGCCGAAGCCCAGCAAGAAAACTCAAGCAGTTCATAACATATGCAAAATATACAGTTAATCATATCAGATAGTCCACAGATAAACAAGTCAACCATTAGACTAAGCAAACACGGCCATGCCGCCCCAGAAGCCTTACCAAAGCCTGGGGTCGCGGTCCTCACCGTAAGGATCTCACATGTATCCACTGGGTCCTACCCTGACTATAAGCATCCCATGTGCTAAGTGTTACTTCCGGCCCCCACTCCTGTTCTCGGCCTTTCGCCGTTCTCGGCTCCATTGCCGTTCTCGGCTCCGCGCCGTATCATTCCACTATAACCACATATAGTATAACTCAAACAACATTCAAACAAATATCAATTCATTTAAGCCTACACCCTAACATGTAATGAAAAATATAGGGCCGTGCCCTGCAATCATCTCATCATGCAATACAGGGTCGTGCCCCGCAATCACACTATGGGCCCATGCCCTATCCTACGGGTGTTATAGTTTTCTTACCTTTCAATTCAGTAGCTTAGATCACCTGACTCCTTGAGCACGATCCCACTCGAGCCTTAGCGCACACCTAGGCACAAACATAGGTCAAAGTCAACACCAAACCCCAAGTCCGAATACCTAGCCTCAGGACCACTTTCGAGCCCCCGGGAAGTCCTAGATCCCCAAAACAAAGTGGCGGAATTGAGCCCGAACCCTAGGTCAAAATTCCTCAACAAAAACCCAAAAATCCCCTTCTGTGAACAGTGCAGCGCTACAGCGCTCTAAACAGGGCGCTGTAGCGTACAAGCAGAACACACCCCCCAGAACAGGGGCTAGCGCTACAGTGCCCACTGACTAGCGCTGTAGCGCTAGTTGCAGCCCAGCAGAACCCAAAAATCGCTTCTTGCGATTTCCTTCAACCATTTCAACCCCAAACTTGTCCAAACCTTTTCCAAAACCAAAATCAAGCTTATAAACACTCTCCATTCAACCCAAGCATCCCCAAATCTCAAAACCCAAGCACAAACATCCCAAATCTCAAAATTCACCATGAACAACCCTAAACCCAGAAATTCAGTCAACAACAAAGTTAAAGGCTTAGAATTCTTACCATTGATGCAAATTTCGACCTTGATTCAACCCTAGACCTCCTTAGCTTGTTCATCCTCAAAGCTTGCCCAGAAATTCCCTAAAATTCCCATCAACTCAGCTCAAAACACAGCTCAAACCATCAAAACCCTTAAAACTGAAATCTCTAAAAACTTACCTCAAGAGTTGATGTGTTCTTGCTAATCCTTGCCAAATCTTCAAGTCTAACCCAAGATCCTTGATGCTCAGCCTATCATTGCTCTCCACTAAGCTTTGCTCCAAGAAAAATGGAGAGGAATGGTGCAAAATGCACAAACCGATCCTTTGGAAAACCCTATATTTTTCTCTCTTTTCTTTTCTTTCTTTTTCTTTCTTTTCCACAGCCATTCACTCTCTCTCTCTACCAATCCCACTAAGTATATAAAGCCTCATAAATAAATCTCTAAAAGCCAAATGACCAAAATGCCCTCCTTATTAACTCTAAGCCCTTTTTTTTCCAAGTAGGGCCATTTTAGTCATTTTACCCAATTCCCGCTAATCCTCAAGTGTCTCTAATAATTTCCCGTTGCTCCCCGACACCTGATAAATCACCAAATAAGTATTCCCCATCATCAAAATTAATCTCAATCTATTCTCTAAATTCCTGCTTATACCCCCAGGCTCGCCCCGAGCCGGGTATAAATTCCCGTCATGACTTTCCGCTAGCCTGCTCACTGGGATCGCCTCGAGTCACAATTCACAGATACATCCACATCACAATGTGGTCTCAACAATCATCACATATCAATGCAGTTATGCCCAACATGGCCAAAATTACAGTTATGCCCTTCTAACACGATCCGGGCCTACATGCATACTAATATTCATAGTCATGCATCTCAGATAAACAAATAGTCATAGAACATGCTTTAAATCATAATCATGCATTTAACTCATCAAAGTCACACATAAATCCCAACATGCCCTCCTGGCATGCTAATCAAGGCCCTTAAGCCTTATTAGCTATTTTGGGTCGTTACAGTCTTCTTCTCCACCCTAAGCCTCTTCACGACAGGGCCCACACCAACTTTCTTAGCCTGGAAAGTAGTTCGGGGGTCGGGAGCTCCTGGTTGTTCCATCTCTTCGCCTAAAAAGAACAAAAGGAGTTTGTACACAAAAATAATGTTTCAAAAAGCATTTATAAAGAAAGAAAGAAAACAAATATCCTTCCCTCCGAGTTGGGGGAGGAGTCTATTATCACCAGCTTGGGTGTTTTGACCGGGATAGGCACTACCTCCGGCCTTGGAACTAATGGAGGAGAAGGGGAGTCTACAGTTAATACTTCTTGGATCCTAAGGGGTTCAGGTTCTTCCTTAGGGCTGGAGTCATCTACATATTGTCTGAATCCAAGGGCAAATGCACCCTGGAGCAGAGAAGGCCAAGAACTATGGGTTTTCATGTATTCTTCAAAAATGGCGAATCTAAAATTTAGGGTGTTGTCAACTACGATTGTGCCCCTAGGATAACTATTGTCATGGCATACCACTAGGTGATCTACGCACAGGATCATGGTTACATTTAGATCCAGGTTGGAAGGATGACAGTGGACAAGCTGATTTGGATTATAACGAACTAACCTAAAGTCGGCAACAACCCTATCTAATTCCCTAAAGGGGTATGGGTTACCTTGGCCGGAGGGGCTGGCTGCTGCCCTTGATGCAACTCGATCTAGATTGAGCTCCCGAACAGCCTCGGGAGCCTGTCTTTTTCACACAAGAGGCACCTCGACCTCTTCCTCCTCGCTGTTCTCATAGACCGATAAGGCCTCTTGAGGAGCGGGAAGCTCGGGGATGGTTGGGAGTAGAGCCCGGGTCCATAGAGCTAATGTCTCCCCCCCCCCCCCCTCTCTGATCAGCTTGCATACCAACATGGTGGCACCATTCACGACCTAGCGATAGTCCTTTTTGCCAGTGGGAAGTCTGGATAATTTTCCGTATTGACCCCCGAGGGTCACATATTTTCTCGTCCTCGCAAATATGGTTGCACAAGAAACAAAATCAATTAAAACATGTACAAAAAAGAAATGTTTTAAAGTAAAAAAATTCACGAGCTGAGTTCATAAGAGTAGAAGACTTACGAGGACAGTTGAAGTACCGGTGTTCGCTGCTCTTGAAGCCATTCGACATAAAGAATAGATCTTTATAGTCGTTTGGATGACTGGGAAGCTCAATGATGGGGGCAGAGTTCGGAAACTACGTGAGGTGTGTCACCTCGCCCTTTCTGATCAGGGCTATCTTTGAGGCAGAAGAAGTTTAGTATGTCTGCCGGAGTGGGGACCTCCCACTCGTGCTTCAGAAATAAGTACTTCAACCCCTCCGTATGCCTGTAGGAGTTCGGGAGGGGGGGGGGGGGGGGGGGGGCTGTAATGGAGCCATCTTCACATAATTCAAGAAATTCGCGCAATACTGGTCCAGGGGAAGGGAGGCCCCAGCCTTCAGGTGCTCAACACTCCAAGCCGTGTAGTCGTCTTGGAGAGGGGAACAACTCCTTTCCCCTTTGAACGTAGGTCGGGCAAGGAGAGTTCCAGCTCCAGCCTCTATTTTTGTGACTCAACATAATCTTATTCACTCTTCCATGAGTCGTGATCTTGGAGATGATACGCTCATCCTCGAAATATGCATTGGGATCGACCACGAGCTTCTTCTCCACCACCGGACCAAAGTGGGGGATGGGAGATTCGGGGGCGACCATTTTCACCTTGTTCTTCTGATGAGAGGACGAGCTCGAGGCATTCTTCTTCGAAGCATTCTTCTTTTGAGGAGCCATCAAATCGCCTAATGATAAAATGATGTAGTTAGTAGGCGACCTAAGATGATCTAAAAATATGATGCGAGAGTACGAAGAACGAAACAGTTATTTTGGTTATCCGAGCTAAAGTTAGCCTCAGCCCCATCGCGTGATGCCACGTGATGTCCTAAGCTACGCACCTTGGTTTCCTAATAGTCCCCTAATATTTAGGGATCCGTGTGTTAGAAATTCCAGACCACTATTTTCTTTGGGAAGCGGTTTAGTGCAAAACCACCCAATAAAATGTAACCTCTAAGCTATCTGGTTTTATACCTAAAAACCCTTCATTTTCTTTACCCCGAATGGGTATTCTTTAAATCAATTCACCATTAGGATTACCCAGAAATTTCCCCAGTTTTATGGACATCATATTTCTAAAGCATGTTTGGACTCACCCGTTGAGCCTAAATCAAAAACTATTCCCTATGAACATTTAGAAATAGCCTACCAGTAACTACAATAAGTGTTGCGGATGAACATGATTAAGAACAGAAATTCCATTGGATAAAAAAAGAAGGAAAAAACTCTTCAAACCAAAGAATGAGATACTTACAGGAAAGTGCGTTCGTAGATTGGAGGGAGTCGACTCGGCAACGGGAAGCTCCAGGAAAGCTTCTGAATATTTGAGCACGATGAATGGTTTTGGGGATTCTAGGAAAGAAGGGAAGTTTGGAAGTTCAGAAAAGGGAAATTTTTAAATTCAAAGGTGTGAAGTTTGAAATTTGGCCATCCTATTTATACGTAAATTGTGGAAATTAAGCTGGGCCATCCAATTGGGTTAGTTCAAGATCCAAGGGCTAAGATTAAATAGACCAAACTGTGACAAAAATTTGACAAGACAATTATTGCAGTCCTCGAAACCCGAACAGACGCCAATTGCGGTACACCACTTGTCTAGTACTCGAGTAGTAGGCAGGAGTGGTTTTAAATAGCAGAAGTCTAAAAGCCCCTACTATGTAGGTCAGAAAGTGATGACATCATACACGAGCAGGAGCTTGGGGGAAAATGTTGTACCCTGATTTTAGCACGAGTCCATGCACTCAGCTCGGGTACAGCTGGTAGATAAATATACGGAGAAATAGCCAACGAGAAGGATATCTGCCTATTATCCACGTTGACAACTCGAGATTCATAGTGGTCATACGTGGTGTAAGGCATCTTGAGTTTATCCCAAAATAAAGATGGAATGGATGTGAAGCGCAAGCTCATACTTTTAAATAGCTGTCGAAGCACGAGCTTGGAGGAGATATCAAGCTCGTGGTAATTCTAGTATATGGTATACCGACAGATCCCCAGTGACTCGAGATCCCTTTATACGTTTATTTATGACCAGGCTGTCATATTTATTATTCGAGATAGTGGGAACCTGTTTATTCTATTATCAAATCATAACTCAATATAAATGGGTATTATTTGTATGAAATATAATCATTATGTTAAATGTGTGATTGACTCATGTGGTTACCCAAACCTGTCCATGGAATTCCCTAATAAATACTAGGAATATTGGACACGAAAAGGGACTATTATTCTGTAATACCAAAACTCTGCCAAATTATAGAGAGGAACAACAATAATATTGACTCGTGGACTAGGTGGACTTTAACTGCTGAACCATGTAAAAGTTCTGTGTTCTTGAGTGAATTCATATTATTTTTCATTACGGTTTACTATTAAGCACTAATCTACCTTATTATTTCTTAATACACTGCTGGCAAAAAATCGCGCCAACAAGCTTAAACATAAACGTTCTCAGGGTTTAAGCCCTAATCATAATTATTGATAGCATTCAAGCGAAGCCCTAATCACATATAACACGTATTGGGTGCAGTTTTCTTACCTCAAGTCCGAGTATAGCATAAAATAAGGACGACCTTCGAGCACGATCCCAGTTCCGAGCCCCTAGCGATAACCTAGTCACAACCATAATATAGGATTCCATCAATAATGATCAATAAAGGCTTTCAGACCACATCCTAGCCTCCGGGGCCTCGAATTCCACTAAACTGGGTAGTGGAATCGATCCTGAGCCTTAAGGAAACGGTTCCCGTCCTTTAAAACTCCCGAAGGCCAAAACTGCCCAGGTGGGCCACAACCTGCCCTTGAGGGTCGCAGCACACCCCTCTAATCCAAGGCCTTCTCCCTCTGCCAAAGGGATGTGGGCTATAACCTGCCCAAGAGGTTCGCAGTGTGCCTCCCAAACAGAGGCCTCCCAGGCCCCTGGGTTTATCTGAGTCGTGACCCCTCAAGAACAGAGCTGCGACTGGACCCTGTGAACCCAGATTTCCTTCAATTTTTAACAACCAAATCCAACCTAAACTATTCCACTTTCCTCCCAGAACCATAATTCAATCATCACAACAGTTCTAACATCTTCCCAACAACAAAACCCAACAAAACCTAGTTGCAAAACTCATCAAATTACCAAATTCAACTCTTGAGCTATAAAGCTCAAGAACTCTTCAAGAACAGCTAAACTAAGCATAAAAATCAATGGAAATCAAGGTCCAAAGCTTACCTCAACTGTGGTTTAAGTCTCCCCAGCTGTAGCTAATCCACTCCTAAGCTTAAGCCTTCAATCTCTCAAGCTTCAGCCAACAAATTTCCCTTAAATTCTCAATGAATTTCCTTAGAAGAGTTGAGAGAAAAACAGAAAGAGGGAGAGAGAAAGGAGAGAGTCGGTTTCAAAGAGGTTTAAGGTGCTTTTGTTTTTGTTTCCCTTAAGGCTTATGTGACTTAAACTAATCCCGAGGCTCAGGGTACCAAAAACCTCCCCGGGGGCAAAATGGTCAGATTTCCTGATATTCCCTCCTAAACTCACTAACTCCAAATATATCCCCAAATATTCAATCCCAGTACCCGATAACCCAATTAAATTCCAAATACAAAAAAATACTCCTTGACTTGCCTCGAATCAGGTATTGGGTCCCTTTGTGACTTTTCCGCTAACTTGCTCGCTAGGAACGTCTCATGCCGAGTAACTCAAATAAACCCACATAATAATCTAGTCTCGCACATATATTACATATATGCACATATAGATATATATATACAATTATGCCCATAACGGGCCAAGTTACGAAAGTGGTCCTTCTAATAAGAAACGGGCCCACATGCATATTTAATACCCTTAAACATGCACCACTAGTTATATTATCATATAACTCACATAGTCACAAACAAATATATCAAATAAACATATAACTCCATATATTGTCATCCTGGTCCCCTAATCAAGGCCCTAAGCCTTATTAGGTAATTTTGGGACGTTACACTTTCTTTCCATTAGTGAAGAACACATCTATGCAGCCCATTCCAAGTACATCAAATCTCTTTTCATTTTCAATTTGGACTTCAAGTCCCACCTTTGCACTTTTAAAAGTTTTAAAAAG
Organism: Humulus lupulus; assembly: GCF_963169125.1. Taxonomy (NCBI): domain Eukaryota; kingdom Viridiplantae; phylum Streptophyta; class Magnoliopsida; order Rosales; family Cannabaceae; genus Humulus; species Humulus lupulus. Next base: position 28,832,935 of record NC_084799.1, read on the forward strand.
AGTTTTATCATAGGTTGCATGAATGGTGGCACAAGTATCATACCACCATCCTTGCACTTTTTATTAGTTTGTATTAACTTCACTCAAGGTTGCTATGATCTCAACATCAAATGCATTGACCTTGGTCTCTTTACTTAGGTTTGCAATGATCTCAACATCAAATATGTTGACCCTCGATTTGGTCAATGACACAGAGTCAATCAAAATGATAGAAGTAAGATCAATTCAATTCAAGAAGATAAACGTCACCAAATGTTATAGTGGTTCGGCCCCAGATATTGGTAATAACCTACTTCCACTTAGTGTTTATATTGACGTATTATGAAAACTGCAATCAATAAACAAGGGTTTACTGGGTTTCACAGGCTCCAAAAAAGTACAAAATTTTGTATATCAATAACACTGATTCTCTCCAAAATCGATCCCTTTCCCCTTCTGAGCTCCTCGAGTCTTATTTATAGGCTCCAAGATATACATATGGTTCAATGGGCTTTACATACATGTTGATTTAAGCGTATCTAAAAATAATAGAAAACATCATCTTTACATAAAAATAGGATCAAATATCTTTTGAAATATATGATATGTACACGTGGTATCCTGGTCGTTGGTCGACCTGAATGTAGTCACTAAGTAATCACGTGCAACCCACGTGTACACAAATCTTGCCACGTCAGCGAGTAGTATTTTTTAGAATAAACATTTGCCCCCCAAGTTTATTTTACTGCGATTAGCATTTAATAAACTTACTCGACCATCAACCCGTCTGACTTGTCATGTCTGTCAGAACCTTTTCAAAAAAGCAAGCAATTATGATTTTTTTAGTTTCCCAAAAATATTTTGATGGTTATTGCAATTCCCCATACATTGAAATCCCATCCCCAGCATTACTCTTCAATAACACCCCGAGCAGCATAAATATATTACTCTTCAGCCTTTTCATTTTTTACCGAAACTTTCTCTTTCCTCAAGAACTCAAAAAAAACCTCCAAGAAAATCCAGAAAACCTCTGTGATCCGAGACGTCGTCGACAAACTCCGAGAAAAAATCTTCGTGATTTCTCCTACAACTCATATTCCAAGTAAGTTTCAAACCCTCTTTCTCTTTTATGTAATCCAGTCTTGCTTTCATGAATTTTTGTTATTGTGTCTCCACTGTTCTTGAGAAAAAGTTTCTAGGCAATCTAGTTTAGACAAAGATACGTATTAAGAGTATGCTAGAATAGGGATTTTAGGTAGTATAAAATACTAGGCAATGCTTATAAGGAAATGTGGGATATAGGAGTACTGATTTCAGGTCCAAATTGAAGTAAAAATTCTATTTTAAGCTTTTTTGGAAAAACTGGGTTTTTCCAGCCTGTTTTCGAAGTTGAAAAGTTTTTCTGAAAAACTTTTTACTTTCGCTTTTTGATCTGTTTTTTCAAACTAGTCACACATTTATTGTATTTTTTATCAGGATGCTGCTAGTCGTATAAAAGCTTAACTTTTATATACGAGCAGCGTTGTCCTTGCTTTTCTCTTTCTTCTAAATATTGGTCGTAGATTCTCACTCCCCCTTTGCTCTTCTCAGACATTCATGCATGTTCCCCGTGGAGGTGAGAGACCAATAGACTATGATCTTCTCGCGTTGTTGTTCGAGGACCATGAACAACCTTCTTTGCCTTTTCCCGAGCCTTTACAACAAAAGCCTACTACCAGTCCTTCAGCCAGTCAACCAAACATGCATCATGTCAAATACATTGCTCGTAAGAAAAGGAAAATGACCAATTCACCTTATAACCAACCTGTAACCACTACCGAGGGTCCTTCGAACAACCCTCAACCTCTAAATTTTTCACCAACAGACATTCAGCCAAAATCTTGTCCTCGCGATGGCCCTCGAGCAGAAGTAGACTGGTACATCGCCCCTCTTAGTGCCATATCGGCCAGGATGGTGGCAAAATATCCCAAGAAGTACGGACTTCCTGGGATTACCCTATACGAACCCACACCCGACCAGAGGGCAAACATGCCTGGAGGGCCTACAACGCCTGGTCGAGGTATCATATAGAGGTAGGGGCAATCTTGCCCATGCATAACTTTTTCCAAGGAGTGGCCAATTATTTCGAGGTCACCCCCTTCCAAATGACACCCAATGGATATAGATTACTATCAACACTTTGTATCCTCTATAACCACAAAATAGGGCATGTGCCTGCCCCACACGAGATCAACTATCTGTTCGATCTTAAATCCAATCCCAACAAAAACAACACGGGGTTTTTACACTTCTGCCACCAGGAATTTGCTCGCATATTCCTAAGTGATGTTACCCATAAGTACAACATAGGAAAATACTTCCAAGATTACTTCCTCGCTATAGACCTAGTCGCTGACAACTAAGCCTTCACACGAGGAGGTAAACTTTTCAATCTCTGGTCGGAACTTCTATTCGTTCATTTTTTTCTTGTCCTTTAGTAATTTGGTGTTATGCTTAGGTCCATGGCATCAACCAGACCCCACTCCTAAGATGGAGATAAGGGCCACCACCCTAGCCATCATGACGAACATAGAAAAGAGTGTCATGGAGTTAGTCACGGAGAGCAACTTAAGGCTGGTCAGCCATTTGGAACCTCATCAAGAAGTGAGGAAATCCACTGCGGGGAGTGCCAATGGAGAGGGCACCGAAGGGCAGGAAATCCCCAAGCAACAGCAAGATGTGTCACAACCCCAGAGGTGACGACCAATGGGAGTGACCATCCGAGAGCCATCCAACAACCCTCGACCTACCGCTGTCCCTGCCCACCATGAGAGGGGGACAAAACTATCGAAATATGTCAGTCCTACACTTGAATCCTTAGAAGGGAACAATATAGACTTCTCACTTCTAGATACTTTGCCCATCCCCTATCATTTATTTGATAGAGATGGCAATTTTAAACTTACGACCAGTAATTTTAGCCTGGACCTCTTCAAGACAGATATTGAGTGTAGTTGTAGTTCTTTAGATAATATATCGACCAGTAATAATAGTTCGGTTATATTACTTAGTATTTCTCTTTACATTATTCTATTATCGCTCCAAACCACTTCTTAACATATTTGCTCGTTTGTTTCTATTTTGTAGTCATGCCATCTGAAGACACTTTTGATATGTACGCCTCTGCTGAAGCTCCTTCAAGCAAGAAGAAGTCGAGCATAAAGTATCTTTGGGAGATCAGTTGTGAGCCTTCCAAGAAAAAGGCTCGACCAGAAGACCCTCCGGCTCCTACTTCGTCCAGATCTACAACGCCTCCTCCTCCTCCTCGCAGTGTCCCTTCCTCCGAGCAGACAGGGAGACCCTTAGCCGCTGACTTGCTGAACAATGCTTTTTATTATACCTACAAAAAGCTACAAAAATTGTCCAAGAACAGTCGCAGCCAGGAAGCCTTTGCCCATCTTCCCCCACTGAAGCACAGCCAGGTCCTTAGTCGCGAGATTACTACAATCATCAGTGTAAGTGTTTTTTCTACATTGTTTTAGTCGAGCAACATTTTCTATAATTGCCTCTAACTGTCACTTTTTCTCTATTTGCAGGGTATCCTGACCATGAGCAATGGTTGGCATCATGCTGAGGAGATCGAGGCCATACATGCCAAGGAAATTAAGGCAGTTGAAGGAAAAGTTGCTACTTTAACCGAGGAGCTGAAGAGGACCCAAGAAGAGCTAGCCAAAGCCATTGCTGACAAGGAGAAGTTCAAGGAAGCAGCCAAACTTTAGGAGGATTTGGTGGCTAGCATGAAGGAGGCTACTGGGCTAGAGGAGCGGTTCAAGCTGCTCGAGGAAACAAATTCCCAAAACCTAGAGAGGTTCAGAGGAGCAACGTTTAACTGCTTCTTCCTGTTCTGGAAGAACAACTCAAGGGAAAATTTCGACTATCTTCCCGAGCAGATGAGGCAAGTTGAACTCAAGAAATGCGTTGCTCGCCTAGAAGGGGAAAGGAATGCTCAGGAGTCTCTTTAAATTTCCCTGGCGACAGGCATCGATGGTGCTGAAGAAGATGCTGGAACAACAGTCGACCAACAATCTCAGCAAGATCCTCCACCAGCTATACAATAATTTTTTTTTTATGTAATTAAAACACGCGAACAATTGTTAGTGATGTTGAGACAATTTTACTTCATAACGCAACTTTTCCTTTTAATATTTTAATTACATCCGAGTAGCAATTGCTTACGGTGTAAAGAAAATTCGTTGTGATATTATAATATACTTATTTCTATTATAACATATGCTCGTATAACCGAACTTAGCATAACACTTTATAAATATTTCACAAAATTAACTAAAATTCTGCAAAATATTCTAAGTGTCGTAATATGCTTTCCCCTATTTTGCTCAACTGTTTACATATGCCTGTTGATATGCTTTGCTCGCTTAGTATCTTATATGCCCCCCAAGTGATCGAGGAGCTTAAGGTTCTCGGTCACTTGCCATGACCAAGTCATGTTCGAACATTTATGCTCGCGTACTTATAAACAATTAATGACAATATAGCAAAACATCACACGTAATGAGCAAATACTTGTAATAAATACAATAATTGGCAAGAATAACTGGCTGGGCACAGTTCCTTTTATTTCTCAAAATAAAATGGACACAATCGTGTATGTACGAGTGATCAAAGATTGATCCTACACTTATAAGCGACCAGTCATTTTACTGACTAGCCCTTGTTCAAAAACTTGTAAAAAGTAAACTTAATACAAGCTAATTCTTTAAAAAGAATTGTTCACTGATAATACTTGCGCATGTGTTCTCCATTCCAATAGTGAGGAATGAGACCTCCATTTAAGTGAGCAAGTTTATATGTGCCTGGGTGAAGGATTTCTTAAATTTGATAGGGACCTTCCCAGTTTAGTCAGAGTACACCAGCATTCTGCTCGTGAGTGTTAAGAAAAAAATTTCTAAACACCAAATCTCCCATGTCAAACTTTTTTTTTCGCGTACTTTAGAGTTAAAATATTGAGCGAATTTTTGTTGGTAAGCTGCTACTCGAAGTTGAGCCTGCTCACTCCTTTCATTGACTAAGCCCAGAGACTCCATCTATAATTGGTTATTTATATTCTGGTCGTATGTTAGCCTTCTATGTGACGATGGATTTAGCTCAACAGCCAACATGGCTTCATACCCATAGGCTAGAGAAAATGGTGTATGGCCTGTTGTTGTTCAGTGAGTTGATCAATACGACCAGAGCACTTCTGGCGATTGCTCTGGCCATACCCCATTTGCTTCTTCTAGCCTTTTCTTCAATGTGTTCTTCAGAATCTTGTTAACGGCTTCAACTTGTTTGTTGGCCTGTGGATGAGCAACTGATGAAAAAAAAAATTATAATACCATGCCTTTCGCAGAAATCAGTAAAAAGATCGCTGTCAAATTGTGTGCCATTATCTGAGACAATTTTTCTCGGTAACCCACACCGACATATAATATTTTTGAAGATGAAATCTAATACTTTCTTGGTCGTGATTGTTGCGAGTAACTCAGCTTCAACCCACTTAGTAAAGTAGTTGACAGTAAATACTACATACTTGACACTCCTTTTACCAGTTGGTAAAGATCCAATAGATCAATTCCCCAAACTGCGAACGACCACGGGCTTTGCATCTGTTTAAGCTCATTTGGGGCTGCTCGTTGTATCTTGGAGAATCTTTGACACTTGTTACACTTTTTAACAAATTCCACAGAGTCCTCGATCATGGTAGGCTAGAAATATCCTTGCCAGAGAATCTTTTTTGACAAACTTTGCCCCCCAACGTGATCTCCACAAAAACCTTGATGTACTTCTTTCATCAATTCCTTAACCTTCACCTTAGAAGCACACTATAATAGAGACATTGAGTACCCTCATCTATACAAGATTCTGTCGACCAAAATAAATTGGGCTGATTGTCTTTGAAGAATCCTCGCCTTGTTTCTTTCTGTTGGTAATACTCCTTGTTCGAGATATTTGATGATGGGTGTCATCCATGTGTCTGATGCTTGTATCACGTGCGAGGATACTTCCACTTGAATGCTTGCTGCCAACAAATGTTCAACTGGTACTATGTTAAAGGCATCAGCATCTTTAGCGCTTGCCAACTTGGCTAAGGCATCATCATTTGAATTCTGGTCGTGAGGTACTTTCTATAGAGTATATTTCTTAAATTGTGCCATCAAGTCCTTTGCTTTGTTCAAATATGCCACCATCTTGAGACCATGGCCTGGTATTCTCCAATAATTTGATTAACTACTAGTTGAGAATCACTATATACTTCTAGTGATCTTATATCCATATCCTTGGCTACTCTTAATCCTGCGAGCAGAGCCTCGTACTCGGCTTCATTGTTGGAAGCTATAAAGTCGAATTTGATCACACAGTGAAACTAATGTCCCTCAGGTGTGATTAAAATCAATCCCGCCCCTACGTTGTGCTTGTTGGATGAGCCAACTACGAACAACTTCCAGGTACAGGATTGATTTTGACCATCGATCTCTGCCATCGGTTTGTTGGCAGGGAGTTCGGTGAATTCAACAACGAAATCTGCTAGGGCTTGTCCCGTTATAGTTGCTCATGGCACATAGGAAATTTTGAACTGCCCTAATTCGACTGCCCATTTTAATAATCGACCAACAACTTCTGGTTTTTGTAAGACTTGTCGTAGTGGCTGGTCGGTGAGTAATATGATGGGGTGAGTCTGAAAGTAGGGTTGCAGCTTCCTAGAGGCCAGAATCAAGCAATAAGCCAATTTCTCTATGGGCGGATATCGTAATCCTGCTCCCACTAGCATCTTACTTACATAGTATACTGCCTTTTGGATGTTGTCTTCTTCTCTGATTAAAACAGCACTAGCAGCGTACTCTGTGATTGCTAAGTAGATGAACAAAGTTTCTCCTTTGACTGGTTTGGACAAATAGGCGGTTGCGACATGTGGGATTTTAGCGCTTGAAAGGCATGTTCGCACTCCTTTGTCCATTCAAACTTTTTGTTGCCTCTGAGTAGAGTAAAAAATGGAATACATTTGTTCATTGATTTAGATATGAATCTACTCAGGGTCGCAATTCTTCCGGTTAGACTTTGGACATCTTTAATTTTGGCAGGAGACTGCATCTCGATCAGTGCCTGAATTTTTTTCGATATTTGCTTCGATTCCTAGTGAGTTTACTATGAATCCCAAAAATTTCCCTTATCCAACACCAAAGGAACACTTAAGAGGGTTCAACTTCATCTGATATTTTTTCAAGATGTTGAAGCATTCTTGTAGGTCCTTGATGTGTTCTTCATCTTTTTTCGACTTGACCAGCATATCATCGACATAGACTTCCATGTTAATGTTGATCAGCTCTTTAAACATATGGTTAACTAGTGTTGGTAAGTCGCACCAGCGTTTTTCAAACCGAAGGGCATTACTTTATAGTAGTAAAGTCTCGTATCTGTTCGAAAGCAAGTGTGATTTTCATCAAATGGATGCATACTAATTTGATTATAACTGGAGTAAGCATCCATGAACGATAAAATTTCATCTCCTGGTGTAGCATCGACCAGCTGGTCAATTCTTGGAAGTGGGAAACAATCCTTCAGACATGCTTTATTAAGGTCTGTGAAATCTACGCACGTCCTCCACTTGCTATTTGGCTTGGGAACTAGTACGGGATTTGAGACCCAAGATTGATAAAACGCTATCCTAATGAATCCACTTTCCTTCAGCTTCTGAACTTCTTATTTTAAGGCCTTAGATCTATCTTTATCGAGCAGCCTTTTTTTTGGTTATACAAGTGGAAAGTTTTTGTCTATATTCAAGACATGCTTGATCTCTATTGGGTCTATCCCAACCATATCTTTATGCGACCAGGAAAAGACCTCCTGGTGCTTCTTAAAAAATTCCACTAGCTTGTGTTTCGTTGTTGTTTCTAAGTTTTTACCGACTTTCACAACCCTGTTCGGATCTGTCTCTTCTAGTTGGACCTCCTCGAGGTCCTCCACGGGTTCAATGCTTTCTTCAAAATCCCCAAAGCAAGGATATAATTCCCTATCCTCCCTTTGGAAACACCCTATTTGGTGACCTGTTCACCTGATTGGGCATGTGTTTCATTTATTACCAGCAACTTTTTTTCGACTCTATCGCTAGATCCGCCTCTTTTTGCTTTTGTGATCGAGGAATTGTAACATTCTCGTGCTTCTTGTTGGTTTCCCAATACGCACCAACCTCATGTGTTAGTTGGAAACTTCATGGCTAAATGCCAGACCGAGGTTATGGCTCGTAGATCGACAAGTATAGGTCTCCCAATCACGACATTATATGCAGAAGGACAATCAACTACTATGAAAGTAGCAAGAAATGTCCTGTTTGTAGGTTCAGGTCCTACTGTGACTAGGAGTCTGATCTACCTTGTTGACGCTAGCCCTTCGCCAGAAAAACCATAGATGGTTTGGTTGTATGGTTCTAAATCTTGCAGTGATAATTACATTCTTTCTAGTGAAGATTTAAACAAAATATTGACCGAGCTTCCTGTATCCACCAGCACACGTTTTACCATCATGTTGGAGATCTAAACATCTATGACTAGAGGATATGAGTGGGGAAATCAAACATGCTGAGCGTCCAGCTCAGAGAAAGTTATCAACTCTTCCTCTGTTCGAGCTTTTTTGGGAGTTCACTCCTCGACATTCAGCATTTCGATATCCTGATCGTGACGTAGGGTTCTGACATATCTTTCCCTTGCCTTACCACTGTCACCTGCTATGTGTGGTCCTCCGCAGATGGTCAACAATGTACCAGTAACCGGAGCTAGCTGTAAAGGAGGCGAGCGTTGGCGTACAGGCGCCTACTCATTGCCTCCATGAGCTTCCTATTGAGATCCTCCACCAGCTCGTACATACCTCCTTGAATGTCCTTGTCGGATAAGGAACTCGATCTCATATTTGAGTTGGTTACACTCGGTGGTGTCATGGCCATAGTCGTTGTGAATACAAAAAAACTTGGTCGTGTCCTCTTGGAGATATCTTTTCAGATCGGTGATGGCCGCCAAAAGGGAACAGTGGTATGACTGGCCTGATATACTTCAACTCGACTATCAACCAGGGCATTGTAATTGGTGAACCTTGGCTCGTATCTATTTTTCTTGGGGCACTTGATATTAGATATTGTTGGCTCTTTGTTCGCCCTCCCCCCCCCCCCCTATTTTTTCTATTATTTTTGCCGTTGTCGTTGGGTTTACCAGTTCCATTAGTGGCTTCGGTGGGGTCTTCCTTCTTGCCCTGGTCATCCACGGGAGACTTCCTCTCATTAGTGATAGCCTTCTTGAGCTTGATATACTTGTCTACTCGATCCTGTAATTCCTAAGTGCTCTTGACTCCATTTTTTTATAAACTACTCCATATGGGAGAATGGCGTCGTACTCCAGCCGTGAGCGCCATCATCTTTCCCTCATATCCAACAGTCTTGGCCCGAGCAGCGGCTCCTACGAATCATTGGATATACCCTTTTAGGGTTTCTTCTTCCTTTTGCCAAATTTTGACCAGCTTATTAGCCTCTGTTGGGTGTATTCGACCAGCATAGAACTTTCCATAAAACTCCTTTATGAACATTTCCCAGGAAACTATGTTGGCCGGAGGGAACTTGAAATACCATTCCTAAGCAGATTCGGATAACGTGGCAGGAAAAATCCTGCATCGAGCATCATCTGACAAATTTTGGATGTCCATCTGTATCTCAAACTTGTTAACGTGAGATACATGATCTTCTCCTTCTATAAAGTTGGGAATTTGTTTGATGGGTGTAAGAATTTGTTTATGAGTTTGTTAGGATGTTTAGGCTATATGAGTATGAATTATGGGCTTAATTATGAGGTTGGCTGAAGTTTGGGGTATGGAATTGGGGTTTAGGCTAGAGGAAAATGCAGGAAATAGATTAATTTTCTAGGTATCTGGGACTTGCACCGCGGCCCTGTTCATCAAGTGTCACGACCCGTGCGTGCAAGAAGGCATAGGGAGGCCTCTGTTCTTCAGGTGCGCTGCGACCCTGGGGTGCAGCTCGCGGCCCGTGTCCTCCACAGGGAGGGTCTAGCCCTCTGACCAAGTAGCGAGTTGTGGATCTATAGGGCATGTTGCGACCCTAATTGAGGAAATAGGGAGAATAGGATTTTAAGGCTGGGGAACTCAAATGTTAAGGCTCAGGACGAGTTTTACTACCCGGATTGGTAGAACCCAAGGTCCCGGAGGCTAGATTTATGTTCCGAAGATATTTAGTGGTTTAGAATTTGATGGTTGGTTATTTAAAATTCATTTTGAAAAGGATTTCATCAAGGCTCGGGATAGAGGACAGTGTTTGTGATCGCGGTGCTCAAATAGCTTGGGACACAGGTAAGAAAATTGTTGTACCCGTAGAGTAGGGCGTGGCCCTGTTGTTTGTATTGTAGGGGGTAGCCCTATTATTTATATTGCGGGGTGTGGCCTTATTAATAGAATTGTGGGGTGTAGCCCTAGTGTTTAAGTTTAGTATATGTTTAAATATCTGTTGTTATTATGTTATGTGATGCATATTTTTTGAGTGAACGGCGAAGGCCAAAATTGGCAATGGCCAGGAACAGCGAAGGCCGGAAGTGGTGAAGGCCGAGAACAGCAGGGAGTCGTGTACGGCAAAGGGTCGGGATCGATGTTGAGCATGTGGAGTGCAGGCCGTTAGGGCGAGACCCTCCTAGGATCCTGGAGACATCCTTTCGGTGAAGACCGCAAACCCAGGGCCTGGTAAAGCACCTGGGACAACATGGCTGCTATGTGTTTAGCCTGTTGGCTATTTTGTTGTATGTTGTTGATAGTTATGCATATGTTATTTGTTTTTGTGTTAAGTTTTATTGCTGGGCTTCAGCTCACGGGTGCTCTATGGTGCAGGTAAGGGCAAGGGAAAAGTCGACCAACCAAGAGTACGGAGAGCGTGGAGCGATGGGTACATGTTCGGCTTGCCTGGCCACCACGGCTAGGGCTATTTTTTTAAAAATGTACTGTATTGGTGGATTCGTCACCTAGGTCAATCTTAAATGTATTTTGAGATGTAAAGTATTTTCTAAAAAGTATTTTGGGATCCCGAATGTTTAACTCTTTATGTTTTCAAGGAATGACCACATTTTTTTATATTAAATGCTTTTTAAACGACTTTTGTCACAGTTTAGCTACACTTTTAACATTAAACCTTAATTAGGGAGTTGATGGCAATTTTTTTTAATTCATTTAGTAACGGCTCTAAGGAAGTAGGGCGTTACAACTTGGTATCAGAGCAAGCCAAGGTTTATGGTTCCTGGAGATTGACCGAACATGTACACTCGCTGCCAGTGATAAGCTCAACTCATGTTTGGTTGATAATTATTGAATTATATGCTTAATTGCTTGTGAAAGTTCCCTGTTTGCCTAAGTATTTAAATAAAGCATGATGAATGAGTTAACATATGCATGATTCTAGGGCTTGGCCCCCTTGATTGTTGTATGATGCTTGTAATTGTGGGTTTGCTGGTTGTGATTGGTTGATGAATTTGGGAGGGGGTTTTGGATGTTGTTATCATGCCTGGTGAGCGGCGTCATTGATTGTAGGCATATTGTTGTGATGCCTCAGCGATCATTCAGACTCTGCAGCAATAGGGCCGAGGATGAAAACCAAGGTCAGGATCCTCCACCTGCCGCACCAAATTGGCAACAATTATTTGTCGAGATGGAAGCTAGACTTCACCAAACAGAAGAAGTTCTTCGACAGTTGAGGCAACAGGCCCCTCTTTAGGGCATTGGGTTACAGATTCCACAAGTTGTGGCACCAGTGCCAGCCATCCTGCTATGGAAAATAGATGGGAACATTTGTATGAGTAGTTTAGGAACATCATCCTCCCACCTTCAAGGGTGGACCAGACCCACTACGGGCAGAGCAGTAGATGAACACGATTTCTTCCATCTTGGATTTCATGAGGGTGGAAAGGAATGAGAGAGTTGCCCGTGCCATCTACATGTTGAGAGAAGATGCCCGCATCTGGTGGGATGTTGTGTCGCAGAGAAGGAATGTTGCAGTTATGACCTAGGAAGAGTTTAGAAACATATTCAATGAGAAGTATTACAGTGTCGTAGTCTGAGCTCCGAAGGTCGATGGGTTTACCAACCTGACTCAGAACCGGAAGATGGAAACTGAGTATACATTGAAGTTTGACTGGTTGGCAAAGTTTACGCCAGATTTGGTGCCAACTAACATGGAATTGAGAGATCAGTTTGTGCGAGGATCGAATGTCATGATCGCCCGTGATGTCAAGATAACTTTGGATCTGGGGACTACCACCTATGCACATGTAATGGACAAGGCCCTTACAGCTGAGGGGGTCGAGGATCAAATATGGAGAGAGGGTGCTGCTAGGCGCGATGCTCAGAGGACGGTGCCTCCTTTCACTGGATCTAGTCGGGGTAGTGGCCCCAGTGAGAAGAAGAGAAAGGCCCCATACTCTTTTGTTCCTCCTAGCTTGGATAGGAGGGCACGGGGAGATTTCAGTGGCCGTCAGGACGGGGGAGACAACTGGAGGAGTTTCCCAGTGTGTCCTCAGTGCAGATGACAACATCAGGGAGAGTGTAGGATCAAGGCCTGCTTTACTTGTGGGAGTATTAATCATCTGAGGAAGGACTGCCCATAGGCCAAGATGGAAGAGCCGAAACAAAGCGTAGTCTCGCTCCTACCAGAGTATTTACCTTGACCCAGATTGAGGCTAGCCCCTTGGCCATGATAGGTCAGATTTCTAGTGCTGGTTCTTTTTTTACATCATTGATTGATTTAGGGGCTACCTGTTCATTTGTTTCTGCTAGAGTGATAGATCAAATGTGTAGACCTAGTGATTTGTATGCTAGGGGATTTCAGACTTTGTTGCCAACTAGGAACTGGTAGTCTCTAGGAGATGGGTTAGAACATTGCTAGTTGAGATAGACAGTAGGGAGTTGTCTGTGGATCTGATTGAGTTAGCGATGGATGACTTCGATATGATCCTGGGGATGGATTGGTTATCGAAGTACGGGGCGACGATTGACTGCAAGTACAGGATGGTGGCCTTTGAATCGGAAGGGGAGGTACCATTTGTATTCGTGGGACAGTAAGTGGACCACGAGTACCTATGATTTCGGCATTGAAGGCTAAAGACCTCATCGAGATGGGTTGCATAGGGTTCCTAGCAAACATTGTGGATACCTCTAGAGTTATGTCGGTTGGGCCGAGTGAGACCGGAATGGTATGTGAGCTTCCAGATTTGTTCCCCGCAGACTTGCCAGGGTTGCCACCACATCGGGAGATTGAGTTTATCATAGAGTTGGCGCCAGGGATAGAGCCAGCATATAAGACACCTTATACAATGGCTCCGGTAGAGTTGAAAGAACTAAAGATTCAATTGCAAGAGTTACTGGATTTGGGATTCATCAGACCGAGTTTTTCACCATGGGGTGCTCCAGTGTTGTTTGTCGAAAAGAAGGATGGATCCTTAAGGATGTGTATTGATTACAGAGAGTTGAACAAGTTAACCATTAAGAACAAGTACCCACTACCTAGGATTGGTGACTTATTTGACCAGCTACAAGGGAAGATGGTGTTCTCTAAGATTGACCATATGTCAGGCTACCACCAGTTAAGGATTAAAGAGGATAACATATTCTTGGTTATGTCCTTTGGATTAACCAATGCCCCAACAACCTTTATGGATTTGATGAACAGGGTCTTCAAGGACTATTTGAACAAGTTTGTAATCATGTTCATTGATGACATACTTGTGTACTCTCAATCAGAGATAGAGCATGAGAAGCATCTACGCCTGGTATTACAGCGGTTAAGGGAGCATAGGTTATATGCTAAGCTCAGCAAGTGGGAGTTTTGGATACCCCAAGTAACATTTCTGGGTCATATTGTCAATAAGGAGGGGATTCTGGTTTATCCAAGTAAGATTGAGGCAGTGAGGGATTAGCCTAGGAAAAGTAGTGTACCGGAGGTTAGGAGCTTTTTGGGATTAGCAGGGTACTATCGGCAGTTCATCGAGGGGTTCTCTAGAATAGCCACACCATTTATTGAATTGACGCGTAAGAATACTAAGTATGCGTGGACAGATAGGTGCGAGAACAGTTTCAAGGAATTGAAGCAGCGATTGATCACTGCTCCATTATTGAGTTTTCCGTCAGACAATGAGAAGTTTGTAGTTTATTGTGATGCTTCCAAACAACGTTTGGGATGTGTTCTGATGCAAGCCGGAAAGGTAATAGCCTACGCTTCAAGACAGCTGAAGGAGTACGAGCAGAGATATCCTACACATGATTTGGAATTGGCAGCGGTGGTATTTGCACTTAAGGTTTGGAGACATTACTTATATGGTGAGAAGTGTGAAATATACACTGACCATAAGAGTTTGAAGTACTTCTTTACTCAGAAGGATCTGAATATGCGCCAGAGACTTTGGCTGGAATTGGTAAAGGATTACGATTGTGATATTTTATATCATCTTGGGAAGGCCAATGTGGTGGCCGACGTGTTGAGTCGGAAGGGCCCAGGACATTTGTTTGGTTCGAGGCAGATATCAGATAAGTTAGCTGAAGAGATGACTAGAGTGGGTATAGAGTTGGTGTTAGTTAGCCAACATCACTCTACAGTCTACGCTCCTTCAAAGAATCAGGGAGGCACAGGGGGAGGATCTCGAGTTTAGAGGGCATAAAGAGAGTGTCTTAGCCGGAGCGGCTAAAGACTTCTCTATTTCGAAGATGGGACTACTAAAGTGCAAAGGTTGGATTTGCGTTCCAATGGATTCTGGTATTCGGCGAGAGATCTTGGATGAGTCCCATACCACTCCCTACTCTTTACATCCAGTTACGATGAAGATGTACCAAGATTTAAGAACTCTGTATTGGTGGCCAGGAATGAAGAGGAATGTGGTAGATTATGTGGCAAAGTGTTTAACTTGTCAGCATGTAAAGGCTGAACATCAGAGGCCAGCAGGATTGTTGCAGCCTCTAGGGATTCTGGAGTGGAAATGGGAGGATATCATCATAGACTTCGTGTTTGGATTACCGAAGACCGTGGGACAACATGATTCCATTTGGGTGATTGTGGATAGGTATACCAAATCTGCCCACTTTTTTCCTGTGAGGAAGACTTATACTGTGGAGCAGTATGTTGAATTATATGTGAAGGAAATCATGTGACTACATGGGGCTCCAAGATCAATAGTATCTCACATGGACCTCATCTTCACCTCTAAGTTTTGGGAGAGCCTGCAGAAGGCTATGGGTACACAGTTGTGGTTTAGTATTGCTTATCATCCTCAAATGGATGGACAGTCTAAAGGATGATCCAGATACTGGAAGATATGTTACGAGCTTGTGTGCTGGATTTTGTGGGGTCTTGGAGTATCTCCCTTTGATCGAGTTTTCGTACAATAATAGTTATCAAGCGACTACTACAGCGGCTCCGTATGAGATGTTGTATGGAAGGAAGTGTAGATCACCCATCCATTGGGATAAGACGGGTGAGAGGAGATATCTAGGTCCTGAGGTTGTTCAGAAGACCAATGAGGCAGTTGAAAAGATTAGAGCTCGAATGCTCGCCTCCCAGAGTTGACAGAAAAGTTACTTATACTTGAGACGTAGGAACGTGGAGTTTCAAGTCAGTGACCATGTGTTTCTAAGAGTTTCTCCCTTGAGATTGGTGAAACGGTTTGGTGTACGGGGCAAGCTGAGCCCTAGGTTTGTTGGCCCTTTTGAGGTTTTGGAGCGGGTTGGAGAGGTAGCCTACAGATTGGTGATGCCTCCAACTCTATCAGGGGTTCACAATGTGTTTCATGTATCCATGCTCCGGAAGTATGTATCAGATGCTACGCACGTGCTGAGTTATGAGATCTTGGAGCTGGATCAAGATTTATCATACGAAGAGAAGTCGATTCAGATTCTCGACTGGAAGGATAAAGTCTTGCGGAGCAAGATCATCGCCTTAGTGAAAGTGTTGTGGAGGAGGTGAATTGGGAACTTGAGATAGATATGCGGGATCGGTATCCCGAGTTATTCAGGTAATTTTGAGGACAAAATTTCTATAAGGAGGGGATAATTGTACGTCCCAAATTTGCTAATAAGGCTTTGGGCCATGATTAGCATGTCAGGAGGGCAATAATTGACTTAATTGCGTTAATATATGAATTTGATGATTATGTGATTAGAAATGCATGTTTAGGTGAATTAAATATGCATGTGGGCCCCATTTGGCTATTAGGGGAATATTTGTACTTTTAGCCCATTGAGGGCATCAATGTGATATATGTGTTGATTGAGATTGATACCACGAGTGAGTGGTGATATATTTGGGATGTACGATCCGAGACGGTCCTAGGGAGCAGTTTATCTATAAAGCCACAATGGGGTCAAATACCCGGCTCGAGAGGAGCCTAGGGGTATTTTGGGAATGTTATATGTGTTCGGGAATTATCGAGTAACGGGTAGCAGTTTAGCAATGATTTGGACATGTTGGGATTGAACGGGGATTTATTGGAACACTTGAGGAATTAGCAAGACACGGCAAATGACATAATTGCCCTTGGTGGCACTTAAGGATGTAGATAGGCTTAAGGGGGCAATTTATACTTTTTGGCAAAAGGATATACACGGTTTAGGGAGCTGAGACTCTAGAAGGACTTAGCGGAAAACAGAAGGAAAAGGAACTCACAACTCTCTCTCTCATTTGGTTCACATTCTCTCCCAATGGTGCGTGGTGTTTGACGAATTTTTAAAGAATTTTAGGCCAGAAATTCAAGGGTTCAAGGATGGAACTTGGGAGGCTAGAAGCTTGGAACTCAAGGAATTAGTTCAGAGGCTTAGTTAAGTCAAAGGTAAGCTCTTAAACCTGATCATCAAGTTGAATTCTGTTGGCTTTGTTGTTAGAACTTAGGGTTCCATGAATATGGTTTCCAAGGTTGGTTTTGGATGTTTAATGGGTGTAAGAATTTTTTATGAGTTTGTTAGGATGTTTAGGCTATATGAGTATGAATTATGGGCTTAATTATGAGATTGGCTGAAGTTTGGGGTATGGATTTGGGGTTTAGGTTCGAGGAAAATGTAGGAAATAGCTTGATTTTTTGGGTTTCTGGGACTTGCACGGCAACCCTGTTCATCAAGCGTCGTGGCTCGTGTGTGCAAGAAGGCCTGGGGAGGCCTCTGTTCTTCAGGCGCGCCACGACACTTGGGGTGCAGGTCGCGGCCCGTGTCCTCCACAAGGAGGACCTAGCCCTCTGACCAAGTAGCGGGCCATGGCTTTATGGGGCATGCCGCGGCCCTAATTGAGGAAAAAGGGAGAATAGGGCTTTAAGGCTCGGATGCTCAAATGTTAAGGCTCAGGACAAATTTTACTACCCAGATTGGTAGAACCCAAGGTCCCGGAGGCTAGATTTATGTTCCGAAGATATTTATTGGTTTAGAATTTGATGGTTGGTTATTTAAAAAGCGTTGTGACTAGGATTTCATCAAGGCTCGAGATAGAAGACTGTGCTCGTGATCGCAGTCCTCAAATAGCTCGGGGCACATGTAAGAAAACTATTGTACCCATAGAGCAGGGTGTGGCCCTATTGTTTGTATTGAAGGGTGTAGCCCTATTGTTTGTATTGTGGGGCGTGGCCTTATTAATTGAATTGTTAAGCATAGCCCTAGTGTTTAAGTTTAGTATATGTTTAAATATCTACTGTTATTATGTTATGTGATGCATATTTTTGAGTGAACGACGAAGGTCAGAAACGGCAAAGGCCAGGAATGGCGAAGGCCAGAAACGTCGAAGGCCAAGAACGACAGGGAGTCGTGTACGGCAAGGGGCTGAGATTGTTGTTGAGCATGTGGAGTGCAGGTCGTTAGGGCGATACCGTCCTAGGATGCTGGAGACATCCTCTCGGTGAAGACCGTGAACCCAGGGTCTAGTAAAGCTCCTGGGATGGCATGGCCGCTATGTGTTTAGCTTGTTGGATGTTTTGTTGTATGTTTTTTTATAGTTATACATATGTTATTTGTTTTGTGTTAAGGTTTCTTGCTGGGCTTCGGCTCACGGGTGCTCTATATTATAGGTGAGTTTATTTATTAATATTGTATTGTATTATGAATTTTATTTATTTTAAGACAAGTGATTGGCCTCCAATTCACAAAAAGCATCACAAAGTCTATCCCTAATCCAACTCTCTTCGCTCCAAATGCTCACACATCTTCTTCTTACTAACGGTTTTCTCTCTTTTCATTTGTAAACCAACCACTCACACTCAAATTAGATCGCACTAATTTCCTTTATTGGAAAAATGAACTCCTTGATGTCGTTGTGGCTCACATGATGGTTGATTATCTCAGTGGTTCAAAGCCCTATTTTCTAAGATTTCTCGATCCATAGCATGGGTAGCTCCTGGCAGTAATTCAACTTGTTGCTTATACATGTCTTATTGAAGAGATGCTCACTAAAATTATTAGTTACACCACATCGCAGTAAATTTCGGCAGCTCTTGAGCAATTTTTTTGCTTCGATGATCATAATTTGTAATACTGAACTCCGAACCTTATTGCAATCTATCAAGGAGGATAATTTCACTATTATCGAGTATCTCCGTAATATGTATAAAAAATGTAAGAATAATAGTAAATTTCAAAATATCCTGTAAAATGTTTTGGGTACTTCCCAGGGCAGCCCCAAAAATAGGTACTCTGGTGCACTCCCTCTCCAGTTTTTGGTTTGGGAAGTATTTTCAGCGCAAAATTTTTTATGGCCATGTATATTATAGTAATTTAGAGCATCCTGCGAATTTTGAGGGAATTCCAAATAATTTACAATGCCAAAAACAATGTTCAAATAAACTATTTTCCACGCACATACAAAAACAATTAAGAGTGCAACAAACTATTTGAACCTTGTCTTTGGTACTGTAAATTATTCGGGATTTCTTAAAAATTTACAGGATGTTCTAAATAACTACAATATTCACAGTCATAAAAAAAATTGCCCCACAATACTTTCCAAGCTAAAAGTTAGAGAGGGGTGCACTAGTTTGTCCCTTTTTAGGGGGTGCACCTGAGATTTTCCCACATGTGTTAAATGTTGTAGCTTATTTATGTAATAAAAGAACTTTTGGACTAAAATGTATGAATTTTCCGGTGTAACAATTGTTTGGAGCAGAACCACAAGCCAAAGTCTTATCCTTGGAGATGCTCTTGTTTATTATCCTTTGTACATATGATATAATGTACACTACTCAATTATTAGTAATATTGCTTTATTTGAAAGGCTCACCAACGATGAAGGTCTGAGTTTCAATTAATTTTCTCCTGAAACAATCAAGATTTGACTGGCGAATAGAGGATTGCGATGGAACAAATCTTAACTAGTTTTGAAATGAGCTTAGAGCCTATTAATTATTGACTAACAAAATGGGGACGTGCACCAAACTCAGGTCCAATTTGGTCCACAAATGTTTGTTGGGCCTAAATATGACTTTAAAAGGCCTCTAGTTGGCTATCTCATCCAAGTTTCTGGCCCAATTCTGTAGATAGTATAAAATGATAAGTTTACAAAAATATTTAAGATTTAAAAAAAAAAATACTAAATCTAGAAAAAATTACATAATTATTAAGGGGCATAATCATAAATATATATATGCTAGGTGTAGTCAATGTACAATACACGTTTACTTCGTTTTATTTAGAAAATTTACTAATTATTTTTATTAAGTTTTTATGATATTGTCATATAAATTTTAAATAAATAAATAAAAATATTATATATAAAATAATGACATAAATATATTAAAAGAAAAATTAAACCAAAACATTGTTTATAGATTTTTTTTTTAAAAAAATAATACAATAATATTTTAGATCACAAACTACAATATTCAAGATACAAAACATTCATGATATTATTCAAATAACACATCAATGATTGGAGAAGAAAGATTGAAGATAAATGTTATATTAATTTCTTATTTAGTTACACAGTCATACTATTTGTACACATAGGACACTTATATATTATGTATGATATATTATTGTAATAATAATATTTAATAACATGCGAATTTATATTAATATAATTATTAAATATTTATTCTAGCGAAATTTTATATAAATTAGGATTATATATTATATGTTATATATTTGTTGACTTGTGAAATTGGCCAACGGTCGTATGTACAATATACGACACATTTTGAACGAAATGAATCTAATATACGACAAAGTACAAATATCATAAATAAACACACATAAATTTTATAGTGGTTCAGCTCTGTCCTTTTGAACAGTAATAACTTAATCCACTTAGTATTTAGTATTGAATCGCTCAATAGACTACTACAAAGATCAACTCAGAGTTCACTCCTCACAAGTTCGTCCAAAAGATCCATCCAAAAAGTCCAGAAAAAAGAGTCATTTTTAAACGAAGCCCTGGGTCCTTTATTTATAGTACCCAGGGGCTGTTACATGATCAGTAAGAGTGGGATCGTGGTTTGGTACATGATCATTAGGAGTGGAGATACGTGTCCACCTTCCCATGATTATGAGATGGTGAGTCTTCCCATTGTCTTCTCTGGGTTGTGGTCAATAATGCACGATTGAGACCTTAGAGAAAACACTAAGTCTTGATTGGTCTATGAGACTTAGGTGCTAGGCTCGAAGACCCTTAAGAGCTTTGGTGCTAAACCCGTTGGTCCTCTGGGTGCTAGGCCTGTGATCTTCTGGGTGCTAGGCATGTTGATCTTAGTTTGAACGAGTGTGAGTTTTACCCAGAGAAGTGTCTTTGGGAGAGTAGGGCGACCACCCTATGAAGGATAGGGTGAGCCAACCACCACAAGGGGTTCTTGGGCATGTTTAGGCCGACCACCCCTAGGGGTTGGGGTCAGGCTGACCACCCCTATGGGGTTTAGGCCTAGTTGACTTTCTATAGGTCTTAGACCTATTTTTTTTGCTCATCGGTCTTTTTTCAATACTTCGTCGTTTTTCCCTTATTTGTGATGCCACATGTCGCTTTCTCATTCGCCACGTCATATCTAGATTTTCGAGGGATAACATTTTCCCCCCAAGTTTATCATAATGTGTTTAACATTACGGTAAACTTGATCTGGCCCGAGAAACATATCGTAGCAGTACTTTAATAGCAAAGTCCATCGGGACATTATGTAGTACTTTTATCAACTATTGATAATTTGCTCAGCACGAATTTTTCAAGGATAATCGTAGTTCCTAAAAATAATTAGATTTTTCAAGGAAAATTAATTTCCTAAAAATCTAGTATATTTTTCAAGGAAATTTGAAGTCCTAAAAATATAATATATTTTTCAAGGATATTAATTCATAAAAATACAAAATATTTTTCAAGAATTTTGAATTCCTAAAAATATAAGATATTTTTTTAAGGAATTTGAATTCCTAAAAGTATCAGATATTTTTCAAGGAATTTGAATTTTTAACCATACCAAATATTTTTCAAATATTTTGAATTCCTAAAAATATATTGTTAGCCTAAAAGGCTATAAGTAGGGTATTCATTTCTCAATTATTTGTTCTGTGCGCCTAAGCTGTAGGATTCTCCAAGTGTGATTTCTTCAATTCTTCATCAAACTCAGATCTTTACATGGGTAAGTATTTTCTCCTGATCTTTACATCATTTAATTTAAATGTGCTTAGATTTAGAAGAAATACTTTGAATCTTTGAGCAATCTGTCTGAATCTCCTTGTTTTGTTTTATTTTGATCCAAAATAATTGACTTGTTTGAATAAAGTCTATGATTTCCTTAGTCTGGACGATTTCCAGGGTTCCAAACCCTAGCATAGGCAATTTTAGGTTTGTAAAACCCTAGGTTGACCACTTCTTTAAGATTCACTAGCCTAGCGATTTCAAGGGTTCCAAACCCTAGCATAGGCGATTTCAAGCTTGTAAAACTCTGACCTAGGCCGACCACTCTTAGGTTCCCTTGGTCTGGCGATTTTCAGGCTTGTAAAACCCTAGACCGACCACCCTTAAATTCCCTTGGCCTGGAGATTTCCAGGCTTATAAACATTAGGGTTGGGCGATTTTCAATTCAGATCCAGGCATAGGTGTTTTCCAGGGATGTAAATTCCATCATGGGCCTACCACCCCTAGGGTTTCCATCATGGGTCGACCGCCTCTAGGACTTCCCTTGCATTTCCCTTGCCTTATGCGACTTCCAGGCTTACATACCCCATCATGGGCTGAGCACCTTAGGGTTTCCATCATGGGCCGACCACCACACCCTGGGCGATTTCCAGGGATCCAGGGTCTAGGGTGGTCGGCCCAAGCATAGGCCGACCACCTAGGACCCTAAAAAAATTCTTCTCCTTTTTTATTTATCTCGTTGGGGTCTTCCTTGTACTGTATAATTTATTGGAGACTTAAACCTTAGTCCTCTGGCATTTTTCTGAGGTTTGCATCCCTAGGGTGTTCAGCCTAAGGTGGTAGGCCGGCCACCTACACCCTTTCTTTTACGTTATGTAAGCTTAGGGCCTAGGTTAACCCTTCTTTGTGATTTCGATCGATTTTTCCAAGTCTAGGGGAGTCCTATGGTGGTCGTCCTAAGCTTAGTATCACTAGGCCGACCCACTATATATATTTTTCCCCTGATTTCTTCATTTTTTTCTCTTTAGTTAATGGATATGCCCCCAGCTATTGGCTTCATTATGTTCACGTACTAACTTTACTCTTTATTTTTCCTTTGTTGCAGATGTCCAGCTCCACTTCGTCAGATAAGTCTGTAAACGAGCGTACTCCACAGGAGTTCTTGGAAAGGGTGAAAAGGATTTTTCCTCGCTCCGCTTTATATTTTTTCAGTGAGGAAGACTTCTTAAAAAGGTATAGCCCAATGGCGAGA
This sequence comes from Humulus lupulus, assembly GCF_963169125.1. Classification (NCBI taxonomy): domain Eukaryota; kingdom Viridiplantae; phylum Streptophyta; class Magnoliopsida; order Rosales; family Cannabaceae; genus Humulus; species Humulus lupulus. The sequence continues at coordinate 28,855,809 of NC_084799.1, forward strand.
GTAAAACAGACAACTCGACAACCTTCCAAAGATGATCCTCATATTGTTAGGCACATCACTCAAGGCTCTTCGCCTGGCTCTTCTCAGATCTCTTCTCAACATGGTACACCTCGTGGCTCTCAAAGAACATCTCAGCGAAGTCATTCTTCTCCGCAGAATATGTCTGGTCAGCGAGACTCATTGCAATGCTCTTGGCATTGGGATACCAATCGTGTTCCCCATCACTCATCTTCTCAGCGAGAACATACCGAGGGCTCTCATCGCCAGGCTACTCATCCTCAGGAGCGTTCTATTCACAGGTTCCGGCCTAAGGTGGTTCGCCCTCCTTCCAAGAGCAAGACAGTCTCGCCAACTGCGCAGCAAAGGAAGAGACGACAAAAAGAGTTCCATTCATCAGATGCTAGGGCCACCTTTGCTAGTGAGACCATATGGAAACCAGTTAAGAAGCCTTGCCATGCTTATTACAAGGTGGTTTTGTTCAAAGGGGCTGCCTCTAACATGACTAAAGAGAAGGTAAAGAACTTAAGGAAGACCTTTGACCTTTCTAGTGTATCTTTTACTATCCCTGGTCCAAATGACAGAGCTGAGGACCCCCCTTTGTGTATGTGCGTCTGGACACATTTTGCCATCAAGTCTGGCGCCCTACTTCCTCTTCATCCATACTTCTGGAGCGTGGGGGATTATTTTGGTATTAGTCCTTCTCAGCTGGCTCCCAATGCAATCTTGGTGGTATCTGTGTTGTACATTATCTATCATCGCAGAAAATGGGCTGCTCCAGTGCCTCATGAGATCCACTACTTATTTGACCTGAAGACAAACCCTTCTTAGTGCAACTCGGGGTATTTCCACTTCCACCATTATACGAGTGAGGGTACCGACACCTTCTTGGAAGAGATATCTGGAAATAGCAAGGCGTTTAGATATGCCGACAACTATTTCTTCACTAAGGATGCAGAGGCCATCTACTCCAAGTTCAAGCACGTCAAGCCTTTTTATAGACCGCTCCCGGCCCAGGCTATGAAAGTTAGGGCCAAGGTGTTGATTGCCATATACTTGAGGAGAAGAATGTCAAGATCCTTGTTACTTCAGAGAACCTTAGGAAGGTCGGGTTGTTTCCCCTACTATAGTCGATGTTTCGGATGAAGATGGTCCCGTGCCCGAGAATCCCAGACTACCCAGGACCTATTCATGTCGAGGAGGTACCCTCTTTGCCTGTGCTAGCTGAACAGGAGGGTGATGAGGTGGGTGCATCTGTCGTGTAATCATTGCTTACTTCAGATGACTTTGATGAGACTATGTTCGAACCCGAATCTCAATCAGAAGGTTCGACACTTTATCACCTTGATTTTATGATTCATCTATGCTTGATATCCTTCTAACATATGATCTTCTTTTGCAGGTTTAGACATGTTCAACTTTGTCCATACCTAGCAGAGGTTGACTCCCACTAAGGCCAGTCCTATTGTCCGAGCGGCTAAGAGGGCCAGGGTTGAGGCTGAGTCGATAATGGAGGTTCCTCCCAAGGTGCCTCCTCCAACTCCTTTGGCGTCTAGTCCTGTCACAAAGGTAGAGCCATCGTTGCCTACACGCTTCCTCCCATTTTCATTGATGCGGGTGCCTCCTATTATGCGGCTTCTCCTTTATCTGAGCCACACCAGTCTGCCATACAGAGCCTAGGTGACATCATGGACCGAGCATCTCATCTGGAGCAGATGACAACAACTTTTAATGGGATTAAGAATGAGGACTTGAGCACCATCCTCCCAAAGTCACTCCTTGACATCCAAAGTGTAAGTCCTCTACAGTTTTCTTCTTATCTGGTTAGCTTGTGTGCTGACGTTTATCTATCACTTGTATGTTTTTCACAGGTGCTGATGTTGGTCTCCCATGTCCGTGATAGGTCTGTAGAGTATATCTCTACACTTTCCAACCTTCGTTCTGGGCTTGAAGCTGTCTGCCAGGAGGTGCTGGACCTTAGGTGCGTTCTTGGCTCAAGGGATGCGGACATTGCTTTGAAAGATGAAAAGATCAACACTCTTCGCAGTACCATGGAGCTCAAACAGCAGGAAGTGACCGAGTTGACTCTCAGGATAACCCAGATGGAGGGGAAACTTGCCGATCAGCTCTAACAGTCTGAAGCTGAGAAAAAGAAGTTGATTGCTGACACGGACAAACTGCGGAAGGATTCTCTTGTCGAGAAGGAGCAAAAGGTCAAGACTTCCTGGGATAAGGCTCAAAGGGAGTATTCAGAGACAGCTTTCTCTTGCTTCTACTTGATCTTGAAGTCCAACAAAGATCTGAGCTTGGATTTCCTTCCCGAGAAGACGCGAGCGAAGGAGCTTAAGAAGTGTCTGGCTTTTGAGGCTGTCGAGGCTCAGGGTGATCTTTTAGATGATACTCCTTGCCCTAGTTAGTCTTCATTTTGGTCTTTTATTATTTGTCTTTCCTTTTGTACCATTGGTGGGGCACCTTGTACTTGACAGTTTTTACATATGACATTTTATGCCTTTATGCTTTTTTTGTTATGAGTACTTAGTGTATTGATTGAAATTTTTTATTTCCAATGCTTACTAAGTATATCAACTCACAACCCTCATTGATTCAGGTATCAATATACTCTGAACACGCGTATTCACGTGCCATACTAACCTTACTCTTTTATGTTTTTCATGCTAACAACCATGGTAATGTGAATGGTGTGATATTTCACCAAGTACCATGAACAAAACAATCAGGTCGACCATCCCATGGGTGATAGGCCGACCACCCTATAGGGTTGATGATCTGGCCGACCACCCTATAAGGGACTTGGCTAGGAGTCTCCACACTAATGCCTTTTTTGTTTTTGTTTTTGTTTTTTTTTTTTTTTTGCACTTTCGAAACATATGTTGAACAAATGTCCTAGAAAAACTTGAGCTTGCTTAGTACTTAAGGCCACATCTTCATTGATTGTGTATACCTTGATCGGTATGTAATATATGCTCCCCAAGTGATCATGGGTTTAAAAGCCTTGGTCACTTGCTACTTGACCATACCTTGCTTCGAGCATTTAGACACATAGTACTATCCTTTTCAACCAATGATGCAAGCAGCAAATACTTGTCCCTCATTGGTAGTCAGGTGATGGTTTCATACTCAGTAGTAATGATACCTATACACAGATGCAGATTGTGTAGCAAGTGTCGATCACGATCTATGTAATTTCTTGTGTACTCGTTATAATGATTGTGGACAGAAGTGTCTAAGTTGGACCAACCGGGTCTAGATGGGCTAATCAAGCCTGTGACGAGTCTTAGATCAAATTATAGATTGGTCCCTTAAGGACCAAATTCGATTATGATTCAATGATGGCGACTGGTCCTTAGACCAGTCTCTTTTTTTATCGTATGGGTCGATAGGTTCTTCAAAAACCAAGATCAAACGTGATCAAATAATGGCGACTGGTCCTCGGGCCAATCTCTTTTGTTGATCGTATAGGTCGATAGGTTCCTCAAGAACCAAGATCGAACATGATCAAATAAATTGGAGACAAGGTCCTCGGACCAGTCTCTTATTTGGATCGTATGGGTCGATAGGCTCCTCAAGAACCAAGATTGAACATGATCAATAATTTGACAGCAAGGTCCTAGGACCTGTCTCTCTTGTTGATCGTATGGGTAGATAGGTTCCTCAAGAACCAGGATCGAACATGATCAAAGAGTTTGGTGACAAGATCCTCAGACCTGTCTTTCCTTTGGATCGTATGGGTCGACAGGATCCTCAAGAACCAAGATCGAACATGATCCATTAATTTGGTGACATGGTCCTAGGACCAGTCTCTTGTTTGGATCTTACAGGGTGATAGGTCCCTCGAGGACCAGGATCGAACATGATCCATAATGGCGACAGGTCCTCGGACCAGTCTCTTGTTTGGATCTTATGGGTCGATAGGTCCCTCAAGGACCAGAATCGAACATGATCCATGGGGTTGACAGGTCTAAAGTGACTAGTCCTTTGTTGAAAGAATTTAAATGAATTTAGTGAAACTTAAGAAATGAAATTCATTCATTCATTGAAGCACAATGGCTAATACATAGATAATTTGAAAATAATACATTTTCCTCCTGCTCGACTATGCTTCTTTCTGCCAAGTATTCAACGGGAACAATGTTCAAGGTGTCCGTATCTTTGGCACTAGCAAGCTTGGCTAAGGCACCAACATTGGCATTCTGCTCCCTCAAGACTTGTGTAATCAAGTATCTCTTGAACTGTGTCAACAAGTCCTTCACCTTGTTCAGGTACTACACCATCCTAAGTCCCTTGGCTTGATACTCCCCCAATACCTAGTACACCACTAACTGGAAATTGTTGAATATCTCCAGGGACTGTGCATGCACATCCCGAGATAAGTGTAATCCTACTAATAATGCCTCATACTCAGCAACGTTGTTTGAAGCACTGGATCCAAATCTGATAGCGCAGTGAATTCGATGATTCTCTAGAGTGATCAGTATGATTCCTACGCTTGACTTGCATTCATTGGATGCTCCATCAACATATAGCTTCCATACAAGAGTATCTCCTTCCTTCTCGGTATCTCCATTCTCCGATTGGTAGGAAGGGTCTTCAAGGTTGGTGCCTTCGACTATGAATTTGCCAATGCTTGTCCTTTTAGTGTCGTTCTCGAATAATAAGTGATATCAAACTGTCCTAGTTCCACTGCCCACTTGAGCAATCGTTCTGAGGCCTCTGGTTTCTGAAGAACTTGTCTCAGTGGTTGATCGATTAGGACTTCGATCGAGTGAGTTTGGAAGTATGGACGCAGCTTTCGAGAGGCAATTACTAAATAATAGGCTAGCTTTTCAAGAAGGGGATACCTAGACTCCACACCTACTAGCCTTTTACGTATATAGTACACAGGGTGTTGTACCCTGTTCTCTTCTTTTACCAAAGCAGCGCTGAATGCATGCTCGATGATTTCCAAATAGAGTAATAGTACTTCACCATATATTGGTTTCACTAGGATGGGAGGTTGAGCGAGATGCTCCTTCAATGCTTGGAAAGCTTTCTCGCACTCCTCGGTCCATTAGATCTTCTTGCTGCCCATTAGTAGGTTAAAGAAGGGGACACACTTGTCTGTTGACTTTGATATGAACCTACTTAGTGCAGCTACTCTCCTTGTTAAGCTTTACACTTCTTTTATTGTGGTGGGTGACTTCATGTCAATCAATGCTTTGATCTTCTTGGGGTTAGCCTCGATTCAACGTGAATTGACTATGTATTTGAGAAACTTACCAGAACTAACTCCAAACAAGCACTTGAGAGGGTTTAACTGTTAGATTAGCTTTATACAAGATCTTGATTTATTTTCATGTATATCTAATATTAAAGAAATTAATACGAGGTAGCCTAAAACATGTTTCTAAAATTGAATTCAAAGAGAAACAAAGATCAGAATACTTACAGTATACACAGCTGAATTAAAGAGTCCTTCCTTCAGTTTCTCTAACTCTTGTATCCTCTCTGTCGCAGAGTATTATCAAGAAACTGAACCGATCTTCTATTTTCTTCACAGCCTTCCAATGTATCCTTAGAATCACCTAGACTAGTGTGGGTGATTCTCAACACATGAGATAGATACAGAGAAGAAGAAGAGAAAATAATCAAAGAGGCTTAGAAAAGGACTTGTGTTTAGAGAGAATCTAAAACTATCAGAAAACCAGTGATTAAACTTATGTTTTGACTTCTCTTTGAGCACTCCTTTTATAGACTCAATGAGGTCATTTAATTTAATTAAAAAATCAATAAAATAATAGCTATTTTAAAGTCCTAGGTCGAAATTATCATGGGCTTTAGGCCCGTGAAATTTCCCATTTGATTATAAGCTCATTGGACTTAAAAACAAGCCATGTATTATTTTCTATTGATTTAATTAATTAAATAATTATTTAAATCCTTTATCAAATTAATTATTTATAATTTGAACTTTGATTTAAACTTATTTATTAATTTAGATACCAATTTATCTTAATTAATAAATCTGCCATAATTTCTCTTTTCTTCTCAAAATTACATAACTCTGTGAAACTATCCAAAATTGACCTGGTCAACTTTGATAATTCTAATTGATAATTAAATCAATTAATTGAGACTATCTAGATGATTTTATCCAAGGTACAATGGGGACCATGGGCCTATGAAATCAAGCTCCAATAAGTTATCATAAATCTAACAAATAAATTTACTAACTTATTAATTCCTCGTGACTCCACTATAGACTCGAAATTGCACTCTTGAATTCATAGAACGCTCTATAACAAATATAGATACGCTATTAATTATCCATTGTTAGAACCATAATTGTCACTCAATCCTCTATAGACGGTCTACATTGAGATAGGACTAAAATACCATTTTACCCCTCATTGTATTTTATCCTTAAAACACTTAGTTCCTTGTAAATGATATTTCAGTAAACTAATTTAATTACTGAAATGAGATCTCTATCATTTAACACCTTGAACCAAACTAAAAGGAAACCATTGTTTCACTTCTTCATCAAAAGCTATAGATGTTCATATCTACGATTAACACTCCCACTCAATTATACTACTGAGTTCCCAAGATGTAAGTATGGGCTAGTCCGTAGGGTAAGCTGGTAACGAACAAGTCAAAGAACTCAAATAATACAATCATTTAGAATACTAACCACTCATAATTGAGATTGAATTGACATGTGGTCAACTATATGATATGACTAGAATAGATAATAATGGTATGTTTACTTATCTTATCAACTGTCAATATCGGTCCAGTCCGATGTAACAAATACATCCGATCTTATCTACTTTGCTAATGTTCTGGAAAGAACATAACACTGTAATGTGTAAGTGGATCATATCGTAGATTGGCAAGTTAGTGTAAATCCAGTGCACTGACTAATCTTAGGACTAACTTATTTTAAACATATAATTATATTTATATTCCATTGTGATTACGTCTCTAGAAATAAGATTAGCTACATGCTCGGGATTTAATATAAGTTTATATTAAACAAATAATCATGAAAATAAAACATGTGAGCAAAGTGATTAACCAAGTCAAAACATGATTTCTATTCTTTTATTGATAATAATGAGATTACAAAGAATTTGGGTTTTTATTAGGGCATAAAACCCCAACATTAACTTCATGATATACTTTCTAAGTATTGCAAAGCATTCCTCCTAGTCTCGAACATGCCCTCTAGCTACTTTGGACTTGACCAATATGTCATCGACGTATACCTCCATATTTTTGCCGATCAAGTCTCGGAACATGCCATTCACTAAACTCTGGTAGGTGGCTCATGCATTCTTCAAGCTGAATGACATCACCTTATAACAGTACAATCCCTTGTCTGTCTGAAAGCTGGTATGTTCCTCATCGGGAGGGTGCATACTTATTTGATTATACCCAGAATACGCATCCATGAATGAGAGTATTTCATGTCCTACAGTGGCATCGACCAGTCGGTCTTTTCTGGGTAGTGGGAAGGAATTTTTGGGGCAGACCTTGTTAAGATCTGTGAAGTCCACGCATGTTCTCCACTTCCCGTTTGGCTTTGGGACCAGCACGGGGTTTGATACCCAATCTGGTCAGTAGATCTCCCTTATAAAATTGTTTTCCTTGAGCCGCTCAACATCCTCCTTCAGGGCTTGAGATCGGTATTTGTCAAGTAGTCTCCTTTTTTGTTACACCGTTGGGTAGTTCTTGTCCACATTGAGGACATGGCTTATCATGGATGGAGAAATTCCAACCATGTCCTTATGTGACCAGGCAATGACGTCCTGGTTCTTCTTCAAAAATTCTACCAATCGTGCCTTAATTTCCACCTTTAGCTCATTCCCGACTTTAATGACCCTAGTCGGGTCCTCCTCATATAGTAAGACTTCGTCAAGATCTTCAACTGGTCCTACCCCTATGACGTCATCCCCAAAGCAAGGATCGATGTCATTTCCCTTGCTTTGGGAAACTTGCTATAATAACAAATTTACGTTAAAAGGAGCCCCCCGCTCCAGTAGATTGTTTCTTTCAACGTCAACTTCCATGTTGACAACCTCATCGGTTCCTTCATTCCCTTCGCAGCAGGTTACTACCATGTTGTTTACGCATGGTCCTTTCTTTGCCTTGACCACTGACGCGTTATAGCATTCTCGTGCCTCCCTTTGGTTACCATGTATGCATCCTTGCCTTGCGCTTGTGGGGAACTTCAAAGACAGATGCCAGATAGACATTGATGTGTGTAATGCCATCAAGAGGGGTCTCCCGAGCACTATGTTGTAATCTGATAAGCAATATACCACCAGTAACTTTGTCATCACAGTCTCCTGCTTAGGGGCATCCCCCACCGTGACCGATAGTCTGATAGTTCCTGCTGGTGCTAGGCATTCTCTCATGAACCCATATATCACTTGGGAACAAGGTGTCAGGTCCTTGACCGTGAGCTTCATCTTCTCGATGGATGATTTGTAGATGATATCTACTGAGCTTCCCATATCCACCAAGCATCTCTTCACTCAGGCATTGGAAATTTGAATGGTAAGGACCAGAGGGTCATTGTGGGGGTACCTCACATGCCTGGCGTCATCCTCTGTAAAAGTGAGAGTTTCACTTTCATACTTCAGATTTTTTGGAGACCGCTCCTCGTCTGCCATGCACTGGGAAGATTCCCCTGCCTCATGTCTTAAGGTCCTTGCATATCGCTCACGAGCATTGTTACTGTTGCCTGCTATGTGGGGGCCCCCGCATATGGTATCCAATGTGAAGCCCACGACCATTGGCTCTAGTGGTGGACTCTTCTGCCTTCGAAACTCTGGATTCCTGCTCAGGGTTTTAGTCTTGACTCAGTACCTCGAGAGTTTTTCTGATCGAAGGAGAAACTTTATCTCATCCTTCAACTATATGTATTTGTTTGTGTCATGCCCATAATCATTGTAGAAACGACAAAACTTATTTTTGTCCCTTTTTTCCTTCTGAACGCAAGGGTGGTGGCTTTCGGTATGATACCTCCTGGTATGATGCCAAGTAAATCTCAGGCCTTGATGTAGTCAGTACGATATAATTGGTGAACATGGGCTGGTAGGGCTGATGCTTAGGCTATTTGTCGGCTTGTGTTGACTTAGCTTTATTTTCTCCACCATGCTCGGCTCCTGAGGTACTCCTCTTTTTATCGTTGCCCCCATTTCTGCCCCAAGGGTTTGCATCGTTCTTGTTTGTCTTGATAGTGGTCGGATGGTTTATGTATTTTTCTTCCTTCATGATAGCGTCATCTAGCTTCATCTATTTTTCTGCTCGGTCCAGGAACTCCTGCAAGGTGTTGATGGGGTTCTTGTGTATGCTATCCCACAAGGGACTACGATAAATTATTCCTGTCAAGATGGAAACGAACTTCCCCTCATCTCCTACTGTGGACGCTGGTTTTCCTCTCTCATGAATTTTGAGATGTAGTCCTTCAGGGATCTATCCTTCCCTTGCTTGATGTCAGCTAGCTGGTTGGCATAAATTGGTTGAATCTGTCCGGCACTGAAGACCTTGCAAAATTCCTTCTTGAACTGCTCCCAAGAAGTGATGGATCCAAGTTTGAATTTCCAATACCATTCCTGAGCTGAGTCAGAGAGAGTGGTACGGAATACCCTACACCTATAATCATGCTCCACACAGAGTAACTTCATCTGATCCTTGAAATTTCCAATGTGTCGTACTGGGTCCTCTTTCCCAGTGTATGTTGGAAGTTTCGGGGTCTTGTATTTTGGTGGTGGTTAAGCAGCTTGGATCTTGGCACTGAAAGGATTCCCCCTTCTATGAGCTAGCTCGATATCGGAAGGTTTCTTTGTCAGACCCTGGACAACCATGACGAGTGCATCTATTTGAGCCTGCACTGCTGGTGGGATCGCTGCTCCAGGTGGGGTAGACATCCTTAGTTCCCCCTCTTGAGCGTTGGTCCTCCTGTTGATGACCTCCCTCAGATCCTGAGGTTGTGCATCTTTCTCGAGCCTATCGAACATGATATTGGTGTTGTTCATCGGTTCCTTTCCCTTGCGAGACTGAGGATGTAGGGGTGGTAGGTCTGCCTTGCCCTTGTCGGTGCGACCCTGCCTCTGAGCCTCTCCTCCTACATGAATTTGAGACTTTGAGCGGCCATTTCTATTCCTATCACGCCTCTCAGATGTTTGACCCTCATCTCCTGCATTGTTTCGTCTATCCCCCTGGGAGGGGGCCTTCGGGTTGGTAACACTCTTACTCCGAGATGAAGTGTTATTTAGGAGTGAACATTTGACCCGAAAAACCTGCAAACCCGACCCGACCAACCCAAATTTTTGCAAAACCCATCAAATTCAGGTGAAATCTGATCCGAACCCGACATAGTTCGGGTCGAGTTCAGATTTTGAAATTAAGGGCACACGGGTTCGGGTGTAACCTGAACCCGAACATAATTAAAAAAATTAATTTTTGAAAAAATTAATGCCTTTTTAAAAAAAATTACCAAGACCCAATTTGTAAAAAATCAACATTACCAAACAAACAAAAAAGTTTAAAAAAAAACTTGTGAAAATAAAAAAAAATTCAAAAAGTGTAAAAAAAATGGTATTTTTGAAATTTTTTTACCAAGGCCCATTTTCAGCCCAAAGCCCATTTTGGACCAATCCCACCCGAAACCCGACCAAACTCGACTCGACCAAACCTGAAGCCCGAAATCACCCCAAAACCCAAAAATTTCGAACTAGATTCAGTACCACTTTCTTCCACCCAAAACTTGCAAAACCCGAACCCGATGCACCCGAAACCTGAAAACCTGACCCGTGTGCACCCGTAGTGTTATTCTTCTTAGTCATGGAGGAGGCAGTCTTGGACTGTGCCTCTTCATCCCGTCTCTAGGAAGTGGCTCTGAGAGTGTCCTTGGGGTTCGACTCCTTCCCTGGGACTCCCTGTTACTGATGTCCTACATTCCTACTGCTTTGGCCTGAGCCTCCCTCACCACCTAAGCAGTGGCTTCTGCGTTAGCTCGGGCTAACTGGGTAGTCGCCTCAAGGGCCACAGCAGCCTCCTGGTGACTCCGGTCAGCTTCATGCTCCCTCTGGATCATCATTTAGACCTGCTCATCTATGTCCCATCGTTGTCGTTCCATAGTCACCCTCTGGAGGGCAATTTCTGCAGCAAAGGCCTCCTGCCTCACCAGAAATTGCGCCATCTCCTCCTGGTGAGCGTCCTGTGGATCTTCCGCATCAGATTGATCTCCAACCTCCACCTGAGGTTCATTAACAGGATCGATGGGATCCTGAGTGGTGGAATCCCTTGGAGCTGTCTTCTTTGTCTTACTGGATTTTGGAGACATCTTAAAACTGATGAAAGTGTGTTTCTTACTTTCATACTGTCAATGAAAGCACCAAAATGTTGCCCTGTGAAATCGGCCAACGGTCGTATGTACAATATATGACCCATTTTGAACGGAATGAATCTAATATACGACAGAGTACAAATATCTTAAATAAACACACATAAATTTTATAGTGGTTCAACCCTGTTCTTCTGAACAGTAATAACCTAATCCACTTAGTATTGAATCTCTTGATAGACAATTACAAATATCAACTCAGAGTTCACTCCTCACAAGTTCGTCCAAAAGATCCATCCAAAAAGTCCAGAAAAAGAGTCATTTTTAAATGAAGCCCTGGGTCCTTTATTTATAGTTCCCAGGGGCTATTACATGATCAATAAGAGTGGGATCATGGTTTGGTACACGATCATTGGGAGTGGAGATACGTGTCCACCTTCCCAAGATTATGAGATCATGGGTCTTCCCGTTGTCTTCACTGGATCTGGTCGATAATGCATGATTGAGACCTTCGAGAAAACGCTAAGTCTTAATTGGTCTATGAGACTTAGGTGTTAGGCTCGACGACCCTTTAGAGCTTAGGTGCTAGAACCGATTGTCCTCTGGGTGCTAGGCCTGTGATCTTCTAAGTGCTAGGCCTGTTGATCTGTTGGGTGAAACGCCTGTTGATCTTAGTTTGAACGAATGTGAGTGTTACCCAGTGAAGTGTCTTTGGGAGTGTAGGTTGATCACCCTATGAAGGATAGGGTGGGTCGACCACCCCAAGGGGCTCTTGGGCATGTTTAGGCCGACCACCCCTAGGGGGGTTTAGGCCTTGTTGACTTTCTGTAGGTCCTGGCCTATCTTTTTTGCTCATCATTCTTTTTTTCAATACTTCGTCGTTTTTCCTTGATTTGTGATGCCGCGTGCCACTTTCTTATTCGCCACGTCATCTCTGGATTTTTGAGGGATAATAATATTACTATAATAATAATATTTATAGCATTTGAATTTATGTTAATATAATTATTAAATATCTAGTTTTGTATTGTATATTATTATAATAATGATATTTTATAACATTTGAATTTATTTAATATAATTAATAAATATCTAGTTTTAAATTATATATTATTATAGTAATGATATTTTATAACATTTATATTTATATTAATATAATTAAAAATATGTAGTGATAATAATAATATTTTATAATATTTGAGTTTATATTAATATAATTAATAAATATTTAGTTTTAATTAGTTTTAAAAGTATATTCCGTTGAATATTTAGAATATTCCATTAAAGTTAACAAAAAAAACCGTTAAAATCAAGAATTTCTGTAATCTACACACTTTTTATATAAAAGAAGAGATGTATTTTTTTTTGTAATCAAAGTTTATAAATTTGTAAACAATATTTACAAAATAAATAGAAAATTGTAACAAGTTGTAACAGAATTATTACAAATTGTTATCTGTATTTTTGTAAAATTTCATTTTTTTTTAATTTATTTTAAAATTACAGTACTATTACTAATAATATGTTTTTGGGGATTTGTTTTTAGTGTTAAAGATTCTAGTCTAGAGAACACTTTACAAAAATAGTGTTAGTTCTTTCACTCGTTACTTTGCAATCACTTATAAATTCCACAGAATCTAGTGATAGAATTCTTCAGAAACTTTTAAAACCAGCATAGTATTTTTTTTTTTGAATAAAAATGCAATCTTCATTAATTAGCAATCTGCCAACAAAACAACCATAAGATCAGCAGGAATATCGTTCCCACAAAATATACGGTCAGCATACAAACAAGAGGTTCTCGCTAAATAGTGAGCAACCTTGTTCCCAGACCGCTTAACAAAAAACAATGAAACATTTGTTAAACTAGACAAAAGGCATTGAGAGTCTTTAACTAATAAACGAAAAGAAGAAGGCATTGAAACACTACTCCTAATAGCTTGTACAGCCACTAAACAATCTGATTCCAGCACCATGCGACTCCACCCCTTCCTTTTAATCCAGCTCAAGGCCTCCTTCACGCCAATAGCCTCAGCCACCACAGGAGAGAGTACCCCTTGTCTATAACAGACAATAGCTTCTAACAGATTCCCTTCATGGTTTCTAGCTACACAACTAAAACCATAGTGATTATCATTGAGAAACAGAGAAGCATCAACATTGACTTTGATAAGGCCAACTTAAGGCTTGGTCCAACAGTCACCACCATCACCTGCCACAACTGAAATGGAAGGCATAATCACTTGTTTTTCCTGAGCTTGAAGCCACTGAGACAGATTAGATTTTTCAAGAATCACCACCTGTTCCACAGAGAGGTGCTTCTGACTCCAAACCAGCTCATTACAAGCCTTCTAGAGAGCCCAGCACATCGTACCTAAAAGGCCTCTATTGCTTTCTGAAGCCTGGCCAAACGCTACCTGAAGCCAACTAGCAAACACTAAGGAATCAATCCCTGGGATGCCTATCCGCACCTTCTCCCAACATCTTTGAGCAAACGGACAGTTAACCAGTATATGAATAACAGTTTCAGGCGCTCCTTGACACAGCGGGCACGACGAGTCCACCTCCACATGCTTAAGCCTAAGCTGGACACGGATGGGAAGACAACCTGAAGATGCTCTCCATAGCAGGTTTCTCACTTTAGGTGGTACTTTCAACTTCCAAAGCACTCTCCAGAAGGCTGCATTCCCATCCTCCTGCCATCTACCATTGATCAACTGAGATAACTTATAGGCACTCTTAACTGAATACAATCCTGAGAATTCCTTAGACCAATGCCAAAAGTCTGCACCTGGTTCACCAGCTAAAGGAATACCCATTATTAGATCCCTATCCCTACTTTCAAACAAATCATTTAAGAGCTCAACATCCCACATACGATGCCCTGGATAGAACAAACTAGTCACCTTCTTATTGATAAGACCAGGGTGCCTAGAGGTGACAAATGGATGATCATCATTAGCGAGCCATGGGTCTTTAAGAATATCGATCTCTACCCCTGAGCCAACACTTCTCTGAGCCCCAAGACAAACCAAACTCTGAGCTTCCCAAACATTTCTCCAAATAAAGCTTGTATTGGGGCCTAGTTCTGCAGTCAAAAAATTACCACTAGGATAGTATCTAACTTTGAAAATCTATCCAACTAAATTATTCTCATTTGACAATAGGCGCCAACCTTGCTTACCCAATAAGGCCAAGTTAAAGTCCCTCGAGTGTCTAAATCCCATTCTGCCATTAGTTTTATGAGTACTAAGGCGATCCTAGCTCATCCAACTAATGCCTCTCCTTCTGTTTTCGGGAACATTCCACCAGAATCTGCTCATCATACGCTCAATGTCCTTACAAATAGACAGCGGGATCAAAAAAACATTCGTTGCATATGTTGGAAGAGCTTGAATGACAATCTTAATAAGGATCTCCTTACCTGCTCTAGACAAAAGCTTCCCTTGCCAATTTTTTAGCCTCTGCCTAACCCTCTCCTTCAGGAACCCCAGAAGAAGTCCTTTATTTCGTCCCAGTATATTCGGAAGTCCCAAATACATACTGCCCGAACCAGCTTCCTGCATTCCCAAATTATCACAAATCACCCTCCTCAATTGAATATCAGTATTGGGACTAAAGAAAACTGAGGACTTAGCAAGATTAACCTTTTGACCCGAAGCTTCTTCAAAGCACTTAAGGAGCTGAGAAACTTTTCCTGCTTCCTTTACAGTAGCCTTACAATACAAGTGTAACGCCCTGGTTACCCCAGAACAGTTACAGTGAACAGTGAACCAGAAATTTGACTCGCTACCCGAGTCCTTTGGTTAAAAACGTGATCTAGGTGCTATTATCAGGTTAAGGTGAAAAACCAATAAAAAGGAAAGGGCATATCTCATTAAGTTAAATAAACTGCTCATGAGCCTTTCAAAATGTTTACAAGTAGTTCGTAATACAAAAGAGTCGCTATTGTTTCAAATTTACAATCCCCGCCGGCCTAAGCGGCAAAAATAGGGAAACCCCTAGTCCCTCTGAGAACTCCTTGACCGTGGCGGTCAAGCGGCCCAGTATGTACACCACATCGCCCAAGCCCTCCACTCAGGGTTGGTTAAGCTTTTCCTTCCCTTTACCTGCACCACATAGCACCCATGAGCCAAGGCCCAGCAAGAAAACACCATAAAGCGTGATATAATATCAACAACGATCATAATAACCATAGAGGACTAACAATCCAACAAATAGGTGACAATAGCCAAAAGTCACAATAATGAGCATCGCTCCCTCTAGCCATGTGACGATAGGGTCACCAGGGCTTAACTGATAAGTGATTCTTTCATAAGCTTGGTCAGGACAGGTGTATGGTGATTAGTCACCAACATAACCTTCCTCACGACTCTAGAGTCGAAACTATGGACAACGTCCCTTAGCCATGTGACAAACGGTCACCGGGGTCATATACCTTGGCTATAATCATCTGGTCCTAGACCAGGCAAGCGCTTATAAGCTCTTCGACTCTAGGGTCGGTCTAGCATTAATGCCATAGAGCCATTCAATGCATGATTCTCGACTTTAGAGTCGGTCCCTGACTAGTCAGTGTCTTGAACAGGTAATCAACGTACATCAGCATTTAATATGCAATCCACGTCCACATATATCAACCAACATGCCTCACTATCAAACCATGCATGTCATATACCTATACAGGGTGCAACTGTAATCATACACTATTTTCTTACCTCTGGTTAGAGTGAGAATGATTATATGAACGACCCCTGAGAACGATCAACCTTTATATTTCTTGATGGTCACCTGGTCATAACCAAATTATAGGATTCATCAATAAAAATGATAACCGAGGGTTCCCAAACCAAATCCCAGCCCCCGAGACATCAAATACTACCCAACCGGGTACTAGGTCCAACCCCGAGGCCTAAGGTTTGAATCCCCAAGCTAAAAACCACATTTTGGCAAAATTGGCCTTAAGGGCCGCGGCTCTCCCCTGCTGCGCCGCGGCGCGCCCTCAAACAGAGAGGGCTCCCTGCCTGCCAAACGCCAAGGGCCGCGGCGCACCCCTGCTGCGCCGCGGCGTCCAGCCCAGACCAGCTAAGTCGGCCACACGCACCAGAATTTTGACCCTGTGTTTTCCCTCTCAAACCAGTCCTTCAAACCATCTTTAACCCTCCTCCAAACATATAATTAAACCCCCAAATAACATCCGTAGCTCACTCTCATCAAATTCCAATCAAACCAACATAAAAAAACTCCCTTTGATTCTCACTTCCCACATCAAGATTCATGAGCTAAAAACTTAAACGAAAACAGAGCAACACCTGAAATCAAAGACTAAAGCTCACCTTGAAACCAGTTTTGGACCTCCCTTACAAGCTGAACCAAGTCTTCAACCCAGCCTTTAAGTTTCCCTAGCTTGAATCCCCACCAAGAACTCAAAACCCTCAAAGGAGAAGTGAAGAAGATGATGTACGGGAAGGATGAGGAAGTGTCTCTGTTTTGTTCTGTTTATTCTACAGCCTTCAAACATGATATATATCCAAGCCAAAAGACTAAAATACCCCTAGGTCTTTTAAAGCTTCTAAAGCCACTTCAAGGGTAATTTTGGCACATTCCACTTATCCCGTTAATCATAATTAACGCTTCCCAATTCCCGCTAATCTCAACATCCTCAAACGCCAACAATTCATATCCCATTACCCTAAAATCCCCGAGCTCAAACCTGTTATGACCAAACCGTTAAATCATGTTTAAAGATCGTCTCATGTCGAAATACTCGAAACAATCCACATTATAATGTGGTCTCACAATATATCATTAACATGCAAACAGATATTCAATTATACCCTCAACGGGCCAAATTACCAAAACACCCCTGTAAACAAATGTGGACTCACATGCATGCATTTAACTTCATATTATAATATAATTCTCATAAACGTGCATAAACACATTTAATGGCATAATTAAACAGTTATGGCCCTCCTGGCCTACTAATCCAGCCATTAAACCATAATAGGGAATCCGGGGCATTACAACAAGTAACTATTATCTGCAAAGAGCATATGCGATATCGTAGGCGCCCCTCTAGCCACCTTACACCCATGAACCCAACGTTTCCTTTCATATTTTTGAAGTAGAGCTGAGAAACCTTCTGCGCATAATTTAAACAAATAAGGGGAGAGCGGATCCCCCTGTCTGATTCCTCTAGTTGGCACAATAGGACCCATCTCCTGACCACCACTTACGATCTTGTACTGGGCGGAGGCTAAACAATGGATAATCAAACTCACCCATTTATCATGAAAACCCAACTTGCTCAAAATTGCTTTTAGGAAAGACCATTCTATCCTATCATAAGCCTTACTCATATCTAGTTTAAGCGCCATATACCCATCCTTTCCTTGTTGTTTTCTCTTCAAATAATGCATCACTTCAAATGAAACCATAATATTGTCAGTTATCAACCGTCCCAGAATAAAAGCACTCTAAGTGACAGAGATAACTTGGTCTAATAATTTCTTCAACCGATTAGCAAGAACCTTCGACACCACTTTGTACAAAACATTACAGAGGGAAATCGGTCTCAAGTCTCCCATATTTTCCACATGTTTCTTCTTAGGGATCAAGACAATATTGGTATCATTAATAGTATTAGGGAGAACCCCTGATTCAAAGAAATTATGAACTACCTCCACCACATCCTTACCAACAATACGCCAATATTTATGGTAGAAAGTTGGGGTCATCCCATTTGGACCTGGAGACTTATCGAGATGCATCTGAAAGACAGCCACATGAACTTCCTCCTCAGAAATAGGCTTAAGTAACGCATCATTATGCTCACTAGAGATAGCTGGTTCAATACAATCTATAACTTCTCCCCACTCAGTCTCAGAGGCTCGAAACAACTCTTGGAAATATTCAATCATGACATCTTTTAAACCACTCTCCCACTCCACCCAGTTCCCCTCCTTATTTTGAAGGCGATGAATCTGATTTCCCCTTCTCCTTGCACTAGCAGATGCATGAAAATATTTGCTGTTTTGGTCCCCTTCCTTTAACCATAATTGCTTCGATCTCTGTCTCCAAAACACCTCCCTTTGTTCCAAAACTTCAAAAAGTTTTGTTGTTCAGAAGCATATCTCCTCACCCCATCTGCATCCCTCCTTCTTTTAACTCTTGTAATAGCCTCTTTACAAGACTGAATTCTAGCCTTGAAATTGCCAGTAATCTCCTTGCCCCACTGGGCCAACTTCTCGCTACATACCCGCATTTTAACCTGAAAGGAACGACCCCTACAAGAATTCTAGCTATCCTCTATAATCTGATGACACAAAGGCTCACGGATCCAGGCATTTTCAAACCTGAAACCTCTATGAAGGAACACCGTTTGCCAATAACAGGGGTCTAAAAGCAAAGGGCAGTGGTCTGATGAAGACACCTCCAAGTTAAAAAGCTTTCCCAAGGCAAAAAGATCCAGCCATCGCTGGTTCGCCAAACATCTATCCAGCCGCACTTCAATCCACCTATCAGTACCACGACTAGCCTCCCAAGTGAACTGGTATCCAATTAAGTCAATATCATGGAGACCACACTCTTGAATCACATCTTGAAAGCCTTGAACCAGCCAGTTAGGATAAGGTAAACCACCTCTTTTATCCTCATGACTAATGATGTTATTAAAATCCCCAATCAAACACCAAGGTGTGTCCCTTTGCAGCTGCAAGGTCCGAATTAGCTCCCAAGTTCTACTGCGTAAGGATCTATTCGGCTCCCCATATATACCAGTCAACTGATGCTCATAGGGACCAACACTTCTAATCATAACATCAATAGGGTTGGAGGAAAAGCTAAGTAAACTTACCTCATCAACCTTTTTCCAAAGTAAAGCTATACCACCACTTCTTCCATGAGCATCCACAGCAAAACTACCTTCAAAACCAAGAAGATGATGTACATTCTCCACCCTCTCTTGAGAACATAGAGTTTCACACAAAAAAATATAACTGGTCTTCTTTTGAGAGACCAACTCTTTAAGGAACTGAATCACCCGTGGGTTCCCAAGCCCACGGCAGTTCCAGCTTAATATACTCATGATGATAGGCAAACCCCACTGCCAAGGCCCGCCATTTCCACGTTTTTTGAGTGTTCAGTAATACTCACTTCATTCTCCAACTCAGGCCCAAATTGCTCATGGCCCACCTCCTCACTAGGCCCAACAGAACCCTTTTCTATAGTTCTTCTACGTTTTGGATCCATGACAGTTAGCCCATCTGTTTGAATTGCACCAGCTGTATCATCAGCTATAAGTCGACCATTATTGCTTGAAATCCCACGATTCCCTCTCAAAAAAGGCAACCGCAATGGATTGCCAACTCCTATAGAATCAGCACCCACGTTCGCTGCTATCTCCACAGGATTCGCAATAACTTCCATATCAACGTGTTCAGAGCCACTTCCCATATTTGGCATTCAGGTAGCTACTCCTCCTCCTCCAGCCCCTGCCGTTTGAGCCGCCTCCCCTGAACGCAGCCACCGTGCCCTAATCAATTGATTACTCCGACGGGGCTGGGCTCTC
The DNA here is from genome assembly GCF_963169125.1 of Humulus lupulus. Taxonomy (NCBI): domain Eukaryota; kingdom Viridiplantae; phylum Streptophyta; class Magnoliopsida; order Rosales; family Cannabaceae; genus Humulus; species Humulus lupulus. The sequence goes on from NC_084799.1 coordinate 28,875,731, forward strand.
ATCCAAGCTCCATATGGCTTCTCCACATGCTCGACTGGTCTATCAAATAACTTCTCACAAAATCCTTCTGAGTGGCCAATGAGGCCACAAATGAAGCAAAATGTGGGGGCTCGCCCATACTTAAATGTCACCCAGAACCAGTCACTGCCAGTCTTCCGGATCTTCAATCTTCGTTTCAGAGGAATATCAATATTCAGAGTCACTAAGATGCGTAAATAATCTCTCCAAACCCCAACAAAATTATTAGGATCAGATTCAACAAACTCACCAACGCTATTGCCTACATCCCTTGCAACTCTTTCTGACATAAAACCTGGTTGCATATAAAAAATCTGAACCCAAATGTCAAGTTTATGCAAACGTATATTCCTGGGCACATCTCCTTCCTTCAGCCTTGTAAAAATCAATTGCTTTCTGTTGAACGTCCATGGGCTCCCGTCAATCACCCGCTTAATATCAAACTCATGGTAAAATTGGAAAATGTATAGATTATGTTGTATTTCCTTCACATACATACCCCTCCCAGGACGCCATAAGGCAGCCATTTGATGTTGCATAACATTGAAGTCAATGATCCCTTCTGTTAGAAACTTCCCTACCAAACACCATCGAGCATCAATTCCTTCGTCACCCTCTACATGGTCATACGAGATTCCACCATGCTCCTCTTCCTTTATGCTTATTTCAGCGTATCGGGCCTCAATATCCTGCATGACAGAGGTGCTAGGCTCCATCCAATAACCCAACCAAGACTCGAAAATCTTAAAGAAATATTGCACAAAGAAACTACTGATAGTAACACCCAAAACCTCTCAAATACTGTAAACAGAGCACTACCGAAACAAAACCATGTCAAAAGACAAGACTGGTAAAAATTCTCTTAATAAACCAGCATAGTATTGATTTTATAACAAGTATTTAATATTTTACATGTTTCAAGAACTAAAATTGACTAAATTTTTGTTAACTTGTAGGATAGATAATTCCAGAAGTGGAATTGTTTGTTAAAATTTTTATTGAGAAATACTAGTATTGGCTATTAAAAAACGATTAGTTGATCGCAAAAGAAGAAAAATGACTAATTGAGATAAATAAGATTTCATGGATGGTAATTTATTTAAATATCCAATTCGACTTCCTAATTTTAGAAAATAATTTAATTAAAAAAAATTATGTGATAACAAATAATCAGAGGAAATAATAAAGAATTAGACCACATTAAATCTAGACACCTTTTATTTAATATAAAATTAAACTTTTCTAGTTTTAGAAAATAAATCATTTGAAAAATAAAGGATAATTACATCTCTTCTATATAAAAAGTGTATAGATATTAGTTTTAACGGTTTGTTTTGATAACTTTAACAGAATATTCTAAATATTTAATGGAATATACAATTAAAACTAATTAAAAATATATATTTATTAATTATATTAATATAAATTCAAATATTATAAAATATCATTATTATAATAATATTTAATATAAAACTATTTATATTAATATAAATTCAAATTCAAATTTAAGTGTAATAAAATATCATTATTATAATAATATATAATTATATATTTCATAATTATATTAATATAAATTTAAATATTATAAAATATCATTATGATAATAATATATAATTCTAATTTTTTACTAATTATATTAATATGAATTCAAATATTATAAAATATTATTATAATAATATTCAATACAAGAGTAGATATTTAATACTTATATTAATATAAATTTAATTATTATAAAATATCATTATAATAATAATATATAATACATAATCTTAATTTTTATTAAAAAAAAGTATCATTTATGTATATATTTTTAAAAAAATCATAAACAATGTTTGGTTTAATTTTTATTTAATATGTTTATGTAATTCTTTTATATATAATATTGTTTATTTATTTGAAATTTATATGACAATGATACAAATTTAATAAAAATAATTAATAAATTCTATAAATAAAACTAAGCAAACGTGCATTGCACGTTACTTATATCTAGTACATTTAAATGTGTCATACCATAATATACTAGATATTAGAAATGTAATACTTATAGGATATTTATTTTTAATTATTTTATTATAAACAAATAATATAATAATGAAAACTCTTGTAAAGAGTAAAATTTTAAATTATTCAATTTCATCTATCTTTCTAATATCCTTCATATTGTAATTATTAAAAGATTTCTTTTTTCTTTTATAAATATACAATTTTGACCTTTCACTTGCCAAAATCACATTGGAATTTTATAAAAAATCATAAGTGATATTTGGTTGGGAGTAATAAAAAAGAATGTAACGGAAATGATTTATTTTCATTCCATTCTTTTGTTTGGTTGTATTTTAGACTATTAGAATGTCATTCCAATTGAATAGTTTTTCCACTATTTTAGTGGAATGACTATTCCATTTGAAAATAGGAGGAAATACTATTTTAATGCAATATTGAAACAAAATTATTAATTTTTTTATCAATTCTTTTTATTAATATTAATTGGGGCATTTTTTACTTATATACAACTAAATTAAAGAAACTACTACTATAATACAAAATATTATAATTACATTATATATACAAAATATATCACATTATAATATATATATATATCTCATCCTAATTATTGTTCTGGTTTTAGTTCTTTCTATTTTCTTAGCAACTTTCCATTTATATGTTGATACAATTAATTATGTTAGTAAATAAAAACTTCATTAATTAGTAAATATTCTGAAAATAAATTAAATCAATCGACCATTCATTACAAATTTTTTGAAATCTCCCTAATAAAGATTGTTGTTCGTGATTTCACCACCCAATACATGACAATTAGGAGTAATTAGCGACAAGACATGGTATGATGTTCTCGTAGTATGAACTCCTTTAGGTACCCCGAGCCGTTAGAGGTCATCGCCGAGGTCCGCCCTCAAGGTGTGGATGTCTCCAAGTGAGATTACGCTCTGAGGACCGGTTAGAGGTCATCGCGCCTTCTTCAGTCAGCTGTTCTCCAGGTCTAAGATTTTGTCCTCCGAACCTAGGCAAGTTGTCAGGTGCCAGACACTACGCATATGAGCCACTAGAAGATCATCTGACAACCTTATGGAAGAAACTCGAGTGGTGGTGTCGAGTCGTTCACTCGACAATTGACATTTCCCACTATGTCACCTGACATGGAGAAAGTGTGCAGCCGCACCCTGACACTGTCAGGGGCATGTTCCCCATAAAGCTGGTAAACAACCTTCTACAATAGGCCCCATGCAATTTTCCTAGGCCGTAGTCTCTATTTAGTGTAACCTTTTATGTATTAATTCAACATTAATATCTCATTAATAGGAGAATTTGTATTAATAATACATGATTAACATTAATGATCCTAGCCTCTATAAATAGGGCTGAGGTATCTACTTGTAAATGGTCTGAATTTTAGAGAGAGAAACTCTGTAACCCAGTGCAATAAATATGCCTGAGAACCACCATTGGAGCTTGCTCAAAAAAGCTTCAAGCTCACTAAATACCAGAGACTCGTGGGCTGTGGCTCTTTTATAACCTGAACCATGTAAAATCCTTGTGTTCTTTTTCAGTGTTTTCTTTAAACTCTCGGATTAGGTTGATAGCAAAAAAAGCAGTCAACAAAAATAATAGCACTAACCGATTATTCACAAAAATGTTTGTTGACTCGCTTTTTCGTTAACTCGTCTAACACCCAAAGAATAATATTGAGAATATTTTTTATAGCGGTTCAGCCCCAAAAAGATGGCCTACATCCACTTAGTCACTGTCATTGATCTTGAAAGCTATGGATTACATTTGTATTTAGCTTTTAGTTATTTGGCTCCATTAAAGATGGAGAGAGCTCTCTCTGTGAAAAGTAGTTGTCACCCCCTTTTTCTTCTCCCCTCTCCTCTAATTTATATTGAAGAGTTAGGGTTACATTTGAGTGTGGGCTTAAGTTATTAGGCTTGGCCCAAGAATTATACAAAGTTTCAATTGACTAGGCTCTAGGCATGATCTGGGCTGATGGGTAGTGATACTCCAAAAATGGGTATAACAATTGCCCCCCAAGTCAGTCTTCATGTTTGCATAAGGCTGATTTATCATGTGAACTCTATTCAGGTTTCTCTTCACGAGGACCAGACCTTTAGGCCTTGGACGTATCATTACTTGACTTCGTTGATCTTTTAATAGTGACAGTAGGAAGATCTAAGATGCTCGTAGGCTAATTGGGTGAGCCTGTCCGAGACGCTCCATTTCTAAGCTAGGCGAGCGGTTCCAAGAACTGAGACAGACGAGATGAATGCTCAAGGTTCCGAGGACCTCGAGGAACCAAGCAAAATTAATGCTCAAGGTTCTGAGGACCTCTAAGAACCAAGCAAGAAGAATGCTCCAGGTTTCGATGACCTCTAGGAACCAAGCAAAATGAATGCTCCAGGCTCCAAGGTTCTCTAGGAACCGAGCAAGATGAATGCTACATGCTTCGAGGACCTTTAGGAACCAAGCAAAATGAATGCTCAAGGTTCTGAGGACCTCTAGGAACCAAGCAAGAAAAATGCTCCATGTTTCAAGGACCTCTAGGAACAAAGCTAAATGAATGCTCCAAGCTCCAAGGTTCTCTAGGAACCGAGCAAGATGAATGCTCCAGGATCCAAGGTTCTCTAGGAACCGGGAAAGATGAATGCTCAAAGGTTCTGAGGTTCTCTAGGAATCGAGAAAGATGAATGCTCCAGGTTTCGAGGTTCTCCAGGAACTGAGCAAGATGAATGCTCAAAGGTTCTGAGATTCTCCAGGAAGATGAATGCTCTAGGTTCCGAGGTTCTCCAGGAACCGAGCAAGATGAATGCTCTAGGTTCTGAGGGCCTCTAGGAACCAAGCAAGAAGAATGCTCAAGGTTTCGAGGACCTCAAGGAACGGAGCAAGATGAATGCTCAAGGTTTCGAGGTTCTTTAGAAATTGAGACGGTGAATGCTCAAAGGTTCCGAGGTTCTCCAGAAACTGAGCAAGATGAATGCTCAAAGGTTCCGAGGTTCTCCAGGAACCGAGCAAGATGAATGCTCCAGGTTTCGAGGTTTTCCAAAAACCGAGCTGTCTGAGGTCCCCTAAGTCTGAGCTTTTCCTCCAGGCCTGAGGTCGTTCTCCAGGCCTAAGGTTGTCCTCCAAGGCCGAGGATATCCTCCAGGCCTGAGGTGGTTCGGGAGAGGTCCTCCAGGCCCGAGTTCATCCAGGTGAGGTCCTCCGGGCGAGAGATCCTTCTGGAGAAAGATCCTCAAGGTGAGAGGTCCCCCAGGCGAGAGGTCCCCCAGGCGAGAGGTCCCCCGGGCAAGAGGTCCTCCAGGCTTGATGACCTTTAGGAACCTAGGAGAAGGAATGCTCCAAAGTAACTACTCCCTTCAGGAACTCCCAAGCGACCCTGGACATGTGGATCTGCTAGATATTGTTCATATATGTCTAAAATATTGCTGAACATAGATGGTTTGGGGCAACCTGTTGATAGGGTGAATTTCAATGACATCAACGTCTTTTTCCTTGTGTTCTGCTCTCAATGAAAGCACCAAAATATTTACTCATTTTTACGTTAAATCATCTAACACCCAAATATTGAGAAGATTTTTTAGAGCTAAATAAAGTATAAGAAATGTGTTTAGTGCCCAGAAATAATGGATAGAGAGAGTTTTATAGTGGTTCGGCTCCAAAAAGATGGCCTACATCCACTTAGTCAATGTCATTGATCTTGCAAGCCATGAATTACATTTGTATTTAGCTTTTAACTATTTGGCTCTGTACGCCCTAAATATCCGCACACTATTGGCGAGCTAGAAAAGGGCCTAATTCAATTTGCCACGTGTAAATCGTCCACCCGAAGCTATTTTGTTACGAGCCTCCATTTGTCCAGCCCAAGCTGATTAGAAAGTTAACTGCTAGTCGGAGGCATCGTGTCAGCAGTATGAGTGTCATGAGCTATCGCCACATTAAGCTCACGATGCGGTAGAGATCTGACACCCAAGTCCTTGTAAAGTCAACCACGCAATATAAACGTGCATATATCAAACATCACATGTCTGTTTTATTCCCGATTTCTCGGAAGCCCAGTATAAACGTGCGCATTCAGACATCCTGTATCTGATTTGGGCCAGGCGGCCCATTACCCATCCTTACTTATTGATTAGACCTCACTTCCCTGTAAGGTTTAGGAATTAATCATCAGTGTCATAGAGATGACGTGAAGGATAAAGAGATCACGGGATGACCCCATTGCCAACCCAGATATCTTCTTCCTATAAATACCAAGACCCTGGGTAGTGCAAGGGGTTGGCATATTTTTGTAAAGAAACACTCTGTAAGAAATAGTCAAGAGATATCAATAATATTGACTGGTGGACTAGAGGGATTTTAACCTTTGAACAACCTAAAAAGAAAGGAGTGACCATCCTCCCATGCTATTAGTTTCTCAAATCCATAATATAATTATTTTCATATTACGGTTCACCAATTAGCACTAATTCGTCCTATTTATTCGTACAATTTCCTGTTGGCAAAGAACCGCGTCAACAGTTTGGTGTTTTCATTGAGAGGATTTAGATTGGTGCTATCACAAAAACCTGATCATGGTGGTTACTCGTTCGAGGCATGGTAACGAGACGGATCAACATGATGGGTAAGAGGCCCACCATGCCGCCATATCCGATGAACCGAACCCCGAGATCCAGCAACGATCGAGAAAGCAGCCGATGGGCCAGAACGACACTGGAAGTTTCGCGCCCCGATCGCCAAATCCGAACCCGGGTTACCTGACGGCGATAGAGATGGAGAACATACAGTTGAGGGGTTAGCTATCCAGAGCAAGTAAGAAAATCGAAGAAGTCTTGGCCCGGCTACCCCCTCTTGTAACCGACGTTAACGTTGGAAAGAGGCAAAGTGAGACTCACGAGTCCCGCAGGGATAATCGGCCCAGACCCAGTCGATCGGTCAGAACCTCAACCCCGAGTTATGCACCCATGTCACACCATAACTAGGAAGCTAGGTTTGAGGAGTTTCCCAGGGCCAATCAGCAATTTAACCGATTAGTCAGAACCTCAATTCCACTGTCGAACGCGCCCAGAAGGGCTCGTGGCAGCTCGTGGAGGAGATCCGGCGCAGACAACCTGCTTCGGCCAGCCCTCCCGTGCCGCGGTCAGACCGCCGGCGTAGGATGCTGGAGATGGTATAGTAGAACGCCCGCGAGCTAATTTGATCTGCCCGGATGGGACTAGGATCGCTTCACTAGTTAGGTATCCCCCATCGCCGATAAGATACCCGTCTCCTCCCCGTCTAGTTCGAGACATTCCGACACACGAGAGCAGCAGAAGAAATCCTCCTCCCACCGATCCTTCCCATCGCCACCGAGCACGCGGGGAGATCCCGGATCCTCACCCCCAGCAGCGGGCTCCAAGCTTTTCCAATGGGAGCTACTGGACTGAGAGCCACCAAAGTGGCAGATCTAGTGGAGACCTGCGTAATCGCTTGAGTTCGGCGCAAAGCCCTCGGGCCACCTCAAGGGCCGACCTTCGAGATCGCCTCAACTCGCAGAGGGGGAATCCGGCCAGAAATGGAAGTCATGCCCGCTGAGAGGATGGTCTTTCCGAAGTATGTGATAGTGGGAATGTCCCACCTAACCAAGCTCAAGCTTGAAGGGACAATAACCCGCCTAACGCGTACAATGGAACTGGAGCTGTTGAACAGCCCCAGAACAACCAAGGGATTAAGGACCAGACCCTAGAACGTTTAGCTTAGACGGAGGAGCTAATGAAGAAGCTCTTGTAAGAAAAGGAGAAGGAAGAGTATGACTCGGGGGACGAACTCGAGCTTTTTGCCTTCAACATGACAGCCACAACGTACCCGTCGGGTTTTCGGATGCCCCGCCTGTCTAAATTCAATGGAGACGGAGACCCGTCGGATCATTTGGGTATGTTCAATACCCTGATGATGGCCCATAATATCAGACCCGAGCTGAGGTGTTTGATATTCCCTTCCACCCTGACCGGGCCAGCTAGGCAGTGGTTCAAGCAGTGTAAGAAGCATTCCATCAGCTCGTGGAAGAATTTTTCTGCTGACTTCAAGAGGGCATTCCGAGCTTCTCAAGCTGCCCGCGTCAAAGCTGACACCCTGGAGAACGTGAAGCAACAACCTGGGGAACCTTTGAAAGCTTACCTAAGTAGGTTCGCAAACGTCGCGGCTCGAGCCAGGGACGTGGACGATAGTTCCAAGCTTATGGCCTTGAGGACTGGAATCTTCATTGGAGGCGGGCTATGGAAAGAGATATAGAGAAAAGGTGTCAGCACCGTGAATGAATTCCTAAACAAGGCCTAGGAATGGATAAACCTGGAAGAGGCACGAGCATCGGTTGCGGGAACCGGCCAAACCCTTGATCAGCTCATTGGAGCAGAAATGGATGTCGTGAAAACGACTCAAACCGTTGCCCAGAATAACCAAGGGGGTGGAGGCAAGAGAAAGGGAAGCGGCAAGGGCGGCCAACACGTTCTGAAGAAGAATAATCCCATGGAAAAGTTTAAGCCAGTCTACGCGACCTATACCGAGCTCACAAACACTATGGAACATATTTTCCTAGCAACTTCTGCCCACCTCCCCTGGAAAAAGCCGGAAACTTGGAAACACCAGTAGGCTAAGAGGGACCCTTCCAAGTTCTGTCGATTCCACAATGACATTGGCCACAACACTGACGATTGTAGACATTTGAAGGATGAGATCGAGACACTCATCAGAGCCGGACCTTTAGCTCAGTATGTGCGGAACCGGGTTCCTACTAGTCAGCTGGCCCCGGAAGCTCCGGTAAATCATCCCATGCCCCGGATCAGTCAGGATACCCCTCCTCTTGTAATAAGAGGAGAGATATCCACAATCTCCAGAGGCCCCCATTCGGCTGGCACGAGCAGAGGTGCCCATAAGAGATATGTCAATGAGTTGAAGGCTCATAACAGAGTGGAATTCGTCCCAGAGTGGCATCTACCCAAACAACAACGATTGGAGCGACAACCAATCATTTTTATCGAGGAGGACGCTGGTCACGTCCAATTCCCCCATAACGATCCTCTAGTCATAACCGCCCAGCTCGCCAACCGAAGAGTTAGAAGGATACTAGTCGATAATGGGAGTTCAGTGAACTTGCTGTTCTGGTTTACGCTGTAGAAAATGGGATTGTCTGTCACCGAGATGAAGGCCACCTCCATGATGTTGTATGGATTTTCCGGAGAAGGGTCGGCAGCGATAGGAACAATCAAGCTAGTAAAAACCTTGGGAGAGGGGCCCCGAACTGTCTCTAAGCTCCTCGAGTTCGTGGTCATCAATTGTCCCACCACCTACAACGTTATTTTGGGCTGACCTACATTGATGGCATTTGAGGCCATAACCTCTATCCGCCATCTCGCAGTCAAATTCCCCTCCTCTACGGAGATATGTACAGTCCGAGGTGATTAGCTCGCTGCCAGGGAATGCTATAGCATTTCCATGAAGGGAAAATCATGACCCGAGCAGCGGACGATGACCATTCAAAGCGGACATGAGGAATCTCAGGAAGTAGGACCTATTCCTTAGATAGAAAAACCTCAGGAAGCCAATGGGGAAGGGATAACCTTGAATGATGATATCAACCCCAAGATAGGCGAAGATAGATCCGAGCTGCATGCCATTGAAGAACTCCAAGAGGTGAGCATCGATCTGAAAGACCCCTAGAAGGTGGTGAAGCTCGGGAAAAACCTGTGTAATGAGAGGAAGGTGGAGCTGCTGAGATTTCTACAAAAGAATCTAGATATGTTCGCTTGGTCTCATGAAGACATGATAGGAATTAGCCCAAGCATCATCATGCACACCCTCAACTTCGACAAAAACATGCCTGCGAAGTCCCAAAAACAAAGGCGCCTGGGCACGACCTGAGCTGAGGCCTTAGAAGAGGAAGTAGCTCGGCTCCTAAGGTGCAGTTTTATTCGCGAGGCAAAATACCCGATCTGGGTCGCCAATCCTGTTTTGGTCCCGAAGCCTAATCGGAAATGGAGGACCTGCATCAACTTTTCCGTTATGAATAAAGCCTGCCCCAAAGATTACTTCCCCTTGCCGAGAATTGACCAATTGGTAGATGCCACCGTGGGGCACGAGCTCATGTCCTTTATGGATGCATACTCGGGCTATAACCAGATCGCCATGAATCCTGTGGACCAGGAACACACTAGCTTCATGACTCCAACTAACGTTTATTGTTACAAGGTCATGCCCTTCGGGCTGAAGAATGCGGGAGCTACATACCAGAGATTGGTCAACAGGATGTTTGCTAATCAGATCGGGAAAAACATGGAAGTGTACGTTGATGACATGTTGGTCAAATTGAAAACTTCTGATAACCATATCCCGGACCTGAAGGAGTGCGTTAAGAATTTAAGACAGTACGGTATGAGGCTGAATCCCCAAAAGTGTACCTTCGGGGTCGCGTCAGGAAAATTTCTAGGTTTCACAGTCAACACCAGAGGAATAGAGGCGAACCCCGACAAAATCAGGTCGCTACTCGAAATGCCAATACCTCGGTCGTGAAAAGACGTCCAAAGTCTAACAGGAAGGGTGGCAGCCCTTAATCGATTCATTTCCAAATCAACCGACAAGTGTTTGCCGTTCAATAACCTGCTCCGGGGAAATAAAAAATTCGAGTGGACCGATGAGTGTGAGCGTGCTTTCCTCGGCCTAAAAGCACATTTAGCTGAGCCGCCTGGTTATCTAAGCCAACAACAGGAGAGCCTCTTTTTCTTTACCTAGCTGTAACAGAAGACGCAGCCAGCGCCGTGCTGGTTCGTGACGAGGACCGGTCTCAGAAGCCGATCTACTACATTAGCAAGAGGCTTATTGGAGCCGAGTCTAGATATCTGATGATGGAAAAGATGGCGTTCTGCCTTATCACGGCCTCCAGAAAGCTCAGGCCATACTTCCAGTCCCATTCAATCCACGTCATAACCAATCAACCTTTAAGGCAGGTTTTGCAGAAACCTGAGGCATCGAGGCGTCTTTTGAAGTGGGCTATTGAGCTCAGCCAATTCGAGATATTGTACGTGTCATGAACTGCGATCAAAAGCCAAGCTCTGGCGCAGAGTGCACGGGATTCCAAGAAGAACCAGTGGAAGAACCGGTACGAGCCTCATGGAAAGTCTTTGTGGACGGTTCGTCTAACGAGAACGGATCTGGAGCTGGAATCATTTTGATATCCCCAGAGGGACATCGTTTCCACTCCGCATTGCGGTTCGGAATCGAAGCATCCAACAAGGAGGCCGAGTACGAAGCATTATTGCCTGGGCTAAGGGTGGCCTAGGAGCTGAAGGCCAGCTCCATCTAGTGCTATAGCGATTCCCAGCTGGTGGTAAATCAGGTATCAGGAGAATACCAAGCGTGGGGAACCAAGATGGCGGCCTACCTGGCCAAGGTAAAAAAGGGGTTGTCCACATTTGAGCACAGCCTAGTTGAACAGATACCTCGGGAGAAGAATGCCAATGCTGACGCCTTAGCAAAGCTCGCCACGTCCGGGGAGGCCGAAACCTTGGGCCTAGTACCGGTGGAATTCTTGGAAAGGCCGAGCATAGAGGAAACCAAGAGGGAGGTCAAGATGATCGACGCCAGGATGACCTGGATGACTCCCATAGTCGAGTACCTCACAACAGGAAAGTTACCTGAAGAGCGAAATGACGCGAGGAGGATACTTTACCAAGCTCTGAGGTATACAATGGTAGACGGGACGTTGTACCGGCGTGGCCTTTCTTTACCTCTTATGTGGTATGTTCTTCCAGGCAAAGCAAAAACTATTCTGCAGGAGATACATGAGGGATTTTGTGGAGATCACGCTAGGGGGCAAAACCTGGCCTTGAAGATATTAAGGCAAGGATATTATTGGCCCACTCTATCGAAGGACTAGATTTCTTATGTCCAAAAGTGCGACAAGTGCCAGCGGTTCACCACGGTCACCCGAGCCCCTCCAGTCGAGCTGAAGATGATCTCGTCCCCGTGGTCGTTCGCGGTCTGGGGAATCGATTTAGTTGGTGCCCTGCCCACGATAAAAGGAGGAGTTTGTTATGCAGTGGTGGCTATTGACTACTTCACGAAATGGGAAGAAGCAGAGCCCCTGGCGACGATTACATCAAAGAGGGTCCTCGAATTTGTGGTTAAGAATATTTTCTGCCGATTCGGGCTGCCAAAGAAGATCGTGTCGGATAACGGAACCCAGTTCGATAGCGATCTCTTCACCGAATTCTGTGAGAGGCACGGCATAATTAAAAGTTTCTCCTCCGTGGCCTACCCCCAGGCTAATGGACAGGTCGAGGCTGTGAACAAGACACTAAAAGCGAGCCTTATGAAGAGGTTGGATGAAGCCAAGGGAGTTTGGCCTGAACAGCCCCCCCAGGTGCTGTGGACGTACCGAACCTCGCACTGAACTTCGATAGGGCACACTCCTTTCTCCCTCACTTTCGGGAGCGAGGTCGTCCTTCTTGTCAAAACGAAGATAGCCTCACATAGAGTCTGGGCGTTTGACCAAGACCAGAACGACAAATTGCTCAGCCCATCCCTCGACCTAATTGACGAAAAACGAGAAGCTTCGCAGCTGCAGCTCGCGCATTATCAACAAAAGATCACTCGTTATTTCAACTCAAAGGTCAAGAGATGCATCTTTAACTTAAGCGACCTGGTGCTCCGAAGAGTCTTCTTAGCCGGTAAGGATCCCAAGGATGGAGTCTTGGGACCAAACTGGGAAGGTCCCTATCAGATAATAGAGGTTGTGAAGGAAGGAGCCTTTAAACTAGCTCATCCTAATGGAGAAGCAGTCCCACAAACATGGAGCGCTATACACCTAAAGAAATAATATCAGTAGTCACACTTTTGTGAGGCTTAATTATGAAAGCCACCTTGTTTTATTAAAAAATGAGGAGTACTGTTGTATATCGTTGTATATTTCTGTGTGCCTGTAGTGTTAGAAGAGCGTGTTCCAAGTAACCAAGAAAGATCCCACTCTGTTTACTTGCGGGGCATATATCCTGGATACAAACAGGTCCTAAAACTTAGAAGTTAGTTAAATTGACTAACCAGTGTTTTTCCTAAAGAACACGAGGTGTTGATAAAACTAATGCGAATTAAGTTTTTAAATAAATGTCCTGGATACAACCAGGTCCTAAAACTTAGAAGTTAGTTAAATTGACTAACCAGTGTTTTTCCTAAAGAACACGAGGTGTCGATAAAACTAACGCGAACTAAGTTCTTAAATAAATGTCCTGGATATGACCAGGTCCTGAAACTTAGAAGTTGGTTAAATTGACTAACCAATGTTTTTCCTAAAGAACACGAGGTGTCGATAAAACTAACGCGAACTAAGTTCTTAAATAAATGTCCTGGATACGACCAGGTCCTAAAACTTAGAAGTTGGTTAAATTGACTAACCAGTGTTTTTCCTAAAGAACACGAGGTGTCGATAAAACTAACGCGAACTAAGTTCTTAAATAAATGTCCTGGATACGACCAGGTCCTAAAACTTAGAAGTTGGTTAAATTGACTAACCACTGTTTTTCCTAAAGAACACGAGGTGTCGATAAAACTAATGCGAACTAAGTTTTTTAAATGAATGTCCTGGATACAACCAGGTCCTAAAACTTAGAAGTTGGTTAAATTGATCTAGTGTTTTTCCTAAAGAACACGAGGTGTCGATAAAACTAACGCGAACTAAGTATTTAACAAATTAATGTCCTAGGTACGACCAGGTCCCGAAACATATAAGTTGGTTAAAATTGACTGGCAATGCTTTGAAGTTTTGAAGAAAAAGTCAATAAACTAAGGCGAACTAGGTTTTTACCAATCACATCATATTAAAAAGAAAAATAAATGATGAAATTCAGGATAATTGAAAGCAATTGTCTCGAGGAGGAAAAACCTCGTGGTAAATTATTACAGGAAAATAAAAGAAAAATACAAAAGTACTAGGCCCCCCAGGCCGCTCCGACGAGGTCACCCCCTCGGTCTCTTGCTCGCCAGCAGCGGAAGTCTCCCCAGTCTTAGAAGGCAGCTCCTATTAAAGACAGTCTTTCAACTTCTCAAGGAATGGCTCCCACACCTCGGGCGCCAAAAAGGAGAAGTCTCCATCCTGGTTGAAAGCACAGCAATGGTAGAGCATGGCCTCCATGGAGGAGCTGGAAGACGCCCTCTCCGCCACGGTGGTGGCCTCAGCCTCTAACTACTTAGCCTTGGCCTCCTCGAGCTTGGTCTTCACAGCGGCCAAGGAGACCTGTGCGGCCTTTTCGCTTTCTTTGGCAGCCGTCAAGGCAGCCTTGGCGCTTTGCTCTTGCTGTTGGGCAGACACAAGAGCGGCCTGAGCAGTCTGGAACTCGCCCCTAATCTCGTCAATCCTGGCCCTGGACCAAGTATGATGTGGTGTAAAGCCAAAGCCGCCTGCAAAGTCATAGATAGTAAGGCACGTGATGGGAAGAAAGCGAAGAAATTTAACTAAGTAAACTTACTGTGAGGGTCATCCCCAACGAAGACTCCATGACATTCTCGGGGCTCCTCGTCTCGATCTCCCTCAAGTCCCTTGGGGTGGCATTATAATAATGCTCCACCGTATAGCTCGCGGTCTCATAGACCGTCCCTCGAAAGGCCTCGGGGATTTTCTCCAGGGCCTGGGCGTTAACCGGGATGCGCACGATGGGAGGAAGAACTGGCGGGGTTCCATCTGGTGCCTCCTGTTCCCAAGTAGGGGCTGGAGGTCGCAGGGGAGGTGGGGGCATGTTCTCTGTGGCTGCAAGGACCTGGCCCCTCCCCTTGGCAGGAGACTTGGAGGTGGTCCCGGAAGGAGGAGTCTTCTTGGCCAGCCGGGGTTTCTTGACCAGTGGCCCGGATGGTCTGGAGGAAGGATTCCCCCCCTGGAAGATGGATCGTAGGACGTTGTCTCCGGGCTGTGCCATCTCTTCACCTGAAACAAAAGAAGGGAATGTTAATATACATGTAAGGTTACTTTATTACAAGAAAAATCTAAAGATGTATTGAAAAGGTCCTACCCTCCGAGCTAGAGGAAGAATCTATTGCCACGACCTCCGGCCTCGGAGCTTCTATAGGGGATCTTAAGTCTATTACTTCACGGATAAGAGGGGGCTCTGGGTCCGGATCCGCCTTAGGACTGGACTCCTCTACGTATTGCCTAAGCCCTAGAAAGACTACACCCTCCAAGAGGGAGGGCCACGACCTAAGGTTGGTCCCGTACTCCTAAAAAAAGGCTGACCTAAAGGACGAGGTGTTATATACTACTACGGTGCCCCTAGGACGGCCCATATCATGGCATAAGACTAGTTGATCTACACACTAGAGTAGGGTTATGTTAAGGTTTGGGTCATCTCGGTGACGATGTACGAGCTGGCTGGGGTTAAACCTAGCAAGCCTTAAGTCTGCGGCAGCCCTGTCTAAGTCCCTAAACAGGTATGGGTTACCTTGGCCAGAGGGGCCAGCTGCTGCCCCTGACAGAACCCGATCCACGTCGAGGCCCTGAGCAGCCTTGAGAGCTCTCTTTCATTTCACGAGCGGCACCTCATCTTCTTCGCCCAGCTCATCGTCGTCACCATCTGCGGCATCCCCCTCGGGGATAAGCGCCAGTTCACGGGCTACTAGTTGATTAGCCCATGTTCTCCTCATGGCCAGCGTCTGGGCCGCAAAGATTAACTTACACGCCAACATCGTCTCATCAGACACGAGCTAGCGGTAGTCTTTCTCGCTTGGCGGAAGCCCCACCAAGGTTTCGTATTGACCCCCAAGGGTCACTGATTTGGTCATCCTCGCAAAAATGGTTGCACGATGATGTTCAAGTCAATACGTGCGAAGAGAAATAAAAAAAATATGGTGATCTCGTGAGCTGAGAATAGAGAGAACTTACGAGGACGGTTGAAGTAGTGGTACTCGCAGTTGCGAAACCCCGTCGACATGAAGAACTGGTCCTTGAAGTTGTTGAGGTGGCTGGGCAGCTCGACGACTGCAGGAGAGTTGGGAAAACGGGTCAAATAGTAGAACTCGTTGCCTCGCCCCCGTTGATCCGGGCTGGCTTTGAGGCAGAAGAAGAAAAGGATGTCCACTGGTATAGGGACCTCCCACTCGTGCCTCAGGAAGAGGTACCTCAGCCCCGCTAGCAGACGGTAGGAGTTAGGGGGCAATTGGAAGGGAGCCAGCTTCATGTAATTCAGGAAATCTGCAAAGTACGGGTCCAGAGGTAGGAAGGCCTCAGCCTTGAGGTGTTCGTCGCTCCAAGCCGCAAACTCCTCGTTGAGAGGCATGCAGCTCCTCTCGCCCTCTAGGGGAGGTCGGGCAACAAGAGCGCCCGTCCCAATTTCGATGTTATGGGACAGCAGGATCTTGTTGGCCCTCCCTTGGGTCGTAATCTTCGAGACTATCCTCTCTGCCTGAAAGAAAGCATCAGGTCCCACCTCGTCCTCTTTCTCCACCGTGGGACTGAAGTGGGGGTTGGGAGAATCCACCGCAATCCCTTTCCCCTTGCTGGCCTACTGGGATGACGAGCCAGTCGTGCTCTTCTTGGGTATGTTCTTCCTGGGTCCCATCTGGTCGCCTAACGAACAAGAATGAAGAAAAGTTTAAATAGGCGACCTAAAAATAGAAAAGGGAAAATAGCGCGAGAAATGATTTTTGTACACAGGCTAAGGTAATCTCAGCTCGCGGTATGTGAAGCCACGCGTTGCCATGGTCACGCGCCCACGTTTCCAACAGATCCCCGATTGCTCGAGATCTGTGTGTCAGGAGGGTCAGGATAATGCTTGCCTTGGAGGGAAAGTTTTAAAAAGCAAAACCGCCTAGGAAGCGTGACCCCTAAGCTACTCGGTTTTGCACCCTAGAAACCTCTCACCTTCCATTTTCCTAACAGGCATTCCCTAAAGCTACCCAGAATAATTACCCAGAATTTATCTTGTCATAAACATCACATTCCTACACATGTTCTCAAATAGTCGATATGCCTAGGATCAAAACCTATGCACCAAAAAACCAGCCAAAAACAACCTACAATGTGCAACTAAGAAAGAGGTTTACCTAATAGAGAAACGGAAAGATCAAAACATGCAACAGGTAGAGGACTTACAGTGTATTTTCCGTGTGAAAGTCACAAAAGGCGTAGGACTCGGAGTCCTGGTGGAGTCTTTAAAGCTGGACTGGTGAAGAAACTCTTGTGACGAGAGCGTAGGGATCTCTAGGATGATAACCGGAAGAAGAAAAACTTCTGAGACTAAAAATGAGAGAAAATAAGGAAAAAATTTCAAATGAAGGGTGGCTAATACAGAAGATGGCCAACCTTATATATATGTAAGAGACATAAAGGAATGAGGAACGTTCGATCAAATTAATGCGAGATACGAGGGTCATAACTCGAGAGGCGAAACGACGGCCGAAAGCAGGCTAGGCCATTTAATGCAATTCTCGGAAACCGAACAGTCGCCAACCACGGCGCTCCACGTGTCCGATACCCATGCAGGCGGGACATGAAGAGTCAAAAGGGAAACTTAAAAGCCCCCGCTGTGAAGGTCACAGATGACGTCATGGGTCACGAGCAGGGGCTTGGGGGCAAATGTACACCCTAAATATCCGCGTACTATTGGCAAGCTAGAAAAGGGCCTAATTCGATCTGCCACATGTAAATCGTCCACCCGGAGCTGTTTTGTTACGGGCCTCCATCTGTCCAGCCCGAGCTGATTAGAAAGTTAACTGCTACTCGGAGGCATCGTGTCAGCAGTATGAGTGTCACGAGCTAGCGCCACATTAAGCTCGTGATGCGGCAGAGATCTGACACCCGAGTCCTTGTAAAGTCAACCACGCAATATAAACGTGCATATATTAGACATCACATGTCTGTTTTATTCCTTATTTCTCGGATGTGCAGTATAAACGTGCGCATTCGAACATCTCGTATCTGATTTGGGCCAGGTGGCCCATTACCCATCCTTACCTATTGATTAGACCTCACTTCCCTGTAAGGTTTAGGAATTAATCATCAGTGTCACAGAGATGACGTGAAGGATAAAGAGATCACGGGATGACCCCATTGCCAACCCAGATATCTTCTTCCTATAAATACCAAGACCCTGGGTAGTGCAAGGGGTTGGCATATTTTTGTAAAGAAACACTCTGTAAAAAATAGTCAAGAGATATCAATAATATCGACTGGTGGACTAGAGAGATTTTAACCTTCGAACCACCTAAAAAGAAAGGAGTGACCATCCTCCCATGCTATTAGTTTCTCAAATCCAGAATATAATTATTTTCATATTACGATTCACCAATTAGCACTAATCCGTCCTATTTATTCATATAATTACCTGTTAGCGAAAAACCGCGTCAACAGGCTCCATTGATGATGGAGAGAGCTCTCTCTGTGAAAAGTTATCGCCCCCTTTTTTCTCTCCCCTCTCCTCTAATTTATATTAAAGAGTTAAGGTTACATTTGAGTGTGGGCTTAAGTTATTTGGCTTGGCCCAAGAATTATACAAAGTTACAATTGACTAGGCTCTAGACATGATCTCGGCTGATGGTAGTGATACTCCAAAAATGGGTATAACAAAGTTAAAATAGCATATCGCATGAATGTGTAAACAAAATTGTTTATCATGTTACATAAATTTAATTTAAATAGGCAAAATTGTTTATTATGTTACACAGATTATTAAATAAATATATTAACGTTCTAAATATTTTTTTAAGATAGTATAAACACAATAATTTTGTTTTATGAAAATTTATACTATTTGTTCATTCTAAAAAAGCCAATGGCACCATTGATTGGTTAATCAACCCTAACGAATAATTTGACTAATAGTAAATTTATACATTTGTTTTTTTTTTTCTAGAAATAAATTCGGTTGCCAGTACACAGAAGAATTTAAATAAACAAATTTGTTTATATGATATCAAGTTTATTACATAAACGGATTAAATCAACAATCTTGACAAACTAATTGTTTATTTTTAACAAATTAGAAATGCTTACATTCTTATTTATTGTCTTACACAATATTGCTAAGACTAAACAACATCCCGATTTAATAATATAAACATTTTTGTTTATGGTTTAACAACATGAAACTTAGAATAATATACATTTATTACAATGATATTTGAGATGAACGTTGGATACTCAAAATGGTAATAGGATGATGCATTCTCTAGCTTTCGAAGTTGTAAGCTCCGAGAATGACGTGTCATGGGAGTGGTTCATAACAAAACTCATAAATCTTATATTAATAAAAAAAAATAAACAATAAAGTTTATCAAACAAATTGTCAGATAAATATGTATAATAGAAAAATAATTCCCTCAAATAAACAAATATGTTAACAAAAAATGTGAAATTTTGTATTTTAATATTATCAAGTGATTTAAAATAAATAACTTAATTAAATGTGGAATACTGATTAAGTTGTTTAGACAGATTTCAATTTTGTTAACACTACATATGTAACTGTTTAAACAGAAACAAAAAAACAGGTAAAAAAATCAACACACGAGAATTTTTACGTGGTTCGGAAATCATTTTAGATAACTTACATTCACGGGGCCACGCCCAGAGAATAACCCAATTAGTAAAGAAATAATGTGTACAAAAGCATTGACTTAAATAATGTAAGACTCCATTTTAAACTATTGGCGCAATCTTGTTGTACTCTTCTCTACAAATCTGGTTTTGATGAAACGCTCATTCTCTTGAAATCCCTTCAAAGAATAGCGAGTGCTCACTTCCTCCCGAAGTGAGACTTAGATAGAATCATCTCCCGAAGTTCCTTATGAACATGTTCACAATAGACACTACCTGTTTACAATGACTATATAGATATCCACAAGCACACTCAGCACTCTCACAAAGATTAAGGTGAACAACTTATTTTTTTACAAAGAAACACTCCTAAAAAATAACAAAAAGTGTTTACAAAATACAAAATGGAGGAGATGATTTTTCCAAAGGTCTTGGCAAGGTATTTATAGATGAGAAAAACATCCCAAGGCCAGTTCTTTTGAAGTCTTGCAATTAATACAAGGATATTTGCAGATTTCTTTGATTGAAAAAAATCTGCCAGCCAGGTTGATTCTGTTCCAACGAAACAAGAAACTGCTGAGTCAGCATGATCATCAGTATTGACTGGTTGTAACGAATTTGGTCATTTTTCTTGACTAGGTTCATTTTCGAATATTTCTTATCCAGAATAACTCAATCCCTGAAAATATGCAGTCAGCATAAATCAAATAAATTATCTTTATCACAAGATAATATATTCACTTTCCAAGAGCTCTTGCTATCTATTTATAGCTAATTGTACATTCTGAAGAATCTCTCTTGCAATCTGGAGCAATAAAGAAATGATTTGCAATTTTTCTTTGATTTAGAAAATTTTTCAACCAGATTAATTATGTGTCAACAGAAAAGGAAACTGTTGAGTCAGCAATGACATCAAACTTATCTGGCAGAACGAACTTGGTCATTTCTTTTGACCATGTTCATTTTCGAAAACATCCTTATTCCTTAATGAACATAATCCCTGAAAATAATATCTCAAGATAATTTAAATACATTATTTTACAAATAAAGATTAATTATGATAAATATGGTAAAAATATTGTATTCACACTAAAAGATATTTTCACACTAAAACCAGCTAAATCAAGTGACAATTATATCATGAATCAATAAGGACATGCCACTGATTTTTCTCAATTACTTTAAAATATTTTCTCTAAAATAAAGTTAGCCAATAAAGGATTTTACAATCTCCCCCTTTGGCAACTTGATAGGCAAAAATATTTTAAGGCTTTATTTTGAAAGATCCTGCAAAGACAAAGTGGTTAGAGCAAAAAAGTAATGCAATTACCCCCCATGCGAAAGACATCTCAATCATAACCAACATCACAAACAATGTTAACCTTTTGAGAAAGTTTAACAAGACAAGATAAAGACCCAACAAAATAAATATTACCCCCCCTTGTTGTCTATCAATAAGCCAAAGGAGTAGTACCAACACAAAAACAAAATCCAAAGAGTCAAACCAAAATAAAATAATACTACTACTCCCCTTCTTTGTCTATCGAAAAGGCCAAAAGGTAATGACAACACAGTTTTTCAAGCTTCTTTGTGGTGACCGAGAAGTTTGTTACCAATGGGAAATGCCTGGACTGCACTGCCTTGAGTTTTCACCATGGCTAAAAACAAACAAAAATAGAGAGAAAACTGCCACAAGGAAAAGAGAAACAAAAAAAGAAGAAGAAGGACGGTGACGGTGACGGTTGTGAGAATGGGACCCTAGTCGTCCAAATATAAAGAATGAGAGAGATAGGGATTTGATCTTTATTTCCTTTTTGAGAATTAATATGAATATACATTTTTGAAAAGTTCACAATAATATCCCCAAAAAAAATAACTGTCAACATTAACACACAAAACAAAATTGGGAAACAAATCATAAAAGGAAACCTTTGATCTTAAAAAAAATATGATAGAGACAAAACAAAATTGATACAACATGCCCTTTTGATACACACAGATTGGGTTCTCTTTACAAAAAATTATTATTATTTTATATATATATACAGTAAATAACCAAAAGTACCAAAAATATCTCATTCTGATTTGTGCCCAATGTCTTCGTGCCCTGTCTTTGGAGAAAGTGACAAACATTAATCCATAACATATTTTTACTATAAGAGTATAGAATATATTTAATATATATTATGCTTTTATTTTTTTTTATTTTTTTTAAAATATCACAAAATATATACTCATGTCACAAAAAATATTTTATCCAAATTAATAAGTGTGTATGAGACTTACAATTTTTTGCCAATCAGTATATCATAAGCATTTATGTGTGATTGGGAAAACAGAGATCATTACCCTGTATGGCAATATTAGCTTTTTTTAGGGACATTGCCCTATGTGGCAATTTTTAGCATTTTTCACAAAGAGTACCCAAATTAGACGCTTTCACACTACACTGAAGGTAGCCTTTATCAGTGATAGAGTATCTTCTACATAATTTTTGTTACATAGTTCCAACTTACTCAAAGATAGAAATTACACAATAGTGCAGGTAGCTCTATTCTAAAATGAAGCCTGAAAATACTTTTTAAGGATTAAATACTCATAGACTATAAACACAAATGATTTGGAAGAATATTAATTGGAGGAACTATGTAACACCCTAGGTAGCCAAGACCGTTACACTTGTGTTTATAAAGGTGCAAGACTTGCTAGCCAAGTTAATTAGTAAAAACGTGTCACTAAAACTATAATTGAACTAGGGTTAAAAGATTTTGGTCATGAAAGATACATTTCATTTAAATAAACATTTCGAACATATGATCCCACAAGAAATAGAGTTTAAAGGACGGTTTACAAAATTTTAGGGTTATATACAACTACAAGCCACTCTAAGGGCAAAATAAACATTTAAGGTTCTCCAGTTCCTATCCATCCCTCGACCGTGGCGGCCGAGCAGCTGACTATGTGCATTCCACCTCTAGAGCTCTCCAAATCTGGGATGATCAAGCTTACCCTTGCCTTTACCTGCACCACGTTGCACCCGTAAGCCATGGCCCAGTAAGAAAACCATAATATCATAGCATGATCAATAACAATAACCAAAAAATTCATTAAGCATAATCATATACTCAGCAATCCATGGCATGCACATAATCAGTGAACATAAACAGTAAATCCACAGTCTAATATTTAGATACTCAGCATATCAAACTCATCAAATTAACAACAATAACCAAGTCTATAAAAATCAGGGTCGACGTCCTTAGGTCACACACTCTGTTTACCCCCACTGACTTCGGTCCGCTTAAACCGAGCTCGGTGAATATTAAGCTATCCTCAGCTACCAGTGGTTGAGCCGCGTCCTATGCGCCAGTATTAATTTCGGCACTCTTAGGCTGTTTATTTCATGATCACATGGCATAATACTATCGCACAATAATGCATACAAGTACAGGGAACCCTTAGTCCCAACATAGTCACACAACCGGGTGCAGTTTTCTTATCTTTAATTCCAAGTGTTCTAATTACGAGAAATGACCCTTGAGCACGATCCCTTTCCAGAGCCCTAGCGTACACCTAGTCACAACAGAGATAAAGGATTCCATCAATAATAATTGAGTAAGGGTTTCCAGACCAAGTTCTAGCCTTCGAAAGATTGAATTCCACCAAACACGGTAGTGGAATCGATCCCGAGCACCCTAGGTGAAGTTCCCGCACCTAAAACCTCCTTAAAGCCAAAAATGCTCTTAAGAGTCGCAGCCCGCCTCCCATTAGAGGCCCAGCCTCCCTAAACAGCACACACGGGCCGCGACCCTACACTCCCCTTCATTTCAGCTCCCATCTGTTCCAGAGGGCCGCGACACACCAAGAACAGAGCTGCAGCCCGACCCCTTCGAACACAGAAAAGTCACCATTTTCAACAACTAAAACCCAACCAAATTAACCCAAAATCATCCCAAAGACATAATTTAACTATCACAAACTCCCTAACATGTTCCATGTTAGAGAATATATTTTTATACTCAATGGAAATATGGAAAAACCAAAATACAACTCTATGCAAAAAAATACAATAGACAAGGTAATTGATTAAATAAATATTACAACTTAATTGCTCAAAATACAAGTAAATTAAAATAAGAGAAGGAAGAGAATTATAAGAACTGAAACCCTAAAACAAAAGATACCAACGAATATGTAAATAGGAATAAGAGAAGAGGATTACAAACTCAATACACTAATAATACAAGAAGAACAACAGAATGAAAAGATCAATGGAAAACACAAACTCTCACACAATCAAAGTGTAGAGTAGTGGGGATCACCAACTTGAACAAGGTTCAAAACCTTTGTCCAAAATCTTATTTCCCCCTATTCTCTAAGCACTGAGGGATCTCTCTAGGAAATAGCTCTCTGGAATTATCAAGCCTCTATGGTGTATTTTCCAGCCAAGTGCTTTGTGGATGGAAAATGGTGTGTCTTACAAGTGAGCATTAGGCTCCTATTTATAGAGTTTGAAATACCCCTTTGAATTTTCAAATTCCACCAGCCCCCATGGTTGTTACAAATTTTTTAATTGGATGTTTATGGAATTAAAATGGAGATTTGGGAGTTATTTGGGATGTTAGAACTGTTCAATTTGGAAAAAACTGAAAAATCATATGGGCTGTCAGCCTCACTGGTCGCGGCCAGGACTTTTCAGTGGCCGCGGCCAATGGCTTCTATCCCCCAGGGTGCGACCACAGGCCATTTTCAGCACAAAAAAAGTCATTTTTCCAAAACGTTCCAAGATGTCCCAAATCATTTCTCACATGATTTTGTAACCTCCAAACACCTATTGGGAGTTAAAAACATGTCTCCAACAGCCATATTTCATCATGGCTTTGTGAAATCCAATCTCAAATGTGTAACATATAATATACACATTATTGGGTAATATTTGGGAGTTACAAATTTGTAATTGGTTTTGTAAGTCCAAAATATGTCACATTTGGGCACACACATGTGTCTAATTTTGTGACTCTCAATAATATGTTACAAGGTGTGACAAATCACATTTTGTCACATTATTTAATCTAACATTATATTATATGAAATAATATAACATTCCCAGCAGAAAAACCCAATAAGAACCTAGCTTAAAAACTCATCAAAATCACACTTCAATCCTTGAAACCCAAAAGCTCATAAACTTCTTAAAACAGCCAGCAGTTCTTAGAATTCAAATGCTAAACCATAATTAAAAGCTTACCTTTACTGAAGAACAAATCCACCAAGTAGTTGCTGAGCTAATTCCCAAGTCCTTAGCCTTAATTCAAGAAATGCCTAGCCCAAAATCCCTCCTTAGCTTCAATGGTTAGCTTGAGAAAGAGTGTTTCTAGAGGAAGCAAGAGTGAGAGAGAAAATAGCAGAGTCGGTTTAAACAGCTTCTACTTGTTTCTTTGCTTTGCTTTATCTAACTTAGGTTACTTAAGTTAATCCCACACCTCGGGGTACCAAAAACGTCCCCGAAAGCAAAATGGTAAATTTCCCCAATATTCCCTTCTAAAATCTCTAACTTCAAATATATCTCCAATTATTTATTTCCATAACCCAAATAAATATCTAATACCCAAAATACCCCTTAACTCGCCCCGAGTCAGGTATTGGGTCTCGTTGTGACTTTCCCGCTAACTGGCTCCCTAGGATCGCCTCAAGTCGCATGCTGCAAATATATCCACATAATAATGTGGTCTCCACAATTATAATGTATAATCACATTTATTGCCCTCAACGGGCCAAAATTACAAATATGCCCTTTTAAGCTAAACAGGGCTTACGTGCATAGTAATACCCGTAGACATGCATTTCATATATCCACATAATCATATAAGCATGCCTATCACACAATCATGCATTAAATCATTTAAATCACACATAAACCAATTATGCCATCCCGACACACTAATCAAGGCCCTTAAGCCTTATTAGTGATTTTTGGGTCGTTACAACTATCCCCTCCTACTAAGAATTTCATCCTCGAAATTTATCTGAATAACTCGGGATACTGATCCCGCATCGCTGACTCAAGCTCCTAGGTCACTTCCTCGACCCTGCTATTCCTCCATAACACTTTAACTAGAGGAATCGTCTTGTTTTGTAGAACCTTATCTTTCTGGTCTAAGATCTGAATTGGTTGCTCCTCATAAGACAAATATGTCTGCAATTCCAAGTCCTCATACTTCAGCATATGTGTTGTATCCGAGACGTACTTCCGAAGCATAGATACATGGAATACGTCATGAGCTCCTGACAGCGATGGTGGCAAAGCCAACCTGTAAGCCACCTATCCGATCTTCTCTAGGATCTCAAAAGTTCCAATGAATCAAGGGCTCAGCTTGCCCTTCTTCCCAAATCTCCTCACCCCTCGCAGTAGTGAAACTCGCAGAAATATGTGGTCCCCAACCTGGAACTCCACGTCTCTACGCTTAGGGTCAACGTAGCTTTTCTGTCTACTCTGTGAAGCAAGCATTCTAGCTCGAATCTTCTCAATAGCTTCACTAGTCTTCAGAACCATGTCCGACCCCAAGTACTTCCTCTCACCCATCTCATCCCAATGAATGGGTGATCTACATCTCCTCCCATAGAACATCTCATATGGAGCCATTCCAATCGTTGACTGATAACTGTTGTTATATGAAAATTCAATCAGCGGAAAAATACTTACTCCAAGATCCCTCAAAGTCGATCACACATGCCCTAAGCATATCCTCCTACACCTGAATCGTCCTCTCAGACTGTCTATCAGTCTGAGCATGAAAGGCTATGCTAAACTTCAACTGAGTCCCCATGGCTTTCTGCAAACTACCCCAAAACTTGGAGGTGAAGATAGGATCTTGGTCTGATATAATAGACTTAGGAACCCCATGGAGACAAATGATCTCCCTCACATACAACTTTGCATACTGATCCACTGTATAAGTCGACTTAACTGGCAAAAAATGAGCTGACTTGGTGTATCTGTCCACTATCACCCACACGGAGTCATGAAGCCCCACAGTCCTAGGTAAACCTCCCACAAAGTCCATTGTAACATCCTCCCATTTCCATTTAGGGATACCCAAAGGCTGAAGTAACCCCGCTGGTTGCTGATGCTCAGCTTTCACCTGCTGACAAGTCAAACACCTAGCCACATACTCCACAACATCCTTCTTCATCCCAGGCCACCAATACAATGTCCGTAGATCCTGATACATCTTCGTGGTACCTGAATGAAGTGAGTACGGTGTAGTATGGGACTCATCTAATATCTCTCGTCTGATCCCTACATCTGCTGGAACACAAATCCGCCCTTGATACCATAGCATACCAACCTCAGAAATAGAATAGTCCTTAGCTACCCCCGCTAAGACATTCTCTAGAAATCTGAATAGAACTAAATAACTGCCCTGAGCCCCCTCTGACTCAATGCATCTGTCACTACATTGGCTTTCCATGGGTGGTAAAGAATGTCACAGTCATAGTCCTTTACCAACTCCAACCAACGTCTCTGTCTCATGTTTAGGACATTCTGGGTGAAGAAATACTTCAAATTCTTGTGATCGGTATATATCTCGCACTTCTCCCCATACAGGTAATGTCGCCACACATTCAGTGCGAATACTACTGCTGCCAATTCTAGATCATGGGTAGGATACCGCTGCTCATACTCCTTCAACTGTCGTGATGCATAAGATATAACTTTCTCATTTTGCATCAACACACAACCCAAACCTAACCTTGACGCATCACAATATATGAAAAAACTTTCCTTTCTCTGAAGGAAGACTCAGCACAGGTGCAGTAATAAGTCTTCGCTTCAATTCTTGGAAACTGTTTTCACACTTCTCTTACCAGACGACCTTCTGATTCTTTCGTGTCAATTTTGTCATCAGTGCAGCGATCTTCAAAAACCTTTCCACAAATCGTCGATAGTAACCCGCTAACCCAGGGAAACTCCAAACTTCTGAGGTGTTCCTTGGCCTCAACCAATCTTTCACTTCCTCCACCTTATATGGGTCCACCTTATCCCATATGCGCCAATTATGTGTCCAAGAAAGGTCACCTCTGGTAGCCAAAACTCACACTTCTTAAACTTGGCATATAATCAATGTTCTCTTAACCTCTACAAGACCTGTCGAAGATGCCACTCATGCTCTGCCTCTGAACTGGAGTACACTAAAATGTCGTTGATGAAGACAATGACGAACTGATCCAAGAAGCCTTTGAACACCCTACTCATTAAATCCATGAAGGCTACCGGGGCATTGGTCAAACCAAACGACATGACCAAAAACTCATAGTGCCCATACCTCGTTCGAAAGGTCATCTTCAGTATATCCTCATCCTTGATCCTCGGCTGGTGATAACTAGATCGAAGATCAATCTTCGAGAATACCGTCTTTCCATGTAGTTGATCAAACAAGTCATCAATCCTTGGTAGAGGGTACTTATTCTTGATGGTCAACTTGTTCAATTCTCTGTAGTCTATACACATCCTCAGAGTCCCGTCCTTCTTCTTCACAAACAAAACTGGAGCACCCCATGGCGAGTAACTAGGCCTGATGAACCCCAAATCCAGAAGCTTGTGTAATTGTATCTTCAATTCCTTCAATTATGATAGTGACATCCTGTATGGTGCTCTTGACACTGGTTCTGTCCCTGGTGCTAACTCAATAACAAACTGAATCTCCTCATGTGACGGCAGTCCTAGTAAATCCTCAGGAAACACATCCAAGAACTCACAAACCAATCTAGTCTCTCCTGACCCTGTTGGCAAAACTCTACTAGTATCCACCACACTAGCCAAGAAACCTATACATCCTCCTTGTAATAAGTCTCTGGCTCTCAGCGTTGATATCATAGGTATACGGGGTCCACATACCATACCCATGAACACAAAGGGATCCTCTCCCTCATGCTCAAAAGTCACCATCTTCTTTCTGCAATCAATAGTAGCCTCATATCTGACCAGCCAATCCATGCCCAAGATCATGTCAAAGTCTTCCATATCTAACTCAATCAAATCTACTCAAAGCTCTCTACTATCAACCATCATTGGCAGTGCTCTAATCCACCTCCTAGAAACTACCAGTTTCCCTGTAGGCAATATAGTCCCAAACCCCGCAGTACGGGACTCACTAGGTCTACACAAACTATCAATCCCCTTACTAGAAACAAATGAATGTGTAGCACCAGAGTCAATCAATACAGTAAAAGGAGAGCCAGTGCTAGAAAGCTGACCTGTCACCATTGAGGGACTAGCCTCGACCTCCGCTTGTGTCAATGTGAACACTCGAGCTAGAGTCAAGCTGTCCACCTTCCCTGCTTCCCTTTTCTTCACTGTTGGGAAATCCTTCTTGAGGTGTCCCACTGTCCCGCACACAAAGCAAGCCTTGGCCCGACACTCGCCTTGATGGCGCCTTCTGCACCTAGTGCACTCTAGGTAACTCCTCCATGTATCACCGCCTCCCTGACGGCCACCCTTAACACCCCGACCCCTCCTATTAGGACCAGCAGTGATCGAAGTGTCAGGGGTCTTCCTCTTCAGATCACTGGGGCCTCCGCCCCTACCAAACCTTGAATATGGAGGCATCGCTCTGCGACCCTCTCGCCTTGCATCACCCTCCCTCCAGATCTTGTTCTTCGCTTCCTCAGCAGTAAGAACCTTCTCAATAGCCTGAGCATAGGTCGTCCCCCCAGGTACTGTTGTAATTCTCACATCTCGGGCTATCATGGCATTAAGCCCTCTGATAAATCTGTCTTGCCTAGCTGCATCAATATGCACAAGATCTGGTGCAAACTTTGCAAGTCTGTTGAATTTCAGGGCATACTTTATAACTGTCATGTTGCCCTGTATTAACCCCACAAATTCATTCACATTCGCTGCCCGGATGGCAACATTATAATACTTCTGACTAAACAAGTCCTTGAATCCATCCCAACTCAAAGTAGTAACATCTCTAGTCTGTGATGCCACTTCCCACTAGATGTGGGCATCCTCTCTCAGCATATATGTGGCACAGGCCACTCTATCATGACCTTCTACCTTCATGAAATCCAGGATAACAGTAATCATACTCATCCATTGTTCGGTCTTCAGTGGATTAGGTCCTCCCTCAAAAAATGGAGGGTGTTGTCTCCTGAACCACTCATACAATGGCTCCCACCTATTCCCAATCCCAACTTCCACTGGCAGAGGGTTCTTGCCCTGGTCATCATCTCTAGTCTCAGACTTGGTGCTGACTAGTCGTGTAGATCGCCTTAGACGCATAGCTATCCAAGTTAATCTACAATCAACAACTCGACGATCAGACTATGATGACAGGGTAATAGTCTTTCCATAATCCACCAATGGAAATCCACCAAACACAAGCAATCAAGATATAACAATTCATTCAAATATTCATCCACATGCACCATAAATGCTAATAAGCATGCCTCAACATCATCATACAGCAATCAAAATATAAACATTTATCCATAAATTTATCCATACATAAGCAATATACAAACAATTATTTCAGATATTCATTTACATGCATAACAATGCTAATAAGCATGCCTCAATATTGTCACACATCAGTTAAGGGCCAGGCCCTATCAGTATATCATGCTCCCTACTAATCAAACAGATAACAACAATCTTAGTTCCTTCCAATCACTTAAGCATATAAACATGTATACACATTTACCAAACCCTGAGTCAAGCTTGTCTTTAGCGGCGAATGTAAATGTCCACCTAGTCTTCAGGAATCCTTAAACCTATACCGCTCTGATACCAAGTTGTAATGCCCTGGGTAGCCAAGAGTGTTACACTTGTGTTTATAAAGGTGCAAGACTTGCTTACCAAGTTAATTAGTTAAAAACGTGTCACTGAAACTATAATTGAACTAGGGTTAAAAGATTTTGGTCATAAAATATATATTTCATTTAGATAAACATTTCGTACATGGGATCCCAAAAGAAATAGAGTTCAAAGGACGGTTTACAAAATTTCAAGGTTATATATAAACTACAAGCCACTCTAAGGGAAAAATAGACATTTAAGGTTCTCAGGTTCCTGTCCATCCCTCGACCGTGGCCGCCAAGCAGCTGACTATGTACATTCCAACTCTAGAGCTCTCCAAATCAGGGCTAATCAAGCTTACCCTTGCCTTTACCTGCACCACGTTGCACCCGTGAACCAAGGCCCACCAAGAAAACCATAATATCATAGCATGATCAATAACAATAACCAAATAATTCATTAAGCATAATCATATACTCAGCAATCCATGGCATGCGCATAATCAGTGAACATAAACAATAAATCCACAGTCTAATATTCAGATACTCATCATATCAAATTCATCAAATTAACAACAATAACCAAGTTATATAATAATCAGGGTCGACGCCCTTAGGTCGCACCCTCTGTTTACCCCCACTGACTCTGGTCCGCTTAAACCAAGCTCAGTGAATATTAACTTATCCTCAGCTACCAGTGGCTGAGCCGCATCCTGTGCACCAGTATTAATTATGGCACTCTTAGGCCATTTATTTCATGATCGCATGGCATAATACCATCACACAATAATGCATACAAGTATAGGGAACCTTTAGTCCCAAAATAGTCACACAACCGGGTGCAATTTTCTTACCTTTAATTCCAAGTGTTCTGATTACGATAAATGACCCTTGAACGCGATCCCTTTCCCGAGCCCTAGCATACACCTAGTCACAACAAATATAAGGGATTCCATCCATAATAATTGAGTAAGGGTTTCTGGACCAAGTTCTAGCCTTCGAAAGATTAAATTCCACCAAACACGGTAGTGGAATCGATCCCGAGCACCCTAGGTTTAAGTTCCCACACCTAAAACCGCCTTAAAGCCAAAAATGCTCGTAAGAGCTGCGGCCCGCCTCCCATCAGAGGCCCAGCCTCCCCAAACAACACACACGGGTCGCGACCCTACACTCCCCATGCCACGGTGCGCTCTTCATTTCAGCTCCCATCTGTTCTAGAGGGTCGCAGCACACCAAGAACAGAGTCGCGGCCCGACCCCTTCGAACCCAGAAAAGTCACCATTTTCAACAACTAAAATCCAACCAAATTAACCCAAAATCATCCCAAAGACATAATTTAACTATCACGAACTCCCTAACATGTTCCCATCAGTAAAACCCAATAAGAATCTAGCTTAAAAACTCATCAAAATCACACTTCAATCCGTGAAACCCAAAAGCTCATAAACTTCTTAAAACAGCCAGCAGTTCCCAGAATTCAAATGCTAAACCATAATTAAAAGCTTACCTTTACTGAAGAACAAATCCACCAAGTAGTTGTTGAGCTAATTCCCAAGTCCTTAGCCTCAATTCAAGAAATTCCTAACCCAAAATCCCTCCTTAGCTTCGAAAGTTAGCTTGAGAAAGAGTGTTTCTAGAGGAAGCAAGAGTGAGAGAGAAAAGAGCAGAGTCGGTTTAAACAACTTCTACTTGTTTCTTTGCTTTGCTTTATCTAACTTAGGCTACTTAAGTTAATCCCAAACCTCGGGGTACCAAAAATTTCCCCGAAGGCAAAATGGTAAATTTCCCCAATATTCCCTCCTAAACTCTCTAACTTCAAATATATCTCCAATTATTTATTTCCATAACCCAAATAAATATCTAATAACCAAAATACCCGTTGACTCGCCCCGAGTCAGGTATTGGGTCCCGTTGTGACTTTCCCGCTAACTGGCTCCCTAGGATTGCCTCAAGCCACATGCTACAAATATATCCACATAATATTGTGGTCTCCACAATTATATCGTATAATCACATTTATGCCCTCAACGGGCCAAAATTACAAATATGCCCCTTTAAGCTAAACAGGGCCTACATGCATACTAATACCCGTAGACATGCATTTCATATATCCACATAATCGTATAAGCATGCTTATCATAGAATCATGCATTAAATCATTTAAATCACACATAAATCAATTATGCCCTCCCGACACACTAATCAAGGCCCTTAAGCCTTATTAGTGATTTTTGGGTCGTTACAAACTATTCATTTTGATTTTATTTTTTATTATTTAAAAAAATATGCGTGATATATATATAACATGAAGTAAAAATACATTTTGTCATAATGATTGAGACTTTCTCTTTGGACAAGAACAAGAAGAAATCACACAATATTTTCTAGCACAGGGATATGGCACAACACAAACAATATTCAATTAGTACAAACCCCCAAGGATTTCCTGAGGGAATCAAACCTGACTGTATCAGGGGCTTTTGTAATAATATCTGCAATTTGTTTGTCAGTCTCAATATATTCTAAGACCAAAGTTTTAATTTCAACAAGTTCCCTGATAAAATGATGACGAATGTCAATGTGTTTAGTGTGAGAGTGTTGAACAAGATTTTTTGATATATTAATTGCAATAGTATTATCACAAAAAATAGTCAAAGTGTCAAGATCAAACCCATAATCTATCATCATTTGTTTCATCTATAATAATTGGATACAACAGCTTCCTGCAGCAATGTACTCAGCCTCAACAGTTGACAAGGAAATTGAATTTTGTTTCTTGCTGTGCCAAGAAACCAGATTGTTTCCTAGGTAGAAACATCCACCACTTGTACTTTTTCTATCATCTACATTGCCTGCCCAATCAACATCACTAAAACAAACAAGGTTAGAGTTTGTTTCCTTTGAGTACCAAATTCCATACTCATGAGTACCATTCATATAGCGAATGATTCGCTTAACAACTGTTACATGGGATTCCATAGGATTCCCTTGATACCGAGCACATACCCCAACATTGTAGCTAATGTCAGGACGACTAGCTGTGAGATACAGAAGACTTCTTGTAATGCCCCGAATTTCCTAATAGGGTTTAGGACCTTGATTAGGAGACTAGGGGGGCCATAATTGATTTATCATGGTATGAAATGATTATATGCATGTTAATGTGAATTATATTATTATATGATGAAAAATGCATGCATATGGGTGTATTTGTAATCGTAAGGGCATTTTGGTAAATTGGCATGTTGAGGGCATATTTGTAAATTGGGTGCATATTGTAATTTGTGAATGAGATTTTATTATTATGGAGATGTATTCGAGCTATTCGGCATGAGACGATCTTAGATTATTGATTAGCAGTTCTGTCATAACGGGGTCGATTATTGGGTAATAAGAATGTTTATTTGGTGATAGATCGGGAGTATTTGACGTCAGGAGGAAATTTTGGAAGTTTTGACTATAATGTCCCCGGGGGTGTTTTCGGAACCCCGAGAACTAGGTTTTATTTGAGGTTACTTAAGCTTGAAGTAGCTTGTCAGATACGAATGTACGTTAGAAAATCTCTCTCTCCCTTCCCGATAGCTTATTTTATCGTTCGAAGCCTTTTTGAAGGAATCTCGAGTTCTAGGAGTCAGAATCAAGCGAGGGTCGAGGCATAGCGATCCTAGGAAAGATTAGAAGCTTCTTAACCGGAGGATTTGATAGAAAACAATCCAATCGAAGGTAATCTAAGTTTAAGTTTTAATTTTTCAAAGTTTTTAAGCTTAGAATTGGACTTTGTGAATCGTTGAGTTTTTGGTTCGTTTGAGCCATGGGTTTTGATGGTTTTGGACCATTGGGAAGCTTGGGAACTTTGATTTGATGATTTGGAAATGTTTAGGCATGTTTTTGGAGGATTTGGGAAGTTGAAAATCGTGTTTGCGGATGGCCTAGGGTTGGGGGCCGCGGCCTTGTTCTTGGGCGCCGCAGCCCTAGCTCGATGAAGCAGGTGCCCCAGTTTTGTTCTTGCTGGGCGTCGTGGCGCTTGCTTCAAGTTGTGCTAGGGGCCGTGGCACAAGGTGCCAGGGCCGCGGCTCTTTGGCAGGGTTGAGCCCGTTTGTGTGTTTTTGACCCCGGGAACATAGTTTTAGGCCTCGGGATGGTTCCTACTACTTAGATTAGTTTGGGTTGATGTCCCAGAGGCTAGATTTTGGTTTGGAAACCTATGTTGATCATTTTTATTGATGGTGTCCCATATTTGGTTATGACTAGGTGACCGCTAAGGGCTTAAAGGTTGATCGTTCTCAAGGGTCGTTCTCATATTGATTCTAGCTTGAATCTGAGGTAAGAAAACTGCACCCTGTGTATGTGTGACATGCATGGTTATTATTGGTGCATGTTGGATTATGAAATGTGGCATGCATAATTATTGTTGAGGCATGTCAGGTGGTTAAATATGATGGATATGATGCACGAGAAACATGTGATTAGGACATGCTTTGTATACTGAGTATGACATTGTTCAAAGCTTGAGCCTCTGTGTTTATGCATGGTCCTAATTGTACTAGTACTTGTTTTGTAAGCATGCGAAATTCCTTGTATACGGATATTGTATATGTGATATATGTTTGGTGGCATTGCTTACTTGTTTATGGCACTGACTAGTCAGGGACACTGACCTAGGAGTCAGAAATGGCATAGCATCATGAACGCCGAGTCAAATGAAGATTAGATCTAATCGATATCAACATTGAATGGCTCTAAGGCATTAATGCTGGACTGACTCTAAGGTCGACGAACTTATAAGCGCTTGACTAGTCTAAGACTAGTTACTAGTGTCGGGGCGTAGGGCCCAGGTGACTACTTGTCACACGGCTAGGGAACAATGTTCCAAGGTTATGACTCTATGGTCATGAGGAAGGTTATGTTGGTGACTAATCACCATGCACCTACCTGTTTAGGCTATGGAAGGTTCACTTATCTGTTAAGCCCCGGTGACCCTACCGTCACAAGGTTAAAGGGAGCTAGACCCAACTTAGTGAATTTTGCGACTGTCACCTATTTATTTGGGCTAAAATCCCTTGATGGTTATTATGATCATTGGTTGATGTGTTATACATAACCTTACGTTTCTATTTTGGACTGAAAGTCCTGGATGATTATTATGATCATTGGTTGATGTGTTATACTCAACATTACGTGAACTCATTTTCCTGCTGGATAGGGCTATATCTGCTAGGCGTGTGCCTTATGATCTGATGACATGTTATAACTGTTCATGAGCATATTAAGTTTTCTTGCTGGGCTTTGGCTCACGGGTGCTATGTGGTGCAGGTAAAGGCAAAAGAAAGCTGGACCATCCTTGAGTTGGAGAGCTTAGGTGATGATGTGTACATATGCAGCTGCTCGTCCACCACCGCCGAGGTTTGAAGAGGAACTAGGGTTGAACCCTGTTTTGCCGCTTAGATCGGCCTGTTGTAAATATTTTCTTGTAGTAGACTCTGAAATTATAATTTTGGGATCCCAACATATATATTAAACGTTTTAATGAAACGTTATATCTTATCCAAAAATTTTAATCCCTAAACCAATAATCATACTTAGTTACACGATTTTGGCCAAATGACTCGATCAGCGAGTTTAGCACTGTTTACAAGGCACACCGTAACGATCCCTGGAGTTTAGGGCGTTACAACTTGGTATCAGAGCGAGCTAAGGTTTATGGTTCCTGAAGACAAGCTGGGCATGTATACTCATTACTGAAGATAGCTTCACTCATGGAATGGTAACTATTTTTGTAGTTATGTGTTTAGTTGCTTAAATAGAATGTAAATGCTTTACCTGCACATTGTATTAGGGAGCATGAGATTCTGATAGAGCCTGGCTCTTGACTATATGATTA
Source organism: Humulus lupulus (assembly GCF_963169125.1). Classification (NCBI taxonomy): domain Eukaryota; kingdom Viridiplantae; phylum Streptophyta; class Magnoliopsida; order Rosales; family Cannabaceae; genus Humulus; species Humulus lupulus. The sequence goes on from NC_084799.1 coordinate 28,911,994, forward strand.
TATGCTCCGTGAATATGCATATATGATTGTGATTATGTGATTACCTGCTCTGTGAGTATGTAATCGTGATAATGGCATGCTGGAGTTGGAGGCATGGTAAGAATATTGGAAGAGCAGGGATTATAGTTGATGTATGAATGCTATGGGCATGTTTTTAGCACTACAAGTGGTTTGTGATTGTGGTGTGGTAAGATTTATCCCATGGGGGAAAGCTTTTGATATGCTCATCATGATTAATGGGTCAAGATATTGACTGAGATTTAATCAGCAGGGTTATATTCAAGGCAGATAATGAGGCCTGGTGGTGGTTTTAATGAGGCTGGGAGTTACAGCCAGGGTATCAGTTCTTCATCTGCACCTATGAATTTTCAGCAGATGTTTACAGATTTGCAATCAAAGTTGCAGAGGCATGAAGAAGAGATTAGGTGTTTGAAGCAACAACGGAATCTGTTGGGAGCACCTCTTCCGTTGCTATGCCAGGAGTGGCATCAGCTTTAGCTCAGCCTA